>NC_064215.1:9984752-12638378 GCF_023101765.2 Spodoptera frugiperda | reverse complement strand
AACCTAACCTAACCTAACCCAACCTATCCCCTAACCTAACCTAACCTAACCTAACCTAACCTAACCTAACCTAACCTAACCTAACCTAACCTAACCTAACCTAACCTAACCTAACCTAACCTAACCTAACCTAACCTAACCTAACCTAACCTAACCTAACCTAACCTAACCTAACCTAACCTAACCTAACCTAACCTAACCTAACCTAACCTAACCTAACCTAACCTAACCTAACCTAACCTAACCTAACCTAACCTAACCTACCCTAACCTAACCTAACCTAACCTAACCTAACCTAACCTAACCTAACCTAACCTAACCTAACCTAACCTAACCTAACCTAACCTAACCTAACCTAACCTAACCTAACCTAACCTAACCTAACCTAACCTAACCTAACCTAACCTAACCTAACCTAACCTAACCTAACCTAACCTAACCTAACCTAACCTAACCTAACCTAACCTAACCTAACCTAACCTAACCTAACCTAACCTAACCTAACCTAACCTAACCTAACCTAACCTAACCTAACCTAACCTAACCTAACCTAACCTAACCTAACCTAACCTAACCTAACCTAACCTAACCTAACCTAACCTAACCTAACCTAACCTAACCTAACCTAACCTAACCTAACCTAACCTATCCTAACCTAACCTAACCTAACCTAACCTAACCTAACCTAACCTAACCTAACCTAACCTAACCTAACCTAACCTATCCTAACCTAACCTAACCTAACCTAACCTAACCTAACCTAACCTAACCTAACCTAACCTAACCTAACCTAACCTAACCTAACCTAACCTAACCTAACCTAACCTAACCTAACCTAACCTAACCTAACCTAATCCTAATCCCAACCTAACCTAACCTAACCTAACCTAACCTAACCTAACCTATCCTAACCTAACCTAACCTAACCTAACCTAACCTAACCTAACCTAACCTAACCTAACCTAACCTAACCTAACCTAATCCCAACCTAAACCTAACCTAAAACCTAACCAACCTAACCTCAATCCTAACCTAACCTAACCTAACCTAACCTAACCTAACCTAACCTAACCTAACCTAACCTAACCTAACCTAACCTAACCTAACCTAACCTAACCTAACCTAACCTAACCTAACCTAACCTAACCTAACCTAACCTAACCTAACCTAACCTAACCTAACCTAACCTAACCTAACCTAACCTAACCTAACCTAACCTAACCTATCCTAACCTAACCTAACCTAACCTAACCTAACCTAACCTAACCTAACCTAACCTAACCTAACCTAACCTAACCTAACCTAACCTAACCTAACCTAACCTAACCTAACCTAACCTAACCTAACCTAACCTAACCTAACCTAACCTAACCTAACCTAACCTAACCTAACCTAACCTAACCTAACCTAACCTAACCTAACCTAACCTAACCTAACCTAACCTAACCTAACCTAACCTAACCTAACCTAACCTAACCTAACCTAACCTAACCTAACCTAACCTAACCTAACCTAACCTAACCTAACCTAACCTAACCTAACCTAACCTAACCTAACCTAACCTAACCTAACCTAACCTAACCTAACCTAACCTAACCTAACCTAACCTAACCTAACCTAACCTAACCTAACCTAACCTAACCTAACCTAACCTAACCTAACCTAACCTAACCTAACCTAACCTAACCTAACCTAACCTAACCTAACCTAACCTAACCTAACCTAACCTAACCTAACCTAACCTAACCTAACCTAACCTAACCTAACCTAACCTAACCTAACCTAACCTAACCTAACCTAACCTAACCTAACCTAACCTAACCTAACCTAACCTAACCTAACCTAACCTAACCTAACCTAACCTAACCTAACCTAACCTAACCTAACCTAACCTAACCTAACCTAACCTAACCTAACCTAACCTAACCTAACCTAACCTAACCTAACCTAACCTAACCTAACCTAACCTAACCTAACCTAACCTAACCTAACCTAACCTAACCTAACCTAACCTAACCTAACCTAACCTAACCTAACCTAACCTAACCTAACCTAACCTAACCTAACCTAACCTAACCTAACCTAACCTAACCTAACCTAACCTAACCTAACCTAACCTAACCTAACCTAACCTAACCTAACCTAACCTAACCTAACCTAACCTAACCTAACCTAACCTAACCTAACCTAACCTAACCTAACCTAACCTAACCTAACCTAACCTAACCTAACCTAACCTAACCTAACCTAACCTAACCTAACCTAACCTAACCTAACCTAACCTAACCTAACCTAACCTAACCTAACCTAACCTAACCTAACCTAACCTAACCTAACCTAACCTAACCTAACCTAACCTAACCTAACCTAACCTAACCTAACCTAACCTAACCTAACCTAACCTAACCTAACCTAACCTAACCTAACCTAACCTAACCTAACCTAACCTAACCTAACCTAACCTAACCTAACCTAACCTAACCTAACCTAACCTAACCTAACCTAACCTAACCTAACCTAACCTAACCTAACCTAACCTAACCTAACCTAACCTAACCTAACCTAACCTAACCTAACCTAACCTAACCTAACCTAACCTAACCTAACCTAACCTAACCTAACCTAACCTAACCTAACCTAACCTAACCTAACCTAACCTAACCTAACCTAACCTAACCTAACCTAACCTAACCTAACCTAACCTAACCTAACCTAACCTAACCTAACCTAACCTAACCTAACCTAACCTAACCTAACCTAACCTAACCTAACCTAACCTAACCTAACCTAACCTAACCTAACCTAACCTAACCTAACCTAACCTAACCTAACCTAACCTAACCTAACCTAACCTAACCTAACCTAACCTAACCTAACCTAACCTAACCTAACCTAACCTAACCTAACCTAACCTAACCTAACCTAACCTAACCTAACCTAACCTAACCTAACCTAACCTAACCTAACCTAACCTAACCTAACCTAACCTAACCTAACCTAACCTAACCTAACCTAACCTAACCTAACCTAACCTAACCTAACCTAACCTAACCTAACCTAACCTAACCTAACCTAACCTAACCTAACCTAACCTAACCTAACCTAACCTAACCTAACCTAACCTAACCTAACCTAACCTAACCTAACCTAACCTAACCTAACCTAACCTAACCTAACCTAACCTAACCTAACCTAACCTAACCTAACCTAACCTAACCTAACCTAACCTAACCTAACCTAACCTAACCTAACCTAACCTAACCTAACCTAACCTAACCTAACCTAACCTAACCTAACCTAACCTAACCTAACCTAACCTAACCTAACCTAACCTAACCTAACCTAACCTAACCTAACCTAACCTAACCTAACCTAACCTAACCTAACCTAACCTAACCTAACCTAACCTAACCTAACCTAACCTAACCTAACCTAACCTAACCTAACCTAACCTAACCTAACCTAACCTAACCTAACCTAACCTAACCTAACCTAACCTAACCTAACCTAACCTAACCTAACCTAACCTAACCTAACCTAACCTAACCTAACCTAACCTAACCTAACCTAACCTAACCTAACCTAACCTAACCTAACCTAACCTAACCTAACCTAACCTAACCTAACCTAACCTAACCTAACCTAACCTAACCTAACCTAACCTAACCTAACCTAACCTAACCTAACCTAACCTAACCTAACCTAACCTAACCTAACCTAACCTAACCTAACCTAACCTAACCTAACCTAACCTAACCTAACCTAACCTAACCTAACCTAACCTAACCTAACCTAACCTAACCTAACCTAACCTAACCTAACCTAACCTAACCTAACCTAACCTAACCTAACCTAACCTAACCTAACCTAACCTAACCTAACCTAACCTAACCTAACCTAACCTAACCTAACCTAACCTAACCTAACCTAACCTAACCTAACCTAACCTAACCTAACCTAACCTAACCTAACCTAACCTAACCTAACCTAACCTAACCTAACCTAACCTAACCTAACCTAACCTAACCTAACCTAACCTAACCTAACCTAACCTAACCTAACCTAACCTAACCTAACCTAACCTAACCTAACCTAACCTAACCTAACCTAACCTAACCTAACCTAACCTAACCTAACCTAACCTAACCTAACCTAACCTAACCTAACCTAACCTAACCTAACCTAACCTAACCTAACCTAACCTAACCTAACCTAACCTAACCTAACCTAACCTAACCTAACCTAACCTAACCTAACCTAACCTAACCTAACCTAACCTAACCTAACCTAACCTAACCTAACCTAACCTAACCTAACCTAACCTAACCTAACCTAACCTAACCTAACCTAACCTAACCTAACCTAACCTAACCTAACCTAACCTAACCTAACCTAACCTAACCTAACCTAACCTAACCTAACCTAACCTAACCTAACCTAACCTAACCTAACCTAACCTAACCTAACCTAACCTAACCTAACCTAACCTAACCTAACCTAACCTAACCTAACCTAACCTAACCTAACCTAACCTAACCTAACCTAACCTAACCTAACCTAACCTAACCTAACCTAACCTAACCTAACCTAACCTAACCTAACCTAACCTAACCTAACCTAACCTAACCTAACCTAACCTAACCTAACCTAACCTAACCTAACCTAACCTAACCTAACCTAACCTAACCTAACCTAACCTAACCTAACCTAACCTAACCTAACCTAACCTAACCTAACCTAACCTAACCTAACCTAACCTAACCTAACCTAACCTAACCTAACCTAACCTAACCTAACCTAACCTAACCTAACCTAACCTAACCTAACCTAACCTAACCTAACCTAACCTAACCTAACCTAACCTAACCTAACCTAACCTAACCTAACCTAACCTAACCTAACCTAACCTAACCTAACCTAACCTAACCTAACCTAACCTAACCTAACCTAACCTAACCTAACCTAACCTAACCTAACCTAACCTAACCTAACCTAACCTAACCTAACCTAACCTAACCTAACCTAACCTAACCTAACCTAACCTAACCTAACCTAACCTAACCTAACCTAACCTAACCTAACCTAACCTAACCTAACCTAACCTAACCTAACCTAACCTAACCTAACCTAACCTAACCTAACCTAACCTAACCTAACCTAACCTAACCTAACCTAACCTAACCTAACCTAACCTAACCTAACCTAACCTAACCTAACCTAACCTAACCTAACCTAACCTAACCTAACCTAACCTAACCTAACCTAACCTAACCTAACCTAACCTAACCTAACCTAACCTAACCTAACCTAACCTAACCTAACCTAACCTAACCTAACCTAACCTAACCTAACCTAACCTAACCTAACCTAACCTAACCTAACCTAACCTAACCTAACCTAACCTAACCTAACCTAACCTAACCTAACCTAACCTAACCTAACCTAACCTAACCTAACCTAACCTAACCTAACCTAACCTAACCTAACCTAACCTAACCTAACCTAACCTAACCTAACCTAACCTAACCTAACCTAACCTAACCTAACCTAACCTAACCTAACCTAACCTAACCTAACCTAACCTAACCTAACCTAACCTAACCTAACCTAACCTAACCTAACCTAACCTAACCTAACCTAACCTAACCTAACCTAACCTAACCTAACCTAACCTAACCTAACCTAACCTAACCTAACCTAACCTAACCTAACCTAACCTAACCTAACCTAACCTAACCTAACCTAACCTAACCTAACCTAACCTAACCTAACCTAACCTAACCTAACCTAACCTAACCTAACCTAACCTAACCTAACCTAACCTAACCTAACCTAACCTAACCTAACCTAACCTAACCTAACCTAACCTAACCTAACCTAACCTAACCTAACCTAACCTAACCTAACCTAACCTAACCTAACCTAACCTAACCTAACCTAACCTAACCTAACCTAACCTAACCTAACCTAACCTAACCTAACCTAACCTAACCTAACCTAACCTAACCTAACCTAACCTAACCTAACCTAACCTAACCTAACCTAACCTAACCTAACCTAACCTAACCTAACCTAACCTAACCTAACCTAACCTAACCTAACCTAACCTAACCTAACCTAACCTAACCTAACCTAACCTAACCTAACCTAACCTAACCTAACCTAACCTAACCTAACCTAACCTAACCTAACCTAACCTAACCTAACCTAACCTAACCTAACCTAACCTAACCTAACCTAACCTAACCTAACCTAACCTAACCTAACCTAACCTAACCTAACCTAACCTAACCTAACCTAACCTAACCTAACCTAACCTAACCTAACCTAACCTAACCTAACCTAACCTAACCTAACCTAACCTAACCTAACCTAACCTAACCTAACCTAACCTAACCTAACCTAACCTAACCTAACCTAACCTAACCTAACCTAACCTAACCTAACCTAACCTAACCTAACCTAACCTAACCTAACCTAACCTAACCTAACCTAACCTAACCTAACCTAACCTAACCTAACCTAACCTAACCTAACCTAACCTAACCTAACCTAACCTAACCTAACCTAACCTAACCTAACCTAACCTAACCTAACCTAACCTAACCTAACCTAACCTAACCTAACCTAACCTAACCTAACCTAACCTAACCTAACCTAACCTAACCTAACCTAACCTAACCTAACCTAACCTAACCTAACCTAACCTAACCTAACCTAACCTAACCTAACCTAACCTAACCTAACCTAACCTAACCTAACCTAACCTAACCTAACCTAACCTAACCTAACCTAACCTAACCTAACCTAACCTAACCTAACCTAACCTAACCTAACCTAACCTAACCTAACCTAACCTAACCTAACCTAACCTAACCTAACCTAACCTAACCTAACCTAACCTAACCTAACCTAACCTAACCTAACCTAACCTAACCTAACCTAACCTAACCTAACCTAACCTAACCTAACCTAACCTAACCTAACCTAACCTAACCTAACCTAACCTAACCTAACCTAACCTAACCTAACCTAACCTAACCTAACCTAACCTAACCTAACCTAACCTAACCTAACCTAACCTAACCTAACCTAACCTAACCTAACCTAACCTAACCTAACCTAACCTAACCTAACCTAACCTAACCTAACCTAACCTAACCTAACCTAACCTAACCTAACCTAACCTAACCTAACCTAACCTAACCTAACCTAACCTAACCTAACCTAACCTAACCTAACCTAACCTAACCTAACCTAACCTAACCTAACCTAACCTAACCTAACCTAACCTAACCTAACCTAACCTAACCTAACCTAACCTAACCTAACCTAACCTAACCTAACCTAACCTAACCTAACCTAACCTAACCTAACCTAACCTAACCTAACCTAACCTAACCTAACCTAACCTAACCTAACCTAACCTAACCTAACCTAACCTAACCTAACCTAACCTAACCTAACCTAACCTAACCTAACCTAACCTAACCTAACCTAACCTAACCTAACCTAACCTAACCTAACCTAACCTAACCTAACCTAACCTAACCTAACCTAACCTAACCTAACCTAACCTAACCTAACCTAACCTAACCTAACCTAACCTAACCTAACCTAACCTAACCTAACCTAACCTAACCTAACCTAACCTAACCTAACCTAACCTAACCTAACCTAACCTAACCTAACCTAACCTAACCTAACCTAACCTAACCTAACCTAACCTAACCTAACCTAACCTAACCTAACCTAACCTAACCTAACCTAACCTAACCTAACCTAACCTAACCTAACCTAACCTAACCTAACCTAACCTAACCTAACCTAACCTAACCTAACCTAACCTAACCTAACCTAACCTAACCTAACCTAACCTAACCTAACCTAACCTAACCTAACCTAACCTAACCTAACCTAACCTAACCTAACCTAACCTAACCTAACCTAACCTAACCTAACCTAACCTAACCTAACCTAACCTAACCTAACCTAACCTAACCTAACCTAACCTAACCTAACCTAACCTAACCTAACCTAACCTAACCTAACCTAACCTAACCTAACCTAACCTAACCTAACCTAACCTAACCTAACCTAACCTAACCTAACCTAACCTAACCTAACCTAACCTAACCTAACCTAACCTAACCTAACCTAACCTAACCTAACCTAACCTAACCTAACCTAACCTAACCTAACCTAACCTAACCTAACCTAACCTAACCTAACCTAACCTAACCTAACCTAACCTAACCTAACCTAACCTAACCTAACCTAACCTAACCTAACCTAACCTAACCTAACCTAACCTAACCTAACCTAACCTAACCTAACCTAACCTAACCTAACCTAACCTAACCTAACCTAACCTAACCTAACCTAACCTAACCTAACCTAACCTAACCTAACCTAACCTAACCTAACCTAACCTAACCTAACCTAACCTAACCTAACCTAACCTAACCTAACCTAACCTAACCTAACCTAACCTAACCTAACCTAACCTAACCTAACCTAACCTAACCTAACCTAACCTAACCTAACCTAACCTAACCTAACCTAACCTAACCTAACCTAACCTAACCTAACCTAACCTAACCTAACCTAACCTAACCTAACCTAACCTAACCTAACCTAACCTAACCTAACCTAACCTAACCTAACCTAACCTAACCTAACCTAACCTAACCTAACCTAACCTAACCTAACCTAACCTAACCTAACCTAACCTAACCTAACCTAACCTAACCTAACCTAACCTAACCTAACCTAACCTAACCTAACCTAACCTAACCTAACCTAACCTAACCTAACCTAACCTAACCTAACCTAACCTAACCTAACCTAACCTAACCTAACCTAACCTAACCTAACCTAACCTAACCTAACCTAACCTAACCTAACCTAACCTAACCTAACCTAACCTAACCTAACCTAACCTAACCTAACCTAACCTAACCTAACCTAACCTAACCTAACCTAACCTAACCTAACCTAACCTAACCTAACCTAACCTAACCTAACCTAACCTAACCTAACCTAACCTAACCTTTTTTTTTTTTTTTTTTTTTTTTTTTTGACCCTGGGAAAAATACTTTATGTATCGTCCTCCCGTCGGGGGACGGGAGGGATATGTGGGACTCTCCGGTAGAAGCCGGCATACCCACTAAAAAACCCAGGAGCACACCCGCATCGCCAGTTAGGGGGTCTGGGAGACCGGCTGAACCTTTACTACCAGAACCCTCGGCGGAGCCCACCTGTGGTGGCAGGCCATTACAAGCCCCTCCCTAGCATGGGAAAGGGGCATCGGGAACGGTCGTGTGCCAACCGCTCCCGTCCCGCGAGAGGTGAGTAGTGCAATGCAGGTGTAGGCGCCCCCGCGCCTAGCACCCGCTACTCACCCCCGGGAGGGAGAAGACGGTTGTTTTATCGTCTTCTCCTGCCGACTCTTCTTCGTCGGAGCGCTGGAGCGAGGGCGTCTTCCTCTCGCTCACGTTCCGCCGCCTCTTTCTGCGATATTACGCCCTCGCAGAAAGAGGCGACCGCCGCCCATGCCTCCTCACTCCCCAGCATAGCGCGAACAATGGAAGGGAGCGAGAGGTCTGCTCCGACCGCCGCAACCAAATTCTGCCGCGGCTCGGACCACGATGGGCACTCCTCCAGAGTATGCCGCACCGTGTCCGCTGTTGCGCCACAGTGGTGGCACGACGGGCTCTCCTCCCGCCCGATGCGGTGCAGGTATGAGCCAAAACAGCCATGGCCTGTCATCACCTGCACCAGGCGGAAGGAGAGGAAACCAAACGGCCGCTCGAGCCAAGCCTGGAGGACTGGCCCGATGGCGTCCAGCGTTCGTCTGCCAAAGGCAGCAGCGGCAAGGTCGTCCGCCCAGTGGACGACGATGGCCTCCTTGGCCTCCTGCCGCACGGCCTCCCTCACCTCATGAGCCGGGTGCTCTCCCCGCGCCCTCCGCTCTGCCGTCCAATCATAGACTCTGGCGAGCACCCACGCCTCCAGCTCCCACGGAGGTGTGCCCGCCAGTGCGCATGCCGCCGCGAAGCCCACTGTGCGGTAGGCCCGCGCCACCCGCTGAGCGATAGCCCTCTGGGGCATACGAAGGGCGGTGGCATTCTCCCTTCTGTGTAGGGAGTCCGCCCAAATCGGAGCCCCATAAAGGGCCATGCTCCTGAGTATGCCGGCGTACAGACGCCGGCATCGCGCGCTGGGCCCCCCCAGATTTGGCATAAGCCACGAGAGGGCATCCGCTGTCTTCAAAAGGCGCTTGGACAGCTCGGCGAAGTGCGGGCCGAAGCGCCACCCGCTATCCAGGATGAGGCCCAGATATTTCATCTGGCCCTCTACCGCGATCCTGGTGCCGTCCACGTAGATGTGGGCGTCGGGAGGGGGGCGCTGCCTCGGGCCGTGAAAGAACACGGCCTCGGTTTTGTGCAGCGCCACCGTCAGCCCCAGGCGGTGAATTCTGTTAGCAACCAGGGAGCCGCCCGCTGATGCCAGATTGGCCGCCGTCGTGAAGCCCCCGCGGGCAGTGAGGAGAGTGTCATCCGCGTAACATATGACACTCGTCCCGCGGAGGAGCGTTCCCCGCAGAAGCCAGTCGAAACCAACGTTCCATAGGAGGGGTCCTAACACTGACCCCTGCGGAACGCCGGACTCCACGACGTAGCGCCGAACCTCTCCGTCTCTGTCGACAAGGACGACAGCCCTGTCTGCCAAGTAATCGGCCAGTAGGCTCCGAAGGTATTGAGGCACCCCGTGGAATCGGAGCGCCTCAATGATGGTTGAATGGGGGATGGAGTTGAAAGCGTTGGCTATATCAAACGACACAGCCAACAGTCCATCCCCTTCTTCCACGGCCTCCTTGACCTGGCCCTTGAGACGGGTCAGGGCGTCTATGGTCGACCGCTGGGTTCGAAAACCGAACTGAGCGTCGGAGAGATCCGGTCCGACGTTTGCAAGATGGCGGTTGAGGCGGGCAGCGATGATCCCCTCGAACATTTTTCCGACCTCATCGAGCAGAACGATGGGCCGGTATGCCGAGGGGGAGTCTGCCGGGCGTCCGTCCTTGCGCAGCAGGCACAGTTGCCCTTCCTTCCAGGGTTTCGGGAACCTCCCCGTTGCGAGACACGCGCTGAAGAGGTCCCGAAACCGCTCCTCCATTTGGGAGGCGGCAATGGCCACTACCCTAGCGGGGATACCGTCTGGGCCGGGGGCAGTTTTCTTTCCCCGGAGGCGGACTAACGCCGTGTGAAACTCGCCTTCCGCGACAGGAGGGACCTGTACCTCCGCCTCCATATCCCTAGGGGGGTTCATTGCTGGAGGGGTGAAATCGGCGTTCCGGCGCGGGAACAGGGACAGCACCACCTCATCCAGCAATGAAGGCTCAAGGGTCTCGGTCACCGGGGGACCTGAGGGGCGCAGTTTGTTACGCGCCGCCCTGTATGGTCTCCCGAATGGATCGCCGTCTAGTGTCTCCAGCAGCTCGGCTCTCGCTGCGTCTTTGGCGGCGCCGATAGCTGACTTGAGGGCCGCCTTTGCCGCCTTGTACGCTTCGTACAGACGGTCCTCGTTTGCTTCGTCTCGGTGCCGCCGGCGACGACTCCGCGTGAACTGGCGCTTTGCGGCCATGCACGCTGCCCGCAGCTGCGCCAGCTCCTCCGACCACCAATACACGGCACGGTTTGGAGGCGGACGACGAGTCCGAGGCATGCTGGAGTTACACACTTCGGTCAGAGACCCTCTGAGTAGTGACGCCGCGGCGTCAACGTCCAGGTCAGGGACGGCAGGGGGCGAAAGCCAGTCCTGCAGGAACGCGGCCTCCTTTGCAGCCTCCCGGTCCAAGCGAGTGAGAGCCCAACGCGGAAACGGGGATCGGCCTGACGATGTGGAGTTCCCCCGTCGGCTCTGGGTGGAGATTTCGAACCGGATATATCTGTGGTCCGACAGAGTCTCCACCATGTCCACCCGCCAGTTCTCCACACGTGCGGCCAGCACTGGGGAGGCAAAGGTAACGTCCACTATGGACCCACCCTGCCGCCGCACGCATGTTTGAACACTCCCCCTGTTCAAGAGGGAGAGACCAGAGGAGGCTGCCCACGCCTCAAGCGCCCGCCCACGAGCGTCGGTGGCAGAGTTGCCCCACGTCTCTGACTTGGCGTTCAAGTCCCCCAGAACGGAAACCTGTCGAGGCGCCATCCTGCCGACTACGGCCGCAAGTCCCTCGAGGAAATCCTCGAAGGCCTGGAGAGGGCGATTTGGGGAGAAGTAGACCCCCACAAGGGCCAGGTCCCCCCACACGGCGGCCACGTATCCCGATCCTCTCTCTAGAAGCGAGAGGGGAGGGGAGTCTGTGGAAGACCGTGCCGCAATCGCGACTAGGCCATCCCTGTCGCCCAGCCAACGGTCGGGAATCCGGTAGGGCTCGGCAACTACCGCTACGTCCACCAACCAATCTGCCATGGTCTGCACCAGCAGGTCCTGGGCCGCTCTGCAGTGGTTGGTGTTGGCCTGTAGGATGAGATGATTGCGCCCCATTATTCAATCATCTCATCTCCCGCGTCAGCGACCGTGACCGGGGTAGCGGTGGCGGTAGCATTGGCAGCGGCAGGACGCTTTGGCGCCTGCATTTTGCCCTTCTTGGTGGGAGGAGTACACTTCCTCCCAGCCATGAAATGGTTCGCTGGGCGACCACTGGCCGCGCACACAGCACAGTGCGGCGTGGTGGCGTCACAGGACGCCGCCAAGTGCCCCGACTTGCCGCAACGGTAGCAGGTGTCTGCCCTCTCCGCGCTGGACGGACACATGTATCGGGTGTGGCCAGTGCCGAAGCACTTGAAGCAGCGCAGAGGTTGCTCCTCAAGTGCTCGGACCACAGCTGAGCTGAACCCGACCAGCAGCCGTCCTTTGGTTCTGTTCAGGACGGCCTTGGCTGCGGTGACTGGGCAGTCCACACGGGTCATGCCCAGGCCGCGGCGGCCAGTCCAGATGGTCCGACCATGCACCGCCTCGACGGAGCAGCCTCCTGCTGCTGCAATGGCCGCAACCACTTCATTCACGGAAACTGAATCATCGAGATCCACAACCTCCAGTGTCGCGGACTTGACTGGTCTGGCGACCTTTGCCACGTCCGCGATGCCCTCTCGCAGCTTAGCCGCGAAGAGGTCCGCATTTTGCGAACCCGCGGCCCCGGGGAACTCGAATAATCGAGCGCCGGTTTGGGTACGGCGACACTTGATGGGGCCGATGCCCAATTGAATGGGGTCAGCGAAGCTACGAGCCCGCGTCAGCACCGACTCGTATGTTTCACCCCTTTCGGCGGCCTCTGGAGTGATGGTCACCGTCACCGCCGCCGACCTGGGAGCCGCTAGTTTCACACCCTTGTTTAAGGGAGCGGCAGGAGCCCTGTTGGCTGCAGGAGCAGCCGGGGTGATTTTCGGGACCGTCTTCTTCTTTTTCCCTCTCTTCACCACCTCCGTCCACGTCTCGGTGGGAGGGGTGGCGGAAGGTTCCCCCGCGTCGTCCGGCTGGCTCAGAGGAGCTGCTTGGACGGTTCCAAGCTCGACTTGTGCATCTGCACATGTGCTGGGCGCAAGTGGAGCTGCCACCTGGGACTTTTTTCCTTCCCTTTGCCCTTAGAGGGCTTTGGGGCCTGGGGTTGCCCGCTGGTGGAAGGGACCGTTGCCGGTGCCGGCATCGCGACTGGCGCTCTGTCCGCCGCGAGTGGAGGACGGATGCGCTTTTCCGGCAACAGCCGATCCTCTATACCTGCAAGGCAGGCTCTGGTGAAGGCTCTCTCCTCCTGAGTGACCTTGCGGATGATGTCCTCAAGGTCGGAGGAGGAGCCTGTTGCTGCTGAGGTTTTGGGGGCAGGAGCCGTGGCTTCAGCCAGCTTTTTATGCAGCTGGCTTACCTCAGCCTGCAGGCGATCCACCCGCGCCTGCAGCTGCCGCGACTCGTCCGTGGCCGTGCGCTGCACCAGTTCCGCAATAATGCCGTGCAAGCTGGCTGCACGGCATTTAAGGGCCTTTTGAAAGGTTCCCTTGAGGTTGGAGGACTTGGAGGCCACCTCCAAAATCTCCTCCTTGTCCTCCAGCGCCATTTGCGCTAGCTCGGCCACTGAGTGGTCTGCGTACAGGACGTTGGAGGCCCCGTAGCCGGCCCTGGACCGTGCAGCACCGGTTGCGCGCTCCTTGGCGGCGACCTTTTCTTCTAGGTCCTTTTGAACCTCCACCCGCTTTGCTTGCGCCAGAGACGCCCTCAATTGGCGTTGAGCCTCATCAAGTCCCACATCGTGGGAACTTGATTTCGCCTTCACCTTCTTTTTCCTACCAAGAACTGATTCCGAAGAATCGTCAGATTCTTGCCTCAGGTAGGCCCGCTTTAGGTACCGACTGGTACTGGCGACCGCCTCGGTCACGGACTCGCAGTCCGACGAGTCGTCCGCCCGACAAAACAAACTAGCCGCAGATGGTGCGCGGCTAGTTTCCGACACAGAGATGTCGTCAGGTTGGCCCTGAAAAGGGCCGTTGGGTTGGCCCTGAGAAGGGCCGTTGGGTTCGCCCTGAGAAGGGCGTTTTGATTGGAAGCGCCCGGAGGCGTCCCGCAGAGGCTTCGATGGCATCGAAGAAAAGTCTTAATCGTACTCAACCGCAATGAAGGAAAGTGTACGAATGCACAGCGCTCGTTAGCCGCCGGTCTGCCACTCCGTTACGGTGGTCAGACACGGCGTTGCCCGGGGATCACTACGTGGAAGTCAGCACTGTGGGGGGATCCCCAACCTAACCTAACCTAACCTAACCTAACCTAACCTAACCTAACCTAACCTAACCTAACCTAACCTAACCTAACCTAACCTAACCTAACCTAACCTAACCTAACCTAACCTAACCTAACCTAACCTAACCTAACCTAACCTAACCTAACCTAACCTAACCTAACCTAACCTAACCTAACCTAACCTAACCTAACCTAACCTAACCTAACCTAACCTAACCTAACCTAACCTAACCTAACCTAACCTAACCTAACCTAACCTAACCTAACCTAACCTAACCTAACCTAACCTAACCTAACCTAACCTAACCTAACCTAACCTAACCTAACCTAACCTAACCTAACCTAACCTAACCTAACCTAACCTAACCTAACCTAACCTAACCTAACCTAACCTAACCTAACCTAACCTAACCTAACCTAACCTAACCTAACCTAACCTAACCTAACCTAACCTAACCTAACCTAACCTAACCTAACCTAACCTA
The DNA here is from genome assembly GCF_023101765.2 of Spodoptera frugiperda. Taxonomy (NCBI): domain Eukaryota; kingdom Metazoa; phylum Arthropoda; class Insecta; order Lepidoptera; family Noctuidae; genus Spodoptera; species Spodoptera frugiperda. The sequence continues at coordinate 12,623,100 of NC_064215.1, read as the reverse complement.
ACCTAACCTAACCTAACCTAACCTAACCTAACCTAACCTAACCTAACCTAACCTAACCTAACCTAACCTAACCTAACCTAACCTAACCTAACCTAACCTAACCTAACCTAACCTAACCTAACCTAACCTAACCTAACCTAACCTAACCTAACCTAACCTAACCTAACCTAACCTGGCCTAACCTAACCTAACCTAACCTAACCTAACCTAACCTAACCTAACCTAACCTAACCTAACCTAACCTAACCTAACCTAACCTAACCTAACCTAACCTAACCTAACCTAACCTAACCTAACCTAACCTAACCTAACCTAACCTAACCTAACCTAACCTAACCTAACCTAACCTAACCTAACCTAACCTAACCTAACCTAACCTAACCTAACCTAACCTAACCTAACCTAACCTAACCTAACCTAACCTAACCTAACCTAACCTAACCTAACCTAACCTAACCTAACCTAACCTAACCTAACCTAACCTAACCTAACCTAACCTAACCTAACCTAACCTAACCTAACCTAACCTAACCTAACCTAACCTAACCTAACCTAACCTAACCTAACCTAACCTAACCTAACCTAACCTAACCTAACCTAACCTAACCTAACCTAACCTAACCTAACCTAACCTAACCTAACCTAACCTAACCTAACCTAACCTAACCTAACCTAACCTAACCTAACCTAACCTAACCTAACCTAACCTAACCTAACCTAACCTAACCTAACCTAACCTAACCTAACCTAACCTAACCTAACCTAACCTAACCTAACCTAACCTAACCTAACCTAACCTAACCTAACCTAACCTAACCTAACCTAACCTAACCTAACCTAACCTAACCTAACCTAACCTAACCTAACCTAACCTAACCTAACCTAACCTAACCTAACCTAACCTAACCTAACCTAACCTAACCTAACCTAACCTAACCTAACCTAACCTAACCTAACCTAACCTAACCTAACCTAACCTAACCTAACCTAACCTAACCTAACCTAACCTAACCTAACCTAACCTAACCTAACCTAACCTAACCTAACCTAACCTAACCTAACCTAACCTAACCTAACCTAACCTAACCTAACCTAACCTAACCTAACCTAACCTAACCTAACCTAACCTAACCTAACCTAACCTAACCTAACCTAACCTAACCTAACCTAACCTAACCTAACCTAACCTAACCTAACCTAACCTAACCTAACCTAACCTAACCTAACCTAACCTAACCTAACCTAACCTAACCTAACCTAACCTAACCTAACCTAACCTAACCTAACCTAACCTAACCTAACCTAACCTAACCTAACCTAACCTAACCTAACCTAACCTAACCTAACCTAACCTAACCTAACCTAACCTAACCTAACCTAACCTAACCTAACCTAACCTAACCTAACCTAACCTAACCTAACCTAACCTAACCTAACCTAACCTAACCTAACCTAACCTAACCTAACCTAACCTAACCTAACCTAACCTAACCTAACCTAACCTAACCTAACCTAACCTAACCTAACCTAACCTAACCTAACCTAACCTAACCTAACCTAACCTAACCTAACCTAACCTAACCTAACCTAACCTAACCTAACCTAACCTAACCTAACCTAACCTAACCTAACCTAACCTAACCTAACCTAACCTAACCTAACCTAACCTAACCTAACCTAACCTAACCTAACCTAACCTAACCTAACCTAACCTAACCTAACCTAACCTAACCTAACCTAACCTAACCTAACCTAACCTAACCTAACCTAACCTAACCTAACCTAACCTAACCTAACCTAACCTAACCTAACCTAACCTAACCTAACCTAACCTAACCTAACCTAACCTAACCTAACCTAACCTAACCTAACCTAACCTAACCTAACCTAACCTAACCTAACCTGACCTGACCTAACCAGACCTGACCTAACCAGACCTGACCTAACCAGACCAGACCTGACCTAACCAGACCTGACCTAACCAGACCTGACCTAACCAGACCTGACCTAACCAGACCTGACCTAACCAGACCTGACCTAACCAGACCTGACCTAACCAGACCTGACCTAACCAGACCTGACCTAACCAGACCTGACCTAACCAGACCTGACCTAACCAGACCTGACCTAACCAGACCTGACCTAACCAGACCTGACCTAACCAGACCTGACCTCAGCCAAGGGCACTTAAGGCTAAGACCGCTTCTCTGTCCACTTTTGGATTTTTGTAGCGGATGTTGCTAGCTGGCTGCTAGGGCAAATCCGGGAAAATGCCGGGAATTAGACTATATGTAATAGGTCAAAACTATCCTAGTAGTTCTTTGATTTGTTTTAATAGTTTTTGTCATAACGAGAGCGCATTTGGCACTCTGATTGGCCGGCTCGAATGTACCAACCAACCAGCTCAACGGACTCTCGTTTCAATCTCGTTAACATTTGGATGTTTTTCCAACCTCTTTTTATACGTCTCAGTATTGTGTAGGATTTCTTCCTTTACAGTGCTGATTTGCAGGTTCCGGCATTTGTCACAAACAACGTTACACTTGTTATTGGTCTCAAAATAACATTTTGTCGTCGCTGTAGGATGTTTATATTTGAGTCGCTTGCGCTTCCCCATAATTGAACACCATACATCCAGGTCTCAGTATGCTTTTGTAGTTCAGGAGTTTATTATCTGCAGAGAGTTTGGAGTTTCGTCCCATTAACCAATACAAGTTTTTGTAGCGGATGTTAAGCTCATCTCTTGTACACTTTATGTGGTTCTTCCAGGTCATTCGACGGTCCAAATGCATACCCAGGTATCGTACGCTGTCGCTATGGGTTAAGTTTTTGCGGTCGAGAGTAACTGGTGGGCAGTCACCGCGTCTCAGGGTAAAACTACCTGTCTACCTAATTTTGATTCGCGCGGCGCACAGCGTGTAATATTCCTAATCTAAAGGGACAAAAGTCAAATTATACACTAGTCTATGCTGGTAAAATAGTCATTTATATTTAAAGAAAATAAACCATATTACGTGTCCCTAAAAGTTATTTACCAATAAGTCGTAACACACAATAAAAATAAGGGTTAGAACGGCCGGCTATCTGAGTTGTGTCGACCAAGCGCTCAAGAGATGCGTTATTCGGCTGAGTTTACACGTTGAATACACTGTGTTTATGTGCGCTATTAGCTATTGTGTGTTTTTATTGTTTTCTCCGAAGTATTGAGGTAAGTTTGAATATGAATTAGTTTTAATCTGACTTAAAATTTAATCATGAGCGCCATTTTACTAAAGGTAGATTATTTTTAGTAGAAATATTACTCAATCAATTTGTTGTTGAGTTTTAGTGTATTATACCGAATTATACCGATCCCAAATTATATTTTTTTGAAAGAACTATTTGTTAGCTACAAGAATAACGTTCTTTTGTTTGCGAATATTTGCGAAATTCTTATAACTTTTCATTTTCAGATTGCCTTCACAAATATCTCGTAGAAAGAGTGGACACGAACACAGACTTAATAAATCGGTTACTAATTACATCAGACGCCTACATTGCAAGCTTACGTACTGCTCCCAAAACTAAATGTAGCCAAATGAATCCTGAAGTCTGTGAACTTTTACAAATGAGTACTATTTGACATTGAACACGAAGAAATTCAGTCAGAAAATTTAGATTCTGATACTAATAGCGACTTTGAAGAATTTCAGTATTCTGACTGAATTTCCTCCTATTTAAGGTCTTCATGGTACTTCTGATTTGAAGTTTTGATATTTTTTATTTTTTTAGTTTTTTTTATACATATATTCAAATATATGCTGTGTTATATGTTAATAATATAGTTACAATATATGTCTGAAACCTTGACAATGTCTTTAAATTTCATTCAATACATTTTATCCCGTAGTAAATTTGTACAGTTTGGGTTCAAGACTTTTGCGGCGGCGCGTTTGAAAAATTAATAACTTGGCACCATGAAAACATAAGTTAAAAAAACCCTTCCCGTATCGTTTGTTATGTTATCTAGAAACCGTGCACTTGATATGTATACCCCCTTTTTGTTACACGTTGTATAGTATACAACATCGGACCAAGAATAGACCCTTGGGGGACACCAGCACTGATGTCATGAAACGACGATGTAGAACTACCCTCTTTGACTTGGAACATTATTTGTGACAAGTACGACGTCAGTAGTAGGTTTTAAAATTAAAATCAAACGTAGTATTCCTCATAGCTATGTGAGGAATACTACGTTTGATTTTATAGAGCAACCCACTGTGCCAGACTCTGTCAAATGCTTGCTGGATGTCAAAAAATGCCGATGTGCAAAATTCCTTCTCCTCAAACGCATTTCTTATCTCATTGCAAACCCGATGGACTTGTTCGATTGTGGAATGTTGTTGTCTGAATCCAAACTGATGATCTGGTATTGTGTGATTGCTAGTAAGTATGGGCAAAAGTCTACGGAGCAATATTTTCTCAAACAACTTCGATAGGACGGGCAACAAGCTGATCGACCGATCCAAGGTAACTTCATAAGCTGGTTTACCCAGCTGGTGGATCATTATTATTTGAGAAATTTTCACAGACGTGGGAAATACTGTACACGTAGGATGCCATTAAAGAGAGTTGTTAAAAAGGTTACTGCCTTTTTCGGTAGTTCTTTTACTATCTCGTTTGTTATCAAATCAAAACCGGGCGCTTTTTTGTCGCCAATAGTTACTTTACAGTAGTAAAACAAACTTGTACTAGATAAGTTGTTCTCACTAATCTATCACTAATATGAGGAAATCTTTTATGACTTAATTTAATCCACATATTTGTTATCATCTTAGTTGACAATATACACAAAATTAGTGAAATAGGCACAGTAGGTAAGCCAAAAAGTGTTTTATTCTCTTTGAACAGCCGCGCCGCATGTCCGTAACATTTCTAGACAACCTACAATATTACAGCACTTCGGTGGTCAAGAAACATGATCCCACAGAAATTAATACTTGATTAATTGCATTATTTATTTTATTTGAAAATTTCAATTTATTAAGTTTCGGTTTTTGTTAAAATATTTTTGTAGTACATTTTGTGGATGAGTACTACTTGTAGTTTCATTTAAATCATATTATGTGAAATGAGTGATCTCCATACTGCATAACGTAGTTTATCGATTGCTACTTCTTTGTAGTCATATTCTGGTATAGCGATACAATACTTATACCACTGCAGTGACAGTTATCAGTAACGTTTTGTTTAGTTTCTCCCAATTTAATTTTTCTTTAGTATAATTTTGTTGTTCAAACTCTGCATGATGTATCCGAAACGTCGAAATTAAAAATAGCCTTGCAACATTTTTGACATAAAACGTCACGTCATACGTCACGTTTATCACATACGCTAAGAGAAACACGGTGAATTTTGCAGACAAAATAGTATCTTGTTGTGTCATCGATTTCAGAAATCAGATGTTCTCGCAATTATATCTACAAAGTTGATAGACTATAATGTAAACGACATGAGTGCTACAGACGGCATCGGTCGGTGAGCGAAATGTCGATAGAGTACGTGCCGGTGAGTGAGGGGGAGCAGGACGAACCCATTGAACTACCAACTGAAGAAGACGGCTCTTTGCTGCTCAGCACCGTAGCAGCACAATTTGCCGGTGCCAGTGGACTCAAGTACCGTGCAGGCGGCAGACTGCGTGGCTTGCGTCTCGTTGATGAACGCTTGTCGCCGCCGGCCGAAGGCTGGGGAGCGCACCGCTACTGGTGCGCCTTTCCTCGCGCCTCGCCCGAGCCCACCCCGCGGCCTCGTTGCTCTGACCTCATCGTACTTGGTTTACCCTGGAAGACAGGTGAAGATGCTGTACGCGACTACTTCGCAGCGTTTGGCGAGCTTCTCATGGTTCAAGTGAAACGCGATGCTAAGACGGGGCTATCCAAGGGTTTCGGTTTTATTAAGTTTGCCGAGTACGAATCACAGTTGCGAGCCCTGGGTCGACGCCACATGATTGATGGACGCTGGTGCGACGTGCGTATCCCCAACGGCAAGGACGGTGGAGCCAGCGCGCATCGTAAGGTATTTGTGGGCCGCTGCACCGAGAGCCTGACAGCGGAAGACCTGCGCGAGTACTTTGGTACGTTTGGCCAGGTCACGGACGTGTTTGTGCCGCGACCATTCCGTGCTTTTAGCTTTGTCACGTTCCTGGAGCCTGAAGTGGCCCAGTCACTATGTGGCCAAGACCACATTATCAAAGGCGTATCAGTTAATATCTCAACTGCGTCACCAAAACGGGAGCGAGGCGCGCGCGGCTCACAGCTGTTGGGCTGGGGGCTGGTGGAGGGCGGAGGACGCGTGTTCAACTGGGCCGGTGACGCGTGGCCCCCTCAAACTGCCCCCGCACCGCCCGCGCCTCCGCTCGACAAGCCCTACCTCAAGTATGAGTGACATGCCACTGTGTACATAATTATAACCTCTCCCTTGGACCTGGCTCATGCCTAATATGTTCTTTGTTGATCACTGTCAAATTTTATATGAAATGTGTAAATAATATTATTATAATATAGTATGATGTTGTCCTGATGTTTCACTTACTAGAACCAACGAGTACTACCTGTATGTTGTGACACCAACTTCAGATGGCTTGCTCTGGAATCCAGCAGCACCCAGATAAACTCTATTCTTGTAAAACTGCATTTCCCAACCTCTGCCAAGCATGTGAGCCCCGCTTCTCATACTTGAGGGTGTGTTCAAAATCTGACAAGTACCAATGTAACTTTATCCAAGTTATACCAATGAACTTTATTAGACTATTTAGACACTGCTGACTATGGTGATGGAAAATATTGTCAGGAAACCTGTTCGGTGGGGCTGGATCATTTGTTGTTTGTAATTACCAATCCTCCAGGAGCAAGCATAGTATAGGCAAATAATGCTTATTTCTTCACCATGGGACAAGAAGCCTTATCTCAGTGGCGGACAGTGACAGGCTACTAATGGTTAGAAAAAAGTTAGGTATGAGCATGTTTACTCCTATCATAATACATATTATATTGTTACACATATTACAAATTACCATGCTGCGAATGAAGATAATGAATAATATTTGTGTTGCAGTCGGAACTCAAAACCAATTCCTCAACTGAATTTTAATTTAATTTTAATTTTTTTGAAAAACATTGCCCCACATTAGGATTTTCTCCTGTGTCGTGGGTGCGTTTACAAACATACAAGTTCACATACACATCACGCCCAGACCCGGAACAACAATCTGTGGATCACATAAAGAGTTGTTCCGTGCGGGAATCGAACCCGCGACACGTTGCACGGCAGCCAGTTGCCCAGCCACCGCGCCAACTGTGCAGTCTAATATTGCGGTTCAGACTGTAAAAATAGTTGAAATGAGGAATCCAGTAAAAATTTGGATTGAAGTAATATGTGATTAGGGTTCCTATAAACCGTGCAGAAATAGAAGACTCCATCGATTGTATTTAGTACTTTATTGGAACAGATAAAACTACTTTTTACTGATTTTGCTAGTCAAATGTAGTTTCTTTTGAATGCTGCACACATGCACTGCGTGTGCATGGTTAGTGCCGTGGCTAGGCCTAACAGCTGATAAACTCAAATCTTAACCAGAACTAGTCGAATAATATGAGTTGTAGTCTAGTACTTCATTTGGGCGTATTATAAGTACAGTTGGCAATTACCTACTAGATGGCTCTGATAGCCATCTAGTGAGTAGTAGAAATCATAATTATGTGAAATGAGTGATCTCCATACTGCATAATGTAGTTTATCGATTGCTACTTCTTTGTAAAATAGGTAATCATTCGCAGCCACCAGAAATAGGTGCGGTAACGGTTTTTTTTTATCTGATTGTGCATGCCAAATCACTTTGATTCATTTCAAGTTATCCCAAACATTGCATTAGTAAAATTAAAGTATCAGTAGATAAGTTCGATTTCTTTAAGGGAATGCAACATCTATTTGAATTTAATACTTTTTGCGACGTTAATAGAAATAAAAGATCAACTTAAGTTAACAATAGTTTAGTAAGCTGCTTTTTAGGGTTCCATGGCAAAAAGGGTTAAAACGCGAACCCTATTGCCAAGGGGCGCTGCCATATACATACATAGTTCGATCATTTGTACTGAAAAATATGGATTGCCTGGAAAAAAATCCGGAAGTGTTGCAAATTGGCAATTTTGTCATTTTGATGTGCTCTTTCCGATTTACAAGTTTTGCAACCTCGTTATAATATCTCATTTCCTATGCATTTTACGAGAAACCCGTTTGATTAAACTAGTCGTATTGCTAAATGGGCCTAATGCTCATGTGGTTGTGACACACACCTTCGAAACTTGGCATAATCTTCTATCTTTCATTGTTTCTGCGTTCACATTGCGATTTCAAATTGGGCACCCATCGATATGTCATAGCCGTTATTTTTAAACTAAAGGGCTTGTATATCTAATGAATCTACCAAGTCGCATCGCAAATTATGCTGTCCAAATTATGTTATAATCTGCGACGTCTACTTCGGTACCAGGGTACCAAACAGATACAGTATTTAGGTAATTAGTAAGTCGATGGGGATTAAATGCAGAATATTCTTAGTCGAGTTGTAGTAGGTACCTACAGGTATTGGCCGAAATCGGTTATGAATCAAATAAGTACTTATTACGGTTTATACGCCGCGGGCCCCTTTTCGTTGGCGGCTTTACTCATCGCAGATGAGATGGCAGCTCGAATGTCGTCACGTTACTAAGCTGCAGCTTGTGGCTCCCTTAGAGCTTTGTAAGGTAGGTACCTAGGTTCATACCTAATTATGATTTTTGTGTCTGGAAATGTGTCTTTCCTGCACTCAAGTACAAGTTAATTAAGTTCATCAAGTTAAAATTCTCTAACAAGCAGTTTGAACACATAATTAATTAACATGTTATAATGGTTAAATCAATCTTTATTTATTTTGTAAAGAAAATATGTAAGTACCTACCTAGGTAGGTAGTTTCCTGGTTCAGTTTGGTGAGAATCGGCTGATTTGGGTGAATACTGCTTTTATTGTTTTTAGCTACCTAGGTAGTAATAAGGAATCACAATAGTAAACACCCACACACATCAATAATAGTAAAAGTAAAGGTAACTAATTAGAGAGGTAGTCTCAATTAGCAAATTGTCCATCGTTCCATGTTGCACGCTGCCGCTGACGTAAGTACTTTATCGTAAATACTTAGCCGCCCAATCGACTCTCGCAGCGCCGCTGCCCACAGTCGTAGTTTCTGAAAACAGTTGCTATCATTTAAACTCACACAAATGTATTATATCTATGTTAAAACTCGTAATCATCAGCGTAATTAGTATTCTGTGGCGTAACGCTCCAGGCCAGGAAACGTTTGTACTTCCCAGCAGAGTTGAGTGGCCCCTTCTAACATTCGACCGCATAGGCCACGGGCCTTGGCGTGACAGCAGCAGGATTCAATGACAGATTGGTATAAGCAGAGCTTATGCCAACAGGTAGTATCTTAAAGCAGAATGCCCAAAAATCCCCGAGTCTATTAAAATTATTCATGTACATTATAGTAGACCATACGTAAGCTTAGGTTAATAGTTGTTATCTTCGTTGGGATTGTCTATCCATGTTTATTCGCATGTAAACTTCATCACATGTACTATGAATGGGTGTTTATGACGCCATCCGTTGATTTGTACCAGTACAGCAGTGTTACGTAGTATTTCTATACTCTTTGATTTATCATTGATCGCCAATGTGCGACTCTGTCAACTGTCACTAGATTTTGTGTCGCCACGTTTTTATCACCGAGTTTAAAAAAGAAGGAGGTAATATGTTCGAATGTTTTTTTTTATTTCTTCACCGATTACTCCGCCAAATGTAAAACGATGTTCAAATAATTTTTTGTTTGAATGGTTATACTCCCGAGAGGATCTCATTTTCACCAGGTCAAGATCTCATGATAGAATCCTAGGGAAACCAAGAAGTTTCGAAAATTGTAGGAGTGAGTAATGCGTGTATTATGTTTTTCAATAAATATGTATGAATACTACTTGACTACACTAATTAATAACGGTCTGGAGTCGACCCGACGAAGAAGCTGACAGACAGCCGAGGGAACTCCTCAACGCAGTGCCGGCGTTAGGGCGACATGGGCCGATGGCCCAGGGCGACAGTCTGGGGGCGCCAATAAAATGAAAAACTACTACTAACACTTGATATTGCTTCTCAAGTGGGCGCCACAATATTTTCGTGTCAGTGGCTCTTACTAGGTACCTTAATTTTATTGTCACTTTCGTGAGACTTACTAAATTAATTATTATGTAGCCAGTAGCAGAGCGACAATCTCCGCGTAGTGGGTCGCGGAATGCTCATGAATGTGAGCCTCTACCATGGCTTGAAACTAGTCGAGTTCCTCGTCAAACATTTACGTGAGTAAGCCGATAACATAATAATTAATTTAGTAACTACTACTTGTGTTTGGGCTTGATTCAGTTTTGTTGATTAGAACTTTGCATCTATATAGATTATACGTAGGAATAGATAAACGAAAAAGAAAAAAATCTGCGTTTAAAAACTGACTTCAAACAAATAAAAAGCAAAAACTACCTACCAATTATATACTATACTTTTATAGTAATAGTAATTTAATGTCAATAATAATACGTTCTCTGGAAGTTATTAATGTATTCCCTTTTTAGTAGGTGAATCTGGGCAGACCTTACCAAATCAGGTAATGTAATAATAATTTAGTTTTTTTAACAAAGAACTATTTTGAAACCTATTAAGTAAATAAAATGAGTACCTCGATGAGCTCGTAACGGTAATGCTCGAAAAAGTGAAGTGTCAATCCTAGAGCCGGTGACATAGCGCGCTGCACTCAAGTAGGCGGCGGCCGCGCCGCCCAGCGCGGGGCGCGCGCGCTGCGCCGGCGCGGCGGCGGCCAGCACGCTGCGCCCGCCCGACACGCGCCGCAGCGGGGCGGGCGGGCCGGGCTCGTGCACCACTTCTCCCCTGCGCAGTCTCAATGTTATAGCTGTCGATTACCTAACAACTAAACATACGGCGGTCTTTACACGTCCTACATAATTATGTATAACAAATACTTGCATCTTGCTAGAAACAATGACGTTTTCATTGTTTAGTCCACGAAACGATCATGACAAATCCACCTATTATCGTCATCATGGAAAGTAGGCCTTCGTTCATAACATTTTAAAAATTAATGTATTGCAAAGTTTTCAATATGACGTTCACTGCATCCAACGTAGACAGAACAGTCACAATAAAATTATGACAAATTTTATTGTGAACGCGCCAAAATGTCAATTTTCCAAGTACTTCTATGGTAGGTAGAGGGTAGGTACTTATCGATTGAATAATAGGTATGTTTGTGTTTATTGAGTGATTTAAGCACAAATATAATGTAATGAATTACCCGAGGATGTCCGCGAATCTGTCACGCACATGTGGTGGCGGCGGCTGGATAGCCGCGTGCCCGGGCGCTGTTGTCGTGGGTGACCTGGTATGCTCTGCTAAATTTTCCGTTTCACCTCTAGCTGCGCTTCTGCATCAATTTATGAAGGTTAACCGTGTGGTGACGGCAGAGCATTTGGCATAGGCCTAGAAAACATTTGTCGCGACCGCTAGTCTTGCCGCGGGCGTGGTGACCGAGAGTGGCGACTAGCGATAAACAGGAATGTTTTTAGAGCCCCAGAATCTTCGTTGCGATCTCCAGGCCATAGTCCAACAGTGGACTCTCACAGGCTGATGATAATGAAGCAAGCATGCAATTTATTACGTTTATAATTTACTTGTTTGAGTAAAAACTTCTTCTATACGGAAAAATAATGTAACACGTGGTGGTGAGTTAAAATAGATGAACATTTACCTCCTGGCCCGTGACGCAGGCGGCGGCACAACTAATGCAGCACCAACGGCAAAATACGGGAACCTAAAATAACGAAACAAATTAAGAATGCTTTTAATTGTTTCTGCATAACTGCATATTAAGTATGGGTCAGTGGGTAGCCTTAGTGGCGGTGTAGTACAACATTATTCAAATACTTACCGGAGTGCCTGTGGGGCAGTAGGTCGATCCCGTGGAGCATAGCGCATGAACGAAGTCAGTAACGCCAAAGCGGGTGGCGAGGCAGAGGGCACCACTCGAGCTAATGGGACACCTGCACTGGACGGGAAACGGAAACCGAAGGGCGTCAGCGAGCACGTAACCCTCGGGCCAGTCATCTCGGTCAGGAGTCCCCAACACAGCGCATATTTTATGCAGCTGATCAATCTCAGAATTCCCCGGAAACAGCGGCCGACAAGTATACAGTTCTGCCATAATACAGCCGAGTGCCCATAAATCGATAGGCGCTCCATAGCGCGTATCGTGCAGCAACACTTCTGGCGCACGGTACCACCGCGTAGACACGTAGTCTGTGTAAGGCGGCCGTGAACGAACCTCGCGAGCCAACCCTAAATCGGCTATCTTGACCAGTTCGGGCCCAGCACACAGGAGGTTTTCCGGTTTTAGATCCCGATGGAAGAAGCCATGTCGATGCATATGTGCTAGGCCCTGCAATACCTGGTACACGATGTTCCTCAGCACTGGCTCGGGGAAAGCGCGCTCCGCATCGCGTATCAGTTGGTACAAGTTTCCTCGCATGTACTCGAACACAAAGTAAAGAGTATCATTCTCGCGTATGACTTCCCGCAACTTGACGATGTTGGCGTGGTTCAGTTTCTTAAGTGATTTCACCTCGCGCAGATTCATCGCCTCGTCCCACGAGTAGTACTTGCGCTTCATTCGCTTAATGGCCACTTTCTCGCCAGTGTCACGCCGCTGGGCCAGCACCACCGACCCGTACGTGCCGTCGCCGAGCTGTTGCAGCACCACATACCGGTTCATGTTGTCGGGACCACCTCTACATAATACTGAATTTAACAAGCCCCACCATTTTCACCAAGTTTGTTTTTTAAATGTTCCAAATGTTCGTATACGACGTCGTTTACCAAGTGAGTACGTAGTAAGGTTAAAATCATTTAGCAAATGGATAATATTTAAAGCTATGTCCCTAGTTAAGCTCTACATTCTCGCCTGATGGCAGGTTAAGTGAAATATCTATAGTAGGTACCCACCAAGTTTCGTTGTAAATATTATTTATTTTAATAATAATAAAATATATGTCACACCATCACACTCGAATGATTGCAAAATGAGGTCAACTATAAGGTTGTGACTTATTTACCAGTTACTTGAGTACCCACCTACCATTAATTAGGTGGTACCTAGGTTCTTATTTGGACGCAACACAAGCAACACTGACATACTAAACACAAATGGTAAAAGCTTTACACAACATGCTAACAAAATAACCAATTCGCGTTAAATTGCTTCAACATGTTTAACAATATGTACCACAAATACTCCGTAGTTCTAAATTGGTCTCAACAAGGAATAGCCATAACAATGCCCAATGTTTTTTATAATCCGTTTCCATGGTTATGTATGCCGGAAATATATTGGCCACCACTCGTGTTTCGTAGCGCGCCCAAAGCCGTCATACTTGAGCAGGGCACGACAATGAAAAAATAACTATAAGGGTCCGTTTATATAGACCGGTTTATGGCGATTGACATTTTGATAATCTCCGGGCTATGGTAACAAATGTAACTGCGGTAGCAAAATCTACGGCACTTTGCCCACTTGAACTGTAATTAGCCTACTAATAAAAGGAATAAATCCATTACATCCGAAGTGAACGTATTATTATTGACCAAAGAATGTGTTCAGCATGATGATGAAGGTCATTATACAAATTAAAAAAAGTCTTGAAAAATGCCTTTGAAAATATATCTCCTTTATTTATAGGTAATTTTCCCTGCCAAACACGACGGCCCGGGGACCCGACCGTGACGGCCGACCAATATTAATAAAAATAATGAGGGCGAACCGCTCTACACACGTTACAATATAAGCAGTCAGACCCGACCAAATTGTGACATGTATTAAGGGCGCGACACGACACACGAGTCGTGACTAGTATATTTGCGGCCTTCCAGCATGATTGTGACACTGACATTAGTGACATTTGTTTTTATTTCGATCAGCTGCGCCAGCTCCTCCGACCACCAATACACGGCACGGTTTGGAGGCGGACGACGAGTCCGAGGCATGCTGGAGTTACACACTTCGGTCAGAGACCCTCTGAGTTGTGACGCCGCGGCGTCAACGTCCAGGTCAAGGACGGCAGGGGGCGAAAGCCAGTCCTGCAGGAACGCGGCCTCCTTTGCAGCCTCCCGGTCCAAGCGAGTGAGAGCCCAACGCGGAAACGGGGATCGGCCCGACGATGTGGAGTTCCCCCGTCGGCTCTGGGTGGAGATTTCGAACCGGATATATCTGTGGTCCGACAGAGTCTCCACCATGTCCACCCGCCAGTTCTCCACACGTGCGGCCAGCACTGGGGAGGCAAAGGTAACGTCCACTATGGACCCACCCTGCCGCCGCACGCATGTTTGAACACTCCCCCTGTTCAAGAGGGAGAGACCAGAGGAGGCTGCCCACGCCTCAAGCGCCCGCCCACGAGCGTCGGTGGCAGAGTTGCCCCACGTCTCTGACTTGGCGTTCAAGTCCCCCAGAACGGAAACCTGTCGAGGCGCCATCCTGCCGACTACGGCCGCAAGTCCCTCGAGGAAATCCTCGAAGGCCTGGAGAGGGCGATTTGGGGAGAAGTAGACCCCCACAAGGGCCAGGTCCCCCCACACGGCGGCCACGTATCCCGATCCTCTCTCTAGAAGCGAGAGGGGAGGGGAGTCTGTGGAAGACCGTGCCGCAATCGCGACTAGGCCATCCCTGTCGCCCAGCCAACGGTCGGGAATCCGGTAGGGCTCGGCAACTACCGCTACGTCCACCAACCAATCTGCCATGGTCTGCACCAGCAGGTCCTGGGCCGCTCTGCAGTGGTTGGTGTTGGCCTGTAGGATGAGATGATTGCGCCCCATTATTCAATCATCTCATCTCCCGCGTCAGCGACCGTGACCGGGGTAGCGGTGGCGGTAGCATTGGCAGCGGCAGGACGCTTTGGCGCCTGCATTTTGCCCTTCTTGGTGGGAGGAGTGCACTTCCTCCCAGCCATGAAATGGTTCGCTGGGCGACCACTGGCCGCGCACACAGCACAGTGCGGCGTGGTGGCGTCACAGGACGCCGCCAAGTGCCCCGACTTGCCGCAACGGTAGCAGGTGTCTGCCCTCTCCGCGCTGGACGGACACATGTATCGGGTGTGGCCAGTGCCGAAGCACTTGAAGCAGCGCAGAGGTTGCTCCTCAAGTGCTCGGACCACAGCTGAGCTGAACCCGACCAGCAGCCGTCCTTTGGTTCTGTTCAGGACGGCCTTGGCTGCGGTGACTGGGCAGTCCACACGGGTCATGCCCAGGCCGCGGCGGCCAGTCCAGATGGTCCGACCATGCACCGCCTCGACGGAGCAGCCTCCTGCTGCTGCAATGGCCGCAACCACTTCATTCACGGAAACTGAATCATCGAGATCCACAACCTCCAGTGTCGCGGACTTGACTGGTCTGGCGACCTTTGCCACGTCCGCGATGCCCTCTCGCAGCTTAGCCGCGAAGAGGTCCGCATTTTGCGAACCCGCGGCCCCGGGGAACTCGAATAATCGAGCGCCGGTTTGGGTACGGCGACACTTGATGGGGCCGATGCCCAATTGAATGGGGTCAGCGAAGCTACGAGCCCGCGTCAGCACCGACTCGTATGTTTCACCCCTTTCGGCGGCCTCTGGAGTGATGGTCACCGTCACCGCCGCCGACCTGGGAGCCGCTAGTTTCACACCCTTGTTTAAGGGAGCGGCAGGAGCCCTGTTGGCTGCAGGAGCAGCCGGGGTGATTTTCGGGACCGTCTTCTTCTTTTTCCCTCTCTTCACCACCTCCGTCCACGTCTCGGTGGGAGGGGTGGCGGAAGGTTCCCCCGCGTCGTCCGGCTGGCTCAGAGGAGCTGCTTGGACGGTTCCAAGCTCGACTTGTGCATCTGCACATGTGCTGGGCGCAAGTGGAGCTGCCACCTGGGACTTTTTCCCCTTCCCTTTGCCCTTAGAGGGCTTTGGGGCCTGGGGTTGCCCGCTGGTGGATGGGACCGTTGCCGGTGCCGGCATCGCGACTGGCGCTCTGTCCGCCGCGAGTGGAGGACGGATGCGCTTTTCCGGCAACAGCCGATCCTCTATACCTGCAAGGCAGGCTCTGGTGAAGGCTCTCTCCTCCTGAGTGACCTTGCGGATGATGTCCTCAAGGTCGGAGGAGGAGCCTGTTGCTGCTGAGGTTTTGGGGGCAGGAGCCGTGGCTTCAGCCAGCTTTTTATGCAGCTGGCTTACCTCAGCCTGCAGGCGATCCACCCGCGCCTGCAGCTGCCGCGACTCGTCCGTGGCCGTGCGCTGCACCAGTTCCGCAATAATGCCGTGCAAGCTGGCTGCACGGCATTTAAGGGCCTTTTGAAAGGTTCCCTTGAGGTTGGAGGACTTGGAGGCCACCTCCAAAATCTCCTCCTTGTCCTCCAGCGCCATTTGCGCTAGCTCGGCCACTGAGTGGTCTGCGTACAGGACGTTGGAGGCCCCGTAGCCGGCCCTGGACCGTGCAGCACCGGTTGCGCGCTCCTTGGCGGCGACCTTTTCTTCTAGGTCCTTTTGAACCTCCACCCGCTTTGCTTGCGCCAGAGACGCCCTCAATTGGCGTTGAGCCTCATCAAGTCCCACATCGTGGGAACTTGATTTCGCCTTCACCTTCTTTTTCCTACCAAGAACTGATTCCGAAGAATCGTCAGATTCTTGCCTCAGGTAGGCCCGCTTTAGGTACCGACTGGTACTGGCGACCGCCTCGGTCACGGACTCGCAGTCCGACGAGTCGTCCGCCCGACAAAACAAACTAGCCGCAGATGGTGCGCGGCTAGTTTCCGACACAGAGATGTCGTCAGGTTGGCCCTGAAAAGGGCCGTTGGGTTGGCCCTGAGAAGGGCCGTTGGGTTCGCCCTGAGAAGGGCGTTTTGATTGGAAGCGCCCGGAGGCGTCCCGCAGAGGCTTCGATGGCATCGAAGAAAAGTCTTAATCGTACTCAACCGCAATGAAGGAAAGTGTACGAATGCACAGCGCTCGTTAGCCGCCGGTCTGCCACTCCGTTACGGTGGTCAGACACGGCGTTGCCCGGGGATCACTACGTGGAAGTCAGCACTGTGGGGGGATCCCCAACCTAACCTAACCTAACCTAACCTAACCTAACCTAACCTAACCTAACCTAACCTAACCTAACCTAACCTAACCTAACCTAACCTAACCTAACCTAACCTAACCTAACCTAACCTAACCTACCCTAACCTAACCTAACCTAACCTAACCTAACCTAACCTAACCTAACCTAACCTAACCTAACCTAACCTAACCTAACCTAACCTAACCTAACCTAACCTAACCTAACCTAACCTAACCTAACCTAACCTAACCTAACCTAACCTAACCTAACCTAACCTAACCTAACCTAACCTAACCTAACCTAACCTGGGAACCTAACCTAACCTAACCTAACCTAACCTCCTAACCTAACCTAACCTAACCTAACCTAACCGGCATAACCAACTAACCTAACCTAACCACACCTAACGCATCGCCAACCTAGGGGTCCTAACCTAACCTAACCTAACCTAACCTAACCTAACCTAACCTGACCTAACCTAACCTAACCTGACCTAACCTAACCTAACCTGACCTAACCTAACCTAACCTGACCTAACCTGACCTAACCTGACCTAACCTAACCTAACCTGACCTAACCTGACCTAACCTGACCTAACCTAACCTAACCTGACCTAACCTGACCTAACCTGACCTAACCTGACCTAACCTGACCTAACCTGAACCTAACCTAACCTAACCTAACCTAACCTGACCTAACCTGACCTAACCTGACCTAACCTGACCTAACCTGACCTAACCTAACCTAACCTGGCCTGGCCTAACCTAACCTAACCTGGCCTAACCTAACCTAACCTAACCTAACCTAACCTAACCTAACCTAACCTAACCTAACCTAACCTAACCTGGCCTAACCTAACCTAACCTAACCTAACCTAACCTAACCTGGCCTAACCTAACCTAACCTAACCTGGCCTAACCTGGCCTAACCTAACCTAACCTAACCTAACCTAACCTAACCTAACCTGGCCTAACCTAACCTAACCTGGCCTAACCTAACCTAACCTAACCTGGCCTAACCTGGCCTAACCTGGCCTAACCTGGCCTAACCTAACCTAACCTGGCCTAACCTAACCTAACCTGGCCTAACCTAACCTAACCTAACCTAACCTAACCTAACCTAACCTAACCTAACCTAACCTAACCTAACCTAACCTAACCTAACCTAACCTAACCTAACCTAACCTGGCCTAACCTGGCCTAACCTAACCTAACCTGACCTAACCTGGCCTAACCTGGCCTAACCTGGCCTAACCTGGCCTAACCTGGCCTAACCTGGCCTAACCTGGCCTAACCTGGCCTAACCTGGCCTAACCTGCCTGCCTAACCTGGCCTAACCTGGCCTAACCTGGCCTAACCTGGCCTAACCTGGCCTAACCTGGCCTAACCTGGCCTAACCTGGCCTAACCTGGCCTAACCTGGCCTAACCTGGCCTAACCTGGCCTAACCTGGCCTAACCTGGCCTAACCTGGCCTGGCCTGGCCTGGCCTGGCCTAACCTGGCCTGGCCTGGCCTGGCCTGGCCTGGCCTAACCTGGCCTAACCTGGCCTAACCTAACCTGGCCCTAACCTAACCTAACCTAACCTGGCCTAACCTGCCTGCCTAACCTAACCTGGCCTAACCTAACCTGGCCTAACCTAACCTGGCCTGCACAGCCTAACCTAACCTAACCTGACCTAACCTGACCTAACCTGACCTAACCTGACCTAACCTGACCTAACCTGACCTAACCTGACCTAACCTGACCTAACCTGACCTAACCTGACCTAACCTGACCTAACCTGACCTAACCTGACCAAACCTGACCTGACCTGACCTAACCTGACCTAACCTGACCTAACCTGACCTAACCTGACCTAACCTGACCTAACCTGACCTAACCTGACCTAACCTGACCTAACCTGACCTAACCTGACCTAACCTGACCTAACCTGACCTAACCTGACCTAACCTGACCTAACCTGACCTAACCTGACCTAACCTGACCTAACCTGACCTAACCTAACCACCTGACCTAACCTGACCTAACCTGACCTAACCTGACCTAACCTGACCTAACCTGACCTAACCTGACCTAACCTGACCTAACCTGACCTAACCTGACCTAACCTGACCTAACCTGACCTAACCTGACCTAACCTGACCTAACCTGACCTAACCTGACCTGACCTCAGCCAAGGGCACTTAAGGCTGACCGCTTCTCTGTCCACTTTTGGAACCTAGACCTAACCTGACCTAACCAAAACTATCCTAGTAGTTCTTTGATTTGTTTTAATAGTTTTTGTCATAACGAGAGCGCATTTGGCACTCTGATTGGCCGGCTCGAATGTACCAACCAACCAGCTCAACGGACTCTCGTTTCAATCTCGTTAACATTTGGATGTTTTTCCAACCTCTTTTTATACGTCTCAGTATTGTGTAGGATTTCTTCCTTTACAGTGCTGATTTGCAGGTTCCGGCATTTGTCACAAACCATGTTACACTTGTTATTGATCTCAAAATAACATTTTGTAGTCGCTGTAGGATGTTTATATTTGAGTCGCTTGCGCTTCCCCACAATTGAACACCATACATCCAGTTTGGTCTCAGTATGCTTTTGTAGTTCAGGAGTTTATTATCTGCAGAGAGTTTGGAGTTTCGTCCCATTAACCAATACAGGTTTTTGTAGCGAATGTTAAGCTCATCTCTTGTACACTTTATGTGGTTCTTCCAGGTCATTCGACGGTCCAAATGCATACCCAGGTATCGTACGCTGTCGCTATGGGTTAAGTTTTTGCGGTCGAGAGTAACTGGTGGGCAGTCACCGCGTCTCAGGGTAAAACTACCTGTCTACCTAATTTTGATTCGCGCGGCGCACAGCGTGTAATATTCCTAATCTAAAGGGACAAAAGTCAAATTATACACTAGTCTATGCTGGTAAAATAGTCATTTATATTTAAAGAAAATAAACCATATTACGTGTCCCTAAAAGTTATTTACCAATAAGTCGTAACACACAATAAAAATAAGGGTTAGAACGGCCGGCTATCTGAGTTGTGTCGACCAAGCGCTCAAGAGATGCGTTATTCGGCTGAGTTTACACGTTGAATACACTGTGTTTATGTGCGCTATTAGCTATTGTGTGTTTTTATTGTTTTCTCCGAAGTATTGAGGTAAGTTTGAATATGAATTAGTTTTAATCTGACTTAAAATTTAATCATGAGCGCCATTTTACTAAAGGTAGATTATTTTTAGTAGAAATATTACTCAATCAATTTGTTGTTGAGTTTTAGTGTATTATACCGAATTATACCGATCCCAAATTATATTTTTTTGAAAGAACTATTTGTTAGCTACAAGAATAACGTTCTTTTGTTTGCGAATATTTGCGAAATTCTTATAACTTTTCATTTTCAGATTGCCTTCACAAATATCTCGTAGAAAGAGTGGACACGAACACAGACTTAATAAATCGGTTACTAATTACATCAGACGCCTACATTGCAAGCTTACGTACTGCTCCCAAAACTAAATGTAGCCAAATGAATCCTGAAGTCTGTGAACTTTTACAAATGAGTACTATTTGACATTGAACACGAAGAAATTCAGTCAGAAAATTTAGATTCTGATACTAATAGCGACTTTGAAGAATTTCAGTATTCTGACTGAATTTCCTCCTATTTAAGGTCTTCATGGTACTTCTGATTTGAAGTTTTGATATTTTTTATTTTTTTAGTTTTTTTTATACATATATTCAAATATATGCTGTGTTATATGTTAATAATATAGTTACAATATATGTCTGAAACCTTGACAATGTCTTTAAATTTCATTCAATACATTTTATCCCGTAGTAAATTTGTACAGTTTGGGTTCAAGACTTTTGCGGCGGCGCGTTTGAAAAATTAATAACTTGGCACCATGAAAACATAAGTTAAAAAAACCCTTCCCGTATCGTTTGTTATGTTATCTAGAAACCGTGCACTTGATATGTATACCCCCTTTTTGTTACACGTTGTATAGTATACAACATCGGACCAAGAATAGACCCTTGGGGGACACCAGCACTGATGTCATGAAACGACGATGTAGAACTACCCTCTTTGACTTGGAACATTATTTGTGACAAGTACGACGTCAGTAGTAGGTTTTAAAATTAAAATCAAACGTAGTATTCCTCATAGCTATATGAGGAATACTACGTTTGATTTTATAGAGCAACCCACTGTGCCAGACTCTGTCAAATGCTTGCTGGATGTCAAAAAATGCCGATGTGCAAAATTCCTTCTCCTCAAACGCATTTCTTATCTCATTGCAAACCCGATGGACTTGTTCGATTGTGGAATGTTGTTGTCTGAATCCAAACTGATGATCTGGTATTGTGTGATTGCTAGTAAGTATGGGCAAAAGTCTACGGAGCAATATTTTCTCAAACAACTTCGATAGGACGGGCAACAAGCTGATCGACCGATCCAAGGTAACTTCATAAGCTGGTTTACCCAGCTGGTGGATCATTATTATTTGAGAATTTTTCCACAGACGTGGGAAATACTGTACACGTAGGATGCCATTAAAGAGAGTTGTTAAAAAGGTTACTGCCTTTTTCGGTAGTTCTTTTACTATCTCGTTTGTTATCAAGTCAAAACCGGGCGCTTTTTTGTCCCCAATAGTTACTTTATAGTAGTAAAACAAACTTGTACTAGATAAGTTGTTCTCACTAATCTATCACTAATATGAGGAAATCTTTAATGACTTAATTTAATCCACATATTTGTTATCATCTTAGTTGACAATATACACAAAATTAGTGAAATAGGCACAGTAGGTAAGCCAAAAAGTGTTTTATTCTCTTTGAACAGCCGCGCCGCATGTCCGTAACATTTCTAGACAACCTACAATATTACAGCACTTCGGTGGTCAAGAAACATGATCCCACAGAAATTAATACTTGATTAATTGCATTATTTATTTTATTTGAAAATTTCAATTTATTAAGTTTCGGTTTTTGTTAAAATATTTTTGTAGTACATTTTGTGGATGAGTACTACTTGTAGTTTCATTTAAATCATATTATGTGAAATGAGTGATCTCCATACTGCATAACGTAGTTTATCGATTGCTACTTCTTTGTAGTCATATTCTGGTATAGCGATACAATACTTATACCACTGCAGTGACAGTTATCAGTAACGTTTTGTTTAGTTTCTCCCAATTTAATTTTTCTTTAGTATAATTTTGTTGTTCAAACTCTGCATGATGTATCCGAAACGTCGAAATTAAAAATAGCCTTGCAACATTTTTGACATAAAACGTCACGTCATACGTCACGTTTATCACATACGCTAAGAGAAACACGGTGAATTTTGCAGACAAAATAGTATCTTGTTGTGTCATCGATTTCAGAAATCAGATGTTCTCGCAATTATATCTACAAAGTTGATAGACTATAATGTAAACGACATGAGTGCTACAGACGGCATCGGTCGGTGAGCGAAATGTCGATAGAGTACGTGCCGGTGAGTGAGGGGGAGCAGGACGAACCCATTGAACTACCAACTGAAGAAGACGGCTCTTTGCTGCTCAGCACCGTAGCAGCACAATTTGCCGGTGCCAGTGGACTCAAGTACCGTGCAGGCGGCAGACTGCGTGGCTTGCGTCTCGTTGATGAACGCTTGTCGCCGCCGGCCGAAGGCTGGGGAGCGCACCGCTACTGGTGCGCCTTTCCTCGCGCCTCGCCCGAGCCCACCCCGCGGCCTCGTTGCTCTGACCTCATCGTACTTGGTTTACCCTGGAAGACAGGTGAAGATGCTGTACGCGACTACTTCGCAGCGTTTGGCGAGCTTCTCATGGTTCAAGTGAAACGCGATGCTAAGACGGGGCTATCCAAGGGTTTCGGTTTTATTAAGTTTGCCGAGTACGAATCACAGTTGCGAGCCCTGGGTCGAC
The DNA here is from genome assembly GCF_023101765.2 of Spodoptera frugiperda. Classification (NCBI taxonomy): domain Eukaryota; kingdom Metazoa; phylum Arthropoda; class Insecta; order Lepidoptera; family Noctuidae; genus Spodoptera; species Spodoptera frugiperda. The sequence continues at coordinate 12,599,937 of NC_064215.1, read as the reverse complement.
GCCACATGATTGATGGACGCTGGTGCGACGTGCGTATCCCCAACGGCAAGGACGGTGGAGCCAGCGCGCATCGTAAGGTATTTGTGGGCCGCTGCACCGAGAGCCTGACAGCGGAAGACCTGCGCGAGTACTTTGGTACGTTTGGCCAGGTCACGGACGTGTTTGTGCCGCGACCATTCCGTGCTTTTAGCTTTGTCACGTTCCTGGAGCCTGAAGTGGCCCAGTCACTATGTGGCCAAGACCACATTATCAAAGGCGTATCAGTTAATATCTCAACTGCGTCACCAAAACGGGAGCGAGGCGCGCGCGGCTCGCAGCTGTTGGGCTGGGGGCTGGTGGAGGGCGGAGGTCGCGTGTTCAACTGGGCCGGTGACGCGTGGCCCCCTCAAACTGCCCCCGCACCGCCCGCGCCTCCGCTCGACAAGCCCTACCTCAAGTATGAGTGACATGCCACTGTGTACATAATTATAACCTCTCCCTTGGACCTGGCTCATGCCTAATATGTTCTTTGTTGATCACTGTCAAATTTTATATGAAATGTGTAAATAATATTATTATAATATAGTATGATGTTGTCCTGATGTTTCACTTACTAGAACCAACGAGTACTACCTGTATGTTGTGACACCAACTTCAGATGGCTTGCTCTGGAATCCAGCAGCACCCAGATAAACTCTATTCTTGTAAAACTGCATTTCCCAACCTCTGCCAAGCATGTGAGCCCCGCTTCTCATACTTGAGGGTGTGTTCAAAATCTGACAAGTACCAATGTAACTTTATCCAAATTATACCAATGAACTTTATTAGACTATTTAGACACTGCTGACTATGGTGATGGAAAATATTGTCAGGAAACCTGTTCGGTGGGGCTGGATCATTTGTTGTTTGTAATTACCAATCCTCCAGGAGCAAGCATAGTATAGGCAAATAATGCTTATTTCTTCACCATGGGACAAGAAGCCTTATCTCAGTGGCGGATAGTGACAGGCTACTAATGGTTAGAAAAAAGTTAGGTATGAGCATGTTTACTCCTATCATAATTTATATTATAATGTTACACATATTACAAATTACCATGCTGCGAATGAAGATAATGAATAATATTTGTGTTGCAGTCGGAACTCAAAACCAATTCCTCAACTGAATTTTAATTTAATTTTAATTTTTTTGAAAAACATTGCCCCACATTAGGATTTTCTCCTGTGTCGTGGGTGCGTTTACAAACATACAAGTTCACATACACATCACGCCCAGACCCGGAACAACAATCTGTGGATCACATAAAGAGTTGTTCCGTGCGGGAATCGAACCCGCGACACGTTGCACGGCAGCCAGTTGCCCAGCCACCGCGCCAACTGTGCAGTCTAATATTGCGGTTCAGACTGTAAAAATAGTTGAAATGAGGAATCCAGTAAAAATTTGGATTGAAGTAATATGTGATTAGGGTTCCTATAAACCGTGCAGAAATAGAAGACTCCATCGATTGTATTTAGTACTTTATTGGAACAGATAAAACTACTTTTTACTGATTTTGCTGGTCAAATGTAGTTTCTTTTGAATGCTGCACACATGCACTGCGTGTGCATGGTTAGTGCCGTGGCTAGGCCTAACAGCTGATAAACTCAAATCTTAACCAGAACTAGTCGAATAATATGAGTTGTAGTCTAGTACTTCATTTGGGCGTATTATAAGTACAGTTGGCAATTACCTACTAGATGGCTCTGATAGCCATCTAGTGAGTAGTAGAAATCATAATTATGTGAAATGAGTGATCTCCATACTGCATAATGTAGTTTATCGATTGCTACTTCTTTGTAAAATAGGTAATCATTCGCAGCCACCAGAAATAGGTGCGGTAACGGTTTTTTTTTATCTGATTGTGCATGCCAAATCACTTTGATTCATTTCAAGTTATCCCAAACATTGCATTAGTAAAATTAAAGTATCAGTAGATAAGTTCGATTTCTTTAAGGGAATGCAACATCTATTTGAATTTAATACTTTTTGCGACGTTAATAGAAATAAAAGATCAACTTAAGTTAACAATAGTTTAGTAAGCTGCTTTTTAGGGTTCCATGGCAAAAAGGGTTAAAACGCGAACCCTATTGCCAAGGGGCGCTGCCATATACATACATAGTTCGATCATTTGTACTGAAAAATATGGATTGCCTGGAAAAAAATCCGGAAGTGTTGCAAATTGGCAATTTTGTCATTTTGATGTGCTCTTTCCGATTTACAAGTTTTGCAACCTCGTTATAATATCTCATTTCCTATGCATTTTACGAGAAACCCGTTTGATTAAACTAGTCGTATTGCTAAATGGGCCTAATGCTCATGTGGTTGTGACACACACCTTCGAAACTTGGCATAATCTTCTATCTTTCATTGTTTCTGCGTTCACATTGCGATTTCAAATTGGGCACCCATCGATATGTCATAGCCGTTATTTTTAAACTAAAGGGCTTGTATATCTAATGAATCTACCAAGTCGCATCGCAAATTATGCTGTCCAAATTATGTTATAATCTGCGACGTCTACTTCGGTACCAGGGTACCAAACAGATACAGTATTTAGGTAATTAGTAAGTCGATGGGGATTAAATGCAGAATATTCTTAGTCGAGTTGTAGTAGGTACCTACAGGTATTGGCCGAAATCGGTTATGAATCAAATAAGTACTTATTACGGTTTATACGCCGCGGCCCCTTTTCGTTGGCGGCTTTACTCATCGCAGATGAGATGGCAGCTCGAATGTCGTCACTTTACTAAGCTGCAGCTTGTGGCTCCCTTAGAGCTTTGTAAGGTAGGTACCTAGGTTCATACCTAATTATGATTTTTGTGTCTGGAATTGTGTCTTTCCTGCACTCAAGTACAAGTTAAGTTCATCAAGTTAAAATTCTCTAACAAGCAGTTTGAACACATAATTAATTAACATGTTATAATGGTTAAATCAATCTTTATTTATTTTGTAAAGAAAATATGTAAGTACCTACCTAGGTAGGTAGTTTCCTGGTTCAGTTTGGTGAGAATCGGCTGATTTGGGTGAATACTGCTTTTATTGTTTTTAGCTACCTAGGTAGTAATAAGGAATCACAATAGTAAACACCCACACACATCAATAATAGTAAAAGTAAAGGTAACTAATTAGAGAGGTAGTCTCAATTAGCAAATTGTCCATCGTTCCATGTTGCACGCTGCCGCTGACGTAAGTACTTTATCGTAAATACTTAGCCGCCCAATCGACTCTCGCAGCGCCGCTGCCCACAGTCGTAGTTTCTGAAAACAGTTGCTATCATTTAAACTCACACAAATGTATTATATCTATGTTAAAACTCGTAATCATCAGCGTAATTAGTATTCTGTGGCGTAACGCTCCAGGCCAGGAAACGTTTGTACTTCCCAGCAGAGTTGAGTGGCCCCTTCTAACATTCGACCGCATAGGCCACGGGCCTTGGCGTGACAGCAGCAGGATTCAATGACAGATTGGTATAAGCAGAGTTTATGCCAATAGGTAGTATCTTAAAGCAGAATGCCCCAAAAATCCCCGAGTCGATTAAAATTATTCATGTACATTATAGTAGACCATACGTAAGCTTAGGTTAATAGTTGTTATCTTCGTTGGGATTGTCTATCCATGTTTATTCGCATGTAAACTTCATCACATGTACTATGAATGGGTGTTTATGACGCCATCCGTTGATTTGTACCAGTACAACAGTGTTACGTAGTATTTCTATACTCTTTGATTTATCGTTGATCGCCAATGTGCGACTCTGTCAACTGTCACTAGATTTTGTGTCGCCACGTTTTTATCACCGAGTTTAAAAAAGAAGGAGGTAATATGTTCGAATGTTTTTTTTTATTTCTTCACCGATTACTCCGCCAAATGTAAAACGATGTTCAAATAATTTTTTGTTTGAATGGTTATACTCCCGAGAGGATCTCATTTTCACCAGGTCAAGATCTCATGATAGAATCCTAGGGAAACCAAGAAGTTTCGAAAATTGTAGGAGTGAGTAATGCGTGTATTATGTTTTTCAATAAATATGTATGAATACTACTTGACTACACTAATTAATAACGGTCTGGAGTCGACCCGACGAAGAAGCTGACAGACAGCCGAGGGAACTCCTCAACGCAGTGCCGGCGTTACAGGGCCGAGGCCCAGGGCGACAGTCTCGCCAATAAAATGAAAAACTACTACTAACACTTGATATTGCTTTACAGTAACTGCCTCAACGGTACCTTAATTTTATTGTCACTTTCGTGAGACTTACTAAATTAATTATTATGTAGCCAGTAGCAGAGCGACAATCGCCGCGTCGTGTGTCGCGGAATGCTGCTCATGAATATGAGCCTCTACCATGGCTTGAAACTAGTCGAGTTCCTCGTCAAACATTTACGTGAGTAAGCCGATAACATAATAATTAATTTAGTAACTACCTTGTGTTTGGGCTTGATTCAGTTTTGTTGATTAGAACTTTGCATCTATATAGATTATACGTAGGAATAGATAAACGAAAAAGAAAAAAATCTGCGTTTAAAAACTGACTTCAAACAAATAAAAAGCAAAAACTACCTACCAATTATATACTATACTTTTATAGTAATAGTAATTTAATGTCAATAATAATACGTTCTCTGGAAGTTATTAATGTATTCCCTTTTTAGTAGGTGAATCTGGGCAGACCTTACCAAATCAGGTAATGTAATAATAATTTAGTTTTTTTAACAAAGAACTATTTTGAAACCTATTAAGTAAATAAAATGAGTACCTCGATGAGCTCGTAACGGTAATGCTCGAAAAAGTGAAGTGTCAATCCTAGAGCCGGTGACATAGCGCGCTGCACTCAAGTAGGCGGCGGCCGCGCCGCCCAGCGCGGGGCGCGCGCGCGCCGGCGCGGCGGCGGCCAGCACGCTGCGCCCGCCCGACACGCGCCGCAGCGGGGCGGGCGGGCCGGGCTCGTGCACCACTTCTCCCCTGCGCAGTCTCAATGTTATAGCTGTCGATTACCTAACAACTAAACATACGGCGGTCTTTACACGTCCTACATAATTATGTATAACAAATACTTGCATCTTGCTAGAAACAATGACGTTTTCATTGTTTAGTCCACGAAACGATCATGACAAATCCACCTATTATCGTCATCATGGAAAGTAGGCCTTCGTTCATAACATTTTAAAAATTAATGTATTGCAAAGTTTTCAATATGACGTTCACTGCATCCAACGTAGACAGAACAGTCACAATAAAATTATGACAAATTTTATTGTGAACGCGCCAAAATGTCAATTTTCCAAGTACTTCTATGGTAGGTAGAGGGTAGGTACTTATCGATTGAATAATAGGTATGTTTGTGTTTATTGAGTGATTTAAGCACAAATATAATGTAATGAATTACCCGAGGATGTCCGCGAATCTGTCACGCACATGTGGTGGCGGCGGCTGGATAGCCGCGTGCCCGGGCGCTGTTGTCGTGGGTGACCTGGTATGCTCTGCTAAATTTTCCGTTTCACCTCTAGCTGCGCTTCTGCATCAATTTGTGAAGGTTAACCGTGTGATAGCAGAGCATTTGGCATAGGCCTAGAAAACATTTGTCGCAACCGCTAGTCTTGCCGCGGGTGTTGTGACCGAGAGTGGCGACTAGCGATAAACAGGAATGTTTTTAGAGCCCCAGAATCTTCGTTGCGATCTCCAGGCCATAGTCCAACAGTGGACTCTCACAGGCTGATGATAATGAAGCAAGCATGCAATTTATTACGTTTATCATTTACTTGTTTGAGTAAAAACCTCTTCTATACGGAAAAATTATGTAACACGTGGTGGTGAGTTAAAATAGATGAACATTTACCTCCTGGCCCGTGACGCAGGCGGCGGCACAACTAATGCAGCACCAACGGCAAAATACGGGAACCTAAAATAACGAAACAAATTAAGAATGCTTTTAATTGTTTCTGCATAACTGCATATTAAGTATGGGTCAGTGGGTAGCCTTAGTGGCGGTGTAGTACAACATTATTCAAATACTTACCGGAGTGCCTGTGGGGCAGTAGGTCGATCCCGTGGAGCATAGCGCATGAACGAAGTCAGTAACGCCAAAGCGGGTGGCGAGGCAGAGGGCACCACTCGAGCTAATGGGACACCTGCACTGGACGGGAAACGAAACCGAAGGGCGTCAGCGAGCACGTAACCCTCGGGCCAGTCATCTCGGTCAGGAGTCCCCAACACAGCGCATATTTTATGCAGCTGATCAATCTCAGAATTCCCCGGAAACAGCGGCCGACAAGTATACAGTTCTGCCATAATACAGCCGAGTGCCCATAAATCGATAGGCGCTCCATAGCGCGTATCGTGCAGCAACACTTCTGGCGCACGGTACCACCGCGTAGACACGTAGTCTGTGTAAGGCGGCCGTGAACGAACCTCGCGAGCCAACCCTAAATCGGCTATCTTGACCAGTTCGGGCCCAGCACACAGGAGGTTTTCCGGTTTTAGATCCCGATGGAAGAAGCCATGTCGATGCATATGTGCTAGGCCCTGCAATACCTGGTACACGATGTTCCTCAGCACTGGCTCGGGGAAAGCGCGCTCCGCATCGCGTATCAGTTGGTACAAGTTTCCTCGCATGTACTCGAACACAAAGTAAAGAGTATCATTCTCGCGTATGACTTCCCGCAACTTGACGATGTTGGCGTGGTTCAGTTTCTTAAGTGATTTCACCTCGCGCAGATTCATCGCCTCGTCCCACGAGTAGTACTTGCGCTTCATTCGCTTAATGGCCACTTTCTCGCCAGTGTCACGCCGCTGGGCCAGCACCACCGACCCGTACGTGCCGTCGCCGAGCTGTTGCAGCACCACATACCGGTTCATGTTGTCGGGACCACCTCTACATAATACTGAATTTAACAAGCCCCACCATTTTCACCAAGTTTGTTTTTTAAATGTTCCAAATGTTCGTATACGACGTCGTTTACCAAGTGAGTACGTAGTAAGGTTAAAATCATTTAGCAAATGGATAATATTTAAAGCTATGTCCCTAGTTAAGCTCTACATTCTCGCCTGATGGCAGGTTAAGTGAAATATCTATAGTAGGTACCCACCAAGTTTCGTTGTAAATATTATTTATTTTAATAATAATAAAATATATGTCACACCATCACACTCGAATGATTGCAAAATGAGGTCAACTATAAGGTTGTGACTTATTTACCAGTTACTTGAGTACCCACCTACCATTAATTAGGTGGTACCTAGGTTCTTATTTGGACGCAACACAAGCAACACTGACATACTAAACACAAATGGTAAAAGCTTTACACAACATGCTAACAAAATAACCAATTCGCGTTAAATTGCTTCAACATGTTTAACAATATGTACCACAAATACTCCGTAGTTCTAAATTGGTCTCAACAAGGAATAGCCATAACAATGCCCAATGTTTTTTATAATCCGTTTCCATGGTTATGTATGCCGGAAATATATTGGCCACCACTCGTGTTTCGTAGCGCGCCCAAAGCCGTCATACTTGAGCAGGGCACGACAATGAAAAAATAACTATAAGGGTCCGTTTATATAGACCGGTTTATGGCGATTGACATTTTGATAATCTCCGGGCTATGGTAACAAATGTAACTGCGGTAGCAAAATCTACGGCACTTTGCCCACTTGAACTGTAATTAGCCTACTAATAAAAGGAATAAATCCATTACATCCGAAGTGAACGTATTATTATTGACCAAAGAATGTGTTCAGCATGATGATGAAGGTCATTATACAAATTTAAAAAAGTCTTGAAAAATGCCTTTGAAAATATATCTCCTTTATTTATAGGTTTTTCCCTGCCAAACACGACGGCCCGGGGACCCGACCGTGACGGCCGACCAATATTAATAAAAATAATGAGGGCGAACCGCTCTACACACGTTACAATATAAGCAGTCAGACCCGACCAAATTGTGACATGTATTAAGGGCGCGACACGACACACGAGTCGTGACTAGTATATTTCCGGCCTTCTAGCATGATTGCGACTGACACTGACATTAGTGACATTTGTTTTTATTTCGATTCCGTCATAGAGCAGCAATCAGCATTGAGTGATAGAAATGTCTATGTAGATTTTGAAGCAGATTCTGTGCTTGGTGGCGTTAACTATAGCAAAGAGTGTAAAAAGTATAGGGCAACTATATTTACCGAGCAATGAGATAAACATTATAATTATGTGACGTGTGTGGGGTTTTCATTCACATTTTGTTTATACCTACATATTTTTTTATAATCTACAGCCATAAGAATAGTAAATGCTGTAATGCAAGTCAACAAAACTAAAACAAACCCATGTCATAAGTTGATAACTATAACAGTGTATGAATTGAACAATCATATGAATAATTTAATAGCTGGGTGATGTTATTCGCGTAATTATTATTGTTAGTCGTATTAATAAAAGTTGCAGATATGCGTGACAGACATGAGTGCTGAATTAACTAGATGTAAAAGCTCGTTTTCTAGAGTGAGTTCGGAACAATTAGATTTATTGCTGTCGTTTATGGAAGAGCACCCTGCCTTTGCTGCCGGCAAACAATCGATTTACTCTCGGTTCAGCTCGAGCAAGTTGTGGCGTCTTCTAGCGGAACGTTTGAACGCGGCAGCCGTTGACAGCGGTGGAGCACGCAAGTCGCCCGACAAGTGGTGCCGGGTCAGACCATTTTAATTTTATTTATTTTACATCTTACCTTTACTCTTGTTTTGTAAAATTAAGTTACCAAATCCTTTAAGAGCCAACACTCAGCCACTTGTAGATTACTGTTGTGAAAAGATAATCATCAGCCCATTTCCGTTGAGTGCAGGACTTGGGACTGTTTGTACAACATGGGTTCTCAATTTCTCATACTAAGTGCAAATATCATGGTAACCAGTGAACTAATTTTAATTGAACTTAAAAACAACATCTCAGGTACTTATAAGTTATTTATGAACATTTTTGATAAATGTTTACTTAAGCCCTTATTTTCTATACTTATAAAATAACATGTTCTGACTGACACACTTTGTCATTGGGGGACATAGGCATGTTCAGCAATGGATAGGTTTCGAAATAGAGGATAATAGTAGATTTGTATGATTATCAAATCCCCGGGGTTTAAAATGCCCACTTCTCCTGCATGAGAGTGCAGGTTCGAAAGCCACCAACAGCAAGTACCAATGTGAATGTGTCACACATAGTGTATATATACACACCACACATAAATTATTTGATCAATTCTACGTCTTCGCCATGTTGTAAATTTTTGAACACTGTCCTTTTGTTATAAAAACAATATCTATGCAACACAGCTGCAGAAGCTAGTAGTAAACATATTGTCTTCCTAAACTCTTTCGAAAGCGGTTGTTATTTACTTTTTAGACCATGATTAATTTTTATTAAAATCAATTCAGTAGTTACCATGATTTTTGATTGCAATATATTATAAGCACTTACAAGGTAACTCCAATAGCACAACACCAGAAGTGTACATACTTGTAAATGTGGGTGTGGAAATAGTGGTAGAGACTACCTGACTGACTGTATACAACATATTCGCATGCATTCATGCCATTACTAACTAGCAAACTCCTTAAAATCATTGTTTATTTGCTTTCAGTACTGGGCTGACATAAAATACAAAGCCCGTAAGAAGTCAGCAGCAGGTGGGGCACTGGGAGATCTCTCCAGTGCAGAGGAACGCTTACAGAATATATTCAACAGCAGTGGTCGCGAATGTGAGTACAGTACATTTAGTTTGTGCCTGTATACAATGTGATTGGGGTGAGACTTCTAACCCGTTAAGGCTGAGTACTACATCTAATTTTATCGACAAAAAAAATAATATGGGTGGTTGAACCCCCAATTGAAAATATTGAAAAATGGCGATTTTTTCGGTAAAAATAATTCAGAAATGATTTTTTTCTCATCAAAACATTATCTTCTATCTTCTATACTTATAATAAATCTGTAGAGAGGTCAATTCTGTACATGAAATATATTTCCAAAATAACTATCAGCGGGTGATTAGTGATCGATACTGACGCCAAAAATGCATATCTGTCTGTCTGTCTGTCTGTCTGTCTGTCTGTCTGTCTGTCTGTCTGTATGTTCTTTATAGAAATAAAAACCACTCGACCGATTTCAACGAAACTTGGTACAATTGTTCTTCATACTCCTGGGCAGGTTATAGTATACTTTTCATCACGCTACGATCAATAGGAGCAGAGCAGTGAATATTCCGCGACAGCAAATGTCTATCTTTTATGGTTGACTTACAATAACACGTATAACTCCCGATAGCTTAGCAGTTCGGAGCTTTCTGATTATATTTGTCTACTCTTACGTTTATAACACTCTCATTCATTACTTCATTCATTCATTCATATTATAATAAATCTGTAGAAGGGTCAATTCTGTACATTGAAAATATTGAAAGAATAAATAGCAGGGGGTGTTACTGGATCGATACCAAACCCAAATATGTGATTAATTTTTTTAACTATCTGTCTGTATGTTCAGGCATCACGTGAAAACTAACAGTTCGATTTCGATGAAACTTGGTATAATTATACCTTATTATCCTGGGCATAAATAGGATAGGTACTTTTTATCCTGGAAAAGTACGTAGAAAAAAAATCTTTATTTTTCAGTTTTATTCTACAGAACGCGAGCTCAACAGCAGTAGCTCAATAGACAAATCTCCTTAATTATTATGGCCATATTTGGGTCCAATAGATATAAGATGTCATTGTCAGAGTTACTCAAAATGGAGAAATAAAACTTCCACGCGAAGACCGACATCCACGCGGACGTAGTCGCGGGCGGAAGCTAGTCAAACATATGAAAATAGTAATGAATTAGTTAGTCAAGGTTATTAGCTACCGTTTGTCGTTTTTTTGTTGTTTCTACGACGCATACAACCTAAGATATTACATAAAGTAAATAAAATATTAAAAAAGCCATAATTTTTAGGGGGAGGGGGTTCAACCCCCCATATTATTTTTTTTGTCGATAAAATTAGATGTAGTACTCAGCCTTAACGGGTTAGAAGTCTCACCCCTATCACATTGTATATTTGAAAAAGCAAGTTTACTTCCATTTATTACGTTTCATAACATCAGCTTTCCGAAGCCGCGCGAGATTTATGCTCAATATTTGGACATTACTAATTAATAATCTTCTATCTAAATCTTGCTGAAAACCTTGTGTTCACAACTAGGAATAAGTGTCAAAGGTCCATTAAAGTTAGTTACTTGAGATCAAAGGTACCAAAATTCCAGATATATTATTTCGTTGCGCGATTTTGTGCGTATATTCTTCTATGTTCGATCTTTGGTCTTCGGTCGCCTATAATGTGTGTTCTACAGAATACGTTGCCGCCGAATTGCCGTTGAAATGAACTTACGCCCGAACTAAGTTCGGCTATAAGCTATTAATGCAACGTAATTTCGGCATAATGTATCATCAGTAATTCAAATATGTAGCATTGCAGGCGTAATTATGCCGAACTTCGGTCGCGGCATAGTGCATTTAGACACTTATAATTTTTCATTGTTAGATACGTAAGATTGTTATTGATTGTGAAAAAAACACGTATTCGTGTTAATTACCGCTATCTTCAGAGCTTAAACTGTTTCTAAATTAGCATATCTCTCTGATTAATTTGATGTATGCTTCTAGCGGCAATCGATGTGCACGTACCGAGCACGGCACAAGTCTCCGATCGTTCGAGGACTGAGACGGAGTGCTTAGTGAAAGTTAGATTTTCGTTAACACAGTGGACACGTCACCGTGTTTAACCCTCGGATCGGTTGATTTACTTGGTGCAGACCAATCAGAGTGCTGGATGTCATAAACATATCGATTGCGTTAACCTAAAATAAAATCGCACTAGGTTCTCTGAGATACGAGGAAACATGTCGAATTAATTAGAGCGAATACAATTTGGAGTCTCATAAAAACTCTACTTAACATTGAAACATTTTTATCTATCTCGCTAACAATGAAATAAGTCATTCTAATTATATGATCAACAAGTACACGTATAGTCCGGACGCTCACTAACTGGCGCGATGTACAGCGGCGGGCGGCGGGCGGCGCGCCAGCCAGTCGGACGACGAGCGCAAGCCCGCGCTGGACGACGACGCCAGCGACTCGTCCGCGCCCGGCGCGCGCCTCGCCACCGAGGAACTGCTGGCCGAGGCCGCCATGCGCAGCGCGCTGGCCGCGGAGAAGCAGGCCGAGGCCGTGGCGCAGGCCGTCGACCTGCTGCGCGACCTGCTCGCCCTGCTGCGCGACCGCGCGCTGCCGCCGCCGCTGCTGTAGCTGACGCCTAGCGCGGCCCGCCCGCAGCTACTGTAGCTAGCGCGGCCCGCCGCACCGCTACAGCAGCTAGCGCAGGCCGGCCAGCGCCGCGGCGCGCTCGTACACGGCGTCGGCGCGCACGCGGGCGCGCGCGGCTCCGTGGCGCAGCACGTCGCGCAGGTAGTTGGGTCGCGCGCGCAGCTCGGCGGCCCGCGCGCGCACGGGCGCCAGCGCGCGCTGCAGGGCGGCGGCCACGACGCGCTTGTACTGCGCGGTGGTGAGTCCCTCGGCCTCCTGCACCACCTCCTCGGGCAGTTTGTCCTCGGCCAGGCAGTGGATGGATACCAAATTGGACACGCCCGGCCTCGTCTCCGGGTCGAAAGTCACCTGCCGTCGAGCCAAATCATATTTCACTCTATGATACATTATTTTTATCATGATTAAAAAATATGTTAACAAATTATTCTTTCATTCAAGTTTGAACGAAAAATATAATCGTTTTGCTATTTAATAGTTTTTGTGAAAACATTATGAGACAGTTTCACAAAATGTTTACATGTTGTCATGCATTTTATGCTGGTTTTATAATATAAATAATGGCTTACTAAATATAAATATTATTATGATTTTAAATAAATGTAACGTCGATATATCGACGTTGATGCATGATTTAGATCAAACCTTGATTAGAAATGAACACAACGTCGTAAAATCTGTCACAAATTTTTGAATAATATTCAATGACGACTTAACAGGCCTGGAATATCATGTTTATAAATGTACAGCAATAGTTTTCAAACATGTTTATTTTAATTTTAAACTAGCATTACAATAAAGTAATGCATACAAAATAAGTAAGATGGGCTTGCGAATTACGAGCAAAATGGTTGGTTGGTAGGGACCGAAATTTCTGTATATTATAATTTTAAAAATAATAAATGATTTCAATTTGTGCCCCTAATCGAATTATTCTTGTATGTACATTTTATCACCACCATATCTCTAGTAAACTTCTGTACTAGACTGTAACTTATTATACAGCCTGTTTTTTTTAATATTCCAATTATTTTTTTGTTCCTTAACGTCATTCAAACATTCCATTATTGAAATAAAAAAGAACTTAAAAAATAATTACCTACCGACTTTACTGAAGAAACACGGTTAAAATCATTAAAAGGATCAAAATTTGATTCGATAGTCAGTGTTTGTCATTATTACTTGTTTCTTATTTTACATCGACCACTGAAATAAATTTTATTTTGACCATTTTAGTATTCTTTTTTACCGATTTTCTTTAGTGAAGTCAATAATTTGTATTTGTACTAAGTTTTTATAAATTTCGGCAGATTATTTCAGGAATTAGTGGTTTGATATAAATTAAATTACCCCACGCTGAAGTACCTAGTCGTTTATAAACTTGGGAATAGATTACGTACCTGCGGTGTGAAGTCAGTGACTGCTTTTCTTATTTTAAGCTCGATAATATCATCAGGGTCGGTCAGAAGAATGCGCGACTTGGGATCCGTGTCGGACTTCGACATCTTCTTATTCGGGTCTCTGAGACTCCGCAAGCGATCGCTGCCGTCATCTGGACACAAACGGACGTGAGCGCGTGAGGTCGTAGAGGAGGTAGAGTAGAGGCGCTAGGCGGGACAGTTACCGGCGAGCAGCGCGCGCGGCGCGGGGAAGGCGCGGCCGTAGCGGTGCGCGAAGGTCCGCGCCAGCGCGCCCGCCACCTGCAGGTGCTGCAGCTGGTCCGCGCCCACCGGCACGTGCGTGCCGCCGTACAGCAACACGTCCGCCGCCTGCAGCAAGGGCTCGCTGTACGTACGGAACGGACCGCAAATGGGAAAGTAAGAAACGGAAGGCGACCTGCAACACGGGATAGAGCAGCAGACCGAGCGGCACCTCCTTCATGGTGGCGGCCTTCTCCTTGTACTGCGGCAGGTGCGCCAGGCGCGCGTGCGTGGCCAGGCACGTGAGCAGCCAGCACAGCTCGGCGTGGCGCGGCACGGCCGACTGCACGAACAGCACGGCGCGCGCCGGGTCCAGCCCCGCCGCCAGCACGCACGCCGCCAGCTCCAGCACGCGCGCCTGCAGCAGCGACGGCTCCTGCAACACACTGCCCATTGCCCATCATATTTCCACAACCAAAACTATTCTACACCAATGAAACACACTAAAAATGGCAAAGCATATGGCTGAAATACATGGGAAATTCATAAATGGAATATTTTATTTAATTGTCCTGTAAAGTATGTTGTATTCAATTATAGAGGGTTTCCAGTTGCTTTTAATTCTGATAAGTGAAATATATATGAGACAAAACGGTAACCTGGCGTGTGGTAAGCGAGTGTAAGTCTGCTATGAATATCATAAGGTCATCGCCTTGCTCCTGCAGGCGCACGCAGCGCCGGATCGCACCGAAGTAATTGCCGATGTGTAATTCTCCAGTGGGCTGTAGCCCCGTTACTACCCGCCGTGGCCACTGCACGTCTGCATCGCCATCACCGTCACCTGCAGACTAATGGTGAATGTGAACCAAGCTTTGCACTACTACTGTTTGATAGGTTATATCCTATACCGATTCTAATAAATCCTGACATACCTTTGAAGAATAATGACTACTAAGATTATATAAATTATATTTCTTACACTGACTGCAAGCGATAAAAGTTTTTAAAAAATACGACGATATCACACCGCGCATTTTAACGTAATATAGGTACTGCAAATGTTTTGGTACTTTTGGTTGCTTTATTACTAGTGTTTGCGGTAACCTGTTACTTGAATGAAAAACTTCTCACAAACATAGTCGTTTTCAGGATTTATAATTAATAAATGGAAAAAATATACATGAAGTAGACATCGAATCTCTGTTAACGACAAAATATTCAGTGCTATTATATTATCATTATCAATTTGAATATTGTAGAGAAACTTCACATTTGTGACATTTGAAATGAAGTGATGACTTCTTCAATTTGACATTTGTAACTTTTTAATAAGGTTGCCGGATCCTGATCCTGTTTCTTTTTGCTTTTCACAGGTCCACGCTTTTACAGGCTCGTTGGTTCTTTAATTCCCACAGATAGTGGAAGTGTACAGTAACTATTTACAATTATTTACAAACTAGCTGACACGGCAAACTTCGTACCGCCTCAAACCTGTTTTTCTCATCTTTTATACCCGCCCTGAATATCCACAAACAATTTACGGCCAAAATCAGTCCAGCCGTTCCCGAGTTTTAGCGAGACTAACAAACAGCAATTGATTTTTATATATAGAGATTAACAAAGAATGTAATTTATATGAACTACTACATCTTTTCTTTATATACCGCTTAAAATGTGCAAAAATAAATAATGTAAAGTCAATTTCAAATAGACCAGGAAGGCACTTTTGAACGTCAAAGCAAATATAATAATAATAATATTAAATATATTAGTAAAACAATACAAGCTGCCTAGCTGCACATAAAATGAATCACACATCATGACACGCCACGACATACAGTGTATCTCTGACAAAAGATTTTGTCATCCCCATTCGACAATAGTCAGTGTCATACATGTCAATGTCAATCATTACTGGAAATTTTATCAAATGTCAAATATTCAATAATAAAATTGTTTCTCACTTCTCATGTTCATAATTATGTGCAAATAGTATTATAAGTACCTATAGAGGAAATTATATGCTAGGACGAAGTGAAATGCGGGATTTGTAAAAAAGTTGTGCAAATGTGGACTTTTAATTTACTTCCATATTAATGTAATTTTATTTTAACGCCGATCTTTACCCAGTTTTCATTAAGATAAGGTACTGTCTTACTGCCATACTCAGAGAGATTGAATGATTACTTAAACTATTCCTTAGTAACGATTTTGTATCGGAAACAATTGCTGAGGACTGGGCTTAACCCAGTCCCTTAATCTTTAAATCAGAATACGGCGGTAAATTTGCTAATGGCTCTATAAGTGTACCTAGACGAACGCATGTCATTTGTTTATTTATTTTAATTTAGCGAGCCGATTCAGTTTCGCACAGCGTTTTTTGAACAATTGTTAGCCAAGACGGCGAAAAGCTTTCCTACCTACAAACTTTGTTTGTGTTTCGGCAAAGATGGTCTATGTCTATGATAGAATATACTACTTCGTACGTCCCCAAATTGCGTTATTTTAATATACCTACCTATAATATTATTTAAAGTTATAAGTAAACCGTCAGTGGCTCATCATGGGGGGGATAACTGCAAAACGTCTTTGACCGCACACTAAGATATTATCATATTTAGTTAAGAACGATTTTGGTTTTTTCCGAAGTATACTATGGCTGTATTTCCATTAGGGTTTGGTGATATAAATGTGGAAAAGTCGTGGTTTAAGTGTGGGAGAGCCATGGTTTGTCACGAATGGGCTGACTCGACTGGAGTGCTACCACGGCCTCACTGAAAACAACGCATGCATTGTATTACATTGTGGCTTCCCCTTCCCAACTTTCCCAATCCCCACTTCCCCAACAACCCTTAAGTTCCTATCCCCCAAAAGGCCGGCAAGGAACTTGTAACGCCTCTGGTGTTTCAAGTGCTTGTGGGCGGCGGTGATCGTTTACTATCAGATGATATGTCTGCTTGTTTTCCATAAAAAAAAAACTATCCTATGTCCTTCCCGGTTCTCAAACTATCGTTGTATTGAATTTCAATTAAATTCATGACATAGAGAGCCCCGGGGTTTTAAGGCATAATCCCCATACTAATGGTATATCTGGAATAAAAATTATCAAACATTCTTTTCCAGCACTCGAAGTATTGTTAAACCAGATTTCAATCAAAACTGTTCAGTGGTTTAAAAGATATGAGTCCTGGGATTTTACCTCACAGTCGTAGTATAATCCTGTTCCTGTGGGAACTTTTGCTATTTTTTACTCCCGAACTGTCTTTGTGTCCTTATTAATTTATTTATTCATTTATTGCACAATGTACAATACATAGAGGCATTATTGACTACTACTACAGTACAAGACCCTGTTCGGGCGTAGCAATGTGTCTTGTAGGTAACTCAATAATAATCTCATTTATGTAGGAACCTAAATTTCACCCAAATTGATTCAGTGGTTTAACAAATAGAAAGTCCCGGGTTTGTGAATTGTGCCAGCATATTTTTTGTTGACATCTGAAATCAATTACATTCTTGATGAATGATTATGTTTACGTCTAGGAAAATGCAGGAGAAACTCGCATTAGCCGCGCTGTCGGCGGGGCCGGGCGCGGCGCGCATGCGCGCGTGGCGCCTGCACGCGTACGGCGCCGCGCGCGACCTGCGCCTGGAGGCGGCGCGCGTGCCCGCCCTGCGCGCGCCCGGCGACGTGCTGGTGCGCGTGCGCGCCGCGTCGCTCAACCCCATCGACGTGGCCATGCTGGCGGGCTACGGCGCGCGCGCGCTCAACGCGCTGCGGGCGCTGGAGGGCGCGGCCGACGGCGTGGAGTTCCCGCTGGTGCCGGGCCGCGACTTCGTGGGCCACGTGGTGCGCGCGGGGCCCGACAGCCGCCTGCGGCCCGGCCAGCGCGTCTGGGGCGTGCTGCCGCCGCACCGACAGGGCTGCCACGCCGACTTCGTCGTCGTCAAAGACGAATGGGTATGCTTTTTTATTTTATTTATAGCTTTTGTATTCGAACATGATAAAATCTTAAACATATTTCTCCACTTCTTCTGTTTGTCTGGTGACAAAGGCGCCTTCATTCATACAATCTTCTCCGTTCTGGACTTTCTGTGTGACGTGTTTGTGACAGGCAGGGCCTGCGCCGGCCGCGCTGAGCGACGCCGAGGCCGCGGGCGCACTGTACGCCGCGCTCACCGCGTGCGCTGCGCTGCGGGCCGCCGGGCTGGGGGCCGGGGCGGCCGGGGGCGGGGCGCCGGGGGCCGCGGGGCGCGCGCCGCGCGTGCTGCTGCTGGGGCTGGGCGGCGTGGGGCAGGCCGCGCTGCAGCTGCTGGCGGCGCGCGGGGCGCACGTGCTGGTGGGCGCGGCGGCCGACCTGGCGCCGCTGGCCGCGCGCCTGGGCGCCGCCGGGCTGCTGGACCGGCACGCGGCCGACTACGAGCGCCGCCTGCAGGAGGCGGGCCCGTACGACGCGGTGCTGGACTGCGCCGGGCTGGGCGGCGAGGAGGCGACGGCGCGGGGCTGGCAGTTCTCGCGCTACGTGACGCTGACGTCGCCGCTGCTGCGGTCCATGGAGGCGCGCGGCGTGGCGGCGGGCGCGGTGTGCGCGGCGGCCACGCTGGCGGCGCAGAACGCGCGCGCGGCGGCGGGGGCGCGGGGGCGCGGGCCCGCGCGCCGGCCCGCTGCCGCCGCAGGTGCGCTGGGCGTTCTTTTCTCCTTCTGCGACAGACATCGAACAGCTGCGCCGGCTCGCGGAACGCGGCCAGGTATGTGTCTCGTGCCTGCCTCGTGCCGTGATGTCTGGGCGGGCGACAGTTAACGTGGCGTCGTGTTCCAGTTCGGTGTGTGCGTGGAGCAAGTGTTCCCGTGGTGGAGCGGGGCGGAGGCCTACGAGCGGGCGCAGCGCGGCGCGGCGCGCGGCAAGTTGGTGCTAGACTTCACGGCGGAGGCCGAGGGGGGTGGCGAGCCAGCCACAGCTTCCTAATGACTTTTGATGTATTAGGACTCAGGACACGACCAAATGACACGCGCACAATACGGCGTCAAGGGCGTTAGTACTCCAGTACCTCGCAGGATACAGTCAGCCTGATTAATTTAGTATTTAGGTATAAGTACCTTAGTATACAAGTAAGAAAATGACGATTGCCTTAATCCAGACACAGTATCTGTTGTAAGTTGTAACCAACCAGTAGTTACTGTCTCTGAATGAAATTAATTTTTATCTTCTTACTTGCATATCAAATAACTGATTTGACCATACCTACCTGATGGGAAAGGACACTCACTGGTGAACTCCCATACTGCATGCAGCTCACTTTATCTTAGAACAAAAGTAATACATGTATCAAAATGACCGTTGAAAACCAGTGTTTACGATAAATACATCAATCGAGAGGAGTTTAGAAGAAAGCAGGTTGTACGCGAGAACTGTATATGTAGTTACTGTGCGACCGAATGTTGTTATGTTGCTGTATTACAATTAGAATTACAGGGTTCTGTAATAGGTATCATAGGTAGGTATATAATTAGGCACATAATGTGCACTATAGTATAATAAATAAATTATTCTACCTATCGTCTTTATTTTTTAAACTGACAGACTTGTACACAAGTTCTTTCTGACCAATTCCAAAAAGGGAGGAGGTTCTCAATTCGTTAGCATTTTCTTGTATCTAGTTATCTCCTAAATATGACAGCTTCAAACTGCAAGGTTGTGTCTTACTGTCAACTGTGTGGCCAAAGACCTGCCGACTGGCGACAGCAATATTCCACGACATTCGGTACCTGACAGCGGGCCGTCCGTTGGACTGTTGAAGCTCACAACTATGTATACGTACACTGCACACATATAGTAATACTTACTGCCTTTATAAGTGACGTCTGGCGGCTCTGTTACCTTAAGCCATCATCTCTATTTCGTCGATGATATAATGGTCTTGGTTGGTTTCAAATGTTTGTTACCTACGTTACTCATTTTTCCACTTCGAAAGCGTCTATCTTTGAAACAATTGATTTGGCTACGGAACCCTAAAAAGTTACCACTCACCAGAGATTGTAAAAAAAGTAAAATGTAGTAGCAGACAGATCAATCAATCCTCTTGTCTTGATGACCATGCTATATTATAATCTAATTTAGTTCACAATACTTCCGCTGCGGATGTCAAACGAAAGGATTTGATTGATAAAACCGGTAACCTCCGATTCTGAATTGAATTATTGGGTAAATGATTTAGCTTGCGTAAAAATGCTAACTTCAAATTCATTCATTCAACAGACATTAAAAACCAAAGATATTGCTTGGCACCGATGCTATGTCTCGATTTAACCAAACCTCTTGTTGACAAAATAACATCGGTTTCCAGAGTTCTTCTCTTTTCTTGTAAAAAATCAAAATAAAAACGTCGCCCCACACTAGGATTTTCTTCTGATTTGCGGTATGTAGCTAAGGTACCTACAGTAGGTACCTTTGAATTATTTTTTACTTGTTATTCTACTTTCGTACCCATAGGTTGCTAAATGCTATTGTCCTTGTAAGCTGTTTGTCATCGGCAAGTCATGTATGGGACCAGTATCAGTACAATATCAGCGCGTTGCGCTGCCTTGCACGTTATGAACTGGTGCCCGTTTCACCGCAGACGTGGGGCATGTACCCACATATTAGATATAAGTATAACTGTATGTTGTTGTGTTTGTTACAAGTTATGTTTTGTTTTTTATTTTGTGCTTTAGTTCATGTTCTGTGTGAAATAAATGTTATTCATTTGTTTTATCTTCCTTGCCTGTGTCGTGGTTGCGTTTACAAACATACTTTACTCACATACCCGTACAGTTCACTTCCATACCCGGAGCGACAACGTGTGGTTCATACAAAGAATTGGTCTGTAGGTGGGTGCGGGATTCGAATCCGCGACACGTTGTGCTATAGCCAGTTGCCTAACCACTACGCCAATCAAAAGGCGATTATAACGATGGAAATAAAGAGATTGACACAAAAATGTTATTTCAAGTAATCCAACAGCCAGGTGCCCTTGGGAGTGAACGTAGGTGTGCCTGCCGTGACTGGCACAAACAACTGTACACCACTGAACACATTACAGACAGACCCACGACGCTCCATCACAGCCCGGTTAACTACCATCAAACAAATTAAGGCAGTCGCATTACTATTATATCGCGCTTGTTGTCATTGCAGCGGTAAGTCTCCTTTTTGAACAGTGGCTTAAGAGACGTCACAGTGTCTTCCCCAGTGCCTTAACGGACATGGAAGTTTCGAGAGTTATATGGTTCGGATTCGGTGAAACACCCAAGCTATTGCCGCGAGGGCCACTCGGCGGGCAGGGTGGAGCAGACGGGGCGGTGTGGCCTGCATGGGCTGAGCACCGCGCGCCGTATCCTCAAGGAAGAGATCGGCGACGGTGACTTCGCGTCGGGCTCGTTCAGGTTGGTGCGGACCGAGGGCAACTGTGAAGCCGTCTCCTCTTTCTTGCGGCAAAAAAAAAAGACATTCGCATATAAACAAACACAAACCCACCATCCGATCGATTTCTATGATGGTGGCAAGTTAGGGGCAAGTCAAAGTCAAAGCATTTATTTCAATTAATCCTAAATTAGGCACTTGAAACGTCAAATTGAATTGTCCATCAGTCTGTCTGTCGGTGAAGCTAAATGCTACTTCCAAAGTGTAGCTTCGAATGGAGAAGAATGAGCAAGAAACTCCACGCTACTGTTTAAAAAAAAAGATTTTTTACAATCTCTCTGATAAATTATTTGATCATTAACCTATCGTATATAAATTATTATGTAGGAACAATGTAACGACAATACAGCGTCAAAAGTAATGGGACTATAAAACCAAGTTGTGAAAAAAATTAAATAGCGGTGGTTTGTACATAGTGCCCACATATTATGTACCTACACTTACAATTTGAAATAATGCTTCTATACAATTAACAAAAAACTTTATTTTAATCTTTCAAATAAAAAAGAAGGGTTTGATGCCACAGGATACCTAGCCTACATTGGAATAAATTAATACTTGAAGTTTACGTACCTAACTACTGATCGTATTTGAGCATTGTGTAGTGTGAGCGAGAGCCCAGTGGAGCCGGACCAACATGCTGCCAAGCATTTTTATCTTCAATAATAATATAATCTGACAGTTTATAATATGCCTGTTTACATAGTTCACGCTTTATACAAGTTTTAATTTTCATTCAGATTCAGTATATCATTTGATAGTTTATAATAACATTTAACACATAATCCCATGAAGGATTTCTGATTTAAATCTAAACGTAAGTAAGATATATATAAGTGTGAGATAGCCATGCTTGGCACGAATGGGCCGGCTCGACCGGAGTGATACCACGGCCTCACAGAAAACCGACGTGAAACAACGCTTGCGTTGTGTTTCGTTGTGCGAGTGGGTTACCGGAGGCCCAATATCCCCTTCCCAATTTTCCCAATCCTCGATTACCGAAAAACAACCCTTAAATTCCTAACCCCCAAAAAGCCGGCAACGCACTTGTAACGCCTCTGGTGTTTGATGTGTCCATGGGCAGCGGCGATTGCTTACCATCAGGTGATACGTCTGCTCGTTTACCGGTGTTTCATAAAAAAAAAGAAAAAGAAAAACACTTTTATACATTTTACTAAAACAACAATTCCACTAACTAAAAAAGACTCGTTAATTCTAACTTACCGTCAAAGTGTCGACAATTCGAAGATCTCAGAACTTGCAGATTCCAGGGTCGGGACTAACACTTCAAATTTCGGAACATTTGATATTTCGAACATTTTATTATTCGAAATATCTATTATCAATCTAAATATACCTATAGTTACTCCCGCTCGGCTTCATTCGCTCTGCCCGGCTCCTTTTGATTATAGCGTGATGTTTATAGCCTATAGCTTTCCTCGATAAAAGGACTACCTCAAACACAAAAATAATTAAGTACTTACCTATTCAATTCGAACCAGTAGTTCCGGAAACTAGCGCGTTCAAACAAATGCACTCTTCATGTGCCTATTGGTAGGGCAAGTGACCCGGTTGTGGCCATCGACCCCTTTGTGGCCACTTGGGCCTTCAAATATTTATAACTAAGGCATGGACAAATAAATTACTCTGTGATGTACAGTATTTAAAATATTGAATATTTGAGACACTGATACCGTTGGCAGCTTTGATGTGTCAAACTTCACTTCGATGCAACAAGTCATTCTTTTTAGTTGAGGGTGAAATTGTTAAAATCTTAACAAAAAGGCTAAGGCGAGCGGGTGAGGATTTGGCTTTTATTTTTTTAATCTTTGCTTATTGTTTGGATGTTTATGTTAATATTACATGAAGAATATACTGTCTAAGTGGAACTAAAGTTATTTTGTCGCTATATGTTTCTGAAGTGGGATTATTAGAAGGTGGCCACTAATGGAGACAAAATTATGAATTTCTCCATCTTTGGCCACACGGCTGGCCAAAACTTTTGTACATAAACGCCCCACTTCTAGTCATTTATCGTAATTTATTTATTATTTTTCCTTGGCTTTACATATCAACAAATACATATTTTTCATTTTCAGAGATGCAATAAATTGCCTTCACACAAAGGGAGGTCAGTTTACTTTGCAGCTTTTACCAACGTCATATAAATTTTGATCTCTTTATTTGTAAGTTAAATTCAAGTGAGGTAATAATATTTCATATTTTCCAGACTAAATGAAAACCATTGTTTCTATAATGTCAAATTTATTAATACATTTTGATTACTTTTATTGTATTTTTGATGGCCAGAACTGGCACATGACCGTGGCCAGAAATGGCACGAATCTGGCCAAAAATGGCACAAACTCCCTTTTTTTTTCTTTTTTATACAGTTATTTTTCTATTGGACGTTCTTTAAAAAAAGGGTTTTCTTAGGCAAGATTAATACATGTTAAATGACTTTTTACAAGAAATATGTTCGTGATAACAAAAACTATAAGTTAAGAAAGCCTCAAAGTTGACAAAATTCTTAAAGTGGCCACAACCGGGTCACTCACGATACCTATAGATAGCTTATCCTGTGACCATTAAGTTATACCTAACTATTGTGTTACGGGTTCGTGGCATCGACTTCTAACCGGTCAGTGGGTGGGCTGGGTAACTGTACCTATACTACCAGTACATGTGTAAAGTATATTGGGACTGCAGGTTTACCGATCGTTTGCTGATACTTTATTGGTTTTGTACTTGATACAAAAGTGACTAATACGCGCCAGCTCTAGGCTGTTGAAATTAAAAACGATCGTATCATCTCTGCACGATACTTGACTTGATATTTGTAAGTTAGACTAGGCGAACGTGTACGACTACAGGCACGACACCCGTACTGACTCCACCGTTCCGGTTCAGTCCTGCAATTTGTTGTTCTAGAGCTAACGTAAGTTCTAGGTTGAAATGGCAATGTGTTTTTACACACCGTTGTAAGATACAGGCCCATCAAGAGATAAAGGATAATAATTGATATATTATCTCCAAGTAGGTACCACCATCTGAGTTCTGAGTAAATCCGACAGCGCTGCGGCGAGACAGGCCGAGGCAGCTCACGGCCAGGCTGGGCGCTTTGGGGTGGCGGGTGGCGGTGGCGGCGGCGACACGGCACGACGCCGTGGCGTGCTCGACACTCACACTCGAGGGACGGCCGCGTCCTGCCATTGGCCGTAGGCACGTGGCCTGATCTCGCACCATGGCAACGCGCTTCGCCCCGCGCGCCCCGCGCGCACCGCAATTAGATACCGCGCAAGCGATCGTCTCCTCGCATTTCGCATTCACACACCGCACAGTCGCGCTGAAAACGAAGTCGCGCTGCGACGTGCCGGACGTCTGCAAGTAGCGCACCGGTCGATACTAGAGTCGTGAACCCATATTATTACAACCAATGTTACGGTGTTGCTACAATCGGTGTATGGAGCTGTGTGTTTTTTTATAATAATAAAAAAATATTTTATAAATTAAAGGACATAACAAGAGTGGATTTACTACGAATTTTAGACCGGCGATTCAACACGAGGTTCTTCATTTGCTATCACAAATTATTGTAAGTTACAACGATTGCAGGGGAAAGTGTACAAAATAGGAAATAGTTATTTATTATTTGTTTGATTAATCGTACTCATGCATGCACATGGACATAAAATATCTGCTACAGACTACAGTACTTCGAAGTACATAAAAACGTTGTATTTCCTCCGAAGTTTCGGCTACTGCTACCACCGACCACTAGTCAGTAGTCACTACCACAACACCGTAACACGCAATGTGCCGAGATGAAGCTTTAGGGTTTTTACCTCTATACTTATTGAATTACAGTTAAACCTTTGTGTTTCCTTGGTTTTATTTTCAAGTTTGTATGGATCTTCCCGTATAAAGTCTCAGTCCAATAAAATTGTAGCTTACCTATCAGAACTATTGTTTCCTAATCAAGGAAACGTATCAATTGACATAAAACCTTAAAATTCTACCGAAATATTATTTAGATGTACCTATACATGCCTACAGAGTGGTTTATAAAATGTTGACAAGCTTTTGTTAAATTCGCCACTAATGACCTTGACCCATCTAACTTTTAAAATAACATGTCCTGACGACTGACTGACTGACTGAGTGATTCATGATACCCAAACGTAAACTATCAAAGCTACAAACATCAAATTCGGACTGTATATTCACTTTGTTATGTACTTAGACTCATAAGGGGTCAAAATAGGATGAAAGTGTGTTTGTAAGTCCTTAATTTTCAAAGTAGGTTACCTAAATATAAATAAAGTGAAAGTTTGTATAGGGCTTGCATTGTTTTTGCTCTGAAGAACTCTAAACTTCCTATTTACTTATACATTTACTTATTTACATCAAAACAAATAATTATACGTGTTTCAAGCGTTTTGGGGTTGAAAGTATGTTGTATCTATGGTATAAGTAACTTCCTAACTGTAACTTCCACGCGAGCAAACCCGCGGGAGACAGCTACACATTTCATCTATTTTTACGGCTTATTCGGTAGATTAGGTATTTAAGTACCTATGTAGTCAATTTTATTGATCCAAAACTCGATGTTGTGGCTGTAAGTATCTACTCTGGTACATGGACACTAGTACTTGGTAAATACGGACAAGGATGTAGGCATGTATGTACGAATATTTTGGTGGCATCTAATCATCTAACATTGTACGTAAGTGCTAATCAAGAGTTATGCTTATTTACTTTAGAAGCACATCTACCTACCGACGTGCGATGGTAGGTAGGACCTACCTACGTAGGTAGGTACGAGTAGATGGGTGATTAAACTGTACAACTTAAGCCAAATAGACCGCGGGCCAACCGTGCGGTGGTCGTCGCTCGTCACGGGTCGGGTTTCTGAGTGACTACCCAGTCGGGGCGCGCACGGCCAGTGCCGCTTGCTGCGCACCTCGCCACTCACGTACCTAGTCGTGACACCCAGTGCAGTCGTCAATGTGCTGCCAGCAGAGAGTTTCTGTATCACTATTTTCTCAAATCTGCTGAAGCCTGAACTGGACTGGACGTCCACTGAACCCTGCTAAGTTGCCTAGTTTTAATTCTATAAGGAAAAGTAAATAATTTGGTGGCACGGTAGTGCTCTCGCCAAGTCGAGCAAAAAAAAGTGGCACAGCCGTACTATCCTTTTTTCGAAGCCATTCAGGTCAATTTTGACTGCCTATAACTTCGTTGTGGATAAAACAAGAAGCCTGAATTTCATATTCAAATACTAATCAGGCATTGTACAAACATCAGTCATCAGTTTCAATTTTCATTAAATTGAAACCATTAGTTTCAGAATTATAACTTGTCAAACATTCGAAATTTTGTCTCTGACTGACAGATCATCAAAAGTATAAGGCACTTG
Organism: Spodoptera frugiperda; assembly: GCF_023101765.2. NCBI lineage: Eukaryota > Metazoa > Arthropoda > Insecta > Lepidoptera > Noctuidae > Spodoptera > Spodoptera frugiperda. Next base: position 12,573,045 of record NC_064215.1, on the reverse strand, counting down.
CCTAAACCAGGTATCTGGATAGTAGTTGCCTAAGCAAACTCTGAATACCCCTAGACAAGAACCTCATAAGGGTCGGCTCTTTCCGGAGCTGCGAACTATCTCGCGGGCTTACGACGGGGCCTAGTCGACTGATGGCACTGGCAGAAAGATGACGACATCACGAGATTCTGGCAGATGTAGAATATCTTTATTTCTTAGTTCTGAGTCTATGTATAAGTACCTAAGTAAAATGTCAGAAACGAGTGAACTCACGTAAAAAACTTAGTCGAAGTAGGTAAGTGCCTTAGGAAAACTTAAGTTGTTAGAATGACTTGTCGCCCCAACCGGGCAGGGTGGAGCTGCGAACTAGCGGGTTTATCGGGGCTCCGGCTCGACAGGCAGGAGAAGGAACGGGGTGGTTTTTAGTCAGTAAGAGTCTGACACTCCCTCTCGCTTCGCCCAAGGCAGGAGAAGTCATTGGATGATTTTCCCCCCACCAAAAAAAACCGAGCAGGGTCGTCGACGGCTCTATCGACATACTTAAAACTTACACAATGTTGTGTCCACTGGCATTTCTGTAAGTTGCAAGCTTTTGGCTAGGTTACTACTAGTAACCTAGCAGTAAAGCTTGCAACAGTCAGTCAGTCCTCAACTGGATCATCATCAGCCAGCCTTCATGCACTGCTGGACAAAGGTCTCCAATAGCACGCTACTGGGCTCGATCTTCCGTATGTCATTATTGGTAGGATACTCCTTGATTGAGTTTCCTATATGCTGAGTTAAACTATATCTTTCTACTGGCTTCCGCTGTTTCTACCAAACTGCAGGGGTTGTCCCAGGTAGACTCACTTCTGAACAACTTCGTGCAGCTACCCACTGAGGACGTGTCCGGAAAAACATGTTCATTGAACATTATTTTTGTTTTGTCCACCTTTGTTCATCCGGAGTCCGGTCCATGCGGAAGAATCAGCCAGACTGCTCGGAAAACACACATTGTAAGTCCTGCACAGCTACAGCCACGATGACGATATCATCTGCAAATCTCAAGCGTGGGAGCTGAGAGATCAACTGAATTGATAAACTGAAATGTTGCAAAATTATTTTATTAATAATTCATGATCAGGTTACTTGACGTCTAAATATTAAAATGAAATGTATTGTCTATACATATAATAAAATCGTAGAAAAGTGCTGTCTGTACATCTATACATTGAAAATAAAAATAAAAAAAATAGCAGGGGTTATTGTTATGTCGATGTCGAACCCAAAAATGTAATTAACTTTTTTTTTGTCTGTTTGTCTGTTTGTCTGTTTGTCTGTTTGTCTGTTTGTCTGTTCGTCTGTGCGCGCTAATCTCAGAAACGGCTGATCCGAGTTGGATGCGGTTTTCACGAATATATTGTGGGATGCTTAAATTTACATTTAGTGTTTGTTTCATGTCAATCGGTTCATAAATAAAAAAGTTATGTCAAATTAAAGAATCACGTCGAACATTCTATGCTTATACCATTAATCTCCGCAACTATTTGACGGATTTGGTTGAAATTTGGTACAGATATAGTTTAGAACCTTAGAAAGGACATAGATATATTTTTATTTCAAAAATCAAAAAATAAAAATAAAATAAAAATAAAAATAATAAAATAAAATAAAAATAAAAATAAAATAAAAATAAAATAAAAATAAAATAAAAATAAAATAAAAATAAAAATAAAATAAAAATAAAAAAAAAATAAAAATAAAATAAAAATAAAATAAAAATAAAATAAAAACAAAATAAAAATAAAATAAATATAAAATAAAAAAAAAAATAAAATAAAAAATAAATTTATTCCGGACATACAGCGCCATCTATTGTTCAATTTCGTACTTATAGTACGGAATTGAACAATGTCGGGCTGTTCCTATACTCCGTAGATAGATGGCGTTGATCGCGCAATGGTGTAATTACAATTGTTCAGTTCATGTTATTGTTTTAATTCATTGGAAATTTGTTTTTACAAAATAGTAAAAAGCAATGAAAAATATAACATAATACAACTTTTAGTACAAAGAAAACGCTCTAACGGAGTATAGATAATTCTATGTCGATCGTTACACGACTTCGGTTCATGTTATTGTTTTAATTCATCGAAAAAAGTTAACAAGTATAAAATATATTATTATTCAAATATTTGTAAATAATAAACGTACCTATTTATATTTATAATTCCATTTAATGTTAATAGGTTCCTGCTTGTTTACTTAGACTGACTGCCAACAAAAATCTGTTGAAGGCAAATCCTGCGCTAGTGCCGGTTACTTTTGCCCCCACGGCGTTTAATGCATTTTATATTTTTTGTTTACCCAAGTATTTATACCACGTTATATAAAATTAAATTGTGTAAGTGTAATAAGTGGGTTTCATGGAATTTTATTTATTTTTACCCGACTGAAGGAATGGTAGTTATGGTTTTTCGCGCGTATCTTATAATTATATATATATGTATGTATGTATGAGTGTAATATTCTTTATTACCATGATTCTTCTAAACCACGAAACCGATTTAGACATAGTGATGATAGTCTTCATAACCCAAGTGTTCTTAGTCTTTTTAAAAAACGTTGCCCCACACTAGGATTTTCTCCTGTGTCGTGGGTGCGTTTACAAACATACAAGTTCACAGTATACACAATACACACAGAGTTGCTCCGTGCGGGAATCGAACCCGAAATTCCACTTCCTGTAGAATAAAAAAGAATTTTGAAAATCGATTCACAAATGGTGGAATAATCTGTGAACAAATAAAATAAAAACAAACATCCGAACATAGTACCTCCTTTATTTGAAGTCTCCTACAATACTCGTTACAAGGCGAAACAAACTTCGTTCCAATCGGGAGCCCCACACCTCGCATTTTTTCTTCAATATTGCAATATGGGTCTCAAATTAAGGAGAGATTTCAAAATATACACGTTTGTTATCTCTTTAACCTGTACTTCGTGTACACGAGACGGATGTCTACTTGTTGCCTTGATAATGTTGTATGTACGCAATTCGAAGTGAATAAATAAAATTACTTGTAACTAAAAAGTTTAAAATAAAATTAATTAATTAAAAACCCGACTGCAGAAAAAGCAAAAAGTAACAAAACAACGTCGGTTCAGAAGCACACAAATAAATTTAATTAAAAAACTACTTCTTTTTGGTCCATTTAAATGTATTATTGTTATTAAATATTTTTCTATTGTTTAAACACAAACAAGTCATTTGTTGAATAGATAAAATGTATAAAGCCGTTTTTACTGTTGTTTAATTCTGTAGATATTATTCATAATGGCTGAATAGTATAAATTATTTTATTATGTAATTAATCACTTAGCTGTAACATATATGTATGTATATAGATAGGTAGGTAGAATATAAATTTAAATATTTGCGTATTATTTTTCTTTTACGTTTTAGTTTTTAATATAAACTCGTTCAGGCAAGTTGATAGTTCTAACGACTGTGTTATGTCTACTAGCAAACTTAAGGTAAATAACACGAACTTATTCCTTCCAAATAAAATATTTTTTTAATGTATTAAAGTGTTGTCCGGAGTAAAATATTAAGGATAGGATATATACTAAGGAAGTCTCAATTTCTTTTCTCTGTTCTTCAAAGTTTAGGCTAATAAGCACTACCTATTCCTATAACTGCTGATCAGGAGCTGCGGACTACCTGGCGGGTTTACCGGGGCTCCGGCTCGAAAAGCAGAAGTAGGAAATTTTTAGTTAGTAAAAATCCGACACTTCGCCCAAAATTCCCCCACAAAAAAGGGACTCTTCAAATATTTCGAATTACCGAATGTTCGAAATATCAAAAGGTTATCAAAAATATCAAAGGGAGGAGATATTTCGAAATTTATTATAATTATGTATGTATATAAAGAGATTATCTAGGGACCTCGTGATAACTTCGAATAATCGAAAGTTTGTATTAGCGATGAAATCTACAGCATATATTTTTTTTAATTTTCTCACTCTCTTATTTTAAAAGTTAGAGGTGGGGGGGGGCACTCTTTTTTCCACTTTGGAAGCGTCTAACTTTCAAACGGTTGATTTTACGAAAAATGGTTTTAGGAACCTTTATGTCTTTTTACCGACTTCACAAAAAGGAGGAGGTACTATGTTCGGCTGTTTGTATGTTTTTTTTTTTTTGTATGTTTGTTCATCGAATACTCCGTCAATTGTCGACGGATTTTCAAAATTCTTTTTTTGTTCGAAAGTAGATAGTTCTGAGGTGGTCCCATTGTCACCAAGTTAGGATCTGATGATGGAATCTTAGAGAAATCGAGGGAACTCCTCAAATATTATAGGGAACTATATAGTGATTTTGGTATATTCATCTAGAATTGAAGCATTTACAGTCAAAAAGTAACCTTTGAAGAGGTGGAACTGATGAAGAAGACCAGAAATGGCCAATGGAACTTCATACTCACATAGAAATCACAATAAAGTTAATCAATACTCCGTCAATTGTCGACGGATTTTCACAATTCTTTTTTGTTCGAAAGTAGATAGTTCTGAGGTGGTCCCATTGTCACCAAGTTAGGATCTGATGATGGGATCTTAGAGAAATCGAGGGAACTCCTCAAATATTATAGGGAACTATATAGTGATTTTGGTATATTCATCTAGAATTGAAGCATTTACAGTAAAAAAGTAACCTTTGAAGAGGTGGAACTGATGAAGAAGACCAGAAATGGCCAATGGAACTTCATACTCACATAGAAATCACAATAAAGTTAATTAAGTGACTGTGACAATACAAATAAATAAAGTAGTTATTGAGATAGAGAATTTTAGTCGACTTTTTTAGTTGCGATACTGAGTATCGCACCTAAAAAGTGTGAAATAAAATACTTTTTACAAAAAAATAATTTAAAGACCTATCCATAGACACCCATCACAGATATGTTAGACGAAAAAAATTTTTTTTGAATGAGTTCCATGTGTGGAGTAAAATAAATGGATGGATAATATGGAGTATAATAAATTGAAAAATTAAAGGGGGCCCTTTAATTTTTCAATTTATTATTTTTTATTCGAATAGCGGTTACCGAAATACATCAACCTACCAAGTTTCAACTATATAGGCCCAACAGTTGCGGAAATAAATGGCTGTGACATACGGACGGACAGACAGACATGACGAATCTATAAGGGTTCCGTTTTTTGCCATTTGGCTACGGAACCCTAAAAAGCAACTTTATGACAAACTGAAATATTTCAGTTGGTTTATTGGTCGCCAATCGCTTTGGAATGAAACCAGCGTAGTGATACTTAGGACCAACCTGATTTTCAAACACTTCTGCCGCATATTTTTTCCATGCTCATTAATTGGCAGAAAGAACTTGAACCAGCACCCAGTGTCAGCATGTTCCATGTTTGGTAGTGGCGCGGTTTACATATCGAACAGTTTGCTTCTCTTCTTTACTTTGACCTTCCTTCTTCCTTTTCCACCTTCCACTTTTACTTTACTTTTTACTTGTGCCACGTTCTCATAGCTCATCAACTATTTTATCCTGCCTTCCATATTTTTGTAGTTGGTTTCGGAAGTGGTATTCCCTCGTAGATAGGTACACTAGTACACTCCGGTCATAATAGAAACTATCGTTCAACTGTATGCTGATCATCAATCAGTTTATTTGTGTAGGGACACATATGTATATAGTTACCATGTCAGTTTAAAAACGTACATAATTATATAGTTATATATGTAGAGACACATATTTTATGTAAGTAAGTATCCATGTTACGCTGAGAGAAAGACCGCTTTTAAAGATAATTATTTAGTAGAAATTGTAGAGAACAATAATGTTGTGGTAGGTTTATTTACGTTCCGGAGCTGCGGACTACCTAGCGGGTTTACCGGAGCTCCGGCTCGAAAAGCAGGAGAAGGAACGGGGTGATTTTTAGTCAGTAAGTCTGACACCCTCTCGCCACAGCGTTGACGTGTATGTCCCACACAACAGTCCCTGCTGCGGGTGGCGAATGTGGCGACTGGCGACGCCACCAGTAGTACGGAGTGTCTACCGTTGTGTGACGTCGAACAAACCGCAAGAATTTCGTATTTAGATGCACAGACTTATGAATATTTCTTGATTGTATTTTACATAATTGTGACCTTCCGTAAATTGCAGCTGCCAGCTTTTTGTAATTCTCATTTGTTTTTATTTAGAAATCTAGCTCCACACTAAAATAATAATGATCTCAGAACTTCGATACTCCTTCCATAGGGTCCATGCCCACAATTAGAACCTCTATTGATTTGGTTGTGCAGTGCACATCATTCATTTCGTAGAATACTTAAAATAGGTAGGTATTACATTGAACAAATATTATAAGCATAATTTTAAGCAGGAACCAAATAATAGTAGTTGCTACTACTAACATTACTACTAGCGTATGGTAAGAACTTCCTTATTTCACAAGGACGTTCCAGTGTAGCGCGTCCCAGGCCTCGCAGCCCGCAGGAATATACAGCTGAATTTGAATGTCCCACTACACGAGGCGCTGCTCTCATCCTTTGGAAGAAGTATCATGGTTCTGTACTATTATTTTTTACATTAATATCACATTTATTTACTCCGGTGTTAGTTAATCCGGTGATGAGTAGATATACCTATTACCTAAGCTTGCTATTTGCTAAGTAAGATTTGCGTCATGTAAGGGGTAGCCTGCGAAAAAAAAACTTGCGTAGCTAATAATGAAGTGAAGGCGGGAAGTGAACCCACGCAGACGCATGGAGCTGTGCGGCTCCCAAGCTGCGAGGTACATTTGTTGAACGAGACATTGTGACCAGTGATCCGATGTGTCGCTCGACTTCGCCAATTGCCTTACAAAGGAGCCCTATTGTTGTGGCATGAAATGATGGGACGTTGGCATCGCGCACTGCGCCGGCTCGCGCCTCGCAGACTCCAGCTGTGCACCCAGGGATCACCGAACTTGAAGATGATACAAATCCAAATCCTAATTTCCTTTAAAATAAAAACTTGTTCAAATCGTTTAAATGACACTAATTTCGCACACTAACGGGTATAATATGATTCGACGCGTGATTTACACTTCAGATTATGATTATTTGCGTATTTAATCGAGAGGTCACTAGATCGACCTCTCTAGATAAAGGGAACACTCTGAGGTCGAAGCGGACTCGCGTTGCAACCGTGTTGTTGGCACATCTGTCGGAAGGTGCTTCTCTCGTAGTTACTGATGCTGTAGTCGCGTATATCCAAAAGGACATTGAACAGTTTTAGCAGAAATTAGTAACTTTCTTAAGGAGGAAGAACACGGCGACCTTGTCCGTCCTTGCGACGAGATAACGCGGGTTCGGGGTCTCGTGGAAACGTGACGCTTCGGGCCGCGACCCCGCTATCGCGCCCTTTTAACCGCGTGTCGCACCGCCGCCGCATCACTCGGCTCGCACGCTCCTCGCGCGTATCACGCACCTTCCGTTCCGGCCGTGCGTTATACTTATACCCCGAAACTAACATTGCGAATTGAAACGACGGTGAAGTCGGAACTGGGCCGGAGCTCCTCGTTACACTGTGAAGGTGAGCGACGGGCGCGCTGGCGGCGGCTGCGGGCGCGAGCGGGCGTCGCGACGCGTACTCTAGCGGTGCTCTGTTGCAGATAAGTCCTGCTGAGACTCTGCCATGCCGAGTGCTGTGACCAACGGGGCCAGGGGTGCGGAGGATGACATCGTGCTGACGGGGCTGTCGGGCCGCCTGCCCGAGTCTGACACTATCGAGGAATTTGCACAGCAGCTGTTCGACGGCGTAGATCTGGTCACCGCAGACGATAGACGATGGACGCCAGGTAAGCCTGCACATTACTTCATAACAGTAATTCGTTATCTCCGTATTTAGTTACGTATTTCTTTAGCTTTGCTGGTTATCGGTATCAGTACCAATATAAATATTGTACCTACCTTAACGATTCGAATTGCGCGAACGTGAGTGTGGTTCGAACTGGTTTTATGAGATGATCTGATATCGATGATTCGTATGATGTGAACGTTGATAAGTGGCGGCTAGGAAGATAATATATCATATGGATGTAATCGTAAGTAGGTGCATAACACAGAATGTCATACAGGCGCTTAGCTAAACATTTAGTCTGATACTGTATAGTGTATCTTACTCGTTAACAGTTGAATAGGCGTATTGAGCTGGTATCAATGATACCATGAGAAGTGTCAAATGACAATACGCTCAGATGTGATGACCAGGAGGACCGAGGATCGTACATATAATACAAGAAGAGTTACAAAATGTGAGACATTTAATAACAGGTTCGTAACTCATAGAGATAGGTACTTGTTCCTCCGACTTCCTCTTGATGAACCGCATCAGGTGAATAGTTGTGCGCATGCGCATGGCAGTGGCGTGCGGTGCGCCGCCGGCGTGCTGATACAGTGGCTGATGTCTGTGCACAGCCGACCCGCGGGTCGTGCGTCGATTGCTCAACATATCACCGAAATTACAGAATTGCTTGCACCACCGCGTCACACGCGAACCTCGCTCGTTGCACGCCGGGTGAAGCCGGGCAATGTGCGGGACTCGGGACCCAGGCAGGGCACTCGGCCGACCCTACTCGAATATTTGTAGATTTCGTATTTCACCGAAACTGGACATACGTAGGTACTTAAAATAAATCTTTTGCGGTGTAAAGACGTTCGACGAAGGTCATAAATAAATTAAACACTTATAATGCTTTTAAAGTCAAATGTCAAATAGATAATAATTAAAATTACCTATACGTTCAGTTAAGAGAAGACAAACATAGTAGCCATGACGGCGTGTATATAAATGTAGGAGCCAGTCGGTAAACACTAAACAAGTATTATAGGACTGTCGTCACAGCAGCACTTAGCAGGATGATCGCGCGGCGAGATGTTACGGAAGCGCCGTGGTCAAATGGACAAATTGCGTGCGGCACGGCACACGGGCTATCTGCAGATCGCCGTCGCTGCCCATTACCTTTACGGTGCCTACTTCTTCTTAACGTCACGACATCTTCGTGTCCAAGTGCGAGACCAGAAATCGAACCTGACAGGTGCCTCTTGCTTGGCCAGTAGTCGGAAACACTTATAGGAATTATGTAGATTATAAACAACGTAAACGTTGCATTGTTAGTTAATAAGTAATAAAATAATGAATTGAGCGATTACAATGTCGTGAGAACATTGAGGTTAAAGAAGGCTCCGGATCTTGGACCACAACGCATTACGTTTGAGGTGCTAAAGTAATACTTTACTTACGGCTGTTTGTTAGAATGCGTCATCATATTACCGAAACACTGATATGCATCAAGTTTATTATCTTATTATGAACATTCAGAATTAAACTTGTAAATACAATTCAACTTACTCTTTTATGGAATAAGCCGGTGAGCGAGCAGACGGATCACCGGTAAGCAATCGCCGCATGGACACCCGAAACACCAGAGGCGTTACAAGTGCGTAAGGCGACTTTTTGGGGGTTAGGAATTACAGGATTCTTGGGGAATTAAGTATTTGGAGGATTGGGGAGCGGGGGTAGGTTAATTGGGCCTAATGTAACCTCACTCATACAACGAACAAAACACAACGCAATTTATCACTGACATTTATATTGGAATAGAAATATTCAACGAAAACTCTCTTGATCCATGTAGTGCGAATACACATGGCAGCAAGGAATCATTATAAAGTTACCAACATTAGTTGAGGTAACGCGTTTTTACTTGACCAACATTTTTTACCAAATCACGTTGTTTATTACAAGTTGTGCCAAACTTCAGTGAAAATGATATTAAAATTAGAATGTCACATTTCGTCCAAACCGATAGTAGATAGATAACTCATACAAATTGGTAATCTCACATTAGTCAGCCGTGGTACGACAGTACGTGAGTCATAATTAAATAAAATAAGTATATACTCAAAGAGTACCTCCCAGATGTGTCTGAGTGAATAAACGTGCACCTCTGCCACAGAATCCTCTGCGTACTCCTTCAGTACACAATCATTATGTTTATTGTTCATCAATTTATTGTGAACATTGTAATTACCCAACTGTAGGAAGGGTATTTTTATTAGCTCGTTTCTTCTAAACCACCCAACCGATTTAAGCATACCGTATATCGTAATATCACAGCGTTGTATGTGACATTGAAAATAAAGCAACATGTCATCATGTGTATAATTAAAAAAAAAACATAAGACAAATGAAGTTTCTCGCTTGTTCTTCTCCATACGAATCTACATTTTGGAACGAGTAAATAGTTTCACTAGAGGCACAGCTAGAGGACTGACTGACAGAGAGACAGACAGACATTTTTGATATTATAGTTAATATAATATGATTGGACGTTCAAAAGTGCCTTCCCGGTCTATTTGAAATAAATAATGTTAACTCTGACTTTGACTATTATCTTTGTAAACAAAATACACGAAACAGGTGTCTACTTATTGCCTTGGTAATTGGCTAAGTATGCACGTCAAAGCGATAATAAAGTAAAATTTATTCTAACAAAAATAAAATAAATATCCGGCTTTTAAAAATAAAAAGCAATATTACCAAACAAGTTCAGTTCAGAAGCAAAAAAAGTAATTTAATGAAAACAACTAGAAGTCGGTACATACAATTATAATACGGGAATATTTGATTCAGCCGAAGGCTCCCGACCAGTGTTAAAGTTGTTTTAGTTCAATTACCTTTTGTTAGTTTTTACTTTATTATAGGTATTGTTTATACTACTAAACTACTACTAAGTATTGTACATATAAAACTACAAGTCAAATAATAAATAAATAAAACAAAATTGTATAACGTAGAAGTGCACCGTGCACGTTATTTTCCTATCTCTTTGGGGGAGAGAAAACGTATTGTTAAAGTGCAGACTTACCTACGTAACTTCCGGAGCTGCGGACTACCTAGCGTCTGTGCTAGCGGGTTTACCGTGGCTCCGGCTCGACAAACAGTAGTAGGATCGGGGTGGATTTTAGTCAGTAAGAGTCTGACACTCCCTTTCGCTTCGCCCGGGAGAATTCATTGGATGATTCTCCACCCTCAAAAAAAACCGGCCAAGTGCGAGTCGGACTCGCTCATGAAGGGTTCCGTAACAGCAAGTAGATGACATAATATAAAAGTTGTAAAATAACTTGGTTTTACATAGTGTTTGTATGAACGACCAAGTTATATTTGCGGTTTTTGAAAATGTTTTATTTCTTAAAAACTAATAATGATATCTCGTTCAAACCAATTTTCGTTGTTAGTTTTCATTGAAATCTACAGCATATGTTTTTTTCAGTCTGTGCTAGCGGGTTTACCGTGGCTCCGGCTCGACAAACAGTAGTAGGATCGGGGTGGATTTTAGTCAGTAAGAGTCTGACACTCCCTTTCGCTTCGCCCGGGAGAATTCATTGGATGATTCTCCACCCTCAAAAAAAACTTACCATATTATTAAGTAGGTATGTTACGTCTTACATTATAAGAACCACGGCACGGGAATATTCCTAGAGTGAGGACATTTTATAAAAAGAAAGAAATGTAAATGAATCGATTTATCGATTGCAATGTGGCCGTAATGTTATTGTGTCAACTAAAATATGCATAAGGAAAATTTTGCGTTCAGTATTCGTTCATTTATTCTCGTATTAAATTGGAAGGATCAAGGAACTATGTAGGAATCTTTTCCCAGATAACTATAACCCTTCGTATGTTTGGAACGTGGATCCACGCGAGACACAATGTGTTTTCTATTGTTGTCTTATATACAGCATACGACGTGTTAATCGTGAGTTGTGCTCAGACATCGACAGCGCGGATTTGGTCACACAGGAACACAGACCACATAGTGTCGCGTGGAGCGAGTGCGAGGCGCACGTGTCGGTGCTGTTTGCGCTAAATCTCCCGATTTAGTCATTTAGTGCTATCTGGACAGTCGCGCTCGCGTCGTTCAAATGTATTGGCACGCTTAGCCAATTGTACGGGATGCGCGATGGCCAGTGTCAACGGCACCAGCGCCACACTGGTTGCAGCGGCGGCGGCGGGCGCGCCGTCTGTACTAGTCTGTAGTAGTGCCGTAGTGTGGCGCGCGGTGGCGTGATGCCGCGTGCGTCACCGCCTTCACGCACACATGCTCAGCTCGCCGCTACCTATCTCACTCTACTCACAGAGATCTTACTCGTCAAACCTGTCATCAGTTATTATGTCATCGTGCTACCAGGAAAATATTGACTTTGTTAGGTTTCCGCACGCGTGTGACGTCAGGCGGAGTGTTTAGATAGCTCGCTGATAAATATAACATTCGACAAACTCGTAATGAGTCGATATCCGGAGTGAGGCACTTTGCTCGACCAGTTTTGAACACAGGAGTGACGCATGGATCAAGTTACCCGAAACCTGAAAGTGATACCGACACGTTCAGGGCCGTTATGATAAATATAGTTATCGCTCACAAGCCACCACTGTCGTACCGTCATACTGTCGCACTGTCTCCAGCAACTGTCGCCTACCCACGTATGCACAGTGCACGCTGTGCACGCCAACAAACAGAATGAGACGTAGACTTGCTTATTGCTAATTTAGAAGCCAAGCTTCAAACACATCGATCGCGACATCGAGCATCAGCATCAGCATCAGTCGAGATCGAGCGCACATTATCTATACGTAGAGAATGTACCGAGAGTCCAGGGATACACTCACACAATAGGGTAGATTACTCATGTTTATTTTAATGTCCGTCTTATAAATTATTTTTAAATATTAGACACGTATTTTGCATTTTCTTACGGAAACAAATACTCTCAAGATATTATTGATGTACATTATGCGTAGAAACGACGTATTTGCTCCAACTCTTAAAGTTTCGTTTTTTTTTTTGTTTTATCGAAGTACCTATTGTTATCTTACAAGAAAAAAAATACGTGTCTAATATTTTTTCATTACCTAACTGACAAACTAAATAGATCCCGTCATCATCCCTAGTAAGCGTCAATGAAACTTGTCTTGTTGCGCAGCTGACGTAGATAAAGTTAAAACAATCAAAGATCGAAACGGTTGCAGTAGAGCTTGAAGGTCGAATGACTTCACTTATTTTACTTTGCTTATTTAGATTGAATGAAAAATTATGGACGTGTAGTTTTCATGTTTACAGAATCATTTACTTATTAACTCGCTAATATAAGTTCGATCTGTAACACACTATGTAATAAAATCTTTTAATCTGAATTAGGTACAAAACAGATGGTTTTATATTTTAGGAGTACCTATTAATTTATTTATTACAATATTTTTCATTATGTACCTCACGTAATAGGCTAATAAATTGTCAGTTATCATTCCTATTGTGCTGTGCCTGGCAATAAGTGGGTCGTTTGTGACAGGTTTGCACGGTCTACCGGAACGAAATGGCAAGCTCAAGGACCTGGCACACTTTGACGCCACGTTCTTCGGGGTGCACGCCAAGCAGGCGCACCTCATGGACCCGCAGCTGCGCCTGCTGCTGGAGCTCACGCACGAGACCATCATCGACGCCGGCATCAACCCCAGCGAGCTGCGCGGCTCGCGCACCGGCGTCTACGTGGGCGTGTCCAACTCCGAGACCGAGGAGATGTGGACCGTGGACCCCGACAAGATCAACGGGTACGCGCTGACGGGCTGCTGCCGCGCCATGTTCCCCAACCGAATCTCGTACACGTTCGACCTGAAGGGCCCGTCGTTCGCGGTGGACACGGCCTGCTCCAGCTCCATGTTCGCGCTGGCGCAGGCCGCCACCGCCATCCGCGCGGGCCACTGCGACGCGGCCATCGTGGCCGGCACCAACCTGTGCCTGAAGCCCGCCAACTCGCTCAACTTCCACCGGCTGAGCATGCTGTCGCCCGAGGGCCGCTGCGCCGCGTTCGACGCGAGCGGGCGCGGCTACGTGCGCTCGGAGGCGGCCGTGGCCGTGCTGCTGCAGCGGCGCGGCGCGGCGCGGCGCGTCTACGCCACGCTGCGCGGCCTGCGCGTCAACACGGACGGCGCCAAGGACCAGGGCATCACCTTCCCCTCCGGCGACATGCAGCGCCGCCTCGCCGAGGAGACCTTCGCCGAAGCCAAGCTGCGCCCGAGTGACGTCGTCTACGTTGAGGCCCACGGGACGGGCACGAAGGTAATGCTTTCGTCACAAAATAAGTACCCACTATTAAACTCATTTCAGTTTATCGGTAATTGTAATACCTAATAGTTGTTACATTTTTCACTTTCACTGTCATTTGGATCAGTTGTAACTTGAATCAATTCTTGACACACAAAACTCACTGTGTCCATAACATCCACCCGCATTTACTCCAGTTCATCCGTGATCATGGCGCTTGCAACAGTGCCGAAATATCGGAAACTCATAGAATTAGAAAAACATGGTAAATATCCCGTTTCGAGTTCTAATACTACTACAATCGAATTATAGAAACTATTTAAAAATGTAACGCATTCTGTATACTAGACTATTAACGCGGTCGAATGAAATGTTTACCAGGTGGGAGATCCTCAAGAGGTGAACGCCATCGCAGAACTTTTCTGCAAGGGGCGCAAGGGGCCACTATTGCTGGGCTCCGTCAAGTCCAACATGGGGCACTCGGAGCCCGCGTCCGGGCTGTGCTCCGTCGCCAAGGTCATCGTGGCCATGGAGCGCGGCGTCATCCCCGGCAACCTGCACTACAAGAGCCCCAACCCCGACATCCCGGCTCTCAGCGACGGCAAGATCAAGGTAACCATCCGAGCGCAGCGACCGCACTGGAGCAGATACTCTCGCGAGGACATTTACTCACGCGAGGCGTCGGTTGGCAGGTCGTGGACCGCAACACGGAGTGGGACGGCGGCCTGGTGGCCATCAACTCCTTCGGCTTCGGAGGCGCCAACGCACACGTCATCCTGGAGTCGGAGCCCCGCGGGGCGGCGCGCGCGGCGCGGGCGGCGCGCGGCGTGCCCCGCGTCGTGCTGGCGTCGGGCCGCACGGAGGAGGCCGTGGAGGCGCTCACCTCGCTGGCGGCGCGCCACCGGGACGACGCCGCGCTGCACGCGCTGCTGGACGCCGTGCACCGCCACAACATCCCCGGACACTCGCACCGCGGGTTCGCCGTGCTGTCCGACCCGCCCGTGCACGAGTGCGCCGTGAGTGTTCATTGTTATCTGCACTGATCTAATACAGCTCTTTGTGGTCTGCCAATCCTGGTATACGATCGCAATGTGATAGCGATTAACCTGTCGTCGGTTATGCTCACAGGAAGTAGAGAGCGGCGAGCCCCGGCCCGTGTGGTTCGTGTTCTCCGGCATGGGCTCGCAGTGGCCCGGCATGGCCAAGGCCTTGATGCAGCTGCCGGCCTTCGCGACCAGCATAACGCGCTCCGCCGCGGCGCTGCGCCCGCACGGCATTGACCTCGTCAACATCATCACGGAGGCGCCGGCCGAGGCCTTCAACGACGTCGTCAACTCCTTCGTGTCCATCGCCGCCGTGCAGGTGGCGCTGGTGGACGTGCTGCGCACGCTCGACGTGCGCCCCGACGGCATCGTGGGCCACTCCGTGGGCGAGATCGGTGAGTGTACAGCCGTGGGTAATTGGCGCGGCGGGGCGCGGGCCTAGGGACTGACCGCCACCGTGCTTGCAGGTTGCGCGTACGCCGACGAGACGCTGACGGCGGAGCAGGCCGTGCTGGCGGCGTACTGGCGCGGCCGCAGCATCGTGGACGCCAAGCTGGCGCCGGGCGCCATGGCGGCCGTGGGCCTGTCCTGGGAGGAGTGCGAGGCGCGCTGCCCGCCCGACGTGGTGCCGGCCTGCCACAACTCCAACGACAGCGTCACGGTCGGTGTCCCGGCGAACATTGCGCGACTTTCGCACGCCTCGCGACCGTCGTTGTAATGGCTCGGGATTTACAGATTTCAGGGCCCGTAGAGTCGCTAGAGAAGTTCGTGGCCGCGCTGTCGGCGGAGGGCACGTTCGCGCGTCGCGTCAACAGCTCGGGCGTCGCCTTCCACAGCAAGTACATCGCCGCCGCCGCTCCCTTGCTGCGCCGCAGTCTCGAAAAGATCATCACGGATCCGAAGCCCCGCACCAAGCGCTGGGTGTCCTCTTCGTTGCCGCGGGACAAGTGGGACTCCGACCTCGGTGAGTGCAGGCCCGTACGGCCGCGTCCGTGGCTCGCAGCAGGCAGTATAAGTCCGTCCGTCCGCAGCCAAGCTGAGCGACGCCAACTACCACGTGAACAACCTGCTGTCGCCGGTGCGGTTCGCGGACGCGCTGCGCGAGGTGCCGGCGCGCGCGCTGCTGGTGGAGGTGGCGCCGCACGCGCTGCTGCAGGCCGTGCTGAAGCGCGCGCTGCCGGGCGCGGCGCACGTGCCGCTGGTGCGGCGCGACGCGGCGTGCGCGCTGCAGCACCTGCTGGCGGCGGCCGGGCGCCTGTTCGCGGCGGGCGCGCAGCCGGCCGTGGGCGCGCTGTACCCGGCCGTGCCGTTCCCGGTGCCGCGCGGCACGCCGGGGCTGGCGTCGCACGTGCGCTGGGACCACTCGCTGGAGTGGAGCGTGGCGCACTTCGGGAACGCGTCCCGCTCCGGGGAGAACGTCATCGAGTACGACGTGTCGCGGCCCGACGACGGCTTCATCACGGGCCACAACATCGACGGCCGCGTGCTCTTCCCCGCCACCGGGTACCTGGTCAGTGCACGCCTTCTTATATCCCGACGTGCTACCTGTTTTGTCCAGTCTAGGCCCTGTTTGATAAAGCTGACAATTCGACATATGTCTAAGAAAGTGTTCTTAACAAAAATGGTACTTGCTTCGACCAGTGAGAGTAGAGCAATTTTTTGTGCATTTCCATTTTACGCCCAATCAAACAAACACACAACACACGACTAATTCTAATATTTATCAAATAACCCTTCGGTGTTGTCATCTCGTGTAGATCGGCCTTGTGTCTTACCAAGCTATCGTTGCAGACCCTGGTGTGGAGGACCATGGCGAAGCTCCACAATAAGAAGCCCGAGGAGACTCCGATAGTAATGGAGAACATCCAGTTCCGGCGCGCCACCATCGTGTCGCGCGACACGCCCGTGCGCTTCCTCATCAACATCCTGGACGGCACCGGCGAGTTCGACGTGTGCGAGGGCGGCGCCGTCGTCGTCACGGGCCACGTGCGCCTGGCGCCCGAGCCGGCCGCCGAGCGCCTGCAGGACCTGGACCACGAGCCCGCGCCCGACCAGGACCTGCCGCCGCTGGTCACCGACGACATCTACAAGGAGCTGCGCCTGCGCGGCTACAACTACGGCGGCATCTTCCGCGGCATCCGGCGCTCCGACCCGCGCGGCATCGCCGGCCAGCTGGCCTGGGACGACAACTGGATCTCCTTCATGGACACCATGCTGCAGTTCGGCATCATCGGCGTGGACACGCGCGAGCTGTACCTGCCCACGCGGCTGCAGCGCGTGCTCATCGACCCGGCGGCGCAGCTGGCGGCCGTGGCGGCGGCCGGCCAGCCCGCCCAGCTGGACGTGCGCATGTACCGGGACCTGGACGTCATCCGCGCCGGCGGCGTCGAGTTCCGCGGCGTCAAGACTAGCTTAGCGCCGCGCCGCGCCAACGCCCAGGCCGCGCCCAAGCTCGAGAAGTACGTGTTCATGCCGTACGACAACGCCACCGTCAGCACCGAGGACACCTCGCGCTCCAAGCGCGACGCGCTCACCGTCAGCCTGCAGCTGGTGCTGGAGAACGCGGGCTCCATCAAGCTGAAGCTGGCCGAGGCGGCCCTGGACCGCCCGGCCGAGGCGCTGCTGACCCCGCTCGCCATGCAAGTGCTGGAGTCCGAGCCGCAGGTGCGCGTGGACGCGTCCCTGGCGGCCGGGCCCGCGCCCGCGCCCTACGCCGCCGCCGTCAAGGAGCTGGGAGTCAAGGTCAACCCCAAGGACGGGAAGAGCGCACCCATCGACTCCGAGTGCCACCTGGTGCTGGCCGCCGACGTGCTGAGCAGGCACGGCGCCGCCACGCTGGGCCACCTGGCGGCCGCGCTGGCGGAGTCCGGCATGATCCTGCTGGAGGAGCCGCACCGCGCGCTGGACGGCGCGCGCGACATGCTGGCGGCGGCCGGCCTGCAGTGCGTGGCGCGCCAGCACGCCGCCAGCTGCGAGTACGTGCTGCTGCGCCGCCGCCGCGCGCCCGCCGCCGCCGCCGTCGTGCTGGACGTGGACGACGACAGCGGCTTCCCGTGGGTGGAGGCGCTGCGCGCGGCCCTGGCGCGCGCCGAGCACGAGCCCGAGCTGCGCGTGTACTGCGTGGCGCGCGCGCCCGCGGCCGGCGTGCTGGGGCTGTGCACGTGCCTGCGGGGCGAGGCGGGCGGGCGCGCGCTGCGCTGCTACTACCTGCCGGGGGCGCGCGAGCCCTTCCGGCCGGACGCGCCCGCGTACGCCGCGCAGGTGGAGCGCGACATGGCCTTCAACGTGCTGCGCGCCGGCGTGTGGGGCAGCTACCGCCACCTGGAGCTGGCCGCGGCCGAGGCGCAGCTGCAGGTGGAGCACGCGTACGTGAACACGCTGACGCGCGGCGACCTGTCGTCGCTGCGCTGGATCGAGTCCCCGCTGCGGTACGCGGGCGCCACGGAGCTGCCGGCGCGCACGGAGCTGTGCCGCGTGTACTGCGCGCCGCTCAACTTCCGCGACATCATGCTGGCCACGGGCAAGCTGCCGCCCGACGCGCTGCCCGGCAACCTGGCCGGCCAGGAGTGCATCCTGGGCCTGGAGTTCAGCGGCCGCTCGTCGGACGGGCGCCGCGTCATGGGCATGGTGGCCGCCTGCGGGCTGGCCAGCACCGTGCTGGCGGACCGCGGCTTCCTGTGGGAAGTGCCGCGCGACTGGACGCTGGAGCAGGCGTCCACCGTGCCCGTGGCGTACGCCACCGCGTACTACGCGCTGGTGGTGCGCGGGCGCATGCGGCGCGGCGAGTCCGTGCTGGTGCACGCGGGCACGGGCGGCGTGGGGCAGGCGGCGCTGGCCATCGCGCTGCACGCGGGCTGCCGCGTCTTCACCACGGTGGGCACGCCCGACAAGCGCGCCTTCCTGCGCCAGCGCTTCCCGGCGCTGCCGGAGGAGAACATCGGCAACTCGCGCGACACGTCGTTCGAGCAGCTCGTGAAGCGGCGCACGGCGGGGCGCGGCGTGGACCTGGTCCTCAACTCGCTGGCCGCCGACAAGCTGCACGCGTCCGTGCGCTGCCTGGCCGAGGGCGGCCGCTTCCTCGAGATCGGCAAGCTGGACCTGTCCAACGACACGGCGCTGGTGAGTAGCGGGCGCCGCGACTCGTGCGGCGGGTGCGACGGAGTGCTAATGTTCGAATGTAATGTTTGCAGGGCATGTCCATCTTCCTGAAGAACACGACGTTCCACGGCATCCTGCTGGACGCGCTGTTCGACGCGGACAGCGAGGACAGTGACAAGGCGGCCGTGGTCCGCTGCGTGACGGAGGGCATCGCGTCCGGCGCCGTCCGCCCGCTGCCGGCCACCGTGTTCTCCGACCACCAGCTGGAGCAGGCCTTCCGGTACCACACCATACTACACCATACTACACGCACCGTTATACGGCCACTTGTGGCAATATCCACGATTGGATCTTGAAAACTCATAATAACTAAACACATTTTTACACATGATCAAAACAAGTCATCAAGCTCAATCTCGGTGTCCTTACTGTAAATCTTCCAAGAGTTCTCATACACTATGGAAAAAGATGTCACTCACTTTGAAAAAATACTCATCCACAGAGACGAGATAGTGTTAGTTTGAATGTCTCGTTTTTCATCCAAAGGGAATCACACTATCCTGTGTGGGGATTTAATATGTTAAATATTTATCAGAATTGCAAATAACTAATTTTTATAATACACTGTAAATAATTTGAAATGGTTTTTGAAATCTTTTCAAATCGCTATGTATGGCAATGGAATACAACAAAAAAAAGAGAACCGCCAAAGTTAAAGTGCTAGCCTCAATTTTTTGAAGTCAGTTTAAAACACCAAATATAGCGTACAGTCCAACAGTGTATGACATGAACAGGTACATGGCCACCGGCAAGCACATCGGCAAGGTAGTGCTGCGCGTGCGCGACGAGGAGGCGGCGGGCGCCAAGCCGGCCAGCAAGCTCCTGGGGGCCCTGCCGCGCACCTACATGCACCCCGCGCGCTCCTACGTGCTCGTGGGCGGCACGGGCGGCTTCGGGCTGGAGCTGGCGCAGTGGATGGTGCGGCGCGGCGCCACGCGGCTCGTGCTGAACTCGCGCGGCGGGCTGCGCACGGGCTACCAGGCCGCCTGCGTGCGGCGCTGGCGGGCCGCCGGCGTGGCCGTGGCCGTGAGCACGGCCGACGCCAGCTCGCCGGCGGGCGCGCGCGCGCTGCTCAAGGAGGCCGCCAAGCTGGGGCCCGTGGGCGGCGTCTTCAACCTGGCCGCCGTGCTGCGGGACGCCTTCATCGACAAGCAGACGCCCGCCGACTTCCAGGCCGTCGCCAAGCCCAAGATCGATGGTGAGCTTTACCACTGTTCCTAATTTGGGTGAACCTGCCTTATGATTTCTAATTATAACGTTGAAATCGCCAACCGACCTTGAGTGAGCGTGGTGATTGATATCTTCTAATGCAACGAGGGAATCTTACTATACTTATTTGCAAACAGCGACTAAAGCATTGGACGCGGCGACGCGCGAGCTGGCGCCGGAGCTGGAGTACTTCGTGGTGTTCTCGTCCGTGTCCTGCGGCCGCGGCAACCCCGGCCAGAGCAACTACGGCCTCGCCAACTCCGCCATGGAGCGCATCATGGAGCAACGCCAGGCCGACGGGCTGCCCGGGCTCGCCGTGCAGTGGGGCGCCATCGGTGAGTGCGTCGCCGGGCCCCGCCCGCCCCGCGCCGGGGCCCGGCGACCCGCTACAACTGCGCGTGCTTGCAGGCGAGGTGGGGCTCATCGTGGAGACCATGGGCGGCGACGACACCGTGGTGGGCGGCACCGTGCCGCAGCGCATCGCGTCGTGCATGGAGGCGCTGGGCGCGCTGCTGGCGCTGCCGCACGCCGTGGCGGCGTCCATGGTGCTGGCCGACAAGCGCCGCGCCGCCGCCGCGCCGCAGCAGGACCTGCTGCACGCCGTCGCCAACATCCTCGGCATCAAGGACCCCAGCAAGGTGTCCGACTCCGCCAACCTGGCCGAGCTGGGCATGGACTCGCTCATGGGCGCCGAGATCAAGCAGACCTTGGAACGCGGCTACGACGTGGTGCTGGGCGTGCAAGAGATCCGCGCGCTCACCTTCTCCAAGCTGCGCGGCATGGCGGGCGGCGACGACGCCGCGGCCGGCGACGCGGCCCCCAGCGAGCCGGCGGCGGGCGCGGACGCGGCCGGCGCGCAGGCGCAGTTCGCGGGGCTGGGCGAGCTCATGCCCAAGCAGGCGCTGGTGAAGCTGCCGAGCGCGGCGCCGGCGGGGGCGGAGCGCCCGGTGTTCATGGTGCACCCCATCGAGGGCGTGGTGGAGATGCTGCGCGGGCTGGCGGCGGCCGTGCGCGCGCCCGTGTACGGGCTGCAGTGCACGGCGGCCGCGCCGCTCGACGACATGGCGGCGCTGGCGCGGCACTACGTGGCCACGCTGCGCGCGCTGCAGCCGCGCCCGCCCTACACGCTGCTCGGGTACTCCTTCGGCGCCGGCGTCGCCTTCGAGATGGCGCTGCAGCTGGAGCAGGTAAACTGTCGAGCGAGACGTCTCGGCTTCTATTCCCGGGTAAGGCGAAGTAACGACTGAGCGCTTCGTGTCGGCAGGCGGGCTGCGAGACGCGGCTGGTGCTGGTGGACGGGTCCCCGGCCTACGTGGCCACGCACACCACGCGCGGCAAGAAGAAGCGCGCCTCCCGCTCCGCCGAGACCGACGAGGCCGACGCGCTCGCCTACTTCGTGCAGCTGTTCAAGGACGTCGACGCGATGAAGGTGAGTGAGCGGTGCGGTAGAGGTGGTGGCGAGGTACCGCCGTGTACCGACGTGTACCGACGTGTACTGACTTGTACTGACGCGCAGGTGTCGGCGGAGCTGGAGCGGCTCCCGAGCTGGGAGGCGCGGCTGGCGCGGACGACGGAGCTGGTGGGCGCGGCGGCCGGCCCGCACGGCGCGGAGGCGCTGGCGGCGGCGGCCGGCTCCTTCTACCGCAAGCTGGTCATCGCCGACACGTACAAGCCGGCGGGCCGCCTGCAGGCGCCGGTGACGCTGTTCACGGCGCGCGACAACTACGTGGCGCTGGACGAGGACTACGGGCTGCGCGCCGTGTGCGCGGGCCCGCTGCAGACGCGCCAGTTGGCGGGGTCGCACCGGTCCATCCTGGCGGGCGCGGGCGCCGCCGCCATCGCCGCGCACCTGTCCGACCTGCTGGCGCACTAGCGAGGCGCAGCGGCTACATATATTTGCGGGGTTAGAGTATAAAATTAGTGCGAGGAGTAAAATTGTGTATATAGCTATAACATGATACTCTATTTATTGTACGTATGTAAGTATTGTCGAGCCCGGCTCGCCGATTGTGATACATTACATTCCGTCGCGGGCGACCCGAGTCGCGAGCGGCCTACATATACGTATGTATGTGTTTAGTTTGTAGTAACCCATTACATGGAACATGTAACCCTGACTATCGTTAGTGTGTAATATGGCGCGCTGGGCTCGCCTCGGACCTGTCGGCCCTTGTATTGCTGTGATACTGTGATCTGATAGTGCGACTGGTGGCGCGACTTGTGGCGCGACTAGTGGTCCGCGGCGGGCGCGCGGCGCCGGTAGCGATACTATAGTTAGTACTAGAGTATGGTTGTTGCGGTATTTATTTTGTTACCAATAAGAAGCCTGCGCCCTGTGATTAAAAGTGCATTATTTTAAAAAGTCTTTTATTTTACCTAAAATCTAGATTGTGATAAGGATTTTTTTATGATGAAATTGATTTGCCTGCGCCTACTGACAGCAGCCAGAATTGCCGCTATTCGAATTTCGCATTAAAATTAATAAATTTAAAAATTAAAAGGGCCCTTTTAATTTTTCACTCCATACACTCCATACATGGAACTGATACAATTTTTTTTTTTTTCATCTAACCTATCCGTGATGGGTCTACCTTTATTAGTAGAATTTTTTGGTCATATTTTTATTTTGCATAACAACGCATGGCAGGCACTTAATTTCGCAGAAAATCATTTGGTATACCATCACTTGTAATACCTTGAAAACGCATAATTTTGTAAATCAGAATCATCTTCATCTTTAGGTATAAATTGATACCCATAATAATTGAAAGGTAGAACCATCATTTCTCAGAATGTTCACTGTCAGAATCGTCTTTTGGCATAAATTTCATAATAATTAAAAAGTAGAACCAACCAGGTTAAGAATATGATTACACTTTATAAAAAGGACAATAATTATTCCTAATGATATTCTACCAAACAATCGTCGCTCTAAATAAACGTTATGTGAAACGAAATTATGCAAAATTAAGTTTTGTCAAAAGTAATACGTCGAATTCAAAGTCACCCTATATTATGTCATCTACTTGTTGCTACAGAACCCATCATGGGCGAATCCGACTCGCACTTGGTCGGTTTTTATTAGTCAGTAAGATTCTGACACTCTCTCGCCTCACCGAAAGTTGGGAGAAGTCATTGGACGATTTTCTCCCTTAGAAAGACAGTTTTTTTATTCAACTTGAATATTATCTCGTACTGATACCTCGTAGGTTACGTTATTTGTTAACTCTGAGTGAATAGTGTGAGATAAACATACGGTACCTAGTGAAGTAAGGACTACTTCCAAGACACACCTACAATAATATTACATTACACCCCAACATGCCTTTAATTTCCCTAAGAGAAATGTGGAATCAATTTAAACTAGTATATAAAATAGGAATACTTTGATTGTGAATTTAATCTTTCGGGTTAATCTCGGTGACTAGCAAACAGGTCTCATGATGTCTCCTCACTCTTCCCAATTTTGAACACGGAACAGAACGTAAAAAACGTTTTTTTTTTGTGTCAATGTTATGGTAAGTGATATTATTTTCATTATAAAATCACATACAAAACATACACCTACTTATCATCTATAGATAATACATACATTGCAAGTTATAAGCTTGTAATATGATTATTTTTGTAAGGAGACGGACTGTAATATTTCAAGGAACACTGTAATACAGGGTGGCCGGTTAAGAGGTACACAACTTGTTTTATTGGATGTTTTTCAAAAATATAATCCCCTATGATCTCTACAAACTTTGTGAGGTCCTCGCCGTTAGGCAGCTCTTTACACTACACACAGTATTAAGGAAGTACAAACTAATTGACTATGACCCCGCCTATAGTACTGCCAAGCGGCTCGCAGACAGAGTGCGAGGCGCCAAAATCATACCCTGAGGAAAAGCGGTCGCGAAAAGACACTTTAGGTTTCTCAGCTCGAGATTATATAACTATATAAATAAAGCGCTGAAAATGTATCATTTGCCGTACTTTTGAAAAGAAGACTAATTGAGTGAAGTCGTTGTCATACCCCGAAACTGAGAGGATTTTGGAAACTTAGCTTGTCTAACACAAACACACAGTCATTCACGTACACACCCAACTTCACACAAACACACACACCCCCGCTTCCTCACACCTTCTCATACATAAACACACCACTCTTCACCCCCCCCCCCGCTTTTTATTTTTGTAATATTTAATTTATTAATTTATAACTGGAACAATTAATTTACCGTACTTGGATGAGCGCTGACAGCTGCGACTTTTTTACTTTAGTAGCTATCGTAGTTTTCTTTATGTTTTCAATGTCTACTTGTTTCATTTCATATTTTTTTTGATGTTCTCAATAAACTTTATTTTTAAATATATATATATTTTCCTAAATTTTACGTTTATGTCCTTCTGGTAGATTATTTTAAAACACTAGACACGTATTTTTCTTACATAATTAATTACTTTCGATGATAATAAATTATATTGATTTCAAATATCGTTACGATTTACTACATTTTATAGGGAGCGGCGACGAAGCGACCTTTTTCATTTATCCTTAACTTAAACAGTTTAATAATTATTTTCCGACGAAATTGTCTTTTTATGACAACTTCGTACGCTATTTGAAGAGCCTACATTTTTCGCGGCACGCGATACGCGCTCGAGGAAAAAAATTGTCAGTTTTATTTTCCATACACAAGTGCCAAGCCTACATGTAACTGTTATGGGTAGTTACCTAATACGATTTATTTATGATCCGACCTTTCGCTAAGCCTAAGCTTTCAGCCGATTGATTCAAGCAGTTAGTGTCCGGAGAGGCAGGCCAGCTGTGAGGAAAGCACTCTCGGCGTGCACAGTTAGAGCGCGGCGGGCTCCGGGGCTCCGGGAGGCTCGCGCGGCCACATAGCTTTCGGCGCACAAATAAACAAACCAGTTCCGGCGCCCCCCGCCCCGCCCTGCGCTATCTGCCCCCGCACACACCTGCAGCCTCCGCGCCGTGCCCGTTTAATGCACGAAATGAACTTTGGTATCTGTATCCGTGCCGCTGTGCCTACAATCCGTTTTCGTCGAGCCTCGAACATCGCTCGTACTTACATTCGTGTGCTCCGCGCTGTACTCGGTCGACATCTTCCAGTGCGCGTGTTCCCTTAAGGAGACGGAAACATTCAACCCTTTCTGCAATGCTGCGGATTACTTTGGTGAATGCAGGAAACTTATTAAAGTTTCTAGCCCAAAAGTAGGTGTCGGCGCGGCGGGGGGTGGCGGGGGCCGGCGGGGCGGGCGGCGCGGCGGCCGGGCGGCGGCAGTACGCGGGTGTGTGCGAGCGCGAGTGGTCGCCGTCTTGCGTTGAGAGCGGCGCGGCCGCGGACTGTGATGCGAGCGCGCCGCCCGCCATGGCCACGCTCGGCCTCTCCAAGGTGTTCATTCTCGACAAGTACTTTACTGAGCTGCAGCGGTTTTGGGAGACGGAGAAGAAGCTGCAAGGTGAGCGCCCCTTCACCCGCGCTGTGGCCTGCGCCTGCGCCGTGCGCTGCTCGACCACGAGTCTGTGATGATTATTACTTTTTGTGTCGTGTTCGGCGTTCGAAAGCTCGGCGTAGTACTTTGTGTGCGTGCGTGTGTGAGTGTCTGTCTGTGAATGTGTCGAATCGCTTAAAGCTGTTAGAGGATCCGGCTCCGAGGAGCGCGCCGCTGCTAGGTCACTGTGCTCCCAATTCAAATCCACTCCAATCTTGATTTTAAACGATGTGTGCGTCTTTCCTGCACCGTTTGTATCACTGTTTGCCTCTACATGACTGAGTCCCGAGCTGCCTGCTCCTGCGTGTTGTGCAATCTACTTGGAACGCGCAGCGCTGACAGTACACTTCCGTTGAGCCTGACAATATGGACACCTCGAACGTTGCGAGTGTTTGTGGGCGCGCGGTGTCCGTGTATCACGTATGTTGTGCTACCTGCGCCGGCGCATTGTTCCCGCGGCCCTCGTCGCCTTACCTCGGCCGTCCGGGATAAAGTATTGCCTTGATACACAGGTGACGGCGGACTACAAACCTGCACACTATGTCTGCATCCATTACTTTCGTCAACGTTGTAACACAGCTCACTCTACTGCACACGGGTTTACTCCCAGAAGACAGGTAATGGTACCAATGGTACCATTGTATCAAATAAAAAAAAGGATTTTGTCTGTTTAATTTATGATGGCGCTTACACAATAAATAGACTATCGGACCGGTACGACAACCGCTACGATGTAAAATGTATGAATTTGAATGGCCACGGCAATGTGTAGGAAGTTGAACCATTAAACACAGTTAGTTTTGTAGAGGATTCTAAAAGCAGAAGGAAAGTTTATAAACACGGAACTTTCGAATGCACATTCATTGATCCATCTCTGTGCTTCCTGGAAGCAGTGAAAACAATCAATTCTGTGAGTTGATCCGTAACATCATAAAGACAAAGCATTTTTTAACTAAAATTAGAATCTAATTTGATTCATCGTATAAGAAGTCAATGAGGACTACACACCTACGAACATAATATTTTCAATAAATTGCATTACGTACTGCTCGTGAAGTTAAATGTGTGCGACTGTATCTGTACTACACACAGGGGATTTGTAATCAGAACACAATCTCGTATGGGGTTATAGAACAGATCATCAAACAAAGGGGCTGGCGATTTATTTAATAATATTTAACTTTTAGTGTTCATTTCAAAATGACCTACGCGGCAACAGTTGATTTACTAATCATCAATAACAATAAACAATAATAGAGTTGTTTTAGCCTCAATAATCCCAAATTCGCGGAATAGAGGAAATATTTTCAATGACTAAGAAATATGCGTCTCTAACACAAACATGTACTATGTCAGTTGTCGTGCACTTTGTACACGAGATGTGCCACTGCCACGATTCACTCTGTATTTCAGGAATTTAACAAAATTGTGCAGCTCCACGGAACTGTACATTTCGTATTAGTATGAGTACGCGGTCCACGTCGTATGGAAGTAAACGAAAGTAATTCACAAACTGCTTCAGTAATGTGTCCAATTGTTTCATAATGTCGTTTGTAGCTGCTCGCGGAGTTACATGCAACCTTGTCTCCGTAACGTCTGCAGTCTGCCAGCAGGCCAAACTATCAACTTCTTCATTACGTTTCAACTTTACTGTTTTGGCATAAAGTCAAATTAAAAAAATGACAGATTGGAATAGCTTGACTTGGCCACTGCACTACACTTAGCAGTCGAACCTACGGCGGACAAACATTACTAGTTCTTATCAAGTTACCCATCCGGGTACAGTGCACCCACTAGACAGTGCTGCGCTACCACGACACAGTGGAACACTGGGAGTAGACTGTGAGTACTCCAATAAGTGTGTGTGTTACACAATAATACAGACTGGTTGATTAGAGTGCGCTAGCAGCGCGGCGGGTGCCGTTACTCGGCGAGCAGGCGCAGGGCGCGCGCCTGCGTGTCACTGGTCGCGCACTCGTACTCATGTACCCAGTTATTGCCATCCGAGCTCCCACTCCAACGACCCGTGTTATATTTCACTCTTATTACGTATACTTAAAAAATATAAGCGCACCGCGCCCGTCGCGGCGCCGCCCACAAGCATGAAAGCAACTCCTAGTACCTATCTGCCGAGTACTGTGTTCGCCCTTTAAAAGACTTCAACGCGTTATCTGGTGTATTCGATCCAAGTTTTATGTGATTGCAATTTATTTTGCTTTCCATGACACTTGTTATCTAATAACTATCATGATCCGTATGTTATTGTAAAATACGAATGTATTTGTAAAATGCATGAATTTTACATAAGTAAATATTCCACGGTTTCGACATTATTCATACAGGGGTTGCGAAACCATGATGTTGCGGTCAGGCAACATCATGGCTTCACAACCCCAAAAGGAAATTAAATAGAATTAACGAAATATTTTTCATTACAATTGCAATGTATGTACATGGCTACTTCAAACAAAAATGAATTTAGTAGGTAGGTAGAGTGGCCGGCCCAGTCCATGGCAATGTTTTGTCGGAGTGTTACGGTAAGTTCGCGCATTGTGTATTTTTATAAATGTATGGTTATTGTCTTATCTACGAGTATTTACTTGGAAGAAAGATGACATACGAATAAAAGAATTTGTGTTGAAAGTTAAAGTGCGAAATAATATGAGAAAATAAATACACAATGCGCGGACTTGCCTCGACTGCGACATGACAGCGGCATGTTACGTGGCACGTAGCCTGCGTGGAGCGAGACCACTTCTAATGCGAGTGTTACAGTGTAACATTGTAACATCGGCTACCTTCTACACCAAGTAAAGCAACAAAATATTAGTACCGAACAATGTCAGCTCCGTTCCGACTACAAGACTGGCCGAACGACATGGAGGCTGGCATGGGCCAGTATTAACATTCCGCTGCGCATGCGTCACTCGCGGAAAGTAAAAGCCTCGCGCGACCGGCGCACGCGCATCCCGAGCGTGCCGCGCGCTCTCACATCGCACGCCACGGTTTTTGCGCGAAGTATCGAGTGGGATCCCAACCAGTGCGCATGCGCCGGCCCCGCACTAGGTATGTAGTATACCACGACACACGACGTGTACACTACATGCTCTGCTCGGCTACATACTTCTCAAATAATGGCGTCCATGTTCCAAACATCCCGGAGATGATATCACCTGTGTGGGGCTATGAGTGGCCGCATCCCTTATATACACACCTACGTGCAGGTTGCTCGCTTGCAGTGGCCGTGTGGCGGGTAGTGGCCAACCGCCGATCTATAAAAGAAAAACATTATCTTGCGTAATCAGGAACTGTACCTAGGCATACAATGTGTAATCATTTGTTTTAATTTTCGGCTCTTGCTCTTGTGTGTATGGTATACGCGAATATTCACTAATTGATGTACCATGACCAATATTCGCGTACTTTTCTACATTCGCGTCCGCAATTTTCAATGCGAATATGAAAGTCAAAAATATGTATAAATTCAATAGAGCAATATGTAGTCATTTCTTTTATATTTGTATATTACAAAACTTTATCTTCTAGTTGAACTGTCTTACAATTACAGGTTTGGTGATTCACTGTACCCAGTGAATAATCAACTTTGCATTACAGCTTACCAAACTAAGAAAAATATGAGTTTAAGAAGATGTAACTAAAACATATCTTTTTCATATATTTTTATCAGTCTTTACATTTAAATTTAACATTTTTTTTAACGGCGGGCCGCACTGTGATATTGACCCCAGAACCGAATGCACCTATAATTTTTAATTTAATTCGTCAAATCTCATAGAAAAATGAAAATGCCATTTAAATTGTTACAACATACGGAATTTATTTAGTTCATAGCTAGAAAATACAATTAAAATAAAAATGAAAACTACAAAATTACTAATAAACTTTCTTGTATTTGAGGAGCTAGGTTCACACATATAGGACACGGTAACTACATTCTTAATGTTTGCAACAACATAATTATTTTAATGTTACAGTCACTAATGGCTTCAAAAAAGGATAACTCACGAATTAAATACGCTAAATGTCAGGCTTCCAGGACAAATCTATTCTCCGATATACATACACACAACGCACATTGCACCGCGAGCAGAGTGAAGCGCACACTATTGACTACTTACCGTAAAACGGGGTGAATAGGAACAACATTTTGTTGTGTTTTCACGTAATTTAGAACTGTTTACACCATTTTAATTTTTTTTATTAATTCATTATTAAAACCAAAAATGCTCTATTAAAACCAAAAACATGAAAACAAACTAATAATCCTAATATTTTTTTTTTCTATTCACCCCCCGAGTTTCTATTCACCCCATTTTACCGTTATATGGTTACTTGCGGTTTGTCTGTGCATTTAGTTTGATATTATTTGGACGCATTTACAAAACATGGCCGGACCGCGCGTTGCCGACCGCTGCTCTATATAATCATTTAGTTTGTAGTATGTTTGTGTACATAACGTTGTTCCAACTAATGTGTCAACATGATATTCTTTACTATGCTCGGAACTCGGGACATAGATAACAGCTGTTTGTTAAATGTTATTTGCCACCCGGTGGACGGTGGTAGTGGCCACTGTGACGTCACACTGCCCGACCACTGTTAATGAATACATTATCACAATACAGAAATCCGCTACATAACAACTATCAAGAACCCCCACCAGCCCGATTCCCCATTGAAGCGTTTATTATCTAAATCTATATCTTCTGTACATTGAAGATATTAAAAAATAAATAGTGGGGGGTATCACTAGGCAAAAAGCAAAAAAGTGAGTAAAAAATGTTTGTTTGTCTGTGTTTACGTATCATCCAAAAACTACCGGTCCGATTACGATGACACTTCGAGCCAAGGCTCGGATACCGGTTAAATTTTCAAACCGTTATTATGTACTTGTACGCAAAACCTTTACATTGGGTTTCGTTCGCGAAACCGGTTTTTTAAACCGGTATTTGGAACAGTATTTTCATAAAGGTTTTTTCGGATTAACCGGTTTAGAGCAATAAAAACCGGTTAATACGACGCACATCAAAGAAACGCCGCGCGCTGTTCAGCTTATTTCAATAATAATATTTCAACGCGTGTACCGACATGCCCCTCGTCGAATAAACCGGTTAATTTAGGTTAAAATAAAGTTCTTTAATGTTCACGTTCTTAAGAAAAGTTCGGAGGAAAACCGATATAAACCGGTATTAACCGGTATTTTTTAAACCGGTTCCGAGCCTTGCTTCGAGCTTTTCAAAGGTAGTAAAACCGATGGTACATCAAAATGTAAATCCAATTGTTCGGTTCATAAATTGTGTCAGATGATCCATAGAGGGATCAAATCATCGTGTCGTCGTGTTATCTTAGGTAGTTCTCTATATCGGCTTTTTCATAATTCACTTATTACACGCGAGTTATTTAAACTTATTGGAATGTGGCTTCAGTCAGTAGCTGTACGTGTCCCTTGCTTTGTAGAGCCAGTTGTAATTCAGCGTTGGGAAGTAAATGCGTGCTAAATCAACCATTATGTACTTGAGGTGGCAGCCTTGTCGGCTGAGACATGTAGCAGTTTGTTTTTACCCGACTGCGCCAGAAGGAGGGTTATGTTTTTCGAGATTATGTATGTATAATTGTTTGGCACGCTCTGCAGCCTAAACGGCTTGATGGATTTTGGCTTGAGAGATGTCGTTAGATTCGTATTTACTGTGAGAGTGACACTGGATATATCAAAATAATAAAAAAAACAAAATGGCGGATTTATAGCGCCAAATTCGAATATTGCTCACTCGCTAGCCTGAACGACTCGATGGATTTCAGTTTGATAGGGGTCGTTTGATTCGTATTTACTGTGAGAGAGACACTAGATATATGAAAATATAAAAAAAAAAAAAAAAAAAGCCCAGGACCCATTTTAGAAAGCGAGCCGTATGTGCCCTTACTAAGTCTTCATATTTAGAATGGGTAGCGACTGCTTCAATTTTACGATGACTTTCTTGTTTTAGGGTTTTTTCATTTTCATATTATAAAGAAACGCAGTCGGGTTTTTTAGTTTTTTAAATTAATTATATGTTCGTTTTTGTTTATAGGTAAGTTAGTTATAATCATAAAATGTAAACACATTTTTGATAAAATTAACTTTTAAAATTCTTATGTTGTGTTTGGTTTTGTATTTCCGTATTTTGCGTCGTCGTGGATAGACTCGCATTGTCGCCGATAGGTCGCGGTGCACCCAGATAAATGTGTAACTGGAAGACCAGCAGTCCCTGTGTAAGCGTGTAGCGCGCCACATGAGGCAGTATTGTCGGGACAATAGCTAATGGCAGTATGTAGTACATGTGGCAGTATGTAGTACATGTGGCAGTATGTAGTACATGTGGCAGTATGCAGTACATGTGGCAGTATGCAGTACATGAGGCAGTATTGTCGGGACAATAGCTAATGGCAGTATGCAGTACATGTGGCAGTATGTAGTACATGTGGCAGTATGTAGTACATGTGGCAGTATGCAGTACATGTGGCAGTATGCAGTACATGTGGCAGTATGCAGTACATGTGGCAGTATGCAGTACATGTGGCAGTATTGTCGGGACAATAGCTAATGGCAGTATGCAGTACATGTGGCAGTATGTAGTACATGTGGCAGTATGTAGTACATGTGGCAGTATGCAGTACATGTGGCAGTATGCAGTACATGTGGCAGTATGCAGTACATGTGGCAGTATGCAGTACATGTGGCAGTATTGTCGGGACAATAGCTAATGGCAGTATGTAGTACATGTGGCAGTATGTAGTACATGTGGCAGTATGTAGTACATGTGGCAGTATGCAGTACATGTGGCAGTATTGTCGGGACAATAGCTAATGGCAGTATGTAGTACATGTGGCAGTATGTAGTACATGTGGCAGTATGTAGTACATGTGGCAGTATGCAGTACATGTGGCAGTATTGTCGGGACAATAGCTAATGGCAGTATGTACGAGTCATGTATCGTACAGGGCACGCGCGCATTCACATCAGCACTTTTACATCGCTTTATTCAAATCATTGTTATAAAGCGCCAGTACATATTCAGCACTCATATACAGCAGTACTCACCACATCAATATAGATAGAATTAGTTACTTTTTAGCGAAGTATATAATAAACGAATATTCTTTGACTATCAGTGATTTCTTCCTATCTACATCTCAAGTTGTGTGCGCCACATCCAGTCAGCAGCGCATACATCTTTTTGGTCCTTCGAGCCGGATCACCGGCAAGTCAACCTAGGTAAGAAGTGCTTCTATCTACGATAGCGAATCGGTTTGGCTGGTCTTCCACAAGCGGATCGCCCCAGTCAGATTGAGAAGGCGCACATATTGTAGTAGAGACACTTTCTGATCCTGAGATCATCATTCACCAACAACAAATACAAGAGTTCACTGAAGCTCATCAACAGCATTCGCAGAAGCAGATTCGGTGACTCGAAGTATTCATCACTCATTTTTCAACATGGAGGGAGATATTGAAACACAGTACCAGATCATGCAGGCCATGAACAAACTTGTCACCAATTTCAAAAAGGATGGAGCGAGTCGTAAGACGCCAGACTACGTGCAGAAGAAAATAGACCTCCTCGACAAGTATTGGTTAGAGTTTCGAAGCAATCACGAGAAGAAGCTTCGCGAGCGCGAAGATCCCTCTCATGAATACTTTGCGCAAGAATTATTTGAGCAAACAAGACAATTTTACAACACTGCCAGGGAATCCTTTGTCAAGTATTTAACTCAAGAGCAAAATCCAGTTTCACCAGTACTGAAGCCGCCAACATTTACATTCGAACCGACACCGTCAACTTCAAAGTTATCGGAGCAAAAGTTCAATCCAGAGCAAGGTACAGGTGGAGTTGAAGGCGGTAACCAGTCACCCTTTTCTGTAATGGTGCCAGAAGCAGCGGAGATTGCCAGCAACAGCAAAATTGACGAGATGTTACGCAAACAAAGGAGCAACATCAAGGCATTCCAAAGAACGGTATCCCATATCAACGTTGAGCTCCTTAAAGAAAAGTGGCAGTTCGAAGACGCCCTAAAGTTGTTGGAATCAAGGTGGAAAGCAGTTGATTCACTTTATTGGGACCTTGATAGTTTCCCTGAAGAAGCGGAAGAGCAATATGAAATTTCTTACAACGCATGTGAACTCGTTTACAACCAAATTAAAGAAAACATCAACACCAAAATGTGGTCAGTTTCTCACCGAGAAAAATCAACTCCGAAGATCGAAATTCCAACATTTAGTGGCAGCTACGAACACTGGACTGCATTCAAAGATTTATTTGTTGAGACTATCCATTCCAATCCATCGCTTTCTAAGGCACAGAGAATGCAATTTCTCAAAAGCAAAGTGAAGGGAGAAGCTGAAAAACTCATTCAGCATCTATCGATTAGCTCGGAAAATTATGAGACTGCCTGGGAGATCCTTAACCGCAGATACAACAACAAGAAACTGATCTTCTCGTCACATCTCAATTCCTTGCTCGGTGTACCTAACACTCATCATCTATCAGCAGCGTCAGTCAAAAAGCTCCACGACACTACGCAAGAATGTATAAATGCTATAAAGAATCTCGGTGTAGACACGTCATCGTGGGACCCAATATTGGTACACTTACTTTCACAAAAGTTGGACGCAGAGACTCTCAATGACTACTTAGAGGCACTAGAAGAGCCGCGT
The DNA here is from genome assembly GCF_023101765.2 of Spodoptera frugiperda. Classification (NCBI taxonomy): domain Eukaryota; kingdom Metazoa; phylum Arthropoda; class Insecta; order Lepidoptera; family Noctuidae; genus Spodoptera; species Spodoptera frugiperda. Next base: position 12,538,287 of record NC_064215.1, on the reverse strand, counting down.
GAGCTACCCAACCTAGCAGACTTTCTCAATTTTCTGGAAGGAAAGTTCGTATCATGGGAAACATCTCGTCGTAAGCCTGAAACATCAAAAGGGGCCCAATCTGAACCTACACAGATGAAAAAGAAATATCATTCATACAAAGCATTCAGTGCAAGACAAAACAAAAACGACGATTATAAGTCCAATTCACTGACTAAGGAAAATGAAGTTGCATTAAAATGCCCACATTGCAATCAAGCACATAAATTGTTTTCGTGCAAAGAATTTCTCGGGTTACAGCCGGACGAAAAACGGAAGTCGGTTGCGAAATACAATTTATGCAAAAATTGTCTAAGTGTGCATACACAAGGCAACGGATGTTTGTCAAAAAGAAAATGCCGCGTCTGCAATGCAGATCATAATACACTTCTTCACGACGCTTACGGCAGATGGGGTGGACAGACATCTAACAACAGATCGGTGCAGCAAAACACAGCTGTCACTGAGAGCAAGAAAACTACTAGCAACAACACCAATCATGTGTCTCAAGAAGATGTATCAGAAACTCTGCTTACCACCGCATTAATCAACGTGCAAGCAAAAGATGGGTCCCTGATAACTTTGCGAGCACTCCTTGATCAGGGTTCACAAACATCCCTGATAACAGAAAAAGCAGCGCAAAGGCTACGAATACCGCGTGGCCGCTGCAAAGGAGTCATATCCGGTGTCGGAGCTAAAGAAAGCAACTGCAAAGGTGTCATACGAATCACGTGCAGTGCCATTCATAGTGATTATGAATTTGACACCGATGTTTTCATTATGCGCAATTTGGTAAACAACTTGCCGAATAAATCATTTACAAAGCCAAAATCTTGGAAGTTTTTAGAGAATATCACGTTGGCTGATCCAGAATTTAATGAAAGTCGCCCGGTAGACATTTTACTTGGGGCCGATATATACTCAAACATCATTCAAGAGGGTATTCTCAGGCAAGACAAATCACAACCAGTTGCACAACAAACGCGCTTGGGCTGGATTTTATGCGGGACCGTGCAAACGACATTCCAGTGCAACGTTGTGATAAATAACATCGATGACATTCGACAATTTTGGTCAGTTGAAGACATAGCAGAAGATTCGAAGATGTCACAGGATGATCTGGATTGTTTACAGCACTATAAGAACACAACAACTCGTAACCAAGAAGGTCGCTACACTGTTGAGCTACCATTCATACCAAACTTTCAAGAGAAACTGGGAGCGTCGAAATCCATGGCTTTGGCACAATTCCGGCAACTTGAGAGGAAATTTACCAAACAACCACTATTAGCAGAATCATACAGACAGTTCATTCATGAATATCAAGCAATGGGTCATATGGTTGAGTGTACCAGTAAACCGACACCGGCCTGCTACTTGCCTCATCATTGTGTTCAGCGCGCCGATTCTACAACTACTGCATTAAGAGTAGTATTCAACGCATCGGCGAAGACATCCACGGGCCATACGTTAAATGACCTCATGAAGCGTGGCCCCAATTTACAGCAAGATCTCATGGCATTAATCTTGCGATGGAGGCAATATCAGTTCGCTTACACGGCGGACATTGAAAAAATGTATCGGCAGATACATTGCAGCACTGAACATCAAAAATATCAGAAGATACTTTGGAGGAGCTCTCCTGACCAACGATTACGTGAATATCAGCTCACAACAGTCACTTATGGCATGAAAGCAGCCCCTTTCTTGGCCATGATGACTTTAAAACAGTTGGCAGCTGATGAAGGTCACAAGTATCAAAACAGCAGAGCAGCTAAGGCGTTGCAAGAAGAATTCTACATGGACGACCTTGTAAGTGGAAGCTTCACATTGTCATCGGCCAAGCAACTGCAGGAAGATTTACTTCTATTGCTACGGTCGGGAGGTTTCAACTTACGAAAGTGGTCATCTAATAACGAGGAATTACTTCAAAACGTCAACAGAGCATCGTCAAATCAAGCATCATTCGACTTCAAGCAAGCCGAATCAACAAAGACACTAGGCCTAAAATGGAATCCCAAGGAAGATACATTCTCCTTCGAGCTAAAAATAGATGTGATAACGAAGGCAGGCAAACATACAAAACGTTCACTACTATCAGATATTTCCAAGATATTTGATCCGCTCGGTTGGCTAGCTCCAATTACAACAACATTGAAACTTTTATTCAAACAAGTATGGCTCTCTAACATTCAATGGGACGACCAGCTTCCAGATAAAATAAGCACCGAGTGGGAAAAGGTTAAAGCATATCTACAGAACATAAGTGAATTCCGAATCCAGAGATGGTACAAAACTGGTGAACAAGACACTATTCAATTGCACGGCTTTTGCGATGCTTCAATAAAAGCATACGCATGTGTTGTGTACTGTAAAATTGATACCTACGTTACCCTCGTTGCTGCAAAAACAAGACTGGTGCCAGAGAACAAAAAGCTAACTTTGCCACGTCTAGAGCTGTGTGGAGCGCATCTACTATCATCGCTTATGCAAAAAATAGTACAAGCCCTCCATGGACGCGAGATCAAAATATACGGTTGGACTGACTCAACTGCAGTTCTCGGCTGGATTCAAGGTAATATCAACCGCTGGACACCATTTGTGGCAAATAGAATCAGACAAATCAAAGACGTCATAATATCAGACAATTGGTATTACATAAAATCAGCTGACAACCCAGCTGATTGCGCCAGCCGTGGTATCACCACAGCACAATTGAAGCAACATCACCTGTGGTGGAACGGCCCTCAATTTCTGCCTAAATTCGATGAGTCATTGGTAGCAAAAAGGTCCATCTACGTCACGGATCAAGAGGAGCGAAAAATAAAACAGAGCAACGTCATAGTCGGACCTCATAGCGATGATGTCATTCAACACATATTGCATAGAAACAGCGATATGGCACGCGCCGTACGGATACTTGCCTGGGTGTTACGTATCACGCGACGTCAGCGTTATCACTCCGTTTATTTACATGCGAAGGAATTGGACACGGCAAAACATATGATTATTAAATACGTTCAAGAAGCTAATTTTTCTGAAGAAATTAATAATCTACGAAAACAGGAGCCAGTACATCGCAAAAGTAAAACGTTATGCCTTAACCCATTCTTGGACAAGGACGGCCTTTTGAGAGTAGGAGGCAGACTGAAGCACGCAAATATTGACGAAGAAATGAAACATCCACTGATAATACCACACAGCAGCCACGTTACTGACCTTATTATCGACCAAGCCCACCGCCACACGTTTCATGCGGGGGCTCGGATGACGCTCGCACACATCAGACGGAGCTATTGGATATTAGGCGGAAACAGAGCTGTGAGGAAGCGTTTGCTTACATGCATTACATGTAAAAAGCATAAGGCAATTAAGCAAAAGCAAATGATGGGGGACTTACCTGAACCTCGGAGCAATCCTTCGCGTCCCTTTCACCACACTGGCGTAGACTACACAGGATACGTTGACGTGAAACACAATAAAGGGCGAGGTGCCAAAACAAGCAAGGGATACATTGCAGTATTCGTGTGCATGGTGACAAAAGCTGTGCACCTCGAGCTCGTATCCGACCTAAGCTCAACAGCATTTTTGGCTGCCCTAAAACGCATGTCTTCACGTCGGGGCAAACCTCATCATATTTACAGTGATAATGGCACCAATTTTGTTGGCGCCAATAAGGCACTGCAGCAAGAACAAGCTGAACTACGCAAAACGTTTCACGACGAGTTCTATGCAGAGATCGGTGAGATGGGAATTCAGTGGCATTTTAACGCCCCCGCTTGGCCCAGTGCCGGAGGCCTATGGGAAGCCGCTGTTAAAAGCCTAAAATATCATCTTCGACGTGTAGTTGGCGAACAAAAACTCACGTTTGAGGAATATAGCACATTACTGGCCCAACTCGAAGCATGCCTTAACAGTCGACCGCTGTGCACAATTACAGAGGACCCAGATGACTTGGATTATCTGACGCCCTCCCATTTTCTGAGTAGCGGCCCCATATTGACCATCTTGGATACAGAGCAAGATGAAAGAACCAGATGGAAGAGAACTGAGAAAATTTTTGAAGATATTTGGAAGAGGTGGCAATCCGAATATCTTGCTCAACTCTCAGCGAGGAGCAAATGGCAAAGGCCTCATGAAAATATACGAGTTGATGACGTCGTCATAATTCATGAGCCTAACCTTCCCGCAGGAAGATGGGCTCTAGGCAGAGTCACGGAGCTACATCCCGGCTCTGATGGACTGGTCCGGGTAGTTACCCTAAAAACAAAAACTGGGTATATCAAGCGCCCGGTGATTAAACTATCAGTGTTGGTATCGAACCCGAAAGCAACCGATCAGACGGAGAAGATATCACACAAACAAACAGCCAAGAAGAAGGACGACCAATCAAAATGTCGACCGGGAATGGCATCCAATTTGATAGCAACTATCATTACACTTTTACTCTTCATGACGTCAGTTTTTGGCCACCAGCAATCAGCATCTCCATATAGTTTGACAACGATTCACAAAGCACTATATTTTGACCGAATCTCGAACATGCAATTTATACGAGATGAATGGAAACTCATCGTGTATCACGACATGAGCCCTTATTGGGATGGATTAACAACCTTCGAAAAATACCTTCAACAAATAACCAACGTGTGCGAAACAGAAACAAAGAAGGCACTATGCGACATTATCATACTGCAATTACGTCATGCTCATGACGAACTAAGGTACTACAATGAAATGTTATTGAATCAGCATATTGAAGAACGCACCCGAAAGAGACGAGGCCTCATCGACGGTGTGGGCTACATCGCTAGCAGTTTATTTGGAGTTTTAGATCAACGCTTCGCCGAACAATATAAGCAAGATATTTCTCTTATAAAGAAAAATGAAGAACACTTAGCACTCCTGTGGAAAAATCAGACCTCAGTTGTAGAGGCGGAATATAACTTACTCAAAAGAACTGAGGCATCGATCAATCGACAACACAAAGTCATCAATCAACACTTAAACAATTTAACGAAAGCCACTAACATTTTGAATAAAGAGCTGCAGGAACAAGAAGTGATGAACGAGTTAGCACTCTCCACAATCATAGCTACAAATATGCTCGCGAAGCTAAAATCGATACAAGATACAATAATCGACACGATAACAGATATCCATCATGGAATGTTCAGCGTCCATTTACTATCGCCAAAGCAGTTACGAGATCAACTCAGCATTATTTCAGGACAATTATCACGAGAGTTATCTTTACCGATAGAAAACATACAGACTGAACTTCCCAAAATGTATCATCTTCTGAAGGTCAAAACAAGAGTAACACAGCAGTACCTTATATTTGAAATCAGAATACCACTTGTCAGCAGGGAGAGTTATGACTTATATCAATTGATATCAATTCCACAACAACATGGAAACACCACCGTAGCCGTCGTGCCCGTATCAGATTACATCGCAATAAACTTACGCAAGGATACTTACTTGGCAATGACTGCAAGTGACATACAACAGTGTATTCCGTACGATGACTTAACTCGTCTCTGTCACTCTCGAAAACCCATTTTTCAATTTAAGTCAGAAGACAGCATGTGCATCAAAGAGAAGAGCTCCAACAGGTGTCTTACAAACACAGCAGCATGCCGCAATAATTGGATGGAGTTGAGTAAAACTAATACCTACCTTTATTATTGTTGCGGACAATGTGCACTGCGCATCATATGTGAGCATCAGATTACTGCAATACAAGTCGCTAAGACCGGGGTCATTACACTGGATTCCGATTGTGTAATTAAAGGAGAAGACTTCACCGTTTTTTCGCACAAAATGCTATACTCAGAGATGAAAACTGCGACGGACTTGGAATCACAGCAAATAGCACCGATCAATCACATCATCAACGTGTCTGTGCCAGAAGTCGAAATCAACACCACCGATCACCAAGCTTCATTTAGGTACATTAAGGAACAGATTGAACAGATGAAGTCAGAAAAGGCTTTGTACTCTGAGATATCAAGCCATGACATACATCAATATTCAGTAATCTACGTGTTGGTTTTGGGTGCTGCGTTGACAGTACTAGTTTATCTTTGTCGGTGGCTTTATCGTCGTCGGCAGAGGAGCACCGACTTACAGTCGAACTCCGAGCTGCAGCCTCCAAACGTGCCGGTCGCGGCGCGCAGAGAGTATGCCACCTCCGTCGTCGGTCCGCCGCCACACACAAGAGACGCAAGTCATCACCAAGAAACCGTTGAATTGAGGAATTTCAATAGCATACTCAGCAGCATAAAGCGGCACAAGAAGATACCTCCAGTATTCACCAAACCAGTGTCTGGCGACAGTGATTGATTCAATTTATGTTTAAACATAGATTTAAGTCATGCATTGTAACTTGAGTGAAATTTATAAGTTTATTAGCATTTAAGCATTTTTTTGTGAACTCATAATCATCATCCACTCGCATCTCTCTCGCCCGGGAATATGTACGAGTCATGTATCGTACAGGGCACGCGCGCATTCACATCAGCACTTTTACATCGCTTTATTCAAATCATTGTTATAAAGCGCCAGTACATATTCAGCACTCATATACAGCAGTACTCACCACATCAATATAGATAGAATTAGTTACTTTTTAGCGAAGTATATAATAAACGAATATTCTTTGACTATCAGTGATTTCTTCCTATCTACATCTCAAGTTGTGTGCGCCACATCCAGTCAGCAGCGCATACACAGTATGTAGTACATGTGGCAGTATGTAGTACATGTGGCAGTATGTAGTACATGTGGCAGTATGCAGTACATGTGGCAGTATTGTCGGGACAATAGCTAATGGCAGTATGTAGTACATGTGGCAGTATGCAGTACATGTGGCAGTATTGTCGGGACAATAGCTAATGGCAGTATGCAGTACATGTGGCAGTATGCAGTACATGTGGCAGTATGTAGTACATGTGGCAGTATGTAGTACATGTGGCAGTATGTAGTACATGTGGCAGTATGTAGTACATGTGGCAGTATGCAGTACATGTGGCAGTATGCAGTACATGTGGCAGTATTGTCGGGACAATAGCTAATGGCAGTATGTAGTACATGTGGCAGTATGTAGTACATGTGGCAGTATGTAGTACATGTGGCAGTATGTAGTACATGTGGCAGTATGCAGTACATGTGGCAGTATGCAGTACATGTGGCAGTATTGTCGGGACAATAGCTAATGGCAGTATGTAGTACATGTGGCAGTATGTAGTACATGTGGCAGTATGTAGTACATGTGGCAGTATGCAGTACATGTGGCAGTATGCAGTACATGTGGCAGTATTGTCGGGACAATAGCTAATGGCAGTATGTAGTACATGTGGCAGTATGTAGTACATGTGGCAGTATGTAGTACATGTGGCAGTATGCAGTACATGTGGCAGTATGCAGTACATGTGGCAGTATTGTCGGGACAATAGCTAATGGCAGTATGTAGTACATGTGGCAGTATGTAGTACATGTGGCAGTATGTAGTACATGTGGCAGTATGCAGTACATGTGGCAGTATGCAGTACATGTGGCAGTATTGTCGGGACAATAGCTAATGGCAGTATGTAGTACATGTGGCAGTATGTAGTACATGTGGCAGTATGCAGTACATGTGGCAGTATGCAGTACATGTGGCAGTATTGTCGGGACAATAGCTAATGGCAGTATGCAGTACATGTGGCAGTATGTAGTACATGTGGCAGTATGCAGTACATGTGGCAGTATGTAGTACATGTGGCAGTATGCAGTACATGTGGCAGTATGCAGTACATGTGGCAGTATTGTCGGGACAATAGCTAATGGCAGTATGTAGTACATGTGGCAGTATGTAGTACATGTGGCAGTATGCAGTACATGTGGCAGTATGCAGTACATGTGGCAGTATTGTCGGGACAATAGCTAATGGCAGTATGTAGTACATGTGGCAGTATGTAGTACATGTGGCAGTATGTAGTACATGTGGCAGTATGCAGTACATGTGGCAGTATTGTCGGGACAATAGCTAATGGCAGTATGTAGTACATGTGGCAGTATGCAGTACATGTGGCAGTATGCAGTACATGTGGCAGTATGCAGTACATGTGGCAGTATGCAGTACATGTGGCAGTATGCAGTACATGTGGCAGTATGCAGTACATGTGGCAGTATGCAGTACATGTGGCAGTATTGTCGGGACAATAGCTAATGGCAGTATGTAGTACATGTGGCAGTATGTAGTACATGTGGCAGTATGTAGTACATGTGGCAGTATGCAGTACATGTGGCAGTATTGTCGGGACAATAGCTAATGGCAGTATGTAGTACATGTGGCAGTATGTAGTACATGTGGCAGTATGCAGTACATGTGGCAGTATTGTCGGGACAATAGCTAATGGCAGTATGTAGTACATGTGGCAGTATGTAGTACATGTGGCAGTATGTAGTACATGTGGCAGTATGCAGTACATGTGGCAGTATTGTCGGGACAATAGCTAATGGCAGTATGTAGTACATGTGGCAGTATGTAGTACATGTGGCAGTATGTAGTACATGTGGCAGTATGCAGTACATGTGGCAGTATTGTCGGGACAATAGCTAATGGCAGTATGTAGTACATGTGGCAGTATGTAGTACATGTGGCAGTATGTAGTACATGTGGCAGTATGCAGTACATGTGGCAGTATTGTCGGGACAATAGCTAATGGCAGTATGTAGTACATGTGGCAGTATGTAGTACATGTGGCAGTATGCAGTACATGTGGCAGTATTGTCGGGACAATAGCTAATGGCAGTATGTAGTACATGTGGCAGTATGTAGTACATGTGGCAGTATGTAGTACATGTGGCAGTATGCAGTACATGTGGCAGTATTGTCGGGACAATAGCTAATGGCAGTATGTAGTACATGTGGCAGTATGCAGTACATGTGGCAGTATTGTCGGGACAATAGCTAATGGCAGTATGCAGTACATGTGGCAGTATGCAGTACATGTGGCAGTATGTAGTACATGTGGCAGTATGTAGTACATGTGGCAGTATGTAGTACATGTGGCAGTATGTAGTACATGTGGCAGTATGCAGTACATGTGGCAGTATGCAGTACATGTGGCAGTATTGTCGGGACAATAGCTAATGGCAGTATGTAGTACATGTGGCAGTATGTAGTACATGTGGCAGTATGTAGTACATGTGGCAGTATGTAGTACATGTGGCAGTATGCAGTACATGTGGCAGTATGCAGTACATGTGGCAGTATTGTCGGGACAATAGCTAATGGCAGTATGTAGTACATGTGGCAGTATGTAGTACATGTGGCAGTATGTAGTACATGTGGCAGTATGCAGTACATGTGGCAGTATGCAGTACATGTGGCAGTATTGTCGGGACAATAGCTAATGGCAGTATGTAGTACATGTGGCAGTATGTAGTACATGTGGCAGTATGCAGTACATGTGGCAGTATGCAGTACATGTGGCAGTATTGTCGGGACAATAGATAATGGCAGTATTTAGTACATGTGGCAGTATGTAGTACATGTGGCAGTATGCAGTACATGTGGCAGTATGCAGTACATGTGGCAGTATTGTCGGGACAATAGCTAATGGCAGTATGCAGTACATGTGGCAGTATGTAGTACATGTGGCAGTATGCAGTACATGTGGCAGTATGCAGTACATGTGGCAGTATGCAGTACATGTGGCAGTATGCAGTACATGTGGCAGTATGCAGTACATGTGGCAGTATGCAGTACATGTGGCAGTATGCAGTACATGTGGCAGTATGCAGTACAGCCCCGTCGTGTTCCAGACGCGTCGTCTTCCAACGAGGCGGTGCACCTACAGCGGCGCCTGCTGTGCCTGAGCTCGGACCTCGTGTCGCTGCGGAACCACCTGCTGGTGGGCGCCGGGAGCGCGGGGGGCGCGGGGCAGCCCGCCGTGCCCCCGCGCGCCCCGCACCTTCTGCCGCCGCCCCCTGCAGCGCAGCCACCCGCGCCCCCCGCGCCGCCCGCGCCGCCGGCACCCTCACCAGGTCTGTAAACTTATTATTATGGAATGGAAAGCTCGAAATAATTGATAGCAGGAATGACGCTAAGACATTACACCCTAAGTAGATACCTTGGTTGTACCGGAGGGCAGGTGAACCACGTCATAATATCAGTAGTAAATATACTACATATTTATTATATACAAATACATGATACAGATCTATGAGAGAAGTCCGATAATGGAATAAACATATTTATATTTTTTATTACATATATGTATTCAGTTTATAGGAAACTTCGGTCTTTATATTTAAGAAAATTATGTACTTAGTGTGAAGCGACATGTCATGACATTTTTTCAGTGTGATGCAGTTTTCTAGTTTGTCAGTTTTTCATCGCAGAGAGTCGCTGGCCGCAGTCGAAGCAGGCGGCGGGGGGCGCGGTGGGCGCAGGGGGCGCGGTGGGCACAGGGGGCGCGGGCGCGGGGGGCGCGGCGGCCGACGTGGAGGACCTCATCCACCTGCGCGGGCCGCTGACGGAGGACGCCGTGGTCCGCGCCCTGCAGGCTCGCTTCTACCACAACAAGTTCTACGTCAGTCACTCACTGCTGTTGTCGTGTTGATCCTTGCTAGCTGCTTCCCTTCTAACTAATCATGAGTAAAGTCAAAACGATAAACGGATGAAGCGATTTCTTTGTTCTTTATTCTTAAAACGGAAACTTCTTGTTTACGATACATTATTATATGAAGCTGAAACTACTTGCAATACAATGTTTAGGTTCATTTAAAAGCTCGTCGATCGAGAACGTATCGCCTCACAAGTGCCCCGGTAACGTTCGCAGACCATGATCGGGCCCGTGCTGGTGGCGGTGAACCCGTACACGGACGCGTGCAACGCGCTGACGCTGACGGCGGCGCGCGCGCAGCGGCCCGAGCTGGCGCGCCTCGTGGCCGACGCCGTGCGCCACCAGGCCGACACGGGCTACCCGCAGGCCATCATCCTGTCGGGCGTGGCCGGCTCCGGCAAGACGTACGCGTCCATGGTGCTGCTGCGGCGCCTGTTCGACGTGGCGGGCGGCGGGCCCGAGACCGACGCCTTCAAGCACCTGGCCGCCGCCTTCACCGTGCTGCGCGCGCTCGGCACCGCCGCCACGCCCGCCAACTCGCACTCCAGCCGCATCGTAAGCAGCGCTCCGCCCCCGCCCCGCCCCGCGACCCCACCCCCACCAGTAGCTGTACGCTCCCGTTGCTTGCAGGGCCACTTCATCGAGGTGCAGGTGACGGACGGCGCGCTGTACCGCACCAAGATCCACTGCTACTTCCTGGACCAGACGCGCGTGGTCCGCCCGCCGGCGTCCGAGCGCAACTACCACATCTTCTACCAGATGCTGGCGGGGCTGGCGCCCGACGAGCGCGCGCAGCTTCACCTGGAGGGCTACTCGTCGCAAGACCTCAGGTACAGACTCTGTCCGATCCTTTTAATCGGAACAATACTTCGTTTAAGTCATATAACTTTATAGTGCCACGTCCACGGTGAATTTTTACTATTTTTTTTATTTATTTAAAAAATATTTTAGCTAATGTCACTTCGCATTCAAACTTAGAATAACAAGCGCACGGAGTTCACTTGATATGTGTTGGTGTTTGGAGAGTATAGTGTGGTCGTGGTGTAGGTACCTGGCGGCGGTGCACCCGCGGCGGCCCGAGCCCGAGGACGCGGCGCGGTTCCACGCGTGGAAGACCTGTCTCGTCATACTCGGCATACCCTTCCTGGACGTCGTGCGCGTGCTGGCCGCCGTGCTACTGCTCGGCAACGTGCAGTTCGCGGAGGCCGGCGACGGCTCGGCCGAGCCCGCCAGCGAAGCCGAGCTGGCCGCCGCCGCCGCGCTGCTGGGCGTGGCGGCCCCCGCCCTGCTGCGCGGCTTGGTATCGCGCGCCGCGCCCCGCCGCGCCGCGCGCGCCCCCGCCACGCCGGCCGCGGCGGCGGCGGCGCGCGACGCGCTGGCCAAGGCGCTGTACTGCCGCACCGTGGCCACCATAGTGCGGCGCGCCAACTCGCTGAAGCGGCTGGGCTCCACGCTGGGCACGCTGTCGTCGGACTCCAACGAGTCGGTGCACAACCAGGACGCGGCGTCGCGGCGCACGTCGTCGGCGGGCGGCAGCGCGGGCGGGGGCGCGCGCAGCCGCGCGGGGGCGCGCTCCATGGCGGCGCTCAACGACGCCGTGCGCCACGCCACGGACGGGTTCGTGGGCATCCTGGACATGTTCGGGTTCGAGGACGCGGCGCCCAGCCGCCTGGAGCACCTGTGCGCCAACCTGTGCGCGGAGACCATGCAGCACTTCTACAACACGCACGTGTTCAAGTCGTCGGCCGAGTCGTGCCGCGAGGAGGGCGTGTCGTGCGCGCTGGAGGTGGAGTACGTGGACAACGTGCCGTGCATCGACCTGGTGTCGTCGCTGCGCGGCGGCCTGCTGGCGGCGCTGGACGCCGAGTGCGCGGCGCGCGGCTCGCCCGACCACTACGTGGCCCGCATCAAGGCCGCGCACAGGTACTGCTCGCTGCTTGCTGCCATATTCTTCATCATGTAATAAGTTTCATTCTTCATCATGTAGTGTGTCAAGTGTCACTTTACAGTTTGGCAGTACTCAACACTAGGTATCAAATATATTTGAGTAATGTTTAGGTACTTAGATAGATTATGAAATTAAACAATTATTTATCTTTTACATATTATGTTTTTTGGCTTACTCTAGTAACTGTTTGGCGAGAAACTATTTCAAGTCATTCTAAAGGCTAATATTCATGAGCAGCATTCCGCGACAGTAGCTGCGGCGATTGTATGTTATTTATTCCACTTTGTTAACTTGGTAATATCACCCAAGTAAAATAATTATAGTTTTATCAAGTGATTGGGATAGTGTATTAAATACAATTGCCATGATGCCCGCAGAGGCCACCCGCGGCTGGCGGAGGCGCGCCCCCCGCACCCGCGCCGCTTCGCCGTGCGGCACTACGCCGGGGAGGTGGCGTACGACGCCGCCGACTTCCTCGAGGCCAACCGCGACGCCGTACCCGACGACTTACTCGCCGCCTTCGACACTAGAACCTGCGAGTTCGGGTTTGCGACGCATCTATTTGGAGCAGAGCTGAAGGTACATAAACTTATTGATATTCATTTTAAAGTGTGATGATGTTGTGTCAATATATGCAATTAGTGCATAGTAGCGTCATCTCGTATCGTTTTGTGGAAACTGTATGTATATCTGTATGTCAATTGTTTTAAAATAAAAGACAGTCTGTTGCGAATAACATCTTTTATTAGATAAAGTACGGACATTATAAAGATGAAACGAATCGGTTCGGCAGGCGCTGAGTGCCCAGGGCGGGCCGACGGGCGGCCAGTTCCGCGCGTCGCCGACCGTGGCGGCGGCGCTGGACGCGGCCAGCGCCAGCACGCTGACGCAGGACTTCCACACGCGCCTCGACAACCTGCTGCGCACGCTGGTGCACGCGCGCCCCCACTTCGTGCGCTGTCTGCGCGCCAACTCGCAGGAGACGCCCATGCTCTTCGAGCGCGCCGCCGTAGCCAAACAGGTACGTGGCGGCCCGCGCCCCCGCACCTGCGCCCCCGCCGCGCCCCGGCCGTGCTGACCGCCGAGCGTGCGTGTGTTGCAGGTCCGCGCGCTGCAAATCTTGGAGACGGCTCAGTTGATGGCGAGCGGCTACCCGCACCGCATGCGGTTCCGCGCGTTCAGCGGCCGCTACCGCGCACTATGGCGGCGCGGCGCCGAGCGCGAGTCGGGCGCGGCGTGCGCCGCCGTGCTGCGCGCCGTGCAGGCGGCCGCGGCGCCGCCCGCGCCCGCCTCGCCCGCCGCCGTGCGCTGGGCGCTCGGCAAGAGGCACGTCTTCCTCAGCGAGGGCATGCGCCAGGTCTACTCTTTATATTTTTCGATTCCATGAGGAGATATATATTAATGTACTAATCTAGTATATTTAGTAGTAGGTAGTAAAAAATGTTTAAGGCTATGTAAAAATAATTATGTAAAACAATATTGCTACGTGGATTATTATCTGCGGCGTGACGTATATCACACGAACCTTTAGCTGCTTTATGATACTTACCATATATTATAGTTACTTAAAAATGGTAGTACGAATGTATTGAATGTAACTGATGAGAACAGTGACATTGTGAAGTTGTCAACGTCAACACGTCCGTAGGTGTTGGAGAGAATGCGGCGCGCCAGGCGCCAGGCCGCCGCCGAGTGCATCCAGGCGGCGTGGCGCCGGCACCGCGCGCGCGCCGCCCGTCTGGCGCCCCCGGCGCCGGCGCCCGCCTCGCTGGCGCCCGCCCGCCCGCGCCCGGCGCCCATCGCCGGCACTCCGCCCCCGGAGCCCGGGGACAAGTGCGACCCGACACTAGTGAAACGAACGTGCTCGCTGTTTGGCCTAGACCTGGTAAACCTTGCGCGTTGTTCATTTATTGCATCACCCGTCGAAGTTCTATGGAGTTATACAAAGAAATATGGCTATGGGATATCTCCCTGCTGGGACTAACATTTTTTTTTTTTAATCTTGTTGGTGAACGCACTGACTGGTGTGTTCGTACAAAATTGAAACACTTGCATATTATAATTGTGTTATGGCTGTGCAACAAGATCCCCGAGGTGTGCCTGACGAATGGCTGTGTGTACAGGAGCGCCCCCCGCCGCTGCCGCCGTCGCGCGCGTACACGGTGGCGGGCGGCGTGAAGCTGGGCTACCCGCAGTCGCGCACGGTGGGCGCGGACTGGGTGGCGGGCGGCGTGGCGCTGCGCGCGGGCGACGTGGTGGTGGCGGTGGGCGCGGCGCGGCGCGGCTGCGTGGCCGTGCAGGCGCGGGGCCGCACCGTGTGCGTGCCGCACCACGTGCTGGCGCCCGCGCGCGCGCGCCCCCCGCCGCCGCCCGCGCCCGCGCCCCCGCAGCCGGCGCCCCCGCAGGCCGCGCCCCCGCCGCCGCCGGCCCTCGCCTGACGGGCCCCGTCTGCTCCGGCCCGCGTCGACGTTCATTATTCATCGTCCGGTGCCGGGTGTAAATAGCGATTAGATTTAAGTATGTATTTAATATTGAAATAGTTCACCGAGTTACGACGCACAAATAAAACTAGAACCATTAAAGTTAGTGCGCCTAATGTAGAAATTAATAAAACGATGTCAATGGAATGGCGACAGTGACATGAACAATTGAACATGTTCCATGACTGCAGTAGTGACCGGTCGAGGCACAGCTCCCGTAACATGATGCGCAGACTCCTTCGTTGAAAAATGATTGTAAGTTTATAGTTCCTGCGTCGCAGGCAGGCAATACTTAAACTTTAACAACGAACTATGCTGTGTTATAGCGCTACACTAAAGTCTGATACACGACGTAGCGACGTACTGCTATCGTCACATATAGTATGTACGTCGTAGGTATGTAACTCGTTAATTGTATGCGACGTATACTCAACAGAAATGTGTATATTGTATTTATAGTCCCGGTACCTTCCACGGGACTTCCATTCCACAACATACAACTATTTTTACTATGGATTTAGGAAACTGTGGCCATGATCAAATATTCCAAGAAATTGAATAAAATCATGTGCAGCAGCCAGTGCTATTGCAGTCAACTACTGGCAAAGACGACTTGTCTAGTACGTTGGGAGAGCGCAGTGAATGTGTGAAGGTGAACATGTAGGCAAACAAAGGTGTTATGTGTCGCTCGCGTCGCTACACGCCACGCGGGCGAACTTGCCAACCAGAGTCTGATTAATAATAAATATACTTACTTATTATGTAACCTACTATACTTATAATGTGAAACATTCGATTTAATGTATAACTTCGACAAAAGGTACAAATAAAATTATATTTCAAAAAAATCATTTTATTTTTTCAATAAAGTTGTACATATAAAACAAGAAAATCTGGAATGTGGATGGGCGCAGTACCTAGTCGACTGAAGAAGCAAGTGTTGGGACATGAATGCTATATGTCAAGTACACATGAAATGTATTTCCACCGACAGATAATATGATCTGCAAAATTTAAAAATCGATGAACTTTAGTAGGATTCTAATCGAGTGATAAATTGTATAATGTGACACGCATGGCGCACAATTTACGAAGTTTTGTGGTAATGTTTGCCACTGTTCTGATTGGCGGAGTCTGATCGTGGATATGCTTGTCGCTCAAAAGCTACCAAAAATGATCGGAGCGCGTTATTGCTCAGACGCTTATATTTTATGCGTGACTTCAGTAAGATTAAATAATAAATTTATCTCTCGTTCAGAATCCTATGAAAATATTTTTTCTGGATTCTTGTTATTTTCTGGTGTATGCCACCAGCCGTAAAAGTAGAAGCACGAGTGAGGAGTCAGTGGAGTAGGTACGGCAGGTCCCATCAGTACAGTAACAAGATATCTCTAACATGTATAAGTAGACAAGTCGAGGCTTCGTTGTGATATCACCGCAGCCGGCGCAGTGCGCGCCATTATATTTTAATACAAAGTGTAAAGTTAGCGACAGATATATAACATTGCAACACACAAACAACACTCGCGCCTGGTGTCCACAGCTATATCGATAACTGTACGAGTTCGTGTGCGTCACACTGAAACACTAGACAAAATTTGGCCACACTCTTAATTCCTATATTATTATAATATATAACTCCAACATTGATGTATAGTCGATAACAATAATATTGTACACATACATATACCAGCTTAAAACTTGACTAATAAGGTAATACTGTGAAATAGAGTATCAAAGTTTCAAATGTTCATTGTTCAGTATCAGATGTTTAGGTCTGCTACAAAAGGCGCGGACAAGAAGCACACGCGACACTCACTCTGCCAGTACGTACAAACATTGACATACAGCAGGACCTCTTTAATCCGAACTCTGAAAATTTAGCCCCCGTTCGGATTGGTGGAGCGTTCGGATTATAGGGATATTGATGATAAGGGTAGTTTTTTCGAATAAAACTACATAATAGGTACATACATAATACAATATTGGTATTAATCTATAAATGTTACATTTTTATTCAACATTTTTGAAGAAATCCAGTATTTTGACGTTCGGAAAGTAACTGGCGGGCGAGAGCGAGACAGCGCGGACTCGGGTCGGGGGTTCGGATTACAGAGGTGTTCGGACTAGAGGGGGTTCGGATTAAAGAGGTCCTGCTGTATTCAGAAAGTGAAGCACCGTAAGCCGTAACTTTACGAATACAGCGACCTAACTATAAACCGCATCCACCAAGTGGCGTAACATACATCTCTAGCGCGTACAGACTGCTGGAACGTGCCGCGGACGTCGTCTTCTAATCAATATGTTACTTATTCGAAATGCACTACTAAACTCTGTAAACAAACAATCCATGGAAGTGCTCCGCCCTCGTCACATTGCCTGTGGTGCTGATAACTTCTGAAAGATTTAAATGTGTTTTTCGGAAACGGATAGTGACTGAAGCCAATAATGGGCAATTTTAACGTTTAGCATTAATTAATAGTTGATGTTTATTGTATTTAAAAAGACGTACATAAGAGTCAGGCACAGCTTGTACGTCGACAGCAATAAATCAGCTGTCCATCAGTATATGCATCACAACGTATTGTTTGCTTTGGATTGGGTCCTTGATTAATTTATTAAACGAATCCGATAGGTGGCGCTGTCACGGATTCCTTTGGTTGGATTATAATGTAGTCATCTAAACAATTTATTATAGTTAGGACATCCATAACTGTATTTTGGACGTGAATTCAAATTGAACATCGTCCACCCAACCTTAAAAAGTTTGACTTCGGTCGTAATGCAATGTTACAGTGCTGAGTACTCGTGTGACGGCGGGCTACACTTGTAGTACTGCGGGCAGTAGCGCGGCCTATTGGTCCCGACACGGACGTGTCAATGTATTACTGATGCGACTTCAGTCGTGGTACGTTCCTGAATCTGTACGCAACAAATTCAACATTTATAAATACCTAAATTTTCAAGCATATACTCTACATAATTTTAGAAGCGAATAGTTACAACAATTTATAATTATTGGTTACACTGTCTGCCTGAACACACACTATAAGGCAGTGCTGGATTACACCTCGGTATTTGTACTCATTTGACAACAAGATCGACTCCGTGCCCCGCGCCAGCTACACCGCGTCCCATGTAACGCGAGTGCGAGGCGCTGCTCGGAGTTCGAGTGTTCATTACTAATATATAAAATATTATTCGAAATACGGCAAGGTTACGCGTTACGTCCGCGTCGATAGTCACTTGAGCGATTGCTATTTTTGTCGGCTGGTAACAACATTACATAGCGAGCAACATTGTCGGCCATATGCTCTGTAGCGGGGCTAGATAGCTCCGGTGCGAATCGATCTCATTATTTACAAACAAATATATAAAAATTACCTTCCGCGATCACAACACAGGCACAAACATATCTAGCTTCCCTAGATGAACTGTTGCCGGAGAGGTGGCGAGGGAGTCATATGCACACGAGTAGTGACAGTCGCGCGGGCGGGGGGCGCGGGGGCGCGGGGGCGCGCCGCTAGTCGCGCGCCAGCGGCGTGCTGCAGGCCAGCGACGGCGCGCGCCGGCCCAGCGGCGAGCCGGCCGCGCCCCCGGCCGGGCCCGCGTCGGCGCCCGCGCCCCCGGCCGCGCCCCCGGCGGTGAGCGCCGTGACCACGGTGCTGGCGGCCACCTCGCGCACGGCGCGGCGCTGCTCCGCTGCGACACAAGCCGCCATTACTACGCCGCTACCACTGCACGCGCTCCACACACACACTGACGACCAATCTCGATAACCCATTTATCGATGGTTTAACTCGTACATGTAGAAAATATATTTGGCTCTTCTAAACTGAGTGGTTGTTTAAAGTGATCGCAAGTGTAAGCAACAGAGCTTCAAAGACGACCAGATCAAACAAAATACAAGTAATCGTAAAAAAGTTAACTTCATAATACTTATGACCGTTTTCGCCAACCACCCCTAAACCATCTCTTAGTTAAAAGTTACTTAGCATAAAGTATCACCTAAACTAACCCCTTACTGTTCTGTTTATAATTATGTAGATTTAACTTATAAGTTGGCGAAAACGTCGGTAAATTTCACTTAGCTTAGAGGTTCCTTGAAATTTAGGAGAGGTTGAGATGTTTGTGAAATCGGGCATTAGTAACTCGATATTGGAAATACTGAAGCCAGTTTGCACATAGAATACTTTACTCTGGCTAGACCCACACTCCTCCAGGGCCGCGTGACGCCAGGCTGCCACAGTGCCACCTCTTTATATTGAAGCGCACAGCTTCCACTCACCGATCATGTTCTGCAGGTTGTCGATGACGACCTCGGTGTTGTACGTGGCGTCCACGGCGCGATGCAGGAACGCTGTCCACGTGCGTAGCTCGGCTTCCTGCAAGCAAATACTTGCACCTATATAACTGTTCATAAAACACAGTTGCTAGCGAATCGCCCAAACTATGAGAGCAACTGTGCCATTCCGTCACCAGGGTCTGACGGAGCTCAGTCGGACACCCCACTCCCACTCTCGGTCATGGCACCGCTACAGTGACGCCTTCGCCTAACGTCCCAGAGCGGGGATTCAGCCAGTACACAAGCTGCCTTGTAGGATAGTATCCAAAGTATATGTGAATATCGTGTCTAATAAGTAAAGCTAACAAACCAAACATTACTGATGTAAATGTTATTGCGAATAAAAATATTTTTATCTCGCAGATACACGGACTATGTCATAGTATGTGTTACGAATATGTTAGTAGTACGCTATATGTGCCGACGTAATGACGTAAGTGGAGCGCCTAGCGACCGGCCGCCGTGCACCGCCTATATATAGAGCTGACGTGACGGTCAGGGTCAGTCGCGAGCGCGCGGTCGCTGCACCGGCTCTCCAGTCAATATTACGTCCACCACAACGACCATCGATAACAGCACCCATAGAAACATCGCTACACCCTAGCGCAGACAAAATTGGAAAGGGTTGTTGTTAGATTATTCAGTGGTCTCGGTACTTGCCGCGTCACGCAGTGTCAGAGATCGCCTGGTCTCCCGCGCCGTAAAACACGCAGCTGATATGGCTACTCACAACTAAATATAGCGGTTACCGCATCTTAACCGAGGACTTCAATGAGGACCGTGACCCTCTCCCATTAGCGTTAATAGCATGATTCATATAATGTCTAATTACTAATTTTCATTCGTCTAATTACGAATTGACCCCTTGTGATTTCATTACGCGGGTTCTAGTAGTGCTTTACCATAGCATGTCCTCACTGTCTCAAATAAATGAATGGCTGGCACGGTCAGCTAATTATTGTACCGTGTGGCTTGTTGAGGGACCAGCCGCGCTGGTATCGATTTATCGATAAAACCCGAACAAGAGAATAAACACACTAAAATTACGAATACGATATTTCGTTAATTTTTTAAGGGGGGAAAACCATCCAATTACTTCTCGCGTCTTGGGTAAGGCAAGAGGGGGTGTAAAACTCTTATTAACTAAAAACTACCCCGTTCCTACACCTGCTTTTCGAGCCAGAGCCCCGGCAACCCACTAGGCAGTCCGCAGTAGTGGGGCGGCATCAGTCCTACTGGGTCCTATCTATGGTAGTCTGATGGCAGTGAGACACGCGCGGAACGCGACGCGCCGTACGCACGGGTCTGGTTCGGGTCTGGTTTTGGTCGGACGGCAAACTACGCTTGCTCGCCGTCCGCAGGCTAGCACTTAAGGAGGTTTGTTTCCTCATCCGCTCCGCTTCCTCCTTAGCTAGCATGACTGCTACGCAGAAGGAGGAGTCGGCATCGCATTCTCCCTCGCTCAGCACCATGGCTTGAACCAATGCCGGACGCAAAAGGTCGCCGTCGCCGACCACATCCCTGAGGACACGGCAGTGCTCAGCCTATGCAGAACCGAAACTCCCATGTCCGGTAACCAGCGTGAGGCGGTAGGTGAGGACACCGTAGCGTCTGTCAAGCCACTCCTCCACTCCAAGCCATTCCGAGGAGACTTACCGCTGCAATAACAGCGAGCCCAATACAAAGATTACTTACGAGTCCAGTGCGTCATGTAAAATGGATTCGGATTTTAAAAGAGGTGTAAGTTTCGAAAACTCTCATCTTTTCTGCTTCAAAACAGATACAATCGCCAATCACCATGCTGTGGTTTCCTTTTACTAAAGACTACAGCTTTTTACTTATTTACTTTAGTCACCCTTACTGCCTCTCCATTACCTCCACCAGCGTCAGAGTCGCGGTCCATGGGCACAGAATAATACCTTGGGTCTCCTCTAAAAGAGGGTTCGGCTTATAAGATAGAACTACCATCTACATTCTACATTATGACAATCTCATCAACTAAACGAAGATATTTACTTGTTTATCTTTTCCAGCTTTCACGAAATTTTCGTCATGTGGGAATGGTATATGTCAATTATCAAATATGTAATATTATAGCTATAGTTATCAATACATTTCATTATGACTATGGTAGGTTGTTTCATTGAAATAAAAAAAAAACAAACCGACATCCGTTACAAACCCTGTTTGTACAAAAACCATACTATCGATTTGGCGTCTCATTGCAATTGAAAATATTAAGCCATTCTCTCTCACCTCGCCTCACCAGTCCACTACAGTACAAGTCCCTAGTATTGGCGCTCCTTTTATTTCACAGTATATGAGTGCGCGCACTTTCACAGTCATTACCGCAGCCAGCGCGCCATGCCAACGCAGTCATTAGAAAGCGAACTTCCATTTCCATGCAAAACCCTACATAAGTACTAGATTATTATGATTGTGTCGATTGTTTTATTGTTACACTTTTTCCCGTTATGCTTTTATGATCACGCTTCGATGACAGCGTGTGAGGTACGCAGCTATTTACAAAAGGTGTGGGGGCGATGGCCGATCAGCCCCTCGCCTCACTTGAAAAATCATTGTCCGTGTCGTCGATTTTACCAACACAACATAGTAACTAGGCACTGAAGCATCAGCAAACAAAACTGAAAATAAGGCTCATATAAGTATATAATTATCGTGCTTTATAATTGCCATGATAAGTAGGAACATCGGGATAC
The DNA here is from genome assembly GCF_023101765.2 of Spodoptera frugiperda. Lineage (NCBI taxonomy): Eukaryota > Metazoa > Arthropoda > Insecta > Lepidoptera > Noctuidae > Spodoptera > Spodoptera frugiperda. The sequence goes on along the minus strand of NC_064215.1, from coordinate 12,516,157 downwards.
AATAAACAATATATATCATAACATCGTCCTTTTTTAATTTTTAAGTTGATTAAAAACATATTCGTTCCGTCAGGTGTGATCGATCAAATGACAGTAAATTTGATAATTTTGCAGTGACTTGGTACCTATAGGTGAGCTATTGGTTCAGGTGCCTCGCATACTGATGAACGATGGATGCATTCAGCCTGGAGAATTCATCAGAAGGGTGGCTTGTACCAGCAGCTACCGCATGATACATTAAGGTCATAATTGTGAAGCGCGTCCCCAATTGAATAACGTGTGGTAATTGGCGAGCCGTGTGATTTCATCGTGGGTCACTGATGACACATTACTGCTCGAAGTCGCTCTATATCGCGCCGGGTACTGTAAAGAAAGTGGCTCGTGCCACGAACCTTACGGCACCCCAAAATCAATATTATCATGTAAAATAACGCAGTTCATGCCAAATAACAAAGATTAAAATGTACTTCAATAATTCAATTACACGAGTACACCTCCAGAGAATGATCTGTTTGTACGACCGCGGCAAGTGTAAGGATAAGTAATAGGCGGGGGCGGAGTGAGCGAGCCAGGAGTGGTGCGGATTGACCCTGATCGTGGACGATGTGGAACAAAGGTAATCAGGCAGATCGCGTAACTAGGGTCGTCGGCCGGCGAGCGCGACGCGCCTCGGTCGACAAACTGTGCGACCCGACACTGACACAAACTTAATTACCGATAGCCAAAGTACTCTAATTCATTTTATCACCTGGGTGGCCTACGGGCAAAAACGAAAATGTTTAATCCTACTGACGGACAATTTGTATTTCACATGTTTCAGAAGTGCCTATGTGGGGCAAGTGCGGGTAATCGAAGTACATGCTTAGAATTTTACACTAATTTCAAGCTAATGACAAGCTATCCAAAAAAATACAAGAACATAGTAGTAATAGGATGAAATCCATTGTAATAACAAGAAAAAGCAAAAATGATGTTTTCCTATTCTCCCGACCTCAGCGCGAACTGAGGTGGGTGAAAAAAATGGTTCAACGCAATTTCCACAAAAAACCATAAGCAAAATGTTATATTGCTAAATCGTGTTGTTACTTTTTTTTTATTTACAGTTACCAAGGGTTACCTCCAGCTCGAAACAGGAGTTGGAATGCGGTGCTTTTTTAGTCAGTAAGAATGTGACATTTTTGTCGCCTCACGCAGGGGCGGGAGAAGTATTGGCAATTGGCCCTCTAGCCTCGACTGAGACGGGAGAAGTCACTGGATGAATCACCCCCCTCCCCCTAAAAAGTGTCGTGGTAGGTTGGCGTATAGCACTCTGCCTAGGATTCTGTTGTGCCTTATTCTTAAAAATATTTTTGACACTCAGTGACGTGATATGAAGATCACACCTATTTTTTCTATTATGTTTTCTAAACTGTCGTGTTTTTCCTAATTACTACAGACGCGGCAATCTTGGAACCTGGCAATTTTCTAGTGTTTTTCTGTTCAAGCAAGCATGTTGACACGAGAAGATATCGCGACCACATTAGCGCAATGTTGGGGACAAGGCGATTGTATACGTTTACGTGTGTATTCGGCAAAGCAGGAAACCTCGCGGGATCCAGGGCAAGCAGTTGAGCTCATTAGCGACTGTCGGTGTCACGCAACCGCAACATTTACATCTATACCTGCCACGACTGCAACGATGGGTAGCAATGAGAGATTGTTATGTATTTATTTACATTTTTTTTTTAACGTTGCCCCACACTAGGATTTCCTCCTGTGTCGTGGGTGCGTTTACAAACATACAAGTTCACATACACTCCACACCCAGACCCGAAACAACAATTTGTGGATCACACAAAGAGTTGTTCCGTGCGGGAATCGAACCCGCTACCCGTTGCGCGGCAGCCAGTTGCCCGGCCACCGCACCAACCGTGCAGTCATTACTAATTAGCCCCCGTAGGTAGTAGTATTGCTTTTTTGATTTGATACATGTTGTTTTATCAACACTTTGTGGATCACATGGCATAGATTGTTGCTCCGTGCGGGAATTGAATCCGCTACACGTTGCTCCCAGCCACAGCGCCAACGTACAAAACGTCTGTTTCACCACTTTCATTATAAGTACCCTATAAGCTATGTGATAGATTGTTCACACAAATTACTTTCTTCTGGTACATAGGACTATCCAAGCTTCGTGAACCAGGCCACCAATGTCTTACCTCCGAAGACGTAGTTAATTGTGTTTGGCAAGTATAGTAAGAATCTACATTGTGCAACTATTGCCTGTGAACCCCGAGCCGTATGTGTGCGGTATGCAGGGAGAACATTTCTGAAAGTTCTCACCAATTCGAGAACACAATGGCGATGGCAGCAATATCCAAAGCCTTCCCAGACTTACAATCTACGTGCGAATATCGTCGAAACGCAAGGATCACTGCGATTTATAACGACTATATACTTAATAAAGCTTGTATATTTTTGACACCATGGTGAAAAATGCTCATAGAATTCCCTCGCTTTAGGAAGGGACTGCCAAAAGTGAAAGAGAGTAATTTTTACGTAAATAAGAGCGTAAAGTATTGTATTGTTTAAAAATATAAGTTCGTCCAAACTTAAGAACAGTAGTAGTTATAGGTAATACCTACCTCATGGATGAAAAAGATTGAGGATTTTAACTACAATTTTAGATCGACGGTTAAGAAAGCTGTGAGAATCAAAGTGACATTTAGTGGACTACAGAGGCATCTAACATAGCTGTGAAGGCGAGGAGACTCACCATCTTAGCGAGCATGGTATCCATCTGGGGCTGGTGTGTGGCGGTGAGCAGTTGTCGGATGCGGCTGGCGTTGGCGACGCACTGCGCCATGCAGCGCTGCAGCGCCGCGGCCTGGCGCACCAGCGCCGCGCTCAGCGGAGCATCGGCGCCGCCCGCGCTGGCGCCGCGCAGCACTGTCTCCAGCACGTGCGCGTGCTGCGACACGTAGTCCAGGCAGCGCTGCAGCTCCACTGCTTCGCGCCGTTGTCGCTCTGCAACCACACGAGTCAGAACCCAAGTCTACCCTGCAGAGCTTATTCTATGTAGAGAAATGTTTTGATAACACAATACAGTTGTAGTCCATTGAGTCCATTACATCCACTATCCGGACAGGGGCGTTACTGAATCAGAATCTATTTTTATCTTACAACAAGTAAAACATACATCAAAAATATGTTTTATGTTAAATAGTTAGTTAGATTTAATAAGCTCTATTTTACCAATAAAATAGTTATGTTTGATATCCATAATGCAATGTCTACAAAATATCAGATTGATCTGTCACTAAGAAGGGGTTGAAATATATCCAATTACTCCATTGATTCAAATAGGACAAGTTTAAAAACCAAAATAAAATTAATTCCTGGTGTAATTGAACTCTTACAAGTTCTTACAAAAATCATCTAATGTCTCTTCCCACACTGGGTGAGGAGAGAGGTACCACTCCACTTACTGACTAAAAACAAATCCAAGCAATAATTATAATCAGGCCTATAATATAAGGGTACATCCAACTAATATTATGTTCGGAATAACTGTTATTCCGAACATATACAGATAGGTCACTTTTTATCCCACAGAAAGTTATTATCAATTATAGGCTGATAATGATGATTTCAGGAGTCTATGTAACTCCTGTTAAAGCCAATATGACAGAAAATTTAAAAAAAAATCAAAAACCATTTTAATCGGCTCCAAATGCCTTGCTCTAGGTATAATCAGTCTTGTGATCATTTAACCAAGGAGGTAGTCGAAATATTTATTTTTAAATATACTTATTATTTTACAGATATACTATGCCGCCTAACTAACAGGAACAACAGTCTGTAAGAAGTAGGTATGATTAAATATTCAATTAAATTGTTGTTTATTTTTTTTGTCAATGTTTAGTTTGCTGGCAAGAATGCTATAAGTACTTGTGGGTTCAGATTGTAATATAATGCGATTACGAATAAATATGCCATCTCAGTAATAATTCATAATAATTAAATTATTACATTTGGTTGTGAAAATTCCCCTAAGGATAACCTGTTCGATGAGTATTTCACTTTTTAAATATTATTGTCGGTTAATGTTATTAACCAAAATATTCAAATAGGAATGCAAATAAATAATTAATTACCATGGAAATCGTAGATTCGCTGGGTCCTTCTTAAATATTTCTCTTCCTGTAGTTGTTTGTCGATCTGAGCCTGTTTGTCACGAGCCTCCAGCACCTCCAAGAACGACGAGAACAATGACTTTCTTTCGTTAGAGTTTGTAACGGTTTCTTGCATATTGATTGTAAAAATTCAGCGATTGATAAATGAAAGCTGTAGATTTGTGTGACCCTTGTGTTTACAGTGTCGTAAAGAAGAGCAATTTGTGTTTTATTTAAAAAAAAATACGAGTACCGATCGATGACACTAAATAATTCGAAATGAAATTCAAAAGACACATCTACCACTTCCACACCTGTGTAAAACTGGTTCTGATTATGACTTTGATGACAGACCAGTCTGTCTATTGACAATTGGCACTGACAATGATTACTTCTGTCTATGGTCATGCGGTATTATTATTGTTGAACGACTTTTTAAATAAATCTGGAGAATCGAGAACTGTTTCAAGGCAGAAATACGTTATCGTAGCATGGAATGTCATGATGGCCACGGATACAAATTAGCCGCAAACATTTAAGAATATACACGCGAATGCGACACACTACGACATGCAAGTGTGTCAGGTGTCTCTAACCATAGTAACGCACGCTATATCCATAGACAACTCCAATGACAATTGGAAATTGAAACTGGTATCGTCTATGCGTAGAGTTAGCTGTCAAAGTTGGTTGTAGGTACTATATTTCGGAATTCCGGGTTCTTGACGCTTTATTTGCTGCATATTTTATTGTACTCGTATTAAATTAATAATATAAAATGGCACGAGAAAGCAGTGCAGGATTTGACAGACACATTACTATCTTCTCTCCCGAAGGACGACTTTATCAAGTTGGTAAGTTAGCTCTTTTTACCGGTGACAAGGAATGACTTGCACAGTGTACTCTAGTTGGTAGGTAACTAGTATTTGTTTTCAAACTATAGTACAATGGCAATTCAGACATTAATTTAAATCTCCTTTTTACTATAAAAATAATTATAAACATTTAATAATTTTACCATCATGATCGTTATGAAGAAATCCTGTAAACAAAGTGTGTCTGCAGTTCTCTCTACTAAGAAAATTAATTTACCGACTCAATTTGACAGAATATGCACTGAAAGCAATCAACCAAGGTGGGTTGACATCTGTAGCGCTGCGCGGCACAGATGCTGCGGTAGTTGCAGCTCAGCGTAAGGTGCCCGACCGCCTGCTGGATCCCGCCTCGGTCACACATCTATTTCCACTCACCAAACGCATTGGAGCAGTTATGACGGGCATGATTGGTAAGTAATTGAGAAATAATCTAAGAACCTAACCAAGCTCAAGACACATTACTATACTACGGTTTGTACTGTCAGCTTTATAGGTGAAAGGTTCCTTGAAATTATTTTTAAGTTAGATACATAAATAAATGTAGATGTAGTCAGCTATATCTGGTACACAAGTAAGAAAAAGTCAAATAATGAGTATCAAAGGTGGCACTTGTAACAGTGCTGAAATATTGGAAACTCACAGAAAGACTAATATACATAGTAAATATCCTGTTTTAGGTTCTAATGATATTACTCATGACTATGTCAGTTTAAAAACTTATACCATAGGTGGTATACCTAGAAGTCAGTAATAGAGTTTTGGCTAATTACAGGAGTTAAATATTATTTTAAGTGAATAGTATTAATGTGTGTGGGTGGTGTTTGCAGCGGACAGTCGGTCGCAGGTGCAGCGCGCGCGGTACGAGGCCGCCAACTGGCAGTACAAGTACGGCACTGAGATACCTGTGCACATCCTCTGTCGCCGCATCGCAGACATCTCACAGGTCTACACTCAGAATGCTGAGATGCGGCCTCTCGGATGCAGTGAGTTAATAATAATTTTGTTATAACTTTCGTGAGACGTACTAAATTCAATTTTGTGTTATGGGCTTACTCACGTAACATTTTGACTGTTTAACTCGACTAGTTTCAAGCCATGCTAGTGGTTCATATTCATGAGCAGCATTCCACGACACACGACGCGGCAGTTGTCGCGCTGTTACTGGCGACATCTCTTTGAGCCTCAACCATGGCTTGAAACTGGTTGAGTTTCTTGTCAAACAGTTATGTGAGTAAGCCAAATACGTAATAATTAATTCAGTAAGTTAATTGATGATAATTTGTATGTTTACCTTAGATCTCATTAAATTGTTCAATTCAATGGTAGTAATAATAGTTTCAACTCATTGAGAAATGCAAAAATACATTAATTAAACAAAAAGATAGTTTTTCTTCAACAACTTGTTTCAAGTAATTGCTTGTTATATTCAAAATATTAGCTGTGATTTTATAACCTTCTGTCTTGTGCAGGGTAATTGTTACACCAAATGTGATGACATCAATGATTAACTTTATTGGCAGCCTTTACGATTGTACAACAGATGCTTAGACCGTCGGTTGGTTGTGTTGGCAGGCATGATGTTAGTGGCGTACGACGAGGAGTCCGGGCCGTGCGTGTACAAGACCGACCCGTCCGGCTACTACTGCTCCTACAAGGCGGTGTCTGCCGGCGCCAAGGCCACTGACGCCAATGCCTACTTAGAGAAAAAACTGAAGAAACGTTCCGAGCTGAGTGCCGACGAGGTCGTTCAGCTCGCCATCTCCTGCCTGTCACAAGTGCTCTCCGTTGACTTTAAGTCGTCCGAGATCGAAGTTGGCTTAGTCACCAAGGATGATCCACAATTCAGGTGTGATAAATACTGGACTGGTATATAACATTACTGACGACATAAATTAGTAATCATTACAAAAATGTTTGGACAAAACAAAGATGGGAGCATGGTGAAAGATAGGCATACATACTTAGTTTTCTTCTCCTTTATCTTGTTATAATTATAATAATTAGATATCTTGAAATTGATTAACCTATTAATGTATTGTGTGTCAATTCCAAGATTGCAGTGCAAATGCAAGATTGCAGTTTCAGAGATGCAAAGGGAAAATCTTTTTCTTTTTTTCAACTTTAAGCAAATCATAAAACTATTTTCTTTTACATTTTCAGAGTGCTGACTGAAAACGAAATCGACAGGCACCTAACTGCTATTGCTGAAAAGGATTAAGGAGAGAAAATCTGAAATGTATTGTATTTTTTTCAAATAAAAGTCAAATTCGTAAGAATTTTAATATTTGTTTTATTTCGTACGACCATCAGCATAATTACCTAATAAAATTACTGTGACAACTGAATGGTATAGTAACACACCCGACACATAGCTAGACTAGAGTCCGTGCAGCTAGGTGAGCAATGGCATGTCGGTGTCGAGGCGGGCCGGCAGCCCGGCCACGTGCGCCGCGAAGTCTCGCAGGCTGCAGCAGAATACCAGCCCGTACACCGCGCTCTCGTAGCGCCGCTGCGCGCGCAGCCCCCGCAGCCAGCCCACCTCGCTGCACGAGCTGGAGCAGAACACGGCGGCGCGGATCTCGCTGACGGCCACGAACGGGTCGTTCAGCACCACCAGCGCCACCGCGCGCCGCGAGCCGCGCGCGTGCACCACCGTCCACACGTAGCGCGGCACCGGGAACCGCCCGCCCGCCATCAGGTACACGTCCGTGCGCCCGCTCCCAGCGCCACCCGCGCCCCCGGCTCCACCCGCGTCCCCAGCCCCACCCGCGCCCCCGGCCCCAGGCGCGCCCCCGGCCCCGCCCGTGCGCAGCGACAGCACCCCGTGCGTGCCGGCCAACACTTCCACCTCCTCCTGCTCACGCCTGGACTCCACGAACCGGGCCACGTCTTGGTGCAGGTGATGCAGGTTGCCTTTGGCTACGCTGCTCCATACTGCCACTTTGTTGGAAACGAAATCGGTGACTCTCATGAACTGGTCATCGAAATAACGACTGCTCAACAATTTGCCCGAAGTGAGCGTCTGATCGGCGAACGAATAGTGATCGTGTCGGAGCAGTTCGTGCAGGCGCCGATTCAGACGAACGTCGTCGGAGTAGAGGCGCTCGGCCGCCAGTCGCGTGGCTGAGTCGAACATTTGGTTGAAATTACCCAGCAGGCTGCGCGGCGCCGACGCGTGCGAGTGCGCCGGCTCCGCGGAGCCCGGCCCTGTCGTCGTCTGCAGGCGTGTGGCCACACCGCGGTCCGCGTCGAAGCAAGCGGTCGCTAGGTGACGTGCTCGTCCTCCCGTTTCGTGCATCAGATATGCTCGGCCTTGCAAATTTCCGCAGTCATCGACCTACATGAAATAAGTTAGGTAATGGGTAGAAACCTTTGCCTCTTAGCGACCTATGAAATAATTTTGAGAAGGAGGTTTGTGATACGTAGCCATAACATAGGCGTAACCACAATGAATATAGATAACGTAAGGAGTTGCTGACCTGGTGGAGCACGTCTTCAAAGATGCTCTGCTGGCAGCCGAGCTCGCGCAGGTGTAGCAGGCGGCCGAGTGCGACGTACCGTCCGGCGCGGCAGCGCGCGGCGAGCGCGGCGGCGGTGGGCGCGGCGAGGAAGCGGCCCGCGCCGCACGACAGCTGCAGCGCGTCGCCGTCCGCCAGCCGCAGCGAGCCGTTGGCGGCGCGGTGCGACGTCACCAGCGGCATGTTGTCCGGCAGACACTCCGCGCATTCCAACTCTATCACGCAAGGCGCTGTATGCACGGAAATGACAACTATGTAGATAGGTATGACACCTAAGTTAACTACTAGCAGTTACTGTTCTAAAAATCGATACTATGTGTAATAAAGAAGAATACAACAACATCCTCAAAGTTAAGAAATGACTTTTCAGGTTGATATTTAGGTACTTGGCCCAGAGTGAGAATACCTACGTCAAGTAGTCACTGGTATTGCTTCATTGACCACCATTGTTATGTTTTTAACTGTTTAAACTAAGAGTAACTTACGTAGACCATCAGGGGGCGCTTATCCCTTACCGGTATGTCAGTTTTTTTATGGAATAAGCCGGTAAACGAGCATTCGGATCACCTGGATGTAAGCAGTCGTCGCCGCCCAAGGACACTTGAAACACCAGAGGCGTTACAAGTGCGTTGCCGGCCTTTTGGAGGTTAGGAATTTAAGGGTTGTTGGGGAATCGGGGATTGGGAAGGGGTAATACAGCCTCCGGTGACCTCACTCACACAATGCAAGCGTTGTTTCACGTCGGTTTTCTGTGAGGCCGTGCCGTGTTATACTTCGGTCGAGCTGGCCCATTCTTGCCGCAGCATGGCTCTCCCACACTTGAAGGTGTCACTATAGGAACCATAATAAGTATCTCCTATCTTAGGGGTGGAAACGAGCCTGAATGTTTTTCAGTGATTTGCTGCCGAATGAATTTTTTTCAGATACATACATTCACATCGTCTCGCCTTTAATCCCCGAAGGGGCAGGCAGAGGTGCACATTATGGCACGTAATGCCACTGTGTACACCCACTTTTCACAATTTATGTTGTAAGTCCCATGTAATAGGTGGTAAGCCTATTGCCATATACCGGGCACATTTCCAGACTCCGTGCTACCACTGAGAAATTTTCGAAAAACCGAAAGAAGCCCAGTAATACTTCGCCTGACCCAGGAATCGAACCCGAGACTCCTTGCCCGGCAGTCGCACTTGCAACCACTCGGCCAACGAGGCAGTCTTTATCAGAGAGTTAACTCATAACTGGACTTTGAATGAATTAAAGTCAGCGCCGGCTAAATCTAGGTGAAAAGGTCCTCAGCTGATGCTCAGATAAATGTGAGTAAACAATAAATCACTCCAGTTTTCCCATCCTTTACGTATAACGTTTATGTCTCTTTCTTGGCGGAAATAAAAATTATTTATTGCACTTACAACTAAACTAGCATTTGATGTAATCCGATACGACAGTGTAGCCATACATATGTTCAGGTCATATCACACTTAACCGGTGCCGCACCAACTGGTAATTTCAATTTAAATTTTTAATGCCTAATACATTAAAAATATATGTACGCGTCGGCTTGAGAACCTCCTGCGTTTCTTTTGTCGGTTAAAAGGTTATATATATTCAAGTTTAATATAGGTACCAAATTATAATGAGAGTACTTACAATGGGTAAAGCTCGCGAATTGAATAAAACTAGCAAGTAGCAAGATTGTCAGCAGCTCCATGGTGGCGACGAGGTCGGCGGCGACTGTCGAGTGTACTCGCCGCGCGCACTGGACACTGCGATAACTGTCCAGTGTTCTCTCGAGTTGACATTCGACCCTAGATAACGTCTACCACTAGGCTGATTGTAATATTGTGTTGTTTTTATGACCCACATCAGACATTGCGAGTTTTTCAATTTACTCATTAAACAGATTGTCTTCTTACTATTTTTATAAATGCGAAAGTTTGTGTGTATGTTTGGTACCTACTTAATCACGTCAAAACGGCTGAAGGAATCGGGATGTTTGGAACAGGGGTAGATTTTTGTCTGGAACACCAAATAGCTTACTTTTTATCCCACGTGAATGCGGGCGAAGCCGCTGACAGAAGCTGGCAAGTCATAAACAACCAAATCCTCTATTAATGAAACCAAGCTATGCACACTTTTCGAAGGTGGTTTTAAGATTAGACGGAGATATGTTTACTATTTGCAAAATAAATGTGAGTGTGAATGTTTGAAAACAAAAACAAAGTATTCCGATAGTAGTTTAATATGAACATAATATACAATGCTGATGTTTATTTATAAAAGCAGGTAAAAACCGACGAAACACATGGTACACCATACGATAAAATACTTTTTATTTCATCAACATACATAACTATAGAGTCTACTTACTTACTTAACTATAATCGCAGCACTATTTTGCTTTAGGGTGAGTAACATTTCAGCAAAACTAAGTCCAGAGTTCAGTGTCGGACAATGTACACGCTGCCGCGGTACGTAACTACGAGATGTGCGTTGCGCTTTCCAGAAATGATTCAGTTCGCACCCACTCAGCCATAATATGAGATGCGGCTGAATGGTTGCAGTTTGACTTTGTTAATTTACATCCTAGACATAATATTACAAGTATAAAACATTGTAAAGCGAAGAACAATAACTTAACATGCGCCACTTCATTATTTGAGACAAGATTGTTCAAGATTTTTCTGTTCGAGCTACTACATTTTTATTGCACCCGATTTTATTATGCGACTAGACATTTCATGGGCGATTACTCGATTAGTGTCGCAAGCTTTAATTACAATAACCAATATTGAAAAGCTTAAATGATGATTAGGTGTAACAAAGTTCACCCATGGATTGAAAGAAAACCTTGAAAATGTTCAGACGAAGTGAAACTCCACAAGCTAAAACAATCTCAAGGTGGTCTTTCGTCGATCAAAGCAAATGAGAGCGGACGGCAGCGATTTGCCGAACGTTTCGGTACCGCTACGAGGCCCTGGAGCGGGCACACTGCTCGCACTCGCGTGTACCCGATGGCTCGTCAGCTGTAGGCGACGGGGGCTTACTTATCACGGAAACTAGCGTCTTTACTAAGCTTCAACAGCCAAAGGATAACTGCAGCGGCACGGAGCAGGTCGCGGGCGCCGGCCGCCTAGGAGCAGCAGGCGCGGGCGGGCGGCGCGCGCGACGGCCGGCGCTCCACGGCGATGCGCGCGTGGTCCGCGTCCGCCTCGCGCCCCGACGTCTTGTCCAGGATGGCCTCGGCCAGCTCGGAGAACGCGCGGTCGATGTTGATGTTGGCCTTCGCCGACGTCTCCATGAACCGGATGCCGTGCTCGCGCGCTATCTGCAATCATAACATGCGCCAGTCAAAACAAAAAATGTGATACATAGTTTGTTGTTAGTGATATTGAACAAGATAAATATACTTTTATATATCTATTATGTCTGCTTTGAGCTTTCTCAAGTAATCATTCGTAGGATTAAAATCAGTGAGTGTATGTGTAAGCTGCATCAGCGAGGACCAATGTCTCAGTTATAAATTAAAATATATTTTAGAGGCCAACAATAACACATTCCACTTCGAGTGTTTGGTGCTTTTGTAAACTAATTTCACTTATTAGACTGTTTTTGTTAACATTTACTTTTATTATTAACATAAAAATGGCGCCTTTACGTTCCTCAGGGACAAGCAGAGGTGCGTTAAGATTTATTATTTTATAACTGCACAAAGACAATAAAACATTTTGGTGACGCATTAACACTGTAATTCCAGATTGGAAAATAAAAACAAACATAAAATATTTTTCCTGAATAAACATAATGTAACATGTTTATGTAACTGATTATTATTAAAAAATAAGATTGGTGTACCAATACAGTCAAAGCCTCTATGTCTGTCTGTACACAGAGCAAGTAGTATAAATAGTGAGATTGATTAGTACGCGTGAGTCACGGCGCGGCTGGACTGACGCTAATTAATGCCAGGTTTCACCGCTAACGTGTTCGCGGCGCGATTGCAATTGATGCTAAACATACTGGGAACAATGATCTTCCTGCAACACTACCTCAAAGTTTTAACTAATACATTCGGAATTTGCACATTTCCTTGTGTCCTGCATGAGGAAACATGTAATTTAACTACAACATGCATATATGTATAACAATACATGAGGAATTATAGAAAAGTTACAAATATCATTATTCATTTAATTAAGTTAAATAAAACTTGCTTATAAAAAATTATTTTGTCAGCAATTCAATAATGCTTGCATTTGTAATAAATCATTTTATTTTTGGTTTTAATTTGTGGTAATAATAACCAGTATTGAGTATAAGGTTAAGAGCCTGTTTCAACATGCCCAGTTTGTAGAGAAATTTCTAGATACTTCTAGAAATTTGTGCTTTCCTCATTCTTGCTGGGTTTGAATCTAATGATTAATCTGACACATGGTACTCATTGATGTTGTGATTGTCCACTTACTAAAAGAGAAAACCGGCCAAGTGCGAGTCGGACTCGTTTATGAAGGGTTTAGTAGCAGCAAGTAGATGACATAATATAAAAATACTTTTTACAAAAAAATAAACCGACTTCACTAAAAAAGTTAAAAATAACTTTAATTTCGGAAGTCGGTGTTTCTCGGTATTATTTGTTTGTTACACCGACTTCCGAAATTAAAGTTATTTTTAACTTTTTTAGTGAAGTCGGTTTATTTTTTTGTAAAAAGTATTTTATTTAACACTTTTTAGTTGCGATACTCAGTATCAAAATTCGGTTAAAAGTCAAAAGAAAAAGTCGGTTAAAATTCTCTATCTCAATAACTACGGTACTTTATTTATTTGTATTGTCACAGTCACTTAATTAACTTTATTGTGATTTCTATGTGAGTATGAAGTTCCATTGGCCATTTCTGGTCTTCTTCATCAGTTCCACCTCTGTAAATGCTTCAATTCTAGATGAATATACCAAAATCACTATATAGTTCCCTATAATATTTGAGGAGTTCCTTCGATTTCTCTAAGATCCCATCATCAGATCCTAACTTGGTGACAATGGGAGGTGGTCCCATTGTCACCAAGTTACCAGAACTATCTACTTTCGAACAAAAAAAGAATTTTGAAAATCCGTCGACAATTGACGGAGTATAACTTTATTGTGATTTCTATGTGAGTATGAAGTTCCATTGGCCATTTCTGGTCTTCTACATCAGTTCCACCTCCTCAAAGGTTACTTTTTGACTGTAAATGCTTCAATTCTAGATGAATATACCAAAATCACTATATAGTTCCCTATAATATTTGAGGAGTTCCCTCGATTTCTTTAAGATCCCATCATCAGATCCTAACTTGGTGCCAATGGGACCACCTCAGAACTATCTACTTTCGAACAAAAAAGAATTTTGAAAATCCGTCGACAATTGACGGAGTATTCGATGAACAAACATACAAAAAAAAAAAAAAAACATACAAACAGCCGAACATAGTACCTCCTCCTTTTTGTGAAGTCGGTAAAAAGTTATAAAATAACTTGGTTTTACATAGTGTTTGTATGAACGACAAAGTTATATTTGCGTTTTTGGAAATTATTTGTTAAAAACTAATAATAATATCTCATTCAAACCAATTTTGTTGAAAGTTTCCATTGAAATCTACTACATAAATATACAGCATATATTTTATTTTTTTAGATATGTAACTCTCCAATCTTTTCCCTTTGGCTACAGAACCCTAAAAAGTATCTGGAGTATTTACATAATTATGATATAACATCAGGATGTTGTTATTTTAATTTTAACACAACATGTCTCAATTCAAGTAAGTATATTTTAATATTACTTTCATGGTAGTAGAGTCTATGCTGACAGTGAACAATCTAGGAAAACAGAAAGAAATATGGTTATAGAAAACATTTAGCGATTCCCGATTATAACTGAGGAGTACTGTGGTCACTCACCGCTTCTCCACGCTCCTTGCTCACCACACGCTTCTCTTCCATGTCACACTTGTTGCCTAGTATCATCTTCTCCACATCCTCATTGGCATGCTAGAACATAGCTCACTTGTTAACTACTTACTTATAGATACAGAGCATTCAATAATTCACAAATATACAACTTTCATCAAAAATCACAATATCATTGGGTCTGTTTTGTTGATTCTAAAATCTTGAGATCTTTGAACTTGAAACTGGATCATTTACATAACAACGATAGAACATGTTTATTGTTACCTCGTCTATATTTCGTAGCCATTTCACAATGTCATCAAATGTTTTTTCATTGGTGATGTCGTACACTAGCATGATCCCCATAGCGCCACGATAGTACGACGTCGTAATGGTGTGGAACCTTTCCTGTCCTGCCGTGTCCCATATCTGGAGCTTAATTTTTTTACCCCGAAGTTCCACAGTCTTTATTTTAAAGTCTATGCCTACAAATCAAACAGCCATTTGTAATATAACAAAGAACATAGTACTAAATATAAAACGTTTGAACCATCAACGAAACACGCTAAAGTAAATAACAAGGAAATATTTTTTAAGCAGATAAGTTTTTATGAAAAAAATAAAAAGGTGGCGGCTCATACCGATCGTAGATATAAACGTCGTTGTGAAGTGGTTGTCTGAAAATCTAAACAATATACAGGTCTTTCCAACTCCAGAGTCTCCAATAAGAAGTAATTTAAACAACAAGTCGTAAGTCTTCTTTGCCATTTCGCTAAATTGTATAATTTATGCTTAAATATGAAATGTAAAAACGATAAAATCTAAAATCACCCAATACTACAAGAAGTGACAGACGATTTTGATGAGACGAGACGACACTTCACGGCACCATAGACTATAATATAGACATGTCGCAGTCATCTGGTTGAATCTGCTATCTGATTCAATATCTAAACGTAATAATTAAATTATATATAAACCAAAATTATATACCTTAAATATATAGGAACATAAACTAAATACTAACAATAACTATGACTAAACATTTACAACTTAAAAATACCTAAACAGATATTAAAATGAAATAAAAACTAACTTAAGACGTCAAAAAAATAATCCTTATTGACTGATTGAATGACTAGCGCGCACTTAATTGAAGCATTTCATTTTTTGTGGTGCTACTGCTGCCATTCTATGGGTAGTTAGACACGGGAACTTCACTATCATAGCGTTAGTGAAGTTCTTGACGTTTAGTCAAGACATTGGATGTTACATTCAACGACTTGTCCAACATTAAACTAACGCGCTAGTCATCTAATCAAGTAGCAGATTAAATCAAATTACTGCGACAGACATAAAGAGAAAAACAAACAGAACGTTGGTTACTGAATGGTTACTGTAGGATTCGAAGATGTCCAGAGACCATAGAGACTGATATTGAGATAATCCACAATTCCACAGTCAGAATGTATTTATTTTATATGATCCACACTTGGAATAATCATTTTAGGCAAATACATAAGTATGTAGAATGTATCTAGGGGCACGGCAGTGCACCCGCCAAGTCGAGCAAAAATAAAACCGGCCAAGTGCGAGTCGCCCATGAAGGGTTTCGTAGCAGAAAGTAGACCTAATTTAAAAGTTATAAAATAACTTGGTTTTACATAGTGTTTGTATGGATGACAAAGTTATATTTGCGTATTTTGAAAATGTATTATTGCTTTAATAGTTTTTAGGACGGACAGACAGACTTACTGAATCTATGAGTATTCCATTTTTTGCGTTTTGCCTACGGAACCCTAAAAAGCGGCACAGTCGTACCATCCTTTTGTTGAAGCCAAGACCGATACCTTCGTTATGGATAAAACAAGAAGCCTGAATTGTCAAATGTAATACTAAACAGGCATTGTAGAAATATGTTTCAATATATATTTCAATTATCATTAAATTTGAACCATTACATACTTAGAAGTATTCATAAATTTTGTGATTCACCCAGGTGAATAAAGTGGAATAAAACATGATTGCATGTTAAACAAAGCGATTTTCACTACTTGTTTTGTACTAGTTCTATATTCTCTATGCTTAGGGTAAATACTCCAGGGTAGCCTGTAGTTATACTTGTTTAAACCATCAACATAATAATATAATTTATAATTTAGAGAAAGTCTAAACTACAAACCAAGATTTTACTAAAAAAGTAAAAATAGTTACTTCCATGATGGGTACTAAATGATATTAAACTATCTGTTCCATTTGAGTCTGTGGTTTTGGTGTGTCTGTGCATGGTCTGTGCTGTGCTGTGTATGTATTGTCTAATTGTCTATGTGTTTTGATTGTCGAGCGCTGCGCTGCTGCGCGTCTCTTTGATTCCGTCTCTCTTTTACTTTGACAAATTGACATTTCGCATTTCTTTCCTTTCTGTCGATGCACAGGAATCCTAATATTATATTATTTTGTACTCCTTTTTTGTTGCCCTGTCGTCAGCTCAGTGAGAAATCAATACATTTCTCTTTGGTAAGGTAAAGATGTAATAATATTAAGTGTTGTGAGAAAACAGTGTTCCATACAAAATGCATCGCCGTGGCGGGAAACGTATACGGATGGATGATCCTCCGCCAGAATATGTCAACCCCATGACTCCAGCGACCCCTATGACTGATTATGGCGGACAGTCTGTTCACGAACCCGAAACTCCCAACGTGAATTATTCGGGTTTTAACGCTGGAACGGTCGCCAATTCTACTGCCAATGAACCTCCAAGAGAGGAAGCCGAGGAATCCCATCACGAGGAAGAGGATCCGAGATCTCCATCCCCCACTCCTACTAAGCGAGTGACCCGAAGTCGCGGTCGCCGCGGTGATGGTGGGTTCGTGGGGCGCTTGGCTGAGTCTCCGCCACCTCCACCACTGCGGCGCCGCGGCCGAGGCGGGCGCGGGCGCGGCCGAGGACGAGGGACGGCCCCGCCGCCTGCGTACTCACCGCCACCAGTTTTGCTGCCCGGTGATGACGAGAACAGCCTGTATAATATTCTGAGATTTAATAAAACAGCAATAAACGTAAGTGTTTGGATCTATAACAACAATTTTATATAATGACTAGCTACTCACGAGCGGTTTCACCCACACTGCTCGGCTCTTATTATTAATAGTAGCGTCATATTATAAAGTCTATAAGCTTTCTTATTAAATGGACCATCCAACTCAAAAAGAATTCTACATTCTAAGTTCTACTACCAATTTTAGGGAAGTTGTGCATAATAAAGAGACAAAATATACCCTATGTCACATCCCAACTTCAACTATTTCTACTTAACCATAATCACATCAATTCATTGCTCCGTTTTGGTGTCCACAAATGGACAAATAAACTGATACAAACACACTTTTAGATTATCCCTACTTGTGTGCGCTAAGGCTACTCATTGACCAGTTTTTAAAAGTACAAGTCTCATAAAACCTTATAATCATAACATAAAAACTTATAATCATAATTTCAGGGTACTATAAGCTTTATAGCTGATGGTAGCAACATTGTATTAAACACTTAAACCTTTTTAATCCTAAAAAGGTTTGAACTGAAGTAGTTGCACATAATGTGATCTTATAAAAAATGTCATGTAATGTGATACCTAAACATTTACTATCCACATACTTATAGTAGGGTCACTGGCACCATACAAAAAGATGAAATAATTATAAAATGCAATATTTTTATATTAATTGTGTACCAACAGTGCCGGCGTTAGGGGGGGGGCGACATGGGCCGATGGCCCAGGGCGACAAAGTCTGGGGGGCGCCAATAAAATGAAAAACTACTACTAACACTTGATATTGCTTCCCTCAAGTGGGCGCCACAATATTTTCGCCCGGGGTGTCAGTGGCCCCTACGCCGGCACTGTGTACCAAAACATCATATTATATCTAAAGACTGATCACAAATAAAGTACCTATGTGTCAAACACTAAAAATTAAAGCAAAATCTTAGCTACCACATAACTATCTAATCTAGTAATCTAGGATACCTCCATTCAAAGACTTGCCAGTTAAGATTAACAAAACCTACCTAGAATTGATGAAACTTGCAACTGTGGCATTTGAATGTTATTTCAGTGCTGTAATTTAATGCATAATTTTTATTGACTATAGCAAGTGGTGGATATGTGGATAGAAGAATACAAGACAAACAGAGAGGCGGCACTGGTTCAGTTGATGCAGTTCTTTATTAATGCGTCTGGATGTCGAGGGAAGGTGACACCTGACATGGCACAGATGGACCACACACTCATCATTAAGAAAATGACCCAGGAGTTTGATGAGGTATTGTTATTTGTAAAAGTTTAAACTGACAATTTACACAATAAAAATAACACATTTTGGATAATCATTTCTGAGTTGGTAGTAGGTTTTCTAGCAATATAAGTAGTTGTATATTGTTTGTATATTAGTTGTATATTATTTGTTGTGAATTGTTGTAGCCTAATATTGAGAATTTTATAAAATCACAAAACAACAGTTACCTGTCACTTGAGAATGAGACCTGAGAATACTACAAATTGACCAACTGCTCAGCCATTATTCAATTATCAGAACAATTCTTACATTTTTACAAGTAACCAAAATATTACATTACAGGAAAGTGGTGAATATCCACTAATAATGACGGGACAAACTTGGAAGAAGTTTCGCTCCAATTTCTGTGAGTTTATTCAAACACTGGTGAAAATGTGTCAGTACTCTATCATCTATGACCAGTACCTGATGGACAACATCATCTCGCTGCTCACTGGACTGTCTGACTCACAGGTCAGAGCCTTCCGCCACACAGCTACACTTGCTGGTAAGTTTTTATTCAATTGTTCAGACATTGTTTTGAACTAATGGTTAAAATATTATTATGGAACAGACAACTACTGTCAAATGAGTGTAATCAATGTGTGTAGGCAGAGCTTACCTGTCAAAGGTGTGACTTTGTGTTTTACTTTGTAGTGATGAAACTTATGACTGCTCTGGTGGATGTGGCCCTTTTGACAAGCGTGAACTGCGACAACTGTTTGCGGCAGTACGAGGCGGAGCGACTAAAGGCTCGTGACAAGCGAGCTAATGAGCGTCTTGAAGTACTTGTGGCCAAGAGGCAGGAGCTGGAGGAAAACATGGAGGAGATCAAGAACATGCTCTCTTACATGTTCAAGTCTGTGTTTGTGCACAGATACAGGTTAGCCACTCTCTGTTGCTGTGACAAGACTAAAGCAAACACAAAAATAACTTTAATTTCTAACATCAACATTTTTGTTTATTCAGGGACACGTTACCTGATATTAGAGCTATAACTATGGCTGAAATAGGCATCTGGATGGAGAAGTTTCCAGCACATTTCTTAGATGATCTATACCTCAAATATATTGGCTGGACACTGCATGACAAGGTTAGTAGTAGTAATAATTGTAGCATAAAACATAAATGATTCCTATTTATGTTAAGTAAAATGGAATGAGCAAGTCGTGACCATGTGTTGCAGGTGGGCGAAGTCCGACTGCGTTGCCTCCAGGCTCTGCAGCCTCTATACGAGTGTGAGGAGTTGAAAGGCAAGTTGGAACTCTTCACCTCCAAGTTCAAGGACCGCATCGTGTCCATGACGCTCGACAAGGAGACCGAGGTCGCAGTGCACGCTGTTAAGTTGGTGATCGCCATTCTAAAGTAAGTAATCGTCGGACACGCTAGATCGTCCATCGTGCGTCAGACATTGACTAATGGGCGCGCCGCAGATGCCGCATGCACCCCGACGTGCTGACGGACAAGGACTGCGAGAACGTGTACGAGCTGGTGTACTCGTCGTGCCGCGGCGTGGCGGCGGCGGCGGGCGAGTTCCTCAACGTGCGCCTGTTCCGCAACGACGAGCCCGCGCCGCCCGCGCGCTCCCGCCGCGGCAAGCTGCGCCTGCCCAACACGCCGCTCATCCGGGACCTCGTGCAGTTCTTCATCGAGTCCGAGGTGCGTGCCTACTGCGTGTCTACTGCGTGTCTATAGCGTGTCTATAGCTCCCGCGCCCGCCTGCGCTCTACGTCATGCGTGTGTTTTATGTTTTAGTTGCACGAGCACGGTGCCTACCTGGTAGACTCTCTGATTGAATCCAACCCGATGATGAAAGACTGGGAGTGTATGACCGACTTATTGCTGGAGGAAGCCGGTCCTAACGAGGAAGCACTCGACAACCGACAGGTGAGTGGGTCGTGCACAGTGGTGACGGTACGTGTGTGGTGTATATGTGTACATGTGTGTATAACTATGTTTGCAGGAGTCGTCCCTGATAGAGCTGATGGTATGTTGCGTGCGCCAGGCGAGCACTGGCGAGCCGCCCGTGGGGCGCGGGCCCAGTCGGAAACACCACCACATGCTGTCCAAGGACCAGGCCAAGGTAACCATTGCACGCTATGCCACGTCTACTATTTAGCTCACATTCGACGAGACAACGAAGCAGTCGTTTTAGACAGAAGAATAAACGAGATTTCCGAGAATTTAGTTTACTTTTATAAAATCCTGATGATAATTTATTGAGACCTGCAAAAATGTTAAAAATATTTTTGATGATATTTCCATTGCTCAATGTTTAATATAAAACTAAAGAAGTATTGCGTCGATACGAGCGGGTGCGCTAAGACTATCCGTGGCCCCAGATGGTGAGCGACGACCGCGCGCGGATGACGGCGCACTTCATGGTGACGCTGCCGGCGCTGCTGGACAAGTTCGGCGCGGACCCCGAGAAGCTGGCCAACCTGGTGGCCATCCCGCAGTACTTCGAGCTGGAGCTGTACACGACGCAGCGCCAGGAGGGCAACCTGGCGCTGCTGCTGGGCAAGCTGCGCGACGTGGTGGCGGCGCAGGCCGAGCCCGACGTGCTGGAGACGGCGGCGCGCACGCTGGACGCGCTGTGCCGCCCGCAGGCCGCCGTGTACTCGCGCTGCAACGTGGCGCGCGCCACCGTCACGGACTGGTGCGTGGACCGCTACAAGGAGGCCATCGACGACTACCGCAGCCTGCTGGAGGGCGGCGAGACGCCCGACGCCGACGAGCTCTTCAACGTCATCAACTCGCTGCGCAAGGTGTCCATCATGTACATGTGCCACAACCTCAACGACACCAACATCTGGGACTCGCTGTTCGAGGACCTGCCCAAGTGCGTCAAGGAGAACGAGTCGCAGATGCCGCCGCAGGTGAGTCATAGTCAGTCACGTCTTATGTAGGGGGCGCGGGGGCGCGGGGGCGGTCACTGTCTGGTGTACGTGGTGCGCGCGTGCTACTACTCCCTGCTGTGGGCGCTGCACGGGGTGGGGGCGCGGGGGCGCGGGGGGGCGGTACTGACGCGTGTGTGCGCAGGCGCTGGTGTACGTGGTGCGCGCGTGCTACTACTCCCTGCTGTGGGCGCTGCACGGGGTGGGGGCGCGGGGGCGCGGGGGGGCGGTACTGACGCGTGTGTGCGCAGGCGCTGGTGTACGTGGTGCGCGCGTGCTACTACTCCCTGCTGTGGGCGCTGCACGGGGGGGCGCGGGGGCGCGGGGGGCGGTACTGACGCGTGTGTGCGCAGGCGCTGTGGGGGGGGGGGGGCGGGGGGGGGCGGTACTGACGCGTGTGTGCGCAGGCGCTGGTGTACGTGGTGCGCGCGTGCTACTACTCCCTGCTGTGGGCGCTGCACGGGGTGGGGGCGCGGGGGCGCGGGGGGGCGGTACTGACGCGTGTGTGCGCAGGCGCTGGTGTACGTGGTGCGCGCGTGCTACTACTCCCTGCTGTGGGCGCTGCACGGGGTGGGGGCGCGGGGGCGCGGGGGGGCGGTACTGACGCGTGTGTGCGCAGGCGCTGGTGTACGTGGTGCGCGCGTGCTACTACTCCCTGCTGTGGGCGCTGCACGGGGTGGGGGCGCGGGGGCGCGGGGGGGCGGTACTGACGCGTGTGTGCGCAGGCGCTGGTGTACGTGGTGCGCGCGTGCTACTACTCCCTGCTGTGGGCGCTGCACGGGGTGGGGGCGCGGGGGCGCGGGGGGGCGGTACTGACGCGTGTGTGCGCAGGCGCTGGTGTACGTGGTGCGCGCGTGCTACTACTCCCTGCTGTGGGCGCTGCACGGGGTGGGGGCGCGGGGGCGCGGGGGGGCGGTACTGACGCGTGTGTGCGCAGGCGCTGGTGTACGTGGTGCGCGCGTGCTACTACTCCCTGCTGTGGGCGCTGCACGGGGTGGGGGCGCGGGGGCGCGGGGGGGCGGTACTGACGCGTGTGTGCGCAGGCGCTGGTGTACGTGGTGCGCGCGTGCTACTACTCCCTGCTGTGGGCGCTGCACGGGGTGGGGGCGCGGGGGCGCGGGGGGGCGGTACTGACGCGTGTGTGCGCAGGCGCTGGTGTACGTGGTGCGCGCGTGCTACTACTCCCTGCTGTGGGCGCTGCACGGGGTGGGGGCGCGGGGGCGCGGGGGGGCGGTACTGACGCGTGTGTGCGCAGGCGCTGGTGTACGTGGTGCGCGCGTGCTACTACTCCCTGCTGTGGGCGCTGCACGGGGTGGAGTCGCGGCCGGAGCCGGGCGCGGCGGCGGCGCTGCGCGAGCGCCTGCAGGGCTACGCGGCGCACTGCAAGGACATCGTGGCGCGCGGCATCACGGCCGAGCTGAAGGAGGAGGCCTACACGAGCCTGTGCGACCTGCTCATCCTGTTCGCGGAGCACCTGGTGACGCTGCACCACCCCGGGGACCCCGACATGCGCCAGCTGGTCTTCGAGCCGGACGCCGAGCTCTGCGACATGCTCAACGCCTTCATCCAAGAGTTCGTCTTCGTCCAGCACAACTACGGTAAGCTTTCATACTTTCCCAAACTTGTGGTGGTTGTGGGGATATCTGTTGCACTACTATTGTTCAAGCGTTACTCTACTTCTCGATACCACTTTGCGTCGGTTCATTGCTTATACTCTTTGGTATCGGTCCAATAACGCTGGAAGCCCAAAAATAATATTCACGTTGTTTCATTCGCAGGTTTATTCGGTTTTTCTTTTTCATTACCTTTCAATACCCGCCATGTGTTCTGTGTTTATTCATCATACCAATAAATCGCATTAGATATGTATGCCATCGCGTGACTTCGTCCCAATACATATTATCGTACGATTGATACTCTCAGTGAGAGCGAGTTCAGCTCATTTGGCGTTAGACATTCATTCTTAACATTATAAATGTGAAAGTTTGTGAGTGAGTTTAAGTTACTCAATTATATCAAAACGGCTGCAGGGATCGGGGTGAAATTTGGGACAGGGCTAGTTTATGGAATAACACATAGGCTACTTATGTACAATTTGTACTGATGGAGAAACATCACGGCTTTTAATACAATAAAAACAACGTGTTGGCGAGAAAAAATATGCATTATTACCGCGAGGCCGGCGAGTCGGTCGTAGTAGTCGGCGCGCAGTGTACTGCGATAACGGTGTGTTGTGTTGCATGTGCCAACATGGCGGGCCCGGCCGCCTGCCGCCTGCCCGACGTCGGTAAGCAGTTGCTCCGCACTCGTTTCGCACTAGATACACACCGACGGCGTATTTTACCTTAGTAATGCCCACTGCCGGGGCGGGCGGACCTCGCCGCCGCGCTACTATAATGCATATTTTTGTCTCGACGCGACGTACGGAAGTCGCTCTCGTTTCGCGCAGTCTCGTTTGTGTATCACTTAACATTACTAAGGGAAAATTGTCGCGCCCGCTTCATACACGCAATCCGACACCGGTGGCGAATACACGTCCGTGCAGGCGGGTGACGGCGACACGGGCTCAGCGGGCCTGGGACACGGCACGGGTACCGGATCAGGTGGTGACGTCGGTATTCGCTCCCGGTATCGAATTGCGCTACTATTGTATAACACATTTAACGAGTTTTTTTTATTTGAGCATGTTTTGTGCAGGGGTCTCTATTGCCATGACCGAACCATGTTTAACCAATTCATATGTAACAGATTATTTTACTTTGCGCTCATTTTGATTTCAAGTAATGCAATGATTGTATTGCCACGCGTCGTGACGCCTGGCAACCACCGTACAGTCACTAGTTACAAGTACCGTGGCGGTAGTTAAACAGCCCTCACATACGCCTACAACTACAACTGATTATCACGTGGATTATGACGACACTATTAAATCACTAAGCCATCGAATCCATTTTTAAAACACTATTAGCCTAGATATAACATTCCTGATAAAATAAAGTATAACTTGGCTGACTACTTCAATTTGTTTCGTGTCGCGTGTAAGATTGCCAGACGACTTACTCGAGGCTTGTGTACTATACAGGGTTGCGGGCGTGTACTGACGCTTGTAATGTATGCGTAATGGCTAGTGACTGGTGACTAGTGACTAGTGCCCGTAGCGTAGTGTCTGCATGACCGTAGTGGCTGCTGTGGCTCGGAGCTCACGCTGCGCTGCTCCAACACAGCATTGTGTCCAGTAGACGTCACAGTGTCGGTGTCAGCTCGATGTCACCAGCGTAGTGATGATTTAGTGTCTTGTTATAATTCAATATTGTTGACTTTCACACGATTTAGCAATGTGTTCTATATATATCGTGTTACTTTGACCGATTTCTCGAAGATGTTCCATATGAAGCAAGCCTCGTTAGTGTTTAAAATGGTAAAAATGAAATATAGTAAAGAAGACACTAAACCGTTACGTGTGTATAGTATGGCAGCTGTCGTATGGACGTGACGTACATAGCCGAGTGTGTTGCAGACGGTCAAGACGAGAGACGTATCGAGGAGCTGCACAAGCGCCGCAACTTCCTGGCTGCCTACTGCAAGCTCATCGTGTACAACGTGGCGCCCATCCGACGCGCTGCAGACGTCTTCAAGCACTACATCAAGGTAACATGTGATCCTATCGCTAATGTTACTGCTTTATGTTTTAGTAGACAATAGTATGAAGACAACAATGATTTATGTATTTGCAGTGCTACAATGACTACGGCGATATAATCAAGGCGACACTGAGCAAGGCCCGCGAGATCAACAAGCTCAACTGTGCGCTGACTATGGAGTTGGCCATGCAGGCGTTGTTCAACGACATGTTGCAGAAACATGCCGGCACCACGCCGCATCGACAGATGCCCGAGATGTTGGAGCTCAAGGTAAGGGCTAGATATAGTGACGCATGTATATGTCGGAGATAGGCGATATCTCACTTACAAAGTCGGTCAATGGAATCGACTCGTGGTTCGTGAATGATGCAGGTAGCAGAGAAACAATAAAGTCTTCGATATAAAACTATTATTTATTTCCGTACTTTGGAACTGTTACTTTATTTAAGCTGCTGGTGGGGATTCCCGACGGACTACTCTGAGAAGAAATGCCAAAAGAAACTCAGAGGTTTCAGTCACTTTCAAAGTGCAAATATGGTTAACAAAATAGGTTAATCTTAATATAAAATAACAGATTATAGGCTAGGTACATATTGCAAGACGTGACGACACGCATGAGAAGTGACGAACAGTCCGTGGAGCGGCGTCCAGTATATGACGGCGGGCCGTCCCGCGTGTTGCAGGAGCTGGCCAAGCGGTTCTCGGTGATGTTCGGGCTGGACGCCGTGAAGAACCGCGAGGCGCTGACGGCGCTGCACCGCGCCGGCATCGCCTTCGCGGCGCTGGAGGCGCCGGGCGGCGGCAGCGGGCCCCCGCCGCGCCTGCTGTTCCTGGAGGCGCTGGCCGAGTTCTCGGGCAAGCTGCTGCGCCAGGACAAGCGCCACGTGCTGCGCTGCCTGGACGCGCGGCTGGGCGGCGCGCTGCCCGGCGCCGGCCGCGCCGACGACTGGGCGGCGCTGCTGGCCTACCGCGGCTCGCTGCTCACGGACGCGCCCGACGAGCGCCCGCCGCCCGCGCGCCGCCACTACGCGCGCCGCCCCCGTACGTACCGCCCGCCGCCCGCGTCGCGTCGCGGTAGCGAACCTTTTCATATAACCTATCGTTGTTTTGCAGGAGGTCAGAACGAGGACGAGGAGGCCGACGACAACGTGGAGTCTGACCAGGAGCAGCCCGGGTGACGGGGGCGCGGGCCCGCTCTCCGAGTAGTGTAGTTTAGTTAGTATACGTAGTTATTGTGGGACGTGCACCACTTTGTTGACTCATTCCCTAAACACCATGTTTTGTTTATCTATGTGTTTTTAAGGAAATGAACATTGACACAATTTCACTACTGAAACAATGAAATTTAATGAGTGTACATAATTCCTTAAAATTCGTAGTAAAATCTATTGCTCTTTGTTATGTATTTATAAATAGAATGGATGCTAAAAACAATTGTGTTGTTGATTAACATGATTACTTTATAAGATGCATGTAACTGTTCAATTGTACCTTGACGGCATTACATTAAATAATAACGTCAGTCAATTACGTTAACGACTGATGTGTAAACTCTATAAATATATATGTGCACTTTGAAAGTAACGAAGTCTGATAAAATTAAAAATAAACAAAAATGACATTATTAAATGTAATGTGACAGTAAGACGGCACGTGTGAATAGCACTAAAGCCGACGACTGATGTGAGCATTACGTATGTAAGGAAACGTATAAGACGGGCGAGTTATGTTACGGCATTACCTGACGTGATGTCAATACAGTGCAGCGACTCGTGAGCCAATCTACTCGTTGTATCGCATTATTACGACTAAAGTTTCAAATCAGTCGTCGCCTTTATAAATGTAACTAAAGTAGTAGAAACCTGTCAAAGTTCTTTTCCCAATATAAATTTGTCGAAACCCAATCGGTTTATAAAAACTACACATTGTTTGCATTTGTTTCAAGTTGGTACAGAACATGTAATGTTGGTTATATCGAAATGTTCCAGTTGCATAATTATAATATATTGTATTTTTATAATAAACTACATTTGTAATATGTTCGCACTATTATTTTCGCACTTGATTCTAATAAAAACAAAACACTTCCTACAGTCAGGTAAAACGAGTAGTTGTTCATCGCCATTAGTGATAGTGTAACCTACATCTGTGATAGTATGTGGAATTACCAGAAAATGCTACACTGTATGGTGGACTTCGTAGGTAACATAAAGGCACAGAATTTTTTTTTTTTGGTACAATTTATTTTTATTATTCATTAGTGTTCTCTTCGAAAGCGATACACAGAATATAGTGGTCATTCGATGCCATTTTTATAATATGATTTTCTTTAGCCTCAAAATAGGTCTTAGTTTCAGCAATTACTTTTTAATTTCGTTCTAGCCAGGTTTCTTATAAGCTGGGTACTCATTTAGCCGTGTAAGTAGCACGTAATGTATCAGACACAGTATCAGCCTGCAAGTGGCTACGGCTGGTCCGCGGTACACAGCGTATTTAGCTACGAGAGCCGGATCCGCAGTGCTCGCAACGACGTCACGCCGACAACATGTCACTCACACTCACACGGAGATGGTTTGAAGCTCGCGCGCACTACTCACTTCGCCAGCGGCCGTGCCCCGGATTGTGTCGATTCGAACTATTTCTCCTGCTTTGGGTTCGAGGGGAGTGTCAGACTCTTACTGACTAAAAACCACCCCGTGCCTACTCCTGCTTTGAGCTGGAGACCCGGTACCCATTTACGTTGTCCGCAGCTCCGGATCGGGCATTAGCCCTAATGGCCCCCATCTGTGGTCTGGCTCTTTGAGGCGCGCGCGGAACGCAACGCGCCGTACGCACGGGTCTAGTTCTGGTCGGGCGCCAAGCTACCCTTGCTCGCCGTCCGCAGACCCGCACTTACGGTGGCCGGAGATCGTCACGCGATTCCCGACACCTGGAGTGTCTTCTGCGGCGGCTGGGGCGTAAGGAGGATCGTTCCCTAACGCGCTCCGCCTCCTCTTTAGCTAGCGTGACTGCTTCGCAAAAGGAGGAGACGGCGTTCCATTCCCCCTCGCGCCGTACCATGACCTGAACCAGAGCCGGACGCGAGAGGTCACCGTCACCGATCACATCCCTAAGGAACCAGTGGTGCTCAGCCTATGCTGGGCACACCGCTACTGTATGCTCCACCGTGTCTTCCGGGTGGTTCTCGCAATGACGACATCCGGGCGTTTCCTCCCGCCGAATCCGAAACAGGTACCTACCGAATACCGAAACTTCCGTGTCCGGTAAACACCTGCATCAGGTGGTAGGTGAGGACGCCGTGACACCTCCCTAGCTGCTCCTCAAAGAGGTGACTTACTGCTGCTATTACAGCGAGCCCAACCTACGTACTCACTGGATACTCTATCTGACACGGGTATGCTATGTAGGTAGGTACTATATTTGATGTATTTCTAATATACTCACGATACAGGAGAAAATCGTGTCAGGGACACGTTTTTTAATCAACGAATGAGTTACCACGTGTCTCCATGTTTTATTGAACTCGTCAGTAATAGGTTCGAGTAATTAGAGGATATTAGGAGAAAATAGATAATTATAATAATCATTGTAGTTAATTGAGTATCTGCCAATGGCCTCATAGCCAAAAGCCTCGACCAACACCTGAGAAGGCTAATGTTAGATAGTTGGGTCAAGAGCCCGGTGCAGAAAGCAGTACTTCTGGACACGGCGCTTATTGTCCGGAAATTGTTGTCTCTTGAGTCCTGACTGCTGGTAGCTTGGATTTCTCCCGTTACTGGTGGGCTACTGCTTTTTATATTTTCATGTTTTTTTTTTTAATTAAATATTTAAAAATGTACTAAACAAGTAAGATAAATAAATAAATGAAAAATTGTAATCATGCAAGCGATATACAGGTATAGTCGTACCATTATACACAACAAGCAAGTTTAGCTACTCGACACTAGATGGCGCGGCCACAAATTATTTGGACAAATGTCAGCTGCAATTGGGTACTATCCTCGGTCAAAAATAAATTATTACAACTTTTCAATACAATAAAATATTAAAAAATAATCACACTCATTCATAAATTTGATGAACTATTTAATTTTCGATTTTTTCTAGCAAAATTTCTAGAAATAAGTCTATTTGACGTCAAAAACTTATGACGTCATAACGCACTATTTCATACAAAGTTCATAGAAAATATCGTTTTTGACGTTTCGAAAAAAGTATTGAATTTGACTAGTAGGAAAGTAGCCTATTGAATAATAAATATTTTGATAATTTACAATTGTATCACAGAAAATAGAGCGTAATTTTTTAGATTTCTATTTTATATATTTGTATATTTCGATTCTTATT
The DNA here is from genome assembly GCF_023101765.2 of Spodoptera frugiperda. Taxonomy (NCBI): domain Eukaryota; kingdom Metazoa; phylum Arthropoda; class Insecta; order Lepidoptera; family Noctuidae; genus Spodoptera; species Spodoptera frugiperda. The sequence continues at coordinate 12,486,468 of NC_064215.1, read as the reverse complement.
AGGGATTCACATCCCTAACCAAAATGTCGACGTCTATTTACTAGTTATTTGAATGTGTAAAGAGTTCTATAGCAATCACGGGGGTTGATTTCTTACATTATTATTATTTTCAAAAAATTATATAAAAATATTATATAACTATTAGGTAATTATATCCAGGGATTATTTACAAGGAGTTGTACACAGCTAATTACCTAGTCCGTACGCAGCCACATTATATTTTTAAAGTGCAGTAGAAACTTTCTGATCTTTGAGGAATCTACTTACTTAACAACTATGTATTGTGTGCTTTATAAATGTTTCTAATTCTAGTGATGTGATGTAAAAGTCTAATCTAATCTTTAACTACGAAAAGGGTGTTTAACGTTCCATGTTCGTAAAGTGTTGTCGTTTCGCTCTCAGACGAGTACGGCAGGAGACTGAATATATACCCAGCGAGTAATATGTTTCCCAACGTATGTAACCTTTCTATTCATCGGTTTCCAATTATTGAGAAAAAAATAAATTCAAAATTTAAAAAAACCCCGACACAACAACTTAAGTAATTTCCCTTTAAAAAGTAAAAAATAAACTCAATGTTAAAGTAGCTAAGAATCTATCATAATATACTTATACTATAATTTATATTCTTGTAAATGTATCGAGAGACGAGTCGATCGTGTGGATAACTACATATTATTATATTGTGTTACTCTATGCTGGGCTACCTATAAAGTGCGGTTTTGGGTTAGTTTTGGTGGACATGATATAACTTCAACGAAATCATAATTACCTACACACAATGAATGACTATAATATATTATACTAGGAATGAAGTAGTTCCCGGTCCAATAGTGAAGAGGGATGTCAGTACGAACATGTTTGGTCTATTGCAGTGACCATCGCAGGCTCCACCAGATGCTGCGTGAGGCGGCAAGTTGTACTAGTCCTGTATGTGTTTACAAAGGTGTTCGGTGTCGCTGTATCGTCGGCGTGTGTAGTGGGTAAGTCACGGGCGGGAGGCGGTCGAGGCGGCGCGCGCGCAGGCCCCGCCTGGCCGCGCCCGCGCCCCAGGCCCAGGGCCCCGCGCGCCGCGCCCCGCGCTCCCTCACCACTCTTACTAACATTCTATGCAAGCATTATGTTTGTTTGTTGCTCACTCTGCGTAGCTGCAGCCTACACGTATCATTATATTGTAAAAAAAAATATTAGATTGAATCGGTACTTCATCGCAAGTGGTGGACCATTATTATATAAACTATTTTGTATATAATTCTATTTGGATAGCAGTCAGTTATAGTATATAAATAATATGTATGTGATGCATATGGTAAATACATAATATACGAGTACAGTGGTGTGTATGGCCACGAAGGTTGCGGCTATTATTACTTATTACTCTTACCTACTTATAACGTATGGACAGTACCTATAGCTACCAATGAAGTATGTCAATAATAAAGTTCAATTTTTAGGTACTGCTATTATTTAGATTCACTCAATAGTCCTACCTAATAATGTATTCAAGATGTCTCAACTCAAGTCCCCAAGATACAATAATTTGGGGGCTACCGGTAATGATGAAACACCAAAATTAAACAAATTATTGTGATATAGTATAAGACCATAATGATTTGAAGTTCGTTAATAAATTTATTCTTACTTAATTCAATGAAGTATGTCAATAATAAAGTTCAATTTTTAGGTACTGCTTATGACTTACCTTTGTATGGTCAAATGTAAATAATTGTCGAATGGAAACAAAAAGTCTTATTTTCGTATTATTTATTAACAATATTGCATACGTATTAGGTATCTATTATACTCCACGCCACCCACAGTTAACAACAAACACACTCAAATCCAAACATTAATAAATTAATCAACTTTGTACACTTCAATAACATAGGAATGTATCTTACAATGCTATTCACTATCACACTGCGCTTCTACACCACTAGGAACCTAAGCAGGCTACACTATATTTACATCTGCTTAATTTTTTCCATTTTATGAATTAGTTAACATAAATATAACTAGAGAACAACAAACGTGCCGTAAGCACGCAACACTACCCTGTGCGGTGAGATCTGCCGTCGCGACTCGCAGCGACCACTCGGCGACTACATTACTTGACTATGAATGTATCTCGCTCGCGGTGCGGACGCTGTGCATGACGCAGGAGCAGCCGACGAACACGTTGATGACGTAGGGTTTGAAAGTATTGGCCTTCATCACCAGTATGGAGTCCTGCACCGAGGTGCACTCGAACAGCGCGCCGTCGACTCGTTTCGCGGCGCCGCAGCAGTTCACCGGTTCCATCTTTCCGGGGGCCGGACACTTCTCGTTCGGGTCCGCGGCGCATTTGATGATTTTGATTGTTTTTGGGATTCTGTCCATGTCCTCGTCGATTTCTACTTCTGTCCTGCACACGGATTTTTCAATAACCGCAGAAAGTTCCATGGGGCTAGCCCTGGCAGACACCGAAGTGGCGGTCAGTGCTACCGCCAGCAGCGCCACTGTGATGATATAATTCCGGCACGACATGTTCATTGAGGAAAATGAGTCGGGCTCGTGCTCGTCGGTTGAGATAACTCGTGAAATGTTGCGGTGAGCTGCCTGTCGCGCCGTTATATACTTGCCGGCCGCCGTCCACGGCTGTGTCATCACCGCTACCTCTCCCATACATTATTATGTACCTACATTTCCTACATCAGAAATTCCAATTTGCGTATGTGTAAAATTTTCCGGAAAGGAAGGTAAGTGCCTAACTATATATCTACTTCGAAATCAATACATATTATAAAACGCTTCTACGTGTTCATTTAAAATATGAAAAAAAAATAGTGTTACTAGATAACGAACGTGATTAAACATTTTTTTGTTTGTCTGTCTGTATGTTCAAGTATCATACAAAAACTACCGGTCCGATTACGATGATGGTATAATTATTCGTTAATATCCTTTGCATCGCACGGGGTACTTTTTATCCCGAAAAATATAGACACTAAAAACAAACTTAATTGTTCGGCTCGATTACGTAAACAACTAACACTGTGTTGGTACCTGTCGCGAATGAATACGAGTATAAACCCCCACCGTGGCTTGAAATTAGTCGAGCTTCCTTGTCCAACAGTTAGTAACGTGAGTTAGCTGTTAAACATATTTATAATGATCGACAGACCTCCTTACGCCGACTGATATCCATCACCACGCACCACGGTGCAGGCAGGCGTGAGAATTACTTGTAGGTGAGTGTTCAGTTAGTAGAGGAACTAGTTATTATTTCATCGCGCTGCAATAGCCAATACTTTCATGTACCAGGAAGTACGTATATAGGTATTTTTAATCAATGTTTTTTGTTGAGGGGGGGGGGACTAGGGAGTGTGAGTAGAATTTCTAATTACCTATATCTAAGTTTGACACGACCAACCCGCATTGAGAAAGCGTGGTGATTAATGCTCAAACCTTCTCCGTGTGAGAAGATGCCTTTGGTCAGCAGTGGCTACGAAAAGGCTGCTTATTTTAACTTGGCTGTTGTGTAGAATTATAAGTAAGACAATTGGCGTTTTTTACATTAGTATGAGTTCAGGTAATGTATAATGATGTCAACTTTGATTATTGTAGAGTGATGTAGCGTGTAGCGTGTAGTGCGCCGCCCGCCCCGTCGGCGACCGAGGGCGCCTAGCAACCTGGCCGCGCCACTAATTGGGGAACCTTTGAAAAAGATCAGTACATCATTGTAGAGGTTACTCTGCCAGACTGTTTGTATACACGGGATAATGGAACCTAACGAGTGAGCGATTACGATCAAACTACCAATAATTTCCTCACAGGGTACAACGTTACTGCTTTATTTATTATGTCCTAATTCTTTACTCCTCAATGATATTTGAGTAAATATTAATTAACCACACGTTTGTAATATTGAGAGACTACAATTTGTACGAATTCATCTTGTCTATTAGCTATTCTGAATTCCAACATTTTCAACGCTAACGCTAAAATAATGTGCAGATAATATCTTTCAAGCCTGAAATAAATGTTATATTCGGAATTTTTAAAGTGATTAAAAAAAACAAAGCATAAAAGTAAATACTAAAATAATAAAAAATTGTCAAATGAAATGGACAAAATGGATGGAACTTGCTAGGGGTAAATAAATGATTGTCCTGTTCACATGTATAGGTTGTTGTGGAGTAGGTACGAGTGTGTTCATGAACCCACATGTGGGACGTTGACCTGGCGGGCACAGATCGTCGGCTAGTGGCTTGTCCACCTCTAAGGGGACTTAATTTGCAATGACCAGTCGCCTCTACCCCATAGAGGTCACTAAACAGCTCCAGCTACTGGTCAAATATGTTTCCAACATGTACTTTAGTATCTTCCACCGCCAGTTAAGGCCGCTTTGTTAGGGGGATAATCATCGAGTGATGGACACTCTTCCTGTACTTGGCTAAAAACCACCCCGTTCCTACTCCCGCTTCGAGCCGGAGTCCTGGTCACACGTGCGGTTGTCCCCACCCCCAGTACTGAGTACCTCTCTGGAAATATCTGTCAGCGCCAGTAGAGCAGCCACTGGCAGAGTTACGTGCTCGTAATTGTACACTATTGCTGCCTTGCTGAGAGAAAACAACGTGTGTGCTGTGTTCTACTGCGGAGTAATACGTTATGTCATACGGATAATTATTACAGCTAGGGAAACCCTGCTAGGTGCTTCAGGAAAGTCAAATACTTATAAATAAATATATCTAATAATAATTGTGTATTCTGGACTTTTGATTTTATGTGTTCAATGCACTACGCATGACATGTTTAACAGTTGAATCGAATTCCAATGAACTGTAAGAACAAACAATAACATGTATGTAATACATAATATACTTATTATAAACAATGAAACATTCAATGTATTATTAATTATCTTTGTATATTTATCACACCCTTAGAATGAGAGTGACATAAAGTGGCGTTATAAAATATACTCTACGACCAAAGAGCTAATCCATAAATCTAGTAAAAATCAATCGTATGGAAATTGGAATAAATCCGATTCTAATATGCTATACGGAAGGAATCCCAAAAATCTATTCAATACTATATTTTTTTGCGTGAGAGCGTCTGGCTTATTTCCTACAACTTGCAGTTTTTGGATTCGGTCACTTTCATTCTAAGGGTGCGTCTCATTTATTGAGGTAGGTACATAAACCTACCTCAATAAATGGGAAAAATATTAGTTATTATTACAATTGTACCTAGTAGCCGTAGTTACATATTGTGGTAAAGTATATATGATATGTTCAATAAGCCACTATTCATACTTTCCTCCCAATTTTGGAATATAAAGTGTGAGTGAACGTTACAAGTAGAGCCCGCGGTCGCGTGTCGTGCGCGCTGACTCACCGCGCACTTACTCATCGGCGCCGAGACTCCTCGGACCTCAGAGGAAATCAGACTTTTACATCCTCATATATACTTTCCATATATTTGTCTAATATACAGATTATCAGTGTAATAATCAATGATTGCTTAGTAACTCGTAGCAAACACAAGAGCGATGATTGTAACTACAGCGGTACGGTAGTCCAGTGCTGCAGTACCAGCCAGTGTACTCGAGTACTAATGGCCCGCTCCCGGCCACCAGTCGTGTCTCCTCATGTCGACCACTCAATATTAGTCCCAAATCAGCTGTTGTTTTGGCAATTATTGTAGTGATTCTGATTAGATAATATTGTGACGAAGTGTTGTAGTTATCGTGGCCAAATGAAATCAATAATAATCATGAATATGCAATTATGAATGTAGGTAGCCGGTGCGGCGCGTGTTGTCCTGAGAGTAAGATTATTGTATTACAGCAAAGTATCGCTGTAATGTATTCGCAGTCAGTGTTACCTAGTGTTATAATCTGGTCTGTCATGTACGCGTCAGTGTAGGTAACTTAGTTATCTACAAGTTCAGTTAAACTTCAGCAAAAAATGAAAAATGTAGTATAATTATTCTCAGTTACTTTTGTAATATTAATTAATTCACTTTAGTAATGAAATGTAATGTAACTGATTGAAGTTTTACATCGATAGACATTACTTTGTATTCAATGTATATACATATTATATTCATATATGTATCTGTACGTTACGCTTGGATGGTACGATTTGGTGCGAGCCGGTGATATTGTCGGCAGGACAGATGTAAAAGGAAACCACACATTTATAAAAAACATATTTTATTTTTTCAATCAACATTTGCCGAGACCAGCTCTGGCATTCTGTTTACATAGTTGCGCCTGCGCATCTTTGGTAAACTACACAATAAAAACTATAATATCCTTAATAACAGACTTGTCAACATTATATAGCTACTTACTTGTCTAACCTAGCACTGTACACCGGCGGCGTCCGGCCAGCTCCGGCCAGCTCCGGCCAGCGCCGGCGGGCCGGTTCACAACCATAAATAAATAATAAATTAACTGCGAGCACTACAGGTCCATTGTCAATTACAAACACTCACAAAATAAATTATTGGAATGGTGCGGAATGCATAGGAACTTGCGGCGCGGGATCCGCTCCGAGCTGTCGTTGATTCCCACCTCGATGGGCACATGGTCTGGTTGGCTGCGTCCGCTCACACCGACTCCTTCGGGCGCGGGCTGGCCAGTACACGGGCAGCCGCCAGCAGCCGCCAGGAGTATAGACGCTGCGATAAACAGGTATCTTTCGTGCGACATGTTTTGGAATGGTGCGGAATGCATAGGAACTTGTGTGTGCCCGCGGGCGGCGCGGGCGGCCGTCGCGGCGGCAGCGGCTCACGACACCTCCGCGGCCGCCGTGGTCTCCTCGATGAGGCAGGTGCAGCCCACCGGCACCTTGATGACCTGCGGCGTCTCGTTCCCCTTGAACGTGACGTGCACCCAGTCGTAGATCTCCACGCACTCGGTGACGAAGGCGTGGTGGTGCTGGCGGCAGCAGCCGTGCGAGATGTGGTGCTCGGTGCACAGCTTGTTGGGCCGCTCCGCGCACCGCAGGTACTTGATGCGGCGCGGGATGCGATCCGGGTTGTCGTTGATTTCCACCTCGATGGGGCACATGGTCTTGTTCACTACGTCCGCTAAGACGAACTCCTTCGGCTGCGGTCTGGCTAATACATAGGCAGCCGCCAGAAGTATAGATGCTGCGATAAACAAATATTTTTCGTGCGACATGTTTTTCGTGTTAGGTGATTACAGTGTGTCCAGTGGTAACGCGCTCTCGTAAAGGCTGACTTGCGAATAGTAGGTGTGGTAATACGACGTCGACTTATATCCGTGCACCTTGTCGGAGAGGCGGGCGGCCGCCCGAGGCGCGGGTGGACTCGCGCGCGGCGGCCGGCGCGCCGGCGGTTGCACGCCAGACGCGGGCCGACCGCGCGCGCGTTCACTCCTCCAGTAGCGGCCGGCGCGCGCGAGTTTACATTGCTACGTCGCTCACTTTGCGCGTGTTTGTAAAACTGTGCTGTGAAGTGAATCTATGTTTGATTACGAAGTTGGACTGTAGTGACATATTCGGGACTGTAAGATATTGAACGCCTGTGTAATGTTTATTTGGACAAGAATAGTGTCGGACCAGTTGTACGTTATCTTCGTGCATATAAGTATTTAGATATTACATTTGTTACGTGAATCTGATCGAGTGATAACATGGCACGATGCCGCAGGGTGACAGTAGCAGGTGCGCCACTCGAGCCCTACGTTCGTGTATACTTAGGCTGAGTTCGATGTGAAATGTTTTGTAAATAAGCCATAATGCACCGCTGCACCAGACAGCACCTCGCTGTGCTTCCATCCCTTTACTTCACTCAGCACGAGCACCGGTGTACAGCGCGACAGAGGGCGGGAGTGGGCGGCGCGCGGCGCGCGGCACGCGGCGGTAGTGGCGCGACGCAGTTACACCGGCATGGACGGTCTGGTTTGTTTACAAACATTTCACGTCGAACTTGGCTCGAACATTGTAGTGTGATTGGTATCGTATTTCATATATATATTATAATTCTGCTATTAAAGGATGGGTCACACGTCATTTTAATTATGAATCCACGTGAATCATGCACAGGAGCCGATTGTACTGTGCATCGGCATGTGTGTTGGCAAGGGTTCATGACACAACTATTGAACATATTAGTTCAGGCCAGTGCGCATGCAGCAGTCAGCGAGTACGAGCGCGGGCTTGCAGCGCCACTGCACGGCTCACTCTAGTCTCGTTACAATCATGCAGAACGTCAATGAACTCTGGTACTCATCGCACATTGACAACGACGCATGCAGTCCGAGCTTGACCAAACTCATTCATAGTCTTCATTCTCATCAATTGTTGAGATCAATCTTAATATGGAGACAGAAAGAGACGGCACCACGCGCAGTATGCGTCCTGCTCGCACTATTAGCACTCAAACTCGTTAGGTAGTCATTTACTTCGCATTCTATTACAAGCGTCATTTAGTATGACTTTAATGGCTTGAGTTTAGTCATAAAAGTTTTGTAGAACACCGCTGTTTTTTTGTTAAGGTGGGAAAATAGTAATCTAATGACTTCTCCCACCCTGGGCGAGGCGAGAGGGAGTGTCAGACTCTTACTGACTAAAAACCACCCCGTTCCTACTCCTGCTTGTCGAGGGGAGCCCCGGTAAACCCGCTAAGTAGTCCGCAGCCCCGGGTCCGGTATCAACCCTACTGGGCCGCATATGTGGTGGTCTGATGGCTCCTTGAGCACACACGCACGAGTCTGGTTCTGGCGGGCCGTCCGCAGACCCGCACTTACGGTGGCCGTGGCAGATCGGCGCGCGATCCCCGACGCCCGGAGTGTCTCTCGCGACGGCTGAGGTGAGGAGGTTCGTTCCATCACGCGCCCCGCCTCCACCTTAGCTAGCATGACTGCTTCGCAGAAGGAGGAGACGGCATCCCAGGTCCCCTGTATAGATATGGGTATCCATACATGGGTCTAGATTGATAGAGAAATTACGAGTTTGCTGAAAGTATTGTGCTCAATATCCAGATATTGAGCACTGTATGTATTATATTCATTTCATAAATACTTTTTAACAATCTACTAAACGTTATTGTCTACCTACCTGTGCCGTACTCAGATTCATTTGATGACTGTTTAAACTATTCTTCAGTAAAGATTTCGTTTAGAAAACAATTGCTAAGGACTGGGTTCTGATAGACTAAATGACTCCGAGTACGACATTGAGTGTTCTAATTGTACAAAGATATCCCGGTAGAAAAAACATATTAAAGAAAGTTTTGCGACGTAGTTTCTCGTAGCGCGGCTACACAGACTGCTACGGCGCCGTAGTCGGTGCTACGGAAGGGTTACGAGAGAGTTATGCAATACATACCTTATCAAATTATTGGAAGAAATTAAATAAACATAACTATTATAAAATTCGATATATTTTTATGTGAATGAATATACATAGTTACATATTCCAAGTAAAATACAAATTGGAAGTGTTCATTCGAGTGTTGGACTGTATGTAAACATGACGGCGTGCGTTGATAAGCACGCGGCGGTGGTGTCGCTAGTGTGCAGGGTGAGGTCAAGGCGCCGACCGGGCCCCGGCGACACGCGCGCGTTCAATGTCTTCGTGGACAGTTTCCTGTAGTTATCGCACGCAATAATTGTGTAATTAGCAATAACTAATTGTTTTCCCGTTCGTTGTGGTTGTAAGCCAACGTCAGCGGGTTGCTCGCGGGAGCGCTCGCTCGGTCGGACTAATGTTTCATTCATAATCAAATTGAGTACAAGTAAGCGAGTGCTGTTTTATTACTCACGTTTTATTTAATTGTTAATTAGTTCCGTTTTTAACATTTGTAGAGAGTAGTACTTACAGTTTCACAGTAGGTTCACAAATAATTTCAATGCCTGTTAGTGACGACTGGTACTAGTGTAACGACAGCGAGATTAGCGAGACTTCGTGTTTCTTCAGCAGATCACTGTAACAAGTTTGTATGAGTTACATTAAGATACGACATGTTTCATGTAAACTAGCAACTTTAGTCTAGTTCTCTGTCTACATAATATAAGCGTCTGTACGTACTTATATGGGGATAAATTTATGGTAAACAAATAATTTATCAATAACGATAATTTACATATTAAGATAATACATTTCCAAATTTAGTTTTGGTAGTAGATATGTCCTAATATATTCTCGTCACTACAACAGACGGGTTTGCTATGGTGGTAATAATCATATAACTGAATCGATATTATAGTAGTCCCTCGTCGCCGCAGTCACTATGATAAGAGTACCCTGTAAAGCTAGAGGCAGACATGTTACACGGGTGACATAATACAGCTGACAGCGGGCTCCGCACCGTGTTGTGTGTGCCCGCGGTGCATGTACTACACGGGTGTCAATGCACTTCTTGGACTGAGCCCGTCCTGCGGTTTATTGCTCGACTGTTGTCGCGCAAGTTCACAGTACCAATAAACCGAAAAGATTCGGTTTGATTGGACTGTTCCATTTCAGCCGAAACAATTTGACATAAAACGTGACAACACATTGACATATAATTTGTCTGATGGCCGAGTAGTCTTGTAGGAGTAGTTCATTGATATAGTATTAGCACACGTTGTTCCCGAAACAGTCGACGTGGACTAATGGAAGTTCCAGTTATATGAGCCACAGAGTACACTGTATCGTATTAAACTAGACCAGAACAATGCGAGGTGACAATGATGTAGAGCTCATTATAATTGTCTATTAGCAAAGTGTTACGTTGTATAGAATGGGTAAAGCCCCGCGCTGAGCCGGCGCGGCGGCGTGTTGCTATCAGCGGCGCGGCGGAGCGCTACACATGCACCTGTAATTGTATGCCCCGCACTCTGCACATTTTCATGTTGATTGCACAATTATGTGACGTACCATAATAAACCTACTTAGTACGAGTAATTTACCAGTATTTATGGTTTCATTCGTTTCCAAAAGTTGATGTGCCTTGTATATCTCCGGGTACTGCAACTAGTGTTACAGCAGTCGTCAGCGGCCGCCTACATTGTGGCGGCACCGATGTGTAAATGTGGTGTAGTTAGTACTACTTGTGTTTAAGGACACGTTGTAATTATGTTGTACAATATTTTTATAATTTATTTATTAATAAATGAGTAGTTAGGTAACGGATTTCCACATTTAGTAACATGAGTAGACGTAATACAGGTACAGTTACCTGGTGGTTCGTTTTCCTGCTCGGCTCCATACAATATTACCCAAAGTTACGTTTCGCGTGTCACGTCAACTCGCGTTTACCTCCATAGTTCCACAGAAATGCCCATTGCCTTCTGTATTTTCCGCTAGTGAAAGTTTCCCAAACATATTATATACATACGTATTTATCTACCTATACAATTGTACATCATTAATTAAAAATAAAACTTGTGAATCTCGGAAAAGAAACATGTTACTCACTCATACCTATAATATTAGAAAATAATATGTAACGAAAATATAATATAATGGTAAACATGTAATATAAAATATGAATTGTTTGTTTATTCCTAATACGTATTGTAATAGTTTACAGAACATTGTGGTAACAATATCATTAATGGTTCCTTAGTTATGTGTTTATGTTTGTATAACTATAACTTTCTACTTTTATATTGTGTAAAATCGGTCTGATATGTATAGACATTTTAACGCGTACTACATATTATATGTTTGTAAAATTTCTTTGACAATAAACGATTTAAATAAAAGACTGAATTAAGTTTTATTTGCATCCTTAGATAAGATTAGCTCGGCCCTGCCGGGTCACAGCACGGCGCACGATAACTTGTCGATAATCTGATAATACAATATTATCGTATTTGATACTTTATCAACGAAACTATGTACGTGAGATAAACACATACACACGTAGCAGGTACATAACACAAACCTAATTACTACAATAGAATTGCACCTGAAAGAGTAGAGTAGTTCTCATAAAGTTAAAAATAACATGACCATGGCCAATATTCTAATACTGCAACATAAAATATGACTTGTAACAAATTGGCCGAACATAACATATTCAAAACAGTTTTTTTATTTTGGGAGGGAAAAATTATCCAATGACGTCTCTCATCTTGGGCGAGGCGAGAGGGAGTGTCAGACTCTTACTGACTAAAAACCACCTCGTGCCTACTCCTGCTGTGGTGGCACTTTAAGGCGCGCGCGGATTCAAATCTATGTTGGAATGATAATAATGAATACTAATATAAACAAGTGTATGCAAGTACCGCAGGCTGGGAATATTCATTGGTAAAAAATAATTGAACTATGTGAAAAGTACATGTACAATATGTTCATATATGTACATATATCAAACATTATATATGTTAATTGAATCCAAGGAAGATTTGAACAGTATCTATTTATAAAATAGAAACATCTTTTCATCATAATATTAGCTGAAGTAGAAGTGTATAAGCTGGTTGTGTTCAAGTGAATAAATAGCCTGCAGGCAGGAAACCTAACAAGTTCCATCATTGACCACATGGTGGCTTACCACGAAGCGAGATAGTGGTCAAACATACATAACCTCACGCCTGTCTCCCGTGGGGGTAGGCACAGACTATGGAACGCCAATTACTATGAATCTTACGCTACCTTTTTCGCTTCATCAACAGTCATCAGTCTTTTCAGCGGTTAACCGACGTTAACGGTAAGGGTGGCCAAACACCGAACTATAATACAATCAACTGAATTTTCAATCAGAAAATGGGTTTTCTGCCCCTCTGTATCTCATATTTTGCAAACTCCTGACACTCGAGAGGAAGTTGTATGAGTCGCGTGATTGTGAGGACGCGGGCGGGGGCGCGCGCGAGCGGGGGCGCGCGGGGGCGGAGCGGCGCCACAGCCTTGAGGGTGTCCGCCGCACCGTTATGTGTGATTCAGATCGCTCGCGTGCCAATGCTATTACCGACATAACATTGCCTCCGCTTACATCTGCAGTAAAAACCCACCAGGACGATACGTCATGACTGCCAAAATTTCGAAGAACTTTACTTCACTTACACAAGTAAGTCATGCAACATAAGTTGCATTTAACCTTTTTTAGAAGCACAGTAACTTAATTTTTCTATCGTAATTTACAGGAACGAAAGTATGAATGTCACTTGATAACAATTTGTAGCAAATATTCATAAAGTAGTTGTACGCTGGATTCTTTGTTTTGGCGTGTCTGGTAACACAGAATAATGTACGCGTGTGAAGCGGTCTATTGGCAATAATTTGGTCATTAACAGTAAATAACATGGAGAGTCGTAATTATGTATCGTACATAAACTTGTACAACAGGCCGGCGCGCGCGCAGGTAGGTCGCGTGCCGCTATCGTGAGATTACATTATCGCGCCGCGCGTGACACAACACTGGCGCTGACTCAGTCCCCGAGACATCGTCCATAGGAAAATAATGTGTTGCAATACCCAAATATTTTTATGATTAACACATTGATTATAAGCCTACTAGTCTAAAAATAAACTATTAGCTAGCCTTCATGATATAGGTAACAGGTTTATAACGATTACTGTTTCATGCTTGAAATACAGAAATAGATAATTTATTACATACAATAAAGGATTAAGAGATAGGAGCTGAGTTAATAACGTGTGTAAATAGTGTAACTACTACATAGATACAAGTAGTACGTGTGACGACACGCGACACAACGTAGCGGCGTAGCAGCGACTACGCGCGCTTGCTACGCCGCTACGAAGCAGACGCGCGTTGCAGTCTTTTCTCACGCACTCAAAATTTCATAGAATCCGTCAGTACTTTTGGAAAGTGAAAATAATGTAATGTGTGTAGGTAACATTTGTTATGTATCTAGTTGTGTTGTCTTACATAATTAATGCTAATAAATTATATATTTAGGATATTTTGTCTGTCCATTTACATGCACACACTCGGACATGGAATATAGTTAGACGGTGATACATACAAACATAGCATGCGTTGCGTTGCGGGCATTGTTTGCAGCTCGCTGTAAATCCCCGCCGCTATCTGTTACAAGATCGACGCGAACAAACTGTTTGCCCAGCCAGTTGACATAAAGTGGCACTTACCTCGGACGCTCTTCTAAATATTTGCGCGGTGTAACAACATACATACTAATCATTTTTACATAAACACATTAAGGTTCGTACATAAACAGTACATTTTATTTTGGCTAAACAAGTAAACGAGTTTGGCCCCCAGGCGAGATGGTGGACAAACACCATCCTATTAACTTTTTAAAAACGAACTTCTTTTATTTGATTCTTCCATCGTCTAGAGATTAAAGCAATAGGATTGTGTATAGGAACGTTTGTTTGAAATCACATTTTTTGCGCCAACTATGTCTCTCCGTAGAACATACTTGTATTACTCATTGCTGCGGAAAAGTTAGTGTTAGTACGGTTTAGTTAAAGTTTGATGACGTCGAAGCGGGCAGCGCTTGCGCAGGAGACCGGTCCAAGCGCGCACGCACCGGCGCGGCGGCTGGCACCGGCCGACACACAGGATGTAGGAACATCTATCCATACCGTAACTGAGGAACAAACTGACAGGTCATTACTACATCAAGTCCTCAGTTGAACATACTCGCGCTAACTCAACATTGTTAACTTCGAAATACGACTACGTTGCACGTGCACGACACGCAGCTCATGATGAAGAGCCCCTCTGTGACTCGAAACTAGTAGAGCTTTCCTCCATTAATTTACGCGAGTAAACCGTGATTTTTTTAGTTAATTTAGTATGTCTCACGATAGTTATTATAAAAATACATAGATAGTTTACTACTTCAACTACTTGTTTCGTTCGAGAATACTACAGGAGCCCGCGTATGGAGATAATGGAGCGGCGGCGAAAGTACAAGTGATACTCTAGCTGGCACAGCTCAGGACATGCAGGCGATGGCAATGACATACAATTACTTTAAATATTGACCGACGCGAGGCTATGGACTTGTGGTTTGTGGCTTGTCCGTTAATGGAATAAAGTAGGAAACTGTGCCAAGCTGACTGAGACACTGCTTCCAAACTCCTTGCTGTGCTCGCGTGTTTGTGATCTACGCTTTCTCTTTCGTCGAGTGGCTACTTACACCAACATGTTTGAATTTCGCTTCACCAACAAGTAATTACAGTGCAACTTACTTTGGTTTAGTTGTCATCGTAATGTGGTGCCACTGGCGCAGTGTGCCAAGATGTTGTGCACTTTATAGTCGAACAACTGAGATGCATTGTTGTTGATATTGTGATCCTTGTGCTCATGTACAGGCGCGATGGTGTCGAGTGTGTGGGGGGCGGTGGGGCGTGTTGTGCCCTCTAAAGTTGCCAAAGAAAGCTACAAACTCAATGTTTTGCGGTTAATAGTGTAAACCCCGGCGACCGCAGCTCCACCTTTGTTGAGACAAGTATTCATTACAAGCACTAATAGCTCGCGTGGCACTCGATAATGACCCGCCGGCACATCCGGCTGCTGTTTGTAAACCTTTCACTGATCGACTTCTCTCATTAAAATAAGATACCCTCCACATATGTAAGGGAAGGTTCGAAATACAACATTTTTATAATTCGATAAAGTTCTCAAACTCCTCAACAAAAATAAGCCGCGCAGCGAACGAGTTCATCAATATATTTTGTAAAGGTCATGAAAATGCGCTTGCCTCTTCGTTGTAAAGTACGTGCACACAGACCAACATACAGCCTCTAACTAGTAGGCCGGCTTAGTGCGGAGTACCGCTCATAGTTTGTTCTAACGTCTACGTCACAAACATATTGTCGTTCAGTAGTCGGTACTATGTTTCTATGGCTGCCAATCTTTCGACCACATCCAGGAATATGGACGGGAACGATGATATTACGACAATTATTAAATAATTGTTCAAATATTTGTATCTAATGTAAAGTATTTAATGGTTTTCCTTTAAACGTGTCCTTGTGGGCCAATTATAACAATACTTATCCTGACTCATTTCGATAAAAAAAACTTCTAAATTTAAATTCAGTGTTGCTCAGGGAAAATCAGTATTATATGCATATATTATGTATATAACTAAAATTAAGTAATGTTGAGACTAGAGATGCCACTAATAGTGATTTGTCCGAAGTACCGAATATTCGGCGGCCAGGAGTATTCGGTATTATGAGTATATGAAAAGCGTAATCGCAGTTTGCTGACAAAAATGCTAAATATGTTGTTATCAGCTGCTCATATTATTTTACTTACAAACATTAGCCATTTGTGTTTGAAAGGATCTTTTCGAATAATGCATGTTTTTTGTTATTATTTGGTATTCCGAATATTAAAAAGTATCGATTAGGCCGAATACCGAATACTTAGTAGCTGAATATTCGTGGCACCTCTAGTTGAGACCACATTATTTAAATAAGAGCCACATATTGTTTTAATTTACCTGTGTATTTATATAATAATTAATAAGGCCATCTGCTGTGATTACAGTAACTATGGACGTAACGCCCTATTATTAGTTGTCGACCACGGTGATATGAATTATTAGGTAAGGATTTATGTAGACGTGACTTTTATGTAATTAATTTTATATAAATTAATTTTATATAATATCAAATTTGTACCTAATAATATAATAAACTGGCAATTTCCAGTTTGTTGCCACACAAGCCATAGATAACACAATGATGACAACAGGTTTCTGTGATACAAGTATGTATTTACCGAGTAACTACTTTTCTTCAATTATTTATACCTTACCCCGTAGTCCTATACATTTTATTTTTTATGAAAACGGGGGTAATAGGTGATGCAGATGGATCACGTGATGTAAGATTAGAGAAGGAGTTACTAACGTCCTGGAACTTCGCGACACCAGAAGAGTCACAAGTGCGTTGCCGGCCTTTTGGGATTGTGGACTTTTAGTAATCTCACTCACACGGCGTAATATAACGCCAGCGTTGTTTCACGCCTGTTTTCTCCAGACGAGCCCGCCCGAAGTGTCGAAGCATAGCCGTCCCACTTGTACGTATGCACGTTTTATTATTTGTCCCATATTAATAATAACGGTAATCCGGGTGTATGTCTGTGTTGCGAGTCAGTGTGTGCGCGTGTGTGCACGAGGTGCGCGTGCGTCACACGGGACACTTTCACTGCCCTCTTTCTCCGCGGCCTTGACCCGGCGCCGCGCTGTGACATGACGCATCCGTTCTACTGTTATCACATTACTTAATCAGCCGCACTAGCCGACCTCGGCAGTAGACGTAGGCTCTATCTATCTGCAACAGGCGACAGCACGGCTGACACAGGAGCAGGGTGACGGCGACGACTCGATTCCCGCACGAAACCACTCTTACAAGAATGTGATTGGTTTTTTATTGGTTGCAATGTGTATGTCCAATATGTGGGTATACATGCAACACGTCGGTGCGTGCGGCGCTGCGCAACATGGTGCAACGTAACCTAAATGTGCCTTCGGTTTATTTACACGATGCGGTTCGCGGCGCCTGCGCACGCCCGTCTACTCGTCATCTTGTCCTGTTTACTTATTTTTTATTTACATTACATCAATTGAACACAAAACACAGCGCAGTTATTACGTGCCTACACGACACGGGCGGACGTGACGTAACAACGGCCGCGTCACGAGTTACTCCACAGTTGGTCCATGTGTGCGCGCGGTCCACACGCTGCCACCTCCGCCTCCGCCCTCGTAGTAACGGGACCTCACGCTGTGCCTACGTGACGATACACGTGACGTTCAAATTTCTCTCCAATATTCACTAGTATTGTCGAAGCCTGGAGCATTTCATTCCAAAGGGTAGAGTAGCGCAACGCTATACGTAGTGGCGGCGAAACTTACTGACTTTATTGATAAGATTGAGGACTATATTCGAGAGATACAATAAGTAAATACTTTGCGTCAACTGTCGTAAGAAGACAACAGCGTTCGATGGTGGCGACAGTGTCTCGACAGTGACTGTTGTGGTTTGTACGTACACTGCAAGCCGGCGGTCCGCGTGTGTGGGAGCCACATGTCAGTGCTCTGCTGCCAGTCGGTGTAGCTGTGGGTGCTGCGGCCTGCTCGGGGGCTCTCAAGTGGACGCATGTGTGGGACGCGCGCCGTGCACCCGCCGGCCGCGGGCGGTGCGTGCGTGACGTAGTGCGCGTGCGACGTGACGCCGCCGTGACGTCGCCGTGACGTGCGCCGCGCCTCACACGCCTCCACATGCGGCGCCGACTTGAACAAACAATTACATGCTCCAAACAAACTGTTCCTATGGCAAATCCGCATCCTTCTCACACATCACACATGTCATGCAATCAGTAAACTCAAACATCTAAATAACCCAGATTACTTGTTGTTTACTGAAAACTACGTCAATTACTTCTTTTGAAGTGACCGAAGAAATCCTGGACAGTGCCGGCCTATGTGTGCCCACGAGTTCTGTGTAACGGACGCGGTAACAGTTTGTGTCGATATTTGTTCAGTGAGGCAGTCATGTGCCTGCCGTTACTTGCTACATACGTACATACATGTATACATAGGTGTAACGTATAATCAAGTTACAGAATGAGCGATCGACATTATCGGCCAGTTCCGGTTGGCGCGCGCCTCCAGCTCGATAATTAACCTGAAAGCTGACGTTTCGTGACATAATCCGGCTGGCGGATGCGGCTGTTATCTCATATCTGTTCACAGTTGTAAACAAATAACATCGAGTACAGTCATTGATAACAGAAGCCCAGCAGAGAAGCCTACAGCGATGTCTCGGCGCGTGATTCACGGCAGGACCTCGTATCGATGTTATCTCTGCTTATCTTAATATCGTGCAAAGTCCACGCGGCTCACTATCTCATCGATAATCACATTCATTATTTATTGCAATCGGAAATTAACTTTTATTTCCGTATGACATCATTTCTAATCGTATGAAAATTCCCATTGACACACTCGAAATGTTTGATAACTTTAAACTTACAAAACAGGCCAATAGTCACTAGATAGTATTAGATAAATACAGAAGTAGGGACTCGTATCTTATATCGATGGGATAATTGTTTATCGAATATCAATGAAATGTAAAAAAGTAATTATGTGCTAACGTTTGAACTAGTGAACAAATAAATAATTTGTCAGGGAGATTGTAAAAAGAGTAACGATGGAGTTTCTTGCTCGTTCTTCTTCATTCGAAGTTACACTTTGGAACGAGCACTTAGCTTCACTGACGGACAGACTGACTATTTACTTTTGTCTTAAGGTATTAATTATGCGTTCGCGTTGACATTTTTCAGACAGGTCTGGTCGTCACGGTTATTGAAGCGAGGAGAGTGATGAGCGAGGATCGAGTTATGTGGGACTGTCGTACTATAGGAGAGTGCGAAGGTGCTTGTAAAACTTACGCAGCAGAACGAAAAGTACTTGCGTTTGGTCTTTCTAAAAATATTTTTATAATGTGCTTAATTTTTGTTTACTTACATACCTTAAAAGTAGTCGTCCAGCCCACATTACAACAAATAACTTTACTAACAAATACCGTTTCGAAATGTTGTATGCTGGACACTTGGTGTGACAGCCGCCACACCAATAAATGATTTATAAATTAATGAAACGATACACGACTGTTATCATATGACTAGTGATGCACACATTTATACATTTACACCCTTATTCATAATTATACAACGAATAGTAACTGTGTGAGTGTGGGCCTCTCATTGGAGATAATGAAACACCGAGATAACTAAAAGAATGGCTTGATTATTATCAATCACTTGTTCATTTGCGAGGAGACATTCGATAGAAACCGGCCGTTATAGACGTTGTGGTGAATCCGTGTGACGCAGATAAGGGTGTGTTGTAAGTGCAATTATTTATCTTTAGTAAAAAAGGAAGTAGTTATCGTAAAAGCTTGACAAGCGCCGGGTGGCGCTCCATGCGTCAGACAGCGCCGCCGCCGCCGCCGCCGCCGCCGCCTGCTACTGAGAAGCTGCGGTAGAGATCCGTTTGACACAATAACACAATAATCTTTGTGAGCTACATCCGCTCCAACAATACAAGTAAACACTTTCGGGAAGGTTCGGGCATTTCTAATAATTTTCTGTAAAGGAACAATGAAAACAATACGCAAAATGGGCAATCCATTGAAGAAACGATAGTGAAGCATGCGTTAGTCACCGCATTCATTGCCTGTCAGCACAAACAATAACTTGTTACCAGGATATCGATTATGGAGCAGCCGATTGCCGAGATAACATCAGTAGGCACAACTGCAGGCAGCCGCAGGTTGTACGGAATGTTATCTACATACGAGTATAGGTCAATATTTACAGATTAGCCTGATAGCTTATCAAACAGCAACACAATATTGTGACATCGCTTATATTTCGCAACATTGACAAAAGTTGATGAAACCGGTTGCTTTTACTCTTATCACAGCGTACCTATTGTTTATCGGTCGTGTATTGTTCGTAATCTTAAATGATTGTTTGAGGTTTTACGGCGGTGGTGCGGTCGGGCAAGTATTGAATGAACTCTGATAGTAAGCTGTAAAACCATTCAGTTTAAATTCTTTTATTTTGGTTGTCGGTAGCGCATGAGTCACGTCGGTGTTGTCTTACAATTCATGCGCCGCACACACACATACAAAGCCCCCAAAGCTCTGGTAAGTACAGCACGACATGTCCTGCGAATGTGTGGATGCTGCGGGGAGGCTGTCAGGCCGGCACGTGACGTAGTCGTGCTCACTCGTGCTGGCGAGTGCTATCGCCGAGAGGGGCGCGAGACAAGAGATTTCAGTTTCTACGAAATGGGCACATTTGGTGACTCAGACCAGACCACAGCTTTCAATTAAAGCTCATCATACTTGATCATTCTGAGATTAGTCATTATTGTTTTATTTGCTGATCGGTATTTTGCGGTTATAGAGTTTGATAATTGGAATATAGGGGCGATGCTTGCAGCAGCAGTGTGTGGAGGGCACTGACCTGTAGGCGTGCATGGTGCGACGTGCAGCGTGCACTCGATCGGCGGCGACGTGTGTGGACCTGTCTCGCTCGTGGACTAACGGCGCAGGAATGCCTGCACTTCCAAGAAACAAAAGGTGCAATAAAAAGTGCAGTCTGACGTCAATGGGAGGAGAAAGCTCCGGGCACCGCTTCGTTGAGTTTTTGTGGCGATTAGGGGTGGCTCGGCAACCTCCCGGAATGTTGTGAAATTGTTTCCGAGAGCTTTACGAATTGCCTAAATAATATAAGTAAAGTAAAAAGCCCATGGTGGTGAGTAATCGCCGACACGTAGCCAACGGTCGCGGTTTGGGTTAGTATCGAACTCACGCACGACCGTGCGATGCATGCATTACGCAGGTTGCGGTTGCACTTGTGGCTTTTAAACCTAACAATAATAACTAATCAGAATAAATTCAAATTCATTTATTCATTGTAGATCACAGGTAGGTACATAATACAGTTGGTATCATAATTTTTTGAGTTCAGCTGTGTGAATAGCTAATACTGAGTTCATGCTGTCTTATGACTTCTTTGCCATAGCCTGTGTTTGTTCAAGAGTGTCTTCAAGGCCCGAATGAATAAGTTGCTTATGCCTAGATGCGGTCCATCGTAGGTCGCATCATCGCTTACCACCAAGCGAGATAGTGGCCAAACGTCAGCCCATCAAATATAAAAAAGGACTGCTAAACATCAGCTCTACAGATATTCACATACTGCCAGATTCAAATTGTAAAAAAATAGAGTAAGGATATAAACATTGTTTATTTTGACACGGTCAGCGAGTGCTTCCGTTTAATACGTCATACTCGTAAGATCCGCTCCAGTATGTTACGCGAGGCTCGTTGTAACTGTACGAGTGTGCGCACACGCAAGTCGATGAGAGATCATCTGTGCAGTTAATTAATTGGTCGGCCGGTCGCGTCAGAGCGGAGCGCGGCGCAGGCGCTGTACGCACGCATAATAAATATTTGGGTCAGTGGCCACTTGCATTGCAACACTCGGCCAGCTGACGTCGCGTCCACAGCTCCGTGCAGGCTCTCCTTGCGTCTGCGATGGCAATTAAGTAGTTTATGGTCTAACAGCAATGTGAGCAGCCATTGACGTCACTGCACAGGATGCAATCAGCGCCAGGCCTGCCGTCATAGGATGTAACCAAATCTATACATAGTTATATTATTAAAGACTAGGTTGGTCACAGGCTGCTGAGCTTGTACCCTAATGATCCGGTATACTCCCGACTCGGAAGACTAACACGAAGATTGAAATGAGGCCCAGCATGTGACACTGGAGCTACCCCCTATTACATGACATGTGATGTTAAGTTTAGACTACCGTTAGTTTCTAACAACTTAATTTGATAAAAGATCAAATGCATATTAATTTAACTTATATAACATAATAAATGGCTCAACATCACTGGCTAACCGAACCGGTTACTGCGCGACATGTCGCAGGCTCGACTCCCAGACGGGGCAGCTGTTTGTGTGATCTACAAACTGTTGTTCTGGGCCGGGCTTTGATGTGTATGTTGGTGAAATCACATAAGAAACCACTCCTGGATAATCCAACCTAAAAGAAAACGTATCCCAGTACGATATCATTAAATAGATGAAGTGGATGTAGTTGCAGATGACAGCAACAAACAGCGTGCGTGACATATTTACATGAAACAAGTTGACGGATCGGCAGAGCCGGCGGCCGTCGAGTTATTATTGTAATGTTTCAACATTGGCATGCAACCTGTGTAAATACGCATGTGTCGGCTGAGGGCCGATGATGTATGCTCGTCTTGACATAAGTAAATAAACCGGTCTCGGTCCGTCACAGCTTCATCCATGACGTGTGGACTTTTTGTTTTACGTCACTGCTGGCAGGTGGCGCACGTTGCTGGGCCGCAGGACACAGGTGTACTGGCCACAGCTCACGGGGCTCTCCCTGCTCAATATCCAAAGGAAAATGAGATAAAGTCGCCATGACTTCCCACGCACGAGATTTTTTATAACTAATTGAATCAGCTTACATCGCACGACACAAGGTAAAACGTTACGCAGCTACACATTCCAAAGACAAGATTATGTTTTTCTTATTTACAAAGCGTTGTCTCCCATTAAAATCTTCTCATATGTTGTGGAAACAGAGATTCCCTACACGCCACGCACCACACAGACGCAAACAATTTGTGGACCAAATAAAGAAGATATATGAACAACGCACAATGCTGTAACAGTATATATTGATTGAAGTGACGAGCCCCTCGTCTATGCAACATGCAGCCAGTGGCTGAATGTGGTCCTGATCCGTAGTGTTATCGCAACGAGTAAAGTTGCATCAGGGAATACGTAGTATTAACTACATATACATTATAATACTAATGTTGCGATGAAATAATTAACACTGGCACGTGCCTGTCAGCAATATTGTAACGTTAGAACTTATTAATTTGTTTAGTTCAAAGCAGCAGAGCGGCTCAGTGACATACTACACGGTATTTCGGCACGCAGCGCATGCGCAGCACGGCTCGTTAATGTCAAATAGTCCCCTGTACGTGAGCCGGTTATCAGTGTACCGTGGGCCGAAATATTGGGCGATGCGCCTGCGCCATCAAGCGCACGTACGCACTTTACACTATGAAGTAACAGTGCACAGAAGATCCACTGTTCGTGGAGACTATGCTTGAGGCAAGTAGTGGGGAGAGCTCCCAGACAGTGTAGCTTGTCCTTGCCTAAACACAGCGTCCTTGGGTTGGCGGTGATCGTATACAACTTGGGCCAGTTGTGGCGTGTTGTCGCCAGAGGTCCTTTTGCCATTAGCGTTATACTGTCGTTGACATCATGCGGTCTACTAGCAGGAAGGCCCCGCACCACGCGATCTCCATAATAATGCGGCGTGCAACGCGACTCATTTTACAAACAGTTTACTACACTATTCTTGTTTAACAGCTTATAACTATTGGTACCTGGAATTAGTAAGTACTAGTGTAACGGATTGTGTTAACTCTAATTGGTGATTCATGTTTATGATGTGCTGATCTTAACTTACTAACTGTGAGAGTAGTGGAAATTACTGCCGTAACTTTGATCAAGGCTTCCTCATCCCAGATACAGATTGCGGAGATACACTGAGTCACCCATCGTCCCAACATTACCTAAATTACTATAAATATATCTTGTTTCATAATATCGGTGGAAATTGTTACTCACTCCTTAAATATTTTCGTTTTATATATTAATAAAATTATCCTGTTATTTCATTAATTTTAGCTATATGTACGTACAGGTAGGTAGATACGCCGAGTTTGGTGACATTAACCGATTGAAATGTGGGAAAAATTTAACTTTCAGTTTATGGGACATTTAATTGTGTGTGGAGTTCGTTGAAACTTATCAATTGAATGTGGGAAAGTACAGTTGTTACCTTTAAAACTTGTTTTCACAAACAACCTCACGGCCATGCATGGTCAACTACCAAATATACACCTATGACTAACATAATTACGTAAAAACATTAACCACAGGCTTTACTCCTGTGTTGTGGGTGCATTTACTAGCATACAATTTCACATACACATACAGAACAGATGCCCAGACCCGCAACAACAATTTGTGGATCACATAAAGAGTTGCTCCGAGCGGGAACCGAACCCGCGACACGTTGCGCAGTAGCTTCACAGAAAACCGACGTGAAGCAGCGCTTGTGTTGTGTTCCGTTGTGTGAGTGAGTGGTGGCCCAATTAGCCCCTTTCCCAATCCCCTATTGCCCAACAACCCTTAAATTCCTAACCTCAAAATGACCGACAACGCACTTGTAAAGTGTGTCCATGGACGGCGATTGCTTACCATCAGGTGATCCTTCTCCTCGTTTACAGGCTTATACCATAAAAAGCGAGTTGCCCAGCCACCGCACCAACCGTGCAGCCGACATACATACATAGTGGATTCAACAACAATTTTGTTCCGAAAATATTTGCTAAGGACTGGGTAAGTAACAAATAAATGACTCTGAGTACGGCGGTAAGAAACTCGTGTACTAATATGACGACTACGAACAAGAGTGAAGATGTCTTCATCAGCTCGAAGATAGGTCCCTTGTTCAATTAACATTATGAGTCGAGGGTGACTGCCAGCGATTACAATGTGTCAAATAAACTTGCACCTTCTGGTACGTGCATCGTATCATGTCTTATATTGAGGTTTCTTCAAACTGTGAATAATTGGGAATTTTGCCGGTCGAATGAGCGTGTGCCATGCGCACGCGTCTTAATACCTATTGTACAATGTGGAACTCCTTACCACGATCATGTGTGCGTCAGATTTTACTATTCAAGGTGCAGGAAACTGACTAAATTGGATTTCTAGTTATGTTAACAAAAAAAATGTACGTCATTGCCTTGTTGGGTTTTTAAGGAATGAAATATGTAGCATATCTGATGGGTGATTAACTCTAAAGGAAAATATGAAATGTTATGTTAAGCAATTTTTATAAGAAAAATAAATAATTATAACGTGAAAATTTGAATCTTCTCGTAAGTGTAGAGACATATAGATGTCTTACAACACGAGAGCATTTACTAACCTACGTAAAACTATAATATACTCTCGCTACATTATCTTTACTTTCTCGCTACATACTCGCTACTCTCGCGCTACTCTCTCGCTACTCTTTCGCTACTCTCTCGCTACTCTTTCGCTACTCTCTCGCTACTCTAGCGCTACTCTCTCGCTACACACTCGCTAGTCGCTACTCTCTCGACACACTCGCTACACTTTCTAGCAACAACACAATATTTAATGTTACACTTATTAAACGCAATATTATATCATCACCAGATATGCATTATTCATACATTCCATGCCACCGATCTCATTTCAATTACGAATTCAAATAAATAATTAGTAGGTATATTTTTTGTGAACCGAAAAATCCGGCTAATATTTTTCCCGATACATCTTCCTCTATCATTCGCCCCACAAGGCGCGGTGACTACAAAGTTGGTGGGACATCCCAGTCCTGCCGTATATCTGTCGAGGTTTTACCTTTCATCGAATCTGAGACTGAAGATTCACGAATGTCCATTGTCCGTAGGAGTTGCTTGAGTCACATTCACATACCTTGACCTTTTCTTGTTAATTATCACTTTCCTCAACTGATCTCGTTCGCATCATCACCGCTGACGCAATCTGATCAATAATGATTTCATCTTTGATAATAACATGTCCCGTTGTAGTGTGACTATGTATTTACTGGCGATCCTCAACTAAGGCAAATGGTTTGTACGTAGTGATAGGCTCGAATGATTTGTACGGATCTGTCACAATAAAATATGAGAATGTCTGTCACATTAGAGTTAAAATGAGATAAGAGACGAAATTACTTTCGAAATAGCCTTGAAATATTGAGATAGGAATATGTCCAGGTAAGAAGTTTATACACTGTAACCCGATCCGTCTCGACAATAATATTGTGTAACACGATGTGGCAACATTAGCGGTTTGTTATGAATGACGTGCGTATTTACCGTTAGACCAAGTCGCACCGCCGCGCGTCGCCACAAGTATCACTCCACTACATACCTACCGAGCAGCGAGCAGCTGACTTGTTTTCCTCAACAGGTTTATGAATGAACGTTCAAGGATAACCAATGTCGCACGTAATAACTATTTATGTCCTATTGTACTCAGCTATAACTGTTTTATTACAATCTAATTTCACTTACGACTGATAATGAGTAGGTAAAAAGTTGGGTAGGGAGCCATATAGTGTGGTCCTCAGAGTATGGGGGTGAGGTTTTTAAGCTAACTAAATGAGATAGATGCAGGAGAAGTGTAGCAAGCTGCGACTGTAGCCTTGAGTGTCCCCGGCAGGACGAACGACCGCTGCGGTCACACGCTCATCGCAGAGAGTGTGCTCGCGGCAGGTGCAGTGTCGCGGCCTCACGAGAGTAGCGACACGACACACGACTGCACTTCGCCGAGTGTCGCCGATCGTGCGCTGTCGTACTAATTGCACGCGCGCGCGCAGACAGCCTGGCGCCGCGCGCGCCGGCACGCTACGTGTGTATCACACTACTAGTGATTGCACACCACTACACGCATACGAATTTTGGCACGGAGCCAGTATCACTTTGCTCTGATTCTAAGGAATTACATATAATACACAATTAGAGGAGTTTTGTCTTTAACAAAATAAATACTAGTCTAGACGTCTAGGTACATGAAATAATAGTAAGTATTGTGTCACGATGTTGCAATAGCAAAACGATCTATTATGAACAACAAGTGTAAAACTTTTGAGCTTGCTTCGGTAGATGTAGAAACACAACTTAGTTTGTTACGACGTGTGAAACATCTAAGGACATAAAGGGTTATCTATCATACCGGTACTGAATAGAGCCATCTTCCGCAGAGTTTAAAAGAGCAAGGCCTATCGACTGTGTAATGTTCGGTTTTGTTTAGCAATAGGCAGTACTTGACTTTATTTAGTATCTGGCAGCACATAAGATAGTCGAAGTCTTCATAATATAACCTAAATGTACTTGCCAGTATTTGAACTAGTGTCATTATCAGCTAGCCTGTGTGTGTGTTACAGTAGAGAAAAAAAATACGTAAAATATAACTGTTTAAACTTTAAGAGATAAGGGCTAACGATCTCCTGAAGGAATGTGGTATCGAGATCGCAAGAACAGAATCCTTCAAACAAGTCCCAGAAAATATTTGTACGAAACTGAAAGTAGGACAGGTTAACCGTGACGTAAAATAAGTTCCTAATCAAATGCTACCTCTAGTTTTAGAACAAGAAGCACGTTTTGACATAGACGATAATGTTATGTTATTAATCAGTTTAAGCAAAGACAAGTTACATTCCCTCGTGGATTGTTAGAATTCACATAAGGAATGGTATTTTTGCGACAAGTGCCTCACGTCCACAGTTACGTAGTATCGTCTTATCACCATACAACTAGCCCTTGTAATTTATAAAATGCGTAAAATTATGATTCTGTTAAATTCTGCCTCAATGACAACACATTTCAATCAAAATTTTCATCAACCTTCATTATGTTTGTGTTTGGTCGAAAGACTAATGTAAAATATTGCGATTTTTGCGTCAGATGCGTGTGCGCAGCGTGCAGTGAACCGAGGTAGGGCATCGCGTGATCCATGAATGTACTAAAAAGGTCCGTGGAATGTAAGGGGGTGATGGTGGCGCTACACTCTTAATTACAGCGAGAAATTTAATTATTCCTTGTGCAATCACTAACCTGTATGAGTTACACCAGCCGTGGAGCCACGCAGCTTTTTTATGAAACACCGGTAATCGAGCAGACGTATCACCTGATGGTAAGCAATCGCCGCCGCCCATGAACACTTGAAACACCAGAGGCGTTACAAGTGCATTGCCGGCTTTTTGGGGGTTAGGAATTTAAGGGTTGTTGTGCGGGAATCGGGGATTGGGAAGATTGGAAAGGGGGAATTGGGCCTCCGGTAACCTCACTCACACAACGAAACACAACGCAGGCGTTGTTTCACGTCGGTTTTCTGTGAGGCCGTGGTATCACTCCGGTCGACTTGCGCTTGCGACTGTAACACGCACTGTGTCCGAGGGAGAACAAACGCGTACTGAAATCGTGTCACGCCAATATTTTGTATATATAGTACAGGTGCAGGTGTTAATCATTCGGTGGTAGGTGTCGGCAAGCAAGTCGGTATCAGAGTGCACGCACCGTTTACTCGGCCCACCTTTACTGCGGTCGTCCTAATGCCGACCACATTCGCGGAAAATTCATCAACATTCGCTATTCTTTAATTTATGGTAAGTGTATTTAAATTATTGTTTTTTAATTACTTTACAGACATCACGTGCCCTAGGAACACATCAGTAGCCAGTAAGGTGACCGCGGACACGAGTAGTGCAATCAGTTTGATTAAACAGTCGGCGCGCGGCGGGCTAATCTCAGTGGCTTTTTCCAAGCTTATTTAAGTTCAGGTGTAAAACAGAATGTGGTTTTACATCGGTAGTGGCTGTAATGAAGTGGCGCGCGGTCGCCGGGCGTGGAGTGCGCCTGCTCCTCCGCTCAGGGTTGCGGTTTAAATTTCCGCGTGAGAACAAATAATGATATCACGGCAACTGGGTATAGTTAACCAAAGTCAAACAGAGGAGCGGCGACGAAACATGTTTGTTTGGAGTCGACAGTTTTTGCTTGTGGTTTACAAGACAGGGAAATCAAAACCGTTCAGTTTCACAACTAACACCTTATGTATGCGTCGTCGCATCGAGCTGACCACACTGACACAGGTACTTAGGGGACGATTTCTATTGCAGTCATGTGTTTACGTTTGCATGACACGATTGCCGCGTAGTACATAAACTTTTACTTTATTTTGTTGTATTAAAATGTAGTCCACGCGTCGCTCTGGATTGTAAATGTCCCATTATACGCATGAGTCGCTGGCGGGCTATGTCTAGTATTAGTCAGCCCTGTACTGTTCACACCTGGCCCATTCAACTGCCACAGGTCGATGGACTGCAGGCTCTTGTACGAATGTTTCAATGTTTGTAACATCTTCACTTTAGATAAAATTGCTAGTTGCCATGTATGTGGCACAAAACGTGGACTTTGTTCGGCGTAATACTGTACTTTGGACCGGCAACATTATTTCTTTGCGAATCTGGGACACGTTTCGGTACAACATTCACTTATCACTGTAGCCATCAACATAACAATTTACAGGTTCTACCTACCTACACATTACCTAAGCTTAACAATTTGAAACTGCGACTACATCAATTAGGATAATTCAATTCTTGATTTAGCTTTACTAATTTACTTTTGTTTACTTTTAATTTACTTTAATGTTCATAGCTCCATACTAGACTGAGTTAGAGATTCGCCTATATCTATTGGCCGTAGAATGAGTTGGGGCATAAGGTCTGCACGGCACGGTTCCTAGACAAGGTTTCCTTACAGTGCTACATACGCTTTCCTGACGCCCTGCTTACTTCAGCATTTTGTAAATGGGCTATTTCTGAGCTTCGCCTAAACAAGGTCTGTTAATCCAAGTTCTTGACATAGTCATCCTCATTTTTTCGTCCATACTTGCGACATGAGCAACTATACACCGACGCAGTATTATTCACGTATTACACAAGATGTGTAATAAGTCATAATCATCAATTACAGAGTGGACTTTGGTGGAGTTTTTGTGGATATGATGAAGTTGCAGATAGGCGCTGATGGGTCATGAGTCACGGGTCATGTGAGGTCGGTGCGCGGGTACAAGGTCGCGGCGAGAGGCAGCACGCACTGACACCTGTTGCTGAGGGGCTCAGATTCCACGGCTCCCTAAATCTAAGTTTAAGTGTGGGAGAGCCATGCTTCGGCACGAATGGGCCGGCTCGACCATCGATACCACGGCCTCACAGAAAACCGATGTGAAACAACGCTTGCGTTGTGTTTCGTTGTGTGAATAAGGTTACCGGAGGCCCAATTCCCGCCTTCCCAATCTTCCCAATCCCCGATTCCCGAACAACAACCCTTAAATGTTTAACCCCCAAAAAGCCGGTAACGCACTTGTAACGCCTCTGGTGTTTCAAGTGTCCATGGTCGGTGGCGATTGCTTACCACCAGGTGATACAGCTCGTTTGCCGGTGCGTGTTTCATAAAAAAAAAAGTTTACCATCATCGCAAGTACGGCTACTAAGCAGCAACACATTCTTAGGTCAGGAGTCACCGATGGTGATGTAGGTAGGTATAACTTTTTAAGTGTTACCTGGTGTACCTATATCATATCTCGCCCTTTATCACGTGGGATGTGGAACTTTAATAAAGACTCTAAAGTCGGTCTAAGGATGGTGTGGCCCAACAGGTAAATAAATATGTAGCATTAACCTAGGAACGCGTTCAATATAATTTATCAGCTTAGTTTATGTTCTCTTTGTGCAAGTTTATGCCCAAACCATAACAAACTAAGTATTATCTAGGACTCTGGTTCTAAAATTATAAAATTCCAGCTAAACAGCTAAATATATTTTAAAACAAATTCTTGTTGACCTTCACACACATTTTTTTCAACTTTGATATAAAACAACATAACTGGTGTAAGACCTAAATCGCCATAATACGGTATAAAGAAACAGGACGCGCGTGTGCGCATGCGCAGGCAACTTGCGTAGTTTGAGATTTGAGTGATGCTAGTGCTGGGCTGGCCACACGTGACGCGTTGAACAAAGTAACAATGATTATGTTCACACTGATGATGGTAAACAACTCCGTGACGTGGACAGTGTACACCGCACCTAATAACTATGGCGTATCATTACCACGCACCAGTACGAACCAGTTGTTGGGTTTTCAATCTATTTATAGCCTAAGTGTTTGTGCGAAATCATCTTACTTACATCAAAGACGTTCGCAGCAAAAACTGTCATTAGCATAGCGAGGCGGCGTCACGGTGGTTACAGGTCGTGGCGATGACGTCATTGTGGCGAGATGGTGACGATAGAACAACGACGGTGGTGGCCGGTAAACTCCAGCGGCACCATTGACTCGTGTGCCGAGGTCGCCGGGCGCTGGTACACGCCATACACGTGTATGTACGGTGTCACTATGTGGACAACATCGTGTTTACTATTCAATATACTAAAGTGTGCTTCACTAAATTGTGGCGCTATTCTGCAGTAGTTAACAAGGAGATAATGTAACGTAAATAATGAAGAGCCGATGTGATAACTTCAAGATATACGATAAACGTTGAATAAATAAATAGTTCGTAGCCAGGTACTTGGTACTTAGGATGGTTATTCTCTGTGTTTGATAGATGTATACGTTCAATTTAGTTATAATCGCTAACACTGCTAATATCCAAATAAACATGTCGGGACAATATGCCGGAGTAGTTAGCAACAGGTCGCGCGGCTCGATGTGTGGCCCGAGCCAGACGGGACACACACACACACACACATTTGTATATGTATAATATAAATATTTGGCAATGTCCACACAACATGAGCCAGTAATTCACACAGCGTTTATTTGTTTATATGTACATAATGATATGTATGTTATACATAATAAAACATAATTTAAAACTTGTATTAAACGTGGATTATGTAAACGTAACGAATGGAGTTTCTTGCTCGTTCTTCTCCATTCGAAGCTACACTTTGGAACGAGCGCCTAGCTTCACTGACGGACAGACAGAATTTTGGCTAGAGAGCCAGAACTTGGTGAACAAACCATAACTTGTCTATAAAGATTTAGCTTTACTGGGGAAAAGAGGTTGCTTTATAAACCTTTACATATACTTACAATGTCCAGTTACAGACTTAAAGTGTGCTCAATGATGAGCTGGATCTCAGTTGGAGCTGATGAGTTAGAGCTCATTAGTTGAAGCTGATATTGGATTTTGAGTGAATCAAGTGAAGTTTCCAAAAACAAATCAAATGCAAACGTTTATACCTATAATTACTCTTGTACGTAAATACACAATTAGTTTGTTCTAAAAATAAACAACTTGGTAATTAATGTAGTGGGGACCGGCGCTCCAAGGTCTGCCGACTCATACTCCAGGAGCTTACAATGGCACAATATTTGTAAAAACTATCAAAGATTGTTCCCACGAAGTAACTGACTTGTATTTGATTCATGATGACTAGTGAAAAGCGTAGGTACATATAATATATGTGGGATGACGTCACTCGCGAAGTCAGAACTCCAGCCTACCTAGAGTGATGCAAGGGTCGGAGATGAGAGAATATTTCAGCGAAGTGTTACCGACACTTCCGTAAAAGGCCGGAATGTCGGGCTCCATGTCGAACGGTACCGGGTGGCGCGAGATGGTTCGGTGATCAGTCATCGTGGTCGGAATACCGGGGTCCCTGTATTTGACGTCTGTGTAAGTTACGTGGACGTCATATGTATTCCTAGTAAGTAGTGAATAATTGCAAGGCGGCGTGTGCTGAATGTATCATCACAAATAATAGTAATTGATGTTCTCCGTATAATCTGTATCCTATTTCTTCAGTACCGCGTTGGTACATTTCAAGGTTCCAGCTAATTTATTGTTTGATTCCTTTTCAGCAGCCTGTTCGCTGTAGGGAGGTAGGGAGGCACATCTTTACAAAGATATTGTATAGAGGATGGTAAGGAAGATTTCAGATTAAAACGATACGAAGTAACCTTATTCTTTTCATCTATATATTCTATACATATAATAAAATCGTAGAAAAGTGCTGTCTGTACATTGAAAATAAAAATAAAAAAAATAGCAGGGGTTATTGTTATGTCGATGTCGAACCCAAAAATGTAATTAACTTTTTTTTGTCTGTTTGTCTGTTTGTCTGTTTGTCGGTTTGTCGGTTTGCCGGTTTGCCGGTTTGTCTGTTTGTCTGTTTGTCTATGCGCGTTAATCTCAGAAACGGCTGATCCGAGTTGGATGCGGTTTTGACGAATATATTGTGGTATGCTTCAATTATCATTTAGTGTTTGTTTCATGTCAATCGGTTCATAAATAAAAAAGTTATGTCAAATTAAAGAATCACGTCGAACACTATTCTATGCTTATACCATTAATCTCCGCAACTATTTGACGGATTTGGTTGAAATTTGGTACAGATATAGTTTAGAACCTTAGAAAGGACATAGGATAGGACATACAACATAGTAAAAAGCAATGAAAAATATAATACAACTTTTAGTACAAAGAAAACGCTCTAACGAAATTAGATTAGATTTAAGTCGTTTCTTTTAAATTATTTAGTTTAAGCTTGGTTATTATAGCATAGAGGATAGGTTGTAATATAATTTCTTTTTTAATTGTTATAAATTCGTAATTTGTAGCTTTCTTTAGTTTTAAGTTAGTTTTCATCTTAAGTTCGGAAAGATTATAACATTTCTTTAGTTTAAGTCCGTTTTTAAACTATTTTTTCAATGCCCTAAGTGAGTATACATCTATTAAATTCAAACACAGAGCTCATTATGTTGATTTTTGAAGAGTTCCCTGGAATATCTTCCACATCTCATTTTTGAAGAGATCCCGCGAGATCGGGAACTATGTCGTTAAAACCAAAAATTTGCCGGAAGTCACTATTCCACGCGAACGAAGTCGCGGGCAAAAGCTAGTAAAACAATAAATTCGTTAAACTCTTAATGAAATGATTTATCTGCCACTGAACTGAAATCTGAAAATTATTTACCGAATATTAACAAAAAGTTGACATTTTCGACTATCAATTTAAGATTAACTTTAGATTTGGCACCTCCCAGTTTCATTACTCGTTGTCGTCCGCCTCTTATAAGTTACGCTTAGCTTTCTAAGTCGAGGAGATTAACCAGCGTGGAGAAGACACATATATTGATCTGTGACTCTTTAAGAAGTCACAGTTTACTTCAGAGTGTACATAGAGTCACTTCAGTTCCCAGACTGGCAGCAAGGCTGCTCAAATACTGAGTCATCACGGATCTCTGCGCGCGCGCATGGTACACCTGATCTATTTCCCATTCCCGGGGCGTATCGTAGCGGACTATATTTCATCAATTGATGCGCCTGCGGCCTTTAGGGCTTACACTTTACTGAGTCAGTTAGTTCAAGTATTGCCAGTGGTGACATATTTATTTGTTTTAATAATTAACGCATTTGTTGAATAATTGGTCATACGTTGCATATATTGCATAATAGTGCTCCTTCATTTTATATAGGGTGACTGGTAATTATTGAATGATATTTAAACTCGTGATTGTACTCATGATTACAAACAACTTTCCCAAAGTTTTTTTTTGTATATTTATTACTTTTATTTTTATCACAATAACAAAACAACAACATTTCATAACCACCAGCAAGTTCCAGAACACCTACTAATCTTATGATAACGCGTGCGCGAGCGCCCCGCTGTTACCAGCTGATCATGCGAAATAACGCGTGCGCTATATTTTGTTGTTTGGTTATTGTAATAAAAATAAAACCAATGACTATACAAAATAAGATTCTTTGGGAAAGCAATTTGTAATTATGTATACAATCACGTGTTTAAACATCTTTCACTAATTTCTAGTCACCCATTATATTCGCACGAGACATGTATGTGTTGTAGTTGTAAAGCTAACGATTTTAATTAGTTCCTGTGCCTACACATTGAACTTTGCCCTCATTACGTCACATAATCATATTGCTCCATGGTTAGCATGTTACGACAGTAGTGCGTGTCCGTGGCAACCCTAGTCGCACGCGGTCTTAAGCCGCCCACCGCGCTCGCCGCGCTTGACGCATCGCCATTTTCGCGAAATCTCCGACCATGATCTAGGCAAAGCCGCCGCCGCGTGACAC
Source organism: Spodoptera frugiperda (assembly GCF_023101765.2). Taxonomy (NCBI): domain Eukaryota; kingdom Metazoa; phylum Arthropoda; class Insecta; order Lepidoptera; family Noctuidae; genus Spodoptera; species Spodoptera frugiperda. The sequence goes on along the minus strand of NC_064215.1, from coordinate 12,451,189 downwards.
ACCCATTGTTCCTTCACTTGTCACGTTGATGTCACAATTTGCATACATCATAACATCTGTATATCTAGTTCGAGTTAATCTAATTTGCAGTCGCGTGTTCGTCATCGTACGTAACGTACGGGTATAATATCTCCGGCCTCAGCTATGTCTACAGCTCGTAAACATTTTGGAGCTGTTCCAGTCACAACTCCCATTAAGAAGACAACAATTATATGGTAAAGGTACCTTCTTCATCACGATTTTCAAATCCACAATAAAAGCAAACGCTGGCATCGTACAAGTCTTGAGTACGACCTGGCATCCACAGACATAAATGAGGTTGTAGGGACATGTGGTGGTCACTGACCTATATACAAGTATACATATTTTAGGCAGCCATGCAGATTGTTTATCTGTGGTCACATCACGATATAGTATCGCAGGCGACGCACACAGCCTCACTCCGCCGGTGACAGTGTAATGTGCCACAGATCGTGTAGATAACGCGGCAGACACGCGCTAGACAGACACCTTCCATATCTGGTGAACAGATAATGATAACAGATATTGGATCGTGATGATCGCGCCCTATCAGCAGAGATTGAGTAGAATAGAATTCTCGATCACATTGATAAACTACAGTTACTTGCAATACATGAAAATGTTCTGAAAAAGGTGTAGTCATTGCAATAAAATGTTTTATATTAACATGCACCGTTGGTTGCCGATTCCTTACCTTAAATATTTTCTTTTGAAAGTACGTAGGACGGTGGTGATGCAGCAATTTATGTCACATCTCAGATGTTTACGACTGATAAACAGTTGAGACAATTTCTCCTCGCGCTAGTTAGCATGCCACATCAGGCAGATTCGAGTGTTTCCACAGAATCGCGCCGGGTTTGTTCGCATTACTGGCGTAAGGTTATCGTGGCGCGCCCACTCGCTGCGGTCACATTTACATGACACTGCTGCGCAGATTTGGGTCGCACCTCTACCACTAGCACCCCGCACTGCCACGCGCGTGTCAAACACATAAACACTTATATCTACAATACTGAGTGCCTGGGTCTCGGTCTGTCACAGCTCTCCACGACTCCGCAATGTATCTGCACCTGAATGCAGCAGTGCAAGCTGTCGAGGTTTGCTCGAGCACCATTCCAGTTCGAAGTTCGCCTACTAAAGGTTGGCTGCATGTCCGGACATTCCATGCATTCGCGGAGTGTTGCAGTACAATGCGGCGCGAGCATGTGACATGTGTTATGTAACAGGGCGGCAGCAGGCGATGTATGGCGAGCAGCGGAGAGCAGGTCGTGGGAACGTGACGCACCGGAAGCCTGCGCATACCGCTGCGTCGGCGCACGCAACAAAAAGAAAAGGAGCCGCAGGATTGTATGCACTAGGAACAGGTTGTGTACATTGAATAGGTCCTCTACCTCTACCTAGTCGGTCGATTGCCCTTGTATAATATGTAGATGGCACATATCTACTACTCATACAACATACCACTATGCGTACCATGTTAAGGATTTCTGATGATGTCTAACGAGGTAATTCACCATTCACACCAAATTTGTATTTAGCGATGGCTACTGTAGGTATTCGGAAAAGTAGAGATAAACTTTTTGAGCTTTATGGCATAAAACCATATAATAACGACTTAAATACTTACTTAATTTCGATAAATCAACTAAAGATCTTTGGGGATTGTCAGAAAAGTCTGCAAAACAATTATTCAAACTATAGCGCCATATCTCGCTATGATTTTTAATAAAAGTATAGACAATGGTAGACACCATTGTCTGAGGCCAAGTATAGACAATGGTAGACACCATTGTCTATACTTGGCCTCATAAAATATTTATCCCATTATTTAAAAGTGGTGACACCAAAGAACCCAATATTTACGGGCCTGTATCTGTTTTGCTGGTCCTAAGCAATGTGTGAAAAGTTGGTACTGTCTCAGATGCTTCATCATTTAAATAAAAACTCCATCTTCCACCATCAGCAATATTGTTTCACCAAAGGTCGTTGTACAACTGACGCCAGTCACTGACTAACTGAAAGACTGACTTTAATGTAATAAATATTTGGTATCTGTAAGGACAGGATGCCATACATGTTTTCTATGACCTCTCAAAAGCATTTGATAGCGTTGACCACGAGAAACTTTTGTTAAAATTAGATAATTACGGGATTAGAAACACTGCGTTCCGTCTATTCAAATCATATTTAGAGGATAGGCAGCTGAAAGTTCATATAAACGGTGTTAATTCACGAACGTCTGAGATAAAAATGGGCGTTCCGCAGGGTTCAATATTGGGTCCTTTCCTCTTTTTAGTCTAAATTAACTCATATTCGAAAATGGAGCAAAAATGGTGGTGTTTGCAGATGATATATCATTAATTTTTAAAATAGGTCGACTTACGAATAATTTTGACGACGTAAAAAGCTCCATTCTTTATATCCATAATTGGTTTAATATTAATAACTTGGCGCTTGGAACGAATAATGAGAAAAAACCAAATGTATTAATTTTTGTGTTTTAATTAACATGCAAAGTAACGAATGTGATGTTGCTTTGAACGGGCAAAAGTTGGAATTTGTTAAGGAGACTATATTTTGATAGATTACAATGGGGACCTCACATAAAAGAACTTTCGGGGAGATTATGCTCAGCTGCCTATATATAGTTAGATAAATTAGGTAGCTCACGGGCGTGAACACAGCAAGGCTTGTTTATTTTAGTTATTTGCAAAGCATTATGTCCTACTGCATTTTGCTGTGGGGTCAAGCTGCAAGATGTAGAATCATTTTTTATTTTGCAATCTCTGAGAGAACTATTTAAAACTATAAATATCCTCACTGTGCCTTCTTAATTTATATACGAAAATATTATGTACGTGGGAAGAAATCTACAATTGTTTGAAAAAGAAGCGACAGACACAATTTTAATACGAGAAAAAACAGCTAATGTTAGCTAAACCGTAATTGCGATTGTCAAAAATGTAGAAATCCTTTAAGGGATTATGTGTTATTAAATGTTATAATAAACTACCAAGTAATATACTGAATCTGAATAAAAATTAAAACTTGTATCGCTAAAATATTAAAAAAAACTCTATGTAATTAGCTTTTAAAACGTTCCATAACACTAGCACAGGCCAGTGGTTCGTGTTTAATATTTTAGCATTAAACTTATAATAATTATTTTGCAAACTCCCTCTACAGATCAGTTCTCAACATACTCGTACACCTTACCACTACGTTTAGAAAGCGCGGGCCTGAGTAAATCACCTCAGCCACCACAAGCTACTCAAGAATGTCCAAAAATCAATAGAAGCCACAGCACGCAGCATGAAGTACCTGTGCGGGCTCTCTAACTCGAGGTATGTGGCACGTTATGGTAATCTCAGCTCACCTTCGCCTTCGGTCGGAGCCCTACGTGACGCCGGCCACGACTGCCGCGCAGGCCCTTAAGGAGACAACCCAACTCTAACTTTTTTTGGACCGTCTGATGCATCGGTTCAAATACCGCAATTATCGGTTATGGGATAACAACTAAGAGAGACGATTTATAAACGTCAGTCCTCGCAACGCGTATACATGTAGCGATGCAGTGGTGGAGATAATGTTAGTAAGAGACTTTAGGTATTTGATTGTCCTTTTCATGATACGTGAGAGTTAGGATTGATGAAATATTTAATGTTGCTCATATTGAAATTAATCAAAATGCATCGCTTACCATCAGGTGATCCGTCTGCTCGTTGGTCTTATATTCTTAGACTTGATGGTTTGATGGACATCAGTCAGAGGATGCGCGAGTCTTCATAATATTAAAATGTTGAAGAAACTATTTAAATATAAATATAATTTATTAAGTAACCGTGCTAGATGCAACGCGCCTTAACTGCCGAACTTGCGCAGGAGAGGGCCACGGGCCGGCCATGATTTAGTGTAGTACCGCCATATATCACCGGCTTTAGATGCGCGTACGCACGTGTCGCCGCGCACGCACCAACACCTTTGCTACGATAAAGGGATTGTGAAAGCTTTTCATGTTTAGTGGGATAGCGGACATATTTGTTTTGGTGGTGCCGTGGAAATAGTCACGTCATCAAAAATTAAGACGCATGCGCATACAGAATGTCATTACAGGTATATTTACCACTGTGCTTGTGGCATTTTTGGTGCTTAGAAAAATCCAGTTTTTGAAGACTAATTGTTGGATTTTGCATATTCTTTGTTACACATTTCGTGCACATTAAGATTAAATTCCGAGAAGAGAGACTCGTTGCTCATGAAAATCAGTTTCTTAAATCCCAGTGACACACGGGATGTACTTCCATACTGCAGTCAAAATTACCAAATATAAATTACCAGTGTGTCACTCTCTTACAAATGAAAGAATCATTTGTTCCTAAGACAATGTGTGGACGACGCTACGGATGTGGGATGCTGTGCCTATGCATGTGTGTGTGACGGCTAATTATTAGTCTCGTTCGTCGAATGCTGAGTATTCCATTAGAGACTCAGGTCATGTATTGAATGAGTAGAGTGCACTGACTCACATGTGGGGATTCCTTCAAGATCGTACGAGTGGACGAGCCCACTAGTCAGGAATATTGTGTTCATATATTAATCCTTTCTTTTAGTCCTGTATTTTATCTAACTGCCACACTCAGAGTCATTTAATGGTTACCTTACCCAGTCCTTAGCAATTTTTTCGATACAAAATCGTTACTTAGGAATAGTTTAAGTAATCATTAAATGTCTCTGAGTGCGGCAGTAAGCGTAACATGATCATTCGTGTGAAATTGTGTGTTTATTCTCAATAGTACTTGTACAAGACTTTACTTTTAATAGAATAAATTTTATGGTTCTATACATCTTTATATTATTTATGTAGGTTCGGGAACTTTTAAAGAAAAATCTAAATTTCACGCAAATTTCATAGATACCATAAAGTGCTAAGTATTTAAGTAGTAACTACATATAGTGGTGCCCTTCTTATTTACTATTCGTCAGTTCTACAGTCTTACAGAAGTGGCTTGCTTCCAACTGCGAGTAAACATATCAGATAGTCTAGATATCCATCATGGCCGGGAGCGTGTGGTCACCACATAACGGTACAGCGTGGAGCGACTGGAGTGACGCGCTGTGACGTCACGGGATATGATTCATATCGTTCGGCAATATCACGACTCAGAAATCCCAGACACACGCACTGTTCTCTGTAAGTTCATACAAGTCGGAAATTCTTCAACATCGATAGTTAAACAAATGGCCGCTCTCAAGTGTTCTGTCAACGGAAACTTGCAAACACACAGTAACTCCTTGGTCGAGTCGAACACTCGACAGATATTCTCGTAATTACAGTCGATTTGTTTGGTTAAAGTATCTCGCGACACTTACTGCCTACTTCTGTCGCGCTGAGTAGTGTGACTTTAGTTTCCCAAGTAGTTTCGCAGAATGTTCGCTTGTTTTAACTTTGTAAAACCCGATAGTTATCATCCCGATGATCCCGAAGGTTACCTACCTACATACTTATTCATCATTCCTTTTGTGATTTTTATACACTCATGGCCAAGTATCGATGTAGGTCATGTAGAGTAACAAGATTGGATATAAGAGCACAACTGTACAAGTAAATAAGTAATTGTAGTGTATATAGTGTAATACAGACTACTATAGTATGTATAGCCCAGTATGTGACAATAATGATGGTTTATGGCATTGAACGTTGTATGACAGACATTGAAGTTAATTTCTTTACATTGTAACTTACTATGCTGAATTATAAGTTTCGCCAAATGCTTTCTGGTATACATTAATTGAATTGCGAAAGTTATTGATATTATTTATTAATATTCATATTGGTATATATGTACTTACTGTAGAAGAAACTGACACAAAACCAGGAATTTCATTTCTATCAATATCCCATTGTCGTGGACAACAACTTTACTATTGAACCAACAGCTCGTACAAAATGTGATAATTAGTTTGGCGCATGGCGCATACTAACCTGCGACCAGCCAGTGTGTGCTCGGTAAATACTGGTATTTTAGCATTTGTTTATATAGTCTAGTGCGTGCCTAGTATATGTCTGTATGTGAGAACTATTGCACACATTAATTATTCAATTCTTCTCTTACCAACGTGCTCAGAGTCATTCAATGATTAATTGACCCAGTCCTTAACAATTGTTTTCGGAACAAAATCGTTATTAAGGAATAGTTTAACACGTTAACCGCCAAGGGGAGGCAAAAGTGACCGGCGCTAGCGAAGGATTTGCCTTAACAGATTTTTATTGACAGTCAAAGTCTTAATTAATCATGAGATCTCTGAGTACGGTAGTTACACATATATATGATGAAATAAAGAAAGGTAAAATGTGTATGGAAATGATGTGGCATTGTGTTTGTACTTAGATTGCCTAGTGTCGTGTCGTAGTGACGTGTAACGCAAGGACTGTGATGACTAGCAGCCCCTATGGTGCCGGCAATAAAGGTTGCCGGCGACTAGTTGTTACTTGCATGTTGTGAAATAGTCATCGTACTGCATCTCTGTTTGTACCTACATGTGGCCACCACAGGGCATTACCTTTAGCTGTGAACCTATTTACATATTACGTAGCTATTGCACTTGGGCAATATAACCGTAAGTTATGAAATTATAATAAAACGCACTAAGAATGCGATATATAATCATGAAAGAATAGGGAATGAAGTGAAAAATATTATTTTCTTTTATTAAAAAAATACTTACGCCACGCACTGGGATTTTCTCCTGTCAGGGGTGCGTTCACAAACATACAATTTCACGTACACAATAAACAACAATTTGTGGATCACACCAAGAGTTGCTAAGTGCGGGGATCGAACCCGCTACACGTTGCGTTGCGAACCGTGCAGTCGCTATTATTCTGTAGGTAATAATATATTTTGGTAGCTTGTATCCAACAGCTTTAGCAAATACATGTGTGATATGTACTGGTATTGTATGTTTATAAAAAAAAATGTTAAACACACATCTCACATAGAGAATTCATTACTTTCTTTAGTTACTACAAATAGTTGCACCATTCAGAGTGACGTCATCGGTAAAGAAGTCAGTGCAATAATTTCACAAGCCGCCAGTGTCTGTCTGTAGCGGCCGCTTCCAAGGAAACTGTCGAAACTGATTAATAAATCAACCCTTGGGATAATGTTGCATTCATCAGAGTGGTTTGGGGAAAATCATTAAAATTGGACCATTTCTCCGTAGCGGGACTACGACTAAGGGTCAAAAAATTTCGAACGCATTAAAATGGGTGCGTGCGTTAGGCGCGCCTGCAGCCTGCAATGCGTTCCGGGAAATGCAATGCTCAGAGGAAGTTAGGGCGGACCGAGATTTCACACGATAGCCACGTAAGGACTAGTGTGGATGGGACATAGGATATTTACTATTATATTCAACGCCGTCGGCGGTATTTCTGAGCCGATACAACATTCAAACTGTCAAGAAAAGAGCGTACTCCTTTTTAAACGGCCGGCAACGCGCCTGTGACTCCTCTTGTGTTGCGGGTGTCCATGACCAGCGCTGATCGCTTACCATCAGGTGACTCGTCTGCTCGTTTGCCATCTATTCCATAAAACAATATAAACGTAGGTGCGTAAGTGTAAATAAATATTGAGCTATTTAACACTCTTGTTCCACATTTTGTATCAATATTTTAAAAGTGAATGTGTTAAAAACTGACGAAAAGTTTATGCTGATATGTGTGAGTGTGTGAGTATGTGAGTGTGTGTAGTCAGTCACTATGTTGTTAGCAACATGCGAAGCGATTATGATATCATAATCGCTTCATAAAACATTGTGAATAACAAATATTTCAAAGGAGATTTGGCACAGATAACATAGGTAATAGGTTACTATGAGCAATATCTAAGGAAATCGATCACTCGCTGTATCAAATATATCGGCACGCACGGGAGGTATAACAATTACTCACGATTACTCATGATTAAGGTAAACAGATTCGTATCTAGCGCTAGATAATCTACCGTTAGATAAAAAACCTAATCTTTTGTTTGTTTCCTTTAGATTCGTGCGATAGTCTATCTGCTCTGATTTCCGTGATAACATGATAACTCCAATCTATTATAATATTTAATCTTCATGACGATTACAAGACGTGATACGTCACGCCTACTTTTTACCAAATATGGACAAATTAGTTTCAACGCGACTGTACGCTTTTGTTTTACACCGGGTACTCTGAATTAGTGATACAAACTGAAGAAATCTAAGCCTAATAATAAATCAATTCCGTTTTGTGGACCGAGTAATAGCTCAATGTAAGGTCCACAACATTCCTCTCGTAACAAAAGGGCGGCGAGATTAAAAGTTGTCAGTCGGACGGCGGGTCGGCCATTAAGTACCCCTGAAAAACTTCCCCGAAAGGTTTGAATACCCCACAGGATGCACCGGCACACCCTACTGATGGGCTGATGGGTTACCACGAATCTCCGCGCGGCAATTTCGGAAAAATACAAGTTGTTTTATCTGTCTGCAGTATAACAATTTGGCGCGGTCTCGCTTTTGTCTCTCGGGTAATTTATGAGCTCAGGTGACCAGACGATGTGATTACATCTTTCGGCGATTATGTTTAAATAACGTTTTTTTTGTGAGATTCAAAATCGATCTTTTTAATTTATGGAATCTTACCAAGAATTTACATTTAAAGAGGATTTAATTTGTGTGGAGTAAGAAGTTTGATAATTGGAATCGATTAAGAACATAGTTTTATAATCAACTGTTAACTCTGTAAATTTAATTCTTTGCAAAACAATCTTGATGATATAGTATAGGTATTAGTCTCGTTGCTTCTTGTTGAATATTTACTTCAGTTTTAAGACGCAATGTAATTTGATAGAACCTAACTATGAATATTGTTAAGTAACAAATATTGTTACATGAGTAGCACTAACACTAAAATCTTTAACACTCGTATAATACGATCTAACCAGCCCATTGTGGCTGTGGTGTGCGTCTCGTATCCATTATATTACATCGTCGTCTGCCATTTTTCATAGTGCAGAGTTTATTGAACATTTCAGAACTTTGGAATTATTGTGCCTGGTATATACCAGGCAACGGCAATGGGCATGTGACTCATGAGTCATGGCATAATTGACGAAGAGTGCATAAATGTAATAATTAAATGTATCACACTACATCGCGCATCGTGCTAAATCACAGTCGCTAAAATGTTCAAAGTTCACATAATTTATTAGTTGAAAGATACAGCTTACTAACATAAAGTAATACTCGAGAAATGCTCTACTAATTTCAAATACAACGGGACTCATATTGAGGTGGCTATACAACGTGCCTACGCTGCGCACGCAATTAAATGTCTCAATACAATTGACATTCTTTGGTGGTCTTGTAAGTAGTGTGTAGTACATTTTAGTTTTTGTCCCGATGATTGGCGACCATTGTCTCGCAGCCAACGCGCTGGCTGCCAGGTACACCCCCGACACAACATGCAAGTCATCACTGATACTTACTGAGATTAGTTCCCCTCCGCCACACTCCACTACTGAGTTACTTTGTCTCATAGCTGCACGAGATGTAACGTGATGGCCACCGGAAGACAATTAAAGCGCGATATCACATTATGTAGTTGTGTGTTGTTTACCAACAAACTACATCGTTGGTCGTCATTATGGTCAAGTGGTTGCAGATGCGACAGCTTCGTCCAAAGTTGTAGATTGGTAAAGTTGTTGATAAGTTTGATTTATTAAATCTACTCGAAAACTCGCTGCTTGAAACAGAGTATAGGTTCTTGTGTTGTAACGTTGCTCTAATTCATCTCTTTCCCTTTCAGAACTAACGACGAAACGTTTAACCCGCAAACCCAATGAATCTAATTAGGCTACTTACCGACAGCGCGAGTTACTTGGAATCCGCATCTTGCGTAATTAGGCAAATAGGCCTGAAAGTCTGTCGTAGGTTCCAGGAATATACGGCGCTACAAAAAATATAAACATCAAGCAGATCAGCAAAGCGGAACCGTCGCTGTAGCAACAAGGTGCGCTGGATAACGGTTGTCAGTTCCATTGTTTCCAATTTTGGACAAACCGCGCTAATGAAGCACAAAGCGCTGAATTCAGCCGGTGGGCAGTAAGTAACTCGCGGACAAGGCGCTGGAATCCCCATAAAATCAGCGATTGTCTTCGAATTAATTACCGCGAGCGAACAACGGTTTCGTACAATCAGGCGGCGGTCAAGTGGAAAATTATCGGAAAGTACGCGTCTTCAGTAGGGTGCGAACCTTGAGGTCACGCCATGTTGTGCACGCAGACCAGGTCACTACAGTACTTCACCACCTCCAGCATCACGTCAGCCACAAGACGTCCACTGCTGGACATGGACTTCTCCCAATGACTTCTATATCCACGTGTCTAGTTGGAAGTGACCTCAATATAACTTTCCTTTCCCTCTGTCTTCTATATGCGTAGGTCCTATCCGTCTCGCATGTAGGTATGACCATCACTTGATAACAGTTCCAAAAATTTTGTAGATTTTTTAGAACCGTTCGTTCGTCAGGAAAAGTTTGCTTCAAAACTCACTTTGTAAAATCCACCGGAAAATTCAGTATGTTTATTTATTATGTTACACGGAATGCTATCGAGACCGTTATTTCCAGAAATATACAATGATAAACCGTGTATCACATGGTCATCATCACGTTACACCTACACACCATTCTTTAGTTACCTAGAGACGACTGTGGAGCGTATTGTCTATATTCTGTAGGTGTACCTAGGTGTACCTACAGAATATAGTATGTGGTTGTAGTCATATCTATGTATGTTATAATATAGTACAATATTATAATGTTGCTAACGCAAGCCAGTGCTTGTATATGCAAGTATGTGACAAAATAGTGCAGTCGCTATTCTGTCACCTACTAGTTGCCGCATGCACTCGCCGCTGTGTACTGTCAGTCCACGTGGAGCTGTACTGTTTGTATTGCACACTTCATGCCGCCGCCGCTTTGGTCCCAACTTGTCACGCCTCGCTGTTTAGAAACCGGCAATAATTAACTAGAATACCAGTGCCGACGTTTTCTAAATTACCGAATAAAATAAGATTACATTTTGGAAAATCCTTGTCAATTGGATTCGACCTGCTAGTGTTTACACAAACTTCACCCTTTTCATATAAGGATAACAGACGTGTCATCGCGTGTGTGTGTGTGTGAATTAATAAAGTATTTCCTTCGACGTATGTACGATGTACCGTTATTAATAATGTATTAGTATTAGATAAAGATGGTAATTACATAAATACGACACAGATACATACGTCGCACGGTACAGTTACATTGCGTAAGACGCGCAAGGTGAGCGAGTGTGCGCGGGCGGCGGCGGCGCGACCTTGCCCCTGCGAAGGCCGGCGGCGCGCACTCTCATGACCCATGAATCTGGCGGTGGCGTACGGTCGCGCAGTGAATCGACCGCTGGTAATACCACCGGGAAAATAATTAAAGCCTTTCTTACATCATGTTTCAAAATATTGTACCCATTCAAGTAGGTAGGTACCTGCGCGCGTGGACGGGAATCCCGCCATTTTTCTATCTCGCAGCGAAGCTGACTAGTGCTTGTTTACTCCACGTTACTATGACGTCGGTAACATAGTTAAGTCGGCACGTCCTTCCTGCTGCCTATCGTGTGTACATGCCTACTGTACTTTCTATTTACCGATCTCAATACGTACTGCAAAGTGCAGCTTTACTAGGTTCGAGGTATAATGTACAGAGACACAGATAGACAGACATTTAAGTATTATTATGAAGTAATTTGTTACTTAGGTCCTTACCTTTAAGTTCATGATCACTAAAATTAGTAAAAAATGGCAGATAGTTCTATAAGACTTTACAAAGCTTAAGTTGGCGTAGTGGTAAATTGCTACAATTGCATTGAAATTGAATAGGCTCTGGCCTATTCTTGTAAACATTCTGACAAAAAGTTTGCCTGCGTCTGCGGTGCGGGACAATATATCTGTAAGTGAGTGTATATACAATGTGATAGGGGTGAGACTTCTAACCCGTTAAGGCTGAGTACTACATCTAATTTTATCGACAAAAAAATAATATGAAGAGTTGAACCCCTAATTGAAAATATTGAAAAATAGTTATTTTTTCGGTAAAAATAATTCACAAATGATTTTTTTTCTCACCAAAACATTATCAAACATATGAAAAAAGTAATGAATTAGTTAGCCAAGGTCATTAGCTACGGTTTGTCGTTTTTTTATTTGTTTCTACGTCGAATACAACCTTTGATATCAAAAAAAGTAAAAAATATTAAAATAGCCATAATTTTTAGGGGGAGGTGATTCGACCCCTTCGACCCCCGACTTTTGTCGATAAAATTAGATGTAGTACTCAGCCTTAACGGGTTAGAAGTCTCACCCCTATCATTGTATAGTGAACATATTAGTTAGAACATAATAAGAAAATGTGTGCTTTATTTTAGATATCGTTTGCAAATTTTATGACATTCTGACCCTAATATAATCAAAACGGAGTAAACTTTTACAATAAATTACGTTCTTATTGCAACGAAATTAACTCTATAGTTAATTATTGGAAACAATAGAGTGTCCATATAAAATTGTGGGAAATAACACCATCAATTGCAAGTGCTAATTCATAGTGGGTTTCTTTTTGTATATTTATTGCAGAACTATCGCCGCATTTTGGCATTTTTCCTAGGTATTTGACGCATATGTATTGTGCTGTGATATTCAATAGCTTTATTGTATAGGTTCCATTCATGGAATGAGTATACTCAGTGTAACTTATTTCCTATGAAATCATAACGTAAAATACTAAAATGTATTTTAAATAATGTAACAATGAATGAGGTGTCGTGAGTGCGTGCCGGTTGCGTTGTCCTTATTTAGATTTTGCGGTTGTGTCGATAACAATAGTGACGTGAACCGATTGGTGAAGGTACCTACTCGAGTGAGGTCGGCTCGAGTCAGTGCTGGGAGAGGTGATGAACCGTTTACCTCACGCTTCAAGGTGCGGGTTGAAAGCCCTGTGACGCAGTAACTCGTTGCACCGGACTATGCAGGTATGTAGTATGTAGATTGTGGCACCGCGCGCCCTCACACTGCCAACGATGAGCGATGCGAGCTATGCGATGCGACAAATATAGCAAAAATTGGCCAATTCAGATCTCAAATATTGTGGTTTTTCACGCGGGAGAGCCAGCACAGGCATTGGCACCAAAAGGTCGGCAACGCATTCCCAACTCATCTGGTATTGTTAGTGTCCATGGGTGGTAGTAGGTAATTGCTTGTCATCGAGTGTTCCGTCAGCTCGTTAACCTCTATCGAATAAAAGAGTTAGTATAACTGTCAGCAGGTAACCTGTAAAAACCTAAAGCGAATTTTACATCACACAAAACTCAAATACTAGGAATAGAAAAACCAAGTCCAGTCATCATTTAATCATCATCAATTAACTTTTTGTGAATGTCAAACGGTACAGCAAGATAACGTTTCTCGAGAATATACATAGTTTCCTTATGTTTTCCGCTTTCCGCGTTGGATCAGTAAATCTCGCTGTAGCGAGCCCCACCTGCGTAAGTAGCAGACAGTATGACGCCCGGCACTTCCCCGTTACGCTAGCGAAGATGGTAGGTACGGCAGTAAGTAAGTACCGGTCTCTAAGTACTCGGTGCTATCTATGCGGAGCGTGCGCTGCACGTGCCCACCGACGGCCCGCGCAGCCCGCGCCGTACCGCGGCCCGCGGGCAGGTCCATGTTATTTATTACTCACAGGTTGTTGTGGAATATCTCAGCAATAGCGGGAATACCTCGCATGTTGACGGACATGTGTCAGTGAAAGACGTAAGTGAAATGTTCCGTGACGTCACTCGTGTGCTAGTCACATCTTGGGGTTACTCCACATTCCTAGCACATACATACGTGTACTTACTTAGGGGTAAATAAGTAATCAAAGAATAGAAAATTGAAGTGTCGCTGCTTCGTTGGTTAAGCACGACGTCTCGGGTTCGGTTTCCGGGTTTTACAAATTATAAACATTGTATATCGTCAGGTCTGTCTTTCATCCATAGGAGACTGGCGTGAGACAATATGGAACACCTCTTTCGCTTTATTCTACATTATCACTTTCTCACTTTCATGCATAACGAACAGTTATTGACTTTTCCGATTATATAATTTTTCAGCATAATATTCTCTGAAGTGGTGCCCCATCCCAGTGAAGAGGGAAAGGACATAAAACATTACGTCTAAACTGTACCATCTATACAATTGACAAAGATGATGTAAAAGTGAAATACTTTTATCACTTTTATTGGTAAATAATCATGAAACACGTAGACACCACCTTTTTGGAAGAATTCGGTAAAAATCTTGTTTTATTTGTGAAACAACTGTTTGTTTCATATATCTGTATATATAACAATGTTTAAGTACCAAAAATAAACAACAGTTATATATCTAACCAAAAGATTCTCAAATGTTCAGAGGATCCAAACAATCTTGTATGTGTTTTTTTATTTTGGAAAAGATATTATATAAAAATGTGTTATTATACTTATGCAAAGACATTGCGACAGAAACTATGTCCGGGGCATGGCAGTATAAAAGCTAACCACTAACTGGCGACACCTGAATGTCACGTAGTACATCTGCAGGTCTGCACCTTATACCCGACCTTAGGACCGTTTTTGTTTAAATTACGCAAAATAAACAATATATCAAATGAGAAAATGTAATACAATAACCGGCGTTTGGGATTTAGAGTACCCAGTGTCCCTTAAATATGTGCTGATGATGGCCACCAAAGTGTTTTAGTGGGTTGACATTCCCACATGTCTAGTCCATCTAGCCAAAAAGCCGTCATAATAAATAGACGCAAGTATAGCGCTCGCGCAGCTTGCACTCGGTCGCGAGTACAATTAGCATCGTTATCAGGACGCGTGCGGGTCGCGTGGTAAAGCCGCAGGAAAAGCGGCGCGTGCGCATCGAGCCGGTCGCCGGCACTTTGCAGGTTGGAGGGGAATCCGCGCATGCGCTGGGAAACCCGTGGGTTTACCTAGTCGGTGCGCACTGACCCTACAGCCGCCATGACTAGGTTTGTTTGTAAACATTACAAGTTACTCGCTGATTATATACTTCAATGAATTTATGTGTGACGTCTAACGCTATTGTCGATTTGAATTATGTGAAGTCCATATTTACTATTGTAAGATTATTTTGTTAACAATAATTAATATAGGGAAAACTTTTGGTTGTGAATGAAATGAAATAGTACTTCATTGATGCAATGATTGTAAGATGGAAGCACGACCAAACCAAGTATTTCGTACTCAAGTTTTTATTTAAAACTTGAGTACGAAATACTTGAATCGCTGTTATGCTGGCAATACTATTTATAACTGTGTGGGCTCAGATAGTCCTGCAGTGAACTATTTCTATCAGATCCACTACAGCCTTTATTGAAATTAGTATCTATATATTCTTGAATGCATGAAGCACACGAAAACCCAACAATCCTCAATATTGCAACCCCCAAAAGTCCGAACACACATTTGTAACGCCTCTGGTGTTTCGGGTGTCCATGAGCGGCGCTGATGGGTTACCACCAGGTGAACCGTAAAAAAAGAGAAGTATCATTAGAACTTGAGACAACATAGTTGAGACGGGATAATTATCATGTTTATTTATTTATGTCGATGAGTTTTCAGTGTTGGCGGTGTCGTTAGCAAAGAACCAACTAGAAAGAGGGTATACCGATTTGTCTGCTCATAAAATTCACCCGCATATACTCCAGTTCATCCGTGATCATGGCGCTTGCAACAGTGCCGAAATATCGGAAATTCATCGACATAAATAAACATGGTACATATCCAATGACCATGTCAGTTTAAAAACTTATAAAAGGTAATAGTGACAGAGACTATGCATTTGGGCTTAGTGTGTGTGTAGGTTCGTCTCCAATTATTATAGGTCTTTGCTACATACTTACCCTCACTTGGAGGGTTCAATACCATTACTCTTGTACTCTTTAGACCTGGGCTAATCAGGATACAATCGAGATCTTGGCTTTTAGGGCCACACTGAGAGATAGAATGGTGACTAATTGCTCTGAATGACTCAGTACCACTAACTAATTGACAAGGTCTAGTTAGTGGACTTCATAGACAACATGAATCACGGTGCGGGCGACACAGACTCCGTGACATAATCTGTCGCGTGACACCTTCCAGCGAAACTGCCCCCACCCTGCCATTTCTCCACAGTGACGTCTACTGTTGACCTAAGTTACTAATACTGCTGCATCACTGTGAGTCAGTGCCCGCTGTAATCGGTAATTCCATACTCAGTTGCTAAATCGATTGTAATGCTCAAACAATTAGTATCGATTGCAACACGTATAGGTAACGATTATAAAACACTGATCGCGTTTTTTACAAGCGTTTTTTTTCTGAGTTCACTCTTGCAATGAGGAGAATTAATTTAGGTAGGTACGTGTTTTTGTGATCAAACCTGACATCGCTATTTAGTTTCATTAGCGATGATTCTGACTTATTAGAAAACCACAAAAAATATTATTTGTAAACAATTCTCAGCACTGCCCTCGATCCAGCGGCCAGCGTGCGTGTAACTGGTCATTCAGGTTATTATCTTTATTATAATATTCTCAACAAACACAGCAACTGCAAAAAATAAATGTTGCGATAGGAACCGCTAGCTAGGCAGAGCCCGGGGGCGTGGCGCAGGAGTGGCGGCGGTGTGCATAATGGCGCGGAGGGCGCGAGCTGCGCGGGCGCCGGGCGCGTTGACCTCGGGAACCACTGGACTTTACTGTAAAGCATCGATTACACGCGAGTTACGTTAACGACGGCGTTTAGTTCAGCGTCGTCATGGCGCCGCGGGACACTTAACTGTATGGAATTAAACATAACTGTTGCAATTATTGCCAAACGCCAGGCAAAGCTCCTGCCTGGCGCCTCCGTGGACAAGTTTTGGTAGACTGGTTTTATTTAATATTTGATATGTCATTGATGCTGAACAACTAATTATGTAAATATAACTTATATTGAAGTCTATATTCTGGAATAGGTAGGTATAGCTACGACACTAATTTGTTTATACCTACAATGATGTAAATGTTGCCCATTCTATCGTAGGTACCTATTACTCCTTATTACCAATTTAGCTACTATCACCAGCTTCCTTTATCCTAATAAGGACTGAGGAAATAGTTTTGTGGTCAATTATTTCACTAGTTTCTGTCAGCGGCTTCAACTGCGTTTCCGGTGTTAAAAAGTAGCCACAGACCTTATATCCCTGTTCCAAATTTCATCCCGATCCTTTCAGCAGTTTTGCCGCGATTGAGTAACAAACATACACACAAAGGTTACTAATTTTTATCGACCCTACAATTAATAGTGCAACCACATTCGACCACATAACCTAACATTTGCACAAACATATAATTTGCATCTAATAATATTAATTATATTAGTTTTCTATTACAGGAGTCGTATCGCTTCTAGGGATCGGGCCGCACAAAGTTTGTTTTAGTGTTCCCACTTTACGGGATTAAAAGTACCCAGTGTAATGCCCATATGAAAGTGTCATCGTAATCGGAGCGGTAGTTTTTGTAAGATGCTTGAACATACAGACAGACAGATCTGCCTATCTATAGGCCAACATGTTTTAACCACAATTTCGGGTTCGGTATCTACCTAGTAACACTAAACTATTTATTTCTTTAATATTGTACAGAATTAACACTTCTAAAGTTTTATTACATGTATATGTATAGACACATATGTATGTATATAGATTTAATTTCGAATTACATCACTTATCTATTATTTTACCCGGAAAAACACAGGGGAAAACCGCTATAAAAACTATCACTGTGGCTCGACTAGTAACCTGCCTACATATTTTCCAAGTTCCGAAGTATTTAAAGTGCCTATCTACATTTGTGGCCGCAGATGGGGCCCAGTAGGGCTGATGCTTAATCCAGAGCTGCGGACTACCTAGCGGGTTTACCGGGGCTCCGGCTCGAAAAGCAGGAAAAATAACGGGGTGGTTTTTAATCAGTAAGAGTCTGACACTCCCTCTCGCCTCGCCCTAGCGAGCAAAGAAATTAGATGATTTCCTCCCCTTAAAAAAATCTACATTTGTGGAGACAAGTACAGTCAGAGATCCACGTGTAGACACGTGGATCTCTGCAGAATGTGTGCCATCGAAGACAGGAGGTCCGATGGCCTGAGTGGCTGCAACCAGGACACCAGCAATTATCGTAAAACCGATACAGCCGCGGCGCGGTCAGCGTGCGGTCAGCTAACTATGCTAATATATCGACATAAATAACTTTCAATTAAATCAACCACAGAACCGCTTCGTATTATTGTGAACTTTTTACTTTAATATTCTTTTCAATTATTATACTTAGTTGTACCTTGTACCCATGCCATTTCTCTGTCACTCATACAACTATGGTGATTTCTTTTTTTTTCAAATCGTCTTCTAAAATTTATTCAGTAAGATTCTGACACTCCTTCCTCGCCTCACCCAAGGCGTCATCAAGTCAAAAGGTGATTTCCTCCCCTTTAAAAAGTCAATAAATATTTCTATTAAAATGCGCTATTCAATTTCGGACTATTGAATTGTAAGATTATAATAAGACAAGAGGATCCAAGGAGAGAATAAGCTTCAAGTTACTTTAAATAATATTCATTTGATGGTATAAGTAGACTAGACAGACAATGGTCGCGGCTTGATCCAATTTCACTCTTTAATATATGACGGGAAGTAGCAAGTGCTGCGATTAGCTGCGGGCGACAGGTTAGACAGTTGTGGTTATACCCGCAGACATATTCCTGTTCCAAGCGATTTACTATGGTTTAGAGGTGACACTGCGTCTGTCTGGCCTGCGACCAGTCTAGGGCCATAGAAATATGATACAAAGCAATTTCAATAGAATTTATAATTGGAGACAAAAAGGACAATGAACTTAATATAATATCAACATGACAGTTATATATCAGTTTTAAGTGTGGGAGAGCCATGTTTCGGCACGAATGGGCCGCCTCGACTGGAGTGTATATCCTCACCGAAAACCGAAGTGAAACAACGTTTGCTTTGTATTTCAATTAACCCCTTCCCAATCCCCGATTCCCCGACAACCGGGAATTCGGTTGTCTATGGGCTGCGGCGATCGCTTACCAACAGGTGATCCGAATGCCAGTTTACCACCTTATTACCACATTAAAAAAATATTACTTTAGCTTTGTAATAGGTTAGATTCCCCAAACGTCAATCTTCTTTTAACGGAGTAGGAAATTAGGTACCTTATTAATTAGCAATTAAGTTACAAATCTATTACAATGTTAAGTCGGAGCAGATTACTGTGTCATAAAGTCCATCCTTCACACTCTCAACAACCATTTTGTGGTAGAAGTTTTAATATCAAAACTCTATCTTGCAGCCAAATGGATGCAAGATACGTCATAAAGACTAGCATAACAATATCTCGTTCTCACCACGGAGTAACAACGTAATACTTATGACGCAACAAAGTCTAGATCCTATTCTAGTACCTATGTCGAAGATTTAGTAGTGTTTACACACACCGTGTGTGTCCCCTGGCACCGTGTTGTATCCCATGCGCCGGCGACGCGACCCGGACCTCCAGCTCTGACGTCAATACACCATGTGGCCCAACTACGTTTTCCTTCATAAACAATCATGTTAGATAATAGCTACCGTTATTACTTATTACCTACTAAAACAGGAGCTACTTCAATCATTACGATTAGCACTTGATAGACTTGTTTCAGAATAAACGTGAAAGTTTTCTGATATACTTGTCTAAGCTTTTACATTTGTCCGCCCAAAAAAGTTGTTTGGTATTTTTCCTTACCTTACCTTTGTGTCAATTTCTCCGAAATATTATATAATTTATTCTATGTATTATAAAATTGTATTTATTATAGGAATATTCCTCTTTCCTTCAAACACTTCGTAGGTATTAGGTATTGTACAGAATTAATTGAGGTCGAACATTTCTTGTATTATTTTCAAGTAAATGAATTAATAATTACTATGTTATGTTTTGTAATTAATTATAAGAATTTACACTCTTAAGGAAAATTAAATTCATGAAACCAAAATTATGTGTAAATTACTTCTACGTGAATTGCGTAAGTAATTATGGAACTTTTTCCACATTCATTGATTCATTGACGCAATGACATAGTCATGTATTTTGACCAAAACACGGGGACAATGGTACCTATGTCATGTATAATTATATAGTCACGTATGTAACGTTTAGTCATGTAAAACATTCCTGTATTATTCCCCAATACATTACAGTGCTTCGGCCCACAATATTCAAAATAACAACAAACCTAAATGGCTAGCTATCGCAAAGCAAAACAAACATTACATTAGGCTATACTCGAGTTATGTAAACTTGCTAAAGGAAAAGCCATTCAAAACTAGTTTTTTCCGAATAAAACTTAAAGACTTGCCGTGAAGTAGTTTCCATGTAAATAAACTTCGTATAACCCAACCAAAGCAAACGTAAACCTGTCCGTTAGCGGTTAGCAGCTACACGTGCTATCATTAATTACACCTGTATGCGTAGTAGTTGTGCAAACTTAAAGTTACACCGTTTAATTCTGTATACTTTATTTACTGAACCTATTTTTATACATACTATTGATACAACTACGAGTTTGTCAAATCTAGAGTTGTATTTACGTAATTAAAGCCATTTTATGGGTTTGGTTGTTCACTGGTGATAAGTGGTAGAGGAAACTTGGGCTTAAGGTTCCAATAAGTTGCGCCAACCCACCATGAACAAGCATGGTGATCAATGCTCATTCCTGCCCTGTGTGAAAAGAGGTTTTTTCTCGGCAGTGGTTTATGTGCAGGCTGATAAAGATGACGATGCAGTGGTAATTAGGTAAGGGTCCGTTGTATAATGAGGTTATATTTACATGACCTAGTATTGGCTGGTCGCCATGTGACGCTGGCGCTGCGTGGCAACATCGGCGGCGGCGCGTCACAACTTAGGGCATCGCTGTGAAGCCTTCAGTGTTTACTCATTTGCTGTAAGTCGCGGTACAACTCGGCAATCTACATGTTCTGTATCTGACTAGTTATGGCTGCAACCAGCAACTGAGAGGAAGCACTTAAAACATGTGAGACGCGAGCGCTAAAATACAGGCTGTGCATGCGTATTGTAAGTCTTTGAAAGTTGCATATACGTAGCGTGCGTATTTACGCACCATTACAAAAGAGTTTCAGAATGACATTCTGCAACTTCTACCTCTTTTGTTTTCAGTTTTGAGTTCAACCGACCAAATGTGTATTTTTCAAAAACACGCGCGCGACCAAACTAGACATCAATATTGACATATTCATGTAAGGAATGCATTCATTCAAAGTTTTCCAGCGTTAATGAATAGTTAATGTCGTACCTACTGCCTATACTTACGTCTGTGGGTAATGTCAGGCGCAATATTATGATATGGTAATGACGCCGCAGAGACCGGCGCGCGCGGCGCCCCAATATTTGCATTGTATTTTTAATATTTATAAATCAATGTTTGCACCGAGATTCCAGACCACGCTTTGGACGTTCCACTAAATATTAATAGAAGCAAGTTAAAGTTCATGAACTGTATTAGTTTCCCACATACTGCCGGTAACATGGCCGACGGCCATATATGGTAGGTCGTGTTTTGAATCATAAATTATCTCGACACTGGCTGATTGGGCGATAATTGATGCTAACCACAAGTCGGCACCATCACAGACCACCGCAGCCGGGACTCGTCTATTCTCATCAAATGTCACGGTCACCTGCCCATGTGGACCTGTTCCGTCTTCTGCCACATTTCCACCTCCATGTCACTGCGCTGCTGCGAAACTGTTTCAGGGTATCATAACATCTCAACTCTCAAAGACCTATGACCACAAACATCAACACAGACAAGGTTTACACACAGCACAGTGGGTAAGTACAATGCAGGCGCGTATTTCCTAATTCATCTTTGTTTACTCAGATAAACCACAACTACACATTAGTTATCAGTAAAACAATCCACAATCGAAGTTTCCCATCGCTCGTAGTTCCAAATAACTCATATACCGCAGTCAAACATCGCTCACATTTGGTATTTCCGCGACACTTACTTAAAATTAATTTGTCGAATCAAAAAATCCGCTAAGTTCAAATATTTGTTCATTATTTTTTGTTAGTACTTGCGGTAATTCTACTTATCGACGATTGGATTGATGCTTTGTGTTGTTGTATAGTTGATGGCACTCGGCGGCCGCGACACGCGCCGCGCCGCGGGAACATCGACACACCTGCGTCAGGTTTACCCATAACCTGTAACTTGACAAAAACAGTGTCAGCAAAAACTTCAGTTAATTGATACAGCAATACGCTTTGCGGTTTTGTACAATAATTTTAATAAATACATGTTCGACAAGAAAACCGTTCTAATTATCGGTTTCGATTTTAGGAATGGCGTTAAAGTCCGCGACCCGCGACTGTTAGGTACTCATTTATCGTTTATGGCCACACCACGACTTGAATATTTTGATTTGGACACGACCGTTGCCCCCAACATTGTGTTCAGTGTACTATACCGTCATCAATACCTACATACATACGCAAAGGGCTTACTTTTCGCAGATTTTGTTTCTGAATTTCAACATCAACAGCCTATTACCTAATAGTGGCCACTGTTGACCAAAGGCTTCTTTTCACACGGAGAATGTTTGAGCATTTATCACCACGCTTGCTCATTGCGGGTTGGCGATTTCAGACTTATAATTAGAAATTATAAGCCCAGGTTTCCTCGCAATGTTTTCCTTCACCGTTTGTCAGTGGTATCTAAATAATTTTAGAAAGTACATTACATATAACTCGGAAACAGTCACATTGGTACTTGCTGTTGGCACATGAGAAGCATCATTCTGGCTTTAAAGCAATAAAATGTACCGTGAACTTGTTCTCTTAAAGCTCGCACGTCACTTGGGTTGCAAGTTGCGCGACGGTGGGTTTTCCCGACCGAACTTTCCTTTAGCCTTGGCTTTCACTGCTTCCCAAGAAAGTTACCAGCTAGCGAAGGTAAAGACGTCATCAATATCTGTGTAAAGCCAGTGTCCAGTGTGACACAACCACTGAGTGACTGATTCTGGTAACATATGAAGTCATTTTCAGTAGGTACTCATGTAAAATATTTATATAATAATAAATTGACTTAATTCAATGTTTAGGTAGTGAGAATATAAAACTATTGAACTTTATTATTATGTCATACGTTTAATTAGGACCTTATAAGTACATAAGTTAAATAGGTACTCGTGCCAGTTATTTCTGGTGTAGATAACGCGTCGGTTTACCTCAAGTTACATCATGAGCGGAGCCGATATTTCATACCGTTTTTGGAATTAAGATCTTGTACAACAGTAAGAGATCAAATACTTTTAGGATTGTGAGAACAAGAGAACATGGTGCATTTAGAATTCTGGAATAAATACTTTGACAAAAAAATTAAAAAAACACAATTAAAAACCGAATGTCAGATTCAGTAAATACCATTTTTTATAGGGGGAAATCATCCAATGACTTCTCCCGTCTTGGGCGAGGCGAGAAGGAGTGTCAGACTCTTACTGACTAAAAACTACCACGTTCCTACTCCTGCTCTTCGAGCCGGAACCCCGGTAAACCCGGTAGGTGGTCCGCAACTCTGGGTAAATTTGGTGCCATTAGAATTAATATACAAAACAAAAAGCTGGTATTATTTATATACTGCTGTATATCTACTTAATGTATTCATATACTTGCAAGTGGTAGATGGAAAAGACGCGATGTATATTTTTAGGAATTTGTATTAGGTACTAGGTAAACTGTAGGTGGGTTTGAAATTCATATTTATTAATAAAACAAAAAGGCATGCATTACTGACTCCTACCTACACATGACTACTTCACACAGGTTGATCAAACAGCAAGAATGGGGCCTATTTCTCTGTGGCCACCTAGCGAGCACTACCACGTGCTGGTGATATCCAGGCCAGGTTGCCGAAGATATACCCTCACTACAGTTACTACGTGCGGAACATCGACTACAATCAGTGCCGGACAGCAAAAATTACAACTTCTACAGTTTAGGTGCAAAAGGGGTTACGTTTATTTAAAAATGTTTTAGTTATTAGGTCCACCTGATTAAAAATTAAGTTAAGGTCCATCTTAGACTAATTTTTGAAAAGAAGTTTGCTACGGGCTTCGCGCATGTTTAGCAGTAAGTGGGGCAGGCAGTCGTGCACCCTGTGCTAGCGGGTCCGGAGCCGCCAGTGGTCCGGTAAACGAACTATTCCGGATGTGGAGTGTGAACCCGGACACGATAACTGGCAGCTTGTTAATTGCTCGCAGCCGCACAGGTCGTCAAGTGGCCCGAGTGGTCCACGGGTCCAGTTATGTTGTGATGCTGCCACGAGTATGGTTCATCGAGCGCGGAGCTAATTTACAGCTGCTTGAAATTTAATTAAAAAGGTCTCGATCTGGGTCACCAGGCCGACCGAAAATTGTGGTTATTTTGATGTTTCTGAAATCGATATTGACATCTAAGCACAAAAACATAACGTTCTGAATTTATGTTGTTATAAACTTCATTTAAAAATGTATTTCTGGCAGGTTCAAGAAGTTTGTATGGTAGAATGCCAGCTCGTAAGTGGGTATTGGTGTAAGGCGTGTGTTGGTGGAGTGAACCCGGCGTGTCTCGTAGGTACAGTACTCTACAGTACTGTACGGCGGGTATTACAAAAAGAAACGTATCATGCGGTCGGTAATGGCCGCAGTTCCTGAACTTGAGTGATTTTGTGGTTTCGTCCGCGCGACCCATCGAGTGCCTGACCTTACTAGCTTGTCACCGCCGGCAACGAAACTTCCAGTAGTTTTCTATATTTAATTGACTATTTTTAAACCACTGTTTTTATTGGCTATAGATTTTCAGTGGGTACTGTACATAGGTAGTATGACAAGAGCTTTTTTTAGTTAGGTTGTTTGGTATTTCTACGTATTTCAAACTTTACCAATCTGGCATTTAATGGCTTTTTGTGAAAAATAATTAAATTTAAATTTAGTAGTAGGGAGAAAATTGCCGTCACTTGTAACCCTATTAACAAATCAAAGTTAAACTAAATAGATAAAGTAGATACCAGACAGTAAGATAAGTATTAAATCATTTATAGGTAGTACAATATTTCATAAATAAAATAAAATATTTCAAACACAGAAATGATGTTTTATTTATATTTTCATCTTGACTCAAATGTTTAGGTACTATATGTGTATAAGTACTTACCTAAATATTTATGTAACCGATTTTACTTTACTGTTTACTGAACTATATAGGCTGCAAATTGCAAGTAATAAAGCACTCGCTCGTTACAAATAGGCTTTATTATGTTCAACAACAATTTTATTTCGTAAATGTTAAAATTTTAGTGTTACATTATGTTATGTTTATTTGTATGTAATTATTTTATCTCGTTTAGTTGATTCGCCTTTGGCTTGTTCTTTTACTGACAAGCAACGCCATCTAGTTCAATCTTTAAAAACTATTACACGAATAATGCTGCCTTTTGCACACGATATTTGTTTTGAAATAAAATAACACAGCGTGTAATTTACTCCTTTATTTGCACAAAATATTTAAACTTTATGATAATATTTCATTGTGAAAATAATATTTACCGTACAAATACTATGAAAATTATCACGGATTTTTATAGCACTTGGGATCAATTTCGCAATTATTCTTAAATTAATTAATACATTCACGGATGGATTTATTTCATTATTATATAACTTGATTTATGTATTAGTTGTGTTTGTAGGTGAAGACCTCGTAGTCGCGCACGGTGAAGTTGTAGTCGGAGGCGAGCGAGGCGGGCGCGAGCTGGTCCCCGTACGAGTGCAGGTTGCTGTAGCTCTCGCTGTTCGTGTTGCAGTTGTTGGAGATCAACAGGTCTGCGCCCGCGCCGAATATTGGACCACAGCTGTTCGTAGGACATAATAAATGTATTACTGTTAGGGACATAACAGCGCACCCTGATGAAAAAAGCTAATACTTTAAACTGCAATCTCGAACTCGCTAGCTGAGCGAGGAGATTATGGCAAACCAAACTAAGTGTGGGAAAGCCATGCTCCGGCATGAATGGGCTCGCCTGACTGGAGTGATACCACGGACTCACAGAAAACCGATGTGAAACAACGCTTGCGTTATGTTTCGTTGTTTGAGTGAGGTTACCGGAGGCCCAATTTCCCTTCTCCCAATCTTCTCAATCCCGGATTCCCCAACAATCTTTAAATTCCTAACTTCCTTAAAAAGGCCCGATAGGTGGCGGCGATTGCTTATACGTCTAGGCTGATACGTCTGCTCGTTTACCGGCTTACATCATAAAAAAAACACAACTTTTGTAGAGTCAGCCAAAGTCCAGCAGTGGATTTCCACGAGCTGTTAGTCAGTTGGTAGTCAGAGTCAAAATCAACCAGCGGACTGTCACTGCGCCGATGATGTCCAACCTAGGTATTTGACAGAGTTCACACTTACACTGCTGGAAGAACAGTGTTCTCCAAGGAGTCTACGTGTGAATACTCACTCGGGATGGTAGCAGAGTGCGAAAGCCTTCTTGAGCAGAGTGTACCGCGCGGGCGGCTCGCTGAGGGCGAAGAGGAAGGCGCGCTCGGCCGGGATGTAGCCGCCCGCGCCGCCCGCCGCCCAGCGCGCCTCGCTGTACCCGCCGATCACCTCGCCGCGGGAACACTGACATCACGCACCGATAACCGTTACGTAGGCACACATCACAGTTTATAGTGAGGTAACCTTACCTAAATATAAACTGTGATGTGTTACCTAAGTGGGTTCAAAGAAATGGCCGAAAAATCCCCCAACGTCAGTAGGTAGAGTCAATAATATGGAAAAGTTTAGTAAAAGATTTTCCGTTATGTCTGTGTAACTGTGTTTTGGTTTTACCGCTTCGCTTTGAAGGTGAAATGCAAATAAACATTTCTAAGAACTTAGATTATTATGGTGGGCAGTAGGTACATACCTATTAATACCTTTTTTAAATATACAGTGAAACCTCGTTAAGTGGGACCTGGATAAGTGAGAAACCTCCACAACTGGAACTCATACTGAGGTCCCTACCCATTGGCACTGAATTACCTCTATTAGTGGGACAAACAACCCTCTATATCTGGGATTCGTTCTTTCGATTTATCATCTTATTTACCTCTATAACTGAGACAGCAAGTGAATTTTAATGCATAAACCTCAGTAACTGAGACAACATCGTTTTGTTTGTTGATTTACTTATTCTTATTCATTTATAATGTGCACATAACACATTGTTTTATTTAAGAATCACACCTCTTTATGTGAAATAATCCATATGTTCACCTCCATTAATGTAACCCTCTGTAAATGAGACAAATGTTTATTTATACCTGGTTATTTGAGACACTGGGTTAGTGGAATACCTCTATAAGTGATACCAATTTGAAGGTCCCTTGATGTCTCACTTAACGAGGTTTCACTGTATCATGTTATGGACATTAGAGGTTAAATACTAAACGTTAGTTGTTAGTAACAGTGATGAATGTTGTATATTTAGTCACCTGCACCAGCAGTAAGACGGGCGCCACTCCGTCGCAGTGCGAGTGGAAGGCCTGCGCGGAGTACCCGTGCGTGGACGCGCGGAATATCAGCCGCCACGACTGCTTCGGAGTACCGCACCTGAACGTAATACACAACTATTATAATATCGACTAAATACGTATACACTCGTACGTAAGTTTATTGGACATGACGCTATACCAGTTGTTGATGACAGCTTGGAAGGCACTCTTCTCCTGCTGCAGTATCAAAGATCCAGTGAACATGTTCACTGCCAAACTGGAATGTAATAAAACAAAAGTTTAGTAAATAGCACGGTTACACACAAGGCAATACAAGGCTGTTTGGAAGATGGTTGCAAAGTCTTAGGAGGGTGATTAAACTTGGTGATGTATATATCGCAGGAATATGATAAAAACAGACAGACAAGGCTTAGAGATTTGGCCAAATCCCTTAGAGTCTAAGGGATTCGATCAAACCACGGAGGATGTCAAAATAACAACACGATTTTATCATTTCGCTTAGCAAATCTGGTGATTATTAGTGTATAGTAGTAGTATTAATGGTTTGATCAAATCCCTTAGAGATTTGGCCAATCCCTGTTTTTATCATATCGCTGCGACATATATATAGATGAGATGTACTGGTTTTGTTTAAAGGAAGTTTTAAGATAGGATGTAGATGGTAAGTGACCGTGGCTGGGTCCGCTTGTCGGTGTCGTGTCTGGGCGCGGGCGGCGGCGCGGCGTGCAGCGCGGCGCGCCGGTAGCGCTCCAGCGACAGCTCCATGGGCACCGCGCCCGTCGGCTCCACCTCCTCCGCGAACACGGCACTGTCTGGACACATCACTCTTGTTAATATTTCATTCATTACACAACTCTGTAATCTCTGTCACCTTATTTACAAGTAGTTATCTATTACATTACTTTTCTGACTCTGGCTCAAGACTGAGTAGGTAAGGATGTCGGACCTGTCTACCCAAGTGGGATGTTAATATCCCCAAATTCGTTTATTATGAGAGAAGACGTTGCAGTGGACACTAGCAACTGATGATGGTGATGGTGATACCGATACGTCAAATTATATCGACTGTACATGCATTTGCATACCAATGAGCAGGAGCCGCACATGCTGCATGAGTGGTGAGAGGTGATGGCAGACGCGGGCCCTCTCCTCCTCGGTCCAGTGCGCCGTCGGCTGCGTCACACCAGCTCGTTGCTTTGCCCAAGCTAGAGCACAGCGCCATACTTCTTCCTCTTCAAGGCATAGCTGAAATTTTACCAAAATATAATTTAAAAAATATCTCTAACACAAAAGTCGTTGTCTTTTAAGTACCGGTAAACTATGGCAACTTTACCAGACCCTTGGCAACTTTACCATACTATAGGTATTCGGTATAAACTCATTTATCTAAAAATCTACCCACTAGAATTCTGTTTTGTAATAGTAGTATTTTTTAGACATTAAAAGGAAATATTTACTATATTTTGCGTAGACGTAAGACTGCTATTATGCCAGTAATGGCCGTTACAGTGTAGTGCGTGAAAATGTGCTAAAAGTTAGTAGTTCCTAAATTGTGCTCACAGAGCCTAAATTATTTGTCACAGGTGAGTGAAATTTTGATCTTGTATGTATAATATAGTTGGGATTAATGTTGTAATGTCAGCAATTGCTTTTCTTTAATTTATTGATAAATAATCGCTTCGGTAATGTTGACACAGGTTAGGTAAAGTTGCCACGGCCTGCTTTGTGGCAACTTTACCTACAGTTAGGGTTGGCAATAAATGTTTTTTTCCTTGTTTGTGTGTATGTTACCATTTTCGAATACCTAAATTTCCCAGCATAATAGTGAATATCCTGGATGATAAGTTATAATGTATTTAATAATACCTTTTGTTTTAGAGCCAAAATGGCTCACATGAAACAAAACCGCAGAAAACTCGGAGCTAGACAATATAAAAAGTATACGAAAGTAATGTTAAAATTAACTATGGAGATAGTGAAGTCAAAAAATTAAAAAGTCAAAAGATTAAACATTATTTTGTAGCCTTTTTTTACAATTTTAAACATAAATACTTAAAATTTTAGAACTTAATTTAGTTTAAAAGGGAACAATATTTTTGTCAGATATTTATGCTTTTTTTTACTTTAGGTTTAAGGTTTATAATTTTTTTTTAAATATACATGTCATAAAAAAATTTCTCATTTTTTGACAACCCCGAGCGTAACAAATTATTTGTATGTAAATTACGATGAAACCCGTGGCAACTATACCTACTGTCTGTGTAGCCGTTATCTTTATAGATTTCCTCATATTGTTTGCATTATAATACGAAGAGGTCCTAGATGAAGCCCTCTGTACCTCAACAACTCTTTAATATGCAATACACGATGAATACGGCGCGTAGGTAAAGTTGCCAAAAATTTGGTATCTTTACCCATGTTGTTTTTTCTTTACTACGGCTAAAGTAAGCGTTTGTATATAATGACGATTACAGTAAAGTGAGCCAGATAGACTACAATTCTAAATATATAGTTTTGGTTTCTATGCGTCTTATGGTTAAAAATATATTTCGATTTTTGTTCCAAAATATGGTAAAGTTGCCATGTTTTACGGTACTTAATTAAATTAAATTGCTGACAATTATAACATTTCATATAATTAGAAAAAAAATTTTGGAAACTTTAACAAGATTTAAAACAGCGCCATCTCTTGGGCAGTAGCAGAATGTGTAGGTTTAGTTTAGGATATACGTTAGTAAGATAAAAAGATACATAGATGGCGCTAAACTCCATATTTGGTTTTGATCAGTAAGGATAACGTTACGAAAGAATTTTGAAAAATACTTACAAAATCGGATGAAATAAGTTTAATAAGTGCTTCCTTGGGAAGATTGAGGAAGGCGTTGGTCTTGACGCAGTCTGCGGCGTTGTCGCCTATAAACGCGATGCAACGCTCCATGAAAGACGACGCACTCTTACCACCTGTTGAGATATGGTAAGTAGGTACTCAATTATTTCTTGGAATCTATTGTCTTTTTTAGATCGTTATTTAGCGGTTAGTGATTATAACAGTAAGGCCATTTCAGTTCCATTGTAGGTGATATATAACGTAATTAAATAATATAAGTACAAAACAAATACTAACAAACTTTATGGAACTACTCTAAAGAAGTGTGAAAATATTTAGTAGACTTCTTGTATATTATATTACATTCAGCCTCAGTTTACATTGACAACAAGGTATTTAATTGCGTATTATTTATTTATTTTTACATTTTGTGTGTGTGCATCCTAGACAGCTAACAAGATAAAAACTCAACTCGAATCTGAAGCTTATAAAAAATTATTGATACTCACTTTAGCATCATTACTAAAAAAACTCAAATAAAAGTAATCAATATGAGTTTACTTTGACATTGCATCATAATAACTCGCAGTACATTGTACTTGCAGAATACTGGCATCTATCTCAATTATTCGGGAATAATGAATAGTAGCTACAGTTGGTTATGCAACTGACCGTTGTTATCCATTTTACCTGATTGTTTTTATTTCCGGCACCATCTTTTAGTGACCAACCAGCAGCTAGAGTATCTATTGTTTACATTGTGTAGATAATATCTGTTTGTTACCGATTCACACATTCTGTCCTAATGCAACATTTTGTACACAGAGGACACCTTACTATAAATCCTTATATAGGTGCTTCTTATGTTTACTTCTTTAAGTTTAAGCCTTTATGCTTCTAGTCAAATAGACATTACAGTATGTTTATTGTCTCATCCCGCCTCATATTATGTAGGACTCCCAATATAACTGCTGCAAAGTGGAAATTAAATTGTATTTGTGTTTCGGTCTACCCTTTCAAAGACAAAACAATGGTTTGTGAAATCATATATTCACAGCATACTTACTGCTCCCTCATTGAACCAACTGTATGTTTGTAGTACATTCAGCCATGAATCTGAGCATTCCTCAGTTTTTATACTCGATTGCACTTACCACAACAACTTTATTTCATATATATTTTTGATGGTGATATTATAAACTGTTTAAGTACATTTATTATTAAAACTATTCTGTAAACTTGTTGTATGCCTTCACATGAACATATTAGATTTAAACGCAAACATTTAAAATCTTACTTAGTTGATAGATTAATTCGGGTTTTGTTATCGTCTTATATATAATCGGAATTAAAACTAAAAACCTAATTTATTGTTAGTGTAGCACAGATTTCCACATAGTAACACATCAGGTATTGTTCTATTCCATATATCAGTTTTTGTTGGTAATACTTTTATAGCAGTAACGGTTTATTATTACTTACATACAGTGTTTATGATCAGTTTGGTATTATTTTATACAGGTAAATGTAAATAAAAAATCATTTGACAATTAAACCTTAACTTTAATTATGTAAACACAGTTACATTAAACTCACATGAACACTGGTTTGAAAATAAAAAAAAGAATTTTCTTATACTTTGAGGAATGAACTTATTATACTAGACTTCATAACCTATCAAACGGACGCACTCGGGTTTACATTTTGAATTAACGTGATATTGTCCCCTTTCATCATTATTCTTCCGATTTGCTTCCTATTCTTGGTCTTCATGTGCACTTCTTCAGCTTCATCTAACACAATGTTCATGTATTCGTCAAATCCCACGATGTGTCCCTCGATTCGTAGATTCACGTTCTCGTACAGCCAAATTTGCACTCGACTTCTGTTTTGCAAATACCTGAAGATAAGGTTGATGGGTTGCACCATCACCTTCTGGACTTTTGGTGGGCCTTTGTATGCCATTTTGAATTATATTCTTGCGATAAAATTCAGATTTATTGTTACAAACAAAATGCTAGCAAGCCCGGCTTGGCGGCTTTCAATCTGTCAAAATGTCAATGTCCAACATTTTGTCTATGATCGGAATGACGCCGACGTTCAGGGTTGTCAATTGTAAAATATTGGTTAATTTAATCCACCATCCAGTTTCATCGGAAATATTTTTTATTAGCTTGCCGTTTTCATTAATAAATAATGTCACGAATAATAAAAGTCGGAAAAGATTCTTAATTAATATGTTTTAATATATCACGCTTGATGTGCCAAATAGACTAGATGTTACTAAAACAAAAAACGGGAATAGACAAGACGCCAATGAAACGAACAAAAATATAAATAAATAATGTTTCGATAAAATAATAAACAAATTCGTAAAGGTAGGTTTTCCGTTCGTGAGTGATTTATTTACGACATGTTAGTTTTTATTTTGTCTTTGAACTTACTTTTAACATCGTAAATTGAATATTTTTTAGAAATAACGCGTTTTCATTTTGCGGTTAAAAATTATAATTTTAAAATTGGCAAACATATTAAAAATACTATTGAAAAAAAAATGTTTGTAAGAAATGACAAAAAGTGTGCGATGGCCGGGAATCGAACCCGGATCAACTGCTTGGAAGGCAACTATGCTGACCATTACACCACCATCGCACTTGCTTTACGGGTCGAAATTTCAGTTCACTATTAGATGTAAAAGATTTTTACACGTGAAAACATAATTTACCTGGTCGATCTTGAATTTCCATTGCTGCTGCTAACAAAGTGCACGCACTTTCTACACTCAGTGTCGATGTGACGTGATCTTCACACGCTGATCTGAGATCTTCTACGCCTAAATCGGCTGCTAAAGTCATCATTTCGAAAACTCCTGAGTCTTGCAGCAAAAGCTGAAAAACATTATTGTATTTAAGAATTCAATTTTACTAATAATATTTAGTGTAGATTAGCGACATCTATGCATATGTATTGTAATTACGTTTCTTCTTCAGTATGTAAATAATTTTAGAAAGTGTAAATATTTGATTAAATAGTAACTTAATTTTATTAGAATTGAAATTAAACCTAGGCTCACCTTGCCGGTGTAAACATATTGAATGAAGAGACGAAATGTTTCAACTTGTACATGCGGCATTCGGATCGGTGTCGGCTGCTGGCCGATAGATGGCGTTACGGAACACCCTGGAATACGACAAACTTCGCCTCTTTTCGTGTTCTGAAAACTTTTGCATCTAGAAAGAAAAAATAAAAAGGTCCATTAGGTGATACTTAGGAGTTTAACTTGTAAGCTCGCATTTTCATAAACAATTTTAAGACGGTTCCAAGTTAGTAAAGAGTCTGAACCCAAACGTAGTTTTAACAACTAAAGTAGTAAAGTAGTTTAATATTACACAAAGGCGGGAAGCATCTTGCAGTCGGTAATTAAAAACCGATAATCTCCCCAGAGGAAATTATAGCGCAGTGCGCGGATAGCTCCGGAGGAAAAACTTAAAGTTGTCAAGTTGCGCATAACTTGTAAGTTGCCGTAAGTTATGCAAAAGCTGCATACCGTGGAAGCGTGGAGAGCAATCGTTTAAAATAGCGCGTTTATTAATAACTTAGTCGCCGGAGGCGGACGACTAACTTTTAATACCGATTACCTACAGTAAAAGCACTATTTTATTGGATAAAATCTGATTAAATTATAATTGAATGTTAAAGATAATCCAATTTAATATTCTGTTGTAATATGAATTAAACATTGATTTATAAAGACATTGCAACTAAATAATAGTCAATGAAGTTGCCGAAATCAGTTAACGACGGCTCAATAGCCAATGATACGTTAAGCTAACATTTTAAAGGCAATAAAAAAACTTGTAACGGTTTTGATATGAAGACTTACTGCCGCACTCAGAGACATTTAATGATTACTTTAACTATTTCTTAGTAACGATTTTGTATCGAAAACAATTACTAAGGATTGGGTTAAGTAATCATTAAATGACTCTGAGTACGAGGGTTAGCTAGGTTTTCCAATGGCTGATGGATTACGCGTAGATTAGTGGCGTGTGTGTGTCATGGCGGCTTCGCGACAGGCTCGTTATTTAGTGTTGATTAGACAAGCCCGCCCAGCCTCATCTCTGCTGATTGGATTTGCCATTGACTAAATTCAATTTTGAACTTAGTTCATTCGTCGGCTGTGATTTATCACCTTGTTTGCGTAATGTTACGATAATTGGATGGGCTCGGAGACATACGATATGTTGTCTTAATTCTAATTTAAGGAGATTTCAAACGTACTTTGGTAACGAAGTAATCTGATCGGTATTACTTGAGAGTTTTAACCTTAATATTTGGGTTAAAGCCGGAAAAATTCGATTCAAAGTTCAAACATTTCGAAGTTCAACATTCGAACCGTTTTTAAGAATTTCCTTAACATTTATCCTGAACAATCTTTTAGGTTTTGTTTGTCTTACGACTAAACGCCAAGGAGGGACCTTTAAAGGGATTCGCCGGGGATCGGGAGCAAATATAAAGTATCCAATGTAGAAATATTTGAGACGGTTGTCTACATTTCTTAGCTCGTGTTCGATCACTTATCTCGTGTTAATAATAGATGGGCGCCAGGTCTGCATTAGCCAGGTCCCAGGAGCAGCCGTTAATGTGAGCAGCCACAGCGTGAGGTCGCGCCGCTGAATATTTCAACGCGTTTCGTCCGCGATAACGTTTACATCAACATCTCCGGGGACTTATGAGATTGTAAGCACAGCTGATTTTGTAAGCTATTTTACGAACAAGACATAGCTGTGCACTTCTCAATTATACTTAATTCTGCCGACATGTTCGACTGGCTGCGATTCTGAGTAACACATGTTTACCTGAATGTTTTACTGTTATTAATCCACAGATATTGGTTGTACAAACTTACTATAAAAGTAACAATAAGTCAGATTCAATAACTTTATCATCAATACCTTCTTGGGATCCAAAGGCACGGAGCTAAGCACGGTATTGTAATAAATAAATCAGAGTAAACTAAAGCCAAATAGTAGGTGTAATAATTTATGCGTGTAATCGTATTAGTGGGCGCCGTAGCCAGGCTATCGTGGGCGAACATCCTCGGGCACTAAGTTCGCCGCCCAGCTCAATTAATTGTGAACTCGGTGTAGCGTTCATTAACTGATTTATTTGCGGCACGTCACTGCCTCCTGTGCTCCTGTGTACTGCTTGGGAGCATCCACAACCACTGTAATAGATCCCTGTTATTTTAGCGTTATTGTGTTGCGCTGGTCGGTTATTAGGAAGAATAATGGCTTAGTATAAATGTTTTGCTAATGATGCAGAAACGAATCAATCACTGCAAGAATTAGAAACTGAAGTCAATATATTTTGAAAGTCTGTTAAAGCAGCCAGCAAAAACAGAAGTCACTATATAGGTAGATATAAACACTCAAATGAAATAAATATTCGATTAATCAAAGTCCCACAAATCGCGTGGTATAAAGTGTATCTGGTGGCTGCGCGGCGCGGTGGTCTGGAGATTTGTTTGCAATTAATCACAGTTTGAGCTGGTGTCCTTATAATTAATTCAACGAGTGTGCGCCGCGGTGTGATGGTCCAGAATCTCGGTGGATATCATTAATCTTGGTCGAGGGCCGACTGCTGCTCACAGAGTGGCGAGCAGACACGACACCACTACTGCTCTGGTAGAACTTTCTCTGCTAGGCACAAACTACAATGATGTTCCTTGATTTGAGGTTAATAAGTTGTCTTCTATTACTCGTAGTGTAGTTATGGACGTACGTTAATTGCGTGCTTGTTAAGATATTGACAGCTTACAATACATACGTTACTTATATGTCCCGTGCGTAGTAGGCTCGTAGCAAACTGCTACGCGACTTACGTAGTAGGAAATAATTGTTACATATTATTGTTTAAGCATCATTGGTTGTATTCTTAGAACTATATATTTCTTCAATTAATTATACAACTTTATAATTTCAATCCTAATATATCTCTTCGTAGGTAAGTTCACAGACAGTGTCGTGTCTCCTATGCCTAGCGTTAGCCCGCAGTAGCGCGGCCCCGCAGCCGTCACTCTCAGATGGTGACTAATGGAGCGAACAGCTCTCACTTACACTTTTTGCTGATTTCCATTTAACACGTGGACTTCAAAAGGAGGATTTAAAATATTACCTTCAGGGATTTTCTCGTGGAAAATTGATTGTTGATTGATTCGACTATCGAAGGTAATGTAGCCGTTAATGTAGCAGGGATAACCGACTTGTTTACAACTTAATTAATTAGAGTAGTGCCAAACATCGTTTCTTAAAATCATAATTTCCGATGAAAACGGTTCGTTCAGTAGTTTTTGTAAACCGATAACAATAGAACACATGACATGTTCTTTATACCAAAGATAGTATATGCACAATTGGTTGTGGTTTGGTTCCCCATTTCGCCTAGTGAGTATCAGCATCATACGTCTCATAACTGAATTTCGTCAGCGGTCCGTAGTTTCGCAGCTCCGTGCTGTGATTAACTCGATTAACAAAGCTCGCGTGAGCCGTCGCGAGCCGTCGCCGTGGACACGCCGCCGTCACCGCCGTCACCGGCCGCAGTAATTGACACGTCACCATGTCAGACCCTCCTCTAATCTCGCCTGATCATGTACGTTACTTATGTTCATACATTTTAATTAGAAAGGCGGGAAATGTTACAAATGGCTGCCTCGTAACGCGGTTACTACTTAGGTTTGAGGTTATACCGAGATCACTGTAAGTACTGTAACTAAATAACAGTATCTAATCTAGTACCGTACGGTACATAACGATATTATAACACATAATTTGTGTACCTGTATCAAAGTTTATTTCATATATATTTTAACAAGGATCTTAGATCTGTAAGGGTTTTGAATATCCATATAGATATCTCTAGCCAAAATAAAGAACTCCTTAATTCACTCCTCACACAAAGTGATTAGCTAATTAGATGCATATTCTTAGTAAAACAATCTTACTACGTTCAATAAACAAATCATAGGCGGCACTCTCTGAAAGTTAATTATTGGCTTTAATCTGAACTGTTAACGCCGTGGTTTCGGTTTCCGCGTCCAAGTTTTAATAGTGTTTCCCTCGCGACTATGTACTCGGCTAACATGTGGCTTGAGCAGCAACACTGACTATGCAAAATATTTGTTACTGTGATAAGTTTGCAAAGGAATACAATGTGTTGTTTTGTTAGGCAGGAAATTAAGAGAACTATAGTTTCTGTTGTCTCGACACACTTCATTTATAGACCTCTAAAGACGACTACAGAATCAACTTGCACGGTTCTCTCACATTATCCTCTATTTCATCGTCTGGACTTTAAAAGAGACAATGAACTCTGAGTTTGTTTCGGCATTTCTTCTCAGAGTAGTCGGATATTTGAAATATTGACTATTACTTACAGAAATAAATATCATTTATAGATCATTTTCAGTAACTAGTAAACCTTAGGTCTGCGATAAAAAATACTTATGTGATTAAAAATGTAAACGATCTCGTCCATCTTTATAAAATCGAGTGCAGATTGAATAACCACCATCAGAATTACTTAAGTAAATTATATGACCGACAAGGGAATTGTTGGCACTTAATAAAATTAACACAGTTTGTTTGGTTAAAAAACAAGCTTCTAAACAATCTATACAGCGCGGCGACCATGATTGATGACGTCACGACCGCGCGCGCAACGCGACGCGACATCGTGACAACGTTGACTCGTAATTTGCGTCATGGATACTATGGTGACCAGATTTATATTGAGAACATGGATATCGAGTTATTGTTTATATCGTTACTGAATATGCAGGCATTCTCTAAACCTTGAATCTGGTCGACAGTACATCAACCCGAAATATAAGTAGAAGCTAAACACCTACAATCCTTTCCATTATCTGTTTGTAAGAAGCGAACATAGTTTCTTTCTAAAGTTTTTTTACCCAAAATACATTGCTTAATCCTGGCAATCTAACAATATGAATCGAAGCAGTCGATAATTCAACTTGATATAAAATAAAAGAAATGCTACCGTTGTAAATTAAAGTGTTGTTCTAAATAATAATAGAGGGTAGGTTAAAAAACATTGTCTCTCAGTTTCCGAAAACGATAGTGTCCCGAACGATCACGATTCACGATTAATCGTAGGCTCGCCGCAGCCGTCGGCTGTCGGATGCTGATGCTGCTACTGTACGGATATTAATCACGCTCTACTTCTTGCACTACTTGTCATTATGTCCGTTGTTTACGTTACAACCAGCTCAGTACCCATAGTACCAGTTTTCTTTACGTTTAATTAAAGTAATCGAAACGATCTGATTGGTTGGTTTATTCAAGTCGGCCAATCAGAGCGCCGAACGCGCTCTCGTTTCGATTACTTTAATCGTCAAAATGATAACATGACTTTAAACCTTCAATTCTGAAAACCATCTTGAACCATGGTTCCATTAAGGCGAAGTATCCTTGCAAACTACTAGTAATAAATAAGTAAACCATGCTATTTTAACAGCAATAGAAAAATACGAAGTTCAGCCTTATCTCGTTAGTTAATTCAGTCGGCGGTGGAGTTGGTGCCGGCTGCATTCTGAAGTCTGTAATCTGCACGCCATTCTGGCAACATTCTAATTTTCGCCACATTCACAGCACGCGACCGTTGCGTTCAAATTACAGAGCGCAAAGCTAATGAACTCCATATTTATATGTTTTCGTGATATTTACGGACGTATCGCCGGCGAGTATAAATCGACTCGTTAATCCTGATTGGTGTAATTCAATCTTGTAAATTACACTGCATGATCGCTCAACATGTTTTTCCAACAGATAAATGAAAAGCGAATGAAATGTATCCGCGTTGAATGTCTGACGTTACGTCGGGAATAAGTGATTCGCAATATTTACTTTTTAAATGTTTTTCAATCTTTTATGCAAACTGATATCTGAAAAGTCCTTTCGTAACGTTTCAGGGTTCAAGTTGATCAATTACTTCTTCGATTTGTTCAACAGCAGTACATTGAGCTAAAATGCTTATAAACAATCAATTGCTTTCAATCTTTTGAAGTTCAGATGAAGCAGTATAAACGTGTTCGAGGTGGCGCAGTGTTTGTAAATGTTTTCATACAAAAGCTGGCTGGTAACAAGGTAGTGAGTAATGGGCTGGTGGCGGTAGATTATTGCGACATTTTTCTACAAATAATAAAGCGGTAATGAGCGGTGTAGGACGACACGTCGACGTCGACGTCAGCGGCAGGCAGCGCGCCTCGCCGCCGCCGCGCGCTGCGACCGCTCGCCTCCAATTTGCGGTTGCGCTCACAATGGGCCCGCGCCGCGCTCCGCTCAGCTGTCAGCGCAACACGGGCCGCGCCGCTGCCATTGTGTGCAACTTGCTGCTTGTTGTTATTGAATGCAACCATTTGTGTGGTTATTGTAAATTAAAAGTTAAGTGTCGACGATCAACTGTATTTTATCTGTATACCCCGTTTACGAATGACGAGCTTTCGAATTAGGGAAATGCGTCCCATTTCTCAAAGCTATTTTTTGTTTAAACAGTCCATTTTTTAAGTCCTTTAAACAGTCCTGGCAGTTGAATAACCCCAATGAAGAAGTTAACGATCTTAATTCTTGAACAACTGTAGATCACCATTTGAAATTCAGCGATTATCCACCTGAAATCCTCATTAAATTATTTACTTTGTAAAATTGTCCACAGATACTGAAACAAAGTGTTTCTTTCCAGTGTGTAGTGCAACATTTGTGGGTAACGGTGTAACATTGGAAACGTGTGAAATAATTGATGTCGTATTGTGCGTTTTGTCGCTACGCGGCGTATTGTTCCCTTTAGTATTGTTGAACTGATTTGAATCTCGCGTTTTGTTTGTTGCGGAGGTGACCATGAATGAGGTTTTCTGTGGACACATAATTAGAGAGATTGACGATTTCTAATTGTTAAGGTTTTTATTTAGTCTGTTTCTTTATTTGAAGCATGCCCCTTTTCTTTATGAAGTTACACGGGAGCCTCGGCGAGGATCTTTTCGTTGATATGATGATGATAATGAGGGGTACCAAACTTTGACCTTCAACTTTTATTACTTTATAAACCTTTTATTTTATGCATTTAAGTATCTATTCGACTAGCCAATGTTTTCGAGACACTACACATTTTAATGGAAGAATACATTTTGTGAAATAAAAATATCTTAACATTTCTGACAAAGCTGGTCACTTCAAACGAGCGGTTCGCGTGGAAGCGCGAGTTGTAATTACGATTCGTGTCGGTTTGTTTACCTCGCCGATAGATGGCGTTTGTTTCAACAACACGCATTGTTTTTTCCCGCGCTCCGTGGCCAACTTTTCTCATTTATTCCAACAAATATGTCTAGTGTTTCAGCGGTTTCACTTGAACGTTTCATTGAATTTCAACTCACGTTCACACATTGTCGTTGTGGAAATTTTATAATTGGTACACAGCTGTACCTTTCTACATTGTTCACGAATCGCGTGCGACACAACTTTAATAATTATAATGCTTTGAGAAAGTAATGGAACTTGTCACACGGTAATGTGTAAAACAGATTTAATGAGTAAATATTAACAGTAACACAGCTGGGGAAACATTGAATTCTACATACCGTGCTATTAACTTCAATATGTTGCCATATTTCGGAAAATGGCGTCTAGGCCTCTCTTGATATTTACCTATCGGAGATGTATCGAAGTAATTTTAGGTCAGATGGCCATGTCTACCTTGTGTAAATAGGTTTCCATGTGCTTCATCAAAATTCCTGAACTCCAGAGTATCGCAGCATACATTACGGCGAGCAGTAAGTTGTACATAATCGTGAACAAGCGGGTGCTTACGCGATAAATTCAGCGCGGGCGAAGCGCCGCTCTCATTGAATCATCAATCAACCCCCGCCCCCGCCCCGCCCCGCTCTCTGCCGCCTCACCCCCGCACACCCGGTACTGCTGTAATTAAGTCCCAAATTATCCCTGTAAGGGGTGACTAGGTGTAGTCGACTGGCGGGACAGTCCGAGTAGCGTAAATATTGACGAATCAAGAGAGTGAGAGAGCTTCAATATTTCACTTTTTTGCTACACTGAACTAAAGACACAAGCCAGTTATAATATGAATTTAAGGTATTTTGTATATTAACTTAATGGATAGTATGTGTATTTGTATTCCAAATAGGTTTATGTAAGCACATATTCACACTTGGCCCATTAATGTTACTGATCGCTTAGTAACTTTTTGTCAGTTAATTTTATCATTTCTCATAAAATTACGAGCGAGTACAATAGTCAAACACAATAAATTAACAATTAAGAATGTCGTACCGTAACCCATGGTGACCCTAACACTATCGCAGTACGGCCGTCGAAGCAGTAACACCAATTACCAAAATTCGTCAAGATTTCTATATTGCTTGTCCCTTTCCTGATAGCCTGTTAGCTGGACGTTTGACAAGGACAACAATATTCTGATCCTGCA
Source organism: Spodoptera frugiperda (assembly GCF_023101765.2). NCBI lineage: Eukaryota > Metazoa > Arthropoda > Insecta > Lepidoptera > Noctuidae > Spodoptera > Spodoptera frugiperda. The sequence continues at coordinate 12,409,086 of NC_064215.1, read as the reverse complement.
CATGTTGCCTGTATTAAGCTTAGTTAAGTGTTGCTACACCGAGTAAGACAAATTGCTTGTTTTAAGGGAATTTTAAAAGAAACACTCTGTTTCCTTCACCTTTGATGACTAATAATGGAAGTGTCAGCGCTTACGTTCCAACAATAGAATGGCAAGTGAGATACATGAGAGAGATTCTCTCTCGTATATAATCTACTTTTGAATTTAAGAAACTAATTGTTATAACCTACATACGTAGTGAATTTAAGAAACTAATTGATTAAGTATAACCTACATACGTGGTTTAACTGATATTGATAAAGTATAAGACAGTTTTGGGCTTAATATAAAGTTCTACTTTTATTTCTCATTTTCTGATGCATTTAACATAAATCCTTCTATTTGTTATTGTACACATTAAAGTATCCACAACTTCATTTCAAAAACAATTACGTACAATTTATTTTCATCTCTCCACCACCGTAAAGTATAATTAGGCAAAGTAAAAACAGCAACAATCAGGAGTTTCAGATTACAATTTCAAGTTATTAATGTTTTACCAAACTTTCTGTTTTATGGTACTGCCGTCTGAATTGTCTTAGGCCCGAACTATTTAGCAACAAGTATAAAATATTTCGCCAAACAGTTTTAAAGGAGCCGTTTAACTGCGAACTGTGTTCAGACTTGATTAAAAAGGAAAAGTGGCGTAAACAATAACAGCCATGATCATAAATAATGTGAGGAGGTGCCTCAGGCTTATGAAGGACCGAGTTGAGTAACTTTTTAAGTTATGTTTAGCTTCTACTAGCTATTGTGGCGTACGACTTTATGCTTGGTTCGAGAGGACATCTCATCTTATAAAGACATCGCTTTCAACTAAAGTGTTCTTGTTTTAGCACTGTTGTTGTATTTCAGGACTTCTAAATGTCTCATATCTAGTCCATGACTCTCCAGTGACCTAAAGTATAATTAGGCAAAGTGAACAATCAGGAGTTAGATTACAATTTCAAGTTATTAATGTTTTACAAACTTTCTGTTTTATGGGACTTGAATTCCTTAGGCCCGAACTATTTAGCAACAAGTATAAAATATTTCGTGGTTTTATTTAACTGCGAACTTGTTCAGACTTGATTAAAAAGGAAAAGTGGCGTAAACAATAACAGCCATGATCATAAATAATGTGAGGAGGTGCCTCCGGCTTATAAAGGACCAAGTTGAGGAACTTTTTAAGTTATGCTTAGCTTCTACTAGCAGTGGCGTTGACTCTTCGGAGGACTCATCTGGTCCGCTTTCTAACTAAAGTGCTGTTGTTTTAGCACTGTTGTTGTATTCTAGGACTTCTAGATGTCTCATATCTAGTCCATGACTTCAGTGAGCTAGATAGATGAATATTGTTTCTAAGCAAAGTGTCTATAAATTCATTTTCACAACGGATTTCTTAAAATTCTTATTAGTTTTCCCCGGACGCTTGGTCCGTGCCTTTGTAAAACAAGTCTTCTTGGTGGTCTGAATGTTAATAAATTGACAAAACCTATATTCACATCTAATTAATTTCAAGATATGTATTAGGAATATGCATTAAGAGACTGATGACTGTTGATGAAACGAAAGAGGTATGTAAGAATCGTAGTAATTGGCGTTCGATAGTCTCTACCTAACCCTATGGGAGACAGACGTGAGGTTATGTATGTGTGTATAATATGTATGACATAAATTATACCAAACAATACACGCCTATGTATTTAATTAAAGACGATCACTTGGCACCTGTACCTAACACACAGCGGCTGCGAACTTCGCTCCAACATTGGCCCACATAACAGCACTCGTATACTGTAGCATTAATAAAATTAATAAGAAACAAGCTTAGCGATGATTGATCACGCTGCGAGGGCCGGGAGCTGGTAACTTTGTGAATCAATCATGGCGCAGATGGCGCGGCCGCGGTTTATAATCACTGCTGGCTGGTACACGGTACACCTCGTTACTGAAACTTCATTGTTACTCGCTAGGGGTAGGTAGCTGCTTCAGTGCTGAAGTCAATTCATTCAATGTCATGTTAAGTAGACGGGGTTGGCTAGAAATGTATCGATACAGTAAATTAAAGGTAAATTAAACCGAGAGATTCCACTGTTACATAAAGCCACATTGTTAATTACTTTCGACTTAAGCTGTCGAACTTAAGTAACGAAATAAATATGTTTAGTAAAGTTTTATACCTGATAGCCACAGATACTATATTTCTTTCAGATAGCTATTGTTAAGTGATTTATAAAATAAACTAGATCGTTCTGTGTGTTTGTGATCTCATAAAAGCAAAAAGTACAAAACTAAAGCAGTACATCAACTCGAATAGGAAAGTTAGGGAAGCTCCCGCACATAGTGAGTTATTTTTCCAATTTGCTCTTAACAAACACATTCGGCGAGTCTGGCCAACTTTACGCATAACTTGATGCGAGTTGCTTGTGAAACTTGCCGTTTTTCCAGACCCCTTCAACTGGACCACATGTCGGGAACAGGGCCGTGCCTATTTACATGCAAATTGCTTGGCGTCGACAGATTTCTTTTCGATATCCCCCCATCTTTGGTCTGCATAACTTTCGGCACTATACATAATTCATTCCGAACGGACGGTGGCGATCTTTTTTATTAGTTTCCTATTCAGTATTCACATTTTACTTTGAATTACTCCAGCTTGTTGAAAAGGTTTTGATTTCATGCAAATGAATTGAAATTTCAATATAGCGCCATCTAGTTTCTGAATTCGAAATGAGTTTTACAATGTCGCCGAAAGATGGCGCTGTGTGTTGCTATTTAGGAACTGCATAGAAAATGTAAAACAGGTTGTGATGAATATTAATTTCTGTACTTTTCTCTTTATTTCCTTTTAACGCATTATGGAGCTCTGCGCACCTCATCAAGCAAATTACGTCTTCACATCTCGGAGCTCAAAATTCATTTGCATTTGAAACAGTGAATGGTGCAGCCGTGAAAGGTCCGCAATTTGCTCCACGCATAAATAAAGATCAAAATTAGTAACAATTTTGAACAAACTTCTATAATTTTGGAATTTAAAGATTTGTTTCTTAACTTTACTTAGAAGTTTTCATTAGTTACATACGCTTTTACGTACAAGTGACGACGAATGTTTTGACATATTACGTATTGTAATATAAAATCTATATTAGTAAAAACTTAAACAATATATTTTTATCAAAGTAATAAAATTATAATATCAATCTATTTTTACTATTATTATTGACTAACTTTTGCTTGTGTACTCAAATTTCACCATGTCTTGTAACTCCCGTATGGTCTAGTGGCTAGGATACCTGGCTTTCACCCAGGAGGCTCGGGTTCGATTCCCGGTACGGGAAAATCTTTTTGCACTTACTTACCTTGCTATTAAGATTATTTTGTGTGCAAAAACTTTTTCTTCGTTGGTTCCGAGGATAAAAACGATGTCAGCGGAGTCTTGGTCCTCCGAGAGCCTCTGTAGGTCGCGCAGCAGGCCCGGCAGGCCGGCGCGCTCCACCGACGCAGTGCAACAAGTGCCCGTCACCCTATTCGCCATCGGCACTGGCTGCTTCTTTTTGATTGGATAAATTTTGACGAGTGTTTCTGACGTTTTTCACTATTTACACAGCTGATCAACAGCAACAATTAGCTAATTTTTCACACAACACTATCTTACTGTTTGTTGAATCAAACACGATAGTTATTGTCAAAGAAAAACACTTTAACTACACCGAAACAGTAAATAAACAATGAACGTATCACAACCACACGACAATCACGACAATACAAACACCACTGTTTGTCACTTTGTCCACTTATTTATAGAAAACATTAGATTTGCAAATCGTTAACTCAAAGCTTGTCAACATAACCTCAATCGCATAACTTTGCCTCAACTTCAAATAACTTGAACTTGACTCCGTGAAGGCTTTCCAACTGCAAGGGTGTTATAAGAGGCTCGTGTTTACTACGAAACACTGTGTCCATTGTGTTTTGGGTTAAAGTCCTCTCACGGGCACAAAACAGGTTTTCATTAAACTCAGGTAGACGCTTCTATTAATATTTCTATCTTTGTCATTCATTGTGTACGTGTCTTTACATAGCTTATTGCTATTTCGACTCAGCATTCATCCGCCTCCGTGGCGCAATTGGCTAGCGCGTTCGGCTGTTAACCGAAAGGTTGGTGGTTCGAGCCCACCCGGGGGCGATTATTTTTGTTCAATCTTGTGTTGATTTCGTAGCGTTGCCGTTTCGGAGTGTGTATGGCATGGCTTTGAAATTGCTTTTGTATGATAACAGAAACGTAAAATATAACAAACGTGTATAGATATTTTATGTTTAGTTTGCAAGTGAGTAAATCTGTATTACACGAATATTTTTGAAGTTTAACGTGAATTTAAATGTTGGTGGAAATGGAAGAAAATGACCGAAGAGATAAATTGTTTGTGTGGATAATGATAGTTATGAAACAAAAGGGATTAATGATAATGTCTATTAAAAGAAAATGGAAGCTAAAGAAGAAAGGCCTATAGCGCTAACTCAAAGAAATTGGGATCAGATATCCCAAGACACAACCATCGTAACGATAGCAGTTTAAAGTAAAACCAGTGGATATTACCCAGTCCCTATTCTGCTATGTCCATATAACCGAACAGCTGCTGCAACTGCAGCACTGACTCAGTGACAACGATGCAGTCGTCCAGTACAATGGGACACAAATTCGCGAAATCCGTGCCAAAACGTTCCACTCGAGTATTTAACGCTGGGAAGTTGCCGCAGATCGGAGTCGTGACAGTTCGGAAATTGCAACCCGTCAGCGGCGGCGGTGGCTGGCGCGACCGGCGACCCAGCAGCCGTCAGCAGTCGGCAACTGTCGGCAAATGTCGGCTGTATCCGTCAAACATCGGCACAACCATTTATTGCGTGCCTCGAATTTGTAATTGAGTTTAGAATTGAAGATGAAACTTGATTTATTAAACTACATTTAGAAGACAAGTACCTAATACTTGTACTGGGATATTTTGAACTGCCTTTATAAAAAGAGCGAAAGCAGTGAATTAAAGCAGGTATACACGATGTCTAAGGAAAAATAAACAAACGTGAAGTTTATGGTGCAAATTAATATCGATGCAAATTAAAATAATCATACTTTGGGCTTATTACAACAATAAACGAACTCTCCACAAATAAACATTGTTTTATTCAAAATATTATAAATCTCTCGTTTGGAGAACGCCGACTAGCGAAGTTTATAATAAATTCCCAATGTGTTTACAATGTGGCTACACAAACAGTATAAATATTCCGCGGCGAAAAAAACTATTGAACCGCGAAAATTCTGCCACAATTTTGTGCAAACGTAATATTTAGTTTAGTATTACTATTGAACGCACCGGAGGATCCTGTGCGCTGTTAGGAATGTGTGTACAGCGGGCCGCGCCGGACCGGCCGTCATCCGGTCGACTGCATTATTCAACTGTCATACATACGACGACTCCGGCTCCACAGCACGGATTGTTAGTTTACATCACATTTAGTCCAGCAACGAACAAACACACACTAATAAAGCAAAAATTCATATTTGCACTCTATTTCGCAATGGATTTTAAAATTGGCTAAATTATGCATAGACATCCACATCCATGTTTGATATCATTTTAATATGATGACCGATGGTTGTGAGTCTAATGATATTTGAAGGGAATTTGAGACATTAAAAACAAGCAAAATCTTTCCATTATATTGCATCCAGGCAAGATGTATCAGAGTGTTATTAGAGTGTTGTCCGGCATGATTTATTAGTGAAAATGAGAGCACATTAACCAATTGCGCAATAACCAACTTGAGCCGTAGTCGAGCATCATAATTCTAACAAGGCGTTTATTTTAACAGATGTACCAATATTTCATGGCCTCCTAACTGCGCCGCCGACAAATATATGGGTTTAAACAGTCTGGTTTCTGTGAACGTCACCATACATTAGTGAGATTTACTAAATAATTGTAAAATAAGAAGGGTCTGTATGTCTATAATAATTCTCTCAGTTTGTTTTCTTTGGTCCGGAGAGCGCTGGTCCAAGTGCGCTGCTGACGCGTTTATGTGTCTATTGATTTCAGTACATTATTGGTCCCTTATTTATGGGTGTCAAGGTTAATGTTCCGTGTACACCGCTCTCTGGAGGCTTAAGTAAATTGTTTGCGTTGAAGACAACACGATAACGTGGGGTGCTTGGTGTTTCTCAATCGGAGACCAGAACCAAGTCTATTTTTCTAAAATTAAAATATCTATATCAAAAAGCAATCATGAATGTACCTAGCAACGGAAATATCGACCCTAAATAGTCGTATTTGATAAAAATAAAAAATCAAACACGGTTATCGTTTACGACGGGCTCTGTACAAATATATGCGATTATATCAATCACTGTCGAGGGCCACTGCCGAAATATGTATGTTTGTTCGAGATAATATCGTCAATAACTGGATTATGGTCATTCTGACCGACACATCCCGTATTTGTTAACACGTGTAAACTGCGATAGCGACGGGTTAAGCAAACACACTGTTTGTCGTTTAATATCTTCGGATTAAAGTGATCGTTCATGATTCAATATCGTCTACTCGCCGTACATACTCAAGTGGTATTATTATTTTGTAATTCTGTTTGTACTGATTTGTGACTAACATGTAATAACACAGTCCCAACTGTGTAGTATGAAGTATAGTCGAGTGTTCTCACAGCTCGCAGGGGACACGGAGTCATCAAAACAAAGTAAAATCCCAATCAGCTTCAAACAAATAGCACAATTAGCACTAGGGAGGAACAATCAAAGTCAACGTGCCGAAGACAACGAGTATGACGAGGGGCCCTCATTGTACTGAAATAAGAAAACCAATTAAAGCCGAGTTCTAAACGTCACCTAACCGTTGAATATGAATGGCGCGGGGCGAGCCACGCACTCGGCCCGATGCGATCTGCCCGCAATTATACCACAAAAGAATCAATTACACGCCAGCCAGTCGCGCTCCCGCAAAGCGGAAAGAAAACAATATTGCACTCGCAACGCTTAAACTCTTCACCGTTTCTGTGCCTTACCTTCTGCCGCGACAGGGCTACGAGCCGACAGAACTGATCCGCGCACTGCGGAAATTGTTACAGGATTTTGGAAGCTTATGAAGTTTAGAATACAATTTTGATAAAGGGATGAAGTAATCGATGCTCACTAGATGGCAGCAGAGACGTTTAAAGTCCTGTTCATTTCAGTGTATGTTTGAAAAGTTGACTTGTTTCAGTGGAGTCCAGTGACTTGATATTAGTAACGAAAATGTCTGTGAAGAGAAAGCGAATCCTTCTACATGTCCCTCTAGCGGTGGCTTAAATAACCATCATTGTGTTACTACTGTGTTAGGCCTAATGACGTTCCAATGAAAAACAAATCGACACTGATTGGGAATGTAGTAAAGTGGTAAAGAATGTCTTGTTTTCATGGGTTGACGTAGAACTACGAGCGAGGAGAAAATGTATGACGCAGGTGTCTACGCAATTAAGAGTGACATGTCCTCGTGGGAGTTTGCTTGGCTTGGCGTGGCTGGCGGCTCCACGCGACCGAACGTTTGCCAAAATCAGTTCCGCGTGAGTGCGCCGCGTCTAAATTTTTATCATCGCCGCGGCTCGTCTCGCGAGTTTGGCCCTCGTCTCTTTGAGGTGCAGATCAAAGCGTACGCGCTTCTATTAGCCCTGATTACAGCGGCGCACTCGACGCCCCGCCCCCGCCCGCCGCCGCCGCCCCTCGCGGCCGCATTGTCTAACCGCGACCGCCGTCGGGTTAAGTTAAGATGCGTTGTAGTGTCATTGCAAGTTTAATTAGCTTTGATAGTGATGCGCCGACGTTTGACGCCTCTAGTACGCGATAAGTGTGCTGTGCCACTTACGCTACGATGGCGACATAGTCTAGGCCTGCTCGAAGCACTAGCAATTATCTATTTCAGGACATGTAAGTTATGACAAAAGGAAGCAGCGTCGGATGTCTTGTGTGTGCTGATTGATAACCTCGATGGATCTGTATCGTCTTGCAAGCTGATAGTCTGGTCTAATGTCTGCGCCGCGGCGATAATGTTCTATTTTGAGCTACTACGTTACAAATATGAAAGAAAAGAAGCATTATCTGCACTGAGAAGCTCATTGACATCTGGCTAGCATAGTCCCGCGGCCTACAGTAGTATGTTATTCGTACTGGAGTAGTTATCAGGCCGGAGTGAATGGATCTTATCGGGCTGTTATCGCAGCGGCGCGACGTGCTACTTCGGTAGTAGGGCCGATCGACCGATACTATTACATTTTGGAATATTATTGTTCTTATTGGTGTAGGTAGGGGACTGCGTACCCATACCAATTGACGACTAAAGGGGTCATGCATATTCTTATAGATATATCTCTTGGACTGTGATGTACTAAACTTCTAGGTACTAAATATTACTTCAAGTACGGTAGCGATAGACAACTCTTTGGGTACTTTAAGAGACATTATATTTCAGTGTACTGTATCAGCCTACGTGTTGAGATCACTCTGGTATTAATAATTTTAAAATAACATAATTTCACATGTGTGATTGTGGCATATGCAAATTAAAAGACATCCTTAAACATTTTCTTCGAATTAAACCTGAATCGGTTCCATTAACATGAGGAACTTTCAATAGATTGAAATGAATAAAAAACTAATAAAAGTAGGTATTAGAAACACAATAAATAAAGTACTTAGATAAGTCGTCTGTAATTCTGTCACTCTTGACATGGCGTCGGTGGTGTAATGGTCAGCATAGTTGCCTTCCAAGCAGTTGATCCGGGTTCGATTCCCGGCCGACGCACACTTTTTGCTTATTCTTATAATTATACCGGTTTGTGATTTTAGTGATAGTTTATACGACGTTATACGTATTTATAAGGGTATCTATAAATAAATATGACTTGTCATTATGTTGGAGGCCTCTTTTCCTTGTCGTTTTGTCCACTTTGTTGGATCTAAAGTTTTTATAACACAAGCAGGTAGAATAGTATTTAGAAAAAATAATAACCGTGACATTCTTGTATGTAAAACGAGTTAAAATCATTTCAATGTAAATCGAAACAATTTAAGAGTTACATAATACTAACCGACAGATGGCGTTACTAGTGTCATGTTAAAGCACGCTATTATAAAAGTGAAAGTTTGTTTGGTTGGATTTTTGGTTGTTTGCCCGTCAATCACGCTGAAACTACAGAACGGATTTTAAAGAAATTTGGTATACTATACAGACAATGAATGCGTTGACTTGGGTGAAGCCGCTAACAGAAGTAAGTGTTAAATATTCATTTTTATTAAAGAGTGCCCTTAAACGCCGGCAACGCTGAGACATAGCATTATAAAAACTGAACTATCTCTAAGTATTTCCTAACTTTTATTTTAAAAACTATTCGTATCGAGTGGACACAGATTATAAGAGTGGATATACTGCAGCTTGATTTGCAGGTAAGGCAGCAAAGTGAATTAGCTTCGTAAGACTTCGTCACACTACTAGCAGTAGCAGTACAGTCGAGCACGTCTGCAATTAGGAACAAATTGTGTGGAATACCGTGTTTGCTCCTAGCGCCGGAAATTGTGTCTTCTGTCAATATTGGGGGCGTCTGTATACACACATAAAAATCATAAAAAACAACCCTATACCCAAGCAGTAAGGATGATTTTACAATCGATGTTGGATAAATAATAATTTCGCGTTAGTTTTCGTCAGTAATTGTTTATGATTGTCTTGTAGGAGTTGTCGAGTATTTCGGGAGGGTGCGGACTAACTAAATATTGGTATCTGCGTTTAATATGTGGAAACTAATAATGGGCTCTGTAGCTATTGTTGGGAGCAACTGCGACTACATTTGTGTTGCCTGGGGAAGGTCGGGTAGGATTCGGTTGCGGAAATTATTTCAGTAATGAACCATTTCCGATTTTGCCAAAGTACTTGAGTTAAGAAAGACCGTAGCAACGCCACTTATTAAGTAATACACAAGTAGCTTTTGTCTTCAAGGCTTCGAAGGTTCCAGAATAATTAAAAATGGTCCCCGAGGGTATCGACGGTTTCCTCCTCCACAAATCCGTTCCCATGCAGTATTTGCTCGAGCTCCCTCCGTGTGGATTTTAAACGTTCATTCTAAAACAAAAACTTTCACTCACATGTTCGTTCGGTTTACGGTTTTACTATCAAAGGGGTTTTATTTTTCCTCTCGGTATCGAAGGTCAGAGGGGACTAATTGGCCCTCCACTCCACTTGCGCCGATGGCTCCGATATTTGGCGACGAGTGTGTGAGTGTTGGTGTACGCGCGGCGCGCTGTACGTACCGTGCTCTCGACTTCTGGAAGTTTATCTTGCCGTGTTTTCTAAGGTACGTTTATTTTATGGATCTATCATTCTACATCGCTTACTTTAGTTCTATAGTGCAGTCTGAATGCTGTGTTCAAAGTGTTGTGGACTTAAGTTTTTGAGGGTTTGTTTCTTTCATGCTTACTAGACTGGCCCTATCCAGATTATTTCCAGAAATTCTCAGCAGTAAGTCATGCAATAAGCTACGACGTAGAATTGATAACCTACATGACAATAGTACCAATATTTGTTCGTATAAATGTCTAAGCACAAACAAAACTCAATAAAGCTATTCAAACAGCCACTTACCATGGCAGGCTGAACATAAACCCATCATGAAAATATTCCCTCATGTTAACCCATACATGATCTTGTAAGATATCATCTTGTAAGATGCGGAGTTTGAGCGTTCATTCGAGCGCCGTCTCGAGACGATTGCGATGTCAAACAGAGATAGCACAAATGCGGTGAAAGGATGTGGGTCGCGCCCGCGGCTCGAGGACCGAGGACCTATTCCGGAGTCCCAGGACACCGTCAAGTATTGCGATTTAAATATTGCTCAGAAAGTTAAGATATTCGGTTGTTATCTTAAGTATTTTTAAGTAAGTAAGTACATAGTAAAGAAGAAATATATGAAAATGATAAAACCTAAATGTTGTCTGGAAGAGCTCATTTGTTGAATTTTATACAGATGATATTAACCTTAAACTTGCTTAATAACTTAGCTCACAAAATGTACACAAAAACATCCACCATCGCCCTAGTTTTCGAATTTATTGAATGAAGAGCGATATGTACACAGTGGTGTCGCGATCATGTGTCTTATTGTGGAACTCTTATAATGAAATCGACCAATGTGGCAATAATATTTAGTTTTTTACATATTCTTCTCCGCTGAAACTTAGCTTTCAGAATTCCATTGATGAACGACCATACCATTCCAATGTCTCTACAGTGCCTGAAATAAAATGCTTCACCTAAGATTTTAAAGACGTCGTGTTCCGCGCGCGCTTCAGAATAGGGCCGTGTTATAAGACGGTGCGAGTAAGAAAGACGCGCCGCGCTAATCACCAGACGTAAACACGCCGCGTCTGTGACCACTGCACACTGTACACTGTACACTGTACACTGTACATCACACACTGCCACTACTGCGCTGCTTATTCATGACTGTCAACTGTAATCCGAGCATATACCTATGTACCAAGTATGACGCATCTTACTTTAATCTTACATGAGTTCTTAAACTGGTTGTGCTGTTAGAATTTGTTAGATTTTTTGGATTGGTTTTGGTGGTTTTGGGGGCAAATGAAATATAGTAATAATATAATACTGTAAATGGTTATCGCAACATGAGGTAGAAGTTAATACAATAGATTATCAACAGTTAATACACCATTGTCCACATCGATGCTGGTCACTGTCTCGTTGGTCGAATGGTTACAAGTGCGACTGTTGGGCAAGGGGTTTCATGTGGGCTTTTTTCGGGTTTTCGAAAATTTCTTAGTAATTATTTCGGAATCTGGCAATGTGCCCAGTGTACAGCTATAGCTTCACCCCCTATTACCTGGGGTCTATTACAGATATGCTGAAAATTGGTTGTACATGCCGTAATGTAAAATGCCTACCCTCTCGGCGATAAAAGGTGGGACGATACTTTTTGTCACAATCAGTTTGCTTCCAACTGCTGGATATGATCTTTTCAATATAATACTATAATAACTAGTAGTAAGTAGTATTATAAAGTTTCACTTCATGCAAAGATATCGTACTTATCGCCGCAGTCATTAATCGAATCGACTGTTACTCTTTATTGGGCTCTTACATTTCATACCTCCCCTGAACGTCGTTAAAACGTAAAAACGCCAATATTTGCATTAAATAAAGATGTAAAGCAAATTATGAATCGTTTTCACGTATCAGAGGACGATCAGCTATGGTCTTGGGTTCAAAAAATTTAGATAAGCATCAGTCAAGTGTGATCTGAAGCATTTTCGCAAGAGTCGAGTAGGTTGTATCTCGCGTCGTTACGTTAGACTCGCCCCAACTACTTGAAGTCGCCCCCTCCGTGCTCCCCACTAAAAAGCCATTACCGCGCCTTTGATCTGCACCGCGCCGCCTTTGATCGCACCGCTTCGACTGGCCACTTATAACTATTATATAGAAAATTATAATAAAAACAAATATATAGTTCCCACTACTAGACTTAAGAAAATAAGTGGTTCGTTCAGATGTCAATGTATACGCTTTTACAATAAAATTCCCAGCGATATTCAAAGTTTGAGCCTGAATAAATTTAAAAATGTTATTAAAGAAAAACTGTATAGTAAAGCTTTTTATAAAATTAAAGACTACTTAGATGATAGTCAGGCTTGGGAGTGAGCCGTTATAATGTCCACACAGGTCATGTTGACATGTTTGTAACACAAGTTACATTTTTATACAATTTGACATGATATACATTAATATCATTCGATATTTTTTATTTTTATTTTTATCATATTATTTTTTAAATTGTTAGTCTGAGGACCGTGTGAGAGTTTGCTTAGTTATTTCACTTTTAGTTAATCGTATATTCTGACAGTGTGAGCATTTACGAGACCTACCCAAATGTTCTTTTGGTTGGTATTGTTCGTCGGATCATTCAGCAACAGCCGTTAGCTGAGCTGATTGTAAACTGACACATGCGTACGGCCATCTGAACAGGTCCGCTCATACTGTTGTGGTTCTTTCCTCTAAAGACCACTACAGAACCAACTTGCACGGTCTCTCACATTATCCTCTATTTCATTGTCTGGACTTTAAAAGAGACTTGACCTCTGAGTTTGTTTCGGCATTTCTTCTCAGATCAGATAGGAAATGCCGGCCTCATCTAGCTATTTGAAATATTGACGTGTAAAAGTGTTATTTTATGACCTATTTACAGAAATAAATATCATTTATCATTTATCATTTATCATTTATTGCCTGTAAGTCTTCAGCAAAACTTGATAGATCCACGGAATGAGATACTTTGTTTTGTTTTAAAGTATTCTGTCGTTAGTGGTGCGTTCTCTGAGTTAATTAGATATGTTGATGTTTCAGTAAAAGCTCGAAAACTTCCATCATTTTTAAATCTGCTTGCCTAATAAATCACAATCACACAATGATTCTTTATACTTCCTTTACTTTACAAACGTGCAAGTATAATTGAAAAGCCTCTTAGCATACCTAGTCGCTTTCAGACAGAATACGTAGCCACAAGACTTGTGATTAATTAAAACAAAGTAAGTTAATGTGTGAGTGCAGACTACAAAGCTGACGCACCATGCTACACAATCACAAAGCATCAGTCGCTCGCGTTAGCCTCCTAGACAAACATGATTCCCTGGTACCAAAGATAAAAGACTCCATTCTTCGGCACTTCATATTCACGTAGAGTGCTCCATACGGCGATAATTAGCCGGAGCTTTGATACAGGGCGTGACGTCACAGCATGTCAGTGCATCGCTAGAATTAGCTCTCTGCCAGACCTACTTAGGAGAGAAAGTGCTCCACTTTGAACCGCACCTCGTATTGACAGTTCCTTTCAAAATGATATAAAGCCTCGTTACAAAATTACTGAACATTTTTGCAAGCCTTGTAAATGATGTAGCGAACGTACGCGGTATTTATATATCTGTCGCGTCTGTTTGTCGTTTCATTACGTCTGTACTAGGAATGTTGATGGAACACCTGTCTGCAGATGTTCCAATGGTTACTTGGTTATTGTTTTACGTTGTTAGATGAGTTACGAGCGTTTTATGAGGAAATTAATGGCGAAATAAAATGTTGTTGCTAAGGGAAAATATTAAATTTTAACAATTGTTATAACTTTGAATCTATGTATGTATATACAGCGCTGGTTCCGGACTCAATACCATTACAGAGAACTATACATTAAAAGGAACTAGTGATTGATCTCCGCACTTCAAGCTACTTATAACTTAAACCAACGAGGCAGTAAAAGGTAAAGTAAGTTCTGATGACAGAAGATGTCCTCGTCGAAATCTTTTTACATGTTGAAGGAGACATCGGACAGGTTAACCAACCGTGACCATATCAAACAAATACAACGTAGCACAAGTAATATCATACACTGCGACAAGGTCCTAACACAAAGAGGTTTAAAACATCAGTACCCTTTGTGCCGACTCCGTGTGATCTAAATTCCGCGACTTGTTCATTGATTCGGAAATCTGTATTCGTACGTCGTGTGCAGTGACGTCATTTATTCGTATTTGTACAATAAATATTGTCGAGTGCTTTCCTTCACGAGTTACGGCGGACAAATTGCATCCATTGCTCGTTTTGATTGGTATATGGGCGAAATTGTCAGTAATCAATGAGCATTGAACGAGTGCCAACTGTCTCTCATGAATTACGTTGCGCTAATTTGTTGTGACAGGATCGCGATGTAGTGTGCACGGAATTTATTAAAGTTGTTGTAGCTACAGATATTTATTGTCAGTATATTCTAATCAAATTGTCCGCTGTAATGGGGGGATTCATTACGAGTATTTCAATATCTAAGTATTTGGGACAAGTAGAAAGTAATTTCGCGATACTTACGAGTAGTTATTGAGTCCTAATGAAACCGTTGTATTACTCTATTTACTGGTTTGATTGAGATATCGAGACTGACAGACCGAAAGTAAGCTTGGTATTATAAATAGCCATTACAGATAAGATAAATCTCAAGGTCTCAATCGAATGTCTCAAGGTCAGAATTAACGAACCTCTTTTTATTTCATGTCATGTCGGCCATTTGTAACCAAATGGTTGGATGTAATGAGAAAATATGTATAATCCACGAAAAAATATTGTCGGAGCCAATTTAAGATGTACCGATATGTTCAAAGATGGTAATTTACATGAGAACTCCTTGAAAAGTACCAGGAGTTCATAAAACGGAGATAGTTGTGGGGTGGCGAGCGCGGTGTGTGCCCCCGATCCGACGCGCGCTCATCACGGATTCCCTTTGCCGGAGCCGCGCGACCCCGCAGCCCGCTCCTACCCTCGACCCTCTCAAAAGAAATCCTCGCGATTGCTAACTAAAAGTACTCCCAACTGTTTGGATGTTCTTAGATCGCTAGTGTAAGTTTCACTTTAATTACGAAGCCGCGGATAAATTATGTATTGAGTTGTATTTTTAATTCATTTTGCTGTTTGAAAGATTAGTACAGATGAAGCGCAACAGTTTCTATTTTAAATATCTCAGAATTACTTATAATATATATTTTTTAAGAATAATAAATCTACTGATACGACGCCGTATTTACATACATTCAATGCCACAGTCATTGTATCGCTATCATAAAAAAGTAGTCGGTTAGTAACGGCAGTAAGTGTACTATTATGATCATAAACTGTCAATAAAACATCCCACTCAAGCAGTTTTCATCAATAAAATACAAGTAATAGCGAACATCTTCAAGATCGATTCTTCATGGAGACCTGACGTTCCTTTTGGGCTCACATGCACCCCAATGTTAACTACCCTCGGGATCTCGCGTCTCTTTTACACTTATTAAAACACCCATAGCTCTCTCCCTTACTGCAAACGTCATTGCGTGGCGCATTGTCTGCAAACGAAATGTAAATTCAATTCTGACTCAAACCCACAGGCACTAAGGTCGAAATTGGATCGAATTTCTGTTGTGAAAAGGAAATTGGCATTTACTTCGACAGTGGAAAAGCTAGTTTTCCGCGGCAAATTTTGAAAATGGAATCCGAAAGTATACAGCGGCCAAGTTAAGTTTACCGTCGAAGGTGTTGTTTTCGTTCGGCCGCGGCTCGGCGCGTGGGTTTGACAAGTGCAAAATATTGTTGTCGCTTTGTGCGTCGGAACACGCCGGCCGGCCGCATTCGGTGACATGTACCGGCACGCGAACGTTTTTGTTCCATTTTCAGTGTTTTAAAATTTGATTTTTATTCGAAATGTGACGTTTGACTCTAAATATTTTATGTGTAGCCAGTGCGTAGTTATGTAACATAGAGTTTTAGGTAAACAAAGAGGTTGTGTTATGTCGGTGGCCTGAGAATTTGTATACGAAGTAAATTAAGGTTTTTATACATAAAATAAGCAATTCTTAAATGATTAAAATAAGTAATTAGTTAGGAACATAGTTTGTTAAGCTGAGTAACTACAGTGGTTCCAGATTCCGCTGTGATCGAGTTTATAAAGAAGGTATGTACTTAATGTTTACATTTTAATAAATAAGTTTGGGGCCGAAATACATAACAATATTATTAAATAATAATAATTAGTGACTAATTTACTTTGACATCTAAATAGCAATAAAGAAGAGTGCTATAAGTGTGAAGTTGAGAAAGAGTGCAGGTTGTGCATTGGTTGCGTGGGTCGTTGACCCCGGTTGCCATGGTGACGGCGGCCACCATGTGCGCGGAGGCTACGCTGGCGCTGCTACGCGGCTACGGCTGATTGCTACGATTGCCTACGAGACGCTTGATGAACTGACTAGCGGGTTATAAATACAAGCACCATATTATTATTTGCAAATGTAAATGTAAAATATTAATGCAAATAAGGAGTAGGTTAAATGATTTTTCAAAACTAATAGTGGATATATATGAGAAACTTTTTCTTCTGAACAACCCCATATCTAGCTGTATGAGTAATACAGCAACCAAATGAAAGTTTGTAGTTTATAGGTCTTTTATTATATTCATCGTAAATATTTAGACAAATACATCATAACCGAATAACCAATACATAAACGAACGAACAGAATTCGCACGAAATTAACAGTCGAGTAAGCCGAAGGAAGTTACGAGTCAACGGAATAGGTTCTAAGTCAACAACAACCATTTGTAAATGTAACCCTTCGGTAGTAATTCATGCGTGATTTGCCAAAGTAAAACAAACTCTGTGAAGTCAAACAAATAAGGCGCTGTGTCAAGTGAGGCTAGGGCCTGAGTGGCTGAGTGGCTGAGTAAACTCGTGTGAACTCAGCCTCCCAGGCTATGGAGATGTGGAGCCATCGAGTTATGTGCGGAGCTGTGAAACAATCGTTCGAGTGTTATTCGATTGTTTATAACTAAGGTACTGTAGGCTGCGGTCCACTGGTAGCTTGGCTTTATCTGTCTTTTAATACCTATTATAAATAGATTAGACTATAGAAATTAGACTATTATAAATGTTGAACCATGCTTCATACGTTTACGTTTTGAGAGCATATTTCGGCCATACATACATAACTACACGCCTGTCTCTCATGGGGGTCTCTGCCTGAGACAATAGACCGCCAACTGCTACGATTCTTATATACATACCTCTTTCGTTTCATCAACAGTCATCAGTCTTTTCATGCATGCTCGTCGGTTAAATTTGACCCTTCTTTAATCCATCGCCAATCTGGTCTCTATATGTCCGTTCAGGGCGTCCTCCATTCATAGTCATTCCCTTGCGATGTGAGTGCTTATTTTCTACGTATAGTTTGACGAAAGTTCTTACTGTCTCATCGTAGTGAAAGAATTGGCAGAGATTGCAATTTTACGTCAATATTAGCAATGTCTCTGTCAGAACGTTTAGAAAGTCTTATTGTGCCGACTCCTTGACGAGAACAAACGAAAACAAAACTCGACACGAGAACCCAAAGTCGAAGTACTTATCAGAGGATTCCGAGGCGTATCAATTTCCCAATACATTAATGAAGATATTTTTACTGGCTTCGTGTTTTATTGACGAGGGAACGATAAATCGTAGAAAAATATGATTAAAATTACCGAGGTAGGTACACTCGTTTACATTTATAGCTATACAGACCAGCATAAATTGACCGTCGAATGCATGGAAAGATCATACGAAGCGAGTCCATGATAAACTGGTTTTGTATAGTTCTATGTGTAGCCACAGTGTATACACATACCACAGACTCGTGCGCTGCGGAGCTCGCTCGCGCCCTCTCGCGGGACGTCGTACGTCACGTTACACGATTATGTAAACCTCTCACTGCTACTATCGGAAACTCGAAGGTACTAGTGTTAACACTTATACGAATAGAATGGAAATATCAAGGAGATTTAACTACAAAGTAAAGGAATTTGTATTTGAATGCAGAAGTATTTTTACTTAACCGTATGAATTTATTAAGTAAGTAGTTAATATATTCCTATGAAGTGAACTCTTTGTGAAATATTAGACAAGAAATGTTCTTCAATGAAAGAGAAAAGCGGACATCTTAAATTCATATCTCACGCTTTGCATGTTCCACAAGTTGTATCTTGTGGCACATCCACTTGACCGTATTAAATGTCTATTAACAAATTAGTAAACGTATATTCATAGCTTGCAGTGTGGTGGCAGTACACGCAGTGTGTCTAGGGGTGGCACTAACCCTTTTATTGTTTTATTGTTCGGCGCCGCGACCGTTTAGCTGTGATTTACAATCATTTCCCGATTTAGAGCTCTGTGACTTCGCACAAAGGAACCACCCATAAAAACATCAACCGCTTTCACGCTTACATAATTTTTAATGGCTTTAACTTATTTGAATTTATTCATGTTTATATTGCACCGGAAATATTTCAATTATTGCCTACGTCGTTATCAAAAATTGTACTAACCGACGTACTCAAAGTCATTTAATGATTACTTAAACTGTTCTTTAAAGATTTTGTTCCGAAAACAATTAAATTAAAACAAAAAACAATTGCTAAGGACTGGTTTAAGTAATCATTAAAAGTACTCTGAGTGCGGCAGTAAGTTTGTTATTTAAGTATACTGTACATTAAAATGGAATATATTTCCACTGGTAACAACGATTACCTTTGCCATACAAAATACAAAGGTAATGTGAGAAGAATTTCCTCTTCTCTATTATTTTACGGCTACTCGTTTCATAGCTTTCCTATAGTCTGCGAGCTTGTATACTTTCAGTAATATTTTACAAGTGCGAGCAACATTAGTTGGCCTCAGTTCCCAGTTGCGGCGAGGAGGTGTGAACGGTACGAACACTTGGACACCTCGCCACCTGTGTAGGGATTCCCGCGGGAATCGATCCGACGCTCCCCCGCTATGCTTCCGACTAGTGCTGTATTGCGAGCGGGATGTGCAATCCCGGAGGTTTTACTACACTCGGAATTTCAACGTCGGGCTGGAAATGAAGCAAAACTCTTTTTAAAAATGTTGCCGTTTTTATTTTGTGCCGCGTGCAAGATAATTGCTTTGTTATGAATGAGGTGGACCTGGGGTACGGTGGAATCATGTCTAATGTTTTTGTAACCAAACATAATTTTATGTAAATAATTTTTAATAAAAAGTATTAAATTGAATTGATTAAACGATTTATTTTTCAATGTAAACAATTGCACAACAAAATAAAATAAAACTAACCATAAAAACCAGAAAAGTGTGATTGAATTGTAATTTGAATCGATTAAAAATAATCCCGTGAATCAGCCACAAGCCATCACTAGCGCCACCTAGGTTTGTGCGCTAATGCCACGGAGCGCACCCTTTTACTTATTATAATTTCATATTAAACGCCACGCCTTTTAATGCGGCTTACCGAAACCCGGCTGTTGTTGTATGTAGATGCCTTGAAAGGGATGGACCCTAGGTCTGGTGACTAAGACTCCTCGAAGCCATGTCACCCTCACACCCATTTACATTCTATTTGTATTTGAGTCACTCCTGTTTTTTGTTCAGCTATTTTCGGCGATGTTATTTTTGTAGATTTAAATAAAAGGTTCTTGGGGTTTCGTCTGCTTTATGCTTTCATTGTATACTAAGTTTCAATAAGGGCTGTAGTTGATCTGATAAAGATTGTCTTTCTCTTTAAATTGTACCATGACACGTTTTAATATTTGTAGAGCTATCTAAACCCACATCTCAACAGTTATGAAACTAATACTACCATAGGTAATAGAACTAGCTATGCTACGAAGATGTAATAGCTATGCTCTGATACTATGTGACTATGTGACCGTTTCCACTGATACTAAGCTATGTAGCTGTGCGAGAAAGATGTACATTTCGAGTTTACGGATAGTAAGGAAGGCACATCGATAGAAGGGAAGCCATCCATAGCACATCTATAGCACGCATCCATAGCACGCATGTTTCGAGCCTTAATCGAGTCCGCTCACACATTGAAAAGCGATTAATAAATTTGATTATCTTACATAAACTATAAATGCAAAACATATGCACCGTCACATAATACAGGCTGTGGAGTAAACAAGATAGTTTGGCACAGTAATCTGTCAATCAATGCCTGAGCCCGCGCTGCCGCGGATGAGCACGTGCCGTGTGGGACAGTCGGGGGGTTACTGCGATACAATAGTGTGTTGTATTGTCATTCGTGTTTGATTTGGTTAGTAATCAGTTTTGATGTTAATTTAAGTTAATATCATATGTATTTTTTGACATGATTGCACCTAAAATTGACATGTATGTAATAGTTTTCATGAGCTTAGAATTTAACCAATATCTCACTCTTAGCGTGTAGATTAAGGTGACGTTTTAAATATCCGAATAACTGTAAAACACAAAATTGTTTTTTTTTATTCGGTACTAGCTTCCGCCTGCGACTCCGTCCGCGCGGATGTCGGTCTTCGTGTGGAAGTTTTATTTCTCCATTTTGAGTAACTCTGACAATGACATCTTATAAATATCTATTGGACCCAAATACGGCAAGGCCCATAATAATTAAGGAGATCCCTCTATTGAGCTACTGCTGTTGAGCTCGCGTTCTGTAGAATAAAACTGAAAAATTAAGTTTTTTTTTTGAATGACTGAATAAAAAGTATCCAATTTTATGCCCAGGATAATAAGGTATAATTATACCAAGTTTCATCGAAATCGAACCGTTAGTTTTCACGTGATGCCTGAACATACAGACAGACAGACAGACAAAAAAATTTTTTATCACATATTTGGGTTTGGTATCGATCCAGTAACACCCCCTGCTATTTATTCTTTCAATATTTTCAATGTACAGAATTGACCCTTCTACAGACTTATTATAATAATATGAATGAATGAGAGTGTTATAAACGTAAGAGTAGACAAATATAGTCAGAAATCTCCGAACTGCTAAGCTATCGGGAGTTATACGTGTTATTGTGAGTCAACCATAAAAGATAGACATTTGCTGTCGTAGAATATTTTTTAAACAATTTTAAGGAGAACATTTCCGTCATACATGATTTCTGTGTAGCTTTAACCATTAAGGCTGCACACGCGACGGAAGCTTAAAAAATGGAGCAAGTTCTCCTGTTTTCCCAACATTTCCCTTCACTGCTCCGCTCCTATTGATCGCAGCGTGATGAAAAGTATACTATAACCTGCCCAGGAGTATGAAGAACAATTGTACCAAGTTTCGTTGAAATCTGTCGAATGGTTTTTGTTTCTATAAAGAACATACAGACAGACAGACAGACAGACAGACAGACAGACAGACAGACAGACAGACAGACAGACAGACAGACAGACAGACAGACAGACAGACAGACAAAAATTTTTCTGATTGCATTTTTGGCGTCAGTATCGATCACTAATCGCCCGCTGATAGTTATTTTGGAAATATATTTCATGTACAGAATTGACCTCTCTACAGATTTATTATAAGTATATAGAAGATAAACTAATGCTTGACTACAATCCCACCTGATGGCGCACTAGTTTATTAAGAGCCTATTCAGTCTAGACTTTTTTTAATTCTCGAGTTAGTACCTAAACGTTTAATAAATAACTTTTTTTTTTTTTTACATTTAACGTCAAGGAAAATTATATTAGTAGTTAGTTATCCGCCCCAAGGATCATACGTAGTCTTGTGAAGTATCTATATCTACATATAAAATGTCTGTATGTACGTTTATACACGTGACATGATACGAAGGAACGCGCTCATCATTTCGGCGAGAATCGTTTTCCCTGTATCAACATCATATTTCCAATTACTTACTGTGTGCTGACATCGAGATTCAATATCGTAACAATTTACATATATCCTACGTCAATATATGTAGCTACACACATACACGCTTCGGCTAGAAATAGTTTGGGAGAAGACTTCTAAACGAAATAGGGGATAGTACGTGGAAGAAGCAATATGATATGGTATGATATAAATTTAGCCTCTCATTTCAATAACTTTCAACAGCCACTTAATTAAAGCCTGTCTTACTTAAATGACTGACTGAACTGACTTGCATGCCAAATGCGTTGCTAAATAATAAATTAAAACGCTAAGTTTTTTTGGTCATAAGGCAGTCTGCACGATGAAATTATCCCATTTTAATTAAACTTATGATTCTGTAGTCTATTCCAATTACATTCATTCATATTAGCTGCTGCTAAAACCAACCGTCATTCCGAAGCAGGGGTGCCACGCCACACATTTCAATTTAGGAAAAATAGGCCATGTTTGAATGAAAAGCTTTTTGTTTGAGTAAAAAATAAACCGCCAGCCCTTGCACAATGGGTGTAAGTAAAGTGTCTCGCCGTGACACCGGATCCTCGCGAGGGAGGTGACAACTCTAATGTGTCACATTATATGCTTCACACCTCGCTCGCGGCCTGCCACCGCACGGCCTGTTCCTGAACGCTCCACTGGAGTTATTGGCAACTTTTATTCGCAATTTATTATTTGTTGTGAGTCCTGACTGCTTCCTCGAGTGGTCGCATGCGCGACTGGCGGATAAGGGGTCTCGGGTTTGATTCCCGGGTAGGGCAAAGTATTACTAGACTTTTTCCGTTTTTTCGAAAATTTCTCACTAGTAGACACTATTGTACTGAAGGCTCCAGAAAGTGAGACTTCCTGATCATAGTCCCTTATAAATTTATTTAATTGCTGTACACGATGGTCTCTGTTCAAAACTGATGTTTTGTCATTGATGTTTTGTCATGTAAACATTGTCTTGAAATATGTTTCCTTCCTTTCTGGTTGTTCACAAAAAGTGAGTTGGGAGTGCGGCAGCCGTGACGTCACATTATCGGTTCACACCTCGGCTCGGTGTAGAATGACGGGCAGATGGTAAGTCGACAGTTATACCGGTGTCTGGTGTCGCCTTACCTTTACCGGGAAATTGACAACTTTTCATGTTCTACTTGATGAACGAGCATTGTTTAGGGCTGCCTGCTATTAAGATATTGTGTGTCATAAGCGGTGCTGTGTAGTCATTTATGACGCGTTAATCTAATTTTGTTAAATCTTTAAGGTGTCTTCATAAGGTATACAATCGTGTAGAACTCTTAACTAACTTTGGTAGATCCTATCAGTACCGATACCGGGTCTTTTAATAGTACAGACTTTTTAAGGGGGAGAATCATCCAATGACTTGTCCCACGTTGGACAAGGCGAGAAGGAGTGGCAGACTCTTTAACTAAAACCATCCCGTTCCCACTCCTGCTTTCGAACTGGGGCCCCGGTAACCCGCTAGGTAGTCTACAGCACCGAATCAAATAATACAGACTGCAGTACAGCTTTGTAAGTTATGTCTTAAAAGAAAAGGTATTAATTACAATATCAAAACTACTAAAACACAAGCTTGTACCACAGGAAAACTGAACCCTTAACATTCAGTTAGCGAACTCACGCTACGTTTACCGCGGACTGTACAACGTACTAACATACATTGTCTAGTACGGGCGCAGAGGGCGGCACGCGATTCACGCGAAATGCCCATAAATATAACAAAACACCGTCGTAAACAAATGCTCGGTTTAATCTTCACCATAAACTGCTGATGGTACCTCGTTACCGCCACCAGAGATTTTGTAAAAACCTCTATTCTCTTGGGACGGGGATATATTGTCGTGTATCGTTCTTATAAAGTACACCATATAGGCAGGCGTTTATATTCTCTTGTTATATGGCGCCTTCGAAGGATAACTGTCACTTTGGGATTTAAAAGAAGCTTGAGTTTTCAAACTTAGAACATGCGATACACACATACTTATGTTAAAGACACGAAACCGTTACTTTCTGAGAGTAACACAGCGTAGTACTCCCATGGCTATGGCTTATGCTATACATACCCATCAGCCATCCATTCGAAGTACTACCGAGACAAAGATAGCCATGTATTGTCAACTTCTGGACCAAAAATGCAATCCATCTCTACATCAAATAAACAGTTTCAACGTGTCAATACTATTTCCTTGTGACAGAAGTAGTCAAGAAGCAAGTCCTCTTCAAATAGCCGCTCGATGTAAGCTGAAGTGTCGGTGTACCCGTGTACCGGTGTACCCTGTGTAAACCGAGTGGAGTTTCCACGTGGACGAGTGTAGTGGGTGCTGGCAACAATGCAGGATCCCGGGACTCCGGGACTATGTCAACTGTCCCGCTGTTTACATGTTAGTCCCGGAACATAGTTGCGATGCTTTAGAGAAGTTTCAAAAAGGAATGGCACTGAAATTCAAATCGTGTGTGTTTACGTTTATCGATTGAATCTTATCTTGGAAAAGTTTATAATAAGGAGACTAAGAAGTGTCATGTTAAAGTTATACTTTGTGGGATTGTATTAACCTCTCGTATATGAGACAACAATAGAAAACACATTGTGTCTCGCGTAGATCTGCGTTCATACGAAGGGCTACGGTAGTGAGAATAGGTTTATATATTTTTATAATTTTCCATTTATAAAACACGGATGTCGAACTCTTTATAATTTGTTCTTGTACTTACCACGAATTAAGCTTATATAAGCTACATATTTTTTTTTTTTTTTAAAAACGTTGCCCAACATTAGGATTTTCTCCTGTGTCGTGGGTGCGTTTACAAACATACAAGTTCACATACACATGACACCCAGACCCGAAACAACAATTTGTGGATCACACAAAGAGTTGCTCCGTGCGGGAATCGAACCCGCTACCCGTTGCACGGCAGCCAGTTGCCCAGCCATCGCACCAACCGTGCAGTCAAAGTCAAAGTCATATTGGAATATTTTTTATCCTGATTAATGAGTGTTGCACGGTTCACCTGAATTCAATTAATCTTACTCACAGACAGGCCGTGTGAATGAAACACTCGCTTAACACATTTTCAGGCGCGCGATACAGGACGAGATTATATCGAGTAATCACTCGATCACTCGATATAATCGAATCACTACTCATAAACACAACCGCTCGGCTCGTTACTGCCAGTTAACCAACCAGTAAGCGGTTAATATATTTGCTTTACTAAATCATAGGTTCGAACTGTTTCTCTTTGTAAATTACCGTGTAAATAATCTAGTTAAACGGATGATCCGGCTGAACCGGGCCAGCGATCGCTATAATTCGATACCTGACTAATTGGAATCGATTTACCTCTTGTAATCGAATTATTTGTAAATGTTTATTTCAATGTTTTGGCTGACGTCGAAGTGGTTTTTACGACGATGGAGGAAATTAGTCTTTAGAATTTATTATTGTTGAAATTAGAACCGAAAGTAAAAATATCTTATGGTTGAAAATAGAATTTCTTAAGTGTTTTATTTTTTACACGAAGCCTGAATTTGATACAAGTCTACGTATTTGCTCTTTACATTACAGTATTTACTTTATAGAATTTACTACATGAACCAAAATAATTGCAAAAAAAAAGATAATTTCCTTACTACTCAAAAAGGACTGGAGGAAAATACTCGACTAGTTTTCCTCTACTGCACTGCGACCCGGCTACAATTTTCCCTTCTGCAATATATAGTTTCCGTGTAAATAGTTCGTGAGCACTAATATACATAAACATTGCGCTGTACAGCTGTACAGCAGCTAAATGAAACAATATATCTAATTACGTTATTGTGTGTACTGTTCAACGACGCGCGATAACTCGATGAATGGCGCCCATTGTGCACTGACTGACACGCGGACATATTGTAGCACCATGGGAACCTTGTATATTATATGTGTACATTATTATTGTAAATTAATTTATTAGTGAAGTGCATGGTTCATCTGGTTATGCACATACATACATACATCACAACATATAGTAGCAGTTACTGCAGACCAAAGACCTCTTCTCACACGGAGAAGGTTTGAGCATTAATCATCTGGCTTGCTCAATGTTGGTAGGTTTGCATGCAAGCATGAAAAGCTTCTTAAACATTATGTCATCACTGGACCACCATGTGCAGTTATGCTCAGCCTATTCAATATAATAAGTGATAAGAACATACACTTTAGTAACCTGTCTATTACTCTTTTATACAAAATCTTGAAAGAAAGAAAGAAAGAAAACATGTTTATTTTGCATCTTCTTTAAGTGAAGTGTATCTAAATACATCTCCGCGTTGCATCTCGTTCGTCTTCTACTGAAAGTATCAGGTATTTTATTCAAGTTGAAAATACATAGATTGTATCTGCACGTTGTAAACGGATTACAGACGGATTATCAGCACTTCGGCTGTGAATTAAGTATAATTACTTATAAGAGACTAGCTTTCCGCCCGCGGCTTCGCCCACGTGTAATTCGGTTATATATAGCGTTTTTTAATGATCTCGACAGGGCTTTTTCTTCCACAGGCTGAAATCTTGTTACAACTGGAATTAATAATAAAAAGTAAATCTCATTAACGTTAAGAATTTAGGTGAAAATGGATGCGGACAAATTTCGTCTCTTCACTTGTTTCCTTTTAGCTGTTTGTATGGGTAGTGTTAACACAAAATAGGGATTTAAAGGCGTGATGTTATTAATGTTATGCATGTATGTACATAATTATGTATGTTATTATGTATGTTAAAGAGACGACTGAAAGTTGTCATACAAAGTCTTTTTTTTTAAGGATGGGAAATCATCAAATGACCTCTCCCGCTCTGGGTGGAACGGAAGGGAGTGTCAGACTTTTACTGACTAAAACCCACCTCGTTCCTTCAGTTGCCCTTTGCGTTCCGGGGCCACGGTATCTCGTTAGAACTTTCCCGCAGCCCCGGCTCAGTTTATCCCGTTTCCCCTCCTTGGGGGTTGACATTTCAAAAATCCCTTCTTAGTGCTCACTTATGTTACTAAAGGAACCTCTGTTCAAAATCTCAGACTCCTATACCGAGCGGTTTCGGCTGTGCGTTAATAAATCAGTCACCCAATCGCACCCCTAAATCACGATTGGAGGGTAGTTTGAAAAAACTTATAATGTCAAACATATTTACTTGCCTATGTACGTGTTCATGCCAAGTTTCAAGTTTATAAACCCAAGGAATAAGATTTTTCATAGAAACGTTTTTACCCCTTTTCCCCCCTTGGGGGTTGAATTTCCAAAAATCCTTTCTTAGTGCTCCCCTACATATCCCAAGGAACCTACATTCCAAATTTCAGCTGTCTACGACCAGTAGTTTCGACTGTGCGTTGTCTGTCAGTCAGTCAGTCAGTCAGTCAGTCACTCAGTAACGGAAGAGTTTTATATATATAGATTAGAGACTAATCTTCCACCTACAATTTTAAGCAATTTGAAAATAATTTACTTAAAAAGACATCAAATAAGCCTTTATATACTGATGAAATTAAATGATATGAAATTATATTTATTTCTGTAAGTAGGTTATAAAATAACACTTTTACACGTCAATATTTCAAATAGCTACATGAGGCCGGCATTTCCTATCCGACTACTCTGAGAAGAAATGCCGAAACAAACTCAGAGGTCATAGTCTCTTTTAAAGTCTAGACAATGAAATAGAGGATAATGTGAGAGAACATGATGAATGTATGTGTGTTCAGAGCCCATCACACCGATCATTACTGGTTTGTACAATTACCGAGACAAGTGCGTAGTGACCAGAGTATTAGCATGGCGCATCGTCTCAACATTGCGGTACAGTGACCGACAGTCGCCGGTAACCTGACTCCGCACTGTAATGGCGAGGCTCCTACGTCACGCCTGCCTGCTCGTTCAATTGTTTTGCTGTTTTTATAACGGTGCCTGGTTTAGCGTTGTGTGAACGAGTGTACCGCATTCTTGAGATGTGAATATTTCAGCCAAGAGTGACCTCATGAATTTTTAGTTCTAATTATTTTTTTGCACTTGATGTCTAATGGCAGTTAAGTATTAAGCTAAATGTAATACCTGAAAGCCATTTCTTTTGTTGATCTACTATAAAGTGTCGCAGTTATTTAACGTGAACAGGTACGAAATTGCCAATTAACTACCACAAACAGTTGGAATATGTTTTGTTTCGATTATATTCATAATGCTGAGTCTCCAGTACTTTAATAAATCAACGTTACCGTAACAAATTCCGAAATTAATATTCATATCAAGCCGTGGAAAACAAACCAATATTGCTATATTTCCATTATACAATGATGGATTACTAAGTGCTTCATTGTTTACTTTGCTAACAAAATGAGCAATGGATGGTGAAGTGGTGGTGCAGGCAATTGTGTGGAATTTTCTGGCTTTAATAAATCAGGGCTGCGACCAGAGATTATAAATTTAATATTCATGGAGTGCGATGGAACAAGTGGTGTACATTTGTATTCCGGCGGCCGCGCCACTCGGGCAGCCCTCGCAGCCGCTCGCCTTTTGTTTTTACTGCAGTTTTATGCCCGCCTCATGTTGCTGTGCGTCTCTGAATGGACCGCCACTGTCTAGCACACTGCTTATGATCTGTTAAACATTCACTCCCGCTTTAATAACTCACCTGGCATTCAGCGTTTTGCTATTACGGTCTTAAATCTAATGCTTATAAATATTCTTCCATAGAGTGGACACGTCTTTATGTGTCCGTGCACCATTAACATAATTATAATTAAATGCCCGGAATTAATTAGGTGGATTTGCCAGCCACATGATAGACGCCACTAGTTAAGAAACAGTCGCTGTAACCGAAACCGGCATAGAAGGATTATTATTAAATCGAATGCAACGTTACTTTGAATTTCAGCTAAAACAAGATTAAAGTTGTACTAAGCAACTTCCAATTTCACCCTCGCTGCTTTCCCCAGCGGGATCCAAATAAAATAATTTACGTTTTAAATTAAAAATGTCGCGTAACTACATAAAGGCGGCGCTTAAGTTATATGAAGAGAGCGTCGTCACACGAGGCGTCGCGTTAATTTCCTTGTAAGCCTAATTACACACCGGCTTATTTGCGCCTCGACTCGCGCCTCGCACCGCCTCGGCGAAGGTGTGAAGTGAAATTTGCCACAAAAATCCCTTTACAAATTTTTCAAGGGTAAAGTTTATACTTGGAGCGAGGCTAGCTGCGTCATATTTTGAGCTTAATTACTCGCTCTTTTAATTAGGTGGATTTAAGATGTGTGCTTTACCAGACGTAGTGCGGCGACTTTGTATGTAATCCGCAAAGTAAACGTGCTGTAATCCCGACATTGTTTCCGAAAAACTGTAATGTTCTTTGAATTTAGGCTGCTGTTGCATCATTTGAAGATTGTGCAAGATATATGCAAAAGCATATTTATCCTACCATACATTTACTAATTTACAAAAATCTATCTACAAATACTATAGTAATATTTTATGATCAACGAATATTAAAACCACGAACGAAGACTAGACGGTGATTAATTTAATTACTAACGACCCCTTCATCGCTCGCGAAATGAAAGATGATTGTTCTAAAAATAATAATTATAATGAATATCAGTATCGTTAGAGTTATTATCGTTTAATCCCGACGGACCGGCGCGACGGCAGCACGCCGGCGGTGGCGCGGCGGCGGCGGCGCGGCCGAGGCGTGAGGCGTGACGCGGTGGCGTATCAAAGCGACGTCGGATCGCAATTAAGGATCTCACAACGACATTAATTAAAGGTTTCTTTCGGAATTCCGCAGCGCCTCGCCTCGCTTGCCTCGCCGCCGATCTAAACTAGCCTTTAGTGAAAAAAAGTGTTTTAATTAAGAAATTTGTGGGTACCGTGCGAGCTGTGAACCGCTCAATGTTTGTAGGTCTCGTAAAAGTTTGTAAAGAGCCTCGCCAGGCTGTGCTGGGGTTTGTTGAGACGTACTTTGCTTCACCGAATTGTTAAGTTTCATGTAATGAGGATTTATATTATTCTGTAAGGGTGAACGCGTTTATGTTATTTACAAGATACTAATCTTGTACTGAGGTACACATGTACCATTTGGTATCAATATTCAACATTGCCAGTAATTGATTGCATTTTTCCAAACGTCCAATTCAGTATAATTAACAGTTACAAATGTCAAGTCAGTCAGTCAGTCAATCAGTCAGTAGCGTCACGCTGGTGTCGTTAATGGCGCAGTTTGTCTCAATAAACATTATTGCGAATATCTACTATGTAGTTGGACATTACACCATGTGCCATTACAACGGCCATATGTACATATGTGGCCATATTTCTTAATGTGATTGATGTAATACCGTCAGCATCAACATTATACCTATAATTCCTCGAAGGCGCCCTTTTCCTTATGTTTTCGTTTTAGTTAAGACGCAGATAAAGCCTCTAATACGATTCTGTCCTAAGTCTAACTGTTGCGGATGTTCCAGAAACACTATATTGGCTGTTATTGCCTTTCACCCTCACCCTATGAGGTCCCTGACATCTATGCCCGATGAAAGTGAAGCCTTACAGCTGGCTTACCACATCTAAAGATCAGTCTGCCGCTGATTCGAAGAAAATTAATTTGATTAATTAAGACGTTCGTTATAATTGAATGAAAACATTAACAAAATGAAATACGGGGCATATCTCAGTCTGGCATCTTTCACAAAAAAAAGAAACTGAAAAGAAATACATTCACACATAAATAAACAAAGAGGAGACAGAACGATAAGAGACCCGCAGCAAGGCGCGAGACTCGTCTGAACAAAATTAAGAAAAACCTTTTGTCCGTCGCCGGTGTGGCGTCCGTTAATTAAACAAATAACTGGCGTAATGAGGGTCCCACAATAAGCTGTTACCGCTGACCTTAGGCTACACTGTCTGCACTTTCTCCAGGACTCGCGAAGACGGCCATTTTCCCTCATTGTCCCACAACCGCTTTATTTAAATAAGTAAGTTATTCTTTAAACGCTGCCCGTCGTTGTATCGCGGTGTTTAGGTTTGTGATTTATGAGCTTAAGTGGGTAATTTTGTTACGAGACCTTCAAGGGATGCTATTGTTTGTGATTTTTTGTTGGGCTACGCATTTTTTAAAGTTAATGTAAGATTTTTTGGCGAGACTCCGTCGTATTTAATGTGAGTCAATTGCTGACACTGTTTATTTTTAAAATTATTCTATTAGTGAAGTCGGTTATTTCAGCAAAAGATGATTGTCAATTTTCACCAAGTAAACATTGAGTGTCTGAAGACTTGCTCAAATATTGTTTATAATAACTTCAAACCGTAAAATAATATTTTGTTAAACAGCAAATGCGTCGTAAAGCTTGCTATGAGTAAGGACACTTTTGTCACCAGTCTAACTAGATAGGTACTAATTTCAAAACGTATACTTGAACCAAACATTCACCACAAAAACTAACCAACTACTTACACAAGTAACACCGACAACACCAATAACAGGAACTATCCCCATCTCGTTTATCACATCACAAACCTTTATATTTTGACAAGCAAATCAGTTGAAAGTTTGATGAGTTCCAGGCAATTTGCCTCGTAAAGCGGGAGTTTGACGAGCGAGGCGGCGGGCAAACAACTAGCGAAATGGTTTTACAACCGATAGTTATCACTCCTACTCCAGCGTGCTACCCTGGTACTTGTAAACACGTTCTGTGGGGAAATACTCGGAAAATCATTCGTTCAAACATTTTCGAGGTAATTGGCAACGCTTTTTGGGTCAATGTCAGCGATATTCCAAGTATTTTGAGAGAGTAGGAGGTAGCTTGTCCTAGTTTTAGGGTAAATAAAGTTTTATTAGATATCATATTAAAGTCTATATTGGTGTATCACACCCTAATAAAGTTATGAACCTGCCTCCTTTGGGAAGTACTTAATAGCTTAATAGCAATAACTTTTTGTTACATAGTTAAACGAATTGACTTATTTCGTAAACTGCTCTGGCCAGTACGTAATAAATAATGATGGGAGGTGCAGCACACCTCTGCCTCGCCTCTACGGTCCGTGTCGTATCGCGTCCCGTCATTTGGCTCGTCGCCAGCTCATTTTCCACTTGAATTTCACATTTTGTCAACACTAGTTACAAAATAAGTAGATTCGCTATTGTCCCGCCCGCCCGTACCGCCCGCCCGTGCCGCCCCGCGCCCGCCCGCGACCACTGGCCATTCGTTTACATCGTTTTGCTGCAGTTGTGCGGGTCGGCCTGTATTTGGGGACAATCATTTTATTTGTATCTTAATGAACTTATTCATACAATTGTATATTACATGGAAATCAGTAGGTTATTTTTGTGAAGATCTTCCAGAATCTAGAAACTGTTACTGAAATCTAAATTTTTCTGTAAACGGTGGAACAAAATTGGTGTGTCATGTGTTTCATAACAATCATGCCCAGACGAAACTTACATAAACATTCTGTTCTTGTTTCAGATTCTACGAGTAAGCTGTACTCACACGAGATAGAAAAAGGTAAGTTCCAATATCAAAATTTTATATAAGTTCAGGCAAAGACTTAACATAAGTCCTATCTACAAAATTCATGATGTATACTTCTGTAGCATAGATGCTACAACGCAGTTTTTTTCATAAATTATTCTTCAAAGCATATTAGAACGTGAAACCACCATACAATTAACTTGAAACAGTAATTATAGGCAGATTAGTTTTTGTAAAAACGTGGATACGACCACCGACCCTCTTCCAGTAACCCTCTATTAGCATCACTATTCCTTCGCCGTAATAATTTACATACATTTTATTTTACTTTATCGCTCCATTATATCTAACGCATCGCGTTGTATGTGTGTTAGCACTGCTAGTGTACCGCACTAGGGGTGTCACCCTACTTCATTACGTCCCCTCAAATCGCGGGCCACGTGCGTAGCGTGCACAACACGGACGGACACCCCTGTCTCTCGCCGTAATCCACCGAAGGTTGACCTCCCCTGGCGCGCTGCTTTCATTTTGTTAGTGTTCCAAGTGTAGTGTGCTTGATCTCTGCGTTGTAATTGTGGAATAATAGTAGAGTATGAAAGTAACACCAATAATTATATATAACTTATTTCTAACGCCTGAAATACATCAAACACTTACGAGTAGTAGGTACAAGACTTAAATAATTACTGAATAAAACTGATATATTATGTTTCAACGTCAAATTGCTGGAGTTGCTTAAAAGTATTTTTTCTACAATCTTCATTTAAATAAGATGTATGTTTAGATAACTATAGCATTCGTGGAGAGTTAAATTCAGATCATACAACTATATTTTCAAACACAACCCTTACTTGCAAGTCAGACTAAACCACTTAAGAAAGCGAAATTAAAAAGCGATGTAACAGAATGTAAAGCACGTACGAAGCCGGGAGGTCTCCACAGCTTGGTCCCTTGTTGACACAGAGTGACGTCGCGCGGGTCCGTCCGGAAATTATTAAAATTATAACTGACTTGCAATTTTTGAGCGCAGTCAAATGTTTTAACACGTCACGATTCTTTGCACGCGTGTGTCGAATGTCCGTGTAATGGCGGGAGGCGGGAACTTATTGATGACGTCACAAGTGGTATTTGATTGAAAAGGAATTAGTTTATGGATGCGCTTGCATTTGTTGTTGTTTATATTGAAATGGGTATTGTTGCACTGTTGGTATTTAGTTTTCTATGAGAAAATCTGGAGCTATGGAATAACGTACATATATCTTAAGATTTTCTTTGTGGTGACAAAGATTAGAGTCTGATTTCTATTCACTTGGCGTTTCTGTAACTCGACACGTGGCTCTATTGGTATCATTGGTCTTGAGACACACGTGTCACTTGTTTCCATAACATTTCACACATGTTGAACTACTTTCACCAGTCTAAACATCTGTGACACACTCTAAACAATAGAAAGCGATCATGAAGTAACTCGTTTCTATACTGTTCATTGATTTCTATACCGATTTTATAACAGTCTATTCTCGATTAAATTTTAAGGTCAAAGAACATCTCTATGTGAATAATCTTACCATTACATAATCTTTCTAAAATAAGTTTGCTTCTTAACCTTGAAGACTGACGACTGAATGTTTAATTAAGTTCCATCATCAGTTTCTATATCAACTTGAATACGTTAAGTCGTTACAGCACAACAACTAGGGAATCGATTACACCTGTAACATGATTAGTTTTCGACATCCATCCATCGAAACTTTAATTACAACCCTCGATTTGTGACCGAATACATCATCAGTGATCGCTCATGCGTTGTGACAGCGTCGCTGATTTCCACCGAGGATTGGCTCCAGGGACGCTCACGACACTCCTGCGTCAGCCCGCGACTGAAGGTAAAGGTACTCGGTTTAGAAGGGGAACAATATTGCGTGAAACGTGTTTGGAAAAATTTTAGTGTTTCGCTCGGGTCGCTGCGACCGACCACCGCCGGCGGAGGGGTTGTTTAATTGAAATGGTTTCGGATATTAAATTTATTGCTGCTAATTTTACGTTTTAATATTTATTACAGTGAAGGAATTTGTACTTTTACTTATCTTTGAACGGAATTAAAGAATGAAATTCGTTGTTGAATGTTTGTATAATTTAGCGAATGTATGTATGTACGTGACATTTACCGTGAAAGTGCATTACACGGCACGTCATAAAGGTCGGTCGAGTAATGACGACAAATTGACGTGTCTGCGTGAAATATCGCGCGGTCGCGGGTCGCCGGGGTCGCCGGGCGCCGCCACCGACGCACCGTCCGCCGGCGGTATATTCTCATTCCCCCACTAATGTATAAAAATGTTTAGGATTACGTACAATGAAGGATTTCGAGGGATTTTAGAGGTTGCTTTTGGAGGTTGCCAAAGAAAGCGTTATTGAGTGAATTAATTTAACATTTTTTGTGATACTTCAGAGGAAGAATTGAGAGCGAACTTATTTCTTATTCAAATCTATATTTAAAGTTAATTTTGTACCATTTCTTGATTACTTAATCAATTGATAAAATACAAGTAACCCTCACTAGCTACTTCACATACACATAACATATCTTTCTAATGAGTAACAGAAGGAGATACAGAAAGAAAACAAACGTACGTTACTCAGCCGGCGCGAGTTATTTGATTGGTTTCGAAGCCCAATGGCGCGCGTAACTCAATATTCCCGGCAAGGAGTACACGCTGCACGAGACCAACACAAGAAGCCATTTAACTCGTAGATTTAACAATAAAAGCTATTACCGCAGCGTCTTATCTCCGCCGCTCGTTATAACTAAAACAGTAAGTTTTAATTATTGTTAGCAGTTAGTAAAACTGGATTAACCGTTGTGAACTCGGATCAAGTGGGAGCCTATTGTTTAGCCATTTGTTTAATTAATTTCGAGCGCCATTGTCTTCGGTAATGACATTGTGATTAGCTTTTATCGATTCCAGTAAGCGGTTTAGTGGCTGCTAGAGGGTGGTGTACGCTGTCATGTCTAATTTAAACAGTTTATGTCGGAGTAGGTACCGTCTACAATGTAAATTTAGAATTTTCCGTATTATTGTATTCATGTTCGAAGGTTTTCACTTTAGATTTTCTTCTATAAAATCTATTCAGATTTGAGATTTCTATCTCTCTGTGTAAATAGGTAATCTAAAAGCAGAGCCTAAAAGCGGATTAAGTCGGCAGTTCTATCAGGTATAGGCACGGCATCTAAATTCGCGTACAATCGGGAAGAGTAAACAAACGGTGGATGGAACAGAGGCCTTCAGTTAGCTACCTCCAGTTATGTAATTAGAGGAGTGTCGTTGTTTGCGGAATCTTTTTATTTCTCCTTTGAGCCGCCGATCAGTTTAATTGGTCTTCCAGCCAGCCCAGTTTGGCAAGTAATTAAAAATAAAGCGATCCGTTCCTTCAACGACGCTTTGATGAGTTGTTGCCAAGCGCGGACAGAGCCACGAATGTTTTTCTACCAAGAATATAACTTGAATAAAATGTTTCATTAAAAGGACAATGACAATATCGCTTCAGCAGAAAATAAGAATAACATCTCAATGTCGACGAACTGGAGAGCTCGTTGTTTGAGAGAAGGGGCAATAAGTCGAGGAGGTTGTGCGCTCGAGTGTCAAATATATCCAGTTAAAATTACAAAACAAAAAGTGTTGGCAATACGGCGGAGAGCGTCGCGGCCGCTTCTTATGAATCCTTGAAGATAAACGCACAGGTCCGGCTTCAGGGCTGACGGGATGTGCACAACTATTCTAAACCTATGTATTCGTTATTTGGTACCAACTTTGTATTTTCTCAGTTTACAATATGTGGAACATTATCAAGATTTTGTACGATGTGAGTACTTTATTCAATGCAGTCACATTACATAAAATGCGGAAGTCTTTAATTGCAAGTTAGTTAAAGCCTACAATCACCCAATCCTTTGTGTGAGTCTAGAAACCAAATTCCAGTGCAACAATGTTCAAACTCCTGGCTCCGTCCCTGTATTCGCAACTTTCACCAAGCGCGCGCGATTTGCATAATTTGAGCATTTTTATGCTTTATTCCTTGAGGTTCCACTGACGACTTATATTTCTTTGTAACTGAAATGTCTCTTCAGAGCTGAAAAGACTGCTGGGAGCAAAGTCGAGTGCTGAAAAGCTCTCCAAGCACTTTCGCTAAAATTTTCTTGATATTTAAACTTAGATAAAATCGTATTTTTGAACCGTGGCAGATGAGCTGCTACTTTATTTTATGATACTTTACAGGAGCACTGTTGATTGGGTCTTTGTGGTTTGTGATTGTGACAATAGGATTCTGAAACTATACATGATCCATATTAGACTTATAAAATCATGTTTTACACAATTTTTCTGAAATTTACATAACCTCCATTATGCTTCTTCCAGCAATAACGTAATTCTGTATAATTATGTATAAAGTGCGCCCCGAACACTTACACAGTCCATCTTTCCACAGTCGGTCCTAAACAAACAGCAAGTTATGAAGGTTGTTCTGAAATATACCGGTTCTGTGACGTCATCACGCATTGCTATCACTTACAGGGAGACCCGCGCTGTATCGTAAGTACTCTCATTCATAACCCGGGTCGTGTAATCGTCATGATGTACACTTATGTATGAGTTGAGCTGAGACATATTGTTATATGTCCTCGTCAGTCCATCAACACGGATGGACAAAATGAGACGATACAAGAAGACATTTGATATTACCTTTGTTATTTTCTACTGTCTCAACAGTTACTTCATGTAAGCTTCTATCTTCAGATTGAGCATGTTAAAATGTAAGTATGAATTAAAAAAAAACAAGGTGTTCTAAATTCGACCTTGTTTTTATGTCTGTCTGATGTCTCTTTAGACATCTTGTAATGTTTCAAGGTCAAACAAACTTATACAACATTAATTCGCGAGATTCAAGCAAACAAAGTGTTGCATTAGAAGATTATATTACAAGACATTAGTAGAAGGGCCACGTTAGCCGCGTATGGCTGTCTCCCACGGGGTAAGTAGTACTGGAAGTGATCGCTAAGTGCGTCGGCACACAATCCATCATGGCGCACAATGGGCTGCCGGCGGCCGCGCGGAGACTATCATGCGCCCCGACACCTCGACTTAAAGTAAGAGCTTGCCTACATTCTGTACACGCGACTACACAAGTGTTCGGCCTCATGGTACTCCGTAGAGTTATGGGCAAATTTGGCTTGGAAGATTATAACGTAGCTTAGGATTACTATATACCTTCCTTTCATTATTGTGACTACTGAGTATTAGGGATTCAAGCTTCAGAATAAGCCATAACTGACTTATATTAACCATGTTCAGTGTATGACCATAATAGGCTACTTTGTACTAGTACTAGTAGATAGCAGTTTATAAAATAACAAAAAAAATATATAGCTTCATTTTTACCCAGTGCTACGAAGAATAACAGACGTGACGTTGTGTGACTTTTATTAGGATTATTTCTAAGCAAACCGTCTTAGCATAGCGTAGGCGTGTTGTACTCGAGTGTACGCGTAACAAGTATTCCATCAGCGATATTGACGCGAACCTGCGCCACACCTGAGCTACATACATACGCAAGACAACGCACGAAATATTGTTTCTTCAGTCACACCATGTACTTGTTCCAAATAACTGATACACACCAACAAAAATAAAAGGTTCTAAAAATAACAGAAATATTTATTTCATATTTTATTGGATTACAGCTTAAATAACTGTACTTTCTTCGTATACTGATAACAAATACTACGGAGGAAGCCAAGTATTTCATTTGGATCATCTTTCACAAAACTTTCGATTCTAAACCCTATAAAGAGTGGATTAAGTTGTTATTTATTTAAACAACAATTTAAGAATACCTAAATAGAATTATGAATTCAATTTAATTTACATTACCTTTGATGCCGTATCTACGATGCGTAGCGCGCACGTAGCAAGCGTCTACGGCGTAGCGGTGCTACGTCGCCTTGGGACTGCGCTATACCCCGATTCATATTGAAAATTCACGTGACATATACAAGTGGCGCACCGTATAATTTGTTTGGGGTAATCAGATAGTGAGGTATCGCTGACATGGTTACAGTAACTTCATTTTATTAGATTTTAATTGCATCATGTGATGTGATGTTCAACACGGCGCATATTAGTAGTTAGGTATGTAAGGCGTATTCTAATTAATCAGTAATTTTTATCAACTTCACTTAATAAAACAATTCAAAAAAGCACCTAGAGATTTTTTATTTTCTTTTGTCTTAGTAAAAGATATATGAAAACTGGGTATCTTCCGATTTCCCTTAATCTTAATGGAAGATACACACTTTCCTATTTACTCGCAACGACTACCACCACTATATACCGAATGTATAAAAATAAAATATATGTACAACACACAACTATCGGTCGTTCCCGCTTGATGTAGTATTGTAGGAAATTGTTTAGTGCTTCGCATTTTGAAGCACGGAGTCTAGAATTGTGCTCAGTAAATGGCAATAACCTCTATAACATGAGGCTGATAATATAACTCATGTAAAGTAGGTGCAACACTTGATACATTCAGCTCTGCTTACAAGATTCAGGGAACTAAAAGACGTGACGTCATTTACAGCATAATACATTGTAAAGTCCAAATATAGACGATAAGAAGTGTATAAATAAATCGACCATTAAAATAAACTTATTCAAATGATTCCGCTTAAATCAAAGTCTGACATTACCATAATGTTCTGTTAACACAACATTTAAGCACCACTTGCTATAATTGGCTCAATTTGCGTAATATCTTACAGCGCACGCGCAGACCTGCCAATATGTTAACTTAGATAACTTCGTACCAGATTCGATTACTGCGGTATGAATTTTAATCACGATACATGTAAGTTGTATGTGTTCTACAGATTTACATATGTGTCAGTGTGGTGTCTAAATAATCTTAGAAAGTATATACTCGATTCGAAAAATATCACAATGGCACTTTGCCATTCATTGCTATTATTGAACCCGCACCCTCAAAAATGAGAAGCCTGCCTTAAACCTATAGACCACTACAACTTATAAGATATACTTATATATCTCCATAAATAATAAACCATATTGTAGAAGTATGGCCCCGCTATGGCCACACAGTGCATCAGGTCGCGAGGTCGCATCGCCAGCCGTGACTAATCTGCACATCTCTAGCCAGCTCCTCTCTTTGTGCTATACTCGAAGACACTGTCTTGTGTCATCACTGCCCTGTGTTTTATATCATCATTTTATATTCAAGAATATTATTAAAGCATAGTTTATAGAATCGCTTACAAAGAAAACCAAAAAAAGCTTAACGCTGTCAATTACGTTTAAGCTGTAATTGTTCTTATTTGTATAAATATCCAGAAACGTTATTCAATGTCAAAACATTTTAATTATATTGTGTCAGACAAAATGTACAATAAATAGATTGACAAGATGGATTCCCGAAAATACGATTACATTAAAATGTATAAAATATCAGTAACAGAAGCTGTACAAGGCACGGTAAGTAAGTCCTTTCATTAATTACTTCTAAGAAACACAAATAATTACTACAATAGATCCATTAGTACTGAAATACAACACGAAAGAAAACATCTTTCAGGGCTCGGCCTACGCTCGTAGCCGTAGCTGCGTAGCCGCGTAGCCGTAGCCACGGAGTCTACGACTTTATTCCATTCGCTACGCACTAAATACTGTTTTGAATAGGTCGCATAATTTATTCGTCGTGTATTGTAGAGTAAAGTAATGGCCAGTACAAAGTTACGGTCACAATTATGGGCCAAAACAGATACAAAACGTTCAACATTATTTATACAAGTTGGTTATTTATTTGCGAAATTTTTCCCCCCATTGTGCTCGGCCTTCGACCTTTGTAATATCTACCGGAATTTATGTGTATTTTGCTGAATTTAGCTAATGTTGTTGTTAATACGGGTGCTTACGTGTGTTGCTTACTTTGCTCTCAACTTTATAGGTCATGTGATAATCTGGCTATTAATGAGATCTTAGAATTTATGGCGGGTAATTCTGGGAACCGGTTTTATTAATATAAAGGCTTCTAGACCTTTCGTTGGGTAATGAGATGTCGAGAGCTGATTTACTGACGGCTATTGTAGTTAGGATTGTAGATTATGTTTTATATTATTGTAGGGACATAGTTATATTTTCTTAGTTACATTAACTAAACTTTACAGAAACTGTTAAACTTGAAGACAGTCTCCGCCGTCAGAGGCATTAAATCAACAACAAGTACGAATTACTCCCCCCCTCCCACGAGGCACAACTACTGCATATTTTAACATCCACCATCTTCATTATACACCCACACTCATATTTAAATCAAGGGAATAAAGCTCATTTTAATATAATTTGGGGGTACTCATAAACTGGCTTGGTAAACTAGTTGCATATTTCAAAATGCGTACTAACTTTAATTTGCATTCGCGTTAATTTTTATTATAACAGCCATAAGGTTGATTGTCGATTGGCAGGGGTGTTGTAAACCGTGGTGCTGAGTACAAAGCGACAGGCTTTGTCCCGCGGTCAGCAATAAGAGGAAACGGCGCCATCTGCCGGCCGCTTTCGTATCCGGGCGCCGACTTCCGGTCAGAGTTGGCTGAAATTTTGATCAGGATATAATGCGGCTTATTATGCGGACGAGTGAGGCTTTGTCTTTATTTCACGTGTATTCAGGTGCAGGGGAATTTTAATTTGTTTGGCCGTTGATTAATTTTAAATTGTTAAATGGCGAGCGTGACTTTATTGTAATGGAGGCAATCTTGGTTTAATTGTGTTGCGTTGTTCATTTATTCAGTTTGTTTTTTATTTAACAATTAATGAAAATTACAGAATTTTGGATACAGTGAAAAGACACAATTTTATTGTGAACAGATCCTGCTGCACTTGTGTGTCCATACCCTCTACCACAATGGCATAGTACTAACAACGCTCCACTTAAACTGACCTAATATAATAACACACACACACACGTAAGTCGAACCACTTCCAATAAAAACCTTTTCTTTCCGCAACAAAGGGTAAATAAAATCCCCATTAATAAGGTT
Organism: Spodoptera frugiperda; assembly: GCF_023101765.2. NCBI lineage: Eukaryota > Metazoa > Arthropoda > Insecta > Lepidoptera > Noctuidae > Spodoptera > Spodoptera frugiperda. The sequence goes on along the minus strand of NC_064215.1, from coordinate 12,367,141 downwards.
CCGTTAAGCGCAAAAAATGGAGCGGAGAGGAGAGTGAACCTCCGTAGTGTGAGTAGAGGCACAGAGTGGTTCTGGCTAATCGAATCACTGCCTACTGTACACTACCCGGCAATAAATATAGCACATCAACCTTTGGGAAACAGACAATCGGCTAAATCACAGCGTACACTTCTCATGAGTATAAGCTACTAAAACTAATCGATCACTCACTTGGAAAGATAGTGACCTCACACAAAACTGTCTCTTTTAAAAATGGATGTGCAATATTTATCGCAAGCCACTGTATGTATCTATTGTACCCCTGTACTGTACCTGGTCGGAGCGATAACCTGATTGGACCGTGCGCCACGGAGTTTCTTTATAATTACCTCGCCACTGGACCGCGGTACAAATTGTTTTCTTTTCCCGAGAAACGTGTGAATTCTACAGACTTTGATTTAGGTTACGTTAATACAACGCTGTTGGTTTAGTAAATAAAACTCTTCTTATTGTGAAAATCTGAATGTTGTTCTTGATTCGATTTCCCACTCTTGGCTCAGGAGTACCGAGAAATTTTGGCAACCTTTGGATCCTACCTGGTCATACAGACTTTTCTATTTTGTATTTATTATTGAAAAGTTCCCTGACCTCCCTCGCATCTTGTAATATATTGTCGCTACACTTTAAATATTGGCACCGCGGTCGGGATGGGTTCCAATCAAACACTCGAGCCGGGTGCCGTCGAGAGAGGTCGCCACAGTCGCGGCGCGCGAGGTCGCCAGTCCATCACGTCGGTACACACACTACACACGCCTTATTTGTGTACCAATCCGATGGAGATCCAACCCTTTTACCACCATGTAGTACTTGTGTTGTCACGTGTGAAGAGGTACATATACTATGTATCTATATGTATATACAACAGGTATATATGTAAGGAAGTACTTAGTTGTGTAAACCTACCTACAGTTTTTCTTTTCTTGTAAGCAAGAGTAAGGCCTTTTTCGATTTGGAGATCAAAATCCATTAAACTAAGAATGATGGCAATTATAAGATGAAAAAAAAATCTTAAAATAAATGAAATCCGAATCACGTACTTATTAATCACGGTCACCAACAAGAACTTCAGGTTCAGCAACAGGTTCAGCAGAAAACATGACACAAACCATACTGATATGAAGTGTCGAGTCTATTGCTGAACGTGGTGGGACAACTGCACCGATATTAATTACTCTATGTCACATTACAACGTGCAGTACCTATAGGTAGCGCACCCCTCGACTCAGTTCTCCGCGAGCCCTCACTGTGTGCGCGCGCCCCGTCGTCTGTGCCCTGTCTCCTGTGATGCAGCATCTGAAGTAATCAAAATCATCAAGGTAAGTACTTATTTTCATATCCATCGTCATATTTGTACAAAATTACCCGATTATAAGGGCGGTTTCAAGGCTTAGGTGGCGTTTACAGGTCGGCTAGAAAAGTTCGACGTCATATTGATGTATCGTCGCCTCCCGTCGCGTTGTCTGACTATCTATGCCGCCCGCCTAGATGTAGAAAACTCTCATGTGAATCTCCAATTACATGAGCTATAGGACCGACAATTATTTTATAGCTAGTTACATTGTTTGGCTTGAATCTTAATTGTCACGTGTATGCATCTGAAACATGTAACTCGCAAAAAAACTAAATTTTGTATCTTTTTAAACGACAAGTAGAAGATAATTCGCTAAGTACTTTATTAGGCTTACATGAAAAAGTTTGTAATAAAGTATGTATTGGTATGTCAGAGTCATCGTATATGACAATTGCATCCCCTATCCATTTTATTGATTGCGACGCCGCAGGAAGGTGTTTGCTTCCCCCCCGCGCTCCCGGCACGTCCCTCTCTCGCCTCGTTCGAGTCGTGCGACTGACCGCCTGAAACGCTCCTGCGCTTTTCGCGCATTCACGTGTCGCGCATCATTCGCGCATTATTATTATATACTTGACTCCGATTTCGAAATACTTAGTGATTTGAATACTCACTGTATCATTATATCTCTTTGTTGCAGGTGTTCTGGGCAAGATATACATAGAGGTTCGACAGAAGAGTAAAACAGAAGATAATAAATGTTCTTACGTAGGGATCTCATTCTGAAGTGTGTATAGAAAAAATAGACTAAATTAATGATTGTAAAATATCTAATTGAAAATCGTAATCAGTACTAGCAGCAGGAGTAGAAGAAGCGATCATATTCATTTAAAAACAATAATCCCATGGTATGATTGGCAACCGGTATATTAGATAATATTGATATAGAACAGATAGACTCGCCCCCTGCAGCCCGAGGCGCCTCGTATGAGCGATGTGTTTGCTCACGACGCGCGACGTGGTCACTATTGCTTGGCTCTGCGCTCCTAGTACCTGACACGACTTCCAATTGTACTTCTTTTGACTTACATCTCGGTGCTGGAGTCGGTTCATAAATACATATATTATGTACATAAGAGTTTAGTTGCGATGTTGAAATAACCAAAAAACTGTTAAATTCAAAATGTCTGTTCACTAGTTATGTATAAGTGTGTTATTTCTTTTTTGAAACCAAATATTGTAAGTTTTTATCCTATAGCAAGAAGAAGATCATATCAGAAAATACATCCACAAGCTGCCTTCACACCAAACGGTGTCTGGTCAGGTTCTTATTCCCTGACCAGACTCGTTTTGGTTGAGAGGCCGCTGTGGTTCGTTCGCTTCATACTACTGGTGACATGGTCAGACGAAGATGATGAAGATCCTGCCAGCAAACATCTAACCTCCACCCCTAAACGTGCCTGGTTTTATACTCTAAGACCATGCACATTTAGGAAGGGAGGTTGTGACACTCAATGTTCTGTATCTGGCGTTCTGCGGTGTCTGGCGTCCTGAAGTGTCTTGCATCCTGCGGTGTCTGGCGGCCTGAAGTGTCTGGTATACTGATACCGTAACTGGTTTTAGTGTAATTAAAGTAACTAAAATATTATGTCTTTATGTATTATGTGATCCTGTCGACATCATCGACACTATTTCATCAAAATATAACTAATCTATTAATATTATAGTTTTGTACTGTTACTTATTTATAATATTTTATAGTAAAAAAAAATCCGAAATGTGTGAGTGGCGGTAATAATCTTATGTATTTACTGGTTCTAGTGTTACACAGGGAACAACTGTCCCAGTTTTGGGCGCCACATTTTTTCTTCTCCATACTTGTTGCCAACGCTGTAACTTTGTGTATATGTGAATGCGTAAGCGTATTCTTCGATTTCAGATGTAAACTTTTACTTAATATTATATTGTGTGTATTCAAAGTAATCACTTGTCTTGTGAATTATTCGTTTTGTTTTCAGCTGTTCGTCTATCTATACATATAATAAAATCGTAGAAAAGTGCTGTCTGTACATTGAAAATAAAAATAAAAAAAATAGCAGGGGTTATTGTTATGTCGATGTCGAACCCAAAACTGTAATTAACTTTTTTTTTGTCTGTTTGTCTGTTTGTCTGTTTGTCTGTTTGTCTGTTTGTCTGTTCGTCTGTGCGCGCTAATCTCAGAAACGGCTGATCCGAGTTGGATGCGGTTTTCACGAATATATTGTGGGATGCTTAAATTTACATTTAGTGTTTGTTTCATGTCAATCGGTTCATAAATAAAAAAGTTATGTCAAATTAAAGAATCACGTCGAACATTCTATGCTTATACCATTAATCTCCGCAACTATTTGACGGATTTGGTTGAAATTTGGTACAGATATAGTTTAGAACCTTAGAAAGGACATAGATATATTTTTATTTCAAAAATCAAAAAATAAAAATAAGAAATAAATTATTTATAAATAATTCTATGTCGATCGTTACACGACTTCGGTTCATGTTATTGTTTTAATTTATCGAAAAAAAGTAAATAAATAGTAAAAAGGTATGAAAAAAATAATATCAATATAATAAAACATTTAGTACAAAGAAAATGCTCTAACGGAGTATAGATAATTCTATGTCGATCGTTACACGACTTCGGTTCATGTTATTGTTTTAATTCATCGAAAAAAAGTAAATAAATAGTAAAAAGGTATGAAAAAAATAATATCAATATAATTAAACTTTTAGTACAAAGAAAATGCCCGAACGGAGTATAAATAAATAATCCAAGTTGTCTTTATCCTCGATAGATGGCGTTGGGATCGAAATAGATCGCGCTATGGTTTCGTTACATTCATTTGGTTGGGTATCGGCCGAGCGCTTCGGTACTATCGTAGAAAAAGTGTATTATCAGTCGTATGATTATTTGTCTGTAGTGGTCCTGCTGTTTCGTATATTCTAAATTGGTTTCGTTGTATTTGTCAATTAATAAGTTTATTTGTTGGGTTTTCCTGGTTTTTTGGTTAAACTATTTAACGTAGGTTTAGTTTGATATCGATTATTAGTAGTTACTGTAGTTAGTTTTTTTAATAAAATTGTAAGTCTAATTTATAAATTAATTAGATTAGATTTAAGTCGTTTCTTTTAAATTATTTAGTTTAAGCTTGGTTATTATAGCATAGAGGATAGGTTGTAATATAGTTTCTTTTTTAGGGTTCCGTAGCCAAATGGCAAAAAACGGAACCCTTATAGATTCGTCATGTCTGTCTGTCCGTCCGTCCGTATGTCACAGCCATTTATTTCCGAAACTGTTGGGCCTACATAGTTGAAACTTTGTAGGTTGATGTATTTCGGTAACCGCTATTCGAATTTTAAATAAAAATTAATAAATTAAAAAAATTAAGGGGGGCACTCCATACATGGAACTGATTAAAAAAAAATTTTTTTTCAGCTAACATATCCGTGTTGGGTATCTATGGATAGGTCTTTAAAAAAGACATTAAGGTTCCTAAAACCATTTTTCGTCAAAATCAACCGTTTGAAAGTTAGACGCTTCCAAAGTGGAAAAATGAGTGTCCCCCCCTCTAACTTTTAAAATAAGAAAGTGAGAAAACTAAAAAAAATATATGCTGTAGATTTCAATAGAAACTAACAACGAAAATTGGTTTGAACCAGATATCATTATTAGTTTTTAAACAATAAAACATTTTCAAAAACTACAAATATAACTTTGTCGTTCATACAAACACTATGTAAAACCAAGTTATTTTATAACTTTTATATTATGTCATCTACTTGCTGTTACGGAACCCTTCATGGGCGAGTCCGACTCGCACTTGGCCGGTTTTTAATTGTTATAAATTCGTAATTCGTAGCTTTCTTTAGTTTTAAGTTAGTTTAAGTCCGTTTTTAAACTATTTTTTCAATGCCCTAAGTGAGTATACATCTATTAAATTCAAACGCAGAGCTCATTATATTGATTTTTGAAGAATTCCCTGGAATATCTTCCACATCTCATTTTTGAAGAGATCCCGCGAGATCGGGAACTATGTGGTTAAAAGCAAAAATTTGCCGGAAGTCACTATTCCACGCGAACGAAGTCGCGGGCAAAAGCTAGTCTATAATATGTATGAGATTCGATTATAGATACAATAATTATATTCTTAAATAGATCAATATTTTTGGTTTGTGATAATATATTATTTCTAAACATGATTACATACGTACATTTCATTGTTAAGATAATTTTATCACAATATGAAATCTAAATACACACTACGTTAGCATAATCGTTTTTTATTTCTTGAACACCCTTAGTATTTCATCGAAGTGTCCGCTAGATGTCGCCGGGTGTCTCAGCCCGATGTCTGCCCATTCAGAGGGTGAGAACATTTATCTCGACCCACTTTGATTTCATTCAATTGCCTGCTCCGAGCAGACACGAAGTTTTCTATAGACCGCCGACCAGTCTGCAATATAAGTGTGTACTCTAAAGGGGAGACTTTGGAAACGAATTAAAATATAATAATAATAATGTTATTGAGGTGCAAATAAAACTGGTTTGCTGTTCAATTGGTCTGGATGTATCTGTAAGATGATTGACGTGAGAACTGCATCTGTCTGTCTGAGTCTTCATACAAAGTATAAAAGGGAGCCAAATACAACATAATGATCTATTTTCATGCTTATATGCAATAAGTTGAAAATTCAAACGTTAATCATACATTTAATCCTCGGATTAATCACAAAATCTTATCCTGAGCAGTCACATTGCTATCAGTGTATGCTTTCAGTCAATGAGGTCATAAAATACTACTTATCTCAAAACAACTTCTTTGACTTAATAAGAAGGTAATAGAGCAAACAAGGCTTGATAGAATTACTATATTATTACAGTACATAATAGAACGAGTTAACACATCCACCTTGCTTTGCCATGAGTTAGTATGTGTGCCTGTATGTATGTTTACATGTCTGCCTGTTCTATTCAATTTTGAAAACCAATCTTTCGTTGAGAGTGCTGCCGCCTGCAGTTTAACAAGGAAACTAAACTTATATTGAGCGCTGATTGGTTTAAAACTGTAAGGTGTAAGAATCTTATTTTAAATTCTTTTTGGAAACAAAATCACTTCAATAGTTTAATTCTAATAGAGTCTAGAAGTAAAGAACATTCGTGTTCAAGGTTTTAGTAACTTATGTCTGAAGTCCTTTGAAATTAATCGTAAAAAAGTTTCTATATCAGATCACCAAAATAGTATTTTTTTTTATACGCGTTTCATGTTTTTTTATTAAGATTGTAACATTAATGTAAAATGTACAATAGAAAATCTTAAAAAAATATTAGGTACACTTTCAACAACTGTAAATAAATATAGCTACTAGTATAACTTTCCAATCGCAAGCGCTGCGCCACCATCTTATCTCTCAAGGAAATAAATTAAAAGGGCTTGCCGTAACGAATTCTTTCCCGGCTCAGTAGACTTCGTCTGCCACCTTTGTAGCTCTGTCCCACACTTTGCAGCAATTTTCAGTCAATAAAACGGTTCAAATTGAATCACCAGTACGTTCCGGGTGCATAAGCGAGTTACTACCCTCCTCTCCCCCTCCCCGTCTTTAACCCCTCTCCTATCTCACCCCTGAGGGGACATGCACTTAATGCAACTTTGTTAATTTGTAAGTTCATTCCCAATAAGTGGTGTTGGTGAAAAATTTGATAGTTCTACGAATTAATAAAAATTATAGTTTTGAATCGAACTTGTTGGTTATTTCAAAAGTTTTCTTTTATATTGACGGTTTGATTGTAATCTGACTTAATTTTACGGTACATTTTACGTCATAATATAATAGTCATATTAATATCGTCCATCCAGATTACGTTACTTCTTAATTACTGACAGACCAAAAGAAATATAATAATTCCCATCGATGTCATTTCCTATGCACCTAATCTAAATGAAACATCTGTGGCCTGTGGATCCACATCTATGCCTATATATTTACAGAGCTGAAACAAAATGAAGAATTTAATATGGCATGTCAATGTACCCTATGTATGGGTATGTATAAGTATCTGTATTGGAAAATTTAATAAAATACAGAAATATCTCCCTTCGTATCAAACCCTAAATGGGGTAATGTAACATTCGTCTTCCGAAAATACAGACACGCAGTTATTCTTGGGAACCTTATTTTTGGCGTAACCTATTACCGCTATATTTTAACCCTTGAAAAAACTTCGCTTTCTCTTTCACTCTTATAGTTTAGGTATATGTGTGTCCCTGTCTAGAAGGTTGGAAGTGACTTAATTATAAACGCGCTGACCCAAGCCGTGTAATGTTAAATTAACAAAGTACTTGAACCCTTTTTAACTGCAACCTTCTCGTATCGGGCCTAATTCCGACTGCTAATTTGTACTGGAACATTCAGATTTTCATTGTTTTAGCGTAGCCTGTATGTGTAGGGAGATATATTTTATGTGCTACCTTTTATGACTATATGATTTTCTTCATAAAAATAATTGCATAATTATAGATCGAAAATCTAATCTAATCTGAAGACAGGAGTCTCATACTCGTCACACTAGCTTGCAACAACCCGATGGACAAGACAACTAATCAATTATTAAAATCTAATTGTATAACAACGTCTTACGACCAAGACAGGTTTCTTTACCACCTGGTAGCCTGGCTTAGTAAAAGAACTTAATCAATTAATTAATCCAATATACTAGTACATTGTCCTCAATTTTGTCTAGAAATAGGTGACAAAGCCATTGTAGGCATCGTTTCTCATACGTCTTATTGTCCTGCCAGCACCACACCCTCTATATTACTCCCTAGACATAAGCCCAGTATTTGCTCTAAGATATTACGTTGACATACAACACCCTGAGGTGGAAAATCCAAGAAAAGTTGAAGAAAGTTTGGTAGACTGCACCCTGCCATCAAATTCAAGTAGTAGGTGTATTAAGGAGTCTACAGTACAAATATTGACGCGCTCGACGGACGAGATATTGCCACGGGCCTGTACTACCCCTCGCGACACTATTTTATATGTTTGGCGGCGTAGGTGCAATGTATGTATGTTACTTGTATTGAAAGGATGTACCCTTACTTGTTTACAAGTTTTGGCAGTCACTACATATACAGTATGGAGATCATTCCTACAACTTAAATGAAACTACAAGTATTACTAATCTACAGAAGTATAATACAACTAAATATTTCAACGGAAACTGAAAATTAGCTCAAAGAGAAAAAAACACTTTTTGGCCTACTTACTGGGCCTATTTCGCAAATTTTTCATATATTGTCAGCCAAGACGAGTAATAAATAATAAAATGTGTGGTTTAAATTAAGTCATAAGAGATTTTCCCATACGGTATATAGTTTAACAAAAACAAGATAAAAATATGTTTGGCATTCTAGTTTTACCTTAACTTCAGAGGCAAAGAATTCCAATAAAAAACTTAAGAAATGCCATGAATCAAGTAAAATGTCTTCCTCTAGTGTTACTAGTAAGGTACACACATCCTTCATACAAGGTATACGTACATACATGTATGTATAGCGGGTAGGTAGGCTCATGAATTGGGTTCGATATGCGGTTATTATAGAGGGTGGCTCGTAATTGGAAATTTTTAGTTGGGGAGGGTCATCTAATCGAAGGGAAATTCGCTTTCCCATATAACTTTGTATTCCTGATAGGTTTTAGCTTAGTTCGTGGTCGAGTCGAGCACAGTTTCATCACAATCTATTATGTTGTAGGCACGTTTTTATGACGTTTTGTAAGCGTAGATGTAATGAAAGAGCTTGTGTACCATATTTTTTATTCGTCATTGACATTGTATCGAGAAATCATAATGCTAGACATCTTTTCCACAAAAAATACACACAGACGTACAGTCGTACACATTATTTTCGAGAAGATATAACAGTCTCTCGAACACAAGTTAATGAGTGTCGTGTCGATCGACAGATGGAGCTAATTGTGTCTCCGCTCTAATGACATCGCCCGCCGACTGGACTGCGACTGACGACGGAGTCGCCGTGTGGGGCAGCCCTTGTGTCTAATGTGTCGTGACTTGAAATCTACTGGAAATATTATTGTTTACGACAAAAGGAAATTCAGAAATCAGAGGTATTTCCATACAAATCAGAACTTTAATGTATTTCAAACAAAAAGCCACAGAAAAAGTAACTGCGCGACAAACAAATTAACAAAATGGCGGACGCAAATGAAATGTAAAAACTGCAGGTAGCGATGTGGCGGTGTGGCGTACTTGTGTAGCAGTAAGCGAGCCAACTTGTATTCATTATCTGTGCCCAGTGGGCCGGAAAGTGTGAATCGTCTGAACGAATAAAAGTCCTCATAAAAACGAATATCGCCGCGAATCGCCGGCGATCGCAGATACGCGCGCCCGCTCCGATGCACGCCGATTTGATCCGATAAGGATTTTACACTATTTTGCCGGCGAAATATTTTCACGATTGTGAGCATTTCCGATATCTCGCTTGGCCGATACGATATTCCAGTTGAAAGATAGATTTTAGTGGATAAGGGAGTGTCGTTTGTATACATTTCGTGAGTGTAGGTGCTTATCATGTCAGAGACATAGGGAACTTAACTTTACTGTCAAATCACATTACGATCTAAACAAAAGTCCACTTTATACAAACTGCATAACATCCAATTTTCCATACCTAAAACTTTTAATTTCTAAATAATATTTCTCGAGTGAAAATCACGGCAGACCGAATCCCGGCGATAATCAAATTGTATGAAGAACTTGTTCGGCGGTGTTACGGTGGAGCAAGTTTCTAGAAATTTCCGATTGTATTCCGACAACTCTTAGCTATGTTCACAGATCTCTTTTGAATCCTTCGAGCCAAGCCGCCTTCATACCGAACTGTTAGACTCCTTAGGTATTACCAAAGTTTTAATGTAATATTTAATAGTTTTTTAAACTTGTTACGGCGACAAAATTTACGGAACGTCTGATGGTAAACGGTCTCTGTATGCCTATGTTCAGTCATCACGAGCGCGTTGCTGATCACCCTTAACTTAAAGAGTCATAAGATCTATTGAAAAAATACAATTTGGAATGCATATTGACAGTTTTTTAAACATACAGAGTAGGTTATTGCCAAACACGTTGATCATTGAAAGTGGTATATAATAAACGAGCACACATTGACACGTCCCCGCCAATCAACGTCACGCGTTGTATTGAGTCATGCATCATCATCGTAATTGGCACAGCGACAGGCGCGATCCTGTGACGTCATCAATTTATGTACACACGTCATCATTGTCGGGAGCCAGCCTATATGACCGATAGGCTATTGTTACGTTTTCGGTGTATTGTTAAACAATTGAAGTGTCAAGTTGATGAAATACCAGATCAATCAGGAGTTGCGTTAAAACATTTTGAAGGTGTAAGAAAATGTATAGGATATAAATTCCAATTCGTAAAGCCATTGGAAATTACAGTAATCAACTAACACTTTGACAAATGGAAAAACTCCCAACACTCAAGTAAAATGAAGTTTGATCAAAATCCACTAAATCTCTTTATTACAGAATAAACACTACATTAACTTCTCGCAAAATTTTTAGCAACACTTCATAATCCAACATCTGGAAAGTTCTATTCTCACGTAAGAAAGCAAATACAGGAGCAATAGTCGATCGCGTTAAATGCAATCATCATCCACCGCCATCCGTTCCAATAGTCGAGCAGACCGAATTACACAGCAGTCGGCAGCCAGTCCCCCGGGAACGGGGGATCGAGGCGGACAAGCAAACAGCGGGGGACTATTATGTGGCGAGAAATTCATTATGTTATAACACCGGCTTATGTTACAATACCTGCTACATGCTACGTTGACACGTCGGTGTTTCATTTCAATTTCTTAATGGTATTGGCACTAGTTAGTGTTTGTTTCTTGCCTAATTTCTTATTATAAATCGATACAAAGCTTTGAGGTCCAATGTGTAAGTAAGAGGCATATTAAAATCGTATCTTATCATCAATATTGCATTCTTTGCAACACGTTTCCTCCGCCGCGCCGCAACGCTGTGACGGAAGGTGTTCCATAAATATGTATTTATGAACGGCTCGCGCAATATTATCAGGCGATACTTTAAGTTGTCAAGTTACGCTCGATATGTAATATCGCGGCGAACGGAATCTGCCGTCGAGTCGCAGTCGAGTCGAGGAATTACAGCTCCGACGGGCGAGCGACGCGCGACACTCCGCCGCGCCACCAGCCGTCCTACGAGACTTGCAGGGGTGCCATCCGATACCTAAGCATGAATGATACGTTTTGGGAAAATTGGAATAAATTTTAAGAAAAACAGTTTTGAAAATAGGGGAAATTACCAACCAAAGACTTCTTGTGTTAATTTCTTAATGCTTCTTTACCCACAGTCTCCATGATGATAAAAATTGAAGTCATTAATCTTATGCCTGTGCAAACACATACTTATGACCTAGTTATTGTATTATCGGCTTAATCACATAACTGTTTGACGAGGAACTCAACTAGTTTCAAGCCACTCTAGAAGCACATATTCTTGAGCATCATTCTGCGACACGGGACGATTGTCGCGCTGCTACTGAAAATACCTGTTATTTATGAAAACATATAAACCTGCTGGGATAAATAGATATTAATTTATGATTCAATCATTTTACAGTGTGAAAATTAAGCATAGCAAAGTAAATTATAGAAATAATACTTCACACTTGGTCCACAGCGGCAGCCCTGCGGCAGCGGGCGCTCGCTGCGATTGGTTTACTATTTACACACTACACGGTGTGATTGCAGTTAGAATTGAAGTGTCCGATGTAAAAGTGCTTTTTCAATGGCTATGTACATTTCCACCGTGTGGACCGACGCTGTTGAACTCCGATACGTATTGCTTCTGTGGCCGGCAACCTACGTATCTGCCTACTGTACATATAGGTTCTAAACAAATGCATAGGCTTTTATTGAAGCGAAAAAAAATACAATGAGTTTACAATTTCAAAGTCAAAATCAAAGCTTTTCATTTGCATCTGCATTTCATGCAGTTTATAATAGAAATTGTCTATCATCAGTAAATTAAAACATTGCTTACTTACTTTTCATTTACTTGTCATTTGCCATTTCATATTTATGTATATATTTCAAAACAACCCCTTGCTCGTTTATTAAAAAACTCGTTAGTGTTGAATTTTGGTTTTATGAAGTAAGTAAGTTCTTATCCATTAAGTAAGTAAGTACCCATTAAGTTCTTACATGAGTCTTATAACACAAATGGTAAAAAGTGGGTGTACATTGTACTTATATAGCGGCATTAGTGCCGTAATGTGCACCTCTATGCCTACCCCTTCGGGGATAAAAGGCGTGACGTCGACGTTGGCGTAGTAAGTAAGTTTCGATTACTAAAGCACTTGTGTAGGTGGGATCAGCGAAAGTGTAGCATATAATAGACTAATCAGAAAACCTTATTTTGCGCTAGAAAAGTTTCCAAAGAAAATCCTTCATACCTTCGACTTACTGTTGCTAACTAATATGTTAGCGTGGAACAACTTATGAGAGGAATGATGATGAGGTTATTAGAAACCTGATCTTCAGAAAACAACTTTTTCTAAGTGATGTTAATGGAGATGAAAATGAGATATTGTGTAGGGTTACTTATATGATTTCTTGCGTTGCCGTTGCCTTCAAATCTCGTATCGATAGTAGACCCTAATTTTCATTCTCGAGTCTAGTGAAAATCAGCAATTAGAATTATTTCTAGAGCAATTCTCAATTGTTACTCCACAAACTTAGAACGCTATAGGGAATAATGAAGATACTAAGGTACCCTACATGAAGGTGTAGTAAAGTTTTAAGATCATAGAAGTCTCCTCCCGCTAGAGGATACAACACACGTAGTCCGTGACAGTTGGGCAGTGGAACTTGTGCAGCAGATCGTGTCGGTGGACCAGTAGCCAGCAGTGTGTGTGGCTGACGTCGTGTCGGACGGCGTCGCGGGGTCGGCTCGTCTCACTTTGTTGCGTTGCGAGCCTGTGTCCACTTGACAGCGCGAATTTTGTTATAGAATTGTAACCTTCTAGATGTGTCGTAAAATGGTCGGACGAAAAGATTAGAAGAAAAATATTTAAAGTCGGAATTCTAATAGTGATAGTTTTAAATTCCAACAAATTAAATTAAATTCCAAAATCCTTGACTGAGTTTCAAAGTTTTTAACAGTCGATCTGTATAAGATCTGAGAACATATTAATCTAGTTGAGTAGGTAATTGATAATTATATTCTCGAGGAAAGCCTTAGCCGCCTATATTATCAAAGTATGTCAGTTCCAGTATCTCCAAATTGCCGTTACTCCCTGCTCCGGATGTCCAGCAGCAACTAGATAATGGGCCGTCGCGTGCACTCGCGGTCGTCATGCGCCCGCCGCCCAACTTGCTGCACTGTGTGTGCAACACAACTCTCATTAATAAGGCTCGGCTGATCTTGTTCCGTTTGTTTCAGACTACTGTTTAATTAAAATTGGAATGTTTTGTCTGTCTTGTGTACCAGAAAGGCTGCGGTCTGACAAAAATGTTGTCGTGTTCATGATGGATGTAGTCGTGTTACCACTGTAAAGTAAGAGAGAAACGACTGAGGAGAAATATAGCCTTTTTTCTTTATTCAGGCTATTTTCTCAACAGGTGGACTACGGTTGACACAAAGTTTAAGCCAGATTTAGCTGAATATCAGGTTCATCTCACACTTCAATAATTGAATGATTGCCGTCTATACATTGATGTGATTTTATTTTAAATGCATTCAACTCTAGTTACCTAGAACAAAGATACAAACGAATCAATTCGATTTCGATTTTAGCCATATTTGTCCCATTGCATTGTTAAAAGCGACACATGAAAAAAGACCAGTCTAACTACACCCACCACTTAAAATAACATTACAATATATTGACTATAAAACTAACCTACAAAATACACTCCCCACACAGTAAGACGTGTACAAAGTGCACCCCAAACCGCGCGGCGGCGGCGGCGTCGCACCCCGTGACATATTTTTAATTAAACGCCACTTAGATAGACGCGCGGTAGATCCCACACGATCTATTGTAGCCTTTACCCGTTATGATAATGTGGCTACACCTTTATATCGTGACGTCATGTGTAGCCTGTGTATATTTTTGTGCCGTTAATAATTTGTATAGCAACACCGACGGAGAGGATTACGTTGCTATTGTTAAAATGGCAGGCGTTCATTAATGGTGATTTTGTTTTTATTATGCAGGTAATGGTGTTAGTGTTTTGTTAATAAGTGTGTATGAATGAGGAGTATAAATGAAAACAATAATTTTACAGTGATTAAAATATATTTCATGTTCGTCAGATCTATCATAGTTATTAATAATAGTGACTATTACCAAACCGTAATTACAAAATTTAAAAAAAAAAACGTAAAAAGATCAAAACTTTACGGAATAAATGAAAGAAAAGTAAAAAAAATCCAAAAAGATGATTGCATCGACCGGGAATCGAACCCGGGCCGCCCGCGTGGCAGGCGAGCATTCTACCACTGAACCATCGATGCTTATATTAGACGGTTGAAATAGCTCTTCACGTACAACAATTTAACTGTTATTATGAATGATATGAGAAAGATTATTATTGATAAAGCTATAAATAGTCTAAACAGATAGTAACGTTATGTAAACACAGCGGTAACATTTAGTTAACATACGACTCCGAGGCATAATTATAATACATACTAATGAAATGTAGACGATAGTTCTACTTTACCGTAATGTTACATCTTTTAATTTTGAAGGGGTAGGCAGAGGAGCATAATTACACATACATTAATTGTTTACATACATTTCCACATTTAGCTTCGTGTTGCTACTGTCATTTTTAGGAAAATTCGAAAAATAGGTCGAACCTTTAACATTGCTCGACCCGAGGATCGTACCTGAGACACTTTACTAGGCAGTCACTCTCAAAGCAAGAGCAATGAGGCCGTGTCGGTGTAAAAGTTCTATTTTATTCATTAAGAAATAATGTAATTACGTCATTAAACAGCAACCAGCACATAAGCGCATTATAAACAAATACACGCTGTATAATCCATTTAGCAAACTTCCGACACGGGCCCGTGCTGTACCGTGCCGGCTGAGCCGCGGATACGGCCGCTGCGGCTCGGACGCGGCAGATAGCGGCGCCGGATGCCGGCCGACCGGCGCGTACGGCCGATAACCAACCACTGTGTACAAACACACGTACAATAAGTATAGGTGTGTGTTTAGTCGTGTTAGTTGATTGAGTTGCTTATCTTCACGCGTTGTGACTCGGGATGAGTGAGCAGGAATACTAGTGAGATAGGGACTGTTGCAGTTTGTGTCTGTATCTGTGTTCATTGATAATGTATTGTATTGATCCGTAGGGATATTGTTTTAGATGCCTCATCTAAGACATAAGATAGGCAAGCTATGGTCAGGTGTTTCAGTGTACAAATTCTGTTAGTATGTGGTAGACCAAACTCCGAAGGTTGGCTAGTAAGACGAAGTATTAAAAAAATCCGTGCTGTTTTGTTTGCTTACGTATTCAACCCTCTAGTATGGAAGACGTGCCCCCTATAGAGCAGCGCAAGCACCTCTTATTGGATTATGGTGAGCCCTAAAATGTCCATGACCTTTCCACCGGCGGGCGGCGGGCGGCGGCTGGTGTCTCTCAGAACTTAATCACAGTTCGTGCTCACACCGGCTGCTTCCACTCCCAGCGCTCAATATGCAGTGTAAACAGTCCGGGATCCCGCGCAGATGCGATCCCGCGGGATTAGCGCCGGGACGCGTGCGCCGTAATCCCGGGGCGCGGGATTAAGGCGATGTGAAATTAATTGCTCATAGAGTTGGGTCATGATTGTGATTAATTTGTAAGGATGAACGTTCGAGGGCGGAGTTTTATATCTGTGCTGTGGAGCAGACTGTGTCTGATGTACCGGCTCTGGGACCGTTGGTATTTGACCTCTAGCTAATTGGCTAACTATGGAAATTCTTAATATTTCAATGTAAACCTAAAAGGCAGTCAATGTTAATTAACTAAGTTATGAAGGGCAGATGGCAGTCGATTCACCTTCATTACGCCTGCTCGATAAGATTCTGAATAAAACTGTTATTATAACTGTAACGGCTAGGTACCCAAGTACACGATTCAATTACCAAATTACACTTTAATGTCTGAAAGTTCACTTAAAAGAGGATTAAGTTCGTGGAAACTACACAGATTCTAAAGCTACTAACATAATGCTCACTAAACCTACAATTACAAACTTAGGTCTTGTCTTACTTACGTAAACAAAGTCCTAAAGACACGATCACAAATAAAAAGGTTTCTATAACTTGACAATGTTATTGTAACCACAAATAAAAGATTTCGCTTCACCGCGGTGACATTTCCACAGTTTTGCGTTTTTCTACCGTCAACCGTCAATTACTCCATAACGCCATAAACTTCCCCCATCTTACACACGCACACGCATCAAGCAATACAAAACCAGTTTATCATGGCCTCGCTTTGTATGATCTTTCTTCACATTCAAAGGTCAGTTTATATTAGTTATGCATAGGTTGACGTGCAGCCGTGTAGCTTACAGGAGACAGAGGAGCAACGCCATAGTTTATGGGGTGTCGCACACCGTGGCGTGGCCCACCGTCGTAAATTAACACTCGTATTTGTTATTGTGCATGTACAACATGAACTGTATGGGTGTAGCTGGTTTATGGCGCCCTAATTGGTCGCCAGTAAAAGGTTTTATTATACTTTAATAATAATTATTACTTAGTTACATCATGGTGGTTGTGTTATGTGTACTCGTCACTTCCTCGTGCTGAAAGATTGCTGTTAATTTGGGTCAACTTTGTATTAAATTCGGGGACATAATTTGTCCTTTATAAATTACTGGGCTACGTACAAAGGATAGTGATTGCTGTAGACATCTATATAACGATTAACACAGATTCTAGATAGGCATATGTAACAAATTAGAAAGCATGAGTAAATACTTCGTACATAATACATTTCACAAAATGCCAATATCATCGAACAAACTGTTTGGTAACAAATAGTATCTCGATGTGAGCAACAAATAAATAAGCGTGTAACTGGCCGGGCACGTACGAGTGCTGTCTGTAAAGTTTACTAGTGCGTGAGTACTTGCCAAGGGATCCGTTTGAAGGGCGCGCCTTTCAATCCGCTCAGACGGCCGGATTAGTCACCGACTGTCCTCCTCATCCGGACGGGTCAAGTCTAGGCCGCCATGTAGCCAGACACATTTATTGCGTAGGTAACGACATGTTCTATATTAGTCCTCAGACCCCGACTACTATTACCCGTACCTACGACCTTCCAGGATTAATATTGAGTCCAGATCAGCAAGAATTTGGCTCAGTCCGCTATTCAAAAACATGATTATCCTTTCTTGAGCTCCTTGTGTATAAATATTCTAATATCTGCTGATACGATTCTCCTTGAATCTCATTTATATCCAAAGGTCCTCATTTCCCTCGAGGTCTCGTCTTCAAACATATTAACTTCAACAGTATAATAAACACGAGCCTCCTCAAACAATCGACGTTCATTCAATCGCGAATGAAAGAATTTGAATATAAAACACGTTTCAAATACAAAACGAGAAATTATTTTTTCATAAAAACAGCCGAAACATTTGACGGCGGCCATAATGCGAGGAAAAATAACGAATCATCAGTCCCCCCCCTCCACATACCTTTTGGTAAAGAGAGAAAAACTTTGCGGAATGGAGAGTCGCATTGTGCGCGCCGTGAACGCGGACTTTTTATTCTAACTCCACTTAAAAATTTAACAGTGTCGTTTGAAAAGGTCGCCGTCAAGTGGCGCAACAGTGGCGACACTGAAAGCCCCCGCCTCTAGTGTAAAGGAAAATAAAAAATTACATATTGAATTCAATTCGTGTTGCTGAGCGACACCGCGACACCGCGACACCTCGCTGCTCGCTTTATTACAGTAACAAGTAATGCGCTTATGTTCCGCTGACAACGCGGTACTGGGCTTTCAAGAGGTCTGCTATTTTATTCTCGAGTTTTTAAAACAACTAAACATGGCATAATAATGTTATGAAAATGTATTATCAGACATGAACAAAACAGATATTAACTGGAGCGACGATCGCAGTAAGTTACAAATTAAAAAAATCTTTTAAAATTTTAGTTCACACACTTTTACTAAATTTTATTTTAAAGTTGAATTCTAAGGACATGTTCTTATTGTAGAACCTTTCCAAAGTAACCTTAACACTTTATATATATAGGTTGATCAAGTAAATTACATTTGAATACATAGACACAGAGCAATAACGTGATTAGCATGTAGCGCGCTGTAATCCAGGCACAAAGGACGCAGACTGCGGGGTAACGAGTTCTCTCCCGGGCTGATTGATCGAGCCTGCGGGCGACTGACTGTATCGACTACTCAGCCACTGATAACCAAATGGAATTGCTGTTGATAACACACGGCTTTGGCTTAGACTATTGTGAGGTCGTAGGTATCTATCGGTCTAACGTCTTAGTGTTTGGGTAAATGATACGTGTTTAGGTACAATGTGAAGAAATATATATTAAAGCCATTTACTTCTATGCTTGCAATAAAAATGTGTAGGTGCAGAGAGATCAGTATTTGCTGAGCTACATTTTTATTAAAATCGTGCGCGAAAGAATATGGTGAACTAAATACATATTGTATATTGCAAACAAAAGGGAAAAATGCTATAAAAACAATCATGAAAGGTTAATATTTAGATAAAATCTCCTTTTATTGAAACTTGCCTTCCCTTCCCAGAAACGCCCTTTCTCTAGAACTCTAGATTATGTGAAAGTCACCCATGGCTTTCTTTATATAGGGCATAACGTGTTAATATTAACTGAAACCTTCGCAAAACAGGCGTTAATTTACTACAATTATGATGTCTCACAATAAATCCGTAACAAGTGTGTGGAAAGCAATAAAACTGCGAGTTGCTCGGGAGTCACTCGTCGCCTATTAACAAGTGTTAACACAATCCCCTGGTTAACGCAACACGCCGCAATCATTGCCGGCTGTACGCTAGTGTCGCCCCGTGACCCCGCTTAACTTTACGACAAATAAAAATTTTACGACTTTATTCAATGGATCGCTGTTCCTATTAAATACTAGTTGTAACTCGCCAAGGGTGGGTGAGGGGAGCTTTTTCAACTTTTATGACGTATAATTATTTCAATGTAGGGATCTAATTCTATAGCTTTATGGTGTAGTAAAACTAATGAGTAAACAAGTTGTAGATAAACGGTGAAGTGTATTGACTAGTGGGAATTTTTATGGGCCTAATATAGAGAGGTTTTATGATGTCAAAGAGGGTGTGAGTTAATTCGAAAGTTAGAGTAATGTCGTCTAATAAAGATTTATATTGTTAGGGTTTACTTTGATTATAGTAAAATAACATTGTTATTAATTAACAGAACATTATCAAGCAATCTATCTTTCATTACACGGTACTAGTAGTACAGTAAGTACGTACGCAAGTAGTGGAGGATTTAAAGCGCGGCCTGCGAGCGCCGCGCTCACTCGCCGCCCAGTGACTACGGCGCCCGCCCGCGTACTCCGCCCGCCCTACGATACGACACGATACGCCGCCGAAAATCGACGATACGCCCGCGAAAATGGAATACGACAAATAAAATCACGAACATTTTTAGTGTTATTCAAGTAGTGTTTCTCTAATAGTTTTAGAATTAATATTATTATATCGGTAGTGTATTAGTTTTTCTTATAATCTATTAAACTAACTTATTAGAATTATACTCATAATAATAAAATTAACTCTACTGACTCCCGTATACAAGTAATAATCATAAAAATAGTTTTTAAAACGTACTGTTTAACGATAAAAATAACTATAAAGTTAAACAATAGTTTGGTACTTCTTTACTGCGATGTTTGGACAACACAAACAAACTGTGTGCTGATGGACTTATGAGTACCACGTCGTCGGAGCTAATATAAACTGTATGTTTAAGGGTGTAGAGTGTATAATCGTGTGTGTTGATGCTAGGTAAGGTGTTCATGTAGAATATTTACAAGATCAGTAGTGTTAGGCTAACGGTGTGTGTATGTGTGCGTGTGTGTATTGGAAGGCGATCAGGTAAGTTTATAGTTTCGCAATAAAATACATTATCGTTTGTTTCTGCTTCGGTTCCAGAACGGATTTATTTTTATTGCTGTTTAATTTGTTCGCCACTGAACATGTAACATGGGACACTATTTTTATAAAATTAGATTCAAGTTTAATTTTACAATTGATTCGTAAAATTCCGGTTTGTCATTGAGTTTCAATCGGCTTGTCTGTGGACAAATATTTTTGCAATATATAAACTTATCACAAGTTTTTTTGGTGTAACATAATTAGTCAACATGGTAGGTATAAAATAATTATTTTCGCACATTAGAAAAGATCTGATAAATCACATCTTCAAACAAACTTTTATGAACGTCGAAAATAATCCAAAATTAAATGCACACTCAGACAAAACATTAATCATACTAAAATATAATTACACTGAAAATGTAAAGGAATAATACACGAAACAAGTGAAAAGCGCAGCCTTTCTGATCTGTTTACCGACCGTACAAGTCATTAGTGGTAATTGGCTCAAAAATAAAAAAGCACACATCCTGTAGTTCATGTGCATTTTTGTAAGTTGGCAACACTGCGCCGGATGTACTCACAAAACACAAGCGACGTAATGTTTCCTTTATTTGTAACGTTTTTGTTAATTAATGGCTGGGAGTTAAAATAGAACGTGATGCTAATTTTGTTGATGTACTCAAGTACAAAAACGCACAAGATTTTGTAGTCTTGGTAAAGGTGGACGGATAATCTTATCTGATGGTCAATGACCGCCACTAACTCTACGTACTAATTTCAATGTACCTATTTCTGCTCGTTGAAGATAAAAAAAATGTTAATTGTTGTTAAAGTTTTTTCAAGTAGCCAAAGTGACACACTCACAATATAATTTTAATTAGAGATGAAAGCATAGTTTAATATACGATGTTACAGTCTTTAAAAGACTTATTCTTAGATCAAATCTTGAAAATACAGATCACAGGATAAGACTCACAGTTAGAGAAAAATCTAACTACTGCAAATCGCTGTTACCATATTTTAACATAAACATAATATAACAGCATTCAGATTCAGATACATATAATTTTAAATCCTTTTACCTTAGCAACAGTTACAAAAAAAAAACAATCAGAAGCAAATTGTTTTCTATATCCTATAAGTGTTGTGGGTAAATTAATTTACGAGTAAGTTTATGCCGCACGTGGTGAGGTCCGGGATCCCGGGACTCGGTGCGTGGCGTCCCGGGATCGTCTCATTGTGATGCGGGACCGCGCTGTCTTAACAAGCCCCTCTCGTGTCAACCGCTCTATATTGTTCTTTATTTCAACACCCAGTTGTCGATTGTTTTTATTGATACCCCCTTACTTCATGGCTACCACAAGACCATAAGATCGAAGAGTTTTGTTATTTTAGGATAGTGATGGAAATGGGTCTCCTGAGGACTGTCTCTTTTATTGACTACCTCGGACGATTGAGTGGGTGTAACAGAGAGTCTCTCTATGTAGGTTTTGCTATTTAAAATTTAAGTTAGTGATGTTAAAATTAAAGTTTTCTTCGAAATAATTAAATTCACCGCTCTCTACCACTACCCACACAACGATATTCACGAAAGTACTGTATAAACTTGACAAAAGTATTTAATAGAAGTTTTCTTTAATTGTATTATTCTACAAAACATTATCAGTGCCTCTAGCCAAATGTCTCTTTAGCGTTGGTCGACAGAGAGAGTAGAAAACTCAATGTATGGGGATGACACTGACAAGTGTCAAAATTTATGTCAATCCTGTACAATTTAGTTTTCTATTCTACAAGTAGACATGCGCTAAATGCCATTTGGCTAAAGGCTCAGGACTCAATTACTAAACAACACAATACACCACAAATTGACAATAACTAACACGGAATCGAATCAATGACCCGCCATTACAGGACAACAAGCTGCTGATTCCAATCAAGGGTTGATATCAAATCAGTGGTTTTTGTGAAGATATACCGCCACAGCCACAACACTACATGTACCAATACCCACCACATTCAGCCTGTCAGCATTTAGGATTCCGTAGGCAGCGTCCAATCACGCAGCATTGTGCCCGCGGCCGGCACAATTAAATTACGCGGGTTCCGTACGACTACTGAATGCGAATCGTGCTGGACGATGCACGTGTGTAATGATTTGTACCCCTCGGTAGGTCAATATGGGAATATTCTACATAGACAGTGCGTTATATTAGTTCGGAAATGTTAGTTGCTAATGCTGGTTATTTTATTAAAACCAAAGTAAATTAACTAAAATAAAAATAGCATACGAAGTTATTAAATAGTGATGTTATCTAAACATAATTAAGAGTTAATGTTACTTAACCTCAACTTAAGAAGAGAAGCAACAATTTGATTGTTTCACAACTAACTTTATAAATAAAATCGAACCATAATGTCACATCTTGCTATGTAAAATAACACATACCTGGGTATTGTATATAGCTATCGTTTTGTTTACCTTCCAAAGTGAAAAGAATCTCAAATAAAATAACCGGCTAAAATAAACACAGATATATTTTAACTGTATTTCCATTGGTAGCAACCTTTTGAATCCCCAAACCAAATAGGATTATGTGCATACATACATATTTCACCGCCCGGCGTCCGCTGCGATAGGGTTGACCCAATATATCTCTCTCGATGCTGGGGGAAAGTTCATTTTGTACAAATCTGTCGATATTAACAAAATGAGCAATGGTGCAGCAAAACGCCATATGCGTTATACAAATCAATGGGACCATTGTCCTGCATTTAATATTTCTACAATATAATAACGTTTCGCACACCATCGACATATTGTCAACACATCTGCGAGCACTATACAATATACATGATTTATTAAAAGAAAACAGTTCTTATTTAGTTACACGTATAGTTGTAAACGGATCTGTCAATCGAAGTATGATGAATTAAGTGAAAATTTACCTTATTACCATTGGCTAAATTGTATTTTGCAAAGTTTGCACAAGTGTATCGAGTGAAAATGATGAATTAGTGGTCGCAGATGTTGGCGCTTCGATCGCGCGGCGTCGGTGGATGATTGATGATCGGAATGACGGCTCATTGCCAGTGTACGATACACCGCGCTGATACTGTGTGGGAAGGGAAATGGAGGGAATCAGCTGCCTATCTCGGGGAAACCGAGAGGAGGGGGACTTAGATTACAAGTGAAAGGGTCATAATAGATAAAGATGTAAAGCGACTCATAAATCATTCTAAAGAAATAAATAATTATGACATTGACATGATTTTTGTAGCCAAAATATTGCCAAACGGTTTAATATTTCTTGTAATTTTAATCAGAATTATGTCCTTACACAGAATGTATTATAAGCAAGTTGTCAATAACAAGACTTCTAAATTGTTTGTTAAGGCAATTTCAGGAAAAGAAGCCGCCAGCCGTTGTTTTTATTGTCAAATACTTGGGCTTTAATAAAACTATCAAAGACTTATCTCTCTACTCCGCCAAAATAGAGTCGCTCCAACGCCTCCAAGATTTATTCACCCAAAACCAATTGCATTCCAAAAAATAAGCCCGGAGTGCGTTTCCTCCACCCTCCCTACGGCTCCCTTACTTTGGGGACGCCATGCGCCACCTTTATTAAACCGGATAGACCAAGAAAACCGCTTCAAAACAGAATCCAACTTATTATAATATAAATGGAAAATTCGCCGTGACGTGACTGACAGGCACATTCACGCCGGCAATTAAAAGGGGTGGCCAGCACCCTGCCATCCATCACACTGGATTATCTGACGACACTATTATTATTAGCAGTCGCCGATAACCGGTTTAATCCGCATTTTGTTCGGCTATTTTCGACAGACATCGGGTTTTTGATCGGCGTGGGGTGTCGCGCGCTTTGTGTGGAGAACAGCTTTATTGTGCCATTCTGCACGTTTCATATTAAACACATAACACGTCAATGACTTGCAATAATATAGGGAAATTAAATAAAAACGGACTTCTTATCGGCACGCTTTTGTTGTGAAAATGTCATTAGCTAATTGACAAGTATGAATAGGAACAATTGATTTAATCAAGAGATTGACGTTCTCAAAAACAAAGAATAGGCGTCCTGTATTGGAAAATTTGGAATGAGAATAGAAGTGAACAAAGAAATGGCAATAAATATTTATAAGGCTGGATGTCCAGAGACAATTATCGTGAAGGTTTTACAAAAGGTGAGTGACGCTATGGTACGTTTTATTTCATTATCATGGAATTGTCGGGCTTCATAGAATTATGCTCTCATTGTCCCGGGACGTCAAGTGTTGGCGTGGAGAGTCAATCCGGGAAATTATTTTTGTAATTCTTTAACGTTATTTCTTTTACATTCAGAACGTTTCAATATCCGCTCTCATTCCACTTGAGGCGTTTATTAATTTATAATTTACTTGTTAGACGGAGTAGACTTCAATTCAATATTTATTATTAAGTAAGACTATCATTTCTACAGATGTTGAATATTGATATTAATTTGTACTTTCAGTTAGTTGATGTTTTTTTAAACTTTCTTGTATGCACTCAGCATACAAGCATGACTGCTAGCTAGGATTCTTGCTTAAAGGGTCAGAGTCAGTAAGAGTCTGACACTCCGTATTGCCTCGCCCAAGGCGGGAGAAGTCAATGGATGATTCTGATTAGGTTCTAGAGTTCAGCATAGTTCAATTAGCATTTTCACTAAACGTGTGTTAACGTTAGACCGATGCAATTTCGACAAGACAGGACAAGTTTTCTCGACTATACGAAACAAATACCAAGATAATTATTAACATTTTAGTAGATATGTGAATTCCTCGCAGCTCGTATGTAATGAGTAGTTGTCTGTGGCGGCAATTTGCGCGTCATCAATATCTCGCGTGACAGCTGTCAGTGGCACGAGTGCTGGTGGCAGTGGCTCGGGCTCTCGCTGGATCATGGCGATGTAGGCTTAATGAGATACACTTATTAATAACGCGTCGGTTTGTCGCGATCATTAATAATTTAACTAATACCTAATTTATTAATGTGATGAGTGTCTATGTGATGTAAATGATATAGTTTGAACTTATTACTTGAACAGCAATAAACGTACTGCAGTAACGTATACGTTGCTATTAATTCACTTACATTATTTCAAATTGCTACAATGATGTTCTAAAATTTAAATGTTTAATGATAATAAGCTCTTCTTTACTTTGGCTTTATAACACGTGTAGTTTGTTTAACTTTATCTTCATATGTTGGGGGGGTCTTCTATCTTTTTACTTTACTTACCTTATAAGGTATTATAACCGATGTTTATATCGCTTTGTTAAATGTAACTGTGCATGATGCCCAAAACTGCACAATTGGCGCGGTGGCTGGGCAATTGTTGCCGTGCAAAAGTTTAAGGCGATTACAACAGTTTCAACTGGCCGTAGTCGGGTGATCCATAATTTGTTCCGTTTACGGGTTTGGGTGTCACTGTGAGTGAACTTGTATGTTTGTAAACGGACCCATGACACAGAAGAAAATTTAGTGTGGGGCAATGTTTTTTTCTTCAAAAAAAAAAAAACTGGAACACAATACATAGTGCTGTAGTTATTTATGCTAATTGTTGACACCATTTTTCAAAAGTTTAAGGCATTACAACAGTTTCAACAATGGCCGTAGTCGGGTTTATAATTTGGTTCCGTTTACTGCGGGCCAGTGAGAGTTAACTGTGAGTTATATCTGTAGCTGCTAACTGATATTCATGGCGGTAACTTTAACTGTTCCTAGCAGTTATTTATTGTGTCTACTTTATCCTCGCGCTTGTTTTTCTTCAAAGGGAAAATTACTTGAGAACTTTATCGTTCTAATTCGTTAATTTATTAAAATGTCAACCGTCTTTGCCTATTTTTTAAATAATTTAAACATAAAATGGCCTAGATACTGCTATCTCCACAAATAGGGAATTAGTTTCGAGTAACTGTATTGTAATTAGGAAAGCCTCAACGACCTAAAAGCCTAGTTCTTATCTTTGTGTTATTATTGACAATAATTGCCTAGCTCGAATAATTGTGGCGTGTATTTATATATCCTATATGTTTACTTGACTTGCTGAACAAACAAATCATCATTACTTACTTTAGCCAACGTAATAACTCGCAGAATACATAATATTTGCAGAATCCCTGAGCCTGAAGTAACATGAGCCACCAAATATGTAATATACACAAACAAATTACATCAATTTATCTCCAGGAGCCGTGGGTGCCTTCGTGGAAGCTAAGCGGTATTGATGATCAGGTCGGGAGCCTGGCTCCGAGTTATTTATGTCTTCCACCATCCACCATGCTCATCTCCAGCCAATGGGGCGGCCTCATTTGAATACGTGTGTTTTTCTCCCCGAGCCTTATTTATTGATCTGATTTGTGGCTGATTTCGCTCGTAAGATTTTATGATGGGCATGATATAGTGGGCGACTAAGTGCCTTTATTTGATGCCAACTATTGACTGAGGAGCTTTGTAAGTTATTGTGGCTGACGTTGATATCCATTTTTCATTGGAGCAGGAAAATCTATACTTTGATAAGTTTCTATTTGGTCCAACAGCCGATTAGTCGGTGTATAGTTGCCGTCCCAATCGCACAGTTTTTGAAGTGCCGCAACAAACACGTTTAAAAAAATAGTTACATCTCTGCCTAGGGCTGCGCGAAATAAACAGCGCTGTTCAAAAGGAAAGTTTGTTTGATGAAGGTTGCGTATCTACAGCACCCATAGTGAAGTCTACCTACTGGTACACATGGCCAGCCATATCTGCGTATTTTTATTAAACAATTACGTAAAGCCGCTGCGGATTACTCTAATAAGACGTCGTCGATGGAGCGTGGACTAGCGAGAATTGCTTCATTTGTGAACCTCCCCCCCCGCGCCCGCGCCCCGAGACATCCAGTAATTTCCGGACTACCCTCTGTTCGGTTATTCCCTACTTTTTCCTCCTCTCAAATCTGGTAAGAAGGTATTAGAAGATTAGACGGACCGCCAGAGGCTTCGTGAACTCCAAATTATATTGATATTGTATGTGTCTCACGTTTTTCTTAAGAAGTGAGGCGTACCACCATATCTTTCGGTCTCTATTGGAGTTCTACGTGAATACAGCCGGTTACATTTTGGGAGGATATTTCCCTAGTACGAGTAATAATACAAGAGAGTTACTGCACATAATTGGAAGCCTTGTTCACGAATTCAAACGCAGGGAAGCGTCATCAGCATCGATACGACGTTGCAATTCTCTGCGAGAGAATCCATTGACGCAGGCATTTGATCAAACGTCGGTCTATGCTCGAACACTATCAAAGCAACGAGCATCATTTCAAATTTGGAACGCGCGTGACATGTTCGGTGTGAGCGTGACGTCACAGCTGCCGGCGAACAATTCCGTTTTGTTTGATCGCGTTTTGTTTCTCCACGTTGAGTGGATGTTTTTATTTGCGTTTTGTTGCGTTGCTTTGTTTCATCGTTTTTCTATTGTTTGTTCGATTGGTTTTCAGTGGATTGTTGCACTTTTTATTGGTGTTGAAGGGGCGTAGATCATGCCAGCGATTGATTTTATTCTGAAATGATACCGGTATTGTTTTTAGATATTGTATCGGTGATTTATGTTTATCCGCAGCCGAGGGAAATATTTCATAGTCGATCTACATGTGTGTGTTTACGTATGTATGTTTGAAATTCTATCGTGCTTTGATAAATATGTATAACGATAAGTGCTATTGAATTAATGTAGAACAAACCTTACAAAAACAGTTTTCTTAAGAAAAGATTTAGACAAAAATACTTAACTGGCTGACTCCGTCCATTAAAGCAATTCAGCGGCCATACAATGGAGGAGGAAAATAAATATCATTCAGGGTATAATGGGCAGGTACTGTTTGAGGAAACTGGGGGAAATCCGTGGGAAATCGAGCATTTGTGCTGCGTAATAGCGGCGTGTCACGATGACCACGTACTACTGACACCGGAGCCCTGCGTCATGCGAGCTGTTAGTGTTGCCACATTGAAATATATTGGAGAAGCCATATTGTTTGTGTGGAGAAATTCTGTTCATGATTAAATGGTTAAAAGAGAACATTAAATTGTGTTGGTTGGTTTATTTAACTACGAAAAATTGTTTGCCCTCATCATTGAGTGCATTATTTTCATGTCATTGACTAGCTTTTCTTAATCAATATTAGTCATTCAGACAGCCCTACTCAGAGATATTTAATGGTTACTTAAATGATACCTTAGTAACGAAAACAATTGATAAGGACTGGGTTAAGTAACCATTAAATGACTGAGTACGGCGGTTAGTCACTAGTAACTATCCAACTGAAAAATATTTCATTAAATAACTCGTTCATGACTATTAACAGTTTTGTATAACCGCTTATACTCAACGCCACCTGTTCTCTTTTAAGAAATAGTACCGAGTGGATCTTCTGCACCTGTCTGTATGGTATCTGGTCCGTCGGGTTTCACTTAGTGCGGGTATCATTAATAACGTAAAGGTTCCGAAAGTGCGGCGCTGCTCCAACTGCTCGTGTATTCGAGGATCTGCTTGCTAATGCTGGAGATAAGTACAGGCGATCCGATACCTGCTCCACTACCCGCAGGATGATTAATTGAATCTGTATTTTGTGAATTATGTGTTTTTTGCGGCTTTTAACGAAGACTTTAGTTACAAGTAAAGTGTACCGATTAAATATAAATTAAGTAATAGTTCAACGGTCAGTTGTCTGACCGTATAAAACGAACTTGGAACAAAATCGAGACAAATCTTATTACACCTCAACCTTTTTGTAATACGTTATCACATCACATCAACAGCCTATTAGTGGCTACTGCTGACCTAAAGTCTCTTCTCGCACGGAGAAGGTTTGAGCATTAATCACCACGCTTGCTCAATGCGGGTTGTCGATTTTAAACTTGTAATTAGAAATTATAAGCCCAGGTTTCCTCATGATGTTTTCCTTCACCGTTTGTCAGTGGTGTCTAAATAAACCTAAATACGTTATGCCTAGTACAAACCTCGACCTTATCGCAAAACGCTACTTAAGATTCTTAATTCAAAATCCTATGAATACAAACATAACATAATATGTCGCAACGATCGTCTTCTCATTTCATCCACGTACTGAGTAATCCTGGCTTTTCTCAGAAGGCCTTGGAAAGGTCAGCACGTTAGAGGCATTATGAAAAAATGTATATAGTAACAGCCATGATTACAGGCTCCTAGTAAATCCTATCTCGTTGCTTCAGTTTACGAGGCAGACAAAATGAGCGCTATAAACAAAACGTGAGGTGAATGCTGCCACGGTTTGTACTACGACGTGTGAACTACGGAGCTACGGAGCTGGTGGAGTGTAGCTCATGTGTGATATGTTATGGTGCTTTATTATCTGGTATGATGATTCGGATACTTTGTCTTGTTGTGAGTTATAAATTAAGTGTAACTTTGACTAATAGTGAAGAAGCTGTCCTGAATGCACTATCTAAGTTTTAATCAATTACAGATAGATTGATCTAAAAGCTGCATGTTTTTAAATGGAAGTCCATGAAATGAAAATGACGGAAGTTCTATCAGTCTCCCGGTACTCGCTTTATCTTTAATGAAAAAGAGTTTAATAAATAGAGCACTCGAGGAAATCCGAAAAATTTCCCAACTGCAATAACTTCACCACAAAAATTATGAAAGCCGGCCGCGCTGGCCAGTCTTATAATCCTTACTAAAAAATAATCCTGGTAGCGTGTCGGGTTAGGTCAAGTCGTTTGTCATCCGGGCGGCTCCCCCCCACGCAGGCAGCTGGAGGGGGTTGAAATATGCCACGTTTTCACTTTTTTTATCCACTTCCTCGTTGAGTAAGGCGTGTGAATAATTTAAGTGGGCTTTTGGCCGCGGTGCGTTTAAAAAATGAACCCACGTCACTTTCTGTTTCAGTGGTTACGATAAAAGGGGTGCCGCGTATACTGCGCGGTTACTGATAACTCGCGCCGTCCATCTTCTTGGATAATTCGCGCGGAAATTGATAAAAGTTGGAAACTGTAATCTAGTGAGCGACACTTCAAACGATATCAAGTAGTTTTGGGTCTCTGAATTGTTTTTTCCTTTTAATATGAAGAAACTTTACTTCATGTGGTACATATAGACAAAATATCCACTGTTTTGGAATAATGCTACATTTACTACGTTTCATTAGAAAATAGTTTATATGGCCGTTAAATTAGTTGATCACTAAACACTGAAACTGGTTTGCTACTACAAGTGTATTTTCAGTCACACAATCAACGAAATCTCCAGGTTCCACGTGAGCATCTGGTGTCTAAATAAAATATTTTTACCGAAAAGTGTCTGTAGGCTACTTTAGAAAAGTGGCTAATACTACCTTTGGGAGGCGGCAGGTGGCTGGTGGCTTTAAAAATATAACTTGGTGACGAGACTCCGAGGCTGTACTTTCCGAGTCTATTTTTAATTTTCTATCTCGTAAGAGAGGGTAGCGCACTCTGTGACCTTTGCGGGAACATTTTGATGGTTTTTAAAAAGTTTCTCCGTTAAACCCTCGTTACTTATATAGTCATATCTCGGCCTCTCGTCCTCCGGGAGCAATATAAAACATATTGTTATGTGTGTGTGTGTGTGTGTGTCGTGGGCTCTGGCTACACAATCCACACATATTACAAGGAATAAGAAGCCGTGTATAAGTGAAACAATGCATTAATTACAACCAGTACACTACCTGCCCCCCCCCCGCCGCCTCGTACCCCGCGTGCCCCCGGGAGGGTGTCTCCTTGATTTACGGCGCTCCTACCCTGGAAAATTATTCTCCATTCGTGATTTACTAGCAGCGAGTTTTTACCTGCATTATTTAACGATACTAAACACATATTACACCCTATACCGAAGACATTAAAGTTGGTTTTGCTTTGTGCGTATTAATATGTAGTTTAGTGTATTCTGTAATTGCATACGTATCGTTAATTGTTGTGATTGCGGTCGGGTTGTGTGAGACACGAACACACGGACACGGCGACACGCACACAGACGCGCCGCTCGTAAACACGGAATCCCGAGCGAGTTTGAAGAGATTTTATGAGATTCTGACATTGATGACGTAAGCAGTCGTCTTTTGTTTATGGTCTGAAAAGCTGCCGCCCTTGTAGTGGCGACCTTTTACTGTAGTTGTAGTACACAGTGAGTAGATGTGGGCACATTTAGTTACTCTACCAAATGGACGGGAAAGTTTACTTTAATTGTCTTTATAATGTTGAGAACTACCGAGGATACAGCTACTAGACTACATTTATGATGTTAAAAGGTTAGCACAGAGTTCATGGTAATTTTAGCTCAAGCTGTACATCGACTAGTTACACTCTATTTACTCCTACAAAGGCTTCTAACACCTTTCCTACTAACACTGTATAACGAAGCGATCATCCGCACTGTAAACCACATAATATCATGAATGGCCTCTCTTCCGCAACTAAACGCATCGTCACACGATTAATCGCACGACGTCGTCCAGACACCGGCAGTAAATACACGCGTCTGGGTCGCACGATCGATTCCCGTGCGGTGCACCCCAGGCTTTGTACCGGCGCGACAGGTGGAAGAATCGTCTTTACCTTTTATGTTAAAGGACGGAGGCTTTTTGTGAGGAATTTTACTTTTTTTTCAAAAGGTAATGGTATTGGTTTTTAGGTGTGAAAGTAAAGGACAAGATTTGAGTGGATCCTGGGGCGCGCCTTTATTGGTAATGGATTACAGTTATTCGGCGTATTTAATTTGTGGGACAGGGTACATTGATTGGTTTGTTAACATATAATGTAGTTTATTATGTTGTAAGAATGTATTATCAGTCATGCAATTTGTAACTTGTATCCACACACCCCCTAACTGTCGATACAGTCCTATAGATGCATTCTCCTAGAAAATGTACTTACAGGTACACCACACGAATGAAAAAAGGAACAAAACAGGAATACTGAAATCCAAGTCCCAACCGCACCGGACAATACGCGCAAACAGAAATATTTTCGACCGATTTACCGCCGTAGCAATATATCGTAGCGCTACGGCGTAGCACAATGGACTCGTAGAGCGCGGCGTAGTGCGGCGTAGCCACGGCACGTGAAAGCTAGGGTAACATATGTTTAGAACATCCCGGGATACGGTAAATTTATTGCTCACATTTACCAGGTTTTGTAATAGAATCATTCTTTAAATTTTTATCGTTTCACAAACACAAATGGAACTGGAATTTTTTATGTTGTCATAATTTAAAAACGCGGAACTGATTCTGGTAAAGATTCAGTTGTTATTTAATCGGTGCTTTCACACCTTGTTCTCCGTCGTAAGAACACTTCGTATTAATAATAAGTAGGTAGTCGCTAAGACAATTCACGTGTATCCACACGCATAAATACATACATGTGTCTGGTTACAAATGATTATATCCACGAGTATTGTCTTAATGAACTGATATTGATGAACTGCTTACACATTATTACGCATATATCTGAGAGTTAATTAATCCACCATTCATTGGAGTTTTCCTTTCACTGAACAGAATGTATGGTAATGTCGGGCAGCATGGTGTCCATAGCACAAGCCTGCAGCAGCCTCACGGAGGCTCCATTGGACCGTCGCCAGTGAAACTCGAGCATGACCGGCCTCGCAGATCGATGGACAAAACAAAAAAATTAGAACACTCATTGAAATGAGGCAAACACCGGGACAATCACATTTTTACAAGTTTCTCTCACAAACTTGTGTCGGCGGAGGTCGTCCAATCTACTCTGATTGCCGCATTAACATTTTTGTTAAATAAAATTAGTTTGTTTACTGTTATGTGTCTCGCTCAGATCGTAATTTTAATAGAGAATACAGTTTTCCAAGCAAACAAAATATAATCCTCGTGTCCCGTGTCGCCAGACAATTAAGTTCCGTCAATACAATGCCGACATAATTATTCAGAACAATTTAATTCCATAACAAATAACAGGGATAGCTTCCCATGATTACAGAGTATCAGAGCTATGGCGCGCACTTACGCTTTCTATAGCTCCCATCACAATCTAAAATGTATCTTATTACTTTAAAGGTAGAGTGGAATATTTATATCGGCTGAAGTTGTGTAGCACGTCTTTCGCTCCTTGGGGAAAGCGTCAAAGCCTTCATTAGACAAGTGTACAGCGATATGAATGCGCACAGACGGAGGAGTGCCGCAGGGCGCTATCCTAGGCACGTAACTGTTATATATTGATACTGTTTGCAAATTAAAAGCCGCGCTTTGATGGGATGCTGAATTGAGAATTTGTTATTTTTAACTGTTATGTTCCATAGCTGATTTTCTTTCCAAAAGAGCACAAAATTGCTTTTGGTGGGAATGATAGTGAACAATTTTAAACTTAAAAGATATTAGGAGTAAGTAATAAATTTTGAATTGAGAGTATTTCGACTGAGTGTATTGTTGTTTATACAGTGATCAGTCACTTTGTACCGGTAGCGTTGAATCGCAGCTGTATTGTTATTGGTGAAGGTGAGTTCGCTGCACGTCGATATTTTAATGGTTAAGTAGTTCGTTTGCTTTGTTTCGTGCACAAACGAAGCCAGCCTGAGACTTGCTCTCGATTGCTCTCCTCCGAGCATTTGCTGCTTTCCTTTGCGTTTTGTTTTGTTTGTTTTTACTTCGAGTACTAAGTTGGTAGGAGTTTTGTATAAATTAATGTTATAAGTATCCGACTGTGGCCAACTATTTCCAAGTTTTAAAAACAAACAGAGTTCCCTGTTGAGTTCTTTGTTTTGATATAAAAGCGTTCGTTGATAAGATTTCTTCGCGAAACTTTTTAGTGTTCATTTTGTTTGCTGTTCTCTATTGAGACTGCAATCCAATTTGAGAACGACTCTTATTTTTTAATATAAAATACTGTTCTTTCGCGCTCCGCCATTTGTAAGGCTTGCGGAGCGAAACTAATATCCTCCTTATCTGAGATTTCCCCTAGTTTTCTTTGTCTGCGAAAACTCTTAAGGATTCTGGAATTGAAGAAATTTATTGCGCTTCGTATGTAGCCAATAAAATTGGAAGATATTGGTCCGTTTAGTGTAAATATACAGAATCTCATGAATGTCACCATAAACTACGATGTATTCTTGGACATGTTTACAGCTCCGTGTTTGTGAGTACAGCGACCTGTTTGCGACATAAACCGTATTCGCGGGTGTAGCTATATAAAAATGTGCGTGGTATATATGTGTATGGTAACCAAAGCAATCAATCAGGGTGCACTCGCACCGCTTTGCGGGGACACCGCACGAATATCTAATTTTGTTTGTTACCCCGCTACCCCCAGGCACCGCCGGCACCCCCCAGCGGCCCCCAAGGGCACCGCGCAGGCGTCGAACACCCCAAAATCCTGGCGGACGTTGATGGATCACCCTTAATGACAAGCACCGAAGGGGCGATAGGGTTGTGCCCCTTATCGATACTCGTTATCGATAAAGTAGCTGGTGGAAATTGGTTCGATAAGATCTAATTGTTTGTCGGGCTGGTATCGTGGTGAAATTGATTGGTATTATTTGGGAAAGATTCTCTGATAATGTTTCGGTATTTTTCCGTTATCTTTGCATAGCTTCGTGTCGCCAAAATTATCCTTCTTTGTAATATGTGCTTATTGATGAATAATTTTGGGTTTTCGGTATTTTTGTTATTACTTTCATTTCATTATTAACAAATAATTTACTTTAATACTATTTATTATCATACTAAATAACTTTGTCCAGTGCAATAATATCATTATATCAAATTATCAATAACTGATTTTATTAAATATAATTACAATATATTATTTTATACCATACATAATAACACTATAAACTAACACATTTATCGATGACCACACACACATCCTTAATTACCAAACGCACCCTTCTCAGACATTGCAATAGTATCAGACATTAGCGGTTCATTTCCCGCATTTTCTCGTCCTTTTAGTTCCACAATATCGACATCGACATTGTGTAAGCTGTCCCGTCACTAGAACATATGCGCCCTTCGCGTGGTCTCGACACAATCGCATTAGAAATTAGCGATTCATGCTTTTATTTAACTGTACTTCTTGTTGCTCCTGTTAACTTTACGGAGGATTTTAACTCGGAATGTGATCCGCATATTAAGTGGTAATACACGGTGATGTAGCAAGGTAGATGAGGATCAATATATTTGGCAACGTACGCCGATGAATAATGGGAAATGTTCTCAATTTGAATTATACCTATTAATTGTCAATTTTAATTATGTAGGGACACACTAATAATTTGGTTAACTAACCATTATTTATTATAGCAGTACTTCATTGTCTTAATGAATAAAGAGAGTATACCCACTTCAAATACTACATACCTATAATATAATTTTTTCTCGATATTTTAATAATTCAGAAATCGATATTCTAATAATATTAAAGCCATATAAAGACTCAAGTAAAAAAAGGATAGCATATAAATAAATGAAACGATTAAAAAGCTTTTTTGTACAATCATTACAGCGACCTTTGAAGGGAGTGAGCCGCGTTGCACGCATCCCGACCCCATGTATAGTGATAATGGAAAAATGCCCCCTAATGGAGAACCTTTGTACTACAGAACTTTCACCTGAAATATAAATGAAACCGCGTTAATAAATAATTGTAGAATCCATATAATATTGTCCGATGCCTAGGGTGAACGTCTTTATTAATATATAATAAACTCATACGACTGTATCGACTAATATCGAGTACATTGCTGGTTTTGTGCTGTAGTTAATGATTTCAGTCACGGAATACAGTTGATAGAAAGCAATTTCACAACGATTCCCCATCGATTGCTGGGGCCCGGTCGTTGGGGGCCTGAGCAAATTGTTTTACAGTTTTATTATGGTAGTGTTGTTTGTCGTGTCGCTATCAATTTACTTGTCAATTGCCATATGGAGGATTTACTCTTCAATTGGATTATTACATGAAAGAAAATGGCATTCCTTGAAGTGGAAAATCACGTATCTATATGTAACTATACTTAACTACAGTAATCATAGTCCACAAACAATCAATACAAACTTTCGTCGTAGAGTAAAACTCGGCATGAAACCCACACTTATACTGTCATTACGTGGCGTAGTATGCAGGGAAAATAAAGACGAAAGTTACACAATAATCACTCGGAAATCAGTTCAACAAACACGAGGTACAACAACCCAACAAACCGGTAGCAAAGGAAACAATTTCCCTGTTTTGTCCTAACAAATATATTTTCATACGTACTCGGAATGCTCTTGTAAAACATTATTCCAGTCTCGGGCTCGAGATTTTCGTGTATTTGCTCACAAACTCACAGAGCCTCGCCGTAAACGGACTTCAAAGGGTACGTTTTGTTTTCTCTAAATTCCAATATTAGTCTGTTTGCCTTCATTTTTGCGTTTGGGAAACTACTTTACATCTTTATGGAGCCATAACTACGCCGCGGCTTACCCGCTGAAGCTGCGGACTATTGACGTGGTGGAATCTTAGATGTTGAGTGTAGATATTTGCGTGTAATCGCTTGTTTATTTGCAAATGCTCAGAGCACAATATTTTGACTGTTTTTGTTATCGTCATGAATGAATCAAATAAATGATTTTTGCATCTAGTTGCCACAAATAATAAAAACTGCAATCAAATAAAACTTTTCAGTCTGCACGTTTATTTATCCATTTCGCATCGGACACATGTGTATTCGCGAGGCTCCTAGAAAAACTGCCATCAGTACTAAATAAAAATGGCGTCACACGAAATAGTTGCGACGACGCAAACTGTTTGAACCGCAATGTATAACGAGTTTTTTATCGTGACAAGCCGAGGCAGGCCTGGCCGACAATTTACGTTTTTGTTGTTTTTCATACAATACAATAAAATAAAACCTTTCTGTTGTTTTATCGTCCTTATAATGTATATTTCCGCAAAGCAATTACCCGTGCGTTTATGTGGAGCATCCATCTTATCATCTGTGGCCAGTCGACCGTTTGACCCTGTGCCCTGTACCCTGTGCTCTGTGCTCTATAGCTTGACCTCCACCCGATTGCCATGAAAATGAAATAAGGGCAATATGGAGTATGTTAGAGTATCACTCATGTCGTCAAAAACAATTTCTATGAATCATAGGTAGATGTGACAGGTAGCGTGTTACACATTTTATAGCAACCATAAGAATAATCAGGCTAACGTGCATGCAAACTGCACGGCACATAAAGCTCGACACACGACGACATGTATCATGAATAACTCACACGGTGACGCGCGGCTGTACAAAGCTGCTGTAAACAATATCACACGCACATGGCTTATAACCATCAAAAGGAACATTTCCTTTTAACTCACTTACTGTCGGGAAGACACTTGCTATCTTCCCAGTTCGTAACATTAGCATAATCGACTTTACCCTTTCATGCAGGGGACCCGTTTAAATTACCCTGTAATACCCCGCGGACGGGGGGGGGCAGGGTAATTATGCGTCAGTTAGAGGCTCGCATAGTGGACGGTAGTGCTAGCTTGTAATTACTGCTAAGCTAATTATTGACTCCAAAGATCGTGTGCGGCTTTTCTAATGGACATTGTACTACCATTTTAAAGTTTTAACTTCCTTTTACAAGGCACGAATAGTTTGGTTCATACATGGCAATAAATTTCCACGAACACAACGTAATGTTATACTTATTTCCTCATTTTTATGGTATAAGCCGATAAACCAGCAGACGAATCATCTAATGGTAAGCAATCGCCGCCGCCCAAGAATACCTGAGGCGTTACAAGTACGTAGCCAGCCTGTTAGGTGATTGGGGAATTGGACCTTCGGTAACCTCACACACACAACGCAGACCTTGTTTCACGGCGGTTTTCTGTGAGGCATATCATCATCGTATCACTCCAGTCGAGCCGAAGCATGATTCTCCCACACTTAAATCTCAGCTCTAATCATTTTAAATATAGGATAATTTATCACAACAAATAACACGGACTAATTAAGATTTTGCGGTGTCTGAATATTATGTAACCAATAAATACCTAGAGAGCTCCAGACATCTGCCATATTCCTGGAATGCAGACAAACTGCAAGTTATGTTTGTGTCTACACATAACTGTATCTCGCGCGGGTTTGAGCTCGTGCCAGTCATGTCATGTGTCATGCTCTATATACATAATGTATGTATGTATATAAGGCTGACACTAGCTGACCTACTGCGGAAGTTCGCGTCTATTTACTTGAAGTTCCACTCCACTTAGTTTGACGAGTAATAGCTAAAGTTCATGGTAATTATATGGATGGCACTATGTGTGTGCTGTGTACTGTAGGTGTGTCTGTGTGCGTAGGGTTGTGTTCGTGGAAAGTTTGTGTTGAGTTGCAGTTTGCATGCCGCCAATAAAATAAGTCTTCTAAATCAGTTATTGTTGAAATTTAAACTTTAAATAAACGAAATTAAGTTGGGTTACCGACTAAGCTAATATACAGAAGAAAACAACAGTCCTTTTTCTTGCAACTTTTTATTTAATCTTCGAACATTAAAACTTATTAAAACATAGACTTTATAAGGAAGTTACTTAAAAAATCTAACCAAAAGTACTTGTACCACTTCAACCTTCAAAATACACGCGTGACACAGGGTGATTCAATTTGCATGTCCACAGAAAGTTGAGTGAAATCAACCGTTCTAATTAACTAGCAACTTTAGTTAACCTGCCATGATCGTAATCAGTTACTACTCCTAGTATACTACAGCCCAAATATTCGTATAGACGCACAACAACCTACCATAAACTGCCAAATTCCTCCAATCAATTTTCAACTTAACACTTTTGTAAGAAAGTCTACAATTACTTTGGCAGTGTAGTGTAACTTGATGTGCAGTTATGTACCTGTGTGAGCTTACACAGACTCGTGCATTACGGACGGTACAAACACGCAAACTGAACTCCTTAACATCTGCGTTTAATTGCTTGTTCTACTAACTTTTGATAAAGCACCTACTAGACTGCTTACCCCTTTCTCTGTAACCGGTGTAAAGGAGCTTGTACTGCTACTGATTTATATCTCAGGACCTATTGTTCTAGCTAGATTATTAATGAATTGTTTTGTTTTTGTTCACAGATTATTCTGAGTGTCCTACGGTCTGGGTAAGTAGCCTTTAAGATATTGTAAGACTTATTTTAATTGCGTTAAAACACATTTTCTACTGCGGACTACCTAACCAGTTCCCAGGGCTCCGGCTCGAAAATCAAGGGTAGTAACGGGGTGGTTTTTAGTCAGTAAGACTCTGTCATTCCCTCTCGCCTCACACAAGGCGGGAGAAGTCATTGGATGATTATCCCCCTCAAAAAAGACACATTTCTTAAAGTTGTTAAAAAAGTGTACGTATCTTGAAATGTTAGTACATAAAATACAAATAACAACAACTAATTATATTCACTCCTACACATACAATATGATTATACGCCACGCACAATTATGCCAACCCTAATTTATACTAAACACAATGATAATAAGCAGAAAATGAAGCAAATGTTTAGCCACAACAAGTCTCAATATACTGGCAGTGCAGTGCATACACACAAACACACATAAATACACACATACATACAAACAGACGCGCCCGCGCAAGACAGGAAACGGAAGCTCCGCGATCGGTTCGCTCGCTGTAAATCGCTCAGCGCGCGCATTTTGCTGTCAGCGCGTACGCAACTATACGCTAACGTAGGATGCGCCTGATTCATATCGGACGAGGAATGTTTTTTTTCTGAATATCTATTTTTTTTTTTTTTGTAAAATATATTGAACAGAACTAATGACTGAGATGAAAAGAATATCATAATCTTATGAATTATTGTGAGAAACTGGTGAAAGGTTGATTTGTAACAAAAAATTGCGGTTATTACTGAACATATATTTTACGTAGTAGTTCTAGATAGTCTACTACGTGTGCCAATCTCAACGTAGGAATATGATAGTATGAGGATTTGATATTTTGTACACAACTTATATAGTTAACATCACATATATATTATACTGTTCAGTTCAGTAGCATCTTACTCTACGATTGTCATTGACCAGCAAATAACCCCATTTTTATTAAACCACTAAAAGAATATAATACTGACTTCTGTTAAACAGTTCAATAAAAGTTACTTATTGTCCCGAGCAGGACTTCTGTCCTCGCCTTCCTCTCTCACTTATCTCACAGTTCGCGTTGGGTGGCCACTTCGCACTCCGCGCCGATAATTTTTGCAACATTGTCTTTACACCCCGTAATCACAACCACCATAAACAAATCACAACCTTACGATAACCCCATTAAGGCACATTTTACGGCAATAGCCAGAACTTAATTGCAGTACTTTATGTATACAAATATTAAATGTTTCAATTTAAACCCTCATATAATACCCTTAAACAAGTAATATTTACTACCTTATTCTTAGCGCGATAAGGTTTGCATTGCTTTGAACTTTTTGGAATTTCTTAATTGTAATACTTTGTAGAAAAGTATTGGAAGTTAAGTTTGTTAATTAAGCGCTTAAATATTTGACTTGAATATATTTTCACGTTATTCCGAGCACAACTATGGATTTTAAGAGAATTGTTTTTACTTTCCATTGTTTACTTTGAAATAGGCTCTCATTCTCGTGTTCTTGGTTTCTAAAATATACCAACGTACAGAAATAACTTGACTTTAACACATTACTATAAGAGTGGAGAATAAGTATAAAATTCTGAGACAGGCAGCGTTTAATGTTCATGTATAAGTATGATATCGATTACAGAAGCCACTCCACAATAGACAATCTGTAACAGTGTTAAATCATCGTAATACCTTGATCCTGCGTCCGCGCTCCGCGGTGAGCGAAACCACGTGTACGTCCTGTATTCATAGTCCAGCTCTAACGAAGCACTTATTAATTATTTAATTATTTTATAATTGTAAACGAATTATAAAATAGTTATTTAAACAAACAAAGCTCAATGTTACGTTTAATGACAAAAACTTTACATGTGACACTGTATAATAAAATGTTTAATAAAACAATATCAAGGTTACAATAAAATAAAGCCACACTTGGCAACATTCCTTTATGTTATTCTAAGCTGAGCAAAGTGTAATTTACATGTAGGCAGACAAAGCGTAATTTAAACACTGCTTATTTCTTTATTATTACTTACGTACCTTTATTATTTGTTACTTTTTGTGGACTCGTAAAACTGCTTTTGTGTGAAAACAAATGAAACTCATTTTTATTTTATAAGTTAGCAAGAGTACAATATACGGAGGAATTTAATTGGCACACAGTTTTTATTACTTGCTCGGCTATTTTACTTCGTTGCGTAATAAAGAGCGCTTCGTAATAATGGCATCCTCTCTTTTATTCCTCTGTAATGACATTCTTAAAGGCACATTACCTTTTGTGAGTTTAGATAATTTTATACCATCAAAATTACGAGTTCCTAGTTTTCTTATTTTTTCAGAACTCATCCCAAACTCAAATCTGGGATATTATGAAATTCGTTGCTCTCGTTGTTCTCATTGTATGCTTCCATACAGTATTTTAAGTTTAATACCGATTAATATTTAGCCAACCAGTTACAAATCAACACAACAAGACTATGAATACGACTCTTACATCGTGGGTGCTTGTAACTCGAATCCGGCGCACACTGTGGCTCTTTGAACCCATAGCCTCAGTACTATTGCAGGATAATACTCCGCAGCATAGTAGCACTCTGTGTGATAATGAGGGATTAGTATTGAGTAACAAGACCCTCTCTGTGCAGCTGTCCATCACCTATCTCGTGTTTAGATCCGAGCACATTTCCGTTTGGCGACTGCGCTGTGGAGAGCTTGATGTTACTCACGCGCACTGAGATGATGATATCCTTACTTCCGCTAATGTAGACTTATGTAACTTAGATTGATTTATTATGTGAGTTGCTTTTTATAGCTATTACTTGATTTGGGCTAATCGTTGCATTATATGTCTGCTCAATTAACGCTTGAATCGTGACGTGAAACGCTACTTAAATTTAAATCGTACTGTCGTGCTAACTCTGTTTTTAATAGATGTGTGTGTGGCTGTAGTGACTATACTGTTAGCGCAGTGATTGAGTGACCGGCAATGTGTTGCTGGTTCGATTCCCGCGACGGTTAAAATGAGACAATGGCATTTTCTGACTAAAATAACCATTATTGTCGGAGTTAGGAAGTTCAGTGGTGTTTCGCCCCGTGACTCGAAATGTATGTACGTAAAACCGTTGGTCCTGTGCCTGACCTCTCTCCGGTCGTGTTGGTCTGCCGTCCCATCGGGTTTAGAAAGTGAGTGCACAGAGAGTGCCTTTGTGCTTGCGCACTCGTGCACCAAGTCTCCTGTGTACTGGGCTAGTCTAGTTAGACATACTAGTTTATTAATAGGTGTCTAACTTAAACAAGACTTTCTACGGAGCACACTTATATCCTTTACGCTATGTTTACGATATTCTTTTACCAAGAACACAGCAGTCTTACTCGTAGCAGCACGTTTAACATTGAAGCAAAAACCATTGGCGTATCTTTGCACTGGCTAATGATCTCGTTGGCGACAAAAAGCAAAGGTTCCCCAAAACTAGTAAAAATGTCGTGTATCGGTAAAACGTGGCTCAATCAGTGTTATCGATAGTTTTTGTGGCGCTAGTGCGGGGGCGCGGGAGTGCTCGCAGTAATGCCTCACTCAGATAAAGATCTCAAGTGTTTGATATATGACAGTAGAGCGGACCTGCTAGAGATGTGCGGGTGGTGTATCGATTGACTTGTTTGCCAGTCAGTCCAGTACTAGTTGTATTTCGTTCGTTTTGTTATTAACACTTACTTTACGCCTATTATGATATGACTCCCATGTAATAAGTTTATTGCTATATATAGGATAATTCCAACGACCGAACTTTTAATAACTCTGAATAATAAAACAAGTACAATAGTAAGTTCTTTGCCTGATCCAGAAATCGAACCTGAAATCCCTTGCTTGGAAGTCTTAGTTGGTACCACTTGTTAGCTTCTTATGTCAATTAAAATATCTCAAACACAAGCAAAATCATCGATATACTTCTAACTTAAATCCGGTCACAACTCTAAAGTCTTAAGTGTCTACTACCTGCGCGCACGCACTTGACGTCGCCAACATGGCGCGCAAATGTCGCCCAACGACCTTTTTTTAAAAACAATATTGGTACCAATTGGTCCGTGGGTTGTTGAATGATAAACAAGTTCATTTCGTGCCGATATACATGTTATCCGTGCCTCGTTATTTATTTTACTACAAAGTAAACTGATTTTTGTAACCATGAGGGTTGTTTTGCATCAAAATGTGAATGTTTATAAAATTGGTTGGGTGGATCGTGAAATTGTATCGTATTGGTCTACGTCTATATTTTGAATACATGATAAAAGAATAGATACAGTATATCTGCCTTAGGGTACTTTTTCCCATTAGAGATGTGCTATGCTACGTTACTGTGAATGTGTTTGGCTTCCAACAATAATAGCATTACTGGTGGAAACGGGTTTAACTAAGATATATTTTTTATAAGGAAACATGCGTGCTATGGATGTGCGCTATGGATACTTTACTTCACCCACAAAATGGCGATCTTGACCTCTATACAGACATCTGACTCGTTACAATTCTTACCATCACTTCTAACTACACTATAAAACCTTTTCATCTCCTGTCCTTATCACTAGCCAGCCAATAACTCTCAGGTTCCATGCATCACGCACCAGACACGTCTACCTGTGACATCCGCTGTACCAGGAACCTGATGTTATCTCAGACGACACTGTGCGAAACATTGGCCAGACATCATAAGATGTGGGTCCCATCTCTGTTATCTGTCGTTAAATTTTTCGTGCTGATAGTGTTCTGTGAAGTCAAAGTTGGCAGAAGTCAATGGGAAAATGCAAGTATCTAAAAGTACGAAATATTTTGATTCACATAGTTTTAGTCAAATATTGAAT
Organism: Spodoptera frugiperda; assembly: GCF_023101765.2. Classification (NCBI taxonomy): domain Eukaryota; kingdom Metazoa; phylum Arthropoda; class Insecta; order Lepidoptera; family Noctuidae; genus Spodoptera; species Spodoptera frugiperda. The sequence goes on along the minus strand of NC_064215.1, from coordinate 12,322,519 downwards.
TCCCAATTTGAGTAAGCATGAAAAAGGGTGCAGAAAAATTCGAAGGAACTATGTCTTCATCTTTTATCGACTTAGATAGCGCCACGTGTCTAATTAGTAGTATTATAGACGAAACAAATTAAATGTGAGACTGAACAATCAGAAAATGATGCCTTTACATAGTAAAAAAAAGTTGACACTACGTAATTGTCAGTTTTGCTTAAATAGGTACGAAAGTACGAACATCAACATTGTCACCAGGCGCCTTGTTCTCGTAAAATATCCATCTTTAATTAGTGAATTTCCAACACAAACGAATTGAAATTCTAGCAACATTTCTTTAAATAACAAATACCTAAGTTTGACAGAAAAATAACCACTATTCTTACTGATACCTATTTCCATACGAATGTATTGGCTAATAATTCTCCGATATCTTGCAACCCAGTACGAGTGCATAATATAAAGTAGCAGCTAGTTATGACATCCGTTGTTTCAAGAATAGGTATCTTATCTACAAGCGGGAAGCTCGCGAAATGTAGGTGCCAGTATATCAAGCTATCCTAAACTGGGAAAATTCTCCAATCTATTTTAAACTTTACATCCAAATAGTAAGATTGGAATTCTATTAAACATAGGGATAGTTTGTTGTTCTAGCAAATATGCAACGGTGATATTAAAGTCAACATTAAATCATTGATATCGAATTTTCTGACTTGCACTTGATATGAGTTTTATTTTAAATCAAATAACCAAAATCACTTTTTAAGAGTAGTTTAAAAAGTAATAAAATTAACATTATCAAATTGTTTACCTTAAACAAAAATGAAAATACGCGAAGCTGTGCGATCCTCTACATCTTAACTTAAACAAAATGAAAGTACGCGAAGATACCCAATCGTTCAATTAGGTACTCCTATACTTAGTAGGTCACTTTGGCAAACTTACACTTCAGATATGAATCCAAACAATTCTTCAGAATCTTAACCAACAACATATCAGCTACCTGCAAACCCAGCAACATCCGTTATTCAAAGAAAACGTTATCAATCACCGCGGGATAGGGAACCCTATCCCGACCATAGCAGGCGACGCAGGCGACGCCGGGCGACACAACTCTCTTATCGGTTGACAAATATTTTTTACTTACGATGCGTGCGGCACATTATTGGCGCCATGCAGTGCAAATTGTGAGGTCTGCTGATAACTGGGACGGAATAAGGTCCTAATGCATTTTGGATACTTATGCCTTAAGGTGATACTGGCCGTTTTTATGGGTTTTCGGAGTAAAACATCACGTTTTTGGATATGGAATCAACGGTTTATTCTCGATAGTGAACGTAAAGTTTTAGGGCTTACAACTTTATAATAAAACCTATCTTTAAGGTCGATACTTTATGAAAATGTAGTACCCATCTCTTTATAACAAAACCTATCAAAGTTTTATAAAGAAAAGCAATAATTATTTATCCAGCGAATAAAGCGTGTAGTTTCTTTACACCTAAACAAAATAGTAGCAAATCAAAGAGGTTTCGCGTCGACTCCCTGCCCTGCCATTCGGAAAATAAGACAACAGTAAAACTGTAGAAATATGTTCAAAGTTTGTCGATAAAAAGAGATACAAGTTCACGGGGCCCTTTATTGCCTCTACTTGTTTCTTATATTTTATGTACGAGTACATAAATACGAGAAAATTGTGACTTAACTTATTTATAAGCGATGCGGTTAGGTACTGGAAAAATGGTTGCCGTCACAACAACTACTGATCAAGCCTCGTGTTCAATTTCCAGTAATTTATAATTGAATGTTAGTTTTCCAAATTCTTAGTTATTCAATGCACCAAGCTTTAAACAGAGAGGAGTGTAATGAGGGTAGGGAGGCCTTTGCCAGTGGAACGATAATAGCTGAAATCTAAATCTACATCTAAATTCTTCGTCTCGTATTGTGGCCATTACTATATACCTTGCAATAATATACCTAGAAGAAAACCACACTAGCTAGCAATGTACATGTCACCCTATATTGTTACATTACCGTTTCAAAGAGTTTTATTGTCATTCTCACCTACTTTACGCGCGTTATCGTGTGAAGGGCGCTGTAATGGTGGATATTATATGAGAAATGTTTCCTCTCACGTGAGACACATACTGACATACATACATACATTATATTTGTCTGTATTCCTCAGAAGCCTTTGTGTTACAGCTGTTATTACACTTATAGCAATTTTCATTTCCCTTCGTCCAGGATAAATGAAACAATCAGTCAAACGGCTAAGTGGGCGCCGTGATTTGGGTCCGTGTCCATTGTACCGCGGCACGGCATTGTGCGCGCTGATTTGTCGTGCTCTTTTGTGCCGCACTGTACTTACGCCTAATGGAATTACGTAATCTGAATGTTTGAATGCTCAATACATTTTGTTGAATACGTTTTGATTTGTGTAAGTAAAGATAAATATTTTCTATATTGTAACTTGGTGTAAAATGTTGTCATTGAGTTGTTGTTCATTTCAAAATTGGTACGTTTTAAAATTTATTGACTGTTGTAATCTACATACACTAAATGTCTATTTATAAAAATGTTGTGGTATTAAGAAAACGATACATACATAGATAAGTGATTGTATTACATTTGAACAAAGTAATACAACGACGTAACTAATTAAACGAGAAACACAATGTTGTCACGTCTTATGATCGCAAAACTGACGGATGTATTAGCGCCCGCCTCGCCACTCAAATTACGATCACCATTCATTACCATCATCCGACATCCGTCAATGTTCGTTGTCGTGTCGTGTCGTGCGTCAACGGGCCCGCGCCAGCACTTAGGCGTCGAGTTGCATCGCCTGCCCCATCCAATCCGCCGAAACGTCAGATACTCCACATTTATTTAATTTGTACTCCATTGCGCGGCGACAAGTACCTCCATATATTTTAATTGGAATAAAACGAAGCTTGAATGACGACATTTTTGGGGGAAATATTGCCGAGGCAATTTGTCTGATATTTCGAGTAAAAACTGTAAGTAATGAAAAGTGGAGATGTTTGCGTTCGCTGGCGAAATAAAAATATCACTTTTATTTCACAGTATAGTGCTGCTTTACTGAAATAAAAATGTCACAAACTACCATGGATTTTACGAACCAACTTTTATCCAAATTAAGTAAGTAATATTCATTTGTAACACCGATACCAAACCTGCAAAGTACACAGCATCCAATAAAATGATTTTTGGCGATCTTTATCACTTCTTACGTGGATATCTTAGTTTACAAAACCAATATGCCAGCCACCTCTACATTCTCAAGTTGCAACTTCATAAACAGTTTGTAAGGAAAACGTTGGACACTGGATAATAAAGTAACGTACTTAGTACCTAGGTACTGAGTGTGTGGTGCAGTATTATGTCGTGTCGCACGGTCGCACGGTCGCACGGCCGGTGTCGTCGTGCGTAGGACACACTTTACACACGGCTGCTTCCACGGAACAGTAACGGCTTTATACACTACAGCATGTTTCTTACTAGAAGGTGAATATATTTTAGAATTTATTAGGCATGCGGTACACGCTTCGGTTACTTAGAAACTATGTAACATTATCGTTTACTTAATACAGTAGACAAATTGATTTCTTAATCTTAAATGTGATGTTTTCATTCGCATCATCCGCATTTGTGGCTGATATCAACCAATGTCGAGTATTAAACTTAATTGTGTTTTTCCATACAGCTAATCTTACTATAATATTATATAATTGCAAAAGTTTGTGTGTGTGTGTGTGTGTGTGCGTGTGTATGTTTGTGACTCAATCACGTCAAAACTTGGAACGACGAAATTTGGACATAGACTACTTTTAATCCCACGGAAACACAGGCGAAGCCGGTAGCAGAAGCTAGTCGGGTATAAATGCTTTATCTTATAAAAAAAGAAGATTGTCTAGAAATGGTCATCGTACAAATATTTTTTCTGATTGAATGGTTTTGCGCCTCTTAATGTACAGAACACATTTATGGTAAATTCCATATTGACTCGTTGCGCGGTAATGTGTGTTATATATGTATGTACATACGGCATGTTGTCCAATAACACGGCTGATAAAGTCCTCTAATACTGGCCGATGCTTGTCGCGACTTATTTTTAATTTTGTGACCACGTCCAGCGATTTGCGACAACAATCCGTTTGTAGGGGACAAGTTATAAGCGTGCAGCGGGAAAACATCAATTAATCGTTATCACTTTTTCATTTTCTTAAATTAAAATCGGATTGGAAATGATTATTTTTTTTGTATTTTTTTTAAGTGGTCATAATAATAGTGATTGTGATAGATTGTTATCCCAATTGATATAAATATAGCAAACTTATTAGTCACGAATTCTACAACCAGAGAATAAATGAGACAACCCACAGCCAAAACTACATAGTAGACCAAGGAAACTGAAACTTGGCACGTATGCTCCTTAAGGGATGTAGGAGTGCACTAAGAAACGGTTTCTCTAAATTCCCATAGAACAAGAAAAATGGGTACCCCCTATATGCGTACGAAGACGCTGGCAGAAGCTAATTTTAGAATAAACCATAAAATTATCAGTATTCCTAATACGTAGTTATGGAATCAACTATAAAACGACAGAACAGGTTCCTACATGGTAAGGCCCATGTAGAAACCTGACTGCCTTAACGGTTCAATAAGTGACTCGCCCCATAAGCTAGACTCGCTCGCATCTCATACATTACACCACAACAGTTTCGTTCCTCCTTTTTGTGTAACACTATAGCCAATCGTAAACTTCAAGATAAAATACTGCCAGATACGCGAAAACCAGGTTTCGTTTACTACCTAACAGGTTCTTAACTCAAGTGAATAAGGTTCATTTTGTATTTTTTAGATAATTGTTTATTTGGTTTTATCCAGTGTGAAATTGACTGCAGGCTATTGAATTTGAGTGTTTATTCGGTTCTGCATATAGTAATTTGTTATTGGTAACGCGATATTTAGTCGCAGCGAGCGCGGCGCGGGGAATATACATGTATGCATGTTTATGACACTGTTCGATGTGTGGGTGTTATGTGACATGCCACATATAGTCACATTGGCACTTCTTTTTAAAAATATAGCCAATACTGGAAATATAAAATGCTGGAATGAATGTTGAGTATCATGTGGTGATAGCAGATCACAATATCACCACCCCTATTCTTTCCGTGGGTGTAGTAAGACGTTAAGAACTGACCGAGGCTCATACACATTGTCAGAGACCGGGTAGCACCTCTCACCTCTCTCATAAACCTGATCAGACCTTTTAAATTGCGACCTCCAACCTCACTCACACAACGAAACACAACGCAAGCGTTGTTTCACGACGGTTTTCTGCGAAGCCGTGGTATCACTCCGGTCGAGCCCATTCGGACCGAAGCATGACTATCCAGAACTTGCCTGCCAGTAAGCTGAGACCTAACTTGTACAACTTGCTAAAGGCTGCAGGGAGCTCCCTCGACTTACTACTACAACTTATTTCGCTGGAAGTTCCACAAAGTTTTTAACTGTTTACGATCGATCGACTGTTGGGGATGCTAACTGTGGACCTAGCGTACACTGGTGTAACTCGGACATTTCAGTAGATGCTGGTTTAATTTACTTCTTACTGGACATTTCAGTAGTAGCTGGTGTAATTTACTTCGTACTACTAAATAAATGTTTACTTCTTATTGTAGTGAGTGTCGTATTCCAACCGGCCTATCTTGAAGTCATTGGGGGTCTATGTTCAGCAGTGGACGTCTTGTGGCTGATATGACGATGATGAGATGAGCCTCGTATACTCATGTGTGTAATTGTACTTTATCATAAAAAGCCTGAGTCTGAGGTGAATAAGAACAATACATTACTTGTGTTGTAACTACCATCATCAATCAGACGCCATAGTTGTGTGCGCTGTGTTCGGTGTATTTTCATGATACCTACACATAATATTATCTACCTGTAATACAAATAAACAAACTGAATGAAACTATTCTCACGGAAAAGCTTTGTCTAAGAAAAACGCAGGCTCTATCATTTGCGCTCACCGAGCTGTTACAGTAACAGGAAATGAGGTGTACATCCGGCAGAGGCGCGCTTCCGGCCGGCCACTTCCGGCACACTAGCGCTCGCAGCGGATCTAATGCTTTATTTGTACAAGTGCCATGCAAAGTTATGGGCAATGAAGGTATTGTGACTCAGAATAAGTCTAACTTAATTTCGTTTGCGAAAAACTTTAACTTATATTCTTTCTTTTGAGATTGTGGTCGAGCCATTAATGTATATATATAAGAAACCATACGATGTACTTGGCTCGTCTTGTAACACCTTCAATTAAAATATCACGATTGCACGCACAGAGCGTTTCTTTAAATACAAAGTTCCATACTTCTACAACTTTCACTTTTTGATTTTCCATTTGACTATTTCATGTCTAAGACAGTTCCAATACATAAGTAACGCCTATGTCCATGCATCACCGGTGTGACCGTTATTTTTCACCCCGCCGTCCGCAGCCCGTGCGCCCCCAGCGTGCGATGTTGGGAACAAATCACCGATTGCGTACAAATGGCGCCTCGATCCGCGCCGCGGTACGGTGATATGTTAAAGGGTTGAGTCATATTTCAGTCAGTGGGAGATGTTGTCTGTTGTACCTCTAGGTTAGTATATTTTTTACCAAAAGAATTAGCCTTGGTAGTCTCGTAAATGCTCTATTTTGATTTCGATATCATCTTCAACTTTCTCAATAAAGAATCTTGGCATTTTTACGTTGTGTCGTCTTAAATAGATACCAAGATCAAGTTTCACATTTCAGAATAGAATGTAGTCCATAACTTAAAACTTTCGCCTGAAGAAGGACTGTCTTCTTGTCCTGAGGGACTGTTAGATGTGACTTCTGAGTTTTGATGTAACTTCACACATACACTACATGTGATCTTTTAAACATACTTATTGTTTCTCAGCAATATTTTTCATACTAACTTCTGCCAGCGGCTCCGCCCAAGTCACCTAATAACCTGTCTAAAATCAGTTCAGAAGTTTCAGCATGATTGACGGGCAAACATCTAAACAAACAAACTTTCATATTTATTACATTAAGTGTGTTAGAGTGAATTTTTCACAAAACCTCTATCATCTTACATCATTGATTTTTCAGTCCATGACTTACAACTACACACACACTTCCATCGACAGACAGACAGAGAACCTCTCGGAAAATAGTAGAAATAAATAGTGTATACGATTGATAGTATCCTTCCCCAACATATCCTGTATCTCATATATTTCGGGTTGAAAGGGTAAAAATAATTTTCCGTATTGATATTTGGGCATTCGTCCGCGTCACTGGAGGAGATGGCGAGCGGATATCAGGGGCCGAGCCCCGAGCCCCGAGCCCTGAGGCTGGAGGATACACCTCGTTAACAGGTGCCCTCTGTCGGTGACCAGAATTATGGATTAGTAGAGACTACTTATTGCACTGTAGTATGTATTTGTGCTGTAGTATGTTTTATATATCTATGCTTCATATTACGAAAAATCTCATATAGAACTTGAGGTTTTCAGAATAATTTATGGGACAAGCCCGCCACGCCCTCTCCGCTGTAACTACTGTAAGCCAGAATCTACAGTAGATACTACCATGAAAACACCGGTACACTGAAATCTGGCGCGTCCTTAGGACATGAATAACTGAATAAAATTATTGACGTGTAATGGTGTTATCTTGTAACCAACTTGCAGAAATAAATAGATATCATTTAACAACTTAGATCCACCAACAAAATAAATCAGAAAATATCATTAAAGGCGAAAAGAAATAATATTGCTTAGTTAAAAGGATTTGAATTAATAGATCATGATAACCGATGGTCACCTGTCACTTACCAAAATGGAATTGTGGACACTCATAAAGTATAATTAGAGCGCAAAACGTATTCTCGTTTCGATTACTTAAAAGTAAAGCAAACTCATACTAAGGATACTGACTATAGTCTGCTCTTTACTGTTTTTCTTTAAGTTTCCGTTTTTCTATCCAGCTGACTTAGAATACAAACTGAAGTGTAACAGTGAGTACATGTTATGTTACATTCACTTACTAAAAACAGTATTCGAAGTATCAATACTAAATAATATCAGTACAATAAGTTGTGGGTCACGTCCGTGCGATACGAAGTTGGACTCCCGACTAAGCCAATCGAGAGAATAGCTGCGGTAACTGGTACTTTCAGTACCGACTGAGAACAGCTTACTGGTACTACTTGGCTACTGGCTGATAGTTACTGAGAACTGGTTTACCGTTACTTTAAACTTGGTAGCTTAGAGAAGAGAACTTAGTTTTTAACTCATCGTACTAATCAAAAATACAAATGGGTACAAGTTACATAAGGTTTTCAACTTCTAGGAAGGGAGAATACTTGAAAGGGAACACCCATCTAAATCTTACAGAAATAATTACCACGACCTCACAGAAAACCGACGTGAAACAACGCCTGCGTTGTGTTTCGTTGTGTAAGGTTACCGGAGGCCCAATTCCCCTCTTCCCAATCTTCCCAATCCCGAATTCCTAACCCCCAATAAGCTGGCAACGCACTTGTAACGCCTCTTGTGTTTCAAGTGTCCATGGGCAGCGGCGATTGCTTACCACTCTGTCTGCTCGTTTACGTTTCATAAAGAAAAAATATTAGTTAATAATTATTTTTCTGAGTGCTGTAGATGGACCCATTAGATTTACCCATTCTCCTATAAACATAAATACATAATCAGCATATCATACCACTCTACAAAATATTGTTGTAATTTCTCTCATTCTAGCTCAAACTCTCCGCCCACGAGGCTGAGGAAATAGTGCGAACGTATTGGACAGTTTTATGACAACTGCACCGAGCTGAGTGCGGCGCTCGTAAACCAGCCGCATAACAATATCCGCCACACTGCTTACGGTAAAACTAATCTCGTTGTGAAGCTGGGCTGTTAAGGATAACCTACTTATTTATTTCCTAGGGATTACAGACAGTTACATGTACTATATACCATATTACCATCCACATGCTTCAGACATAGGTGTACCATCACACAAAATTGCTCGACAAGTGTACCATGGTTAATATAACCAATAGTGGACAACTGCTTCTAAAAATGCTGACTACGCACTTGCGACTTCTCCGGTGTTGCAGGTTTCCATGGGTGGTAATGATGAATGAATTGCTTACCATCAGCTGATCCGGCTGCCCGTTTACCCCTATTCTATATAAAACATTTAGTTTTTAAAATAACAAAATTACAATCTCTAACCATACTTTTAAACCTTTTCGCACATTGTCTGGCATCACAGACGGTTGCCACGATGAATGGCAGTCCCTGGCATGTTATCAGCACGGCCCAGCGCGCCAACTGCGATGTCTGGCGGACTCCTGCCGGCTCATTGGACACGCACGCACGGGATCGCGTGCACTGTGTGTCGATTTGTTTGTATATCCATTGTTTACTATAGAAAATAGAGTATCCAATTCGTGAGCAAAACCTGATGTCTTTGTTGATGCCGTCAAAAATAATATGTTTTCAAAATACATTTACTTTCGCATCACAAATAAAGTCCATTACACTTTCAGGAGTTTGCATAAATACTGAAGAATGCTGAGCATACATTTTAGCTACGTCCGTGTTTCTGAAATAAAAGTAGCCTTTGTATTGTTGCTGACTACAATTGTCAGTGCCTCATTCAGATCTGTTAATGGTCTTTGCGTAAAAAAGGTCACCATAAGCATTTGGGCTATTGACAAGTCAAGTGACAGATGACAGAAGTCGCACATAGACTGACGATGTCTGGCGTCATAAATATCCTGCATCGCACATATGAAGTTTACATCATTAACACGGATAGAAAATCTCAATGAACAACAGTTGGGCGGTATCCCGCCAGGCATGATCACCTCGCCTGGTCGGATCCTCCTTTTCTTAGGGAACTTTACTCTCTGTTCCCTATACTGGTGACCCCCGACGTGATTGAAACCAACCTTCACGGATCAGCACCGTCATCCTTATCGCCATCTCCCTTACCCATCACTTCTCCGCTGAGCGGTAATCAAGTCGCAGCCAACCAGCATCCTCGGCCTCATCAGGGACCACCACATGCTACATCGAAGATATGCAGCCTGGTTCTTCCCTACGGCCTCAATAAGGCACAGCACTCTGCACACGGTCTGAGGACGTCTTCCTCCCGTCACGCAGACGCCAGCCACTACGCACCTACCCTCGCAGCATCTATTCCCCGATACTGCACTTTGAGAAGTTTGCATAAATACTGAAGAATGCTGAGCTTCTCAGCTCAGCTACGTCTGTGTTTCTGAAGTAAAAAGTAGCCTTTGTGTTATTGCAGACTACAATTGTCAGTATCAAAGTTCATTCAAATCTGTTTAGTGGTCTTTTCATGTAAAAGATCACCACAAGCATTTAACTGATGTACTCGTACATATATCTGACAAATCCACAATTCCTTACCAAAACTAAACAAATAGACGATCTATCGACAGCCATAGTTTCATGGTACGTGTTGCAAGGACCCCATCGATGCGTGTCGCGGTGACACGGGTCGCCGTGATCGGAGACGACAACCATGGGGCCTGACAACCCGGCTCAACGCGATTACTTGTGTTACTGTCACGCTGGTGATCCTGCTACCAATTCAGATCACTTGCAAGAGATCAATATGTAAGATATGTTGATCTACTTAGCAACTTTAATTTGCTAGCTGTGTCTACGGGGTGCTAAAAGATTATCTGGAAAACCATAGCAATTTTAGTTGTGTTTGAATTAGTCATAGCGGATGATGATTTATATAGGTACTTTTAAGCAAGTATTTCATCCTTTATATAAAAAAATCTTTGCTTAACTTAAAACAGTCCTTATGTGGGGCATTTTCAATATCCCTACAATAAGGATGTGTAGTTGTATTCCATCCTTATGTGTTACTGAACTAAGCATTGTTCTCCCGAGCAATTCTCATAAAACTCAACACTAAAACTATGTTTGGCCACAGGGCAGGGCTTTTTAGTGAAACGTGGAATGCACCGGTAAGCAGTGAGTAAGTAGGGTCGGTGGGTGACGCGGGTCGCTGTGATTAGGGCCGACGCGGGTCCGGGGCCAGTTGACAACCCGGCTCAATGGGATTACTTACTAATGCCGATTACTTTCACGAGAATATCGATGCGATAGAGTCAAACTGTCGAATAGTTTTAAAAACATAAGGGTAGGTAATACACAGGGACTTAAAACGCTACGTGATATAAAGAAGTATACATAAAAAAGTACTACAGCCAGTGCTACTACATTTGATAAGCTTTTATGTACTGCCATCACTCAGAATTGTCGAAATGTTATGTTTCCTGACAATGAGTACCAAGACACAGCGCTGTACTTGATAGTACCTACGTACATACATCAACACAAAACGTTTGAGAATACCAACAAAATAAAACTTCAAGTACAGTCGATGCCAAATTGTAACAAACATAAAAGTATATTAAAATATCTTCGGAGCGTTGGTCCCGGGCATGGTAATGCGGGTATTATCCGGTTGGCGCCGGAATTTACCGGCCACCTGTAACCGGCCTCTCGGTCGCCGGTGAAATTTTCATAGCCCTCGAGCCACGGAGGACTTGCGTCGAGTGTTTGTGCATTTTTTAGCGTTCCGGGAGGTGCTCGCAGCGCTTCTGGGAAATTGTTACTACTTCTGAAACGGGAAGATAAGTTTTGTTGCTTATGGAAACTTGTGATATTGTTGCTTCAGAAATGTAAATGGTCCGGACGTATTTACATATTTTCATCTCCAATTTTCTTTCGGAGCGTCAAGTATTAAGTGTCCTCAAAGAAATGATGAAACTTTTAAAAGTTTTTCTCAGAGGGAAATCTTAGAAGGAATAAATGGAGTGCCGCGTGCCTCCAGATCTTCGTCTCTGACAGTTAACTCGACGCAACTATTCGCAAACTTCTCCACTTTCTGAAGGAACACGTTCTATTTCATAACTTCGGGCGCCGCCGCCCGCCGCCCGCCGCCGTCGGAACTTAGTTCCCTTACTGGCTGCATTCATACTATCGCTTTACAATCCTGGAGTCCTGGTATGACTATGGAATTTCGTCATTTCACTCCAGCGTACATCAAACGACATTGTCGTGTCATGATCCCTACACTCGTACCATTTCATTTTATTTGTACCACAATGCTCAAGTTCTTTTCTAATGTCACCGTTAAATGTCCACACCGTCACAATCACAATGGCGCGAGAAATTATTACTATAACGGGCTACCAAAAAATCCATTGAACAATAGTTGCCCACAGGTGGCCCCTAAACATACACCCGGGTAATGCGAGTCGTTCCGGATAATAACACCATTCGCAGGCACCCGGTCGCCTTGATCCGGATCTCAGGTGAAATGACCGCGTTATACACGGCTGATGGTCCGGCGAGGGAGCCGGCCTTACAAAATGGAGTCAGAAGTAATAATAATTACAGAAATGGACGGTAAAACGAATAATTACTTCGCAGGAAGGAAGGAAATGAAGCTTTAATGGACGAATAGAACGTTACTAAACCTTTTTCCTGAAGTTTTCTCGAATAATTTATAGCCCGTTACAGATTGTAAGTATGTACCTAATTTATGTACATATTTGACGGCCAAGGTAAAGAGTCTTATAATTAAATTCCCCCAGAAAACTGTATCCAACATTTTAGTGTATGCTCAGCACGTGAAGGACGAAACCATTTAATGAATTACCTGTTAGTTAAGATATATTATTTCCACAGAATCTATCAATACTACAAGGCCATCAGATCCCCGTGCAATACATTGACAGGCACATCGCTCTCGTCCCATACATCAGCCGGCCGCGTCGCTCGATGGGTACAAATGAGCTAAACACGGGCACATTATAAATTCGCGCGTTACCAAGATACATGGCGCCGATACTTCCATTCATTAATTCAATTACGTGCGAGGTGTTATCCTTGCTTGTTAATTCACTATATGAGGTGGTGCTAATAGTGAAAAGACTTTAAGTAATTTGACAAAGGGTTCAAAATTCAGTACATTTCGAGTCAAAAGTATAATACACTTTTTGGAAAACAGTCATAATATGTGTACCGTATACTTATTTGTGGCCTGATTCTCTTACTAAACATATAAATAAGTAAAAAGCACACTTTTCTCTCCTAACTTACACCACCCGCAATCAGTTTTCCACGCGACAGTACAATAACGTCTTCAGCACTCAGGTACAGTCGTTGACACACTCTCATGATGTTTTATTGAATGTTAGCAAGCGATGGGCTGTCGTCTAAATATTTTATGTGAACACTTATTTATGTGATATGTGGAGTGGAGACACATTGCCGGTGTTATGCGCTGTGAATTATATATTCTGTGTGTCATGTAAACACATATTTGCATGGGTCTTTCATCAGTAGACAGTAGACATTAGTCTACTGTTGTCTTAAAGGAATGCAATGATTATGAATGGCTAGAACTACAAATGCTTCACTAACGCAACTTAACTTAAGCTCGCTTTGCTTATATGTATTGGCAGTCAGGTAATATAGACGCAAACCTGCCAAGTGTCGGGTGTACCAGCTCATCCTTTGTCGATAAACTGATATTTCCATCGAGTACTGGCACCAGCGTGATTACCTCTGTCCCCCCCGCACCCCGCACCCCTCGCCCCGCAGCCGCACGTGAGCCCAATGGCCTTTATGACTTTATCATGAGCCGGGATATTGAGCCGACCTGCCGGGATTTATCCGCCAGGCCGGGACTCCAGCCGGGACTCCGCGTAATCTGCCTCTAATAATGTTGCGAATATCTCGCTTTTTATTAATTTTCTACTTAAAAGATTTCACCGCGGCGGATATTACAGACGATGCGATTTATGTAATAACTTTTTGAATTTCCACGGGGAAATTTGGCCTGGAGGTGTGTTTAAATGAAACCTCGCTGCGATGTCAGCAAAGTATTGACCTACATGTGTCAGCTCCAAGCCGGTCCCATAAGTGAAATGCAAAAACATTACAACAAAAACCAAAAAGAAAAATTAATGAAATAAACAAAATAACTGCAAAAATACTTCCAATAAATAATTAACCAAACACGTGTTTATGCACACTTTATAACTAAAAATATTGAATTAATTAACACAACAAACACGTTCCCAAATGACCAAACTGCCACCGTTTACTTTACCCAGACACGCAGGGTCTCCAAAAAAACGAATCCTCTGACACCTCGAAAGTGATTAGATGATAATGAAATGTGAACAAATGTGTGTTTGTGTTGTAATCATTATATTATATCGTGTTAGAGGCGCCCTCTGTCGGATGCTGAGGTGAGGGAGAACGCACGGTGCAAGCGACCGCTCAGGTAACACGGTCGTCTGCTAATCATGTATCAGAATTATCAGAGTTTATTTTATTGCATTCATTTGGGTTGAACAACTGATAGATAAAGCGTTTAGCTAAGGTGTTCATTATTATTGATAGTTACTAAAGAAGTAACATTAGTAACATTTATTTCAATAATGTTAACTTCTGGGTGTAGACACCGTCCGTATAAGCTTGACTAAAAAATCGAAAAACTGAGCTGATTTGCACTAATTTATACAATTACGGTATTTTAGAAATCTGTAACATCTTACAAACAATAAACCTAAATCAAACTAGACTAAAGTTTTTACTACATATCAAAATTACCAAACATATTTCAAAGCTACCTACTACCTAAACAATCAAAATATTATGGCACACAACTCCAAAACCGAACAACTCGAAAAGTATGCAAATACGAACGAAAAAAAAAGAAGTTTGAATGAAATGAGAGGCAAAAATTCCAGCCAGTTGATATCACGGGCCGGAGGGACATAATTTATGTGCTCAATCATACAAGACGTATAAAAGTGTCCACCAGAATGTCGAGGGACACTCTCATGTCGTTATCTTCACGGCGCTAATTAATTAATGCGTCGACAAATATCTTCGAGTAAGATACACCGAGAGTATTTATTTCATGACTAATTCACGTCGTATAAATAAACAACGTTATGTTTGTTTTTTCGCTAAGGGTGGCCTAAAATGTGGGGCATGTTTACTTGACATATATATGTTGTGCTATTATACCCATTTAATACATAGAATCCGACAGTATATAGAATTATTCATTGCAATTCTTAACTACGTGTTATGACTGAGAATTTTCACGTAGTATAGGTATCCGCTTGTCCCTAGTATCTCTCATTAACTAGACTTTAAAAAATACCTAATTATAGTCGCTCAAATTGGTCTTTAAGTCATTATATTTGATAGAACTACTCTTCAGGGTGGCTTTTTTAAGGTATAAGCCGGTAAACGAGCAGACAGATCACCTGATGGTAAGCAATCGCCGCTGCCCATTGACACCCGAAACACCAGAGGCGTTACAAGTGCGTTGCCGGCCTTTTGAGGATTAGGAATTTAAGGGTTGTACGAAAGACTGGAGAGGAAATATTGGGCCTCCCGTAACCTCACTCACACTACGCAAGCTTTGTTTCACGAGTCTTCCACTTTATTACATTAGCATACATAGACAGATACGCTATATCTTTGATTTTGACAAAACACGTGTGAACTGTCACCGAAACCTCACCAGCGCTACTAGACAAACTTCAATGGAGACGTGTAACTTAATCAACGTGATATATATATCGCCACAGATTAATTAGCGGAACATTAAACGACGCACAATAAAGGCGTCGTGTCGGATATCACGGAACTCTCTCTACTAATTACACATCTGCCGGCCTGTCTGTCCGTCTGTCTGTCTGTCTGTCTGCTTGTTTTATATCGCGTTCGCTTTATTATTAGATGCTGTTTGCTAGCTTGTATTGGACATTCTTAGACGTCTGCCTTTCTATTAGGATAATTGATTAATCCGTTAGTTGGTTTTGACTTTGTTTCTTTTTTGGAACATTTTGGTCGTTGTTGACTGCGTCGTTTGTTGAGATATATGTGAGACTTTCGGCTTTTCTCGATAGGTTTTCACTATAAAACTCCCTAACTTTACTATTTACCGGAGACCCAATTTTCCCAATACCTAATACCCCTAAAGGCCAGCAACGCACTTGTAACGCCTCTGGTGTTTCAAGTGTCCAAGCGCAGCGGCAATAGCTTACCATCAGGTGATTCGTCTGCTCATTTACCAGCTTATTCCATAAAAAAACTATACTTGTAACCTTTTTACAATTCAGATTTTAAAGTGAATACAATTGTAGCAAATGTCTTACTATACTGGACTTCGATCCCTCTGTCCAATGAGTATTACGCCACTCCAGCGCCGACACTAACGCCATTCTAGATCATTGTTTATGTGACCAGCACTTGACCCGATATTACACTTTGTTTTTGCTCGACAAACTACCATATCCGTAATGCAACGACATAAGGTTTATTTTATTCTAGCATTCAGTGGAATATTCAGGTCAGATGTGAAGGCCAATTGATTATATGGGACGAGAGTTTAATTTCCAATTATCGTGACATGATTCTTTTATTTCAATGTTGTGGCGATGTATTGACACATAGATACAGGAGAATTGAATTAGCATGTTTCTATTTTAAAACGTTTATTCTTTTGCATGATCTCTATTGGAGGAAAATGGGAGGAAAGGTACGTAACGGTATACGCCTTAAATAACTTTTCATTCAACAAACACTTATCATTTGTTTTACAGTATTTTTAGTACATAATATACTTATTATGTACATTAACACTACTCCATCTTACCACTTGGAAGAGAATCAAGCGAGAATAACTGTACTTAAGTGACAAGTTACCATAAGGTCCACCATCGTTTCCGAAATTGAACCGATGCAAGGCATTAGGGCCAGCCGGTGTCCTCACCATCCGACAATATTGAGAAAAAAACTCACATTTACTTGAGTTTTTGTATTACTTATGCACCATGAAAAAAGGTCTTTGCAATATTTATAAAAATGAACGGATGAAGCAAGACTTAGATACCAGAAACCTGACTAAATAATCACTTTGAAATTAAAGGCTTAACAAGTAAAGCAAGCAATCGTCTCGCCCCAAACTTTAGCTTAATGCAATAGGCAATCAATTAATTCGTGCAATCAATCGCGGTGGCTAATTATCAAGGCGACACGTGTACGGTACGGATGCGGCGCGACCACGGCGCGACCACGGCACGGCAGCGGCGCGGGCACGGCTAACGAGGGCGGCCGCTAAAGCAATCAGCAATCAGCGAGCTACGTGCGGGTGAGCGGCGCCTGTGTAGCCGGAGCCGGCAATGTACACACGGCCGCACATCCATCTCCACACAACCAATCTATCTTGGTCTCGCTTTGTATGACCTCTCTGCACATTCAACGGTCAGGTTATACTGGTTTTGTATAGCTTCTCGTGTAGCCGTGTGAACACTGTACACTATTTATTAGGGAGCTCGCATTTTAGATTCACGTTGGAAAGCTTCTCCGTCCTAGTGAATTTTCGCCTTCTGGAAAGGTTTCTATTCGTTTTTCTCGGAGGGTTAAGTAACGAAATCACTCGTTGTAATAATTTGACTACATTCTTACAGGACGTGTATTTAATGATAGTGATAAAGATAATCATTTCATCATTAGATTTTTCATTTCAATATTAAAATTCACATTTCCTAACATTGCCCTTTTTTCTTTATAGGCTTTTCGTGTCAACCCTGAATAAATGTTACCAGCCGCTACTAATTCTCGGAAATATACAGACTGTACTGCAGTGGTGTCGAGTTGACGGGTGTCGCATGCACTTCTAGATCAGGTCGCAATGATAACTGGACATGCCTGGACTGTATGGCGCCTTGTGACACCACATCGCTACCTGATTACTCCTATATTTAGTTTTTTTATTGCTGAATAACATGACTTTATACAAATCCGTTCATTGTTCCTATGGGGAAAATGATAAGATAACTTCAGACCTTTTGAATTTGGGAAAAATCATTCAATGGCTTATCCCACTTTGTGCGAGGCTAGCGGGAGTATTTTTTACTGACTAAAAACCACCCCTTTCCTACTCCTGCTTTTCACTCCGGTAGTCCGCAGTTCCGGAACTCGTCAGACCTATTCCATAGAAAAATATTTCCTATGTTCCTAATGGAACTCAAAATATCATTGGTGACAACTATGAGAATGGTTAAAGACAGCTTGAGAGATATGCTAGTATCTGTACTACAACTACACTTCTGACACAAGTAATATTGTCAAGGTGGAACAGCATCAATCATTCCTTACTTCCCAACACTTTCCAATAACAAGTCCACTGTCCAGTGCTGACCAGTCACCACCACTCGAGCACGCCCACAATGACTGGCAACACTGACATCACTTCAGCCGTGAACCCTAACACAATATTTGACTTAAACTCGAAACAGTCAATACTAGCCATGAGTTCAAGTAACTCTCAAGTACTAAGATTTGGCTACGTCACGTTCGTCATCCTTGTTCATCAAATCGAGTAAAAAATTATGCATCTTCTTTGTATTTGTGTCATTTGGCATAATGTATCAAATTCAAAGTCAGCCACTTTTGAACTTCAAAATCTATCTTCTATCTTTTATCTTCGTATCTTAATCTGATCACTTCAATATTATTTATTTATTGTTTACTTCATTGTTAATGCGTGGAAACTTGGTCATTACTAAGCTTAAGGCAATAGTATCTCTCCTTGTTTCTTAAGTGCGTCCCTTTTTTAGGGTTGGGAGCCAAATGGCATCCAATGGAACCCTTATAGATTCCGTCATTTTTTGATTTTTCTGGCAAGAGGGAGTGTCAGACTAACTTACTAAAAACCACCCTGTTTCTTCTGCTGCTTTGAGCCGGAGCCCCGGTGTTATATGCGATTTAACTAGACCTTTCTGAAACGGAAAGATGAAGTTTTGATTTCTCAGTCGTTTTGTCTAGCCTTACCTTATGCTGTTACCTTACACTGTAGGACGCATTACTTTGCAAGTTTCAACCAAATTTTTGTACAAACAGTAAAAAAATCAACATTGCCTGTTTAACCAAACTACATTCACTGCCGCACTTATATCGAGAGCTACACTAACAATGTACTCGGAACATCAGTTTCGATGGAAAATTGACAAAAAATTAAAACTTCACATCACTGTGATGTTTGTAATTCGTCACGCGACAGTTTAAAAAGCTCGCATCACACCACGCACCACTATTGGTCAAACAATTGTGGACAAATGTTTGTGGTGCGCTCGTCACATGTTTGTATTGGTGCACCGTGCGTGGTATATGGTACTGCAGTACTGTGCTCTCTGCTACTGTTTGCATTTGTTTTTATAACTCGTCTGTGGAATTAGGGTGACTCCCAGTTTATGTTGATATGTAATTGTGGCGCGGTGCTGGGTGGCATCTCGTGTTACTTCGCTGTTTGTCTGCTATGTCGTTTCCAAATTTTGTTGTGGTTTTCAACTGATCATACACAATCTGTGTGTCCAACCTCATTATTTTGTCTCAATCGTTGGTTTATCATCGTCAAAGTAATAAGATTTCATTGCAATTTCTAAAATCGTCAGTAACAACGTGGAATCTTGAATGTTGAGTTGTGATTAAGAGTAACTAAAAATCACGGTTTGCTCACGTATTACTAATGGAGAAAAGCTTTACTAGTTTCGAGTCACAGAGGTACTCTTCATCATGAGCAGCGTGCGCAGACGCGGCGAAGTCGCGCAGCCTACTAATTTTTAGTTAATTTAGTACGTCTCACGAAAGTTATCATAAAAATATAAGATAAAGAGTAGTTTTAGAAGAAAAATCAAAATCTCCGCAATGCAGACAATCAATTTGAAAAGTAGCTAGACAATGAGATCACTTGCTAAACAAACAATGTGTGTACTTTGCACCGGCGTCGCTGGCTCCCACAATTACCCAATAACGTGGCTGTCACCGGCAGCAGTGATGGATGAGTATGGATGATGATGGCCACCGCCGCGCAGCGCCGCGCCGCGGATGTTCGCGTCGCCCGCCGCCGGCGCATTAACTGATTAACTTGTTCAAGGGACATACTCGGCATCAGGGTTTTAAACACTGGTAAGGGATGGAGAAAATTGTGAAGGTTTTGGCAAGGCAATACATGTCTGAAATAAGAATACTATAATGATATAAAACAGAATCCTTTTGAGCTTTCATTTACGTAATTTAGAAATGTAATGTTCACTTGGTCTTATGGTTTTGGCATTACTAAAAGGATATTGACTAACAGAACTGAGGTAAATACCATTTCAAGCTAGTGTAAGAGTATTACCGATGATAAAACCTCATAATAGCTCAAAGAACACAAGTAAACCATTGAACAGTTTACATGTAGTGCAGTAAAGTGTACGAGTAGTTGCAGTTGCATCGCACACACCGGTCACGTGGTACAATCACAACACACATACCATTGCAGTCCATTTTCCCTCACAAGTTCAGGAGTCGATAAACCTGTCAAATATAACTGGCCAGTTGCTTGATTAAACAACAGAGAAAACTGCAACATAAACGCAACTCTATCTTCCTTATTACATGGTTGTATTTTGTTTGTGAGATGTGTGGCGCTTGTGTCGTTTTGTGGCTGTGTAGTGGCAGTCGAAGGTGTGGAAATAACAAGCGAGGCAATGTTGTATATAAACTGTGGACTCAATCAAAACGTTGGCTTCTGGATCGGGGTGGTGTGTGTAGAGCGATGGTGCTCGTAGAGGGGGACTGCTTATTCTTGTTAGGAAGTAGATTATGCTATTAGTTAACTTGGAGAGAAGTAAGTTTGTAACTTCAGTTTGGTACTTTCAAAACTAAATCATAATGTGCGATAGTACGACTACCAAGAAAGCTTTAGCAAAAGCTTTAGCAAAAGCTTTAGCAAAAGCTTTAGCTACCTCATAATCAACTCAGAATTCTATTTGAAAGAAAATAATAATATTTAAAACAAATTCATTCATGCATTCCCTCATTCAATCATTAATTCATCCATGCCAATGAATAGATTACTTAGGCCTCCTAAAGATTCTTTCCTATCTAACAAAAATTTAAAGAAACATTTTTATTTAAGTGGCGATTGAAGGCAATAGATTCATATCTCACAACGAACCATTTTTGACGACATAAGTTTACTGACTGGCTGACTTCCTAACCACTAGCCCTTACCTGTACAAACACGTGTAGTAGTCAGACCTTCTCTACAAATGATGCGGTCTACAGTGAAATAGATGTCCGATACGGGAGCGATCTATTTGCGGCGGCGGACGGACGCCGCGCGCCGCCCGAGCACGCCATACATATGTTTACACCAAGATTCCTGTACGCTGCACCTATACGAGTACCGCTGCAGTCTTATACGTACACCTTAGAAATATGCGAGTCACATTTGCTGGAGTGACACTGTCTATTCAGAGCTAGGGCACTTTGTGTATATAAGTATAGGAAATTGACTATACGGGGTCGAAATAGTTAAAATATCTGCTTAGGAACTAACTTCCAAAAAGCCGGCAACGCACTTGTAACGCCTCTGGTGTTTCAAGTGTCCATGGGCGGCGGCGATTGCTTACCTGATGGTACTACGTCTGATCGATTACCGGCGTGTTTCATAAAAAAAGGAAATGAGATAGTTTCACTAGATCATCATTATCATCCAGACGACGAAGATTTCTGGATCCGAATATAGGCCTCCCTCAAGAGTGTATAAAAAAGGACGGGGTATGAAAAATAAAAATCTAGATAGTCCGTCATTTAGATAATTAACCATTAAATGACTCTGAGTACGGCGGTACATCACTATTTCATCAGCAATAAGTTAATGACCTAGTTAACAAAAAGAAGAGCACTCGTGTGCCGTCATTTATTGCCAACGACTGGCGTCTAGCACGCTAGCTCTAGGTTCAATTTACTAGTTGACGTAACAACCTGTTACACGATGTAGTTGCGAGCGTATTTATTTCCCCAGTAGCCAGTAGATACTGAGATAGCGATCACCAATCAACAGTCTCGGATAACATCTAACTTAACACCAGTAACTTGTAGCGCCTAAGTAATGTACCCGCCACGCACATTACTTAGGGTTCCACGGACACGGGCCGAGCCATCAACTCCAACCAACATTAAAATGTAAATACAATTTGATATTTTCGCAAGAATTTACGCGCAATAAGACAAACATAAACATATTTAGCAATAACATTAAAACGCGAATAGTTGCAATACACGCACGCATCCGTCGGCCTGCGCCCGCGCAGCACCGCGCCACTATAAATATATTCCTACCCTCGCCACGGCTTCCGTTCACTACCAACAATAAATAAACACACCAATTTAGACTCTATATTGTATAAAATTAGACATAAAATAAATTGTTTGTGCTTTCTAAAATGATTCCACAGTCAAAACATTAAGATTAAGAAAAAATACAGGAATATTTAAATTTTAAATATCATTTGGAAAATAATGTTACTGTTGACTCTTGACTCCATCACTTGAAATTAAACCTTATGGTGAAGTTGTACAGTCCAAAATGAAGTAGTAATTTTTTATGTTGTTTATTTGAAGTGAGGTAACGGGTGTCGATGTATTCCTCTGTTTGTATGCAGAGACATGCGCGTGCGCATCTATCTGTCAGAACGATGGCTAACGTAAATATGATGTATGCCCACTGCCGGGTATTGTGTGGTTTTACTTCATAACATAAAAATGTTAATTTATTTCCTACTTGAGTACCAGTTCCTTCATACATTTAAATATGGGTAGTATTGGGTAGAGTTTACGAGAATCTGATATCTTTATCTTATCTTTGAAACGACTAGACTGTGTAATTAAATGGATCTATGTGCTAAGTCTGGGTAAATGCAGGGTAGCACGAAATGCACAAAACTTGCAGCACAAGTACTAAATACAAATTCAAAATGTTACCGACATTTAGCATTAGCGTAGAAGTCCTTCTATAGAAATAAGATTTAAAAAATAAATAATGAAAGAAAAAATTACCTTATAAGAGGACTGTTTAAAAAAACGAACTCTATCTCCTACATACAGCAAGATCATCTCAATAAAAACGAAACAAAGACATGACCGTACACAAAGCAAGGAAACACACAAATAACATTTCATTAAGTGATTATAGAATGACAGATGACAATAATAAGGCCGGTTCCACACGAGGCGAGGTCCAAGTACCGGCCGTGTCAAGTGACAGTAAGCAAGTGTTAAATGATGGATGGGTGGCCGGCTCGCGGTGCCTGCTAACCAGCGGTGATTGATGGCAATTGAGGCTATTTGAGAACACTCCAAAGGGTTTCTGATTGTTTTTAATATTGTACCTCGTGGGAGTCGAACCTACTCATCTCCTTGTATTTCATCATCATAAATCATAGTCTCGTTACTAGCATTACTATGATTTACTCAATTGAAAGCGATTCAAATGTATATTTGAACGTTGAAAGTATTTTTATATGAGTATATGAGCTTCAAAGGAGAAATAAATCAATGATTTCTGTAATGTTCGTCTTTTATGTTTGGTGTTTATTTCTGTAAGTCTACCTCTATGATTCTAACGATTTCCTTTTTGATTTTAATGGAATTATAAATATGTAAATTAACATAATATTACGCCCTCGTCCAATGACACTAGTCAGAAACTAAAGCTTCTACAAAGATCCTCATACGATCTTATTTCTAACTTCGAAGGGCCTGTTTCACAATATCTGGATAGACGCTGGATCTCCCAGGTATATTTGGATTAAGAACGTAATTTGTATAAACTATTTGTCGCATAAGTTTATCGGGCACTTATACGAAGGTGGAAAAACAGTCGCTATACCTATAGAATGTACTTAATCCGATTAATAACAAACGCTTAAATTACAAAAATAATATCAGACTAGAATCGAATGGCGAGTAGTTACTAAAATCTGTCAATAACATTTCTTTAAAACAACATTACAGGAACACTGTACAGTACAGAGTACTGAAAAAGCAGTAAATACTGAAAGAACAACTGAAAATGGCGCGCCCGTTGACCCAGTAGTAACGAGCATTGTTCCTAACTCCGGCCCAACGCCGGCTGCGGAACAAAGGCGAATTCAATAATATTGTGTTTTGTTCACATTTTTATAATCACTAAAGAAACATGTCAACTGTTTTAATGGAAAATGCAAGTGGACTGTGGACAAGAATCTTGGTTCACTCCGTGAGTTAGACAAAGTATTATTAAGATTTTTTTAATTGTCAAAAGTAACATATAAAAATAGATTGCACGATTGATGCGGCGGCTTTTTTTAAGGCGAGGAAATCATCCAGTGTCTTCTCACGTCTTGGACGAGGCGAGAGGGTGTGTCAGACTCTTACTGACTAAAAACCACCCCGTTACTACTCCTGCTTTTCGAGCCGGAGCCCCGGTAACCCCGCTAGGTAGTCCGCAGCTCCGGGTCGGCATCAACCCTACTGGGCCCTATATATGGTGGTCTGTGGTGCGGTGGCTGGACAACCGACTGCCACGCTACGTATAGTGTGAACACACAACAATTTTTGTAAACCACAAATTGTTGTTTCGGGTCTAGGTGTAATGTGTATGTTTATAAACGCACCCACGACACAGGACAAAATCCTAATGTGGGGCAACTTTATTTAAAAAAATATCACGAAAGGATACAGGCTCTGCTTAATTCTTTGGTAAATGAAATGTATACAGATAATAAAAGAATTACATTGACTATGTTACTTAACCATTACAAATGCGAGCAAATTATTCCCCAGCACGCTTACACGATGATGTGTAAACGTCCGTTGGATCAGCAAACAGTCGGACTGAGGCTCGAGCACTGTTTGTGTGAACTGTGTGTGATTGCTACTGTGGTACAGCACTTCCAGGGTAGAAAGTTAGGAAGAGAGAGCCTGTACTGAGTTCTCTGTTGTCAGTCAAAGTTAAAGTAGTACAGTCCACTTAAGGTATGTTTAAACTACGATATAGAAATATAGCACTATACGCAAATCTAAACAGTCAATTTTGTGTCAGGAATCATAACCGATATCTCTTTCCAGGCAATTACGACTGCATCTACTGAATATACGAAATATTTTCATACATTGCGAAACATCGTCCACTTTTCAAAATTATACGAAAATAACTCTAAAACTAAGCCCAGATTTCTTAACGAGAATGCATTAAATCTAATATAAATTCATATAAAATATTGATATTTTAAACACACTAACACAAATCATAACTCAGTATAAATAAAGATTAATCCGCTGGCACAGTTTACGCGCCGGTGGTGCGTTTAGTCGCGGGATCGCGCGGGCAAATGTCGCGCGATCGAGAGCGAGCGCTATAAATATAACGCGCGGATTAAGTTATTAAGCTGTCTTGACGCGCGGCTGTTTACTACGGGCCCACTGTCAACACCAGACTTACATGTCGACAGACTATTCTGGAAACCAGATTGCAATAGTATTTAAATAAATAAATAATATTTTAGCTGAAACTGATTCGAAGAAGAAGAACACTAAGAAAAAGTGTAACTTGAAAATGTGTTCGTTATGGTGTTACTTTTTTAAGGGGTTTCCCCCTTAAAAATCATAATGATGACTTTCGTCATTCAATGACATCTTCCGCCTTGGGCGAGGCGAGAGGGAGTGTCAGACTCTTGCTGACTAAAAACCACACCGTTCCTACTCCTGCTTTTCGAACCGGAGCCCCGGTAACCCGCTAGGTAGTCCGCAGCTCCGTTTCGTTATGGTGTGAGGTGGCTAATAGTTTTACACGTATTGTGTATAAGACAATTTTGTGAGAAAAATCTATATAACTAAGTACTTTTTATAGATACAACAGTAGTTAAACAAGGAATCGCAATAGAAGCATATATTTGAGAGGGACCAAAACTTGCCATGAGTCTTTAGATACTTTATGAAATAAAGTTGCACTTCCAGAATAAGTCTCCAGCATATGAATCACAGCGTACCAACACAACGATTAGGTATTTAATTCCGAGCTTAACCCCCTGCCTACCCGGGCAGCGCAGGCGTGAATATAGCCGTTTATATTAATCACGGCTATTTCAGGCAATGGCGCGCCAATTAGTAATGTTGGTGATGATCTCCCGATGGCTGGGATGTGAATCGAAAGTATTACTGTATTAGTATACGATGCGACATCTGCCGGGAATTAGTTGCAGTTGAATAGTGCTGCTGCATTTATATCGGAAATATATTTTGATAGCCGTGTGCAATTGGGTGCACAAGTTAGGAAGCTGTAGTTTATATGAATAGCCTATCAATGTGTTTGCAGTAGGTAGAAGTAAAACGTTTAAAGAGGTGAAGATGGCAACACGAACCTAACGAACCGTACCTTTACATTTCATGTCTTAATACTTATGTTTCTCTTTATTTCATGTAGTTGTAGAGTAAATAGACAGAAATCTTTGAAATTCATTCAAACAGTTTGTAAGAATTCATTAATCACTCTATGCTATAATTTTTTTGGGACAAGCCCAGCACTACCGCTGCATCTCCTGTAAGCCAGGATCTACAGTAGATAACACCATGAAAACACCGGAAAACTGAAGTCCGGTGCGTACTAGAGACATGAATGACTGTCTTGGATCCCACAACTAAACAAATCTGAAGATATTATTAAAAGAGAATCTATGCTATCATATTATCATGAACCATATTTTAATTTCTTGCGTCTTTTCACATACAATAACCTCGCAAATTCATACTACAACATTAACAAAATCACGCCCACGCCATGTACAAAAAAGGCCAGAATAAAACGAGTGTCATTTTACGCACAATTGCAGCATCTGCTGAGGAATCCGATATTCCATCAGTTTACAATATAAGGCGGGCCACTCCCGCCACTTCATGCCATTGTGTCGCAGCCACAGATTACACGTAACGACTAACGTCTCCGATCCTCGCCGGATTTATTCAGACGGACAGAGTGACAAGTCATAAGAGCTTTATTCTACTGTGAATGCGACTTAATGCCACGCAAAAAATCTCGTTTGACGTGTCGGAGCGTATTTCCACTGTCGTTTAACGTATTTGAATTAAATCACGTTTTTCAGAATGTATTTGAAGACACTTTATTTAATAATATGCATAATATAAATGCTTTTCTTTAATATCATTTAATAAGAATCCATAGGCTACAGTTTTGTTTATAGCTGTTTACCATTGAATTAAGTTTAGCGCATCAATAAAGTAAACATCAATCAAATAAGTTTAAACACAAATTTCAAACGGCTTAGATTGTCAAAAATAAGTATGTCATTTATGGGATTCTGTGTTAAATGTTATAATAGAGTTCCAATGGAAATACAGAATCTGAATGAATCAAAATTTAAACTATGTATTAAAAAAACGTTATGTAGACAAGCATACTACAAACTAAATGATTATATAGAAGATAAAAATGCTTGGAGGCAAGCTGGTCCGGCTCCACAGGATAACTAATAAAACGTAGTAATATAACCATGTTATTTCGATGTATTCTGTACTTTATACAATTATTGTAAATGTGAGAGCCCTGTAATTAACTGAAATCAAATTAGACTAGTAGAATGCATTTATGTCAGCTTGGAGTTGTCATGCTCACTCAAAGGTCTCATTGGCGGTGGCACGGGCATTGGATCGCTCGATTCCCTGCAACATGGTTGAGTTGGGCGGTGCTGGTGTACGTGTCATGTTCGTGAACGGGCGCTGTCAACTGGGACTGGTCAGCTCCGGACTGCATTAATTTTTATTGTCCTCTAGGTTATTTTCTTTTTCTGTCACTTTGACTGTATATAAGTTTTACATTGTTCTCACATAGCTGAAGTAATCGAAACAATGTAACCAAGAATTGTATTGTAAATCTGATTGAAAAAGAGTAACCTATGGAGTTTCTTGCTCGTTCTTCTCCATAGGAATCTACACTTTGGAACGAGCAAATAGCTTCACCAGAGGACTGACCGACAGACAGACGTTATTAATATTATTATATTTGCTTTGACGTTCAAAAGTGCCTTCCTGGTCTATTTGAAATAAATGATTTTGACTTTGACTTTGACTTTGCTTACTGATAAATCATTGAGCTTAAAGAATTATCGTCCCGTCCGTAACAATGGACACAGCGTCCACTAACAAAGCAACGCAACACAGTAGCGTACAAGACGCGCGGAGAATGGGCCGCCCTAATGCGCCAATTGTTTGCCGATACACCGTCATAATGTTGTGACGTACTTACACTCCCGTGATCCGCACTATTGTGGCGTCAGGTAGGGCTGCCTTAACATTTATTTCATCTTATTTTACATATTTTTATAATAACTATCGTGAGACATACTTAATTGACTAAAAATCACGATTGTTGAGAAAAGCTCTACTAGTTTCAAGTCACAGCGGGAGTTTTCATTATGAGTAGCGTGCACAGACACGGCGACTTTTATAAATTTTTGTTCATCTGATTTTGTTTTAGAAATGCGATTGGGAAAGTTCAGCAAGTAATAAACTCTCCAAATTCTTTCATTTTAATACTGTACTGTAGATACTGGATATTAATTTTAATAAAATAATCACCAAATCAAAATAAACTTCAGAAAATGACATAAAATAACTATGAAATTACAACATTAATCGGGCTTTGATCTCACAATTATGAAGATTTGATCGATTCCCATCTACTCGCGGTAGACGGAAATTGAGCGAGTGATCGCGATCGAGCCTCAGCTCTGTCGACTGTTACTCGATTAAATAAAGTCGTTTGAAAGTTGTTATCGCCCCACCAGATTAAGGGGAGAACTGATGTAGGTCACTGGGCTACAGGAAAGAACATCAACGTTTAGCAAATATTATGATTCGGAATTTTAAGAAGTTTTGTTTGTCGAAATTCATGATGCTAATGTTGAGTATAAGGCTATCGGTGCCTCCCTCCTCTCCCTGGAACTGATAGATGTATATAAAACCGAGTAGAGGTACCAAACACGGGCATAATTCTGGATTTAATTATTTCATACATATCGAAAAGTAGCTTTACTATAACTCTCTGCTCACCCTTACAATAAGAGATGCAACAAAAAGCTAAAAGACACGTGATAAAAAGTTAAAAAAAGTATTTAAGGAAATTCCACTCCATTTGAACAACGCGAGCAGCGCGCCACCCCTGCCGTAAGAACAGTGAACTTAATAGAATCGACGCACATTATAGAATTTGTGCATTTAATTGAGTGTGAACGAATGAAAGGAACAATTTGACTCGGATGACGCCCTTCCGTGTCAGATGACGTCACGTTAAAAGCTTAGTGATGTTCATTGTGAACAAATTGACGAAAATACATGATCCGTGTGTGGGGTAGCAGATTGTTGTGTTCACATACAACAATGGCGTGAAATCATAATGTAAAAATGGATGTTGTTGGAGGCCTTTTATAAAGGTGTTGCTTTGACTGAGACGATCGCAGCCACACAACTTTTCCTTCTGTATCGTAAATTCGCCGAATCCGAGACCTTATTACAAATCATACGAACATTTCGCTCTTTATACAATCCAATTGAATTTAGATTTATATTTGACAATCTTACTCCATAAATCCTGGAAAATTTCCAGACATTTTCCAATAATTTCCAGCTAAGCTCTTTCGGATTTCGTTTCATTGAACTGAACTATGAGCATGACTTATGACGCGGAACGTCGCGTCGGTTACCAAACTATGACGTCACACGCCACTCGATGCAGTTCTATAGCCTCGTCTGCAAAGTTTACTTCTTCTAGAACTACTCAATAAAACTGGAAAAGCAATAATACTAACATTTAACACCCTAATCACGATTCCAACTCTTAATACCCTTAGTACGAGTTATTTTGACGTTTAAAGTAATGGAAACGAGAGCCCGTTCGGCGCTCTGATTGGTTGGTTTATTCGAGCCCGCCAATCAGAGTGCCGAACGCGCTCTCATTTCTATTACTTTAAACTTGTACTAAGGGTACAGTTATTAAAAAAAAAGCCAATAACGAACAACGGACAATAACAGTTATTGTAAATTAACAAACACAATAAAAATAAAAACAATTGCACGCCAGCGCCACTCGTTATTGTGCAAATAAAAATAGCACATTCCCGGCCCGCCTTGGGTTCACTTTCGTCGCTTTAAAACGAGTTTTAATTTAATTCCATTGGAGTTTATTATTGTGTGATATAATAGATTAGCGTCGGAGCTGCGATCACATTAACTGTGATTGTAATCACGTTACTCTGTTACTTTTTGAGTATTTGTAAACATACACGCGTGTCACTTTCAACAAGATTATGTTCTGTTTTAATTTAATGTCAAAGTTAGCTTTAACTTGAGTCTTGATCTTTTCTCGAAGAGTTCCTCCTGAAATCTCCAAACTTCAGGAATGTATACTTGACACTGTATTCAATGATACTTAAGTGATGATCGCTAAAATCTCTAGAGTACCTAATATACCTTAATGTAACATTAGAACTGTTAATTCTTAAGTACTAATGTTAGTGTTAGTGACCATATCAGTTTAAATACTTATATACCTTAATAATGTAATCGTTGAAACGGGCAGTAAAACACTTATTATTTAGAAATGACTTTACAATCCTGAATATTCGGCCAAAACGAAATCTATTTCTACTAATTACTTGTTCTATCCTCGAAATAGTAGCTAGAACAAAGACACGTCTGTACTAGAATAGCAGACTACTTACTGTCGTGTGCTTGTGCGCACATAATGTTTGGCTATAAATCTGCGCAATGGCAGCCGGACCCGGAACCCGGGTGTTTAGTGCGCATGCGCCGCACCGCGCTGTCAATACAGGAAGCGGTCGCGCAACCGCGTTACGACCAACACAGCTCCTGTGACACACGGGCTGTTGTGGACAGACAACATGGAGGCAAACTCAATTAGACGTCATTATATCTATGTCAAGTTGATTTGTTCCTGGGAAGCACGGTACAGAGGCGCAAATATTGTCGTATAATTCAAAAGTTCCAAATTGGTTATTTATTGTCGTTCTTCGAATGAAAAATCCAATTTAACAGATGACTAGAGTAGAATTTCGGTTTTCAATCTTAAAAACCGAAATCCTTTACCTTTACCTCTGGCACTAGATCGTACCAAAGACAGACGTCAAAGGGACGCTCAGAATAAGTTTAGCTACCCATCGCCTGGTATCGTGTGTCCCATCTAATATAGCGGGGCAGGGTAACAAGCGGCAGCACTAATGTGTCTAATTATTGTGTTTAGTGTAAACATCGTGTAAACGCTGCAATTGCCCCATTCGCCTCGCACAGGACGTCGTTACGCGCCTCGTGCGCCGCGCGCCAGACCACCGACCACGAACCAATGGTACGTCGGATCTATTAGATGGACACGCATCTTGTCTAATGATTATCTTGACAAGAACAGACATCAGACCTACACATATGAACTCTAGTAAGCTAAGAAGAATATTTTGTAAACAATCTCGCTATGTGCTGTAGTCTGATTCGCGCATTCAATTCCAAAACGCTAACTACTTTTTCTAGTTGACCTTATAGATCTATTCATAATATTATGTAATAACAGTGTTGTATTTACGTTCAATGTAAATCATCATGTGTATATTGTATCTTTGCTAGTAATTAAAAAACATTTTACAACACTATTTTTGTGTCCAGTATCACAAAACGCCAATCAAACGAAATACAATACACCTTCAGCACAGTCTTCTAATCAAAACTATTCCCTATTAGGAGTGTCCGTACTCTAGTATTTGCCATTTGTTTAACATTGTTACATGTTGATCGTGTCCTGAGAACGTGTCTGGGTGGTCTGTCGCTGGTGTCTGCAAAAACCTGGCTACATTAAAGTTTCACGGTGGTCGGACAAGTTCTGGTAAAACAAAAACTTGTCATAATATCGACAATGAAGACACTACGCCTCATTTAGGACATGTACTGTATATTTGTAACATACCTCTCTTAATTGATTAAAATTGTTTGTGAACGTAAACTTAGTTCTCAATTATAATTATGTTAGTAACAATATTTGGCTCTAGTTTGTAATCTCTCGGGTGTTTAAAAGTAGCTCTAAATCAAAACTTATACACAAATAGCTCTATAAGTACGTAAATAGAAAATTTAATAAAGAACAAATTACATACGAAGTAAAGGTTTGAAAACATTTGCTCAAACATAAAGTTCATGAGAAAATCACTTCTAATCGTATAGCAACTTCAATCTCTATTCAATGAACATTACATTCATTGATACAAGCGCAGCCAACATTCATTCAATCCCAGTACACTAATATACCAGTACAGCAGTACACTACACTATCATCCACAAGATTAACGGCTCACCTTCAATCTCTGAATAACTCCGCTTATCTCTGACTAAATAAATTACTCTCGTTCCAGATAACTGACATCGACGTCTACGCATCAACTGGTGAGTTTTTATCCAAACACATTAATATTCATTGATAATAACCTTATCAGTATCTTAATTAGTAGCCAATCAATACTAGTCTTTATGCGGTGGAGATAAGAGTCGTGTGATGTAAAGATGTGGCGGGAAATGGCGGCCACACGCAAAGTTCGCGTCGTTGTTAGTAAGAGTTGACACGCGGTGGGCGTAGTACATGCTGTGCTCACATAGACCAGGTGCTGATGTGCAGACCCGATGTTCTACCTATACCCAATCCAATCACTCGACTATAGAGTAAATGTGATTCCTGATCCGGATCTGCGGACTACCTAGCGGGTTTACTGGGGATCCGGTTCGAAGGGCAGAAGTAAGAACGGAGTGGTTTTTAGTCAATAAGAGTCTGACACTCCTACCGCGTCGCCCAAGGTGGGAAAAGCATTGGATGATTTTCCACCTTTAAAAAATACCCTATGTGATTGCTAGTGTTACTGCGAACCCATCTTGTTACCAGAATAGAACTAAAATGGGTACTAATATGTGGTTAACCAATCTTCAAAGTCACAGTAAAGTCACCCATCAATAGTTCACTGCTAGTGTATGGGCTCCCTTTAGACTATCCATAACAAGATTTGCCATAGCAGGTATCTATGCTTAGCAAACGGATTGGAGATCGTAGTTTAATAAGTTCAAATTTATCAGAAAGCGCAGCCGAACAGCAGCGTAGTCTGTCATAACCCTGTGAAATTCTAAAACAGTTCCAAGTACTGTAAATGATATTATTTATGGCCGCATATGTCCCATCTACAGTAATTGCGATCTATAGCCAGATGTGACAATAGTTAAGTTGGCGACTTGGCAGGCTGCGCGGGCGCCGGCGTGGGAGGCGAGCTTACATGTAAATAATAAACCAATGATTTACCCACGTGCCGCGGGCCGCGGGTAAATGCTCGCTAACTAGCCACTACTTCATGCTCCGTCTGGACATTTATTGTGCTGTCGCTATTCATAGCCCACACCCGTACTATACTACATAGTACTAATTACACAAAGTACAGGTATAATACAAAAATCAAGAAATTTTGTGAAATAACTAGCTAATAGTATGTTCTTAGCTTATTTCGTACCTTATACGCAACCACTTTTGTGAAGACTACAAAGTATTTATAACCCTTTGCTATATGATTTTCACACATTTTTTTTAATCTTACCAATTAACCTGGTATCTTGGAAATAATAATCATCTTAATCTTCAAACCTTCAAGAAAAGAACGTACTCCTTTTTAAAAGGCCGGTAACGCACCTATGACTCCTCTAGTGTTGCGAGTGTCCATGGGCGGCGCTGATCGCTTACCATCAGGTGACACGTTTGCTCGTATGCCACCTGTTCCATAAAATAATCTATATTATAATGCTTCTTTATATTTATTTCTGAAACAAATAAGGTTAACTATATTCCTCTAAAGGTAGAGAGAGTACACTGCGATGCGCGGGCGCCAGTGTGGGCGGGGCCCCTACCATTGTAAGTACTGTCGCAGATGTAGGGCCATGTGTGTGCTGGATAGAGGTCAGGAGCTTTTGTTGGAATTGTTAATGAGATGTCCCATTAATCCATATACTCGTGGTAGTGGTACTTACATACATAAAGTGTGAAGATGATTCATAATATGATTTAAATGAAACTACAAGTAGTACTCGTTCACAGAAGCATAATACAACTAAATATTTTAACGAAACCGAAAATTAAAAGATATACATTTTCTTTTCAATTTATCATTAAATTAAACACTTGAGTATCAGACTCCGGATTAAGTAAAGTTACAATATCTATCTATTCTTTATATTATCGGGATCACTTGTATATCTTAAATAATTACAAACACAATCAATGGCATCTCGTACAACTAGCAAAATGTTAGCACAAACTGTTCCGTGTGGTCGTGTAATGTCTCTAACGAAATTAATTATTTTGACTAATTCAACTGCTTACTAACGAGCCTTGAATAATTTACATTCGCTCGCCTGACAATAACTATTAGCGTCAAGCAACGTGCGCGGGCGCCGATGTGGGTGCGCTTAAATAATGCACGAGATTTTGTCATACGCGCCGATCGTGGGCGCACAAACAATACTCAATATGTCTGCGAAACTGCAGCCCTAATATAGAACCTTCGGATTTTTGTTTTACTCTTAGCTATTGATACTTGTTGAAGTAGTTGTATCTCGACTTAATAGGTTAGTATTATAATAACCGCCCACAATCAACGCACAATCACTAAGAGATCGATTAAAGTAGATGAAGCGAAAGAAGTATGCCAGAATCGTGTCATTTGCAGTCCCATCGTCTCCTCCTCCTTACCCCATTGGGAGACAGACAATATGTATAGGTATATAATTATATGTGTAGCTACTGAATTAACAACTTATTATTGCGAAATTTCCTTAATATAATAAGTCACGATCATAAGCAACTACAAAAAGGAGATGCCATAATATTAGTGTGCACTGTGACACAAAAAAATCCGTATAATGTGACCGCTGGATGGAAAATAGGGAGAGGCATGGTTTGTAACGGCTCGTGGTACGTCCGTAAAGTGTCACGCATTATGTTAAAGTAAGTCTAGTTATGATATCCTTTTTGTAAATTTCCTTCATGGCCAGGACATTAAATATACCTGTTTAAGTTTACAGTCAAAGAGGCAGAAATAGAGTTACTAACCACTACTTAGTACCACACCAAACCGTTCACCTTAGTAATGGTTTTCCCTAACACTAAAATCTAAATGTAGATGCAAATGAGGTTCTATGCACGTACAGCCGAAGTCTCATAAAGTTCTGTCGGAGACGGGACATGGGAATCGTGCAGTCTGCGCATGACATCAACTTGTTCTTGGAAGCGAGGAGTCACGGACACACGGAGCCACGGGGGCCGGCGTTCTGCGGCCTGACACCAGCCTCGTCATGTTTTCCTCAGTAGGTACCAGTATGTTGGTATATAGGACGTTGGTAAATGTGTCAGATGCGAATGGTCTTTGGGTATATGTATGCGAGTGACTTAAGGATCCAGTAACTTCATTGCAAGATTAATTATTATGTTATCGGCTTACTCATGTAACTGTTTGACGAGGAACTTGATTAATTTCAAGCCATGCTAGAGGCTCATATTCATGAGCAGCATTCCGCGATGAACTGTTTAATGTTCATCCGTGATTATGGCGCTTGCAACAGTGCCGAAATATCGGAAACTCATATGGTAAATATCCCGTCTTAAGTTCTAATGATAGTCTTAGTGACCATTTCAGATTTAAATTCTTTTTGTGTATATATGTATTCCCTGAAGATATCTTTGTAATGATATTAATAACAACCCTAAAATTATCTGTTCAATAATTAGACTAATTATATAAGTTACTACAAAGTCCACCTCCACAAAAATACTAAGTAACGTAATATCTTTCCAAAATTACCAATAGCCTTTAACAACATACTGTATAGACCAAAGAATGCTCTCAAACAAGTGTCGATGCTAAAAAACTGACACAAGTAGGTACTTGTGTCTCACCGCAAGGACTTAGGAGATTTATGCAGTGCCTCTAAATGTCAAGTACCAACGTTTGATTCCAAGAAATATGCGGCGTTAAATCATTACCAATTAATATTATATTATATATGTTTTCTCACAGCCATCGCAAGGTTTTTTAGGTGTTTATTCAAATATTTGCATTCATTAACGTATTTTAGAGTGTTATATAACCTTACTGCTGTATCTAAGAATGTAATATGTAAGAGATTATTCCATAGACTGCACGGTTTGTGTTTCAACTATCACTTTATCAAAATTAAATAAAATCATCTCAGCAGTCTTAGACGTAAAAGCGTTACAAACAAACTAATGGATAATGATAATTAATATGTATAATAATATCACTTAACATAATTAAAGACAGACAATACTAAAACCAGATGTTATTATTACTAAGATTGTCACAACATACGAGTAGTTAACCCACAACATGTTTCACATCGATTCAACGCTCGGTACCCATATTACCCAGCCTAGCAATTTAATGTTCGCCAATCAATTCACGACCTTATTTACAATTCCACAGAGGTATTCTCGTAAACTTTTAGTTGTTATCTTACGTGTCGAATCGAACACTTGTATTTATCGCCGTGTGTCGCTCACAATCAAATCGACGCCTGCGCCGTATCGCACGCTGCCAGCATTCTCGATCACCTCCGATTTAAATGCAAACTGTCAATGCATGGTATTCAACAAGAAGAAGTATTTTAATCTGGGGGCACGGTAGTGCCCCCGCCAAGACGAGCCAAGCGAAGCGCAAGGGCACTACCTACCTTTTCTCGAAGCGCTTCGTCGTATTTTTGAACCTTCATAACTTGAGTTTGGGTTATACCAGATAAACAAAATTTTCAGGATATAATGTCAGTGGTAGACTTAATAAACCTCTAAAGTTTCAATTGCATAGCTCTTATACTTTAGATTTTATTGATATCTAAAATACCCCGATTTCGTCACTCACTCACTCACTCACTCACTCACTCACTGATGATCAACAAAATTCTTAAGGTACTTCCTGAAGTCCTAGAAAACTGAAATTTGGTATGTAAGCTAGTATTAGTACCCAAACAACAAAAAAATCCTAAAACTTGGAACTTTTACCCCCCAACCCCTTAAACTAGGGGTGAAAGTTTGTTCGAGACTTCCGCAACTTTTGACGCTAGAGGTCTGAATGCGGCCGCGGAGGTATTTCCTGCTTGAGATCTGAAAATTATACACAAGTACATAGAACACAAACTTTTCATCAAATCAAAACATTATCCTACCCATAAGTACTTAGATATGAATAATATTACTACACTTCACTTCGGTAAGTGTTTATTAATCAACCTATACTTTTGAACATAAGCATCGTAAGTATAGTATGCGCCAACGCCCGCCGCCTGCCCCTCGTCCCCGCGCAGTAGCTAAAAATAATCGGCCCGTCAGCGAGCGCGGCACCCGAACGCGGGCAGACGCGCGAGGGCAGACGTCGTTGACGGTTGTCTCGTTGAATGAAAAGTTTTCGGAATATTTCGGTGATTTAAAAGTTTACTATCGCGGAGGTAAAAACCATTTGCCTAATATTTAATTGTTAGTAGTTTAGTAGGTAAAGGTTTAGATACTAGTGTTTTAATTTTCATTGATAAAAAGTATTAGGATTACGTTTCCAATTTTCTTATAAATTTAGTAGTTTAGTAGGTGAATTTGTCGCTCATTTTATCTTTCTATCATAAGCAACCTACAAAAAGAAATGAAATCCCACAAAAACATTTCATGTTAAATGTTGCCAAGACGAGACCATATAGCTCGCACTGTCAAAAAGTAATCAGATCCCGTGTAGAGCCAAGTTTCTAACCCTATACTTTTGAACTGGCGAGTTGGCCGCACGGAAAGAGTTTAGAAGATTGAATAGATTTTTAAGCTCAAGCCCATATGACGAATAGCAAAAAGTCCGTGCGGCCGACTCGCCATTTCAAAAGTATAGGGTTAGAAACTTGGCTCTACACGGGATCTGATTACTTTTTGACAGTGCGAGCTATATGGTCTCGTCTTGGCAACATTTAACATGAAATGTTTTTGTGGGATTCCATTATCCTTTTCTTAATATTCCCATTAATAGGTAACTATCATGATATTATTATACATACTAAATTAATTAAAGACACGGCTTACACACGTGAACTATTCGTGAAAAGCTCTACTAGTTTCAGGTCACACCGGGACTCTTATACAATAATAGCTTACGCGGGATACTTCTCGCAAATCTGACTTGATTGCATGGTTGACGCAGAGCTGGGTAACCGGATCAACTCGTTGTGTGATCCACAAATTGTTGTTTCGGGTCTGGGTGTCATGTGCATGTGATATTGTATATTTGTAAACGCACCCACGACATAGGAGAAAATCCTAGTGTGTGACAACGTTTTTGAAAAATAACATATTATTTCCCATACAAGACATACTACATGGTACTTTTTGTCATAGTCAAGTCTCTCATATATTTCCTCTTAAATATATCCTACTTAACATGGTTATGTAACACAACTTGGTTCAGTTAACCGTCTTCTACTAGGTACCTATTTATTTAGCAGTTATTTTTTTATTACCTTAAGTAGTTTTATAGTAGGCAATAGGTACAACACAAAGCGATTATTCAAGACATAAAGCTAAGACAATGGGATGAACGTCGACAGGCTGATCGATTGATAGATTGCCTGTCACTCAGCGAGATTTGTACATTACTTGAATACAAATGTTCAGCAAAAAATACAATAAAAACTACAATAAAGGTCATCTCTAAGTATACATCAATATATATAATGCTTGTATATGTATGTGTATATAGCCTAAAGCTGTATCTTTATATCGGAGTCGGTATTGTTGGTAATATTAATTGTTCTGGTCCGTAGATGTGGCATGACTCACGACTGATTATCTCAGTAACTTATGATGTTGTGTGTAACTTGTTTAAGTATGTGTGATGGCTATGATTGATTTCCAATCCAATTATTTTTAGATAGATCCACGTTCATGTAAAATATTATTTATTTTTCCAATATTTGTTTTTAGCTTTTATGTCTGTATGCATACATACAGTCAGGAGTACCGTATGTCCTTCAAAATAACACTCAGAAAAAAATGGAATTACCTAGATACATTTTTTAATTTTTTATCCTTAATAGGATGGCGTTTAGCCACCATCTCGCCTGATGATAAACGATGATGATATTCTTATGTAGCTCTTTACTTTACCAATGTAAGTAAGAAAACGGAGCGAAAACAGTGAACTGCGAAAGAAAATGATTCCGGTCATAAAAACGCACTCTCCTAAATATTTTCACTTCCTCCATCTACATTAATCATTAGATTACTCACAAACGAAGTAAGATCGAACATTAGCCAAAACTTGGTGCCTGGTGTAGTCAAGTGCAGCTGAGCAAGCAGCCGCCTCCACACCGCGGAGTGTGACACCCCGTGCGAAACCTGGCTCATGTTACTGGCAGGGCTGACTACTCACCACGAAATATCATTTTATAACTTGACCTCAATTGCTTGCTATTTTTATTTATTTTATAATTTTAATGTAATTTTTTTGTAATGTATAGGTATAAAAACTTTATCATAATTATTTTGACTAAAATATTTACAACTTAAAAATAAAAAGAAAAAAAACTAACTAACTTAAAGTGTCAGCATACTATTTAAGATTTTTGCTTAAATATTCCTCATCGGAGTCGTAAGATAGGGTATTTCTACGTTGAATGGTAATGCTAAACCGTTGACCAAGGTAGTAGCCAACCCTGAAGTGTCAACCATCTTCTTTATAATATCTAGTGCTTGCTATGATATCGTTGTATGTAATTTCTTGTTTGTAAGTAACGCAATGGTTTACGCAAATAGTCAACGCTATAAGTTTAATTTACGATTATCAGTTTAATTAGTCCTTAGCCAACCTTTAAGGGCTTCAGCTTTATAGCTGCACTTTACTGATCAGCATGCAGCTGCAGCACATTTTAATTATTGTAGTAAATCATGGAAAACTGGATATTTTGCAACGATCGATGCCGTGGTGAAATAATATCTACTATTGATGTGATGTAAGTTTAATTATTGCATACCTGTACCTCTATCATGAATTTGTTTTTACAACGCCTCTACCGTTCACCTGAGGAACTAAAATTTGCCATACAAAAAATTTACGTCGTAACTAGCGACTATCGATTTTTCTGGTGGTAGGCTTCGGCCGACGGCATTATAACCACCCACCGAGCAAAACCGTGTCGCCAAGCGGCCTAGCCGTGTTCCGCCACGATGGTCGGTGAAGCCGTATGAGAGGATGGGTCGAGATGTTTGCTCCACTATGGGTAGACCGATCTGGCGCGCGCTGGTGTAGCTTCATCGGGTGGCCAGTCGCGGAGGGTAGCGGGATCCGAGGCACGGTGCACCGGTGGGACCGCAGATAGTTGGGGGCCCGATCAGCGTGCTAGCCACACGTGAAAGGCTGCCCCGCCATCTAGCGAAAAATCCCATGGATACGCCATCGTGCCGGTTGGCGATCGGACGAGAGGGCCCGATGGATATTCATGGGGGGGCTCGGGCGTCCCCGCAGTCTCCAGGCTGGCTTCCCATTGATGTAGCTAACTGCAGTGCGCGTCTGGGGTCGCCTGTGTGGAGGAACATTTCACTGCCATCCTCTCAGCAACCTCAAACTCATAAAATGAAAACAAGAGCAAAGAAAAGGGTTCAACAGCGGCTGCACTCCCTCTCCCTCAAAGTGCACCTCTCAAATATTCGAGGCTTGCACTCAAATATCAATGCGGTCCATCACCACCTAGAGACCGAGAACCCCACGCTCTTGTTTCTCTCGGAGACCCAGATCAGATGTCCGTCGGACGTATCATACCTGAACTACCCAGGCTTTTCCCTGGAGCACAATTTCGTTCCCCGCGCAGGCGTATGCCTATACGTCCAAGACGGCATCTGTTACCGGCGTCTCCGAAACTTTGAAGACCCCAGTTTTTCAACCTTGTGGATACTGGTGGACACAGGGATGGAGAAAATTCTCTATACCTGTGTCTACCGGTCGCACAGCGGAGATTTGGAGACGACCAGATTAGCTCAACACCTTGTGGAGACGGCGGATGCGGCTCGGCAGAGGTACCCTTCGGCCCAGTTGGTGTTACTGGGGGACTTTAACGCCCATCACCAGGAGTGGCTGTTCCCATACCAGTGCACTGACCATGCTGGGAGGGAAATGCGTAAGCTTGCGCTAACGCTTGGCCTGACCCAGCTGGTCCAGGAGGCCACAAGGGTGCCCGATGTCGACTCGCACACTGCCAACTGCTTAGACCTTCTGCTGACAACTGATCCAGACAGCTACTCGGTGTCAGTTTCTTCACCCTTGGGTAGCTCTGACCACTGTATGGTGAAATCCGTATCCACGTACTCCCCACCGGATCCTTGTCCCAGAGGATCTCGGCGGATGTGGCGGTACAAGTCAGCAGATTGGGATGGGATGCGATCTTTTTTTGCATCCTATCCTTGGCGGCCTGTCTGCTTCTCTACTGAGGACCCGTCAGCTTGTGCGGATGCCATAACGGGGGTGTTGCGTCAGGGCATGGAATACTACATTCCATTCTCGGACACGACATCTTTCGGTGGGACTCGTCCATGGTTCGATGCCGACTGCAGACGTGCTGAAGCGCGAAAGCATGCGGCATACTTGGCATGGGCGGATGCCAGGCGTCGTAGGGCTGACGACATTCTTCAGAGGAAGAGAGCCTATAACCGGGCTGCCAAGTCATGCAAAAAGGCATTACGGATGGCTCGGTTCAACCACATTGGCCGAATAGGGAACAAACTGGCTTCTTACCCAGCGGGTAGTAAAGCGTTTTGGTCCCTGGCCAAGGCGGTTGAATCGAACTTCTGCCGCTCTTCACTCCCACCTCTCCTGGGGCCTAACGGGACACTGGCACACACCGCGGTAGAGAAAGCGAACCTGTTTGCTTCTCTATTTGCGGAATCTTCACGTCTTGATACTGGTGGCGCTTTGCCTCCCTCTCTCCATAGAGTTTGCGAGACGAATATGTCAAAAATTCGCATACGACAGAAGGAGGTATATAAGACGTTGCGTAATCTTGACGTGAACAAGGCCAGTGGCCCCGACGGAATCCCAGCCGTGGTTTTAAAAATCTGTGCGCCTGAGTTGTCTCCAATCCTGACACGCCTGTTTCGACTTTCTTTGGAGACTGGTCAAGTGCCGGTTGCATGGAAGCTAGCCAACGTGCAGCCTGTGCCCAAAAAAGGTAGTCGTGCCGACCCTAATAATTACCGGCCAATCTCGGTCACGTCCATACTCTGCAAGAGTATGGAACGTGTACTTAACAACAGGCTCCTGGCATACCTTGAAGGTAACGACCTCCTCAGTGATCAGCAGTATGGGTTTCGCCGCAACCGATCCACTGGGGACCTTCTTGCGTATGCCACCCACATTTGGAGCGAGGCCATCGAGAAGCACGGGGAGGCAATAGCGGTCTCTCTCGATATATCGAAGGCCTTTGACAGGGTTTGGCACGACAGCCTTATCGGCAAGCTTCCTGCATATGGACTTCCCGCTGATCTGTGCAGATGGATTGCAGACTTCCTGAGGGATCGGTCAATTCGAGTAGTCATTGATGGCTGCTCGTCTGACCAATTTGGCATCAACGAACAACCCACTCGCACGAAGCGCTTCGCTTCAAGCTTCCTTGTGCGAACTGCTAGGGAGTGGAACTCCTTGCCGGAGTCTGTGTTTCCTGATGGGTATAACTTGGGTGTCTTCAAGGCCCGAGTGAATAGGTTGCTTATGGGCAGACGTGCTCCACCGTAGGCCGTATCATCACTTACCATCAGGTGAGATAGCGGCCAAACGTCGACCCATTAAATGTAAAAAAAAAAAAAAAAAATCGACAAATGCTATTGCTTCATACTCATGGTAGAGGAGTTCCTATACAGGTGCTAATACTAAAACCTACCGGTGCTACCTATTGGCAGTCACTAGTCCCGTGAAGTCCCACGTACATAATAGAATTCCTAACTGATATTTTTTTAATCAAAATGCCATAAATCCTTCCATTAATTTCCCAGCAATCTCACTTGCGACCAAAAGAAAGAAACATGATTGTATTATATTCTGATTTTAACTGCATAAAAATGTTAGACCTACCACCCCTGTGCAACATGGTGCCAGTAACATGATAACTGGAAATTGTGCGCACTCACCGCCACCGTGCGCTGCGAGACAATATTTACAGATCGCAGCTCATCACACCACTACTCGGGGGATCCGCGGCTTTGCCAACTTGTTTGAACAAGCAAGGAGCTATAATTACGTGTATTAGCCATTTTTAGGGGAAATCTTCCCTGGTATAGTTTCGATTGCACAGTAATCAGATATAATTGCATTAGATCGTTTGTCTTTCATTAGTGGCTAAGTTAAAGTTAAGCTTATGTTCTTTGCAACCGAAGAAGTACGGATCGTAGTAAGAGTCAGTAAATGTTCCGTCTATCGCAAAGGCATAAAAACTGACTGATTATAAACAAAACATTGTTAATACTACAACTTACATGAGACATACTAAATTAATTATTATGATTTAATTAAATAGCAGCGTGAAAGTCGCCGCGTAATGTATCACGGATTAGCGCTCATGAATATGAGCCTCTAGCATGACTTCAAACTAGTCGAGTTGCTTGTCAAATAGTCGTAAGTAAGCCGAAAACTATAATAATTAAACTTGGTTTACTTTAAAGAATCAGAAACACCATACGTTCTAGAAGCTTTGGCGCTTTTTGGTTAATGGATG
The DNA here is from genome assembly GCF_023101765.2 of Spodoptera frugiperda. Lineage (NCBI taxonomy): Eukaryota > Metazoa > Arthropoda > Insecta > Lepidoptera > Noctuidae > Spodoptera > Spodoptera frugiperda. The sequence goes on along the minus strand of NC_064215.1, from coordinate 12,278,665 downwards.
GAAAATAAAAAATTTTGAGTGTAAAGATTAGATACACACTTTCTATTAGTTTGTTCCCTTCACAGTAACACGTAACTAAGTAACTGCCGAAAGTTATAAACTCCCGTTTAAGGTTTAACATAACCGTGTTGTTTTACCAGGTATACCGTTTCCCCACAACATGGTTGCAACTGTTAAACGATAGTTGCGCCTGCGCATGTTTGTTTAGCGTTTGTTTACAGGCCGTATTGTTTGGGCACACAACGCTCCGCGGTAATTATAATACTTAGTTGTTTCTGCTTTGTGTGGGTACCAGGGATACAGAGGTTTATGGGAAAGTAGAGAAGTAAATTCTTACGTAATGTTTTACGAATTGAGTAATCAACTTTAATTCCAAGTGTTTAAAGTATTACAGAATGACCGACATAGTTTGAAATATTTTCTTCCCTGTGAAATATTTGTGCTTTCCCAAAAATAATTTTTCAATTTCTAAGTTAAATAATATCTTTCAAAAACATTAAAATGCGGATTTTACAGCACAATACATCAACCTTATAACTACATAAATCACGCTCCTACAAAGAGCACAATGTACCTCACAATGTTATTGCGGAAAAACAGAATAGAAAAGCGACTACACCACAGTAACATAGACAAACTAAGTTCAACTTAAACCTCTCAAGTAACAAAGTGTATGGACCCGATATGTTACCGTCAGGGCTAAATGAGCGCATTATTTCGACGCAGCATACACCGCCATGTTGCATGCGCCCCCGACTAACTTCCAGTTCCCGCCGTAAGTGAGTAATGTCGACAAATTGTTCACTCCGGGGATTTTATAGTAAATGGTGCAGATACCAGCTTCGTTACTCCAAACTAAAGTCATAAACTTAGCCTCGAACTCCTAAATTCTCTCTGTTTTAATTACACATGTCTTATAATCTAACTGCTATATTTTACCATTGTCTGTATACCTAAAACTTAGCCTAGAGGTTTCTTGAAAAAATATACGTATAGACTTCAAGTGAGGTTTTGAACCAGTCAACAGCTATGTGATCAAACCGAAAAAAAACAATATAACTAATCAATTATTAAGGGCTTTTCCAAATTTTCCTCACACTCAAGTGAAGCTAAGTAAAACCACTTCGCAATGTCTGCTGAAACAAAAACGCTACGACTTTATCTTATTTCTTCAGACAAACTAACAAATGCATGTTGCCACAAACAAATGACTAGCAACATAAACTATGCACCAAGTTGCATTGTACGGATATCGACTTAACACTTTAGTTCTACTTAGGGAAGTTAGCTCAGTGCAAGTAATCAAGAGTAACCTGGTTAGATAACCTGGCAGCCGAGCCTGTCCCCGCGGGAACCAGCCAGGCCTGGCTAATCACCGGCCGGAGTGGCCTCACTCCCGTTAGTAGACGGTCTGTGCTGGGAATTTAGGAGTGGGTTCATTTTGACTGAGACTTGGTTTCGAATATGAAACTACTTATACACACAGGGTTAAGCAGATAAATTATATTTTTTAAAGCTTATAATAATAAATAATTATACCATTAAAGGTTTACATTATGGAAACGTTTTGCCCTCAGATCTACAGAACCACTGAACTGTTATTCTTGGTAAAAGTAAACATGTATGAATGGTTTAACTCACCGAAACTTGAGAAGATTCTCATATGTCAACTTTTTTCTATTAGTGCAAGTACCAAAGCACCCCTTACAGTTCAGTAAAGTAAGTAATATCACAGTCCAAAAGTCCAAACAATTAGCAATCTCATTGGCCCGGTGCTCCCATTCTATAATAATCTCCTGATCGTCCTGTCACGCCTGACTCCTGACAGCTGACAGCTCGAAGATTCACGAGCATCGCAACATGCAACACAAAGTGTCAAGCGAACGAGCATATCTGGAGGACCGCGGGTTGCGCGACAACCCTGACAAATGACGGGCGAAAGTGCTGCCTGTAGGGCTGTGCTGAGGTTGAGAACATACTCTCTTGCGTGGGGGAAGATAGATGTTTGTGAGAGCAAAACCTTTAAATGGCTACTGGTTATAACTAAAGCAGTTGGTTGTAGAAAGGTCGATGTCTCGTAAGATATTGATGTTTGAAAAATATCATTGTGATTTTCAAGTACCTCACTTCTGTTACATATGAGGATCGTGCCAGAGTCAACTATATACTTCTTATGACACTGCTAAATGTCCAATTTTCGAACAAGCCTAATGCAATTTAGATAAATCGATTCTAGAAATTCTTATCGAACCTCGAAAACAATGGAAACAGTAAAGGCTAAGTTACACTTTCAAATACAAACTCATAAAACTCCATATTAGGTAATTCTAATTCGAACAAACACTAAAATTCGCAGTATTTGTCAATACTTATATCTCACGGTCCGCGGACTATGCAAAGTTCCAAGTGTCGCTCGTAATGTTCATGAATAATTAATAATATGGCCTTTACTCCACTTCGGTGTGAAACTGGACAAATAAATACTTCGTAATGGCTCTATTAGGCGTTCCCTAAGAGCTTAATATTGTGCCAATAATGTCATAATGGTTATCTGTTAGCAAATATTTCGTTTATTACGCAAACGGCCTTTTGATTACCACCACTCCTGGTATTACCTGCTCAGTAGGCGTAGCGAATAACTATTTTAATTAATTGTGTACATAGTCTGTCATAAAATACTTCCATTATGTTATTTTATGGCATTCGCATTCCTCTTGTTAAGAACTCGGCTACTAAGGAACTAAGGCTCGAATAAACGAACCAATCACAGCGAAGAACTTCATTTCGATTACTTTAAACGTAAAACAAACTCATACTAAGGGTACTGCGTCCAGGCATCGTAGATGATGATATTTTTTAAAAATTCGTTGTTAAAGATTATGACATTCAGTAACCTAGGTAAATGAACTCATCGCCTTGTTAGCTAGCTATAAGCAGCGCATAAAATAACAATTTAGCTGTTTACAAAGCTTAATTTACATCCACATAAAATAATTAAGTAGCTATGTAGTACCTACTGCGTAATTTACATGTGTTAATTGTTAACTGTACATGTGTACAATCATTACATTCTAATACGTAGTTACTCACCACACACACACACACACCCGTGATGCGTAATTATAATAGTAATTCGCAAAAAGTGTGTGTAAACCCTAACACGTGATCTGTAGGGTTGCCACCTGATTTATGATCTCGCAGACGAACACATTATCAAAACCTTATATCTGTACTAAGCTAATTCTTAACATCGCAATCTATACTTTAAACTCCACAAAATAAGGTTTTAAATACATAAATGAATTTGAAACATGAATCAGCTTCGCCATATTGAATTTTAACAGCGATTGCGAATAAAACCGTCTGCCTGTCAAAATATTTAACGTTATTTGTGTGCGCGGGAGTGTGAGGAAGCGTTTAGAGGCGGCCATTGTTTTTATTTAAATATCGAATCTTTTTTAAATACATCACTCCGCTTATCCAATGAGTAAGTACATTTTAGGTCAACTGATGACGGCACACTATGTTTTTCCATATATTGGTGTGATTCATAGCTGTAAAAGTTTGCTAAACAATATATCAACTTAACCACAAATATGTTGCCTTATCAATTTTACACACAATTTTAAAAAGTACTTCGACTCCACAGTCATCCGATAAAAACAATAATTCTAAATGTTATTAGACTATTTACCACACTCAGAGACATTTAATGATTACTTAAACTATTACTTAGTAACGATTTTGTTCCGAAAACAATTGCTAAGGACTGGTTTAAGTAACCATTAAATGACTCTGAGTACGGCGGTATGTGTATGAACTTAATATAATTATATAATTAAGTCCACGAGTGACTATACTACATAGGACCCTCCACCTCCCCCCAAAAGCACACAACATGACAGTCACATCGGATTAGCATGAACGTTTCGCAGCCGACCTACATTTCATCACAGAACTGGTTCCAATAATTTAGCTCCGACCACAAATAACGGCTAATTATATATTATTTATTGTACATATAACAACACATCAAGTTACACAAAACCAGTCTATCTTGGCCTCGCTTTGTACGACCTTTATACTAGTACAAAGATCAAGTTGTAATGGTTCTGTATAGCTCCATGTGTACATAAATTACATATCGATGCTAACTCGTATAATTTACGACATCACAAGATCATAACTCCATAGTTAATGATTCGGGCTGACAGTCGCGTTGCCCCTACAATGGCTGCGCTGCCTAATTAATGATTTCAATTATGTTATTATAGAGTCCACCAGAATAGGAGATTGTTGGTTTAGAGCCGCTAATTACAGTGTAGTGTCGGGTTGTATTGAATTAATGGAATGTTATACTGTATCGGCAAATTGTTGTCGATAGTACTTATTACCATAAGTATGTTTATTTTGTTTGTTGATGAAATGCTTTATTAACTTCGCTACGTGGCGAATACATTTCATCATCATCATCATCAGCCGAGAGACGTCCACTGCTGAACAAAGGCCTCCCCCTTGGTCCTCCACGTAGAACGACAAGCCGCCACCTGCATCCACTGGCTCCCCGCCACTCTGACGATGTCGTCGGTCCACCTAGTGGGAGGTCTGCCCACGCTGCGTCTTCCGGTCCGCGGTCGCCACTCAGTCACCTTCCTGGCCCAGCGGCCATCAGTCCTCCGAGCGACGTGGCCTGCCCATTGCCACTTCAGCCTGCATATTTTGAGAGCTATGTCTGTAACTCTTGTTCTTTGGCGAATTTCCATATTTCGGATTTTGTCGCGCAAAGATACTCCGAGCATAGCTCTCTCCATCGCGCGCTGGGCGACTCTGAGCCTTTCTAAAAGGCCAGCAGTTAGGGACCATGTCTCGGTACCGTACGTCATCACTGGCAACACACACTGGTTGTACATCCTGGTCTTCAGACACTGCGGGATTTTTGACGAGAAGACTTCATGCAACTTCCCAAATGCTGCCCATCCGAGTTGGATTCTTCGAGCGACCTCTTTCTCGAAGTTGGACCTACCTAGCTGGATGATCTGACCCAGGTATGTGTAGTGGTCTACAACTTCGAGTATATCGTTCCCAACGACAACCGGTATAGGTGCAACATGGACATTTGACATGATTTTCGTCTTGTCCATGTTCATTTTAAGGCCCACCTGTTGGGAAACGGTATTGAGGTCGCTGAGCATGGTGTTCAGCTCTTCCAGCGACTCTGCCATTACGACTATGTCATCGGCGAAACGGAGATGAGTGATGTATTCGCCATTAATGTTGATGCCGCGTCCGCTCCAGTCCAAGAGCTTAAAAACGTCCTCCAGTGCGTTCGTGAACAGTTTCGGAGATATAACGTCTCCCTGTCTCACGCCCTTCCGCAACTGGATTGGCCTCGTAGTCTCTTCCTGGAGTCGGATGCGCATGGTGGCGTTGTTATACAAACACTTCAAAACCTCGATGTATCTATAGTCGATGTGGCACCGCTGGAGAGACTGCAGCACCGCCCAGGTTTCGATTGAATCGAAGGCTTTCTCATAGTCCACAAACGCCAAGCATAGTGGCAAGTTATACTCCTCGGTCTTCTGTATAATCTGCCGCAGCGTATGAATGTGGTCTATGGTACTGAAACCTTTTCGGAATCCGGCTTGTTCGGGAGGCTGGAAGTCATCAAGCCTGCGTTCGAGACGGTTCGTGATGACCCTCGAAAACAGCTTATACACATGGCTCAGAAGTGAGATAGGTCTGTAGTTCTTTAGCAGACAGTTGTCGCCTTTTTTAAAGAACAGAACCACCGCACTCCGTTGCCATGCTACCGGCGTGGTTCCCTCGAGTATGACGGAATTGAATAGCTTCTGGAGGACTAAAAGTATCGGTTTTCCACCCGCTCGCAGAAGTTCCGACGTGATTCCGTCATCGCCCGGCGCCTTGTTGTTTTTAAGCTGTTTGAGAGCCATCCTAATCTCGTACAGGCTGATGTCTGGGATATCCTCAGTGTAGTGCCGCGTCAGTTTAGCTCTTGGGTCCCGAGCTGTACCGACGATGGGTTGCCGTGTTGAGGTGTATAACTGTCCGTAAAACCTCTCTAGCTCTCCGAGGATCTCGGACTTCGACGAGATGACGCTGCCATCCTCGGTCTTCAGCCTCGTCATTTGGCTTTGCCCAACAGACGAATTCTTTGCGAAGACTTTTGAGCCCTTGTTTCGCTCAATTAAGTCTCTGACTCTTGCGGCGTTATAGGCCCGCAGGTCACGTCGCATGTATTTCGAGATTCGTCTATTGAGCTTGCCGTATTCAGACATATCGTCTGAAGACTGCAGCCTCATCTCGCTACGATCCTTAAGAAGTTTTAAGGTTCCGTCGGAGAGCTTTTGGGGCCTGTTTCGGCGGGGGTCTTGAAGAAGTCTGACCCCACTGCTCGGACAGTTTCCACCAACCCATTATTTATCTCGTCCACGTTTCCACAATCAGCTAGACACTGGAAGCGATTTTGCAGTTGGAGTTGGAACTGCTCGGGGTTTTGGATCTGGGCACGTCCAGGGCGGAGCGTGGACTTCACCAGGCGTGACCGCTCTAGTTTTACATTGATGTTCAGTGTGCCCCTGACAATACGGTGATCGCTACCGGTTTTCACCTTCGCTATCACAGAGACATCACTGAATATACGTCTTTCGGTCGCCATGATGAAGTCGATCTCATTTTTGGTAGAACCATCAGGGCTTATCCATGTCCACTTCTTGGCCGGTCGCTTCTGGAAGAAGGAGTTCATCAAATAGAGTCTCTCCCTCTCCATAAAGTCGACCAGCCGCTGGCCCCGATGGTTTCGCTGCCCATATCCAAATGGCCCTATTCTCAACTCATCGCTATTCCGTGTGCCCACCTTTGCATTGAAATCCCCCATCACAACGGTGAAGTGTGTTTCGGAGGAGTGTATGGCTTTTGAAATTTCCTCATACAGAGCCTCTACTTCGTCGTCACAATGTGTCGAGGTCGGCGCATATACCTGTATGACCTTCAGCGAATACCGGTTAGATATTCTGAGTATAAGGTACGCTACCCTGTTCGACACACTGTCGACCTCACACACGTTGTTGACGAGAGACTTGCGGACGAGAAATCCGACACCACCCTGGGATTTACGGTCTCCTTCCCGGAAGAAGAGCAAGTTGCCGGAATCTAGGATTATCGTATCCTGACCCTCTCTTCGGATTTCAGATAGTCCCAAGATGTCCCACCGCATTTTGCTCAATTCTTCCTCCAGCTCGACAATCTTCTCATCAGTCCGCAGTGTCCGGATGTTGTGCGTTGCCAGGGCCAAAGTTCGTCGGGGGTGGTAGCGCTTTCTCTGCCGGGGATTCTTAGCACCCCCTGCTCCGCCGTTACCTGATCCGCTACCTAGATCAGGAATAGCGGAGCTGCCGGGGACTGGGGGCCGTGTAATTTTGTTGTCGCTCATAGTGAAAGGGGGGGGGTTGCCATAATCCCCACGCTTGGCAGGCGGCTTGGGGATCGCAGTTAGGTCACCGATAAATTTTGAGAATGCTGCTGCCCATTCCTCGGTGGCTGGTCGCAGTTTTAGGACGTACCCGGGTCCAAACAATACAATATACATATATTAGTATAAGATAATTCTATGTTATTGGTATCTACATAAAATCTCAAAGAGTCATCAAACCACCACGGATTGGGCCCAGTAGTGCTGATGTCTGATCCGGAACTGAGGACTACCTAGCGGGTTTACCGGGGTCCGGCTCGAAAAGTACGAGTAATTACGGGGTGATTTTTAGTCAGTAAGAGTCTGCCACTCCCTCTCGCCTCTCTCAAGGTTGGAGAAGTCATTGGATGATTTTCCCCTCTCAAAAAAAACAAATAACAATCTAAGTAAAGTATTAAGCAAACTTTTCTTAACTTTCTAGTTTGTTTTACCATAAAATCACTTACAAAAGATCGCTATTATACGCCAATAGGATAACTATTGTAAAATTAAGTATTGAAAATAAATAAGTGACCCTCAGAGATTTGGTATTCTAGTATTAATAAAACAAACATCACACAAGAATCAAATCAAGATGTCAGTTGCAAGGATAAGGATAAAAGATATCTACGATAATTTATTAAACGTTTTATAAAAGGCAACGATTCTTAGAACAATCAACATGCACAAAACATACAAACAAACATACATATGTATATATATATATAAGCTGCGCCCGCGCACTGACATCTCGTTAACTGTGATACAATAAAGGCATCATCACACTGCATACCTCTACTGTTTCTATTTACGATTGGCAAGCTTCATTTAACAAAATTTTCCAATACATATGTAATGAAAACTATATTTTTCATTAATTAGAGTTTTTAAGTTTTTAGTTTTTACCTACTTTTAAGTTTACTCTTTGGTGGAGAGGAGTTTAAGTTTATTATGGACGTCATAAAAAAGTAACTGTCATTGTGTATAAAATGAATATCGATTTAATTAAGAAACGACACAATAATAAACATTAAATGTTGTTTTATAAGGTTTTAGGCGACACAAAACACAATTGAGTTTCTTTGTTGTTAAGAAACAACATTTAATGTTTATTATTGTGTCGTTTCTTAATTAAATCGATATTCATTTTATACACAATGACAGTTACTTTTTTATGACGTCCATAATAAACTTAAACTCCTCTCCACCAAAGAGTAAACTTAAAAGTAGGTAAAAACTAAAAACACTTAAAAACTCTAATTAATGAAAAATATAGTTTTCATTACACATATTATGGTAGTCATAGTGTTTCTTTATTTTTATATCGTACGAAATAGACACAATAATCTGAAACAAAACGAGTACCTTTGAAAAAAAGTACATTTTTATCCGTCCATGAAACTGAAATCATAACTTTAATAGAAATTTTTTATTGACTCTATGTAGCTATGCTTGTTGTTATCATTTTTTTTATATTAGCTGTTGGTTGCCCTAATATGAAATAAATAATATGTGTAAGTAATGAAAGACGTTAAACTGTTCAGTACATGTACATTGTCCAATCATATACTTTTTATTATACCTAGTTACCTACATTAACTGATTGTGTAAAATCACAGGGTGTAGACTAGAGTAACTGTGTTCGATTCGCGTGTCATCATTAAAACACAAACAAAATATATGCGTCAGTTACGAAAACAACTTATCAACATGACATATTCCGCTTTTTATTTAAACTAGAGGTCCCCTACAGAGGTCACCGTAATTAGGAATAAATCAAAATGTTTATATTTTCGCTAAAATATATAAACTAAGATAGTTTTTGCGTCAGGGTCAAAGTTTAATGACGTATCTGCGAGTGTACAGAAATATAAGACAGATTACTTTAAACCAGGGCTTCCCAAACTGTGGGTCGCGACCCATTGGTGGGTCGCAAGCGAATTTCTAGTGGGCTTTGTCTATAGAAACATGCACTAACTATTCGTTCTATATTTTAATTTCCATATTGGTAACGGTTTAATTCCCTGAAGGTGGGTCCTGAGTTTGGGAACTTGTTTTGGATAGGTCGTACTCCAAATAACTTTGGGAACTTCTGCTTTAAACGATTAACAATTTTCGGTTATAAACGTGTGTTTAGTATGGAAAATTAATAATTTGTGATAATTATAGGTTGATTATTAATGTAAATAGCTTCGTTTATTTTTAACATTGAATGGGAGGAGTTGGCGGCATACCTTATAAGGTGTATGTAATCAGTCTATCAGCAATTTATACTACAAATAACAATTTACCATGTTTCCTCAACAATAAATGCCGTAAAAACTAAATTAACTAAAAATCACGGTTTACTCACGTACATTAATAGAGTAGGCTGCGCGACGTCGATGAAGAGTCCCTCTGTGACTCGAAACTAGTAGAGCTTTTCTCTATTAATGTACGTGAGTAAACCGTGATCTTTAGTTAATTTATTATGTCTCAAGATAGTTATATTAATATTAAAATGCAGTAAAAACTTACACCCACATTATTATTCTCCCAGCACATACAATTGATATTCAAACATGTTCTAAGAAATATTAATCGTCATCGAAATCGTATATAAAACTGTCATAAAGTCGTGTCGTTAATATCTTCGGACGTATCTCACCGTAGTTCACATGTGATCGCCATACGTGGAAACAATGTCCCACGATAAATCCGTCAGCAGCCAGGGCAATAACGCATGCGCTACAAATTGTAATGCGTGCGCGCACCTAAACGTGTCAGCGCTGCGCCTGCGACGCCCGGCGTAATGTACGGCAGGCAACGTGATGACTACTGCGGATATAGAAGTAAATAAAACACTTTCTTGGAATTCCACTCACTCTAGATGGCTACAAATGGAAACATTTTTCCTTACTTTAGTACGCAAGTGATTTTATTTGCTCATATAAAATTTAAGGTCTTATATAACAATGTTTTTTTGTTTAATCATGATGATATTGTAATATGAATACTTTTTAATTCTACTCGTTTTTAGAACCATTAATCTTCTTATCCCACCAAAAAAAATATAATTCGAATATTGAAAACTAAGGCAGGATTTACCATAACGTCTGACTTCGTCCCTGTAAGAGTCCTTAATTCATAATTCATAATTCTTTATTGCAAATCCACAATGTAAAGATAAGATGGTAATATAAATAACATGGTAGCAATCGTGGACCCTGATGGGCACAGCAAATAGTAAATTAGAAGAGAGGAAAAAGAAGCTTGAAGCAATGTCGTGCAATGTGCGCGTGCGCCTGTAAACGTGTCAGCGCTACATCTCTAATGTACGAGCGACAACGCGATGACTACCACGGATACGGAAAAAATAAAATATTGACGCATTTCTAATAATGGGCTGAGGAACGATACATAACAGATGGATAGACGTACATTTTGTTTTGAAAACATATACACCCACAAAAACATTTCATGTTAAATGTTGCCAAGACGAGACCATATAGCTCGCACTATCAAAAAGTAATCAGATCCCGTGTAGAGCCAAGTTTCTAACCCTATACTTTTGAACTGGCGAGTCGGCCGCACGGACTTTTTGCTATTCGTCATATGGGCTTGAGCTTAAAAATCTATTCAATCTTCTAAACTCTTTCCGTGCGGCCAACTCGCCAGTTCAAAAGTATAGGGTTAGAAACTTGGCTCTACACGGGATCTGATTACTTTTTGATAGTGCGAGCTATATGGTCTCGTCTTGGCAACATTTAACATGAAATGTTTTTGTGGGATTTCATTTCTTTTTGTAGGTTGCTTATGATAGAAAGATAAAATGAGCGACAAATTCACCTACTAAACTACTAAATTTATAAGAAAATTGCAAACGTAATCCTAATACTTTTTATCAATGAAAATTAAAACACTAGTATCTAAACCTTTACCTACTAAACTACTAACAATTAAATATTAGGCAAATGGTTTTTTTCTCCGCGATAGCAAACTTTTAAATCACCGAAAACTTTTAATTCAACGAGACAACCGTCAACGACGTCTGCCCTCGCGCGTCTGCCCGCGTTCGGGTGCCGCGCTCGCTGACGGGCCGATTATTTTTAGCTACTGCGCGGGGACGAGGGGGCAGGCGGCGGGCGTTGGCGCATACTATACTTACGATGCTTATGTACAAAAGTATAGGTTGATTAATAAACACTTACCGAAGTGAAGTGTAGTAATATTATTCATATCTAAGTACTTATGGGTAGGATAATGTTTTGATTTGATGAAAAGTTTGTGTTCTATGTACTTGTGTATAATTTTCAGATCTCAAGCAGGAAATAGGGAATTATTTCAGATTTTTACCCCTCCGCGGCCGCATTCAGACCTCTAGCGTCAAAAGTTGCGGAAGTCTCGAACAAACTTTCACCCCCTCGTTTAAGGGGTTGGGGTGTAAAAGTTCCAAGTTTTAGGATTTTTTTGTTGTTTGGGTACTAATACTAGCTTACATACCAAATTTCAGTTTTCTAGGACTTCAGGAAGTACCTTAAGAATTTTGTTGATCATCAGTGAGTGAGTGAGTGAGTGACGAAATCGGGGTATTTTAGATATCAATAAAATCTAAAGTATAAGAGCTATGCAATTGAAACTTTAGAGGTTTATTAAGTCTACCACTGACATTATATCCTGAAAATTTTGTTTATCTGGTATAACCCAAACTCAAGTTATGAAGGTTCAAAAATACGACGAAGCGCTTCGAGAAAAGGTAGGTAGTGCCCTTGCGCTTGCGCTTCGCTTGGCTCGTCTTGGCGGGGGCACTACCGTGCCCCCAGATAATTATGTTTATGTGTGTCCCTTACTTTGTCCTTCAAAAACTGAGCGATAAGTAGGAATGTGCGAAACTAAAAAATTAACAAAATATACCGTACTACCGACTCCGGCGCCATTTCACCCGCTCTGCTCGACTCCTTTGGATCGTAGCATAGTGTTTTATAGCCTTCCTACTTTTATTAATAAATGGACTACCCCACACAAAAAAAATATATTAATATAAATCTGAAGATTTCGTCTACACTAATGTATAGAAGTACTTATAGATTATTTCTCGTAGGTAGGTAACTAGATACTTAAGTTAGATAAAGTATATAAAAAAATATTCAGAAGAATTATTCACGAGAATCAAATTAAGAAATCTCATCTCAGTAACAGAATTATTACACTATAGTGTTTATTAAAACTTTTGTACAGAAAAAATTAGCTTACACGTAAATCTAAATGCTTCTAAATAACCTACTTACAGTAAGAGCTTATTAATCTAATTCCTAAATACAAGTTATTAAAGTACTGTAACTACCGAAGTTACAACGAGTGTTATTAAAATGTAAAAACTTATCCAACTTGTAATAAATTCAGCTCCACTTCAATTCTATGAAATGCCTGAATGTTATCGTCTTCCCCTAACTTTTTGTTTTCCAACAAACATTCGAGAAATGTCTATTTGATGAGAATTTTGTGCTATTATTAGATTTCGAGGATTAATTCTAGAATTGTAGAGACAATCGCTTAAGATCGCTTAAATTACAATAAAATAGTCTTTCATTAAGCGATAGGTACTTTTTTTTCTATTGCGATGGAAATCTTCATGGACTTGCCATGTCGTAGGGTAGGGGGAGAGTGACACGGGTAGGCGTGTCGGACTCTTACCAGCTAAAACTACACACGGTCATAGGCAGTGAAGCACTTCCCTGGCCCGGTTTACCCTTACGGAATCACCATTCTCATCGCTACGTTTAATCTTACTCTCGCCTATACAGCAAGCCTCTCCTATAAAGGTAGATCAGCTGCCACTTTACGGAGCTGATGGCGTCTCCGGTCCTATAAATACTAGACCTAGTCTGGGGAAAGTGATCTTAAAGTCCGTACTGAGCACTGTGTTCCTTCATGGATAAAACAATCTAAATATTATCCACAGGCTATCTCAGATTACTACTTACATCAATATAACCTAGGTCTCATCTATATACCTATCATTATATTAGTACTCACATACAAGTGTCCTTGTTTGGCGACTGTCGTCCGCCATCATGGTTCACGTTGAGGTTATCACAATAACCCGGCGCCCGCGCACCCAGATTTCTCCGAAACCTTATCATTTCGCTTCATAGTAAATATTAAGATGGATTATTTTATACCGGACCCTGGCTTCTGCTTACAATTCCACTAACTAAACTGTTGCTAAACCAGATTAACTTAACAAGAATTTAACCTTTCACCTTGTTAGTTAACTACGAAAAAAGTTTAAAGTATAATCGAATGTAAGTACTTTTTCGTTAAAGATAAAGTTGATTATTTCCAATTTAAATAAGAAAAGTAATAAAACCCACTGTATAAGTTAAGAAATGTATCCTATCCTTGTTCTTATGTCTAGGATGTTAAGGTGCACTTTTAGTGTTATTTAAAACTCCTGCAATTTGTCAGTCGACCTCTGATATTTTCTCAACACAATAATTGATTATTTATACATACCTTGCACATACCACATTTATAACTTTTTCTTATGTAAATAGGAACTGTGTGCGAAATATCGAGCTGTCGACTGATGGGCCCACATATACATAAGTTTGTATAAAAACCCAACAAACTGTAAAAGGAGGCGAGTAACAAAAACAGAGCAATTATGATAATGAAGTATATTGAGAACGTACTCATACAGTCCACGACCAAAGAAAATAGTTTTCAAACACTCATTTACATCATGATACAAGTTTTTCTTCAAACAATTATAATCAACAAGTTTCGTAATTTCATTAATAAAGGCTATTACGAGCTATGATCGTTCATCACTTACTTATGATCTGTCTGTTCGTTTATCAAAGGCCTTAATACGAGTTTGTTTTAAGTTTAACGAGATCGAAACGAAACCGCGTTCGGCGCTCTGATTGGTTGGTTTATTGGAGACGGCCAATCAGAGCGCCGAACGCGGTTTCGTTAATTAAATGTAAAATAAACTCGTACTAAGCCCTCAGTACTTTTTACGCGTTCATTACACAGTTAGTAAATAATTCATGCGAACTATAGGCTCGCGTCATTTCTCAGGTATTGTATTAATGTAGGTATGCTAGCTATGTGATGTGCCCCGTCTTGGTTCGTCATCTCAGCTTATAATGTTCTATTAACACATTAATTCTTACATTACAATGCTGACGACGCATTGTGTGGAACTAGCTTTCTATGAACTGTCGTAGGATTTAATTAACTTTTTTACATGTGTCGCTGTTAGATACTTATACTAAAAACTACCTAGTGCTCACTAAAGAATAAGTACTAAAAAGTAACTTGAACAGTATCGTTAGTATGAACATCATATTGTCTGTAAGTTATTACTATGAGTCTTTATTTAATGGCTTCTGAGTAGTTGTTGAAGCTTTGACAAGTTTTTAAGTAGCGATACTAAATAGGATTCGCTTATAGGCGGAATATTAACATTAATAAAAGAAACAGATATACCTAGGTTACCTAGTCCTATCTAAAGCTGCGGACTACCTAACGGTTTATCGGGGCTCCAAGTTCGAAAAGCAGGAGTAGGAACGGGATGAATTTTAGTCAGTAAGAGTCTGACATTCCCTTTCGCCAAACCCTTGGCGGGAGAAGTCATAGGATGATTTTCCCCCTCAAAAAAAAAATTAAAAAAATACCTTGTCCTGAAATTAGATCATTCGGAAATTATTTATTTACCTATAATTTCTCAAGTCCGCCTTTCTAAGCTCTACAGATAATAATCATGATTACTTTTTAACCAACCACCTCACATCTCATCAACACCTAGTATAAAGTAGCAGCAATGAGTCATACAACCCAATACGGACAGACGGACGTGCCGCACCATGAGTGTGACGAGGTGTCGAGTGTACCTCGTACGACTCGTACCTCGGCTACGTGAGATACAACTTGATACGGGTTTTTCTCGGGAACGAACACAGCATCCAAGGGCTGCAACTGCTAATAACATTATTTTAAGGCTAGTAACACACTTGAGGACTCCGTTGGTGTAGCGGCTGTTCGTGTTCAGCGCTGATAGGTTAGCATTAGGTGAAAAGTCAGAGAGATTGTCACCTGTTCCATTAAAAAAATGTAAGCTTCAAGTATGTGACGATTATGATGATGATGACGATAATGATTACCGCAGACCTGAATAAAGTATAAGGCATTTAGCGTTGTTCTATAAATATAAGAAACATTAATTGGACATGGAGACATGACACCTGGAGATAACGTTTCACAAAATAAATTATAGAAGTTTAAAGAAATGCAAATATGGCACACCCAAATATTTGGAATTTATTTGCAAAATATCAATAAATAAACCAAACAGCTTTCCGAACACATTATTAAAATGTACATTTTTATATTGAAATAGTAATATATTATGTAGATTCCTAGTGAATCATTATGTTTTATTTATGGATGCGTAGCGCGGCCGCAAGAATCGCGTCATTTCTTAATCGGAAATAAAGACCTAACGCGAATACAAAACAGTTTGCCATCCATTTTAATTAGTTTATAATAAAGTGCTTCACTCCGTTTCTAATTAGTTAATTGTTGCTTGGCAACCCTGTCGCATGTCGATCGGCGTCGCCTGCGCAGGTTCCCCGTACCGAGCGAGCCGACACCGCGCATGCGCCTTAGAATCTTAATTATCACCTTTAGTTTTGTTACTGGAAGGAGCATCTTGTAAGTGTAACGGAAATATAGGAACCATGATACCTACAACCAGCTACATACTCTAGTGACCAGAACCGATACGAACTTGTCATGTCACAATGTTGCTTCGGCACGAATGGGCCGGCTCGACCGAAGTGATACCATGGCCTCACAGAAAACCGACGTGAAACCACGCTTGCGTTGTGTTTCGTTGTATGAGGAAAAAAAGTTGAAGCTTTTGAAAAAGTCACAAGTATCCAACCATAGTCAATGCGCTTAACTTCGATGAAGAAATCAAAAAGTGTAGCAGTGTTTGTTCACTTTCTTCTCCACATTACTATAAGATCTATAACATCCTACATAATAAGTTAGGCAAGCCAGCATACTACATATACAATAACAAACAGACCTTTCAAATAATTACTTTAAAATAAGTAATCGCGTCTCATCTAGTCCTATAATTCCATGCCCGCACGTATCTTTCACACCATCTCCACATAACAGGTACATCGTAATTAGCCACTCGATAGCGACACCTATGTATTAGCCAACCATGTAGCTAAGGACATAACTACTTCATTGAATATGTAGCCACATACACATAGACATACACACCACTTATTGCAGACACATTTCCTACACCTTTCCATTTGTGAGTCTGATCAAATGGCGTAATGTAATATGTGTTTGGAAAATGTTAATTTGATGTGGAATTAGGAATGCTTGGAGACATGCTGGTATGAAAAGTACATGCTTACTTTTCTTGCCTTTAAAGAAGTATTTTTATTTCATTTGATAGTAAAATTTTAAGTGAGAGGATGATAAAGTCTAGTATCTCGTTTGGTTCGAAGCAATATGCTCATTATGATAACTCGCATATACGATTATATTACTAATGAAAATAAATATCTCTTCCACTTTCTGAATCATACTCAGAGCATTTTTATTTAACTCAACACCAGAACTCTATTTGTGGGAGAGCCATGCTTCGGCACGAATTGGCCTGCTGAGTGATACCACGTCCTCACAGAAAACCGAAGTGAAACAACCCTTAACGTTGTGTGAGTGAGATTACCGGAGTGAATTATCCCTTTTTCCCATCCTCGATTCGCCAACAACCCTTAAATTTCTAACCTCCAATTGGCAACGCACTTGCACCTCTCATGTTTCAAATGTCCATGGACCTATCGCCCATCAGGTGATCTGTCTGCTGTTTACCGGTTATATAGGTATGTAAAGTAAATACTTGATCACCATCACTCCTTACAATCAACAAGGCACTCCCAAAAATCTTACTCTTACATCTCAATTCACTAGATTCCAATTCGTACACTTGATTATATTGTATTAAACCGTTCCCCAGTCAATATAAACTGAAGCTCCAGTGAGCACGTGTCTATATGAACAATAAACCATCCACAACTCCTTGTGAACACCTCATCTTGAGTTTCACGACCGACATCTTAAATCGTCCCCGAATTTCCCATGCGATGACGTCACTTCACACTGCCGCGCTTACTGACAATACACAGTAGGGAAATAGAAGGTCAACTATGAAAATAATATAAAATATCTCTAAGAGATTTTGACAAAGTAGTACATTGTACCAGGTGTGTACATTGTGCCAAAATGATAAGTATCTCATCAGAGCTAATTATCATGACGATCATATCTTATTCTCAATTTTTTTATTTTATTTTATTCAGCGTCACCTTCCCGCGTCACATCACTATCAAACGAAATGTAGACTTCTTAATTATTATGTTATCGGTTTCCTCACATAACTCTTTGACGACGAACTCGATTAGTTTAGTTTACTTGTAAACTAGTCATAATTAATTTAGTATGTCACGAAAGTTATACAATAAAATTGAAGAAATCTTTTACCATCGATAATCATCAAAACAACAAAACTGAAACTTCTCCATTCCCTTCCTATTGCAAACCACAGATATCGGCAGAACAGCGCGCGCGGAACAATGCACCGTGATATATATTCCCTCTATGTGTGGAACCCGGCTCCATGGAAGCCACATTTTCATAGGAATCACTGCCGCATACATATACAACCTCCTTGATTCGCTTCAGACGGACATTTCGCTTTATTTTCCCTTTTTCTCTGTTATTTATTGTTCCTTGACATTCTGTTTAGAGATATGAAGACAATATTTCTTTGTGACGCTGTCTCCTTATTTTGTTTGATTACCAGTGTGAGGCGATGTGAGGCGGTGTGAGGCGGTGTGACTGCGTGACACTCGGGGAGATGTTTCAAAAGGATTTTTATTTGCGCGCGTATTTTATTGTACTTTGATGGTACTTCACCTTGGAATGTGTACGATAGGTACTTTATTGTTAACATCATGAGTTACTAGGTAGGTAATTTATTTCACCTAAAAAGCCTGATTCGTTTCCTAATTCGTGAATAAAACCTAAGACTGAGCTCGGTTGGTTGTGAATTGGTAAATCAACAATCAAACAAACACGCACTATCTTACTACTATTAAAGCAACCTTAACCTTTAAAGTTTTATCAAATCAAACATACTAGAGCAATAAATCAATTAAATATTGACCAATTACGATCGATGACGTCGAGCGAGGCGGCGCGGGCGCAGCGTCCGGTGCGATTTACAACCGTTACAGTACAAACTGGCAGACTCACCAACCTTGTCAAAATGTTATTTATATCAATTCGTGATGGGATGAGGACACATTGAGGGGCGGTAGCGATTTCACTGAGTAAAAGTTGGGGTGAGTCATCAGATAGGCTAAGAATGTGGCTCTTAAACACGCATTAGATTTCTAAATCTAGTATACTGAATTTATCATAACGAAACCTTAGTACAGACTGTTACTACTATTGACAAATTACATAGGTAGGACATCTTCTGTGTCGTGGTTTACAAACATACAATTTTCAACAAAACAAAAATCGCTACTCGCTCCCGCTCATCCTCTGCCCCGCCCTTTAACTCCCAACGCCCAATAAATATGTAATTAATAACAATAACGCTAGACAGACAGACAGCGTTACTCAATCAGTGCGGGTCACCTCACGCTCGTGGTAACTGCACACTCATGTACATTGTGTATTTGTATATGCACCCCGACGGGAATTGTGATTTATTAAACTCGCAGATATTCATTATAATTAAGTCATTATGCATTTTCCTGTAACATTTCTTTTATTGTGGTTACAATTACGATTGTGAGCTTCTGAATTTATACTAAGCTTAGGAACAATGCAGCAGTTTCCTACAAAATACAACTTGGGTGTCTTCAAGTCCCGAGTGAACGGGTTGCTCATAGGTAGGCGTGTTCCTTCATCGGACATATCATCGCTTACCACCAGGGGAGATGGTGGCCAAACGCCATCCTGCCTGGGAAAATAACCATGACAATCTTCAGCTCATTTCCTTCCTATTCTAGACATAGACTTGGACTTCACCTTATCGTTTGGCAAAAATATTCTAAACAATAAAATAAGCTCATCTACTTACCACTGATGTTGCAAACAAGACCATCCATCACCAACAACCCCTGCTATCCTACAAAAAAAATACCTTAAAATGATCTACAGACAGTCCACAGTTACCTGACACGAGCATTTGTCAAAGTTTCCCACATTATCTCAAGAATTAAGTAAAACAGAGGCGATTAAGGTGCGACACGTCTCGCGCGCAGCTTCCGGCCGAGGCTTCGTGTTTCAGTGTTAATTACTGAACAACTGAACATTAACGACGCCACTGAACAGTGTCGGGTGCCAGCCGTTTTTCAAAATAATTCAACTTTATACTTTCACAGATAATTTTGGAATAAAGAGACAATGAAAATGCTACTTTATTGTTATGAGTCATTGAGTGGAATTCCTTTGTCTTCTTGCGTGAAATTATTTCTTATTCATTTCTTTACGTGCTATAATTAAGTATCTACGAAGTAATTAGATTAAGTATTAAAACTGTTTTATGGATCCACCTCGTTAGTTGTAGTGCAACTACTTGCAAATGCTGAAACTAAGAATAAAATATTCAATGGGATCACTAGATTGAGCGTTACAATGCCTTACTTAATATAAAAACACAGAAAATAACATTTACAGACTTACCGCCGCACTCAAGAGTCATTTAATGGTTACTTAATCCAGTCCTTAGCAATTGTTTTCGGAACAAAATTGTTACTAAGTAATAGTTTAAGTAATCATTAAATGTCTCTGCGGCAGTTAAACTATGTGTCTTATCCAATCTAAATTGACTTAAGAATTTTAGGTAAAGATCAGATTTCAACTAAATACTTTAGTCACTTCAAAAAAATCTCGGGACAAAATGACGTGTCCTCATCCTCGTCTACTAACCACAGACCCGAATAAAAATCATGACTAACATAATAGAAATAAAGCTAAAAATATTCCACGACAAACAGAGTGTGTGAAATATTCACAAATCTTTATATAACTAATAATAGAATATTGAAACCTTTTACGTGAAAGTGTTGACTTTGGCGACCTCGATAAGTAATTCAGGCTCAAAGTAAATCTATTTCGGTTGCCCTTTTCATTCTGTCCTTATAATAAAAGTGAACAGCTTTGGTACAATAGTAATAATAGAATAACTTCTAAATAAAGAAAACTACCCAACGTGACGTCTGTTGGATAGAATTTGTGATTCGCGATTGTTTTTTTGATGAGAATCTTCGTAATTTCTTTAAAATGTTTAGTACCTACTACTTTAGTTACTAAGACTAGATTAATTATATAAAATAAACTAGCTTCTACCCATGGTTTTACGTTCCCGGGGGATTAAATGTAACTTGTGTGTTTGTATCCCTGTTTAAAATTTCTTCTCAATCTTTTTAGCCGTTTAGACGTGATTGAGTAACAAACATACACACAATTACATTAACTTTCACATTTACAATATAAATAAAATTTTATTTATATCCATTTTGTGATCATAGTTATCAGACTCCTAAAATGAAACTTGTAATATCTCAGGTAACATACAAGCAAAATGTAGCTGCAAAGACGGCCTCATTAATATATTTACTCAAGTCTTATATTTTACACCCCAAATAAAACAGCAAACTACCATTATCACTACACCACTCACTGCAACTTCCGAAGTAATAAACTAAGATCCTTATAATGGAACTTGAGTGTCATCTTAACTGCATCTTGGAAGTTAAACGAACAAGTTAGTTTAACCGATGTAATATGACTGCGGTTACTGCTACTGTCGGACTGCAGTTAAACTGTTTACCGTCATGTCGAAAACTTTCAGAGTTTGTTGCCTCCCTGCCTCGCTGCCTCGCTGCCTCGCCTTGTATGTCACATACTCACATACGTCTTGTTTGTTATATGTCTCGGTTGGTAAATAAAGCGATGGTACTTAGTTAATAATAGGTTTGTTGCTGAAACTGGGCTTAGATAGGAATAGTCCTATGTTTGCTAAGTAACGGTCATGTGTTGTGATTAAAATGCTTTTATTTATAGGTACAGATTTTAATGTAATAAAAAATACCAGTAGCTTATCCCAACATTGTACCACGTCCTCAAAGTCAATACAATACTAAATAACGATAGGCGAAGGATTAACAAGGCAATATATAAAAGTTAACCTCACTCTATAAAACATGTACAACTGTATACAAAGTAGTGCCACGGAGGGTAAGCCACAGACTCGCATAGAACAACAAAACGAACGTGTTGTCTGTTTATCTAAAAATACGTGAAGCAACCACATGCACTGACAACAGTGTAGTTGCACGGTAATGTGTGTAACTCGATACACGCAGGAATGCTGCCCCAAATATACCGGCCATACTAAATATATTACGATTCCTCGTGTTCACTAATGTAAACTAACCGTTAATTTCCTTGGAATTCACTGTTTTCATTGGCTAACTAGCTTTGACAAATGCAATGTTTCCAATTTCTATTCTCTCGGTAAAGAATGGATTTCATTTGTCCATATTATTGTTTTACTACAATAGAAATAGTGTTTAAAAGAACATCTAACAATAACTAAGATTTTAACAGAATAAGGAAAAACTTGTCTAATAACTTTATTTCCAGAAAAGTCATCAATTTTCCTTTATAATAGCGGGATTCTTTCCCACACCAAGTCTCGTGTGATCACGCCAATAAATACATTTTATTGCACTCACACTTTATATTACACAGTCGTAAATTAAACCTTTATCACAAAATGGCCGCTGACATATATTTTAGCGCGAAACAGCACAAAATGGCGACGCATTGTCGGCCAGAGTGCGCCCTGGCCGCTCTCCAACAGGACTTGAAAGACTCCAAAATAAGGCCACTCTATGCCTCGTCCCGAACACCCTGGATTTTCTTTATTGCTCATTTTACAAAGGACTAAATATTCTCCGTGATTAATTGACGCTAAACCTAAAAGTGTCACAATCTACTAAAGATACAATATTAATCAAGAGAAGTTATTCTTATCATTCCAAATTCATAACTAGATATAAAAAGTCATTCAATTTTATATTTACGTCAGACTGAATTCTGTTAAAAAATTAAGTGGTAATTTGAGGAAAATTATTCAAAAGTAAGTTCGTAGAAATGATTTCGGTTTATTCTAGAAATACCTACTATTGTAAAAAACTGACCAATTACTTTATTTTTTACTTAGACCTATAAATATCTGTGAGTAAATGTCACACAGGCACCCATAATCATCAGTCTAGTATTGGAAAGTTTTCTTTACTTGAGGATATTTTTCCCCAAGTATATCGTTTTCCACATAATTCTAGATAAAGTAATGTAATAAATAACCACAATATCGTTAGTTTATCTCCCCGTACAGCTAACAAGTCTGTAAAGTTCCTCCAGTCGACAGTCAATACATTTCATTCATTGTTAACGTTACTTAAGGCTCAAGTCACGACAATGGCGACTCCGTACGAAATCACATCTCGCTGACAATATCCACAAATCCGATTATGTATCGAGATTAGAATCGAGTGACTCGTATCGTTATTAAATCGATAACGAGGTGAATACATGTGACGGGGTTATTCTTTGGTCTAGCGGTAGGGTTGCCAAATGTTGGTCATTGTATTGCGATAGTTTGTGAAACAGCTGCGATGGAATTAGCTTCGGATAGAGGCTTTTATTGAGTGGATTATGGACTGCAAAGTAACATACTGAATAATAATAATGAACAGTTATAGAAAAAACAAGCTGCCTTTGTACGACATGCCTTCTTCATCATCTCAAAATACATTTTCCACCGATATCAAAATTCTTAAAAAAAAACGTCAATATGAATAACACGAAGTCAAAAGTTAGAAAGAAATCGTGTCGCATTACGAATATTCCCCCGAGTGTGACAAGTCAAAGCGACAATTATATGGAAATTTCAAAGAAACGTAATCGGATTATTTTGTGGGCGACATCGGCTGCGACACATGTTGACGTACCTGCGACATTTTGAATGTAAGACGCGACACGACACGACTTATAAGTCGGAGCACATAAGTAGACTTTTCTGTGAAATTGTCAATAGACAGTCGGTATCTGTTCATAATGATCTTCGTATCGATGTAATCACATTATGAGCACCATTGATTATTTATTATGGGACTGCTTTACTATATTATAACGTGTCATATAATTCTGTTTGTGACCATGTGTATGTCGAATACTTTCTTGTCAATAAAAACCGTATAAAAGACGGTGAAGTTTATAAACATCAGTTTAAAACCCTACTAATCTTAAAACGGACTCTTTATCTATCTTCATCCCTATCTAAACTATGCGAAAACAACATGGATACACGAGTCCTTTTCCAACACTTTCTGTGTAGCAATGAATGTGCATTACACTAGGCAGATAAGATCTCGTTAGGAACACTAATTATCAGCATTACAATGTAGCAACAAGGAGTTTCCTTTACGACTCCAATGATAAAGTTATGGCCGTCTCCTGTTACAAACTATTTCTTACTTTGTAGTGTAAAAAGTGTCTCGTTTCCACAAGTTATGTTATGTCACGTATTTTTAGATTCTTAGCACTCTTGTCTTTATAGTTGTTGTTGATTCGTACTAAGCGGGCGACGGTTGAGGTTTTACGGTCTTGTCGAGTGATATCTTTTACTGTTTCCACTTGAAATACGGATAAGTAAATGCTAATGTTTGTTCACACGTTTTGCTTTTGTATTTGGAAACCTGTAGTTACATATTTTGTACAGATTGTTGAGCAGAGAATGGAACTCCTTCGAAACTAATAATAAAAAAAACCTTAAACAATACGGTAGTTTCCTACTAGTCAAATCCAATAATTTCATCGAAAGATTTTTAAAAACGTTACTTTTCTATGAATTTTGTATGAAATACTCTGTTATGACGTCATCAGATTTTTACGTCAAATAGCATACATATTTCTCTAAAATTTGCTAGAAAAATAAAATAAATAAGTATATTGTCAAATGAATAAATGAAAATATGATTATTTTGGGATATTTTATTGTATTGAAATGTCATATAATTTATTTTTCACCTAGGAATCTGCCCAATTGACAAACTTTATAAAGAATACATTTCTACACTAGTTACACTAGAATAAGGAAAACAAACAATAGTTAGTTGGAAAAGGGCACGACGACAGTATCGGTGAGTTCCGTAGTGATCGCAGTGATTGCGCTGTGATCCCGCTGAACGGCTGAACACTGCCGTTCAGTCGGTCAGCGGCCGCTATCTCCATCTTAATGCCGCGCCCCAGGACTTGTGACCTGATGCTCTCACTCTGATAACGAGGAACCGCTAAGATCAACGAGTTTAACAGAAAGAGCACTTGATTGTGGGTCTGTATCATTCGGTTGCTATAATTTGTGATGATTTTGTATAGCGAAGTTTGTTCATTTAGATAACAGAAAAACTACCTATGAAATGGAACTTAAATGTTTTCTATAAGTATCTGCAACTCTTTAGAGAGTAAATTAAGTAATATTATCCTCGTTTAATAATATTCTCTTTTAGTTTTTTTTTTTTTGTCATTTATTTATCCAACTTTCGTAAAAAAATAGGTTTTTATTCTAGAATTCCCGCGAAATTTACGTAGGAACGATTTACGTAGGTACGTACGTACGATTTACGTAGGAAAACGTTATTACGCGTACGAAGTCGCGGGCACAGCTAGTCAATAATAATCAAAATACATGATGCAATAGTACCATACAAAATCTACATTTCCCTTTGTTATTTCTGAAGCCTACACTCGTCCTGCCCAGACATAGAGATGTATTCTTAATCTTTGTCCCAAAGGGCTGGTACGACGGTAGGCAGATATCTGCTGAAAGTATCAGCGCCGCTCTCGCCCACGTTACGACACACAATGCCGGCGCTTGCACAACTCTGTGACGAAACGATCGGGACACAATGTACATGTATGTAAAGCTGTCGATTGAATGATTCCAATCTTAATAATGTGCATATATAATTATGTATGTGTGTGGGTCTATCATATAGGTACCTACTCGCGAAAGTTTTACAGATACAATGTGCGTCTGTTTGTTAGTAGGTATATGTATATGTAAATAGATAATTTTAGTGTTTATAGTATTATAGAACCTGGTTATAGGCAAGCTGTGCTAAAATTAAATTGCCTATATAACTCATGTTTTATAGCTAAGCTAAAATCTATCCATCAAGTAAGCACTAAAACTTGGCGTTTGACGTCTTATTATTTATGTTTATTATTTAAAATAAACAATACAACCTGGTTACAGTAATAATAAGGATATAAAATACCCACCCACTCGATCTAGGCAACGGTTTCGCAAACAACAATTCACATAATTAGTTCGCGTCGTATCGATCAAATAATTACCATACAATTCTCCATTCACCGCTACATTAATTGCTTAATTAAATCAATCTGATTTCATCACTTGGAAACATTAAAAATAAATATCAACAACATTAACAATAAACTAAATTTGCATGTTTTAAGTTATTTTAAGCTAAACAAACTTGTTTGAGTAATTACTCTTGAAACTGGTGACGTCATCACAGACAATCGTATGAATTAGCTATGTAAATCTGTTTCAAATTCCATTGAACATACAGTGGGTCTACTTTGTACGGTCCTCGAAAAGTTTCTAACCTATTAAACCTATTATTGAGTTTACGGGAAAATTAACCTTATTGTGTGACCGGAGCGTCATTTGTCAGGACTATTTTACATTGACAAGATTTTCTAAACATTCCGTCGCATTCTTCAACAATTAAGAATTCTTATCTCTAGATACTCTTAGAAATGGTTTCGAGTTTAGAAGCGCATTTTCCCCGAAGAAGGAAGAAAAATGCAAATTGAGATAGTGAAACGCAGAAACATGACCACTAAAGAGTGTACTTACAAAGACTAAACTTGTGATACTAATGGCGGTTTTCACCAAGCACCCCTAAACCATCACTTAACTAAAACTTGACTAGCTTGAGGTAGCACCTAAACCAACCCCTTACTTTGTATTATAAGGTAGCAAAGTTGAAGGTGTCAAAGACGTTAATTAATGTCCTCCCAATCCCAATCTTCCTGATCCCCGATTCCGCAACAACCCTTCAATTCCTTACACCCAAAAGCCAGCAACGCACCCAAAAGCCAGCTAGTTCATGAGCGGCGGCGATTGCTTACCATCAGGTGACCCGCCTGCCGTCGTTTACCATAATAGAACATAAATATTTTTTATGGATACGAATAAACCTTCTACAAAGAACTTGTCAATTGCCTAGTCTGAATGTTTGCAAAGTGTTCGGGATCGAGTTTATCACTGGAGGAGTTTAAGTTTAATTGCGTGAGGGTATCGAGGGCCGTGCGTGCCTGCGACCCGATTAATGACGATAGATAGCACTCACTCCCGCCGGCCTAATGTACTGGGAACTCTATTCTTAATTCAGTAGCCAAATAGACCTTGAACTTACTAATGGGCAAATACTCAAACGTCACTCAATTTTAAAACGCTCTCAGATATAGTTCTGTCTCTAAATTTTTTCTATAAAAGACGGAGATAGAACGATATTTAAGTGCAACTTAAAATTGAGTAGCGTTTCAGTATTCGGGCGTAAGCTTCTGAAACTCATTTATTAATTGACTGACTTTACAGCTTTACACTCTATCTGTGTGATGTAACTCAACTAGTTTCAAGCTACGCTAGGAGCTCATAGTCCTGCAAACGTTTAGATTTGCGCCTCTAAATTGTTATTTGATTATACAAAAGAAAGATCATTGAGTAGTTGCGTCAATGAATTCATTCGAAATCGGTAAACTTGAACTGTCTTTTGTGGTAATCTCTAGCAGGTGGTTGTACTCATGTTCTTTGAAAGAACGAGATTATAAACAGCACCTGGTCATATAGAAGCTTACTATTGTCATAGCTAAAGATATTGTCATACAATGTTTCCAATCTTAAACACCGATCAGTAATGACTGCAGGCAGGAAGGAAAAATGTACCGAAAATAATGATGTACCTACCTACTTATTTTACATATAGGTAGGTAGCCTCATTTACCTCGTTTAGATAGAACCTCTGCCGATAATCTCAATGTTTTCGTTCAAACAAATACCTCATCAATACACATACACAGGCGAATCGCATGATGTCGGTTTGTCAGTGGAAAAAAATGGAAATCTTAAACCAACTGCGATTTTTAACAGCAACGTGTTCTTTATTTTGCATCACATGAGTGCGTACACAACAGCAGGTGAAGCTACTCCAATCTGTTTGATATTTTTATCCAATTCTCAACTTTATAGTTTTGTAATAAAGTTGAAAATGCCTTGAAGAAGTTTGATAGATTGGTGTAGGTTGATGGGCTGTCTGTACGTTTGTAATTAGCGCAGTACTGAGATATTTCCTGAGTGTTCGTGATTGTTCTGCTGATTACCTTGTGTTGTTTGTGTATTAGCAAACCTCCATTATATCCGTTTCCTAAGGTTCCTCAACAAAAACTCCGACTTTCGTAATCCAACTTCTCGAGATTCAAAAAGTTTCTTAGTAATGTAGATAGACCTTTCTTTCTGTTTTTGTAAAGATCTAAATCTGTTGTACTATACCTACCTTATCTGATTTACTTAGATTCGTACCTATTTACTTCGTAGTTTTATTTTTATAAATAGTAGAACTCTTGACATTAGATTCGCCTAATTTACTATTTTGCGTAGGATTAACAAAAAGTATGCCCATCAAGATGACTTCAAGACCTTTAGAAAAAATCGGAAAAAAACTACTAAGCAAATTCATACCGGTTTTACATTATGACATTATTCGAGCTCCCTCCATTACAGCTTGTCTTGTTAAGTACCTACACAATATTTAATGGAACAAATAATACAACGAGTCGTTAAACAGCTTTTATGCACGGAGCCATACAAATTAATTCAACGATCACAATCATGTTAATGTGATAAAAATCACTTCATTCTCCACTTAATTGATTCCATTCTCCCCGGGATCTATTCACATATCTACACAATGCGTCACTACTCACTACACTCGCTAGTCACTGTTCCAAGCCCCGGCACACAGACTATCTGTGACTGAACAAAGGAATGCCAAAACTATTCGTTCGACAATACAAATGTCACCGATTGTCAGGGGACAGACACACAAACGGCTGGTAATGTCAAAATATTTGACACGTTCGCCCTTACCTGAGATAAAGCGATTTGAGATAAATACTCAATGGATCTCGCTAAAATGTTTAGTATTTCATGAGTTTCGAGAATTGTGGGTGTATTGTGTGATTGTGTCCCAATTTAACACGGCTCGGCAGATAAAATTAACTTGGAATCGTGTGGAATATATTAGGAGTTGGGTCCGCAGCTACGGTCCTGTCTAGCGTATTTCGCTCGCTTTCTACTAGATCGGGTCCGCCGATAACTATGTGGCTCTAGATCTGTGGGTTTCGGTACACGTTTGCATTTTGTCGATTCACTGAGCCGGGTAAAGTGTGGCAGGCATTTGTAGGACCCAAAACCTTATGTAAAGACCCAATGCCACACAATCGGTTGGCCGATAACATGCAGGTACTTTGACATTGACAATAAGGAGTCGTTAAGATCGTAATCCCTTCCTATCCGTCAAAAGGTTTAGTCTCCAGTGTTGCGCGCTGTATTTACATGAACTGTCAATATAATCCTCTCTGGAACAGATCTCGGAGCTCCTTATCGCCTGTCTCAGCTTTTTATTGCATTTTTTGTGAGCAAACATTATCAACGGAGTATTTATATTTGACTTGTGACCAGAATGCTCTTTTGCCCTTCTCGTCACATCCGGATTATAGTTTTTGCGATAAAGTCGTGTCTGATAAGACATCCAACGTATTTATTTGTTCGCTTGAAAGGATGTTGCCTCGAGAAAGGTGGTGTGCACACTGCAATAAACTTAAATAAATACAATTTGTGCGTGCTAAAAGCTGCGTGCAAACAAACAGAATGGTGGCTGTCGGAACATGCAATAGTTACCGTTTACCCTGCAAATGTAAAATGCAACAACAATTTTAAATGTGTTTGAATATCATAAAAAACATCGTCTACAAGCACAATATTAATATTTCTATGTTTATGAAAGTCTCACGGCTCAGTCTCGTGACAAACCTTAAGAAAATATTGGGTCCGATAACCTACTTCTTTTTAATTAGCCTCATTTCTCCGATACTGGAATGAAAATCAAACCTCTGAGGAGAAAATAAATGAAAATATCGCGCCGACAGGCAACGGCTTACTTTTCTTAACTAGCCTTCGAAACAAATTAGTAAAATATTAAATTATGGATGGATTATTGTTTATGAACTCAATAGTTGCTTGTAGTAATAAACTAGGCCAATACGATAAATTATTAAGGATATAATAAATGAATCAAACCTGCACTCCGTTACGTATTAACTTCAGGTACTTGAAGTATCATATCATGAACATGAGAAAACATAAAGATAGTTCCACCTAACAATACCCTTATAAGGAATTGAATAAAGTAAAGTCTTAACACACATACTATCAAAATAAACATATTATTACTTTCCATCGTCCCCGGCAGTGGGTGGGACACCATAAGACGTACGGTGCAATACATTGGCGTCTAGACGCTCAGCCGCGGCCTAATATACGCGGCGATAGATCACGGGACCTAAGATAAGCTCCCTGGTTCCGTACTAAGCATGTTACACTGAAACTACTATATTTGGTTGAAGGTTTTATCAATGGTGATACATCTAGATATTTTCCAAAAAAGTGTTCAAAGGTTAAAATTCAGTTTTTGCTCGTCATCTCATCACCGCCTAACAGAAATTGATTAAATGATTATTATAATTTATGTTTCAGCTTCTGAGCTAACTGCCTGATATTGCCTACAATACAAAGTTACAAATAGTTATTGAGTAATTTATAAAAAAGTAACAACAACTTTGTAGAAACACAATTTCTGCAAAAACCTCCCAGGAAAAAGAAAAATGTTTGTTGTTTCTAAAAAAAAAAAGAAAACTAAGCAACATTTCTCATAAAACCCAACGAACTTTTGGCCCGGCGAACTTTCTCGAAGATTTAGATCATGGCCGGTGCAAAAACTGGGAAATGGTCTCGTAGCTCTAGAAATTGGCCTTTATATAGGACATACATAGAGCTGTGTATCTTACAGAGATATCACCACATCTTCCCAGCAGTGCCACGTAGACGAACTTCGCAAGGTTGCTGATTGTCCTACACACGACCCTCCGCCGTGGGAGTATGAAACGTTATAGAGCGCATTTGTTTTTAGTTTAGTGCTCCATGTGAAAAGGAGCATATTTTTCTCACATAGTAAAATTAATCAGTATTTTGTTAGCATTTTTATGTATGTGAATGTAATTGAATTAAGAGAAAATCTTGTGAGATAAAGCATTACTAATTTTTACAGATACACAGAGACAAACTTGTATCTTCGCTATTCTACTTTACTGGGGAAGACTTATGAGAAGTACAGTGATTTTATTGATGATAGACACGTTTGAGTAGATACAAGAAAACAAAAATAAACGTAATTGATTTAGTTTTTTTGATCTTAAGCTATTTACCTACCTGATCTAATTCATACCCCAAGCCGAACCTAAGCTCCCAACTGACTGGCTAAACAAAAAAATGGAAAAAGTGCGGAACTTGTATACTCAGTGAATATAAATCAGCAGCCGCAGGGGAAGGCTTATCGATGTCTAGATGATACAAACCGATGCTACTTTTCGGAAAGGAAACCTATATTTTAAATGCTGACAGGCTGGTTAAAATTATTATTAAAAAACTATATTCGCAAGCCGATGGGTTATAATTGGGTGTGGATATTAGAAATACCTTTTGTCATCATCAGTCACCATGATGGTATTTAGAAGACATGGCTACATGTGGGAATGTACAGCTTATTGTATGCGAAAAATCGAAATCATTAAAGTTTTTTTTTTTTTTTTTTGAGGGAAGAAAATCATCCAATGACTTCTCTCGCTTTGGGCGAGGCGAGACCGAGTGTCAGACTCTCCTGACTAAAAACCACCCCGTTCTTTGAGCCGGAGCCCGGAAACGCGCTAGGTAGTCCGCAGCTCCGGAAAATCATTAGGATGGGCCCATATACAAGTACATCTTAATAATCTAATCAGTTCCACCAAGATCAAACTCGCGCAGTAAGAAAAACCTCCATACAAACCGATAAGGAGCTCTGGCAAGCCTGAAAGGTCGCATTATTTTAATAAACCTTTTAACTTTTAATGTAATTCAGCGTCTACGGCGGCGGTGAAGTAATCCCTCCTTTAAAAATGATTAATTAAGGATTAAGAAATGTATTTCACTCGAGCGCCGTTAGCTTCGGAGTGAAAATAAATTCACCACCTCGGGATCTAAACACGCGACCCAGGGCTGTCAAAATATATGGAGCATTTTTACTGACTTCTCATATAATATGATACACGATTTAGAGATTGAAATAAAATTTAAATAAAAATTAAAACTTCTTCTGTATCTATTTCACAAATGTGCGTTATATAATATCCCGAATTTTAAATTACTGTTGTTCCAAATTGGTCATTGTAATTACTTAGTTAAGGCTCATAACTTGAAATCTTATTTCGTCCATAATCTGAATGCTGATCATCTAATCATTCAACCGATATGTTTCTGTATTATATCAGAGTTAACTTCGCCACGACAATGAAACGTCTATCAAAACAATCAAATTCTGAAAAACCTAATTAATATAAAGTTTTATTTTGCTAAATAACTTCACTAATGTTAAACGCGAGAAATAAATCCACTTTAACTGACACAGCACTACATGTGTGAGCTGTGTGAGCACCCTAACATAAGTCCTCCATAAAGGACCATATGAAAGGGCCAGTTTAATAACTAGAAGCTCATTACTTGGAGAGCTCCTGATGATAAAAACGGTCCGAATGCTACGCCTAATTACGGTCATTCATATGTGCCGGAGATAGGACGAGTGCTGCTGCACGATAAGCCGTCTAGACTAGTCTAGTATTTAGGAATAAAGACTTTAGGTTCTACAACGCGGTTAATTAATTCGTCTAGATTAACACTAACTTTATGATAACTTAATAATTCCATTTTGGATTAAGAAAATTTTCTTATTCTCCGAAGGGTAAGATAGGATTAGAATTATAGAGTTTTAAACTCCTTGCTGGTCATAACTTTAACTACCTAGTATCTTTTAGTTATAACCAAACGTTCAAGATTTTTGAATTTGTCGATATATGCCAATGTTTTCCAAATTAATTACACACCTATAACTGTTAAAGGAAACGAGATGTACCATTATATTTGTTTGATTATTAATAACTTTATAATGATTTTGAGCTCTAAATATTTTTTAATTTAACTTTATTTGATTTGTATTGCATGTGTCATTTGATATACCTACTTTTTAAATGTCATGTAAAAGTGTCTCAACTGGTATTGTTGTGTCCGACAGGGTCCACATTGTGTTCTAATCAAGTTTACCTGTGTGTGCCTAGTCTTACATGTGGAAAGCAATAAAGTATTAACTATTGAGTGCCGTTAATGCACCTTTCTACCACATCAATGATTAAATTAAAAGACGTAAGATAGTTAAAATGTCTCAAATAGAAAATTAGAAGTAAGAACTTAGTATCCAAGATAAATACTAATCTATGCGAAATACAACTTTCACCGACATCCTTTTCAGTGCTAACATTTAAAGTTTTATTGCACTTTTATTATACCAACATAAAATAAGAAGGTGCAATAAATGCACACTAATAAAATCTTACACAATAAACCTTCGCATTTTATTCCATGCACACACTTCACGACCACTTAAATTAATTAAGACATTACAAGTACATACATAACTAGGAGAAATATAATACTATACAATATAATACGCCAGTGTGACTGTTTGTTAACAAAATTAATTGAGACAACGTAAACGGACAGAACATGAACAATGCATCAACCTACATAGGAAAACGTCACTTAAGTAATATTAAAATATTAATAAAAAACACACGGACGGACGGACCGATGGTATCGCGTGATATATAGCGACAACCCGCTGACTAATGTCTGCTCTACACACTACAGAAACATTCAACCAAACCATGGAACTACTCGCATCATCGCTTAAAAGCTCACTTTGATAACCATCGCTGTTTTTGTAGCCAACGGTTGGATCGAAGATCGCAGTCACGCTTCAATGGATGCGTGATTAATCGATTATGTATACATTTTTAATGTGTTTGCTGGTCGTAATGTGACACCCAGTGATGTCCAGTAGTATGAGCATCGATCTCACGATAATATCGACACACGATCGCCTGCGCCGGACTTTTTATAGCTCGTCATTTTGTTGCCGTTGTTTTGACAGTGTCGTTAAATGTTTATACTTTTTATTACACGTGTAGGCTATGGTCCATTACTTCTATCGATAGCATTTCGATTAAAAATCATTGAATTTCAAAACATCGGTAGCCAGGCGAGTAAGCTGCTATAAACGACGACATCTAACTGTACACACAGTTACGTGGACAGTAAACATCAGTTTATGAATAAGCTGTTTGACAAGAACATTATAAACATGCTTTATGTTATGGAGACAACCGTTGTTCAATCTTCTATTGACTTTTGTACTACTTGTACCCGTAGGTACAATAACTATGGAATATGCGCATACTTCGTGTTAGAGTATCATCAACAAACAAACAATCGTTCTACATTCCAACTCCTATTCAAAGTACCAAAGAACGCAATACATCTTCTCCTAAGCCTTTTGTCTTTAAAAACAATTAAATCTTCGGTTTTCCTCAAGATATATCTTAATTAAGGCACAAATACATAATTAAGGTTCGACCGTGGTGTGGAGGTAGAGACATTAATTAGAAATAGTAGGAAAGCGGAGCTCAATTACTGGAATATTAATGAGCAATGAGCCCCTTGAGGCACACCTCTAATTATGCGCCGCGCCCGCACCCGAATTACTTCAGCTAACTTACGAACACTTCTACACTTGGTTTTTGCGTGCCCTCTTACATTAGAGGAATTAAGGAAACCTCACGTCAGTAATGTGATGAACATTATACTTCCAATACTGCGAAATACGTAACTGTAGTTACTAAACTAAACACCTCATCATCGCGTTCATTCAGAACAATGTTTTAAGTCGTATTTGTATTTCAACGTGTTAAATAACTACTGTCTATCTGTTCAGCCTTGATACACAAACGAGGCAATTATATCATTTACCATAATCCTTCCAACTCGTTCTAACTCCATCATACTGCCATGAATCACATTAACAACCTATTCAACTAACTCTTGTGTCACACATATCCTAGGTTTCAACACGATTACATTTCTACACAACCTCTGCCAATAAAAATTCAACTCTAACTCTATTTGTTCTAGTACCAATTTCACTTAACATTAAGCAAAATTTTAAAACCGAGCTTCGAAACATAAATCTAAATACCACTTTAGCACTAAATAAATAAAGTGTAGATTTAAATGGCGTTAAGTCTTGTTAATGTATTTAGACGAAGCTGGAAGTCTAGAGGTCGGTGACAGAATTAGTTCCTAATCAGTTGATTTAATCTCAGACGGCTCGTTAGCGCGCGGTTATGTAATGCGACTGCGACTAATTGCATACCAGTCGCCTTGCTGTCAAAACGACACTTTTGGCTCTCAAAATGTTTGTAAACATCAGCTGTGACTTACAATCTCTAGTTTAGATTACATTATGATCTTTCGAGACTCATATTTCCATTGAGATGTGCCAACGAGACGATTATTAATTGGATCTGCGTGATATTTACATATACCACATTAATTTACAATCCGCTTTAATTTATGGTCTCCATTTAGACGTTTATCGCATACATAAAATAGTTATAATGTCAACATCTCAGTGAATCTAGCGACATAGTAACGCTGTATAAATTAATCACCCATTCGCCCTTTGAGAATTCTAAAAACATCATGAATGTGTAAGGTGACAAATTCTTTTCCAATCGCTTCGACCCGTTTCCCTCGGCCGAGCGCTTGTACGGAATGTTAAACAGCGCATGCTTGCATTGCTCCAACTCTAAATCAATCCAGGAATGCTTACGGAATACTGTCACAATTCCACAGTTATAAATCTAGGAACGTTTCCTAAAGCGACGTATTTGAGTCTGTTATCAACCGAGGCGCCGTCTGACCTCAGATACTGAGCGCTGAGCGTCGCTCGATATGTAGGATACCTAGTACACAGACCTATAAGATAGCACAAGTGTATCAGCAGGTCACTCTGTGATAAATACTTAATTTTAATACTCGGAAATGGATGTCACCGAAATGCGTACAAAACAATTCTAAGTACCTATTATTACAGTTGTACTAACACGAGTAAAATGAAACCTACTTAGTATTCAGGAGGCATTTATATAGTTATAAAGTTATAAATAGTAATCGGTTTCCTAAGAATAATCTAGCACTTCTAATAATCTAACTTAATTTAGTACTTATCATTAAGAAACAACCTATAAAATACCACATAATTATAAGTAAAACGGTGTCGTCGAGGAAATACATAAAGTAGAGGGTTGAGTGGGTTTAAAAAGTATTTTACGTTTGTGTGATAAAAACTAATAAAGATAAGGAGTTAAGTAAATGTTAGAAGACATTAAAGTAATTACAAAGACGTTACACTAATTAGACTAGAGACAGGAACAACTGATATCTGTACTTACACACAATTATTCTTACAAGAATGTAGAAGACGGACCGGTATTCATAACATAATAATATTAACGAAATATTCAAATTATTACGTCGGCGCTTGAAAGCTAAATTCCATTCGATATTCTTAGAAGATATTGATATTATGAAATTAAAATATTTCGCGATAAACGTTGAGCCGGTATTGCATTTAACATAATATGAATACGTTATAAAAACGTCGCGATAGATAATAACAAAAATATATTCTGTAACAAAATCAGGATGTATATGTTCTGAACCAAAATGAATTTTAACTCTACAATTTAAAATACGTTGTCAAAGTGAATGAAATAAAGTTTTATAAAATTAAAATCAGCTCGGAGCACCCGTGACTCTTGCAATAGATTTCAGTGTAATTGTGTTGGCGCAGCTAAGTGTTCGGAATCGGTCCGATAGCCGGCTTTACTCGACCAATTACTTACCGCTCCGACCATTCCAACTTGTCTGGCCGACACTTAAACTTTAACTATTAAGTCATTAATATTATGTACTTCCGAACAGTCGCACTCCCAACTCCCTAGTTATTACGTTCAAACAATAAAATCTCAGGTTTAAACGTTGCTAAACTTGCGCAGTTTACAGTCCACTATTTATACTAACGCATTAAAGTTATTTAGTTTTCTCTATAGTGTTTGTATAATCTAACCTCGCAGTAAGAAATTCAGTAAAATGATCCAACATTTTACGACCACATCATTAGCTTTTTTACGCGTTTTGTACGCGTGCACTTCAGTTGGCAATACTAAAATAATTTGGTTTTACAACGCAAACAATAAATAAAGTAACATTACGAGTTAAATACAATATAAATCACACCTTTACGACTCATTCACAGCATAATAGATTATTTGCAAAAGGAAAAGGAAGTGGTCCCAAATGCGTGCCCTGCGAGACACCACGACTTGTGACGCCTAAATAAATACGAATGCGTTTTGTTGGATTGTGAGAATTGATATTTATGGTCGAAAAAATGGCGTCCCGCAGCGGGACAGCTGCTCGAGCCGGGGGATAATGGCGGCCTTTTAAAAATTATGTTTTTGACTTGGAACGACGCACTCGGAATCAAAACGATAAAGTATACGTTTAGGAATGTATACACGTATACAGTAACGATCATTTGGTATTTACAATAATTTAATCGCTCGAGGATAATGTTTCAATGTTTGGGATTGGAGTTACAAGAACGAGCTCGTTGTTTTTGTAATTCTCTGGAATTGGTATAAACATAGACTTGCTTCCAATCGTTCGTAGCGTACACATGAATCAGAGTGTTTATTTGGCAATCAGTTCAAATGTTTGTAGATTTTGACTGTTTTACTGCTGTTACATTAACATGCCAGATCACAGAGAGTACTGTAATCCTTTGTAAGTTCAATACTTGTAAAGTACGGTATGTAGTGGTACTTCATCACCATATTATTTGCGCATATACGTTATTTGTGTTCATCCATTCGATGCGCGATGCGGTGGAACGTAATTTACCTACTACTTAAAGCGTACGTGCAGTGATATTAATTGTGTACGCGGCATTATGATACCTCATGTTCCCAATAAGTATTAATACATTATAATCACATGATAAATCCAAAACAAACTCAACCGCATTATTTCATTGAATACACCGCCGCCGCCCGCTGTGTTCCTGCATAATTTGAAAGCGCCAAATATTTAATAAAATAATACAAACGTGAGCTGCTTATGTACATGTTTCAAATACTTTTTTTATTTTGTTTCAGATCGAAAGCTGCTCTTATTCGACCCGTGATTCATAATGTAAGTACTACTTAGTCTTACTACTCTGCCATCTGGTGCTGATCCTAGGGACAACGGCGCGACATTAACTTGCATGTGCTACAACTGCGCTCAATTTTTCATTTAATATTACTTGTCTAGACTAAACTAAGTACTAAAAACGTTTCTATCAAACAAACAATATCATCATTGACATAAACTACTTATCTATTGATCCCACACAACAGAAACATCACGTAGGCATCGAGAACCTAGCTCTCAGTCCCACATTACGTAAACCCAGCGGTCTATAATTAACTTAGAGTTTAATAAACATGGCACTAGTGATAAAATTAATTAACGCTATCATTCACACTTATAGCAATAACACTGAATGCAATTATCACAAAAGCTGGCATCTCGTTAGTGACACTGCGACCTCGTGATTCGGACTCGCAGCAAATTAATAAAATCACCTCGTTACTACCATCTATACCTGCGTGGAATACTTTAATCTGCATGCAAATTAATGCCGCCAATACTAATAGAGCCCATACTACGAAACTCTGCTTCATTCCATTTTATACGGCCGCGACTGGCTGAATATTGCCGTCAATTTTTCCACGTAACGTATCGTACACTCGTATCGGCTATAACATTGCAGTTTTTGTTAAGGAATAAGTTTCAGATATTTATACTTGCAGTAATTTACTTTTATGAATTCATTCTTTAATTTTAATTAAAATGTTATCCATATTTTTCATTTATGGAACATCCTCTCTCACGATATTATTCGATAATGAGTTTTATTCAGTGCAAGACCGTATTTGCTTTATTTGAACAATGTATCCACAATTACACGTATGTAAAAGAGGTACACGGCGGACTCCATACAAAGAGCAGTGTGATCACGGATCGATTCTCTCATCGCAACTAGTCCAAGGATGGTGCATATGCTTGCATGCATAATCAATGACTGGCGACCTTCCTCCAAGGTCCTCACCACGAGATGTCTGAGCATGTATGAATCAGACAGCTTCGCCCTCCACTGTCAGGTATTAATGATTCTATTAAACTTCGCCTGCAAAGCTCAGAGCCAGCCGAAATTTATAACGTCCGTAAGTTTTACTAATAACTCGTCTACCTGGTCGTAAACCTGCGGTTTGATTTAGTGATTCGTTTGTTTTAAACCGTGGTTCTTAATAAAACAACTTTTTGTTTTCTTTTTTTAGTGAGGAAATTCAAAAGACGCGAGTGTTGGCTCGTTATGCGGTCGCCTGCTCACGTTATTTTGTCACGTCACCTCTTGTGTGCGCCGGTTGTGACAAGGGTCCTCAATTAATTTGACACATTGTACAATATAACTCCCAAAATGTTTGTAAACATTGAGTGTAATTATTGAAATCTCAATCTCGTCTATAGCTCTAGATTTCTACTATTAGATCAAATGACTTGTTATGTGAGTAATAATTTACTTTACTATTAGAATTAACTGAATGGTAAACAGAACTTGGTTAATTTATGTTACAAAATGTGTAATACCAACAATTTTATTTACAGTCTTATTAACTCTCAATCCAAATTTCCTACAATGAAGTCAATAAGACAAAAACATTCTCTCAATTAACAGTTCCACATATAGCAAGTCGATCGGATTACATTCGATTATCTTGAGTTCGACTGTCGAGTCTAAGTCGGACAATGAGTAAACACAACAAGGAAAGGGTGGTGTCACTCGAGCCCATGACGAATGCGTTTAGGGACAACAAAAACAAACAGACGACGACATTTTGTTTTCTAACTACGCGGAGGATGCGGGCGGCGGGCGGCGGGCGGCGGGTGGACATTATATTTCTAAACATTTAAATGTTACAAATGCGTGTGGGACTGTGGGTACCGGCACCTTATCTCATAATCTTTTCGTTTCTCATAATCGAACGAGCCTTTGTCATAGCTCGTTGTGTCCCTGCGGTGATAATTAATTATCTTAATGAATTGAACATGTTTATTATCCTCTCGATCTATCCTTTGATGAACATTCTAAGATTAGAAGATACGGTAACTATCATTAATCTGTTGTTTTATTTAATAAAGAAGTTATTTAAGTTTCTTCAATAATAAAAGTATGCATTTATTGTAATGTTGAGCCTAAGAATGG
Organism: Spodoptera frugiperda; assembly: GCF_023101765.2. Taxonomy (NCBI): domain Eukaryota; kingdom Metazoa; phylum Arthropoda; class Insecta; order Lepidoptera; family Noctuidae; genus Spodoptera; species Spodoptera frugiperda. Next base: position 12,238,372 of record NC_064215.1, on the reverse strand, counting down.
CATGGCTAAAGTAAATTGAGGAGACAATGCTAAAGAATTGAACAGTAACAATGACGATGGGTAACTAAAGGGTGCCGGTGTTTGGGTTATAGAAATAGTTAGGATTGCGCCACCCACTGCCGACTGCCAACCAGATGTACACTATATTATGGTAAAACATACTCCCAATGACTTGTTCACTGACATAAATGACAGCAGAAAGGAAACGGTTTTTACAAACGCATGACATAATAGTCCGTTTTTACTCGACTGCAATGATGGAAACAGTATGAGATGTAGCAATCAATGTGTCACTTTAGAAAAAGTTCTTCGAAATGATGATCGTGGGATATTCTTAAGTTATCTTGTTGATTGGTATGCGACATATATCGCTTATTAATATTCTATCTTGAGAAAGAAAAAGAAGATAGAGAGAATCTCTTAAGGAGATAAAACAGTGCAAGGTTCTATTTCCCATCTGAGTTTAATGTTTGGCAGGCTGTCTGGACTGTAACTGTGCGACCCGAGCTGACACGGAACCGCGGTGTCCTCAAAGAGCATCATCTCCGCAGGTTCAGATATCGCAGTAATGTTCGCTACATTGGCTACGCCTACATTTCGATAAACTGTTCCTACGACACCTATTCCCATTTAGTGTCGACCACGACATTACTGCCACACTACAAACCTCAAGGAATTTACAACTTCATTTCCTTATTGCATACAAAAAGTAATGAATCGCGCAGAAAATCGAATGAACGCTTAAATTAATTCAATCCACAAACTGACGAAAGACTAAATATGTAGAACGCGCCCGTTATTGATATTGTATTACACATGAACCGTTTAATTTAAAAAACACACAAACCATCGATCAGCCGCTAATCACCGCCGAGGCGTTGTTACGATCGTTTCGACTATTTATAATTTTTAATCTATAATGAAATCTGCATGCATAATGTACGTCATAAAAACAGTGAGGTGAGACTCGAGGCTGCGCGAGCGCACCCGTGTGCCCACGCGCACCTATTGTAACCACCCACACCACGTCCCAGAACACAAACTTAGTATTTACAGTCCCACCGACCGATATACCTTAAACGCTGGTATTTTTTAAACGAAAATCGACCGCAAACCGATGTTTGTATACTTGGAGAGGACAAGTTTACTTATGCCGAGAACTTTGTCAGAGTGAACTCTATTGCGTCTCGACAGAGTCGACGTGTGTGACGCGGGCGAAGTGAGCAAGTAATGTAAACTAAAAGGAACAGACACCATTCACGTCCTGTCGCGGCCATACATAAATATCGCGTTAAATAAATCATCGGCGACATGTTTTGTGACGTTTGTATTTTTAGCTTTCGATTGTAAATTGTCAGTGCTGTGTTTATTTTATGAGAGGAAAAAAATGATAGATACTTCGTTTGAAATGCTTTGTCATGCGGACACTCGGTATTGAACTGGTATTTATGAAGTACTCGACTTGTTCGGACTAATTAAGTACACAATGTTATATGGAAATGAGGCAGACAGATACTGGCAGAGTATTCATGAGAAACTTGAGTCCAGCACTAGAACAGTAAATAACTTATATCGGGAGACATTATGTATGATGGTGGTGTCTTTGTATGGGAACATGTAGGTGGATGTTTTCTTGTAGACTTTATTTTAGTCGACGCAAACAATCGAGCAGTTAACAGTGTTAACAGCACTTAAACAGCTATTATTATCAGCTAATCGCTCAATAAATTTCTTCTAATTAGCTAATTTTACGGTGGCGATCAACTCCGGGCGGACACGCCACTATAAGCTAAATTTACCAGCAGCTACGTGTAGCGCCAGCGCCTGCCTACGACCAATCGTAAAACAGATTTAAACAAACGCAGGACCACAGTGACCGCTCACCATACGGCACCATTTTTTTGTCCAGACAACCCTCGTCTTGTACTTTTTTCATACGGCAACACTGTCTTTTTCTCTCGTGTGTATTGTCTCTTTTGTCTTATTTCTATTGGACTGACTGCAGACACAAAATGTAAAGCGGATTATCTGCCATTCTAAGTCACAATATTTAACTCCAGGCTACGGGGGATTTACTTCACATTCTTTGTGTGAATTATATTATTATGTGTCGTGAGGCTAATCTCGGATCACTTCAACACGTTATGCTTCATTTCACATTCATGAACTTATGATGTTGTTTATTTAAGACTCAATACAAGGGAAAGTATGCATAATATTTATCATTTTAGTGCCCTTCGAAAATCAGAGCTTACGCGATTAACACGTAGTATTAAGTAGAAGGTAATTCTCTAGGAAAGTCTTTATTTCCAGAATAAAGTTGGTACAGTGATTTTGGCGCGCAGGCCGCGACATGGCGACGAGATGGAGACGAGAGATAGTGGATGCAAAACCGGATTGATAGTGCTAGGTAGTGCGTCCCGTGACGTTTATTGCCATCCGGGGGCAAGAGTTATGGCCGCCCGCGCGCGGAAACTTCGCCTCCAAACTATTTATTGGCCACACTCCAACGAAGGAAGCGTCGACGACTGCCCGCCGATATTAATTCATTCGTTGCTCAGCTAAAAAACATCATATTTTCCCGATAATGGCATATGTTGGTGCCAGCAGTAATGTTCGTATGCAAAACAAATAACTCATGACCATATTTCTCGAAACATCTTTTGCATTAATATAAATAAAATTATGCGACAATATTTTATTGCGATATTATTTTAAACATCTTCTCAATTTACATGACTTGCCTGAGAAATTTGCAAAACTATGTTCATTAGTCGTGCATGAACCTTAACAATTTTTTGCCAATTTTTGCAAATAACTGCTCGAATACTGTCGGTACCTGCGGCAGCTTTCTAATGAATAAAAACGCATCTAAAACATTTTGACAACTTCATAACATTACAAAGCAATTATAAACAAAAACTGTTAGAAGCGCGCTAAACCCTCGGACCGTAATAAAGCGTTTGTAAAGAGATTCGCAAAAAACCGTTGATTATAGTGAGCGCGGCTTGTTGTGTAAACATCCGCTGGGTGAATCCGAACGCATTCGCTGGATGCCATCTTTTTTTCCCCAGTTTGGCGGGAAGATTTATGAGCAGTGACAAAGTCAATTTCATGGCACGACGCGGCTGCGATACGGCACGCCTCGGATGCCCGCCATCATGGAATTTGGCATGGGCTTTTAACTGTAATTGTCCTTAAGTAAACATTTTACCTGCCAATTTGATGAATCGCCTCCGTCATTGTCAAGAGATGCTTTGTCCGCGTAACAATTCAATTTCTAGAGGCTTTCGCGGAAGTAAATGTAAATGGCCTCAACATTGTCGCGGTACTGCATAACTTTACCCTGAGCAATACTGTCTGTAGGCAAGTAACTATCTAGTTTAATATCTTCAATGGGTCGTTTAGCTTTGACATTAGAAAAGACTGACACGATTCATTTCAGTCAGTAAACTTGTAATATACGTCAAATTTTATTTTAAAGAAGTACGGTATCAAATTACCTAATTCATTTCAGTTTTTAAGCACTCTATTTTGCAAAATTAATCAAGGTGATTTGAATTGAAAAAAAAATCTCAAATCTAGATTTTATATGCTTCACGAAAGAGTATCAACTTACGGATATTCATAGAGTAAGATAACTCTATAATAACTTTCAAAGAAAACTTACTCCTCTCTCCGTTCCCAAACTTTCTTAGATATGTTTATTTGATGTCCCAAACTCGTATAATATTTATTTACATCACATAACAAATGACACCGGTTTTACACGAGACTCCCATAATGTCTATAATAAATATTAAACATGTTTTCATAATAAAATTCTACTAAACGGATTCTCAACTGTCGCCATATTGATTGCTTCGACAATTTTATCGTTTGTTACGCAAACCTGTCAAATGGAATGGGATTTTTTGAATTCGAATTCCGAACACGCGATCGTCGCTTGGTATTTTTTTCGAATGAAGAACTCACTTTACTTGGAGCCTACTAAAAAGTATAAATAGGGAGAGGTACCCATAAAAAGAGGTTTATACTTACTGGGCTTGGGAATACGAATATGATGGAATAATGTTTATCTAAGTACATTATTAACTACATAGCAAAGATATATTTCTTGCATTTTATAGGTTCCATAGACTAAGTAGTGAAAATCGGTAGCTTTGCCCAGCCTAGTGATCTAAACTAAAAGCATGCGACCTACTGGAACTATTTATTTTAACAGTCTATTGTTTTTCTTAGTAAAATGATGAGTAGTTTGTTTGACTAGCGACACATGAAGCATATCAGTAGCTGCGCTGCGCGCGGCGCGGACATCTCGCTCTATTAGTAATTAATATGTCACCAACGAACCCTCTCAGAAACGCCACGGTTCATGGAAACGCACCAGCTAATATTATCACTACAAATATCTCACGTCTCCGCTACCGATTCCACGAAAAATATGCTTTTTTTCGTCTCCAGCTATCCTGTCACTTTTATCCGTTCGAGCATTTTTCATTCGAGCCCAACTCCCTACTTTTTACGTTTCTAAATATCAAGTTACACGCCACACCTGTTGGCGACGAGCTGCGCTGTATGGCTGATATCAGCACGTATGATAAATGTCACCTTATTTCGGTGCGAAGTTAGCGCCACGAATGCGTCGCTCGCGGTGTTCCCCATCAATTCCCTCCGTAATGAGAAGATGCAGTGATAGTGACAGGTCTGGACGCGCGACGCGCGGCGCACGACAGCAGGCGTGGCGGCCTAACGAGCCATGTCCCTCCACTCAAAAAAAATAACAGCGTCTTATTCAAGATATTTGTCGAAGCTCACAGTGTTTTCGTTCCAATTAATGTATCGAGAGCGCACGAACCGAGCTTAATCGATTTTGAATCTGTCACGAACTCCGCTATACGTTCGCTACGACAAGAAATCGATTGTAGATTAACTGAATCGACTGGTTTTTGGAGCTCAATTATTTACATTTCTCTTTTGTTTAACTTGATGATCCCCGTAGATGTCTGGACGTGTTCATTTGTCCCCGGCGACACATTTTGTTTGAACGTGACATAAAATCTCTCTCGGATTAATCAACGTTTTATTTATGGCCAGTAAAATGTATAAGTGTGAGAAACCTACGCGGGCCGGTAGGTGGTCACGCACGTGTCGGATCTGTGCGCAGCCTCTCCACATTAATAAAGTCCGCTACTTTTCGTAATGTCTACTTTACATGACGCGTATTAATTTCGAATGATTTGTGTCCCCAATAAAAGCCACGTTAGACGCCATTAACTATGTTGTAGCGTGTCGATGTCGTATAGAGTAACACGTCGCTCGATCATAAACGAAGCTCGGCCACTCGATCTTGTCGATGCGATCGCGCTCGTTACCCGGGACGATACGACAAACGCCATTATTTCCTCAGTTCTGACAGCGAGGCACTTTATACAAGTCGCCAAGCGTAGGTGGTCCCTATCTCGGACGCTCCCGACTGCCGGCTCGACTTCCTAAGTCAACATTTCTCGCTGTGCTTTTGTTGTCGCTGCAGTATTGTCGCGTGGAACAGACTCGACCACAGACCTCCAACGCTCGCCACCGCCGACGTTCCAATAAAATCTCCATGGTTCCTTTAAAATTAAAAGCACTCGTAAAATGTAACAATAAAGATCTGTTTTCGCAAACATTAGTAAAAACATATTTCGTTTGAAGCTTTTACGACTCCATTATCATATAGACGAGTGTGTGGGGCGATATTAAAAAAATATCGGCGTGTCTGTGTGGCCGGGCCGGTGCCGGTGGTGGATGGCAGGCTGCACCACGCTGGCCACTCGCTGCGGCCATCACTTGCACAAGCTGCGGGTTACAGTAATATTGTATGCGTTATGAAAGCGTTTCGCGCCATATTTGAATGTGTATTGTGCGTTTTGTGTCTGCGCTAGCAATGTGCTGCCTACGCATTGTTTCCCTAGTGTTTATATCTCACAGATTTATTGAGCTATAAACTTGCACACTTATAACTAACGCAGCGTTTTTGGAAGAGCTATGAATATTAAGATTTTATTAGGAAAAACAAATGGGCGACTTATAAAACGAAATGAATAGCTGTTGCAGAACAAACAACATAAAAACATACACATTAGTATCCATTAATTGATCAATTTACAAAATGACTTAGATTAGTGGTATTACAAAGGCTTTTGAATCTAACCATTTATCTTTATAGTTTAAACGTGAGTTTGTAATCAATGGTGTAGCAGGTCGGTGACACTCGATACTGGGAATAGATAGACAATATGTAAAGCGAAACGATTCTTCAGTTATTGTTCACGTAATATTGCAGTACTACAGCTAGTGGGAGTGGAGGTAGTATCCGGCTGGGTTGAGGCAATACCCTTTTAATAGTCGCCACGAAGTTCGCATACAGCACGAAGAGCTTACAGCCTACAGTGCGTTAACATAAAAAACACATTATTTACGTTACGGTGCGCCTGCGCTGTAGATTGTCGCGAACATGTTGATTGCGCTGCACCTCACGTCCGCCACCACCAATCGAATACTAATTACCATTACAAAAGTGAATAATTCATTTGTCGTGTGCATAATCATTGGCCAATCTTCCCTGAGCCCTATTTACTAGTCGCCATCTAACCAGGGTGTGTCTAGATACAGTGGTCGGTTTGATTGGAAGACAAGATGGTACGCATCTGTATTTTACTACGAAACTCGTTATAAACGCGAAAGTGAATGAAGCAGACGTGTCGAATGTTGAATAATCATCGCGGCGGTGGTAATGTTCCACGTTGTAGCGATGTTCGAGCTTTTCTCGGCGATCAATTAAATAAATGAGTTTATTTACCTATGCATATCAGTGTTTCGCACGTGATTCTTATTTGATATATGGGATTAAGATTTGTGATTTATTTTTCGACGGAATTGTGTGACGAATTTGAGATCTAACACTGGAAGCTTTTTACTGGCTCATTAATTGAACACGCTTATTCTTTAAGCTGCCAAAAAAGGATTACCTACCCGTGTTACTTAAAATCAATACGACATTAGTTAAAAACGATAAGTGTGGGAGAGCCATGCTTGAGTTATACCACAGCCTCACATAAAACTGACGTGAAACAACGCTTGCGTTGAGTTTCGTTGTGTGAGTGATGTTACCGGAGGCCCAATTACCCTGCAACTGTAACGCCTTTGGTGTTTCGGGTGTCCATGGACAGCGGCGATTGGTTACCATAGGTGATCCGTTTACCGGCTTATACCATAAAAAAGATAAACTTATCTTTTGAAAATAATAGTACACATTTTCATCTTTTAATTAAGGTAAATAAACAGCAGACACGCAGAACTTATTGTATTCATTCATCATTCGTTCATCGTTCAATTTCAGTAATTGAGGCAGAGGCTGCTGGGCCGCACTGGCTGAATACAAACTCACATTTACATATTATCGTGTCCGTCACTATTTGCTCATGTTGATTGAAAAGATTTTATATTGCCATCATTGACTTACACTCGAGAGAATCTACGTAGACTGAATCTCACTCAAACACCATAGGAAAAGGAGTATAAAAAATGTGAACTAGTAATAAATGCAGACGATTGTTAAATAAAATAGATATTTTTTGTATAGAAACTAAACCTTGATTTTCAATAACAAACCCAATCATAAGGTGTTGAGTTATCTCGCTCTAATACCACGCCGTGGTCGGAAGACGCCATGGGCGAAGCCCTCGAAGCAGTCAGGTAACATTTTTAAAAGTTAATAAAGTCAATGTAGATACATAATCTGATGGTCTCGGTAGCCAACTCCGACTCGAAGAGCAGGAGTAGGAACGGGGTGGTGTTTAGTCAGTAAGAGCCAGACACTCCCTCTCGCCGCGCCCAAGGCGGGAGAAGTCATTGGATTGAATTTTCTCCTCTTAAAAAAGTTTCTAATACTAATCCATCATACATACTTAACACCTCATAAAAATATTGAAATCCACGAGAATGAAATCTGGCGTGAAAAGAGAGATTTACAACTGGCAGTTATATAAATCGTTGCCAATCCGACGCCAGCCGCGATAAATAATGCATGAGGCAATTTAAATTTGTATTTATTTGTTATTAATAAATGCTTTATTGAACCAATGATGAACGTTTAGAAACGCTCATAGTTTTATTGTCTTACATAAATTTCTAACCGTTGCGAAGTTTCGGTTACTTCGAGAAAAAAGAAAAAAATATCTTTTGATCAAATATAATTTTATGGTTTGGTCGTAAAAACATCGCAGATATGAAAATTTAAATCGGAAAAAGTTTAAAGAAGCGTAAAGATTTAAAGATGTTGTAAAAGTTGAAGGAGGTGACAATCCGATCGATAACGATGTACTACAGACGAAGGAACCGTGAGAGGTGAGAGCCAACGATTCTATCGGTCTGAGAGTAATTTGCACTAGTGCTTATCTTGTGTAATAAATCGGCTTGTGCATAAAATTATATTAGCTGATTTACCTCTGAGAATGCAAATACCTACCTATACTTATGATTTAAGAACATAAAGTTTCTACGCAATCTAAATAAAAAAGAAATTCGCTTCCAATTTACACAACAGGGTGGCATTAGGCATTGTTTTCTTTATTTAAATCGAAATCAAATTAAAAAAGGAATAACAGTATTCTTCCATTCCATTTTCGAATAAGAAGCACATCTGACACTAGTGTACGGCAACCAACATTGTAACCAATCAGAGCTATGCGCTGTACAAACGTACGGCTCGACCAGTGTGGGTATGTTTGCACAGTCGTGTGCTATCAACTGATTAAACAAATATCTACTTACTAGAGTACACCTTAGTCAAAATACGAAGATTAGAAGATATTTTACCATTTAAGTAGGTATAAAGCTATTTTGTGATATATTATCGCGGTTTCAGTAAGAAAATCCGTAACATTTATTAATTTAAAATGATAATTGAATGCCTACAAAAATGTTAAGGCGATATTCCAAAAAATATAGTACAGTCGTAAATAAAAACCGCGAGAGGTTGAACCTGAACAAATATTTTAATTATGTGTAAACAACTCTCAGTGGCAACGTAGCCGGGGGCTGATCAGTGTGGCTCGTGACGTCATGACGTACTGAGTTAACAAGCTCACTGATAATCCACGGGGTTTTATTTTACTCTGAATCAGAGTCTGCGGTCGCCGCACCAATCAACCGCAGATACGGCCCTGTAATTCACCGAGTTAAAATATCACATTAATAATTTCATTTGGAAAACTCATACAGTTGAAATGAGCAATGTTTATTTAAGTAGATAGCTTCTCGAAATTAATACTCCTTTGTGTATTGTGTAAAGTTTTCTTACACTCGTTGTCAAGTTATCCCAATATTTGCTTCCACTAGAGCCTCGTTGCTGAACAAAACGAGCTAAGACAATATTACGTCCCTGAATACTAGTTAACGTAAAAACTTACTATAACTGCAGTACGTAGAAAAGTCCAAACGAAAATATATCGGCATTATTTCCCGTGCGCTGTACGGCGCCGTGTTCGCAGCGCAATGCTCTCGGTGCGGCAATAACCGGTTTAATTACGGCATAAATTATCGCCGGACGGCGCGTTACCGGCTACCGGGCGTACTGCTCCGGCACGCTACTGAACCAGCTCTCTAATAATCTCCACTTACCTAATGTACCTACTATGATTTACTCATAATAGACTGCGATCGTCTCTTTTGACCATTCATATAGTTAGTAGGTGTATCTTCTTTTTACCATAGTTCTGATACACATTTCCATAGTTTTATGAGAATAAAACTCATAACACAAAACAATAAAAAGGAAAACTGCGTGCAATGTTTCCGCGACAAATAGAATCACTAGTCACAGACACACAGCCAGACAGCAGAGACTAGGAACGAGTGAACATTTTTCACCAAAAAACATTTGGCAATTTTGAAACTAATCTGTGCACAAAGGTCGTTTGCGAGCGATCACGCGGAAATTAAGCGGTCGGTATGCGGCGCGACTAACGACGCGACGCGGCACAAATCGCGCGACTAAAACGACGCACGCGCGACTGATCGCGTTTAACACCCATTACCCAGCCGATGCTCCTGTTGATTTTAAACAGATGCCTAGATGATGTTATGATGTTCTCCGGACCGAGAATATACTCCTTTATTATTGATGCAACTAGGATGCTAAGCGTTGGTATTAAGCGGTCTCATATTTCCACGCGATGTACTTATCTGACGTTTTAAATTGCCTGCTGATCAACCGATCTAAAAAGGTCCTTCACATCCGAGTACCATCCTCTCCACTCACATGCTGTATTGATGTTGAGCTGAATATTCCATTCAAATCGCATCATACATAAACGAAACAGGTACTTATTTATATTCAGATATTACCGAGAACTGCAAAGTACGTACTCCAGTAGAATCCAATACTAGTTAATAGTGGAATTTAGAACAAGAAATGCGCAGCTGTATCGAACATATCCCACAAATTGTAATACCACTCGAGCACGGATACTCGGCCGTAATTTATTGAAATTCGAAATAACAAGACGAAAAACTTTATCTAACCAACTCCAAGTACGACAATAAATCAACGTGACACATGTCAGTTTCCTGTTCCCATGTCGGCGCCGATAATCGGCAAAAATATCGAATATCTATTCGGAATACGTATCGATACATCGACAAATAAATACGAGTAGTCGTACAAACGTCCAGTGCGTGCGCGGCCTACATAATTCATGAGGTGGTCAGCTGTGACTGTGGCACAAGCCGATATTGCAAGAGTTTTGGGTCCCGACAAATTAAAAATGTACTACTCCGGTACTTTTGCATTGGAAGGATCCACATTTAAATAGGATCGGGATTGGAAAGTTGTTCTGGGCGGCTGTTTATTTATTTGTCTATGTTAATCATGGTTTCACTGTACACGCCCACACCATGACCAAACTAAAGACAATCAAGTTCAATACAAACAACCCTGTGTATGCCTTCCGACTTCCAATTCATTTTATACATATACTGCGAACTGTGGACCGGCTTTCCAATGTAGCAAGCGTACGCCAACCAATATTGCTTTTACCAGTAAAACAATATTTATGACGGCACGTACAGCATCTCAACCCTAAACTATAAAGCTGTACTTGAGTATCGTCCAATAAAAAGTGTTCTCCATAATATTACGGCCGCGCCGCATACTGCAGGTCGGCAGCACTGCTCGCAGTACAAACACCAACGTATATAACCGCTAACCGCTCTATTATAAGGAATCCGAGCTAATTGGTAGTTTGCAGTAAACCCAGTAAAACGACTCATTAGTGATTCTGCCGACGACGAGCTCCGCAGACGTGTCAATTCGACTAATTTGCAAATATATCGGCAGCGGATGCTTTAGAGGACATTTAGTTAGCAGTCGTGGAATAGTAATGTGCTGGCTCGGTACAATATGATATTTATTGCATAATATATTAGTATCGAAAATATGCTGTGGAATATTTACAATGAATTAAAAGAAGATGTCTACAATAAAATACATAACGATGTAATAGATGGCTCGTTGCCGCCGCACGGCGACGTTATTGACGCCAAGTCAAACCATTTTATAGAGTAGTCAAGCGTGCTGATTAAAATAAATCTATAATGGATATTTGATACTACACAATAAAATACATTTGTAGCTATAAATATGTAGCTAGAACAGCTCATTTCGAGGAAAAATATGAATCGATTTCTAAACTAGAATCGTGTATTCATATGAAGCAATTTTTTGAAACGGCGCAGTTTCTTCAAATGACATTGAGTACGCCAAGCTTAATGAAATTCTTAGTAGCTAAGTAGCTACAGAGAAGATTAAACTAAAAGACAATGGGTTGGATGATGATAATTGTGTGGAAGCAAGCCGGGTCCCACGTTAGGCAAACAGTTTAAAATTAATTCGTTTCAGTGCTCAGTGTAACCGGAGCCGCCATTAAGGTGTTGGGAGTCACCTTCAGATTGTTTAGCTGCTTAATTAACCGAATGTAATCCTAGCTGGCTCCGGCGTGACGTCACTGCTTTCCTTGGAAACATGTACTCAGATAATATTGTAACATAATCTTGTCAATTAGAAGGATATTTTTAGTATCTACTTGTATGAGACTATCGAACTTTTGAATGTCCAATCAAACAAAAAATAAATAATATTTATTGATTACATATGTATGCAAAACAGTAAAATACTAAATAATTTACAACGCAGAAAAATATGAAATGTAAACAAGCAAAAAAAAGAAAAATCGTCCATTATTCTGGTTAAAAAGTAGTCCCATTGCATTGCAGTCCATCGTTTCAAACGAACTCGTCTCAATAGAGTCCTTTAGCAACAGTGATCCCAAGATCAGAGTATATTTAATGCAGCACCTATCCACCGTGCGGCGTGATGCTATCTAGACATTGTCGTAAACAGAGAGGTGTTAATGCTGCCCCCTATTTGCATATTTATATGAAGCATCTCGTTCATTGGTTCGTTCACCTCGATCGGCTCCGTCACTATAACTTTATTGGTTGTTTGTATATTTTAGCATATTATTAGTTTGCTAAGGACGACGACGTTCAGTTTGTGTGATTTGTTTGCGAACTTCTCTAGTGTTTCAATATTGTGAGGTCTTAATTTTCAATCCTTTGAAAGGTTAGTAACCACTGTCTGAGGGTGGTCTAATCCCAACAAAGGCACACATGATCTATGTAATGAGTAGGATATCTCGTAGCTCGTACCGCAGCATCCCACGTCTTCGCTTATTAAAGGCTCATCTATTGCTATTTATAAACTTTCACTGATCAATTTGCTGAGCAAATAGTACATTGTACGTATTAATCCTCTTTATAAACTTGATCAATATTTCACGTGGCGATCATATTCCGTGCGTAGGAGTGCAAATAAAAGAGGATCGGTGGTCGTGTGTCGTAAATAATGTTAGGTATCGATTACTATCCGTTAGTACAACGCCTCACTCTGCCTCCTGCTGCGCTCTGCGCGCCTGGTACCGCGCGTCTTTATATCGTACGATATCACGATACGACTGGCTATCTTAAAACTAAACTGATACTTTGAATTAATTTTAAGGTATTATGTCCAATAATTTGATTAGAAAATATTGTTCTTCACTATGCACTATGTTCTAATCTTCCACTTCAAGATCATCGATTCTCTTACTACCTAGATTTCACAATGGGAAATAAAAAAGTCGTCTACAGTAAATGTCTTTTAAAATTTACGATAAAATTGTTAAAATAAATAAATTAATTTATCTCCGCGCACCGCTGGCCGGCCGCTCGTTAAATAATTCAATTTGACAAGGTTCTACATAATCACTGCAGTGTGTGGGTAAGGTACTCGTGTTGGTTAATAACACATAAAATCTCACCTTCTATTCCCCGGCAATCTGCCATAAACTGGGTACCATATTAGACACAGTGCATGCCTGCATAGTGCATACTAGAAATTTTCAAAAATCAAACCAAGAAATATTTATCATACTGTATTCATAATAATATAAAAATGATATAATCTTCACCTACACACTGCAGGGAGCTAGTGTAAAGTCGCATGTTCGATTGCAAGGTGAGATTGGTTAGGAATGGCCACACATTTCCCCCTTCCTAATATTCCCAATCCCCGATTCCCCAACAACCCTTAAACGCGTTGTTGTTGTTACAGGCGCAGGCATCTTGAATGGTGGATGTTACACTTATGATTAAAATGTTTCTGTGAACCAGACTTGGAAACAAGAGCGTGCTTGCGACACTTAGTTCCTTTTACGCACGGTAGGGGCTGTCGACTTTATTGGCGAGTAAGTGAGGAAGAAGCGTTACTAAGCATCTTCCACTTCAAGGGTTACAATTAAACAAAAAAGTCAATAGCTTAAAAACGATAAAATTGTTAAAATAAATAAATTAATTTATCTTTAAACTAGTGAAAAGCATCTAAGGTCCAAAAACCATATTAGCGGAGCTGCGGACTACCTAGCGGGATTTACCCGGTCTCTGGAGATTGGTTAGAAAAGCGCAGGCAGGTAGGAACGAGGTGGTTAGTAAGGCAGTCTGATTAGGGTCTCCTAAAAACTCTTGTGTCGCCCAAGGCAGGAGAAGTCATTGGATGATTAACCCCCTCAAAAAAAAAAACGTTTCAAAAAGGCATTAAGATAAAAATAATGACTAACCCAATCGTGAAATCGAATCCTATCAGCAGTCAGTACAGTACTTTATACTTAGTAATAAAAAAAGCTTCAAGAAAATTTCCAATCATCTCTTGAAATGCAAACGCTACTTAACCGCCGTGGACACGCAGCACAATAATTCACAAGTCAAATAAAACGTTATATTTTTTACTTCAATTATCATTAAACTTGCAAATCGTATTCATAGTCTGAAGATTTATCTAACACATCAAGTAATAATTTACATGTAGAATACGCGGGGTGCTCAGCCGTGCGCCGGCGCAGTTAATCAAACGCCCACCTAGTGCACATTATTGTTTATAATTGAGTAGACACGCGACCTGCGACGTAGGCGCATTCCCAGCCTCGCTAACTAACTGGGACCTGTAGCACAGACTAAAAATATACATGTTTATACATCTTTAAATCATTTTATACACATATTCTATATTGTGCTTAATGCAACTGCAACCAGTTGCTGAGCAATATCTTTTATCATTTATATTTTCAACGATTTAACAGCGGTCCTTAAGTCGTCTATCAAGCTTGGAGAACTTTTTATTTAAAAATACGTTACCCTAAAGACTTTTTCCTGAATCATGCGTATACAAACATATATTATCACATACACATGACACCCAGACCCGAAACAACAATTTGTGGATCACACAAAGAGTTGCTCCGTGTCCAGCCATCGGGCCAACCGCTCATAACAAGATTAAATAATGGTTAATGATGGTGAAGTTAACCCTAAGACGGAACTTGAATCTATTTAGTTAGCATTTCTAAGTATAAAACTGATTCAGTTACTCACTGTGCTGATCTCACAGTGTCTTGGAAGAATGTGACAAATACTTTTAACAATTATCGCAGATTTTGTCTGTTTAACCAATCAACTGACAGCTTTATTAATTTCGCAGTCGTTGTTTTTATGATGACGATCACCATGATTAATCGGAGTTAATGAGGTGACCAGACATACAAAATATCTCAGTGTTTTATAAAGATATTTGTTATATTCATAGCAAAATGCTTTTAAATCCCATCCATATTTCACACTGAACAAGTTTCCGATGCCAAAGTTTATTTAATAAAAAAAACAAGTTCGATATTGCTATCGGTAATACCAACGGACTTAATATAAAAATAATAATCACTAACAGAAGAGCCTAAATATGGCGGCGTTGTCAAAATAAAAATTGATTTAATAAGCAGAAGTTAGTCTCCTTGAGAGATCCGAGCGCGCGCCGCCCGTCGGCATCTACCCACTCACTTTGATCGGCAAAATTAATTGTAAGCGAATCCTAAAATTATACAATAAGGCACATTTTGCCTTATTTATCAAGTTTATTGACTTTGGTAACCAAACGATAAAGTCTCACAGATATTAAATAGATCTGTATCTAATCTAATCTCATCTGTTATGGGATCAATGGTTGTGTCATCTCCAAACAGCTAAATATGAATGCTAATGGCATGCTAATATGTTTTCATTGTTATTATTATAATTGGCGTGTAGGAACCGGCCTATGATGTTTATTTAACAAACCATTTGGAATATTTTATACATCCTCCAGCCATTGTTAGACATAGAAATAGCGAAGAAAATGGATTCAAAAGCTGGTTCCAAAAGTTTAGTAACAGATGTTAAATCTCAAAGTATCCAATATGTCGGTCGATAGAATAAGTTCTCTATAAATTGACACAGTGCCGGGTCAGAGGGGCGGAGTTGCGAAATACTGGCGTAGGGCACTCTTGCGCACGTCGAATGCGATTAGTGCCCGTATTCCTTCGTAGCGAGGGCTGACACACACACGCACATACACACATTTTAAGAACATTTTAACTTAAAGTACACATAATGGGGCTACAAATTTCAATAATGATCGAAATAAAACGTTACACAAATATCGTTGGAATGATTCAAACGAATAAATCAGAGTTCCACAATGTTTTCAATACAATATGCGATTAATTATTGGTGCTATTAAAGGTACAACACAACTAATATGCGGGACCTTTCGTTCGTGACAAATGTGCAGTGTTGCCATAACAATTATGTGGTGTGTTACATGGCAATACAATGACGATTGATTGCCTTTGGCGTGCTTACGAGTATTATATTGATTTACATATCGATTGTGTACTTATAGGCGATCAATCGCAAATTAATTAAATATAAAGACTAAACACGAGAGAGACAGATTACTATTAAGATAATTTTTATTATTTCCCATTACCAAGAAAAAATAATCTGTTTAAATAGTAGAGGGTATGTAACCCTATTCACTCCATAAGGGTGGGTGCGTGACTTTGCGTGTGTATGTGTGTGTTTGTGCTCCTCTATGTTTCTCAAAGTGCACAATCTGGGTGTCTTCAAATCTCAAGTGAATAGCCTTGCTTATGGGCAGACGTGCTTCATCGCAGGCCGCATCTTCGCTTACCATCAGACCAGACTACTATCATAACTCCTATTACCATTAAAAAAATATGACCTTACAGCATTAGTAAAACTTTATAACATTGTGAAAACTGAAGTAATCAGAAACACGAGTCCCACATTACAATCTCTATTTACATTTAATCACTTAATCAAAAACATATAACCATTCATCACAGCACCACTTTCTCGTACCCTGGAGCCCTGAGGGCAGCCCTACTGTTGTCGTGCGCACGCGCAACTGGTTCAAGGTTGCCAGTAAGAATGCGGCCCGTATGCTCTAGTGGCTCTACTCGCTAATTTGGTCAGACCCTATTGCCTTACACCGAACACGGCGCTACACGGATTGTTCGCGCACAGATTACAACCTACTATGATTTATCTACCAGTCTGTCCGTACGTTGCACCGCTTTATAGCCAAGATTAATGTTTGATTAAATTATATTTTGTGCTTGAATCTGATTTGTGACTCGGTTATGTTGCTGTCTTAATCTTAATGTTCAATTTGATTTTCTAATCGGTTCTGTTCGGTGTGCCACGCCTTGTATCCTAATTTCAAACGCATTACATTGGAACTTAGTACTATAACAAATCAATAAAATATATTGCCGTTGACAATCCACAACCATATGCTACTCAATTAGTATCAACTCTGTAAATAAACACTATATTACAAATGCTATTTAAATTGGAAATAACATATTATTCTGATACTAGAGAAACTAACGACATCAACTTTCAACATCGTGCCGTAAGAACTGGGTTAGATGTATAAACAAGACAATATTTACATACGAGACAGTGCCTTAGTTAATGGTACGACAATATATAACAAATGTTCAATTAAATTGTTATGTAAATGGCCGTACCTACAGCACAGGCCGCGATAGTGTTGTGCAAGAACTCGGTTCCATTACAAATGTTAGCGGAGGTACAAAAACTATTCAACCTCCTTGTATGGCCCGGTAATGGGCCCAGCGCGCTAACTGCTTGTTAGGCCTATTTAGTATCACAGTTTGTGCCTAAGTCTAGATTCGAATTAGGGAAATGAGTCATTACTGTGTTAGGAATTAGGAAACGAGTGGTTTCCTGTTGCTAGTTAGGAACAATTGTAGTATTTGTAATCAGTGGTGGAGGGGTGGTATTACAACGGTTCAACCGTTTGGTTGTCTAGTCTAGTCTTAGTGTGGATTTATAGAAAAGCTCGAAATTCTTAATGACTAAACTTTGACTGTGACTGACTTTGACAACTTTGTCTCATTGAGCATCTATTGCCACAATACTCACAATATACTTAATAGAGACTCTAAAACGAAGATAAGACACAAAAACATTAATACTTATTCATATTTATTTAAAGTTTGTCATTTAACTGAAATTCTTAAAATAAAATATCAAATCAATATCGCTTACAACTAAAACAAACACAGATTATGGACACGTCGTGAATGTTGCGGTCGTTGGACTAACGGGTTCGATTCCCGGTCGCTCACGGGTATCCGTTACAGTAAAACGATACGTGAGTTTTTGTTTGTCTCATCATCGTGTTCGTGTAAGAGTCGTCTCGGTGTCGTGTCGGGATCGTCTCCAATTGTAGAAATATTAAGTTTCCAATACAAATTACCGCACTCGCCTCCTAAGGAAATGAGCTGAGATTTGGTGGTCTCTGACTTGACGTGACGCGGCAATATTCAATAACATAATAATATACCTATTGCTATGTGAACGTGGATATTGTACTGCATTTATATAATATGATTAGGTGACAAAAACATTGTTTCTGCATAAAATTATTTGATTGTTGTAACGCCTCACATCTAAACGATTTAAAGGTAATTTTCGTAGTGTTACATGAAAAGAACATGAAAAATTAACTTAAACAGCTTCACTATACGTATCAGCCATCAATAGAATATATTCCCAGAAACATAACTAAAATAATTCCTACCTAGTATCCAACCTCCCAAATAGCAAAATTCCACTTTAAAACCCGCACATATTCATGACCAATGACAGAGCTAGACAGTAACTTTACCTACTCTAATGACAACTAATATTACTTTAGAGTTAGACTTAACGATTTGACGCTAAGTTAACTAACTGCAGTTAATAGAATTAAATATTAGAGCCTCGTTTGTGAGACTGGCAGACTCGTAGACTCATCAATCAGACTCGTTTGTCTAGACTTGTGAAGTACCTAGGTTAGGTACTCGATAACTTAACTGTTTTATTGAAATAATAATCGAGAAATGGAATTTTCGCATCATATTTTATTCGTTTGTTAGTTTAGTGTTTGCAGGAAATATTAATTCAATTTGTTTGTTCGATTGACCGCCTCGTTGGTCGAGTAGTCACAAGTACGACTGGTGGACAAGGTTCGATTTCGGGTCGGACAAATTTTTAAAATTTCTCAGTCGTAGCACGGAGTCTGGTATTGTGCCCAGTATATGGCAATAGGCTCACCATCTATTACATGGGACTTATAACACAAATGGTGAAAAGTGGGTATACATTGCACAGTAGCATTACGTGCCGTAATGTGCATCCCTGACTACCTCTTCCAAGATAGAAGATGAGACGTTACAAGACGTTTGTTCGATTAGTCATAATAACGTAGTGTGTAAGAATATACGGTATATTTATTTATTTGTTTTATGATTTGCCAATGTAAACCTTATTTTACAAGTGATTAGGATAAAATTAATGATTAGACGAAGATTACAAATGTTTGAATAGTATTCACCTCCATACGTATTTACTCTTTACATACAAAAACTAGTAAAAGTAGTTAATAAAACTATATTCCAGAGCTAGTTTCCTCCCTAAAACAAATACAAGTGGAAGTGTCGCGTGGTCTGCCTGTGAGTACCTACATACCTGGCCGTCACCCGGAGGGTGGCGGGATTAAATCGCCCGCCAGCCCGCCACGCGTTAACTACCACTCCACTGTACATGGGAGTTACAGAAGGGCAAGGACCTGTTTCACAATGTCCCTGATTACGATAACTTAACAGTTAACGGAGATATAGGTATTTGAAAAATTTTGTGTGGAAAATATATACTGATTTAGCTTACCAAACTTTATAAGACATTGTGAACTACGTCTTGAGTACTATTGTTATGCATAGTATAACAATGTTATAAACTTAAATTGATATCCTAAAGTAGGTGAAGTTAGTAATGCTAAAGACAAAAAGTTGAAACTTACAAAGAAATCACACCAATTAACAATTTTAGATACACACGGTTCAATTGCTACGAGCTACGCAATACGTAGTGCGTAGTCGTCCGTAGCCGTGCGTAGCGATACGTAGCTATGCGTAGCCGTACGTAGCAGCGCGTATAAAAAAACTCTTTTACTTAATTACCACATCTGTAATCCTTGTATGACATTTTTATGATAATGAAATCAAACAAAGCATCAATACTTCTTTAGTAGAACGAATAATAAAGACAGGTAAAGTAGAACTTCTGCCACTTATATCTGTATTGTGTCCTTA
Organism: Spodoptera frugiperda; assembly: GCF_023101765.2. Classification (NCBI taxonomy): domain Eukaryota; kingdom Metazoa; phylum Arthropoda; class Insecta; order Lepidoptera; family Noctuidae; genus Spodoptera; species Spodoptera frugiperda. Next base: position 12,218,240 of record NC_064215.1, on the reverse strand, counting down.
TCGCGGTCGCCTATCAGTAGCTAGGTGGATTACGCAGGTACGCCCAAAATGGACGAATATTAAAATATGTTAAATAATTTTCATAGAATTTTTGATAGTTTAAGCGGTTTAGATTGTCCTGTGATAAGAATGGAGCATATGTATCTGATTACGCTTATAGTTGTAAAGATTTTATCTTAAATGTCTATTTTATGGGTTGACATTGTCGAACAAGGAATCGATTTCTGTTATTGGAAGATGTTCCTTTATGATGGTGGTCAGCTGCAGAATGCTTACCGGGGCTCCAGCTCGAAAGGCAGGAGTAGGAACGGGGCTGTTTTTAGTCAGTACAAGTTCTGACACTCCGTTTCACCTCGCCCAAGGCGAAGAAGTCATTGAATGACTATCTCTCTTTAGTAAAAAAAGGGTAGTCAGGCTAAAAAATTTGACATTTTAAGCGGTTTAACTTTAAATATTTATCACTAACGACGTCTAAGCTATTCATTAAGCACACAATAATCAATGCAACCGTTAGAAGGTCCTTATTACTCACCTTGAATGCACATTCCGCAATTCTAATGCACGTATTAATTGACTACCCACCATTATCTAGAAACTGTTTTAAAATGAGATAACAACTATTTCTGATAATAATGTTTGTACGTTTAAATTCCATTCTCGAATTAAATATTGATATTAAAAAACAATGGATATTCAAAGTGTGAATAATATATCAAAATAGATAAGAGCGAAAGGAAATTAGCAAGAAATCCGCAGAGAATTCTAGGATAATGGGCAGATATTTATCATTTGATCCGATAATTGCTTGGAGCCGAGAATATTAGCAGATAACTGAGACGATAACATTATTGTAATGGTGTTTGATCGGTTGCAAGTACCTAATACGACGGTTGGCACGGTGGCTGGGCAACTGGCTGCCGTGCAACGTGTAGCAGATTCAGTTCCCAGACGCAGCAACTCTTTGTCAGATCCACCGATAGCTTTTTCTGGGTGTCTTGTGTATGTGAAATTGAAACGCACCAACCATACAGGAGAAAATCCCAGTAGTTGTTTTAAAAACAAATTAGTTCAGCGTCAAGCAGGCGTTGAAACTCGCAAAGAGCTAAAATATTTATTTTAACGCTATATTTCACGGTGTATGCGGGTCCCACTAAAGCACTAAAACAATGGAAGGGGCGGTAAACTAAAACCACAGATAAATAATCCCATTCACAATAGGTAACAATATAGCAATAGAACGTATTTGAATAACGGTACAAAGATTAACTCCTGTCGCGGCTCGAACTGGCCGCCGAAATTTATAGTCTGTGGTCCCGCATGCTACTGTCGCTTTTTATGTTGTATTGTTTTAGGCTGAATGATGAACGCCTTTATTGGCTTCACAGGATTAAAAACTATTGTATTGGTATGCTTTGTCAGTAAAAAAAGCTTAGCTCGAAAATATAATAAGGTCCGTTACGTCCATTATCTTCAGTATAATGGCGACAATTAACCATGACAGATGTCCAGCCCAAGTCTCCGAAGATTTCACCTTAATTGCTACACATTTAGGTCATGAATTTCAATTTTCATCACTGGGATTAAGTGCGATCTGGCCAATCCGCAGCCGTAGCAATTAATCTAACAATAACGATTTCGCACAAAACCTTTTCCGAGAGCTTTGAATAAATATCTGCGTGGAAATTGAGCCATTATGTTTTTCAAGATTCCATAAAATTGATTTAGTTCGTTTCAAAAATAGGCACTTAGCTTAATGTAACTTTGGAAGATTATTTTACGCTTTCATTTAGGAGGTGATCTAAAATAACAGAGTTATAATAAAAATAGGGGTATCCCTTACAATTACCAGCCATTAAAATTGTTACAAATCATATTTAACTAGTTCGGTGGCGCGGCATCGCCTGCAATAACTCTCTTTAGGAGCGCGGGGCTAATGGCTTATTGAAACCATATTGTTCATGAATAACGAGGTGGCTCAGCGCGCGATCCGCCAGGATTTAACATCTGTTCACTTAATCCTCAGCTCCTGGTAAATATCCGAGTGAGCACGCATTGTGACTTCCACACTAACAACATTTTAACTTCATTAGTTCAGAAAAAAGACAATTTATTTACTTTTTTGTAATTCTTCTATCTATAGCTTATATTAGAACGACATACTTTGCCTGCCGCCGCCCGTTGGGATTTTTTAAGCCTCTTTTCAAACAGATAACCAATTGATAATATTATCTTGTAAGTGATTGAGTACACAATAAATCATTATTTTTTGAACAATATTATAAAAGGCCACATTTCTATGAATACAATCAGTGCGAAACATTGAACAGTATCGCTCGGTAGACGGCCGCTTATCGCGGAAGTAGCGCATTTACTGTGGAGTCCGAGCTAATCCGGATTATGTGTATTGTTTGCACATGAATAGTTCAGCGATAATCTCGCTTTGAATACTAGCTACAGAGATTACAGATACTCAAAATTCACTTAGTCTTTACCACATGTATATTAACTAGGTACTTAGGTATGTCGCTTTAAATGTATGTTAAGCCGAGATCCTATTTGATATCGCCTTGAACACTTGCCAATAACTGGCGCAAAAATGTTGCACCATTAAAATGTAGCCATATTTTTCTAAGCTCTTTTTCGCACGGTTTATCAAACTGCAAGCTTCGAAGTACAAGCAGTAAAGTTAGTTCTCCGGAACCATTAAGGCGATTACAAAAATTCACTTCTTAGTTCTTATAAACCACTTTAATCAAATAGCGTGTATCGTATTTCGCCGGCGTGTGGTGCAGCGAGCCCACCTTCCATTGTGCGGCGGCACCGGCGTGCCACATGCACGTATGTGTACATAATGGCCGTTTGTTTGGCATCGAGTGCGCGCCGTGTAGCCGTGTACCCGCGCTCCGCGGTAACCAACGACCTGCTACTACCTATCATGTCCTGATACTCCCGTCCGAAGTTTTTGTTGTGCAATGTACCGCCTGTTCACTCGTTCAGATACTCGGTCTCTTTTAACAAAAAATTGACGTTACTTTACGGATAATTATGACTGATGCCATCATTATCCCTTCTTAGGTATAGATCCGCCCAACTTAAGATAAGAATTCGATTAAGACTTAGTAATACTACAGTTATTGGAAATCACAGGACGTTGTAGGTCGATATGTAGGTACCTAACCAATTCTACTCGTATGTTTCAACTTTTCAAGCAATAACCAATCTGGTTTATGCAGTCGATAGAAATCGACTATTTATGATCTCCGATAAGATTTAGCGGTGCAATGACTACTATAATAAATGTATAACAACGAAACAATTTAACTACGTTATCTAGAATACGGAGCCATGTTTGCTGAATATTATCTGGTGCAGTTAAATTGTGTATTAACAATTTAGATGTTGCAACATGGACCACGTTCATTTTGTATTAGAAACATGACACAATCTATCAGCCAGCACCTAATCGCCATTCGCGCGGTAATTAGATATACTTAACGTAAATAGCCGCCATAAATACATTGCAATTTATTATAAAAATGAACCACAGATAACAAATAATGAGTTCGTTGGCGCTCAACCTGCGCGGTGGTCATCACTTTATCGGGACAATTTGTTTTAATTGACATTTATAGTGTTTTATTGAACTTTCAATAGCTTTATTGTTTCCTAGTTAATGACATTTGTTGGCAATAGTCAGTGATATGGTTATTTCAATACCGCAGAAAACCGAAGCTTGTTTTATCCTCTTCTAAAGGAAAAACAAACTCATAAAATGTATTTTAGCCAATAATAATTTGTCGATAGAGATCACATTATTAACATAAAGCCGTGTAAAGCCTTACACTTTTCTTATTAGAATAAATTCTCAGATTTAGACTAGCTAGACTAAGCACGGGGGGCTTAGCATTGTAATGAAACTCCGTCGAAACTCGTTCTCATTTATTCAGAAATAAAAGCCGAATAACCAAAATAAAAGCGTTACTTTTTGCGCTTTCTATTATTTCACGATAAAGCGCTTTATTAAGCTTTGCGCTCACAAACCTTTTCTATTGCAAATTATAATAAGGACTTATTTATTCTTAGTAACTAAGGACCTATTGTCTACATGTCTAGATTTACATATTTCGCAATCAATGAAAGAGCTGTATTGATTCTATAAAGTGTAGGTTTGGTACATTATTACCTTATGGAGACGACCATGTATGAATACATTTGTACCCATCTAAGAATTTACTTAGTTAATAAAGTAAACATTATTTAATCTCTATCTTGTTTACACAAGTCATTAAAAATGATCCAAGTTTTTGTAAGCAAGCTGCATAGGCCCAATATTTCTATATCGACGTCAGTATAATTGATTTAAGGCGCTCGCCACACTATAAATCAGCTTTTATCTGCCCTTATCGCGCCCACTCCATTGTTTATGGTCGCGCCTTCTATCTGTCATATGCCATAGACTAAACTTGTTTGTGCTACTAGTGCCATCGTAATTTAATTAATTAAAAAGATGACTAATTATTGTTTAGTCTTTGTTCTTCTGAAGTTCTTAGTAAATTGGTAAAAAGAATACTTACATAGAAATACTAGCTCAAAATCTAAACAATTAATTATGTGCCACCTTGGTTTTTCACTGATTGGTTAATAACACAGCCTGTATTAATCTCATAATCTTTTTAACGCGGATATTAAGTTTTTCCAATGAAGTAACTTGAGAGATACTATCTCATCGCTCTTCTCCTTCCTATAATTCCCCTTTATGCACGTTCTTCGTTCGTCTATAGACACTTAGACAGCGGAACATTTTCTTTTATTCGAGTCCAAAGCAATGAGGAACCGAGAATGAGTTCATCTACTCCCTGATCGGCCCTCCGATAGAATCCAACCTAAGTGCCTCTGCAAACTTTAATCGATTTCCATTCGCGATTACAAGTCCAATCCGTGATTTAATAGATTTTTTACATTTACATAGCTCTCCAGCCTCGTTCCACAAACCGAGCAATTTTTTCCACGACGTTAAAGAACGCAGTGCACACATTAATTTCCGTCACGTTGGAAATGGCAAACAGGAGGTGGGAAAATTTAAAATGCCTGAAGTGGATTCGCGTAAATTGATTCCGGACATCGAAGGAATACGACGAATTGGAGAGTAAATGTTTGACGGGAAATAATTTGAAAACGTTTTCCTAATTTATAAGGAGGCGGGCGGACGTTTAGCGCAGCCCGCCCAGTCCCACCAATGTAATTATTTTTGTAGAAAGAAAAGCATTTGAGAAATCCTCGCACCGCCATCTAGCGGCACGACTCGACGCCGGTTGTCCTTCGGTCCGTCCCCCGCGCGCGCACCACCCGATCTAGACAAGCGAAGCGAACGCCGTTCATTCACTCATCAGTCCCGCTCCGCGCGCCGTGGCGTCGATACACGTTTGTTCCGCGTTCAATTTACGTAAACCCGATATTGTTTCAAACATACGCTCAGCTGATCAGTGACAATAAGTTCGTATACCGGCTACAACTACAAAACGACCAAGCAACGTTGTGAACTCGTGTGTGTTAACTAAAAACCGGACTGCTATCGAAAATATCTCGTCGTTGAATGTAAAAATATACGGCGTCGCCTGAGACCCTTCGCACCGCGTGTGACTGATCGATATTTTAAATGATAACATGGATTCAATTAGGTGTTGTTTAAGACGACGGTGAAGCAAATATTGTGTGGAGTGTGTGTATAGTGGCGTGACAACGTCTGCCGCCTGGCGCCCAGCCGTACTCAGCGGTAGGTAACCTATCTAATATTGATTCAAACTCGATGTATTTACGTATGCAGGTATTTGAGATAACGCGTTTGGGATTTGTTTTGAGGCGATAAGTGTCCGTTTAGTAGATATGAGCCGTGTTCTGCGGTGACTGCCGGCTGCAGTTCGATGCATGATTATCTAAGTATAGACCGTCCGAGACCGTTATGTGTACTAAACAACACATAGGCTTGTTATAAAACACTATCTTTAACTACTACGTATGTACTATAAACGTAGATTTATTGCGTACACGTACAAACGTTACAATAAGCTTAACATAGGTACCTAAGTCCATTCATAAAACTGAAACAACTGCTACCGTCACGCTCACGAGCAAATCACATAAAAACTAACACATCATAATCTCAGTAAGCTGTTTTAATTCAACTATTCGCTATAACGTACCTATGTACGTGGTATTGGACACAATACTCGATAAAATATATAAATACTTACCTAATATTTATAGTCTACCTAACTTGAAAAAACCAGAAATGGATTGATTCTTTCAACAAATCAGAGCTTCTAATTCATAAAAGTCGGATAATTCATATATGTACCTACCTAATTCTAATTCAAATTATGGAAATTTATATCTCGTTAAAAATATGTTTTTGTAAACGTAACTAATGTTACCATTTCTAAAATAAAAATACATATTATGTACTTAGGTACAACACCTATAGGCTGACAGTTCTTGTATTAGAATACATAATGGTTATGTACCTAAATTACTATTAATAGGTACATTAAAATGTGAACGCGACAGTGCAATGCACTCGGCACCTGGAGCGCAGAGAACTTACTTTAGTTACACCTTATTATATCGCCTATTTAATATAATATTTTATACAGGTATAATTAGCAATTTAGCATCTATGCGTCTAGATTGGATGGCTAAATCCAACCTATAGGGTAGCACTGTCGATGCACTTTCTCATTTGCAAGTCGAAAATAGCTCGTTGCATCGCCACCGGCCGCCTGAGTCACGCCTTTATTTACGATCAGCTACCTACCACTTTCCTCGCCCATCTTCCTGCCGAAGGGACGCATTAACTGCTCGCTAAGTGTCCGCGAATCCACACTGTAGTAGTATAGTACCTAGTATATAGGAATACACACGGTACAACACGTGCCCGCGCTTTATTTATCGTCATTGCCGGTAAATTGACGAAAGTGTGTTTTACAGCCTGTTAAAATGTTTAGACTAGATCAACTTTATTGTGTTCCATTTTTAAAACTTCCACGCTTGTTTATATTCATAAAAATTAAACGCGAACAGAATGTGTTCCGTACTAATAATAGTGATTAATATTACGAGTCAACTGCTAATGTGCAGGCAGCACGGTGCGGCACGAAAGTGTATAAAATACTGAGTAATGTTTACAATCGTCATTAGATTGGGTATCGGTGTTTGTATTCGCGAGGCGGTGTGGGCGCGCGACGGCTGCTGCTGGTCGCTGGTAGAAGCACCTCATAAAGCAGTCTAATCGTATACGTAACCGTGTAAACAATCCCCAAAACAGTTTCGAAACCGTTAAACACTGTTTCACATTTTCTAACACCTCCTAATTACAGGTAAAACGCATTAAATATAATTAGTGCTTATTTGAATGGATATAAAGGCTGCGGTGTGGGTTCGATGGCCGGCCCGGCAAACACGGCGGGATCACACGCACGATTCACGCGTCCGACAATGCCGTGTTTGTTTCCCGGCTATGAGGCTTTACAAATTTGAGCTCGCATAAATTACCGTCGGATTACACGGCGGCATATTTCATTAGCTCGTTCCGTACATCCTGCACTAAACTTGACGACTAATTAATTAGGTACAAGTCAACAAGACTTTCACGAACCATTTTACTTGATACACAACAATCGATTGGTTGGAGAGTATCATCTGACAACAAGCCAGGGCTGGCACTGATAGCCGCCACTATTTCTGGTGCCCCGTTATCTTATCTGTTAATTAATCTCACATCAAAGATAAACAAGGTCGGCGTAAATAGTTTATACACAACCTTTCGTTTTTACTACGTTTCTACTTTAATAAAACCGTTATTTATAATGTCTCTAGTTTTCTACTGTACAAAAATCACAATCATAAAATGTCCTGTTTCTCAGCTTAAGCCAAATATCCAAGCAATGCATTAGCAATTAACTCTTAGACATAGTTAATCTAACTTTCCATCTTAAAAGCACACATGTCGTACAGAAAACTAAATGATAGATACGCATGTACGCCAGTACGCGTTAGCATTAATCTCGTCTCCCAGACGCGTCTAGTCCGCGCCGTGTACTCGTCTAGCGGGAGTCAGTCAGGGGACGAACAACTATTAACTACATTAACGAGCGATGCACGCCCGCTGGGCTACCGTCCTGCCCGCCATTTATCAAATTATTTTATATATAGCACACAGCGAGCCCACCCATAGCTTTACAAGGTCCACCAAAAAACGGACGCTTTCGACTTTTTTCCCAACGTCCAGGAGTGTTTCGCTGATAACGGCTGGTCAGGTTTCGGTTTTGCTCGTTTTCTACTGGACGGATATTCGCTAGCGTATAAAATTCTTTTAGCACGACTGTTGTAGTCTGTCTGCATCTGCGGTGTTTGTTTTAGACGTTTTGTGGCTTACCAACGATCCTTTAGTTGAAAAGTAATCATTGTTCGACCTTTTGTTACTATAAAAAAACTATGAATCTAATGGTAAACCCGGGCAGGATCTGTTTCATAGTCACTTTATGATGATAGTGAATAATATTGGTAGACGGCGAGTATGGAGCGGCGCGACGGCGACGGTCTAGCAAACACTTGTAAAGGCAACGCTTGGTGTGCTGTGTAGCCCCGATACGAGCCGTCGCAGCTTATGTTCATACCATTTGGAATTCTGCCCACACCGCCGCCTCCAAGACGTAAAGGCAACCGTATTTACATTAAAGTCTAGACGCAAACCAAATACACCGTAAACGTCGAAACTTCTGCCTTGAAAAAGGTCTAAGATAAAAAGTTGTCTAATCTATGGTTTATTTTGAAAAAGGAAATGGAATACGGTTTCGAATATCATCCGTTAGTGAGGAGCGCAGTAGTGGGCAGTATCAGAAGCCCGGTAGCGCTGTGTATCAACAGGGCCATTCATAACGATAACACTAGCTGTTGAAGACAAGTGCCCGTTAAACATCACAACACGTGGTCGTACAATGAGTGTTTTCAAAATATTTGATCTGTGCGTTTGTTATTCACTTGTCGACGTTACAGGAATCACTTCAAAGTTCAAACTCAACTACAGACTTTTTATCCACTCGGATAGACAAACTTTCTATACTTTGACAGTCTTCTTTCCAGAAAAAGAGCTAAAGTTTTTAGTTAATACAAAAAATGGGTAGATAATTGTGTTAAATGTAGACATAAAATGTATTATCTACATAATAATGATGCATGTTTGTGTGAAACTAAGTGGATTATTAGCAATTAATCTCCGACGTAACCCAAGGCTATCGTGATAAACATATTAAATTGATGAGTTTGTTTATCTTTGGTGCCGCCAATTACACACGTAATTTGCTTTCTTTCCGTTCGTTTTAGGTTTTATTGAGTGAATTGTAAATATGAACTTACTAATTAGGTTACTGCTAACTTGACAATTGTAGGAAACTTTCAAGAGCATTTGTAATTTATAAGATGCTGTAATAACTAATGTGATTAATCTCTTCTAAAAGTCACCACAACCTATAGTTTTCTATTCACGTTATTCAAATATAATAATTATCACATTCTGTGATTTATACCGTGGTCCTTGTTATTTTATTGATTTATAATAATTATCTCCTTCAGACTTGAATGACTAACCAATAACTAGTTACTCAGAGCTTTTTGTTTACTCTATTTAGGCTGGGAGGATCCAAGTTTTTATACAACTTCAGCGTATAATTTGAATAATCATTATTTGTATAAGGCAACCCACGGATTATAAATGTTATGACAAGAAAAAACATAAGAAAAAAAGCATTTCAATTAAAATGTTTGGTCAGCGTTCAATCGCTTCAATCGAGTGATTAATCAAATCATTATTCATTACGATTGTACTGGGCAATGTATTACTCTATAAAGTATTCTGTAGATGTATAAAGAAGGAGTCGAAGCAACAATCAAACGTATTTCTGTGTCACGCAGTATCGCGATACGGAGCCAATATCAATAAATCATGCGCGTCGATAAGTCGCCGTAATTAAACAGCACTAGTGATCGATCATAGATAGCGACGCGTCCACCACTATCGTCAGAGGCTCGTACATGTGTTGCCCGTGATAAACTACCACCAGACCCACATTATTATTCGAATTAATACCAATTACCAACTTCGTAAATTGCCTTCGCCTTCCAAGATAACGAAACTACATATATTGTGGGTCTAAGTACTTACTTACTATCTTTGCATGTAAATAGTTAATTGAAATTTCGCAGGACGTCGCAAAACCTGTGTTAGATGATTAGGCATGTGCTTCAATGTTTTATAATAGTTAGTTAGTGATGTTCCGGGTTGAATATGCCCAGTACAAACATAATAATGTTGAAGTGAGTTCCGTGAGTAGTTTACAAATGTAAGACATGTCTCACTCCACGTTACCGATAAAGAAACTTATTTTTTCATACGATTTGATATTGTACGTTATCAGCGCGCTATCTCGCAATCTGGGTACACACTATACGCCTTGTAACGATGCTCTATTACAACGACACTACATGTTATTTGACAAAATATCAATAACCCAGTCCAGCACCATTATCGCGTAGGCTTCCTATCTTGCAGTGATAACTTTATAATCTCGAACGTCGAAATTACGAGGAACTTGGATTATAAATCAGGAATAATTTGGAAACTCCACAATGTTGATTAGTAAATGATCAATCAGAGCAACAAACGTCAACTTCTTTACTTGTTATTGGAGTGTAGCAAGTGGTGCGGATTCCGTGCCATAAATTTAAAAGAATATAGAAATCGATACCGCCGGCGCCGCCGCTACTATCGAGAATGTACGCAAGGCGTCGCGCTGACAGCCTAGTAATAAGCTTTATCGATGAAACTTAAATCGGATGTCAAGAGAAATATACGAGCGTAATGAACGACTGTTTACATTAGCGCAAGAAAATTATATATTTATGTGGTTTATTATAAACAATATAGCTGACGGCGCGATGAGTCCCCGATTTAGTGCGGCAATAAATTCGCATGGAAATTTAGCAAGCCCACTCGGTATTGTCCAAATATTACGGCGAGCCAACACTGCACGCACGGTATTTTCGTTTAGAGCCATTAAATCGAGATGCGTTCGATGCGGCTCATTCAAAAACTACACGTGGGGTGCATAGTTTATGGCTGTATTTCGTGTGACACGGTGAATTTCGCCAGGGCATCGATTATTTGAACAAACAAGCCGGGTAATAAATCATCCGCTCCCGGTTACCTGCAAGGGATCGATACGAAAAAAAGCCCCTTTTGAAACAAAAGGGAGTGACATTTGTAACGATGCTCCACTACCGTACTCGGGTTACACTCGACTCGATCAAAGATGAAATAGATTTGAGTCGCGCGTTAATTGAACCGATGCTGCAACTAGTGGGTAACTATTTGTCTACGTTGAATTTTTTTTAGATGTGACTGTTTGGCGAAATCGTACATAAAAGGACAGTATTGAATATTGTGTACAAGTGCAAAAACTGTCCAATATATAAGTTTACAATCTAACAATACGAGATAAGTTGACGCAAAGAATGGCTCCGGGCAGAATGTCGCAGGCCCCGTAAAATTCGCAAACAACAAATTCATTTGTTAACGCCGATGCTCTATTGTTTCCCAGTTGTTGAAGCACCGTTACGCCGCCATTGTAACAAAGAACTGCGTCCCCGTGTTGTATAAAGCAAAATATTATAAAAATTATTGCAGAAACATTTGCAACCGTCTCGTTCACTCAGGTACACAATACGAGCCGTTTTTCTTGCCGTCCCTGAAGATTTTATTGACCCAAATTACCGTAGCTATTCAAATAGACGCGAAGTACGGAATGAGAGCTTATTAGGTAGTTGTTCCTAAATGTTTGGACTCATTGTTCGCCACGTTTATGGTTCTAGTTTCTTTGACTGATGTCACCATTAGTTAGCACAAAGAATTAATTACTTTGCGAATGTTTCAGCTACGTTTTGTTCTTGTTTCCAACGATCTATTGGAACTAATCGCCGACGGACACGGCCGTTTTACAAGTTCGGACAATTGGAACGGTTTTGCTAAATTTTTATGAGTTTTGTTTCAACGAAAACTTCAATATTGCGTTTCACTGACGATTTGTTGCCTTGAAAACGTCAGGAACGTCACATCAATGGATCTTAGATGTTACTGAATCCAAAACAAACATTTCAAAGGTTGTGATAAGGATGCGGGTATGCCAGGCGTTCGACCAGCAGTTGTATCCACACGGACTCGATATCTCGGGCGGATATCCGTAAATCTTAGCGGCCATTCTCGGGATTATCGGACGCAAACGACAAACATCTGCTGACTGCGAACAGATGAGATCGTACCTGCGAACGTACACGATACGCTTGCCAAGTTTTTTTTTTTTTGTAAATAAAAAATCGTCTCATCTGATAGTTTGCCAAGAGATTATAAAGTGCTTGATAAATATCATGATTTCAACAAATATTAGCATCGCATATCGTGATAAATTGTCTCGTAAATTATCGTGTTCATCACTTGTAATAATAATTTAGAATTAAAGTAGTATTCGTAACGCGAAGCGTACGTTTGTTACAAAAACTTTGTCATTTATTTTCATAATAAAAGTAGTGGCTAGTGGAACTAGTTGCGTTTGATGTGATCACATCGCGATCGCAGAAATGTAAAGTCTCCCACATCGGACAAACATTTACATTAAAATGTCATAAAACCGGTTGCTGGATACATTTTTTCAATATTAAAATGCATGGCCGCCCTCTGGTGGTGGAATTCCGTACTTTTACAAATACTGCCAGCCGTATCATCCTCGTTAATTATAATCAATTTGTCAGTCGGCTACCTACATAATGATTATGTCACACGCACTCACTTGTCAAACACAAATGTGTAAATTGTGGTCGTAACAAAAACAAAATGTGCTAAATTAAAATAGCCTGGCTCTTTATAAACAGCAAAAGTTTGTTTGTGTGTATTCTTTTATATCGTCCTCATAAAAATATTAGGCTATAAATATTCGAGACCGAGACTCTATAACTGTACAAATCAACCGTATTTGATGTTTAACCCTCAAAAAATACGAAATAGTTTTCTTTTTCTAAAATAGGCCTCTCAAATTTGGGTAATAAGTCATTAAAAAAGTTTAAATTGGCAATATCAAGTGTCTCCGGTGGTACAGGTTGGGAGCGACGGGCAGCTGGTTCGAACCCCGTTAGCGATGACTGCCCAAATTGTAGGAACTTTGACTCCTGGGGCGCAAGTCTCGAACTAAAACCGTACTAGTTAATGACGAATTTGAATTGACAATGCTAGCCCCAAATTTATGAGGACGGGGTGCCATTTAGAGTAAATTGTATTGCGATGATAGATAGTTTATAACTATGTAACTGAGTTTTGACAACGATACGTTGTAGTCTTGGTATTAGAAATAAATTTTATGAAAAAGATGTATACCAAAAACATTTCCTTCCTTGTTCTCAGTAAGTTATTAATTTTTTTATCATTGAAACTAACACCTAAATCATTTTATTCCTTGCTCACAATTCCCCATCTCATAATTAACAAGAACGTATGTAGTACGATTACCCTTATAGTTAGTTACTAATTGTAATTCCGCTGCCGCCCATCACTGAGACAGCAGCCGTAGCATAAGTTTGATTTGTCAAGCGGAAAATTGCGAGGAACGTGAAAACGTTGACCCTTGTTGATTGCGTTACGTCATCGGCAGCAGCCAATCGCAGCACACGAATATCTCATTTCATTTATAAACTTAATGCTACACTTTTTGCAAATGTATTAAATTCATCCTCGCTGGCTTTGGCTCGCTGGTTCGGTCACAACAATATAACATTCTGTCAATCAACCCAAGACAGCTAGACAAGAAATTATGATACTTTTGAGTATTTATTTTGTTAAAGAATTTACTTAGCAACAACGGTCATTCTAGACCCATTTAGTATCAATTATTTCAGGAAGAGTCTTAACATAGGATTGCAAATTAAACAATTTTAAATATCTTATTTATTGTGATTTATAAGATTAAGTGTTAGTTTACATATGGGCACATTATCTTATATCTTACACTTCAATAAAAAGTAATAAAAACTGTTGCACAATCTATGAGATATTTGTCATGCTAGTTATCGTCAGCAGTACTACTCATACTACTATTAGCTCATAGTTACTGCGTACGGGAATGTTGATTATGGCGCATTATCCTCATTAATTTGGCATTACCCCCCGTGTGCCGTGTTGTGCGTGTCCTGTTAACTAATGCCAACGAATCGATCAGCCACGGATTACTTATTTAAACTTAATGAAGCCGTTTACAATCGGAACTTTATAATATTTCATTTTAAATTAAATTAAGAACTTTATATACATTTCTTATATTTATTACGGTTGGTGCGGTGGCTGGGCAACTGGCTGCCGCGCAACGGGTAGCGGGTTCGATTCCCGCACGGAGCAACTTTTGTGTGATCCACAAATTGTTGTTTCGGGTCTGGGTGTCATGTGCATGTGAACTTGTATGTTTGTAAACGTACCCACGATACAGGAGAAAATTAGTGTAAACGTTTTTATAAAAAAAAAAATGTATATAGCAAACCTAGAACAATTATGTACATCTATAAAGCATTCCATACGCTATCTAAATAGGTTCTTTTATCTCATATCCTAAGATAAAACCTAGTCTATGTCTAGACTATAGACAGACAGTACAAAAGGCTGGCATCCAACACAACGCACGGGAGTCTGGACAGAGTAAACAGACGGACAGACGAACCATTACACACTAGTATTGTTTAGTAGAAAACATTGAACAAGTGCCTTCTCTGCTCACACCCGAATTGCACTGTTTGAGTATCGTTGTAAACAATTACATGTTTGAGTAAATAATGCTAAGTTATAACTGTAATATCTGTCAAGTAGAATATAAAAGAAAGATTCAGAATACATTTTACATACACGCGACTCGTGTACTGATTCCATAACAAATGTTGAAGAATAATAAATCACTTTGTGGGACACACTTTCACACAAACAATACAAGACAATAAAGTATCTGAACTCCTGAAAAACATCGGTCGTCGCCTCCTCCGAGTTCCTCCGAGTTGACTCACTCTGTTGACGTTGACACGCTCGTTTACAATTTTCTCCGCTAATAAGAGCCAAGATAACGCGCTCCATGTCGCGTAATCTTTAACTTTTCGCACATACCTACCCCTGAGGTCATTGCCCCCAGCAGTCATGTAACTGCTTCCTTCAGGGTGAGTAGCGCTAGTGATTGGCGTACGGCCCATTAATCACGTAGCAGAGTACGCATTTAGCATGCAAGAAGCCAGGGTGACTCATTAGCGATAATGTTACAATGGACCTTTCTTGCGCCTGCGCATCGAGCGACGCCTTGTCACACCATACGACTCGCTCTAATGATAAAATATTTTTATTAATTATTAATGACAATGGTGTATTGATCGGTTCTATGTACGCGATGTGAACTGAAACATGTACGACAGGGGAAACCGGACAATAAAGAGCTCTTCATCGCACAGTGGGCAATTTGCGATAATTTCCATAACGACATTATAAAGCGAGCATTCTTTTCAGTTGTCACTGAGGAACAATGCCCCGTTGATCAGTTAATCCGTTACAGTGACTATAGGGTTGGAGGCGTACAGTTATAGCACTAAATATAAACGTTTTGTATTTGCCCCTAATATGGCAGAAGAGCTGAGCACAACGAAGCCGGCACAATGTATCGTTACGTGCTGACCCGCCGGCCAATTTTAAAACTTTAGCAGTTTATCTTGTCGACAATCAACATTTATAACCGACCTATTCGGAGTGAACCTCGTTAAATGCAACAATACTCACGATTTGGCACACAATCTAAATAACAGCGTTGTTGACAACTTTTCACTTTCAAACTTTAACAATTACAACGCGACCAGCGTCGCTTGATCCTTCATTCGGACGCCACTGACGAAGAAAAGTGTCAAAATTGTGTCAAACTCGGTACTTCTTGTGTTAGTTTACAAACTGGTCGGATGCCAAGATGTACTGTTCGCATTTGAGAGTCCACTATCTCTGAAACGTCAACCGCTACTCGGTACTTTTATTGTAATGCGACCTGGTTCTACATAGAAGTAGTAACTCAGCATAAAAACTTTATTCCTAAATGGCTTGATCTCTTGACACCATTTCCATACTTTAATGTCAAAACATAAACGGAACTTTGTGGGTGCTTCATGTACCTACAGTCGTTAAAATATTCAACCATACATTAAAATATGACAAGTAATTAATAAACATGGATGGCATCTACAAAAAACTGAAATCAATAAATTTTAATTCATCTAGAGGTGCTTAATAGTTTATGTCCGAACTCCGTTAAGTGCCAAGTGCAAGTCGACAAAAACTAAAGCAAACATAACGTACATTTAAATTGAATCCAGCACCGTTTCCTCCTCTCACTCCGCCGCGATGTTATTCTGATACGTCAATCAAACTATATCTATTTATCACATAAGTATCAAATTATTAGCGGCGGCAAGTCCGCACATCACAAACGAACGCAAAACATTTCTGACTCGCGTCCGTTAATCTTAACCTTACAAGACGTCCATCAAACAATATTCTCGTTAACCCACAAAAAAGAGTACGAAAACATTGCCAAAACATAAGTAGAAATATCTGAGCATGTTACATGAACATCAATCATGCAAATAAGTTAAGAGAATCAAAGGAAAAAACAGCTGGTAGTATAAACGAGCCGTGTCTTGTTTAACGCGGGGTTAATCTGCTGCATCGGCGGGTTTTTGTCAAGTTTCATGTAATGTTTAATTAACTGTTACGTGTTCCCATGTATTGTATGGCCTAGGAACCTGTATCTTAATAGTTTCATGTTTGTAGATTGCCGGTTGATCTTGAAGCCATGACTCTGAACACTTGAATAGCATTTGCGTAACTAACGTCTGTTGAGCGAGATAATGAGACTATCTAACAAAAGATTTCGCCTATTGAAATGCTGAAATATCCAAGATTTGAATTCCAGCCAACAAGTTGCTATACCGACTTCCCTAGCATTCGGTTCTAAGTTGTAAAAGTGATGTGGGAGTATTGAACCGGCTGGCAATATCTCGCGGCCACCTTCTCACGCGCACACGCCCACATAAGTCAAGCGGGGCAAAGAGTTGAGTGTCGCATGCTTTATCTGTGGTAAACACGGAACTGGTGACTCCTGCGGCCTCCTCGATCCCGGCTTTACGGCCCGAGCTCGCTCGTAAATTATTTTCATGTCACTCTGTACATTACTGCGCGTGCTGCGGTATTGTGGCACGGCTGTACGACATGGGCTCTACTCACAACCTTAGAAACCATAGAAATTTAGGACACATACATATATTTCATGGGATTGATTTTTATTTAATTGGTGAAAGTAATGTCTATATCTGAATAAATCAGGTGGCTTCCGAGTTATTTTTCGACGCCAATTTTTCCCCGACCCTCTGATGAGATTGTCACCATTAGGGTAAAAGCTTAAATGGTCCTGAGTTTAGGCCATAACTCGTCCTCAGGTGGGCCGGAAGCTCGTTTGTCATACCGTCGCGCTAAATGAGCGAAGTTTTAAACTGGGAGCTATTTGGAGTGGTTTGCGAAAACGTGTCGTGTTGTCGTGTTCATACATCATGTGCATACGAGTAATATTCCCAGCTCGCAGGAAGCGATCGGTCGTAAAATAGCGTTCGACGACTGCGACGGCGACGCGACGCGACCATCAAGTCGCAGCGTTTACGACGCGGCGACCGCGAGCCGCGAGATGTGGGCCCCGTCCATTGTGCAGCCTCGGAAATATAAATAAATAACTATAAAATTAAAGCTATACTAGTTTTATTGCACGGTCGGAGGCTGTTACGGTAAGCGCATTGCGTTACACAGAATCCTCCTACATCATTTGTTTACGTGCTTCAAATATTAATGACAACGTAGGTAAATATACATACGTACAATAATTAATAAGGCACTTGTTAGAATGTGATAGCTTCAATCCCGCGGCTAAAACCTCGCAAGTTATTCCCACAACGTGCTGCAAAATACGTGAGACATGTTAATTGGGAACATAGACGATGCTCTGTAATTGAATCGATGACTTCTAAACTACATATTGTTTAAGTTTTTATTGCCTGTCGACGTAACATTGTAAAATATCAGCATTTACGGAGCATTCCTGCTCATTAACTAAACTTTTAATGTTCAACTAATTATAAAATGATATTACTTTAACATCAACTACATAGTTACTTCACTATGGCAGTACTCCCTAACATACCAGGGGCTGACAACTTCATTGATCAATAAAATGTCAAGTAGGAATGTTCTGGTTCTAAATGCTAATAATATGAGTAGTACATAACTGTGTGAGTTAATGAGTCGCTCGCTGTGGAACTGCTCGTCTCTGGCGATGCGCCGCGCTCGTAAAGTGCACGTATCGATTGCGAACATTTGACCACGTGCACACGTCGTTTGTACGCATTTTCATTAGCAACAACCGTAGAAACAAACGGTGTAAGCCTAGAGTGACAGCGGACCGCTATAGCCAAATTAAATCTACTTGCAAAGTCCGGAAAATCAATGAGAGTAATCCAGAGTACTTATCAGCTGAACAGCCAGTCTCTCCATTCTGTCCCGCTGTAGGAATGCTTCATTACATTCCTTTCACGGAACACTTTCAAATAGTCGTTTTGCCAACAGACAGAGCGATAAAAGAATCCTCTTCATTTCCAACAAAGAAAATGATCGACGATAAAGTAAAACGTAATTTAAAATCTCCTGAATTTCCAAGATTAACGTCATCTCATGAAACAGATTTGCATCTTGGCGTTAAAAAGAGCAGCTACTCACAGAGGAACGTTTGGTATGTGCGCTGTACCTGTAATGAGCTATAAATAGAGACAGAGTGTCCCTACATTAGCACAAGACCCGCCCACGTCACTAACTTGTCCCAAAACAGAAGTCTATAAGCTTTTAAACAGTTTGGCAGTTCGCCAGGCGATCGGGCATCAACCTCGGAACACCACGAATATATGCCAATTTCGAACCCAATCGACCAGCCACATGACAAACGCTGAGTAAAATGACACCTAAGAAGTGTTTCTTTACGACAAGTATTTGTGATTTTTGTGGCATTCTGCCAGCCGCAGTCGGGATGCAGCTCATTTATTTAAACTCAAAGACTTCTAATGCCCACATAATCTATGAAAGCTGTCAAACGTTTATGATAAATGTCGCTCTCTGTGTTACATTTACGTGTAGCTGTAGGGAGTAAGGAACGGCTCAATTTCCTGGCGTCTGGCTCGCGATACGGTCACGCGAATAAATTCAAAGAGTCGATTCCCAACAGCCGTCGAGTTAACGCACTGCCAGGACGCGGAACTAATACAAATAGCCCAGTTCTGAATAACTCAATAAAATTAGTTTTAAAGCAAACACGGCAGGGCCCGCGGATGGCGGCGGCGCGCCGTGCTGCGCTGCCCGCAGGAACACGTTCTGGCCATAAGGTGTCGTTGGTAACTCGCGACGCCAACTATTACTATTTCCAGTGAAGCGGAATAACCGTGCGACTGTAATAAAGGGTAGGGCTCGCTCGCCATCGCAGCGGAGACCTATTGTAAGCAAAAAATACGACGCTCTATTTCATCTAGTGCAATTTTCATATGAATGTTCAATCAGCTGTTCATACGCAGTTTATTATTCATTTTAATATGCGTAGCATGTATTAAAGTGTTCCCGGCTTGCAGACATTTACTTTTACACAGCCATTAACATCTTTCTGTGTTAAGTAACACTGAGTCATCGTTTAAGTTTACAGCCGACATCGACGACTGGCCAATAATTAGGCGCGAATACATTACAGATTGTTGCATATTTAAATGATATTTGTTTTACAATAAACTAAAGAACTTCTCCTTATAAGTGAATTGAAAGAAAGCTCATACTAATATCCAAATTTTCTTGTTATGCTCGCGTCTCACGAGGTCTAATTCGTGTGCTACCTCTGGGAATACTAATGAAGGAGCCTAATGAGTGCTAGTCGCTGGCAGTGCGACCCCGGCCGCCTGCACACGCGTGTCGTACCGGGAACCAGCTCGGGTTTACGAGCAGGCGTTTGTTTATACAGCCACGATACGTTTCGATTCCATTCAATTCAAATCGCTGCCTTATTAAACGCATAATGCGCGTTTTTACGCTTCATTAGCGTGCCGGCCGTTATGCGCTGGGCCAGTCCAGTCTAGACTATTTCTTGTAAAAAATGTTCGTCTATCTTTCCTGGACCTGGACTTTTATGGGTGCTGGGAATGTAAATAAAACTCCGAGTACATTTACTGCTATGCATAAAGTGTCATATTTACACCGCGGTCTGTACTCTGTACTGTTCTCACTAATTTAAATGAAACTTTAGCAAAAATGATTGCAGCGCCAAATGCAGCACTATTAAATACACGTGTAATTCTCCTCGCATGAACACTGAACAGCTAAGCATCCTCGGGCTGCGTCGTACTTGGTTAATGATCAAACAAACTCACATCCGCGCCTGCACATAACTATTACGACTTTATGAGGTTTCATTGCGCACTGTTTAAAATAGAACCAATACCAGTTGTAATAAATAAACTGCTGACACAAACCATTCACTGCGCACTTTATATTGTTGTGTTAATCGCGACTGAATTATTGCGTGTCGCACAATAAACTCATTCGTTGAAGATAGCTGACATCACAAAGGGTCTTTAGCAACAAACTGATACAGAAACTACGGAGCTATCATTATAGGGGCGTGCACCTATCATCCCATCCTATCATAATCTACTTGACTACTAAAAAACAAAGAACGTCAGCAATAAAAAAAGTTCTAAAGCTACTAATTTTGTTCACAAAGTTTCATCAGTGTAAAACCCCGTATTACACGGTACGTGCTACAATTAAATAGTTGGAACCACAGAATTGGGAATAGCTCACGGCTAATTTAATTTAACGGTGGAATCAGTGTTGTGTTGTCTGTTTGTACGTTTGTACGTCCGTGGAGCCATGTGTCGATATAACGTGTCGTTAAAAGCGCGTTAACCGACGATTCGGACGTCGAACGTGACGGAAAAAATATAGACTAGTTAGATGCAGACTCGATGCATGAATTAACCCTTCCATTCGTTACATAATAAATATATTTAAATATGAAAAAAGTCCGCTTAGTTATCATGAAATAATCTGACTAGAAGAAGAAAACACTAACTATTAGCTACTTAAATTTTAATAGTTCTAGTTATTTTATAAAAAAATATATTCATATAATCAAATGTAGGTCATTCTTTAGGTATCTACGTTGAGATATGTTACATTCCTAAAAGCTCTACAAAACTCAAAGATTTTGTACCTTTGAGTGATCATTATGTGAAAGTTGCATCAGTGAGATTAAGTACGAAAGGCACAATATGTTAACCGTGTGGAGTCCTTTCTGCACCGAGCTGATCCCATGACGAGTCGTACCATTTATGTTGCTCCAAAAATAAATAAAACCATTTAACTCTACTATTTCCAAATGGACCGAACTGCGTCGATATTCTTGACAAATGTTTTAAATTCTTTCTTTTTGTTCTAAAATATTTTTAGTTAGGAAGGTAGCAGGATAAGGAAGGTAGCAGGTTGAGCATCTAGACACACGGCAGTGTGTCCGCCAAGTTCGAGCAAAAAAGCGACACACCGGCCGTGGGTTATATTACACGAACCATTTCGGGCCAAGTTCGACCCACCTATAACTCAAAATCTATTTTATCTACGCATATGAAATTTCTAGTATCTGTCGAGATCTACTTACTTATCTAAAATACAAAATTTCATTAATGTACCTATTGTAGGTCTTGAGATATAGACGTCAGAAAATCGCTATTTACCCGACTGCGCCAGAAGGAGGGTTATGTTTTTCGAGTGTATGTATGTATGTATGTATGTATGTATGTATGTATAATTGTTTGGCACGCTCTGCAGCCTAAACGGCTTGATGGATTTTGGATTGAGAGGTGTCGTTGGATTCGTATTTACTGTGAGAGTGACACTGGATATATCAAAATAATAAAAAAAACAAAATGGCGGATTTTTGGCGCCAAATTCGAATATTGCTCACTCTCTAGCCTGAACGAATCGATGGATTTCAGCTTGATAGGGGTCGTTTGATTCGTATTTACTGTGAGAGTGCCACTAGAATTATCAAAATATTAAAATAATAAAACTAAAAGAAATTAAAATAAAATAAGGTAATTTAAAAAACTAAAAAACCCGACTGCGTTTCTTCATAATATGAAAATGAAAAAACCCTTAAACAAGAAAGTCATCGTAAAATTAAAGCAGTCGGGACCCATTCTAAATATGAAGACTTAGTGAGGGCACATACGGCTTGCTTTCTAGAATGGGTCCCGACTGCTTTAATTTTACGATGACTTTCTTGTTTTAGGGTTTTTTCATTTTCATATTATGAAGAAACGCAGTCGGGTTTTTTAGTTTTTTAAATTATTTTACTATACACTCACTGACTGACTGACTCACTCACTCACTCACTCACTCATCAAAAACCTAGACCACTTCCAATGGTCGTATTGACTTGAAATTTGGCATGGAGGTAGGTCTTTAGGTCAAGGTAAAGGAAAAAATCTGAAAATGGCCAAGTGTGAGTCGGTTTTAAAAATAATGAAGGTGTAAATTCATACCCCTAAGGAACTAAAACAAAAAAATTATCTATATCTTCCAATGGTCGTACCGACCTAAAATTCGTTACGAAGGTTTGTATTTAGACAAAGTAAAGTAAAATAAGAAAAAAGAAAATAAACCTTACAAAAATAAATGAAATCCCACCCAAAACATAAATGTGAAAGGCTGCCAAGTTCGATAATATTGGAATGCTTCGCCTATAAAAGAAGTGAGATCTAAATAAGTACCAAGTTCCATACACAGACCTCAGATAAAAATGATATAACTTGGCAAGTTTTAATAGAAAATTATATACTTGACTTATTGCGTTTAGTAGGTTTATAACAAAGTGTGTGAAAACTTGCCAACTTGTTATATCATTTTTAACTGAGGTCTGTGTATGGAACTTGGTACTTATTTAGATCTCACTTCTTTTATAGGCGAAGCATTCCAATATTATCGAACTTGGCAGCCTTTCACATTTATGTTTTGGGTGGGATTGATTATACCGACTTTATTTGTTCGTAAATATTCTTAATCTTCTAACAAAACAGATTAATCGGTATAACTATTAGGTAATAGGAAAACGTTTAATGTTTACCACATTAAAGTGACACCGCCTTTTAATTACCTATTCATCTTTAATCGGCTTCTTTGATGCCGCTAATGTTTGTATTGACCTAATTAAGTAAAACATTGGCCTCGCAAATGATAATCACTTACAAATTAGGAGGAATCGTCATCTCTTGCGCGATTGCGACATAATATGTAGGAACATGTGTACAACACAATCTTACATCACGTTGCCACAATAAAAATAAATTACTGTTTAGTAAATAAACTACATTTGCAACGGAAGAGA
This sequence comes from Spodoptera frugiperda, assembly GCF_023101765.2. Classification (NCBI taxonomy): domain Eukaryota; kingdom Metazoa; phylum Arthropoda; class Insecta; order Lepidoptera; family Noctuidae; genus Spodoptera; species Spodoptera frugiperda. The sequence continues at coordinate 12,194,622 of NC_064215.1, read as the reverse complement.
CTATAAACACATGACGCCTAAGCACTAAAATAGCAATACAAAGGATTTCCCAAACAATCCGGTACATTTATCAGCAAGTTATCGACATGGTATGACAATAAACGAACAGTAGTCGGCGCACAATGCGATGCGAGATATTGTGTAATCGCCGTGTACCGATACCGGGCGATAAGCGCCGATATCGGCCAGATTGTGCGATACTGCCGCCTACACGGCTGGCAGTGTACCGCGCCAACCGCACTGCGAGCGCTGCGACCCACTCGCCCGCGCCGCGGCAACAATAACAAACATGTTTGTTTTACTCTCGCATCTAACGCAGCATCAATCCAGTCACAACGCTAACTTTATACCCTAAATACTAAGTACAAGTAACATGTAATTTCAATACAAGTGCCAGTGAGTACTCCGTTACTTTACGTCGACCTCTAAAATAAGTGAATTGATAAAATGTTCGTGTTATTCTTTAACAATACGAGTGTCATCTGTCGTGATATCTGTGTTTATCGTAATTAGTGTGGAATTTAAGTAATCGATTGAAGAGTTGAATTATAGTGAGGAAAATTATTTCAACAAGAATACACCAGATTAGTGATTTAACGACAATAATCACGTGCAAGTCCCAAATGTCGAGAGTACCATAATGTTCCTGTTTGTGTAAAGGTAATTGTGTAGTGATATTAATGGTAGATGTGTAATGTTCCAGATGCGGTCGTGCTAGCAGCATGACGATGTGGTTGTGGTGGGTGGTGGCGGGCGCGCTGGTGGCGCGGGGCGGCGCGCTGCAGCCGCGCTGCCAGGAGATCACCATCCCCATGTGTCGCGGCATCGGGTACAACCTCACCTCCTTCCCCAACGCACTCGACCACGACACACAGGAGGAGGCCGGCCTAGAGGTACGTACTCGCAAACTCTTGACATTAATATTGTCACTTATAATTTCACCAGAAAGGTACCTAGTGGAAATGAACTGAGCGTTACTAATGATTGCTTTCCTTCTTGTTTCCAGGTCCACCAATACTGGCCGCTCGTCGAGATTAAATGTTCCGCAGACCTGAAATTCTTCCTATGTTCTGTATATACGCCTATCTGCATCGAAGACTATGCGAAACCCTTGCCGGCGTGTCGCAGCGTGTGTGAGCGGGCGCGGGACGGGTGCGCGCCGCTGATGCAGAAGTACGGGTTCCAGTGGCCCGAGCGCATGGCGTGCGAGCGGCTGCCGCGCGCCGGCGACCCCGACCAGCTGTGCATGGAGGAGACGGAGCGGGCGCGCGAGCCGCCGCCGCCGCCGCCCGGCCGGCGCCCGCCGCGCCCCGCCTGCACCGACCCAAAAAACTGCGCAAGCGCTGCGGGCGCCGACGCGGGCCCCACGTGCGCATGCGCGTGCAGGGCGCCGCTGGTGGGCGTGCGCGCCCTGCACAACGGAAGCGCGGCCGCAGGCGTGGCGGCATGCGCGCTGCCGTGTCGCGGCGCGTTCTTCACGCGCGAGGAGAAGGAGTTCGCGGGCGTGTGGGTCGCCATGTGGGCCGGCCTGTGCGCCGCCAGCACGCTCATGACCCTCACCACCTTCCTCATCGACTCGCAGCGCTTTAAGTACCCCGAGCGGCCCATCGTGTACCTGTCCGCCTGCTACTTCATGGTGTCGCTGGGCTACCTGGCGCGGCTCGCGCTCGGCCACGACGAGGTGGTGTGTGAGGGCGCACTGCTCCGCACGTCTGCCAATGGCCCGGGAGCCTGCACTCTGGTCTTCGTACTCGTGTACTTCTTCGGTATGGCATCATCGATATGGTGGGTGGTGTTATCCTTCGCGTGGTTCCTCGCAGCGGGACTCAAGTGGGGCAACGAAGCTATCGCGGGACACGCACAGTACTACCACCTGGCCGCGTGGCTTATACCCGCTGCTAAGACTGTGGCGGTGCTACTGGCCGGCGCCGTCGACGGCGACCCCGTGGCTGGCATCTGCTACGTCGGCAACTCATCCCCGGAGAACCTGAAACGTTACGTGCTGGCACCGCTGATCGTGTATTTCGCGCTCGGTGCAACGTTCCTTCTGGCCGGCTTCGTGTCATTATTCCGGATTCGCTCCGTGATCAAGCGACAAGGCGGAGTTGGCGCAGGCTCGAAGGCGGACAAGCTGGAGAAGTTGATGATTCGAATCGGTGTGTTCAGCGTGCTGTACGCGGTGCCGGCGGGCGTGGTGATTGGCTGCCTGGCGTACGAGGCGGGCGGGCACGAGCAGTGGGTGCGGCGCGTGGCGTGCGGGCCCGGCTGCGGCGGCCGCCCGCTGTACTCCGCGCTCATGCTCAAGTACTTCATGGCGCTGGCCGTGGGCATCACGTCGGGCGTGTGGATCTGGTCGGGCAAGACGCTGGAGTCGTGGCGCCGCGTGTGGCGCGGGCCGCGCGGGCCCCGCGACCCGGCGCCCGCCGCGCGCGCCCTGTTTAAGGACGTGTGACGCGCGCCCGCGGCGCCCGCCGCCGCCGCTCTAGTGCCGGGCGCCGCCCCGCTGGCGCCCGAGCTGCCCCCTCCGGCGCCACTGGTGCCCACCGTGGCGCCCTCTGCGCGCTCGGGACAGCCGCTCTCCGACTACGGCCCTGTCTAGTCAGTTCGGCTTCTTACTTGAAGATGTCTCGCAACAAACCGTTGAAGGTGCTGACGGAGGCCCGTCCCTCCGTCGCCGACGTAGTGGTCCCCGGCAGTGAGCTGACGCTTGACTTTGTGTTGTGACGCGCCAGTGACATAGTGCATACATAGTGGTGAGAGCGTCGCGTTGTCTAGTCCTAGTGTATCTCCGCGACGCACAAATATACGTAACTAGTGTTAAGGACCGCGGTGCGGCCGTGGCGTCCGACCCTCGCTCCTCGCTCGGATGCCTGCAGACTGATATTCTATGGACACTACCGTGTAAGCAATCTTTGTATCCGCTTAAATACAAAATTTGTTACGTCCAGTTTGATTCATAACGTCTGGGCGTTTCCAACGTAAGAGTGTGTAAAGTACTCCACTGTCGAGATACATTACCTCATTGATCACTGCCAATTTCATATGTTTTTACTGTTGACAGTGAAGTAATTTACTACTCTGTACTGATACCTCCGGGAACATCCTGGCCACACACGTACCTCAGGGGCTCACCTCCACCGCATTGCCTATAATTAGTATGTATCTCCTCACACACGTGTAGTGTTGGTGAGTCCGTGGTGTTCGTGCTGATATTGTTATTGTGACGTTAGTCCCGTAGTGTGTACCGACGCATTTTGAGCATTTTGTATCTATTGTAATGATCTCTGATGTCATATTGTAAATAGTGATCCTATATCATTTCATCCCTTTAAGTAGTAAGATGTATTCATAATCTACTTATGTATTTGTTTAACTCTTCTGTTTATGTTATTAAAACTTGTAGAAAAGACAACCCTAGTGAAAATAATATTTTTTCTATTGAGTTTTGTACAACTCCACACTAGATGGCGTTAAATGACTGTGCCGACTGGTTAGATTCATAAACTGCTACAGCCGTGGAACGCCATCTAGTGTTGAGTGGCTGACACTTTTGTAAATATAATGAACAAATGCTGAATTAAATTAGAACTGAATAAGTTGTGACGATAAAATTGTATTTTGTGCAATGGTATAGTGTATTCTTACTTAAATGTAAAGTGAATAAGATGTATGAAAAATTGTATATTGTAGCCACGGACGCCGCAGCCGAAACCATAAAAATCATTATGTAATTTATTTTATATCTAACTGTAGATAACAAATAAAGCGACTTTTTTATGTACACATATTTGTTTTACTTGGAATTTGTTTCTTATCCCAATGCAATCCCAAAGTTTAGCAAACATTCAGGATGGCTTCTGTTGGTCAGAGTACAGCAAATCGTGTGGTACCTACTTCTTATCTTTTTAAGAAAACTTAACAAAAACTGAAAGCTAAAGAGAAATATGATCGGAAGCGAGTGAGTCTTTAATCAACACTTGATATAAGTGAGGGCACAATTTCGAACTCCCACTGTTACTAAGAATTTTGCAAAAAGGAATTGAATACGAACCTACTTAGCAATGCTTTTTTAAGGGGGAAAATCATCTAATGATTTCTCTCGCCTTGGGCGAGGCGAGAGGGAGTGTCAGGCTCTTACTGCCGGGGCCACGGTAAAGCCGCTAGGTAGTCCGCAGCTCCGGATTAGGCATCAGCCCTACTGGGCCTCAACTGTGGTGGTCTGATGGCTCCTTGAGGCACTTAGTAATGCTAAGTTAGCATAGTAGACATGTTTATTATCACTTGGCCAACAAGAGAGTAGAAGCAAAATTATTTAATTTACCTATAATTGGCATCAAAGCAAGGTGTATTGCAAAGAGGACCCCTACACTTCGACAACTTTGCCGATAGATAGATAAAAGTTTAACAAAGCCAGTCCAGCAAAAGACAGACAAGCTGGTGATTATAATATCAAAGTCGTTGTTTAATTTCTTTACAGTATTTCCTGCTCAATAATGCAATGAAACGCTCAAATCCTATACTGTTAAGATCAATCAAGCAGCTTTCGAAGTGACACACAACCACTTACAATGACTTGGATCTTTTGAATTAAAATATAATAATAGTGGCCTAGTTGGTAATTTCTATATTTCTTTTCATAACATCGTAACTAAAGGAATATAAGGCTAAAAACAATTTAAATAAAACAAGAATTCAGTCTATCAAGTTTATATAGGTCTAAGTACTATAAGGTGGGGTTAATGCATTTTACAACTAATTATTGCTAGTTTGAACATTCATTTTATCAAACTGCAGTTTTCAAACAAAATCACAATGAAAACAACGCCATCTTTTGACTAATAGCAAAACTAGAAAGCGCCACCTAGCGGATACATGTTGATTTACAATAAAGGAATGAAAAAATAAACTTAATATTTTTGACAATAACATAAAACAAAGCAACGAACAATATTACTTACATATCTAGAGTCTATCACATTACATTACGTATTTTCGTTTGGACAGAATAATACATTCTTATCATTTAATTCTTTGTAACAAGAAATTGCAAGTAAACTAAGATTGCTTTACTGACTCCACTACACATAGGTATGTCTAGTGACTACCCGATATTCGATTACTAATACTTCATAATAAATAGCATACGTTAGTCATTGTAAATACTACGTCCCTAATATTGCTGAAATTCATCACTTACAGTATTACGTATAGCTTTTAAAATACCTCAGAAGAATACAAAAAGTACCTTCTTGTTACACTAAGTAGACAAAAAAATATTATCTACTGCATCTATTTATCTTATTCTTACAATTATGTCATAATTTCACTTGTTCTGTTTGTAGTTAAGTATAAGGATGGAAAGAAACCTATACTATTGTTCATTTCTAAACAATTAAATCTCTGCACTTTCCGATTTTCCAATCAACTGATCAAGCAAATACTACACGAAAAACATCTTACGTCGTTTGCGTCAGTGTTGTTAAAAAAATATTTTCTTAAGATCATATGCAGAGAAAAAAGCAATTGTCAATCATTAACATTATTCGTACGATTATTAGTTAAAATTATTTCATAAAAAGTAAAATTGTATATTTTTAAATAGATGTACTTAATCACTAATTACGTATTAATTGTTAATGGCAGTTTTCTCTCTATTTTAATCTAGCAGTTTCCTATCTTACGCTAACAGATGTCGCTACTCGTACTAAAACTTGCTGGTGTGGACGTTAAACTTTTTTCTTACAGCAATTATTTGAACTCAAAGAAATAAAATATTACATGATTGGTTATTTGTATTATTTTACTGCTAAATATCTAAAAAAATATGGCACTTTAGCAAATTTTGTGACTGTTCAGTATACTCAGGACCATTTTTTAAAGTTTTCAATCGAGATAACGACACCTTAGAATTAAATATTATGCCGACATCATTCAGTAGCTTACATTTTACATTCACGCTTTACAAAAGGCGGACTGGTTGACAAGACTTAAGTAAGTATTCACAATATAAAGATGGACAAGAATGAACACCATTGTCTTTCGTTAATGTGACGGGCAATCGGGCATTACAGTTTGAAGCACAGACAATAGATCAACCTATACCAATCTATCAATTCAATTTCAACTTTATTCCAAAACTATAAAGTTAAAAATCAATTGACAGTTTGGTATAGGTTGACCTGCATTATGTTCACTATTACCTATTTAAAGTCCGTCGTTGAAGTATGCCCTCAGCTGGTGGCAATACTATTGAAACTTTGGTAGTACTGTCCGTACTGGTCGTGTGTGTGCGTGTACTCGTGCATGTGTGTGTACGCGTGTGTGTCGTGTTCGTGGTGCGGCGCCACCTGTTGGTAGTACGGGGGAACCTCCAGCGGCTGCTCGGGTTCCATCTTGTGGGGGTCTTGCTGTTGTTGCTGCGGAGTTTGTGGGACACCCTGGAATATTTTAACCTCAAGTTATAATTAAAAATGTTGGAGTTACTTTTTCTTAGTAAAAGAACGCTCTTTGTGGAAGCGAGCAGTAGGTACTAGTGTTGTGGTCGTAGATACATTTTAATAACTAGGTTTGTATTCTTCCCAAATAAATCTTTCTTACTTAAATCAAAACTTAACGTCGAAACCCCCGTTACATCATTATACGTTGCGAATTCGCTGTTCAATTGTTTCCGACGTAATTTTCTCACCATTTGTATACAGACAAAGAACAAAACAGATAAATTAACGCTTCCAATAGTTGTTGCACTCACCTGCATCTGATACTTGCACCTCTTGAACCTCCCGTACAGTGAGGAGTACGGCAGGTTGAAGTGGATGGCTGCCTGGTTGATCGACATCTGACCCACTCTGTAAAAACATTTAAATAATCACATAATGGCAGGCTGCTACACTATTCCAGATTCATTCATCATCTTTATTCGGAAAGAAATCTACTGCTGATGCTGAATAAACAAGCTTCAAACTCTCCAAGGCTAGGGATTTAAGGATTGTATCTAGTTAGGTCACCAAAAACTAGATATTGCTGTCGTCCCCTCGAGGGCTGGTCGCAGTTTTAAGACGTGGCTTTTTTAAGGAGGGGAAATCATCCAACGTCTTAACATGATCCTTGGGCGAGGCGACAGAGTGTCAGACTCTTACTGACTAAAACCACACTGTTCCTACTCCTGCTTTTCGAGCCGGAGCCCCGGTAACCCGCTAGGCAGCTCCGAGTAAAGACGTGGTTACCGGGTCCATCAGATTATCTACATTGACTTTAGTAATTATAATATGTTTAAAAATGTTACCTGACTGCTTCGAGAGCTTCGCCCATGGCATCTTCCGACCACGGCGTGGGGTTGGAGCGAGACAACTCGATGCCTTCTCGCTTACACCGACCGTATAACGTTCCTGAAAACGCATTATAAAGTTTTACTTTTTTGCGTTATTTCACCTCAGGAGATAATTGGGAAACGTCTAATAGACTTATTGACATTCTAGACACTAAGGAACTTTCAGTATTTAAAAATAAATTACGGAAATTTTTAATTGATAAAGCATACTACACGATCCAAGATTTCCTTAATTGTTGACCAATTATTAATTATCTACTGTGTTTTGAAATGTATTAGTATTGACCTATAACAATTCCAAATTCTAATGCCAATACTAACTATGTCATTATTGTATGCCTATTAGGCAGGACATATTGATTCTTGAATATATTGCTCAGATCTGTAACTTACATATGCCCATAATAAAGATACTTTAACTTTGACTTTATATCTATGATAACTTAAGCATTTGGTATATCTGTTATGTCTGCTCCAAGTCTATCAGCTCTTACCAGTGGGTATCCCGTACTGCGAGGCGGCGCGCTGCACGGAGGAGGCGCCGCAGCGGATGGAGGCGAGCGCCAGCTGCAGGTCGGCGCGCCGCCACGCCGTCGGCGCCGCGTTGAACGGCGCGGACAGCCGGATGCCCTCGCGGCGGGCTATCTTGTACAGGGTGCTGCTGGGGATACCTGGACGTACAATGGGTTTTCCAAACTTTAAAATAATTTGGGTGAAAAGAAGATTTTTTTTAGGGAGGGGAAATTCATGCGTTGACTTCTCCCGCCTTGGAGCCCCAGTAACCCGCTAGGCAGTCCGCAGTTCCGGGTAAAGATACGGGTTTACTTTAACCGTGTAGGGCCTACGCGGTTAAGGCCGTTGACCAGATATCCAAAAGATTTTTATAATTATTAGTAACCTGAAGACGAAAAATTCGGAGATACTTAAGCCCAAGTAAATTTGGACAAAAATCTAAACAATAATGTGGTATCTATCACAATCACATAGTATTACTTATCATAAAATACAAGCAGAACTTATTGTAAAGGAATAAAACTTTTACCTTTAGAAATAAACAAAATGCCATACCATAAGCCTTGCTGGCCTTATTAGCGGAGATGGCGCCTGCCCTCAGGGCGTGCAGTGCGCCCCGCAAGTCTGCCTCGCTCCAGGACTTCGCGGCTCCCTCCTTCTTCGGCGTGTCTATGCCCAGCCGGTGGGCTCGCTGCCATAGCGTTGTCGATGGGATGCCGTATGTCGCTGATGCCTGATGTGAGAAGGGTAATTTTAAAAAGAGTACTCAGGTAAATAGAGGTTAATAATCCTGAAGGACTTACAGCTAATAAAAAAACAGATAAAAATAACACAGCACAAGTATCGTTCAGCGAATTACAAGCCCTCACGTATATAATTTCGAAAAAAATAATAATCATGTGTGAGTACATTTTTAATTTAAAAAGATGTTATAAAGAAAAAATAAATTAATTATATTATTGCTGCTTAAAGAACTTAAGGCTTAAGCTCTTTTTAGCCGAATTCACACTAGTTATTAGTATCATCATAATTAAGTAAAAAACCGTTTAACAAATTTTGCGTTCGCCTAAGTTTATTCTTAATTAACTAGGAAGAAGTAACGGTCTTATACTATAACAAATAATAAAACAACAAAACAAATGTCCTCGAAATTAATTACGTAGCTTAGTAGTCTGTAATCACGTGTCATACAAACTAAGTACTAGCTGTGTGGTCATCAAACAAAGTGTTCTACTGAAGGTTACTCGTACACTTGTATCCGTCACGCGTGTAATCTCTGGGGCCTTAGACAAAGTAACAATTTAAAAACGATAACGAAGTTAGAAAAGTCTAAAATGTATGGAGATGCGTTAAGTCACGTGGTCAATCGACATCGTTATCGCAATTTGGTAGACAATGTAACATTTCATAACGAAACCATAAAGTAACGACAACGTTCACGAACGTTATCGTGTTTACTCCATACAAATGCGTAGACAAGCAGCACTTTCAGTGTTCGTTTTCGCCTCGATCGTGATCGTCATTAGAGATAACGAAACGAACGCTAAAACGTTGTAGTTATCGACTAATATCGACACAATATGGCCGGATTTCATTCTACAGCTGATTTTTGACATTGTTTGATGACATACTCTTAGTATTTATTTTATGTTAGAGGCATTACTGCAGATCAAATAAATTATAAAATGCATTCTCTTCGGTTATTGTGGGCTGCGCACAATGAGAACGCATGGGAGAGGCGCCAAAACCGTTTAAAACAGCGACGGCAGTTGGAAACAATTGAAGAAATGCCTGAATTGTTGTTTATCCAACATTTCAGACTGAATAAAAGAGCTTTTAGAAAATTATGCAAGGACCTAGAAGCTCATGCACGATTAAAAGGTTCTTCTGAGATTCCCCTAGAAATAAAGGTAAGAAATTTTTACAATAATAAATCAATTTAATTATATGTTTTGCAGGCAATTAATGTTATTAGTTATTAATCCTTATAACTTGAGTAAAAGCATTATTATATCATAGCATTATATATATATAAATAAAAGATATTAGATTCTAAGTATATAACCAAAATATTGTGGTAAAAGCATTATTATATCATAGCATTAGTTATATAGGTATATAACAAAAATATTGTGGTGCGACACAATACTTTATTAACTGTTGTATAGGTAAGTAATAATAAAACCACATAAATCTACCTATGTATTATTATAATTTCCAGGTGCTCTGTGCTCTTAGCTTTTTAGCTACTGGGTCATACCAGAAAATTGTGGGTCTAGGCCAGCATTTGACACAGCGGACAACAAGTCGCTGCATCGGGGAGGTTGTCAATGCCCTTAATCACAATTGGATGGTCAGCAGGTGGATAGTGTTTCCACAAACGCCACAAGAAAGATCCTTGATCAAAGAGAAGTATGTAAATAAATTTTTAAATAGTTTAAATCACTAATTACTAATTTCCTAAGGTTCCTAGATAAAAAATATGTTATAATTTACAGATTTCAAAGGACATATAATTTGCCTGGTGTGATAGGATGCATTGACTGTACCCATATTGCTATCACAAGACCGGTTGAAGAGGAACACACATTTTTTAATAGAAAAGGATATCATTCCTTAAATGTTCAAATGGTAAGCTGCTGGATAAATTCTAATCATAATACATATAAACTTATGTGGGTAACAAACTTCCCTGAAACTATGTATTTAAAAATAAATAACTCTTTATAATAAGAACTCAATCAGGAATGTAAGAGTAAGCCTATATGCCAAGAGGCACAACGAAAGAATGGGACATATTATTGTGTACAAAGTGAAATCTGTAAAATTGTAAGTTGGTACCTTAATTCGAAATTAAATCCCTTCCCCACGGTGCAATTTGGTTCTTTGTGGAAACCAAACAATAAATACTTAGTTTTATTTTATTTTCTTTCCAGATATGTGATTATGACTTGCGCATAATAAATGTAAATTCCAAATTTGGTGGAGCAACACATGACTCACACATATGGTCTGCGAGCCACGTGAACACATACATGGAAGGACTTCATGAAAGTGGTGAACATGTTTGGTTATTAGGTAAGTTGTTTCGTAACAGTAATTGCACTATAATTAAGTGAGCATGACTACAAATCAACAAAGTTTATTTAATTCTTTATTAGAACTGGAGTATTAACAAAAATAAATTTCCTTTTTTTAGGAGATTCAGGCTATCCACTGCGGCCCTGGTTGATGACGCCTATATTAAATGCTGAACCCGGATCCCAGGCAGAGGTGTACACAAGACGTCATGTGCAAGCCAGGTCTCGCATTGAGCGCTGTTTCGGATTACTTAAAGCTCGTTGGAGGTGTATGCTTCGACACAGAGTTCTTCACTATCACCCTTACATGGCTAGCAAAATCACTAATGCATGTTGTGTGCTGCACAACATTGCATTAGATGCTAGAATACCACCTCCAAGTGATATGCCAGTTGAGGGTCTACAAGATAGTGAAGATCATGCTGTACAATATAGCACCTCCAGCAATGATAATCAAAATGATTTAATCCGAGGCAGGGCTATGCGCAATTACTTAGTTAGTAGGATGTAATATAAATGAGAATAAATAAAAATAACTTACTATTAAATATTTTAATATTTTTATTAAGTGACTTGATAAACTCTTTAAAATTTTAACCTTTACATAATTGTTATCTCTAAAAACATAATATATTAATCAGCCTTTATACGTGCACTGCTGGGCATAAAAAAAGCCTTACTTTAAGAGGCCAAAATCCAACATGCAAGTTAGAAATAGATAACGTAAATGTCTATCAACTTAAATATTAACTAAAATAAATGCCTTATTTTGAGGTAAATATAAGCAAAACTTAAAAACAGAAGAGAAACAAAATCAATAATCAGTCTTAAAGTTACAGTCTTAAAATTGGGCAGTAAAAGAGGCAACATTAGATAATTAAACGAAATCACTTCTTGCGCGCAAAGAGTTTTGAGTTTATATTATATTGTAAAAACAGCCTTAGAAATTTTGAATAGAATGCCTAAGGCTTCAGACATACATATTAAAAAACCTTTGATGACTACTATAGCAATAGGGTCAAGACAATTGCTGACCTACTCAATGTTCAGCGGTTCTGTGTTGTCCCTACTGCGATAATAGTCAAGCCAAGCTTGAGCGACGTTTACTAATGAGTTAAAAACCAGGTTCCGTTCGTGCTCAATCTCCAATGCTCGAGAATCTCGCTCATGTTGTAGCCTAGTCCGAGTTTCCTCCAGCTCCAGGCGTCGTACTTCTACGGCCGTAAATTCGCTTGCCGCTCTCTCGAAGGGGGTCGGTGCCCGTCTACGGCGAGCACTCAATCGAGGGCGGTGGGGAGAGGCAGCAGACTGCGGTGTCGCTGGCGATCTCAACCGCAGACGACGCCTTGTGGGTGGAGAAATAGCAGACGTGCGGGGGGCATGTGGCCGTCTTCGCCTCGGAGTAGCGGGAGCTGCAATGGTTGGCGGGGATTGCGCTAACGGGGATGGCGCTGCCGGGGCTGGTGTGGCTGGTGGGGCTTGCGTAACAGCCTGCGCTGGCGGGTCTGGCGTAACAGGCTGAGCTGGCGGGGCTGGCGTAACAGGCTGGGTTGGCGCAACAGGCTGCCGTCCTTGAGTCGAAGTCTGGTATGATGAGGATGGCAGAACCCAATTATTTGAGGGCTGTGAAGTGGAAAGTTGAGGTGACAAAGTCAGTTGTGGAGTTTCTGCAAAAGAAAATGAGTGTTATTTTGGTGTTTATGGACCCTTTGTTTGTTCAAAATGTTTTCCTAAAGCAAATCCTGCTAATATTGTAAAATGTTTGATAGTCACTAAATCATGCAAAAACTGGCACACAGGTTTAGAATATAAATAGCAAAACTGAGGTTCCCTAGGAATTTAATATTCTACATATACATAACAAATAAAGATTATGATACTAGCTGTTGCCAGCGGCTTCGCAAATAATCGAGTTAAAAACTATCCTATGTTACCTATGTTAATCTAAGTTATAAACTATCTGTGTACTAAATTTCATCAAAATACTTTCAGTAGTATTTGCGTGAAAGAATAATAAACATCCATCCAAACAAACTGCCATGTTTATAATATTAGTAAGAAGTAAGATTTGAACTCTTTATACTTACCATCTACAATTTCCAAATATACTGAATCATCTTGGGTGACAGGATTATCTTGGACGGCAGGACCATCATGTGCAGTATTTATAGATCTCTGAAAAGAATCGGCATGGTAGATTTCATAAAAATAAGTGGTAGATGTAATGAAATTATTTATTACTGAAAAAGTGTATTTATTTTAAGTAAGGTATGTAAAAATAATAATAATATTTATAAATACTACTTCATAACCAACTTAACCAAGTTAAAACTATTATATCCAAAACTGAAATGGTGTCTTTCATGTAAGTAAAGTAAAGTTACTTGGCTGACCAATGTATTAACATTATTAGGAATATTTATTTGCCATCTGCCTACTAGAGACAATTAAGTAGATCATTGAGCAGGAGCCTTGAAGATGTATAATAGTACTTACATTAAATCCTAGCTCTTCTACAGAGTCTTGTCCTGCCACTGCTAAAGTACCCATTATAGCCAGCACTCTTTCATCGCTAGCTGACAAGGCTTGCCCGCTTGCTGGACCACCTCCAGTCCCTCTTGCATGGTGCCTTATGGCCAACGCCTTTTTTTTTGTCTTGGACTTCCAATCTGCCCACACCTTTGTTGAATAAAAATCAGTCATAGTTATAAGTACCTATGTTATAAGTGTAAATGAGATTAAAAAGTCAATTTTGTAAGAATTTTCACAATTAGTTAAAAAATAATAATAACGTGCAGGGCATACTTATACTTGTTTGACTTTTTGTAGTAAGAATGTAAAATTTACTTGTAAGTTTTCTTTTAAATATTTGCTTAAAAGAGAACTCACAACTAAGAAAGCAAATATTTATGGTATGTGCCAATAAAAGTTTCTTCTTTCTTACTATGGGTTTCAGAGATTGATTGTCATCATCATAATTATAAAAAGTCCCCAGTCAAGTAATAACAGATAAATGATTACAAGCCAACCTTCATAATCACAAGGGTGTGTCCACTTATCCAAAACCCTTTAGAAAATAGTTTGCTAGCAACTCTATCATCACACCACTTTTTTCAAAAAATGGATCCTTACTTTTTTCCACTTGTCTGTAGTCTTGCTGACACCACCACCAACAGCATTCAATATGTTGGTCAGTTCAGTCCATAGTCGGTCTGACCGTACCCGACCTTGTGATCCAGCAAGAGGCCTCGCCAGGTCACCATGACTGTAACATAAATAAACAAAGATTCAGTATAAGTACTTCACTTTTAAAATAGTGTCATTGTGTACATTACATAGGTACTAGTGAATAAAACTTGATTTTACTTACGTTGCCATATACTCAAGCAGTGTTGACAATTGTTCCTGACTTGCTCGCACTCTTGATTCCATGTTTTATCACTATCACTAAAAATTATAATAGATTAGAACACCAGTAATTTATAAAAATGAGTCTAATTTGATTATAGGTATTATCATTAAGTTTAAAAAGTTTACAATTTAGAGTAATAATACTCTATTCACTTACCACTACACAAAGTTAGTTTTTAATATAATTTAAAATACTTTAACTGTACGATTTCACTCAAGTAAAACGACTTTAGTTAAAACGTTAAAACAAAGACTATTATACTTACTAGAAATTACGTGGACTGTCTTATGCGAGGGCTAGTTCGATATTGAACGAATAAAGACATATTTGTAGGAAGCACTTGAGCCCAGTGAGTGGTTTTCGGATATTTACGTCTGGGCTAAGGGCGTCGTAGCACAACCACTTGAAGCTCACCGGCGCGGCGACCACCGTGCCAATCCCGTGACGTCACCCAGCACTCCAATGTCGCTGACTGTGATAACATCATCCTCACGAACTACGGCAATCGCCAACAACTCACTTACTTAAAATTCGAAAACAACAATAACTCGCGGGTATAATTCGCGGTATCCATTTGAACTTCTTGAGTGACACTGACAGCTAAATTTTCGTTACCATAACCAATATTTTTATTTTTTAGCGAACATTCGATTCGACACAACGATAACGATCGCGATGTTACTTTGGCTAAGAATTTTTTGTCGTCATCGTTGAGACGATAACGATTTTAGATATCGTTTCGTTACCAAGCGATGTTACTTTGTCTAAGGACCCTGCCTCGTCAACCGTGACTACAGCGGCTGGCTTTATCTAATAAAATTAACTATTTCAGTTAGTACTAACTGCTACTTATTTTGGAAATATAATAAGGTATCTGTACCATATTCTTGTACTTCAAATAACTTGTATAATTTTCGTAAGACAAAAAGTTTATCTGCAAATTCCAATGTGTAACTTTCGTTTATTGTTTAGTTCAACTTCTTCTTTTCTTCTATTTTTTTATCTTAATAAGGTATTCCTACTCTCGTAAGGATTACCTATGTATGTATAATTAAAAAGTTAAATGTTTTGGCTACGCTTTCACACATTTAATACACAATAAATAGATAGAAACAGCCTTTTGTACAAAAACATGAGAAAAGTTGATCAAAGTTTGTCACTACATATTTTTATATTATCAATTTTCATATAATTTTTACCTTTTGTTAAATATCTTTGGCCTTTTAATCTCTTACCTTGGTAAGACTCATCTGATGGTTTCTAAGTGCGTCCAGGGCCCGATCCATGTCCTGCTGCGTCCAGCTCTTGGGGCTGTGTCGGGGGGCAGGCGAGGCTTGCCGGCCGCATGAGTCGCTGGTGTCATCGCCGCTTAGATGCTGTTGTTCTGTGACAACATCATCATATAATATGTCAATCTAATATATAAAATTCTCGTGTCACAGTTTTCATTGCCATACTCCTCCGAAACGGCTTGACCGATTTTGATGATTTTTTTTGTGCTTATCCGATATCTATGAGAATCGGCCAACATCTATTTTTCATCCCCCTAAATGTTAGGGGTAGTACAACTCAATTTTTTTTAATTTTCCGCGCTGATAATATATCATATTATGTATCTAGCAACCGAGGGATAGACAACAAGGGAGTTGCCTCACAAGTTCAGTATGTGGATGATCTTTCTTTAATTTAAAACACCCTACTCCGTCAAAATGTAAGGACAATTCCGGCTTTATGGAATATTGAGATCATTTAAAATTTATTCTTCTATTCAGAAAGATAGATTTACAATTAATACGTATACATTGAAGATTTGATGCAGAGAGTAAAGTAAAAAGAAACGTGTTTCAATAAGCAATTATATCTGTAACAATTGACAATCAACTCTAGTTCTAATAAATCGGTAGCTATAGCTAAGCATACACCTACTAATTTGTAGCAATTCTCAGGAAACTAACGAACTGTGAGAAAAATCTAGAGTAATCTGGTTATGGAACCTATTGTAGGGTCCCCAATACTTCTCACGATGAAACAAACCGGTTTGAAATGGACTGTCCAACTTTTACACTAAAAGCGAAAAGTAATTAAAATAAATCAGTTTCGAATGCGAACCATTCTAAAATGGCGTGCGTAAACAAGAAGCCAGCTTTTATTGCGAAACGTTTAATGAATCGCCCATTACTGACAATCAATATTTGCTAGATATACGGCCTCCATACTTAGACCCACATATTTGATTCATATGCAATGTAGGTGCACTGCACACGTTAAAATGTAAAATGAGCAATTGAATATAACGCTTTAATGTTTAAGTTAGGCTTAAACAATAACCATAAGGTCCTCAAGTGTTACTGTGTACCATGAGCTTGTGTAACAAGATGCATGAATATGTTACCAACTAAAAAGTAAGTAATGTTTGTAGGTGGCTCTCTGGTGCTACTACCTATATATCCTACTAGCTGTGCCCGCGACTTCGTCCGCGTGGAATAGTTATTTTAGACATTGTATTTATTTTTGCAAACAACTTTCTCAGCTTCATAAATTATAGCTGTTACCCACGGTTAATTTGTGCATTGAAAATTCGTGATAGCACTGGATTATAATTATAAGGAACAATCTACACTCATTTCTATACCTTTAACACGAATTATTGCTGTGTTTCCACTGTCTTCCGGAGACCTGCGCCTATAGGTTGGGTAACCGCCACCCCGGTTTGTGTTTCAGAAATAAAATTCCTAGGGTACTTTTTAGATGGGCTCGCTATATACGCGTTATAGCAGTGGTAAGTCCCCTCTTTGAAGAGTGGCTTGAGAGGCGTCCTCACCTACCGCCTGACGCAGGTACTTACCGGACACGGAAGTTTCGGTTGGTACCTGTTTCGAATTCGGCGGGAGGAAACACCCGGGCGTTTCGTCTGGGTGTCGTCATTGCGAGGACCGCCCGGAAGATATGGTGGAGCATACAGTGGCGGTGTGCATTGCATGTGCTGAGCATCGCCATGTCCTTAGGGATGTGAATGGCGACGGTAACCTCTCACGTCCGACTCTAGTTCAGGCCAAGGTGCGGAGCGAGGGGGAAACGGACGCCGTCTCCCCCTTCTGCGAAGCAGTCATGCTAGCTAAGGAGGAGGCGGAGCGCGTGAGGGAACGATCCTCATCACGCCCCAGCCGCCGCAGAAGACACTCGGGGCGTCGAGGATCGCGTGACGATCCCCGGCCACCGTAAGCGCGGGTCTGCGGACGGCGAGTAAGAGTAGCTCGTCGCCCGACCAAAACCAGACCCGTGCGTACCGTGTGTCGCGTTCTGTGCGCGCCTCAAAGAGCCAGGCCATCACAGATGTGACCCAATAGGGCTGATGCCCGATCCGGTGCTGCAGACAACGTAAAAGATTACCGGGGCCCCGGCTCAAATCAGAACGGGGTGATTTTTACACTCCTTCTCGCCTCACCCAAGCCAGGAGTAGCCAACGGATGATTTTCCCCCCTCAAAAAAAAAAGAAAGAGTACTTTCTAGAACAAAATTAAATGTTTTCTTTCATACATGGTGACGTAAGGTTATGAAATCCTCAAGGACCATATTTTTATACCCTATCATATTTTTATGACAATAAATTGAAGAATTAGATTTTTTTGTTTGTCAAATATTTCAGCCGATATTATTGCACTATACATAGAATCTTGTTGTACAATACTTTGTTAGACAGCCACAATAAAATGTGGGCGTGTGGTAAACCGCTTTCTTGCCATTCTACGCTGTAAACAAAGGCTTTCGATGGTCAATGATCAAAAAATGTTTTACTTCGTTAGTAAGACTATAATTTTTTTGAGTATAGTTACACCTCCTCTCCGCGTCGCTCGCAAACAATGCCCCTCCTCCAGGCAGCGTCATGTTTCGCACATCATGCGGCGCGGGTGAATTTTATATCGGAGTTATTTTAAAATTGTAATATCTTCTAAGATGTTTGTTGAACTTTAGTGATGTCAATGACAATTTTGTTCACAATTAAATACTCTTAATGAACAACACATTTATTTAGATAAAGATTAATATTTTTTCGTTAATACAACTCTTAACAAATAATGCATTAATTTCGACCCAGTTTGATTACCATAAAAACGATTCTAGTAAGTTAATCCTAAAAGATAGACATATACTGTCGCGGACTTTTTTTTAGATCATTTTAAGAGGAATAATTCTTTCATACATATAATTTTCGTATCTTGAACCATTTTCGCAGCGCACGCAACGGAAGCTCTCAAGAATTAATCATTTCCCCCGTTTTGTCCACATTTTCCTTTATATCTTCGCTCCTAATGATTATAGCGTGATGTTTTATAGCCTATAGCCTTCCTCGATAAATGGACTATCCAACACAAAAAGAATTATTCAAATCGGACCAGTAGTTCCGGAGATTAGCGCGTTCAAACAAACAAACAAACAAACAAACAATCAAACAAACTCTTCAGCTTTATAATATTAGTATAGATGGGACAAATGCCCGTAACATACCTCCTTCAGACGAGGGTTCGTCCTTGATGGCCAGCAGCGGCATGAAGTCCGTGGAGTCAGGCACCTCATGCACGTTCATAAAGTCCATGTGCCGGTCCAGCAAAGACGTGCTCTGCGCAAACAACCGTTGGTACTTCAATCAATTTGTTGATTCATTTGTTGTTTAAATTAGACTATATGGCCAATAAAAACATTTTCATGTAAAATGTTGTCAAGAAAGTAATTAGACACATGTCCAGACCTAAATCTAGAAGCCCTAATTTATAAATACTACCGTTGTAGTTCGTCGCACGTAGTGTGTGATAAGTAGCTCGTAGCGCATAACTCGTAGTTCGTAGCGTGTAGCGCGTAGTCCGTAGCGCATTGTTGTTAGCGCGTCGCTCGTAGCGCGTAGCGCATACTTCGTAGCACTTATCTCCGTAGTACGCAGCGCCGCTGTCCGTGCTACGTGGTCCGTAGTAGGCAGCGTGTGGTTCCCAGCGCGTAGATCGCAGCGTGTTCCCCACGCGTAGCGCATAGTTCATAGTGTGCGGCGCCGTAGCGCGTGTTCCGTAGTACGTTGCTCGTGATTCCTACGCGTACGCTCTATTTACGCGTAGCTCGTAGTGCGATCCTCTTTCCTCGTAGCGCCGTAGCTGATAGTGCGTACTAAGTCGCGTGTGGTCCACTATAGTCCCTAGCACCTTTGGAGCAAATAAATAATTTCTATTCCTATTTCTAGCACGTAAATCGTAGCGCGCGAACTTCCCGCCGTAACTTAAGTGTAAAATTAGGGCTTGTAATTTAGGGCTGGGACCTAGGTCATCTTGCAAGGTACTCACTCTAAAGTAAGTTACATAAGCCTGCCTACAAGATAACGTGGATGAACTGATATATCAATGAGCATTCTTCAAACTTAGTCCTTGACTACGTGTAAAGTCTCTAAGAAATAAATAAAAAGAGAAAAAAAGTAAAAAATACTTGGTCACCGCTAAATTCATTAGGTTCCTCAATATAATGTAATTATCTATAAATTAAGAGATTAATTAAGAAACATCCGTTACTCGCTCATTAATATTCAAATTGTATAACAAAAATGTTTAAACTCGGGAACATTAACATCCTACTTTATACAATTAGAACCTTGTCAATAGATTATGTTATAAGTAGTTAAATGGTTACTCATTTAAGTGAAGTCTTGACATTTAAAGTAATCGTCTTGAAACTATAAAGTCAGTAGTCTAAGCAACCTTCGTGTTAGTAAACTAGATTTAACTTATAAAGATACACTCCGTATAAAATTAGTCATGACCAAGTGGCCAAATCTACCATCAGATACTTATAGGTCACTCAGTTATGGTCGTAAATCTACGTACTGATTTTTTTTTCGTTATAGCAATGAAATAGAAGCCGTTTTAAATTTTGAAAATGGAATACCTTGGCATTGTGCGGTGCTGACTCGAGCGTCTCTAGTGTAGTGGTCGGTGGGGTCTCTGCTCGTTCCTGTTTCACGCACACAGGTGTCGCTGCCGGGCCTGCGGGTGCCAGGGGGGCCAACTCCTCTAAACCACTGGCCTGATAGTAATAACGTGGTAATTAGTTACTGATTTAACTCTAATTCAATAGTCATTAAACTTATCTTAGGTTCATAAAAATTCTAATAGCAAAAAATACAAAGATATAAAAAAGATCTGTTGTAAAATGATTACACAGTGTTCAGTCGATAAGAACGTAAAGTTGTTAGTTGTTAGTAGAGTAGCTTACACTAACATTTGAAGACGGAAGCAATTACTTCTCAAATTGAGCATCAAACAAGCAGTTAACCTACGTTGTCAATGAGTCGCAGTGTCGTGTTACGACACGCGAGGGACTCTCACAGCTGAAGGAGGGAAATAAATCATTACGTGCGCATACTAGACGTCTTGAGGCTAGAAACAATCAACCTGTCACATCGCATCCATGCCAACCATACTGCACTACGCAGGGACACGTGACTAATGGCCAGGCTTAATAGCCTAGCTATCGGTAGATCGGGTGACCAAAACAAAATTATTTTTCTTCTACATTTAAATGTGTCAAACTTTTGTGTCTTCTTTTCGCAGATGAGACTGGCCATAAATAAATCTGCATCAATTAGACTGAACACAAAAAAAAAACTTAATTTTGCACACAAACAGCGTAAAAGTAAAATTTCTCATAGACATCACTCGGCGAGAACTTTTGCCGATACACCAGTATGAAAGTAAATACCTTTCTATAGGTCAACTTTTAAGAATTTCTCATCATAACAAGCTTACTATAGTTCATCTTTTAGCACTTTTCTGCGCCAATTTATCTAGTGGTGTGCGTGTCGGCATCAAAAGTAACTTTCTACTACATATTGAGAGAGTACAAATCTTTTTCCGCATAATGTATGTACGCTGCTACAATCTCCACAAAGTGGGCAAAATGGAACACGTTTTTATAATTTGATTAGCGGTTGAAAAACTCTTTTACGAGTTGTGGTTACGCGTGCTGCGTTTCAGCGTTGAATGACCCTAATGTTAGACTTATTACATGTGAATTACAAACATAGATAACACCCCACTTAGTCTCATCGTCTTGTGAATGACAAGTTTGTGTAATACTGTAGTAGATAGGTACTTAATATGAAACAATTTTGTAGGTACCACTTATAAAGTTACAACTCGAGCACGGCTTTTCAAATACGCATTATTTTTGGTATTGCGAACACGTCTCCGTTTCGAATGCCAATAAAAATATTCAAAAGAAAAACAATATTGTTTTAAAATACACCGGGAAAGTTATAAAAATTAAAAGCGCAAGCATTGGGTCGGTTGTACATGAATATGTAGTTAAACTTAATGTACGGTACCTTAGTAGTTAGACACTTGAAAAACTCCGCTTCGTTAAATACAAAGTTTTAAATACCAAACCACTACGGACTACTAAATACATCTAATCTAAAGCTACAAATAAGTATGTAGGTATCTATAAATCATTCAACGTTCGCGAAAATCGTGCAACAAAATAACAAAATGCTAATTAAAGTTACCTGACTGGATAGATAACTGTGCGCGAATTGTGAGTCGCTGTCTTCCTCGTCCGAGAGTGGCTCGCATTTCACTTGAGACAGTCCGTGGCCGGGCATTTCCTAGCGAACCAAGTTAGGAAGAATTTCAATCAAAACGATGATTATGGGTAACACACTGATATCATTAAAAGTTCCACAGTTTGTAAGAAGTATGTTTTCTACTTAATTTCTTATTAACTTCTATAAAAGTTTATGTCGACGTTACAGTCGCATTTTTCACAACAACAAAAGCGCGCTAAACCTATCCTGCGAGTGTAAACAAGACCGGGGCACCCCATGTTCTCTCCGCAATGTCGCAGAAATCGAACAATCGCCATGTTATAAGTAGGTTTACATAGGCAATTAGACAAAAGGAAGCGAGCTTTATTGAATTTTTTCTCGATTGGTGCACAAATGAAGAGTGCAAAGTTTGGCTCTCTCTTTCCCGCTCGCGGGCCAGACTGTCTCACGAGCTTTTTTAATTTTGTTTGTTTAAAGCCCTTATGCATGTCGCTGGCGTATAGGAAGTTCAACGTGGAAACTTTCAAATGAAACAAACGCGCGTAACCGATTCAAAACTTTACACGTATAAGAAAACTTGTAAGTTTTTGGGATAAGCGACTTTAAGAGGTTGATGATAGCGTGTATATTTGTACGCTATCACCTGTCAGAGGTGGAGGAAAGTAGTGAATGTAAAGTTGCGCGGTTAACCCTCTCTCGTCGCTTCACATCGTTCCATTCGAGGACGGACGGCCACAGCGCACGTCTGCGCGACCCCGACACACCGCGAGATACGAAAACACATTCACTTTCATCGTCTTCCCGGCACACGGCGAAGGACGGTGCGAAACGGGTGCCGATAAACGCGAGGGAAACGGAATTGCCGAAGACGAGGGCGCGAAATTCACTCGACTCACCTAGTCGGTCAGCGGTGGCCGCCGCAAGCACTCGCCCGCGCCACACATGCACCGCGGACTCGTCACGGCACCCGCGACTGCACGGTGACCTTCGGGAAACGATGAGATGTCGCAAATGAAAGTGAATTCGGCACACACCCGGCCGAGTCTGCGTCGCTGCGTGGCGCATGTTTAGGAGGTGCAGGGCGGGCGCGTGCTGATTTTTTTCCGCGCCAAAGAAATAAAAACAAACGCCTTTTTGCCGGGAACCGGCCGCGCACCGCGCTGTAGCGCTGCTCCCTCTCTCGCCGCCACCGCTGCGAGCGACGGCGACGTGGCCCACACGCTCAGACAGACTCAGTTAGACCACTATGCAGGAGGCAGGCTAAACTTTAAAAACTACTTTTAATAGTTTCCGTCTTGAAATGAAAAGCTTCCCTATCACCGAACTGTACAGCATGTACAAAAATGTGCGCCAAGTCGGCGGGGAGGGTAGGTGCATTATAGCGCGTGTAGGTATGCAGGGAGGCGGTAGGGGGTGGTCCGGACGCCCGACCAGTCGGCGCCCCGCGCGGCGCCTTCTCTCTCCGCTCCGATTGATTTTTATTACAAGAATTTCGCTCGTGGTTTTTTTTTTGTTTCCCGCACACCGAGAGCCTGGCGACGCACACAAAGAGAATCGTATAATTCGTTTGTACGAACTTACTAATGCTATTGATTTTTATAACGAAGCGACAAAGCCGTCGGGGGACGGGCGCAGGCTGTGTCTTTAAAACAAGGAAAAGTATCAGCAGTATTCACTTCCCGCGCTGCCTGTACATGTGTTTTGTACAGTAATACAGAATACTGTTGTATGTACTGTTATTCATTGCGTCCATTATAATTATGGAAATATTTCAACAAACAACTGCGTTTCAGTTTTATTATATTAGTCGTAAAAGAGAATAATTAGCCGAGAAGTCGGTTTATTTGAACAAAAGTATAAACGCAAACAATAAAAACAGGTCCTGGGTTCGATTCCCAGATTCTCGGGAGCAGATTAGTGTAAACCTGAAGTCGAATAATGGTTGTAAAGAAATTGTATCATTCTACCCATAATGGTAAACAAACCTGTTTAAGACAGGATCTCTAAAGTCTGGCGTAAATATACACACACATTAGCTTCTAGTCCATCGGATTACATTATAACAAAAAAAACATTACCGTGACATCACCATCTACATACATCAATCTTTAATAAAAGCCAAATTAAGAACAATATACATATTCATCATCATCATCATCAGCCGAAAGACGTCCACTACTGCGTATAGGCACCCCATTAGTCTTCCACACTGTTAAATAATCATATTGAGTAGGTGTATAAAGAACAGTTCGAATAAGAGGAGCTCAATCAATGAGCTTATTAATTTGGCTCGTTTTAAAACTATGTAACATTATGCTGCCTGTCACTTTAAAGTTCTTTTTTTATCTTTGACAAGCCCGCCAAAACTGCTGCAATTCCTGTAAGTCAGGATCTACACTTACAGTAGATACAACCAACACGTCCTAGGGACATGAATCTATTTTGAATCCAGCAACAAATAATTTTAAAAAGTAATTTTAGTAGAAAAACACTATAGTGTCCACTTCCCTCGGTGAATTTAATGCAGGAGACAGGACTACCTTTAAGGTGTTCTCCATGTCTTCATAACGTTTCGTTAAGCTTCTTTCTTGCGTGTTCTTAGAATTCGGTTCTTAAAAGGTTTCCCACTAAGAACTAAGAAAGAGGTTTACTAAATGCTTAAGTAATCTATATACAAATCTACGAAATATTGTGAAAACGCTCTATGTCCTAATTTTAATAGACAATGTAACTCAAGGTATTATTCTGTGCTCAAGGGCCCCATGTTCACATTTGCTACGGGCCCCGCGTCGACTTTATCCGGCACTGTATGGGTCTCATTTCCATGATGTCTAGAAGTCTGCTGTCATGAGCTGAAGTTGTTGATGTTGAAGGAATAGTAATATTGCTAGGTATATCGAGTATACCTACATATACAATGTACTTAGACGTAGTTGATTGAGCACGTTGACGTAGCGGTTGCAGACACTTGCTCGTCAATTGGTAGATTACTGTGACTTTGATGGACCCATTGTGTTCCGCTCGAAGGTCGCTCTGTACTACAGCCATCCATTACTTACACTTCATACGACACGTGGAAAAAAATCATATATTTAACGTAACTAAAAGAAAGAAAGAAACAGTTTATTTGCGCCGCCACAAAGTAATGTATGCAAAACAAGGTAATAATTAATTACAAGAAAGAAGGAACACGGCGCAAAAAGGCCAGTGCTCAGCTAAAATGCCGTAGCCCAAGCACAACGGCTCGAGTCACGGCGCTGATTTTCAGAACTAGCCAGTTGTATACAGTTCAAAACTTATAATAATTCTACACCCGGCTTATTTGCTCCTGTGTTGTGGTTGCATTTGTCAAGATGTCGTCACAATGGAACAATCTTATTCTCCTCCGGGATATTTTGTTTGATTCATTTGTGTCGCTTATCAAGCCATTCATTAAATTATTTTCATCGTTTTGTTAAATTCTGTGTCAGTACGTATCTATACTAATAAGTCTTTTCATTTATAAGTACTTAAAAGAAATAAAAATTAATTAGGTTCGGGTGATAGTATAATAGATCATCCATCATTAGAATGATAAGGAAAATAGAAAATCTCTCTTATTACTCCGCAATAGTGACGCGATGTAAGCGGGTCAACCGGCCAACCTAGACGATGGGCCCGTTCACTACGTATAACCGAGTTTGAAGAACAGCTCCTGTCCAGAAGTTTAGAAACCATTTGCTAGTACAATAACTAGGTAGCTGTTTTGTTCACAACGTTCACCTACGCCGGATATTTTTTAACGGAAGTCCAGAGTTTTGTTAAAATTGTTGTCATATTACTAGTAGGTACCCACGAAGCTATTACGTCAGATTAGTATTGAAAAAGAATGAAATACGTATTTCAACTCGGACAAATCAAATAACAATATAACAAAAACTCAGGTCTGGATTAAGTAAGTCAATTAGTTACGATCAAATACAGACAAAACAATGTCGTGCCATTTGTGTCGGCTTATGTTTAAAAATATCCTACAGATGGCGCTATATTCAATTTGTAATCCATTCACTCATTAAATAATATCGAAGCAAGACATTTTAAATTTAAAACAATGTTCTTTTTATTTTACTAAACACTTTCCAAAATAATAAAGTTTTCTTTTGTTTGATTGAAACAATTTTGAGATCACGAGATATATGTCGATAAAGTAGGTCAAGGACAAGGTGTTCTAAATGCAAAGTGCCATTGGTTTAATACAGAATAAATCACGGCATGGGCACAGAAATAAAATTCAATTATTATTATTTATTTATTTGAAACTATTACATTATATTTAATGTAATTTAAGTGCGCATTTATTATTTTTTCAAGCTTTCCTATTATTTATCAATGGCAACATTATAGAGCTTATTTTGGGTCATTCGCGTCGCTTCCAACTTGTACTTCGTTTGGATTTTTGTAGAGGTGCCTTTCTCTAAACTTGCAACATAGCATAGTTTTAGTTTAGTGTTTTCAATTTCATTCACGAAAGCTGGCGGGTGTGCAAATGTGTTAAAAATAAAGTGGAAAGAAATTTTAAAAGAATTGAAAGTGTTAAAATACGTTTAATCAGTTAATGCAATAGTCAAGGTAAGCATTTTAATCTTAGTATTGCGTTACGGCTCCGATAAGGGCTTACTTATTACTAGGACTTTTCATCTTGAAAATTTCCACTCTTTGAACTTTCGAAGTAAAGTTCTCTGAAGTTTCTTTGTTGACTTCAAAGTTCTTTGATGATATTATCTTACCTTAGCAACGTGATTACTTCGATTAGCATAAGTGTGTCCTGAAAAGTTCTCTCAGAAAATAGTAAACTTAGAATTTTCGTCGCCATTTTATTTTTTGTCGCGCTGGAAAAGCGGCCATTTTCTTTGTGCCGCGTCGCTTACGACGACTCGTATGTGGTCCGTAAAGTTAATTTAGTTAAGTTGGGGCGTGATCTCATCGTATGAAGTGATTCGGTGAGATAATTAACGTTGTACAGTGATAATCATTCAGAATCTAATGTTTGTGTAGTCTTAGTGAAGTTTTCCTAATGGCCTAGTTATTGCGTGTGTTATTAGACCTTGTTTAGACGTTTCTTTGATTTGTACGTTTGTAGGGCTGAGGGCGCGGCGAGTGGCTAGACGGCATCATGGACGACGACCAACAGTTCTGCCTGAGGTGGAACAACCATCAGTCTACACTGGTGTCTGTTTTCGACACTCTTCTTGAGAAGGGGATGCACGTGGACTGCACCCTGGCTGCTGAAGGACAGACGCTCAAGGCGCACAAAGTAGTCCTCTCGGCGTGCAGTCCCTATTTCGAGGTACGTAAAGTCTCTGTAATGTAGGTCAGCTACAATCGTGTCTAAGTAACTTGCAAGGCAACACAGTTGTGCTCTAATAAACATACCACTTGTACCATTCTAGCTTTCATGTTTTAACAATTAAGTAGTGTACATAGGTGGATAGATGAGTTGGCAACCGAAAGTTGCCTCTACTACTTTTTCCAAATGCTTGCTTGCAATTATTCACATTACCTAACATCATGCCATTAACTGTTGTTAACTTAATGACATGCTAAGTGTTTTGGTGCATTAACTAATTACATTTAATTGATTTTTGTTTCATGTGAAATTGAAACAAATGGCTTAACAATGAGTTGTTATTTGAGACTGACTTTCAGTAGAATATTTACAAACATAACCACAGGTAAAAGTAAACAAAGTGAACAATGGCTGGATGAATTTGTTTCAGAGTGTACTATCACAGCAGTATGATAAGCATCCAATAATTATCCTCAAAGATGTCAAATACGCTGAGTTGAGAGCAATGATGGATTATATGTATCGCGGTGAGGTCAACATATCTCAAGACCAGTTGGCCGCACTGCTAAAAGCTGCAGAGTCCCTACAGATCAAAGGGCTCTCAGACAACAAGCCCTCGAGGCCACCGTCGCGCCCCGCGCAGGCTGTCGCTGCACACCCGCCTCGAGCTCCCTCACCTCCTCCACAGGTTTGTGCTCTAATGACTAGTCATTCATAAATTAAATTTAATACATTTTTTCTTTATTTGTGCACCTATAATTGAAACAAAATGTCATTTCACATTTGGTGTTAACCGCAAAATTACTCTATAATGTAAAACATCTATAAGAATATTCTAGATGAGACAGTTTACATACATAGAGATATGTTTGGAATGTTGACAAAAGTTATATCGCACACACAATTGGAAGGGAACTACCAAGTAATAGTAATGTTAGAGTGGGAAACCTTGGCACTGCCATGTGTGTTGGCAGATGTTTTAATGTGCAATTCATCTACAATAGATAAAGTCATCTGTTAAACACATAAAACAGTTGTTTCCATATTGTACATTCATACATTCATTTAAAAGAATTGTGTTCATCTATCTTCTTCATACATATAGGTTATAGATATTTTTGAAAGGCACCATGATTTTTTTACAGAGCTAGCTACAAAATAAATGTTTCTATACTACATTTTTGAACAATTAAATAGTATTTAACAAAAATAAACATAAATGTATATATATGTTCGAGTTTGCATGATAGTTTTAACCTTGCTTGCAAACTTGTGTGTATGTTAAAAAAGTATAGTACAACTCTGTCATTCATTGAAGTGTGGTAACCATCAAAGAAACTAAAGAAATATATTAATGTCGCTATCAGAAGGAAAAATACAAGTCATATGATTATAATTGTCATTGATGATAAAATTAAATACTTGAGTGTCTATGCATACTAGTTCAACTCCTTAGAAAACAACAAAAATACTATATTTACCCACAACCTACATGATACATGAGTACAACACAGCGATAATAAACAGAAGTTTTTATTATCATCAGGTCCGAGATGGTAGTATAGACAGTCGTGAAGGATCAGTCAGTCCAACACGACGTCGGAAGAAAGCGCGTCGCATGTCCAGTGAAATTCCGCCCGTACCTATTCCACCACCCAACGACAACGCCCAGGGAAACGGAGAGGACGCCGCACCCTGCAAGGAAGAACTGCAGCGGGACGGCGTCGAGGACCTCACGCTAGACGAGGAGACTGATGACCAGCCCGCCGTGGCACACAACGACGTTGTACGCAGTAAGTGTCGCTGTATTGATTAGCTCTCTTATTCATCTTTATGTTAGATTTTATTCGCAGCTAAATTGTAGAAGTTAATATAAAAATATTTTTTATGTATATTCATAATAGTAATTGTATAAATTTAATAATTTTTAAAACTGTTTCACATGATGAAAACTAAAATTTTGTACACACATGTAAGGCTGTGGTAACACGTGTTTGTATCTTTTCAGATTTCCAATGGCATATGGAACGATCTCAAGACGACCTGATGAACTCGAGTGACAGCGCGCGAGAGTCGCAAGGTAAGCCCCCGGCCGTGGCACGCGGCGCGTCCTCAGGCAACATGTTGCGTTGACACTGCTTTCGATGTATTACTGTGTACAAGGACAAACAACGCGACATGTCACATGGGATTCGATTGATAGTCTGGAACAATTAACTTTACTTGTTTGGTGTACCTGCCACTATGTTGTTACTAAGTAAAATTAAAAGATAATTGTTCCAGACATACAAGGAACGGATGAAATGCGCAATGTCTTCCCATAATTTGATATAGACAAACAGTCATTGCTTAAAATAATTTATTTATGTTATATATAAATATTATATTTTCACGACAGTGGATATGAGTGCTAGTGTTTTCACATGTGAAACTCCAATCTTATATTAATTTAGTATCTAATATTATTATAAATTACTAATCTTATTACAGTTCTATATTTTATTACGTTATGATACTTAAAAGATATTCCAGTGCATCAGGTAACGGTATATTGGTAATAAGGTTTTATGAAATGTAGCCTTTTAAGGTGAGGTATTTGAAAAGGTAAGTATAGGTTTACGTTAATATTACACAAATTGTTACGCTTATGTTTGTGATATGGGATCTTAGTGAATGTAGATCATTGCATGCTTCAGTAATGTAATATTGTCGTAGAAAGCACGCGTTGCAATTAACTTTTGGCAAATAGTGCAACCATTTACTGTAAACACGTTAATAGTCTAACACTGGAGTGGAACGGTTTATTTTATTGGTAAGTAACTTTTTACGTATTTATTGTCATTTATCTTATACATAAGTAGTTGTAACATAAAGTACAATAAAATTAATTTCAAAAAGCACGACACATCACTTTGCCCATGTTTTATTGGGTCTTTTAAAATAGTTGGTTCACCTTCGCTAAGTAAAAATATCGTGGAATACATTTTTATAGCACAAGTGTGAAATTAATGTTTGTAGAAGACTGGATGGTCTGCACCCAGGCGCCCCGATTGAAGGTAAATGTCAATTATTTATATTGTCCACGTAGTTGATGGTTATGTGGCTTATTTATTTATTATTTTTATTATTTTCGTTTTTTTGCATTCACATGTGATTTCACTGCAGACGTCTTTTTCTTAGCAATTCATGTTCAAAACCGAAAAGAAAAATGTTTTCGTTTTTTATGCATGTTCACTAGGTTTATTAGAGTTAAAAAATTATCGGAAGCATGGTGGGACACTACCAGTTCCTAGTGGATGCGCATTTCATTTTTCAATATATTTATGCCATTATTTCGTAGGACATTACAATTTAAATAAAACATGTTTGAAGCCAAGACACCAGACTACGACGGGACATGAACACGGGCCAAAAATCGATGAAGTATACATTTTTCCTTTTACATGCGCCACAGGACATTGCTAACAAAACCTCTCGCTTGTATACCTTACGACTCTGCTGTATTCTTGCACACATCTACTTACCAACACCTGCTTCACACACATCAACTATTTGCCGCTACCTTTTTACCATGGCTTCCTCTCAATGCAGATTTGTTTCCAATATACTTACTTATATTCTATTCTGTCACTAACATACAAATGCTTTTTAAGTCATTTATTCTCGCTATTCATTTACTCTTCCAGAACCGCTTATCCTTCATTACGCCAAAACCCCTTTTCCATTAACCCGTGGGTATTTTAAGAACATCAAAGTTAAGAACGAAGATGGGTGTAAACAAAGTAATAAAAAGAAAGTCAGAAAGATTGGGAGGAAAAAGATGGTGGCTGCAAAACAAAAAAGGTCTAATATGAAACGTGTCACAACCACTGGTGGGATCCGTAGAAATGATAATAAGGATCGCTTATATGTGTGTTCCATATGCAAGAAGAAACAGTATAAGTATAGAAGGAACAAGTTGAGACATGAGAAGTACGAATGTGTCACTGGACCCCAGTTTGGTTGTGAGTCTTGTGGGAAAAAATATTCACAGAAAAAAACATTGATCTCGCATATTGCTCAGAAACATCCCGACTGGATGAAGGAGCATCAAGCCTCAAAGAAAAATTAGCGCTCTCGTTATATTATTTTTGATTCTTTTATTATATTGTCATTTATTTTTTGGTTTTGTTCTTAAAAAAGATTTTTATAAAACATGAATTGTTAAGAAGAATATTAAGTTGTGACTAATCTTTGTATGCTTTAGTTTCTGATCTCCAGTGAGATTTTTTTGTTATTAGTTTTCTTGATTTTTTTTTTTTTCAAGTAAATCATAAGTTTATTTTTGTTATCGTAATATACTTTAGAAAGATTTTTTTTCGACATAGTCGATTTGTTCATTTATTGCTTCTTTTTTTGAATACATTTGTTTTTGATATTATTTTTGTTTTTATTTATTTAAATATATACTTGAAGTCTATGAGTTAACGTGCGACCACCATTGGCTGATATACGGACTGTATTCCATTTTTTTATTGCAGGTCAAAATCCAACGCTGCGACATAGTATCGTGACTCGTAGTAAAAAAGTAGACGAAACCACAACACTAGCGATATTGAAAACAGTAAAGTCACCCCCGCCACCGCCGGTCAGCACGACCGAGGAGACGAAAGAAAACAAAAAGTTGGAAAATAAATCTCCCAAGCCGGTAACGCCGAAGCCTTCGCCCAAGGTGTCGCCCAAGGCGTCGCCCGACAGCTCGCCGGAGCGCGGCGAGCGCGGCGGCAAGACGTCGCCCTACAACATCCTGCCGCCGGCCAGCGCGCGGCTGGAGTGCGCGCAGTACAAGACTGAGAAGGGCTACCGCTGCCCCAAGTGCCAGCGCTGCTACAACGCGCGCAAGAACCTGGTGCGCCACGTGACGCTGGAGTGCGGCCGCGAGCCGCAGTACAAGTGCCCGTACTGCGCCTACAGCAAGCACCGCCGCAACGAGCTCAAGAAGCACATCGACAAGAAGCACCCCGACCAGCCCTCGCTCGGTCCCAAGTGACGTCGTCCGCTCCGCTCCACTAGTGCCTTATTATTATGAAACTATTTGATCTTCCTTTAGTTCATATTGGAGTTAAATTTTATATTCGTCATGTTTACCTGTGTATTGACAAATGATTGATATTCAATATTTTTTGAACTATTAAACGATTCTAGTAATGAGAGGCTTTTAATTTGGTATTCGTTCAATGTCACCCAGTCGATTCCGATAATGTTTTTATGGGAAGATAAGTTAAAAGAAATCAGTTTCTGTTATTTGGATTGTGCATGTTCTGCATGAATTTAGAAGCTTCGCCTTTATAATTTCTAACAGAAATTATTATTTTTTATATTTTTTATTATTATAACGCATTTCTTTGGTTCCTTAATTTTATTTTAGCCTTTGGTAGAATTAACAAGACTCAGTATGTAGTTTTGCTTAACTTATTATTTGCAATACCGTTAATGTATTGTATTTCAGAATTACACAAGGATAGCCACCTGCCGTCGGCTCTGCTGTCCTTGCTGTCAGTACAGCAGGCACAGTCGCAGTCGCTGGTGTCGCTGGTGCCGTCCTGCATCCAGGTCACTAACATCATGAAGCCCTCCGCCACTAAAGACCTTGCGCCCTATCCCTCGCCGCTGCACATACCCAAGCTGCCATTAGATACGCTCAATTCGATCCCGGAGAATATTAAAGCGCATCTTTTGCAGCAAGCTTTTATGCAAAACAACAATACTGTCACACCAAACATGGACTATAAGCTACCCATCAAGCAGGACGATACAGAGTCTGACGCGGAGTACGATGACACGGACGACATAGTACTGCCCGAAGAGTCGGACACGTTCTACGACAGCAACGGCGGGTTCCCCGGCAACTCTGGCGGCATTCACGGCGACGACGGCTTCGACACCAAACCAGACATGAAAGGACACTGGAAGAGAGACGGAAACAGTTCGGACGACGCGAGCCGACAGTTCGAATGTAAGCATTGCGGTAAGAAGTATCGCTGGAAGTCCACCCTGCGCCGCCACGAGAACGTGGAGTGTGGCGGCAAGGCCCCATCCCACCAATGTCCCTACTGCTCCTACAAGGCCAAGCAGCGGGGCAACCTAGGCGTACACATAAGGAAGCACCACAACAACGAGTGGTACATATACGCCAGCAACAAAGTGAGGCGGAATAAAAAAACCTCCATTTAGTTATGTTTAAGAAGAGAAATATATTTTAAAAATCTTTAGACCAAAGTAGATACCTAACCAAATCGGTACTGCAATAATTTTATTTATATTTACATTATTTTTTTGTTGACGACGTTTTAATATACACTAAAGAAATAGTTGTAATATGCACATTCCCTAACGGCATTAGTGTTAATTTTGTTGTTTTTGTTTTAGAGTTTATTATGGTAGTTAAGACTGACCCTAAGTATTTTATTCAGATGAATATGACCCAAGGTCGCTGTAATTTTAAATATTAGACAAAAATGGAAACTAGTGTAAAGAAGTAATCCTTTCTTGAGTGACACGACGTCATTTGTCTTGTCACTGACCCATAGAGGTCATCAACCAAATTTTTGGAATTTCCATTATTTAACTCGAATTTGTTTAGTTTTAATTATCATTCCTAGCAAGGAATAATTCCAAATTGATAATTTAGTGCAATGATATTAAATAAATAGTTAGTTGATATTACATTGACCTGCCTAATCAGGTCTCTGCATCATTAACCACGGTAGTTTCCGCCACGGGTAGATTTATTTATAATGAACGACAGCATAACATGTCGCGACGTATGTTTAGTCTCGCTATATTATCCTATTGTTCTTGTTTATAATTTATTTCTATTAATTTCTTAGTACATGGGACCACTTACCTTTGTCTTCCTTACTTTCTTTGTAGCAAACCCAAAGTTATTTTAATGTTGTTTATTTATTAGGATAATGTTTTATGGACTCTTGTCCTTTGTAATGTAGTGTTCCGAATGTTTGTGATTCGCTCATTAGTTCTGCTGGTCGCCACTGTGCAATAATTCGGAACATTGCAAATTAGTTAGTTAAAAGCTCATCAATAATGTGCCTACAATGTTACCTGTAGTTATTAAACATATTTATTGATATTTTACATATTTTTGGTTAGAATTTTGGTGAACTGGGATATAAAATGTGTTCAAAATTTATATTTTTGTTTAAACGTGTTGTCTTGATATTAACTGATATTTACATGCAATAACATATTTTCATGTTTCGTTTAGCATATTGACTGTTGATATTTTTTGTTAAACTAGGATAACAAAGCTATTTGACCAAAGTCAGTATTAGATTTTTAACGTGATGATAAGAAATAAAGAATGTTATTTGTTGAAACAAGTCATTGCTAAGCATAGAAAAATAATGTTTTTGATATATGCAATATTCCCTTCATATCATGTTACGATTGCGGTATGAGGTACAGATGTATGAATTTATATTAAAATTGGTTATGTTGTTTGTTAATGTTATTGGAGTAGTTATCAATTAGTGTGATTTTTATATGAATATATTGGGGTTTACTTGGTAGAAAAGTTTAATCAAATATAGCTATAGTATATCAGATACAAATGTGTTTTCCTTGCTTCATTACATTTTTTGCCTATTCCAGTATGTAACATTACACGTTTGTAACTTGTTATTAGGTAAGTCAATTTGTTCAGCATATTATCTGTTCGTCGATTAACAACGCATGTACGCATGGTCGTCAATAAAACATCTGAAACCACTCGCTTGCGTTTTCAACTTGCGCATGTTGCATTATATTCTTTTCCCTTTTCGTTCATACTAATATAATTAATAATTTCAGGTAGACAAGAAAGCCCATGGGTCGGGAGACTACATTTCATTAACAAAATGTTTATTACAATGACAAAAGCTGTGTGACTAAAATGCTCCAGTAACACCATGAGATTTCTTTACATGCCTAGTTAAAAAAAAACATTGTGAGTCGCTTCAAAACCACTGTAAGCAAGAAAATTATTGTGAAACAGTGAATCTTCGATACAAAAGACGATTATAAAAAATAAACGTTATTTCTCCTTTTTGTTCTTTTTTTTTACTTTTCCTTTTTTGCAAAGCTTTCATCACAGCACTCGGTGGACACTCACAGTAGAATACTACCTTTATATATATATTATCTATTATATCTATACATCTATTTATTTGTACGTATCATGTGTATTGTATGTATATAACATGTATTTATGTTTTGCTTGTAACTGTTGTTAACCTCACGGGAATGTTGAATGTTGCGTTTGTGTGAACGGCCGCGATTCGAACCCTTTTTATGATACATCTCCGCGATTTCAGGCGGCGGCTGCAGCGGTCCTGAAGACGTGTCTTTCACTAGGATCGGAGGACTCACATGGGACCAGTGGTCGGCTCGCCTTGCGCTGCCTTTCGCTGGTATGAGGGTCCCGGCGCCGTCCCTACCTCCGACTGTTGGCGAACCGAGCTTCACTTGCGCGGACTGTGGCAGAGTCTACAAACTGAAATCATCACTGCGAAATCACCAGAAGTGGGAGTGTGGCAAAGAGCCCCAGTTCCAGTGCCCCTACTGCGTGTATCGTGCTAAGCAGAAGATGCACATTGCTCGCCACATGGAACGCATGCACCGCGAGGTACACATCAAACCCGAGCAGTACATTAAGCAGGACAACGTGGACGCCTGCACATAGCGACCCACTCTCTTCGACTTAGTCACTAAATAAATACTCCATATTTAATAAGCATGTTGATCGTAATTAGGTTTTACATATCAAGTTTACTGCTATTGACACAGTTATGAGTAGATACCATTTTTGATAAATCTATTTTGGCGTTATAGAATCGTTAGTATGTTAAATTTAAAGTTTTATAACTCGTGTAGTTAGAGAAGTTCTTACAAATTCCCAAGTTATCCTTATTGTGATAAATGTGATGAAATCTCTTTTGTGATAGTGGCGTCAGACAGTCACGTTAGATATAATCGCCATTCGTGAGGTCACAAACAGTGCCTTAAATCGTTACCTAATCGAATAATTAACGTAACAATCGAAGTTATGATGACGAAATATAGACCTACCTTAATGAACTTGAACAATTTGCGAATTACTATTAGTATTCACGCTGTTACACGACTGTAGCAGTGTTTGCAACTGTTGCATTTATCCAGTATGTTAAGTGGAAAAGTGATTTTGTATAGTTACGGTTTTACTCTCCTTTTTATATTTTTATGTACAGCATTTAATATTGTAAACTATCATTCCTGGTTGCGTATAATGAACTTTAAAGCGATAGTTTGATAAAAAGTTGATTTGGATTAATGTTGTTGTTACCAATTGCAGTTACTATCTTCTAAAACTAAATTTATAGATTAATAATAATTAGATATTCAGTTTATAAGACACTGAGAATCGATATATTGCTGAAACTCAAAAGACCAAATTGTATTCAATTTGTGAGAGCAAGAGCTGTTGAGTTTTGATTGGGATTGATTATATTATTGATGTAATCGGGTGTACTTGACAGACACACGATCGTGTACAAGTTTTCTACCTACTATATATCATAGATTAATGAAAATGAAGCTATTTTCGCTTAGTTAGCAAGCACTAGTTCTTTGCCATAAATGCATGTTCCATTATTATTGTAATACTCATAAGTTAATTTTTTTATTTCAATTTATTTTTAGATCTCTTTACATCTAATGCATTTATTTTATTTTTAATTTAAGCTTGATACGTTTCAGTCGTAATATGTGTGAAGATTGGTTCTCTTTAGTTCCTCGAGATGAGTATCAGTACTGTACTTGATTGATATTATATTTGGGGCCAATTTATTAGTGAATACTTGGTCAAAAGAGTGCCTTAAATTGATTGTTGAATCTTTTGAAATTAGGTTGATACACTGCCATTACAGGTTTGTTACAATGACTTAAGCACAATCATGTTGATATGTCAAGGAAGTTCCATAATCTTCCACATAGAATAAGTATTTTATACATTACCATTTAGACATTATTTTTAAGTTTAGGACGTGGTAGCATGTATGTAAACTCATACCGTCGTAGCTCTAGCTCTATAACGATTACTTACACTAAAACTACAGCCAGAAGAAATACCGAGTTACAATTGAGTGAATTTACCAACAGACTACCACATTAGATTATTATCCGCTGGAGTTACCATCATACAATCAAAATGTAGAGTTCACAAAGTACAACCATATAAATCTTGTCAGTATAAAACTAAGTGCCTTCAAAAAGTTAGTCATTAGGATTTAAAATATTTCAGTAAAAAACTTTTGGTTTCAATCAATGGATGACTCGTAACTTATTATTGCAAAATTTCTAGGTTGTGATATGAACAGTACATGGTCAACCATAATTTACCTATAAAATCACTGTAGTTTTTATAAAAAATATAAGTATATACTCTTGACAATACAATATACAACATATTTTTATGCAGAGTAAAGCACATATAGCTGTGATAAAGTAAAAAGCGTTGCTAGATGAAGTAGAGCAGAGGAAAGTTGAGTCGACTACGTCTCGCCAATCAGTATCATGACCCAAGTGATGTTACGAACAAAACCTAGTTACTTTTTATATTTAAGAAATTACTACCTAGAATATTTTTGTAGTTATTGTAGATACAATTTACTGTCAATAAGAAGTTACAGTGATTAAAATGCATTTGATTGTATTTTTTATAACCTTTTTGTATTTTAAATAAAGTTGCTATTCTTGGTATGTATTTGTTTTAATAACTACGGTAATTAAGGGCTGGCTTTATCTTCTGACTTAATGGCATTAAGATAATATTAATGTCATTGAGTAATCTGTATTTTATTGAGTACTTAATTTATGGTAATATTATTATGCATGTAAAACTTTCATTGTTCCGGTGTAAGGTGATTTGTTGAAATTAACTATTTCAATGAATTCTATCAAATTCATATTGTAACTAATAAATTATACTATGCATATCTGGTTGCATGCGAATTTAAAATAGTATTAAGGGAGCTAGTGTTAGATTAATATCTGTAGTACATGAGCAAATTAATGGGAGACATGGTGCATTTTCCTAAGCTTTCACACGGTAGCACATTTTCTATCGGTGGCTTCGCTTTACACTTCACGGTGGTAGCTGTTATGTGCACGTATTTATTTTTATTTGCCTTTAATTTCAGTTGCACAGTTGTACACTCCTTATATATTGAGTTATGGTACGCCTGGGTTGAGCAGCGGTAAAGCTGGGTGGACTCTGTATGAATGCGTCGACTGCGGGAACAAGTACAAGCACAAGGGCTCACTCCAACGGCATATAAAATACGAATGTAGAAAACAGCCAAGTTTCAAGTGTCCGTACTGTGTGTACAGGGCTTATCAGAAGCACAATCTGTTGCTACATGAGCGCCATCTACACAAAGATATGCCGGAGAAGGTGGATTTCGTGTCTGAATGACCCGCCGCTAAAGGCCTCCAATGTCAGTAATAATAATATTATTTCCTAACTAACTTTCAAGTTCAATTTGCGTTTGTTACTAACGCTCTCGTTCAAATAATCGCTAACCGTTTGATATTGACCGAATTGACCTACCTCTTGTTGAGCATGTCAATGCTAACATCCATAATATCTTGAACTACCTAATGAATATTAATGTTAGTCCATTTGATCTTCTAAAAGCTTGAATACTTGATTATTTTCTTAAAATTAATCTGATAATGAAATCTATAGTTGTATGTGGCCCAATCTAATTAATAACCAGTCTCTTAAATATCAATCCATCACTTAATTTTATTAATGCCATTTTTAAATATCCACCCAATATTCTTTTCTCAACTATACCATACTGGGTAACTAATAATAAATAACACACCTATTTTATTTTTATATCTACTCTGGTTTTAATTTGCTTTTTATTGTATACTATTACTCCATAATACTGCATGTGATTAATATATACTTACGCAATTTTGCTAAGCACTACATAAGCAATAATTTACTTATCTTTCTAATTACTAACTTTTCTCTGATAATATATTTATGATGATTAATGCGTTTGACTATTGTTCTGTTGCAGCTGTAACTGTTACCGACAAGCGAAACATCTGGACCTTATACTTAACTCAAGACTTCAAACAAATCAAGAGATTGGTGAGACTTTAAAGAAAATAAGGAAAAGTTGATATTATTTTGTATCCAGTGCAATCTTCAGTGCCAAAGAATTTATGTAGGCCTTATACATAACTTATTTTTGTATCCGAAATACTAAATAATATAGTAGATGAATATTTATGTGTAACTGGTAAGAATACTGAAAACTACACCGTGCCGTCAATAATTTATTTTACTCGTTTTTGCTGGCCATAACTATGAACCGCGGCCAGATTTTTCTTGGTGGGGGTAAATTGGCACATTGCGTATTTTCACTGTTTTTTAAACATTTTTGGGTCAAATTTCATAAGTGGACTTCTCCCCCTTTCCGTCGACAGATCAATCTGATTTTTTGTACACACTCTCGATTAAAACCATTGAACATAAAAAATATTATTTATGTTTAAATTTTACTTCCAACACATTTTTTTTTCTTATGTTAACTTCCAAATATACTTGATTCAAACTATAGATGGCACAAAGTAATTAGAAAATACACACTACGCGTGATTTTTCCCCCACCAACAAATATCTGGCCATGGACCTATATACACTTTATACTATTTAGTAATGTAAGTAACGGCACTATGCTGATAGTCAGCCTTTGAAATGAACCATTGTAGAATTTAAGATCTTAAACGGATTTTTTTAAATCCAAGTAAATTTTTTGCTTTGCCATTGTTGAAAAGTTTTACGGCAGTTAATCACAAATACTTTCACGGCAACATTTTTTTAACACTTTAGTTTTAGTAGAACATTAATTACAAAAGAGCGCCCCTTTTGGTCTACTTCGTATCTTGCGAAATTAAATGGAACCAAATTGTTCTTATGAGAAGTAATTGACCTCTAGTACCTAAGAGTTCAACCTAAATGACTTATTATTAATATAAATACTTATACCAAGAAGCGCACTGGAGTAATTGATACCACAGTTGATTTTATCGAAAGGCGTCAGTTACCAATAAGTACCTATTTGTTATTCATCATTATTTCAAGGTGAAATAATGTTAAAATATGTAATAAATTCAGTACCTAACATAATATGAAAGACAAATCTTTAAACAACATAATAATGTATATTAAAGTTAGCAATTAACAACAAGTATTACGTCACTACTAGAAGCAATATTACTAACTTAAAATTAGGGTTCCTGTCTACGAAACTCGGTAGCTTAGACGGCAGCTTTATTTTAATGTCTTGTTACCCAGAGTATTTATGTTGATTCAGTTCAGAAGAGTATAATCTAAGATATAGACAACAGTATATACGTAAGACATGAGTGTTTTTCGTTTATATTTTAAAGATAGAGCATAATATTAATAGATTGTTATATTTTCTTGTTCTTGTTATTAATGTTTGTTTAGTGTGTGTTCCTTGTTACCAAAGAAAATTATTGCTACAATGTAATTTGAGACAGAAACAATGTATTATAGGTTACAGATACAGTATTTCTGTTAAAAATGTCTTATTTTATTATTTGCATTTGTTACTGTTAAATAAGTTACCTTAAAAGAGTTCAAATTTTGAATCATGCAATATTATAAACCAAAGAATCTTCCAGTCGATTCTTAGCCATAATAAGAAATTAGTGCCTTAAATAATAATTATTTTATATACTATTGTTAAGTAAATTATTATGGTTATTTAATGTTAAGTTTTTTAGAGAAACTTCTCAATGTTGTTGAGAATTATGAACGTACCATCTGAAATAACAATGTAATGAGTGTTCATGGTGTAAGTAGGTACCTATAGATTAGAATTTTATATTTTATTACGACTTTTAACCTATAGACCCACCAACAAATTAGTTTAGATATTAACATAATCGGTGGTAGTTATCTGACACTCACAAATATATTTTTACTTTAGCCATTAAATTATTAAAATATATTACCTACAGATCAATAATAATTCAACTACCAAAGATAATTTCTAAAGAAATTAAGCGAAGCAGTGGCCTTAATTAAAACAAGCATTTTGTTTCCTATTTATAGACGCGTTTGCAAATGAGTTTTTTTTTATTCGTTGTTTTATCTACATCAAAGTTAAAGCATTTATTTTTGAGACATCAAAGTTTTTGTTGTTAGTCTGTAAACACAAATCACACAAAGAATTATTATGTGCTTGTTGTTGTTTAACCACTACGCCAACTGTGGAGAACACAATACTTACTTTTTTATTTATGGGATAATTTATTATATTTCTCGATTTACTGCACAAAAAAATTGTAAAGACATGTTGGGTCAACTACATATTTATTTATTTTGCAAACGCGTCTTTAATAGAGAGTAGAGTTGTCTACAGAAACACAGCAAAATGTAGTGAATTATGAAGAAGTTCCTCTACAGTATTTAATAATTTCAGACAAACTTCTCAAACTGTTGATTTTTGTCATATTTATTATCATAATTCGTCTTTACGGCGAAACAAACCATACTTGATATTACGTCTTAGTGAGAGCAGCACAAAATAATGTTAATTTTATATTAATAATAATGTTTGAAGTATTTTTATTTGTTTTCAGTGAAGTCGAGTGTGTTTGGTTTGTTCTTTTTAAATTGGATTATGCATGTGAATAAATGTTCTTGATTCAATACATAACTTGTTTGTCTAACAAACACCCGAAATGATCGACCATTTTTCTTAACTGAGCAGGTACCAACTTAATTTTCAGAAGCTAAAAAACTACAGAGTAGTCTATAACTACATGTATTTTTTACCTTGTACCAATTTAATCAGGTTGTGAAATCTACACTAATGCAATCGTTTCTTGTAAATAAATAACGCTTGTATTGAGTGACTATTTCCCACAGAGATGGAAAACATATCTTCTAAATTAATTTAGAATAGGTACTTAGCTGTTGCGTGAGGTAATTTTTCAACCTGTAAATAATAATACTTTATGGTTAACTCATTATGAACTCGTTAACTTTAATATGCCTTAGTTCTATGTTCATTTTCAAACAAGCTCAAATCGAACACAAAGTTACTCGAATTTTATTTAAAGTTGACGTGTTCTATACGCTCTGGACCTTCGTAAATTAAAGAAAATCAGATTTTCGTCTCATTGTTCCAGGTGATGTGGATTTCTTTAAAACCATGATGCAAAATATGTTGCCGATAATGCCCATGAAGACAAAAAACTATTGGTCACAATACGATATGTCTTACGAGTGTGAGAAATGTAAACGGAAGTACCGACATAAAAGCACGTACAGAAGACATGTGACCTACGAATGTGGCAAAGAGCCCATGTTCAGATGTCCCTTTCTCGACTGTACATACAAAGCGTATCAAAAGACTCACACCGATGCTCACATCAAGACGAAACACAAAGTGATGGCATTAGAATATAAACGATGATCTTAAGATCATGCAAGTATTAAGAATATTGTGATATTAAACGTTAATTATCTTTTATGAACATCGAAGTTTTATTCAAAGACATTCGTAAGTAGAATATTTTTTCACATCTCTTATCTTACGAGCCTAAGTACCTGTCTAGTTATTTCTAAACTACACAATTAACTTATGATCATAAACCACTTACTCTGTAGATACAGAAACCGAACTGGTTTTTATATTGATTGTTTTACTAATTTACAATCTAAGCACTTAGGTACAGCAACTAGTCATTTTAAACTTGCCGCCATTTCATTTTGCTTGTCCCACAACGTTTTGTCTATGAAAATAAGCGTCTGTTTAACTATGAAATATAATGTTAGTTTTATTTAAAATAATCAGTTTTATGTAACAACAGTTACATTACAGTAGTTTTGTATACATTTTGGAATGGACTAATAGTACAAAATAATCTAACATCTAAGTACCTAAAAAGGCGCTAAAGTGCCTTGTACTCAGTGATGACATCTAAATGCGTAAAAAAGTTAATGTCAGGCAGGAAAATGTCGAATTGTCAATGTCAAATCGAATTTCGTAAAGATACGAAAGTGGGAATGTATTGTAAGATTATATTAGTTTCTTGTGTAAAATGAAATAAATGTTTTAATTTATTTAATAATTAGTTAAATAAAAAACTTAACAATGAACCGTCTTGTGTGCATGAACCGTTGCTACATCAATACATTGAGAAATAATGTTGTTATTAATTCCTCAATACTTGCCCCGAAAAGGCCGATACAGCCTAGTTTATTTATTAGTCGCGGAACCCATGACCAGAAGCATAAAATTAAGTCAACCCTTAACTATATGATAGCTGTTGGAGTAATGACTGTAGGTTTAAGTTATGCTGCTGTACCATTATACAGGATATTTTGTCAGGTAAGCTGGAGATAGCAGATAACCTCCATTAGATAATCGCTATCATGTAACTATTATTTTGTCTTCGTTTATAAACACTTAAACATGATCAGGTTGGATTCAGTTGGGTGGGTTGAATTGCAGTTACTGCTTAACCCGGTGAACTGGATAGACATAGTATAAAAAGTTTGTAAATTAAACCACTTACTATTTTGTAAACTGTAATTCCAGGCTTACAGTTATGGTGGCACCACAGGTTTAGCAGAAGCAGATGATATTAGCCACATGGCCGCCATCAAAAATAGACCAATCAAGATCAGGTTTAACGCAGACACTGCATCCTCTATGCAGTGGAACTTTAAACCTCAGCAGATGGACATCACTGTAAGTTAACATTGCGTATTTGTACCTCCATAGAACATACCTAACTCTAAAAATATTCAGTTCAATCTAGTTTTATTTATTGCTGTTCTTAGACAACATAGTATGTCAAAATTAGTTATTATACATTTTTTAATTTGTTATCTGTATGAGGTTTGTGCCCATCAAAAAGTAATAAAAAAAAAATACAAGTCATTTATTTATTATGATACTTTCTAACTTACAGGTAGTGCCTGGCGAAACTGCCCTAGCATTTTACACTGCCCTGAACCCGACAGACAAGCCAGTGACTGGCATTAGTACATACAATGTGATCCCATTTGAAGCTGGCCAGTACTTCAACAAGATTCAGTGTTTCTGCTTTGA
Organism: Spodoptera frugiperda; assembly: GCF_023101765.2. NCBI lineage: Eukaryota > Metazoa > Arthropoda > Insecta > Lepidoptera > Noctuidae > Spodoptera > Spodoptera frugiperda. The sequence continues at coordinate 12,150,196 of NC_064215.1, read as the reverse complement.
GGAACAACAGCTTAACCCACACGAGAAGGTAATATAATGTTTAACTGTTGCCACATATTTTATTTTTAAATAATGTTGTAAAATGTGATACTGTAAAATTATAATTAATGATTGCTTACAAATTTATTACCCATTCTTCTCAATAGCAATTATTTAACTCCTCTTTCTTGCCTGTTCTTAATTATTTTGGAGTAGTCTTAATCTGAGAGACTAAAAGATTATCTGCCCTCCACATCATCAAATCAAATCAAATTGAAACTTCTGACTACAAGAGAAATCATAGAATAGAAATCCACTTAATATAAAAATATTTTCATAATTTCCAGGTGGACATGCCAGTATTCTTCTACATCGATCCAGAGTTTACTGATGACCCAAAGATGGAATTTGTGGATGAGATTGTGTTATCATACACTTTCTTTGAGGCTAAGGAGGGCATGAAACTGCCTGTGCCTTCATATGTCAAGTAAAGAGTATTAGATTCTAGATAAATGAAGTTACTTTACTATACATTCACTTGTAAATGAATTTTAAGTGTGTAAAGGGAGAACTTAAACCAAAGCCTTAAGAAAAGGTATGTTTGCAAGTGAGAGTAGAGCTGTGTACAGAAATATGAATTTGTTAAGTTTTATTATTGAAATAGACGTGAGCCAGCATCTTTGTTGGTTTTTATTTTCAATATGATTTTTATTTCATTGATACGTCTATCAGACGCTATTCCAAACTTCATGGCACAAGGTACCTACAAAGGGTACAAATCACTCAAATATCTAACTTGGGAATCGCATCCAAGCCCTCCCTGCACGGCGGACACGCTTGTGACTAACGCGACCAATGAAGCAAACGTAAAATATACAAGAAACAACTTTAACATCCGGTTTTAATAAATTTTATTGCACTTCAAATTTCTCCCATCGGAAAAACAAACATTACATAACAATGTCTAGGACTTGATGGCAGCGGTAACAGGGTATCCCCTGCGGAGCCCCATGCATTGGTCGCGGTCTATGAACAGAGTCGTCGTCTTGTTGCGAAGCTCTGCCTCGAGTCCTGCGCGGACGCCCAACAAGGTCTGATGTGTACCTTCTGCTGTCGCTATCTTTGAACGGAGAGTCTCCATCGTCTCTTGCAGGTCGCATACTTCCTTTACCAATCTGTAAAATGTTGGTTAAAAAATTGGTAGATTATTCCAGCAAACAAACCAAGAAGTTCACACCAGCAAATCAACCAACTTCAACCAGTCGAATTTCTTTGGTAGACTTTCAATCCTATTGTTTTGCCATAAAGTTTAAAATCTATGTCCACTTACCTATTCTGTGCCTCATCTCTGCACTTTTCAAGATGTGGCCTGTTGGTCCTCGCCTGTAGACGTGTGTGAGCGACCTTCATGGGCTGCAGCTTGTCTTCGATTGCCTTATTCAACAACTCTAGGGTCTTCTCGATGTCAAAGATCTCTTGTTGTATCTGAAATATTTGATCCTTCTATTATTGGCATGTTTTGTTCTATTACAAACTAGGTATTCTTTTGCTTCTGCTCCTCCTGCTTAAATGTCAAAATGATATTTGGTGGAAGTTGCATAAAATCCCTTCAACAAATTTTATCAAAAAAATAATTATAGCAGTTGAAGTTTCTGACCTTATGCAGATGTAACTGCAGTTTGTTCTTGATTTCGATAGTTTCTGCGATGCGCCGCGTAAACGCACTGTTGGAGTTGCTCCATTGGTCCCAGATCTCCGTCGCTGATACGTTGATCAGATTCTCGGTGTCTGGAAAATAATTATGTGCTTAGTTTGAGTACACATTTACCCTATTTTCAACTTGTAATTTTGATAAAAAATGTTGATTTGGTACCAGAAAGCATCTGTATGGCCTTGGCCCGCTCGGACTGGCTGCGCTGCAGCGTGGCGGCGGACGCGGCCGCCCAGCGCGCCGTGTCGCACACTGTCGGGTCGTAGCGCTCGATACCCGCGTAGAATTGCAGGCCCTGTAATATCAGACGACCTACTCAACCAGGTTTCACAAATTGCACAGAACAAGCAAGCAAGAAACGTGAAGGCAGCATTTACAAAAAAAAAAAAAATCAGTATGTTGCTGCCCTTCGCTCTACTACGATACATCCTAGTTAGGAGTACTAGCCGGTAGGGCTGCTAGCTACTCAATTTTATTGTCCTATTAACAACAAACTTATAGGCCTTTTAGAACTGGTCGCGTAGAAATGTTTACTTATTATTAAAACTCAACTCCGTACCTTGGAGAAATTATTGAGCTGGTGGCACATGGAGTCTATGCCAAGCGCGTACTCCTTGTTGCGCATGTCGGTCTCCAACTCATGCTGTGTCGCACGACAATTCTTGGACTGTGCACGCACCTGATGATAGAAATACTTGCATAAAATTTCTCTCTCTGATGAAGTTGTTGTACATACCTATGTTGCCGTTGTGTTGTGGGTACCAACCTTTTCGAGCATATTGCGGAATTTGTCCTGAGCCCCACGCAGTATGGCGACCTCCTTAAGGAGTGACTGTTCCACAGCATCGTGCACCTGTTCCAAACCTGAAAGTAGAATGCATGACATGAGAGACAAAATGGAATAGCACAACTGTACTTACATGGATGTACGTACGATGTTACAACACGAATGGGTTGTATAAGTTGGGAAAAAAGGCTTAATACAATCGGTCTCCATGCAATGCTCCATATCAAGAGAAACTCTTTTTGCGTCTCTTCAAATTCAATGCCTTTTGCTCCTAACGATATTAGTTACGCGACTGAAAAAACTCATAAAAGTTAAAGAAATCTGGAAACGTGTTCTCACCCTGTCTCTTCTCCCTGTGGTAGAGGCACTCTTGCACGATATGCAGAGGACCCTCAATGCCAGCGATAGCGCGCTCCAACTGCCGCCGAGTGTCATTCAACTTCTCACACGTCGACACTAAACGCTCCATTTCTATTGATACCTAGTATTTCCAAATATTAAAGCTTTATTGACCAAGCGCCTATAAAAATGAAGTGACGGTTGAAAAGATCCAGACCAAGTGATCTAATCTACTCAATAGATACTCACCTCATTCCTCCAAAATGTAGTATCGGTAATACGTTCACCGATTCTCCTACCCGAGTCCCTTTGTCCCTGTGTTCCGATTTCATCAGTTTCCCTGTAATAATCAGTAAACAGTTAGATCCATTTTCTCTTCTTAAATTAACCGTATGTGTGTATTACCTTAGCATCCTCATGATATCATTTCTCACGCGTTCGGAGAAGTTCCTCTTAGCATCAGATTCGTTATAGTTCTTGATGCTGTTCTGGTTCCACTCATATTGCGTGTAGCGCGTGTAGAGAGCGGCGCGGGCGGCATGCTCAGGGCTTCGGTCGAACCCTGTCACCAGGTTGGGGAAGCGCAGCGGTTCAGCAGCCATGCCCGCCGGAGTATAGCACGGATCCACCATTGTGTTCGTTATCGGCTGAGATGGCCTGATAGAAACAGATGATGAAGGAAAGTAAGTTTTGTGTTTAATCAGACAGGTTTATTTCTGAGTAAAGACAGACCCTAGTACCATGTACCTACATTATGTGCGTAAGTATTATAATATTTAGTAACATAAAAGTATCTTACATAGGGGTGACTTCGATTTCCTCGTAACCCATAATAGGTCTCCAAGGGTGCTTCTTTGGAGAATGAAAACAATAGCCGACTTGTGGGGGCACACTTGGAGCCCCAGCCGTTTCCTTTACCGGACTCCATTGTTGGAGTTGCTACAAAATAAGAAAAGGGTCTATAGACATAAGTTTATCAAAAAAGCTTAAACCATCCGGTTTAATATAGGTATTACCGTGCACATAGAAACTTCCTTAGCCATTTTGAAAGCTGTAGTAAACCGAAATAATGTAAATTTTGATAAAAAAAGAACTAATTACTTCATCAGAAAGAAAAAATGAAAATTCAAAATTGAAAATTTCGTTATGTTTTATCAGGAAACATAAAAAAATGACATATCTTGATCCTGTCAATGATACATTCATAGCATTAAAAATTATATTTTAGGGAAAACCTCCATAGGCCACTTTATTTAATTTCACCAGTTTTTTTTAATTTACTGATCAAATGCCAAATAATATTATTAACTGAAAATGTGGTGCATTTGGGTTCGATCCACGGGACAGTTCAAAAAACGATTTTTGTTCATAAATTCTCAAATTCAAAAAATATTAATATTTTTTGCTACTTGAAAAAACCGCCCTTTGTACCAAGTTTTTTTGTTATGTTTTTTCAGGCTGTCCAACCCAAGCCCACCAAACCAACCCACTCGAATTTGACAGAATTAGTTAATGTCATTTGTCAATGTCAACGTCAATCACATTTGCTTTAGTTTTGTCAAAACTGAAAACAGTGCTTGACGTTGTGCGCTTGATTTATTTTTACTTATTGAAAAACATTTGTTATTAAAGAACCTTTGAGGTGTTTTACAATAGGTACTGTTTAATTAGCTACATGTCAATATGAGTGGCGTTCCCGACAACGCTCCGCAACGTAAGTAAAAACCAAATAATCTGAATCATAACCCTTGGACTTATTAGAATTTTAATTATTTTAATTGTTTGTTTATAGACTGTCCTGGGACACAAAGTGACGATGCTGGGAAGGCGTCTGCATGCGCTGGATGCCCTAACCAGAACATATGCGCGTCAGGTTGGTATTAAAACAAATATTAATATTACATCAGTTATTTGCATAGGTATCTACCTGATACCTATAAATGTTTATAAATTGCTTTAATCTCACACTTTATTGCCTAGTTATTGCAGTGGAAAATCTCTGAATGTTTAAGCTTGGATTTGAAATAGGACAGTCACTAGAGAATGACATGTGTTACCTTCCGTCTTTATTTATTTATTTAAACTTGTTGTTTGTCATAATGAGTTTGACTTTAACCTGTAATGACCTTACTCAACACTTTATGGCTATTGAGAAGTTCTTATAATAACCTGTTCTATAATAATACTAATACTAATCAGTAAATAAAACTCGAACTTGCTAAACTCATAATGTCATAATATATTATCTTGTCTAAAAATTAGTCACATACATTGACTGTAAAATTAACTATAATAAACGTCACAGAATCCAAAATCAATAAGTGAATAACAGCTTATCACTGTTTTACTGTTATCAATGTTTCGAGATGTGTAAACATTTTACTTGCAAATGTTTTTTTATCATCACTTGAGTTATCTATGTATAGTAACTAATGTGCCCACCACAATGACTTTTATAAACATTACTGATGCAATTACTGGTTTCTAAACTGGTCTATTGTTATCAGTTGTGACATTGTCTGACCTCAACCTCAACAATTCAACAAATGTTGTCTTTCCCAAATTTCATTACATTCATGTATTGATTTATCCCACTAATATTAATGCGAAAGTTTGTATATTTGTTTGTTACTCCTATATGTCAAAACAACTGAAGGAATCTAGATGAAATTTGTAATGGGTAGATTATGACTGGAATAACAGGCACTACCAGCAGCTTCACCTGCGTTTCCTTGAGATAAACAGTATCTTATCACCCAAGTCAACTCATACCCTATCTGTATATAAAATTTGATCAAAATCCATTCAGTAGTTTCAGCGTGATTAACAGACCAACATCCCAACAAACAATTTTCACATTTATAATATTAGTGTGCTTAGGGAAATAGTAAATACTTCAACAGTATTAAACAATGATTCATTTCTATATTTATAATTTAATTGCAAACCATTAAATTTTAATGGCCTTTTTTATTTCATTATTCCATCTAATCACTAGCTCAATTCTTTGATAAAACTGAAACAAAACCTATATTAAAATATCTAGAACTTATAACCAACATGTTTCCATGTATGACAGGTGCTGCCTCTGGACCTGACCCAGCGATACAGATAATTAAGGAGCGTCTGTCAAATGTGAAGCATAAAATATTAATCCTCTCTGGCAAGGGTGGAGTAGGCAAGAGTACTGTCACCTCTCTACTTGGACATGCTTTAGCTTCAAGGAATGCCGATGTTAATGTAAGTAGAACTATTAATATGTAATTGTATTATGTTGTTATTGGCCAGTTGTGTTAATTGTGACTTAACTAGAGTAGAGCAATTATCATAAGTCTTACAAATTACTGGTAAAAGAATTATAATTGTCACATTCGTTCATTCCTGTAGACCAGTGGTTCCCAATCAGTGGATGGTGGATGAAAGGGGCGAAATAAAAAAAAATACACAAGACTACACCTCTGTCCAATATACCATGGTTAATGCTCAAATTCAACTTCTACCAAAGGAGACAACTGAGAAGAGTAACTGATTTCGAAAATCCAAAAGTTGGGAACCCTGCTTTACACTTAGTTGTTTAAAAAAATGCTATAATATTTATGTAGGTACACCTGACTGAAATATTCAGTCACAGAAATAAATGCCAACAGGAATATCCAGTACCTATTTGTTTGTATTTTTCTAAATATTTTATCCTGTTAACTGCATTTGTGTACAATGTACATAAATAAATTAATTTCTCTATGCAGCCTATCTTGTGACCTGGCTCTGGACTGGATACAGATTAAAAACATCAACAACTCTATTAAAAAAACAACTAGATTAATGGTCAATCAATCACTAGTTATCTAGGGAAGCCATTGAACCTTTTATATCAATGCACTTCAATGTACTTGGGAGACTTCTGTATGTAGCTTTGAGTAAATAAAATATATCTCATGTGATAGGGGGTGTGGCCGACCTACAGGATAACCCTTGTGATATCCGACCAGATTTTTATTAACATAGCTCCTTATGCACAGCTGTGACTAGACAAAACTGGTTTAAATTGCAATTTATATCTTTTTTGGCAGAGTTTAAAGTTTCAAAGAGCACAATTTTATCACTTAAAAACATGAGTATACCTATTAATAACCACGTCACATTTTATGTTAATATTTTTGTTTAATTACTATAGAAATGTGCACCTGTTTAATTTCACACTTAATTGAAACTTAATTACTTTTTAAATATTCACAAAAATCCATTACCCTGTTGTATCTCGAGCGTCGTTCGTATGCGTTTCCGAATTCCATTTTCGCGGTAAAATATCGTTTAAAAATAGAAATCAAGCACAGATTACACGTGTATCGATTCCAAAGACGCGGCGGCAAAGATTTTGCAACGGTTCAGCCAAGCTGACGATGTCACGGGCTGGTACAACCTTCGTGAGTTGTATATAGGTCAGGTTTTATGGGTTATTTATTATGGTCGATGCAGCGGTAACCACGAAAACATAGGGCGAATACGTCTATGTTGTTTTGCGTTCCTATAAATATACTTAAGTTGCTTTAAAATTTGGGTATTCTTTGTTCCCCACACTAGAACTCTTTTCCGTGTCTGCCCTAACTGCAAGATACAAATAACACATCACTCTCAGCCTCAAAACATCAGGTATCGAACCTGCTATACTACACCGACGCATTGCAGTCAAATTCTCTCATTGCAGCCTGCACAAGCCAGACAATAAAACGAACTAAAATGTTTTGTAGTCAATAACGCTGACACGTTTATACTGTAATATATCAACATTTTTATTACATAAATGTTTCAAAGCAGTGTAATGATTTCCAGGTGGGTATATTGGACGCAGACATCTGTGGGCCCAGCCAGCCTCGCGTGCTAGGAGTGCGCGGCGAACAGGTTCACAACTCCGGCTCTGGATGGTCGCCTGTTGTAAGTCATTTATGATAATCGTTATAGCCTAGGTTTAGTAAGTACTGAAATTAAAGCCAAAGTCGAATCATTTATTCCAATTAAACCATATACTTAGGTACTTCTAAAACGTCAACAAATAAATAGTCCGTCAGTGAAGCCAGTTCCAAAGTTTTATTTAATATATAAGTTTTTAAACTGACATGGTCACTAACACTATAATTAGAACTTATGACGGGATATTTACCATGTTTATGAGTTAATCCGTGATCATGGCGCTTGCAACAGTGCCGAAATATCGGAAACTCACCAAATTCAATAAACATGGTAAATATCCCGTCATAAGTTCTAATTATAGTTTTATTTAATATTTTTTATTTAATACTATATCCGATCTGGCAATCGCACATATAAAATGTATCCACAAATCACAACAATAAATGATTTGATTGGAACCCAAAACCCTTTGCTCGACCGACACGTTTATCAATCAATATACTGACTTGTACATTTTTCAAATTGTCAAATTATGAGTCGGCATTACAAAACGCGATGTCATGTTTTGTTGATAAATTAGACAAATTGAAGCGACCTTCGTTTTCAATATAAATTGTTTCGTTTTCTTTTTAACAGAACGGCATTAAGATATTATATAATAGACTTCAAATAATTTATTATCTTTTAACTTCTCTGTCCACAGTACGTCACAGACAATTTGTCTTTGATGTCAATCGGCTTTCTACTGGGAAGCCCAGATGATGCAGTCATATGGAGAGGACCCAAGAAAAATGGTGAGAGCAATGTTAAAATATAGATTCTTTTGTATAATTGTTCTTTTTATACAACTTATAAATAATTTAAACGATAAAATTAATTATAAGTAGGTACTAAAAAGTATTGTTTACTAATAAGTGATATTTGTTATTTCAGGTATGATCAAGCAATTCCTAAGTGAAGTAGACTGGGGAGAATTGGATTACTTGCTAATAGACACACCTCCAGGTAAATATTCATTAGTCAGTCAAACAGCAGTTATTGCATTGTTTAGTCTGCCTTTTTAGTCGAGTGGCGCCTGAACTAGTTGTACGGTTCAAGAAAAGGGTGTACCCCCTTTAAAAACCCCGGTTACGTATATACAACATCTCTAGTGTTGCGGGGGTTCTTGGACGGCGTTAACTGCTTACAAGTAGTCCACTTGCTCGTTTGCTCCATATCCAATAAAAAAACTATTTGTTCCAGGCACATCAGACGAGCACCTCTCAGCAGTGCAATACCTGACATCGGCCGGCCTGGACGGTGCGCTGGTAGTGACGACGCCGCAGGAGGTGGCTCTGCTAGATGTCAGGAAGGAACTACAGTTCTGCACCAAACTCGGCGTCCCTGTGTTAGGGGTGCTTGAGAATATGTCGCTGTTTATCTGCCCTAACTGCAAGGTACATCTATTACAATGTTATAACAACATTAAGTTTTACTACCTGTACTCTAATCTTCACTATCTAGAATTATCCAGATTCTTCAATTATCCATTTATCCACCGCTTGGAACAACCAGATCCACGCAATACATTTTTATTTTATCTTAATCAGATATACATATATGTGATGTTGATAGAAATAAATTCTGTTGTAGCACCACTAGTGACTAAATTGTATCAAAGCTCAAACTATTTAACTAATAGACTATTTATGGTTGTTTTCAGACCCGTAGTGAGATATTCCCAGCGACGACGGGTGGAGCTGCTCAAATGTGCTCAGAGCTAGGCGTGCCGCTCCTGGGTAGTTTGCCCTTAGATCCCATACTGGCGCGGTGCTGCGATGACGGGCGAGACTTCCTACAAGAGCTACCCAATTCCCCTGCCGTTATAGCTCTACGCAGCATTGTAGATAGTAAGTCAATACGCATTAATACATTTTACATGAAAATATGTGGTTATTTTTATTTTATTTTTTAAATTAAAACTTTTTGTTGCAGAAATCGTTGCCACTTGTGAAAATACCTCGAGTTGATCCTCTGATATAATCTAGTGAAGCCTTATCAAATAAAAATATCATGCCGTTATTTATAAATGACCTAGTCAATTCATATTTTACAAGGTCATTGTTAAAATAATATTGTATAAATGTAAATGTCTGACAGTACTTACTATTTATAAGTGGTGCAGTTGACACGTTATTTTTAATTATTTTTTGTGAGAAATATATTAGTTACATAAAATTGTGTTTTATTTTTGATGAATCATTGTGAATTTTTGTACTATTGACATCACCAGGAAGGTACACATAATATGTACTCAGGGCTGACAGCCTCTGGCTGTTTGAGCGCTCTTGTGTAATACTGATTATGCTGTCCAGACTAAACATTTCTAACAGGTGTTTCATATTTGTAATGTATTATTTTTACTTATCTTAATGAATCATTCATTAAACACGATAATTGATAAATTAATAATCGTGCTAAGAAGTATTTTTTGTCGGATACACACATCATTATCGGATATATTGAGTAGATCATTTCTAGAAACGAGCCGAATACAAAGTCATAAATAGACTTCTACGGTCTATAATATTATTTTTATACATTTGCAACATTGAGTACTTCTTTCCGTCAAACGATGTCAACTTCACGTGCCAAATTGACAATTTGGTTTGACAGCTACACCACAAATTGAAAATATTTCAAAAACCGGCGAATAAATAAATATTTAATCCCGAAATATTGGATTTAGACTGCAGTCTACATTGCTTACCTCAGTTGGATGTGTAGAAGTGAATGTAATGTAGTGTCATCACATACTGCGAGCTTCTATATTGCACAATAATACCTTTCGTTACATGGGCACTAGCGTAGCCTCAAATGTTCCAAGATGCCTGGTCATTCTGCTTCCGACGAGGATAAGCCTTGCCGGGCTTGTTCAGACTTCAAGACGTGGGCCAAAAAACAGAACAAAGTGACTTTCACATCACCGAACAAACAGGTGAGGTTATGTTTCGTAATAAATGGAACGTTCTAGTAGTGTCCCTCCTATTATCCCGGCCTGACTGAATACGGAGTTCTAATAACCCCTGCATTATATAAATATTAGGCATCAAGTCTACTTGTTGCCTAATATTTGTTACCATGGTGATCTTTGAATGATGCAACAGCTGATTGCCACAACTATGTAGCAGGCTATGTTTGTTTGTTTCTTTTTGACTTTCTGAATAAATTGTAACGCATTCACATAAACATACAATGCTACATCATACTGTTACACAATAAAGTAAATTGATACTTAATTCCAGTTTTTTAACATATGCATTTTTTCAGCCTAGTCCACGACCCAAAGACTGTCCCCTAGACAAGGATGAGATAGGTACAGCAACATGGGGGTTCCTGCACTCTATGGCATCATATTACCCCAAAACGCCTACAAATAAACAATCAGAAGACATGGCAAAATTTTTCCATATCTTCGCACAGTTTTATCCATGTGAGCCATGTGCACTGGATTTCCAGGCAGAGTATGTATTACTACATATTAATAAATTGATTAAATTTCTCATAATAGAAAACTATCACAAAACATTACTGTACTGTATTTTACTCAATCTGAGTTGTTTTTTTTTCAGCTTGAAAAAACATCCACCAAGGACAGAAAGTCAAGATGCCCTAGCAAAATGGTTGTGTGAGCGTCACAACACAGTCAATGTCAAACTTGGCAAGCCTGTGTTTGACTGCTCCAAGGTGCACGAGAGGTGGCGAGACGGCTGGCTGGACGGATCTTGTGATTAACAGTCGTCTTCACAGACTAATGTCAAATATTGATCAATAAGTGTTCTAATGTTGTTTACATCTTGCTGTAAGTTTTGGGCCCACAATTGTGATATTATAGTTAAGTACTATATTTATTTTATACCTCAGTAAAAGATGTACAATATAAAACTTTTTATTTCCTTGTTATAATGCTGTAAATACAAGCACTGAGATGCTCTAACTCTATGAAATCGATGTTGGAATGATTTAATTTTGTATTATATTGAAATATGTTTTGTTAATGCCTTATTGCAGTATGAACACATTTGTCTGTGAACACTAGTTAGTGAACATTTGAGGCTCTGAGCCAAGTATTAGAGAGTTGTAAGGAATGTTAGTTCAGTGTTGTAGTCACTGGTGTATTCAAGCAGTTTGTTGTAGTATTGAAGCAATTTGTGATTTTCATTCATCAGGCCGCGTTTCCATTGACGCGGAGCGGGGCGGAGAGGAGCGGTGAAGAGCGGTGAAAAGTGGTCAGTGTTTCCACTGACGCGGAGCTGGGCGGAGAAGAGCGGTGAAAAATGGTCAACGGAGTCGATTGAGGCGGAGCGGAGCATACTTTTCGAATCATATTGAGAGATTGACCATGTCTAAATATAATCAATAGACCTTTTATCGCTCAAATATCGCAATCGATATTTTTATTTAGAGTTTATTGTTTTTTTTATATGATATATTAAACGAAAAATAAAACATATTATTTCCACCATCTTTAACTATATTTGTACGTACAAATATAGTTAATTTTGTCATTAATAAACGATATTTCGACATGAAAATAAAACTAAAAGAAAGTATTTTCTCAATTGAAAGTTATGATTTACTTAAATATCAATTATCATTAACTTTGAGTAACGACTGTTTAAGAAAATTCAAAACATCAATATAACATTGAAAATAAATATATTTTTTTTTGATAAGTAATTTGTTTCGTAGTAATCGATTTTAAGAAAATCGATTAAACAACACCCTCACCCACGCTACTTGGACATCCCTTTTTGGTTACTTCGTGAATCTTCGTGCTTATTCGGCAATACTCGGTACTCGGTTATATGTCTCTGTCACACGTTAGCATTGGCGTATAGACGCGCCACTACGTTGACGGTACTGTACCGTCCCGCTCCGCACGGCGCTGCTCCGCACCGCCCCGCTGTTCTCCGCACAGCACCGCCCCGCTGTCCTCCGCACCGCATCGTCTCACTATATATTTGTATGAATATCCGCTCAGCTCTGCTCCGCCCCGCTCATGCTGTTTCCATTGAAGCGGTGCGGAGATTTTGAGCATAGTGATTGGTCAATTCGTGCACCGCTAAGCTCCTCTCCGCCCCGCTCCGCGTCAATGGAAACGCGGCCTTAGACAGAGTTCAAATGGGTTTTTGTACAATTGTATATGTGTCAAAGTGTACCTAAATGTTGTTACTATCTGTTAATTTTAATATATAATAATGACACACTCTATTGAGTACTTTGGAGTTTTATTATTTCCTTCGAAAAATATTTCAATTTAATGGACACAAATGATTCTATATTTAACTTGCCATAATGGGGTCATGTCAATAAAATAGAGTACCTAGCTAGTATTAAGTACCTTATCATACAAACAGGTAATCTTATCTGATTAAAAAAATGTAATATTTTTTCTGAAGTTGACATATTTGGCTCCATAACATACTAAGAAGTGGATTGTGTGTGTCTTGTGACTTAGTTTACTGACGTTTTATACTACTCTGGGATCCTGGAACATTTTCATTGAAACTCAAATATGATTAAAGAATGTTATTGCTACTCACTTTTTTCTTAGTCCTTTGAAACAAATATTACTATGACATATTTTGTTACAAATAATGGAACTATTTTTTGTATACAAGTAGTGGGGAACAGGAGCGCATTCATTAGGCACAGAATTAAAACAAGCCAAAAATATTTAAAAAAACCTTTATTGTAAAAAATATTGAAATTAATTAATCAGTTCATATTTTTAAACTTAATTATTCGCCAATCAATAGTACCTACACAGTACTTAGAGTAAAACAGTATCTTACAACTATGTCTTAATAACAACAGTTTATTTGACATCACTGACACTAATCTCGTGTGTCTGAGAGTCCAGTGAGGTGTCATGGACACTGGGCGCGGCGTGATGTCTGTCCTAGAACTGCTTGGATTGTTCTCATAAGAATTCCATTTCCCTCTCGATGCCGACGAACTTCAATTGCTCGGTGGGGCCATATCTGAAATTGTACATTATATTTTATTACGACTATCATAACACCGGCCGCCTAGTTTACTTTCAGACAGAATTCTAGAAAGGACAGAATCTTCGCACCTAAAGTAAGAGCATATCCTAATGACCACCATAAAGTCACTTATTACATCAGATAATTAGATACAATTGGATAATCAATTCTGAGATTGCATCACTACATGGTAAAAACATGTTCACCTGCATGATGCAATAATGTACAGATGTTAAGTAGGTATTTATTTTTTACCCGACTGCGCCAGAAGGAGGGTTATTACCTTTATTAAACTACATAATAAAGCAATGGAAGCTAAACACCATCCGTTTAAACTGCACTTACGATTTAGAATACATATATGGTGTGTAGCATGCATAAGAAATGACCTGAATTATATACAATCACCCCTCATTTTGAAAGATCCCAATATTGTATACTCTTGTAGCTGATAATTTTGATGAAGATGAATTAATGACTGATTATATAAAAATATGAAATAAAATTTTGTATGAGCACAGACCTATAATCGAAGAACAGTTCCTCCCCAGGTTGTATGGCTCGCTTGGCGAAGATCCCGATGCGGTGGTCTCCGTTCACCATCATGACCTTGGCGTAGCAGTTCGGATTGATGGAGTGGTTCGCGAAACGAATCTTGTTGCCTTTACGTGTCGCGTCTACTACGAAGTCTGTGAAAAAATAGTTAAATTAGTTATGGTACTTGTTGTTACAACAATACAACCTGTTGTTAAACAAAACTTAAAATCACTTTGTATTTTTTAATTAATAAAAATAAAAAGTAATTTATGTTATGTATAATGTTAATAACTACATCAATAGAGATAATTTGAATTTGATAAATAATGTTTAATACTATTATAGTTACTACATATGTAGCAAGTCAATAAGGTGATTATAAAGTAATAAAGGTGAGACAAGCATGCCATAAGCATGAAATATTTTCATTGAATAACAAATAAAAAAAAATTGATGAATTAGTTTGGATTTTGTGTCCTGTCCCTAATAGTTACCTGAAGAGACATCAAGTACTTCAAATACATTGTGTAAAAGCTTACCATTGTTGAGATTGAAGAGGAACGAGCACATGTACTTGTCGTAGACCTTGCCGCGGCGGTCGGCCTCGTCCTGCGAGATGATCTCCCCACAGTACTCGGAGATGAACTCGTTCTTGTGCGCCGCGTCCTTCAGGAATATGCCCCACCCTGCCACGTCGCTCGGAGCCAGGAGCAGGTGCTTGTGGAGACCTCTGTAATGTTAAATTAATTTTATTAAGTAAGTAAGTTTAACTAATATTTGCTTTAAGCTGGTTTATTTTGTGAATATTTTTAGTATTTGGTTTTTTTGGTGCTGTTAGAACACAGTCACAATAGAAACTGTCACTGCTTTGATATTCGCTTGATTATTGTTTCTTTTGCGGGCTTCAACTTAATCTATGTATCCAAATCGGCTAAATCATGTCAACAAATTCTGAACTGAACATCAGGAAGTCTAGATTGATTGTTTTCAACATTTTTCTTGATAAGGTGGTAAAGAATTTTGACCGTTACCTCTTTGTATGATTATAAGAAACTGAAAGTAGTGGGCTGTACCTCTGCACGGAGACGTTCTTGCAGAAGACCTGTGGCGGGCGGGCGCGCGCGGCGGGGCGCTCGTGGTGGTGGGGGTGCGGCGCGTCGGCCCCGCACGCCGAGCACAGGTCGGGGTCGCACTCGCGCACGCCCAGGTAGCACGGGCACTGCTTCGTGTTGCACTGCGCCTTGCAGCGACACCCCGGGAAACGGTTCTGGCCTGCGAATACTTATTTAATTAAGTAAGTAAATCAGAAACAGATTAATACTGTCATATAAAAACTTCAAATTCGTACGCATTTGGTTGAGACTAGGTAACAAAACCAAAAACTACAAGATTATTTAGGTATTATAATATGATACAATATATACTTACAATCGCTGCTGCACTGGCAGAATTTCTCGCAGAAGTTCTGCGACTGTAGACAGGGACACATGTTGTCGCACGGCTGGTTGGGGTGGTCGCAGGGCGTGTAGTTGTAACTGGAAGCAACACAATACTTATACATTTTGTATACGGTAACAGTAGTTTTAAAAAACCTCAGGTCCGGTAGTGAATGGATTGAATGGATGGACGAAATTCGCTCATGATACATTACATTTTGGCCAAAATTTAACCACTAGACCACATAAACAAAAACATATGTTGGATAAAGAACATGTGTGAAATGTTACTAGATCAGTTCTGCTAGATTGGTTAAATGTTACTTTGACCCAATATACCTTGACATTATACCATTTGTTTTGTTTTTCGGTGACAACAAAGCGTTTTTGTTAATTATCTCATTTACACGTAATAAAAAATAGATGTAGTACTTACACATGATGCGAGGCGGAGTCCTTCTTGAGTTGTATCTTCCGGCAGTGCACGGACCAGAGACGATGCTTCTTCTTCTTCTTGCGCGGCGGGGTCAGCTCGGCCTCCACGCGACACTCTTCCTGACCCGTGTTGATCCAGTATGTGTACACCTGGGACAAATAAAAGTAGTTACAGATTTCAAGATTTCTAAAGATGTCAGGAAAATATGGTCAGGAATCAAAAAGATTTTTTTATGGGATTATCTGGTAAACGACTACGCTGATTGCTAGTATACCAAAGTGCACCTTACCTGCTGACAAGTCTTGGAGAGCATGACCTGAGCGATGGCGCAATAGTTGGAGGGGAACACCTTATGCAGAGCTCTAAACAGGGACTGGTCAGACCCCGTCCACTCAGAGTCTATGTCGCCCACTGTCAGACCTGAAATGGACCATATTACACTGTAAATAAGGTTTACTCGCCTCATGTATTACAAATATATAAATGATGTTATTTACCCAGTGCATTGTACGCTGGTTCAGCCGCCCCGTCGCCGGGCGCCTTCAGTTGGCCATTGCCCCAGTTACTGTTACTGGAGTTACTGTTGCTACCTGCAATATTACACAACAAAACATTATTTATTTCCGCACATAAGACTACATATCATTTTTTTTTCGGTCACCTCCGTCGATCCAGAGACTTTCATTGAAATCTGTTACTAGTTTCCTTCTCAAAGAAAAAAATCTCAGGACTATTTCAACATCAATACCAATGAACCATTGATTACCTTTCTGGAAGCGGTTACTATCATTGCTATCCTCGGAGGATGCGTCGTTGGGCGAGTCCATCGCGTGCGTCTTCCCTTTGTCCTCCTCTCCCGCCGCCTTCTCGCGAGCTAGCTTCTCACGCATGCCTTCCTGTATCACAAATATAATACGCAGTGAGAATATAGGTAAGGAATTAGAATTGAGGAAAGTCGCAATTACATAATTGCATATTTATTCATTCCAAGTTCCCTTTACTAAACAATCACTCTATTCATGGTGAAAATTGCGTAAAAATGTGTTCAGTAGTTTTTGAGATCATTTTCTTATAGGATTCCTACAAAAATGTGCCAAACGAAAACACGGATCACCTGATGGTAAGCGATTAGCGCCTCCTACAGACACAAGTGCATTAATGGCCTTTAAAAACGAATGCGCTTTTTTCTTTAAATTCGCATTCATTCATTTACAGATTTGGACATCTTGTCAGTTCGGAAACACCACAGTTAATTTCACAGATAATCCTTAGATTTAGAGGATAATGTAACAATATCTCACCAAAAGCATATAGCAGCTGGAACCGCAAGGTTCAGAGAATGGTTTCAGGTCGGGCCCCTTCCTCTTTGTCAAGTTGGGCCCCGGGTGACATGCCTGCAGACCTGTGTTATACCAATAATGTATCAACGTCACTATTCTATTGAGTAAATATATTAGCGTTTTGAATGTAGTTGTAAATATGATTATGAATTTATAATATTGCTGATTTGAAAATAAGCCAATTAAAATAATATATTGTGTGAAATAACAAAATTTTGATAAAGAAATAAATTATGCAAGAGATATTCAATAAAAAGTATGTTATGTTAGGTTATAATTTTATTATAAGTATTTAGTTTTTATTAGTTACAAAGTATTTAAGGTGAATGTTCCGATCGCCTTTTCATACATTTTTCGTTCACGGTATACTCTCCGTACATAGACACTTTTTGCACAAAACTAATCACTTTATCACTTTTGTACGGTCAAGAATCTGCATATAACTTTTTGGTAAATAATTCGCATTATATATGGAGAAAAACAGTCTTGAAAACCGTGAAAAATTTGGCATTTCTTTTACTAGTGTTAGTGCAATTTGACAATCAAACATATCGGAATGTCTGGATAGGTTATAATATTAAACGCTAGATGGCGTGCACCCGATAATGTAAATTTGAAGAATCATTACTAATTTTATAACAATAGTTTTCATTAAAAAACATTACAATAATTTAAAACTAACTATCGTAAACGAAAATATAAAACATTGTGGTCGTGTGTGAAAAAAATGTTAGCGTTAGTTATTATTATTGTCACTGGCAACAATAAAAATTTTTAAATTCGTTCGTAGACAAAATACGATGTTGCCGTTCCGTCGAACATGACCTTTGACACGTTGCCAAACTTATTTAGTACCATCAGATGGTTGACTTGAAATAAAATACATTTCGAAGAGTTTGCGTAGCATTACGCTAGGCTTTACGCGCGGAATTTCTTGTATGTTTTTGATCAATGAAAATTCATTGATTCGAAGTAATATTTCTTGTATGTATTTCTTTCCAATTTAATATGATTATTGCAAAGTATTGTAGTATATGTTGTTTATAAGTAAGTAATTTTATTTCAAAATAAAAATACCTACCAACTAATAAATATTAGCAAGTCAGCCCGTGAGTTTAGCTGGCTATTACAAACTAAAATCCTCATATTAGAAATCACCGATCGATATTATATTGTTTTCTCAGATTAGTAATACAAATAACTTTGGACGGACAAACATTAGTATTATTTGTCACATTATATTGCGTCTGCTACATGAATCCCGCGCGTTCCGAAACACTCAAAATCAGTTGAACGGACGGTAAAACAAGTATCTTTAAATTTCTAATGTTATAGTAAATAGAGTATAATTATATAATATCATTTTATGATTTTATTATGGTTGTTCTGCAGCGATTTTTCAATTGATGTTATATCATAATTTGGGTAAGTAAAATTTTATTGCTATAATTTTTCTGAATTTCGGAACGTATTTAATAAAATCTGTTTTATCTATGGTATGGATATTTACTTTGCAATAATTTTCATGACATGTGACTACATTTTGCTGCAATTATAAGCGATTTGATCTGGTTTTGTTATAATTTCGTTTCAATTTTATGCGAATAGGTACTGAGTTTATAAAAGTAACATAATATTGTCTTGTACTTATATAATTAGTTTTTGTGTATTTCGGATTCCGTTTACATCTAGGTACCTACTATGTCGGGGTCCTACGAGAAAGCTGGCGTATCAACGCCACGAATATTCAGGCGCCCGTAAATCGTCAAAACGAGTGAAAAGCGCATTCAGTTGGATACATGTGGACGACAAGATAGTAAACCTGTAAATTATAACTCAAGTTGTGGCCAGCTTCATTGTAAACAAACTTTAGTTTTCAAGTACGTATAGAGTCATCAGTTGTTGAGCCATCTACATGTAAACTTAGAACTCTTTTAGTAATAAGCGTTTCATCCCTCTTCTTCACATGACCATACCAAGAAAAACGATTTCCTTTCAATTTTGCTCTATCATTGGATAATAATGTTCTAGTTATGAATAAAAAGCATGAATATTACTATCAAGTAAATTCTATTGCATGTTCACTGTATAATTTATTTTAGCATCTTCTTACTATAATATTAAATCTATTTCAGGTTCAAGGACAAATGCGTGTCAGTAACATGGATAAATGCTACTTCATATGTTTTATTTCAGTCAATGAACCTTTGACTGTTATAGAAGTTTGTCGAGATAATATAATGACTTTATCAGCAATATGATGCCAAAGTTAATACACTTTTTTAAAGAATGTATTCTGCCAGAAATAGTTTTGAGACATTTTTAAAAAATGCGAAATGTATACCTAGGTATGAAAGGTACACAATTTTTTTTTATTTTATTTTATGATTTCCATTGATTTCAATCTATATTATATTTTTTTCTTGTGGGATATTGTTTTCATCCACATCAAAAGTTAAACACAAAATATACTAATTATAGTAATTTTCTTTCGCAGCAGCTGTGTAGCGGTAGTTTCCAGGCAATAATGAGGAAGGATGAGCGAAAACAACACGACAAATGTCTTTTTATTGTACTATTATAGTAGTGTGTTTAGAATCTACATTATCAATGTTTACAGTCATGTTTTTTTTGATGTCAGAAAACTGAAATGGTGTACTCGTCGTAATGAACATAATGTTCATAATGTGATATGAATACATTGACCTATTTTAAGGTTTCTGAAAAACAAAAAGGAAAGTTGTTGCTTTTTTATTTCCTTATGTAGTATAGTGATTATGGATGCTTAGATATTCTCAAACATTTTTCCGCTTTGATTGCAATCTATTATTCTGGTTGCCTTGTTTATGAATTATTATTTTGAATGAGATTATTTTTTAATAATCAGTCACGTATCAAGCATTCATGTCACATAAATACTTGTAATAATTGCAGGTTAGTATATACATTCTATTAAATAATGTATAAGATAATAAAATAAAACTGTCTTACATTGCATTCTTGACATTCATTTTATTCCCAAACTAGTGACCCGCCCCGTTTTCGCACGGGTGCAAAATTATCAGTTTCCCTACTATAATATACATGTATTATACATATAAACCTTCCTCTTGAATCACTCTATCGATTAAAAGAAACAGCATCAAAATCCTTAGTGTAGAAAGCATACATATGGATATAGGGACAGAGAAAACGACTTTGTTTTATGCTATTTAGTACCTAAATATAACACTACTTATACCTTTTATTTTTAGAACATAATAGCATCAGATGGTGTTCTTTAGTTCCTAATCCCCAAGACATAATTTCTACAGGTACCAGCCTATTAACTTTTAAATGCACGCCATCTAGTGGTTAATTTTGAAGAAAGGTTAATTTTAAAGTAGGCGCTATGTCTATGTGTGTATAAATGACTGTAAACAGAGTTGGATATTAATATTTCGCTTTTATGGCAAATCGGATGGGTTTTGAGGCGATAATTTGACTAATTCCGATAAAGTGGGATGCCTGATTTTCGCATTATTATTTCTGTTACTTAATATTGTTCCAATGACACTCAAAACAACATAAAACTGAAAATGTTCAATTCAGCGCCATCTATCGGGAAACGAGCCATGAAGAGCTCGGAACATTCACCTTAATAAGAAAAGGTGTGACATATTGTTATACTATTCAAGATTGAATAATGCTTTCTTTATGGTTTACGTGTTTGTTTAGTTAAAATGTTATGAGGAAATTGTAGAAATATATCTATTGTAAAATAATTTACATGAATGATAGATGCTCAAATATGTTATGTTATAATAATAGATAGGGTTGAGATGTTTATGATGAATTTATTTTAATATGATGATGACACTAAAATTATGATAAAAAAATTTGAATGACATGGAAATGTGCCATAATTGCCTTAGGTATAATTATAATAAATGAGAAATAATAAGTGACCGGCATAATGACGCAAAATAACGTTTTTGGATTTGGTTTGCTAGAGATATATTTTTTTGTAATAACAAGTTTGTTTATTAATTGTGATTTAAATCAAAATGTAGTGTAAAAATACATCTCTAGCAGATTGCAACAATATTTTTTTTAATACAACCATTGGTCAGAACAGGTAGAATAGCGTAAATAATAATAATATCGATGGTAATGTTTGTCTGTACGGCCTTACCTGCCGTTTGACCTCCTGCACGCAAACAAACAACAAACACTAGTCAGCCCTAGAATATAATATCTACTTATACTTAATATATTACGTATTTTTAGCTAAATATACTCTATTCTTTGGAATATAAGGTATACTTTGGTAAATCAAGCTCTTAAGAAGTCTTTTGTATAAAATTGTAACATTTTTTTTTATTTGTAATTTGTTCTAGTCGCCGCTAGTGGCGCTAGTGTAGCTTTATACCATGGGGGTCTTAAATAATTGACTTTACAGAAATCAACGACTACTTTAATATCAATTGATCAATCTGGCCAAGAATAAAATTAAAAGAAAAATATCTGTCTACATAGCTACATTCGGGAATAATATTTAGGTCTACTTACGGTGCAAAAAGCAGTCGTATTTGAAGCAACGTCGACAGAAGAGTGTATGGAAGGAGTGCATCGTTTGTTCTCGCGACACTGACTCCGCTAGTGGACCATCTATGTTGGGAGTGCATTCTGGAGGCAGAGCGTTGGGGTCGCTACGGGATGTCAGCTCTATGTACCTGGGGACAAGGATTGTTTTTGTTTGTGATAATGATGAGTAGTTATGACTACGCTTATGGTTTTATGAAGTAATGTAGAAGACTAACTCGCGCACTCAGAGTCATTTAATGGTTACTTAAACTAGTCCTTAGCAATTGCTTTCCATACAAAATCGTTACTAAAGAATAGTTTAAGTAAGCATTAAATGACTCTGAGTGTGGCAGTAAGTTTCGGTTAATTTTCTTACTAATTTCGAAGAAAGCATGACTTGTGATTTTTTTGTTGAAATCTCTTATTATCATAACTTATAGACGGACAAAAAATCGAACGAAAAATTTGAAATCAAACTTCTAAGTATTACGCTATTGACAGAGCTCATTAAAATCTGGTACTTACTTCTCTCTCAACTCTTGAGCAGTCCCCTTATCAGGGAACTGTATGCTGATCGCTTGGAATATCGTGAATATTGGGAACTGCTTGTCATTGAGCACTGCTTTCTCACTCTCTTTCTCTTTTTCCTTATCCTTCTCCTTTTCTTTCTAGAAAAAGACGAAACGATTACATCATTGTTTTATATAGTGGAGCCGTAAGGCAATAACAACACTCCCTTCCTGTCTGCCTTTGACCTAGAAGCAATCATCATCAACATATCAGCCATAAGACATCCACTGCCGAACATAGGCCTCTCAATGACTCCCAGACGCAGCCTGCATCCAGCAGCTACGACTTTATTAGGTTAATCCACCTTGAAGGTCAAACTCAAAGCAATAAAAACTTGAAAATAATATAAAATCTCACCTCTACCTCTTCCACGGTAGGTTTCAGAGTGTCCGGCTCTTTAAGCTCCTCGGCTAAGTCATCGTTAGACTGGAAGGGCATCACTGTTGGTACCTGTTCAGTATACATGTATCAATAACGGGTCTAAGCTTACTTTCATTTCCATCTCTCTCTCCGTCTCTGTCCCGCTGACTCTTGCTTTCTCCCGCTCCTTAATACCTATTCAATGATTACATGCACAAAGTAATATGTGTTTGTACTTACTGCTTTCTCTTTTTCTTCTTTAGAGAGACGAGCTTCCCTGTCTTTACGATCTTCTGGTTTATCCTTACTTGAGTGTGCCTGGGCGAAATAAAGGTAAATAAGATAATCAATTCATAACTTTATGATTTTTTTAACTAAATACTTAGTTGATTATAATAAAGAATACTTACTTTCTCTTTATCTTCCTTGGAATTCCGAGCTTCCCTATCTTTCCGCTCAGACGCTGCTTTTTCTTTAGCCTGCAACATCGTATATATATATATATTTATCTATTCGTTTTTGCTGCTGACTTCTACAGTTGGACGAAAATTCCTTTTTTTTTTAATTAAATTTTCAGAATCTTATTATTTATGAAGTATGACCTGTAGAGGGTTAAATATCCACATTCTTTACAAGAAATTTTACACTAAAGACGAGGCTACTGGGAAGTAGGTCCGATTGTGATACAAAGGCTTAAAATATTAATAACAAGAGGTAATTTTTTTTTTCTCGACTAGAATATAGGTAGTTATAATAAATACGATCTCAACTTACTTCCTTCTCTTTCTCCTTCTCCTCCTTAGAGTTCCGAGCCTCTCTGTCCCTGCGCTCCTCCGCCACTTCCTCCTTAGTCTGGAATGCCATCAGCGCGTGCACCAGGTCCACAAACAACTGGTCGTCTATGAAACCACCTTCCTTGTCCCCTGCGGATGAAGTTTAGACGATGTAAGATAAAATATTATTTTAAAAATCCGCAGTATAAATATGGAATTTACTAGAAATATGTGTACTTCACAGTGAGACTAAAAACATAACTATAGGAAAGTGTAGGAGCTAGGATCGCAACAACCTAACATATTTTTCTATTGACTTTGTCAGAAAACTGGCACATAATGACATAGTTTTATTAAATGCTACATTTTGGATGTCAATGTAGAAAAGTACATTTTCATCTCATAATTCTCAATGTGTTTGTCGCAGTCCAACGAATCGACATTATTACACATAGAACGCTTAGCAGTTGGACTTTAGCTAAATTTCGTCTAAATGGTTTATTCATGTCAAGACTCATTACTATCATCTAGTGGCAGATGTGGTGTGAAGCACGACAAGCGTGACTGTGTGAGTGCAAAGGCCTATGAGGTGTACACTATACTAATTGCGACCATATTTTAAAACGGCACTTTTATACAAAACCAGAGACATGCACAAATAAGACATAGTTTCCCTTGAGAATTTTTGCTAAGTTTTGTCATATATAAGTTTTATCATAAAGGGGACATATTTACAGGCTTTTCTTATCAATTAAGAAATGTAGGATACATGTCTATGGTTGAGAAGCTCTTACATTACTATATTTTATATCTAAAAGCATAGATGTGTGCACCACACACCAATGTGTATTAAATTCGTGTGACAGTCTGTGGACAGAGCCCTTGTCTTCACAATACATTACATTCTACCTTTCAGGCCCTATTCTCTTTCCTCATTTAACTACAATAGGATATGTAATACAGAAATAACTAAGTACTTTTAAATTTTGAAATAAATCTATAACTTATCCTATGGATGTTACATGGACAGATTGAATTAATAGAATGGAATTTCCTTGTATTGCACATAAATGTACATTTTTTTATACAAGATCTACAATGCAGATCTTTTATTCTTGTCGAAAACAGCTTCTGTTTTGTAGTTAGGAGGCTTTATAAGACCCAAATAAAAAGGTTGGTAATGAGAAACACACATTTGAAAACCATATGCAATCTAAGACAACAAGATGATTATGTATCATATGAAGATGGAGATACAGTTAAAGATTAGTTACATATAGTTAGCTACATAGACACAAAAATGCATAAAAGGATGCACAGTGTTCCTATTCTAATCATGCACAAAATGGCACAGTCCACAAACATAAGAATAATGATGTTAAGCAGATGTACCATGCACTTTCCCGTCGTAGTTCTTTATGAGCTCCTCGATGAATGTACCGTCCTGATCCAGGACCTCGTCTCCCATATACGGGATGTTGTGAAGAACTGTCTCATCTTCCACCATGAAGTTCTTCTGCGTAGGAGCCCAGGTATACATCGTTGGTATCGGATTCACTGAGTTTATTATACGGATGGGAACTTGTTGGGTTGTTACTACTCCTGAGGCTGTTGAGAAATTATTAAAGTATTAATATTGATCTAATATGGATGCAGACGCTTTTGACATCATGTTATATTGAAACTGTAAAATCAAAAACATTATGATTATTTATTAACAGCTATTTAATATCAAACTAATAGCTTACATAAGATTAAATTAAATACACAATACACAGTTACTGTACAACAATAAATATAATAGTTACCATCAGTGTAAGTGACCTCAGCTCTCTTCATGAGGCTCTCATGGTTGGGTAATGTAGCTGGTGGTGGCCAGAACGGTTTCCTAGCACGCTCATTGTTCTCCGAGTCCTGAGCCTCTATGGACTCGGACATGATCCTGAGATTACGGGCCCATGCCACCTTCACCTCGTCTACGCGTTTGAAGCGCTGTAAACAACATTAATTCGGTAATTAAATACACAATATTCTTATTATAATCTTTTAAGCTTATCCATAAAAATAAATCGATGAATTTGATTTAGACTAGGACCTAACTAAGGATTGTGACCAAGACTTGTATCAGTAAGATGAAAAAAACTCGACAAAAATTAAATAATAAAGAAATCCGCCCCTGAGACGACCCCCCGACCGAGAGTTACAAATACATTTATATTATCATGATCTTATTTCTTAAAAACATAAGAACATTACACTATAGTAAAACCTTTGTTTAAGCATAACTACCTTGACTTGGCGGAGCCTCATGTACTCCGACTTCACACGCTTCTTCCATTCTGCTGACACTTTAGATTTACTCATGGACAACAATTAAATCACAGGAGACGACCAAACTCCGATTAGCAATAAGATAATAACAAATAATCACTAAAATTAATTACGTTTCCAGGTGTAAAAATACTGGCGCGCCGGCGACGTGACAGTTCTCTTTTGATACTACTTTGACATTTTTGTTTGTTGACAGTATGACAGCTAAACAACAGTCCTTACAACCATAGACTAATTTTATCCGTTTCTTTGTATTTTTTTTCCTTTTTGAGTGAATACTCCAGTAAATATTCAGTGCTCATGCATTTGAATATTGGAATATTTATCAAAAAATTGCTCATGCCTACCTACTACTAAAAATTACTGTTCTATCTTGTGTGGTTATTTTATTGATATAAATATGTTTTGAATGCACTTAATATTGTGCAATGAATCGTGAAAATTCTGAAAAGAACGATGAAAACAATAATTACGTTACAAAAATAATTCTACTTACGTACGGCTGGCGCGGCTTCAAGTTGCGTATCAAAAACTAACAGATTGTTATCGATTTCTTATCTATAGTGTTACTAAAACTCTATAGTCTATTTCTATTTAGGATATTGTCTATGGGCATTGAGTAGCGAATGTGTGCGCTGCCATTTTCTATTGAATTGAAATATTGAGGAAAAGCTATTTTGAAAAAAGGTGAGCATGTAACCGAGGTATTCTGTAGATATTTCTCTTGTTTCATGTTAGCTGTATATGTAACGCATGCTTTGTCAGCGCATTTTGTGCTCCGTCTTCGGATTACGTAATTTGTTGTTTCTCGTCTAAAAATTATTTATCAACGAAACATGAAAAATGTAATCGATGCGCGAGGGTGTCTCTCGAGCGAAGTTTATGTAGAGCTGCTGTCTACACCAAAAAGTTGTTCTGTTTGTAGGTGTGTGCGCACCTACAAACTGCTGCAGGTTATGCGAGGGGACTCTGATAAGTATGTCCTCGTATCGCGGTGCGGGAGGCGCGGGCGGCGCGTGGGATGGCGGGCCGCCGGGTGCTGAGGCAGACTACACAGGCGCGCCGCGCTACCCGCCCGCCGCCCCGCCACGAGCCATGCCTACCACGGACCCCTGGACCGGAGTAAGCTACAGCCAGTACGGCGCGCCTCCCTACGACTACCAGGCGTATGCGCCTGGCTACAGCTACAATTACGACTCAAGCTATTATCAGCGTGCTGACGGCACCTATTATGGAAAGTACCCTGAATCTAGGACATACCCGCATCAACAACCACAGCAGCAGCAACAGCACAGTGCCTATGATTACCCTGCTCGACAACGCGAAAGAAGTCGTTCGCCTAATGCTTCCCATAGATATGAACGCAGAAGATCTTATCGTACTAACTCTAGAAGTGTTTCTCCTTATGAGAGGAGAGAGAGAGACTATTCAAAGAAACGGGACAGCAGCTATGAAGATAGCCATCGTCGTAGGTCCAGGAGCAAATCGACAAAACGCAAGAAGTATTCTTCTAGTGAACGTTCAAGCTCCCGCTCCTACTCTCGTTCACCTAAGAAGAGAGAAAAGAAAAGGAAATCAGTTTCGTCCAAATCTTCTGGTTCTGACAGATCTTATAGGAAAAAATCTGTCAAAGCTCATGGACGTGACAAATCATTGTCGAGAAACAGGAGCTCTTCAAGCTCTCGAAATGGATCAGAAGTACAAAGAACACCAAGTCATGATAGATTAAGCAGGTCATCGCCAGAAGGTGAAAAGAAAAATAAGGAATCTAAATCTCATTCCAAAAAAGCTAGAAAGGTTTCAACACCACCTCGAAAATTAAAGAAAGATTCCAAAGTGTCTCATAAAAAGTCCAAAAGGTCCTCACTTACACCATCACCACCCCCAAAAACTAATAAGAAATACAAAGAAAGATCTCCTTCTCCAGCCCAAAAGGGAAGAGACAGTTCTTTGACTCCACCCAAAACTTATAGCAGAAGAATGTTATCAAGTTCAAAATCGCGATCTAGATCGGCGTCGCGGACGCCTTCTCACTCCCCGCGACGATCGAAACGTAAACGGTCACGTTCTAGAAGCTCACGCCTTTCTAGATCTCGCTCGTTCAGTAGGTCAAGGTCATCGACCCCTCAGCGGCGGTCACCATCGAAATCAAGAAGGAAGACAAAAAGAAAGTCGCGATCGAAAAGTCGTTCTAAACGACGCTCAGAGAGCAAAAGAAGATCGAGTTCGCAACGCCGATCAAAGTCAAGAGGGAAAGGAAATCGTTCAGTTAGCCCAAGAGGTTCCAAATCTCGTTCTAGATCTAAGAGTTCACGTAGTCGCTCTGGGACGCCTACAGATGACGAGCGCCGCGGTCAGTTTACAGTGGCAGATAGAAAGCGTTTCTGGAAAATGCATAGAAATAGACAAGAAGAGAAGGATAAAGTGAAAGAAGCTAAAACTCCACCCAAAGAAGTGAAACCTCCCCCTGGTGCTGTAGAATCAACGACTGTTGATGATATTGAATATGGTGACCCTCCTGAGGTTGAAGGACCTAATTTTGCAGAACTATTGATCCCTGATCAAGTCATGCAAGCTTCAACCTCAAAATCCAAGCCAGTTCCAATTCCTATAAAGAATGATGGAAGTTTCTTGGAAATGTTCAAAAAGATGCAGGAGGTGACCAAAAAGGCTGAACCAGAAAAAAAGCCTGAAATAAAAAAGCCGGTATTGCCTTTTATTGGGAAGCGTCGAGGTGGGAGGGTCCTAAAGACTGGTTTAGTGAAAAAGGCTAAAGCTATAGATGAACAAACTACAGACAATGCCCCTAAGGATGCATGGTCTCTGTACATGCAGGAAGTGAAGAAATATAGAGAGACTTCATGTGAAGAAGAGAGGAAAACAAGACCTCTCGTCAAATAAACTTACTAATTTTAGATTAGAATTAAGGTTTTTATTGTGACCTCTGCAATGTATTTTACAATATATTAACAATTTTTATTTTACTCTATAACAGTGTTTATTGTATTAGTATGTCTAGATACCATTTAATCTTACTTTTATTATAAAAAATATTCCAAATAAAGAATTATTTCAATGACTAGGTTGTGTTTCGTTGCAGCATCATGCCTGAGATGATCAAATCGCCCGCCGACATCAAAACCGCACCTTTCGACCCGCGGTTCCCTAACCAGAACCAGACAAGGTAACATAAGCTTGATTATTTTGTGATGCGTGTCCAGTACTTTCTCTGAGGGCCTCTTGTGCAGTACAACTGAATTTTGTTGTGTGTAAGTAAAAAACATAGTCTGTAATTTCGTAAATTTGGTCAAAGAGAAGTGCATCTACAGTCATTGCAGTACACGCAACTGTTATCAACTGTAAGTACGATAATTCCTATATATTTACAAACATTGGTAAATCACCTCTACAAGTCTTCAAATGCATCTCTGGCTAAGTAGTAAGGTTGTCTAAAATTTAACGCCGAGCATCAATGGCCCATTAAAATGCGTACTTTAATCTGATACCAGTGTTGATATGCTATCAGCACTTGAATACTTTGCCCACGCATGGTACTTGTAAACAAGGGCATTAACATTTCAACCACTATAGGTATGGTGTTGGTAAATGTCAAAACTAATTCATATTTTGTTTGGCTACCTATCACAACAATAAATCTTATTTTACAGGTACTGCTACTCCAGCTACCTGGACTTCCACCGTTGCCAGAAGGTACGTGGCGAGAAGTACGAGCCATGCTACTACTTCCAGCGCTGCTTCAAGTCTCTCTGCCCCAATGAATGGGTTGAGAAGTGGGACTCCCAACGTGCTGAGGGCACCTTCGCTGGAAGGATTTAAAGTATTCCACTGGTCGCCGCAGACTTGTTAATTTATGCGAGTTTTATTTTTACTTAGGCCCAATTATGTGATTTAGGGAATAAACGTGTTGATTCCATTTTGTATTATCATTTACCAAATAACCCAACAGATCATGTTCTGACTTTTTCTTTTCATGCAAGCCACACATTTGTACACCATTAGATAATACACTTACCTGAAGCAGAACTAAGTTGCGCATTTATTTTCACTGTGAATAAAGCAGCAAAGAATCTTATTAGATTTAAAGTGTTTTATTCCAAGAAAACAATTATGTCGTTTTATAGTGGACCTGGGAATGCTCCTTTTTCTCTAAGTTCGTCCCAATGGGATATCCAAAAATTTGGGCAGATCGTCTCGAAATAACGCTTGAATATTCTGCAGTCATCAGCCTCACCTAGAAGTCTTTGGCACTTGTAAAAGTCGCAGTAATTGTCGTAACAGGCCCTGTAATGTTAGTACACTCGTAAATTAAATCAGTTTGAAAGAAATTTGATAAAATACTTTACCAATTAATTTTATGAAGGCAATAACTTGTTCCGACTTACTTGGTTTGATTTTGATTTGGATAGCGCGGGTCGATGCGCTGGGTTCTAAATTCTTGGTCACACATTTTGATTTATAAAAATAAACGCAAAAACGTGATTAGTAAATTGTAAAATGATTCGTTTTCACGAATTGACATAAAAAACTGGAACAAAAGACTACAAACAATCTATGAGACATTGATTTTAGATATTAAAACTCATCCTTTTTACCATAATAGGAAATAGAGTACGGTCAGGGGGCTAATGCCGGCATAGTTTTTTTTTTACTCACATTTGAGTCTCCGTATCGGATGAACGTGTTGATGTATGATCAATGATATGGTCTCATCGAAATGAGAATCTATTAAGCTTTGAAATGCCGGGACCTTTTTTAATTAAATTGTCGCCAGTGCCAGGATATTAACTGTTTTTTAAAATTTGAGCAGTAGACGGATTTTCCCTTCTAAAATCGGAAAAATCCGTCATAATCGAAGAATTTATTGAAATCTTTAATTGTTTTAATAAAATACGTATTTGTAATATACTTCTGTAAGTGACAATGAATTCTGTGTTTCACAATCTTTAAAATAACGTCTCGTTCTGGTTAAATACGTAAAAATCATTTTTAGGGGCTATTTCGGTATGTTTAAGCCAACAGGGGTGGTCAACATATTTTAGTGGAGCGTTATCATCTCATTTGTTAAATAGGTACTTGTTAAATAAGTACCGCTATTTACGAAAATTATGATTTTACTCCTTATACAACAGTACAAAACATTGGGTGATTCGATTTTTGAGTATACACTTATATACACATATACATTTAAAAACATCCCAAAGTAACATATTCTTGTAAAATAAACATATTAATGATGAAGACGGCGCAGATGAAGTAAACTAAACTTAAGATAAACGTACACAGAAAAATATGTAATCGTCTTGTTAAGGTCGTTTTAATTCACAAATCGTTTTAATTCAATCAAAAACTTAAAACCTATCAAAATCAAATGGTATTTTAAAACAATATTGTGGTGGCAATTATTCTGTAAATGTTACACACAAAAAAGATTTACGATCTCTGTAATGGGGCAAATTCGTCGTATGATGATTTTGCCCCATTCAAAATAGCCGTAATTATGCACTTAATCATTTCGAGGTTACAAATTTGTTACGTTAAATAATCTGATCATTGGTAGCGTTATCTTGCAAAGAAATACACTGAAGATAAAAAACGACCCTACACTATATATATTGAATTCATTCGACACTGTAAATAACATAATTTTAAACTTATCTTCAAAAATACAGGAGCGTAGGGCACTTGCATTTCACTTTAAAAACGTAAGTAAACTTTGTAGACTGTTTTACCCGTTTTTATAGCGCCTAACGCCAATCTGATGAATTTTATTTATAGTTAAAAGTAATGTTGTTTTACCGACCGTATTACAAACGCTGTAACTCGACTGTAAGGAGCGTTATTTCAAGTAGACGGTTACGCCCCATAGACGGAATATGCCACCCTGACCTTACATATTACACAAGTTAGGAATATTTTAAGTTGGCACAAAGCCAGAGTTCCAGTAATTTTTAACGAGTTGTATTCCAGGAATAACTCGTAAAGCCTGCTGCATTGCGGTGTTTTTAGGAACAGCAGCTAAGAAAACGGTATGAGTGATAAATAATGTTACGCTGACATTGTAGGTGCATAATGATAATAAAAGAAAAACATTCAGCCAACTGGCGACGTGGGTTACGTACACGGAGTGTTAAAATGCAGTGTATAGGCTAGCATCTATATAATTATCAATTAATATGGGATAAATTTAAACCAAACCTATGTATGATGAGAAGACTTTTATTTAGTAGCCACTACTACTAAGTTTTCCTAAAAAGTAGGTACAAATTAACCATATCTATTTATAAATAAAATAATAAAACATCTCTTGGATTAAAATTGAATTTACACCAAAGTGTAAATCTAAAATTACAATAGTTAAGAAAGATATCAACTATTTTTATTAGATAAAATATATTTACAATTTACATAACACCAATGGAGTACAATAACTATGAGGAAAACATTAGGATATGTCAACAATGCTTGTCTTTTTATTTTAAGCTATAAATTAAACATACAATGTGGGACAATACATAGTGCATCATGTATTGCAATTTACAGCTAACTTTACCATAAATATACTAACTTAAATAGCTGTTTTATGAGTCAGTACCCTTAGTATAAGTTTGCTTTACGTTTAAAGAAATCGAAACGAGAGCGCGTTCGGCGCTCTAATTGCTTGGTTTATTCAAGCCGGCGAATCAGAGCGCTCTACTAAGGGTACAGAAGTATTACACGAATGAAACCCCACATAGCTTACAACACTTTACTATAAGATCTTAATTAAAGCCTTGTCTATTAAGAAGACTTGTCAGCAACCATAATTATCACATAGTCCTTCATTTCACAGAACATGGAATGTATTAGCCCACAGTGTATCAACAATAGTATCAGCAGTCAGTACTAGTGGTGGTCATCTGAGTGTTTGCTGGAGACACTCACTGTGGTGTACTGTTGTTGTCTGTGGAGGATGCCAAGGCATTGGAGCAGGCACTGCATGCTGGCAGCTGAGGTAGCCTGAAAAAATTAACATTCAATAGATGAGGATAGTGGTACATTTAAAGTTTATGCACTACAACAAATATGTTCAATAAATTCTTACTTATTGGCAGACATGACAATAATACTATTTAGCTAAATAGGTTTGCAATTTTGTCTATCATATTTATTATTAAATAGATTTCAGCTTATATTTATCTTCAAAATCAGAATCTAAAAGTTATTCAAGAATAACACAAAGCCATTGACTGATAAATGCTATCACAAGTGGTTTAAAACAACAAAAGAAGTTAGTAAAGCCTTATTTTAATACAGCTACTTACTTTTAACAGTAATAAGTCAGGATCTGTGTGTGGGAATGGTGAGTCGGCTGATTCTATGCATCTTGCCAGAGCTGCATCACTGAGAAATTAAAAAAACACATTTCATAGTGCAAGAAATGATTGTCAATATTTTCTTTTGTCTTTATAAGTTCCTAATTTATCTTTAGGTATGGTTCTCCCACACTTATTACTTTTATCTGACTCTTCAATAGTTCTACCCAAGTTTGTTTTTGAGGGGGAAAATGATCCAGTCACTGCTTTCACCTTGGGAGAGGAGAGAGGAATTGTCAGTGTCTTACTGACTAAAAACCACCCTGTTCCTACTCCTGCTTCTCGATGTGGAGTCCCAGTAACAGCCCCGCTAGGCAGTCTGCATGGGTGTTTCTTATGTTGGTAGTAATTATTTTAAACTATTATGGTATAGTTACCTGAGTTCTGTTGCCTGTAACTGGTTCCTAGCAGAAGCCATGGCATCATGCACAGCCAGCTGCTCTCTGGGCTGCAGAGGAGGATTAGCACCCATAGCCTGAAAGACACAAGAGACCAATTAGTGGTAAATAATACATGCTTCTTAAAATAGGTTTTTGATCCAGTACAATAATTTTAATCTAAGATGTTACATAGTTAACTAGTATTTTGGATATAATATGAATACAAGTTGCTTTGTCTTTGACAACAGCAGTAAATGTCTAGTGACTGGTATACAAAGATTCAATAGATTAATTTTATTATAATAGTTATTAAAAACATTTTCAGTTTACAATCATTACCTTAGTGTGGATTTCAGCAATAGCTCTCAGACCATTGACCCATTCCTGCCTAGCTCTAGCATCAGTGGCCCTCAGCTTGAGCATATCTCCGGAAGCACAGTTGATGGTGAAGGTACGGGAGTCTTCATCACTTGGACATATCACGGCAGCAGCTAAATGTGCCTGTTAGCAAAAACCAACATCTTTACAGAACACTATTTGTTTTGAAACATCCAAGTAAAAAAATTTAGAAACTCACTTCAAAAACTTGAGCCTGTATTTGTGTACAAAATATTGCTACATTGATTAACATTGTCATGCTTGAAATAAAATCTGGTTCATGGATACTTAGGTACTAGAACTATCATTTTTTATGTAGGGTATTTAACGTAGTAGGTAGTAAAAATAAGTTAGTTTATGCATGTACAGTAAACACTGGAATGTCTTACCTCGCCCCTGGCTGGCTGTCCAGGCTGAATAGTATCTCCAGGTCCATCGAAAAGATAATAAGATAAAACTCCTGTTTCGGGATCTACTGCAAACCAGCGCTGCTGCCAGCCTTTTACAACATTCGTGTATTTGTATAACTGACCAGATAGTGGCCTATGAGCCCCTGTCACTGTATTTTTAATCATTTTGAAATTTGTTAAGCTAATATCGACAAAACTGAGTAAAACACTTCGATTATTTTCTTCTCAGAATTTTGACATTTATGAAAACTACGTTTAGTTAACTCACCAATACTCAGGATGAAAATAACATTACAGTTTTACATAATTTTGATAAATATCAATGATAGAAAATTTACAATTCAAAATGCATTTTTTTAGTAAATATTGTTACTTGAATCAGGTTTCTAGTTATAATTATTATTTCGAGGGATAAAGGTCTTGCAGTCTACGGTCTTGATGTTCTATATAGATGTTGTTTGTGAAATTGTGAAATTGTGACATGAAATGTCTAAAGTTATGTCAACGACTATGACTCAATGTCAATTCAAAAACGTCAACAGATCAACAGACATTGTGATTTGTGATCAGCGATAGCGAAAGATTATGTTATTGTTTAAAAGTTGGTGAATTGTAATTAATTCTACTAAGTATTACCTGTCCTACTCGTTGTTCTTCGGCTTTTACCATGATTTTCAAAGTAGTGCGGATTGATACAGATGATAATCAGAAAATAAAACTTCCGTTTGGTGTATTTCCGATTGGTCGGGGCCACTTTAAAGTAAGTTTTTTAATGAAATTACTAGTTTATACGTTACCATTCACACAATCGGTATAAAATCTACGGCTTGGTATACGTATTTTATGTGATAATTTATAAAATACCTTTAATTTTAGTGTTTTAGATGTAATAACATAAAGATACCGATAACCGAAAACCTTGAACTTTTACGAACAAGTTTGAGCTTGTATGTATAGTATTTATTTTTAAGATAATTTCTTACTTATCAATGTATTTCTTCTCGTTTATGTTTTTCGTGTTTGTTCCATATGAGTCATTGATTATTCATAACTATTTTGTTATTGGTTTTCCCTTTATTATAAAATACTAATATCTTGTGTCATGAAGTGTTACTGTATCTAAACTCCGCCCCAACATAAGGATATTCACTGACCAAATGATAGTATTTTTTTATACATAACATATACATTATATAAGGATATTATGACAATTTCCTGGATATTGAGATAATAATGAAATAGTTAAGTAAAATAATAAATCTATGATTTAGACAGCCCACTGATAAACTTCTATTCTTTTTGTTCCAGATTGATGAGGATAAAAGAATATCACGTAACCATGCTCAGCTCGAAGTGACAACAGATAAGCTCACCC
This sequence comes from Spodoptera frugiperda, assembly GCF_023101765.2. Lineage (NCBI taxonomy): Eukaryota > Metazoa > Arthropoda > Insecta > Lepidoptera > Noctuidae > Spodoptera > Spodoptera frugiperda. The sequence goes on along the minus strand of NC_064215.1, from coordinate 12,114,175 downwards.
TAAAATCAGTATGCAAATTAAAATTCCTGTATTTTTTTATTCATTCATAGCTATATAATTTAAAATTAATATTATTAAACTTTCAGTTACACAAAAATCCATGTTTCTACATTAAAGATGGCAAAGAAATACATATATTGAGACAGGATTGTTCCGTAGAACTCAGTCATGGTAACAAGTTCGGACTGCTACCAGAAGTATTCTGGTATGAAGTGCACAAGTTAACTGATGAAGATTCAAATGAAAGTAACGAAGATGATACTGTACTTGTACCAAATGGAGTTTCTGCAGATAACAATGATCGCACATCAACAAGTAAGTATATGGTAGTCAATAATACAATCTGAGTACTAAAAAATATCTTAATTATTCCTTTTATTAAAGTGTTAAGTTAATCAGGATAATCAAAACTGATATGTACTGTGTAAAAAAAAGAAAATTAATTACAATAAAATTGATTCCAGGTGAAGATGATGACCCTCAAGCTAACCAAATTACTTCTGAACCAAACAATACAGACACTAATGGACTATCACCACAAGTACCTTTAGTAGACAGTGCCATTACTCCAACTAAACGGAACAATACTTCTATGGATACTAGTCCTGTAGATGTTAAGAAAGTTAAAACTGAGCCAGTGGACAGTAGTGCTGTGACAACAGAACCCATGGACACAAGCAATATTCAGGTTGAGCCTACGGTACAAAACACAGATGCGACATCAGACAGCACTATTGTAAAAGTTGAGCCTACAGAAAGTACCACTGTCAAAAATGAACCCACAGATAATTCGGATGTAAAGGTTGACCCTGACACTGGAAATGCGGCAGGTCCGAGCGATGTTCAACCTGTAAGTATTAATTAATATTGTAGCAGTGTAAACTCTATATTTTTATTGTTGCCCCATCAGTTAATTGAAATTCTTTGACATGATTATTATACACATTATCTAATCACTAAAATAATTTGTTATCTTGAAGTAATATAATAATGTTCCAGGGCACTTCAAATAATGACCAAAGTGGTGATAATGCTGCACCATCGTCACCTGTAAAACCTACAGTGCGGTTACGAGAGAGATGCTTTTATGGAGCCAATTGTTATAGGTAAAGCACTTCTATTACAGATTGTAGATCTACATAATGTACCTATGTTTGAACTTGTATCATCTAATAAAGTTTACTCCCATTTCCCATACCCCATACCAACATGCGGTATTGCAGATCAGGCATGACTACAATAAGTACTTACTATACCATGAGAATAGTGTATAAAAATCATTGTTTCCTGTTTTAATAACTTTATTTTTAGTTCATATCAAGTGCAATTGTCGCTTATCTTAGTAGGTTTATCCTCATTGCCATAAATAATAGTATTCGAAATTAGTTTGTAGTATTATTAGTAACTACCTAATTGTGACTAAAATAAAATATTCATATATTCAATTAATTCGGATTTAAAACTTGTGTTCCTCTTGTAGACGCAACCCTCAGCATCGTGTGGACTTCTGTCACCCGAATGACTCAGACTGGGGCACCGGTGACCAGGGACCGTGTCCCTATGGCAGCGGCTGCAGGCGGCGCGACCCCAGACACTGGCAGCTGCACTCACACCCCGCGGGGACTGGCCCCCCCGCGCCCCGTCAACATCCGCCAGGTCCACAAACTTTTTATCATTTTAGGATTTTGATAACATTTACTGCCCGACTGGCGCAAATGAGAGCTCCCATATATCTAAATCCACCTCAGTCTTGAAAAACTAACACAACAATATAAATTACTGAGGCCCTCGCAATCGCATAATCCGCTTCTGTTACTATTTTTTTTTATTTGGCTCTCAAAGTTTATAATTTGATTTCTGTTTGTACTAATTCATAATTATTTTGCGTCCAACAGGTATGCGAAGAGTGGAACGTCACGGTAACATCTACTACATAAATGCACACACAGTTAACTTTTACGACGACCATTTTGAAACTGAAGATTCAGATGGGGACAGCGTCGATTACGATTATGAGTTTTGAAATATGAATGACTTTCAAAAATTATACAAATAAAACTTTAATTATGTTATATATTATGAGAAGAAATGTACTGTTTTTATAAGTGATATAATTTTAACCAGGTAAACAAAGGAAAAGGAGGCAAAGGAGAGTATCTTTAAGTGATGAAGACTCTCCTGTTGATAATCTCATAGTGGTAGGAAAGAGGACTCGGAAAACTGTAAATAGGCAAAGTTGGGGCGACTCTGACTCAGACGCAGCGGATCCGTATGGAACAGATGAATCCGATGAGTGGCAACCTCCCAGTGATGTACCAGACAGTGGAGATTACTCTCAAGATTTTTAGTTAAGTGTTATTTTTCCTCAATAAAATTTGTTATTTTTTCAACGAAACTTTCCTTGTTTTCTTCATTTGGGATTGGGAATGAAAATCCAAAGGTGTATTAATGAACTGTCTATTGAAGCTTATATCCTAATAATTAAACTCTAGACGCCAGACAACCAGGCATATTGCTTTGGAAAAGTTTAAAACATTAAAGATACAAAATGTGAATGACGTTAAAATGGAACCACTAGCTTAATTAAAGATTTTCTAATGTGGGATGTTAATGACAATTATGCATTAAGTTTCTAATACTTTTTTACTTAAATAGATCTGAATCAGGCTTTTCATTCAGTCTATAGACTAGTGCTATGTCTAGCATAGTCTAGTAGTATCCTTCATCGTCGGATAAGTTGATCGGTGGCTCCCACTCTGCAGGAGCGGCAGGTAGCAGTAGTGGTGCCGGCGTCTCTCCGCCGCGCACTTTAAGAGCATACACGGCCATCTCAACTTTGTTGACGTTGGCGCGAGTTGTCGGCAGCTTACGGACTAAGAGACGACTGCCTGTTATGCCTGAAATAAATTGGATACACTTAACTTTTAGCAGCTTTTTTCCTTTAGATAGACCATGCATTTTAATTATAGTTTTGAGCTATCAGTATTAGATCATCCTATAGGAAAAGTAGAGGAGGAAGGGGAAGACCTTTGTCCAATAGTCAACATCTTCTGGCTGTTGATAATGTTGAATTACAATATTAATAAATAGAATGCTACTCTTTAATTTTGGTACACATGATTTTTGATTACAACATTAGTTTAAGGCTGGGCTAATTTCCAGGACCTTTTTTTATATTAGAAGGCAAATAATACATTTGATGTCTTACCCAAGTATCCAGTATACAAATGCCTGACAACTTGACAAGCTTGGAAGCATTCCTCACTGTCTCCACTGGATATGCTGTTGATAGCCTTCCTCATCAGCTCTCCAGTCAGATCAGCAAGACCTAGCATGTAATCAGACTCGGGTAACATTGTTACTAGAGACCTCTGATTGTCATCATCTGTGATATCATACTCCAATTCCTTTTGCACTTCTGGGTAAGTAATGATCCTTTTTTCAGCCATCAGAGACAGCAAAGTCCTTGCCTCTATGAATTCCTGGAACCCGGCAGTGACAGCCCTGCCATGTAAGTGAGCTGGACTGTTCTCCAACTCCAAGCCAATACTCTTAATAGGTCCATTGATCAGTTTTTGTACACGATCCTTGGCTTCAGTAAGAGTATTTTCAGATGATTCTTTTCTGAATGAAAAATAATCTAAGTTTGATTAGTTAGTTAAATAATGTAAATAAGACCTAAGATATACAACAATCTTATTAATAAACCAAAGTGCTTTCCTATTTTATACATTAGCGTAGTTCATACATAATGTACTTACGTTATAGGAGAATGCAATAAGAAAATTATTCTTTTGCTTTCAATAGTGACGTCACGCGAGAGTTTGACGAGCCGCTCGTGCCTGTCCTGACGTTCATTTAACTTGCGAGCAGCATCTTTGAATATCGCAAGCACGGGGCTGTCTGCCGGCAGAGAAGTAGCCGTCTCTCGCGCGACAGAGGCTAGCGTGTGGGTCTGATTAGAACCTTTGCGATTTCCGCGGTAATGTTTTCCTGGGGACAACAAACAGTTTAATTACAAGAAACGATTTCTTAAAAGAGCATTTACATTTACGAATCAAATGCAAAATATGTAAATTTTTAATCAATACTGTACTTTTTGGCTTTCATTCCATACAAAAAAGTTACAAACCTGGTGGTGGCATTCTTAATATTTGTAGTGGAGTAGAAAATGAATGTTGTTTACTTTCGTAAAGCCTTTTTACCGCTAATAATTACGATAAAATAATAACATGTGCGGTCATTTGCTGCCGTGTTCCAATATTTTTATTTATATTTTGCTGTCATTGTCCCTTTTGGCAGTAACTGTCAAGCAGGTGTCAATTTTAGATTAACTATCTGTGCAATTTATCAAGAAGTTCTATTGTATCTCGCCTGATGGTAAGTGATGATGCCGCCTACTACGATGAAGCACCTCTGCCCATATGCAACCTATTCTCTCGGGCTTTGAAAACACTCAGGTTATACCCATCAGGATACACAGACATTCACATTTCACATCATAGCAGAAAGAGATAGAATCATGATGTGGAAAAATAAGATTTATATTTTGATGACGAATAATCATATTCGTTTTCCTAGTTAATAAAAACGTATTGAAACTACACATTTGGCAAAAAAGCATTGTGTGTGTGTGTGCGAGAGTTTCAGTCTCAGATGGATTGCTCCGAGTTTCTGACAGTGACATGTGACATTGACATTATGACAGCATCATTTCATTCATTGAATGAATTCGTATTCGATTCGTGGTTCGTGTGAAATTTTCGAAAGGAAATAGGTAAATAGATGTAGAAATTCAAGAAACTAAGTGAAATAGGCATTGTGATAATTGGTAACGTTTTGACGCAGAATATAAAACATGTGTACATTTACAGGAATTCGTGTCGACTGCCCAGAGTCCGCGAATTTCCGCTTATCAACTGATATCGTTGGGTGTGACCGATTTCCCGTTTGCTTTGGAATTCCAGGTAAAAATCGTACATGGAACATGTATTTGTTAATTCTACAACATTAACAGGAATTAAAATATAATTTTTATTGTTTGTACAGCTCACGAAAGATGTCTCAAACTCTTACATTCGGTGACTCATGTGCACCGGTGACTTGTCATGCATGGAACAAGGATAGAACTCGTAAGTAATCTCTATAGCTCTCAATATAATTCACGCCCAGTTTATTACCCTTTAGAAAAATTATATTTATAGTAGTTATAACCACAATCAATCATTTAGTCCGAGGCACTCTCTTAGGGAATTATTTAAAGAAATTAATATATTGACTGTTCCTTCTCAATACATTTATGAAAATGTAGTGTATGCTCACAAAAACATTAATTTATTCAAAAAGTATTGTGATATACATAATATAAACACTAGAAATAAAAACAAATATATTGTTCCCACTACTACACTTAAGAAAATAAGTGGTTCGTTCAGATGTCAATGCATACGCTTTTACAATAAAATTCCCAGCGATATTCAAAGTTTGAGCCTGAATAAATTTAAAAATGTTATTAAAGAAAAACTGTATAGTAAAGCTTTTTATAAAATTAAAGACTACTTAGATGATAGTCAGGCTTGGGAGTGAGCCGCTATAATGTCCACACAGGTCATGTTGACATGTTTGTAACACAAGTTACATTTTTATACAATTTGACATGATATACATTAATATCATTCGATATTTTTTTGTTTTCACATATTATTTTTAAAATTGTTAGTTTGAGGACCGTGCGAGAGTTTGCCTAGTCATTTCACTTTTAGTTAATTATATTCTGACAGTGTGAGCATTTGTGTGGCCTACCCAAATGTTCTTTTGGTAGGTATTGTTCGTCGGATCATTCAGCAACAGCCGTCAGCTGAGCTCATTGTAAACTGACACATGCGTGCTGCCATCTGAACAGGTCCGCTCAAACTGCTGTGGTTCTTTCCTCAAAAGACCACTACAGAATAAACTTGCACGGTTCTCCGACATCTTTAATTGATTTTGTCTGGACTTTAAAAGAGACTATGACCTCTGAGTTTGTTTCGGCATTTCTTCTCAGAGTAGTCGGATAGGAAATGCCGGCCTCATCTAGCTATTTGAAATATTGACGTGTAAAAGTGTTATTTTATAATCTATTTACAGAAATAAATATCATTTATCATTTTATCATTTATCATTTATGGTCATGTTATATTTAGTTCTCTAGACCCCCCAGACTGTTTAGAAAGATCTGTAAATGACTGTCCTAATTTTCATGTTACAGAAATAGCATTCTCTCCAAACAACAATGAAGTCCATATCTATCAAAAGGAAGGAAATGATTGGAAGCAAACCAACAACCTGGTGGAGCATGACTTGAAGGTGATGGGCATTGACTGGGCGCCAAACACCAACCGCATTGTCACCTGCTCTGTTGACCGCAATGCTTACGTCTGGACCCAGGGAGACGATGGCAAGTGGACTACAACACTTGTCCTTCTCCGTATCAACCGTGCTGCCACCTGTGTCAAATGGTCACCCATGGAGAACAAGTTTGCTGTTGGTTCTGGAGCCAGGTTAATCTCCATCTGTTATTTTGAAAAAGAAAACAATTGGTGGGTGTCCAAGCATATCAAGAAGCCAATACGCTCAACTGTGACCAGCATTGACTGGCACCCAAACAACATACTGTTGGTTGCTGGCTCAGCTGACTTCAAAGTAAGGGTTTACTCTGCATACATCAAGGATATTGAAGATCAACCTGGACCAAATGTTTGGGGCACCAAGCTTCCTTTGGGACAAATGTTGGCTGAATTCCCCAACTCACCCAATGGTGGTGGATGGGTGCACAGTGTGTCTTTCTCAGCAGATGGGAATAAAGTTGCATGGGTGGGACATGATAGCTCCATAAATGTAGCTGATGCTACTCAAGGGAAAGCTATCATAAAATTGAAGACTGAGTACCTGCCTTTCCTGGGATGCAGTTGGGTAACCAACAACTCCCTGGTTGTGGCAGGACATAGCTGCATTCCTCTAATGTATTGCCATGAAGGTGATCAGATTAAGTTTGTTGCCAAGTTGGATAATACTCAGAGAAAGGAGTCTGGTGGACTGTCTGCCATGAAGAAGTTCCAGTCTCTGGATCGCCAAGCACGCATTGAAACCAATGATACTCTCCTGGATTCTATTCACCAGAACGCTATCACTTCCATCCGCATTTTCGAGGGCACTAAGGCTAACACTCACAAGTTTAGCACCACTGGACTGGATGGACAGTTGGTCATCTGGGACTTGGACTCCTTGGAGAGGTCCATTGAGGGACTGAAGATTGTTTAAATCAGACTTCTGTTAAATTTATGATTTTTATTTTAAGGAATAATAATATAATAATCAGTTTGCGTGCGAGTTCTGAAGTCACTCCAAGAAAAATGATAAAACATGGAAAGCAGTGAGAAAGTAAAAGTTCACAATCACAGTCTGATCAGTCTAGCTAGAAGGAATACCAAGCAATAGTAGCAGTGAGTGAATTCAGCTCCCCAGACAGTAAAAACTTTCAAATATACAGAATAAACTATTATAATTTATAGATACAACTTCTATGCTTTTATAATATACAATTTAAAAATTTAACTTGATAATCAAATCAATAATTTATAATATAAATTAGAAATAAGACTACTACACCCTATAAAATATGATAGATCACTTTTAATACTACTGAAGTACTGATTGCTGTCAATATTACATTAAATTTTAAGGAATCAACCGAAGTATTATTTTTAACATTAACATCAAAGTCATACTTTATCCTAGAGAACTATAAGGCCATATTGTTTGTTAACATTGTGTCGTTATTGGGCGTTGGTGACGATGTTGAAGACGGGCCCGATGCGTATGAACACTCGGCGGAGCACCGACCGCAGCTCGGGCTTCAGGTCGAAGCACGTGATCTCACACAGCAGCGGGTAGTAGCTGGACACGTGAGCCGCAAACTGAAACACGACGACAACTTACTATTTGCATACCGACACAACTATATGTACCTACGCCTACATGTGATGATCTCATTTATGAATACAGATTATCAAACTAAATTGGCTTGCTGTCTACATAATAACTAATCCGTGTTAAGTTGTGTACAGCTTTACTAGCGAGATAATCGCACACTAAATAAGATTTTTGTCTTTAGAAATGTGCGATTAGCAAAGCATTGAGAAAATAAATAGGTACCTATTGCTTTATAACAAGTCCATGTTGATTCACGTGTAATATAATTTATTAGCAGAGTAATTGTGCTCTACAAATTAACATTGACTTTGTAGTGACGAGGTAAAACCTTTACTCAGGTATTTGCACAACTTGTATTATTGCTATAAGTTATGCTGTTGCTTATCAAACAGCAATAACAGCGTATCGATGTCAACATGTAGGTGAAGTGAAGAGGTACATTATTCTAAATAATGCGTGTATGTCTAATAAAAGCGGGTATAGTTCGTAGAGTTTTATGAAATTGATTCCAATAATTATCAATGAATGAGTATTAAATACTTGGCTACTTATTCATTTCTAAATAGGTAAACACGTCGTAATATGACTACCGTATAAAAAAGGATAGATCAAATTTTAAATCCGTATACGACGCATACCTTCTATCATTATCATAACGATAACTGATAGCATCTACAATCTAATTCCATTATTGTTTCGATAAAGTGTAACTGAGTACATATTATGTACAATTTTCCACTAATTTGTACTTACTCTTTCGTCAGGCATCTTCAGTATTCTTGTGAGAATCAACAGCAGTATGGACGTCCATGCGTCTCTGTGTGCTTCGCTCGTCACCCCAGCAAAGTATTCTAAAGCTTCGCAACAAATGGTGATGAGACTCTTCTGTACCGCAGGCCAGTGGTCCCGCCGCGTCTCATCACTGTACATCTTGAACAGTATCCGCAGCACGCACGCCAACGACTGCGTCTCTTGTTTCAACATGTTCGGCTTCACCGAACCCTTGAAATTAGCTTTCCACAACACATTCCTTTGCGTGTTATTAGTGTTAAATGTTTTAGCAAAGCGATGACTGCACATGAGGCATTCTACTAGTCGGAGTAGATGTGGCGAACTAAGCAATCTATACATTCCCTGTTCTTCACGCTGACATTCCTGCTCGGTGCCGGGAGTGCCGCCAGTCAGCTCTGCGGCCGCTAGCGCCAGTGTCTCGGCGTCTTCCTTCCGCGACGTGGCGGGGTAGAAGACGATGTTATCGATCGTTTGTATCAGCTCCAACTGTACGACGCATTTGATGAGGAGGCTGTTGAATACTCGGTTGGATGACTTGATTTCGTCCCCTCCCTGGGGTTTCTTTAAGATGCCATGTCGGACTTGAGGCTGGTCGCTCTCGTCGTTGTCATCAGGTTTCCAGGTCAGCAATGTGGTGGGCAGCGTGCTGTTAAAGATGTCCAACATTATCTGACATGTTTTGCTCCAAGTATCCTCGTTGAACTTTGTTCCGTTGGATATGACTAGATTCTCCAAGCAGTTGGTGCCGGAGCGTGCGAGCTGTTCATTGTCCTGCTGCACGCACCAGTGCAGCTGCGCGTACAGTTGCTCTAACAATAGAGAACCGAGAATGTCAAAGTATTGCGTGAAGACGTCGACGATGGCGTACAACGCATGGTTGCAGGTTGTAGTCATCCACTCGTTCTTCTCCAACTGATGCTCGGGTAGCTTCATATTGTCAAAGATTCTGAATAATATATTAAATAGGTCTCTCCACCAATGTGGACGGAATGATTCACCATGAGTTTTAATAATCTCAAACAGGACCGTGAGTCCTCGTGTGCGTACGTCGAGCTTGCAGCGACTGACGACACACGATAACGAAAAGAGCAGTGGAAACCACCCTCTTAACCATACTCTGTCGACTTCTGGAGCGCCCGGCTCGCCTTCAAGCCCCGCGTGCTCCGCGAACAGCTGCGGTGACGCGCCCACTGCGGTCGCACAAGACCTCACCAGTCTTATGGCCTCCATTGAAGTGTCGGGGAACTTTGCATTACATGCAAATTCTGATAGGCATTTCACTGCATCTTGGAAGGAGTCTATCATCGCTGGGAATTGTTTTTCATATAACTCATTTATAATTTTGCCGGTAGTCTGGAATGCTAAGTCAACAATTGCTTCATCTTGATCGCTTGCAGCAAGATGGAATACCGAGAATATATTTTTCCAACCGGATTTTATATTGGATGCTTGAGAGTTTACCATCTGTGCGATACAACGAACTACCATATCTCTTATAGTAGGAGAGCTATTTTTCTTCATGATGTGCTCAAACGGTCTCAAGAAGTCCTTTTGGAATTTGAAATTGGCGAACTCTCCTTTTTCGATAAACTTCATTGATAGTTGTCTCAAGGAATCCACTGCGAAGAATGCTATATCTTCGTTACTGCTGCAACCCACTTTGTTGAAATGATCACCCAGCACTTGCCATATTCGAGACCACTGCAGCCTGATACGACCCATGTTGTAGTACGAAATTTCGACTATCTTCTGCAGTGAAAACATTCGAGGATTAGTCGGATGGCTCAGCTCATCCAAAGACACTTGACATAACGCTTTGACGAAGTCTACAATGGCATCACCATCAAGTCTTGTGGATCCTGTGAATATTCTATCTACTGCTACGACTACACTTTGAGAGCTTGTCTCTCCGATGTGTTCTTTGACGCTAGGATCTAATGACATTAGACTAAACTTCAATGAATCTGGTTGAGGTTTTATGCCAGATCCTGATAGGAACTGCGGCCGCACTCCAGTTCCTATAAGTTGTGCCAGTTCTAACTGAGAAATGCATTTAACGACATCCAACCAACTCGTTCCCAAGTAGTTACCATCAGTATGTGCGACAGTAATCAACGTCTTTATGGTATCAATGTTCTTAGCCTTCATTTCTGTGATAGGCGAGTTAGCTGTGAGTAGAGTGAAGCGCGCAAGAGCCTGTACGTATGCGTCTCTTTCAAGTGACATGTGGAAAATGCACGCAATGCGGATGGCGCACCTAATACCGTCTAAGCAAAGTGATGCGATTTCAGGATCATCACAGTCTTGCAATCCCACTGAGAACGCAGCAAGGAAGGGCGTCCAAGCCATTTTAAACATAGGACGAACGTGTTCGACGTGCTTGGCGGTCGTGAATGGAGTTTGAACATGTGACACAGATTCCATTAAGTTCTTCGCAGCTGTCGATATTAAGTCCATCTCCATGTTCCAAATTAGCTTTCGCTTTTTCTCGTTGGCGATCATATGTTTTCCTGGTTTAGAAGAACTCTTCATCTTGATCTCGTGACCGGCGATTTCATCGTATATCTGTGACAAATATTCACGTGGAAGGTCATTGTTGTCACTTATGCCACTATTCATCTTGATATATTGTTCTTTTGTCATTTTATTCTTAACTTGAGGCGAATGTAAATCTGTTGTGAGCATTATTATGGAAAACGCTAGTACGTAAACAGTATCCGCGCTCGTGAATAATGTGTTGTTCGGATTGCATTCACAGTAGCGTGACGCAAACTTCTCCATTAATCTGTCAATCTTTTGGGCCTCACCAGGAAGTCTGAATCCTTCTAAGAAATAACGTAACGCAGCAACAATATCCATGTTAGCGAAATTCATTGAATCTACGTAAGAGTACATAACTTCCCTAGAATGATCCTCGTTCTCGCCCAAATACTCGCCAATAAATGTTTTATCAAGTCTTTCGTCCGTTAATAGCCATTCAGCGACGTCTTTAGTCGACGCACCCAAGAGCCCTTGCTCTTGTAAGAAAGCAATTCCACGTTTTGGTTTCCTGTTGAATAAATCAATTCCTGTTTCCCAAACTTCCTTCTGTTGTTTCAATACTTCAAATTGTTCTGGAGAATCTAATGTCTCTCTGTTACCAATATTGCTGGACCCTGTTGAGACTAGACTTAGACTAGATCCTCCGTGAGATTTCATACTGTGGTGGTCATGATCTTCTTTTGCTGTTCTTTCTCCCAAAGTAGTTTGAAGGTTAGGATTTATATAAAGTTCTTTACTCCATTCTACCATACATTTTAATATGGACACTAGACATTCGAGTCCACGAATACGCATGGATTTCTCCTGATTAGGCGTAGCGCCTAATTCGAGAGCTTGCCTTCCTTGGGCGATCTTAGAAACATCATTTACCAAGCGTTGGAATAAATTAGCTGCTGATAAATCACAATCATAGTTGACATAGATGTCAACGACGCTTTGTGCGTCTCCACAGATTCTGGTCAGTGCTTGTATGACCATCCATTTGTGCTCGAAGGACGAGCTTGATGTCTCCAAAATGTTCATAAAGATTTCTTTGAAGAAAACTTCAATTTGCTTCTTTAGATGTACCTTGAAGTTTTGTAATAGAGCTAAGAAGATAGCTAAGGAGAGTTCAAATACTTCTGGAACTGAACTGACGCCATTCTTTGAAAGAGCCACGCAAAGATATTGCTTGATGGCTGTAATGAACATCTCATTGTTCCTGAATACTGGACCAGCATTTTGTAAGATAGATAATAGAAGATGAAGAGAAAGAATTTTAGATCTTAACTCATGTGACTTAGGGTCTGGAGTTCCCTCAGGTAGGGGCTTCATTGAAAGTTTGCATAGAGCTCTAAATACTAGGAAAGCGTCCTTCTGTAACACATGCGTGAATTTTGCTGTTACTGAGTTGTCATTTTCTGATGCAACATCCACACTTTCTTGTGATGGTATCCTTGTCATAGTGTTTTCGGTCGGCACCTGTCCATTGCTTTCTTGTGACACACTCCCACTATCTTGTGAATCAGACGGGTTTTCATTGTTATCAGGTGTATTAGTCACATCTTCTTCAGATGATTTTTTAGACGCAATACTTATGGCATTATCTATAACTGAATCTACAATTTGTTTAGCAATAATTTTAGCTTCTAATACTTCATCGATTTCCTCGTGTGGTGTCTCTTCTCCTTCTTTTACTTCTTCATTCCCATTGGTAGGTGTTTCTTCAGAGACAACATTGCCATTAGGGATTTTGTGTGGTATTTCTGTTACAGCATGGTTATTACCATTGTCATTCGTTTCGGATTCTAGGGCCTGATTCTCCATTTTCGTGAATATAACGTTAAGCATCTGTGTTAAGGTTGCTCTCGCTGTGGTTTGATTGATGAGGTTTTTACTCGCAAGGTAGATGTTGTAACATGTTCTGACAGCGAGGAGTACTGTGCCTTCGTGAACTTCGACATGTTGACTTGTGATTACTGTTAGTAGAGCTTTTATTATTTGCAGTTGGACTCCCTCATCTGTTTGTGGTCCTGTGAAACAGCTGCAGATAGTTTCCACAATTCTGTCAATTAGGAGTTTCCTTGGAGTTGTCGAGTCTGGAATGTTACCAGTGAGATGCCCATAAGCTATAAGTTTTTGCAGGCAGTCCAAAGCTGTGACAACTATCCTGGATGCTTTACTCTGGCACGCCAATTCAAATGGCAAGAAATATTTCTCTGCAGTAATAATGTTTGAAGCATCATTTTTGGGTAGTGGTAGAGTCCCTGATGTAGGACTTTCTGACGATTCAGGCTGTCCTCCATTTTTCAATTCAGTTTTGATTTCCTCTGTAAACAAAAACAAAGTTATTGAATAAGTAACACAGCTAAAACGATAACAATATTCAGATTAAAATAAAAACATTTATTGACAAGTTCTTATCAGAAACTGAAACAGGCTATGTCCCTAATTTTTTGACTGATAATAATTTTAGATGTGTAACAGGATAAGCAAATGGTTTGTTCAAATATTCACTTCAACACAAATTATAACAATAATTATGTTAGTGAATAAAACAGCACAGATGAATAAATATATTGGAGCATTATTAATATGTAAAGGACCTTCACAATATTGACCTCTAAAACATGCCTCCATATATAGACAATACAACCTCCTTGTTAGCGTTGAGGTTGCAAGCATTGAGTAATTGGATTGAAGTATTTTAGCATTAAATAGAAAAGGTAAGAGAGCAACATTTTAAGTTAAAATATAAAAAAACTTAATATGTTTAACTTCAGTGTGGAGATATAACAAAACTTGTTTGGCTTCCTCAAAGTATATGGAAAGTTTTCAACATTTTAATCTTTTAGTCAAGTGAAAGAAAATATGATTATAATAATGTGTGTACTGAATACAATTCTGTATTATCTCTGAGATGCTATCTTAACAGGAAAATGTTAGGAAAAATCTCTCAAGTTTCAGAAATATAAGAAAATTTTATTTATATTTTCCTTGATGACTGAATCAGAGATATATTTTGTAATGTTGAGTTTTTATACATTGAAAACGAAATATACGGAAATGTCCATAATAATAGACATAATCAAATTTAAAATCAAAAGGAAAACTGAAACAAATACTCTGGTTAATTAATTATTATGTATGTGTGTGTCAGTAACAATTTTTCTTTCATATTTCTTCAATGATACTAGTAATTATAAGCAATAATAAAATTGCATATAACACTAAAATTGCTAACAATATTCCTATAAAACAATGCACTAAAGAACCAAATAATTGCAATACAATGTATACTGTTATATAAGCTCGATTAACATAAATTTTAATGGCGCTGTTTCCTACTAGCTATAGACTTAAAATATAAATGAAGCCATGCATGTTTGGTGTGTATATACATAATATAGTACTTACAATCCTACCGTAGCACAATACCATAGTACACAGGAAGTGTGAATGCATACTAAGTGTGTTATTGAATGGCACACAGAATAGGCAACTAGGATATAAGTACTTAAGTACTATTGTTATTTCTAACACACACACTATATATTATTTTAGTATTGATCTGCTATTTTTAGATTTCGTTAGGATTCCTATGGTGCCTACACTGAGATTATAAGTTTTGGTTGTAGTAAACATTTGAAATGAACAATCAAATCGATACATGATACATTTTAACTATATTGTTATAGTTGTATGTTGTTATCACAAGTAGGTATGATGTAATGTATGTACTTATAAGACTTCACACCAACACTTAAGCTCACCCAACATTAGTAACAGGTATTTGTTAGTGAACATTGTTCATATTTTATACTATACACAAGCATACTGGGTCAACTACAAATTATACACATTATTGGTTTCACACACACCACCGACATTCGATCCACTGCCTACCTCGACTCGATACTGTGACGAAAACACTTCACAAGAATCTATGATAACGTAAAGTAGGTTTCGACTTTTAAAACCAAGGTCAATACATTCACTATCTAATAAATTATCAATAACAATAAAACTATCGCATCGGACATCCTAACTTAATTAGTGACAGGTGATAAATACATGTATTATATGAAATATAGAACATATTATGTTATCCCAAAGCTGGAAATGTCAGCAGGTCTTACCTAAAGCGACTTCGCACGACTTTTTCAATTGGCTGTGGTAGGACCTTTTTATGTCCTTATCAGCCAATATCTTTTCTAAAGCTCTGACTATAAACATTTCTTTAGTTTTCAAGTTGGTTTGCATCGTTATTTCATAAGTTGATCACTCCATTCGTTCCTTTCGGAACCGACTTAGTTGCACGGTGGTTTTATATTCATTTATATTACTTAATGAGGCACTGTTATATTGTTATCGTATTATTGTGTACTCGTATTGATGTAGCACAAATAGAACATCACAAAACTTTATGGAACTATGGATTTTTGTGAAATCATTTCTGCGAGACGGAGATTTCTTTCTACGATTCACACCTCATCACAAACATGTCAATTATAAAGCTGCGTTCATAAATATCACTATTGTGCCTAATACAGAATTATATGAGGTTTTTAATTAAAATCAATTTGATACTTTTTAAGGTAAGGTAAGGCTTTTTTTAAACAAAATATTAAATCAGAAGAAATATTTACTTTGGGTCTTTTAGGTAATTTTGTTATGATATTCAATGATAATATATTGTTATTTTGATGCGTTCATATTTAATGGTATCCATTCCATAGTTTTTAGGTATTGTACAATTTGATAAAGTCAATCAATACAAAAAATTAAGGATTTTTTAAAGAAAAAAGTAGTTTTGTCAATTACCATGTAATTAATAAACTCAGTTACTAAATTAAATAAGTTTTATTTTATTTTTTGATTCCATCACGTTTAGTTTTACCTCGAATATTGTGTGTAATGTCAAACTGACAAAGCAACTCGCAGACTCGTAGTCAATTGTCATTTTTAATCTGCTTTGTCGCTGACGGCAGGAGTCCTTTGCGGTTAACCCGCTATATTTTCGTTAACACAGTGTTATTCTTCATAAAAGAAGATCACCTTTTATTTTATTTTGTTATTCTAAATTAGCCAACAAAATTGCTTCCACAATGACAGTGACGCGGGTGGCGGAGTCCCGCACCGAGTTTAAATTAAAGAGCTTACCAGACGATGCTATATCGAGCGTTAAATTTGCTCCAAAATCCAATCAATTCTTGCTGGTGTCCTCATGGGACTGTTCTGTGAGGCTGTACGATGTCACATCGAATACGGAGCGTCATAAATACAACCATGAACTGCCCGTCCTGGACGTCTGTTTTCGGGTAAGTGTTCAGTTGTTTTCATTAGTTTGGTTACTAGGTAGTGTCGAAACAGTAGTTGTAATTAATTAAAACACTGATAGTTACGTGTTTCCAGGTATTATTGTAATTGGAATGGTTTTACAAGTGAATAATAGGTACTATGTTTGTTTATTCCAGGATGCTGTTCATACATACAGCGGTGGGTTAGATCAGACTCTTAAAATGTATGATTTGAATGCAAGTATGGAAACTATACTGGGGGAACATAAAGGTGCAATCCGATGTGTGGAGTTTGCATCCGAAGTGAATGCCGTCCTCACTGGTAGTTGGGACGGCACTGTCAAAATGTGGGACAGCCGTGTGCCCAACTGCGTTGGAACTTATAACCAGGGAAATGAGAGGGTAAGTTATAAAATAATATCCTCATTTGAATGAAAAAGTTTTAAGTTTTACACAAGAAAAGAAATAATTTTAGTTCCAGTAGCAAAACTATTAAATTCTCTACTGTTGTTTGATTTTATCTTTTGCAAGTTAAAATAACAAGGTATTAAATTATTTATAAACCTTCTTCCAGGTATACACAATGAGTATAGTGGGCGAGAAGTTTGTAGTTGGCACATCTGGTCGCAAAATCTTTGTATGGGACGTAAGGAACATGGGACACGTAAACCAAAGACGGGAATCCTCCCTTAAGTACCAGACAAGGTGTATCCGAGTGTTCCCTAACAAGCAGGGTTACGTCCTGAGCTCCATTGAGGGTAGGGTAGCCGTGGAGTATCTGGACAGTAATCCTGAGGTTCAAAAGAAGAAATATGCATTCAAGTGTCATCGGATCAAGGATGGCGGTAAATATTATTGATTTATATTCCTCCTACTTACTGAAATCCTATGAGATTTTGTGTACAGTATGATTCGCGTTTTCACTATTCGCGGATTGAAAAATTGCGACCCAATTCCCATATTCGCGGTCTAAAATTTCTTTATTCGCGGATCGATTTTGTATTTAAGTAAATATTGAATCTCTTCAATCTAAATCTTAATTTCATCTCAATCCTTTAAGCTGTTTTTATGTGAAGTAAGTAACAAACAAATACATAGTTTCGCATTTATATTATGGTAGGATGTAAATAACATACAACTAGCTAGTTTTCAAATAGTAATAAAATCAAAAATGTTGTTCCTTACAGGTCTAGAAAAAATCTACCCAGTGAATGCAATCAGCTTCCATTCTGTGTACAATACATTTGCAACTGGCGGCTCAGATGGTTACGTCAACATCTGGGACGGTTTCAACAAGAAGAGGCTGTGTCAATTCCATAGATACAACACGGCCGTCTCATCTCTAAGCTTCTCCCACGATGGATCCGCACTAGCCATTGCTTGTTCCCAGCTTGATGAAACACAAATAGAGGACCCGAAACCAGAAGATACTATCTACATTCGATACGTAACAGACCAAGAAACTAAACCGAAATGAGAAGTGGACTATGCCCGGCTGACATCGTACTAAATGGCTGTATCCAGACAGTGTAGCTTAAGATACGGGTGAAATTGGACTCCTGAACACTGACTGACGATTTCAACGAATGATTCATTTCCATGTTGAGGAGCAAGACATTTCAAGATTGTTGTGGTGTTGTGAAATTTTTCCCTCTATCCTTAGGATTCCAATTGCCCCAATTTGTTAGCGCTTTCGCACACAAATCATGGTATTCTTAAGACAATTGATTATCATAATGACAATAAACATCTGATACGGTACTATGTTGTGTGCGAAAGGGTTTATTCGCTTATTAGATGTTGAGACTTTAATAAATTGCATCATAGGCTTGTCATTGTTATTTAGCGCTTGTTCGAATGAATTGCATGTTTTATAATAATGTGTTCAATCCTGTGTACCTAAGAAACCAGAATGTCTAGTAATAGTGTTGGTTTTGTAAATAGCATATTTGTTCAATGAAGTACTGGATATAAAGCCATTTACCGCTCAGCCGGGTAACAAGATCTTTTGTGAATATACTTCACAGTTCAATTAGAATAAATTTTAGTTGTAAGTGAATAATAAAAAATAATTAAGTTTTAATACAGCGTTGTTTCATTCTCTTATTATTTCAGTACTTATACGCCAAAGGGTGTGACGTTTTATAAGCCGTTGCGTGTTGTTAGCTTATCGGCATTCAACACCTCCAATTAAGATCATATCTCAAGGAAAAACGAAAAAAATAACATGATTTGGATTTACAATACAATGTTTTTACCTTTTTTTCTGTACGCTTACAAACGATTTTCCTTTTGTAACGGAGCGCCTGAATAAAAAATAAAAGCAGCACTTCTCATATCCACTGTTTGCATTGAGTCACAAAATGTCTTTGTATCTCGAACAAAAGTTACCTTTTATCAGCAAACTCAGTGTGAAGGAATGTGCACGCCATATAAGTGCATATTAAAAGCATACTGCATTGCTTTGAATTAACACATTCGCGAATACACAAGACGTGTGCGTCCGCTGTGTTTCGCAATTAAAATTTAAGAGCATGAATACTGCTTTCTTCTGCTAAAGCTTTAACTCTTGTGCTTATAGGAAAAAAGGTTATTTTACAGTGGTTTACTGATAGAGTTATGTTTGCCAGTGTGAATGCTCGGCCAGTCCAAATTGGCGCTCAAACAAAGCTAATGTTTGCGACCACCTAAAGGTTTCTTAGAAGATGTTATTATAAACGTTTGGTGCGTCAAACCAAACGAGTGTTAGTTGTTTACAGAGCACGTTTACTGCAGTTGTAATTATATTCTAGCATGCCTCCGTATACCTGTTAATTGAGGAAGTGTGGAGCTAATACGGTACTTGGATCATATGTTTGTTTAAACACGGATTTCTTGACGTTTCTCCTCTTTGTTAAGTTTTAATAAGACGTTGGTGTGATGTAAATTAACTCGTTGCTTTATTAACTCACTAATTATTCAGCTATAAAGATATTGCGTTAGGAAAGTTGTAGCTGTTCGGCTGTTTGGGTGGATAAATAGAAATTATAGGCTTGGCATTTATAGTGTTTGCGTAGCAGTTAATTTGTTTAAGAAATAGGCAGAGAGAATTGCAGTTTTAACGAAGGTTAGGCCAATATTGTGTGTTAGCTAAAGTTACCTAAGTACCTGATTATTTTCACTAAATTATAGGTACCTTAATTGGTAATATTTTGTATCTTATCTACAACTGTTTGCGATAGTAACCAAAAGTTTTACTTTTGTAAGTTCGGTGGGTAGGTTAATTACCTACCTACTTAATAAAAATACGAAAAAATCAAGGTAGTGACAACGTTAATAAAAAAGCAGAATGTCATCCATATTTCGGTCACAAAATGTCGTGTGATTAAGTAATTAGTATCATTTATAAAACCGCGCCCAGCGTGGCAGCGAGTCGCGAAAATATTACGGTATTATGATTAATTTCATACACAGTGCTAATCAGGTAGGTAGGCACGTATTAAAGCGTACAGGTGGTCACGTATCTGCCTAAATCAATAACATGTCTATTAAGCTAAGAAGCTGATTGGAGGCTAAACCTGAATCTTTAATTACGAAGACACTTCTATTAAATACGTGTACCCATTTGTAGGTAATTATTTTTGTTGACAATGTCACAATTTTTATTATTTAAGTATATGTATATGCGACTACCTAGAGTAGCTTAAAAAGCCGTATGTCCTACAGAAAACACGGTTTCGGTTTCACGTCTGCCTACGACGACACCTAGATCATAACTTTCAGGAATTACAGACTCTGGCAAAGAATTCCAGTCCTTAGCAGTTCACACAAGGAAACTTGGGTGGGATATCGACCATGAAGCGGTGGAGCTTCGCCGATTGTCTTGTGGTACGATGGTGGAAAGGACTAGGTGGGACTCTTCCGCACAATCACCGAAATGTGTCCAGAAGTTCCCATGTAAGTAACCGGTGAAAATATGTAATTTCCATAGATAAAAAATAGCCGCCATTTTTCCGTTAGGCATGTGGTCTATTCTGTATTGCGTATTATGTGTGGGCGGTTGACCTGTGACTCGGCGATGTAAGCTCTTCACATCTACTCTACTGTTCCAAGATAAAGCATTCTTTATTATCCATTTATAAATAATAAATGTCGATAAAAATGTTGGTAGGCTTGGGAATTTAACAGGTTAGGTTTATAGCCAAAGTTTGTAGTTAAATATGAAGTCTTCAGCTGTTAAGTAAAGGATATAACACTGAAAGTATTACTGAAAATAATTAAACGTTAAAGTTTACTTAGCAATACAACGTAATTTCCTTTTTTATTATTTAACAAATATTTAAATTCACTCGTTAAAGCAAAAACTTTTCTGTTGTATTTTTTATTCTCATCTTTACTCGTTTATAAGTTACCTAAAATACCTAGAGAGCTTTCCGTCAAAACATTCAATTTCTGTAACCCTTTAATTACTGTGTGGATTAATCAGTGACCCGGGTCACTCGTTGTCAAAGGAGGCTCAACATCTTAATTAGTGTTACACGATTAGTAACATGTTAGTAATTACATAGCCAACGTTTTGCTATCTTATGTACTCGCATTAACCCATGGCCTGTTTCTGTTAAATGTCATATACTTAATGGTAGGGGTTAAGATCCTTAGTAGTAATTTAAATAATGTCATCATATTACCTATGTATTATTAGTTAGTCTTGTAGTAACACAATATATTTGACATCAACCTTTTTCTTCCTATCGTCCGAGTCGTTACAGTTACGCTCGTGGATAAAGCTAAATCATAACTGCGATTTCTACACCCTCTGTCAAGTATGGAGTTTATAGTAAACCATTAGAGGATAGAGGGCGCCTTAGACGGACATATAGAGAGCAGATTGCCGATATATTAAATAAGGGCCAAATTAAAAGTACCGCCGACGAGCTTGCATGAAAAGACATGGCTGTTGGTGAAGCGAAAGAGGTATGTAAGATTCGTAGCAATTGGCGTTCTATTCTCTCTGTCAACCCATAGGAGACAGGTGTGAGTTTATGCATGTATGTTTGTATGTATGTAGTAAACCATTATGGGAGTCAAGCTCATACTATGAGCTCATAATCCTTCAGCGGGCAGTCAGGGGTTGTTAATGCGAATAATAATATTTATTCATATCATCGCTACTGTAGCTACCAAACCAAACATTATCATTATAAAATAAATACACATCAGATCAGTCGCTTTTTAGTGGTCACAACTTTTAACGAAAAACACTCTTACCACTGAAATAATAAAGACGCAATTTGGTAACTGGTTTTATTACTCGTATCCTATTTACTAGAAAACCTATCGAAGTACTTAGTATAGGTAAGTAGCATGTTAATTGAAAGACATTAGGTTTATAAATGCGTCACTGTCTGAGTGCTTATCTTCATTAGAGCTAACACCTATATCATGATAACTAGGGGTGTGGGCGAAATTATTAAGTGGAGGTCGGAGTGTGAGAAATTCCTGCAAACAGAGGTAGGTGATCCATTACCAGCATCAGCTTATTTTTGTGCTTGTATTTACGCAGGTGGTAAAATCGAGGCCAAAATATTACTGGGCCTTTTTTCGGTTTTTAGAATTTTTCTCAGTAGTAGCACGTAGTTTGGAATTGTGCCTGTATACAGCAATAGGCCTCTATTAGTAGTAGCACGTAGTTTGGAATTGTACTCGTATACAGCAATAGGCCTCTATTAGAGGGACTTATAAATACAAATCGTGAAAAGTGGGTGCACATAACAGTGGCATTAAGGATTGGGGTGAAATTTGGAATAGGAGTACCGTAGGTAGAATATGATCTGAAATAACACGTAGGCAAATATCTCACGAGAACGCAGGTGAAGTCCCTGTCATAAGCTAGTTATGAATAATTCTCAAAAAAGACCTCATCAACATTTCTTTTGGACCGTATCTGAGTAAATATTGTAAAACGCTTTAGACTACAAAATTCTTGTGTTTTTGTAGGAAGCCGTACCTATGACCTTTAGGATCATTAGATAATAAACCACTTGGCACTGCTGACCGTATAATGTTCACAGATCTGTGCCAATATTTGCACGCGGTCGGTGCGCAAGCGCAAGTGCTTTGTTTTTTGGTTGTATTACATAATTGTTTGAGTTTGTCCGGTCTGCAGGATATTTTGAATTATTCTTAATTATGGTCGTATCGCTGTTGAATTAACGTGCCGTTAGGTTTGTGTTCCTTGCTTAATGAGCTCTATTGTTTATTTTAGAATAAATATTATCGCTAGATGGTGCTAATGTAGCGTTACCTAAGTCTTGGTTAATCATTATTTCTCCAAAGCTATCTAAAGCTCGCAGTGGTGTATTAATGCTGTACCCTTAGTACGAGTTTGCTTTACGTTTAACGAGATTATTTGGCGCTCTCATTAGTTGGTTCATTCGCGTCTGCCAATCAGGGCGCCGAACGAGCTGTAGTTTCGTTTTCGTCCAACGTAAAACAAACTCATAATAAGGGTACTGGAGCCTTTACTGAAGTCGCTAAAATCTGACATGGTTTTAAAAAATTCTGTCACTAGTACCACTATTAAAGAAGATGATTCACAAATCTCGTCAATGGAAAAACACTCAAAATTTCCCTTTAGACTTCGTAATCATGAAGTAATCAATTCAACAAACAGTGTTAATGTATTCTTATGGTTCCTACCGTAACCGTAAGTACTCGAGTCGAGTCCTCTGTCCGAATATTGTTGTAACATCACAAATTATCTCACAATGCAGAGACAAGCTAGAGTAGAGACAAAAACAACAATGGCTCATAACTTGAGAGGTAGGGTGGCCAGTGTGTGTGTTTTATTGGGACTCTTTTTTAATGTGTATGATTTGAATGGATACTTGAATGGTACCTATTGCTATTGCCGACCAAATCTAGATTTTTTTTTATATCATAATTTTTGACGTGGTAATGTGCTCTTTTGTAGCCCATTTACAAAAATAGATTTATTTCATTTCATTGCTAGGTGACTTGTTAGAGCTGAAAATAATTACCTATTTCAAATGGCTAGCATGCTTAGCAGTTAGTATTCTCTCTTAACCGCTTCATGTAATGTTGACAGTAGTATATCTGTGCAAAAAACTTTCAGTAAATGATATGGATTGGTTAATAGTGGAGAGTATTTTGGCTTAGCTATTTCGTATGAGACAGGACAGACCATTGAAACGCATGTAGGCGCAATTATGGCTTTGAAAAGTCCTATAGAATTCCAAAGTATGGCTACAGTATGAAGCTCAGTCGAGTCCAGTCATCGCGCCTGGGAATCGCACTTATTACTCGCACCCGATCTTCAACGGACACTTGTGGATCTCGAAACACAGGCCGGTGTCGAATCGGCCACTCGTCCAACTTTCCCATCTCTAGAGCCCTCCACAACGTTCATATCTAATGAATACTTACAAAATAAATATGATAACAATTGTTTTATAAAATGGTACACTTTCACGCGTGGGCGTAACAAAAATAAAGGCTGAAGTACACTGTCGGGTCATTGTTGGTTGATGCGAAAGTATTGCTTTTTTAATTTCAAGTAGCGTTTAGTTAAAGCGTGGGTGTACAGGATTTTAAGCTTGCTCTTGAAACATTAGCGACGATTTGAACGAATAAACTTGTCATGTTTAATAATTGCAAGAAAAGATATGTTTCATAATTATTTGTATGTCAAACAAGCCAGTCTAGGTTGTGGTAATTAAGTGGCCATTGGTCATCGGTTAGGATAGTTCTAAACCGCAAAGCCTCGGGCGGTGTGCCTGTAAGCTCGTAACCTCTCGCCCCCAGTCATAGTTCAGACCACAAAGAGCGAAAGCGCGTGGGTTGTGGTCACCTTCTCTTGAGGAACTGCAGGCGGAGAGTGAGATGTTTAAACTCATAATTTAAATTTCGAAGACTTGTTAAGACCTCTAAATATATCTGGCTGAAAATTTCAATGCAAACCTCTTTGGACTATTGGTGCGGTAGACCTTGTAATCTGTTAGCTAAGTAATACAAAAACAAATGTCTTCACAGTGTAATGAATGCTACTTCTTTCAAGTTACTTTCATTGACATCTCCCACCAAAAGATCTGCTCTAGACAAATTATCTAACCATAACTTCAGTAGACATCGACATAGACCAGCTACTTCAAACTGAAATATCGTTCAGCAATAAATAACTGAGCTGTCACATCACAAATACTGAATAATATGTCCCGTTGTATACCAACAATAAAACGCTTTCTCACGTCCATTGACAAATAGCGAGTGAATTAATACCAACTCGCTTTTGTACGAATAAATCAAATGTTGAGCGGCGCGCGGCAGGTTGTTTTGACCGCTATAAATTACCACGTAACCGATGCAGTCACATCAACCCTTAACTCAACGTGATAAAGTTCAATTTAATTTTTATACCGATACTTTGTTGTGTTATCTGCTACGTTACTTATGCTTTAGCGATAGTCTTTATTTTTAAGGGGTTAGAGGATGTTTTTCTTTGTGTTGGTCAAATGGATTTGTTTTATAGTGTTAAATGTACGCGTTCGTAGGAGGATGTTATTGCTCAGTGTCTTCGGCAGCGGGTAGGGATGGGAGCTTATTGGTAAGGTGATTTACTTAAGCAGTTGTTGCGAAGATGATATATTTAAGCCTAATGATATGTGGGGTGTTCTGGTCACAATATAATTCATTCATGTTATATTTATAAAGTTCCTCTTGTTGTAATAACACGAGGAGTTGGTTCAGTCAGTTTTTAAGGGAAATTATTTTAGAAAGTTGATACGTTTCATGTTTTTTTCACTTTAATGATAAATATTTTCTACGTGATTTATTTTTATACTTTTTGCTAATTATTACAATCACTGAAAACTACATAAATTCGAATCTGACCTTAATAAATAAACTCACTCACACTCATTTACTAATTACTATTTTACTTACACAACGACAAATTATACAGCCATC
This sequence comes from Spodoptera frugiperda, assembly GCF_023101765.2. Lineage (NCBI taxonomy): Eukaryota > Metazoa > Arthropoda > Insecta > Lepidoptera > Noctuidae > Spodoptera > Spodoptera frugiperda. The sequence continues at coordinate 12,088,628 of NC_064215.1, read as the reverse complement.
TTTTTTATTAGCAACTAACTAATTAGCACACCCCTACCGTCCGCACAGGGTGTCCCCTAGACTAATGCGTCGGGAGTGCAACAAGTGGTGTGCACAATTACCGGCGCACTAACTGCAGTTGGGGGCTAATCGTCTCAATAATTTGACGTATTGGGTGGTCAGCAGACCGATCGCCATTATTAATAAGAAAATCTATACTTTATAACCATCTAACTATTGCAACTTGCAACTATGTAGAATAGATTATTTTATACTAGTTTGTAATGTGTTGTAATTGCAAGGAGTTTATCTTCATTGCTCTATAATAAATTTTTATTTATCTTGCTCATGACGGGACATTGTCGTTAATGTGTGTAAGTTATTTTATGCTGATACGGTGTACTTTGCAATTAAGTGCTTTTCTTATTGTGGATTTACTTAGTATAAAGAATACTCTCATTAGGATTTTCTGCATGTGTTTTCTACATATTCTTTTATATCACAATGTTCACTTACTATTAAACCTAAATGCAAAAAACCTATTGCGGATGTCACGTGTAAGAATCGAACTCGAACCTCTCATCAGGCCAATAGGTTTATCGATTAAGTTTAAGTCAACAGTCAATAGAATATTCTTTACATATCATCTGACATATGTCAGAAAACATCATCATTTCATCTGTCATAAAGTCGGTAACCGCAGTAAGAGGATCAACGTTCAAATAAAAGTGATATGGCCAGTAAAATGAGTGAAGCACCTCTTGACATTACCACTATATTGGCTGGTTCTAGGAAACCCCGGCAGATCACGGAAGCGCATATTAAGGCCGATCTCGGATCGTGAACTTTTCAATATTTGTGAAGTCCGATGTGCAAACAGATAAAACTTTATTAGACGCGATGTATAGGTGGGTTAGGTGACATTTTACTGTAATGGCGACCATAAACCGTCCACCTGTGACATGTGAGCTCTAATTAGTTTTATAGCACCGGTGACATCACTAGATATTGATGCCATAAACAATATTAATTCAATTTGTGTGTTTGAATTTCGAACTGTTTTGTTTCTTTTTCGTTGGCTTTCTTTTTTTTTTGTATTTGAAACTCTTTTAATTTATCTATGTGTCGTAAAGTGTCGTTTTATTGCGGATTGTGATACATTAGAATCTATTTTTTTAGGCTGCACGATATCATTTATACTAGTCATTGTGGTCAAACTTAAATCATTATATTAGTCACACTAAAATCTTATGTCACTGATGAAAAGTTTGGGGTTGAATCATCAACAGACACAAAAAAAGATTAATTATATCAACACATATAAATACTTTTTCATAGAAATGGTCTTAGAACATGACGTTGGTTACTGGCCTTTGACATGGCTTAGATTCTAGTCATCTGCATATTTTAACACTTGAATGCTGAGCGAAAATTAAATGGCGATGGCAGTGCCATTACGACCGCACGGATGCAAGGATGGAGTAAACACGTCAATAAAATGGTTAGCACTCACACGACACATTCTCATTGAATTAGAATCACAATTAAATGTTTCATTAACATTGAATTTGTTATGAAGAAACTATGAGTAAAGCTGCTTTCTGCTAATTTACTTCATATTGCTTTATAGTTAGCAGTTTTTCTGCGTGACAATAAAAAAATTGAGGACGCGTTATACAGGTCCGTTAGTATCCTCTGTCAATTCTATTAGGCTATATAGGTATTTATATTGTAAAGGAATAAACATAGATGGTTTTAGTACTTTTCCCTTCACCTGTATCCTTATGCTTGATATACTAGAACCTTACCTAACAATGTTATAAAAATAGTCTAAAAATATTATGGTAAAAAAATTGAAACCGTTTTTTTTGACGTTTATCCAGAAAACACAACTACTAACGAACTGCTTAAAAATTTAAAAGTTTAAACAGCAATCGAACGGTGTCTTATGCTAAAAGCAAATAAATGATATAAATATTTAAGTCAGTAATTAAATATTATGGCACGAATAAACAAATAAAGCATTTTGAATTCTAGGTCTAATATAAATTAGAAGCAAATTACTTTAATAAATCAATCTAACATTTCAATGTGTTTGGAATCGGTTAATGACTTGTGTTTTACAGTAATTCATTATATTAATTAGCGGTTATTTTAATTTATGACGTCGTGAGCTAATGTTACAATTATGTGAGTGATTGAGGAATTTATTTCTCGTCTGTCGTGAGGTAAGGAAATTAACAGTTTTGTCAGATTAATTGCGCATTTTGGTCTTTGAGGCTGTGAAATGATTTACTTTCATTAATATGTATGTATTAATATTAACATCAGGCGTGATAGCGGCCAAACGTCGACGCATCCAACGTAAAATAAATTGTTGGTTTGGATAATTTTTATTTAATATCCATGCTTTCCAGCCAAAAGGGGGTAGGCGACATTCTTTTTTGTGATTTGGAGTTATACACATCATTCGATGGAGAAAAATTTGCTGATTTCGAAAATGAAAAATGTCGCTTACCCTTTTTGACCGGAGAGCATCGACAAAAACATGATGTTATAATGTGTTTGTTTCAGCAAAACGTAAGTACTATAATAATAATTTATTCCTTGAGGAGGTTCCTTCCTTGTTTGGAAACCTTATACAGGATTTCCAAACATTTATTTACATTTAAACTTATACCTTAAATGAATGACACAAGACCTAAAGTTGTTGACAAAAGAACGAGTGTTAATATATAATGTACACAAGAAACTGGGTTTATTAATTATATCTAAAGGTCAGATTGATTATAAATGTGAAAAACATTGAGACGATAATATTGTTGTGATATTTTAGGATGGTAAACGTCTTTTAATGATTGAAAACCTTGTGATTAATTAGCATCGGTGTTGTAAACAACCAATACGGTAGCTGGAACTTTTTGGTGGCTGTCCATTGGCTTGGTATGGGCAAGCAGCTTTTGACATTATGAAATAATTTTATTATAGAGGTATTATACGTAAATGATTCGGCCCGAAACATTAATCGATACGATACGATATAAATAATGATAAAAATTAAAAAACTGATGACTCTTGTAAGATTCGCAGTGCTCTGCCTACCCCCATGGCATACGTAAGATTTTGTATATGATGTGACATATAACTTAACAATAAAACAAATAATGTTGTACCAACTCATACATACATCATAAATACATTAACTCTTTTAATTTATGGTTTAAGTTCCTTAAAGGACTGCTGCGTTCTAACTGAAATCATTTACCAAATAGTGTAGTTTGACATGCTGGCTTTACACTGTAATCTAGTACTAGCATGCCGCTGTTTTGCGACCCTCCTTCACACAGCATCCACTTTTATTATCTTAACTGAGCCGCTCTATAAACCGAGACCTATCTATCATTTTATCATTTTGCTGCAGTCGAGGCATTTTGATAACTCCCCTGATTTACGAGCACTTTACGAACCTAGCGTAATAGATTCAAAACAAAACAATCGATGTTACTGGACTTACATTGTTGGGTACACTCTGTTGCAAAATATTAAAGACAAAGTCAAAGTCAAAATTATTTATTTCAAATAGGAAGGCACTTTTGAACGTCAAAGCAAATATTATACTACTAAAAAAATGTCTGTCTGTCGGTTAGTCTTCTAGTCAAGCTATTTGCTCGTTCTAAAGTGTAGATTCCTATGGAGAAGAACGAGCGAAACTTCATAGGTTAAGTTAACTGAAGATGTTGCTTGTTTCCTGCCTGACAAATTTTAAGTTTCTTCTTCATTAATAATACTGCAAGGATCATGTGTTCTGAGCACTATCTTTCAAATACTTTCTGTTATATAATCTAACCATTTAACTACATCACGCGGACATGGACCCAATAATTGAACCTTCGGTTTTATGCCGTATATTAACTGTGTTTATGAAAATATCACGCTGCCCAGCAATGTCCCCAACAAAGTTTCACCCTCGACTTTTCTCGAGTCCATGTTCTTGTTTTAACAACATCTCTAATACCAGCTAAAATATCCCTTTCGAATTTGCTCCAATTTACGCTACAGATTATACAAAGTTAATTAACGGCACAGATAAAGTAGACAACACTGGCTAGGTTATAAATGACGTCACCGCATTACTCGCACCGATAAAATACCCCACACACATAGTCGCGAATATTATCCCGGAGCCGAGATAAAACCTTCTTAGTTCACTTTATATATCCTCTTAATATTTTTTCCTATATATCCCATTATCTTCACAGGTTCACGTAACAAGACCAACTTTTCAACTTCAAGTTAAGAACGTTGTAAATTGTACGCATTTATAGAGGCTGTGTGCGCCCTGGGTGGCGAGCTAACACCAACTCACAACTACCATCCTGAAAGACATTGGGACTCTTTACAGCTTTGTCAATAAAGGTCATTTTCCTTTGTTATGTACTTGATTCGATGGTAGATATATGATGGTGTGTGGAAGTAAGTTTCAGAAAGGATTATGGCTATTGTAAATCTATCTGTGTGCTAATGACGCTGGTCGCGGATTAGGTCGATACTCGCGAGTTTTTTACTGTTTTATTACTTGACGCCTTGTTATTGTTGAGAAATTTCGATTATAAAGGAAAAGTGTGTTGTCGCCTTTATTGCGTGTCGCGTGTAGGCTCCATGGGTGTAAAATTGTAATTTGACGGAACCTTAATACGTCAATGTGACATTGTTTGCTTTGATCCGCCCGCTGTGATTGATTTTATGTTGCTAGATTTGTAAATCTTTTGAGAATTGTCTTTAAATCACCGTGTTTTAGAATATCCTAAATAACTTGATATAAAGTTAATTCTTCAGATTCCTAGAATTAGAATTATCATCGGAGAGTAGGTGAAAATAGCATTTGTAACCTGTGTAAGAAAAGTAAGTAGGCTGATAACTATGGCGGTATGTTCCCTTGATAAATTTTCGGTTGACATTGTGAAAGTACAGCATGTAATTATAAAGATTAATTCAATTATTACGATACAGGATGTTCACATTCAAGAACAAGACATTTCAAAGATAAGCTTAATTAATTTATGTTGTTTTAAGGACAAAATTAAGCGCGACTTGCACGGCTTCATTTTATTTTTGAACTAATAATACAGATATGCAAAGATTGCGAACTGAGATCTTGGTTTATTAATACTTTAACAAGATATCTTATTAACGCATTAATAAGACAAATGTGGTATAGTACGGCTTGACAGCGGTAATTACTACCAATCGTACTTGTTCATTAATCAGAATGAGAGAAAAATAAAATTAAAAATGACGAGAGAACTCTGAGATTGGTTTCGTCGGTTTATTGGTGGTTCGTTTTATGTTTGTGTTCAAAAGTCAAGATTGTACTACTTTTGTATTTATTTCAAATATTTTTTTAGTGGTTGTCAACGTAGGGTTTGACCTCCCGAAACCCGAACCGAACCCGAACGAATAAGAAAAATCACGGTTTTCACATTAATGGAGAAACAGCTAGTTTCAAGTCGCAGAGGATCTCTTCATCATGAGCAGCGTGAGCAGACGCGGTGACGTAACAGACTACTGGTAGATTAGTTGAAGAGCCTACTGGTAGACTAGTAATTGAAAACTAGTAGAGCTTTTCTTCATTAATGTACATGGGTAAACCGTGTTTTTTATTTAATTAATATGTCTCTACAATAGTTGTAATAAAATATAGCCGAACTGCAAAAACCTCTTCTTTTTGAAGTCTTCAGTGTAATTTACTTTTTCGATTACAAATTTTTCATCTATACCAACTATATTAGAACAAAGTAAAAATAAAAACAGAATCAAACAAACACACCCATCTATCCTCAACTTCATCACGCAAAAACCAACCACAAAACACAACACAAACTCTTTTCCTCACAACAACAAGAAACTCACATTAAATTTTCAAAGCCATATTCCCACGAGATTTATACAAAAAGTATACTCAATACTCATACTTCAAGCGACGTTTTAAGACACCGTCTTAGAGTCGAGTTCACATCGATAAGAGTCTTAGAAACACTTCGATTTCGACGATATCTGTTAACAGTTCCATCATAAAAATACGAAAGCTCTTTAACACTACATTCCTATAAGACAATTTATCGCCATATTTGACCCAACACACAATGACGCCCACTCACACATAGCCATAAACTCCATATTGAAAATCAATTTTTACATCGCGCAGACAATGTGTGCTGTACAATAAATATGTGTGTATGTAACTGTACAAGTTTGAAATATGACTTTTCTACATTTTCCAGATTATTGCTCGTTGGGTAGACTTTAGTTGCTTCCTAGGGTGTATCTTAGGGTTTGCTTTCAGTACTTAATTTTGATTTAAACTAACGATTCAAAAGATATTTCAATCAGTTACTGCCTTATTATCATCAATTTTGTGTAAGTGTAATCTGTATTTATGTATACTGAAACAAATTTAGAGATCAACATCTTAAATACTTATAAATATAAAGAAAACATATTTACTGATTATAATATTAATCTTATAGGTAGTACATAAAGTCAGTTATAAAGTTAATTTAATCAAATTGTTTTAATTTACTGTATATCTTGAAAAATATATTGCTATCGATCGTATGCGTTCTACTTAATTTTCATATCATATTAATGACTAAGCTCCATCATCCTAGTAAAGTTTATTATTGTCATATTATCGCTACATACCAGCAACATACATATACGACAGTTTAGTAGAACTATAGTACCGTTAAGATATAATTGAATTAACATAAAACGTAATGTTCACAGTAAATGGCTTTTATTTCGCTACCGGGTAAGTGATGCTCAATGGTGATCAACTTGGTTTTATATTGCTATTGTGTTTTGTTGGACTGTCTCGCTGGTCGAGTGGTCGTAAGTGCGACTAGGCTAGGAGTCTTGGTCGGGCAAAGTATTTTTTTTTTTTTTTATGGAACAAGCCGGCAATCGAGCAGACGTATTACCTGATGGTAAGCAATCGCCGCCGCCCATGGACACTTGAAACACCAAAGGCGTTACAAGTGCGTTGCCGCTTTTCAGTTAGGAATTTATGTTCGGGAATCGGGGATGGGGAAGATTGGGAAGGGGGGAATTGGGCCTCCGGTAGTATTACAGGGCTCACCCCCTATTATATGGGACGTGTAAAATAAATGGTGAAAAGTGGGTGTACATTATACAGTGACATTATGTACCGTACCATGCAACTCTGCCTACCCCTTCGGGGATAAAAGGCGTGACGTTACGATGATGTAATTTATTGTATTGTTTTTGGTTACGAGTGATTTAGGGTAGGTAGTTTCGTGGTAATTGTAGAATTGTTTTAATATTTTTTACTGTATCGTGGGTGCGTTGTGAATGGAATTCGCATACACATCACACCCGAACCGACACAACAATTTGTGGATCAAATTGTTGTGCCTTGAACAGAAATCTAGGTAGTAACGGATGGAAAGCGACAAAATATTTCTTTATGAAGTAAAAACTTGTGTCATCGCCACATCTATACAAATATATGAAGCTGAAGAGTTTCTTTGTTTTTGAATGCGCTAATCTCCGAAACTATAGGTGTGATTTAAATCATTATTTTTGTGTTGGATAGTGTATTTACGAGAAAGAATATAGAATACGTATATAAACTGAACTGAAAAAAAAAATCACGCTATCAATAGCTACGATCAATAGGAGCCAAGTAAAGCGGGTGAAACCGCGCGAAAGTAGCTAATCTTTAGATAAATCTTAGACGTCACAACTCATTTATCTTATTTCAAAGGAACGAAGAGATTTGAGGAAAACTGAAACTGATTATAAAAATATAAAAATATGTAACACGTCTGATCCGATTCGTAACGGTTGTGACCGATCTCCACATAAATAACGTTCAAATTGTTGCGCATGCGCATCGAATAACTTCGGATAGGGTGTCGCTACTGATTCTTGACCATCTTTACTATACGACTGAGTCAAACAAAAATAAACTCTATGGCTATTAAAATAGAGATGGTTGTAGTTGTGTTGTAAGATTTTGTGACACGATAACAATATTGGTAGGTAATATGTAAGATAATATACAGATTATACAATAAACTAAATACAATCAATTTTAAACGTTATTTATGATAAACGCTAGATTATTTCATATTGAAAAATATCGTGTAATCCCTACCTTAGAAAGTGTAGTGTTACATAAAATTAAATATTAATATCAGTCGGTGTGTACTTCGCTTTTTTAAGTACTCATTTTATTTGTTAATGCTTAGCTTGTAGCTTAGAATTAGTTGAGTTTTAGTTGAAATTTTTTAGTTTTTTCTTCAGTGTCAATTCATTCAATACAATTATGTCAAAGTCAAAGTCAAAATCATTTATTTCAAATAGACCAGGAAGGCACTTTTGAACGTCAAAGCAAATATAATAATATTAATAACGTCTGTCTGTCGGTCAGTCCTCTAGTGAAGCTATTTGCTCGTTCCTAAGTGTAGATTCCTATGGAGAAGAACGAGCAAGAAACCCCATAGGTTACTCTTTTTCAATCAGATTTACAATACAATTCTTGGTTACATTGTTTCGATTACTTCAACTATGTGAGAACAATGTACTCATAAAACTAATATACAGTCCAAGCGACAGAAAAAGAAAATAACCTAGAGGACAATAAAAATTAATGCAGTCCGGAGCTGACCAGTCCCAGTTGAAAGCGCCCGTTCACGAACATGACACGTACACCAGCACCGCCCTCAACCATGTTGCAGGGAATCGAGCGATCCAATGCCCGTGCCACCGCCAATGAGACCTTTGAGTGAGCATGACAATATGTTTAATTCAAACACAAAATAACATACTTCTTTAGTTTCAGATGTTACCACGCGTTGATGTCTTTTGTTTAGAACTTTCATAGTTTTATGTTTATAAAGTTTTGTAGTTTCAGTGGTGGGCCTGTGTATTGTTCCTTTATATGTCAAGGTATTCTGCAGGTTGCATTAACGAGGTTTCGATTTTTAGTTGTAGATGCAGAATATATTACATTCATCAAATGAATATTTCATTAATTTAATTAGTTACGTATAGTTAACAAAATATACAAAAAACAAAATTAGTATTTGGAATAAAAATAACATGAATTAAACTTTAAAACCACAACACTCATAAAAGCACAAAATCGTAGTACCACGCAACGTACCGTACGCGCGTTGATGTCTTTTCCACGCGCGTTCGTACTTGCGTAGTAATGCGTACCGTAGGTACCGCAACACTTTATTCATTACAATTGTTTTTAATACTGTTTAGTATACTTTACGATTATATTTTAAGCAAATTAGTTATTTTTATAATAATTATCGTGAAACATACTAAATTAACTAAACATTTTGTGAATCAAGTTAATTACATTATTTTCTTTCAGATTTGGAGGAGAGTGGATTTGATTTCAGCAAATTCAATGTTTTTAATGGACAAATAATTGTGTATAACGTAGGATTACCTCGCTAATGGGTTTTCCTAAGAACATAGATATTACACCCATATAATGTAGATGTTAGTACATAAAAATGTTGGACAACAAAACGCTGTGCCTTAAAAGTACGTAGGTACGGTACTAAAAGTGATATAAGATATATCCATGTTACAAACACACTTAAAATAGAAAATGTGATGCAGATTAAAAATAAACATTGTTTACATAATAATTAGATAAAATCGTTGCATATTAATTATCGACTTTATTCGAAACACGAAACAACGACACTCGCATAACTTAGTCAACATATATCATTAGAACTAAGAATCTCATAACTATATATCATTTAATATAATACACAATCAGTGTACCGCATCATTTAATATAATATATACTATATATAATCAGCTATATCATTAAGGCAACGGCTTTAGACACGCGCCTCAATCGTCCATATACATAGGAATTGCCGTAAAACCATACATTTCAACCGTAAACCGATGGGAGGTCTCCTAATTGTTGATCATATGCAAATATCACTATTAACACAACGATATTTTATCAAAAAACTATGTTTGATATATTTTATGTATAGAGTGTTTAATTTTTAGTTGTTTGAAGAAAATATTTTCGTAAAGAAAAGTTTAGGAAAATTGAAAAGAGTTCACATTGTTTAAATACAATTTAGATAGTGTTTAATTCAACTGATACTTAGGTTACGGCTACGAGAATGCCCAATGCCGATTAGTTGATGTATAATTTGGTACTAGCAACATAATTGAACAAAAAATCTCTATTCACAAAAAGCATAATTACCGTATATCGATTTCAGACGAATACTGAACTGTAACTAGTAATATAACATTAGAAATTTCCACTTTTCAATATAAGTAATAATTGTTGTATTGTTTCACTTATTGTATAGCATCTCTTAGTTTTTAAGGCTTATATGTTCATGAGCATCTACTATGATTACAAATCATAGTATAATGTGTATAATGTTTGTAATTATAGTTTTCTCCCACTCTATCTCTTTTAAATATAAAATGTATAACGCATTGGTTCATGTAACTGTAATGTTGTGCTATTTTGATTATAATAAATAAATAAAATAAGTATCATGTATACTCCTTCTCTTAAATACCAGGACACCCTCTACATTAATGTGGCCTGATTATTTCCTAGTATATTATCATTATACATATAGTCTTGATGAGGCGCACGTACCTATACATAATCTATTGTTTATATTTCACGGCTTTTGTTAATGACGTTTGTCTCAAATTAATACGTTTTCTATTGGACTCGATGAGGTTTCGACATGTGAATTATTGGCCAGCGCCGCGGGAGGCCATCTTGTTATTTATATTGGAGTTTTCAACGAAAACTGTTTTGTTTGTGACATGAATTTAGTTTGGTATGCTTGTTACATTCCTTTGTTGTTCTAGTGTTGTTGGAATGTTCAGTTTTGTATTTCTTAGTAGCGACCTGGGCTTTATCTATTAAAATCAATAATAGATCTCGTATAAATTGATCAGAAACATAATCAGAAAGAACTCTATGTTCTGGTGATAAGTGCTGCAATACTACCAACGAAATGTATAATGTTACATTATCTATCGATTTATGTGAAATCTCAGCTAAAAAACCGATACAAAATTAAGAATGTGAGTAAGTGCAATTTCAGACGTTTTACATAAATTTAATTTTGAACAATAAATCAAAAAGACTTGTTGAATATTTTAAATTCGAAATTTTAATTTGGTAAAAACTAATATCACAGAATCCCGCTGCTAAACTCACGCCATTTGTGTTTGATTGGTGCCTATCACATATTTGTACATCATAACACGTTCAACACATTCAACGCCTATAAACATGTTACCCCTACGCACTTTGACAACTGACTCATAGATATAGGCAAAAAATGGATTAATTTATAACATAGACATAAAAGACGATTTAAAATATTCTAAGTATATGTACATGATATGTTTATAAATATTCATAAAAATCATTTGGACATGGTTTATCTTCAGTTATATGTATGTATGATCTTACTGTTATTTTATTTCATGCAAAATATGTATTGAACTTGTAACGTGTAAGAGAACGGTGAATCACTGTACTGCGCTAAACGTGAGCTACATAAACACATGAAGTCAATGAATTGTCGATCTTAAAAGTTGAAAGTAGGCGGTTATATAAATTATAATTTGAGACTAGCGCGCGCCGCGGCACCGCCCGCTTCACTGGTCAATTAGAGGCGACGCCCACGCCACATTTGCATAACATTATGTTTTAGTTTCGAACCTTTTTTTGCCAAAAATACCTAAGGAGATGAAATCAGTAACAAATCTGATATTTTTAAAATACTTTGACAATATTAAGTCTCGTTCTGGTTTGTGAGTTTCGGACATTAATCTTGCTTTAAAATCGGATAGAAGCAGCCATTAGTTATAGATTAAATAAGTCAATATTTGTTCTGTTTGGGTGTTAAGCTCGTGAATTTTGGGAACCGCCATTAGTTGCGTCCGTCGGTTTGTGCGAAGTATTCATATGCTAATGCTACGTTGTGGTTTTAGGGCGACAGCTTGACAGCGGTATGTTGTATATACTTAACGTCATGACAAGTTAAGGAGCTGGATTAAGTTTCACCTTATTTATTATTTTTTAAATATCATCTGTTGAGGTTACTTTAGTTGTAACTTTAAATTCGAAAGCCAATGAAAACCTGTACAGTTAAAGAGTTTGGTTGAGATTGAAAATTTTCGCGTGATTTGATTCTACATGTAGTGAGTTTCTATCTAAGTACTTTCGTGGTGAGATCAGCATTTGAGTATACATATAGATTATAGGTATATGCGAATAATTCACAACTTTATGCTTTACTTGCACCCAGAGAAGAAGATTCTGCAACAATTTGTGCTATATGTGTTATAACTATATATTATAGGTGTAACCAGTAGTAAGTTTATATTCTATTACATATTTTTTATTACCAAGTCGGTTAGTGTGAAAGCCGCCATATTACAGAATATCAATTCAAATGTAATCTCTAATCATAACACAAGATTAACGACTGTCAAAGCTGTAACTTTTATTTGATGCTCATCTGTTCTACATGTCCAATGCCCAGCCGTGGACCATTAATGCCCACTCATTTCACTCAATATCACCCAAAAGCCGTATAATTTATTTTTGTGTCGATATAAAAGTCCAATATATATGACGATGTCAAAGTTCGAGTGGACGCCACTCACCAATCTATATAGTGCCTTCAGAATGCATCGGAATGTCACCCAACGCCTCGCCATAGACAAAATGTATAAAATTGTTGTATTTTAATACGGCGCATAAAGCGCGGTCCGACTTTATACCGAGTATCTGTAATGGCCGAGAGGGAAATCCGAAAATGTCACTTTAAATAATCGTGTTCATTAGTAAACATTTAAAACACGCATTAGGAACGCTGGGTGCCGGCGCCCGACACGATCACAATCTCACTACACATAAATGTATCGCTGTCCTCCTCACTCCACTGCTACGGCAGCCCGAGTGAGAGGGACGACGCTGCTTAAGCCGCGGTTTTCGAATAAGGAATAGAGAGGTGAGACGGCGATTGCATCGACGCATGCGCAGGGGATACGTACTAATTAAGCGCCGACTCTTACCGATAAACGGTCCCAAAAGATCCTCTCCTAAGATGTTGCAATTAAGACATACACTCAAAATAAGCGGGCGTCGAGAATCGGTACGATTTAATCGATTCCCGTTTAAATTAAACGTCGATTAGTATTTAAATTCGGACACACAATGTTTGACGACCCGCCGCGTCGTAATTGGTGATAATTTTTTTAATTGATATTGTCGTTTGTGTGTCGATTGTGGCGATTTATTTTATTGGTAGTCGTCACGGCGTCGGCTCGCAGTCGTAGGCGTCCCGTAACGCGTACAGGCGTACACTTTGTGCGCTATTATGTAATTTTTTTAATTGGTCACAGTTGACATTTAGCATCGTTCAATTACTTATTTAAAATATGAGAGTTTCTTTTTCGAAAAATTAATTGTCGTGTTTCTCTGCGGGCCTTTTATGACTAAATATAATAATGGTGATGTGTCGTGCGGTCTTGTATCGGGCGGGTTGGTTTAATTGATGCATTCGAAGTGTCGGCGATAGTTGTTGTTTGTAAAATGTCGTAATATAATGACTACGTAAGAGAGTCAGATTCGATGCGGTTGAGTGAGTATTGTTTGCAGGTCGTAGTGAGAAACAACAATTAGTTCTCTAAGTACAGAAAGCTATGTGTTGTACTTATGTGTTGGCTCACACAGTACTGGTGGTCGAGTTATTAGCATGTGCAAGGTTTATGGAAGTTGTTACCCGTAAATGGACGCTTGTCTTAAACCATTTGCAAATTACACTGTTTATAATATTATACTTGATATGTTTTTAGTGTTCTCAAGTAGGTGTTTTCTCTGAACGAAAAGTTCAGTGGGAACCATTCATGAGAGTTTTATATAAGCCCTAAAGGCTTGAAGAACTTAGCTTAACATGTGAAACTAAGGTTTAATTATTAGGATATTACATGATCCTCAATATTACAATCATGATTATACAACTTTTTCTTTAGTTACGTAAGCAAGCATAATTTTCCTCCAAAATTCTACTTATCTTACTTGATTGTCTCGTTGGGCGATTTCTCGTACGTGTGACTACCAGGTAAGGTGTGCAAGGTTCGGGTTACAAATTGAAATATGTAGGTTTTAGGTAGTTGCTTTCTGATTTTAAAAACTAATCAGTAATAGTTTAGTTGTAACTAACTGCATCCAGATTATGACTCCATTCGAAACTTCACTTTGGAACAATCACCTAGCTTCACTGACGGACAGACTAACAGACTATATTTATTTCTTTATTTGTTGACATCAAAAGTACCTATTTTGATTTAATTGGAATAACCAATTTAGGTTTGCCTATCGGTTCAGCTGTCACATAGGAGTTATAATTGAAGTAAAATAGGCTCACCACCTTTTACATGGGACTTACAACATAAATTGTGAAAAGTGGATGTATATTGTACAGTGGCATTACGTACCATAATGCACCTCTTTAGGGGATAATAAGGCGTGACGATAATTATAATTGGCTTAAAGTGGGGGAAAAATTGAAACATGTAACTACTCATAGACCAAGTTAAATCTAATTACAATCTGTATACTTGTAATGTTAATAAAGCCGTGTGTAAGTTTGTGTGGACGGATGCGAGCGTCCGTCGGATATCTCGCGTTAGGAGATGATCGTTAACTACACGTCACTGTGTAGTGGGTACAGGTTCAATTTTGTTATTGTACTGAATTCTATTAAGAAGTTTGGAAATTGTATTTGATTGCCTCATTGGTGCAGTGATCGTAAGTGCCACAGCCAAGGAAGGAGACCCGGGTTCGATTCCTAGGTGGGGCATAATATTATTAAAGTGTATAATACTAGACTTAGACGGCACAGATGGGGCGGTGGCTGGGCAACCGGCTGCCGTAGGCTGCGTAACGTGTACCGGGTTCGATTCCCGGACGGTGCAATTCTTTGTGTGACGCGCTTAAGCTATTTTGTTGAACTTTTATTAAGATTTAAGTATCTAAATGTAATAATATTGACATTTGACAATATTTAATGATCTTGAACACAGTATTGCTAAACTTGGTTCATACATTAACAGGATAATTTTCGCGCGAGATCGAAACTTTTAACCGAAATATATTAGCGCCGTAATGTTAAACTGTTTGTTAAACTGTTCAAGTTATTTTTGGATGCAAGTGTTGTAAGGACGAGTATATTTCTGAATTGGACATTTTTATCCTACTAATATCATAAACGCGAACGTTTGTGAGTATGAGTGTTTGTTACTCTTTCACACAAAAACTACTGAAGGGATTCATTTTCAAGAAACAAAAACCGCAATTATATGAACCAAATGTATCAGTGTTATAGTTTTTGGTTAATTTACGTTTATAATCTTTAAAAGTTGTTCCAGTTTACTTCAAACCAAATAAATTAAGTACCTAAGCCTTTCTACCAATATTATACCATAAAGCAATAAAATCGATTTGTACACATACAATCGAAACAAACAAGCGATACTACTCCAATTTACAAAACTTTAGAACCATGTGTTCAGTAATTGATACAGGGCGCATGCGCACCGCTCCAACTATTTGTATAGAAAGCGTGTGGCCAAAAGGTTGCATTTAAGTAATCTCAGCCGATCACGATCGCGTGACGAATAAATTCCATCGATATATCGATTATATATCGATTTTTATCACGGTTTACGGGAACACAGTCCGATTCCGATGTGTGAGTGTAGATAAATGCTTTCAATTATATCGATAAATCGTCTATTATAATTAACTAGCGTTTACACGCGGCGACGCTGCCCCAATGTGAATATTTTAATTTCGAATGAATATGCTGGATTTATTAAAAACTATTTCGATTCTAATGAGGATTTTAAATTATGTACTTATGTGGTCAGTGGTTGGGCGCAGAGAATCGTTCCGATATAATTGAAACACCTACCGGCTCCTCGTATATTACATTAGTGCTATTGACTGAGGTGGTAGCGTCTCTAATGGGATTACATTCTGACTTGGGAACCAGTTGCAAAACACAAAACTTACTTCTTAAATGTGTAAGGTGCTACACCCAGTACTACGTACAAACAGAACAGACAGAACTTTATACATATATAGAAGTGTTTCTGACAATGGACTGAGCAAATATAGATTTTGTTCTCGCTCGTCTGTCAAATGTATTTCACGGCGTTTTATATATTTTTATAGCCGGCAATTTGAACATTTCCACAGTGACGAATCGATTCAGTGTATCAGTTCTATCGATCCTAATAGAACCGAATAAATATTTAATTATCGGCCTTTATAGTGAATGGTAACGCAACGGATTGGATTGCTTTGTTAATGATTTTAATTTGTTTGAGCGGCGATTTGGTATCAGATAAATCGTCTGATATCGGAGTGCGATCAAAGGTCATTGAGAAACTGTTCACACTAATTCCTAACTAGAAAAATCGGCGCTGCACTTTAAATAGGAACCGATTGTGTTACGTCGAAGCGAAACAACGTTTTTATAGGTATAAAAGTGTAATGAAAATCGATTGTGAAAGTTACCGATTGAAACCATCGATAAAACTGACCGACCGTGTGAATTTCGTCGTCTGGACGTTCGACTTTAACATTTTTAAAATGTGTTCCAAAGGCGTTACTTCTTAACGTCCACCGCACGAGCTAATGTAAAGCTAAACTCGCGTTAATCATAGTTATTACGCGGTTTATTATTAGTGCTCCGCATGTTAGCGGCTCGTAGGCACGTCACTTTATATATCGATATTCCAGAGATACGAGAGCTATAACGCCACGTTTATCGCGAATCATAAACATGTTTGCATATTACGTTTTTGGTATGGTACACTATAAATTTAACAACAACTCAAGTTACTCATCAACGTTTTATTATTTGAATATATTAATATCGTAGTCGAATTTATCGATATTATATCGATATGGCAGCCATCAATCACGCGTCGGTTTGCATGAAAGGCAATGAAGACATTACCCCCAATAATAACACCTCGAAACCTTAGACGGGCCGCGTTTATTAGATCAATAACTTTATAATGCAAAACGATTTATTATTATATAATTATACAGCCATAATCGAGCAACGATTAATTGGAGTAGACGTTATAATCGATCACACGCCGTGACGAATCGGGTTGTTTGGTATCGATTTTTTTCGACTCGACTAATGCGTATAGGGCAGTATGTTTTAATGGCTACGATTTGGTTTATCGTGTGATCACGATATTAATGAGTATTCGTTTGGAGTTTATTTAATCAGTGCTCTCTGGATAAATGAGATGTTCCATTGGACTTATGTGCGCGCGCGCAGTTGTTTATTACATGTTAATATTTTCACTCGGTTACATTTCCGCCGTCGCCCTGGTGTTAGTAATTAACGTTGGTCCACAGAACATATCTCACGTCGGCCTGTGCTCACGTGGTTATCGATAGATTAACTGTTTATCGATATAAATTGTTTTTATTTTGCATTTAATTATAATAGTGTTGTGGGTTAGCGCGTGACACATGAATCTATCGATTGACAGATAAAATTGAATTACATCAAATTGTAAAGAGAATCTTGGAATGATAGTTTAATCAATGTGACACTCGATATTTGATCATTTCGATTCTAGATATCGATAGAAGTGTGATTGATGTCCAACGATTATTTTGAAAAAGCTGCTTGTCTGATGTTGTAATAAACTTAGTTTCTTGCATGTATTTAGTGTTGTGATTAATCTAGTATTGATGCGCTTAAAAGATAATTGAAATCGATTAATTAAAGGTTGTTACCTATGAGAAAAAGAAAGCCTGGTTAGTTTTGAAGTATTAGAGACGTGAGAATACAATCTTGTGTCGTGTGCTCGGGGCAAGCAAAATATTTTGAGTCGTAGGTACCTGCAAACTGTCATAGATATTTATGGACAAATTTACCTACTGCCATTTCACCTTTATTACTTTACAGTTGCATATCAAACAACAATATCATCATCATCATCAAATCAGCCTTAACACGTCCACCGCTGAACATAGGCCTCTTCCAATGACTTCCAGATAGATGTCAAACAGATAGTATGACTTAGAATTTATATCAAACATGACATATATCAATAGTAATGACCGTATATAGATACACGATTCTTATTATAAACCTAAGCACATTAAGAATAAAGCTCTATCTATAATAAAATTTGGGCTCGCTGTCATTGCAGCGGTAAGTCCCCTCTTTGAGGAGTGGCTAGAGAGGCGCCACGGCGTCCTCACCTACCGCCTGACGCAGGTGCTTACCGGACATGGAAGTTTCGGTAGGTTCCTGTTTCTGATTGGGCGGGAGGAAACGCCCGGGTGTCATCACTGTGCGGACCGCCCGGAGGATACGGTGGAGCATACGGTGGCGGTGTGCCCTGCATGGGCTGAGCACCGCCGTGTCCTCAGGGATGTGGTCGGCGACGGCGACCTCTCGCGTCCGGCATTGGTTCAGACCATGGTGCGGAGCGAGGGGGACTGGGATGCCGTCTCCTCCTTCTGCGAAGCAGTCATGCTAGCTAAGGAGGAGGCGGGGCGCGTGAGAGAACGAACCTCTTCACGCCCCAGCCGTCGCGAGAGACACTCCGGGCGTCGGGGATCGCGAGACGATCTCCGGCCACCGTAAGTGCGGGTCTGCGGACGGTGAGCAAGGGTAGCTCGCCGCCCGACCAGAACCAGACCCGTGCGTGCGGCGCGTCGCGTTCCGCGCGCGCCTCAAAGAGCCATCAGACCACCACAGATGGGGCCCAATAGGGCTGATGCTTAATCCGGAGCTGCGGACTACCTAGCGGGTTTACCGGGGCTCCGGCTTGACAAGCAGGAGAAGGAACGGGGTGGTTTTTAGTCAGTAAGAGTCTGACACTCCCTCTCGCTTTGCCCTGGCGAGAGAAGTGATTGCATGATTTTCCCCCTGAAAAAAAAAAAAAAAATCTATAATAAAAATAAGGTTTCTGTAAACGGCGTGTGATCAAAATATTCTGTGGTCGCGTGAAGTTTCAAGGATGAAGGTTAGATTCAAGTATAGCTATAGGTGGTGTATAGTATATGGTACCTATACATGTATGTAGGTAGATCACGAACGTAACATTACTTACACGAGCACACATCTGGAGCACGACGAAATTGTGCAGATTTAGAGATGCTGGAAGAGACAAAATAACAAGCCTTGAAAGTAAAACAAAACTAATTGATTTATGTATCAAAAATGTCAGGTAAAATTTTACTTTTTCAAATAATTATTATAAACTAGTGTGTTATTTATTTCCGCAGCCTAATTTTCGATCAATGGTCAAAGTCCCAGCACAACTTCAGACTTCGTGCTACGGCAGGTAATTTCATATATGATATTTCCATTTTGTATATGATAACACTGACTAACCTGGTTCATCAAACCTGAGGTTGATGCTTCAATAGAATATGTATAGATAAGTAGGATACTGTATAAGCAAAAACAGTTTACAATCAAAAAGTAAATATCTACACCGTAGCACTTCCAGCGACCAGACATCTCCGTCGAGGTGAAGGGTCATCAATTAGGGCGAGCACTATTTTTAACCCGCCGACTGCAACCTTTCATCTCCGCAACCGGCGTGCAATCACGGATTAACCCTAAACGAGAGTAAATAGAAGCAATTTTGTGGTCAAATGTACCGCATTTATGTTTCGTACGGCGTACCTCGCTCCTAGCTAGATGGGGCTTGTGATTTCCTTGTAAGCGGTTCTTGGTAAAATCACTATCTCACGTCAGGTGCAATCGTGAATGAAACAACGAGGAAAAGATTTGAATTCAGCGTCTGAGTCACGACATTTTTTTGGCGAAATTTTGTATGCAAGCCGCGTGTGTGTACTAAATTAATTCGGGGCATTTTAAGAACAGAAAATATGAATCTTACTAAAAATGTCATCTAAGTTTCTCGCCGGTATACCACAAGTTTCAAGCTGTGCATTAGTAATTAGCTGATTAAATTCCACGCATGACAAGAGATCATTATCAGTAACAAAAGGCAAACTAAAGGCTCTTAATCTTTTTAGAAAGTAAGCGCCTCATTTCCAAGTTACGATCATAATTTCTCATATCAAAAAAATATCTCATCGGATCTATTCCCATTTCTCAAATCTATTAAGCTGTATCTGATAAATAAACTATACGGAGACAGACAAAAATGTCGTCCCAACCGTAGATGGGGACATAAAGAAAATTTTATTCAATCGACAAGAGACATTTTGAATCAATTAATAAATAATAAAAGTTGTTCGTGGAGTGGACATTACCGGAGTAGAAACAATAAAATGCGGAGCGTTCCTTCCCCATAAATCGGTGTAACAAGTGTCCCACTGCGCCGGCGCAGGCCGCGGGACACTGCGACCGCACGGTGGCATAAATTACTCGCCGGCTCACGGCGGCGGTGCACAGGTTGGCCCGTCACCCGTCGCCCATCGGTCGCAAGGTGCACCCACCGAGGGGCTGTGGACTCCATCTTTCAGAAGCTTTAGTACCAATACCTACAGGATTTAAGTGATTTGGGCAACTGTTTAGTGTGTCGTAAAATAGGTTATTAATTTAGAGTTTAGGGTTGTTTGTAGACGTGATTTGTTGACGGCAGGTTAAGATAGATTATTATAGAAGATGTATTGATTTACATTTTTAAATCAATATTATCGTTGAGGATGATTATTAATATTCTTTCATTATGTAAGAGCCCCTTAACTTTTCATTATTTCACTGCTGCACTATAATACTCAATGTTAAATCCTCATTTTGCAATACCTAGTATAATAATAGAGATGAACGTATTGCATTTGGTTACGTCATCGTCATTACTGCAGTTTGGAAAAACATAGTGAAAAACACAGGGAAAAACATAATATGTAGATTCATATTCTACCTGCCAATAATTTATTCATTAGCAATCCCAAAAGATCTAAATGATTTCCTGATAACGTAAACAAAAAATCATAATTAGACAAAAAACGTATCTAGAGATATTTAGGATCACCTCAAGCGCTCCCATGCTGTATAGGTTAAAATAATTACATTAGTTTGGTGGCAATAACAATAATTTTGTCCCGTAAAGGATTGCCCCGCGGGGCACTGCGTCCACAGATCACCAGATATGAACGTTGAGTTACGCGACAGACGCCACAGCTTGTCCCCGTGTTGCCATGTTGTTGTCGCGACAAATTCTAACGTTGTTGTCGTGTTGTGATTGTACTAAACTGTGTGAACTTTGTTACTGTTGCTTTTTTGAAATTGAAAAAAGAAATTGCTGAATCTTTTTCAAAAAGGAGAAAGTTTCAGTCGGAGAACTTACTAAGTAAAATACTAAATACTTAGTTGTTTTTGTCTACCATTATTTTAGTTACTCGGGGTCATAACAACATATATTATGTAATATACGGAAATGTAATGTCATTACTTGAATTTCTATTGGAAGCTTACCTTAGGATATCAAAAGCATAGGATATTCCTAAAAATGTTTCAGTGTAGTGTAATAATGTACATGTCACATTAAAAGGAACACATTACCTAACTTAATTTTATTCACACCTTGCTTTTGTTGAGTCTTATTAGATCACTTTGACTGTAATATACAAGAGGCTAGATTTGACTTCTAGACGGACTAATATTAGATAATTAGTGCCCTAGGCTGTACCGGCACGCATAGATCACGCATGAACTTTGGCGTTACTGTCATGATAATGATGACCAACATGTTGCATCATGGGGTCATATGTTGTTTGTGACAAGTTCACTTATTTGCTAATATGAGATTTGTTTCCTGTATGTAAATGTCATTCAAGCATTGAATATAATTTAATATAATTATAATTGTACTTTAAAACATATATATTTTATAAGTTAGATATCGCAGTTTGCCCATCCAACTTAGCTATCTCAACTGGTGGTAAGCGATGATGTTACCAACAATGGAGCACACCTACCTATGAGCAATCTGTTCTTGAAGATACATAAGTTGTATTTTACAAGAAACACAGACTCCACCAAGGAGTTCCATTCCTTAGCGGTTCACACATGGAAACTCGAATAAACACTTCGTGCAAATTGGTGGAATATCAACCATAACCATAGTATGATGGTGAAACGGACTTTATGCAACTTTGGAAAAATACATCACCTTTATCATCAACCCACTTGCTACTGGATGCAAGCCTCTCTAATAGCATATCATTAAATTCAATCTTTAACTTTTCGCATCTCACCACTGCGAGTTACTCTGAAAAGTTGTTCTGTAATTACTGGACACTAACTACAAGTCTCCCAGCATGTGCCACAGAGCATCTCATAATGTTCATAAAACGAGTTCATTCCACTCTTTACTAAAACAAACATAAAATTATAAACGGAACTATTTATAGATAAAATTGTGTCATAACTGTGTAACACCCAACATAAAACACGAGAGAACATCGTTTTATTTTTAACGACCCTTAAATTACCTTAAAATATGTTGCTTAATTAACGGTGTCATACTCCAATAAAACGAAAATAAAATCATGTGGAATTTATCAAACACTACGTGAAACATTTGTTACCAACAATTTTATCTCAAATCCAGCGCCCCGTGAAGATAATATATGGCCATAATGACAGGAATCCTTTGCTTAAAAAACACTGACGCCATATTGAATCTGTGGCATTCGAAATTTTTGAAACGCGCGCATTACTCTTTATTTAAATTATTGGACGCGTTCGCGCGATGTTAATGTCGGCAGGTTGATCTATTTATTTTGATACACCGAATGTTAATGTATCAAGGTTTCCCACGAATCGATTAATGAAGTAACTGTTTGTTTAGGAAATCTACGCTAGTTAAGTATGCTCACGGTGCATCCACATAATTAATTGCTGGTACAAACTGTCACTGCTTACAGTTAATGGTCCAGTAATATTGTTAATCCCATCGATTTTATGTCGTTCTCGAGTCGATTTCGAAATCAATGTAAAACATAATTTATAAAAGATGTTTCATGGTTGTTGAACTGCTCATTTTATGGGATTTAAAGACATTTTGTTATGAGAAATACGCCTCAAGACCACTAACTTGATGAAAATTGCGTATAACCAGTAATGTTGACACCTTAATTAATTTCATCATTACTGTACGTTACGAAGTATCGTAAATTTTATCTTCACGAACAATGCTCTCCACCATGATACGTTTGAAAGTGCTTTCCACTGATGAGATAGCATTTGCTGACGACTGGTTGCTCCATAAAACATAGTGAAGCTACTTTTATGATTTCTCACTTGTACTTCGACGCTAAAGTTTTCCAACTCGACGCGCCCATTAACTCGGAACCGATTCCAATACTAGCAACAATTTGCAATCGTTTAGAAGCTTTTTACGCGGGAAACTGCAACTGATGGGCCGCCATATTATTTTCTTATTACAAATTTATTTTTACGCGCAAAGAAGTATTTGCTAATCTAAATTCGACTTTAAAACTGTGTCCATATGGAAATGTAGTTCAAAATGAGTTGGGGAATAGGGTATGTATTTCAGAATGTTCTACAAAGATTTTTATGCGGGTGTCAAAGTCGAAGGTTAGAGGAATACGTTCTAAATGCGAGCTGCGGAGGTACAGACCAGGGTTGTTGCGGATGCTGATTTTTTCACATCCGCGGATGAGGATGCGGATGCGGATTCCAGGGGGCAAACATCCGCGGATGCGGAAGCGGATGCGGATCTTTACAAAAATCTTAAGTTTTGGGAGAAACATTTAAAAGACAAGTAATAAACTTGATATTCACAAGATTAACAAACGTGCGCGTCGAATCTTGTCACAACACAACACAAAAACCGGCCAAGTGCGAGTCGAACTCTCGACTCGAAGGGTTCCGTAACAGCAAGTAGATGACATAATATAAAAGTTGTAAAATAACTTGGTTTTATATAGTGTTTGTATGAACGACAAAGTTATATTTGCGGTTTTTTTTTTAAACTAATAATTGTATCTCATTTAAATCAATTTTCGTTGTTAGTTTCCATTGAAATCTACAGCATATATTTTTTTTAGTTTTCTCACTCTCTTATTTTTTTCGCCACTTTGGAAGCGTCTAACTTTCAAACGATTGATTTTGAAGAAAAATGGTTTAAGGAACTTTAACGTCTTTTTTAAAGACCTATCCATAGACACCCATTACGGATATGTCAGCTGAATAAAATTTTTTTGGATCAGTTGCATGTATGGGTTGCCCCCCTTTTATTTTTAAATTTATTATTTTTTGTTAGAAATTAGAATACCGGTTACCAGAATACATTATCCTACAAAGTTTCAATTACGTAGGCCCAACAGTTTCGGATATAAATGGCTGTGACATACGGACGGACAGACAGACAGACATGACGAATCTATAAGGGTTCCGTTTTTTGCCATTTGGCTACGGAAACACAAAAACAATAGCGAGGCGCGGCGCTTCACCGAATAACTGACATCGAAATTAAAATAATTGATTTCTTATTGGTCAATTAGCACGAGCGCGCGACACGCGCCACTCGCCGGACCCGCCCCTTTCTTTCTTGTCCTGACCTGCAACACATTCGCATCCGCATCAGCTCCGCATCGATTTTTGCGGATGCAGATGTGGATGCGGATGCCAAAATCGATGCGGATGTTCCGCATATGCGGATGCGGATGCAGATATTCGCAACATCCCTGATACAGACTTTGTGGTTAAATTAAGACATTAGTTGCAGTTTGATGTTCGCGAAGTGCATCGTCGATGGACGCGTAATAGCGGATAATTGTCATCGGCATGCTTCGCCCTCGTTTCGATAACAATTTATGAGTATATTTTGGTCACGACCTTTAAGTAATTGTTGAAGGATCGTCCCCAGACTCGAGACACGACCAGCTTGATTTGTAGGCTTGTCTTTCGGTACTTGAGTAATTTTAAGGGACATTATACTTTGTATGTAGTTGTTAAACTGAGTGACATGATGATGTGGAGCTTCATTTGTCTAGTTGTGGAGTATTCTAGCCATTTATAGTATAGTACACCTTTACTGATTTTGGTCTATTAGTGTTATTGCAACAATGTTTGTTAGCAAACTAAATTAAGAAATATTAAAACTCTGCTCATAAATGTACCCACCCATATTTACCTATAATAAAATAACGTAATATAATATGTATATGTAACAAGTCTGTTGACACAAGTCCCTACGACATCGCATATTTCACGGAGCAGGTCGCAAGCGTCATTTTAATAAATAACGCTCGACAATTTTGCCAAACTATAAAAGATAACAG
The DNA here is from genome assembly GCF_023101765.2 of Spodoptera frugiperda. Classification (NCBI taxonomy): domain Eukaryota; kingdom Metazoa; phylum Arthropoda; class Insecta; order Lepidoptera; family Noctuidae; genus Spodoptera; species Spodoptera frugiperda. Next base: position 12,063,241 of record NC_064215.1, on the reverse strand, counting down.
GCCGCAAGACGTTTTTCCGATAAGCGATGTGACCGACAATTGCATAGAGTAGTTTAACTGAACAGAGAAATCAAGTCGTTGGCAATAATATTGTACTCTTTTATTTACATAAGTTGATTACTTATGTCTTGTAAGTACAAACCATGTTATTGTGTTGAGCTTTAGGTTGATACGAAAACGAGCCAGAATTACGTCACATAAGTGCAAGCAGTATTTAGAAAAACAATAATTTTGGTTTTCACAAAAATTTGTAACAGGTTGATTTTCAACATGCACTTGTTCATACTTTACTTTTACCGCCGTACTGAGAGTCATTTAATGATTCCTTAACCCAGTCCTTAGCAATTGTTTTCAGAACAAAATCGTTACCAAGGAATAGTCCAAGTAATCATTTAATGTTTGCTGTACTCAGAGGAGTACGGCAGTTAAAAGCGATTGTTACAGTAAAAAAAGAAAGTAATCTCTGATTTACAATCAAACATCAAGAGTTTGAAATCAATTAGTTTCATGTTCCATCCAGATATACAAACATACACACACAAGTATTTTATACTATAATCGATAAATGATCACTTTTTATATGAACAGGATATGAGTTCTTCCTGTTATGATAATAATAGTTGAACAAAAAAAAAAAAATCAACAATCAACAGTTTAATTTCCTTGGAGCGTGGATAATTGAAAAATCACTACAATTTAGGTATAACGTTCAACATATTTATGTATGTTTTGGTTTCTTCACGGTCATTCCGATTTAACGGAAAAAGCAGAACTATCATAGTGGGTTATAATATAACTGGTATTATTAAATATGTTTCGGTGCTAGTTCGTAAGATCCGGTGTGAAAGGTTGTGGTTCTGAAATCTTTTATTTTATTGTCTGAATTTGTTCTTATGAAAATATAAGAATAATTAAAAAGATAAAAAAAAATTGTTTCTTATCTGAAGCAAATATGCGATACATTGCGAATCAGCGAGTTGCCTAATTACTCTGATCACATACATTACTTATCACTACATAGTACTAAACAAAGTCTCTTTTTCTGTCCATTTGTATGCTTAAATCTTTAAAACTACGCAACGGATTTTGATGCGTTTTTTTAATAGATAGAGTGATTCAAGAGGAAGGTTTATATATACATAACATGCATAATATATCGCCATTGCACCCATGCGAAGCTGGGGTGGGTCTCTAGTATACAAATAAAACAATTTAATTAGCTTTAAAAATCATAACTCAGTCTCTGTCGTCAAGCCTACTCTGTGCGCTCATTACCCGCTGATGGCACCGACGTAATAATGCGAGCTATCCGTCAATGCGCGCGCGCAAAGGACACGGCTTTCTCAGCGCGGGGTGGGGCAGCCCTGCGGCGCAGGCGCAGCGTCCGTTTTGTTCGCCTGTCAACTGCAGGTGAAGGGTCAACTGGTGGATCTGGATAGGTACTGAAGGGTCTCATGTGTTTACTGGTATGATGTGATACAGTTTGAGGGTTGAAAAATGGTTCATAGTTGGCATCGATGGTTTGCTTCTAAGTATTAGGTTAATGTTTATTGTTTACTTCTATTGTCGAATTGAAAATGTTGAAGATTTTTCTGTTACTTTTCTTAGTAACTTTAATTATCACACGTGTGTTATCCTCTGAAAATGTGGGTCGTTTTAAGTTTGAAATTCAATTTCTATATCATTCCAATTTCCTTTCCCAGAAATTCGATATCAACAGTCACGAGTCTCATGACTGAGACGGAAGTCTAGTGACTACTATCGTCTCTTATGTAGTATAGTATAAGGCTGTCAAATGAACTTGTTCTTCAAAATATATATTACACGTGTTTTCTTTGTACAACTCCTTGGAGGACATTGCGTCTTACAAACTGTTTCTGTACACATAATTGACCCCTGGGCCAGATACCATCACAACTGCCAGATTCACATTTAAATAAAAGTATTATTTTAACGTGGCCATCCATTATTTCATGACTTGTGCAATTTGTCATTTCTCAATAGCGACTCTTATAAACGAGGATTAATTCATCTCCGCGGCAATTTACTTCACTCACAAATACGTACTTGACTCGGTTTCTAGATCGCCGTTGACATTTTGTCCGTTTTTGGCGCGAAGCTGACCTAACCTCCTATTGTTCGAGAGAAATTGACCTCCCAATATGGCGGCGATGCCACTAAAAATAATGATTCATTTCAACGCGACATTAGTGCCTTAATAGACGCCGCTTTTTACCCGACTGCGCCAGAAGGAGGGTTATGTTTTTCGAGTGTATGTATGTATGTATGTATGTATGTATAATTGTTTGGCACGCTCTGCAGCCTAAACGGCTTGATGGATTTTGACTTGAGAGGTGTCGTTAGATTCGTATTTACTGTGAGAGTGACACTGGATATATAAAAATAATAAAAAAACAAAATGGCGGATTTTTGGTACCAAATTCGAATATTGCTCACTCTCTAACCTGAACGACTCGATAGATTTCAGCTTGAGAGGGGTCGTTTGATTCGTATTTACTGTGAGAGTGACACTAGATATATCAAAATGAAAAAATAATAAAACTAAAAATAAGTTGCTGGAGGCTGAGTCACCCTCGTCCGTAGGAGAGCACCCTTAAAAAAATGAACCCCTACACGTGGCCTCTGGGTGGTGCTAACCAGGTGACAATTTGGTGGTAGGCTTCGGCCGACGGCATTATGACCACCCACCGAGCAAAACCGTGTCGCCAAGCGGCCTAGCCGTGTTCCGCCACGATGCTCGGTGACGCCGTATGAGAGGATGGGTCGAAGTGTTTGTTCCACTATGGGTAGACCGATCTGGCGCGCGCTGGTGTGGCTGCATCGGGTGGCCAGTCGCGGAGGGTAGCGGGATCCGAGGCACGGTGCACCGCTGGCCGACCGCAGATAGTTGGGGGCCCAATTAGCGTGCTAGCCACACGTGAAAGGCTGCCCCGCCATCTAGCGAAAAATCCCATGAATACGCCATCGTGCCGGTTGGCGACCGGACGAGAGGGCCCGATGGATATTCATGGGCGTCCCCGCAGTCTCCAGGCTGGCTTCCCAATGATGTAGCTAACTGCAGTGCGCGTCTGGGGTCGCCTGTGTGGAGGAACATTTCACTGCCATCCTCTCCGCAACCTTACACTCCTACCATGAGAACAAGAGAAAAGAAAAGGGTACAACAGCGGCTGCACTCCTCTCCCTCAAAGTGCACCTCACGAATATTCGAGGCTTGCACTCAAATATCAATGCGGTCCATCACCATCTTGAGACCGAGTACCCTACACTCTTGTTTCTCTCGGAGACCCAGATCAGATGTCCGTCCGACGTTTCTTATCTCAACTACCCAGGTTTTACCCTGGAGCACAATTTTGTTGCCCGTGCAGGCGTTTGCCTGTACGTCCAGGACGGCGTCTGTTACCGGCGTCTCCGAGACTTTGAAGACCCCAATTACTCTACATTGTGGATACTGATGAGCACAGGTATGGAGAAAATTCTCTATGCCTGTGTCTATCGGTCGCACAGCGGAGATTTGGAGACGACCAGATTAGCGCAATACCTAGTGGAGGCGGCGGATGCAGCTCGGCAGAGGTACCCTTCGGCCCAGTTGGTGTTACTGGGGGACTTTAACGCCCATCACCAGGAGTGGCTGTTCCCATACCAGTGCACTGACCATGCTGGGAGGGAGATGCGTAAGCTTGCGCTGACGCTTGGCCTGACCCAGCTGGTCCATGAGGCCACAAGGGTGCCTGATGTCGATACACAAACTGCCAACTGCTTAGACCTTCTGCTGACAACAGATCCAGACAGCTACTCAGTGTCAGTTTCATCACCCCTGGGTAGTTCTGACCACTGTCTGGTGAAATCTGTATCCACACACTCGCCGCAGGATCGCAGTCCCAGGGGATCTCGGCGGATGTGGCGGTACAAGTCAGCAGATTGGGATGGGATGCGATCTTTCTTTGCATCCTATCCTTGGCGGCCTGTTTGCTTCTCATCCAGTGACCCGTCAGCTTGTGCGGATGCCGTAGCGGGGGTGCTGCGTCAGGGCATGGAATACTACATCCCATTCTCGGACGCAGCATCTTCCGGTGGCACTCGTCCATGGTTTGATGCCGACTGCGGACGTGCTGAGGCGCGAAAGCATGCGGCATACTTGGCATGGGCGGATGCCAGGCGCCGTAAGGCTGGCGACACTCCTCAGAAGAAGAGAGCCTTCAACCGGGCTGCCAAGTCATGCAAAAAGGCACTGCGGATGGCTCGGTTCAACCACATTGGCCGAATAGGGAACAAACTGGCTTCCTACCCAGCGGGGAGTAAAGCGTTCTGGTCCCTGGCCAGGGCGGTTGAATCGAACTTCTGCCGCCCCTCACTTCCGCCTCTCCTGGGGCCTGACGGGACGCTGGCTCACACCGCAGTAGAGAAAGCGAACTTGTTTGCTTCCCTATTTGCGGAGTCTTCACGTCTTGATACTGGTGGCGCTATGCCTCCTTCTCTACATAACGTTTGCGAGACAAAAATGTCGAAAATTCGCATCCGACAGAAGGAGGTATATAAGACGTTGCGTAATCTCGACGTGAATAAGGCCAGTGGACCCGACGGAATCCCAGCCGTGGTTTTAAAAACCTGTGCGCCTGAGTTGTCTCCAATCCTGACACGTCTGTTCCGCCTTTCCTTAGAGACGGGTCAAGTGCCGGTTGCATGGAAGCTGGCCAACGTGCAGCCTGTGCCCAAAAAAGGTAGTCGTGCCGACCCCAATAATTACCGACCTATCTCGGTCACGTCCATACTCTGCAAGAGTATGGAACGTGTGCTTAACAACAGGCTCATGGCATACCTTGAAGGTAACGACCTCCTCAGCGATCGGCAGTATGGGTTTCGCCGCAGCCGATCTACTGGGGACCTTCTTGCGTATGCCACTCACATTTGGAGCGAGGCCATCGAGAAGCACGGGGAAGCATTAGCTGTCTCGCTCGATATATCTAAGGCCTTTGACAGGGTATGGCACGACAGTCTTATCGGCAAGATTCCTGCGTATGGACTTCCCGCTGATCTGTGCAGATGGATTGCAGACTTCCTGACGGATCGGTCAATTCGAGTAGTCATCGATGGCTGCTCGTCTGACCAATTTGGCATCAACGCCGGAGTCCCTCAGGGGTCAGTACTTTCAGCAACGCTCTTTTTGCTGCACATCAACGACCTGCTTAAGCCCGGTATCTTTGGGTATGCGGATGACAGCACAGTTGTTGAAAGGTATGTGTCCGATGCGCGGACTAGCGGAACACAGATCCAGTCTCTAAGAGAATCAATGGTCGAACGGTTGAACTCGTCCTTGAAGGCGGTCTCCGATTGGGGTGGCGCCAACTTGGTCAAGTTCAACGCTACCAAAACCCAGGCGTGTCTCTTCTCTGCCAAACGGAGTCAATTTCCACTGACTCCTACTTTCCGAAATGTATCCGTTCCAATATCGGATCATCTTGAGCTTCTGGGCGTAACTCTATCGCCAACGCTAAACTTCGGTTCTTATATAGAGTCGAAGGCGCATCTGGCTGGTAGGAAGTTGGGTATCCTCTCGAAGGTGAGACGGTACTTCACACCGAAACAACTACTGAGCCTGTACCAGGCGCAGGTTCGGTCATGTATGGAGTACTGTTCTCACCTTTGGGACGGCTCGGCTAGACACCAGTTGGATGCGCTCGAGCGCATTGAAAGGCGTGCCAAGAAGCTCATCAATGATGATGCGCTTGTGGAGGCCCGGCTTCAAAGCCTTGAACACAGGCGCAAGGTCGCAAGCCTTTCCGTTTTTTACCGGATACATTTCGGAGAGTGTGCAGGGGAACTGCACAACTTGATTCCCCCTAGTCCTTTCCATCAACGAACCACAAGACAATCGGCGAGGCGTCACCGTTTCATGGTGGATATCCCACCCACTCGCACGAAGCGCTTCGCTTCAAGCTTCTTTGTGCGAACTGCTAGGGAGTGGAACTCCTTGCCGGAGTCTGTGTTTCCTGATGGGTACAACCTGGGTGTCTTCAAAGCCCGAGTGAATAGGTTGCTTATGGGCAGACGTGCTCCACCGTAGGCCGCATCATCACTTACCATCAGGCGAGATAGCGGCCAAACGTCGGCCCATTCAATATAAAAAAAAAAAAAAAAAAAATAAATAAATAAAAAAAAGTAATTTAAAAAACAAAAAAACCCGACTGCGTTTCTTTATAATATTAAAATGAAAAAACCCTAAAACAAGAAAGTCATCGTAAAATTTAAGCAGTCGGGACCCATTCTAGATAGCAAGCCGTATGTGCCCTCACAAAGTCTTTATATTTAGAATGGGTCCCGACTGCTTAAATTTTAAATTGACCTCCCAATATGGCGGCGATGCCACTAAAAATAATGATTCATTTCAACGCGACATTAGTGCCTTAATAGACGCCGCTTTTGTTACCATAGTTTTGGAATGGTTTAGAAAATATTAAGGTAATGGTCTGCTTGGGTCGCCGTCGCAAGCGCAACTCTCTGTGAAGAGGTCAGTCATTAATGCGATCACAGACTGACAGTTTTGTGTGAGCCACCGCAATTGAGAAATTATCAGCATAAGTGGAACGCTACGTGAGCGTCACAATGTAAGAGATGGACCTTTTTAAGTGCTACCGTAATTGACGTAATTTGTCATACTTTGCAAGCTGCTTGCGGAAAACAATACAATGCCATTAGTATAGAGGTCGGCACTGCTACTTAACATACATATTAAAACTGAAAAATAACAGTTTCCCTAAATAAGAAAAATAAAATTATTCTGAACACACCTTCACTTGTTTCTCAAACTCTATCGGGAGGTCCGTACGTAGATCACAAAGCACATCTGGAACGAATCAATCGATAGTTGCTATCTATCCCATAATCGAATAGCGTATCGATTACAAGCGTATGTACGTACGTAGCACATCGATATGTTCCATAGATGTGCAAAAAAATCAATAATTAGTGAAGTTTACTTATGCTTGTATTTAAATGTTTAGTTACGCATTTGCAACTGCTAAGGCAATTATCTAGGAGCTAACAGTAGCTTTTAGCAACATTTGTACATGCAAAACCTTCTAAAAGTGGGTGTTAAGATACAATATGCAGTTACACGGTGGTGTGAAATTGGCATCAGAACACCTGTCAATTTCGTCATTACATGTAACGGTTTCGAAATCGACAGATCGATTACCGAAAAATGGTATTTAAGCTTGGCTTTACATAGAAGTTAGTATAAAAAAAGTTTGGTTCTTCTATTTACTTAGATCAGATCCGTAGTCAAAGTCAAAGTTAAAATTATTTGTTTCAAATAGACCGGGAAGGCACTTTTGAACGTCAAAGCAAATATTACAATATTAAAAAATAAACAAAATGTCTGTCTGTTGGTCAGTCCTCTAGTAAAACTATCTGCTTGTTCTAAAGTGTAGATTCTTATGGAGAAGAACGAGCAAGGAAAGTCAATCTATAGACTGTTCCCTCAATGTAAAATACATGCAAACTTGACCCTTTTATGTGCAGCGTTAACCTGTAGTTAAAATGTTACATTTAAAAATATCAAAATGTAATCTCATTTTTAAACCAAGCTGCTCTGCTTGCGATTTTATTAATTTTATTATAATTCAGCTATTGACAGTGGTAAAATGCACATTACGATTTTAGTATACAGTGAAGAAATACCATTAAAAACTGGCCTAAAAATATTTGACACCATGACGTAACACACGCAAATGACATCACCAACAAATGCACTATCCCCATTCTCTTCATCAGTTTTTCCAACCGACCAACCGATATAATCGGCAAATGTATCGATAAATCGTGGGATGTATCGATCTCCGTTGTCAGTTGTAGTCATGGTGATAGATTAACATTCGACACAAGCAATTTGTCGGCAGTTTGTGCGTAATCATTTGATCGATGGCATCTTTCGTTCCCGTCGCGTCGCCGTCGAACCGTCTGCCTAGATTTTGTGGTATGCACATATACTACACATAGAGTTACACATAACCAGTTTAACATGATCCCGCTACGTATGTTCTTTCTGCACATTCAACGGTCAGTTTATACTGGTTTTGTATAGCTCTGTGTTTCTATACAGATTTGTTTTATGTTGATTTATATCGAATGTCATTCATGTGTCATCTAGTGGTTTAGGTTCTAATGTGATGTGGTTTACATCCTGTTAGGTGTTGGCGTTTAGTCTTTTTTTTTTGAGGGCAAAAATCATCCAATGACTTTTCCCTTTCGGTGTTTGGTCTATAGTTCTTTTTTATTGTAGATATAAGTTCTTTAAGTATACTTAGAGGTGATGCTTAGATTAATGCAAATCAGTTAATAATTTCTCAAAGTTTAAAGCTCCATACATACATAACTTCACGCCTATCTCCCATGGGGGTAGGCAGAGACAGTGGACCGCCAATTGCTACGAATCTTACATACGTCTTTCGCTTCATCAACAGTCATCAGTCTACATCAGTTTAAAGCTCTAGTATAAATAAAGCTATCAAAAATAATAACGTTTGCTGGTCATCTATCACGATCGTTTCTCTTAAACTTTCAATAGTGCCATAAATAAAGGCAACTTAAACATATCGTCATCGACCAATTAGTAAGACGGGCGGTTGCGCGTGCGTCAAGAAAAATGGCCGCCATATCTCATACGAAACGAGATCACTAAGTTACGACATGAGAGAGATAAAAAAGGTAATTTCTTCATAGTCTGTAGCGACCTCTGACCGGGGTAAAGTTAATTATTATTTATTAAAATAAAATGTAAGTTCTTAAGGTCCATAAATTGTGTTGCATTAGTGTGTTGGCTCTCGGCGTTGTCCCTGTCTGCTGATTTTAATTTACGTCCGACTCCTCACTGCTGCGATGATGTATTGCGCATTATTAACACAAATACTATGTAATTAACTTTGGAATAATTCAAATAAACGGTGGGAATGTTAATAAGCTGTTTATGTTTTGTCGATAATATTGAAGGTGTCGAAAGGCCGTCTGCCGGTGAATGGCGAACTTTTTAATATTGTTTTCTTTTTTATCGAGGCTTGGGTCTCATTTTAAGTTTTGTTATCTGTTATTTATATTATTGTAGATGTTACTCTTAGAGTTATTTCTTAATAATGTAGGTGCCACTAATGCGGGGCGGGTGAGGGAACGAACCTCCTCACGGCAAGCTTCGAGCATCGCGTGACGATCTCTGGCCATCTTAAGTGCGGGTCTGTGGACGGCGAGCAAGGGTAGCCGGAGCTGCGAAATGCCAAGCGGGTTTACTAGGTGAATACCCGAAAAACAGGAGTAAGAACGGGGTGTTTTTAGTCAATAAGAGACTGACACTCTTTCTCCACCTCGCCCAAGGCTGGAGAAGTCATTGGATGATATTTCCCAAAAAAAGTGTCTCAAGATAAAGCGACATAATCAGAGTTGCTGGGTAGCCATTGGATGTTGGAAGGTTGTCTATTCAAGACAACGAGGAAAGTTTTGATCACAAGTTTTAGTTCTGATGAAGATGATTGTAACCTGTAACTAGTAACTTATGCCTAACCACATCTTAAACATACCTGCTACAAATATCCGTCAAGAACAACAGTTGTGACACGCAGACAGACAAACAAGACAAGGGTCAAACAACATACTGTATGTGTATAATTAGATCCATAACTACGACTTTCTATGTGAGATCTTTTAATGGGGACCACTACTAATGGAATACTACTATTCGTGTACTTTTAGTATTATAAACACTTAATGGTTCAATACAAATTAATAAAATTATATATTGGCATTTAATTTCTTTAAGTGGTGTTAGGAAAGTTATTTGTATGTAGTTATGCCAATAAAATTATAATGTGTGTATTTTATCAGTTGCGTCTAATGAATATTTTGTTTTCTTCAATGAAATAAGGGTTTATAATTTTCGCAAACATGTTTGTTTGTGAAACAAATCTTACAAAATTGTAATTATTTTCAGCTGTATTAAAAATATATATCAGTATATTAATTAATATTTTGTTATTTCGAGAATTAAAACTTGCAATGGACACTTAAAAGGATGAAAATTCTCGAACTCACTTCGAAATCACTTCCCTACCAATTTAAACAAATAGTAACACAAATTAATGTAACCCAAGTATTTAAAAGTGGTAAACAAGGCGGTCCGTTTGTTTTTATCACTGCAGCGTCCCGCGGCGCGTGCGCCGACCACGGGGCAGTATAACGACGGCGCGGGTTAGGCTTGATGCACAACATCGACACTTCGTCGAGAGCTTCAGATGATAGTGTACTCACTGCTGATAAAGGTAAAATTGGCCATTTAAGTTTTTCTTTATTCTTAGACAATAGGTGGTGAAAATTTAAGTTACGTGAAAATCTAAAGCCTTGCGCTGATGAGAAAGATAAAGATAGAGGCTCGCGTTTTAAAAGTTTCATGTCAGGAGCCAGGAGACTTAGTTTAATTTTCACTAGAAATGTATACCATTCCTTGTGGCAGTTTGACAAACTAATTTTAAATCTTGATTCACCCGAGTATTGGAAGGTTACAAAGCTCAATTTCGGATACCGAATTGAGAACATCAAAGTAAAAAAATAGTTCCTTGATTGGAAATATAGACTTCACACTTGATAGTCGCACTCAAAGACCTGCAAACACCAAAGTAGTCTTGTATAACTGAATTGGCCCACTTATAAAATCTGAAGTAGTTTTATAACACTAGATTGGCTAACAAAAAACATCCTTAACACAATAATACAAGAGGTGTTCCATCTGTCACTAAGCTAATAGAAAAGCACCGTTAGTCGCTACGCAAACAGAATCTCGTGCTACCAAATCAAATTATTCGCAACCGCAAAGAAAGTATGAAACTAAACACGATAATTTATCACACAAAGCCACCGCCTATACACGGAGAAGTCAGTAACCCACAAGGTAATCGCTAATTGTTTACCCGTACAAGTAATTAAAACGGATTGAACTGACGGCATATCGCGTGCAAACCCGACACGCATTCAAATTTCGCGCCTTAGAAAGTTTTATCGACATTGAAATCGATTAAATGCCAATGGGAATTTCGCATTGCGCCTCTATTTGTATGTTTAGTTGTGATAATCCATTCGCTCTGCGAGGATGAGGAAAACTGTTTGTAAGGAGGCGGTGATGAAGCGTGGCAGGTCGGTGCTACCTAGCTAGCATGCTGGTACATTAGCTCGCAATTTAAAAGCTTAGGTTTATTGTTAACGTCTGTGTAAATATGGAGGAGGAAGTTTTATTGTAGTAATTGACGTGTATGATTGTCTCATATCCAATTGGTCATTTAGGTATTTAATAAAACATTTTTTTGATGGAGGAAATCATTTAGTAACTTCTCCCGCTTTGGTTGAGGTGAGACGGAATGTCAGACTCTTACTGACCATAAACCACCCCGTTGCTACACCCGTTCTCCGACCCGGAGCCCCGGTAAGCCGTCTAGTCTTCCGTGGTATCGAGCATCAGCCATCAGCCATTGCGCGTGGAACGCGATGCGCCGATCTTAGGACCTTAGGATGTTCTAGGACCTACGTTTAATGTTGTAATGGAAAAAAATCTGTTTTGACATTTATTACAAGTGAACGGTTTTTGGGGGATCAGTTGAAATAAATGCTTTAACTTAAAACCAACACACGAGCTATACAACAACATCCTTAGTCAACACACCTAATCTGTAACAAGAGGGCAGCATGCTTGACCAGATTACTCTTTCCAAAGTAACCGAGGAGCTTAACTTTAACTTGAAGTTACACAAACATAACTCACGGCATCCGAACTGTTTATCACACCATCGATTTAATGTGTTTTTTATTCATGAGCCCCATCGATTGAGTTATCAACCTCTAGTACTGCATCATTAATCTAATCGCCGAAATAGTGTACGTCTAAATGTTTCTCGTTTGTTCCCATGCGCTGTGTAAAGAATGGGGGAAGTAATATATTGTTGTGTTCTTGTGTTTTCTACTAAAATGTATGTAATGGAAGATGTACAGAATATAGCTTTACAAGTTGGTTATTCTATGAAGGAGTATAAGAAGTTTAGTAGAAATAAAAGTATATTGATGTATTATTTCATAATTGTTTTCTTAGGTCCGAGGAGAGACTGCCTCGTTAATCGACAGGCCGCAAGTTCGAATACCAGGCAAGGGGTCTCAGGTACGATACCCGAGTCGGGCACAGAATTGCGGAAAATTTCTCAGTAGTAACGCGCAGTCTGACGTTATGCCCAGTATATGGAAATAGGCTTACTCCCTATTATTTGGGACCCATATGGTGTACATTGTACAGTGACATTAAGTGCAGTAATGCGCAGGGGATTCGGGGATAAACACGTGACGATATTTTTTTTTTCTTAGGTATGAATAATGATACAGTATCTATGTTTTGCAGAAAATAGCGAGTTATATCGGTTGTTACACAACGTAGTGCCTAGCAGACGAAGCCGCGAGCAAAGCACTAGTAATTTATATAATTTATGAACTCACAACGTTTGATTGACTTGATTACATCGTTGTTAACATGTTTTACATTTATTTTCTGTTGGTTTTCTTAATTGATAGTCTTCCAATATAGTTCTTGGTTTGATGGGGTATTTAATTGCTAGGAAACTATATTTGTGTTGGTTTTGGAAAGCTGTGTGTGGTTGATTGGTGTTTGTTTTGTTTTTGGGTGGTAGCGCAGATTTCTTTTTGGTAAAGTCTCTCGCAGATGCTTCTTTATGAGGAGAAAAGTAGTTTATTTTTAATTAAAATACAGTTTAGTATGTTTGGATGTAATTCGGAGAAAAGTCCGTATTATTTAACCATTTAACTGTTAATACAGATTTTAAATATTATTACCCGTGGAATTCAGATTATGTCTTTTAAATGGTATATCACCCATACCTTTTCGTTAATTTTCGTGTACCTGACAATCTTGTTTTTTTATCTCACAATCTTGACTTTTCAATATCACGTTCCAATCTATGCTAGTGTAAATATTGTACCAAACCTAATTAACTAATCGAATTTAAATTCCAAACCAAATACCTAACTCTAGCGGAAGACACCGTCACCATCGAAATTCCAAACATCTTCAAAACTGACACTCCCTTTCCTTGAACCAAATTAATTGCCGAAAGCTCATCAAGTGACCGATTACAATAACGATCATCGATTATTCGGCAAAAAATCAATATTTCGATACCATATAAGGTATGACTTCATCGTCTAAATAGAGCCAGGTGCTCACGATTGAGGATCATGAATAAGTCATTAAGGCTCCCCCCCTGAACTTGTGACCTATGTCTCCATTGAACACAATCGTAGATATAAAGTATTGGTTCGCGAAGACCCGCTATTATGCGAAACACTCGATATTTCTAATAATTTTTCGAAAGTATTATTATAGTTTGGCAACACTCATTTATCAATGGTTACGTAAGGTTTGACAGTGTTAGTTAAATCGTTGCTTTTAATAAGTAGGTGCGTTAGTGTGTTATTAAAATTGTTGGCGGATTTTTGCAAAATGAAGGCTATCGTGATCTCTTAATGTTACAAGATTAGATAGGTGAGGTATTAAAATGATTTATTGTTTTTCACTTATGAATCTGTATTTTTGAATATTATCTTAGTCACATAATAACATACAGTTCACATATAAATGACACCCAGAACTGAACAAACAATTTATGGACCACACAAAGAATTGTTCCGTGCGGAAATCTAACCCACTACACGTTACGCGGCATTCGGTTGCCCAGCCAAAATATTTAATAAACAGATATTTAATAAGCTATCGGTCTCCATAATAGGTTCGATTGGACTTATCATTTTGCATACATCCGAATACAGGCATAAGTTTGAAGGATTCTCAGAGAAACCTAAGTATTGCATTATGTCCTGTGCCTCTTATAGCGTCAGGGAGTGGCAAGAGGTAGGTACATTTGTCACAGCCAAAGGTTTAATATAGTATAAAGATTATTTTGAACCAAGTTATGCATCTCCCTTTACTAAGTATACATTGGTAAGTTAGATACAAACTACACAATACAGGCTTGTACATCTCGTCGGTCTAATACCATCTCATTAAGATCGTTTAGCGCAACAAATAGTCGGAGCCACTCGATTGCTCGATTACTCGAGTGCTCGGTAATCGGTAACTGCTCTATAAATACAATCTGTTAGCATTGCAGCACGAACTGCTGACTTGTTGGAGTTCACAGACTATTAGGTTTAAGGGTAGGATAGGTTAGGTTGAATACTAAAATTAATACCAATGGTTGAATATCAATTAACGTGTTGACGTTAGTTTTTTGGGCATGGATAAATAGAAAACACTTGAAAATAATTATTTTTTGTGGAAGGTGCACTTTTATAATGGATTCAGTTACAAACATACAGACATTCACATCGTGATTTCTTTGCAAAACATTTTTGGATTAGGTATAAAATTATCCTGAGATGTTGGCAATAATGTACGTTTTTGACGAATTAAAAAGTGAGCGCTCTACCGAAGGCCCAATTAGCCCCTGCCGAATCTTTCCAATCTCCGATTACCCCCAAAAGGCCGGCAACGCACTTGTACCGCCTCTGGTGTTTCGGGTGTCCATGGGCGGCGGCGATGGCTTACCATCAGGTGATGCGTCTGCTCGTTTATCGGCTTATATCATAAAAAAAGTGCAAGTCAACGCTTTAAAAAATAACAGTGGCCAAATAATGTGATTCCTTTTACTACCTGGGGTATTTCCAGAACATGATCTTCCTATCAATAAATCGAGTGGTGAGTATGATAGTGGCCCCTGCACTACATGTTCGGAGCACGTCGGGCTAATTCGTGCCGGCTCGGTGACACAATACCGCGGGATTCAGTTACAAGATGTTCCCCATACTATTGATGGATCGAGGCTATCTATTCATTTTACGATCTTATTTTGTTTCTCTTTATACGTATACGGTATGTCGTTTCCATTGGAATTCTATTTTCCTATTTTGCAACGGTTTGTTTGTAATTGAATTTAGTTGTTTGTGTTTATTTTCTGTCGTGAAATCATTTGAGAATCGTATGTTATGCTGTGTGAAGTATGTGTTTGTTTACTGTGGAGAAATAAAACTATGTTTTCAACTAATGTTGTATTAGGTAGCTCCTATAGATATCACTGATTTTTTTTTAATTTAAAAGCTTTGGTGTATTATGATATGATGTCTTTTTAGTTTTTTTGAAAATTTCTCAGTAGTAGCACGTAGTCTGGAATTGTGCCCAATATATGGCAATAGGCTCACCCCTACTTCATGGGACTAATTATAAAACAAATGGTGAAAAGTGGGTGTACATTGTATAACAGCATTACGTGCCGTAATGTGCGCCTTTGCCTACCCCTTCGGGGATAAAAAGGCGTGACGTTGCATATGATCTGTTAAGTTGTTTCTAAAAGATTCGTTTGACTACGTTAAGACTCCTTAATAAGAAAATTAAGGAAAAAAAAAAATTACGATACACTACAGAACAGATAAACATCTCCACCTAAAAAATTAAGCATATTTACTACTACATCATTTCACAATAACATTGTAGTAGTGGCTCTTTCAAAATGCTGTTATTCGATAGAAAACGGTTTATGATACATGGCCATATGTAATTAATACCTTAAACTTATGTAGTAGCGTCACTATAACAATATATCACATAGAACCGAGGCCTATAAAAATGACATTCGAAGTAAAACTCGATGTCATTTGATACTAGTAGTATGTTAGTAGTATGCTAAGAATTTACTCTTGTTCGACAAAAAAACGTTATATTTACATAAAATATATGTTTTTTTTCTAATTTATTTTGTTATTTTGATATAGATTGTTATGTTATTTAGTCTGTGTGTGTGAATTATTTTGCATATTATTTTGTTAGTATAATTAGATTTCAATCTTTGTTTATGTTTTTGGTTTTGCGTTTTATATGTGTTTATGAATTAGCGTCCCATTAATTAAATCTGTTCATTCGTTTTTGATACAGTTTAGTAATCAAATCAAAAATATTTATTTGCAAGAACATGGTACTAAGGTGATATAGTTTTTAAAATGGTGTGTAAATAGGTACGAGTAAATTATTCTACATTGTAAATAGTATCGACTATAATTGTACATTTTTTGCTCCGTGCGGACAAACTTGACCATTCATGTTCCCATTTGGGGTTAAATGAAATTCGAATATTTTTAAATTATTATTATTGGTAGTAGATATACAAGAATACCACTTAACAGGACATTACCAGAACTATTTCTTTTTATTTTTGCAAATGAGTATTATTATAATATTTTTGGACTATGTGCGGTGAAGATTTTTATCTAAACTACTAGCAATTTGAATACTAACGCTTTAATTTCACATAATTTTCACGATATTTATTGCCATTGATGAAAATCATCATTCATTCATATTCATTTGGCGATGTGGTTTTATCGTTTAATTAGTATTGGGTTATGTTTACTAATTAGTGTTAAATTAATGATAAATATACAACACGTGTAATAATAATATGTTCAAAGAATAATTACATATTATTATACACTAATTTTATTTTAATTTAGTGTTAATAGCAAAACGGTCGACATAATTGACATGAGGTGGTATTTGGAACTATGAGAACAATTTTCTTTGTGGCTAATATCGCCTTAAATTGTTTTTTATTATTATTTTATAAGTTTTAATTTTAATGGTTTTTTAATGAATTTTATTGGCAACTATTTTGAAAATATGATGACGCGTTTACTGCCAATAATTTGTGGTAATTTAAATTACATAATTGATTTTTGTATTCGCTATGCATTATTTATGTTTTAATCTAATTTAAATTAAGATTTTTAGTATTTCAATGTAATTTATGCACATATATCTACGTTTTTAGACCAATTTTTTTTAATATTCTTATTTAATCCGCCTTGTTTCAGATAAACGTTTTCTCAACCTATCTTTACACATGGCGATTGATTGACACTCTTTAATATAATTTGGCAAATTATTATATAATTTTGCTCCCTCATACGTTATACATATTTTACCATAATTTGTTTTGTGGCTTTCTAATTTAATTTTGTTTGTATTTGTTAAGCAATGACTGAATGACTTTTACAAACTTTGATTATGCAAAAGAAATGTAAAGATAAAATTTTTGCTTTTTATAAAAGATTAGTTTTATCAAAGTGTAACGTGTAAGTCTAAAAAATCTTATCCATGCACACACACACACACACACACACACACACACACACACATAGGTAACTCCATACCTTAAATACGCGGGGCAAATATGTGACCCCACAGAAACAAGTCACAAATTAAATTATTTCTAAAATAAACAAGAAATGAAGTAAACTATCAATTACTTTGAATATTAACTGCTAACGACCAATTTAAAATCCTACCAATCCATTCAATCTGCATAATTCCAACTACAAACATACAAACATACATATATACATTTTATTATACATATATACAGTATACAAACAGACCGCCACAATTTTAATACCAATTACACACCATTTCATTCTATTAACATTTCACAATGCTATATTGGATATTGGCCAAAAATCCAATCCGTGGACCCCAGTGACCTGGCGACCCCAGACGGCGTACAGGTCGTGACCCCAGCAGTATTAATTACGTCGCGTGCCATTTCCAATGTTTCTGTGCTTGCGTAATGACGTCACACGTCCGTGTAGAGAGGTGATGTGCTACGTTCAGTATCTCTACTATTAGTTTAAAGTAAAGTAAAGTAAATAGTATTTGTCGATAAGGACAATAATAATAATTATTATAGATTTGTAGATAGGGTTATCGTTAGTTATAAGACTATCTGATAAGGGTCACAGTACACCATTGGATGCAGGTGCTTCTAACCGTTCGATCTAGAAGTTAAGTGTTGCTGGTGTGACGATGACTTGTCGATAGTGACGACGTAAATTTTATATACGGCAAATTTTAGTTCCATAAGTGGCCACCAGAGGCGCTGTGCATTTTGCCATTCAAATACTTACTATTACTTTAAACTGATAGAAATACAGGTATAAATGTTATTGCTCGCTCGTTTGGGCAATGCGGTAATATCTCTTTCGGATAAATGCTGTTAACGTTTGATGAGTTAGGTCTTATTCTTTGCACTTGGTGGTGTTTGGTTGTATTTATTGCTATATTGGAAGTATGTATTGGAGTATATATATCTTTTTTTATGAGATAGGAGGCAAACGAGCAAACGAGTATATAGTATTTTTTCAGTGTTTGGGTATTTTTGTTAATAAAAGGAAGGCTTTAGATAAGGATAGAGATCTGAAGGGAATCGATAATGAGAACCTTTTAAAATGTTACTTCTCAATGAGATCTGCCTGTAAATCGTGGATGCGTTTACAAACACAAATTAGACACTTTAAAATATGGGCCAACTTATTGTGTACACAAATAAATTATTTAATGCGGAATCACTACCATGACACGCTGCGCTGTAACCTGTTGCTCAGACATTGCGCCCACTACCACGGTAAATGTACGCCAAGACACCAACCCTAAATATTTTGCCCAAGTGGATTAAAAAAGAAGCTCAGATTGTTTGGAGAATTCTCATCAACTTAACATAAAATCGTATATAAGTTATTCTCATACTATTCTCCTATTCGTCGCCAATCATGATTTCACCAACATTTTATAAGCAAGCGTATAACAGAAAACGTTTGACGTGTAATATCATAATCCTGTATAATTCTATGTAATTATCAATTTGCGTGGTGTCATAGTCACGCGACTGTCATAAACACTATGACGGTTGTTAGCTGTAACGGTGCTGTATCGGAACACCGTTCAATACACGTGGATTTCATTAGTGTTATGTGTTGGTGATATGTGTTATTAAGTTTGAACACGAATGAGTCGGGTCGAACAGAGTGATATCACGGCCTTACAAAAAACTGACGTGATACAACCCTTGCGTTATGTTTCGTTACGTAAGTGAAGTTAGCGGAGGCCCAATTCATCTCAATCCACGATTCCCCAACCATTCCAAACCCCAAAAATGTTGGCATCGCACTTGTAACGCCTTTGGTGTTTCGGGCGTCCATGGGCGGCGGCGATTGCTTACCATCAGTTGATCCGTCTCCTCGTTTACCGGCTTATACCATAAAAAAGAGAAAAAAGCAGATTGAGCTAATAATTTCTTGAAGAGAAGTGTTAGAAGATGTCTGGAAGTTGTAACTGTACTTGTGACGGCGGAGTGGACACTATCCCTGCTATATCTCATAGGTGTCATAAAACATCGACTACCGGGCAGTAGCCCTCTCTGATAAACGTGCAAGAAATACAATGGAAAATAATATAAAATTTAAGTAATTGTAACTTTAGGTGTTTAAATGGTGTACAATAAATGTGTACTAATAATTCTATAATAATTTATAACAATCATCAGATTTTCGCTAGCTTATCTTGAGATGCAACAGTATAGGCGCGGGCGCAGCTGCGTCTGCTCATACAGCGAGCAGTGCAGCGTCGCGGGTCGCATGCGCATGTGATGTGAGCGGCGCGCCTTGACCCGCCGCCGCTACGAGCACATCTTCCAACAACGATTTAGATTGCTAGATCTTATATTGAGTTTATTATTAAGAAGTACCGTATTAAATATTCTGTTTATGATTAATGTACTAAATACGACACGAGACATGTCCGATTACACACTAATAAAAAATCCTAATTGTGATGATTCAGAGAAAATATCAAAATTTAATTCCTAGAAATGACCACCACAAACACTCAATGACAGGCTATTTTTAATTTTTTTTAAGCGGGGAAGTTCATCTAATGACTTCTCTCGCTTTAGGCGAAGCGAGAGGGAGTGTCAGACTCTTACTGACTAAAAACCACCCCGTTCCTACTCCTGCTTTTCAAGCCGGAGCCCCGGTACGATGCACACTTTTACTTCTGCTTGTCTATTCCGGAGTTAAAAAAAGACTTAACAAAATAGCATTTCTCAAATCCATCCAAGGTCGTTTATAAAATCTCCACTTATCTACATTTTCACAAGTTCCGGGAACAAAGTCGCATCCAGCACTTAAGTATCGGCGCATCAAACGATACCTAACGCAAGTCTCAACGACTTGTGTAACAGTGGTAAACTGCGCGCACAATAACTATGTTATAGGTCATTTTGTGTAGTTGAATACGTAATTAGGAGCCGACCTAGCCTAGCCCACGACTGCTAAACGTACCACCATATTTTAATGAGCATTTACTGGTTTACTAAATTGTTTGATGATCATTCTTAGTGTTGGTGTCAGGCTAGTGAAAAGAAATGGGTTGTTATTTTGGACTGGTGGGTTTTCATATGGTTTTAAACATGATGATAATATGTCTTCCTACTCTGTCCTTTTTTTTTCCAAGGGAGAAAATCGTCCAATGACTTCTCCCGCTTTGGAGTCACATACTTTTAGTGACTAAGAACTGTCCCATTCCTACTCCTGCCCGTTGAACTGGAGTCCTGGCAAACCTGTTAGGTAGTCCGCAGCTTCAGGAGCATTAAGTTAACTTAAATATACATATTGATTAAGAATAGTTCGAGAGCATTAACTTAACTTCAGTATACGTATCGATTAAGCATAATTTTGAAGTATGTTTTGATATCACAATAAACGACATACATCATGTTTTTCTCTTACTTACCAATAAAAATCTTATCAATGTAACAATAACATTAATAAGTTCAATATCCTTTACTAACAACAACAAGTTAACCACAGAGGAAAATTATTTACACAGATCATAACGATTGAAATTGAATTGGAACTAAGAGTTGTGTTCAAAAAACCGTTTCTGATTTAGTTTTATGATTGAAATCGTTAGCTCAAGTGAATGACTGACAATAAAACCTATTTGTCCGTCTGTATCAGTTTTATGATATATGTTTACACTTGTAATGGTCAACTTAAGGTTTATTTGCTGTGTCGATTGATTATTTGTTACAGAGAAATGCTATAAAACTTGTACCTACGTGTGGCTGTGAATGTCACCAAAGAGGTTGTATTTCCTAGAGGTTTAATGTCTAGTATGGGTGTCGACTTGTTGACATTCATTATCTAGGTTTGTTTTGCTAAAAACATTTGAAAATGTTATAATGTCACTTTTCTATTTTACTGAAGAAAGTGATAAAACTAATTGTAGACCCCCTAATTATAAATATTGCTTTATGGGTCTAACACCAGACAGACTACTGCGGGACTATACACCTCCTCTATTTTATGGGGATTGTCCATAATCTCTATTCTTGAAAAACGGTTGGAGGTCGTAGTTTAAATGGTTTTTTTGACACTATTTTTCATTCTAACATTTCGTGAACCTCTTGTTTTTCGTGAAATAAAGAATAACGCCAGTGTCACACCATTTGACGTTCAATATTTGACAGCTGTAGTGATTGGCCAAAAAAATTCTCTTGTTACATTATTGATGACCAAAAATGCTAGCCTCCACAGCAATAAGCTTGCTCCCCACAGGTCATGTGTGCATAAGAAGAAACACGGGATGTTAGGTACGTGTTAGTAATATAGCAGAAGTATTTTAATGATTCCCATACAAGCATTAACAGACACGCTCATTGGATGTGACAAGAACGTCACCGTCGCTGTTGCTGTGTCATAAAGCTGCGTGTTATTGACTAATGAGTGGACAGCTTTAGTCGGCAGGAATCTATTTATCTTAATTAACACTAGGTGCTGAATGTCTAGTTCTCGTAGTGTGTAAAAGGTTTTTTATGGTATAAGCCATGGACACCCGAAATAAGGGTTGTTAGGGAATCGGGGATTGAGAAGGCTCACTCACACAAGGAAACACTACAGGTGCGTTTATAAACACATATACAGCAGACCTACACCCAGAAAAACAATTTGGTTGGGATTCATAAAAAGCGTTGTACCGTGTGAAAATCGAACCCATTAAAACGAAATCTGAACAGTAGTCCAAACTATACTATCCAAATATGGATATTATAAATTATGTTCTTCAAAAAACCTAAGTTGATTTACTGCTTTTAAAATCGGTTCGGAATATTGAAGAACAACATGACAGATATAGAAAAAAAGTTATCAATTATGGCGTCTAGGATGAAACTAGAAATATCAGAGACTGATCATAAATATAATATAGTCAGCTTACGTCATCAAAACAAGCTAGCAATGTACATAAAGCATATATCATACTTTGTGAATGAAATATTCGCTTCACATACAACATTTAGTTAATCGAAATTCGTATTAATGGCAACGAATGCGGCTCGAGGAATCTTGTTGAACAGGCAGCCATTAAGTTTCCCGCGACTGAAGCCTTTTTACACAAATATATAGCAACTTTTTGCAGCAATATCACCGTACAAGTGAGCTATGTTTTAAAAATAATGAGTGTACGCGGTGCGCGTGCGCCGCGGGGCGTTGAATTATGGAGACAACCGTCATAGATCACGCTGTAGGTACTTGCGTCTTTGTTACGCGTTTTTCTTTAATAATCAACAATTTATTGAGTATTAACGTTTAACGTTATACCAGATTTCTCGAAGCGAGATTTTGTCCAATGTATTTTTGTTATAATGTACCGTTTTTAGGAAGCTACATTTCCGTGTTAGGTCATGTGTGACTAGTGCTAAGATTTATGAGCTAAATCAAATTAATTATTATTTATTCTTTAGTGTCCAAATTTTGTTATTGATTAGGCTACCGGGTGGAATATTTCTGAGAGTATTTACGGAAGTGTTTTTTTTTTAATAAAATATTAACTTTATTTATTTAGTACAAAAATAAAAGCATAATTTTACAGCAACATATAGATATAGGGCAATGTACTTTAATACATTACATTATGTTTTAGTGAGAAAAGCTAATGTAACATTTAGAAGGTCAAAAAGATATCTCAATTGACGATTGCTTAGAGCCAGCAGTTAACACTACAAATATATTTACAAAAACACACCTTTCATTAAATAAAAATTAATAAAACTTTCTCATTGATACCTTACAACAACTATTTAGTACTTTTGCCAAGTAAAGCATTTAAAAACCAAGTATACTGAATGAAATCTTTTTCAATGTACGACATTCACATAGCTCTCTAATTAACCGCGCCGACGTTTCAGAAAAACTGTAGAATGAACAGACAGACTGGAAATGTACCCAATTGATTAACAGTGCACTTTCCTGAGGATCGGATCGGATCAGTGTTGTGAGTGCAAAAAGCGATGAATTGAGAATTTGAGAATTATGATTAATTAATGTTGGTTGTCGAATGGATTCGATATTATACAGATCGTGGGGCTTGGCGTTTGGGACCTAGATTGACAAAGTCTTTAATATTATGATAGTTAAAAGAACCCTTAAGCGACGAGCATCACCAGTCAGTATTGTATGAAAATACTGATGACTGGTGATGAAGGCGGAAGAGGTGTGTAAGATTCGTAGCCATAGGTTATATATGCATGTAAATAGTATTTACAGATCTTTCGTCTTCTGTTAAAAATAATATATAGTAAACTTCAACCACCTCTTTTAACTGTTACAAGCACTTTTATAAAAACCGCTCTTAATCAGTTAGGCCAACCGTGAGATAATCGCGCACATACATACATCCTTCTCTTTTTGAAGTCGGTTAAAAATGTTTTTAATTTCTAATTGTTTAGTTGACTGCATGTGACCAATATAACCAATATCGACTTCCAAGTTTGGAAAAAAATTACGTCGAAGTGGCGCTATTTTCATCTTTCTTTGGAACCAAGTTATATTAGAAGTTTGAATACTAAAGTATTTTATATCTACTTTTTACAGTACCAACGGGCGTGAAACTAAATCGCTTTGCATTTCAATTCACAACTGAGATTAAAGTGTTGTATAAACTGCAAAAAATCATCAAAAGTTCCTTATGAATATGCATTAGTTAGACTGCTAATGACCTTACCGTCTCTCGACCTACAACAACAATGTTCATATACCAGTTTATCAAATATTTAGTTTGTTCAATTTTTTCTCCTATAATACTGGAGGAGACGGTCGTATGAAACTTGAGTGGCATTTCTTTACCTCTATGATGCTATGCATCGATTCAAGATTTGTATAAATACTCGTAGTTTTTATTTTAAGTCATCATCATCAATAGCCTGTCACAGTATGGTGGACTATAGGCTTGCTCTACAAACGAGGGGTTTGTCACAACCTCCGTGTCATGGTAGCCTAGAGTTTAAGACTTCTCATGCACGCGGGTTCGAAACCTACCAACGATAAGTACCAATATAATATTTTCCGCATTATATGTACTTTCTAAGACTTTTAGACACCACGGACAAACGGCGAGAAAAAACATCGTGAGGAAACCTATGAGATTTATAATGTCTAATCATAAGTTTGAAATCGCCAACCTGCATTGAGCAAGCGTAGTGATTAATGCCCAAACCTTTTCTGTGTAAGAAGGGGCTTTTGGTCATCAGTGGCCACTAATAGGGTGGTGCCCAGTCTCTGATAAATGTGTAGCCCTTACGATACTCTTGGACAGGCTAGGGGTGACAAATTCCGAAACTATGGATTACCTAGCGGGTTTGCCGGGACTCCGGGTCGAAGCGCAGGAGTAGGAATGGGTTGGTTTATGGTCAGTAAGAGTCTGACACTCCCTCCCGTCTCGCCCAAGGTGGGAGAAGTCATGGATGACTATCCCCGTTAAAAAACAAAAGGAATTCTAGTCTGCCGTTATACACATCACGGCTAATCAATAATAAATAAATATATTTTACGAATCTCGAGTGTCATTCCTTCACCTGCATGATGCCACCAGTTCAAGTACTGAGCAAATAGTTTTTGTTTCAAGTACAACTGACTTGTGTTTGCTTTACAGATATTCTTAAATCTGATCAAAGTAATGATAGCTGTTCTGTGGGTTAAGTACTTGTTAGCGCTACTGGAAGGAAGGTGCTGAGATCAATTCTGTTGTTGATTTTTTAAATCTTTTCCTCTTACTGATATTTTCTTCTGTGTCGTGAGTGTGTTCACAAACATACAATTTCATATACATATGACATCCATACCTGAAACAATAATTTGTGGATCACACAAAGAGTTGTTTCGAGCGGGGATCGAACCCGCCCGTAAATTAATGTAATCTATTCCTAAATCTCTGCCTAATTCTGGGGTTGAATAACATTCTGAATTCAGAAATTAAAGAAATATAAGAAATGGACTAAACTTGTTCTACGTTTTCTAACTAGGTGTTTTTGAGATTCTTGAAGTGTGAATATGAGATTTTTTCAAAAGAATTCCGTCATCTATTGATGGAGGCAGTTTCAGATACATATGTATCTACATATTATATATACCTTTATCTCGTACCTCATGTACAGTTCCTTTGAACCCATTAACACAAACATCTAATTAATGTAGCTTACCGCCATCGCTTGAATAATTCTAATTACAATTACTAATGTGTTTATTTAGTGCCGTCTTTCATATTTTATTGTCTAATTTCATATGTTCAATCACGTCTGTTTCAATTATGAAATAACGTTGACCATACAGACTGACCGTGTAACTCGAAATACCTTTATGAGTAATTCTATGTGATTATATTTTCTAAATGAGTAGTTCAATCAATTATAAGAATACTAACTTCTGCCAGCGGCTTTGGCCAAGTTCCTGTGGGATAAAACTATTCTATCACCTAAGTTAGCTTATACCCTGTCTGTATCATTGTAATTGACGAACAAACATCCAAACAAACAATTAGAATTCCTTTTTCCTATGTCGTGGGTGCGTTTATAAACATAAAATTTCAAATATACGTGACACCTAGACCCGAAGCAACAATTTCTGAATCACACAAAGAGTTGCTCCG
This sequence comes from Spodoptera frugiperda, assembly GCF_023101765.2. Taxonomy (NCBI): domain Eukaryota; kingdom Metazoa; phylum Arthropoda; class Insecta; order Lepidoptera; family Noctuidae; genus Spodoptera; species Spodoptera frugiperda. Next base: position 12,037,329 of record NC_064215.1, on the reverse strand, counting down.
TGCGGGAATCGAACCCGCTAACCGTTGCACCGTCCAGTTTTTTTTTTATTAATAATATTTAAAATATATGTAACCTCTAAATGCAATAATATGAGTTGCATTTTTGTAAAATATGCTGACATTTTGTTTATTTTTTATATAGTTACAAATATTATAATTAGTGTATTGATGGAGCAGCCACTCCTAGCTTTTTTGTTGTCTTGCACAGTGTTTGCATCTGAATATAAGTATGATTACATCACATTTAATTGTTTCGTCTGTTTAGGGAAAAGAGAGTAAAGTTCCCTAAGAAACGGAGGATCCTCCGACCAAGCGAGGTTATCGTGCTTGGCGTGCTTTCTGCCCAACAGTTATTCGTTGGGATTTCTATCCATATTTATTCGCATGTGAAGTTCACATGTGTGATGTAGGATTTTATATTGTCATCCATTGATTTATTTGTCCATCGTCTATGTGCGACTTCTGTCATCTGTTACTTGTGATGCCATGTGTCGCCACATCAGTTACTATCAGAAAGGATGTGGGGAGGAAAGGAAGGGGCGATACCAAAAATTGGGGATATTATTATGTAAAGAAAATCCATAGTCGAGTGCATGAATAGTTTATTTTGTACGTCTCCGTGGAATGTATTCATTACAAACATTTGTTTATGAAATAAAAAAACACTCTACCTATATTTATATTTACAAAAAAACACGTTTGTCAAAGTATTACATTTGAGTATGAATGTGTCGATAATTTCACTACGTTGAGTAAATGGAAATGTTTAGGAGATTACAACAACAATATTGAGCAAAATTAGGAATGTTCGTGTAACAATCGAGTATATCCTTAGCTCTTACCATCTCTTTCTAGTATCATATAGAAATGAAAAGAGAAATAAAGACTTTACATAAATATTATCAACACTGTCAATATATTAATCAAAAAGAGATAATAAGAGTATTTGTTTGAACGTAACAATAACAGTACAGTCGACAGTCGTGATTATATAATAGAACTTAGCTACCGATAGAAATACGAAGACTTAGAAATATAAAAAGGATTCACAATGCACCCGAAGTTAACACATTACAACCTCAAACAACACTTCGAAATTCTACTAGAAATAAATTATATTCAAACATTTATACAAAAATATATACGATTCTGAATGGAACGTTGCAACACCCGGCTGTCTCCATTTCCAAAAACATAATCATTATCTACAGTAACCTACCTTACACTACTCAAAGAATAATTTATTTATTTACATTCGTTTTGTACATAACCTCAAACCGGGCTCGTTAAGTACCAATAACATTGTATTTACTAAACATTACTTATTATACGTATTTGGATAGACTCTTTCAAGCGATAACAAATCAAACATTCGACTGTTTGAGCTTAAACAAAAATCACATTCCTCTATACTGGCCTTTGATTCTTTCACTGACGTTTAATACAGTCTATTTAAGGGCACTAGGTGACGCGGCGTCTCACGTCAGACTTTGGTGGTGAGGTCCAGAGGGTGCAGCTTGATCCTCTTTATTTGTGAATATGACACGTCCTCCTCCTCGCTCGCGGACCCCGCCGCGCTGCCTGACTCTCCGTCCTCATTGTCTGGCACTATCACTTCACTATCATCAGATCTCCGACGTGCAGAACTCGACCTGCCGTCAGATTTCACAGACAAGTCCATAGGATTCTCTTGCAGCGGAGACTCTGAGGTTCTCCTCTCAGCCGGCGGTGTGGGAACGAACTCAGCCTCAGAGATAACATCTTCCTGAGGAGTCGGCTGTGTAGACCGTTGCTGTTTTAATATTTCGTCTAGGAAGAACCGTTTCGACGACTCTGTCCGCTCATTGTGGTCGTCGATTCTGACGTCATTGTTATTCTCAGCGGCTTGTCTGAGCGCCGCCTGGTCTAGGAGGTGTCGTGAGTATAAGGGGTGGAACCCTGGCGGGAACAGCAGCGGGTGGTTGTGGGCGAACGGGCTGAACGGCGGCGGTGGTAAGAAGGGCGAGTGGGGGAAGTGGGGCAAGGAGGCGATGTTGGCGAGGTGGAGCGGGACGAAGCTGTCTCTGGGCGGCGTCAGCGGTCTGTCTGGCGGCCGCGACTGTGTCAGTCGTGATTTCTCGTCTAATTTTGGCGATGATCCGCTTTTGTGTGAGTCTGGGGATGCAGAGCATGGAGGCTTGTAATCGTCTAAGCCGAGGAGAGCAAGTTCTTCTTTAGTTCTTGGTCTAGCGAGCCCTGGGAATAGGTGTGGTGGGAAAGGAGGAGCAAGCGGGTGAGGGGAGGGCGGCACCCTCGGAGGAGACTGCGACTGCGCAGCTTGCTGCTGCTCTTGTAGGAGGCAGTGGATCTTGAACCAGTTGGAGCGGCGCCCGTAGCGGGAGCCAGACTTGGACATGCCGACCATCAAGCACTTGCGCAACCGGCACGCTTTGCACGCTGTCCGGTTCTTCTTGTTGATGACACATTCTCCGTTGTTCTTGCACTCCGTGATGGAGTTCAGGTTGTTGTAGGAGCGGCCGAAGAATGACTGGAAAGAGAGAAATATAACGTTAGTTGTTGCGAAACTTGAAATGACATTAACACGTTTGACGCTATTGTAGAACGATTAGTGGGAACCGATAACTTTTTAGCAGACAGATGCGATATAGCACCTCAGATATCTGGTTAAGACGATGATGTATACAAGTGAAGATTCTATAGAGCTGTTTGTTGTAATAGCCGAGACGTATGATCGTTGGGCAACGCCTCCTAAAGCTGGTATTTCAGCACTAATCATAGACCCTCGTAATGAAGCAACACATCTCGCGCTGCCAACATAATAATTAACAATAAATAACTGGCGATTGTTTGTCACACTTAATTAATCGCCCGTAAATATCTGTCAACTTGAAAAGCAATTGCTTCATTTAATTAAATTTAATCAAGAGAACGACTAGCTCCTGGTTGCTTGCATATGCATGGTCAATTGAATATGTATAATTGATATGATGGTCAGAAATTATAGTGTGTGTGACGAATAAAATGGAAAATGAGAGGTCGGAGGTTGGTGCTAGCTTAGCTCGCTAATTAAATAGACAGAGTTATTAACATGGCCGTATAAAGATTGTTATTGATCGGTTGAGACGGGTAATGTAGAGAACTTAGTGATGTTGGTTTATAAAATCAATTTGTTACTACATACTTAAGCTTGAACTAGGGTTTGTTAGTGCAATATTTATTTTGTGATCTGAGGTTATTTTTGCTCTTCTCAGTTTCATATGAAAATGTGTTTTCGAAAAGATGACAGAGGTCAGAAGTGGGATAGTTAGAAACTCGTCGTGTCACGATTGAAGGAAGCAGACAAGTTTAGCCTGAGAAGGGAACGCCTCTAACAGGTGAAAACATACAACTTCATTATTTATGCAAATAGTAATAAAGCTGTATGCTTCCTTAGACGGAGGTTTTATTAATTTTGAGCGCAGATCGTGAAATATGTTTGCAAATGGCTTAAATAGGTATATTTTTTGTTAATTAGTTATTTTTTACATACAATTATATAATTTAGCAATAAAACAGTGTAACAAGACTCGCTATCAGGACAAACATACGTGTATTTGACCTAAAGAAGGTGTTACACGGGCGGCGGGCACCCGCCCGACCGCGTAACTCCGATAGTGAAAACATCGCCTTACAAATGTCGTGTTCACGGATTAAGACGTCACTTCCCGTGGATATGGGCCGCGGGTTCGGTTCCGGTCTGTTACACGCGTTTAACTATGGTTTTGTTTTCATTTGACCTTGATTTTTCGGTTTTCTTACGTAAGGTTGAACCTATTGTTTTTGTTTTTTTACTAGATGAGTATTAGATTGTTAAGATTGTAAGTGAGCGATTGGATTGAAGATTGCAAACGATATAATGTGCTAGAACTAGTTGCTGGCATGCTATTCATGTTTTATGACTGTCCGTAACAATGTAACCTGTGCATTATTGTTCTGTTTTACAGTTTTGTACCTTTAGATCAATGCTTAAGAAAAACCTTTTCTTCGTAGGTACATTAAATTATAACGGCTTATGTAATTCGTAGTAAGACTTAGTATTCATAGACCACCTCTTAGGTGACTAAATTGAAAAATGTTTAACTTAGTATAAACCTACAAATATTCCAGCAGCTCTAATGAATCACACAAAATAACATAACACCTTTTATTACCAAATGTATATAGTATATATAAGTGCATAATAAGTAGTATATAAGTACATAGTAACATGACAAACGAGTGTTAACTAAACATACACATAACACGCGTTAACATTACCAAAATGGTTGCAAAACGCCGCGCCGTCGCATGAATGACAATCAACGCGCTACCTGACGCTGTCACCATGGAGTTTTTATTTAGGAGACAGTCCTGATATCATTTAAAGGAGAAGATTAAAGAACAAATATTTAAAAAGCTTCCTCAAATGAATCAATGGAGAAAAGCTCTATTTGTTTCAAGTCATACCGGGTCTCATGTTATGAGTTGCGTGCACTTAATATGTTTTCATATAATATAGAAAAATAGCTTATTTCTGAATTCCATCTCTGATAAGTTTTTTTGGGATTTTTATATTAAAGAATTCTATTAATATTATTTTATTGCTAAATGTTTACTTGTAATCGGCATTTAATTAAAGAAGGATATAATTATAAAAAAAATATGCAAATCGTACATTTTCCTTTAAAAAATTTTATCGTAAAAATCACTTAATGTTTCCGCAAAAACATGCATATATCTATTAGGGACAAAATTCAAAATTGATTGGCATATTTCTTTAAAAACATGAGAGTAAAAATAATTTGTTTTCAGCATTAAAAGTTTCATATTCAAATCTCCACGTAATATTTGTGGTGGCCTTGTAATTTCGAAACTAGACACTCTTAGTCTGAAAAATGGTCAGTTGAATATGCTAAGTTGTTTTAAGAGTATTATTATATATTATTATGAAATATTACGTTCTGCAACATTCGGCCAAGAAATTATGCAGCTTATGAACGTCTTCAATTTACAAAAACTATTTTGACCTACAACTCTGTTGGGTACACGAACAAAATTGGAATTTGACAAAATTATTATGACGTCATGTAATAAATGTACTCGGCATAGCAACGAGAGGCAAGGTGAACTGTAGTACATTCATTATATCTTAGTTAAATTACAGTGCATACAATTTTAGACTTTATTATGTTACTGAAAATTACTATTTCTATTATTTTTACAATGATATTAAGAGTTAACGAGAAACTAAGCTTCGTATGGCAGTTGCATTTAAAATTATTAAATCTAAGTATATAAATATTTAAAAAAATAAAATGTATATTTTGGGAAATCCCCGAATGGTGACCCTACAATTGACCAATTGCAGGATCACGTCATAGATGAAGAATTTAAACTGAAACAATGCCATCTTTGAACGTGCTGCGTGCGTGATGCGAATTATATTGCGCCTGCGCAGTGTTATTCTACATAAATATACCACAAGCGATATTAGCCCTTACACACATGTACACAAGTTTTATTTCTGATTGGCAAATGTAACTTTATTTTGGTGATGACATCGCCAATTTAAAAGAAAAAGATAATAATAAATACTTATAAGTACATTGTTGTGATATTGTTCGACAACGGAGGAGTTTGGTCGTAACTCTTCAAATATTTATTTATTAAAATATAAAAATGCATACAATGCCTTGTTTTGGACGCTTGCAAACGTAAGTTGCAGAATAACTTATTATTTCTGGCATTAAACATAAAATCTTTTGCTTAACAACGGTATTGAAACACCAGTTCTTTATTATTTTCCTCTGATCCGAAGCTGCGGACTACCTAGCGGGTTACCAAGGCTCCGGCTCGAAGAGCAAGAGTAGGAACGAGGTGGTTTTTGGTCAGTTAAAGTGACACTCCCTCTAGCCTCTCCCAGGGCGAAAGAAGTCATTGAATTTTCCTAAAACTCAAGAATTTTCTCACTACAGTTTCAAAGCGCGAACAATATTAAATTCCCTTTCCATTTGTCTTAGAGCCTGCAGAGGACAGTCACGGACAGCTGCAATAGATAAGCCAATCCGACGCTAGCATATTTAAAACGTTTAAAGTAATTAAAGTAAATTGTCCTCCAATGATTCAATATGATATTTAAATTAATTGCCTAGATAAAAGCGTGGGGAATCGTGGCCGTCGCATGCGTTATATTAATTGCGTCATACGTTTTATTCTTGGTACAGCCGTGTGTAGAAATGTTTCAGTGATTTTTCTTTACTAGTTGGCTATATAGTGATAGCAATGCTTTTTTAACTGACTTTAAAAAAGAAGGGGTTCTGTTTGGCCTTTATGTATGTGTGTATGTTTTTCCGCGATTATATCTCGTATTGGTTAAACCGATTTTGATGCGGTTTTCAGACATTTTTAATTTATTAACTGACTTAAAAAAAAGAAGTATTTGTTGAATTAGGTTTTCTTAAGCATAGTTTATATTTAGTTCTTTAGTGGCAATATCTAGATACTGCCACCTAGCCGAGAAGTGATTTTTTTAAACCAGTAACGCCATCGCGTACTATTCCTATTTAAATTCTGATTTGGGCAAACAATGACATTAAAACTTATGACCTGGTTAGCAATAATTGTGTTTAATAGGCTCTATAGATGTCGCTGTCGTACAAAAAAGGTGTCAATTAATTTTAATGTTCTTGCGCTCATTCTATTAAATATCTATTAAACATTATATTGGACGCGGGCCAAATGTCAGTTTCTTTTAACTACTACTTAATTTATATCAATTAAATTATTACTATTATAATGTAGTAGTGTGTGTGTGACAGTACTTGTAGTTAATAATCAGTATGTGCATAAATTGGCTGGTTGCGCAAGAGTCGCGGGCGGCGCCGGGCGACGGGTGAAGTTACGAGCGACCTGGCCACAACCACCTATGACCTGCGCGCGCGCCGCTAACATACAGGTGGGGGCTTGCAACTTAGGGTGGGTGCTGATGATTTTGTTATTACTATTTCTTTACATTTTCTAATTAATGTGTAATATTTAGATAAGCAGAGATGAACTAATTAAAGATTGTTGTTTAACACTAACTTAAAAAAATAAAATAAAATTAAGTTAATGTAGAATGGACCTATGTATACATACGTATATGTATGTATGGTACGAATTTAAGTTCTTTTTAAATTGTAACTAACCAGCAAACAGTACAGAACCTTTTATTTCCACAAAGGAATATTATTTTTAAAGGAAATAAAACCAAGGGAACAAAGGTCCCCTTAAAAAACAATAACAATACCATTTTATATTTCTAGTCCGCAATTGTACACTCGGCTCTAGCTCGCGGTCATAAAAGCAAAGGATGCGCAGGCGCATCGCTGGCGAGAGGTGAACGTAAGAGAACAATAAATTATCCGTTGCTAGGCAACGCGGGCGACTTGCTGACGAAACGTGAACACTATTGTTTTTGCGAGGAACTTCTATATACTTGAAGATTTTTGTCTTCGGAAAATCTTAAATGGTTTATGTGACTATCAACTAAAGTGCAAATTACAAAAATATAATCGTAAATATTTATTTCATTAATAATTAACTTTTATTTTTATTTACTACAATCTTGATAAAGACTAATTCTCTGTTTTGTTAATAATTTTACTAATTTTACTAATTATAATTCTAGTAAATAGTTGTCTTCTAAAATTACTAGATGGCGTTAGTTGTAGTAAGGTTGAAATATGTAGAGTAGATGTATTCATATAAGATTCATAATAATACAGTATTCAACATTACTTTGAGTGACTGGGAATATAAATCAACAACACTATATGACAATATGCCAAGTTCGACATAAAAGTAAAATTTACGATACTTTAGACAAAAGGAAGATTTAACCTTACTCTAACACTTTAATATCACAATTATTAATAAGTTTAACGACATGCAATTTACTCGGGCGACAGTACCGCGGAAATTTATAGTATCATAACCTCCCATAACCTTTGAAATATGGTCCTTTTGTACTAAAACTGGTCTTTTAGACCCCATCACTACAAAATGTAGCGCCATAACTTTGTATTGGCGTTTTATGGTGTATTAATAAGTAATGGACACCACGGGTTTATGGGGATTACTTTGTACGTCATTGTCAGTAAATTATAAGAGGTTTGGTCGTGTTAAAGGGTGGCAGTGTCAAACGGAAGACTGTTTTGTTTGGCGGTTTGATATAGGGAAGAAAATCAATGTAAAAATGTAGAGCTGTGTAGAAATATGTTATATAGGTTTTGGAACTATGTGTTTTATACATACTGTTGTAATAAAGATGGTTTTTAGATGTAATGGTTGAATTTCTTTGAGTTAAATTGGAAATTAGTAGTCTTAATACTAGATTTATATTATAATGTTTACTTCTTGTTTTTACCTCTATTTGCATCAAACGAGAAAAACAGATGTGACATCATTCTTCAAAATTATGTATGATTTTCTACCAGTAAACCATGTTAAGTGATTCACAATGTCAAGCAGATTTCTAGAAATCGCAAGTAATTTAATAGACTGCACATTTACAGACTAATGGCAAAAACTGAAACACTTATTGCTAATGTTTCAAGGAAAACTTTAAAATAAACTACCGTCTCATCACAATGCGAATTATAATTTTACACGTGAATCATTTTGTTATATCGATTTTTGATGCGATTTTTTATCGATAAGTGTGACAAATCGAGTGAAGACCCCGTGTGGACTTTCGAAATGAACCGTTGGCAGCATCACGCACGCGAAACTAGCGTGAGAACGGAGCAGATAACATTAACAACATCAAAACTTGACCTTTCTCCTACTGTAGTGACCCGTACCAACACTATTTTGCACTCCTTCAATTTAACGGTCATCAATAACCAACCTTATCCCAACTTGACAAGCCTGAAAATTGATTGCCTCAGGGTTTTTTCGATGGTAAAACGATGTTGGCTCAAAACGCGAGCGCGTGTCATCCCGTGTTTGCGTTCGGAAGCACTGACCTGCACCGCGCCGCGATGTTTTGATTGGCTCTGACATTCAAATACAATCGATTATTCGTTTAATTTGAATCGATACCGCTCGTGATCTTCTCGTCGGGGAAATCGACGTTCACATTCGAAATTGGAACATTTAATTTTATATCTGAATTCTTAGACAATGATGATACTTTTATCATGGGAGAATAGCGGATGTTGCCAGGTTAAATAAATAGGATACTTCAATGAAGCTGAACAGTACAAATTCGGCTGTGAACGTTTAATTACTGACCTATCAATTTACGTTACGGGTTACGCAACGTCTGACGTTATTAAAACAACAATAGATCCTTGAACCCGGCACAATCGTATAAATTATGCAACAATACTAATCGTACAACATGTCCGACGGACGCCGCTGCAGATTTCGTGACGGGAATAAAAATTATTGCCATGCTCCAATAAGTTGATCGGTGTGCCAACTGCGTTGCGTCCGTTGACAATTTCGACACGAGACCTCTCTAAAACAATGACAATCATTAACCGAGCCGCCAATCAATTGTCGACTAGAAATTAATGATTTAAAATTCAAATTCGCGTGACTAATCGTCGCCAATCGATACAAATAAAACAAGACCGTACACGCAAAAGTGAGTAAGTGCAAATTTGAATCGATTGCGGGCGCTGCGGAATCGAGACGAATCGATTCACCCCATGAATTGTATTGCAAAGTGAATAGGCGGTGTGTCGCTATTATGACGGCCGTTGTAGCAAATGAACCGTTTTATATTGGTCTCGATTTAATTGATATCTTGTTGGGACAAGGTTATGCGCAAACAAATATTGAAAATGTTGAGACAGACGTAAATGGAAACTATAATCTCAGTTATGTAAGGCTTTAATAAGCCCGAGATTCTTCCATACGCAAATGAGCGCACAACAAGTACCGATTAACATTAATTTCATGCAATTTCCGTACATAAAAAGTCATAAAATCAAGCAATAGGTACATTTTTCACAGATCCCGCTCCGAAACTAATTAAAGCCTTACTGGCACTTACTTGAACATCTAATTGAAAACTAATTAACTCAATATAGGTCATTATCGTTAAATATATAGATTAAAGTAGCGTTAAAGCCAATTAAAATAGTCCGATTAATTAGCAGACGAGGCTATTAAGGTTTATTCTTTTCACGTTAAGGTTTCTCGTTGACAAATTACGAGCGCGGTTCCTTTCATGGCACGGTTCGTGGCGAGAGGGCAATTGTCTCCGTACAATGCGATTACACACACAGATAATTCTAGAAAAACCTTTAAAAGCAAATTAGAAGCGATGATTTATTACTGAACCGCTTACGAAATGTAACTGAGCGGCCATTTAGGGTGTGTGTAGATTGACGGATTTTGGAGAAGTTGAGCCTGTTTTTTGGAACTCTGTCTCTAACATTTATTGGACTAGGTATTAAGAAAATTAATATAGAGAAAGTCAAATAAACGATAAAATATCCCAGAAATCCTCTTCAATAAATATAATTGGATGATTTCTTTTTAACATTGCTCTTAACATCACCTATTCAATGTACAAGTATGTATCTACGGAATATTCTCAACCACAAACTATGCGATAATATCCCTCATGATTTCGTATTACATCAGCCGGCCACTACCGTACACACGTCCTAACCGTCAAATATCTTTTCCGCCAGTGTTTCCCGATCGCGTGCCGTACTGCAATTTAAATGTGCTCCAAATCTGAAAATAATTCGTTTCGCCGCGATGACGGGCGGCCGTGCGAATTAGAACATTTATTGGATGAACATTTGACAGGCTCGTTTGGTGATCTCGCAATTATACTTAATCTCTGATAGATTGTATGTTTGTCCGTATTATAGGAAGAGAAAACGGTAGTGTGGACAGTTAGGATGTCAATATTGATTGATAGACACATAAAAGACTACAGTTGCAAAATTGCTTTCCAACTAAATTGTACAGTGACATCAAATTAATCTGTGCCTTACTAAAACAGTGTCCGTCTAATCGGTGGACACCATCAAAGGACAGAAGGTGAACTAAAAAAGATATCAAGAGTATAGTTACGAGTAGCGGCGGGTACAGACGGGCAGCTAATGGCAGCAGTGATTGATGTTGATCGCCTGTCTTCGGCAAAAACGTGTGAACCCGGCTTAGCGGCTTTGCTCCAATTATTGCGTAACTCTTGGATGCTCTGTACGTTATCATTACGGTTGTTGCTTTGTGAGGTCAGCAGAGGTCTCGGGCGTGAGGTGAAGGATATGTTAAGGGTCTGTTTAATGACCTTCGTGCACTTGCCACTCATAAAGTTAAATAGTGTGTGTATTGTGTGCCTTTTTAGTTGTACTACTGTTATGGAGCTGGTATTATAACAAAATAATCTTTAAGGTTATACGAACAGGGTTCAAATAGATTAATTAGTCATTCAACAGAGCATTCGAACCGTTGATCAGGTAAATCTTTGAGCTCAAAACAAAATTTAAGCTAAAAACTTACTTTCAATATCACTTTAACTACACCAATATATCTTAATCACCGAAAAACCGAAAACAAACCTCAGCAATTCATTGTAACCTAAATAACCACGGCCCATTACCCACCAACCAGCGGATAACCATCTATGGTAACCAAAAGGTTTATGGTGCACCAAGCAACGTTGCCAAACCGCTACTTAAGTTCACAAGCCGGAAAATAGCCGACGAAATATCGAAACTGATTTGTTAGAATCCATTTTGAAAATACTACGCAATTTATAGATCTAGGTTAAGTCGGTATCGTGAAATTTAGATCGATGGATGCTGAAAATTAGATGGATTTTTATCTTAGGTCTTGAGTCTGATGGACGAAATTAAATTGCTAAAACAGGTATGACTTAGTGAAATTAATTATCAAAGAAATATGTAACTTCAAAGCAAAAGAGCGTGAAGGATATGGAATAAAAACTGTGTAACATATTCAATACATTGTCCTATTTCATTGTTAATTTTTGCACATGTACATATAGTACTCGGGACTAAAACAGTTCCCCGATGATGAACTGTATGCCAATTGATTTCCATATTTTCCGTCAATTTTCCTGGTTCAGTTAATAATAACTATTACGTATTACAAAATGCCTCCACTATTTAAAACGATCGCAAGATCCTGCCGTAAAGCCACGTCGTATAAAAAATAAATCCATCAAGCAACAAACAATCAGCCGTCCAGACCGTGGGTTCGAGTCGCGTGCGACGTATTTACATACAAACGGGTGCGCAGGCGCACGCCACATTTAATTACACGACACGAGACAAATTGACGACCGCCCGCTAACGATCCCCGCCACTGAGCTCATGGGATAAAATAGGTCTTTTTATGTTTTAATTAAATAGTTGTAGTGCTTCTTAACTTTTAATGACTTTGATATTTTATTGAATAAATTAAGAACAAATAAAAATACTTTGGTTGTGCACGGTGGCATCTGGCGAGCAGATCATGTTATACAGGTTATTTATTTATAAATATCATTTATTTAGATGTTCATGTCTAACATTTAGATATGTCTAAGGTATATGAGCTCATTGTCAGCTGTGCTGTTCGAAATCAATTTGTTATTTCGTGAAGGCACTTAATTTGATTGGCGATAACCTTTCCTTTTACACAACCTACTTTATTAACCCAAAAACTGGTTGGTTACGTAACCTTGGTGGGCATTGTGGCGCGAGGTGACCGCGCGAGACATCCTGAGACAGTTTCCACCCTTGCACAACCCATTGTCGTTCAGTTCCACTTGCATTCATACAAATTGCGCTTGAGTAAGAAGGAAATTGTCGTTTGTATGGACTAGTGGGTTTAGTACGGTACCCTTGTCAGAACAAATGTAGCATGGGATCGATTGGTAAACGATATTTTGTTCTAACTAAACGGTATTTGCTAACACCATTATGTTGAACGTTGAACAGTTCTTATATAAAACAGTGCGATTGAAATAAAGCGATATATTGATTTCCACGGTCGGAATTAAATATTAGCTCGGTGGACTTGTTTAGCGCTTTCGATTGTAACTGCTAAGTATGGGTTTGGTTCGCAGTTCTAGTTGCATGAAATCATAGAATATTAAATATGAAATATCGGATTTGCCAGCCTAGATTGGCTAGATATAGACAAGAGTATTTGTATAAGTTTTCGTCTCTAGGAATTAACAAAGAACATATAACAGTAGCTGTTATGTGCGGAAGATATAGTGCGGTGCGCCACTCGATTTCTACCGAAATTTAACCCAAATCAATACGCATCATTAAAAAAATATAATGGATGATTATGCGTGTAGATCGAATTATCGGGGTGCATCTCCCGGACATTGGCGATATCTACACGGAGCCATGTGGATCTGCATTCCAACAAGTCCCTATTCCAACGTCATAAGGTTCAAAATCACTAAATCTAAATGTATCTACATTGTTAGCGCTAAGGATGGAACGAGTTAGAATAGGAATTAAAGTAATTATCGATATTAATAATCGATCACGGAATGTGTTTTTTCATAGTTGCGTTTTCCGAATGTGGCGGTTGAAACGCGATATTTTTCTCTCAATTAAAATTTGCATTATATTTTTATTCTAGTCCAACTTTGGACCAATCAGAACGTGCTATATATTTTTTCAGATGGTGACTGATTCAGATTGGGACATTAATCGGATGTTCCATATCGATTCACTTGGCCATACTAATTATATTCGAATAAGGTGTCAATCGATTTATCGTTATTTTAATGAAGTCACGCAAAGTTTATAAATCGCCATTTATAGCAGACGAGAAGTTTTAATTATGTGTTCATGTTTATTAAAGATGGAAGGTTGAGGACCTTTGGTATTGTTATAATTGGTTTCTGGTCAGGTCGGGTGCCTTGATTGAGGTTGATTTGTACTTTACCCAGGTGTAGTGTCTTGACGTGATTTAATTTCATGGATGAAGGATTGAAATTAGTATTAGTATTACTACGCTTCAAAGAGTTGGCATGGAGTTAACTTTTTGTTTGTTTAACTTGTTCCAGTATAATTTTACGAATTGTTTTATTGACAGATGATTATGTGTAGAAGTAGAACACTATTTTATGGTGTGTTTCAAATTAATTCTCCTAAAGTTCATGAAGTGCAATGTGTTTTTTTTGCAATTATTCCTTATTATTGTAATACTAATTTAACAGACAATTAGCGTTTTAAAACCGCCCGTTTACATCGACTAATAGTCCTTGATACGCTTATAGAAATTTACATTTCCGATTTTCTGTTTTCGTTTCCTAATAATTAGAACGAATCGCACTCGCACAGGTACCCGAGTTTACGAATTAAGTGCTTGTTAATTAATAATTACACAGATTTTTAATTACTCCACCGTTTGTACTGAGTTTAAGAGGAGAATTACATTTTCATTTGAAGTTATACATTTAATGACATAGAAAGTAGAAGAAAATGGATTAAGGGAAATTTTTTGAGTATTTTTACTTAATTGTAATTAATAATTACAGCAAAAATTGTTTGATCTTGGTGAAGGACAAGATATCAGAATTGTTTTATGAAAGGGGAAAATCATCTATCTAATGACTTCTCCCGCCTTGGGTGAGGCGAGGGAGGGTTTCAGACTCTTACTGACTATCTCGTTTCTACTCCACCTTTAAGCCGGAGACCCGGTAACTCCTTAGGTTTTCCACAGCTCCGGAAGATATCAGATACTAATCTATATTACAAATTTCACATTATTAATAGCTCTTTTTAAAGAATATCCCTTTGTAAAGTAACGTATGATGTCGTATTATGTAAATTATACGTTAATAATGGACGTTTTATTATTACATTACGTAATTTGGTAATTACTTAATATATAAAGTATATTAATTTAGACATTTACCTTGCATCCTTCACATGTGAATGCGCCGAAATGGAACCCGGCCGCTGGTTCTCCACATACTTTGCACTTTTGGTTCATCTGGAAAAAATAAAAACAATTGTTAAAAATAGTCCCAAAATACATAACATGTACACTAGAAAGATGTAACAGAAATATTAAAAAAATATGATCATTCTACAAAGTAAGAAAAAAGCATTTAAAAAATCCACTCGCGGCGCGCACAAACTAACCAATATTGTTGCTCTTATCGCTCGACATAAACGAATATGAAACTGAAAATCCGCCACAGAAACCCAATTCACTGTTAATATGCCATGACCGAGATCCGCCATTTTCCAATCAGTCATTTAGTTGTTAATTTCGAAGAGCATGGGGCATGTTATTGGTTGCATATGCGATAAAATCGTTTTGTATGTATCGATTAAACGATATTAATTGTTCCGATATTATTTCAAATGCGTTACGTGTCGCCTTCTACGCGTTCTATATTTCAAATTTTACTCGGTTTTCAACAGAACAAAGTTTTTATTCAATTTTATTCTTTGAATGACACATTAAATTATTTTTTATCTGTGTGATTGACCGAATGTCTTTTTTACGATCGTGTTATGTGTCATCGCTAGTGTTTTCTTTGCCTTTTGAGGTAAGCAGATCGCGAAGTTAATGTGTAGGCATCTGTCCGTCGGCATCGGACACACGTTTGCAAATAAAACATAACGACCACGATACATTTGCATAAAATTCAGAGTGAATAAACTTTATTACGCATAAATGAACAATTTTAATTAAATCGAATTTATTTTTTTTACAAAAGACGTCTGCTCCTTATAAAAATAACAATAAAGTCGTAAGTAGTACGTTTTCTGTCAGCGAGTGAGTTATTGTAATGACAGTATCACATTTTAATGGTTATTTCGACGGTTTTTACACTTTTAAGCTCGTAATATAATGTAATGTCCATTGTAAATTGACAAAAGTGTCTGTTATTAAGAAAATTATGCGATTAACTGGGGAAATATGTGCGGAGCGAAGTAAAAGGAGAAGTTACGAGCTGACAGCAGCCATGTTGTCCACATCGGTATAAGGATCTTGGCTTCTGATGGAGATCCTTGCTCAAGCCGAAATAATGTGGTATTCAGAATCCTTTTATTTATAAACATTATAAAGCAAGATATGTATGCTAAAGTGGACTTTAATGTCTTATTATTTCTGTGAGATATTGGTTTTATAGTGTGTAATATTTTTTAGAATTAGCTAGATGATTATTGTGATTCCTTGACGCTATAGACGCTATATCATAAATACTAAGCAGTGAAATAAGCGCCGCTTACCAGATTCTGATATTATCAGGGATAATGTAGTGCTGTGCAGAGTATACAAATGTTTCGGGTGAACTTGTTTTAAAGTAATTACAAGTATTTGTTACAAGGCGCCTAACTGTACTCGTGGGAACTTTTGGGATACCTGTACGTACTGGGAATGGACTCTTTTTCAAAATTAATGTGAATGTGTGTCAAAGCCTAAATACTTCATAATGTTTATCTTGAATGTATCAGTGAGTTACATTATTAAAGATAATATAAATCTCATCAAGAGATCATTATATTGAAATAGAACAAAATTAACTGAAAATAGCATAGATAATTCTGTTGATAACCCGAGAATCAAACTCAAGTCCGGCAGTCGCATTGTGACCACTCGACCAAGGAAAAATCTTCAGGCAAATTATTAAAATGCTTAGGCTTTAACGCTTAAAGTTCTCTAACCAATTAATTACACATATAATCCGAATAATCAATAAACACAACAAAAGCAAACATCAACAAATACACTAGACTCTAGACAAAGATTTCCCCTAAAACAAAAACGAATTTCCCACACGATTGTAAACGTAGGAGACAGTCGGAAGATTTATCCGCGGACGCAGGAACATAGGAATAAACTTTGTGAAAATTCCCGAGATCCGAATCGGAGACAAAACGAACAAAAGGCTAGTTGCTACGTAGTAATCCGTTTATCTAGCGCGCGGGGATCGGCAGAGATGCAGGTGGATGCGTACGCGCAGGGTACACGACATTGGATACTTGAAACATTGGAAACTGTGTAATGGTAAAGATTTTTGAAGGTAATGTTACTGAAATGTTGCTTTACATTTTTTGTGTGTTTATGGATGTGTATAGTAATTTGCATATGTATACAGTTATGATTAATGTTTGTTACAGTATTGCCACTTTAAAGGACACTTTAGAACCATATTGACACCATCAACATAGTTTCAACACTTTATACTGTAGTAGCATTTCAACTTCGTATAAAACAGAACAAACCATCAAAATTAATTCAACAACGTAAACCCCACTACCTAATCTGTTATGTTATAATTTTCATATAAACATACCACAAAACTTGTATAATTAAAGTCTCTACACTTTCTCTGTTCCAAGCGAACGTCAACATAAAGTAAATCACGCAGCATGCGAGCGACGCGCGCGACGCGACGCCTATCGCTCCACTCGTGCGCACCTCCAAATTAGAACACGATTTCAGGGGTCACTACTATAGATACGTTCTTGTTTGTTTTACAAAAGTTTTATTGAAGATGTCTATTTTTTCAGTGTTTTGTAATAAATACTGAAAATACAAAATTATAATTATGATGTCTATTGTGGAAAATGTTATGAGTTTTATATGAAGGGAACAAGAATATAGCATTTTCTAATGACTGTTCTGCTAGATATCAAGATCACATAACACGCTGATGTCACAGCCAACACACTTATAGGGATCGATTTTAATAATCGCACGTAATCACACATAATTGGTCCAATCAACCGCAACCATAAAGGTTGTATCACTTTAGAGTAATTATTTAAAAAAAGAACAAGTATACCCGGGCAGTCATCTAAAAATGATGCGTCACAAATTATTGAATGAAGGGATGTTGGCTCATTAAAACTTTGTCATTGATCAAAATACCTCAAGGCCACTGACCTGAAATATTATGCAAAAATCGAGCGCCGCACACGCTCCAAGTAATCTCGATATACGCGTCCGTAACTCGAAGCAACAGATCGATTCCCTTACTACATGACTTAATTAATTTCTCGCTTGCATTCATCTTTTTAGGGCACTCTCCAGACAACATAACACAATGGATTATAAACTGTAACTACGCATTCTAAAGTCGATTTTACCCTGTAACGATTTGGGGTTTACTCAAGCAAATAAATTGAATGCTCATGACAAGTTTCAAGTCTCGAAAGATTCGCAGCCGAAATAGCTGTCACCGTTGTCAGTGCGTCTCCAATCATATATCTCGGTTACAATCTGGAAATGCAATTAGCATATTAATCGCTTCATATTTCGATGATTAAAACCTTCGCTATATTTAAATCGATTTTATTATGATTTATATTCGAATACAGCCGGATTTAAATTTAAACACACATATATGTCTATGTGATTTGTTTTATTATGACTGGTTAATTTTATCATAGTACCCATTCTGTGTTTTTAATAAAAATCAATTTATATGTGTCAATCTGGTCGTTTTAATGGACATCGTTTCATTGACACTGCGTCGAGTACAGTAGCTGGAAGCGCATTGAATGGCGCGGCGGGCGACAGTTAAACACTCGTCAAAGAGATCGCGAGTAAAGATGGGCGCACTTCTTTAAATATTTCATTTCATTGCGTCTATATAATTATATCGTAAATCGTTGATCTGAAACATGGCGATATTACAATCTTTAGAATCATTTCCAGAAATCGTCTATAGCACGGAACATCGGCATCGTGGCGAAGTCCATTAAATACTGAATATGCGCGCTCTTATAGACATTAAATCTTACTGCGCAGGACCAATTTCCGCGCTAACGGTCGCACTTTAAATCAAAAATATCGGCTTTATGGGTTCCATTACTCGTAATACAGATGTTTTTGTACAGATCGAGATTACTGCGTACTCACACTACACTATCCTGTGATTTATAGATTGTTACACGGAGATGAGTTAATCAGTGAATTAACGCACACAAAAACTTTGAACTTTAAATGCCACGGCGCGGGCAATGGTGAGAAATAAATTGTGACAAATCCGTACGTGTACACTATAAACATTTCAAATGTTCATGTAACAGAGAAATATGTGTAAGCACTAATATACTAAGCAGATTATATTATAATATATATATTAACAAACAATTTTAATAACAGCTCATGTACTATATATCTTTTAGCCTTCAACAATCCTAAAAAAAATATTGAAGAGTCCCCCATAATGACAGATATACCGTAAGTTATACGATAGTGAGTCGGTGTTCCAGTAGACATGTTATTTGTATCGTGTGAAAGGCGACGCGGCCTGTCATTTGGCGTGACCACTATTATCGATGCGCCGACCTCGTGGGAATCTATGGGGTTTATGGGATTCTGAGGCAGGGTTAACAGGTGCATTTGTGGAGCCAAGCGCTGACTGATGGCGCGACGTAATGGCGGATTGACGTGTTTGTGAGGTTCCCTGCCAACATTGTTGTGGCTTCTTATTTAGTGTTCGAATTAGTAATGTTTTTCTTTTGTCGTGTTTCATTGCAATTTTGCTGCAGAATTTATCTGGAATATTGGATATTATTTTGTCGTATTCGATTTGTCAGGAGTTATCGAGATTTTCATGAAGTTTTAACAAGGTGGATCTGTTATAAATTGATGATCATGCAACAAAATCATCAGCAAATTCAAGAAATATTAATTGAAGAAAATCAAACACGAATTTAAAACAAACATCCAGTTAACCACAGTCCAATAACTCCCATCAACCACCTCTATACCCACAACACTAATTAAACAAGCCAATTACTTATCTAATCTAGATGATCACAAACATACGTTCTCCTCTCTGTATGAACTTGTATTTTGACATGGACTCGTCACAGCTCTCCAAGCTGTCACACAGACAGACATACGATCATGAAACTAATTTGATATTACATTAATATTATATTATACGATGGGTAGACATATTATGGAGTATAGAGTAGACACCTTTGAACTCAAATACATGTTAGAGGAACATTTGGAGCAGTTTTTGTTTAGAGTTTGATGGGAGAGATTGTGTTTGACGTTTTTAGATATACGAGTATGTCTGATAAATAAAAGTTTGATAAGTCTGTGTTGTAAAGTGCTAATCTTGTTTTAGGTCTTATTATCACTATATCTTCTTATTCTTAATGAACTTGGTAAAGATTGCTCGCTAGCTATTTTAATATCATCAAGAAACTGCACTGCACGGTTGACGCGTAGGCTGCAACTCAGTCAGGAGCATCTCTTTTTATGATCCACAAATTATTACTTCGGGTCTGGGTGTTATGTGTATGTGAAATTGTATGTTTGTAAACGCACCCACGATACACGAGAAAATCCTGGTGTGGGGCAACGATAAAAAGAAAAAACAAAATGTTTTATGGAGTATAAATATCGTATCAACTAATTTAGAAGTTATATAATCTAAATTTATTACCCAGAATCCATAATATACAGTTGGTAAATCAAGTTTATAGTCATATTTTAAACAGATTCACCACTACAGACGCGAAATCCTATCTCAATCAAATGTTACTAGAAAGAGAATCAGTCGATACCCCATACTTTTGCTCATATTCCCATAGTTTACAGCAGGCAAGGTTCTCACAAAGAGTACAAGCAGAGCAGTAAGTGAGCGAGACGAATGTGTAATGCCGCGGGAACCGAACCGACTACGACTCGCTACAGGGGACAAAATGTATGTGTGGAATAGAATAGATAATTTATTTGTATTGAGTGTCTCTTGGACTACTCGGAAGCTTTTTTAAGATATATATTTTTTTGAAGTGATAAGTTGATAGTTTTTTTTTCGTGACGTATGTACCTAACTATATGTTTTGTTGGAATTATAATTTAAAGCTTCAATAGAACTGTGAAATTAGGTCCTTAATTATATATTACTTACTACCTAATACGTGGTAGAGATGGGTGGATTATAATATCTTAAGTAACAAAATATAAGTTATAAATACAGCAATAAATCCAGATATCATCTCTACATTTCGCTGCGGACTCTACATAGAGTCGGCTCTACTCTTGATTTCGTTTTGATAGGTGTTAATTTGTCATGCTCTTGTGCTTCACGCACGTTACACCTGTTAACCGTAACAATATTATTACGAGCCGTCTGTTTGTCTGTCCATCTGTCTTGAAAACTGTATTAAATTGCTAAGTTACTTTTGAAGATAACGAGGTTTTTTGTAGGCACAAGTAATATTGTAACTAAACAAATTATACACAGGTAGTTTGTTGTAAACTGCCTTATTTCGAGTTCGATTCTCGGGTCGCGCAAAGTATTGCTAGGTTATTTTCGATTTTTTGATATATTTTTTCAGTAGTAGAACGGAGTCTGGGATTGTGCCCTGTATATGGCAATAGGCTCACCCGCTATTACATTTTATAACACATATAGTGTATGGCGACCCGTAAGCTCGTTTACCCGCTTATATCATAAAAATAGTGCACCTCTGCCTACCCCTTCAGGGATAAAAAGCCTTGCCAATATTAGTACGATACTTTGTTGTAAAACGTAACTGTCCAGTAATAAAAGTCAGAAATAAGATAGTAAACGTTAAATAAATAAATCAAGTTATTGACGACTATGATTAAAACGAACTAAATTGAATATCTCGAACTAAAATATCGATTTAAGTATCGATATAAAATATTAATCTATAAACTGTTTAATGAGGTAAACGTAAAATGAGTTAGGTACTTAGCTTTGAAGGACATTTAAAGGACCGAAGTTCAAAGGTACTCTTGCGCATCGAAACGTGTACAAATGTCCAATTAAATTGATCAATCGATACATGCAGCTTCAATTAGTGTAATACCATCTGGCGAACAGTTCAATTAATATTGCCAGTTTAATTGGTCTAAGAACATACGGACCTATGGCTAAAATGTAGGAGTAAATTACCAAGATTATTTGAGTAAGTAGTCAACTCGGACCACATGCCTACGGCCCATTTGGGACGAGTTGCAGAAAATAAAATAAAATAATATTTTTAGTGGTCAACTCGTCCCACGTCACTACCACAATGAGATAAGGTACAGTCAGTAGCAAAAGGGTTAGTGTGGAAATAATAAAGTTCTATTACTTTGTTGAAAACAAAAGATTTTCTAGGAACTTCATTCTATCTATGTTATCATTTACTTCATAAGTGACCGCCATGACCATTGTTTAAGCCACACATATTTACTATTCTTAGTAATATTGGATAACACATGAATTTGTGCGAAAGCTAAAATAAATTGAGCTAATAAATTATTTAACCGACACTAAAAAAAGAGGTTCTTACTTCGTAAGGATGTTGTAATATGAAATAATCTATAAATAAAACGAAAGTAAAGAAACAAAACAATAAAAAAATATTTTTAATCTTGTGTTGCTAACTGTACCAAACATTGATAAAGTTTAAAGATCCATACAAAAAAAGTGGGACGAGTTGACCACTAAAAATTTAATTTATTTTTAATTTCCCCAACTCGTCCCAAATGGGCCGTAGGCATGTGGTCCGAGTTGACTACTTACTCGATTATTTGTGTAGGGATATAAGAGTTTATTTTTTAAATGGTGAATGTTACTTTATATTGTTAATGCTACTGGTTTTCAATTAATATTGTACATAGTTTCAACTCATTAGTCGGTAATGAGGACACCTGGTTTGCGTGGGTTTTGCCTGTTATTGATTGTGTCTATACTTGTTTCCTGAGACAACATTAATGGAGTGCAGTTTCATTTATTTTTGTTGTGACTAAATTATTATTTGTAGGTAAGTCCTTAGTGCAGTTGCCGAGTTAAGGTATTTGTGTTGTATTACTCGGTGGTACGAAAAATACTGCATTTTTTTTATAACGTTGTCTCACACTAGGATTTTCGTCTGTGTCGTGGGTGCATTTATAAATATACAAGTTCACATAAACATGGTAGCGAGATCCGAAACAAAAATGTATGTGATACATATAAGTGCTACGTGCGGGAATCGAACCCGCCACACATTACGCGACATCCGGTTGCCTTACCACCGCGCCAACCGTGTAGTCAACGGTTTTTAAATCAATATCTCATTGTTCCAACACAAAATGTAACATAAACCAAAAAACGCTAACAATGGTATCACTTACACCTATAATTAACTGCAAACACTTTAATTACACCACTCACCGACAGCTCACACGTTCACTCAATCATTCTCGTTCACTCGTTCACTCTCATTCGTTCAAACATGGAGCACTCATTGTGTGCACGTGTTGCAGTAATTAATTGTAATTTGTAATTAATACTCGCCTCTAAAGCTATATTTTTCCTCGCCGCCACACCGTTTGTTATACTAATATGATAATTGATGGCTAATGGCGAAAATTGCTTCGCTCTTTACACCTTTTTTACAAGAAATCAGTTCTTGTAATCACGCCAATGAATTAGACAATCATTCGATAATGGCGACTGATACAAATAATTGCTTTCGATTATCGAAAAAAATTCTCACGTTGCCACACAAAATGTCAATGTGCAATTTTGTAAACTCATCGCGTAAAATGTTACCATAACCTATAATATTGTTAATGATGAATGAAATAAAGATCTGAAAGAGATATGCAACGGAAAGGTCATCAATAAAAAATGGGCACTCACAAACATAACGATTTTTCATTTGATTATTTGTCATATCAAAAGGGGCTCACCTCTGATCTAAACGATTCCGTTAACCAATCGATTGTCGATAAAAACTTATGATTAATCGATCCTAATTGATATAATTCATCCCTTTAGGCAGCAGGACGTCTGTCACGTGACTTGGTAAGCGTGACATGCGCATTTTTGACAGTTCGTGACTAATTGTTGTGACAAAATATTTCAACAGTTGCGTCAATCTGTTATTGGAACAACCCTCATTATGGGATCCCACGAAGCTCGACTATTGAACGATTTGATTCCATAAAACACTATTCTTATTCCAATGTAATAAAGTTTAGAATGTAACAGTAAATTGATTCGCGAATGTTGTTTCGGAATGGAATGTAAAGGGACCAATGACGTTGCGCAATCAATTCAAATTTTGGAATTGGAATGAATGAATTTAGTTTGGAATTGTTGAACGTTATTGATCATCTGTGTAAGGTATGTAGTATTTGATGACTTGGAACTTGTGATATGCAGATGCATGTACAGAATTGAATTTATTATTGAAAGAAATATGTTGCATGAACATCTGCTCAGCATGAGATGACAAGCGATATGGCTAATCATTTAAAGTTACAGTTAGAATGTCATTCACTATATTTCTCAGTATTTTTAAGGAACATAAATATGGTTTGCCTAATGGAAAGCAGTTATGGCGTGTGGAACGTCTGACACATCAGACGTGGGTGACAAGCCACGTTGCTCATCAATTAATAGTTGAATTTTTCCTGTTGAAGAATACATTTCAAATGTTGACATATCTATGAGGAAAGATACAAACGTCACTCTGAACGGACCTTATCTTCTCATCAACGATTACCAGCGAAAAAATCATAAAGAATTAATTCATTAACCTCTATACAACCATCAGATGTCTCTTAAAAATGTCAATAGACGGACAAATCCCATTATGTTATATACGGATTTAAATAATAGACTAGATTAGACCTTTCTACGTCTATTATATTATTGTTAAGTTCGGCTCCGACCTTTGACACAGGAATCGAACCGATGAGTGGTGTATTCGTGGTTTATCATGTACTGCTTCACCTGACTGCTTTTTTGTTATTACTGCTATTGTTTGATGTAACTTATACTTTGGTGTTAAGGTGGAGTACTGTTGACGCGCTTTAACTATATTTTCTTTTATTGTTTTACAGTTCAGTATTATTTTTGTTTTTTATTGTAATGTATTGATATCACAGATAGTAAACAGTTACTTCTTTATTATTGTAAAATAATGAGAAGTATCTTAATTATCATTATTGCAATTTGTAAAATATTGGAGGATCGTGTTAGATTCCTTTGAAGACATTCGATTAGCTAATGTTAGCCCCTTTAATTTTGTGATTTATAATTTTTTATGCATCGTGATATATCATATCATATCATATGATATAAGACTCTTATACTGATAAATCTGTCGTAAAAAATCTCGATAAATCGCCTCAGTAAAACAGCACCTTAAGTCCGAGTGGAGTGTAATGCTTAGTCACCGGTTCGCTTCCCATGACAAGTGACCTGTGTCGCTCTATCTCAGTAGAGCATCTACTCGATGCGATCGCGATCCGAAGTGATATTGCGGCGATACTGTTTGTGGTGCACATCGAAGAGTGGCGCTAGCTTATATTTTGGTAACAAAAAATATTGTGGATGTGTTGCAATATAAAATGAAATCTATGTCAATCGTATAGGGTATGGTTTTGGGATTATCAGTCTACGATTGTCTCACTGATGAGCAAATACCTTTTCTCAATACGCTGGATCAAATGTAACTGAAAATTAAAAAACCTCTCAGCTATCTCTCTCGCTATCGAATTTAAATCAAATGGGTATTAGTTGATTAAACTTCCAACTACTTACAGTCAAAAATCTTTACCAAATCTAACAAAAAATACAGTATTACAGACATTTAATTTATCGATCTTTTTGATGGACATGCAACACACGTTCACGTTACCTACTTAGGTAACATCGGTGAGATTGAACTTCAATTCACATCGACAATAATCTTAATTAAATCATTATTGAAACACTTCAAATGTTCAAATCTTTGAAGACAACCGTGTCTCGACTTTAATAAGTATTTCATATATCAATCCAAAGTTAATGAGATATAGAATTATTGCGTAAAAATCGTTATTATAATGAAACGATTCCTTTTAATTTGAGCGACAAGCTTCATTACATCGACATAATGATATTACAAGATCAAATGACATCACTAATATGATTTAAAAAACATGAATACATTATGACTATTAAGTCGTCAAAGTAAGCGACCGTCTGTCGTTTTATTGTCACTTACAATGGTCGCACCGAATCGATTCAATTCATAATCGGATCGGAATACAATGATATTGATACCCACGCGATCGAGTACTGCGCTTGTTGAAAGTAGTCGCGGTATATTTAGAGGCTGATTAATTGATTGAGATCTGTAATGTGCTAAGTGGTACTGGGTCTAGGATGCAGGTGTCTATTGTCATGTGTATAAGTAAAATGGCCTCTGTCGCTGCCTACGTGTATGTAACATAGTGGGAGATGCGTCGTACGTCATCGCTTCTTCTTGCCTGGAAAGTGGTTACGTCCTAAGTCGCACTGACTCCAAATGAAAATACCGAGATTGTTGAACACACCCGCCGCAAAGAACGTTTCCCTTCGACTTTTACTATGATAATAATAATAAACCCTACCATACAGATTAAAGAAAGAAAGTAAAGTATGAATGCTCAACCTTTGCGCAAGTCGTAAGATTTAACTGAGGAAATGGTTTGTATTGGTGCAAGCTAACTCTTTACTATTTATGAGGCACATTACTACACATCAAACAATGAACACATCGCAACGAGCGTGGCGGGCGGCTTCAAATATCCAAATACAAAACGCTAACTATTTATTAACAATACAAGCTCATTACTTCAAATAGAAGGAATTAACATGCAACAATTTGCTATAACAGCAGTTGAGGAAATAGTAAAGTGTTATCGGTCGGGCTGAGGCTAAAATGTTGGCGAATAGTAAAACAATTTGCACTAAAAAGGTTTAACAATGAGTAATTGTGTCGGGCGTACGAGTAAAAAACGCAAGTGTCGGCACATGAAAGGACAAAGGCGGTCTGCGCGCGCGCCGAAACAAATGCCGTCGTAAAACAGATCTATTCGCAGAAAAGAAATTTTGCACAAGTTACGCTTTAGCGAAGCATTGTGCTGTGCTTTAGAGGTACCGCTGTGTGGCGCGGAGGGAGGTTGAGGAATTGTGGCTTTTATAGCTACCCGTGCTTACTGTGAGATAGGTCCGAGACCTGCCGGGCAAAGGGTGAGCTCTTTGTAAGGTACCACTCAGACGGTCGGTGAAATGTTCAGTTACATGTTCTTGTATTCTCCACTCTGCAGTAGCAGTGTGGTCTGATACTCCGATACTTCGTGTATTAACTATCCACGTACATTGTGCCAGTAAAGCTTTCAATTCATATTTACAACATTTTGATGGTTCGCGTAATAACTCCTTGATATTTACGATGGATATTCCTTTTACGAGTATTTTATGAAATTAATAAATTAACTATATTACTTGGTTGGTCTAATGATTATAACTGATTGAAGTATCAGATTCGATTCCTGGGTGGTATACAGCTGTAACGGGCCATCTGTAATGGGTTGCTAGCGAATTGTGGAGCTTTATGAAGGTTGAAATTTTATTGCTTTCGTTTTTTACCGTCGCGCAAAAATTTACATTCTTGCAATT
Organism: Spodoptera frugiperda; assembly: GCF_023101765.2. Taxonomy (NCBI): domain Eukaryota; kingdom Metazoa; phylum Arthropoda; class Insecta; order Lepidoptera; family Noctuidae; genus Spodoptera; species Spodoptera frugiperda. Next base: position 12,009,899 of record NC_064215.1, on the reverse strand, counting down.
TTTTTCGCAGTTTTTGTGAATTATTTAACATACCAGCCACATCCATTAACATACCTATTCCCCCCAATAGTTCGACGACTACATTGAACAGCTTATATTTGCCTGATGAATTATAGCCAATAATTTGCGACAAACTGATTAAGATTCAAGTATTTATAGTTCTCAATATCAGCCCATTGACACTGACGGGTGACGTCACCCCAAAAAGCCGGATTCTCGACAGATAGGTATAGCGGGGCACGCGGTGCGCATGCGTGCAACGCTGACGAACGATTGGCCGCTGTCGCCCCGCCTCGCATTGCGCAAGCGACGCACGTTATCGTTCACTCGTGCTCAACAATTAGTTGTTAACTTGTTAATATCGAACTCGTTTAAATGTTATGTTATTATTGTGATCGAACGGTTGTTTTAATTAGACAGCTCTCTTAAATGAACACAAACAATAATAAACTTTATGATAAGTACACTATGGTATCTACAAAACTATTTAGGGCTCTGTTTCCTAGATTGACAAACCTGCAATACATGAAGATGTTCATTTCATTCTATGTATTATTATGATAACACTATTAGCTCCTAAAACATGGAAATCGTAACTAACTGGCATTATGTTAAGCTGAACAGATCAGACAGCTCTTCCTATCAAGATTTCAAATAAGTGATAATCAAAAATTTATAAATATTTTCAACTAATATAATCCAAAAAGAAATCTCAAAATAAAAACATTTTTACTCTCTCTCTCTCTCTCTCTCTCTCTCTCACACACACACACACACACAAGCCTTTCAACATTAAATCTGAAAATATATAGAGATACCTCTACATAAAGCGCATCCATGTTAACATTGTAATTAGCCACTCTGCGCTAATGAAAACTAGTTTAGTTTCATTGTAATACACGGACGTAATACTTAATTATATGTACGTATGGAGTATGGGCTCGTACGACCAACAATTACATATAAGTTAGCCTTAGAACAAGTCAGGTGTATATGTAAACAAGGTGCAATTGCATACATTTTGCCTTATAAATAACTGATTCTTAATAGGTACAATTGTTAGGAAATTATAGCTCGGCCTAACGGAATGTTGAAGACTTTGTATATGATTATATTTGTGTCTAGGTACTTATAAGTGTCTTTGTGATGATTATGTATAATATCATAGATGGATTATTTTTATTGTTATTTATATACATTTCAGTAAAAGTATTTTTCAACGATGGACAAAAACACAGTCATGTAAAGTCGTATAAAGCGTTTAAAAATAAAATCATAACCAAGTCTGTCAAGCTTGAAGCTTCAAAGGCTGCGCCGCAGAAAACTGAAGAAAAACTGACAGCCAACCATATTCCATAATCTGACATTTCCATGATCCATTTCCCACGCGTGGACAATATTAAAATGCATTAGACAACGCGCTGGAATAGAATATATCCCGATCTAGATCAGACAGAGCCGCCGCAATAACTCATAGATAGATCGATGGATCAATATGGATGAGGGGTGCCCGGGATGCGCGCGCGCATTCAACTGTCACCGCTCGTGCGCTTGCGCCGCGAATTCGAATTCATAAATAGAACGTCGGTTTTAATGTATTTATACGTTATATTTGTTTTATTATTCGTTTTAAATAATATTTTTGAAAAAAAAAGCGGGTCCCTTATTAGTATAAATGTAGCGTTTAGTTTTTCCTACCAATTGTTGACGTCAAACTGTGATCGTAGACCATAAAGTATTGATAACAATCAACAATCTAGTTTTTTTTTGAACTTGCCATTGGCTGAATGTAACTAGGTGATTGTATCGTGCTGCAAAGGCATCAGTATTTATGATACGCATAAGTCAATCAGATTGTCAATATTTATTAACATAAATGTGCAATAATTTAAGTGATTTTCAATTCTAATGCTCCATAAACGGTGTCTAATTAATTAATTTGATTGAGGTAATCATGGTACGAGGAGCGAGTATTTTTTGTGATCACTATTAATATTGATGAACAAATTGTTCTGTGTGGTCTTTGTTCTATTTATTACATTGTTTTAGAGGATTATTAAGAACAGTACAGTAAAAGGCTAGCTGCAAAAGAGCAAATAGGTAGTATGTATTTCGATAATGTGTTCAAGAAAATGCAGCTCAGAGCTTTTTTATTTGTCCAAAGAAAAGGATTTCTTCTACAAACGAATCTTGCTTCTAATGACCGCGAAATCCTTGCAGCAATGCAAGCTAAAGATATACATTTAGCTCCAAATTACAGTGTCGATTTCTATAAGACAAAGGCCACAAAATGTGCGGATTGTGAAATATCTCATGAGGTCAGGAGACGTTTAGTTGCATGTACTTAGACGACCTTGTGTCACATCGGAACATTTGCCGTCGACCAACCTTCGCCGGCTAATAACGAGTCATCAAATTCTTATTACGACATTAAATAATATCAATGTTGTGTGTCAGTCAGGTTGAACGCCAGTGTACGCGTTTGTAGGAAATGTGAACGTTGACCCGTTTATTTTGCACTCAAGTGTACTTAGAGCATGTTTAGGGACGTTGAACAACAACAACATATCGTCACGCCTTTAATCCTCGAAGGGGTAGGCAGAGGTGCACATTATGGCACGTAATGCTACTGCACACACAAATGGTGAAAATTGAGTGTATATTACACCCACTTTTCACCATTTGTTTTATAAGTCCCATGTAATGGGCAGTGACCCTACTGAGAAATTTTCGAAATACCGAAAAAAGCCCAGTAATACATCGCCTGACCCGGGACGTTGAATTTCATACGTTTTTATTATTAAGTAAGATAGGGCATCGAACTTGACTTTGTACCTATGTGTGTGTATATTTTAATGTATAGTACCTAATTGCAATACCTACAAAACATCATAAATGCTCTACTTGCAAAAAATAACCTAGTAACAAAAAACATGAATTTTCTACCCGACCGCTACTGTTATTAAATCATACGTAGGATGTGAGTAGTTAGCAGCAAAGATTGAGAAACCGTCCTTTATTTCCGATTTATGTGTTTGGCAGCCGAGTCGGCCCGAGGTGGAAGCGACCCGTCCGGGAAACGATGATGCAAATGCTCGGTGCACTGTCAAGACACTAGCTACAGGCTGTTCTATTGTTACAAGGGGGATTCTTTATGAAGTCATATTAGCATGATAATGATGATATAGAAAGTGCGACTTTTGAAGTTCTCCTGTACTTTTCTTAAGGAATCCCTTGCTAAAAACTTTAAGGGCTTGAGTCTGTTTAAATGAGCTGATGATATGGACTATAGGATTGAAAAAACTCAATGAGTCAGTCAGATAAGGATTGAATATGATTTAAACATAGCAGATCTTCCCTTTTCAGAACATAGACAATTATAAAACAGCATTATAGAAAGAACTCCTTTAAAGCAACGGTAGATGAATATAAATCTTTGTTTGATAGTCAGTTTACTTCAGCACAACATAATCTTCATCACATCATCCCGTAGCAGCGAGTGTACGGTGGACGGTCACGGTGGCTGCGCGCGGATGTGAGGCAAGTGTCGCGCGAGGACGTACAACTGTGCCAATAACACGTGCACCCAGTCTACTGTCACCGTCTCAGGAGTTCTTATTTCTATTGGTCAATTATTGGGGTTTGGTTCTAAAGTAGTTCATTGAGAATGAAGGCATATAATAAGAATGGGCGAGTAAAAGTCCTTATTGATAACAAATATGATATAATATGGTTATGAGCTTGAAGCATTGACGTGAGCATTTGTGGATTCGGCAGTTGTGGTCCATGGTATTGGTTGAAGTTTTCAAGAAGGTCAAAATACGTTGTTCAACCTGGGTATCGAACTTGATACTTTCTACTCGACAGTCATGTTTGTTGTTATTTAGAAGCAGCTGAGCGCAGTTGTAGGTGATGTAATGTAGTAAGTTTATGTGTTTTATAATAATGACATGTTTTTTATGTTTCGGTACTGTCTCCTGTTCTCATAGATAGTTCACGGTGTGCATCAGATGGTCAGGTATTAGCATACAATCTAGCGAGCTAGTTTCAATAGATGTTGCTAACTATAACTAACACAGCCGACTCCGGTGAAATAGTGAAATGTATTGAATGCCGCGCGGTTCTGCGTTCTACAGTGGACGAACTTAGTGTGATATGTTTTTGTTGATTTGTTTTTATTTATGCCATTGGCATGTTTATGGTAAGAGTAAGAGAGTGAGTAAGAGAGGTTTATGATATTAAAATAACCCTCCTTCTGAATAGAATAAAGATAAGATTGCTTAGTGCATTAGTCAGAAATAGTTATTGAAGTCTGCAGATAGGTTGCTCATAGGATTGCGTTGAATGCGGAAATTAGGGAGAGATGCTTCTGACTTGTTTGGATTTGAAAGTCAGTAGGCGCTAACCGGTCACTATTGTTTAGCTAAGCAACTACTATTATATTATAATAGGCTACAGCGGGTCAATTACGTGATACTTCATAACCTTTACTACTATTCGAAAGTTCGTTCAACAATAGCCACGAAACACCACCCTTCTGCAAATATCAACGAATAACATTCTCTGTGAGCGATACGTGCCCACTGGCGAACGAACCACGCGTGAAAGGTTGGTATCATCCCGCGACCCTCACGGAAACTACCATGCCACTACCTTCGGCCCATGAAAAACTAGCCCTCACAACGTGAAACCAACCATATCTTTAATACCATACAGTTGAATCTTAAACGGTAACTTGGGGAGGATGACAGCAATTATGTTGAAGGAAATCGAAGCTTATTTATGGAGATTTTAAGGTCGGGTGTCGAGTGGAGATGGTGTTGCACTAGAAAGTCTGACTCGGGTAACCCTAGACTGGGTCTAGTTGAATAAGTAATAGTAAAACTGATTTAGGATTAAACGGAATTCATTAGAATTATGTTCTGCTGGTTAAGTGTGATGGTGGCTCTGACGCCTCGTGATTTAGAGGGGTAGGCAGAGACAGTTAGATTTACGTTTGAACTATAAATTAGATTGCTAAATAAATCATTAATTTTCATAAAGATGTTTGTTTGTCTTTTGTGTGTACCGACGTAATGGTGCTTTATGGTGGTCTCCCGTGATTGATATTAGTTTCAACGCCTTAGAAATTTTCACCATAATAGTATGGAATTTAGTAAATAAAATGAGATTAGTACTATTACTGCCAAAAAATAAATGTGCGATTAGTGATGACCAAGGAAGGTTAAGGTCCCCAGTGTCTAAATGCTGCAGAATAATAATAAAAAATGACCATTATCAGCTCTATTAATCCTACCTCCTATGCCAGGTACAGTATAAAACTACTTTCAAATAAATAAGGACTAGTTTCCCCACAAACACCATAAAGATACTCTAGTAACTTTTTTAATAATATCTAAAGCATAATTATACAATTAAGTGCGTGTCGAATACATAATACCTCCTTTAAGTTGTATATAGTGAGGTAAGGCAAAAAGAACTGTATTGATTTTTATCATTTCCTCTTGATAACATATTCTACTGGATACCTATTATGGTTTAAAAAGATACAGCGTTAAATAAGTGGTTTAGAGATTTTTACCTTAACTACGGAACTCTAAAAACATAAATTATGAGACTTTGTACTTGACGGTCTTTTTAGTACGTTTTCTTTTACATTTTCTTTAAAGTAAAACTTAAAACGCATTTTCTTTCAGCCAGGTTTTTTATTAACCCTGTTGTGATCCGGAAGCAGGAGTAGGAACGGGGTGGTTTTTAGTCAGTAAGAGTCTGAAACTTTCTTTCCCCCTTAAAAAAGCCTTGTTGTGATAAAAGCTAGCTTAATACCATCCACGGTATAGATTATGGCTGTATGTAAATTGATTAATCTATATATCAGAACTTATAATCTTACAATCGCCCAATTTCAAAAATATCCTAGCAATCGAACACGAAGCCCATAGCTCGACAGTCACACTCACAACTAACGAGACACTCAAACAAAGTACACGATACACTTAAAAATAAATCAGTGCAGTCATAATTTTATACGTAATTGGCAAAAAGATTTACAATAATCGTATTCTTAGTGTCGTATATTGCAGACCAATGGAATTACTTCGCACTCATAGTGATGCACTCGGTATCATAACGCTAGCCCTTATTACAGTGTAAGCACACTTTATTGGGCACTCCAACATATACGCTCGTGGTTTATGAAGATTGTGCTCTAGGCTTGTATGTTATGTCTGTTCGTTTGTTTGTTAGCTGGGATTTTGCATAAGTACTGTGTTTTCACTCACATGTCGCAGGTTTTATTGTTTGAAAGTGTACTGGTACTCATTGCATAGAAATGTAACATTCACTTTTCTGTAGTTATGTTATGATTCCCTAAAGATAGTTGTTATTGAATAGTCATATAAAAATAAATTAGCTCTATATGTGTTTTTTTTTTCATATAGTTGGTTATATTAGTTACGGTACACTTTTATAGTCAATAATACTTATTTTAGATATTCTAAACTACAGCTCTATATGTTTAAGACGTAAATGTATATACCTATACGTATATACTACTAAGAAGTCCTCAACCAGTAACCAAAACCAATGTCTCCTAATTCCCTTCGAACCCCAAGCTAGCGGACGCGCGTAAATAACAGCTCATTTGCCGCATCTCGGCATTAGCATAGCATTTGTTACTGGTATGGCACCTGCACCAGTGTCGCTCGTAAAAATACACCCAGCACGACCACACTATAATCATACCTGGATGACATCCGCTGTATGATCTGTGACGTAGTTTATGGAAACTGCCTCCTTTGGTCTAACGATTTCATATTAAGAGCGTATAATTAGAAGCTGCTTAGGTTGCTAAGCAGGGTTTCTATGTGTGCTTTGCTGTTCGTCGGCTTTTGCTTAAGTGAAAAGGATGGTATCAAATGTCCTATGTCATGTGGGTTATATTTTGTGTCTAAGTTAATATATGCAGTTGTATGATATTTGGCTGAATCACTGGAGAAGATCAGTTTTCATGAGCATCTACAGTAATGTTACGAAAAGCTGAAGAATATGTTTGTTTATTCAGAATTACTCCAGAACTATTAGCCCCATTTGAAAATGTCTCTTGTGTTCAATAGTCCAGTTTTGATAACTGGACTATTGAAAGGTTATAGGCTATAAAACATCACGCTACAATCAAAAGGAGCCAAGCACAACAGGTGAAACCGCGCGTAAGTATCTAGTGTGTAAGATATACAATGAATCACTCCTCATCACACCAGGGCACTATGTCAAACTAAAACATAAAATGAACTATCCAAACCCTCACACAACAATTAAATTAGCGACCATACTTAAACGTAACCAATTGGATTTAAATTGAAACTGTTTACGCGTAACGTGAGCCTTTCGAGACTTCCTTACACCGTTCGTCGGCGGCTTTGTGGGATGTAATGGAAGGCGGATGTCAACGGTGACACGCGACGGTTTATGGCTCGGCTTCGGTGTGATTGAGGAGCAAAGGGCGGGAGAGTAAGATGCAAGACAATAGATCTTGTGGACTGTGGAGATAGAACATAGGAGAAAAATAAATAGTGATTGGATTTTTTTTAATTAAATGAAGATAATGAAATATAGTACAGTATGCTTGCTAACGTGAACTATGTTGACTCTAATATTTGTTAGATTAAGTTTAAATTAAGGACATAAATGATAGAGAAATGGAGGTTACATAAAATATGCACTTGTAACGCCTCTGTGTTTCAAGTGTCCATGGGCGTCGGCGATTGCTTACCATCAGGTGATTTGTCTGTTCGTTAACAAGCTTATTCCTTAAAAATTGATACCAAATAAAGTTAGTAATTATTCAGAGATCATAATTATATTCTTTTAAATAATGAATAAGTAATATCTTGTGTCGCTGTTCGCTTCTACCTAGGGTCAAATTGACCCTACTATAAAGAGCTCGGTCTAGTGATCAAATTGAACATTTCGCCAGCCAATCGCGTCCCGTCGATAGATTGTAAGTGTAATTGGAACTACAAGGTGGCGCACCGGCTACTCCTGCGTGTGCGCATGTTTTACGAAAACGGAGCACATTTAATTTAAATGTTTCAGTGGATGAAACAGCAAATAGTTTGAATTCTTCAAAGTATTTTTGACACGGAACACCATATTTGCTATCGCAGTCTAGACAAAAATTACGTAATAGTACAAAATTAACAAATCTATTAACATATTCAAATGTGTGTAAAGTTGACTTTTTCAAAAAAAAAAAGACGGTAAACATTTCTATAAAAACGGTCTCAGCTCTCAACCCCAAAACCCCGGTCTCCCCAATAAAACTAAGCCGCATTGTACACTAATTCTTAACGACGCCACACATCAATTGTTTATTTTTATTTATTTCAAATTTCATCGCGATATTATTAACTTTATTGCGATTACGATCTTGAGAATTCATTTTTGACGTTTTTATTCGAATTTATGCGATTCCTTACAGTGTTACCAAGTTATTTAACAACATTATAAACGCCTATTACAACCTTACGACATGGAAATAAGGTGCAAAACAGAATGTTTTAGTTAAAACCGACGTATGAATAAATTTTGGTCGCTATGACTTCGTGTGACTGCTCTAAGATTTTATTATTTAAAAAATTGATATTTTATTTTTCGAATTGGACTGCTAACGCGCGCAGCGGGTGGTTGAGATTACTTGAAGGACTTTGTACCTTAATGGAGATGGTTTAAAGTATGTTTTGTGTTGATGTTCATTCTGCCCTTTGAGGGACTTCAAGGAATCGAGGCTGGGATCTGCGCCTGCGCTTATATTTCCAGCTCAGTTGGATGTTTCGATGTAATCTTTGGAATTGTATAATAGTTATACCTACGTAACAGCGTGGCATAGCGTCTAGATTTTTTGTGATAAACTATTTTATTGGGGGCTTATGACATGATCCAGTTTTTAATAAATCGTTATAATATTGAGATTGTAATCTAAAATAACTGTAATGCCATAAGCTGCTAATTTATCTACGCACAGGCTTATTTAATTATTTCTACATCAACACAATTCGTGATTCGAAAACAGACAGAATATTCGCACCCATTTCTATAATAGATTTATCGATATTATATGAATAATAACACGTTATATATAGAAAAGCTAGCATACTATATATACATATATATAAAGTGGCGAGAACATCTTTGACCTCTTACCTTATTACTATTCAATCCGATCAAATATCTCATGATTAATACCCAAGTTATTATCTATGGATTTTATATACTAAACTGACAATTATATATTGCTAGAAACGCGGTCGTCTTTATATGGAATTATAATATATCTTCATTAATTGTAAAATAAAATATTATATTATGTCTGCGAAAACCACAGGTGTAGACAACGTACGCGGTGGGTATGTCATGTGTATACCAGGCATATTAAAAAATATCCTGTTATTTTGAATCTGGAATTGTGTCTGAGATTGAATAAAAAAAACTACGTGATCTTAATAGTAAACACAAAAAGCTATAATATATTCTAGAGTTCCTTAATATATTTTAAACAATTTTTTCAAAACATTAATCAGCGCACAAAGTCGCGTGATAAACAATAGTTTGTATATTATATTATACTGTCGATGTGTTAATAATTATATATGATAGTATGTGTGGAATATAATTCGAGTTTATGTTAATTTTGTAACTGTAGTACTAAGGCGTGTTGCCTGTCAGGTATAATTTATTCAAAATCCGATATTTTATAATGATAATATTGTGATTTTTCTTCATAAGCCTTTCTGTGATTGGTTTTACATAACAATGACCGTACATATAATATCATCACACCTGTTTTTTTCTGAAAGTATTAACAGAGCTGTCGGTATATTTCAGATGATATATAAATATGATACAGAAGTCTTATGAAACTCCTTACCATAAATTTTGAATAACAAACATAAATACAGGAAGGCTTATTTATTATCCATATCTCTTGATTGCCGGAATGATGACAGCACCTACTTATATTCCACCAAAATTTCCACAACTCGATCCCTAACAATTCGTATCGATTACATTAATCGATACGTACCTAAGTTTATACGGAAAAACAATGAATGTAGGACAGTATATTGGCCTTATGCCAAGCCTAATGCGTATGTTAATTACTTCGACCCAAGCATAATGTCATGTAAACTAGTATTACTAATGTATTGATCCAGTCTTGTTGCAATTGCTAAGTACCTGCAGTACCTACATAGCTTGTGCTACCGGTTTATCTTTGTTTCATTTCCCTGAAAAGGTCGCAGATATACTATGATGTTAGCTTTATAATTCGTATTAGATATAGTATATAATACATCCTTACTAATACTATGAAATGCGTACGTTTGACTGTCTTCTACGTCGCAAAAGCGCACGTTTTTTCTATGATTTTTGCGTTTACAGATAGTAAGGAGACTACTTTTTTGTTCTCAGACTAAGCAGGTAACGCCGTGGGCGGAAAGCTAGTCAGTTATAAGTGCACTTCTACCTTCTTCGGCGGAGAGGTTAAAAGATATTATATAATTTGAATAAAAAATTCTAGACTGGAAGATTATTATGATTAACGCGCACGCTCCAAAAGGCTATCTACCACATCTTAGCTCATAACTACCAAATATTGCAACTCCTAACTTCCAACAGCGCACCAACTCATCTTCTGTAACCCTACTCTTCTTAGATACAATCAGACCACGTCATTACTGCCACAGCATACACCAACCTACTAATAAAATTAAAAACATGATAGTCATCGGCAAACATCGACAATCTTCGTATAAGATCGGGCGACGATCAAATAATATCAACAGTTTATGTTTTGATTCGATCTGTATAACATATCCTACAAATATTTTTCTTCATATTCCCGTTACTGACATTAACCTATGGTTTGCTAATCGCGTTATAGAGATTGCAATCTGTATGCAGTTTAGATTCTTGTTTACTTATTCTTCACTTCCCTAGTTTTCTGATTCGAATGCAATTGACTTCATGTTACGCGTGTTTTTAAAGCTGCGGTTAGATAATTAGGTCGTTATTTTGTGAGTTTATTGTATTTACAGGTTACGGGATGTTTAACTGTAGTTAATAAGAATCAAGCTGTTCAATATCCTTTCTATTGAGCTCATCTAAGATATCAATTTCAAAGGTAATGTAACATAAGCTTATGCAAACGCATACCAAAATTCAGGCTCATTAAGCCATATACCATAAAGCGATACCACTAGTACGAACACAAAATGCTTTATCTCGACCTCCATATGAATTTCTTACAACATACAGCTCAAAACTCAAGTTACTTCCGACCATACATCACAGCGAACAAACACCAAACACAAATGGCTTACAATAACAGTGATAGTCTCAACATCTACCAGAAGTCTCAATTACCCCCTGTTCCCCGCTACCCCCGCTCCCCTCGCCCATAGTCCTCCGTTTCCCATAGTGGTCGTGTGTGGGGAATCGTGCGCTATTACCAAAGGGACCCACGAACCGCTCCGAGCTACCGCACTGCTAGGAATTTCCCAGGTTTAGCTCTGGTTTAGGACGGGAAACAGTTTAGTGTGTGACGTACTTGACTTTGGTAATTAGTGTGGTTAGTCTCGGTGGTATAGTATGTACAATATGTTTGGTAGAATACTGATGGAGAGCTGAAAAATAAGCACAGAAAATTCCTATTGTACTTATACTTATTATCCAGCTAATTTCTGAAATGGTTGGACCGATTTTGACGAGAATTTTATTGACAGGTAGCTGTAGTAGTACTTTTATTTTAGGAAATAAAGACACAAAGTCCGTAATCTACGCAACCGAAGCTATGGGCATCTGTTAGTATTGAATAAAAACCATTTAAAATAAATAACCTCAATATAAATATCAATATGGATTCTTTTAAAGACTTATTTACAATTCAACCTACAGCTAAAGTATTCGTATGTCAAAGGTAGTATACAAGTACCTAAAGTGAAATTAATTCTATATAGCCTGTTAAGGAAGGTTCCTTATCTCACGTTAGATGATATTTCAAGATAAAAATCCTATAATAAAGATATAAAGAGTATCGATAGTGTACCTGTTTAGGGATGTTTTAGTGTACGGGAGTTTGTCTTGTGGGTGTTAGGTTGTAGTTTATTGGTTTTGTTAAATTAAGTTGTATTTTTATATAATGAGGGTCGTAATTCGTTTGGTTGGGTGTAGGGTTGTTATTTATGTTATGTTATGTTAAGTTACTTTGGCGTATTAGACCTATGATCTGTAATGGCAAATGTAATATGTGATGATTTGAGTTTCCTAGTCAAGTTGGTTATACATACTTTAGTATGTTACAATTATGTTTAGTAAAGTTTTATGTAAGTACATATGTATGTTTTCAATTAAGTCATAAAATATTTAATGACAATGTGGTGTTTATTTATTTTATAAATGTTTGTTTTACAAATGAACGGTACGTCAATAGTATATTAACAGCATTTAGTTAAAAAAAAACGCATATTACACATATTAAAAAACATAAAAAATAATAATTGAAACTTCATTATCACTTCCCATACCAACAAAAAATTAATTAAACCATAAAAATTCTGTAGCATTATAAAATAAAATATCAAATATGAGTGTTAACTAAAGTACGTATGAAGTTATAAGGTTATAAATAAGGCTGTATGTTGGGCGGGCGGCGTGGGCGGGCGGACCGTGAGAAACCGTTCGTTAAGGCTCTATCTACACAACCAGTATAAACTGACCTTTAACTGTGCGAAAAGATTATAGAAAGCGGGACCAAGATAAACTGGTTGTGTATAGGTAGTTTGCTGTGCAGCCCTGTCTACGCTATGTGTATTAAAATTACATGGAACCAAGATTGATTTTATATGAATATGGATATTATGATTAGTGCTTGAAATTTTATAGTTTGAGTTATGTTATGTAGCTTTTACTGGTGTTGGTGAAATTAGTATTTTGTGACATATTACTTGAGACTGTGTGCATTTCTATCAACATCAATATCTTCTCGCCCGGAGAAGGTTTGAGCATTAATCACCACATTTGCTAAATGCGGGATGGGGATTAAACGCATTTCTATGCATTACACATATTATCCAAGTTTCATAGGTTCTCCTTACAAGGCATGTACTTTCTGAATTCTGCTGATGTTAGAAAAGTATCTGAATACGTTTTTAACAAATCTATCACTACGATAATTCTAGTATTTAAACCATTATTTACCCATAAAATACTATCACTACACATTATTACTATCTTTGAATCGTTTATTACACAAAACATTAACAAAAGCGTTTCCATTCACCACCGACCGAACAAAAAGAAAAAAAAACTGTACCATCTAAAATGAACTATCACCTAAATCTTAAACTCTAACCTCGACCTAATAAAGATTATGAAAACATACGCCTCTGCGCCGGCGCAGACTTATGGCTTTCAATTTGTAGATTATCTTAGAAGATAGTCATCGATACATGTGTAAACAATAGATGGCGTGGTGTGTGTGTGTGTGTGTGTATAAGCGGGGGCGACGTGTGAGTTGGTCCTTTGAGGCGCTACGTGGATAGAAAGACCAAGTGATTCTATGATACTATTGATTTTGTTTTGGTTTTATGGGAAAATAGTTGAAATTGTGTTTTAATTTGATTCACGAATCTTAGATAAACGTAATCTTAGATTTGATTGAACTTTTTATGCATCGGACAAAACACGGTCACTCAGTCACACGTGAATTTGTTTTTGTATTACAGTAAACATCATTAATATACTGCAGCAAAAATAGGAATGCAAGTCACTGCAATTTCGTTCAATTTATAGAATGAAACCGCAGAACTTATAAGAACAATATGACCATAATTTATGCAAAATAAAGGGACCACGGCCATTAGGACCAAAATAAGGCCTGGTAAACGCTCGCCATCCCATTAAAGAACCGTAACTTAGTTATAATTCATTTGTGAAATAATATCTATATTTCAGGATCATAGGTCAATTTACAAAAATGACAATGCGAGAACCCTGCATGACAAGGACAGAGATACAAACAACTATGAGTAAGAAAAGGACAGCCTCAAAGTCGTGCCAAACGCTCCAGGCGCCGCACTATGCAGCAATGATGATATTACAGTTCAAATGCACTTGTGTTTACCTTGAATACTTTACAACCTGTCAAATTGAACTTTATTTTGTGAGTGACAAGGTTGACAGTGATTTTGTAATTTTTTGAAGATGTATTACTAAGTTGGGAAATTGCAAGAAGTGTTCAAACGCATGGCTTTATTATGTGTTGAACAAAATGAGGTTATTAAGGCCCATTGTAATGGGTTGAAAGTTGAGGCTTTAAGGGATTGAAACAATCATATCATGTTATAACTTGTTAATTATATATTTAACTTGACTATCAGTCTCATACAAAACAGCCTTCAAAATTGACATATTTTTCTTATGTACTAAGATCTTATACTACTTTTATACGTACGATAAAAGTTACGCCTATACTCGCGGAGGACCGATGGACCACGGACTGGCAATGATTCTCGAAAGATGTTTTATTTTCATGGTAAATCTGCATGAGATACCTACCACCTATCTAGTCGCAGACCTGAAAATTACACGTCTAGGAAATATAGGTTACAGTTCTGTGACGCAACTAATTGAATGCCTTACTGAAGTCGAAAATTACATGTTTCAGAAAAACTACACTAATCACACTTTAATACTAGTGTATTCTCCTCATGACATGCTAAGTTAAACCTACTTTGACTTGAAATTAATTCCTATTAAAAAATTACCACCACATGACCCATAAAAATTAAATCCAAGAGATTCCCATGAACAAGAACATAAAAAACTAACAACAATAATTAGAAAACGAAAAGTAACTATTATCGATCTAAATTAATAACTAAGATAAAAGCAAAGCAAATATTAAAACATATTAAGAGTGGTCGGTGCCATCATGCGGTTAACCTGTAATTAAAACTCGGGTTATGATCGTTGATCGGGATCAAACAGAGACATTAAGACGGTACAGTTAACGTTAATGTTCATAGAGATGGGCAGCCATACAATTTGATTCGAGATGGCCAGACAAGATTTTTATATCGATAATTTTGATGCCATTAGATTTGGTGAAGATTACGACTCTCTAGTTATTATAAACGATATTTCAAGAGAGGGAGACGTGTATCATATTGATAAAGATGGACAATAAATGTAGTTAGTTTCCATAATACTTGCAAAGTTTTATTTAATAATTGTTATTGTCTATTTTCTTACGAGGAAACATTAACCATGGTCGGTTATTAACAGAGTGTCAATAGAACCATCAGTTATCTTATTAATATCAAGTTTGCATTTACATAGATTAGTACCGCACGAAGGCGGGAACAGTTGACATACTGATGAATATTAAATTATTATGTTTTTTCACGACAACAAGTACGACTCAAATAACAATGTTAATGTCTACACTTTGACAGAACAAATGATCGGTTCATTGTCACATTGAAGTGTGACCCGAATGACAAATATTATTTAACGAACATTTACATGACATATGCCACTTCCAAAATCAAAGTACCAACATCTACCTACAAATACAGAAGTATAGTACAACCCTAATGTAGTTTGTTTATAATGTTCCAAAGATATTAAATTACGAACAGCCTCGGGTCAAAAGTGATTGTATACAATTACATCTTGATTACAGTTTAACCTTTTGTTAATTACGGGAGCGGTGTAACCGGTCGATTTTGTTTTAACTATTTTTAATAAGCGTGCGAATGTGTTTCTATGTAATTATTGTCTCGAGGGCGCACAGATTCAATCATAGTTGACGAAGAAATCTGATGACGTAACAGGAATCGATTATTGATGTTGAAAACGTGTCGACATCGCTTCACACCTCGTTGTACAGCAATAAAACAATATCGATTTCCGACCGTTAAGCACCAGACAATCGATAAAAAACAACTTGCTACAAATTCCCTGATGCGTCGTTCGATATTTCATTTTGGAAAAAAAAAACACTGGCCGAGCACGGCGCGAACGTAAAACAATTGAAGCATAATTCTATCGGCGTCTATGGCGACCCGAGTGACCCCGAGCCGAGCCGAGCTGGCCCGAGAATAGCCGAGTGAATCCCGCCCACCCCTATTAGGAATTGCTCAGCTAATAACTGTTTTAAAGGGAATTTAAAATGAAATTAGTGCTATTGCTATTAATAAAAACTATGCTCCGCTAGAGCGAGCCTGCGTAGGTAGATATTTCATTTGCAGAATGTGTAGAATGAGTAATGTGTTGAGCATAAAGTTTGATGTCTTTTTTATGAAGCTGTACACTAAATAATCGCGTCTGCTTAATATTGTTTGAGTTAATGCACCTACAGAGGAATAACAACCTCATTTACTTAACCTTCGTAAATTACTGTTGAGTTGGTAAATAATATAATTAATGAAACAGTTTTTATTAATGTCTTACCGTATTGTTCATGAACGGAGACGGAGAACATACCTGCAAAACAGAACACAATATTTAAAAATGACAAATCTTTAAAACAAAAAAAGACGTCGCCTTCAAAACAACATGTTATTTTCTTAAGCCTTAGAAAAGTCAATGTAATCACTTAAGTAAATAGATTGTCCTAGAAATTGCAAAAAATATGTATCCCGTATAACCCTCTCTCGCTCGGGGGGTGGTCACTTTAGACAATGACTTATTTCTACTATTATCGACTTAAGTCCCTTGAGACCGGCGATTGATTTACAACTTGCCACTTTGTGGTTGAGGTAGCAATGACGGGATTAAAACGGTAGTTTTTTGTTGTTTTCTTGGGTAACAGATAGGGATGTCCAATGTCCATTCATAGATCTATTGTTACAATATTTGGTTACTAATCTGTTTTGAAAGGGAATGGGACAATTTAAAACATGGTATTTAGTTTTTTTTATAGCTTTTGTTTAATATCTTTTCCCATAATGAAGAGAATAATAATAATTACTTGTATAAAAAAAAAATAAACACGCGTATAGAAATGATATACTAAGAACTTCGAATAGAATTAAACCGAACCAATTATTAAAAAAGCAAATATACCGAGTGGTACAATAATAGTGAGATGGACACCCACACTACGCTATTACCGAGGCTCTAACAGCTTAAGTGCTGTGTTAATACACACTCACAATGCGCGAGCGCATTCAAATACGGTTAGCACAAAAATCCTAGTACAAAAGATGTTTTCAAGTTATGACTGCGTTAATAGACCAGACGTGTGGTGGCATGTCCTGTGTGTAATGGGTGGCATGAAAGTGGGTAAGCACGGAGCGTAGTGTTGCCTGAACTTGTTCTAAGCTCATCGTGTGTCGTCGGTAGGGTTGGCTTAATTTTATGTGGTTTGTTAGGTATTGTCGTGTTTTATTGTGACTAAAGTCATAATTAACCTGTAGTGAATCGATTTTGTAGAAAAAAGGCATATTCTAACTCTAGATTTTGACTTAAGATGAAAAGCAATAGAGTAAACTGTCCCTTTCACCACAAAATTTAAACAAAACCGAACACCAAATAAACAGAATCACAAAAATGTTACAAAAATCACATTTTGTCCCCGTTAACAAGAAACGTACACAAATTTGATGATGAATCAATACAACACACTCACTATTTATGTGTCGTACTATTCTCGATAATGATCGCACAAACAGAGTGTGGCGAAAGTCGCAGAGTTTCCAAATTAGCACGTTCAGATGACGGACGGATTGATAGAGGACGAATTAGCGGGTTTTGTTAGGCTGCTTCCACGCACGCACGCACAGGGTTAACAGGTACACCATGATTTAAGTAGATTGTGGACATTTTTTGTTACAATTTTATTGCGTTTCTTTTAGTTACAGTATTGAGCTCCAAATTCGGTAGTATTTGCGATTAGATTTATTTACTCGTATTATTTACATATAAGAGATTCTTTTAGATTAAGTGGATCCATTTTTTTGTATCTCTATAATGTTATGTTCATTTTTATACGAAAACCAAATTAATATTGATAAAATAATTTATTTTTTTAAGTTCATACTGTATCGATAAGTAATTATACCTACGATCCTACATAAACTTATCATTTGCAAGTTAAAGGTACACAAAAATAAATTGTAGATAATTACTGTGTAATGTGACGTAATTACTTTGACTTTGAAAGATCCACAAACCAGTTCCACAATGTTTGAACATTCAAGTGTATATCAAGATGTTTTAATGTAGCTACCTTCGTAAAATTATTATTCATAATAGCTACGTAGTTATAATAACTCCATACAATCTATTGCATTGATTTGACCCGACATTTATAACAATAAATATTAATTTTAATCGCGACCACGTATTAAAACTTCGATAAAACTGTTCTCAAGGTATTTGTGAAGGACTTAAATGTATCAGTTTGTTACAGAGTGTAATTAAAGACACACTGAGCACTAATCATTATGCAAATACATGTAATTGGTGTGTAATTACAAGATTTGTATACATTTTTTACATCAATTACGTAGTTTTTGAAGAAAATTGTTCTACTATGTAAACATTTAGTTTTTTTACTTTGTACCGTTGTTTTTATTTCCAAAACAGTTGCTAAACGGCAAACAAATTCAAATTGTAAATGTTAATTTTATAAAGAAAATGAATTAATTTTAAGACATTTTTATTAATAAAGTGTCACAATTATTTATGATTTATGCCATGGCACAGTTTCTAACGACTTTGAATTGTATTATGCTCTGTCATAGTCGATAAAGTTTTCAATATTTATAAATTTTAGAACTAGAGATAGAGGAAATATTTGCAATAAATTAATATTTATATTTTTACGTGTGAGTGAGACAGTGGCAAAAACATACAAACACCACATTTCTGTCTAGCTATTCATATTTTTAACCCAGATATGTTTCTTATTTAAATAAACATGTATTCATGTATTGGATCGTGTCTCACTATTACCTAAAGCAGTGGCACCCTACAGAGCATTTAGCGGGTGATATTACAAGTTGTTCCGACATTTTGTTAGCACTTTTACAGACTCACATGAAAGTCAATTGTGTGTTATTTCGACTCTTCCGTGTTGGCTGAGAATTTGGGCTAACATTTGCGTTTGTTTACTTAATCGTTTACGCGTTAGAATGGGTTTTACATTATTTAAAAACCATTTTGTTACAATATTTTACAAAATATATATAGGTTTTCCTATACTATTTATTTTATAGTTTAGTATATTTTATAATATGTTACAAGTTGCATAAGAATCAGTACAGTTTATGAGGCATTTTCAAAATCAATGATCGTATCTCCCCGTGTTTTATGAGCATATTTATTGTGTCCGAATAATCGATTAAACTCATTCTCTGTTACACTTTTATCGTAAACAGATCATCGTAAAACTTACTCAACTAAAAAACAAAGGTTAAATCTATTAGAAAATCTGCCCCGGCCACGCCCCTCATTTAAAAAAACAAACACCAACTTATTGTTTTAATACAATCAGTTTAATCTTCCTCAAGTGTGATACGATACAAAATTTCACACACGAAAGGTTGGATGAGATTAATGTGCTCGATATGTGGGTAAGCAGTAATCGAGGTTATGTAAACATGGTTTTGTTATATAATTATTGAGTTTAAATACAAAGGTTAGTGTATGACCTAATGAGATTAGCTTAGTTTAATTTTATATTACTTGTTGAACATTTAAGTACATGGTTATGTTTGATTTTATTTTAATAACATGTATATTGTACGCAATAATAATTGCCTTATAAAGAAGTATGAAGCTTTAAATATTTTTTAAAGTGATTCGTTACAAGTCTTTGGAACTAAGGACCAGAAAAAGTGGTCCTTTTGGTACTAGGTATAAGGGCTTATAAGTAAGACATGTTTAATTCGAAAAATAAGGCGCATCTCACATGTGAATACTCAGCGTAAGTCGTGGGAATCTCATAAAGCGATTGACGCGCTTCGTTATGTAGAACGATCTGTAATTGCGATGTACCGACAGCAGAACAGCGGTAGCTTTACATCGCTTTTATTGCTACAATACATTATGACTACTGATGTTTTTATTGTCACCTCTCTTTGTTATAAGATGAGTAGTGAGTGGGTCGTTATTTTGTAAATAAAAATATACTGTTGATTTAGTTTTCTTTTACATTGAAGTGACATTAATAAAAAATAAACTGCTTTATTAGTGAAGTGCTCGTGAGTGCTACTGTTCAGCATAGGGATGTTTCAGGCAAAGATATAATTGATATAGGTGATGATTTTGAATTTGAATTTCTATTGTAATCACTCTAAGGATGTCTAGATACTTCTTGGGTTTATCATGATAGCGTTGGTAAATAAAATATTCCTACAATACAGATTTTAATGATCACCACGTCCCTCAATTAAAATAAATATGGAGTTCTATTTTAGTCAGTGTTTATATTATTGCTTCGATGAACAAAATAATGGGACAATAACTAACCGGGTGTGTTCTCAGAATGGCCCGGCTAACACTTGCCACGCCTGGTTATGTGAACTTTTAACCCAAACGTAGTTTATGTCCATCGTAAGGTACTGTTAGTTATACCGAGTGTTAATGGTTAATGGATCTTTCATAAATATACAATAAAACCGCTGTGGTGGAGCGCAATAAATGAGAACAACATGTAGATAAAAATGTCTTAGAATTACTGAAAATAAGCCTTTTTCTTTGTAGATCAAACCGTGATGTTTGGTAAAACGATATGAAAGAAGTAACTAACAATTCATCAATTTTATAACGATGATGTCATTTAAGGAATATTATTTTAAATAAAAACTAAGAACACATACTTGAAAGCTGTTCTACAAAAACAAACATAACAATCAAACAAAAATTAGCACACGCCTCAAAATAAAATAGAGCTATCATCGAACCATTTCATAGTTCAATTATTCATACAATAAAGCGTAAAATCCATGACATTTATAAATATACGATCGATTTTGTAACCGATTACGAATTCAAACATCGATGAATCGATTCAAGTCAAAATCACGCGGCAATCAAGAAAACACACAGTGATCACGAAATGGACAATTATTGGTCACAAATTAAATTTCATAGCGTGATATTTTATTCGCTGTTATGCTGTCGGTACACGCGATCGTTTTGATACGATATCACGCTATTTCTTACGAAGGGTTCATTTGCTATAAGATGAATGCTTTTGCTATCGCTCCAAAGTTTTCTAAGACAGTTCTTTTTTAGATTAGCACGTATCAAATATCTTACATATATTTGTTGCAAAAAGTAACAGTAACGGTGTTTTTTTTTTGGACTTTGAGTGAATGGTTCAACATTTTGCGTCATAGGTTTTTAAATAATTTTGATATTAGTTACGTCTTTATAACATACGTGTTATGTAATTGCGTCATAATTGCTATGAGTCGAGTTTTTCTTAGTATGCTGACGTCATATATTTTCCGTATTACGAAGCTATTTATTGTAAATATGTTTGTTGCTATTTTCTTTGAATTGTGATAACATTAGAGTAATTTCATTCACGATTACGCATATTAAAGTGTATGCTTATTTGTGAAAAAGGTGCCAATTTACATTTATACAATAATCTTTATTTTAATCTCAGTGTATTTGACAATAAGACCTACATTTCATTACTATACTAATATTAATTAATGCAATACATCACAATGTAATTAAAATTTTCAAAAAAACACCCAAAAATATTGAACTCTCTATTACCAAAAGACCTCTCTACCACTGGCTCAAAACAAATAGAGTTAGTATACTCGTTAGTAAAACACGTTAGTGTGTACCAATTACGCGCGCATGCGCAGTTAGTGGCCACTTAACATAGTGCTGTGGTTCGGGGATTAACCGAGTGGGTCTTAATGTTTGATATCTGTTTTTTGAGGGTGTGGGCGTAGTGAAACTTAATTTAAAAAAAAGGATCAAGATGTGTTGTTTTATGATATGATTGAGACGTAATGTTTATATGAATAGATAGGGGAAATGATTGATTTAGATGTTTATAGTAGTTGGTAGAGATGGAGGTCAATGATTTTCTACTGGAGAGGCCTATGACCAGCAGTGTGTGCAAAATTAGTTGATAATGATGAAGTACCTAGTTGATGAAGTTTTGTTTGTAAATCTGTTTATTAAGGAATGTAAATAGGTATAAAAAGTAATCAATGTTTATGTTTGTGTAGTATATCATAGAGATATAATAATAATGATCTTGTATAAAAAGTAAGATTTTCTTAGAACATTACACAACTACGACTGAATTTTTTGCATTATATAATATTTTAATTGTTATAAAATGTTCACACTACACTTAAATTCAATGGAAGCAAATATACACGAATTATTTATTCTTCATAAAAAAACTGGCTTGGTTATCGTATGATGTCCTATTTAACGAGTTTTTTTCTCAAAGTTTACTTTACAAAGCTTCCTAAATCCTAGCCTCTAATCATAACGACCAATCACGCGTCCCGCATACCTCATTAGACCTCATTACCACTTGTGAACACCAATGAATCAATACAACCATTTCCCAACACATTAACAAACAATCAAACTGAAAAACAAGCCATTATAGACACTATTACAATCACACTAAGATCCAAGAGATTTGTTACAACATGAAAATGTAAATTGGTTTTTTCGAACCCGTTGAAATGTCGAAATATTTTCTTACTTAATTCCTTCAGCCCAATGCATTACTAATTTAACCATGCGTTTTGTTTGCACGTTACACCAATACAAATAGAGTTGGTATTCGAATGTTATTGTTTGTCGATATAGGATAATATTGTTAGTGTAAAACAGTGATGTTTACATTACCAATAGTTAAATCCGTGATTAAGTTTGTCCGTTCGTTAACGAAGGTGTGATATGGGTTGTTTCGAGGTTAAACGTTTGTTTCGAAAGAAACTATGTTTAGTTTACGGATTAGTATTTGATTATTTGGTTTGTAATGAACATGTTTTCGGTGATCACGATTTCTCCATATCCAAAAGAGATATCAGAATTCTGGTCCTTTTACCCACAACTTAATTATACAGAAATATATTTGCTATAATTGACAGATTGACAAACACTTCAAATTGAGACCCAACGTGGGATTCTGTGCCGCCATTTTGCAACCGTCAGAGTTCAAAGTGAATCGGTTCGAACGTGGCAATAACATCGTTGCTTTAAACATAATAATTGTGATTCCTTGCACCACATGTCTTAGTTATTTATGTACTCTAAAGTTCAACTTTAATACTAACGTTGTTTTGTTTGTTTTCATTTTACTACGATGTTTAAGATGTGCTATAAATTATGTAGAAATATTTGTATTTTATATCCTTTTGAAACTCTAGTCAATATTTTATCATAAAATATGGTTTTCACTACTAAAGTCAAAAAAGGTGGTTGACTATGCGAATCACCGCGTCTGGGAACGCTGCTCATGAATAAGAGTCCCGTTGTGACTTGTAACTTGTAGAGCGTTTCTCAACTGGTTCACGGGAGAAAACCACTATTTTGGTAAACCTATGTTTAAAATTTGTTTAATTTTGATGGAGACTTATCAGTTTGTATTGAAAATCGTGTCGTATATAACAATGGCCACAAACACGTGACCTGCCACGAGTGATATTATTTAATTTCGCAACAACAGTGCGAGGTGAAGACGTCGGTTATTACGCGAAATTACATTTTAAAGTAATTAGATCACGCAAATCTGTTACGTGATCTATTGCCTTCTATTTTAGGTTTGTTTTTGTTTGTAGATATTTTTGTGATTTTCTGGTCCTTTGGTACGAGATTAGAATATTTTTGGTCTTTTGTACAACAAAGTCGAAATGTAAGTTGTATATGACATACTATAGTATAAAGTTCCATGTAGAGTGATGAATACTGATATTAACTATCATTTAGACTTATTTAAAATAACATAAAATTGTACGACGATAGAACCTATCAAAGAAAATGCATCGCAACAAATAGATAGACTATAACCCTCTCAATAACAACAAAAAGTGAAGCATAAAACAATATAATACAATAAAAAATGACCTGAATTATTAGTCGCGTTGATGAAACAATAGTTATGACAACTTCACCAGACCGTGACATTGTATCACAGTAAGTCACAGTTGACTCTTGACAGTTCGCGGGTAAAAGTGAAAAAATAACATTATCGCTCCAGTTCTCACGGGCTGCTCAAGTGTTGGGTGCGTTTTAAGGTATGAACTGAAGCGATTTTAATATAATGCAGTGTTTTAAATTGTAGGGTCAGTGTATCAATATGTAGGAAATGATATAATTGAACTAATTACCCAGTCCGCTTTCTATATTATAGAACTTTATTGATAATGTATGTACTTCATAATCTTAATTGTGTAATTTTTTTCTTAGCTTAATTTAATTAATTAGTTGTTACCATTATGTTGATATGTATATTGTACCATCGCATCGTTAATACTAGGTGGAACTAAAAAATACTTAATGTTACAAGCATATACAAGTATTCGCTTCAGTTCATCCCTTGTAATCCTCATAACCGCTCAGCCTTGATCTTGCTACCGTCGCGTAATTAACTGCGCCAGTTTACGCGGCGGCGGCGCGTGCGCAAAGTGACGTCATCCATTGTTCCGATTTAATTAGTTCAATGTTGTGAATGAGAGACTGGAAAAAAGTGGTGTAATACGCGTAGATAGTAGCCGTAGTAAGTTCAGGTGCAAGGAAAAATATTGCTCGTTGTTGTTCAGGTTCTGTAACTGTATTGTGAGTCTTGTAGTAGACGTGTAGAACTTTTTTCTGTGATTCGATGTTTAAGGAGATGAAGAATGATTTTGTGAGTTTGATTTAATGACGTTTATGACGGTGGTACGGTCGACTCTCGTTAATTCAATATTCGAGGGGCTATCAGACCCTCGAATATAAATATTTCGAATTATCGATTGGTTCGAAATTTGAACTTGTCTTAGAATTTACTGAACTCTGAAATCATTCTGTCCCTTTCTCCCTACAACTATGAATTCTCGAGAGTTTGACGCCGATGAGTTCGAATTATTGAGGGTGGACTGTATTAAAATAAGTGGTTTTCATTATAAAGTGTAAATATGAAGCTTTACTAAATATATTTCAAACAATCTGACATCACCATTCGCAACAGTTTCCCAATCATAACCTAAAACACAATAATTCAATAAATGTCGTCGGCTGCGTGTAGCAATGATCTGAGAGTGACAGCACAATGTGTGGCCATTATTTGCGAATATCAATCATCGCGGAGACGACACGATGTGGTAGTAAAATGAAAATTCTATCGTGTATGCGTAGTAGTCGCCGGGTTATGGCTACTTATTACGAAGAGCCTGTTTAGTGGGAACGACACGACGCCGAGACGACCGCTATGCGGTTACTGTTATTAGCGTAAATCTTTTGTGAAGGTTGGGTAATTGTGGAATGGCGGAATGGCGATGCAAACTAGGTGTATGACATTTTAAAGATAGTTTATTGAAGATGTTGAGGTGGCCTAAGCCATAAATATGGTTTATGATTAAAATGAAGTTTATATAAATAATGCCCGTGTCGTGTATTAAAAAAGATAATTTATGTAATAATGGAAAATTTGAAAATTGAATACCGCACTCGTACATACAATGTTTATGGTTCAGAATTGATTTGAATGATTTTGAAAATCTTTACAAATTCATAGCATTTCACAAAGCTGCATTGCAACGAGCGTGAAATCGCACGTAATAAATAGCTCGTTTTAGATAGCAGACGTTATGGCGCCCATAGAATTCATACTCGCCGTCGAGTGTTGAGGAAAGGTTCGAGTTGTATGCTCAATAGAAACAAAACAGTTATGTCGGCTACATGCCAGAGCTGACATGTGACAGGCTTCAGAGAAACGGAATTTGTACCGTGTCAAAGAAATCTTGTGAGAAAATTGAGCTCTTCAACGACCACAACATTTAGAGAAACGCCTTTTGATTGAAAGGTTACCTTCTTTCCAAAGACTTCGTTTTTCAACTTTATGTTTCCATTCATACATACGTAGAAACTTACTTTTCGTATTAACTCGTGAATTTCGACACGTAATTCAATTTTATATATTTTGTTAAATTTATTCTTCATTGTGCGTTTCCAATTTGTTTACTTTGTAGCGAACAACTTTCTTCAAATTCCGAAGAGAAATGTTTACGAGAGCATAATTACTTCATCTTGTCAGATTACAGTCTAGACTCGGCCGGTTACAGCACACGGAGAGCTCTCCACGTTATAATTTCACTAAATGTACATTTCCTCAATCTGTTTGCTCTAAGAGACCATCAAACATTAATTACCTTGAATTCATATTAGCCAATTATAAAGTTTCAGTTCGTGATATATCGAAACGAAAACAACAATTATAAGCCAGTAATTAATAACCATAAAAAATCGAGACCATCTTTCACCACTCCAATTCTCAAAACACTTTCGACAAATAGAAGGAATAGAAATAATGAGGCTGTCATCGATAACATTGACAAATTAAATATCAACATCTATTACAATCTTAATAATGCTGTTGTATCAAACAAAAATGAACTTTACAATGAAGATAATAGGAGTTTGGTGGTCGGTAAAGTTTAGTTGGTGGTACATATGAGGAGTGAAGATAGGTAATGTCAGAATTTTTGCCACAGTGTAATTAGAGAGAGCTCTGACGCAAGAGGTCATGCGAACGGAATGGTAGAAATCGTTATTTGGGACCGTCTCGTGGGCGCTGGTATAAAATGTAAGCAGGGGCGGAGGAATTTGAATGTTTAAAGGACAATTTTATTGATTTAGGGAAATTACATTTACCTCAGAATTTTGTTTGATTTCAAAAAAGAAGAGCTCATGAAAACGGAGTGGTGGAAATCGATATTTGGGACCGTCTCAGTTTTTATTTATCAAATAATGGAAACTAAACGTGTTTATATTTTTCAATATTACATAAGTAAATATGTAGACTCAGTCAATCATAAAATCGCTACAGCTTACCGCGCCGCTGTCCTCTCCAAACTTAAACCGCAAACCATAAAGTTTCGTTCACAGTTAATTAAAATTAATAATCGTTAACTGACCAGCGTATTGTAAATTAATGATTTATAAATTTCCACGGCAGGCTACTTGAGGGCGACTGCTGCTAATGATGTGAACTAAGGAACGACTCGTACTGGGCAACACTTGACTGTGTATGATATTCTTTTATTTTTCTAAGCTCCTGTGTCTATGGTAGTTGTGAAGGTATATTTTATGACAAAAATGGGTGACTTTAGGTTGAATACGGACAAGGCCCGTTGAAGGAGATATTTAGTAAATTTTTAGCCACTTGTGCTTGTGTGATACCACCTACATGTTTTCATATCAAAGTCTTTTGATATTATAAGTACCTATATGTGGAGCTATCAACTATGAAAGGTTTTCCTAACTTTTGAAAAGAGTTCTGAGTTTTAGCTTTAACAACTTTAAAACTAAATCTTCTTTTCAGAAAGATTAGGAAATCTCAAAAAAATCTTATAAGTAAAAATAGTAACCATACTATGGTATCATATAATAAATAAATCCCCTTCTACCATTACCATCTCCATCGCATGACAACGTTCCGTGTACGTTCAACCTACAGATAAAATAATTAATTTTAATTTGTGATGAGTGAAATTAATATTTTAATACAGTGGCGATCGGTACTTAGCGTTTAATAAGTTTATAATTTCTCAGTATTGTTTGTCAGGTACAGTTACAAGCTAAATTGATTTTTTTGTTCCATATGATAAGGTATTTTTTTAAATGATCTTTGGTTTATCATATAATAGTGTTAATATATCATAACAGTATTTAGGTAGTCGGTGTACAGTAATATGAATTTTGTGTCTTTTTGCTTAGAGTTAATTTGGTTCAATTGATGGATGATTTATATTCCATTTTTGATACACAAAAGTTTATAAAAAAATGAAATAATGTAATGACCAAACAATTTTTAATGGAGAAAGGAAAATAACATTCCCCATAACATTTAAGTTAGTTAACCACACTATAAAAGGCTGAACTAAACTAGGATTAAGGAGTATCTAAGTAAAGTATTAAAGAAAATTGATCGTGATCCGTTGACATTCCCTTGAAGGCGGCTAGAATCGACACAAATGCGAATATTGCAGATACATCACGAAATTCCAATAAAATATACCTTCCCGTACATAAACAAGGGCGCCAACTTCAGCCAATACGACAATCAATGCGACAGTGGATAGGGATGTACTTTAACTTGTATGAAAATGGTATTTCACTTTTTTTATTTTAACTGGTAAATAATTATTGTGTTTGTGACTTTGAAAGGGTTTTTTTTCTACATCATGGAAGTTAATGTAATACTGTTTATGGGTTTTTATTTTGTGAAGGGATAGGTGGTGGTATTTATCGAAAAAAGAAACTAGATTGCTGTCATTGAAAATTTTGGAAAGATCTGTGAATAGGATCTCTTGCAATCATCTTGAACCGATTAACGCACTTTTGACCAATGATCCAGACTTTTTTTGACATTGCTTAGATGAAAATATATATTTTTTGTTGTGATTTATTTAATTGAAAGTAATATGAAAAGAACACCCCTAGAGGACACCGAAAACGGCGCGCGATGTAACATCGGGGACGAGTGATTCCGAGCGCTCACGATTTTGCCCGAATGAAGTTGTACTATGTCTGTCTATCTGTTCGGTTGTGTGTCGCGGCTGCTAACGGTACGCGCGATTTATTGCCTATGTCCATACGTCGATATAAAGGGCCGTCGTTTTTTTCGAAAAATAATAGAATTGTCACATTTTTGGAATGAAATCTTCAAAGTACCGATGATCGGTTAGGCATTTGTTATCAGAGTCGCTTGCAAGACGTTCACGGTTAGCAGCTGCATTTAAAAAGATGGTGTGAACTAAGTGAACGTAGGCCTAAAGCTTATATGGCGATTAAGTAAGGTGAAGGTACCTTATAACTGTAAATTTTGGTACGGGCACAAATGTGATTGATCTGGCTAGGTGATAGGTATGAGTTTGCTCTTATACTAAGGGTACTGTAGATTTTACTCTTCCTGACGGAATAAAAGACTTCATGTTAGGCACTATTACCTTGATATAATATGATAATTGCTTACTACTTGAAGTAATTGAATTAAACCTAACATAACATTCATAACAAACAATATAGCCATTTCTGTTCTTTAAAACAACAACATAAATGCGCAATATCGTGATACAATTGTTACAATAATGTCACATAACTAGCCAGCAATTGCATAAAACTAAAAATAATGTAAAATTGCTGCAGCACTTCGTATGAAACGGAAAGTAAATCACACACGCGATGTGTAGTGTACCTACATCGGTACATGAGTACTGCGTGGTACTCTTTGTTGGTGCAAGGAGGTTGTATACTTGTGTCACGGTAGGGTTTGTCCGGAGACGAATCGGATAGAGAATCGTACCTAACTAGTTCTTGGGTAAATCATATAAAGGCTTGTGTACTGTCTTTGCTACTAAGAAGAGAGAGAGGTGAGAGAGAGAATGAAGTTTACTTCAACACACCTCTCACTGTATATTTGTTTTATGATTGAGTCTTTAAAGTATGTTTCCCAAAACTGTTTTAAGACAAAAAATGTTTTGCGGCCTAGAAATTGTAATAGCAAATTAAAAAGGTTTTAATATGATATATCCTAATGCCTATTTCATCACTAGAACAGTGAGTTAAACCATTGCAATAACATAGAATTAGTTTGATACAGCTTCCAGAAAAAGCCTGCAAGCATATTCTCCGTTTAACCTTCGCGTCTCCGGCGGCTAGTGAGCACGAACCTTAAGTTCCACGATTATGATGCTTGTATCCATTAGGTGGCATTACGGCCGCGTGGGAACTGGACTGTGCTGGTAAGGACACTACTGAATACCTAGGTTATAGTGTAAGATCTTAGCTTTGTGTTGAAGACAGGGTAAAATACATTTTTGGTCTCCCCTACTCTCGCTGCAGGTGCCTACAGATTTCGGAGTTGCGGACTACCTAGCGGTTACCGGGGCTCTGGCTCGAAAAGCAGGAGTAGGAACGGGGTGGTTAATCAGTAAGAGTCTGACACTCCCTCCCGCCTCGCCCAAGGCGGGAGAAATCATTGGATGATTTTCCCCCTCAAAAAAAGGTGCTTACAGATTTGCTGGTTGGTATCATTTTAAACTCCAATCTCCAACCCGCTTACCGAGTGTAGAGATTATAGTAAAGGAGCCCCATAATCTAGCAGTGGGCTCTCACTAGTCGTTGATGAGGAAAAAGATTTAGTATTTACTAATCTTGAGATAGCCTAATCTTAATAATCTTTAATTCTATACAAGTTAGATTAGATTTCAGTCGTAAAATGAGAGTTTTATGAAAATCGTTAAGTTTTGATTAGAATTCAATTTGAAATTTTGTAAGATTTGTAGGAATAAGCCGCTCATGTAATACAATGTAAAATAATTGCGAATGATTACAAGTTAGTTTGTATTATACAGTAGAGGTTTAATATTCATAGTTGTTTCACCTTTTAGGTTAGATTGGTTTCTATTTTCCAATTAAATAACAGAAATGGATCAAGGACGATTATTTTAAACGTTTGTCAAATCTCGTTCAATAAACAATTACGTTGTAACTATTGCTATAACTAATTCCAATCAGTTGATTAGTGAGTTACGCGGTCTGATAACCAACACTTTTTAATTACTCCACCAGATTTGTAGGTTTTAAGTGACTTGTTACAAAATTACAAAACGAGCAATAGCTTAACTAACTCTTTCTAGTCCTAATTAT
Organism: Spodoptera frugiperda; assembly: GCF_023101765.2. Classification (NCBI taxonomy): domain Eukaryota; kingdom Metazoa; phylum Arthropoda; class Insecta; order Lepidoptera; family Noctuidae; genus Spodoptera; species Spodoptera frugiperda. Next base: position 11,978,987 of record NC_064215.1, on the reverse strand, counting down.
GTTCTTTGTTACACAAAAAATAAACGATATTGTCAATTACTCCTATAAAAATAAAAGTCAACATAATTATTTTATTTATTTAAATTGTCGGCTGACTTCACTAAATGTTCTCTCAACTCCTTTTTAAGTATTAACATAAAAACCTATAGTATTCACCGCGTAAGGTAATTGCGATCCTATAATTTGGATCCTAGGGTACATTTTTCTTAGTGACCATTTTCAGATCAAACGTTTGACCGATGAGGGGTAAAAAGAGTTATTTTTTTTAAAACACTACTATAGTTTAATTAATGCCCCTTATATGAGCAAAGCGGTTTACTTGAATGAAAGCAGATCAAGTAATTATACCGTTTTTTTGTGACAAACGGCGTCGCTTAGTGACGGAATGAGTGACTCAACAAGTACCGCCAGTTGTTCACTCCATCCTTATACCTATAAAGGGGCTAGGCAGAATTAAAGGTGCCGGGGAACAAAAACATTTATTTTTACAATTATGTCGCAAAAGAAGCTATGGTTTGATTGATGGGTTAGCGTTGTTATTAAAATTTAATGACCTGTATAGGACAAAAGGTGGATGCTCATTTAAACGTTGACACTTCTAAGTGAGATAATGAAATTGTTACTAAGGCAAATGTCACCTAAAGATCTTTTTTGCTCACTTGAAGTGTAGTTTTATAATTAGCTGTTCTTTTCGAATAAACATTAGTTAACTATTTACTAAGGTTCTACTTTAATATAATTCAACAAAAGTCACAAAAATATGAATCAGCAACATTGTACGCTCTCCCTTAACAGTAGGTAATACGTTTTTAAATGCTCAACAATTTTGTAACCAACGGCCAACGGTTGCGACAACCACGCGACTCCTGACAACCAATGGTTGTTGAGAAACCGATAATTCGACACCTGAGCAATTAGGAATTGAAAAGATACTTAATCGTTAGCCCGCGACGTTTTGTAATATTTACTTAAATGTACTTTTGAACTGATTTTCGAGGTTTAAATTGACTTTGATTGATGATTTCTATGTCAGTTTGGAATTAAGTCGTTTGTAGAGAGAGGCCACTAGTTTTTGCAAAATAGTGGCTACGCATTAGGCTTAGGTACTTGTTATTTATTGGAAAGTTGTTTATTATTTATTACTATTAAGACATTTCAACAGAATTAACATCAACATTTATAAAAATAACTTATTGTATTGAAAAGTAAAGCTTACTTCTATTTCGGTACTTTAATATTATTAGAATTAATGACAATTTGAGTATTATTTTTAAGATAGAAAATATCTCTAAGTTTCAGTTGCTTCATACACTAATATAATATGTTAAGTAGAGAAACTTATAAATCATATGCAAAGTTTGGCTACAGAGATAATAGGTCGATTTGTAATAATTATCTTGCATAAAATTATCGATGGTAACCGCCGAGCATTGTGGATTGTCGGCACGCAACGAGCAACCGACGGCATACGATATGGTTAGCAACCTACTTGGGTGTGGTAGTGTTCACCGTTTTAATTTATGATTAATTATATAACTTAGTGAGGCTGACTCTCCAAGATTTATAAATGTTTTATTCTAAACGACTGAAATTATATTTAAAATAAATTATAATTATCAAGACGGATCTCATTAAAATCGTTTGAGATATCATATTATAAGTAACTTAAATATATTTTACATCTGCTTTATCTATTATTATACAGATAATAGAATTTGATTTGAAGTTATATATAGTATAAAATAAATAAATCAAAGGTGAGTACCTCCATATTGAGAGAGGTCCTCGCCCAGCACTGCGATTGGCTGATGACGACGTTGATGAGTTACATAGAAATAAAAATAATTTATAATTAAAATTATGTTAACGACTAAAGCTATATTTACGTGAAATAAGTGTTCTGTGAATACAAGCTTGAGCGTGATTTTATATCTCGTTTTCGTGATACTACTGTGTTGGTTATGTGATTTGTTTTTCAATTTGAGGCATTGTTATAATTTGTCTACGACGTATTAATTCAAATCGTATTACCTAAGTTACGGCTGCATATAAAGAAAAAAAAATAATCTATCTTTTACGTAGTTACGTCAAAGTGAAATGAAAATACAGTTCCAATGACTTAATAAAAATGCGCACCAAAATCATGTCAGTCTGTCATGACTCAAGTCCTTACGTCCGCACATACAATACATACATACATATATGATTTAATCAAATAATAACCAATGACCCAATTAAATAAAACGTTAAATCGATTCAACACACAGAGGACTCAAACAATTGTCATTGTCCATTGTACATAAGCCATTACGTGTCCTACGATAGAGCTTATGTTCTTATACCACACCGTGGGACCATTTCCCACGGAGACCGCATTGTCTCTCATTACTTGTTATTTTTTTAATAACACTTTATTATAAGCATAATGGTCAATTGTTCAATAGAATTTTTCGATTTTTGAACGAGGTCACTATGATAGATCGCTGAGTTTAAGCTGGTACATACAACGTACGTATGTTTCCTTCAATTTTCACATGATTGTTTGATGGCTGAATCAATCGGTTGGTTTATTTGATTGATTGGTAATTGATAGGGTTTTTTATATGTGTGAATCTGGGAATGTGATGGATGTGGTATTGATGTATGAGGTGTGTGTGTGTGACAGCCGCTGTAATTGGCTTGTTGATTGCGTCTTTACAAAATGTCTTGCTAATGATGACGCTAAGTACTTCTAAGTGATTGGAAACTAGCATCTTATATTGATCCGATTATATGGTACAGGTATTTCTAATGGAACATGACATTCTCATATTTTTGTGCTGAAACTTCTAATACTTAATACAGCAATTAACTGACTGTTTAAAAGTCACCTGTCAATATAAATTAATGTGCACTTTATTTTATAAATAGTTAAATTTAAAATTCAAACTTATATGACTTCATGTGTAGATTATAACCACTATAGTGCAGTGCAAGCGCTATTTGTTAGTTTATTGTTGGCGTTCCTTTATTTGTATGATATTTGTTTTAATATTTATTCAAGATTATTAATTAAAGTGATAAAATTAGTTGATGATTAGGAATACAAAATCAATAATTAATTAGTGCTCATTAATTTATATCGAATCAGGTGTAAAGTCATTTGATAATTTAAATTTGAATTCACTAATGAGTTAGAGTTCGAGCGTGGCTTCACAGTTCAGAGGCCAGTATTTGACCATAAAACCTTAACCACAGAGCCTTACTAATTTCAGGTCGCCCACAGGAAACCAGTTAGGTTTAACTAGGAGCAATTCTCAAATAATATTCGTTAACAACCACTGTAATTTGAAGTTCAGTTAAAATAGTGCTAATTTCAGTTCTGAGTTCAACAGTAGCACGGTTGTGTAAGGAAAGGTTAAAGTCATAATTGAAGTTTCCTGAGTTTTAGTTCGCGGTGTTCAGTGTTTGTGAATGGGTTACAGGATATTGTTTAATAGTGGGTAATGAAAATGGACTGTTACTTAATAGTATCAGGTTATTATTGTAATAATTGGTTTTATGTCTCCTTCTCTCCATACTAGGAGTTTTCTTAGTGTGGTGTGGTGTCGAAGGTGCATTTCCAAATCCATAACTACAATTTTCCCGTGCGGGAATCGAACCCGTGTCAGAACAATTGCGCTAATTGTGCGGTCTAGTAGGTATTGTTTCTCAGTACAAAATGTATTTACTCAGACGTTTAGTATAATATAAGTTACCATTTAAATTTTGTAAATCAAGTGACAGTTAAATATTTGTAGTGCTTATAACTGTTGAAAGGAAGACCTAGGTAATATATTATACATAATGAAAAATGTGTTTCATGTAACATATAAATATATTTTCTAAACATAATGATGCATAATGCTCTATATAAAGAATTAAATTAATTTATATACATAAATAAAAATTACAGTTAAACTATCTAGTAAATCTAATGGACATGGCATTCTCATAATTTATATTCGCAGATATTATTACACATATGGTCTATATTTAACATAACATATAATATATTTTTGTATAGCTGTTATTTTTTTAATATCAAATTAATGTAGTACAAGAAATAGGTGTTGCTGCGGATGATATGTGACTCCAGTGTCATCGGTCACAGACGGAGCCTCAATGTGAAGCCTTTATCTAGCCTAGATCTAACTGTTTATTGAAGTTAATATAATATAGTATATAGAGTGTGTTTGTAATTATATTGATGTTATTTCCAGTTATATGTCTCACTTTTCATTATAGTTTTTTTTGGTATGGATAAGTTAGATTAGGAAAACTAAATATTTTATCGTTGTTTTTAATCTAAATAACAAGCGTTCTGTATTATTTTTGGATAGCAAATCAAAGTTGTATAGATATGGAAACTGATTCATTTAATATCTATGTATACTATGTTTCATGCGCATTGTAAAATATATTCGGTGATAGTAAAATTTTATTGCGATATAATGAAAAACCACGATAAGTTTTTGCAAGATTGTACTGTCATAGTCCACCGACGCGCGTCGGACTGAATTTTCCGCTGAATTGAGTCACCAACACCCGACATAACAAAACCACTACAGTTTCAGTTTCAAACACAGGCATTATTGACAAAATTAATTATCAGCGCCCACGCATCAAACGTCTAGTCTAGATCTATTTTCCTTATCTATTATAGAGCCTTGATTGAAGATAATTGTAATACTAGACACGACGTATTTATCGCCACTTAGGATTATTAACTCCAATCTAACAAACTTAAATTAACAGAAAAAGGGAAAATACAGATTTTCGATTTTCAGTACAAAAGACATAAACGCTCGGAATGTTGTCACTATTATTATCAACTGTCATTATTTATTTTATAATCGTTCAATAATAATTAAAATAACGATGTCAGTTTCACACTTAATTTTATAATGGATTATTAGAAAAAGAGGATTTATTGAAATTATGGCATTTGAGTGAGAATTCGTTGTATCTGCATTTTTGCATGTTTAATATAAGCCGGATTAGCAAGTATTTTATATCATAAAATAGATTAAAAGGTGATAAATAGGTAGAGTTATTAAAAATGGAACATTTTATGTGATAAGCTAATTCGGCAATACATTATCTTAAGCGCCGTTATTACTTTTGAGCCCTACGGCGGTCATAATTATTTTATTAATTGGGTTTAATTAATTAATTGGCTTGCATTTAATAATTGATATCAATAGTAAATTACGGAAGGTTCCTATACCGATTTCATACGTTTTTTTATGGTTTGTCACATAATCACGTGCAAAATATTTCCTAAATTCCACACATCTGTTAAAATCGCTCTGTAATATACGAAAATGGGCTTTTTGTATTTACTTGCTATATTTATTTATCGTTTTATAGTTTAAGTGATGTTCTAGATTTCTATCATACACGCTAAATGGTGTTTTATATTTTTAAAGCCTTGGAATATTTATCTTAAAATATGGATCTTTGAAATTAAAAGTAAAGAACAGATCTGGATGATTTAAAGGTGGGATATAGTCTCGAATAACATATGTAGTATTATTTATATGAGTAAAACCGTTAGCAGAAGCTAGTTATTTTATTATATTATGTGCAGTTTAATTATTTTTGTCATGAAGTCAAAGCAGATAGGGAACACACTTTAGTGTAAGCTCGTTGATGTCTTTTGTAGGGAGCTTTCCCGAACTACGGCTACGGCAAATAAACTGCGCACGCATCCTTACTAGAAATTGATTAAAGTTTATAGTTATAATTTATTTATTTTGCAATTATATTAGTGGGGGTTTAACTATATATTTCCATTGTTGTATTATTTAATTTTTCATTTAGTACATAAATGAAAATTCGTCGAGAATGAATTTTATTATATTAATTTAGACAGCAAACATTTATTTAGCCTATTTGATCTAACGCTTTAATATATAAAACAAACACAGCTTACCTTAATATCTTTGGTGTGTGCACAATATCAGGAGACGGCAGTCTTCCGAATAATCCCACTGTCACTTCACAATCAAATAATTTGCTCCCAATTTTTTAAGTCAATAAAAATTTCACTAAAGCGACCCGCATACGTGGTACTTCAATTACGGATACTATCGATTTCAAATGTCACAGTCCAGTCACTTTCGATGAAAACAAACAAACGAAATGTCGCCGCGTCCAATTTACATGTGACGTATAACTGAAAACGCAAACTGAAACCGCGACGCTGCAACTACCGCACTGCTTCGCTTACTGTCTCTGCTACTGACACATCATTACAACAGTTTCTATACAACAGTCTTTGACAAATGTTGCTCTAAAAATATTTTCCGAGCGGAACACTGGCATCTTCTATTGACGGGATTGAAATCGCGCGGCCGATTTCATTTTCGAAATTGAAAAATTTTCGAACACGGGTGGCGTGTGGCTGGAGCGGCGCGCGCGCACGAATGCTCACGGAGGTGGACTCAGAGCTTCGAACGCTGTGGGGGCGTGGCTAACTTCTAACGCAACATCTATCTCTCGTGCTGTCCTTGTCTGGCGTATCGCGTCGGGGATGGTTGCGTCTCTTTCTCTATTACCGGTGCGTTACCGGTCCATAGGTACGGTTTGGTGGGATCGCGTGAACTTTGCCACTGCGCCTGCGCCCGAGCCTCGTACTGCGATTAATAAAACGATACGCGACGTTATAGATCGCGGTGCGATAATCGTAACTCCACAGTTTAATGCGTCGCGTCGCCTTTTAAATACAACATATGCGTTTTTGTTTTTAATGCGAGTCTGTAATTATTTAATGTCCTGCGATCAGCGCGGCCATTGACAACCATTCTACTTACGAACCTTACCTATTTCATATTTTTGTAATAAAATTAAATATACCTTGATCTTGTATATAACTTTATCAAAGTTATACTTTACTTAATTCAATGTATTTTATCGATCGTCTATATTATGTTGTATTTTATTTTATTAAGTTCAATTACTGTAAAGTTTAGTACCAATCTGTCACACTGTATTACAGTTTCTAGTTTATTGGTAGAGCATTATTGACAACAGTTTTAAAGTTATACAGAACATTTCTCCACACAAAGTGTTTCAAAGATAAAGAAAGGACCTTAAAAAATGAACTAAAAATCTAAACAAAGTGACTTACTTAACATCCTACCGTAATAAAACTTTCTTTTAACAATAATAAACCGTTAAAATGTAATTACTGCGAAACTTTTTTAAAGTAACAAATGTTAGCATTTTTGTGTTTAACGAAAAAAGTTGACAAAAAATTATCTTCGTTTAGTTACTCGTACTCACGGTTTTGTTTGCCGACGCGATCATTGAAATATTCACTTAGATATACATATAAAGTGTTAGGAAATTGATGTATATATTTTTTATATATTAACTTAAAGTCAGATAAGTTTTACATAGTCATCATCTTGACTGTCCCTAACTTATATTTATAAATTAGTTTTTCTCCCTAAAATGAATTTTTAGTTTGTTATCTCTTTACACTCATCACTATCAAACGATATTCGTGAAATTCTAATTACATATGTACATATATCATAGTAGTACGCTGAGAAGTTCATACTTCTACGTCCGTACGTAGGCCACCTTTCATTGCGGGTTTACCGGGGCTCCGGCTCGAAAAGCAGTAGTAGGAACAGGGTGGTTTTTAGTCAGTAAGAGCCTGACACTCTCTCTCGTCTCACTGTAGGTATGTATGTCATTGTATGATGAGTGGGGTGATAAGCCAACGGATGATTTTACCCCTTTAAAAAAATGCCACTTTTTACGAAAAAATCATGTGTTGTTAGTTGGTGTAGGTATATTCTTTTTTAATTGAGTTGGAGTGGTAACGTCATTCAGTTATTGACTAACAAATAATTACTAGTTCACTAGTATTTGTTTAGTTAATATTGATAATTAATTAGTAATAATTATTAATGACGGTGTAGTTTAGTTTAGAGACGGACAAGTAATATTTATTATCATTAAAGTTAAAAATCAATATTTTTTGTTAAATATTTTGATTCTTATTATAGCGAAGTAAAAATAAATAATATGATATCATAGTGAAGATATTATCGAATTTTATATTTTTCCTTATAATACACAGTTGTGCTGATAAATTAATCACATGGTGAAATAATTAATCACTAATGCAATTAATATTAGATATTAAAATAATGAGCTTATAAAATGTCAACTTTAATTTGCGTCAGCGCATGAAGTAAACTGTTCTTAGATACTTTGATATTAGTGATGCATGGCAGCTAAAGTACTTGTGTATGTGTGTGTTTGTGTCTATTGAATGTTTTTATAAGTGACTTAGACATTTTTTTCATATCTGCGAATATACTCTTTGAAAATACATCGTTTTTTAGACAATTTTATTTTAAGTGTAATAATTTTTTTGGGTTAATACTTCATTTGTGATTTAGAATTATACATTAGGACTGATTACAAAGATCATGAAAGAACAGAGTTATTATTACATTAAAAAAACATATTAATATATTGCTCAAAAGACATTTTATATATTGCTAAAAACCTGAAAATTAAGACAGGAGAACGGTATCTACCTAAAAGGTAATTAAATAAAAAAGTTTTGTATTACGCAACAGTCGGTACAGTTAACGAAATTGCAACTAATAAAAATGTTACCCAATGTTTGCAAAAACACAAACAAGATGATCCATTTCGAAAATTGCAACCCTAACATTTCTAACGGTGTACAATAAAAAAGTTTATTTAAAAAATTAAAAAGAACACCGACAAACGATTCGCAGAAAAGAAATTTTGCACAAATGTGTAACAATGGGAGAGTTTTATAATAATTGTTTTATTACTTTGTTTTAAAAACGGACAGTTAGTTAACAAACGGTGAAGGTTTTTTTATGGCCAAGGGTAGTCCGGTGTTCGGTATTGGGCGGCCCGTTATACCGGACCTGTGACGTCAGAATGTTTTTCTTATTTTTTTTGAGAAACGGGTTGGAGGCTGGAAGTAGCGTGGCGTTTCCGATTTCAATGCTTTTTTTACTTATTAGACAATAGTATTGGTTTCGATTGATTGTTTTTGAAATGTTATTTATGTTATGTTATTTGTTTAGCTTAGGTTCTTTTAGATTGTGTTCATTATCAATGACTTGAACATCTAAATTCAGACCAACAGTTGCATTTTACCCCTATAGTAAAGACATACTAAAGATTAATTTATTAGACTATTAGATACCGCAGTAGTCGCTGTATTATTTTTTTGTGACTGGCAAACGAGCAAACCAATCACCTGGTAGTAAGCAATCGCCGCCGCTCATGGATACTCGAAACATCAGAGGAGTTACAAATGTGTTGCCGGTCTTTTGGGGTTACGGATTTGGGGATTGAGGAGATAAGAGAGCACAACGCAAGCGTTGTTTCGCGTCCGTTTTCTGTGAGGCCGTGGTATCATCCGGGTCCAGCCGGCCTATTTGTGCCGAAGCATGACTCTCTCACACTTAACATTGATCAAGTAATATTGTAAAGCCTTCAAAGATTCTAAAAATAATACCTAACCACAAATGGCAATGGAGCCTATCATAAGCATAGCATAAAGCCTTATAATCGAGTATTAAAATAATGAATGCGTAGTATCGACATGTATTGACATATTTCGTGTTGTTTCCTAGAGTGTTCATGTATAATGTATGGTGTGCTGCCGGTCGGGCGGGTCGCCAATACGAGGGCCACTCACATCCGTGAACTATACTCATGTAGAGGGATACTGATGCAGTATTGTTCACACTTTATTGTTGCTTTTTACTGTAATACTTAGTTCTTACTATGCTAGTATTTTATTGAATATCGAGTATTTAATAGCTCTCTCTCACTTCTGTCCCAAAATCGAAGCAAGATAGAAATGCTAGATTTTTGACTGAAATATTAACATAGTGTGAACTGGGCATTAGTAGCATGTAGCATTTTTATCACCACTTATGTTGAGTTCCATGTAATGTGAGCTTATTACCATATATAAGTAATAATTTAATAACTCTTCTTATTATTTGCCGAAAATGTCCCAATTTTTGTTATTACTTGCCGAAAATGTCCCAACGATCCTTAATATAGATAATAGGTAATATCGTACCACTTCTACTTTAACATGTGGTACCAGATTAAAACATACATCACAAAATAACAAAATCCCTTATCTAACTCAATTCCCTAAATACACTTACATTTTGAACTAAAAAAAGAAAAACAACCTCAAGATAGTCCAGTTTCAATGTTGACCCATAACAGTAACTCATGCAGCCTAAACTAAATCCTTACAAGACATTTTTTTAATAAATCTATTGGGAATATAAATCTTACGGTCGAGATTAGATCTTTATACATCTCAATTTTAGTAGAAATTTATTGGTGTCGGTGTACATTGTATATTTATTGTGGCGGTGTACCTAATATGTCGGTAGAGGAGATAATGTCTCTATAGGTATTTTGTAACGGTATACATTTTTTGTACTTTATCTTTTGATGGTTAAGTGGAAGATTTTTTGAGAAAATTTGGGTTCTTACTGTGTGTTATTAATTCATACATACATACATAACCTCACGCCTGTCTCCCATGGGGATAAGCAGAGATTATGGAACGCCAATTGCTACGAATCGTACATACCTCTTTCGCTTCATTCATAGTCATCAGCAGTCATTATTAATTCATTGTTTTGTTAAAAATAATATATGTTATTCAATTATATATTTAGCACTTAGTATAAGATAAGTATTCAAAGGCATTAATGAGGAGAAACTACAAATGTCATTGATAATAGTACGTACGCAAAATATGTAGATTATCGCAAAATTAAATTTAATTCCACTTAATTCTGAGATTATTGTCAACGAATATCTATTATTAAATGATGTTCCAACGATATACGCTTATTAACGCCGTCATAATATTATATTAATCCAAACTAGAGTGCATTTAGTGGCAATAAAATCACAATGGTAGTCTAAACAGTCATTTGAGATAGGACTAAGTAGCCACAAATTATAATATTCGACATTTTGTCACACAATTCACGGAATAAATTGACAAATTATTTAGAAAAGATGTATCTTTTATGCAAAATTATTGATGTCTTATAGCAGATTAGGTGTTCGTAATCTAGTTTCTAGTTTCAATATCACGACATTTAGATAAATGTATTGAATATTAATAAATAAATTAGTGACGCGGAGCAAAGGTTGTTGTCCCACAAATATTAAATTATGGATGTTCTAAAGATAAGGAATAAGGATCTAAGAATAGAAAATCACGTGAAAGACAAAGAAATCTAAATATAAAAAATATACAGACGAAGGATGAACAAAAATTTAAAAAGAGAAAAGTTGCTAAGTTGTGATACGGTCTGTGGCTTGTGGCTATATATAGCATAGATGCTTTCGTCTTCTTACTTTTGAAATATTGAATATAAAATCATAATCTTATTATAACTTTCGTGAGACATACTATATTAATAATTATGTTATCGGCTTACTCATGTAACTGTTTGACGAGGACCTCGACTAGTTTCAAGCTATGCTAGAGGCTCATATTCATAAGCAGCATTCCGCGACACACGACGCGACGCGTGATTAGCACAGCGCGACAACCATCGTATAATAATTAAAATCGTAATCAATAAAATATGACAATATAAATAGCTACAGGTATTTTAAAAGATGACTGAAACATTAAACAAATAAAAACCAAGTTTCAAACCTATCTAAGACCCACTAAATAGCTATAAAAACTAAAAAAAAAACAGAACCCAAAAGCCCACGGATCCCCAAGCAATACATTCCCAGTTAGTATTAACACATTTCTGTAGCGATACGTACGACAGTTACTGGTTGTTAATCCGATATGCAATGCTTTAGGGAGCTCACCGCGATTTATGAGCTCCATAGTGATATATGGAGACAACCGACTCCGTATGTTGGTACTGGTCGTGAAGATACGGAGATTTTTCCAAGATGAAGGGTTCCAAAATATTGAAATATTTTATTTTTAGGTTTGTGGTTTGAGTTTTTGGGATGATGATTAGGATGGATGGAAGATTCAACGTGGGTTTAGTTTTATAATTTTGTGACTGAAATGGCTATTAAGGAGAGAGTGAAATATAACAGTTTCCAACTGATTATCTACAAGTTAAAGTCAATCTAAAGGTATTAGGTATAGGGTATACGGTTGCTTGTCGTATAGAAATATGAACAAAAAAGTTCCTTACTATATAATTGAAGGTGATATCTCTGAAAAAGGCCATGTAGTAATAATATTAATTATAAAATGGTTTTTACTTTAACTATAGCAAAATGCTTGAATCAAAGCTGAAACTGAGACAGCTAATTCTGGCAAATAATAGAAAGACAAAATACTACAATACCATTCATTGATAAGCTAGTTGACTCCATCCCGAGTACAAATACAAACCAATTCCTGGACAGCAATTAACAAAAAATAATCCCAGGGCTCATCCCGTTATTGTGACTCCAAAAACCAAACTAATTCCCATTGGGAGTTGCGCGACAACAAAAAAAAAGAGATCGCAGCAACCCGTCGCGGTCGCGTCGTCGGACCATTTTTCAAAAACCGTTCAACACTATTCACGAACACAGCACGCGTTCTTTACCTGACCCAAATATTTGATTTAAACATCAAAATTTGCAAAAAAGAGATTAGCATTCATAATGAAACCACGAACAATGACTTTTAATCAGTGGCGTTAAACAATAGGGGAGGTGACAAATTTAGGTGATCTTTTGTTTGTTATAATCCTTTAGAACAAGGAAGACCCGTTTTGTCTAATCCCTTAAAAGAAAGGGGTTGAGAATTGAAACTGATAACGTTTTAAATAGTTCTTTATTTTAAGCTTCTGAATATTATTATATCGTTGCTAGGATAACTATTGTCTAAAGTATAATCTGTGGTAATAATTAAAGGCATTATAAAATGTTATCTGCACTCCTTTTTACTGGGTAAAAGATCCTTTTTTTTAGCTCAGCAGCTCTAGAAATATCTTTTTAGTTCTTTAGTACCACAAGTACGAGAATATCGTGTTAATTTTTTCAGTTGTGTCATCAATTAACACGTTTTAATAATAATGTAAGTCTATTGTAACTAGATGTCCTATTAATTATTATGTTATCGGCTTACACACACGACGCGGCGATTGTCGCGGAATGCTGCTCATGAATATGAGCCTCTAGCATGGCTTGAAACTAGTCGAGTTCCTCGTCAAAACAATACGTGAGTAAGCCGATAACATAATAATTAATTTAGTATGTCTCACGAAAGTTACAATAAAATCATAGATGTCCTATCACCAAATCCTGAACTTATTATAGTAGGATGTTTGGCAATACGTATGTATCGTCACACCTTTCATCCCCGAAGGTAGAAGTACACATTACGGCACATAAAGCCGCTGAACAATGCACATACATTTTTCATCATTCACGTTTTAAGTCCCATGTAATTGTGGGTGAGCCTAATGCCATATACCGGGCATGATCCCAGACTGAGAAATTTTCTAAAACCCCAAAAAAACCCAGTAATGCTGTGCCCGACCTGAAAATTGAACGTCAATATGTCGTTTTATATTCACATGAACTTACTTCTAAACATAGTCCATGACCATCGAGGTACTTCTAAACATAGTGCTTTGAATTTTTATCACCTTCACACCTTTTAGACGCATTTATAGATTCTCCGCCAAATGCAAACTATCTCGTTCGCAATTGAATTACTATTTCCACGCCATTTCACTGAGCAACATTGTCGATTCCAATTCCCTTCGCAATCTCAATTCACTCAACGCTGCCATCCTCGCTCACACATAGCACATATATTTCAGCATTAACCCACACTATAGCACTGACGCGAAATTTAGTATTACTACAACAAATTTCCTTATTTAACGGAATCTACGCTTTATCGGCACTTGAACCTGTGACCCTGTGTAACACACGACTACTTATATCCTCGGAGTTATAGCCGGGTTATGAGTAAGCGCGCAAATCTTCAACGCGGTTAAATTATTCATTTAGATAATGGGTACGGTTAGTTTTATTGAATTCCCATGGACTGAGCGGTTGGTGTTCGACGCTTCTATCTTGGTAAAGTTCACTATGCTCTGTAATATTTTTATGCTTAGGGAAACTTATATTAGCTGTACGGTTGGATGCGTAGAGCTGAAGATTGAGCTCAGTGGCGTGCCATTGGAGAGGCCTATGTCCAGCAGTGGACGTGTACAGGCTGGTGATGATATCAACTGTATGAACTTTATAAATTATGACTAGTTTCTGCCTGTGGCTTTGCCCGTTGTATCCTATCACCCAAGTCAGCTCATATCCTGTCTGTGTACCTAGTGTCAAAATCCATTCAGTAGTATTCAGCGTGATTGATGGACAATCATCCAAACAATCAAATTTTCTCTTTATTAATAGTATTAGTGTGAATTATCGTGACGTCTATTTTGTCTTATTAACTCATTAAAATATTTTGTCGGTGGTTGATGAGCCATATAACTTATTCTTATTTCTATCACTAGAGATCGGCGAAACCATTCTACCTTTATTGTTTTGTGTTTTTATAGTTTATATAACCACTGTTCGTGCCTAGTGTTGTACCAAATAAATGTTTTTTCTTCCTTTCTTTACCAATTCTCTACTTCTCTGAATTTCTTTAACATACTCAGTTTTTACCTTATTCTTTAACATAATAAATTAATCTTAGTCTATCTCTATCTAGACGTTAATTATATCTAATCAACAATCAAACTAGTATTTATATTTCAATCTTTATCAATTATACATTAAGTAGAATTGTTTTATGACTTAATTTTATATCGATTTAATTCTAACAACGATTAAAATGCTGTAAAATATTTTATTACTTTTTTTTACATATTAATAAGATTTAATTATCATCAGCTTGAGTTAGCGATTATCATTGCTCGCATAATTTTATAGTATTCATAAATAAAACCATACTGTTGCTATTTTCCTGTCATCTTATCTAAAAACAATAAAAAGTAGATTAAATCGAAAATGCTCAATGAATAAAGAAATACTAGCTTCTGCCAATGGCTTCGCCCGCGGTCCCGTGGAATATAAAGTATCCTATGTTTTATTTCAGACCATAATCTACCCCTGTTCCATAATTATTTCATCCAGATTCCGTCAGCCATTTTGACGTAATTGAGTAACAAGCATACACACAAACTTAAAAACATATTAGTAACATGTACTGAATGATCATTGATTTAATTTGTTGCATCAGTTACAGCTGCGGATGAAGTCACCTGTACTCAATAACAGTTTATTTTTTGCTTCATAAAAATATGACTACGACGAAAGAAACGTTAGAAACGTTTTACACACAAAATGTCAGCTCGTTTATAAATTCTTCTATGTCGCCTAGAATCATAATACCAGTATATAAATTCATTCACATTTTTTAAAGCCATTAGAAGAGTCACAATAAAGCTGCAGACGCGATCTTCCCTCAGAGGTCCGATCTAATCCTCCATTACACACTGACACTTATCCCTTACATCGTCTAAAATATTTTGATACAATCGCACACAGATAAATGTTGTCAATTTATCAATCGCCCGCTTCAATGCCGTACCCTCCGATCGCTCTGATAATTCCCGTACGCTACTTTATCTTAAGATTATCACGACGTCTTTATTTCGATATATTTTTAGCTATTTAATTCATCCGATTCTAATGTGTTGCAATTAATCAGTGACTGCACGATAGAATCTCCGTATAACCGGTTCCGATCGATATTCGGTACTATCTGCTGTTCTCACATCCTTTATGGAACGGTTTTGTACGAGATTGTACCGCGAGATAGCTTTTGAGTCATAACATATGTGGGTAATTGAAAAAATATTTTCTTAATGAATTACGATATCAATATTTAATTAAACGATTCACAGATAAGATCCAGTTTAGCGTGGTAAAGTTGAGTTTATTAAGGCAATTTGGTTTAGAGGAATTCGTGACAAAAAATGAATGGTTTTAGGAAGTCGTAGCTCAGTACTTGGAGTACCGCAGACAGATATGTGGTAGGTTTAGTTTCGTCCACCAATCGGAGCACAGAACGATGTCGTTTGGTGTCGCAGTTAATACAGTTTCTATGTTCCGCGACTTGGTTGGCGCCTGGAGCCAATAAAATAGTTTTTTCTCATGTGAATATCCTTTTTCCTGGCGAATTAGTTCACTGTGGGATCGCCTACACTTGTAGGTACGTGTGTATGGTCAACGTACTTGGTGACAAAGTTGAAGGAAATTCTGGTTTCCTCTTGGTGGCGCTATGAATTTTTGTCATCAAGATAATGTTAGTTAAGTTGTTAGCAATGACTCATTTAATGTGAATGAATTATGTGTGAAACATCTAAAAGAAATACAAGTTATATTTAAGAGATATTGATGGAAACAACGGTCTGGGAACTAAATATAGGATCCTATATGTTGCAGTCAAAAATCCTCAGCGACCAAAGCTTTTATATACACACATACACACACAACGTCAAGCCTTTTTATCCCCGAAAGGGTAGATAGAGGTGCACATTACGACACGTAATGCTGCTATACAATGTACACCCACTTTTCACCATTTGTGTTATAAGTCCCATGTAATATGAGGTGAGCCTATTGCTATATACTAAAGTAAACTACATATACCAAAGCTTTTACATGTATAACATATTCCCAACTGATCTCTCCAGAGATGTCGGTGCCAAAGAGTAGTAAATATATGCGCTGAGAGATTGCCAACTTGCTATCATTTATCAATCTAACACCCTTTCTCTTCAAGAGACAAACAGACAGATAACTAATATATTAAATGTCTAAACATTACTTTAAGCCTTCTGGGAATTAAGGATCGAAATAAATTGAAGAGAAAGACCAAGATGAGAAAAGTGTTAAAGCTTTTTGAATTACCTCCTTCCCCAATTTTCGCAATCCCCGATTCCCCAACAAACCTTAAATTCCTAACCCCCAAAAGGCCGGTAACGCACTCTGGTGTCAATGGGCTTCGATGATTGTTTACCATCAGGTGATCCGTCTGCTTATTTACAGGCTTACATAATTATGAGAAAATAACTGACGAATTAAATAGACTTTTAATTTTCATATTGATGACATTGCATAAACTAGATCATTAAACTCAATGGCGCCATCTAGCGAGCACTAAGTGAAATCTCCCAACTTGTCATATCTTCATAGAAATCTTAGAGTCTTGTTCCATATAAATATAGTCTAGTTTAACATAATCGTAATAACCGCTATTTCTTTTATAACATCTTTGAAATAGCCGCTAATTACTATTTTAATAATTAAATTAATAATTAATAATATCTCGTATCGATTATGAAGATGGTTGAATGTTATTTTATGGGTTTTAGTTTAATTTTATTATGTTTAATTAAGGCCTGGGATTCTATTAGTGTTACAGTTTTAATTACTTATAATTTATGAGGATGGTAATATACGTACCGAGTGCTTTTATTATTTTGTTACATTCATACTATATAGAAGTAAGGTATAATAATAATAATGTTAGATTATATATAATAATATTAATTGAGTATGAACCTTTAGGCTATTTACTATTAAATCTATATTGCAATAACTGAATCACACATTCTAATTAGAAGATTTTTATTATATTATCTAATTAGGAGTTTATTAGACTGGGTACTTTCGTATCTCTTTTTCATTAATTTACTTTTGAGAATTTGAATGAATTTTTAATATTTTTGCCTTTAGGTAATGTGGATTTTAATAATAATAAAAAAATTATAAAATTCTTTTCTAATTTAAATGAAGTACGGTTATAGTTTTTTTTTTTTTTCAATTGAATAATGACTATTGAATTAGATAAAAAATCGTACTTCACCATAGAACGAACAGAAGATCAGAGACTAATTTGAAAAAAAAACCCGAAAGATGTCAATTAATTTTGTCAAACCATCACCAATTCCACCACCAACGGATACTACGGATATCCTAGTGCAGTCTCAAGGCTGGTCCATTGTGTGGACGGTCAAGGTGCGCCCTCGTTCACATGGGCCGACAATCGCTGCGCAGGCGACGGTACACTGTTTAGCGCGTTTTTGTTAACTTATTGTAGTGTGTAATGCCATAATACAGGCTTTTTATAATCATGTTTGTGTCTATTGTGTGACACGAAGACTTAGTGTTAGATTTAGGTAATAGTTATAATTGATAAGCAAGTTGATAAGCAAGGGTTGCGTGTGTGTGCGTGGCTTTACTTTGTTGCAAGAACTGTAGATATAATTGTTCAAGAGCCTTTTGTAGAAAACTTAATATTACTCAAGTAATTTTCACAACAAAGATATTCGTACATGTATTGTCACGCCTTTCAACCCCGAAGGGGTAGGCATAGGCATTACGACATGTAATATCACTGTATAATGGACATTCAATTTTCACTAGTTTAAGTCCAATGCAATAGGGGATGAGCTATTGCCATATACCGGGCGCAATTCCAGACTCCGTGCTGTAAGTGAGAAATTTTCTGAAACTGAATTTCAATGAAGTTTACTATACAGATAGGGTATTAGCTGACTTGAGAGATAGGATACTTTTTATCGCACGGGACCGCGGGCGAAGCCGTTGGCAATAGTAGTACTATACTATACATTCATATGAATAACACAACGATCCCAATCATATCGATCACAATCATACGATTAACAAATCTAGTCCTTAACACATGAACTTTTCTGAATACATTTTCACAACGTCACGTCTTTTATACCCGAAGGGGTAGGCAGAGGTGCATGTATAGGCAGAATACATTCTCATAGTAACTTTTTACCATCGCATATATTAACTTCAATGTATCTAGTTTATGATCATCTGTAACTACCGTCAAACCAGGATTTAAATTCAAGGAAATCACACGAAATAACTTCTAATCTGACGCAAATATCTAGGATGCTGGCCTGGTTATATTTAGCCGTTGCGTTACGGACGGACAAACAAACCAATTCGTTTGTATATTTATATGTGATGGACGTAGTAATGTAGTGGCGTTTATGGGAACTGTGGTGAGGTAGTGATGTGCAGACTTGAAGAGGAGAGTGGTTAAAAAGAAGTTAGAAGTCTGTAGAAGATTTATAGGATTTAATGTTGAACGTTTATCGGTTACATAAAGGTCTTATCACTTGATATTAGCTAAGCTATACATTAAACGATGTACCTAAAGTTGTTTTGCTACTACTCTATCTGTACAAAATATTTTATTTATTTATTTGATCACAAAATAAGGATTTTTCCATAATATAATGTTAACATGATACTTTTCTCAAAATACAATTTCAGCTTTTTGCATTAAAAAAACAAAAATAAAGTTCTATAAAATTCTAAAAAGAAAAGTAAAAAACAGCATCAGCCTTCTCCCATCCCTAGTATAATTAGCCCGTGATCCGCAATGATGCGCCAGCGCATAGCGATGACACTCGACGTCGCGACTGTCCACATCTGATAATAATTATCACCAGTCACCGGTCTCGCACTCGTTTCCTCGAACGTACTTCGCAATAAAGGTCTAGGATGTACTGACAGACACAAAAGTCATAATATAGTGAAATAATATAAATACAATGTAACACCCACTTTTTATTACCAGTTATGCTATGAGTCCCATGTAGTAATCTGATAATGAGCCTATTGACCTATACCGACCTTCAAACCTTAAGAAAAGAGCGTACCTACTTTTTTTAAAGGCGGCTATGCACCTGTTACTCCTCTGATGTTGCGGGTGTCCATGGATGATCGCTTACCATCGGATGAAACGGCTACTCGTTTGCTATTTTTTATCCATAAAAACCCGAATACTCCTTGTTGCTACTAAGAAGCACTGATAAAACCCAAATAATCATTTTTCTGATTAGAAAATCGAATCCAAAACTTCTTGCTTGGCAAAGCCACTGGATTAGCGAGGCAACTGGTGATTACCTAATGTTATTAACATACATATCATAAAACACTAAAAATAAAATTACTATTGTTCTTAGTAAAAAATGTTTATGAGTCTAAAAATAGTTTTATTTCATTTAAGTTACATTACCGAGTTCAAGGAACTTTGTAACGCTTGTAAAATTGATGTTACCGACAAAGTTAATTTCGGTAAATCGCGTGCGAGTATTCAATGTCACAGTAGGACTTAGAGACAATTTGGTAAAATGAAATAAAAACACAGTTTTTGCGAAATAAACAAATTCAGCTGTAATTTAAAATTTCAATTAGTCTGCTCTATTGAATTACTTTGTTAATAAAGATTTTTTATTATATTTTATACAATATTTTGAATTAAAAAAGAAAATGTTGTTAACTGCGTGTTGTTACCGACAGTACCTGCCTATCATTTTCGCGTGTGTTCATAATGCCAACAAGTTCAGTCAACATTCTAACCCCGTGTCAGGTTGCAGCGATGCTTCTATGACGACTTTTAAATCGATAATTTATACCGAATGAGCACCAGTCGACGCCGGTAACCACATTACGCCCACTACATCTTCAACGATCACATCACATCCCTATGTGATTTCTACATTCTCGATTCTATTTATATTTCGAGTTTTATTGAGTTCCAGTGTCGATTCAATAACTGAATGATTAATTAACGGTTACGATGCATCGGTTGTATTTCATATCGATTACTAGTTACTGTAGAATTTGATAGTTTTGGAAAGTCCATTAAATATGCCTCTATTAATTCAACTGTGATCTGAGAATATATTAAAAAATATGTTAAAGTAGTAGCTTATCCTCCCACGTGAGGTCGTAAGAGTCAATTTACAGGTATTGATTACGATGCTCTGGTACCAGTAGAGAATGAGCTTCATAACCTGAAACTAATTATGCAAAATAATGATCTTTAAAGAAGTTATTGCTGTTCGTAGAATCGTAACTTTAAGTGGTATGAATATGAATACATATTAAATGGCACAGCTATGAAAGGAAATATACAGCGATGTAACATGAAACCACAATTTTATGTAATAATATGCTAATGTTATTTGTTTAAAAGGTTTCTCAAAGAATGATTTAAAAATTACTGAAGCAAAAAATACTATACGTAAACGCAGAAAAGGCTTAATAAAACAATGAACTTAGTTGACACAGAATCATCAGATTTATTTATCAAGACATTAAATGAGTTGCATTCCGTTTTGAGCTTTACAGCCTTGTAATAAGACTGCAGTGATTTTCTTGAGTAGTAAAATAACGTTGTTCAAGATTTATCAAAAGCCTTTGACAGCGTCGACCTTGCAGTGCCATAGTTCACACCGTCCCTTCACCGTTGGAAATGTGGAAAAAACACGACAATAGCACGGCCACGCATGGCTCCGGACAAGACAATCGATTACATACGTTTGTATGCACTTTATTGATTATTGTTGGCCATAATATTGAATTGGGAAACGGGTGTGCTTCAAGGATGAATGTTAGGACCGATGCTGTTTTTGTCACTCATTGTTCAATTGATGATTGTGATGTTCGACTTGTTTCTCTTGACTTTTTCTCAGGAATTGTGTGAAATTTCTAGTGTCCACGTTGTTTGTCATCTCACGAAAGGTAGTTGTACGTCTTGTAAATCCTATTTAGCTATATGGGATTCCTTATAAACAACTATATAAACCATTTCATGAAACACGAAGAATAGTTTATAAATTATATTGAATATAAATAAAGAGATAATTCTTGAAAAACTTTTAAATATAACATTTAACTAATAAAATAAAATTCAAAAGCGAAAGACTTTCAAAAGACAAAACAACCAAAACTTAGAACAAGGAAGTCCATAATTGGTGTTAAATCAAACATGGGCTAAAATTCTGCGTGAATGGAATCTGTGGATCAGAGATGACCGCGGGTTCCGCCGGCGATGCTATCGCTGAGCACCTAGCCCTTGTCCACCCTCGATACATGAATAAGTGGATGTGGCAAAAGCTTGCGACCAAGATGGTGTTTTTTTTTTAAATTACGTTGTGATATTGAGAATTATTTACTTGATTAGTCGCTATTTAAGAAATTGTTTGTTAGTTTGAAAATAGCAAAAAAAAATTTTTACTGTCTTAGTTTTAATTTAATCAAAATAATTTGGTTTCGGTTTTGGATTGGATTCAGACTTTATCTTTAACTAAAAAATTATATAATCACATTTGACGCAATAGGCATGTAAAAATAAACAACGTTTTGAAACAGACTAAACAGTCTAAACGCCATTGACCACTTGATTTTCTGAAATTGCCAAGTCTGCGTTTCCAGCATCGGGGGCGCGTGCGCAAGGAATTTAACGCCAAATCGCCGTTGCCCGGGCGCAGCGTAATTGCGCCTTATCTGCGCATTGTTCGGCTAAGGAGCACAAGGCTGAGCGCTGACGTGTGAGCGTTTAGATTGTCTGTCTGTATGTGCGATTGTTTTACTTTGTACAGTGGCTTTTAGACAGATTTTTCATGTGTGGTGGCCAGTGGAAATTGTTAAACCTACTTAGATTTAATTAACGTAACATTAAAAGACCGTATTGTCTGGTTACAGAGCCATTTGGACGACAATCATTTCACAGGAGCTATAGTTGTAGTAGCTGCTGTAGCTGTAAAAAATCTTATTTAAAAATAATGTTGTAGATAGGAACTTCAGATAAGTAAGTCTTAGCTGCTTACAGTGAATTGCAATACTTATTCTATTTTTCTGAAAAGATCTAAGAAAATATAACAAGCGCCGTTTTTGTAGCTCAACAATACAATACTTCTAACCCATAAAACACATATTCGTATGTCACCGCCACACAAGCAGGTTGGTGACCTCAAGAGCTCTTCAATAAACAATTATCCCTTGATGTAGCGATTTGCGTGCGATGATAACAAGGCGATTTGCTAAGTAAAACTACAGCCTATGATTACCTGGGCCGTACTTACATGTGTTATGGTGTGAGTCACCCTTGCACTTTGTTGTATTGTAGAACATGCATTATTATTGGTCAGCGGATGACGGTATCCGTAAAGTTGCTGGTAATAAGAATAACAATCCACTACTACTACTGGCGTCTATCATGGTTGATTTAAAGTTGGTGGTAGTGAGAAAAGAGCTGAAGACTCAGAGATGTGCTAATGGAGAATGAGCTTTTAAAATATTCCAACTACTATCGTTAGTATAGTTGCTGAAGATGTGACTAGTGTTGGGGCTAAATCTTTTATCCATAGGCAAAGACATATGTTACAATGTGTTGTGTGTGAGTGAGGTTACATATCTGCTAAGGCATTATGCAACTTCTAGTAATATTTCACACTTTAGCATCTAGCTTACCTTATTCCAGAAAAAGAGACGAAAATAATTAGGTACGAGTATAAACCTAAGATTTCGCATAACTTAGTAAAACCGAGAACATTCCGCGTATTATTAAAAAATAATACATAAATCATTAGACAAATCCTTCAACTCGTTTTAATTTTATTTGGCTTGGTTTTTGCATCACAATGAGCATCCTATACCAAGAGCAAGGGCAAAAAGTCACAGAATTGTTTGAGAACAACATGAGGTCTTTCAATTAAATAACTGGACGATGCAAAAACTACGTGTGACCTTTGCATAAATAAATCGTGTTTCTGCCGCACTGAGAGACATTTAATGATTACTTAAATATTACTTAGTAACGATTTTGTATCGAAAACAATTGCTAAGGACTGGGTTAAGTAATAGTTAAATGGTTAGTGCTAAAAGTCGACGGACAGTTAATACTACTATAGAGCTAGGGACTTCAAATTTTAATGCTTGGGTAGTCGATAAATATTAATGTTTAAATTAAAAGTATCCGAATTAAAAGTACCCTTAAGCAACTGAATAAAAAGACTGATGACTATTTATGAAGCGAAAGAGGTATGTAAGATTCGTAGCAATTGGCGTCCTATTGTCTCTGCCTAGTGCCTGCCCCCATGGGAAGACTGGCGTGAGGTTATGTATGGATGTATGTTCTTGGAATCTTAGTCTGTAATATGCTGGATATCTCCATTCATACTATTACATGAATGGAGAAAAGTTGGCGTGTTCACCATCTTTTATTATAAATAGTTAAATAAGAATAAATAGATGATTTATTCTTATATAACTATTTTATTGCTATTTTTATTTTCCTTGAACCTGGAATTGCGCCCGCTGTGAGACTCCGGGCTCGGGTTAATGGTGTCTCTTTATTACTAAAATTTCTACAGTCGAAAAATTTATAAAGGTCATCATCATGTCACCACAAGATGCTCACTGCTCACACAAGCAAAATGTTAATTCGAAAAAGCAAAGGAAATAAAACAAGTGTGAATTGTACGCGAACGTAAACAGTTCCCAACTGGAACAATGTATTGTAAAGATTGATCTAGTACCGTCTGTACTTGATGGCCGTGGATTGATTTGAGTAAAGGAAGGTAAATGCGAGGGACATTATTTTGTTCGAGATCACAAAGGACAAACAAAATGTTCGTGAAATTCGATTTTTCTTTTTTGTGAAAATAATAGCATGCGATTTTTTTTTTATAATAATTATACAGGCTTATATTGTATTTCAATCATTACTATCTGTAGAGTGACGATAGAGGACAATATATTTCACACTATCCATAATCTTTTGTTATGAGGGAGAAAAAACATCAAAAGCATTCTCCCGATTTGGAACAGGCGAGAGGAAATTCAAACCCGGGCTGTATATCTTATGGTGACTGCACCCACAATTCAGGCACCACTACTCTACTGGCAGGTAAATTTTATCTACTCCTTCGGAGATTAAAAAACGTGGATGTTATGTTATCTTCATTCATAGCCTGAGCCACGCATTCAGCAATTTCATAAGTCTTGCAATCAAGTTTCTTAGTTGCCTTCTACTCAATATAAATCAAAGCGATGTTTACTACCTATGGGAGTTACGAGATCACCTTAATAAATGTATTGTCACGTACAATTTCCCAGGAAGAGATATTGTTCTTTATTGTTACTGTAATAAAGTTTATTACTCGAGAGCAAGTTGACGACCTATTTGTAATTTGATTGGTTTAATTGCTTCATGTTTTGTTGGTCAACAAATAGAGGAGTGGTTAAACTTTCGATGTTATATATGTATGTACTTTGGTTGAAGTCATGAATTGAAGAAGTTTTTTTAAGGGAAGAAGATCACAGAATGTCTTCTCTCGCCTTGAGTGAGGCGCAAGGGAGTGTCAGACTCTTACTGACTAAAAACTACTCCGTTCTTTTTATTGCTTTTCTAGCTGGAGCCCCAGTAAAGCCGCTAGGTAGTCCGCAGCTTCGGATCAGTACTTTTAGTATAGAGATAGGTTTTAGGCAATTCTAGACTTCCAGTTTTTATTTATGTTTCATAGGGACTAGACACTCCACTCCTACTTACAATTAACAGAATTTTAAAGCGTTTAAAAGGTTTTGGTATGATATCTTCATTTATTCATATAAACCAAATTCATTATTCAAACGTCCAGAATATTTGTCTTTTTATTTTTGATCTGCGAACCGAAGCAAGTGCACTGTGTTTTCCGACTACGTAAGACTGTGTTCATAATGACGATGTGTGATGATTTAACTACAAAACCTTTTTTTTTATCTGAACTGTTCTTACTGTTTAGTACTTGTTTACATAATTTTTAAGTTGTATTTTTCCTAATTCGCAGAAATAACAATAAGCGTAGCACTTTTTTATTACGAGCTTCTCGCAGATTGCATTTCCTTGAGTTGCTTTTTAACCGACTTTCCAAAAAGAAGGAGGTTCTCAATTCGGCCGGTATATTTTTTTTTCTATGTATGTACACCGATTACGCCGAGGTTTTGTTATTGCATATATGCATAAAGCGAGTGCCTCGTTAACTGGACCAAATTATGCTCACAGCTTTAGTTTTGTTTAGTAAGTTAATTAATAAAGATGCAATTCACTCGAATCCTTTTGAATGTCTGTACCTAATTTGATGACTGATAATTTGTCATTTCTGACTTCAAGTAATTTATTATTAATTTTTGTGTGATTATTTTTTTAATTAAGGTTTTTGGTTTAAGTGAATTTTTAGTTTTTATTTAACCTTATTTTGATTTCTGTGTGATTTGCAAATTATGCATGTATTATTTTTATAATTCATACAGAATTTATGCATTTTTTGAAAATTAAAATATACATTGGTCTTGTTTAGTCTTAAAAAAATACGTTTGTTATGTTTATGGATACACTGGAGTACACACTAGCCACATATTTATTCTATCGGGTCACATAAACATCAAGTCACTTTTAAAATCAATTCTTATAATACGACATACATCTGGAGTTTATTATGGATTAGGAAAAAATACGTTGTATATTTTTAAGTAGTAGGAGTACTACTATATAGAAGTATATAAATAAAACTTTTACACACACACATAATTAGATTACTTAATTAAAAAGACTATAATATTCCAAACAAAATACGTCGTAAGCCTCGATATATTTTTGTATGAATTCATAGCACTTAACCGAGCTATGTTTCAGTTCGCCTGTTACACTTGAGATACGATCTGAACCCGCTAAAGACCCTTTGTTTTACTGAAAATAATAATAATCATCACACCAGCAATTATCGCTGTGGATTAATTATTATCTATAACGATCTTATTCACACATAAAGTTTGAACTTGAGAATACTACTTTTAGAAAACGTAAAAATGAAAATGGCTTCTTGACTTTTAAAATAAACAAAGTCAAAGTTTTTTATAACAGAAAAAATGTCCTCCAGTGTAACTGTTATATTATAATGTGGACCATTTACCTCTTATTTATTGATAGGTTAAATGGTTATTTACGCTAATTAATTATATTACGAGGCCTATTCGGGGTGCTTTTCTATCAGATAATATGTACTATGCTACGTAGTTGTGGATATGTTTGGCTTCCACTAATCATATTCATTAGTATCCATAGCTTAGCACTGTAGGAAAGGGACTCAGCTAACCTATATTTTTTGGAATGCAGCGAATCTTACATAGCTTAGTATCAGTGGCAACGGTCACATAGTTTCACAGCTATTACATCTTCGTAGCATCATCTCTAGTGGAAAAGCATCCCTAATATGAGATTTTTCAATCTCTGTGTATTGTGACCAGTATATATTAATAGGCTCATCTTAATTTATATGGGAGTCATAACTTAATTATTGCAAAGTGAATGTTACGGTTATACTGTATAATATGTTTCTCTACCTACCTGTGTGTGTTGAGATTTTTCCAGATATATAATCTGGTTTTTAAAATATTATGTGAGATTGAGTACAGATAAGAAAAATTAGAATTCAGCTCAAGATTTAATGTAAAAAGCATTACAACCTTTTTTACTAATTATAAAACAATGCATGTGATAATTTATATTTAGGATTTAATAATAATTATTAAGTTTACTAAATTATTTATTAAGATGATGTTTTTATGGTATGATTCGTCACGTTTGTTGTCACCGAAGGGGTAAGCAGAGGTGCACATTACAATGTGTATCCACTTTTCATCATTTGTGTTATAAGGCCTATGTAAAAGGTGTGAGCTTATTGCTATATACTGGACACAATTCATGACTCCGTGTTATTACTGAGAAATTTTGAAACCTTAAGTCCAGTAATACTTTTCTCGGCCCGGGAATCGAATCTGAGGCCCCTGGCGGTCGTTGTACTTACGACCTCTCAAGCAACTACAGTAATAGCACACTTCTGAGAAAATTTCGAAAAACCGAAAAAAAAGCCGAGTTGTACTTTGCCCGACCCGGTAATCGAACCCGAGACATACGAGGCAGTCAAGGAATAATTATACTAGAAATCAGATTTAGCTATGTATGCAGTGATTAATATCCGTTAAAAGTTCACAATACAGAGGTTCACAGTCACAGTGCGTGTGCGCATATTCCCTTACAAGTCACTTCCCTTCACCAATCGCCATTGTTCTTACTGCGAATAAACATCTTTTTATATTTCTTAAATAGACGATTTTGACTTATAAATCCTTTCAAACGTAAACACTGAAATATAAACCATATCACTTTCAAATAGAGTTACATTTCCACTGCATTCAAATCAACCCTTTACAAACATCTTAATTTAGATCAGAAAATTCTTATCTCATTGTAATAAAGGCGTTTTTTGCTTGGCAATAATGGGTTTAAAGTGCAGAATGAAAGGATTATAAAATGTTTGAAAAGGAAGTTTTTGTATGACGATAATATCTTAATATGGTTATAATGGGAGGGTTGCGCGTAATCTGTAACTGTCTGTCTGTCTGTTTGTCTGTTTCGCACCTTGATAGGGGTCTATTTGAAGGATTATGTTCGTTTTTTATGTCGTGTGTCATTTTTGGTGTCGGTAAACGGATTACCAGTGAGACGAATTTGTTATAATTTGGATTTTTCGTGTAAATTACTTACTGAGGATTATATATTTTTGTTGTGTTGTTAAGTAATTGGCGAAAAATGAAACTGCAGTTTGAGAATTAAAATTTTATGATCGTCTTGGTTAAATGCAATGCGTTTAAATTAAGATGGGTACCTACTACATTTATACATTGACATTGCATTAGAGATATCAAATTGATATACATAAAAAGGTGTATGGCCATGTCTTGTCTCTGTACCACCCTAAGGTAGAGTGGGAGAGAATGTCCTAGCGTTCCGCGCGCGCCTCATAGAGCGCTAAGACTACCACAGAAGCGCACCCAGTAGAGCTGATGCCTGATCCGGAGCTGAGAACTACCTAGCGGGTTTACCAGGACTCCGGCTCGAAAAGCAGTCTGACACTGCCTTTAGCCTCACCCAAGGCGGGAGTAATCATTAGATGATTTCCCCCCTTAAAAAAGGCATTATATCTGCCTTGTGCTGTATTATGTGCAAATGTATTAAAAAACAAATGATAATAAAAATAGAAAGGTCTAGTGAGAATACCATTTTTGAGTTTTATTTCAATTTTAACAAATATTTGTCATTTCAGATGTCAAAATATATCGCACACGAAACTCCATCTCGCGTGACACTAACATACGACCCTCAAAGGGTACATCTTGACACTTTTTGTGACATATCTCAGTGTAATATTTATGCGTCACCACGAACGTAGATACGATCGGATGCGGGTTCAATTCCGTTCCATGCAACGGGGGCACGAGCGTAACGGTCTCCTATTATTTTTACTCTGTGATTTGAGATAAAGTGAAGATGACAGATTTTTATTTGGAAAAAAAGTTGCATATGTTACTAGAACATATTTTTTACCCATTCCTTTGGATATACAGATGTGAACAAATGTGTTTGTTTGCTTACTCTTTCAATGATACTATCTGATGTAAATGAGTATGTTCATAGCCTTGCGGTACCTAGATCTCGTTTAATTAATTAGCTTCAAATGTAGAATTACATACATACGTAATCTCATGCTTGTCTCCCATGGCGGTTGTCAGAGACAATGAAACACCAATTGCTAACGAATCACATATTCTTTTTTTGCTTCTATACAGGCATCAGCATCAGTCTTTTCATGCATGCTCGTCGGTAATGTAGAATTTGCTTCGTATATTTGCTTTTTGATACTGTAAGAATTGTAAGGGTTGTAAATACAGTCGACCCTTGTAAGTTCGAAAATCGAGAGTTTGACTGATTTTCTAATCAACGAGTCATTTAGTTATGTAGCAATGATTTTTTTGTTCTAATTACCGAGTACACAAAAATGATTTGATTTAGTTAAAAATATAAAGAGATTTCCTAGGGACCTCGTGATAACTTCGAATTACCGAGAGGTTCGAATTATCAAATGTTTCAAAATTATAAAGAATCGACTGTATTTGATATATGTATTTGGGTAGTGATCGGTAATTGTATCTGGGCTTAGCAATACCTAGCCGTTACAGAATAATTAAGATTATCATAATACTCAAAGGCGACGAAAACATCATTAATCTCTCCTTAAAGACAAGTGCTACTATATCATAATACGCTACTCCTAACACGGGCAAGTATAAGCAGCGCATCTCAATGGCCGCAGGTCGGTCTCAAAGTCTCACGTAATTACGGCGATACGTTGGCTAACAAATTAGCCGCGACGCCGTACTCCGGCTACTGAATTGAATTACTACGCGTACAGATATTGACAAGGTGAAGTGCGATGGTTAGGAATATTTTCTATTAGTTAGAATATTTCCAAAAAATAATGTAGTAGTAAAAAAGAGTACTAATTAAATAAACTAATAATGCTAAATGAGTTTCAGTAAGACTGGTATGGTATGAAAATAAGAACGATCAACAGTTTTCAGATTTTCATTTACATAGGCATATAATATAATCTTTTCATATTAAATTTTTATTATATACACACATATAAATGTGATGATAGTCTTGACATAATTTCATATTTTTCAATTTATTTTGTGTAACATTGAACACAATTAACATAACAGTTCAATTTCTATCATTACTTCCTGAAACAATAAACTAAGTTCTATTCTTGTTCTTTAAATATTACAAACCTACTACAATGTTCTTGCAAAAATAACATACAAGACAAACCATATAATTTACTTGTCTCGTTTTAATTTCCAACTCTCACCAAAGCGAGCCACATGCGTACACGCATCGGAACATAACGAACGAGATTATAAGCTTTCAACGCGCCGCCATTCAACGGCTGTTTATTCAAACCGCTCAATATTCCTCTATGACGGTTCAATTTTGACGGAACCCGGCTACGACACAATGGCCTTATAAATAGAAAAAAATAAAAACCAATTTGTATAACGAACTAGATAACCAGTGTAACTTGACACTTATTTTTTTGTTTCCTACTAGAAATTGTTTGGTTTTTTCTGCTGGGCAGGGGTTAAGTTATGGTGGTGATTAGTAAGATGTGTATGAGATAATTCGTATTTGATTTGGACCAATTAGTGATGCTTACGTGCGAACCTTGTGTCGGTTTGACCTTTTTGTGACGAATGTGGAAACGTAACGCGATTAGTTGGAATATACGGCGTGCGTACAATGGGCGTGCCCGATGAGCTTTGGTGAGGGGAAAAAATGGGGTGGATTTTTGGGGAGACATTTTGAATCTGTCTGTCCGCCATTTTACTATTTGAAATTTAAAATGGTGATGATTTTGCATTTGGAATTTTAGTTATAGATGTAAAGATGTATACCACTTCATTACTAATTATGCTTTCGTAATAGTGATGAAATGATATGATATTTATTTTTGCAAATAGATAACAAGGTAACACTTTTACACGTCAATCTCTATAATAATTAGATGAGGCCGGAACTAGTAATATACACTTCGGAAGTTGTGCATGGCCCAACAATTAGTACAATATTCATTTTAAGCTACCATTAAGTATATAAAGCCTAAGATCTCTGGACAGAAAATACCAACTTTTTTGGGTACAAAATAAATGTTTCTAATTTTTATTTATTTATTTAATCTTTAATTTACATAATACAATCAAATAGTGGTACATAAGACGAACTTAATGCCATATGGCATTCTCTACCAGTCAACCTTATTCAGCCTCAGCGTTACCGTCCAAACTTCACACCCTTATATTTCAAACCTCAGTAAAATTTTAGTTTGCTCGTTACTTCGTAATAAATACGGTTATCGATCAGTTTCCTTTGTGTCCGTTTGTTATCAATCACTACATTGTATACTACATACACAACATATACAATTGTATGTAAGAACTAGAATCAATTGGTTTTAGTTATTGAATCAATCAGTGGAGCGGCTTTGTTAGTGAATAATTCAGTTTATTGGATTTTAATATGCGATCTGTTTTTTTTTTAATTGGAAGTGTAACTTTGTTTAGGAGTGCCTACTAGCGGTATTTAAAGTAAAGTGTTCTTGTAGTGGTTTTACGATATGAAGCAATATGACTATAGTTACATTATTTTCAAAGACAATTTTAGATGTTTTACTGTTTTTTTTAATGTGCTTACTCATAGTAGGATTATGTGTATGACTATTGTTTGCCGAAAGGGTATTTATGTACAAGCCTATAATCCACAATGTAGAGTTTTTAATTTGAATGTGAAACGTTTCATGCTAGTAAATTAAATTATGATTAAAACACTGAACATAGGTGTTGTGATTTGATAATACATATATGCCATTCAAAACTTAACGTCCACGCGAATTTTGTTACATACTAAATCAGTTTTTGTATAATCAGCGATTACATAGGGTCTATTTTTGCTTGTAAAAAACTTGCAACATGTCAATCCACATTTCACAAAAGTAATACGATTTCACAAACAACCATAACTGGCAGCAGATTATGACATATCAATTTGTTAAATAAACATCGCCACCATTGATTGCCAAAAATCGCAAATCTCTTTAGATCCGCATCCGCTGCGCCCACGCATCGATCATGTCAATCTTGTAAAGTGTGGAGGGATTAACTATAGTTATGTAATTGTGAAGTGGATGGATTCTCGTCTAAACTTTATAATATGGGAGTGAGAGAGCATTTCTAAAATGTGATCTAAAATAGTTTTTCTATTGGTACTGCAATAATCTGATGTAGTATTACTATTAAGCTTGAATACTTCAGAAGATTAAAATTGTATGTAAGTATATAATTATAGTTTTAATTGCAGATACTAATAAAGTCAGATAATACGAAAGTATTCAGTAATTCAAAATACAATTTTTGTTTTATTTAAATTAATTCAGTTTAATCTAAAATACATGTACCTAATATATTTCAAAAATCTCTTGAACCTAGCTATTGGTAATAATTTGATATATTTTACCAACACACCAAAGAACCCATACTTCCAATAGTCATTACACGGATAAACCAAAAGCAACCTCAAACAATAAATTAAACAAAAACCTACACTGTTACGCTAAATGAAAGAAGCAACTGCCGCTTGCCAAGCACACAGTTCAACACCCGATTTGAACCGTATAAAACAAACTATAAACTAAAAAAACTAGTATGAATTCCTAATGTTTCCCATATATCGTTCTCACGTTAATCAAATTTATAATTCGCAATAGCAAATGTATAACAAATTGGTAAACAAACATTCACACTGTGGCGAATTATCGGTTTTATACAGAAGTTTAACTTTGTGTAACGCACGCACGTCGCTTGGTGTTTACATTATAGACATAGTCGGTAGTGGTTGTGAGACTCACACATTTTTTCAATACACAAAAGCCTTTTTCCACACTACCATTTATATCTTAACTCGTTAGTTCTAAACCTAGAACAACAATTTATAAATCATACAAATAGGGTTACTTTCTAAAACCTTTTTTTTTTGAAGGGGGATAATCTTCCTATCTTTTCCACCTTGTGCGAGGCGAGAAGGAGTATCAAACTCTTACTGACTAAAAACCATCTCGTTTCTACTCCTACTTTTCGAGCCAGAGCCCGGTAAATCCGCTAGGTAGTCCGCAGCTACGAATCAGGCATCAACAATACTGGTCTGTTAAAACCTAAGTTTAGAACTTTAAAAGCAACGTTAAGTCTGCAAATTAAAACTTAACACTGCTATAGCTTACAAGTAAATTCCTCACAATTTAGTTGCTAAGCAACTAACAACTTGTGCAAGTGTAGCGAAATAAGTGCTGTTCTAGCGAAGTTTTATTTAAGACGTGTACTCACTAGCATTTTGATTTCTTTGTTGATTTAAATCATATTTTCTTTAATTGTCTGTGTAAAAAGTAAATAGAATACTTTCTTGTTATATTTGCAAAATATTAATAGTCTGATGTAAAGTTTAATTTTAAAATCACTTCTGCTCATTTCAGCGGTATTTAATTGTTGGCAGACATTTCAAGGATTTCGTAAGTGAGATATATATTGTGATAATATATGTGTGTACCACCTCAAATCAAAATGATTTACTTATTTATTTCTTATCTTATCCCAAATCCTTTACAAATAACTTAAACCCGTCAGCAACAGCAAAACAATTTTTCTAACAAAGAATCTTAGTAAGGAAGTAATTACGTTTTATTAGTCGTCCATATTTGTCGGACAGTGAACAGGTATCCTTAAGGCAAGTGTCAGTACTGGGCGCGGTTGTAAGGGAGACTTAACGTTTGCTCACTAAATGGTTTATTGCGAACGTTACGAGTTTTGCGAGTTTACGTGAACCTTTACACCGTGCCTGTGGACTTGGGGAGAAATTTTAAAGGATCCTTGTGATGAAGCGCTTTTTAATTATGTTTTTTTGTCTAGTAAAGTGGGAAGTGTGAATATGGTGTATTTTTAATTGTTAAATGATACACATTGTGCTTATCATTGATGCTAAAAAATGTTAAAACTCGTAATAGATACTATTTGATTTCCCTAGTTCTTTCGATCATCGAATCACAAGACAATCGGCGAAGCACCACCGCTTCATGGTGGATGTCCCACCCACTCGCACAAAGTGCTTCGGTTCAAGCTTCCTTGTGCGAACTGCTAGGGAGCGGGATTCTTTACCGAAGTCCTTGTTTCCTGATGGGTATAATCTGGGTATCTTTAAAGTCTAAAGTGAATATGTTGCTTATCGGCAGACTTACACCATTGTAGGCCGCATTATCACTTACAATCAGGTGAGATAGCGACCAAACGTCGACACATTAAACTTAAAAAATAAATACACTGACCTTATATGATTGAGTCTAGAAGAAGAAATATTGAATAATTTCTTTTTTTAATATTATAAAGTCAAGTCCACATCACCAGTAGTGGTATCGCAGGAAAAACTATAAACCGTTCAAAAGGTGAATAGAAAGACACATTGTCGGTCGCACTCGCCGCTTCCTGGATGACACACGACTAGACGTAACGTGTGTAGCTAGCTTTATTGCTGACTGTTAGGAGCCTGGCTTGACTGCCTCGTGATATATTGACTAGTACGAATTTAATTTTATATGGGGTCTAGTGTCATGAGACCCCTGTGTCGTAAGACCCCAATTTCAATAGTCATATTGTTGAAACTGGGGTCAATTTTTTTTAATAAGACGGTGGTTTTATTTCCCTATATTTATTATTCATACAAAACTATCACAAAAAGTTTAAACTAAGCAATCACTTGATGAATAATCTTAAGACATTTGCGTAAGTAAATTATTTATTATATTATGTTTTAATACTAATTTAAAATGAACGCGATTTAAATATGACATAGTAAAAAAGCCACATTACATAATATTTATTAAAATAGCTGAATTTATGAAATAGATAAATGAGTAGATTATTAAAATTATGATATGATTGTATTTAAATACGAATTGGTGCAATGTCACTACGTTACGCTCGTGCAAATGTACAGTCAGCTCCATTAATTTGTTGTTACCCACTGACTTACATTCAAGGTTTATTAATTTTTTGATGCCAGTTCCTCTTGGGTAAAAAAAGTATGTATTAATAATTGAGTAAAAAAGAAGTACTAAGAAGCATTTTTCTCAAAATAACCTGCAAAACTTATATTTTTATGTATGTATTTATTATAGCGCCTGACATATTCGCCGCATACATTTTTTTTTATATCTGTTTACTTATTCTCTTTTCACAATTCATTGCTAGGTTTTTAGCTGCGTCTTTACAATCAATTGAATACTTTTTATATTTATTTATCTTATAACGTTAATAATAATGTGGCCTTAAATCTAATCTCGCCAAACTGCGAAACTCACTACTATCCACATAGTATGCTATTAAAACATAATAATTAAATATAATATTTGTAAATATAATAAATAAAATATTTGTTCAGGATCTTGATGCTCAACAATATTTTGACACGAACTGTACCTAAAATACACGTGCCACGATATCCTTCTTACTAATCTTAAAATAATTCAAATAATTCTCGACACACACACAGCTTTACATTTCAGTATATACCTACATAATGTATGTATGTATGTGTGTGCTAATTTACTCTACTTAGTGCTCTATTAATATTCATAGTTTCATTGTTAGTTTTTATATAATTTGGACATTGTCTGGACAATGAGACATCGTTTACCTTTATTGCACATTAGTTTAATCTTATTTAATTTTTGTATCTTGATATTCTTAACTTGACAGTAAAACAGAAAAATTAAGCGATTTTTTGTCAGCATTGGATTTTTCTTGCAATAGTGGTAGAAGGTTCTAGATTCGATTCTAATATACGAGCACCTAGCTTCACAGACGGACAGACTATTATTTATTTCTTTATTTGTTGACGTTTCAAAAGTACGTCTTTATAGTTTTATTGGAATAAATGATTTGACTTTGACTTGTCAGTCAAACAATCCCTCCTGATCTTGATCAGGAGGGATTGTTTTCAAAATTAAAGAATATTTTATGTGTTAAAGAAAAATGTGTGATAGAAAATATACGGCGTCCAGTTTACCTTCACTTTTAGGAAGCAAATATTAATATCATATTATAAGATATAAGATTTTCAATATTTACATG
Source organism: Spodoptera frugiperda (assembly GCF_023101765.2). Lineage (NCBI taxonomy): Eukaryota > Metazoa > Arthropoda > Insecta > Lepidoptera > Noctuidae > Spodoptera > Spodoptera frugiperda. The sequence goes on along the minus strand of NC_064215.1, from coordinate 11,942,471 downwards.
TAACAGAATCTGCTATAACCACACAGTAAAACATTTGTGATTGTAGCTCAACATCTAACAACAATCAAATGGTCCCATCCAAAAAATCTTCCGCAATTCGTGCTTCGAAAAAAAGGTCGATTCAGAGTTCGAATCCGGACACATAATCCATTGTTATCATTTGTTAATTATATACAAACTCGTGCATAAAATGTAAGTAAGTAATAATTAATGATCTTGTGTTTTGATCGCCCAATTATAAAGGTTAATAATTTTACTGTGGGGGAATTTTTGCCCGGAAAACTCCGACAAAGGATTGGGTATGCACAAGTTGTTATTGTGAAGTTTGTGTCCCGTACCTACTCATATGCTGATATTATTAGATTAATCGAGACATAGCATTTGGTTTTTCATTTTCTCGAAGAAGAATCTTGTAATAGTAAATGTTCTTGAATTTTTAACACTAACTAACTGATATTGAGTTGAAAATACCATTTACGTAAAAGCTATTCTATATAAGTATTCTGACGAAAAATATTATTCTAACCTCAATTATAATTTACATAATTATCATTCTTAGTCCATTCTAATAAGGTTGTTTTTTCTCTCACAAATACAATCAAACAGTTTTTAAAACCACATCTTGATAAACCGTCCTCTGTACAGTACGGAGCCCTAAACCCACCCAATAATTAACAAAATCACTTTGTAAAACACAAATAATTACAAGTTAGTGTTTATTAAGAGCTGTTTCAAGGTCTTAGCAAACTAATGTAGGTCATAAAGATATCTGTTTGATCGCTAGGCATAGTTTTTTGTTCACATTATTATTGTAATGTACGTGGGAGCTGCGTTGGTACTTGACTACGTAATGTTAATGTTACCGTCACGGTATAAGCTTCGGCTTGTTGGTAACATGTTTATAATACGGATGGATGGTGATGATTTAATTTGGATTATTTAGAGCGTTGTTCGCGTATTGTTATTTGGATTAATGTTTTGATTAGGTATAAATGGAAAGTAAAAGTTTTGGGAGAGGATTTTTAATTGGTTCTTGTTAATGGGACCCATTCTTCATAATTACTGTGTTATTATAGTTGACTGTTAACTGTGTAATCTGAGCTGCCTAGCGGGTTACCAGGGCTCCGAAACGAAAAGCAAGAGTAGGAACGAGGTGGTTTTTAGTCAATAAGAATCCGACACTACCTCTCACTTCATCCAAGGCGGGAGAAACCATTTGATTATTTTTCTCCTTTTATAAAAAGGTACTCTGTAATCAGAAATGTTCTAAGAAGCTTATATATAGGGCTTTTAATCTGAATTTTCTAGGGCCAATATCACCTCTCTACAATTCAAACGAAAATATTTTGCTAAGCTATTCCAAGCTCATAGGTAACTATAATTAGAATTCAAAATCGAAATCTAAAGTATTTTAATTAAATACAAACACGTCTAAGCGACAGCCATCTTGCTAACGTGTGAACTAACAATGTCTATACTTATTATGTGGATTCTAAGATTGTAACCTAAATTCAGACGGAGAAGTATTTTCAGATGGTTTTTCAAGGTGGACAGAAACAATAGGATAGATATGTTACGGTATATGATAGTAGAAATACGTATACTTACTAACCGGCGTACTCAGATACATTTATTTATATACTAATTTAACACTTTATGTACAAAAAGAAACATAGACTGGCTTGATGTCGAAAAGGATTCTCTACCAGCCAAACGCAAAGTGGCGCAGAGTAGTGTCACGGTAGGTTTTTAATGATAAGCGGTGTGAAAGTCCATTTAATGGTTACTTAATCCAATCAGCAAGCAGGAGTAGGAACGGTCCTACTCCGGATCTTCGAGCCGGAGCGTCAGTAGCCCGCCAGGCAATCTGCAGCACTGTATCTGGCTGGGTTTGCTCTAATCTGCAAAGTCAAAAGTCGTAAGTTAAACATTTTTGTATCAGCTCGTTGAAGTTGTATGATAGTCTTTTACAGAAATCAATTAAAAGATTTAATTCAGAATGCATTGTCTGTAGATTACTTAAATATATACCAGTCCGACCTCTCCTTAGCTATCAACCACACAACATACATATACATAACAATCAAAAAAATGTTAATCAAATCAAATGTCAACGATTGTGAACTTTATCTCGTCCATTGTTCAAACTGTATCAGATAAGTGAAGGTTTTTCAACAAAGCCTTGCTCGTGAGAAGATTATTGTATGTGACATAACGTTCATAATACTGTAATAGGTAATTAAGGCGTGATTATAATTTAGTGCAAGGTTCAAACAAGGTCATGTACGAATGTCATCTTGAGCAATCGTATTGTTTGGTGTGCCCAGTGACAGACGTAGTGCTTTATTTGAATTTTTGTGGGTGGTTGAGGTTTTGATGTAGTTATAGGTGTGCTGTTGGTTCTTGAAAAACAAGATATTGTGTAGAAATTATTCATTTAGGAAGTAGTTTAGAGAATGCATAAACCTTTCCGATAGTTGGGAATTTCTAATCTGCTTTTAAAAAAAACTGTGTTTTCAATTTGGCTTTGGTTTTGGATAGAGCTCTCAAGCTGTATTTCTGATAAGCTGAATAAAAACACAGTCATATATTTGTAAATTCCTTAGACACTGTCTCCAGTAAATATCACCACAAATTCTCAACACGTATCTAGGTTTAAAGAATTTTATTCTCATAAGAACAATACATATACATAGTTCACTTAAAATGAGATACAAAATAATTACTTATAAATAAGTTAGTACATTTTTACATCAGGCGCGGGTTGCGGAAGCTATACAAATAAATTTCAAAGTTATTTATACTTTTTATAAATATATTTTTTTAGTTTTAGTTTAAACGTGTTAATACATTTACTATCCTTTATGTCATTTGGTAGGTCGTTATACAGCTGTGCTCCTTCGAACAATATGGTTTTTTCACCGTAGTTAGTCCGAGCTTGTCGTCGTTGTAATTTATTTTTGTTTCTTAGGTTGTGCGATATGTGTTTATTGTGAAACTGTAACTTTGATTGGATGCTATTTGAGATGATTTTTTTAATAAGAATGCAGGTACCGTATGTATATAGTTGTGTGAGATTTAATAGTTTAGTTTTTTCATATATTGTTCTAGTTGAAGTGAGGTAGTTATAATGGTATAAAGTTTTAATAATTTTGTTCTGGGTTCTTTGCAACGGCATGAGGGTAGTTTTCGCGGCATCTACCAAGTTATAATCGTTTCCAAATAATGTTCTACAATTAAAAAGATAAACAAGTTATTATTCAAAGGTTATGCTTTTAATATATCTTATTAAGTATGTATAACATTACCACATATAAAACCATAATTAAAGAAAGCGATAACATGAGATATCACTATTATAAAATATTGTTATTAATACAAAAATATCTAATTGTAGTCGTGGTTCTTGTGGTGGGTTTCCATGGTGTCCAATCTAACGTCACGTCACTCACGTCACAACGCCAAGCCTCGACATACGGTACAAAGGAACTGAAACAAATTAACGATGCACACTTACAAACCTTAGGTAATGGGAAAAAGCGAGATATGGTTGCAGAATCTGATACGTCGATAAATGATATGTTGAATATAACAAATTTCGTGTCGTTTGACAATGGACACACGTAAGACGCACATGAATCCAGCCTATCCTCTGCCTAATGCGTTCAATTGAGCGGTTCAATTAGCGCCGGTGTCGATACACGTCCGTGCTCTCGGCTCTCGGCCCTCGGCTTTACACCAGAACCCCGCTGTGAACATTTTTTCATCATAATTACTGTTGGTTTGTCCTCTCTCCTGAGATGGTGGATAATCCTTGAATATGTGGAAGTTTCGGCTTGTCTAATTAGGCTTATTATGTCTTTGTGATTGATATCTCTAGTACTTGTTGATTTTGAACTGTTGATGGGAAATAAGATTAAGTTAGATGATCTAGTACTAGTGATTGATGAATATAAAGGTTTGAGTCGATCTATAATTATAAAAGATGTTATTGAAATTTTCACTTAAAATTATACGTAATGAACTAGCTATTTAGGAATAAGTGCTTTATCTATATGACTGAAATAACCAATAAAGGAATAATAGCATAAATCTATAAGTTTGGAATTTTGTCTACGAAAAACTAATTTAGGATTTAATCAACTCAATAGTCTTTATACTAAACTAGACAGCTAAGAACTTAACCATTTACTAAGATAAATCAACAATTCCCACGTAAACTAAATGAAACGAATAATTTCACACACGTCCCATACTCTCATTATGTACCTCGAGCCGAATGTTATCAAAACAATTCGAAACCCAATGTCAAGTGTGAGGCCATCAAATTGATTACAACCATTAGCGATCGTGTCGAAACATGAACGTTATAAAACCAAAATATATACGTACATTTGAAAAATATTGTGTTGACAACATCCATGGGAATCAAACCACTTTAATTTTACACCTGACTAAATATAAAACCATCTTTATTCCAAGGGGATAAGGGTTAGTGTTTGAAGTTTTGGGTGTAAAGTTATCCTGGTGTTTGTTTACGAAATCAGTCTGGATTAATCGATGGACACAAGGATTGGAAGGCGGACAAATTAGATACAGAAAATTGGTCTCGAATCAGTTTCGGATTGTTTTTCGTTTCTCGTTTGTGTGTGGTTTTGATTTGTGACTCGATTTTTGTGAGCAATTTAGTTCAGGTTGTGTGTGGGTTGAGTGATCGGATGGTGAAAAAATCTCCTCCTTTTTTGAAGTCGGTTAAAAATACATTGTATGAATATGGACTAGGCTTATTTGCTTTTTGAACTACATGGATGGAATGGAATAAAATGGTAGAAAAAGTATTAACCGCCGTATTCAGAGTCACTTAATGGTTATTTAACATAGTCATTAACAATGGTTTTATATACAAAATTGTTACTAAGGAATAGTTTTTAAGTAATCATTAAATGTTTCTGAGTAAGGTAAGGTAAGGGCTTTGTGCGTAGAGGGCTTAGGTATCCTCAAATTGCGACCAGCCATTGAGGAACGGACAGCCATTGCGATGTTTTCGGTGATGTAACGTCAATCTCCAAACCTGTAGAAGTGTTTTACCACTTATATTTTTTATATTACACAACTTTTCTCTCGATACCTACTGCGAGATGTCACACAGAGTGACATAACGCCACTGCTCACCCATCAACTGTTCAAACTCACTTAATAACAATAAGTTAACCAATTTATTATAACTTTCAACAACAATTTAAACATAACAACGGAAAGTGACCAGTAATATCGTTTATAAAACATCTTAAACAACAATCACGTGACATTTATACCATATAATATAAGTATAAACAACTTATAAATTATAAAAATATATTGGTAAAACGCACATCAACATACTCCATTCTGATTTTCGACTTTATTACGAAAGCATTAAGGTTGAAATTCAATTACAGATGTTTCGTAGTTAGGATATGTTGATCTGCTGTTGCCTGTGTTATGGTCAAAACAATACTATGACCACACTGAATGCTATGGTGGTAGATATCCCATAAACTATTCATATTAAACCCATTACTCGTATATTAACATCTTATTGTAAAACTAATGGAGATTAGTATCGATTATTATCTTCGAATCGAGTTTAGATATCGATTCAAATGATTTGTATACAGGATAGATAAAAAGGTGATTTTAAAAATTAATGTTTAATTGGCGAAAGACCCGTTATACATATGTGTTAGACCCTAATGTTAAATAAATAGATTGGTATTTCTTGGTTTTTCATAAATTCACAGTTGGAGCACAAACACACACACTCAAAAAAAGAACATTTATTTGACTGAACGTCAAAGCAAGGTGAAAAGTTGGTGGAAATTATTATATTGAGAAAGAAAGGTATATTACCTAGGTATATGTAACATATACAATATACAATTATACATATAGGACAGAATGTAAAAAAATTACAATATCAAATAGAACTAAAAGTCTAATGAAAAGTTAATAGTGTATCTCGCTATAGACTGTCCCAAAAGCGTTCAGAGAAAAATAGGCGTAACGAATGATTTGATGTGTGGGAAACCTATTTCACAATTTTATTGAATTGGATGAAAGTATTTTTCTAATCTCAATAGCATTTTAAACCACTGTGACACAAATTGAACTACAAAATTAATTCAGTAGCAATCACTAACGAAGTTAATTCTAAATTATTGTCCGAAATTTCACATTGAACATCGAAATTGAATCGAGAACTCAAGAGTATCGATGCTATATCGATTCTATCGAATACAAATCGGTGTTTAAGGGTACACTAGTGAAATGGCTCTCAAATTACAATGGGTATCACAATTTGTTTTATGAAATATGTCCGGCTTGGCCTCGGTTACATGGAAGAGGCGTTCAACATAAAAATGTATTGAATTGGTATGTACCGAAGGACCATATTGTACAAAATATGGCAGACAATTCGAATTCTGACAGAAAGTAAGACTATTATCAGGATGGGTTAAAAAATAAAATGTTTAGTCTTATTTGATGTTTTCTTACACACTTCTACAAAAAAATCTAGAAATTAACAGCAATGAAACAAATATTAATTTAAAGTTTACTTTACTTTACATTGTTTTTCCTTATACGTTGTACGTTAAGTATTACTTTTTATTTACATTTGTTACTTCGTTCACATAATTATATTTGTTTGTGGTCCTTCTGTACGAAACTTTGTGTTGTAAAGTAAGTAAGTACACTTGGTATGATATCGTTTCGATCATTCGATACTGTGAGCGTGATTTTATTAATAAATGGTAATAAAATAAATATGTATGTAGCCATTGAACATTTAGTATGCTGACGAAAATATTATGTTGGAACTCCGTGAAGGAAACTCCTGAAGTACTAAAAGTAACAGTATAGCGTTTAATTTCAATCATTGTTGTGTGATGTTTAGAATGGATTTAATTCCACCATATTACAGTTAGATTAATAAATTAATTATTAAATTATCTTGGAGGAAAAATAATGTTCAGCTGTTTCAATTCAAGTGTTTAAGATCCAAATAAGCTTTGCTAAACCGGTACAGGCTTATTAGTCAAGATTAACTACCAATTTTGCATAGCAGACAAAACCGAATATTTGTATGAATCTTAATCTGTCTTAGATCGATGACTTGGATCAAGTATCACATATATGGAAGTAAAAGAAAATGAGCTTTGTCAAGCTTTAGTTTCGCAATGTACTCGCACAACGAAAGTTCCACAAATCAAGTTCCAAAGTTGCGAACCTACATGACCTGACTGGTATAAGGCCATAAATCTTATCAAACCTTTTTAAAAATAATAAAGTATCAACTATAAATCAAAAATAATGCCAAAAACGTATAGAGAAAGTTGGATTTTAGTACTCTGCCCTCCATTTCCGAGTTTGAGTGCCAAAGACAGTTTTGTCACCATATTAGAGCCTTACGTACCTTATTGCTTTCTTTATTCACACCTATATTTTATTTATTATTTCATTTCATAAAGCTGACATCGATACACCCACACATAACACGTTTATTGTCTTAACAGTAAGATTCAAAATTGCATAAAAGTATTCTTTTCACACCAAAAGAACATTATATATTGATTTGTTAATCAATTTATGACATTTCTTTATGTCTATCCCAGATGTTTTATTGATCAGTGAAACCAAATATCAATCTATAGTTTTCGGAAATATTGTTCTTGTGATTAGATAAACAATATATTGTGATATGGTGTGAATCAAATTTATTGTAGAAAGTCGGTCCTACGAGCCTATAGTGTTTAATTCTCTTTTAAAAATCATCTGTCCTTGTGACAAATGTCAGGCATTAAATTGAAATATATCAGTGACGATATCTGACTGATAGTGGATACAAGTGTTTTTAGAAATTAGATATATTTAGAAAGACCGTTGTTTTTATTATAATAGGCTCGATTTATTAATAATGGTGTACGTGGTCACGCTGGTTTAGAAATCGAAGGTCGAACACAATTAATATTGTACTTCAGTTAATAATATGTTTGTTTAAAATGCCTATACATGACAACTCACAATTTATTAGTCGTCGAATCGTGACAATAATCAGGAAAAGAAATTTTAACAAGAATTAGTTGTTTGACCTACACGCGTTTACCTTTTTGTTAATCAACACGAATATTTAATTATTACCCTTTAGTTAAACCTTTGCCAGTTAAAATTTGGCATACAGTTACCTTACAAAATGGTAATGTCATCGTGTTGTCATGAAAAAGACAGAAAGAAAAAGATACCACATTAGATATTTTTTTGTAAGTTTTAATGTAAGTGATGATTACGATGGAGCACGTCTGCCCATAAGCAACCTATTCAGAAATAGAAATGTATTATATTTTATTTTACGAAATGAAAATAAAAGCTAAAATTTCCTCTGAGCTTAAAGTCTAAAGCTCTATAAATTCGTCTACAATTAGGTCTGGTCCTCATGTAGGGACACAGCGATAGGTATCGTGATTTACGCGCACGCGCGCCGGCGCGATCTTATCGGCGCGCGCGCAACTAGTAGCGCCTTTTGGTAATGAGCTCTGCTGTGATCTATTTGCTGGGTGCTGCTACTGTACTTTTGTGCTTAATCGGCTTTGTGCTCCGAGTCAAGTATTGAGAGTGGAAATGTGGAAGCAATTTTGTTGGAGGTTTAAAGTTTTGTTTTAATATAAATCAGAGACGTCAGACTTCCTTTTAAATTATTTTTTTGAGTAGAAAGTCAACTAGTTTCAGGCCTGCTAGGGGCTCATATCACGTTACAGCAAAGAAACCCTGAAAATAAACACACAAAAATTATTATTATTCATCCAAACCATTCAATCCCTTTACGAGATGCCTTTTTTACTTATGACTAATTATTGTACTTAGGTGTTTGTGATTACTAATTGGTGACTAAACACATACAAAATAATTACATGCGTAAAGACAAGATAATCAATCACGCTCGTAAAAACTAAAATTAAAAAACAATAAACGAAATCCCAACAAAGAAGATCCTTATGTCTTCACATCCAATTCTGACTAATCTTCATAATTTAGTTTGTACTGATAGTACATGCGCTGCACATCAAGCTAAACAATACCAGTATAACTTGATCCTTTAATGTTTAAAAAGATCATACAAAACGAGACCAAGATAAACTGGTTTGTATAGCTTGATGTGAAAACAAAATGGCAGGTGTTAAAATTCAACTCGTATACTTTCGATTTCATTGTAAAGTCCTTTGTTAGCAGGGTGATTGTACGGCGTACGGCGTACAATGTAATGTCGTGTCATACAAACGACACCCGTAATCTAATACATCACTGGTTTGACACACTATAGTGTGGACTTGGCCTTCATTGTTCCTAGACCTTGTTTAGACTATGCAATTTGGATTGATGAATATTTTTTAAGTGACATAGGGTTTGTCATATGGGATTGTATTTGAATTAAAAATTAAAGTGTCTGGTTTTATTATTAAGGGTGGATTGTGTGAGTAAGCTTATTACTTATAGTTACTTATAATATGTTAGACATAACATAAAGCATTATGAAAATAGGTCATATTTTTTAAGGTAGGCAAATAATTCAATGATTTCTTCCACCTTGGGCGAGGTGAGAGGGAGTGTCAGACTCTTACTGACTAAAAACCACCCCATAATGCTCCTACCCATTGAGCCGGAACCCCGGTAAACCCGCTAGTTAGTCCGGATCAGAAAATAGGTCATATAAGGAATTACATTTGTCCAGTTGAAGAATATTTGAAATATACATAATTATAACTTCTTGTGGATCCACGAAAACAAATGCATGTCCAAATAAACAAACAAAACAAAATTGGACTAACAACCGCCATAATCAAACAAAGCGTGAAGATAATAGGTTGTAGGTACATTATGCTTCCAAAAAACTTGACCCCACTTAGTACACACGGTAGCACCACGTACGCACCAGACACTAATCAAACAATTTACTACAACCGACCAAATATGGCGGACAGCAACCAAGAGTAACCTTGACAGACCAGACCATGGGATTTGTCATCAACTCTTTCTTTGTCGAGGTCGGGAAAACAATAGCGTCGATCTGCCCATCCTGGCCTTTTAATGCTTAAAGCTAATTGGCATATTTGATGCACTTAATCCAACAATTCAACAAGCAAAAGACACCTCTAAATCCAAAGCAATGAGGCTCAATTTACATCGACCCGAACTTTGGTCCTTAGGTCCTAAGTAGCATTTAAGAAATTCAAATGTGGAATTTGGAGGTCGCGATTGTCTTAACAGTAGACAGTCAACAATATTGGATTTGTTCCAAAGAACGATGCACTCACAATGCATCTTTGTTACCACAAGGCCTATGCCTTTGCCTTGAAACGACGGTGTTTCCGATTTAAAAAATAGAATAGGCTTCTGTGTATTGTTTTATTGCGGTTTAATTGGCCGGCTAGTAATTGAAAAAGGAATTGATCGTGTTGGATGATACGCTTAATGATAGTTCAGGGATTTGCGGATTTAAAACTAACCGGTTCGTGCCTTAATTCTTTTTTGCTATACTGCTATAGTATACTTGTGACAAAGGCATATTATATTTGCATAAGCAATTGTCTTTGAATGTTAAGGAGGAAAATTGGCACATAGCCTAATCTATATCTTTTGTTATCAAAGTCAAGCTAAAGTCAAGACATGACATAAAGACAGACAGACATAAAGGCAGACACAAACTAAAAAACTGAAGCCATAATAAAGTATTTAGATAACAATGAGCCATACCCCACACCTAACAATATACAAAACAAACATAAATACAAAAGGACCACAATCGGTATCAAAAGACCATCTCATCACTTAACCTAAAAGGCACGCAGACCAAAAAACAGGTGGTCAAAAATGGAATTAATCGCAATAAAAGTCAGTGACAGGGTATAAATACGAAATGGTTGGTATCTGCATACGTCGTTAGCCGATCAATGCGGTGTAACAATAAGTAAAACGCTATCGCGCATCGCCGCCGCTCGCCTGTAAATCACGGGCTGCGCATACGATTATAGTGCGCAAACCCTCGATGTGCTGTTTTGTTTATTAAATTATTTAGGTTTTACGGTATGTTAGAGATTGCAATTTGGACTGTTTGATTGAATATTTCTCAAAACTAGGAATCAATGTTCAACCTCTTCATCGCAAAAAATATTTCTGTTTGTATAATTTTCACCTGATTGAGTAAAGACCCATGTTATGCTTATAGTGCGAAATATAAACTTATACCGTTCATCGTAAATACAATTGATATTGAAAATATCATGAAAATTTATGTTGAATGAATCTGTATTCATAGTTTAATTCTATTAAACATTTTCTTAATTTGTCAGCAAATAAAAAATCTATTTCTCGAGGTTATTACTATTTGTACAATAACAACAACATTTCCGATTAATTTGTTTATACGAACTAAGGTTATAAACTAGGAAACATATAATAAAATATGTAAATTGTATCATTACAATAATCATAAACATAAAACAATTAAATTTGATACCAGACGTATTGGAGTGATCAATCGATTCTATTACCAATATTTTTCAATCGATACTAAAACGATTTTATAAGAAAGCGATATCGATTGTAAAAGATACATCTGTTTCGAATCGAATCGATAGATTTGGAACGGCCCAATTGTTTTTTCTCGAGCGATCATAAAGTGTGTAGACTGACTCCATTTAGAAAAGTGTTAAATTTTGTATAGCGATTTAAAATAATGTTAGTAGAAATTCTAATGGGTTCGATTGTCTGAGAATTCGTAACATTGGGAGCGAATATATACTGCGTATGAAAAACGCGACGTTTAATACATAGTTTTCTGATTTTTGACTTTGTACTCAAGGACCAAAATCGCATATAATATTTTTTAATGCATGAATTTCATTTCATGTTGTATTAAAGTACTTTAAATTTGTTACAGAGTAATTAGGTAGATTGGTGTAAATCCTACTTAAAGAGTTGTTTGGGAGCCCTACTTTCAACAGTAGATTATTAAGGGCTGATATAATCATGATAGTGATATTGAAGAAGATCTGTCTTCTGGCTTTTTTAGCACTTTGAACGCTACAGAATTTGAATCGAGTGCGTAACTAGGAAAGATAACTTTTATATTTTATTGTTTGTAACTAAATAACAGCTTCTCATTGAGATGTTATATTCGATCAGCTCGTTATACAAAACTGTTATTGATAGGAAGTCTGCAAAACTGTTTCCTAAACCGTTTGCGTTATAAACAATCGATTTTATTGTTTTATTGAGCCGATCTCGTTTCATATGTTCGCGTGGGTTACTTTATATTTATTGTTACAATTCGTTATTAAACTTATAAATATGGATATTAATATACACAAGGAAGAACTGGCATGAAAGTTAAAAGAATAGGCATAGGCACCAAATTTGGCAAAGAAATACAAAAAATATACACTAAAGTAAAGGAGAATATTAATCACCTATTTTTGGTACATTAAATTAGAATTATTAATCACCTATTTTTTACCTATTAAAACGTCAAAAATATTATATCACATAACAGCAATACAAAAAAACCATTCGCACTAATACTTTCCACGACACCACAGCACAAGTAAATAAATAAATATTATCCAATAAAACAAAAGCCACACTATAATTTAGTGATGCGCTTGCACGCGATCCCGGGACGATACGGGCCGACATCGCACGGGACGTGTCCACTCGTTCAGATCTCCCCACTAAGCAAATCACCACTAGGACTCCTAATTGATTTTATCTACGCATACTAAGTTGGAAAAAAACATGGAGTCTATGTCCTTGTTATCTAGTTAGAGTTAATACTTCTAGATAAGCTACGGCTTTAAGATCGAGAAAAGAAATATAAATAAGATTGTGTTTGACGACGTTTTAATAAAATATGGCAGGCGCTGTTAAATTGTTGTGTTTGGATATTTTTATGCATTATTTATTGTTAGTAGTAGAATTTGAGAAAGTGATTGTTGAATGATGAGTTCAGTTTAAGAATTATGATAAACATATCTTTGAAAATATATTTATAATGGAAATCATACCATATCGATTATGGAACTTGATATAAACATCTTTTAACACACACTAGTTACAATGTCAGTCAGAGACATGTAATGTTAAAATCATACAAATTCATATAATAGAACAAGAGCCACAAATATCGAAAAATACTGAACAAACCACACTAAACCACAATACGAGTAACACGCAGCGCTTAACCGCGAAACCTCTTATCAAACCTCCCGGGAACGTATCTTAGAAACGTCTCAAATATCGATTAATATCGAGAAAATCAAAAATATAAATTACATCGAGTCAACGTATCGAGAGATCAGGTCGAAAAATCCGAGTTACGACCAGAGTATCGAGCATTCGAATGGTATGTATAAATATTATATAGCAGGGACAAATACCGCGCGTCGATATCGTAAATCTTTGACATTTTTGTGGTGTAAAAGAAGAATTAGTAATAAAATGTGGCGTGCATATGATTTAGAATGTTAGTATGTTTATATGACTTAAGGCTTGGACGCTACTTTTAAAAATAAGATTTTTTCTAGATTTTTTAGATTTAATGTTAATTCTAAAACATTATTGTTTTGAGGATCAAAGGACCAAATAGCGTGTAAGAATAAATCAAAGAGGAAAGAATTTCTGTTGTATTGTTAACCGACTTAATTTTATAATGTCATACATTTATTTATTTTGCAACAATGTAATATTGTTTAGTTTAAGTTATTATGGAATGGCTGACATTTTTGCCGGCGATAGCTTTGATGTGAAGTATTAATTTTTGCTTCAGGTGAACCCCATAATTGGAGCATTCATTAACATAAAAGCACATTTATAGAAAACAAGGAAAAAATTACATGTATTTCGAAACCATTAACAGGCTGTTACATAAACGGTATCGGCGAATCGGCGAGAAATAGTGCGGTACAACTTACGTTGTTAACCCTAGGTCGGGCGCAGCACTAAATTTATATTTAGTGATGTCAGCCGACCGATACGCAATCCCGCGCTACCGTGCCCCGGCGAGATCCCGCGATAACCATCACGGGACTTCGATAATTTGTTGACGATCGGGAATTAATTTTATGTGTTTATTTTTTAATGAGTAGTGACGCGACACCCGGGGCTGCTGATTTGTAGTCACTTGTAATGTTATGAATGTGCAGCTTTTTATTTATGCTAACAGTGCTGTTGAGTTGGTAATTGCGATTGGATATATTGATAATATTATAGGAGCTAGTTTATTGGTCATTTGGCGAATAGCTTCAGACTTTAGAGGTGTGAATGTGTGAAGATTTTTGAGACTGATATAGAGAAAATTATGCTTATTACTGCTTAGTTTATATACAACTTAGTTTTTGACTTTGTTTTAATTGCTTATTTTAGTGTTTGACTTTAGTTAACTTATTTTCCTTCCTAATATAAGTAAAACGCACAAAAAATATTTTCATGCCTTGCACTCGGAAATCAAGATAACAGCTCAGCAAAAAATACCCTAACCAAGTTTAATATAATTTCCCAAGCTAAAACATTAGTATTTTTTAATTAACACACAAGTATCACTTTAAGAAAATATTACAATTTATACCCCACGTTTCTTTACCAGTGTGATTTGTGTAGGGCGTCCGACACCTGACCTTAGGGTTCCATAAGGAAACCGGGATTTATACGGCAGTGATACAAACATAACACATGTACTACCCACACAGGTGTAACTGCTATCTTCACTAGTTAAATGTCCTGAATTGGCCTGACCTATGTTTCCAACACCAAATTAATATTAGCCCATTATTAATGCAATAAGCAAAGGTTTAGTACCTAAGAGCTAGAAGTTCATAGGGTTATATTAATATTGCAATAAGGTTAATATAAATGTGAATTATTTAATTTATTTATTGATAAAATAAAATAAAATATTCAAATGATCGTGCTGCAGTCACATTTTTAATTTGGTCATTACAATAAAGTACTGTAAGTATGTATGCTAAAAACCACGGGTATGTTTGTCCGTGCACCTGTGCTGATTAACGGGATGGCTCTCGAACGATGCTGGAGCATTAAACAATGCGATATCGTAGAATTATAGCACCGTTGTGGTTAGCGACGACACATCATGTAGGATGGTCGTATGCAGAAAATGTACAGGGTACGAGTACTCCTCCATTTCGTAAATCATGCATAAATATCCTAATGAGATGTGCTGAAGATAAATTTTATCTTTCTAGTATTCTTTTGAATATTATCATTGGTTATATCCTTATATTATTGGTTGGTGCAGTAGTTGGGCAGCTGGCTACTGCAGTATATGCCACTGGTTTGATTTCAGAACTTGGAACAACTTTGTGACACACAATACCTACAGGAGAAAACCCTACTACGAAAGGTTTAAAAGTTCTAACATTATGCATATTAACATTATACAATTTCAAGGAGCTTGTTTGTGCTATTTTCATCGTTAATTTTGGGTATTTAAAAAGAGATGTTTGTTAAAAAATGTAATTATGATGATGATTGAAAATTATGTGGTGGCAGAACTAGAATTTTAACAGTAACATAAAAATAACTTAAACATATTCTAACTGTAGTTTAATATCTATTGTCATAGAACATAACTTATATACAATCGCATATAAATACAACAAAAGCATATAACAGACCATACCTATTCTTTACAGTTACACCAAATGCAACCCAAAGCAGACACATATAAGTCACATATTAGAAAAAAATATACTTTTTAACTTCTCACCTGTTCCCACAACACACAAAAGCAATAAGTATATTTTACTTGGCTCATTGCAGCAGCATATCATCACGCTAAATAAAACGGAGCGGAGCGGACCACCCGGGTCGCGACACGCGCGTTAACCGCCCGATTTACGAGCGCATCGCCCCACGTCTGCGCACGCGCTACTCTTAGATAACCTGCGACGCATAAATGTGAACTGAACTTGGGCTGGGAACTGGGCTTTGGAAAAATTGTTGTGTGCTTTGTGCTTGTTGTTTTACCTTATCATATGGTAAGGTTACCTTATAAGGTACGGTACCTTTACACTTTTTTTGCCAAAAATCTGCCACCTTTTCCATGGCGATATATATCTGAGACCTAGCTACTGAACTTTATCTGCTAATATTTACCTTGGGCTCTGTAATGTAATTATTCAAAAGATAACATGAGAAGAGTAAAAACTATTCTTCCTATAAATTAACATAAGTATCTACTTATGTCATAGATAAAATTACATAAAAATATGTTTTACAAAAAAAAAAAAAACTGCTAGTATCGTATAACAATAATCGGTAAGCTCACTTCAAAGGCCAAGAATATTGAATTAAATCGAAACATCGTACCAGTAGTAAACTATATTAGAAGGTCATTCAGGGTCGAAATAAGTAAAAAAGTGATCGTAAACGCCCGATTAGATTTACAGCTTCCTAAAACGAATCCTTGCTACAATTGATTTTAGAATCACACTCATTGTCCAGTGGCGCCGTCCTCAAAAACTTTATGACTAAACAAATAAAACGTGTAACGAACTAAAAAATGGGTTCAAGAGGCTATCGTAAATAAAATGTCCGCTCATCAATGTCTGGGAGTCACTCTAAATCGCTGTTCGAACAATAAAACTTGATTCATACGAATCCAAATCATAAATAAACTGGACACTTTTAATACGGACCTATTTTGAACTATTACTGCGACGTAAAGTTTAAAAATAAGAATTAAGTTCCGAACGGAATTCGGGTCGTAAAATCGTTGAAGTGTTGTATAAAGTGACAAGTGTATGGTGACCACGATAGCTTCCTTATTCGGAAGACTTACATAGACATACACAGAACAATTTTGCGAAATTTTACACAAATAATAGGAATGACAGATCGTTAGTTACAATAATGACCACACTGTTACTTTATTGCAGACGTGAATGTTTAGCTTGATTTTAGTCCGTCGATTCCGGCAAAGAGTTAACCATTAAATATTATTTCAGAATGTATATGGCTCTTGAAACTAAAAAAGTCATCTCTTATAACTTTTGTCAAGAAGGTTTATTGTGTCTTAGAATGAAGCTCATAAAACATTGTTAAAAAGATTTACCACTACACTCTCAATGTTAAGAAAACTGCCAAATCAGTAAGACAAAACTGTACATTAGCAACAAGAATCAATCACATTCCTCCACACCAACGAACAAACGGATCATTCCTCTTCCAAAGCTATACATTAACATTAATTCTACTTATTTGGTCGACTTTTGTATGGTCTTATTTGAAGTGCAACTAACGGGAATGGGAGACAATCCTGGAAAATTTCTAAATATGGTGTTACGACAATTGAAAGCTTGGAGCTCAATCAATAAATTGTCTAGTATTGTCTATTTGATTCATTGCAACGGATCCTGAGTTTATAAGTCACATAAAACGTGTGTGGCCCATTTGAATTTACTGGTTATAATTACCGACTTCCATAATGGTGATAAACTACACCCTGATTAGTGAATGTCGAAGTTAAATGGTGATTCATGATTGGGAAACTATTTTATGTTTGTTAAGTTCCATTTTTTGGGATATTTGGGTATTAGAGACGGTGGTATGATTGTTTTGTATTGTAATTGAAATTAGTGATGGTCTATAATTCTGTATCTTTGTTATTTTTAAAACGACTAGAACTGATGATTTTTCTGTCCTTAATCATTTTTAAGTCAAATGTATAAGCCAGTAAACGAGCATACGGATCACCATTAGGTGATCTATATGCTAAGCAATCGCCGCCATCCATGGTCACCCGAAACACCAGAGGCTTTACAAGCACGTTGTCAGCCTTTTGGGGGTTGTTGGGGAATCGGAAATTAGGAATATTGGGAATATGGGTATTTGAGCCTCCGGTAACCTCACTCACACAACGAAACATAACGCAATTTTTTACGTCCGTCTTCTATGAGGTTGTGTGGGTTAAATAAATATGAACGATAAATAGAAAATCGGAACTGCAGTAAAATTTTGCTTAACTAAATAGGGGATTTTTATTCAATGCGAACAATTAAGTTTTTGTCAAACCGTTTAACCTACAATACAATACCAATACCAATCCATCAACATTACACTGATTTTAACAAATTGTCGTTTCACTAATCACATGATTGATCGCTGCTACCGTTTTTATTATAAACTTTTAGATCTTATCCCAAAGCCTTAAGGTTCAATTTCGTATGTTTTATGTGCTGGAACCAATCTTCGTGACATAACTATGATGGATATGGGTCTCGGTATAAAATTGTATGGTGGCCCTGTTTATGGGATGATAATTTGATGGGAGGTGATAATAATATGCAGTTAAAATGAAAAAGAAATAAGTATGAAATGATATTGATTTTTAATAAAATATAAAATAGATACACAGATACACGGGGGTTGAATATTCTATTAAGAAATAAATACTAATTTCTGCCAGTGGCTTCCCCCACGTTTATGTGGGCATAATAAAGTATCCTATCACCCAAGTCAGTTTATACTCTGTTTGTATACCAAATTTCATCAAAATCCGTTCAGTAGTTTCAACGTCATTGACGGACAAACATGCAAACAAACCAACTTTCACATTTTTAATATTAGTGTGATAGCTTTAAGAAAAGAGCGAGCTTCTTCTTCAGCACAGTGCTGGTCTCTTGCCATTAGGTGATCCATCTGCTTGCTTAGTCCATATCCTATAATGGTTTTTCCATTACGGGTAGGATTTGCTGAGGTACAACTCTGAAATAGAAAAACAGTATTATTGTATTATAAGTAATATCCATGTAGGAGCGAGCATCTAAGAAAATGATCTTATTGTAAAATTCAAATTAAAAAATTTATATAGCATAAGTCATTATGTCACCTAAATCCATCAATACTACAACTTAACATTTCTTTTGAAACCCTAGAAGAAAAAAAACCTTACACACAAACGAGTAAAAACGCAGAAAAACCCATACATACAGACAACAATACATATCTTTAAGACGTAACATAAATAATCGGGCTCACCATCCATCTCGTAATATTATTCAAATGTAACCAAATCAATTCGTGGCGGCGCCAGCAACCACAACGTTTATAAAAAAAATATCTTTTCCTATACGTTTGTGTGAAATTTTATGTCAATTTGTCGAATGCCATTGCGTGCGACGTTTATGAATATTCAACTCACTCCGTTTGTTCAAAGCAAACGGACCTTTGAGTAACTTCGTAAAGATCGCGTAGGTGTGCGCTTACGTACGTTTTTAACCAATTACGGAGAAGTGGGATTATGAGTTTATGGCTCAAGTGTTAGTTCGGTTTGGTTGGAGATTCATAAATCTGTTAATGTGAGTTTGTGTTCGGTGTATTTGTTACACGGTAGCTGTGAGAGAGTTGTGTTATTTTTTTATTGGCAAATATCGATGAATTATGATTCAATTCCAGAGATGCAAATGGTTATCAAAATGATATGGCGTAGAGTTTAATGGATAGAGTTTCATGTCAACCATACTGACTACCAACATAAAGCAAACTCGTACTAAGGGTGCACTGTATCCTTAAACGAACAACACTTTAACGAGATTAAGATCTGATTGATTGGTTCATTCGAGCCAGGCAGCCACACCACCGAACCTAAAGCAACCTCGTACTAAACCCTCTAGTTGTCGTAATTTATGTTTTGGTAAAATCTTCTACTGGAACAACACCTATTTTGATCATCCTTGCCAGAATATTATGAGTACGATCTACGAGTATGTTGCAGAGGGCGATCTCATAATCATACGGGTACCAATCATTTCTGGAATTTTCCATATTCCACACAATATCTGACCCAGGAATCGTGTAAACAAGACCTTTGTCTGACAGCCACTCAAAAATGAGGCAATCTTTGCACAGAAAGTCGGTTAAAACCACAACGACAGTAACAAACCTATGTACCCAAACAAAAAATCTTAATACAAAACTAAGATAAGTAACTGTAGAACATTGTTTTCTTTTCTTATTTCTAACAAATACGTACTTTTGTGTCGTTTGTAGCTATGTGGCAAGCTGTCGTGACCTATTGACGTTTGAAACTCCGTTAACATGCAAACTGGATGTAAATCAGTCTACGTTCATTTAACTGTCGGAGAGAAAATATTTTCCTGACATTATTTGTATACCGAGACACGTGGTCAGAGGTCACCGCTTTTAGGTGACTTTGATGTTACATATTTAGTTATGCAGCTAGAAAAATAAAACTCAAACGAAACTCATCTCTATAACCTTGATAATAAAGTCTTGTAACTTATATTTCAGTGGTATGTGTATGCTGGTTTCCATGATGGGAAAAATCACAACTTCGATGTGTATTGTTCAATCGGTCCCATTTTATCTGTTTAACATACATTTACACACATAAATAATGTTCGTATTTTACTTGAGAAGCTCACAAAATATCGATTTTCGATATCAGTGAATAAGTTTTGTTTTTTATTCGTTTGAGAGATAGTTGTCGACAGTTTGTAGAAGGAAACTGTGTAGTGATGTTCTTTATTCTGTAGATAATACATATTAGGGTACAATTTATCTGAGCTACAGGTTGATAAGAGAAGATCTCAAGAATTTTCTTTGATTTTGTTGTGCTTAGGACACTGAGGTTAAATGAAAACGGTTTGAAATCACAAAAATCTCTGGTTTAAGATTTTATCACTTTGATTGATTTTTAAAACGCACTGTCATAATTTATTTATTAATTTTTAATTTGGTGTGTTTAAAGTATTTTGCATAAGTATTTATTTTCAACGGTTATGCAAATTGTATTTTCCACTACCGAACCTTCCTTAAAGGCTAAGCAGTAAGCAGTGCCCGTCAAATACTTAAATATATCTCCAAAAGGCAAAAACATTATCGAGCGCATATTGCACTCCTGCGCATTGTATGCAAAGTGCAGGACGTGTTCATTTAGAGAAAAAAAAAGTCTTACGGAATCGCGTCTCTCGCATTCTATTTTATATTATCTCAAAAACATAACACGAGCCTGAGACAAAATGTCGCTGCGTTTTTTTGTCGCGCGACAAAAATACGGGTGCCAAAGTCACGGTTTACGTGTAAGTTTTTTGTTGCGCTTTTCTTTTTTTCGATGTTGAATATAGGGTGTTTGGAATAATATAATCGGATGATTCTGTGGTTTTAGTTGTGTTCTGTTTTATAGAATTTTGTGTTACGATTATATTTTGAAGTTGTGTTTCTTTTGATGTCTTGTTTTGTCATGTGACTTTAGCTATGGAATAGGCAGTCAAGTTGTAGCTCATCAGAGGTTTATTACATACTTCAGTACCAGTTAAAGGCACTGTACCCTTAGTACGAGTTTGCTTTACGTTGAACGAAAACGAAACGAGAGCGCATTAACTCTCTGATTAGCGTGCGCAAATGAACCAACCAATCAGGTCGGCTCTCTTTTCGATCTCGTTCGACATAAAACTAACTCGTACTAAGTCCTCAGTAATTAATAAATTAACCTCTAACCTTTAATCTAACCTAAATTTCCTAAAAAAAAAAAATAAAGTTACAGGTCAAGTTATTCAAATTTGACTCCAACAAATCTTGTAAAGAAGACACTAATAAAATTCATTAACCTCACACTACACAACGAAGCCCAAAATGGCGGTAAGGCGTGGTCCCAACAACAACAATAACTAACAGTTTTATCGCAGTTTGGCAAATCAAGCGTAATTTATTACTACTTAACTACACAGTTTAAATAAATTCACAATAAATAAAGTCTCGTATTATAGTTTTAGTTTACAGTTAACTTTATAAGGACTAAGGGCGTGACAATAGAGGAATTCGCATTAATGTCAATATAGAATTAAAAGAAAATACATAGATGTGTAAATGTAGGACAATGCCCAAATAAATATTTAAATCGGTTTTTAAGTTGTTTTGATTGATGTTTTTTTTATTGGGGGGTAAATGATCTGACAGGTCTTCTGATGGTAAGCGACCAGTGCTGCCCGTGGACACCCGCAACACCAGAGGAGTCACAGGTACAAGAAAGTCGATTTGGTTAAAAGTGAACTGTAAAGGTTTTGTTTGATGAAATCGAAAAACCGAATACTTTGACTTTTAGGAGAGTTTAAGGAGTTTTCATGTAATAATTAATTTCTGAAATGAAGACTACAACTGTAATTTTCTGACTTAATGCTAAAAGGTGGTAAAGTATATATGACAGTCACTATCTTTGAAGTATGTGAGAGTTAAAATTGTTGAATATAGTTGAGTTATATGTCATTATCCACTACTATTGAACTTTAAAGATATCGCTACTATAAAACATTGGTTGAATCAAATTAAAAAACCTATGTGACCTTTTATTTTGTTTTGTGGCCACTAGAACTCCAATTTCCCATACATGTAGCCTGTCTTACAGCGGATGTACCCTCTATATGAGATCTACAAACTCCAGCCTATAGCTCGTATTTGCAACAAAATAACCGCCCACTTACCATCAGTCAGTTTATGAGGTCATCCCACATAGATCGATGACACTTTTACGATAATACCCGGGCGTTTCCGGCAGATATATATGGAGCAGACGAGCGGACGATCTTGTGATATGTCACCTCTTTGTGTACAGGGGACTAGGGTATTTGGTGACTCTATATGTATAAAGGTTTGTGTTACGAAATAACTTAATTATGATTGCTTCTTCTGGAAAGAAATAAGTAAGGAGAGAAGTAAAAACTTTTCCTAGTACCTAATTTAATTATATTAATCATCAACAGCCTATAAGTGGCCACTTGTACCAAAGGCCCCTTTTCTTTTGCACGTAGAAGGTTTGAGTATTAATCACCACGTTTGCTCATTACGGGTCGGTGATTTCAAACTTATAATTAGAAATTACAAGCCCCGGTGTTTTCATGATGTTTTCTTCACCGTTTGTAAGCTGTAGCTGTAAGCACCGATCTTAACTGATACTTCAGGAAACTTTATAAGGTCAAAATCTATCACTTCCATTAAAATTACCAAACACTACACTACCCGCTCGTCTGTACCCCGTCACCATTAAACTACTTTCTCAAGTGGCGCCATCTAGATTTACAAGAATTGAAACAACAGTATTTAGGTAGGAAATAAAACCCAGCCTATTGCTGTTTTAGTGCCTATACCGTTGTTGTAATGTTAAATTGTAATTTATATACGTTTTACCATGTGTTACAGTGCTATAAAATTGAAATAACAATTGTTTACTTAAAGACAGAGATGGTATCTTTGCATCCTTAGGTTGAATGTTGTTGAGACACGAAGCTTGATCACCTTCGTAGTTTAAAGTAGGATTTTCGAATTTTCGATTATTTATTTTTATTTTATGAAACTAATTGTCGTACTCAGAGACATTGAATGATCTTACTATTTAAACTATTCCTTAGTAACGATTTTGTTTCGAAAAAAAATGCTAAGGACTGAGTTAAGGAAACATTGAATGCTTCTGAGTGCGGCGGTAAGACTTGTAAGTAGACCTCATAGTTTTTAGTGGACATATCTTAAAGTGAACTTAGCAATGTCTTACTAACAGACTTTTACTCAACGGTAGGCCCCTTTTCCCTCTCTGAAGCTGCGGACTACCTAGCGAGTTACCGGGGCTCCGACTTGAAGAGCAGGAGTAGGAACGGGATGGTTTTTAGTCAGCAAGAGAGACATTCCCTCCTGCCTCACCTTAGACGGGAGATGTTGCTGGATGATTTTCCCTGCTCAAAAAAGGCTTCTTGTTGTGACTATGTTTGTAACTATGTTGTACACAGTTCTATTAGTATTACGATCAAACTTATTTATACGATCAAATTTATTACACAATACATAATCGCTTATTATCTACACAGGTTAAGTAATGATGATGTATTTCGCAGATAAAATATTGCAATATATTTTAATCCAAAGCCGAAACAATATCTCATGACCCATATAGCCTTTATCTTTAAAGTAACCGAAATAGATGAAGGAGTCCTACTGCAGCTTATTTCCGACCGATCGCATCAGGTGTAGGCGTGTGGCGTGCGAGGGGATTGTATCAAATGAATAGCCAGCATTAATCTTTATCTAGATCAGTTCTGGGGAATATCTATACCCAATGCTGTGGGGTGTGTCTGTATTTTGTAATGTCTGTTTCATTTATATAAAGGACTAACTGCTGCCCGCGATTTCGTCTGCGTAGAATAATGAGATTGTCGAAACTCATTTGGGTATTTGATATATTTTTCTAAAATAAAAGTAGCCTTAGTTACTTCTTAAGCACATCAGCTACCTGCCAATAAAAGTCCCGTTAAAATCAGTCCAGTAATTTCAGAAACAATCAGACATATCTACAGACAGGCAAAAAAATTTAATAAATATTATTTTGGTTATCGTACGACACATTGGAATGTGGCTAGATGATAAAATTAAGTAAGAGATAGTCGTTGATATTCGTTTAGGTCACCCTAAGACGGTAAGTCTCAAAGTTACTTCGAGTCTATAATTAACAAAGCTAGATATCGAGCCATATAATATTAGTTCAAACCTAAGCGAACCTTTCGTACATATAAAAAAATATTCCAGCGTATGTCAGTTCGTCTCCGCTCCGTCCACTTTACGGCCGCTGGGAATGTTACGACTATGTAAAATAACGTTTTACTGCGCATGCGTACCGTACTGAGGGTATGCGTGTACGCTGGCCATAGATTACGCGAGCCACAGAAGTGATGAGACGTATGAATATTGTTAGAAAGCGAGGTAATTCATATATCAATGTTGTTGGGATTGCTTGGGATATCTTGTTATATGATAAATTGTATTATGTACGAGTACATAAAAATATACAAGATTAGCTCTAGTATATTTATCATGGAACTGGTATCTATGTATCGGTGCTCAGGTAGTAATGATCATATAAATGTTGTCGATATTTTTAATAATAAGACTGTTAAAAGTTAGTATATATAAGTTGGAATAATTTCAACAATTGATGAATTTGGTTACCTCATCCAACTTCCATTGAAACTACTCCGCTTTTTGGCCGCCAAAAATAATTTGTTAACAGTTAGGCATAAAATGCTCCCATAACTGACCTCTCTGTATAATTTGCACTACTATTCTAAATATCATGAACAAGACGAGTGCAGTGCAACCTATGCAACCTCGTCTAAAGCAGTTTGAACTTGCGAATCGTAGCAAAAACTGTGCTGAGCTAGAGTGGTGTCCTTTGTGTCAGGATCCGAACAATGAAAGTTATAAAGTTCAGGAAATATTAGATCTTTCATACTGAGCCGTGTATTGAAATATTGCATTCCAACTTTGATGGGTTGAGCTAGACAATGCGCGGTGTAGTTGAAAGTAACTGCCGCTAGCAATTGTTTGTTAGGAAAATGCCTAATTTTTAATTTTATTTTACAGTGGCTAGCAATGTACAGTGTGTTTGAATTAGTGTTGAGTATTTACTAGAGTTAAGTTTTTTTCTGTGATTACCTAATAAATATTCATTACATGTCAGTTCAATACTGATTTATCTAATGTTGCCATAAAATACTTTTGCTTAGTTAGTTGAACGATCAGTACCTATTCCGCGTTCCAATCCCCAAGCTGGGTGAAATGTAATTAAAAGAAAATTATTTTTAATTATTTTTGCTTAAAACCAATCTCTATTTCCCGCTTCTTTCACAGCCCAACACCATTTCGCAAGGAATTGTTTTGGTCTGAATGCCTCATGAGACCAGCTTATGTTCATGTACTAATGAATTTAATTATAGTTCAGGAAATAGATGGCGGCCTTTACTACGGCGTTCACTACAATATTTTACTTCAAGTCTTTATGTTATACATACCTCTGCGACTTGTGAAGCCAGTAAGGAATAATTGTTGGTTACAAGAAACTAAGTAGAGTTAGTTACTTCTAATCTTAGAAAATATCTGCCTAATGCTTTCAGTGTTAATATGAATGCTTGTGTATATTAGTTTTTGTTTAATTTCAACTTATTAGGGATCGTAAAATTTGTGGGAGCTTGAATGTTTTTGGTGGAAATTAGTTTGAATCTAAGTTTGTGTTTGTTGTTTCAGAAGTAGAAGGTATGCCGGACAAAAAGAAAAATACCAGAAGTGTCCAAATTACTAGAAAAGAGGCAATTCTTTGAATTACCACCAGCTTGACAGTAGCCAATGTCTATACTCCATTGTATCGCTTACACAAGACGACACTTTTAGAACTGTTGAAATATGAACGCAGTCCCTATTGATTAAATATATGTTTTAGTGAACGCATCTTATTTTACAATTTATGACAGTCAATGTCACCTCTGTCTCTCTTGATTAAACCGTTCCCTGTTCAAACTACGCTCCGTCCTTTTATTTCAATATTCCTTAATCTATCTAGTCAATCCATAACCATCCGATAGTTTTCATTAGGTTATGGGCCCAGACGCCCGATTAGAATAGATTAGGGACAGTTTTATTGAAATTTTCAAAAATTTAAATTTTGTTGACATTGAAAAAACAAATTTTTTTTTCTTACGTCAAATTACGTGGTCGCGATTTTTCAGGATTTTTTCTTTCAGCAAAATACATATTGTTGATAAGTAATCATGACGTCAAATGGCAATATGATGAACATTGAAAAACTTAAAGGCCGCGAAAATTACAGTACTTGGAGTTTTGCTGTAAAAACATACTTGGAACACGAAGACCTTTGGAAATGCGTGGAACAGGATGACGAAACCGCCTTCAGCAAAAGCGACGACACAAAAGCTAGGACAAAAATTATATTATTGGTAGATCCTATAAATTATATCCACATACAGGAAGCAAGAACTTCTGAACAGGTATGGAATAATTTGCGCAAAGCTTTTGATGACTCCGGCTTGACCAGGAAGGTTGGTTTACTGCGGGAATTGATAACTACAGATTTAGAGAGCTGTGGAAGTGTAGAAAATTATATAAATAAGGTTATTACTTGTGCACACAAGCTCCGGAACATCGGATTTCAGGTAGACGATGAGTGGCTGGGTACGCTTCTCCTCGCAGGGCTACCAGAATCATACAAACCTATGATAATGGCGATGGAAAGCTCAGGTGTGACCATAAGTACAGATTTAGTTAAAACTAAGATTCTACAAGATGTCAAGAATGTAAATGACTCAGCGGCTTTTTATTCTAATTTCCACAAGAATAATGCAAAGGCTTACAAACCTTCAGGCAAAGGCCCCAGGTGTTATAAATGTAACAAGCATGGCCATATTGGTAAATTTTGTCGCTCAAATAAAGGCTCAAGTCAAAACAACAAACATGATGATAAGGGTGAAGGGACTTCTGGCTATGTGGCTGCTTTTCCGGCTTCTCCTGCACTGGATGCATGTTGTTGGTACCTTGACTCAGGAGCCGCGATGCATATGACTAATAATAAAAATTTGCTTTATGATTTTGAACCTGCTTCTATAAATAACATAACTGTAGCTGATAACAAACAGCTACCTGTAATGGGTTGTGGCAAGGTAAATATAAAAAGCTATGATTGTAAAAGCAACAGGTTGATTGGCAAATCTAAGGAGCTTATATTTGTTGGATATTGCCCAGAATCTAAAGGATATAGATTATATGATAAAAGAGAAGGAAAAATAGTTAGAAGCAGAGATGTTGTATTTTTAGAGGAAAACATTAAGAAGAACTTTACACTGATGCCGATTTCTAGTTCTACTAATAAAGAAGAAAATGAAAGTTTAAATGAAACTGTTAACAGTGAAGAAAGTTCACGTGAAAGTACAAGCACAGTGAAGGAAAATGATAGTTTACAAACCAGTGAAGATGAAGAGTATGTTCCTCGAGGTAACATCAACCTGAGTCCACCACTCTCCACCCGGAACCTAAGACCTAGAAAGAATGGGAAAATGCCTATCTACCTGTGTCAAAATGAAGCAAAGAATGGTATTTTACTGCATGATCCTCAGTCTGTAAAGGAAGCCTTAGAGAGTGAAAATGCACAAGAGTGGATAAATGCAATGGACTGTGAATTTAAATCATTAATAGAAAATAATACTTGGACTCTCTCTGACCTTCCACCTGGTAAGAAAGCCATTCCGTGCAAGTGGGTTTTCAAAACTAAATTGGATGCAGATGGAAACATAGCTAAATATAAAGCAAGACTAGTTATCAAGGGATATGAACAGATATATGGCACTGATTATAATCAAGTCTTCGCCCCTGTGGTACGTCTTACTTCTATCAGATATTTACTAGGAATGGCAGCTAAACATCAATTAGAGATTGAGCAACTGGATGCATTATCAGCATTCTTACAAGGGGATATAGATGTGGAGTTGTATATGACACAACCATCGCGCTATGAAAATGGAGAAAACAGAGTCTGTAAACTTAACAAAAGTATTTATGGTTTGAAACAGGCGAGTAGAACATGGAATCAAAAACTAGATGGTTATTTATGTGAAATTGGATTTAAGAAGTCACGTTTGGATCCATGTGTGTATTATATGCATAGTGAGGCGAGTATATTATACTTGGCACTATATGTTGATGATTTGTTGTTGTTTTACAATAATGTGGAACATGCTATGGATATTAAAAGGAAAATAGCACAAAAATTCAAAATGAAGGAATTAGGGAAAGCTAACTATTACATTGGTCTACGGATTAAATATGATGAAAAAGGAATATATATAGATCAAACAAAATACATAGAGAGTACATTGAAAAGATTTAACATGGAGGACTGCAAAGCCGTGGGAACTCCAATGGAAGCAGACATTAAGTTTTCTGTACCCTCGGATAATAATATATGTGATGGAATACCCTACCAAGAAGCAATTGGTTGTTTATTATATATCTCACAGGGTACACGTCCAGATATCTGCTATGCAGTAAACACACTCAGCAGGTACAATAAAACTCCAACATCAGAACACTGGATGGCTGTAAAGAGGATTTTACGGTATCTACAAGGAACTAAAAATCTTCAAATATTATATAAAAGTAATGTGAACCAGGAAATTACAGGTTATTGTGATTCTGACTGGGCATCATGTACTGAAGAAAGAAGGTCTTGCACGGGATATGTATTCATGTTTCAAGATGGTGCCATATCTTGGAATTCTAAAAGGCAACAAACTATTGCGTTATCGACAACTGAAGCTGAATATATGGGGATCTCAGCAGCTACTCAAGAAGCTATATGGCTGAGACAGTTACATATTGAGTTGTGGCCTGCAACCAAGGTCCCTACTATTACTTTGTTCTGTGATAATCAAAGTGCCATTAAACTTACAGGTAATTCTGCTTATCATGCTAGAAGCAAGCATATTGATGTGAGGCACCACTACATTCGTGACAAGGTCAAATGTGGTGACATCCGCATCGAGTACATTCCCACAACTTCGATGCTTGCTGACTGCCTGACCAAAGCCCTGGCGAAGCCTAAGCATCACCAGCTCCTGATTGGCATGGGCCTACGTTCAAGAGAGGATGTTGAAATATGAACGCAGTCCCTATTGATTAAATATATGTTTTAGTGAACGCATCTTATTTTACAATTTATGACAGTCAATGTCACCTCTGTCTCTCTTGATTAAACCGTTCCCTGTTCAAACTACGCTCCGTCCTTTTATTTCAATATTCCTTAATCTATCTAGTCAATCCATAACCATCCGATAGTTTTCATTAAGAACAAACAGTTGGGTCAGTCCAACTATTACGATCGAATGATTTCACATCTCGAAGACAATAGACACCATCGGCACGATGATCATGAAAGATCATTAAACAAAACCGAAGACAGGTCATTGAACCACAAGTGTCATTAATGATGAGTTCTCGCGGCCAACTAAAGCGGGGCGTTGGGCGAACCGTCACGCCTTTTAGCTGAACCAAACACGCTCCACAAACATGTTGGACAAATGTTTGTCCAACGGCCGGTACAAATTTCTGTGTCGGAACTATCGCCTTGTTGACGTTGTGGGAAAATCTTTGATGGATCGTACGTGTGGTGATATTGGGTCAGCTAGTGATGGGATTAGTGTGGTGTGAGCACAACACTGCTGGGTCACGGTGCTACACCGGAGATATGCGCGTTGGAAAACAATGGGATTGTTCGGTTTTGGCGGCGGAATTTGATATGAGTTTGAGATTCAAGTTGAGTTTAGAGTTGAAGAAGATGCTAATGGAAGAACTCTTTCTGATAAACCTAAAATTTTTGAAGAAAAGAATACAAATGACGATTTGCTTTCTAATTAAAAAAGCCAAACTGTATTGGTTTCATGACAGGAAAATGTGGAAACATTAGTCTTGTCAACCCTTGTTAACAATCTCGTTTGCTTAGATAAGAAGAAAGTGGTAATTTCCAAATCATCATCAAATCTGATTGAGATACCTATTTATCTCCATTAAAACAACACGGGGTCAATGGCAGGCATCAACCTATCGTACTCATTTTCACATCACGTCAGACAGTCGACAGTCGTCGAGACAGGCGCCACACAGCAAACCATTTCATTACAATCTTAATGGCATAATGGGAACTCAATACATTGCAATTAATTTCACTAACACGAAACCCTTCTTAGCGATCTACCATTCTAATTAAAACTTTGTCGTGAAGAATTAGAGTTGGTTTTTCTTAGTGCTGTGTGGTTTTCAAGATGGGTTTTTGAGAAGCCAGGGCAAATACACTACCGTGATACTTAATGCTGTGTCAACAGTCGTTGTTTATACTGAGCTACTGCCCCGTGCTCTTAATGTGCGCTACCTTAACAAAACGGATTGCTTTTTTGATGCTATTTGCTTTGGACGGTCAACTTTAGTTGGCAGATCTTTGTTTTTTACTCCGTTCAAGTTTGAGGTGACAATGTGATTACCATTTTTAAATATTACCGTCTTTATAAGAGTGACTGGTACAAATTTGACATTTCCATATTTTGGTCAGTGTATAGCGTAATCAGAATATTTATGTTTAACCTGGTTTTTAATTTCAGGTTTTATTGAATTAGGAATTATTAATTTGATCTCAACAGATCTCTAATTGCAAAGCGATAATGCTCAACAGTTTTATTAATTGTTAACAGTGAACATAAATAAATTCTTTTATCTAGGAATCAAACCACAATTACGTTCAAATTAATACAAATGAAATCGATACCTACGTTCATCGATTCCGAATGAGAATCGATAACTTTCGCCGAGGGCACGCTTTGATAGAGGCGAACAAATATCGACCGTGCCCAAATATAATGCAATAAATATAATTTATAATGTTTATACGAAGTTATCTCGAGCTACGATCGCGGAGACGCCCGACTTCGACCGATCGTCCAGCTACACACAGAGTAATGTGGGGTGATAGAGACAACGTGAGTTAAAGGATAAAATAATTCTATCATATTGGTTTGTTTTTGTTTGTGCTCTTTTAATAAGAATTGTATTTATTTAATTATTGTAGACATGATCGTCTCACTGCAGAGTAAAAGCCTACTTTCATTCTTCTCTGCGTGTAGCTCTTTGTGGCCAATCCTCGTAGAAGAGCTGAATAAATAAAGAAAAATTTGCAGTAATTTTCGTATGGATCATATTTGAATAGCTATAAATACTATTCTACTTTATTTAAAATGATAAAATATGCAAAGAACGGTAGTTAAAAATTAATAAACAATACTTAAAAATAAATATAAATACAAGTTATTATTATATTATCGACTTTAATTCGATTAAAAAGCCCATTCATCTTACGACTAACACTACTCTATGCAAACTATAAAAGAAATAAAATCGTTACGTGTTACATATGACCTGGGCAGACCGAGTCAGGTTGTACAAATATATCTTCAATCGTACTTAAAGAAATTCATAATTAAATAAACTAATTTATGGACAGGCTCGCCTCGCGACTCTGCCCAACTAAACTAATGCATATTTTTTGATAATTATTGCATCGTATTAAATTACACGATATCGATATATTAATAAAGTTTCCAATATAAAATCTGTCTGTTTGTGTGTTTATAATTATGAGTTTTGATTAGTATATAATTAGTGGGTATTAATTATTGTATGATTTTGGTAGGAACTTGTATTTTAGGTTTAATTTATTATTAGGTTTGCAGTATGGCGCCATGTCGAAAAATCTATGATACACCAGTTTATATTTTATCTCAAAGTTAATTTAAAACATAGAGGTCGTCATACATAGACAAAGTTCTGTCAAGTTTTGTAAATTATAATACATAGAACTTGTAATATAGCTTAGAAACTCTGTAATTTTATTTTCTGTAACGTATAAATGCGGGAGACCAATGCTTCGGCACGAATAGGCCAGTCGACCGGAGTGAAAAACCTCACAGAAAATTGAATTACCAACCCCCCTTCCCAATCTTCCCAATCCCCGATTCCCCAACAACGCTTAAATTCCTAACTCCCAAAAGGCCGGCAAAGCACTTGTAACGCCTCTGGTGTTTCAAGTGTCCATAGGCGGCGGCGATTGCTTACCATAATGGTACCATGGTGATCCGTCAGCTCATTTACCTTTTTCATAAAAAAATAATAAAGAAAAGTTAATATACAAGTAAACCAATGACTCTAACTTAGTGTAGAAAGTAAACAGGTCGCGGAAGTCAATATGGTTATGAAATTACATTGTTTATTAATTTTTCATACTTGAAACGTAAGTTTTTGCAGTGATGTGCCACGCAGATCAAATGTCGGTCGTATTTGTATGAAATATTGTATGAGAAAATGGTGTTAATTCATGTTTTTTTATCATACATTCATTGCTTGTATCGTTTACATAATTAATTCGCGTATGTATTGATTTTATTGGCGGTGACTAAATGGAATCGGATGATTTGAGTGTGTGGTTATGTATTTTGTTTTTATTTTATTAAATGTTTTTTTGTTCGGTGTTTGAGGGATTCTTTAAGTGAGCTTTAGATGGTAGAATGGTGGTTGAATACTATGTGTTAATAATGTCATTGTTAAGGATTATAATCATTATTTGTGTTTAGAATTTGGAGCACTAATCATTTGTTTGTGTGTGTTCACTGCGAAAATTATTTATTGACAAATTGTGAGATAAAGAAATGTTGTTCTGTAACAGGATTATCTTCTGTATTATGAGTGTGTTCGATGATTGTCATATAGATAGACTTGCTAGGGTGCTTTCCCAACAGGGATGTGCGATATAGCTTTGCTATGTAGCTAAGCTGTGAAATTATGTGACCGTTTCCACTGATATTAAGCTATGTAGCTGTGCGTGTAAGATGATGATGAAGAATTCTATCCTCCATCCTATTGATCGACCTCTGATATTGATATCAGTTCTGATGTATCAACAAGTCATTGTTTATGTACAGGTGTGAGCTCCAATCATAACAAAGTCTTCTTGAATGTGACTTTGAAAAACAATGGTTGGTAAAAAAATATACCTAAATTAAATTATTTGCAATTGTATATTTTTATGACAAAAAGAAAGAAGTTCAGAATGAATTACTGCAACCAAGTTTTTTGTAAGGGCAGGAACGGGGTGGTATTTAGTTAGTAAGAGTCTGACATTCTCTCTTGACTCGCCCAAGGCGGGAAAAGTCATTGGATAATTTTTCCCCTAAAAAAGTTTTTTGTAGAATGTTAAAAGTCGATTTTCTAACTGATAAAATGAGGGAATAATTAATGCGGTTACAATTTATAACTTCATCTCCTCAGATGTGACCTTGTAAATTCCTAGTTTAGAAAAAAGAACAAATTAAGGGACACCTCAATATGAAAAATGTCTGAACCAATAAAAAGGAATGCAGGATTAAATTTTTCTCAAGATATAAAGGTCAAGATAGTGACATGAGAATAAATTTAATTAACCCTAAAACGTCAAAAACGAAGTAATTCCAAGAACCCCGCGGACACCCGAATCGAGCACCACCATCGATTATAAAATCGGATAAATTGAAACAATCGTTTATCGCGACGAATATAATGTTACATCCGTTCGAATGGATTCTCTCGATTGTAATCGATTCTCGAGCGTTGTCGTGTTATTATTATTGATATTCGTGTTAACACGATCTAAAATAATCGATATCTCGGTGTACCGATCTTTAGTGACGTGTGGGTCGGAACGGGAACGTTTTTTATCAATTGCTTTTTGGCTTTGTCTTTTGTTATTAGATGATTTGTGGTATTGTGGGAGATACTTTTTTGTTTTATGGGTTTATAGAGGTCCATAGGGTATTGAACAGCTGTTCACCATGAATACAAGGCTACAATATTACAAAAATAAAGAGATCGGATACCTAATTCGTCCTTTCTTCTTTTTAAATAACAATTGATACGAAAAGAGAAAACTCGACTATATTTTTTTCCTTTTCAAGCTACGAAACTGCCTGTACCTAAGTAAATGTAATTTCTTATCAGATAAGGTACGAGTATACAAACTCATAGACATACAACATAGCTTTCAAACGGTTTTCTAAAAACACCTTTAAGGCGTCCAATTATGATTTTCTTTTGTTTCATAAATGTGTTATGAAACAAAAGAAAAATACCTTTCACAATTTTCCGCAACAGTCCCTTTTCCAATACCTTTGATAATCCTTTTGTGGACACTACATCTAATATCTTAAGTCCTTAAAAAGTCAATGAACATCGGCCTCACACTTTCAGATTCTACCTCCAGAACAATACATACTTTATTACTGTCTAATACGAGAACCCGTTAGTTTTAAGACCTCACCATTACTACAGCATCGTATTGTTTTCCATAGGAAACAATAATTTTCGAAATATAGTAACGTATCAAATACCTTTTCTAGTAACATCATTTAAAATGGAATTGACTTTACGATCTATCCTAGAACCTTTATGCCTCTGCCCACCCGCTACGGGTTGTTCCCAAAAGGACCAAAAACTGTATGTGTTTTGTGGTGATGGTAGAGTGTAGAATACTTGTGTCGCCACCAGAGGGCTTAGAGGATTTTCGTTTAACGAGATCGAAAAGACATCAATCAGACGCTCAAAAACGCGGTCTATTTTCGATCTCGTTAAACGTAAATCAAACTCTTTTAAGCCCTGTGTCGTAAGAGTCGTCCATGAAGTATTATACATAATTATATTTAAGGAATACCTTGCAGCAGAGTTCTCTGTTAAATTTTGATCTTTTTAAACTGCGATCTGATGACATTATGGCTAGCTTTTCCGTTGTAGAGGCGATCCGTAGGCCAGCAGTGGGATTTCGATGACCAAAAACTGGAATGGTTAAATAAAAAATGACAATATCAAAGCAACTAATCCAGGTGCACTTAAGAACAAGCCTTACACGTTTTAGTTGAACATAACATGGACGATAAAAACGATAATTATTAAATGTACGCCATATTTAGTTATTGCAAACATGATAGCTACAATAAAATTATTAATCATTACTTAACTGTAAATTATCTGTAAGTGTTAATTGTTCTTCGTACACGTGGGGGGGGGGGGTGTAGGGACTAAATGTCGTTTTTGTTAGTACTGATGTCGATTAGCTGTATACGATTTATAGATGTTTTTAAGCAATACTCATTCAAATGTTGTCGATAAATAAAAATTAAACACCTAAATTGGTTGTCCAAATCAGAAAATGGGATTACTGCGGACTACCTAGCGGGTTTACTGGCGCTCCGGCGCGACGAGCAGGAGTAGGAATGGGGTGGTTTTTAGTCAGTAAGAGACTTTAGTCAGTCTGACACTCCCTCTCGCCTTACCCTGGCGAGAGAAGTCATTGGATGATTTTCCCTCCTGAAAAAAAGGGGTTAGAAAAGGGGTTAATATTTACATTTTTATGTACTACAGCTTCAAAAATTAAAAGTTATTGAGCACAGAAGAACACCGACACGTGCAAATTAACTCTCTCAATAAAATCAAGTGTTAAGATAGATAAATTTCCCATTTCATTTGTAAAGTATGTGGGTTCGATTCCCAGGCGCAGACAGCGGTGTCAAAGGTGGGTGTGCGTAAAAATGGTCGGTCGATAGCGGTGACACCTGCGCGGGCGCACTGGCGTGCGTGCGGTCGGATTAGACGGTGTTATGTAAAATGAACATAGTAAACTTTTAAATAAAATATTTAAAAAGTGACTCATAATATGTATGACTGTGTATTTTATAATCGTTTCCATTATAATAATCACTTTTCATTTGTTTCAAACCATTTTTTCATTTAATAAAGCTGAAGAATTTGTCTGAATGCGCTACTCTCCGGTACTACTGGTCCGATTTGAATAATTATTTTTGTGTTGTAGTGCACTTATCGAGACAGGATATAGGTTATAAAATAACACACTACAGTTATTAGGATACTGGGCTGCCTGTTCCTCAGAGGCTGATCACAGTTTTAGGACATACCTGAATCTGGTTTGGATTTATTAGATCACACTCATTCACGTCTCACTCTAACATAACACTCTCCCAAAGTGTAAAGGTGAGTCGCGTTTGGTCGACGATAAATGCCGTCGGTCAGCGGCAGCGCACGCGCAATGCATCACCGCGTATAACAAATGTCACCCTTACGCTGAACATTCGCGAGACGACACGTTAGCGGGTGACTGATGATCGCGTGTAATTGTCGTGTGTGGCAACCCTAGCGTCGCGCTTTAGATTAATATGAGGATGTGCACTTTTTTGTTATCGTTTTGTTTGTGGAGGGATTGGTGTAGTTTATATTTGCAAGACGTATTATGTACCTAATAAGGATTTTTTTTTAAGGAAGGAAAATCATCCAATGACTTCTCTCTTCCTTCCTTGGGCAGTGCAAGAGTGTCAGACTCTTACTGACTAAAAATCACCCCGTTCCTACTCCTGCTTTTCGAGTAGGATCCCCAGTAACCCTCTAGGCAGTCCATAGCTCCGGGTCGGTCGGTAAGGTACATATTTCTAAGAATAGCCTTTCCAGATATTTAACCTCTAAGGATTGCTTACCTTTTCATTTAAAATGTTGCCAAGAGAAATATTTACAGTATTATAAAAAGTTTCAGATCTCCTGTAGTGCCGAGTGTGCCTAACTCTACACTGCTTAATACTACTTTCTTGAATAAACAAAAGTTAGATTGAGCCTCTAATTTTTACTAAGGTAGGTAAGGTAAGGTACCTGAAATAAATAATTTTTAACCGACTTCAAAAAAATTAGGTTCTCAGTTTGTCTGAACCGATTTTGATGCGGTTTCATCATAGTATTTTTCAAACTTAGAATAAGGATTTAGAAATATTTCCTTTAGAAAAATTGAGACGGTAAAGAAAATTGAAGGCATTTTTTTAAAGTGTTATCTGAGCCCAATAATACGAGGAAACTTCATAAGATATAAAACAAAATCAAGGGTAAAGGTTCAACCAATATGAGTAACCCATTAGCATACTGCATCGGAGGGCGTACACAGTGACATGATGCGATTGTCTGTCAATTATGAATCATTTCGCGAAACTGTTCTCTTGTGAAATGCAAGACCTTTGCATAAGATCAATAAGCATTACCCTTGGACCAATAAGCTCAATGCTCAGCGGTTTGAGTAGGACGACTCATTAATATTTTCTTGTTACGATTTAATGAAGCTGGAGTGATGGCGATGGTATTGTTTATATTTGTATTGCGTAAGTAATGTTTCTTTTCTTAGTAATGATAAATGTACATTCGTCATCTGTATGTTTTTTTTTTTCAGTTAAAGATTCACTTTCCAATATGTTGTAAGTACTGTAAAGAAAAAGTGAACTCGAACTATGCCCGAATAAGCCGGTAAACGAGCAGATGGACATGACGGTAAACAATCGCCGCCGCCTATGAACACCCGAAACGCCAGAGGTGTTACAAGTGCGTTGCCGGCCTTTTGGGGTAGGAATTTAAGGGTTGTTGAGAAATCGGGGATTGGGAATTGGGCCTCCGGTAACCTCACACACACAACGGAACACAACGCAAGCGTTGTTTCCGGTCGGTTTTCTGTGAGGCCGTAGTATCACTCCGGTCAAACCAGCCCATTCGTGCCGAAGCATGGCTCTCCCACACTTAAACACCCATCCAAAATACTTAGAACATATGCCACTGACCTGACCTATCCTAAGTACAAATACCTGTGTACCATAACCGCATTAGGCAGTTGTGGGCTGTCGATATGGAATCGTTAGTCACTATGCACTGCGGTTAGAACAAAGCCGGCTGATGAGTCGCCAGCCGTCAGGACAATCACTTTTTGATTTATTTATGGAATTGTCATCGAAATAGGGATTCCCTACACTTCTTGTTACTGAGTTATTGTGCTAACATTTGTGGAATACCAATCATTTTATTGGTAGACAGTTTTCTTTATGTGTCTTGTTGTTTGTTTGCATGTTCGTTTGTGTTGTTAGTTGATTGCCTTTGTGTGATTATAAGATATTCTTCTAGAATCGCTTGAATCTCAATTTAGTTATGATAATGTAAACAGGTAGATGTCAAATTTTTATCTTTATGTTCATCTTGTACATTTAAAAAAAAAAAATTGATACGGTACGTATTTTTTTATTTTCTTTCAGGAACAAATACTTTCGATTTGAAATAACACGTGACGTCACTTTCAGGTTCGTTTTATTTATATATAGAAATTACGTATTTGCTTCCAATCCTAAACTGTGATTCGTTTTATCTCAGTATTGTTGTTTAAATTGACAAAATAAAAAAATCCTGTCTAATAATTTTTCATTACCTAACTGACGAAACTAAACGAAACTAAAAATCTGTTATTTTTAGTTTTCATACTCCGTCATCGTCCTTATTTTCCATATCATCATTAAAATGCCGTTGTATAATAACTTGTAACCTGAGGTAATTTAGTCCATGATCGTATTGTTGGTACCTAAGTAAAACTGGCTCGGGTCTCTCCTATTTTAATGCTAGTCATACATATCAACATTTTCTTATTCGACCTACATAAAATATATTTAACAAAGCGACTCCACCGCTATTCGTTCCACAGCTCAACACATTTCTTAGGAATTTCACGCAAGCGATCAATCGTTCCGACTCCTTTTATTAAGACAACCGTTAAAATGTTTGATTTTTAATAATTTCATTGTTCCATTTTCTTTATAAGAATTTTAATCTTAGACAAATAGATATAACCAATCTTGACTAGAGGTTTATTTTCACACGGAGAAGGTTTGAGTATTAATCACCACGCTTGCACCATGCGGGTTGGCGATTTTAGATTAGAAACAAAACACTAAAAACTAGAAATTATATTTTCCTTCATTTATCAGTGGTGTCTGAATAATCTTAGCCTAA
This sequence comes from Spodoptera frugiperda, assembly GCF_023101765.2. Taxonomy (NCBI): domain Eukaryota; kingdom Metazoa; phylum Arthropoda; class Insecta; order Lepidoptera; family Noctuidae; genus Spodoptera; species Spodoptera frugiperda. Next base: position 11,903,138 of record NC_064215.1, on the reverse strand, counting down.
CCAGAATTCTTCAGAATCGATTCAGCAGTTTAGTAAAGAAATGAAAATTAGATCTGAATGGGTATTAAAATGTGAAAATATAATCAGGTTCTACGTTACTAACTACGTTCTCTAACTACTCTAGTACTAAACAAAACAATCAATTTTTTCACCGACAATTTACCTACATAAGTATATGCCTTACAATAACAAACAAACAGTTTAATTGTTTCATACATTAAAGTGTGAACGTTTAGCGAAGGTTAGTTAACGCGTAGGTTTGAAATGATGAGACCACAATGAGTTTGGAGGCTTGCTTGCGAAACTGTGGAGAAATATATTGATTGTTACTATCGCACGGTACTATCTATAAGTATAACAATTAATTTAAAGGCAATTGCGTGGTCTGAACTGATTCGATGTTTCATTAGTTTGAGATGTACTTTTTAGTTTTGGGTAAGAGGTTTCTAGTTAGGCGCCTTTGGTGGTTTCCAGACTTCGTAATACTTTGCCCGACAGGAAATTGAACACGAGACTGCGTTCGGGAGTCGCACAATGCGACCACTCGACCAACGAGGCAGTCTGATTGACGTAAAAAAAATTAAGTATTACTTGCTTCTGATGTTAAGGAGTCTTGAATTGTGGAAGAGCTTGTAATGCTTTTACACCCTTTTAGAATCAGATTAAAATTAATGATTTTTTTTTTCGAAAGCTACGTTTGAAAAATGATTAGGCGTGATTGAGTTTGTATGTTTACTAAGTTTTAAATGGTGCAATCAATCAGACCATGTTTTACATACATAATTCAAGTACAACTTAGTAAAAAAAGTAGTTTACCTCCATTCCTATAAAACAAACTGGATTTTTGCTAATCAAATTTTTTGAAACTGGTTTAACCATTAAACATTTAAATAAACCAACATGGTTTTGCAAATTAAAATATTTTTGTGCGGACATCTCTATCTAATAGGTCGATATTCCCATGAGCTATGGGAAATATAAGTGGCGTAACGATATCAATTATAAAAGCAAATAGAAAGAATCATTCCACATTCTTTAGTTTAGAAGTTAATTACTGAACTTGATTCTGACATAGCGGATTACCAAGTTGGAATGGCATTGGACTGGTCACATCAGCTGTGATATCAGAAGCTGATGATTGGGTGGGTAGACGTGTTCTGGAAAGAAGAAAGCGTCTTGATAAATGTAGTGTAAAGGACATCCTACAATTTTGTGGAGTGGGGATATCCGTAAAGTGGCTGAGAGTGCGTGGTTTGGATAAATCATAACTCGAGCAGAGCTGTCTCGAAGAGCAGGAGTAAGAACGGGGTAGTTTTTAGTCTGTAAGTGTCTGACTCTCCTCGCCTCATCCTGGGCGGGAGAAGCCGTTGGATGATTTTGATGATTATGACAAAAAAAATGGTGTGACACTCAGTCTTAGTATGTCTTTTTGTTATCAGGGCCTACCTCAATTACATGAAGAATAGTTAACATACTTAACAGATGAAAGTGAATTAAGGTATTATAAGTGGCATGTCTACCTAAAATTGTATGGTCAATAAAATAAAATGCCTGGTTAATAAAACCCATGTTTTTCAGTTTACGACATCCTAACGTTTTACAACAGTTTATACGCGTCCCATAAGTTTATATTAAAATATTATTATTTAGTTTAGTGCCAGAACATTAGGGTTTTCCAATTCCTCGCTTCACCCATCTGTATGTAGATTTATCGGTGATCTGCAGGCGCGTGCGCGTCCATGATTGACAGCACAATGTGTCACATGCAAATTCACTAGAGGGCGCGACCGAGCCGTACACTTTTGCTCATACGCGAACACACGGCCACACGTCAAGCGATACAAAACCAATTTATCATGATCTCGCTATGTATGATCGTTCGGCACATTCGAAGGTCTGTTTATACTAGTTTTGCTTAGTTTGATGTGTCACCGTTTGTACACTAGGATGGGTTTTGTGACTAAAGTTGAAGTAAATACTGCGAGTTATTTAGATTTATTGTTTTTTGTGGTTTTATGGGTATTGTGCGAAGTTGAGTGCAGTTTATAAGCCATTTTATTTGCGAATGTAATGGTAATTTGAATTTATAATGTAATATTATTTTCGTTATATCTTGAAATCGCATCTAAGAGATAACATAAACTATATAAAATGAATTTTCTGCGACACTCGTTAGGAGTAGTACAAAAAATTCTGTATTATTTCTTAACAACTTCCTGACCACATTTTTTTTAATTGCGTAAAATTTTTCATTATTTTTCCTTTAAAATCAATATTTTATCAAGCCCAAAAATAACCTGTGCTAAAATGACAACAAATATTCACACATCAGAAAAACGAGACCTCAACAAAAGCGCTCATAAAAATATTTCGTACGTTTTATTTTCACACAAAACACCATTTAAAGTGATGTTTGCTCTCATAAACACAAAGTGCATTGGCTCCCGGTAAACGCAAATATTGGACCAATCAGATATCAGAATCACATTTCTGCATAACTACTATTGTGTGGATTTAATATTATTTGAATTCCAATAAGTGATGTACATTGTACACGGTAATGAAATCTGTAGTAAGCGAAAATGTGATTGTCTTTTGTTGGAGTTTTAAAATGTTTTATTGTACCTACCTATTTTTAATATTATTCAGCAACTTAAAAAAAGGTTTTCAATTTGACCAGTTTGTATGTTTGTGCACGATTATCTCGCGTGATGCGGTTTTCAGCATAGTATTTTATAGATATAGGAAAATGATTAAGGTCTTTAAAAAAATTAAGTTCACACTTTAACACATGTTTTTAGTTTATGGTTTTTAATATTGATTTTTTTATTTTTCTTCTTTAGCGTTATTTTTGGTCTAAGGATATGGTTGAATGAATCTATTTTCCTAATTCTCTGCTGTTCTTTTCAGATCACACCATCATTTTTACCAGTGTTTTCTTACATACTATCTTTTTCTAGGCCATTTTCCAATTAATTTTGGGATCAATATTGAGTCCAGATTTGCCATTTCTCTACTTAAACTTGAAATATTAGACCTAAATATTAGGTATCGATTCAGAGGTTTTGTAGTTCTCACAATAGATTTGTAGGTATCCACAGTTTATCCACATTTTACCCACAGTTTGCGTGCAAAACAGACATTAATCAATGCACCTATAAAAGTTTATTTCACATAATTTATTATTAAGTACTTAACATTTTTATTGACATCATTATCTAATGGACGCCATCATCGGTCACTTCTCATCTGATGTTCCCAGGAGACGTAGTCAGGCGACCTGAAGTCACCTAAACTACAAGTCACTACAAACTACAAGACGTGAATTAAATGCAACTCCTAAGTACAATTTTCGCTCAACAGTTGCGCTTTTTTTGTGGAATACCAGAGGGGTCACCTGATGGTAAGCAATCAGCGCCCCCCATGGACACCCACCCACAACACCGGCGGAATCACAGGTGCGTTGCCTGCCTTTTGAACAGGAGTACGCTTACAAATAGATTCCATATCACGGTTCTAAACCTTAGTGGTTTTTTGGTTGCTATTTGTTATTTATTGTATTATTGTTTTGTGTAAATAATAAATAAAGTAAAAAAACCAGCACACATTAAATTCAAATTCAGGGGTTGAAATTAAACCTGCCCTCAATTCCTAACCTAGGTACAACTCCTCTTGAGAATTTCAAAGCCTACATTTTCCCACAGCCTTCACTATGCCTGTCTAGGCACGAAAACAGACCATTTCGAAGGCTTTCACACCTCATCTATCAACTTCCTGACACCCAGGCCGAGTTACAGGACCGATATAACGATGCACCTATTACCGACCACCCGACCACCTGTCACTTTACGCAGTACAGTGGCGATCTTTTAACCCTGCACGGAACTGGGTGAAGTCCGAAGTACATGTATTAGGTATAGGTGTTATAGCTATAGTAATAAAGAGGAAAATCACTTCTTTTATTGAGTGTAGCAAAAAAAAATCTGGGCTATGAAAATGTGTGATTTTCGTTTTTCCACTTACCTAACCAGTTGGTGCAGTTATTTGTTCCATAGAAAATATTAATGAAACTTAAAAAATGGACTGCCTATCGCGTTACTGGGGCTCCGACTCAAAAAACAGGGCTAGGAAGGAGGTGGTTTTGAGTCAGTAAGAGCCTGACATTTCCTCTCGCCTCGCCCAAGGCTTGAAAAGATATTGGATGATTTTACCTTCTCAAAAAAAAAAAACCTCAGATACGGACAAGTCTACGATATGGTATTTGCTACATTTCATATAATTAGTCGATAAAAATAATTGCTCCATATTACCAATTGAATTAAAAAGAAATATACTACAAGACCATATTTCTAAGCATGTAAGGAACCAGGTATACATACCACATAAAGGACTAAAGGCCTCAATACACCTAATAACGCATGTTTGTACGAAGCACGTACAAATAGACCGACAGACAGTAGTCAAGTGTCCTTATCTGCGCGCGCAGCAGAGATTTAGCTCTCGTGAACTTTACACGCCATGCGCCCGCGCCGGGTTAGGTTGCGTGCTGTATTAGGCTGGTGTAGGTGGTTTTGGTACTTGATTGTTTAGAGTATTATTAATTAGTGTTATTAGGAGGTTTTGTTTTTGTTTATATTGCTAGTTAAACATTTAGAAAGTTAGCATAAGATGCAAGGGTTAACGTTGATATAATAACTTAGTTTTAAAAATATATAAGTAATTTCTGTAGAAAATTTGATTAGAAAAATGGAGTTAGTTGTCTGATCATACATTTTCATTCTTGTTATTTTATATCTTTTTATTTTTTTTCATTCCACCATTTTTATTTTTCAAGATTTCTTTTTACCGCGACCATAATTTCTAATTTTTTTTTAGGTTTTCCATCGCAGGCCGTTCCACTGTCTGAAGAAGAAAAACAATTAATGTTTATTACTAAAATATGATATTTAAGCATCAAAACCATTTCTCTGTGGTACATCTATCAGAGAGCAGACTCAGTGGATGTTTGCGGTGTGAATGGAGCGCGACTCCTGCGCCTGCGCCGGCTGGGTTCAACAGCACATGCGCAAACACCACCAGTGAAAGTGCACGGATTTATGACATTTGGTATAAAATGTATAAGTAATTTGTTAGTTGATGTTAATGTGAGGGAAATTCTGTTTTGGAAAACTTCTGGAAAAAATCTTAGGACTTAGTTTTTTAGTTGTGGGAAATATTGCAGATATAAAATTCTATATAAGTGCAAATTTTTACTGATTAAAAAGCCTTGTCAACTAGAGTACGTTGTCCAAAATAGCTAGCATACAAAAATACAAATACAAATTCAAATTCAATGTCACGCCTTTTATCCCCGAAGAAAGAGAGATAGCCACTATACAATCTTTACCCACTGTAAAATTTATGTTATAAGTCACATGTAATAGGGGGTGAGCATATTGCCATATACTAAAATAAGAAAAAATATCTTCTTATTATTATCTTCCATACCATTAAATTATTTACTTAAATCCAATTCTCTTACATCGCTTCATTCTATGTGAGTAATTTAAATAAAACACGTAGACGTAGGTAAGCACACGAATACTTGAGCAAATATCCTTTAATTATAAAATTGGTACATCGCTAGAGCTGGCGGTCATCTCGACAGGTCCTCAAAACAAATCAGTATCGTTACTTCTTAACCTTTTCAAACAAACGTGTGTACGTTCACTAATTCATTGAGGAACCTTGAACGTATGAGACAATGGCAGTTCACTCCTCCGGAATCGAACCCACGATAGTTCGGCTACGGTGTGTAGGGACTTGAGACTTTTGAGGGTAAGGTTAAATTAGGTGTTGGATTTTTATGATATACTAGCTTCTGTCTGCGGCTTTGCCCAAGTTCTCGTGGAATGAAAAATATCCCATGTGTTATTCCAGACAATAATCTACCCCTATTCCAAATTTCATTCCGATCCAACACACAAACACATGAACTCACAAACTTGCGCATTTATAATATTAGTAAGAGTTAATTTTATTAAGTTTCATATGAGCCAAGGAACACATATTAACAAGTCGTGTTTGTTGCAGTAATCGGCGAATAGGACAGCGATACGACCATGAAACAAAATTTCAGGGTCAATTTCCAGAAAACCAAGAAAAGTGCTAATCTAAAAGTAGAAACTAGTCACAGTTGTCTTCCAAGAAGTAAATAAATAAATATATAGTACATAATATAGCACCTGTTTAGAATTCCATCTTATTGTACTCACTAATGTAAAAGGCTTGAGGCTTCTCAATTTACAGTTTGTGACATTACAATACTAAATACATAATACTCGTACATATACACTTATGTGTATTTATTTATGTCTTATTGTGTTTTACTTATTAAGTCGTTTTAGTGACTAGTGGGAATTTTGTAATTAGACTAACTGCAGATCACAGAGATATTCAATGCTTACTTAAACTATTCTTTAATAACAATTTTATTTCGAAAACTACTATTCAATGCTAAGGACTAGGTTGAGTTACCATTAAATGACTTTAAGTGCGGTGGTTAGTCTTAAAAGTCAGTCCTTTTTTGCAATTTCCGTGATAATTATTATTTAATTTGTATCTTAAAATACCTGTGAATTCCTTATCAAAAGCCCTTGCTTTTGATGTGATGGAAGGTTATGATATAGAGACCTACCCTTACTTAGTCTTGCAATTATCACAGGACAAGAGTTGAGAACGTTTTTAAAGACATCGCTTTGACCTGATCACTTACTATTAGGTATTCCGTCTACTATTTTGGCCTATACCCCGTAAAAATTGAATAACTTCATCTCCGACTTTGACAATCAAAATTAAAAACAGTCTTCTCTTCACACTTAACAAATTCACATTATTAATCAATCCAGGCCTACCTCGATCACATCAATCGTAACTGAGTCACCGTGTCATCATTTCACAACGAACACCCACAGATGCGCATGAGTTTAGTAACCTCGGTTAATCAGTGCGCACTGTGACTCATTGTTGGAGGCTGTCTGATCAGTGTAGAGACTGAGAGAAAACTGTTAAAGTAAAAGTAAAAATTAAGCTCAGCAAGTGACGTCTGTATTTCTAATCAATTCCCATTGAAATGATTGGATGGAAAGTGATCAAAGGAAAATATATTTTCGATAGTAGTGATAGGTGGCCATTAATGGTAAACTAACTTGGCAATTTAAATTTCTGCTACCGAACAATACAAACTCCATGTTCATGGACCTTTTCAAGAAGACACCATACAAAATTGTTATAAGTTATGATGTCGAATATCCTCTAAAAACTCATTCATATGCTGTAAATGCAGTGCAAGTAAATCTTAACGTAACGTCATGCCATTTATCCCCGAAGGGGTAGGCACAGATATACATTACCGAACTTAATGCCCGTATACAATGTACACCCACTTTTCACCATTTGTGTTATAAGTCCAATGTAAATGGGAGTAAGCCTATTGCCATATACCGGGCACATTTCCAGATTCAGTGCGGCCACTAAGAAATTTTCGAAAAACCGAAAAGAACCCAGTAATACTTTACCCGAACCGGAAATCGAACCCGAGACCCTTTGTTCTGCAGTCGCACTTGCGACCACTCGACCAACGAGGCAGTGCAAGTAAATCTACCTCTATAAAAACCGACACAGCAAGTAATATTTACCAAAATACTCCTAATGTTAGGGCGTGGCAATAATTTCCAAAAGAAAATAGTACACACAGATTGAAGAGGCTCTCAGCAAAGTGGTCTATTGTTATATATTTGTAGAAGCTTAGCATTTGCTGTCAAAACTAGACCGTCTCAATACATCGCCGTTACCATAATATTTGGAAGCTCCATAACTTACACGAATCGATCTGTTATTAAGCAAATGTTCATGGGAATATGGAAACTTATTCTGGTCGAATTTTGGCTATTTATGTTGGTTAAACACTTCTACATTAGTTTTCCGCCCTTGGTTAACGCGGTGTGGTAAAGGATAAAAATTAATTAAAATAATGCTCTTATTTACTGTTGCTAAATAATTATTACGAAGGATACACAGTCCACACATTTAGTTCAAGTTACATAATATTTCAAGTATAAGTACTTAAAAAAATTACTACATTTGTCACAATTTTTATTCAGAGAATTATACAAAGGATACTAGAGTAATATATCTACATTAGGTAATGAATTTCATGCACTAAGAGTCAACTGCGTGACGATAGAGCCTTTGCTAAATCAAAAATATTGGAAAATCTGCTCGTTTTAATTCACCTCCTTCCTCCTCCTTCCATATTAATCTCTCAAAATCTAACTAGCTCAATATTTTAGATAATGCTTATAATGTAGCGATACTCTTGAAAGAAGACCAAAATATTAGACCTTGGCCCAAATTCAGAGAATTAGCAGTTACATATTATCAACAAACTCATTCTATTGTTCTTTGAATTTCTATTCGAATCACATGTCAAAAATTAGAGCATTGAGTGTTAAAAGTGACGCATGCGCAAATGGCAGTGGTTAGCACATCCTACGTTACTGTCAACTGTTTTGTGCCAGTTCGATGCTCGTGTTGACTTTTTCTATTTGTGGCTGAAACACAGCTGATGTTTAAGGTTGTTTCACTTTCTCCTTGTTATGAGTTATGTACGACTGTATGGTCGAGTGTCAACAACAAATAATTTTAAGGTACTTAGGCTAGATTATATTTTTTAATGGGATATTGGGCTTCTTGCTTTCAAAACCGCTGAAACTTCTGTAAGCCAGGATCAGTAGATCACTAAAGTTCAGCATGTCCCAGGGACCTGAAAAACTGTCTTGGATTCCTCAACGAAATAAATCAGAAGAAATTATTAGATGAGAAAAAAACAAAACGATAGTTTTCACTTCCCTCGGTGAATTTAATGCAGGAGACAAAACGACTTAAGCCTAAAGGCACCAAAGAGATTGCACAACTGCGTTCGATAATTAAACAGTAAATTATCGGTTGGAGTTTTTCTTCATAATTTTCAGTCGCATACGCTGTTTATACTTCCAATCCCTGCAACTATCACTATGATCAATACAAGAGTTGAACCCAAAACCCCTTGCATAACAGACGCGCAGTGCCCATTTGAGCAACGAGACAGTCTCGTACCTATGACTCTACCAACATAGTAAGTACTAGATTTCATTATTCAAGCTATATTTAAACTGATATCATCATAAAAATAATATATGCAGCCGTTAGTATTACTTGAAGTGTATGTATCCTGTTAACAATACGTAGCGTTAAGTAGCGGGGCGCGGGGGCGCAGGGCGCGGGTATCGTCACTACGTGCTCTCAAATAAAGTAAGCCTTACACATTTGGAATGTGCTATAATTCTGTAGAGACACCAAGCTTTTGGTTTGGATAAAACAAATACAGGTAAATGAAAGAAGGAAATAATGATTACATTAGCTAGAAAATAATATGGTAAACATGTGTTAATCACATTTTTTTAAACGACTTCAGATAGAAGAAGGTTTCCTATGTTTGTGCTCGATTATCGCACGTTTGGTTGAACCAATTTTGATGTGGATTTCAGAATAGTATTTTTCAAACAGAGAAAGTTTTAAGGATATTACGAATGATAAAACAAACCGCCAGCGTTGTTTGACGTCAAATCGGCCTCCTACACTTAGGTATAATATACACACAATAACACAAAACAAATTCCAAGTAAAAACTCAGTTAAAAACTAAGTAAGATAATTAATGAGCCAATATATTGACAAATCATATTTTCTTTCATCGCTTTCACAATAATTGTTGTTCGTAATTAAATTAATGGATAATAAATCGTGTAGTTAGCACTTGTGTAGTGGTAATGTGTCAGATGCTGCCTCAAGCGATGTTTGTGCCACTTGGAACAAACTGCTTGAAGCTGGACATTAGTATTATTTATTGGTCTTTAATCATCACATTAGAATTTCTGCAATCATTTGTGCTGTTAAGATTTCGAGTTCTCTTTCAAGAGAAATTGCATGAGGGTGGCATTTACTTTGCGAAAGATTGTGTGTTTGTTTGTTTATCCATGTTTTAGGGCAAAATGGAGCGATAAATTGACGTGACTTTTTAAGTAGAGATAATTGAAGGGATAAAGAGTTACACAGGCTATAATACATCATGCTACGATCAATATATAGGAGCCGAGCAGCGAGTGAAACTGCGAGGGAGTGATTAGTAATTCATAAAAATATATAAAAAGGAAAGTCAAATTTAACAGCTAACTTTTACAGTCGCAATTGCCAATACAGTAACAATAGGAAAATATATCTTGTTCAGTCACGTATCCTTATAAATCTGGAGAAAGCAAAGTGTGTGGCTTAAACTTGGCAACATCTAAACCAGATCTTGGCATCGGCGTCGCCAGGAACTAAAGTAGTATTAGACAAGACATTAGTAGGACTATTGCCAATTCCAAACCATTTTTCACTATCACTACTAAACAGACAAACGCACATATTTTATTAGCTATATATTTTCAACAAATCGGTGTTTAGGTTTGTATCGGTGTGACCGCAACATGTGGTCACCGTGGCGTTGCGCGTGCACAGACTGCCAAACCGCAGCGCCAACCGCGCACGCGCTCCGGCGATATCGATATGAATTTAAATCGGATTAAGTACAGCGATGTTTTGTGGAAGCTTTTGTGGTTGCGTTTCGGTGTTTAGGTGATTTTTGGTTTTTTGTCTTGGTATGTTTGAGGTTTTCTTTAAAACATTACTTTCTCTATTATTCTTTAAATGGGCGCATCTAGAGGTATATATAATTACTGATTTATTTATTAACAGTTTAAATGAGAGACGCATGAGGGTTATATGATGATTTAAGAAGGTGAATGATTTTGATATATGAACTCTAGTCACTGCATTGGCAAGTTGCATGCAATTTTATTATAACTTTCGTAAGACATCAATCGCGCTACTACTGAGCAGCAGCGTAGTAGCACGACAATCGCCGCGTCGTGTGTAGTCGAATGCTATTCATAAATATGAGCCTCTAGCATGACTTGAAACTAGTCAAGTTTCTCGTCAAACAGTTACGTGTGTAAGCCGATAACATAATAATTAAGTTGCAATCAAAATATTATTTTATTTTGTATGTATAGTATTTAAAAACGTTAATTTAGAGAATTTTAAATAAATATAAATATTTTAAGTTGCATAGAAATAAAATTATCTAGTATTCACAATTAGTTGGAATTTTCCGACGTAACACAATACTTAACTAAGTTAATAGTGATGTAATTATGCCAAACGTATCTTTTATGAGTGCAATGGTAACAACTGTCAACAGTCCCAGCCAACCACGTATTGACATGACGTGCCCAGATTAAACATAGGTGTCGCTAGTAGCGACAGGTGGTGCGCAGGAGCAGCGAGGCATGCTAATACATTGGTGTTTACCTTTATCTTATACGTCGTCCATGTAAATATGAAATGTGGGTTTAGAGAATAAAAGGAGGTGTTATGAATCATATTTCTGTATTTGGCAGTGCTATCCTTACTTATTCATCTACATAATTATCTGGCAAATATCTTGTTGTTAGAAATCACATATGTAGTCCTGTATATGGTTGATATTCCACCAATTTGCACGATGCGGACCGCTAAGCGGTGGAACTCTATACTGGAGCTTGTGTTTCCTGCAAAATATAACTTGGGGTGTCCTCAAGTCCCGAGAAAACAGGTTGTTTATAGATAAACGTGCTCTATCGTCGGTCACATCATTATACCACCAGATGAGATGGTGGCCATTAACGCCGTGCTCAATAATGTTTTTTAAACGCGACAGAAATTAAAGTCAAATGTCCCTAATACCTCAAATGTTGCCACATCAAACGGCACAAAGCAAACAATACAAGCACAGCCCATTACTTAACCTCCGACCTCATTTTTCAAAACCATCCTAAACTAGTGCAAGGCGTTAATGAAACAAAGATGATTTATGGTAACCCTAGCGTAGGCGCATGCGCACAGATTATCAAGTTACGGATAATTTGGTGAAATAATAAGTACGCCCCCGTGCCGTGGTGTAAGGGCGCGTGGGACGCAAGTACACTTGCGGACAAAAGTATCGGCGCAATGTGTACATTTGTGATTTTGTTAAAAATTTTGTTAAGTGCTTATTATGTTTGAGGAGTGTGGACTACTTTTGGTTTGAATTGTCATGGTGAAACAAAAAAAAGACGTGACTTGACAAGTTATTTACTTAATTTTTGTTAAATACTATGTATTACACATACGGTTTTATTTCACCTACCTAATGATTGAGAAAAAAAACTTTCTTAAGCTACATTTTCTATAGATGTGTTTTGTTTGAGGTGGGAAAATCATCTGTTGACTTCTTAGGCAAGGCGAGAGGGAGAGTCAGACTGTTACTGACTAAAAATCTTCTCGTTCCTACTCCTGCTTTTCGAGTCAGAGCCCGGGTAGCTCGCTAGGCAGTCAGTCAGATAGGTTTTACTGTATATAGGTATAATTCAATAGTTATACTGAAAATGTTAAACAAAAACCTAAAACTCATTTATAGAGAACCTTCAGAAACAATAAAATATTTAATTATAATAAAATAAATTAAACAAGCATCGTCTCCACTTCTGTCCCCACGTATACCAGCCTACAAAATATTAATCGCAAGTATTAAAGATAAAACGCATTACGACACAAACTTTATTACTTTTGATGAGACACCTCAAATATTTTGATAGTAAATTATTTATTGCTGTAATACTAAGAATCTGTGATAGTCATCGGTTCGGTAATTAAGTGATATTCGATATTAATGACTACAGGATTAAGTTACACCTGTTAACGTTATATTAGTTTTTAATTGAAGTCAATTATGTTAGTTTGGAACTTTGGTTCAGGAATTTGGTTGGAAAATCTTTGGTACTCAATTAAGGTAATTTATTGGCTACGTATCATTGTATGTAATATTTGTTTTATCCCGTTATATTGCAATGTAGTTGTGATAGATTGGGGTTCAACAATAAAAGCATCAACAGGCCAAAGGCTTCTTCTCACACGGAGAAGGTTTGAGTATTAACCACCATGCTTGCTTCAATGCGGGTTGCGATTTCAAACTTAATTAATTAGATATTATAAGCTCAGGTTTCCTCATGATGTTTTCCTTCACCGTTAGTCATTGGTATATAAATAGTCTTAGAACGTACATATAAGTCGGAAAAAGTCACATTGGTTCTTTACCGTTGCTATGTTTTAACCCGCACCCTCATGCATGACAAGCGGGCGACATTATTAACGATTTGAGTTAATGAGATACAATATAAATGGTAATTAATATTTATTTAGAATAACCTAAAGCCGCACCTGACTGTAGTACCATTTCAGTATAGCTCATTCTAATAGTCCCACAAAAAATTAAAACACGCATCTCACAGCTCAAACAATAACACACTACTTGTTTAATTCTGATTTGTCACCAACGATAGAGCCTTAAAAATTATACATTCAAAAAGAGCAACAACAAAAAAACTAGTGCTACTTAAAAAACATCCAACATATATTATGACAGACAGACTTACAAATCTGTGCACCATAATAGGACAACCAAAAAAATAACAATCGTATTGAAACCGCGCTTCACTCGTCAGTCTTGCATACAATGCATAAAGAAACATTAGTTTGTCACTTTACCAACTTATATTTTACACCCCATTCACTTAAAATACAACCTTAACACCTTGACATAAAGTATACCTAATCTACTCCTTAATATTGTATTCAAAACATTACTCCTAAACGCGACAAAGTTAATTTTGCAGTTGCATAATTTTGGTTCGGGAATAAAGTTGGTGTGTTGTCAGTTTTCGTGGCCGCAAGTGTAAGTTGGCAAATGAGTGAGTTTGTGACTTTGCCAAGTGGAGACAATGAGTCGGTACACATAAATATAGTTTAGACGTGAATGTAGGAAAGTTAAGTAGGAAAGCGATGGATGAGTAAGTTTCCTGACGTTTGAAGGAAGACACGGATATCTAGTGACCATAGTTTTATAGATAATATTAGATTTGCAAAGTATCATCAAGAAAGTAATGAATTAAAAAAAAAATACAACTATATTAATAGTAACTACTATTTAGTATATTCTTAAGTAAATAACTAAACTCTATACGAGTTTAAACTAAAGAAAATTCTATAGAATTGGAAAATTTGGGTACATCAATACAATTGCTATAGTCAAAATTAAGTAAATATTAATTCAAATCAAACAAGAAAATTTTAAAACACCATCTTAACAACGACCTAATTAAAAAATTACCACATCACCCCCATCATACATCGGCTGGCCCACATTCACTCGCATCGTAATTAGTCTGCGCACACGCAGGACAGTAGCCGGCGACTAACTGCATTATACTTAAGTAGCTGTCGGTCGGTACTTAATGTACTTGCAGGGTGAGGTGTGCCCGAGACTTGTCTAGTAAGCAGTCACACTTTAGCTTGATGATTTGTTTAAGGTAATTGTGATTTTGGCTGTAGGTAAAATTTTGAAATTTTATAAGGATAGAGAAATGAAAGATGTGGTAGATGAATACAAACTGTTATTTATTTAGAGCGTACTTGATTATATATGGCTGCATGTCTCATAGGTACTAATATAGAATAATATTTAAATGTAGAAACATGTAGGTGCATCATACAGTACGACATTTTGTGAAGTTAAAGAAAAAAATTGTAGGGAATAGGAGAAAGAAAATATGAATGCGTAAATCTTGTTTTTCAGTTTTCCATGACGCTTTATTAGTATAGAAATTAAGGAGATCCTACTATTATAGCGTAAAGTTTATTCTGTTTAAATATTACTATTATTGTTCTAAAATCATGTCAAATCCTTTTAAAAGACATCTAGAAACAAAGAATCATTGTTTGTTTAAACAATCCCATCCATACCTCCACCAAAACCATCTCATTTCTCAATCCATTGGTCTCAGCAAAGAGTGGGTGTTATACCACTCCATCGTAAATAACAATTAATACGTGGTTCCACTAAGTGACGCCGCTATCTTATCTTAAACACCAACATTTAGATTCACCTAATGGTGATGAGCATCAAATTAAATCTTTGGAACGTTACCTTAAATTTACGCACTGATTTAAGAATAAGTTAGTGTCATTGAAAGGGCATAGTCATTTTGTTTATTATATGGAAAAGTGACTTTTGGATTCACCCACGTCTATATACAGTATCTTAATTTTAAAATTTGCCCGGAAAATGGTAAAACTATCACCACCTGCTTTACGGGGATATAATGTAATGTTATCGACTTAATAGTTTATTTACGTAAGAAAAAGAGGGTCCGTGTTAAACCTACTAAAAACAATTTGCCTATTGTTGCTAAATATACAATATGCTAGGCTATTCTGAAATTGTAAATTGCGAAACATTCGAAGTGAGCTCCATCGCATTCACCCCTTCATTAGTCGAAATTATTCTCACAACCAATGACAATGTGAACCACGATCGAGCTCACTTCAAAAGTTTTGAATTGACAATCACAGAATAGCCTAGCTGCTCCTGAAGTATGTTAAGTTCGTGGGAAAAGGTTTTGATTTTGATTAACTTTCAGACGTGAGATGCAGTGTTGCATAGTTAAGACAAATAACTTGAACCTTCAACTTTTCGTCTTCCCATTCATATCGTAATTAACATCTTAATTAATGATACTACACGCACCGGGAATTGCAATCAGAAGCAGAGTTTATGAAAGTACTTTAAGTTCACATTTTAGTAATAAATAATTACTATATCGATACTGAAATGGCAATTTTGATATTAAAATATTGATTATGATTGACTCCTGGATCAGATTAACATATGGAGTTACCTGGAAAAAGACTATCCTATAGAGTTACTTGAGAGAACTTCCACTTAGAAACGAGCAAATAAATAGCTTCACTAGAGGACGGATCGACAAACAGACATTGTTAATATTATTATATTTAAAAGTTCAAAAGAGCTTTCTGGTCTATGTAAAATAAATAATTTTGACTTTGACGTTGATTAATAACTAAATGTGCTCACTAAATTTTGAATTGATTTTGAATCTACTGAGCTTGAAGTCTTGAGGTAAGGTTTGTGTTTCATTTTATCATTATCATCAGTAAAAAACAGCTTAGGTATATGTATTCAAACTATAAAATATTGAAGAACTGAGCCAAAGAATTTTCTGATAATATCAATCCGCATTATAATTTTACAAACACATTGACATACTAGGTACATAAAGAAACTAATAATTTAAATAAAAACAATAGAATCCTGGCAATGCATCACCATGATCCGTTCATTGACAATATGATGTGAATGACACAAAGTTCATAGGAGTTGAGCAATTCAAATACCAAGTTTATACAACAATGCCACCGTTAACCAACATTTATTATACACGGTGTAACAAAAAGGGGGTATACATATCAATTGCACGGTTTCTAGATAGCATAACAAACGATACGGGAAGGGTTTTTTAAACTCATGTTTTCATGAAACGAATTTATGATTTTTTCCAAATTTTTATGCCAATCAAAATTGGGTAGATAGGTACTAGGCGATCAAATTTACAGAAGAAAAGTTTAGTAATTAGCGAGTGATCCCTGTAGTGTTGTGACACGTTTGTATCATTTATAAAATCAAAAACCATGCGCCAAGTATTTGGCACCAATTTTTTTAAACGTATTTTAAGCTGAAACTTTGTGTAGAGATACTATTCAACCTGTATTCTTCAGTGCTTCTTGATGTATATGGGTATTTTGTTACACGCTGTATATGTATATACATATATTATATATAGGATAATATATGTAAAACGCAGCGATTCTATAATGGTCCTACACACGTGTCGAAAGACCAATAATAATATTATTTTCAACAACAAAGATCATCGCCACTTTGCAAATCGTGACACGAAGCCTTAATGATGAACTGATAGATTGTGTAGAAAGGTGCAGAAGTTTCATTGTTCACCTAAATAGTTATGTACTATATTTGTAGTGGAAAATTTATTGAATTTGAATTGTGACTATTTAAGAATTTTTTTTTTGACAAATATTGTTCAGCATATTATTTACTTAATAATGTGGTATTAAGAGTTATACTGCAACTACTACTTATATGAGTACGAAGTCAGAAACATATAATGGTTATTTAACCTAGTCCCTAGCAATTAGTGTCCTAATGAATAGTTTAAGTATTCATTAAGTGTCTCTGAGTACGGCAGTTAAAGTCTCAGATTACTAATGTAAGCGTTTATAAAGACCAGTTTTTTGGTGTCTGTATAAATATTATAAATGAAACAGATATCAGACTATAAACTCTTTAATATTAAAATATTAAGCTATCTAGCCTAACCCTTCTCTTAAGTCTAAAAAATACTATGCTGAAAACTGCATCAAAATCGGTTCAACCAAACGCGAGATAATCGTGCACAAACATACATACATACATACAGGTTAAACTGAGAACCTCCTTTTTTAAAGTCGGTATAAAACCACTCAGTCATCACTCACACATTATATTCTGGCTCATAGTGTGACAAGAAGAAACAGATGAGTTGTGTACAGAATTCACCTTCTGCTAACACCTTCCTACTACATTGTATATTAATAACTAAGCTTTAGGCCCGACGTCGCCCGGATTTTTCCATTATTTTTACTTTATTATAATGGCTTCATTTGAGTCGTGATCTGAAATGTTTATGTGGATTTAGTAACGTTTAGTTTCTAGGTAACCGTAGGAGTGCTAAGTATTCAAACGATTGTGCCTTGATTTAGAGTGTCTGCGGTTGCATTAAACGAGTAAAAAGGATGGAGAATATTTTTTCTTATTTGTCCTTTTAAATTTTTTGCTGTCTCGCTCTCTCCTTTTGCTATATTTTAATAATAAAGTGTATTCCTTGAAATTCGTTCAATAACATTTATTGATACTGATTATGGTTTCCTAGTATCTTAGTTTTGTTGTCATGGTACTTTTAGAAGAGTTTTCTTAGTTCATAGGATAGTTTGATATATTAAAATGAACTCTAAAAATACTGTATCAATGTCGTTAATCATATAATTGGCAAAGCTAGCGGTATTGTACCGTAGCTCTATTGTTTACACGTCATGTCAATAAAATCAATAACACGTTGACGTTGACGTCGTGCGTACTGGAACATTTTCATTGTTTGGCTGTGAGGCGTATAAATAATATCGATCGCGTTATGGTATGAAATCAGAGTAGACTTTATGCCTTCGTTAAATTTTCTAAGAAAAAGTAGACAGTAAATCTGTTCTTCATCACTTATGATAAAAAAATATTCAATATCAGCTAAAGGCAAGAGCATATATCACTAAATTATGAACAACACAAAATCATACCTGCTACCTATCGTCATGCCTTTTATCCCTGACGTTTTTTTTATATAGGTAGAAGCGCACATTACGGCACTTGATGCCACTGTATAATGGCCACCCACCATTTGTGTTATAAGTCCCATGTAATAAGAGTGAATCTATTGCGATATACCATGCACAATTCCAGACTCCGTGCTACTACTGAGTAATTGTCAAAAAACCGAAATAAGTTCAACAATACCTTGCCCGACCCGGAATTCGAAACCGAGATCCCTTGCCCAGCAGTCGCACTTGCGCCCACTCCAGCAACGAGACAGTCCATCGCAAGCACACAATCATTTTGCATGAATTTTCTTTTTCCATATTCAATTAACCACAGCCATATTGAAAGATCAATAACAGAATTTAAAGTTTACTTAAAAATCGAACCATTAATTAGATTCTAGACTGGATTCAAATCCAGCACCTCCTTTAAAAAAATCCAACCACTAAGCTTGACAAGTACCCCATCTTTTCTACATATAACAGCGTAATAAATTAACGTATCGTTAATCTGTTATTTACCCAAACTAAGTGATTTTTATGACTACAAAATAAATGTAATAAGTATTAACATTAAGTGTTCACGAATTACCAACATTACAATTTCCTGTGTATTCAGTCAATCAGTATGCCAGTACACACTGAGTCCAAATTTTCGGGAAACGCACAACCGACAGATTTTTTTTATTAAAAAAGCGAATTAGAATGTTAAAAGCGGTTAGTGCGTGAGTCATACCGATTTGTACGTTGCTTACTTAGTGTGTTGTGCAAAATCATGTAGAAGTCTAACTTTAAATTTTATAAGTAGCTTATAAGTATGAGATTAAATAAAATAATCCTACCTAAACCCTCCTATGTAGAGAAGGGACATAAACCAGCAGTAGACGATCGCGGGCTGTTGGTAATGAGGATAACATAAAAATTAGTCTCATGTGCTAATGTTATGCTAAAACTCAGAAAGGCACAAAATGGCTTATGGCAATTTTCAGCAACCACCCCTTAACTATCTGTTAACTAAGAATTACTTAGCGGGAGCACTTCTGCTAAGCTCGTACTTGTACTTTTTAGTATAAAAATGTATAGGTTTGTAAAAGTAAAATGTAGTTAAGTGTCTCCATTCTTATAGGGATATAAGGGAGGAATATCGTTTAAGAATCGGATATGAGTTAATAATAAAAACAAATTTTAAGGGAAAAAATATGCTTTAGGTTTTATTGATCCTTATTAGCCTTAAGACGAAGGTTAATACAATTATTTGTTCACAACCAGTGGGTCTACTGTCCCCGGTTACATGGTGTAACCTAGTTTGTGTAGGCACCTAGCGTCTGCCTAGCACTAAATCTTTATACGACGCACAATGATGTCACACACTGGACCGATACTCTTTGAATTCAGATGTCGTATGGCAGTGAGTGGTGGAAAATAGAAGCGTGGAGCGTTTTGCCTTATACAATGTGTAAACGGAACGCTCCCATACGTTGAAAACAGGTGATGATGAAAAACAAGTTTTTTTTTAACTGACATGTGCACTGACTGTATCATTATAACACTGTTCATCAGTTCATCCTTGATCATGGTGCTTGCAACAGTGCCAAAATATTGGAAACTTATAGAAATTAATAAACCTAGATTTATTTTCAAAAAAAAAGGAATTCAATGTTGATTTTATGTAATAATAGTTATAATCAACTGCTTAAGATATGCTATAAAAAATATAAAAACAAAAATATTTCGTATAGTTTTTCGGGAGCGTTTCGTTTACATCTTGTATGTTAGTGGATAATTTATTGTGATCATATTATTTTAACGACAATAGTAATAAACTAAAGGTAATAGAGCGAAATCATTCATAAGTGTAAGATATATTGTCCTCTTGACAGACGGAAATGTTTTATAATCATTCTACGCAAAAATGCAGAGTTATTATTCGTATATCCACAGAATTTTTAATTTCTTATCCAATTCTTTTGGTTGCTTAACTATCAATATTAAATTGTTATACCTTCCTCTATAATTCTAAAATAAAATATACATTATTCTACAAGCTCCATGTAAGCATACCACACACTCACATCAACATTTATTGATCCTTCAATAATCGCTCCTCTCTTACACTTAGCCCGCTCCCAACAACGACACACATTGACAACAAATCAATCGCGCACGCGCCACCGTTTGACATGTATATGCGCAAACGCACGGAATGTCGATCGATAAGCGCACTGCCACTAAAAATAGTCGGCTCACTGTTGTTTGAGCAAATTGTATATTTTATAGCGTAGTTACTTGCCGACACTGCTCGTGGATGGTTAAATGTACCGACACTTTTAATGTTACTGCTAGATCTCTCGTATCCACGCTTTTTATCCTTGAAGGAGTATGCGGAGTTGCACATTACGGTATGTTTGTCACTGTACATTGTATATTATTCACCATTTGTATAATAAGTTTTATATAATAGGGGGTGAGCCTGTTGCCAGCGAGATATTTTTGTACAACTTAAAATGATACAGTAAAAGTAGAATCCTGACGTGTATGTGACTGAAAATCCTATACAATCCTTATGCTCGTATATCAACAGCCCTTGAAAGTCTACCGCTTAGATTACGGGCTTCATCTACTTAAGCAGGGTAAGAAAGATTGAAGACCCACTAGAGATCGTAGTTTTAAAAGATATAAGTGTATTTCAGGATGTTACTGCCTGGTCTTTCAGTCAGTTTTTACAATTACTCATGGCAAATGCTCATGTCACCACCAGCAATGACAAAAGAAGAATATTTTAGAATAAATTTATAGGTTGGGAACGGATGACATGAGGCAGCAGCGTACGACGTGTCACAGCGACACTACAGGTTTCTGTGTCATCATCATCATCAGCCGAGAGACATCCACTGCTGAACAAAGGCCTTCCCCTTAGTCCTCTGCGTAGAACGATTTCTGTGTATTTCTATGAAATTACCAACGTGTTATTATGAAATTACCGCGGATCAGTAGTGCTGCTGTTATAGTTCGAAATCATGACTGCAGTGACAGGTCATAACGACGTGTCGTGGCGACATGAAGCGACAACACGTCGTCCGCTGGTCATGTCGCCTGCTTCTACCGACTTGTACCTTTTCTGAAACATTTTCCGCAACACTCAGCCACAAGACACAAGTATCGCGACACGTAAAACTTGCAAATCATTTAGCTATCACAAAAGTTGTTATCTAATCATCGGTTGGTGAACAATTTCGATCGCAAGCGACCGCGACCGCGGCCGTGGGAATGTGAGGTGCGCGCGCGCATTATCTCGCGCGATCTCATCTGATAGCGGAGTTATCTGGCACGATCTGCGCACGAGTCGGTGCTGGGCCAGGTGACTATGTTCTCAAGTGAAATGGAGATAGGTCTTGGTTGAGGTTTAAGGTGATTTATGCGCCAGGTAAAAATATTTTGAGCTTTATTAATGTTAAATGTTCAGATAAATACATTAATTTACATAAGTATAAATAACCAGGCAGAATTACAAATATATATTTCAAAATTAATTCAAAATCAAAGTAATAACTTTCTTTGTTGGAACGTCAGTTCAAAAGACTTCAACGCGCTGATAATTACGGATACAATCACAACATTTTCAAAAGAAAATGGTTAGCTGAAAATTCTAGTTCAAAATCTGTAGCCAAGTTATTTTTTTATATTTATGGTAGAAATTTCTTACAAAGACTTTTTATACAAAAACCCTAAACGTTGATAAAAATTGTGATATTTTTACAATCAAGCGATAAAACTTTAACCTTTACCTATTCTTACAAAGTTTGCTCTAATATTAAAAATTTATATTCTACAACAATGTCTCGGACATGGGCACAGTAGTCGGGGGCGAGTATTGGCGACGCTAGCGCCCTCACCGCTGTTTTAATCGTGATTTTAGATTTTAAATGGACACGTAGAGATTCATTGGTTCGCTGAATGGGAGATTTTCGGTTTCAAATGATTTGTTATAATACATGGGATACACAATATATGGTTATTTCTTATGTGTTTGTTTTAGATGTATTTTTTTTGCTCATCTCAATTAATTGCTTCCAAGGTTTTAGGCGATAGATGGTGCAATTTTTTACAGAATAGGAAGCAAACAAACGGACATACATATGACCTGATGGCGAATTCTGTGTCCCATTATGGTTTGTTTTATATAAGTGTTATTTACCATACATGTCTCAATTCATACGACCTATAGCATCTATAGATCTATTCAAACCATTCATAGCAACAACTTTATCGGCAAACATCAAAGGGAAAATAAGAAAAACTAAGAAACAATAATTTGTTGCAGTCTCAAAACTACAAGGGTTTTTATCGACTTCAAACAAAGCAATCGATGCATTGTCTATTAATGAGAGGTGAGCGATTATCGATGATTATAACCTACGTAAAAAGATCGATTTCGATAAAAAAGTTTAAAATCCATCATCTTTCCGAATAAAAATATTCGCTAAAATTAATTAAGCTTAGTTTTATTTGACAGCACTAATAACCTTTAATGAAGAACATTTTGCATAAAAACCTTATATATTAGGCCATTCAATCAAAACTTAGGTTCACCATCATTCGACCTTAACATTTAATAAAAAAACTACACAAAAACAAATCGATATGAAAACAAAACGATCGACTAATTATTCGACTAAGCGTTGAAGGGAGAGCAGATCGAATCGATATACATCGATAAGACAAAATCAATAAAATCATTGCCAGATTAAAAAAAGGATAGTTGTTCATCATTGCCACATTAAAAAAAGATGGGTCGGTGTGTTTGATGGCGAGTGTCGGCGAACGTTTGATGTTGTAATAATGCGACCAAATTGAGTCAAAAGGCACTAAATGTGTGACGAATCGAGTTATCTAAGTGTTCCATCGACTTGTTGACGGGACGATTGCGTCGGTCATACAGGATGTTCAATAATTAACTTCACAAAATAACGATATTATTGCTGCAATTATTGTTATTATGTATTCTCAATTATGACTATATTTCTTGTTAACTTTTTTGCAGTAATAATTCTTTGTGTTGCCCGTTTTAAATGGGATCGTATTGGGAGTTGATTATGTTGAAAAATGATTATTAATTAAGTCTGCATACAAAACTGGAATTTAAATAATAATATTTTTCAAACATATATACAAATATAAACTTTATTGTACAGCGAGTAAGTAATAATTTACAATTACACAATTTTTTGTTTCTTTGCTAGCTTTCCTAATTTTCTAGTTCATGTTCTTTAGCTATAAATTAAAAATCACAGTACTTTAATGGAAAAAAGTAGAGAAATGTAGCTTTTCACATTAATGGAGAAAAGCTCTACAAGTTTCAAGTTACAAAGTTACAAGGACTCTTCATGTTGAGAAGCGTGCGCAAATGCGGCGACGTAATGCCGCCTATTGATTCTTTAGCTATCCTCAGTTTGAATCTTCCTGTATTTATTTAATTTATGTACACAATACAATAGAATAGTAGTACATAACGCGAACTTAATGCTATCTGGCACTCTCTACCAGTCAACTTTAGGGTTTTAAGGATTTAATTTATGGAACCTTTATCATTTAGGATCTTTACTATTTATTCCACCATTAAATCAACCAAATTATTTCAAACAACACCACCCTGTAAGCAATCTATCGACACCTCTATAATGTCGAGGTCAACGCGAGTGTATTTGCTTGTTCTCTAATGTCATTTATATTTTTCGATGGACCGACAACAAAAGGTACCTGTGTCCAATCGCACTGACATGATACTCGCGAATTGATGGCTTTATTTCAGTAATGCGTTGATTAATGCAAGGACAGTTGTTGGTGTTCGTGTTGTATGTTCTAAAATATATGTTTGTTCTTTAATGATGTTGCACATGAAGTCAAGGAGTCAATGACTGCGGTTTGAGGTTCATGTGCTTGTTGGTTTTAAGGTTATGTTGTTTAGATTTGTAATATTTTATATTTGAAGAATAGCTTTATTTAATTTTTTTTTTTCGTAAGAGCTAGGTGAAAATTTCTTACGTGGATACGATTGGATTTCTACTTAAGCCATGGAAGTACTTTTCCTTCAGATTGTTCTTTAATCAATTTCAAAATATACACGTATTTTATGTCTTCTATCAATAACTATTTTTGTCAAAATAAAAATTATCCATGCTAGTTTTAGCCACAATAACCGTCACTAACTAAAAATGGTAGGTTTGGGCATTAATCACCACGCTTGCTCAATGCCGATTGTTACTCTAAAATTTACTTCAAACTACAAAAACAAATATTTACACAAACAAAGCTAGGCCATAACAGAATTAATCTGAATTACTAACTGGACCTATCATTGGTCGCAATAAATCAACACTATCAATAATACAGTTAAGGCCCTTTCACACGGTACGTGGTCGCGACAACTGCGCGCACGCAACAGACGGCTTCCGTAAGCAAATAGTCACAGAGTCGCAGCTCATTAGCCCGGGACCGCAGGAGATAGTTCATTAGTTTTCTGCTCGTAATTGTTGCTTAGACATTCGAGTTAGATTTATTTGAATTTTAGAACGCGATTGTTTTTTTTTGTCGTTTGGTGTGAAAGGTGGTTTAAAGTTATATTTCATGTTTTTTTAATCACATAGTGTGGAATGTAATTTTTGTGCACAATTTGAAAATATTTTGTTTTAATTTACTACGACTAGGTAGTCAATTTATGAATCTTTTGTTGCATTTATGATACACCAGTTAATTTTATTAAAATAAACTTTAAACAAAAATAACTTTTAACAATGATATCGTAAGACCTAAGTCGTGTATAATATCATAAGACTATCCTATAGACACGTTATACAGGTCCCATTTCAATTCAAAAGAAAATCCTCTTAGACTTACCTAACAAATCAACTAAAATCAACAACACAAAGATTAATTTGGTTTCATCAAACAACCTGCAGAGCTGCAGGAACTTCCAGATTCTAGGTAAAGGCGTGAAGATAATTATCTTCCACTTACTGTCCGCTCATTGCGGTATCGTTGAACTTTGCCACAGATGGTTGTCGCAGTACTTAGGCAATTATTTATACTCCTGCCTACCCCGCTGACGGCGGTGATGGCTGAACATATACGGTTAGATTTACCAAGATTATCCACATTAGATATAAGTATGATTGTGATTAATTGTTGAGTGTAGTAGCTGTGTTTGTTTCTGTGGTGAAACAGGTGGAAGTGTCAACTTATGTTGGATTGATAACTGTCGTAGAGATATTTTGTAATATTAGATTACACAGTCATATGTAGAAAAAAAAAAAAATTCTCAGACTCGAGTACTATTACAAATTCACAATAATACAACACATAACACTGAATCTGAACGTTGCTTATTTAGGCGTAAAACTTCGTAAAAAGTATTACGGAAGAAATTAATGAATCCTTACTAAGTAACCACCCAAACCATTTTATGGAAAAACAGCCCAGAAATACATTTAAAAGGCTAAAGAGACTTGCTTCCTAAGAGCTTGTCTAACAGATCCTTGGGAAAGACACAATAGATGGATATGTCGCTGAATATTATATTACTACTACTCAATATTAGTAGTTAGTGGGTGTCGCGGCGCAACGTCACGCCTTTTATCCCCGAAGGGGTAGGCAGAGGCCCACATTATGGCACGTTCTTACGTGCCATAATGTGGGCAGTGTACACTCACTTTTCACCATTTGTGTTACTAGTAATAGGGGGTGAGCCTATTGCCATATACTAGGCACAATTCCAGTAGGTGTCTAAGCTTATAAATCACATTTCAAGTACATACGCTCTGTAATCGCGTCATCCGGATAGGCTGCGCGCGCAGCTCACTCTAATAATGATCAATGATGCTGCGCGTTGTCGGAAAAATGCCAAATATTCCATACATCACTCGTACTTGGAATATTGACAGGCGGCTGGCGTTTGTTCTCCATAGTCTTATGAAGATATAGACGTGAGCTGGGAATTGTTGAGAATATATTTAGAAGTTTTACGATTTGAAATTATACCTAATTAAACTAATATTAATACTATAAATATAAATGGAATAATTTAAAAAATATAAATTAAATAGTTATAATTATAATGATTATGATTACAATTGATCATTATGAAACATTAAAATGAATTATACTTTGAAAACTGTGTATAAACACAGTCCTACATTTGAGGTTTTTTTTTGTAAGTTCTCTTTAATAAATAAATGCATTCCTGATTAAAAGCGTCTTATAAGTCGATGAGAGACGTTATATTCTTTATGTCAAAATGTGTGTAAAAATATTTACAAATTATAGCATAGACCTTATTTCTAAATGCATTCGCTTTCATAATATCATGTACATTAACATTAATCGAGATTATGATTATTTCAAATTCAAATACTTATGATTATTTACATTTATAATAACATTCACAAATATTATAATTTACATAACACCAAAACATTCCTAACTCTACATCCCTCATAAGGTCATAATCTTAAATTTTAGAGAAAAAAAAAATCGTTTGGCGATGTAAGTCGAGTCGAGTCGAGACCATTTGATTACTATTTGTAACGTTTATATTAATCCAATTGAATGGTACTGATGTTTTGATTGACGTGCCGTTTAACGAGTCTATTTTGTTAGGGCCCAACGCGACCGCCGCAATGGGAGATCAACCTTTTTTACTGAGATTTGGTAATTAATGAATATATGACGCGTATTTATTTATTTGGTTGGTGTTTGATGTTTGTTGGAGTGAGTTGGGCTTCGTGTGAAATGTTTTAAAGAATTTATTATTAACAACCCTTAAATTCATAACCCTCAAAAGGCCGGCAACGCAATTATAACGTCTTTGGTGTTATGGGTGTCCATGGGCGGCGGCGATTGCTTACCATCAGATCCGTCTGTCCGTTTACCAGTTTATACCATAATTTTTTTTTTCCTACGAACATACATATTTACATCTATTAGTAGCTGTCATCTGTTAGTCTGTAGTTAACAAAAGTTAACGGGAAAATAA
This sequence comes from Spodoptera frugiperda, assembly GCF_023101765.2. Lineage (NCBI taxonomy): Eukaryota > Metazoa > Arthropoda > Insecta > Lepidoptera > Noctuidae > Spodoptera > Spodoptera frugiperda. The sequence continues at coordinate 11,875,694 of NC_064215.1, read as the reverse complement.
AATCAGTGATAAAATTGTTACTTCAATTTGTCATTGTAATATAAACTCCAAAATATTTACATTGAAAATCATACACAAACAACAACAAGACAATTCTCCAAAACAACAATAACTTCTAAATCCCTTTTTCTCAAAAATTACCATGAAATCGTAACCCATAACACGTTCAGTTAACACCATACGACGAAAAATTGCCAAATCACGTCTCAATGATCATTCCACTAACCCGAATATAGAAAAAGAGGTGTCACTCAAACGAACGTTTTAAAGGAAAACAAATAAACATGCTGTATCCATCCTATCTGTCAAACGTACCACAGATTCGGTAAACAGTAATTATCACTATGACAAAAGGTGAAGGCATGATACAAAAAGTTTTGGTATAAAAACTCCTTGGTTACCAAAACAAAGGTTCTTGGAAACTATGGGGCGTATTGTCTCGAGGACTCTTAATTTTTGAGGTTTTTATATGGGGTGGTTGAGTTTTGTGAATACATTTTTGAGTTTGTCTGTTAATCTACTAAGTCTTAAATAAAATTTATTTTGTGTGGGATGCGTTCAGCTATGCAGTTTCGGAATTGTCTTCTTATCGTTAGTTTCTAAATGCCTATTAAAATAAGTTTAAAATTAGTTTATTTTTGCATGTTGTAAACGAATTGAGAAACTTCATGCGAAACTAGTTGTATTTCAGAAAACATGATTTTGATACTTAGTTAAAATAACGCAGTCCCAAATTCATTGCCTACAACTAAAATTAACATCGCTGGTAATCTACAAATAACTGTATCCCAACATCACCAAAATCGAAACACGCTGTATCTTATTTCCTGTCAAATTCAAATGCTAAACGTCTTGCGCCTGCGCCCCTGCTGGTCTAAAAAAACCTCATAATGTGTCATAAATATTCCGTAATCTGTCAAGAATGAGTTTTTAGACTATCATGAAGGTGTCTCATGAGAATACAATCCTTTTACCGAAAAAAACTTACAAAGTATTTTAAACCTTACGACACTTGCAATAGAGGTTACGTAAGGAGTTTTCTAGGTTGCAGAAATCAAAGAATCGATTTTGAACCTTATCGCCATTATTTTAAAGTCTCATATCAGTTGGTGAATATATTTGGACGGATTAGCTTCTATGAATGAAATCATTGTAGTCCACTCAATTTTTGTGTGAAATCTGTTTATTTTGATATTTCAATCTGTGTAAAGTTTGGTGCCGTTATTCTGTTTCCGTAGTGGTCCCATTTGAATGACAGAAGTCAAGTATATTTGGGGATAATCTACTTGTGCTTGTAAGCTGACTGGTAGTGATTTTAAGTCCTGCGTGGGCGATAGCGAAACTCTGTATAATATTGTTGGCAGTTAAAGGTATTTGGGTACGACCGAATATTTTTTTTCTTCATGGTTGGTGCAGTTGAACATGTTATGCTATCGGAGCTAGAGATGTTCACACACCCACATTTTGTTAGATTAGTTGTAGTCCTCCTTTAAATATGGGGGTATAAACAACGATAGTAAGATGGTCAAACTATCATTTTATATTTGTATCAGGGATAAAGTAGGTATTAACTGTGTATCATTTTTTCTGACGTGTTTCTTCTTTTTCTATCTACTGTCATTTTCCACCCCAGATTAAGGCAATAAGTTGTACTTAACATTTGTATACTAGAACCTTCTAATTGGCCTTCTATACCGTGCAATCAATTTAAAAGAAAACTGCCTAAACATATTTTTATTTAGTGTTTATCTAAGTGTCGCACACAAACTTAAACACTTGGACCCAGATCAAATACTCACCACGGTCTGATTCAATAACCACTGTACCTATAGTCAAGCTGAACAATGTCAGTGGGCGAGCTGAGACTTGTCGCTACTTACAGCAATAACAAGGTCTAATCCGCTCGAGTTATTGCCCCTCGATGCTCTAAATTATCGCTTTATCAATACTAATGCGAGTATCGAAGTGTTATCGATAAATCTCGATTGTGATGTCTTGTAAGCTACTGCTGACGATTTAGTTATGCTGTTTGGCGGACATTGGTATATTGTTTGGCTTTTGACTTAATGCAAATAATGGGACTGAAACGTAAATTAGGAAAAGGAGGTTAAGCAGGCTTTGATCAGCATTGAGTACTTTTATGGATACCTTTTTAACCCATGATAGGTGTGATTATAATACAGGCGTTTAGAACCATCTATAATCAAATTATGACAACAGGATCACCCATACTAAAATAAAGCTAAAACAGTTTCATACAGCGCTATAAATTCATTTCTTGCTTTGATTTTAGGGTTGAACAATGATGAAAAGAGATCTTTTTAGCTAGCACTTTAGCAGTAGCTTCTACCAGCGGCTTCATCCACATTTCCGTGGGATAAAAAGTGTCCTATCACCCAAGTCAAATCATTTTCTGTTTGTATACTAAATGCGTGATTAATGGACAAATATTCAAACACTTTAGCTCCAGAAACCCTAGCAATCATTTTCATACGGTCACAATTCGACCATCTAGACTAAACATTCTTACATCTCTTACAAAACCAGTGTCTCATTCCAACAGTGTACCATGCGGTTGATTGTACAAAATAACCGCTAAGTGAAATGGGAGTCAGTTAACTTGGAACCGAGCTGGTGCGAAAAATAATTTATATTTTAATAAGATGAAACTCAACATAGTATCGCCGAGTTTATTTGTATAACTAGTCTGCGGTGTCACAACTGTACGGAGAAACAAATTGTTTGAGTCTCGTGTCAAAAGAAGTGGTTTTGATACTTGTAATTTTTTAATAGTGGTCTAAAATCATTAATATTTGGTTTCAAGGAGATACCTTTTGTGGATAAATGATTGAATTTTAAAATAACTTTAAACTGAACATAAAAACATAATGAATCTTTGCAACAAAAATCATATTTGTTGATACAAAACCCACTCCTAAATTCTTTATAATTAAAATGAAATTATTAACACGCACTCTACATAATTACATAATCCATATTGTTCCTAGCAATTAAAAAGTTCATAATGTTATTTTATAGATTACATGTCACAATATGAATAAAAAACTGAACAACCATTACAAATTGCCATCAAGTATCAAAACCATAATTCGTACTACAAAACAAATGTCACTGCGGTTACAATAACATTAGCAGTTACCGCGGAAGTGTAAAAATGTAATCTATTTTAAACATTTGTCGTGGTGCTCACCTCCCTGTGCCGTCGGCGTAATGATATGCTGAACTAGGCTGTGGCTTATTACGGTTTCGTGGTTTCACTTGTACTTAGTCTTGGAGTTATGTTTTCTTGTTTGTTTGTCTGTTTGATACTTAATGTTAAGTTAAGATGTATATGTTTGTTGTAAGCACTACTTGATCTATTGCTAAACTCTGATTGTTGAATGTGGTTGGGAATTTTAGACAATCAATATTGATTTGGACATGTTGCTTATGGACAAGCGTGCAGTAGTAGTACAGTAGTGTGTAAGATAGCGGCCATAGCCTACCCATTATCAACAAAAAGCGCCATTATTGTTAAATAGCAGTAATACTACCATTTTTATTAAATGAGATTAATGATATTACTATATTAATACCAAGACGTTCACTGCTGAATATACACCTTCTCAATTCATTTGTCTTGTAGAAAATACGAATTCTAAATATCTGATTACGTAACTCTTTCCCAGCATCAATTCCAACGGTTGCTCCAGCTTTCCTCCTGACATCTCAATACCAGATATTTCATTACTACAATTAACTTATCATAAACCGTTCCATCTTCACACACAGTGCTATATGCTAAAAACTTTATAACTTCCTCCTTTTCTACCCACTAAACCACCATTATACATTAACCTCTCACCCACGAACTAAGTTTTACTTTGTTCGTCAGTTTGGGAACTGTAAGTTGTCTAGGAGGGTCAAGTTATATTGGTTTTCGATTCTGGTGCTAAACAAAGTAATATCAAGTTCTATCAGTCATTAATTTGGTTAACACCATGATTTTCCCGTGTGAAGATGACACATCATGGGGTTAATGTATTTTAAGGAATGTCATCGAAGTTTTTAAGCGCAACTTTTGTACTCGTTGTTTTCTAAAGTAATATTTAATATAACAAATCTTCAAAAAATCTGCTGGCATTAAAGATTGGGAATGAAATCAAGGATAAACATCAATGAAATAATTTAAATATTTAAAATTGCACACTAGTTTTTTCCATTACAGACTAACGAATCACCCTTGTCAGTCAAAACAGAATGCAAGATTTAATTAGCTTCACAATCTGATTCTGACAAATAAAAGCGAAAACGTGAATATATTTAGACACAGACAAAAACTATACATTACCGAGTAACCTGTCCATCAACTCATACACCAATTAAGAAGTTTTTACCTCTATGCAACTGCACATTTGTTTTTCTAAACATCGAAAAGGTCATTTTTTATTTTGTTCTATTTACACTGAGATCATCCAATTAGGAACGAAAATTACCAAGAAAACATTGGAGCCGTCATTTTGGAATCACGAATAAAATGTTGCCCTAATTATAAAAAGGTCTCACATAAAATACCTAATGTAATTAGTTTTTTGTGATTGAAGCACTTTTTGAGCGAAAAAATCAATTTGGTTCGGTCTCGTGCCAAATCGCCTTGTAATACTTCGTCAAAATTATTTTTAAGTATTTTTAATTTGTTTCCTTTCAGGTATGTTACTTGTACTTATCTTTTGTTTAAAATGATTTGATTTTACTCTCAGTGCAGTTGGTAGGTATATCAAATTACTTGCTGTGTAATATGTTGTGTTACTGAGAGATATATTTAATTTTTTTTCTTAGCAGTCCTAGTCCTAGTGAAGTTAGTCATATCAATTTCAGACTAGGACTAAAGTGGAGTATAATTTTGAAAATCATTAAACCCTTTCACCGCGGTATCACTTTAATGGACTCTAGACGAAACACATATAGAGTTTGTATAGGTTAAACAAATACATCTCAAACTGTAAAACTTTTTAATAGATATTAAGCTTAATGATTTCCTAATAATCTGTATCATAAACTTCAACCTAACAATTCTAATAAAGGTTTAGAACCAGAATTCTAATAATTACGACTACCTCAAATAGTACTAAAATTTCTAATTTCATTAGATTCGTTACAGAACAAAGTTTATAGTTCATCAGAGAAGATCTTCATCTAAACGCATTAGATACTAACTTTATACGTAAGTTGAACTCTTATTGGATTACTCAGTTGATTGAGTTATCAATAGGATTTTATTACTTGCCATTGCATAATAAATTAGTTGCAACAAAACAATATTACGTCTTCAATGCACCTCAATATAAAAAAATGTTATGTATTTGCCTCTAAATTCTACTCTATCTGCCGTACTCAGAGACATTTAATGATTACTTAAACTATTCCTTAGTAAAGAATTTGTATGGAAAACCATTGCTGAACTGGACTAAGTAACCATTAAATGACTCTGAGTGTGGCAGTATGATTGTTATTTGGCTTAGGCTAGACTAGGTAGGCACTTAATGAACTTAAAATTGTCATATGCACCTACCCTTAGCATATCTCTACAGGTAACTGGCGTGATATTACAATACATGAACAACAATGACTCAGTACAATATAAAACCCAAAAATATATTGCGAATCAAAGGAAGTATGGAGTCAAATTAACTCCATGTCCTGTTGCGTCCCAAAAAAATTAAAAACTCGATCAAGTAATTGCGTTGTTACCAAAAATTTGTTTTTAATTTTTCGCGTCATTAGGGTTTTCACAAACGCCGCTACCGGTCGCTTGCTTTTTTATTTTATTTTTTTCATTTATAAAATCATCAGCTATGCTCTTAGTGACTATAAGTGAGTTAACCTTTTTGTTGATTATGTGTCTACTTCTATTTTTAATACATATTTGAATGTTACCATTTAGCTATTTGATAGACAACTGATGTAGGTACTGTCTGTTACTAGATGCATATTTGAAGTCCTGCTGATTAACATCCTGTCCAATGGGACTATTGAAAGCAAAAAGTAGTTACTGTACAGATAGGTATAATTATTTTTATATATATTTTTAATATTGACTGCCTCATAGGTCGAGTGTTCGCAAGTGCGACTGCCGGACAAGGGGTCTCGGGTTCGATTCCTAGGTCGGGCAAAGTATTGATGAGCTTTTTTCGGTTTTTAGAAAATTTCGTAGTAGTTTCTTTTGTTAGTTACTTTCTAAAGAATATCAATTCTATCTTTTTAAATGTACCTAATATATACCCTATTTACTCTCGCTATACTACCTTAGTAGTCCTTTAAGTGTGTGCTCCTCTTAATTCTTCACAATTTGTTAAGACAATAAGCAATCTACAACACCGATTAGCGTAGGAAGACTCCCATTAGTTGGTCCCGGGTCGACTCCTGAGTGAGAATAAATTGATATAATAAAACTACTCGGGCGTTTTAGGGTTATTATTAGTAGCCAAAACTATTTTTCTTAGTTTTTTGTGCAATTTATCTCCACACCTATATTTTTTCATGATATAATGACTAAGAATGAGGTCATCTTATAATAAATATTCACCTATTATGACTTATTATAGTCTGTAATAGGAAAAGATTCTACTGCTTTAATATGGCTTGCAATATTCGAAGCTGACGGTTTCATGACTTTATTTGACGCAGAAATCGAACCTGAGACCTTATAGGATACTATCTTTACAACCACTAGACTCCTAAAGCAATCAGTAGTAAAATCCAACTGATAATAGCTATCAGCGCGCACGTAATGACTGCTACTAATTGTGCGCAATAAATCTGTGCGCGTATCCCAAGCGCGCACATTTCAACTTCAATAATGTTAACGTTTCGCGAGGCACAACGTGCGAACGACCATAGCTCATTCGTTGCTATCATTTATCATAACTTCACTGCTTGTAGGGTGCCCATGCGCAGGTTCATCGTATTTCTAAAGTATAAGGTAAAATGTTTGAATTTGAAGTTATTCCTTAAATGTTGAATATAGCACTGTAAGAGACTAACAGCGGATATTTTTGTCAATCATCTTATAAAGAACTCATTTTAAAATTAGCCCTCAATTATTTAGGGTAAAATAAGAAATAGTATATAACATAGTATATAGCCTATCACTCTGCCTGATCCGCTGCAGACCACAGGGATGGGGTGGTTTTTAGTCAGTAAGGGTCTGTCACTGCCTCTTGCCTCACCCAAGGCGAGAGAAGTCATTGGATGATTTATCCCGCTTAAAAAAAGCCAGTATGCCAACCATGCATGTATGAAATTATCCGAATATTAGGTATCAAAAAGGACCTAATTTTAACTATGAAATATATAGATACGTGTTAAAATGTGGGCTTCAATGGACTTTTCAATTAAAAACTATCACATTACACTATCCCACAACCCAATTAAACCATAGCCATACTATCTAAATTATGATACGCGAACCGATTTACATACGTTATTGAGTGTGAGTCGCTGACATGCTGCCTGCCCTCCGTCGGCACAGCTTGAACATATTATTGATGCACCAGGCCCTGTGCACAGGGTGTGTTAGTACAGGTTTGATATTGATAACATGGTGTGTACTAATATTGCGTCATTTGTTTTAATCAGGAAGGATTTAATGGTGGATTTGTTAAGTAAGGTTATGTTTGTAAATTCTATTAATTGTTTCTAGTATATTGTGGGTACAGTAAACGGGTTGTACTTTATGGACTCCTGTTGTCTGAAATAAATGCATTTTAATTAAAAGTACTGTCAGCACTCTAAGTTTATAAAATATTTAAATGAATATTTTTTCTTAAAACTTCAATAATGCCTTGGGATTTAATAGTGAAAATTGAAATAAAACTGCATGAAGTATAAAAAAATCTAGCTATACTCTAGTTCGTGATTTAACTCATTTCCACTGCTGCGGATTTCTTTATTTCTTTTAGATGCATCACAGTTAAGTGCCTTGCTGATCATGTAGGTTCAAGCAACCCCAAAACGATAGGTTTGGCGTCAGGACTTTCAGAGTCAAAGTCAAATCATTTATTCCAATTAAACCATAAACTTACTTAAGTACTTTTGAAATGCTGTATTTTAAATTTTTACTTTACTAGCGATAATGCACATAAAAACTTATCTCGAAAATTATTACATTTTATGTCTCTTTTAGAATTCACTGATTGGCTTCGAGAGCCCCTCAAGGAGGCACTCTGTCAATCAGCCATCAATCAAGGATAAGATTTACATTTTATCTAGATTATATCAGCCTTGACCCACTTGACCTAAAGATGAGGTTTAGCTTTCCATAATGTCTGTCTAAATGTACAATTTCGTAATATTCAGTGCTTCGATGTTTACTGAGGAAGGGATCTTGGAGCAGTTTGAAAAGATTTTCAGTTGCTGAAAATAATGTCCATGTGACCAGTTTCAAACACATTAAATGCTAATGTGTATGTAAACTTGTCTATTTGTTAACACACCTATGACACAGAAGACAATACAGGTATGAGATAACGTGATAAAAAAAACGAAAAATAAGTAATATTGGGCCCAATGCATGGCAAGATAGCACACGACCCATCTTATGGTAAATGGTTACCGCGCCCTACGAACGCTCGCAATACTTGGGGCAATACAAGCAATTTTTTTGAAATAGTGATTACACTCCAATAATTTTTCATATCAAATCAAACCTGAAACCTTTTTCTCGACAGTCCTACATGCATCCAACGACGGAATCTGAAAACAAAACAAAATCATCTTCAAAGTTCCCAAAGAAACTGTAACGTCTGAAGACGAACACAGAACAGCCTGTACCGAACTAGCGTACTGCACATGTACCGTTTGTAATTACGTTGTAGGGAACTTTGTTATACTTACCTTAGCTTAGCAGTTCACTTCATTTATTATGAGAAATGCTAAGAAACCAGCTTCGTTACTGACGTCTGTGTTTCCAGGATGGCAGCCAATATTCAACGTGTGGGAATGTTTTTAATTATTTCAAGGAAATACTTCAAAGTAATATTTCTAAAATTTAAATTTATTTCTTTTTAAAAAAAGTAGACAAGCCAAGCTTTTGCCAGCGGCTTCATGCGTAGTCCTGTGGGATAAAATATGTCCTATGTCCTTTCAGATTGTTATTTTGACATGTTGCTGAAACTCACAAATGAATTTGCGTGTTTAAATGACTGAAAGGATCAGGGTTGAACCTGGTATTATATGTATATAGTAAGATGTAAGATTTACTGAAATAAGACTATGAACTCTAATCTTATATTTTTATTAGTAGTGTGTTCAATATGTATATTAAGTTTTAAAAACATTTTATAAAATATTTTTTTAAAGGATAAACAATACACAATCCATTTATAGAATAATCACCGCACCTGCACCGAGGATTCTACATAATTTTATGAACAAAATAGTTCTAACTCTACTATATCGGAACATAGAACAGTTAGTCACATATATAAAACATGGTGATCCATTAAGGTGACACGTATTGCGTTCACGATCCCGTATAATTAGCTTTAATTAGAGCGCGTCGTGGACTGCAATGAGCCACCCTGTCTTTGTTGTGGCCACCGTGAGAGTTGCTAGTACCCATACTAGTCTATGTATTATATCTATGATTTTGATAACACCTTAATATTTTAGCTGTAAGGTGTATTTTTGTATAATATTTGGAGTGGACTGAAAACTTTTCAAACGATGTTTTTTTTCTTGTGTTTCAGGAAAATTAACGTATAATGTTTTTCTGATATTTAAGTATTCATAGTATTTATTGCATCCGTAATGTACATATACAGGTGGTAAGAAACACAATTTTAAGTAACAATTACGGATCCAGTTCTTACAGGACAGGTACCTACTCAAGAGAAACGAACGTACCCTAAGTTGGTACTAATTTATTAGTACTTATCTAGTTTTAAAATATTTATCCAAAATAAAGGAAACACAATAATGAATATTACTAGCTTCATTAGCATGTTAAGATTCAAAACATTTGTAAAACAAATCCAAAAGTCCCATCTACTTACGCTAATAAAAATATTAAATTTAAATACCATAAACCCATGACAAAGGGCCAATAAAACCTCACTAGAGACACCTATTAACGAAAAAAACGGTCTAGACGCCATGTCACCCATTCAAACTTGTTCGAATCCAAATTCGAAATTCGAAATCGTATCGCGTCCTGACGTTTCCGCTACGTGCAGTTTCCGGCGCGCACGCGCACAACGAATCAGTAATCGCGCTTTTACATTCAGAAATGTTTTTTTTTTCTTTTTTTTTCACTCCAACTATATGTATCCTGTGTTTTGATTGATGGCGCGGAGATAGGCAAAGACCATTACCAGTCGAGCCTCATAGGGTCCCGTTGATAAATTGGTTGCTTGTATTCGCTGCGTGTGCGCACCGGTCATGTTCGCAATTGGTTCCCCGATGTGGTTTTGTTTTCGAAATTTAAATGGATGATTTTTTGGTTGTATAGGAAGGTGTTAAAGAAAATTGACTATAAATGTATCTTAGAGTATTAATAAAGTTGTTTTGGTAGGAAATTATTAACATAATTTTGTTGTTGTTATTGTTTTTGTAAATATTTCGGTACTAAGGCCGTACTTTAGAATTTTATTGCTCTGTATTTAACTTGAATTTTTAAGTGAGCAATTTGTTCGTTACACTCGGCAATAAATAACGAAGTGTAAGCAACAAATCGTGATCTTAATACTCCGTCAAATATACATTGCAAAACTATACGTAAATCAGCTATTAATATTAAATTATTCAAATAGAACGCGATAGCTGGACGCTGACTTATGTCTCCGCTAGTTAATATGTATCACGTCCGTGATTGGTCGTTGACAGGTGACGTCATCGACGTACGCGCCGCCGCCGGTGCGGTTGCAAACTTGAATTTTAGTTGCTTATTTAATTATATTCGAGTATTTTCTTTGAAGTTTGGGTGGCTTTTCCTGTTATGTATATTGATTTGAAAACTGTTATTTACGACAAAAATGAATAAGAACAAAATTTCTTCTGACACATCCGAATACTATGGGTCAAGGGTACAATTCGATTATTCCTTAGTTTAATTAATAGTTGATAGAAAAGTACTAACAAATCAAATTTACTCAGAGAAGTACATTGACTTCAAACACACATTCTTTCTTTTTGTAAGTTTCAGCTTTTTTTCAGATTGATAAATAATTCTACTAACCTTTAAAAATTACTACGCAAATGTATATTTCTACAAGAACTAACCAACAAAAATAATCTACACGATTTTCCTGTACCATTAAAACTCATAACCGTTAAAAATAGACCAGACAGTTTAATGCCACCCATAATCCAATAACAATCAGACACAATAATCCACAATGGTCACACATACACACACACATACACACGCACGCCACTACATCAAATATGGCGCTACTGAGCCGACGTAATATGAACAGTCTAATTCTAATTCAAGTAATACTACCGTTTAATATGCCAGTAGCGTGGCGACCGTTGACGATACAGGTCGTATGTTTAATACAGAACAATATGATGATCTATATACGAGGTGTACACGAGCGCAGGGATGTATATTGAATAGTTAAGTAATGTCGTGCAGGGACATAGAGTAGGTAGCTTTGGGTAGGGGTGTTTGTGCCTAACTTGTAAAGTATGCATAAGTTAAGCTAAGGTATTTAATAAAATACTATTTTATCTTAAATGAATAAATTGAAAAGAGAAAATAATGATTGTAAGGAAAATTAAAAATGTCATATAAACCACCAGGTGCTTTAGCGAGTTGTGGAAAACTGTGTTGCCATGTATGACATCACAATATTTTACATCTGAAATTTTAGTACGATTTTTTTTATTCTTTGTAAATAGTGAACAATTTTTAGTTTTCTTTAATTTTTAATCGATTAAAAACTAAAGCTTTTAGTTTAGTTATAAATATTATATTGTAGTTTTTTAATGCTAATGTCATCCTAATGTCAAAGTACGTAGGCAGTTTTATCCAAAAATTGGGTAAAAATAACCCTTATGTAATTATAATTAGTAATTAGTGTTGACCCTAAAATAAATTGGGAAAACTTTGGGAAAATATCATTAGTGTGTATGTCGACTCGCTTCATAGAGGCTTTGTATTTACAAACCAGTAGGCACAATACTACACAAGTAACTAAATGTCCTATCTGTTTCTACTTGATCTCTGCCAATAAATTCTAAAACATATTTAAATGTCGTATCACAAGTAAGAGATACTTATCTTTATATACGGGATTTCCGGCGTCTGTCCACTGTCGGGCTTGTCGCTAATTTCTACGGAACCCTGATTCACGTTTTATATCGATCTATGGCCTGAGGAACCCTAAATTGTATGCTTTGTATGCCTAGAATGCTATCTGGACGCGTTCAGCGGAAATTTAGAAAAAAATGTTGTGATCACTCCATGAATTTTTAGTTTTTAAAGTTGTTTTCACGCCTATTTGTGGTACCAAGTGAATTTTTGTATATGTGTGGATTTGGTGTGGTTTGGTGATGATATTGTTTTAAGACTAATACACATTCATAGGGTATATACCGTGATACTTTTATTAGAATAGTCTTTAAACAGCCGTACTCAGTATCATTTAATGATTACCTAATTCAGTCCTTAGCAATTATTTCAGAACAAAATCATTACTAAAGAATAGTTTATGCAATCATTAAATAAGTCTAAGTACGGTAGTAAGTTTAAAATAAAATTACTGTCGTGCAGTACAAGAGATTTACAAGTCATTTTACGACCATTATAGGGTAGTATTGAGAGAATAATAAATTGTATAATACATACTACAAGTAAAAAGCCACACACGCATTACAACCACATTACTACGAAGCGATTCGTGTCAGGCGTACATATACAGGGTGTAACAAAATACCCATATACATCAAGAAGCAGTGAAGAATATAGGTTTAATAGAATCTCTACACAAAGTTTACGTTTAAAAAAAATGGTACCAAATACTTGATGTCGCATGATTCATGTTCTTGATTTTAAATCATACAAACGTATCACAACACTAGGGTACAGGGGTCACTCGCTAATTACGAAACATTTCTTCTGTAAATATGATCGCCTAGTACCAGTATCTATCTAATTTTGATGTTCGTTTCCTGAAATGTTATATATTGGAAAAATTCATAACTTCGTTCCATGAAAACATGAATTTAAAAAACCCTTCCCGTATCGTTTGTTATGTTATCTAGAAACCGTGCACTTGGTATGTATACCCCTTTTTGTTACACCGTGTATACATACATACATGTATGCGTATAGGTACACATGTACGTTACCGGCTCAGGTTAATTGTGATCTCATTAAGTTAGTTGACAGGCAGCGGTTGATGTTGATCCCTATGAATATGCAGAGCCCAGTCACGACCACCTGACTCTACTTTCACCATTTACTACGATTTTTCTCCTTTTCTTTAAATAGAGTGCTAGTGCATTTGAAAGTTGGTTCTAGACTGTTTGTATCTATGTATGTATGTATGTGTTTTATGCTAGACTGGACGTTTTTGACTTAGTTATCATAATGATGAGTCAAATTGAAAATGTATTTCTTACTAAATCAACTAATTAACTTTAATCATAAGTCTGGGTAAGTTACAGCAGTGGACGTTTTGTGGTTGATAAATTATGATGGAGTTGCTGTTTCTCAGGATGCCCAAAATTTCTTATTTTAGGCTGCTTGGAATCATAAAATATGCCTGAAATAAAAATCGGTTTGCAATTTTCATAATTCCATTTTTCTATCATCTAGGTTGCTGGTGGTCTGCCTTTTTAATTTTTGCTATCTCTCTCCACAAGGTCGTTTTGAGGGCCCATCACAAGACTAACTAAAGTTTTTTAACATGAAATGGTGAACGGTTATATTCCTTGAGGGAAGAACTAAAGAAGGTAATATCAGAAACTCCAACAATGACTCGATTCAAAACAAAAGATAATTCTTTTAAATTTCAATAATAAAGTTATCTGTCGAACATAAGTACTTGTGGAGTAATGTGTTGAAGGTTTGCCAATGTTATTGGGAACGTAAACACACGTGTGTGGTCTGCCTATTTAGTATGGCCACCGTCACATGTCCTGTCCAAAACACGTTTAAGGGATTATAGCTTGTAATGCAGCTAAAAATAACTGCTACAATTGCTTAATTCCGTCATTCTTTGGTTTTGTATTGAAGGTTGAAATTATATGTATTGTATTTTTTTGGATTTCCTATAGGTAGCACGGCGTGCCAAAATTGTGTAGCTTTTAGGTGGCAAAAATATTACCACCTATAAAATCAAATACAAAACTTATTAGTGTAACATTAAGTGGCAAAAACCATTAATATCTTAATCGTGAAAACTGTTGAAGAAAAATCCTCTCTTGATTTTAGATTTTGAGTGGTTATCTGCGTGTCAAGTAGGTACTTATCCCTTTTGAACTTCAAGTGACAGAACAACGCCATGTTTTAATTTATACTGACCTAAATAGAGGAGCCAAAAAGTGATCCAGTAATTTATAGGCGGGACTGTTACAGAGGGTTCATAGCATAGGTAACTGGTGAAAAGTGGGTGTTACATTGAATTTCATGATTGAGGATTAAAAAACGTGACGTGCTGTAGTATAGTATGTAGTATACAATAACGGACCCATCGAAGTACTGCTTTGTAGAATAGTATATTAATTATGTATGTTCCTTACGACCGTGTGACAGTTAACAGCAAATAAAAGTTTCTAATGAAACACCATCAACCTTTAACACCAATACCGTGACGAGGTCATAAAGACAACACTTGACTAGAAGAAACCCCATCCATTTAAAATTCACCTCACCAAGATCGTGAAGGTACGAGTAGATGCAGTGAGTCACTGGACATCAGCCACCTTAAATATGTTAACCAAACTCTTAATCCAGACAATTTAGTAGTCAATTATACAGCATCAAACCACTATGTGATCGAAATCACCTGTTTAGTATTACGGTTAGGCAGTGTCGTGTATTCAATCTACAAGTTAACTTCGTTACTTGAACGTTTGATTTGGATCGACGTGGTCTATTCTCAGAAACGTGTCATGGAGTCATAGTTTAAACAATGAGGCACAGAGTAGAGTAGGCGGGTCGTTGTAGATGGTGTGGTTAGGTATTAACAGGTTTGTGAATAGTTTGGTGTGATTTTGGCGATTCATAGAGGGCGCTTTTGGTGAAAATTGGTTGCCGATAAATTAATGAACTGGAGTAACGAAATAAATCTCTCAATCACCAAAAATATAGTAACATTAATTAATTAATTTATTTATTTAAATTAACAATGTGCCTGACTGTACCGTGTGTCAACAGAAAATTGTTCAGCAGCTTTTGCTAATGGCAGACCTTGCGGCTGCCATGACGTTTAAAAATATAAAACTGCCATGTTTCAGTTAAAACATTTTGTCAGTTAAAACAAGTATAAGCAAATCACTACATAATGCATATCGGAATTTATTTAAGACCCCTTCATCAATCCACCAACATAACAACATTGCCTCCCAGATGCAACACCTTCTTACCCAAAAAACTCAATCCACTAACTTGATAAAAGTAAATTGATCTATAATTGTATTATGGATCATCTGTACGATGCGCGTGGGCGCCATTGGGACGTGAGCGCGCATTCGTATCGATTGTAATCGATTCCTATCGTGAAATTAGTATAGTGTCGTACTCGATGACGCAATTAAATGGAGTACCATCACTAGATGTAGTTTAAAACTGCTTGTAATTATGTCGTGAAGTAATTAGTTTAATTAATTGAGTGCTTAGCGTTCTAGGCGATCTACTACTTCATATGACATTATTTAGAATCTGAAGAAAGAAAAATATGTTTATATTTAATATAAGCTTTGGCTCGTTTCGTAGTAGATAATGTAAAGCTGATTCTTCTGATTTGTTTGTTGAATTGTAGGTTACTCTCTTTTTAATTAGTATATATTATATGATAATTATTAGAAACTTTTTGTTCTGAAAACATATAGGTTACCTTTTTGACAAATAGTGTCAATTTATTTACAGTTAATTACGTTCTGCATGAAGTACAACATATATTAAAAATCTTTTTCTCCCAACGTATAACAATTTAATACTATGAATAAAGCAATATAATCTAGTCTAGAATTGTGCCAAAAATAAAACCAACCAACAATTATCAACACCTGACCCATCACTTAACTCCATACATAACACATCACATCACGATCATCACCTATCAAACATATCCGCAATGTAATAAGTGCTGTCTAATCTAAATATAAACAAAACCTAATTCTATTTACACATCACAATCAAAAATGACCACTCGAAAGAGGTCATAGTCTTCAATCGTGATCATAAAGGCAAAATTCGTGACGGCTCATGGACTTGAGGTCGGCCAGAATGTTATCACTCGGATAAATTAAGAATCGATTCTATGACGATACCTTTATATCGATTTATTTATTGAATGAACTTCGTAACGATGATCTAATTTTACGGCGGGCGTGACGAATGTTTGGCGTAGAGTTTTTGTTGGTGTAGATGTGGCTTTAGATAATATTGTTTTAATTGTGGTTAAATTTGGTTTTAATTGTGTACTGTCTGCTGTCTGGTTGAGTTTTAGGATATCCATCGTGCATAGTGTCCTTGGTAATTCCCACACATCATTCTGGAATGTCATATATTATTGTATCCTATAATCTGACATCCTATATGATATGACGTGGGAGAGATGACGTACTACACTACAAAAAACCCTTCTAAGTGTGGGAGAGTCTTGCTTCGGCAAGAATGGGCACCGAAAACCGACGCGACGTGAAACAACGTTTGGGCTGTGTTTCCTTATGTGAGTGAGGTTACCGGAGGCCCTTCCCAATATTCAAAATTTCCGATTACCAACAACCCTTACATTCCTAACTTCCAAAAGGCCTCAACGCACTTGTAACGCCTCTAATGTTTGGGTGTCCATGAGCAGCGGCGATTGCTTACCATCAGGTGATCCGTCAGCTCGGTTACCGTCTTCTAACAAAAAAAAGTTAAAATTCCATTATGTACGTAAAAAGTTACCATTTTTGAAAAAAATAAAATTCTGTACCTTCGGTGACGTCTACCGCATTCCTAACTCTACAGCAATAAAAGGAAGCTCAAGATATAGGTCATCACGAATAATCACGATCGCCATTTAAATCATTAGATATTATAATTATTAACGTCAGACTATTTCCTTGAATCGCTACGAACTCACAGTTTCGCACACAGAGCTGCAATTAATGCCGGAGCAAGGTGATTCTCAATATTAATGTTTTGTGTTTTATCATATTATAGGTGTTCGATTTTTTATTTAGACTGTCGATGATTTGTAATGAAATTATCGCGTTTGGTAATTGATTTAAGAGTTATGGGCAGGAAGTTACTTCGCCGTGTGAGAAAGCCTTTGCTCAGGAGTGCCCACTACTTATGGGCTCGTGATGAGTTTTGGAGGTGGAATTAGATTAAATAACGTAGACTGTGCCCTCGGTCGGTGTGCTGGAACGCAGATCTACGCGAGACACAATGTGTTTCCTATTGTGTCTTATATCGGGAGACAAGAGGTTTCCGAAAAAGTGCATTATTTAATATTCCACATAAGGCAGCGGGGACCAGACATGTGTACCTTACATTGTCATCAGTTAGGCATTCGTATAAAATTTCCAAAATATTTGCTCTTTTCAAACAACAGATATAGCCAAGGACTACTTATACTGTAATGGAGTAGGTCGATTAAGCTTAGGAGTCAGAGGTCCGTAACATTTAGATTTTGCATTTTCATCAACATGTAATACAGAAAATATACTAATAATCAGATCGCCTAGCAATTTAAGCCCACCCTAACTTTAACCAACCGTGATCTTCATTCAAAAATAAGCCTATAGATCATGGAACACGGTCAAAGTGTATCACGATTAAGAATAAAACTGCCATAGTTATCCTACGTCGTGTAGATGAACATCAAAACGATAAAATTATTAATTCAGCCAATGTTATTGGCAATGTTATAAAATAAATAATAACTTCGTGTTCACTCTTAGGAATTTATTGAATTATAACTTTGTGCGATCTTATTTTATTTGTGTGTGGATTTGGTGGTTTTGGTACTTGCTAAGGAACATAAAAAAGAAGAGAAAAATTATTTTTTTGAGACTTAAACTTTATTAATTCAACATTAAAATGTGAAAGTGAGCTTGTAACACGTACTTATTATTTTAGTTGGGAGTATAGATAAGGACATAGATGTACCCTTTACCGCGAAAAGTCACGTGAAAAACGCAGCGGCAAATAAAAACTTTACATTTTATTTAATCCACATACTAATTCTGTTATGTCGTGATTTATCAGTTAAACCACTTGTAGGTATTATAACTGATATTTATTTGTCTATTTTACATTTATTCTGATAGACATAACGTCCGATTACACACACCAAAATATGACAATGCTGCCATCCGATTCAATAGTGTTGGGACATTAGTACATAATTTACTACTAAAGCATTATAACTAATTCAACACAAACATTAAAGTATTAAAACCACCTGAACGTTGTGTATAGCAGATAGCGGAAGAGGTGTTCAATCGATGGTTTGGTAGTAAAAAATTGAAATCTAATAAATCAATTTGGAGGTTACATCCGAGGATCGGCGCGCGCCGGTTCACGACTGATGTGTTAGGTGTCGGTCATATTGGTAAAAAATATTTTATTATTGCAAAAATAACGCTGTGTTTTTATTACGAAGGTCTATATTTGCAAAAGTGTATTTTTAGTTTATGTGTGATATTTTTCCTTAAATATTTACATAATTTTGGTTCTTATTTTATGTGTGATATTTTTCCTTAAATATTTACATAATTTTGGTTCTCATGTAATAAAACTGAAGATAAGGTGTGGTGATCATTGGCAACTGCGTAAGACACAATGTGAATCTCAAATTAACACACGAGGATGAGATTGTGAATTTGATCGTTCAAAATTCAGTAAAATGAATCTCTCCTATCAAATCAATGCCTATTAGCTTTCTGGGCATAATCTAGGCTTCGTTAAAAACTTGGTCAAATATTAGTCCATAATTATAGAGACAAATGAGATTTCTTGGTCGGTATTCCTATTTATGAATACTCGATTAACTAGGTATTCACTTTTCCAACATAAGAATATACAGGGTCTAAACGGTACGCTCCCGAAAAACGCTACAATATTTTTTAAATTTTAATCGTTTTTGTTTACGTGTCGTTTATGCAACATAAGCCTTAAGCAGTTGATTGACAACTGTTATTTCATAAAATAAACTTTTAAAATCTCCGTATTTTACTATCACTTGTTTTCAGTTTTTAGGAACGTTACGTCTTCAGCCTGTATAGTCAAGATCAGCAAATCTATCCATAACCTTACCCATAGCAATCTGTGTCGTGGTGGTACATGGTTATATCAATTCATTCACCATGGAGTTTATTTATTTACAAGATCATTAACATATTATTTATTGTTAAGTCGAGAGGTCACGGAGGGCTCCTCAAGATGGTGAGTGAAAGCCTCGTGGAAAAAGTTTTGCTTTATCACTGCGGTGTAGTGTGCCGTATTAAAATGTCAATATTGATGTATAATTAGTTTTTATCTTGTATTTTTAGATTTAATTGTTTTTCTTTTTTTTTCGTTGGAGAAATTTTGTTTAGGACGGTGGTTTCGATTGGTTTTGTTGCGGTACGTCGTATGTAATGTCATTAATAGATTATGATATTTTAGTTGATTTAGATGAAATGCGCTGTTTTTAGTCTTTTAAAAGAGTTCAGAATGAAATTATGTACATACTAAAATGCTACTGATTTTTCTGTCACCAGATGTTATCAATTCTATCGATAAAAATCCTGTCTACCAAGGTCGCTATAGAACATTAATAGCTGATCAACGGAATTTTTCAACATAACAGAACAATAAACTCATAAAGACCTAACATTAATTAGTACACAATGACCCATAGCTGTGACATAACTTCTCATACACATCAGCAATTTTTCTAAACCATCAAATCCCGTAATCCCAACAAATTCTTCGAACGACGAAATGACTTCATTCTTTAATCTCCGGAAATAACAAGCCTTCATTAATTGCTCCCACACTTGAGGAGGACAAACAGCCTTTATAAGGCTTTGTGTCCACAATCATATTGAGTGATCTCGAGATCAACTTAAGAACTTGAGACTATTTTTCGGAAATGAAGCGTGCAGTCCAGTTGGTTGTGAAGGGCTCTTACGATGCGTTGCTTAAATAGAATGTCGTATGGCCGTGGGTCAATATGGTTTTGAATTCGGTTGTGGAGCGTGGAAAGTTTGGATGTGGTACTTTTGCCTGTTTGAGAAAAAATGATTTTGATTACTGTGTGAATATACAAAAACCTTTCAGGTTTTTGTAAGGCGTTGTGAAATGACATTGATGCCAAAGTTCCATATTTACATTGATAATAAACACGCTTGATTTATTTCCCCCATTGAGGCGAGAGTGAGTGGCAGACTTTTATTGACTAAAAACCACCCCATTCCTACTCCTGCTTTTCGAGTTGGAGCCTCAGTAAAGCCGCTAGGTAGTCCGCAGCTCCAGAAAACATGCTTGATAAAGGTACTTTAAGATGTTTAAGTATTCAGCATTCAATTCTATTATGATACAATCGTGTAATTCAGGTTTGTAGAGATTATTTTGAAACAACCTGAAGTAAACTTTTTATATAATTATTCAAGAAGTACTAGACTTAATTTGTTAAATACCACATCAATTTCTTCGGATATCATATAAAACGGCCGAATAAATTCGTCACATGCGCGTGGGCACGTTGTTATCATAGAAAGCAGATTCAAGTGTACCGTGTAATACCGGAATTCTAATAATAAACATGGAATTGCGTTCGCCAGTCTGTCTGTTTGTACGTCACGTTTATTTTGTCCAAGATAATTATTTGACAAGTGTATATTTGGCTTGATTTCTAATAGGCTGGGAATTTAAACGAGATTAGATAACGGGTGAAGTGGAACGATCGACATCTTTTTTCTTCTTTATTTTTTTAATAATATGAGTGCAAAGAAAGGCGTGATTTTGAAACCAAATACAAACAGTATGAAGATTAGTAGGCTTGTAGTACTTGCTTGTGTTCATTTTAATAGACATTAAACATTTGAATATTGCAGAAAAATATGTTTTCATTGTGTCACTAGCAGAAAGTGCATCCGGAGCTGCGGATTACCTAGCAAGATTACCGGGGCTCCGGCTCGAATAGCAGAAGTAGGAACGGGGTGGTTTTTAGTCATTAAGAATCTGAAACTCTGGAGGATTTATCCTCCCTTGAAAAAAGCTAGAAAGCACATAACTAGCTTTTGACTAGAATCTCTTTTGGGAAATAGACTGTCAAATATTTGCTCATTGTTTAACTATGTAAATAATAATTAATGTAAGCCATTTTAGCCCACAATTTCTTGTCTTTAGTATTTATCATCTAATATTTCATAATGTTTCACAACGTTTTGTAATGACCAAATATCAAACAAGGAAAACTATCTTATTTATTTGTTACAGTTTTAAAATACATTTTCTAAGAACCAAAAGGTAATTAATGAATTGTATTTCGTAGAATTATTACGCATAGTGCGTGAGTGTCGTCACGATTATAATTAAAAAAAATTGCCCAAGGTATTCCCCATAATATTTTTTGTTATAGATGGTGCTCTAATTTTTATTAGGTTATCTGTAACGTTATTGTAAAAGTGACTGAAAATATATTGTATATAAATTTGTTGGTTTTCTTATATAATAATAATTATGTAAAGTACAATCTATTCATAACTATTATATTTTTGTAAACTCAAGCAAATTAATATGACCAAATATTATAGTTTTTAAACGAATTAGCTTATTTAGTACATTCACTAACTAGAACATTTTCTCCAAGGTAAGACACACAGTACAAATTGTCAATACAATACAAGTCCGCCCAACACTTTCCCACCCCACTTCTCGTAAACGTCCGGCAATGAAAACATAATTCCCAACACTCCTACCTCATAACCACTTAACAATCTCGCACAAACACCCTGATAATATTCACATACATCAATATCCCACAATAATAAGTTTGCACCATAAATCGCACCATAGGTCGAGGTCACGAGGCACAATTAATAAATTAAGGTGCACGGTTTAGTCCGCTAACAGAGGAATATTCATAGCCGGCATAATGTATGATAAATGTAGCGAGAAATATGCATAGTCACAAACTTGAATAGTGGCCACAATGGCAGAGTGGTGCCTTAAGCGCGGGTACTCTGCCATCTGCTAGTATGGTCTGCTTCGGTCTTTTGAGTAAGGTTATCATGGTGTAGGGAAATGTTGCACATTAGTTTCATGATCGAAAATTGTAAACGAACGAATGAACAAATCAAAACAGAAAATTGTAGTCAAAAAGTCTCAAAAGACTTTTTTAGGTAAATGTTGCCCCACACAAAGGTTTTCTCCTGTATCATAGGTACGTTTACAAACATACAAGTTCACATACACATCACACGCAGACCTGAAAAAATCCACAAGTTAGGATTTGTGCGGGAATCGAATTCGCTACATGTTGCGCCGCAGCCGGTTACCCAGCCACTGCGCAGACAGTGTAATCAGACTGCTAATTGCCTAAATTGGTTTCAAAATATTTTAGACAGTAGACACATTTTAAAATTCCATGCATATTCTCTACGCAACCACTACTTAAACCACACAACCAAACAATCTATCGGATGCAGAACTACACTGAAACTCGCGATGCGCCCAACGGCGGTCAACTACACACTCATCGGGCCATTGTCTAACATTTTTATAAGCGAACGAACAATGAGAGATCATTCGACGAAAGCTTAGATACGCAGATACCTGCCCATGGGATGCTGTGCCCAGTTCGATGTCCGTGCTAAGGTATTTAGCTCTCTAGCTTCCGGATTAAGATTAAGTAGTTACTTAGGTTCTAGTACATGTATGTAAAGGTGTGTGATTGGTGTCAGAAGGTAGTCTTTTGTTTTAAATGAAGGAGCGGAATGTTGTTGTGATGGTACCGTATGTATTGATTTGGGTCTTGTATTACATGCCAACAGATTCTCAACTTTATCATCAGTAAAATTAAGGTTAGTAATCTATGAAAGAACTTATCACCATCACTGGTCACAGACGTAGCCCAAAAAGGTGGTTAATAGCTGACGGTGGGGACATAATAAAATGTAACAACATTTTTGACCTAATTATGTTATAAGTCCCAAGCGCTAACGTCCGTCCAAAATGCTTTTGCTATTACTAAAGATTTTCGGTAATTTAATCGACCTGGAAATCCAAAAATCCCTCCTACTCCGAAACCAGACGACCAACGAATGCACTTAAAATTAAAAATACCTCCAACAAAGTTCTCCACTAGAGGTGTACAATTTCCTCATTTCTCATGCAAACGTTTAGCTAACCTGACGTAAACTGGTGGTATTTCAAGCTGGGCAGAATATATTCAATGCTAACCATATTGTTGGTCGTTCCGTATAACATAAAACTGTTATGAGCGTTCCTTTAGTTTTACAGAGCAAGTTTTACTGTTCATAGGGTGAAAGACTTTTAGAGTAGACGATACGACTACGACACGACTATTTAAATGAGTGTTGAGACTAACAAGTGTGACTATTAAAATAAATTAAAGGTAAATATACCTTAAGGACTGTACTCAAATGAAATAACCAACGACATTAGTTTTTTTTATAGAAAATTCGTCTCAATACCTAGTGACAAACACATATTTCAAAAGCAACAAATGTAAAAGAAAACACTTATGTGAATATCAAAATGAAACCACACACAACACAACACTAAGTTCAAATTACAATGTTCGCAAAAACATCTCTTTGATACTCAATAGGCCCATTAAATCGCTTCCGAGCTAATCACATAGACACAGCTCCTTTCAACGTTAGACAAATTTTATTTTTATAAACTTTCACGAACTTATAATGGGAATAAAACGTTTTTTTAGTGCTAGAAATAAACTGTTTGATAATGAGTTTATAACAGTTCAATTTAACCTTACAAGTGGGTATTGAAGTGCGAACAATAACAACAATAAAATAGTTATTTCTTGTCAAGTATTTGATTGACATATGGTTAAGTATCTTTTTGTTAAAAAGTGCCTACAGGTGTTAGTAATTCTAAGGCTTCAGTGTTATATTGTACTGAAGACTAATTTCGTTTCGTTGTCCTGATTTCCAGGGGCATTTTAATCGGTTTTTAATCATAAGGCATTCTTCCTAAATAAGCGGTTTTGAGAAGATCAAACAAACGTATCGGTTCACAATGGCAATTTAAAATGTGTAATAATAGCAACAGTATAACTATGTACAGATTTTGATTTATTTTTTATGAGCTTTCTAAGATATTCTATGTATATCAAGTTTGTCTGTCCTAGTCTTTATGTATTTACATTATATATTAGTTTGTGCGAGATATATTAAATAAATCAGCACAAGTGATTAATGTATACTCTATACTGTCTTTATATTAAAAGAAATCCAACTCTTATGTTTTAAAAACAATTGAATATTTACAACTAAAGAAATATCCGTGTCACAAAACACTACCAACTTTTACGTCATCTCCATCTTCAATAAATCGTCGAGTGTAAAAGTCCTTCAACTTCGCCCGGTTTATATAATATGAGGTTATAAAATAGAAGAACCATTTCGCTAAGCTGAAGCTATGAACGACTGCTTTTTAAGCTTCTTATGTTTAAGAAGTAATTAGTAGTGTTATGATCGTAGAATGGATCGAGATGGTTCTTAGAGGTTAGTGTTGGGTAGGGGTTTAATAAACGTAATGTTTTTTTTATACCACAACGTTGGCAAGAGAGCACACGGCCTATCTGATGATAAGTGATTATCGTGGCCTATGAACGCTTGCAACATGCGCTTGGCCAACCCTTAAGAAACCTATTTACTCCCTACTTGAAGAATCCCATATTAAAGCCTACTGTGAAAACCTCGACACGGAGCTCATTTCACAATCGGAAGGTTCGGTCTAGAAATTCCTTTTTTTAACATCATCACGTCTTTATTCCCCGAAGGAGTAGGCAGAAGTGCACATTACGGCACGTAATGCCACTGTACAATGTATACCCACTTTTCACAATTTATGTTGTAAGTCCCATGTAATATAGGTGGTGAGCCTATTGCCATATACCGGGCACATTTCCAGACTCCGTGCTACTACTGAGAAATTTTCGAAATACCGAAAAAAGCGTAACAATACTTTGCCCGACCCGGGATTCGAACCCGAGACACCTTGCCCGGCAGCCGTACTTGAAACCACTCGGCCAATGAGGCAGTGAATATTCGAAGCGACCTTCAAACTCGGTACAATTATTATTATAATATTTGTATATTTCAAAATAGTACTCAAGTAAGTAAGTCCTATTACCCTAGCCCAGGTACAGTTATCCTGAGTGTCCACTCATTGGTTCGCTGTTCGCGCAATATATCGCGCATCGCGGGTCACATGCGCGACCTGCGCGCGCGCATCCCAACTCATTAGTATTGCCGGTGTCAGTTAGGAGCGCTAAAATGCTGTGTTATTACGATTACCTTGAGTTAGGTGGTAGGTAATATTGTCATAGGTTATTATTTAAAAAATATTCACGTATCAGTTTTAGAAAAGTATCATACAGCATTTTGATTATTATTTAATTTGATGAAAGGTTTGTATAATTTTCTGAATGCAATAACATAAAATGATTTTTAATTTATTGGAGAATTAGTTTCGGAGAAGTACGACAAGTCAAGAAGCAAGTAATACAAAGAATACATAATTTTTAAGTACTTGCATACTGAAATATGAATAAAAGTGAGACTTTATAATATTTTAACAGTGTGTCCCTTGTAGCCACCATACCATCAACATTCAGCAAGAAAGACATTGTAATAAATAAATATATGATAACTTTAACTTACTATTTGCTGAAAACTGTATTTGTTACAACGCTCTAATCTCCTGAATTACTGGTCCGATTTGAATTATCCTTTTTTTGTTGAATAGTCCATGTATCGACAAAAGTTATGGGTTATAATATCACATTACGATCAATAAGAGCCAACAAGAGCGGGTGAAACCGCGCAGAAGTACCTATTGAAATATATTTTGTCCACCACTACCCACAGCAGCATTTTACCCCCAGTAATTGCTACGTTAGCTTTTACTTTAAAACCTGCAGTAAATAAGCTCGCCCATTGTATTTATGTGTTATGTAATTTGAAACCGATGAGAGGATGTGTAATATGTATTACATGAAGCGGCCAATGTGCTATGTAGTGTACACATTGCTAGGGCAACGAACGAAATGATCGCTTGCCCATATTGCGATTTAATTTGCAGCTTTGTTGCATTGGTAATTAGTCATAAATTGCTTTGTATGTGTTAGTACTTTCTTATTACTTTTTTTGTCATATATAATGAGGCCTATTAATTTTTGTTTGCATAGTAATTAATTTCGTTAAGTATTAAGTTTTATGATAATACTATTACGTCTTGTTCATGTAAATGGCTATCACAATGGCACCTGTTATAGAGTCATTGTCTTATGTTTAAGTTTGACTCAAAGTAAAGGATCGTCACGCCTTTTATCTACAAAGAGGTAAGCAGAGGTGTACAACATGGCACTTAATGCCACTGTACAATGGACACCCACTTGTGTAATAAGTCCCATGTAATAGGGGGTGAGTATATTGGCATATACTGGACAATGCCAGACTCCCTGCTACTATTAAGAAATTTTCGAAAAACCGAAAAAATCCCAGCAATATTGTGCCCGATCTGGGACTAACTGGTAAACACATAGGAAAAATCAACTCTATGATGTGCTATGCTTACATTAAATTTCCTATGTTTGTCCATCATGTGATGTAAACACTAATCTATATCTTTGTAATTTTTTTATTTTTAATGATGATTTTCACCCTTAAAAAAGCTAAGTCAGTTTCCACCAGTGCTAAGCTATGTGTACTAATGAATATGATTGGTGGAAGCCAAACGCATCCACAGCAACGTAGCATAGAACATCTCTGGTGGAAAAGTACTAAGTACAATATTCACAAGTCGTAGTATAAAGCCCATAATTCGTACCAGCAGGACAGCTGCCGAGCCCCATACCTTACACAGTCACTGTATAACATAACTCAATTACTGACAAATTGGAACCATTGTTAGCTTTATTAATGGGGAGTTTGACTTTTGATATATTAACTTTGGTGTTTAAGTTAATGGTAATAGTGACTAGGTTTAATTGTGTTAGTCTTATCACACTAATGTTGTAAATGTGAAAGTTTTTTGTTTCGATGTTTGGATAAATGTCCGTCAACCACGCTGTAATTACTGAATGGATTTTGATGAAATTTGGTACCGATTTAAGGTGATAGAATACTTTTTATTCCACAGGAAAACGCTGGCAGAAGCTAGTGAACAATAAATTTTAAAATAGCTGGTGTAGTTTGCAAGGGTACATAAGAAATTCGTATTAACTAAAGACTTAATGTGCTAATTCAGGAGTCTAGAGTCTAATAAAAGCTAAGTCTGGAGTACTTTAAATCGATGTATTTGTAGAATATATTAGCAGATAATTTGTGCTTTCTGCATATTTTCACACGAAACAGCCATCGTTTACTTTTACCCACTTAATTGTTATTTAAACGTTGCAAAATGATCTTTCCTAATAAAACATCTCATTAACAAAATTCCAATAAAAAAATATTAAACATCACAACATAGTGAAAAATTACAACATAGTGATGTCGCAACTCAATCGAAATCTATCGATACGGATGGTTTCACTAATTTACATTACAATACTATCGATAGCTGCATGTCGAGAGCTGTACAAATGTTGTGTCCAACATTGTCCAATGTTTGGTTTGTTATCGTCACGAGATTTGGTATTTTAAACTAAGGTTAAGTGTGTTTATCGACGGATTAAGTTTTAAAGAGCGATGAAGTACTAATTTAATGTCTGATGTCAGGGATGCAGTGAGAAGAAAAACAAGTTCGGTATTTGTGGTGTTTGTTTAAGATGGAAGTTGGAATTTTAAAGAAGTATTTCCCCGCTCAAAAAAATGTAGCACAATGTCACCATCATTTTAATTATGGTTTTCTTAAAACATGTAAATTTCAACTTGAATTGTAAAATGGAATAAACTACAGTAATATAAAAGTAAGTGGTAACAAAACTATTAAATATTTTCTTTCTCTTTTGCGTGACCAAATATTTTCAAAATCCTACAAAATAACGATTAGACATGACAATAAATAATTAAGAAATAAACTTAAACGCATCGCGCACGCACTCTACGGTTTTAATTATGCGTAAAAACAATTGAAAGCCACAATACAAACAGTGACCAGAAATATTGTCTTGAATAAAGTAATATCGCCAATTTGTTTGTTTAAAAGAATATCGTCTTTGAAATAAACATTAAAACTAAAAGAGGATTCATTTGATAGGTAGGACAGATGGGTAGGTGTGTACAGTAACAAATAACAGAAGGACTTTTTTTAATTACTTATATAGAATCTTTACACATTCACTTTTGACATATTGTGCTATAGCTTTTGCCCACTTTCCTTTGGGGAAAAAAATATTCTATATATTTCCCTTCAGCCGTTTTGACGTGAATGAGTAACAAACAAATAATCAAATTTTCGCATTTATAATATTAGTAGGATGAATGAGTCTTTGAAAGCCGAAGAATAGTATATTTTTATTTGAATGGTCAATAAAATAGGCACATTAGGCATATTATCTGAAATGACTTTAACACACTGATGCTTTTGCATATTTGAATACATCGTGAGAAGTGTTCATACTTATTAAGTTGTGTACAAAAGATTTTATTACCAATTTTTATTGTCGGCAACTTTTATCAGAGAAAGTATCGTGGACCGAAACAATATGACTTGTTAATTTTTCTTAAAATGTTAGGGTTGTCCATTCGTTTATATAATTTTGTACATATAAGAAAGAGCCACCAAACATTTTTACGAGTATAAGAAATTAAAAAATATATTGTACAGTAATTTTGTTGTTCAAAAATAATTAGAACGAAATAAATTTTACTATGAGTTGAATTATCCCGTAAAACGTATATTTTTTTGTTTTATAGCTCACCATTTTTCTTTTGGTAATGACATGTTACACTAACAATAATTTTCAAAAATGTGTACGCAATAGGTTACCTCCTATTTTGTAGAGTCTTTATTAATTTAATAAATACCTGCTTACTATTAAACTTAGTACTTATACCACTATAAAATACTCGGCACAGCCCTGGCAACAGGTGTAGCATATCGACATCGACACGACATATCGTCGGTGATTTATCGACAATCGCTGACGTCACACTTAGATTAACTGCATTCTGTGACTTCGCATGTTTCGATAATACCGCTTACGGTATTTTTATATGAGAAAAAGGTTCAAATTAAACGCAACTATTGTAAAGAACAAACGAAATAATACATCGATACACGTCAAAGAAGTTTTGCTCTAACATTCGAAAATAACACGCTTATTTTTTATTGCTAGTGTTGGCCACTTACGTTAAAAAATATATCGATAAAATATATCGTGTTCATTACAATATTGACACATGTCTAATGTGTCGATCGAAGTTTTATTTGCTATAATGAAGTATCGATCGATTTGAGAAATTTTTATTGTACCAATGTGACCTCTTAACGTTTTTAATGCGGAAAATATGTTACCTAATATTATATATTGAAGGTCTAGTGGCATTTTTTCTTGTTTTATAAATATACTTTTATTAACATAATTCATACTTTAAATAATGTGTATGAAATGTTGAGAAAAATGTAATTTAGAATACTAATGTGGCGTGTCGTGTTTTTTGTTCGTATATATCTGTATATCAGTGCTTTTTATCATAGTAAAAAAAACAGGCTAGTTCTTTTTTTTCGCGCATGACGTAAAGCGCTACTGGACTTGAAGTTGGATAAGGAAAAAAGAATCGTTTGTCTATGTATGTAATTATCTTTGCCATGTTCTGCCAAAATGATTAATAATGGAACTATGTAAAAATTAAATGTAAAATATCGTATGTAAAATGGAGACTGGAATGAGTAGATTTTTTTTTATTGGAGTATTATTTTCTTTAGGGTTTGTATATATGCACTGATGACTGATTGTCTTAAGATAATTATTATAAATATGCACCTCTGCCTACTTCTTCGAGGATAGAGCAAAAACCGTTGCTACCATCATAGTAACCTACATATTAATACTAAACCTAGTTGAACCTACCTACTATACTATACTTATTTCGTCGAGCCTACTAAATATTATCTCAAGTTCATTGGATTAACGAAGTATAGATTAAAAACCAGTCCAATTAATAAATACTCCAGAATTAAAAATATGTCAATAAAAACATTATTCTAAAACCAATCGGATTAAACATATTAGATAATGAAACAAAAAATAACCTTATCGACTTATATTAAAGAAACATAATCCTTTACTATATATATCACTCGAAATACTTAATATTTTGACCAAAACATAATGAAAATCGCGAACACGATCATAATTAGTATGATTATAGTATGCATTCCAATTTATCAACGAAGATATTAGAATATTTTATAACTTAGTATTATGACATTAATAAATCCAAAGAGCTATCAAAAATAGAGGTGAGTCAGTGTAACTGACATCATAAAAATATCGATAAGTATCGGAACCTGACCTTTATAGTATGATAAATGCGTTTGAGTACAGAGGTCGGGTCGGGCCATTAGGTTCTAGATTCGATAACCGAATGTCCTTTTGTTGAAACCAAGTGCTTCCGTGTTAACAAGTTGAGAGGCTTATTTATATGAATTTTATGTAAAACGTGTTTACAACACTATTTCTGACGTACGTACTGATTTAATTGTTATCGATTTATTTTTATTGAATTTATTTGCGAATGTATGTTATTGGACTCTGTATTTTAGATACGTATTGAATTTTAAACGTGATGGCATTGTTGCGCATTACTGTTATTAAACGATGGCTTTCTTTTTTTAAGAGGGGAATATCTTTCTTTTTTTAGGGAGTGTCAGACTCTTACTGACTAAAAACCACCCCGTTCCTACTCCTGCTTTTCGAGCTGGAGTCCCGGTACGACCCTGTGTGATGGCTGGAGCGTAACATTTTAAGGGTTGGATTCGTAACATAGAACATTTATTTGTGATACGTGCAAATAGTTGTAACAGGGCTGGATATGTTGTTTGACATCAGAAAAACTGCAGACAGTCAATAGGGAGAGCAGTGTCCCTGTTTAATTCATCTTTACCCAGGATTCAGCTTCGTGACCACTTAGCCAAGAGCAAAAGCGTCAGAGAAGAAAAGAGATATATCAACTAACGAGACCATCTGTAAGTATTTTACATAAGAACAAAACTAGATCAACATACAACACCACCGCTATTTTCAGAGCCATACATTTAATCTTAAATCTATAAAACAATATCGATATCGGAGGGCGGTTCGCCCCGCCCTACACGAATAAATATTTAATTAAACTTTTGAGAGCGCATGGATTTGTTTGCCCGGTTATAATGTTACATCTTTTTTGTTATACATATTTTTTTGTGTGTATGAAACGGATGTTATGAATGAAAGGCTCAGTTGAGTCATGTGGATGTACTGGGTGTACTTCTTCAATTGGCTTGTGGCTTATAATGGCCTCATTGATCTGATCGACCTGTGGCCTGGCCTAAAGAAAATTGGTAAGGAACTCAAGAAATAAAAGACGTTTAATATTTATGGTAATAAGTATAATTAGATATTAAATACAGAAAACCAATCAAGAAATTTAAATGGTCAAGCAAGTGCCAAGAAAAAAATATCAGTTCCAATAAAACTAAATCTGTCTAAAGCAATAAAAAATAGTGATTGTAAATAAGGAAAATCTTATAATATATATGTCTATATAAAAATCATTTTACAAAATTGTACCTAGTACTTTATGAGTTCACCCACAAATGGAATAACCCGTAACGATAAACCTTTACACCTTAATTATCACCTTAATGTAACTTAATTACACATGCCATAGAATTTTGCGAGAAATTCTCTGTACAATCCGGTCCACAGTTCGATTCCCATGGACCTATGGGGAGGTACGAGCATAATTAATAAACGCCCACCGTACCCCATAGATGTACACAGTTGTACATTCTTTTTGTATGAGAAGTTGATTTATTTTATAATGTTTTGGATTTTGTTCATTGGTGAATTGGAACTGTTTATGTTTTGATTTCGAATTTTGATTTCTTATAAAATTGTTTTTGAATCTTTATTTGGTGCTTGGATTGAGTAGAAGTTAGGTTAGGTTTCTGTTTGTTTGAATAACAGGGCCCTTTTTATTAAAATCAATATCAGTTATAGGAAATAGAACAGGAGGATCCTCCGACCAGGCTAGGTGATCGTGGCTGGTGGGCGTTCTGCCGAACAGTTGTTGGTTGGGATTTCCTTGATTTTTAAATGATTTTGTGCCTCAACTTCAACAGAAAACTTAATTTTCTATAACTCATTATTACTTACGCTCATTATAAGCCCAGACTTTAAAATATAGTTTATTTTTATGACTTTAAAAAATCACAGTATTAAATTAAAAAATCATAATCAACATACGTATTTAATCCACATAGGCTTATATAAGTATAGTACTTGGTACTTTAGTAATTAAATTAAAACTACATAATACCACTTAAAACTTAATTAAATTTCACACAAAACAACACAGGAACATAATTGCAATATTACAAGAGAATTCATTAGTGAATGTCCGCGTACATTTTCAATTAACAGTGCACTGGTGCGCGCCCCGGCACCGCCCACGTATGAATGTGGAGTACCACATGTAATTACGTGTAATCTTTTTCTGTAATGCAATTCTAGATATCTAATAAGAAATTATGTAGGTTTGTTTCTGTTTTCTGTCCAGGTTGAGATGTTGTAAGGGCAATTGTGGTGCTACTGACTTTTGGTTTGAGGATCATTATTATAAAATATTTTTTAATCATTTTCATTTGATTTTTTATGGTATAAGCCGGTAAACGAACAGACAGATCACCTGATGGTAAGCAATCGCCGTCGCCACCCGAAACACAAAGTCGTTATAAGTGCGTTGCCGGGCTTTTGGGGGTAAGGACTTTAAGGGTTCTTGGGTATTAGTAATTGGGCCGTTGGTAACCTCAATCACACGACGCAAGTGTTGATACACGTCGGTGTTCCGTGAGGCCGTGGTAAACTCAAACTCAAACTCAAATCATTTATTGCATTCATGTGTACATTTAGATGATACATAATTAGAAGCATTTGTCTCAACATGAAACCCGGTTAGGGTACGGCAACATATGTACATTTCGACACATTTAGTATCCAGTCACTTAGTACTTATTATATCTTAACAATAATGTGACATTATAACAAAAAACTAACAAATATTATTATTATTGTAATTAATATCTATCAATATGTTATCACTATTTTATATATTAATATCTTTTTTATTATTGTAATATCAGTATACATCAATTAATAATATTTTCTTTCTTTAATTAATATCAATATATTGTTAGACTAATTATTTACTTCTATTAGTCCTTGCAATTTACACATTAGTATTTATTTTATTAGTAGTAAATAAGTATTGTATTTTATCATTTTATATAAGTATTATGTTATTGTCATTTTAGTAATTTGTTTTGTTGTTTAAGGTGTATGTACTTGTGTTATTATGTTATTTAACTATATATAAGTATTAATACTGTGGTTATGATTATCTGCATAACTAGTATCTTATTTACCATTTTTATATTCTAAATATTCTGCGACAGTGTAAAAGCACTTCTGTATTAGATATTCTTTTAGTTTTCTGTTAAATGTATTGAATTTGGGTTCTTCTTTAATTTGTTCTGGTAATTTATTAAATATTTTTACCGCCATGTAGTATGGGCTATGGTGTAGCATTTTAATCCGAGAAGGTGGCAGATACAGTCTATTTTTATGACGTGTGTTTACGTTGTGGGTATCTCTTATTTTAGGGAAAATGTTACTATTTTTAAATACAAATATGCAAAGGTCATGTATGTATATAGATGATAAAGTTAACAGTTTTAATTTGACAAAGTATGGCCTACAGCTCTCGGTATTATCAATATGGGCCAGTATTCTAACACATTTTTTTTGCATTACAAATATTTCACTTGCATTAACGCTATTTCCCCATAACATCACACCATATTTTAACCATGAGTATGCATAGGCGTAGTATGCCGATAGTGCTGTTTCTGTATTTGTGCAGTTCTTAAGCTGAAACAGGGCGTAAGTAAATTTTGATAATTTAGATTTAACTATTTCTATGTGATTTTTCCAATTGAGATGTGTGTCTATGTTTATACCGAGCAAATTAAATGTAGTTACTGATTCTATAGGGGTGTTATTAAAAAATAAAATGTTATTTAGGGGAGGGGCTTTATACGATCTAAATTGTATCATTTTAGTTTTTGTGCAGTTAATTTCCAAATTATGTTCATGTAACCAGCGTGTCACTGTCTCAAGGGTATTTTGTAAGATTACATTTGGGTTAGAAGTTTTGTCACATTTTATAAGTATGGAAATATCATCGGCGAACAGTACTGGCAATGTAGTTTGTTTATTTAGGATTTTTGGCAGGTCATTAATGTATATTAGGAATAATATGCAACCCAGGACACTGCCCTGGGGGATCGAGCATGTGAGATTTCTCACCTCAGACCGCACTGTTGTTGTCTCCCTATCTTCAACGCTATGATACTCGACTTGAACTATTTGCTTTCTGTTGCTTAAATATGATTTAAACCAATTATAAGCCGGCCCACGTACACCAGAACCGTGAAGTTTTGTGAGTAGTATGCTATATGACACTTTATCATAGGCTTTCGTCATGTCGAGAAGCAGGCCCAATGCATATCTTTTGTCATTTATTTGTTGGAGAGCGGTTTGGATATATTTGTAAACTGCAGATGTTGTGGATCTAGTTTTCCTGAAACCATTTTGACAGTCATCTAGAATGTTGTATTTTTCTAGGAAAAATTTAGTCTGTTGCACATAGCCTTTTCAAAGATCTTTGCGAAGGTCGGCAACAACGCTATGGGTCTGTAATTGCTTGGAGTATGGATATCATCTTTTTTATGTAGTGGTTTTACCAGGGAAATTTTTAGTGAATCGGGAAATTCTCCAAGCTCAAAGCTCTGATTAATCAAGAATGTGAGGGGGACTGACAATTCTTCTGCACATTTTTTAACTAAGATAGGGGGTATGTCGTCTATTCCGCAGCTATGTTTGTTTTTTATTAGTTTTATAATAGTATATATTTCTTTTTGGTTTACTGGGCGAAGGTACATTGATGTGGTAGGTGGGTTCATGACTGGACGTCCGGTTTTTACAGGAATGTTTGTATCTGTTGTTTCACCAACTGTTGCAAAAAAGTCATTAAATATATTTGATATGTGTTTAGGACATGAAATGGTAGTGCTGTTTGTTTTTAATGTTATATTGTCATATTGCTTTGTCATAGATTTACCTGTTTTACTATTTATAATGTTCCACATAGTTTTAGTTTTATTATCAGAGTTTTTCATTTGTCTGGTGTATTCTATTTTTTTTGATAGTGTTATGCTACGTTTTAATATTTTGCTAAAGTTGCTGTGATATGTTTTTATGACCTTAGATTTGGATTCATTAAGTAATATTCTTAGTGCTCTCTTGTGTTTGCATGATATTTTTAGTCCTGTTGTCATCCATCCCTTACCTTTTTTAGACTTTAATTTCACTCTTTGTTTTGGTATTATTTTATCTAAAAGCTCTGTTATATTTTTGATAAATATGTTATAGTTTTCGTTAATGTTTTTGTTTGTATTTATTATGTTAACCCAATCAATTTCCTTTAACGCGTGTTTATAATTTATCATGTTTTTATCTGTAAATAGTCTTTTTTGTTTATACCATATTCTGTTATTATTTTTATATAAATCATTTGCATTTAGTTTTAAGTTAATAGATTTGTGATCTGAAAGTCCGTAATCTTCGACATATACTTTCTTTATTAAGGGTTTATGGTTTATAAAAATTAAATCTATACAAGTAGAAGTAGTTTTTATTACTCGTGTGGGTTCACGAATTATTTGTTTAAGATTATGTGAGTGCATGAAGGTAAGAAGGTTTTCTGTTTGTTTGTTTTTTTCGAGTATATTAATGTTAAAATCGCCTCCTAGCACGATATATCTATTTCTATCTCTAGTATTTAATCTATTTAATAGTTTTTCCATTTGCTCGTAAAATACATTTATATGACGGTCTGGACGGTATAGTCCTATGAATATACAGTTTAATTCAGGAATTTCAATTGCACAAATTTCTATTATAAATTCTTTGGAATACTTTACTATGTCTATTCTTTCTATACATTTTATATTTTCTCTTATAATAAGACAAACACCTCCACCCTCTCCAGTTTTTCTACAGAATTGGGATACAATTTTATAACCTTGAAGGGATACAGAATTACAAAAATGTTCATTTCTCCATACTTCTGATAAGGATAGAATATCGATACTTTTTTCTAGTAACAAATGTTCAATTAAATCTATCTTATTTCCTATACTTTGAATGTTTTGATAAGTTATTGTTACATCATTAGAGAAATGTCTTATTTATTACAGTTTTTGACTTATAATTTACTTTAGTAGATGAGATACTGGGGGTAGGTTGTGAGTACGAGTGGTTGGTCGGTGTGTTTTCGCTCTCCATGGAAGGTAGTATGTCTTCTATCACTTTATTTTTGATGGGGCTTTTTATTGGCGGCGTTTCCGTTATAGCTTCATGGTGACTGGTAAATTCTTTTCCATTTATAAACAATTTGTTGTTTCTTATAATCGCATAATCTCCATTTTTACGTGCCTTTATGAGGTTTTGTCTTAGTTCGTTCCGTTCTTCAAGTGCTTTCCTGTCCATATACTTTTCGATATTTATTCCGGTATTCCTAAACAGACCTACATTTTCCAGGATATAGTTAGTCATTCTCTTGCTTATGAGTTCAATAGCAACAGGCCTTTTTTTCCCGGTTTTTCCTATGCGTTTAATATCTTCTATATAAGGATCTATATTTACACCCATAACTTCGTAGAATAGTGTAGACGCACGTTCGTACAGGTTTGTTTCTGTTTCACGATATTCTTCAGTTAATCCGTAGATTACAATTTTCTTGGTATTTTCTAGGTTTTGAAGCTTTTCTTGAATATTTTCTATTTTTTTATCGACTTTATTTATTTCTTCTTGGTAATCTTTATGAGCTGTTTGAAATGCATGGTCAACGCCACACTCGTAATGAAAATTCTTCATAGAATTTTTAATTTCAGCTTGAATTATTTGCTTTAAATCTTCCAGTATTGTTAGTTTAATCTTATCTAATTTAGCATCTAGTAGCAAGCTGATGTTATTCAATGTTAGATGCTCATTTCCCTCAATATTTGTATCAATGTTTATGCAGCCATTACCAGACTTGATATAATCATTTATAGTGTCGCCAATAATTTCATCCACCGACTGACTGGCATCATTGGGACTATGTAAATCGTATTCTCCTAAGCTCAGATTAGCGGTGGATTTTTTCCTCAGTGTAACATTTGTATCAATTTGGGTGCTACTTTGAATCAGTTCCTTTAAAGGTGTGTTCATATTATTTCCTTTAGGCATTTTGCAGACGCAGGCCTGACATTTCCAATTTGACTTGTGGTGTGCTGTCATAGTGGAGTAAAAGTGGCTTTCTGGGATATTCGTGCATGGTAAATCATAATAAGCATTGCATTGAGCACATTTGAGAAACTCTTCATGTGGAGTTTCTTGGTAGCAGCCTGCACACTGAACCATTTTTGTAGCGGAAATTTATTTTGTGCAATAGGTATATCGATTTGCAACTTTTGGGAGCAATAAACGGCGGAGTTGCGGCGTGATTTATAAGTTGCTTATTTGAACTTAGATAGATAGATGTTTGACGGGTATTAAGCATTTAATCGGTGTTTCTTTCAATACACAGTGTTTGTGTTCTCACCTGATATTTTATAGCAACGATCAAGCAAAAAACATGCGTACCTTTGGTCATGCAGTTTACAAAAAAAAAGCGGTCATTGCAGCGCAAAGTAAAAATGAGCGTTTAGTCTAGCTGAATATAAAGCAGCGATGGAAGCGCAGCAACGTACGACACACGGTGGGCAGTTGGCAGCGCAGCGGCTAGCGCAGCGCTAAGTGAACGCTGACGTCTAGTGAAGCAGGTTGTAGGGCAGCGCTGTAAGCGCGGCAAACACAGGCAAGCGCAGTAACGTACGGCACACGGTGGGCAATTTGCAGCGCAGCGGCTAGCGCAGCGCCAAGCGGACGCTGGCGTCTAGTGAAGCAGGTTGTAGGGCAGCGCTGGAAGCGCGGCAAACACAGGCAAGCGGGCGATTGGGTGCAGTCGTTATTAAACAAAATTTGAATGTTTTTCACTAATAACTTTGGTAATAGTTCATCGAATTTAATTAACTAAATTTCACTGTACAGTTCTTTTTGTTAGTCACACTATTATTCGAGTTTCACCAGGTTATTATAACTTTTTACTACTTTTATCGCGAAATAATGACGGAGTAAAACAACCGCGATGTTGCCTTGTTGGCGTCCCGCGACGAACTCCACTAGACTGGTATCACTCCGGTAGAGCCAGTCCATTCGTGCCGAAGTATAGCACTCCCACACTTGTTTGTGCTGAAATAATTCGATATTTCATGTTTCAAGTTTATTTGCTTCCCGTCACGTCACAAGATAGGTTTACTACCGTCTTTACCTTAGTGAAGAATCTAGTTGAACCTTATCTTACCTTTTATTTTATCAATTACATATAAGGTGCGTTGGGGTAAGATCGGCCCAGGGGTAAGAACGTACAAATCAAATATCTCACTTATTTGGTTATATTTTATAATGCTGATCACATTGCGTGGCACGTCATTAAGTTCAGCTCCGTCCCGCGGTGACCACCACTCGCTCCGGTCAACACGGAGTGAGATATTTGATTTGTACGTTCTTACCCCTGCGCCGATCTTACCCCAACATACTATACTGTACACATTATATACCACATTACATACGTATTTATTTAATTTAACTAGCCGCCACAGTTAGCCTGTGGTTTTTATTGCAGTCTATTTTAATGGCTAACATTTTATTGAGATATAAAAGTTATTTAAGTAATACTCTTATTTTAATTAATAGTGGTTTGAGGACTAGAGGTATGGGGGAAGAAATATTGTATAGGTTATTGTGACTATATTTCCTTATGTGTTTCCGAGCGAAAACCGAATGGTGCGATCATGCGTTTTCCCGATATTTTCATATAAGTATGAATTGTATTTATTGATCCTGTAGTCTTTTAATAGAGGCCAAAACTTACTTCAAGGCTAACTAAAAAATAAAGACACCATCAACTGTATAAAGTCCTTCAAAATGGTCAAAAAAAGGTAGAAACATATCCTGAAAAGAAATCGAAAAGAGAAAAAGGCTCCAACTAAAATTAAAACTTAAAACTTTATAGCAGTCCATGATACTACAAAGCTTAGCTCCCTAGCCCAACTCTAATCAATCAACACCAGTAATCTTCTAAATTATAACCAAGTAATCAATCTAACCTTTAAAATTTGCTACTGAGAAAAACCAGATACTTTAGAGGAACGAAAAGATGATTACAGTAATTTGCTACTACTGACAGATTATATGTTTTTGAGCCCTTTTTTATAGCTAATGTGATCCATATATTTCCTAATTACTAAGTAAAAAAACTTAATATAAGTTCAAAGCTATATAAAAACCTGTAGCATACAAAGGTCGGGGCATGTTCGCTACTGTGCGCAGGCGCACAATCTAACCTCGACCGCAACACTGATTTGCGAAAATAAAACGACCGAGGATTACAGACGGCGCCGGGTAATGGAATAGTGTTGGGATTAGAGGGAAATTATCGATAAAGTCGTCTGATGTGATGTGTTTGATACTCAAGTCAAAAGTTAGCGGGAATGTGATATTAAACCTGAAGAATCAAAACAAACCTAGGAATTGAGTACTTATTGTTTTAATGGTTTGTTTTTGATATAAATAAGTAGATAGTACGTGAATTCTTTCTGTTAGGAATCAAAAAGTGTAGCAATACCTATATTTAAAATGAAACATAGAACCAGCACAAAATTATGAATAATACATAAATATTATATACTTCAACTGAATACAAAGTGTACCAGCAAATTACAATCGTTTAAGAATTAGACAAATAAGTTTGGACAACCTCCTAATTTTTTACCCATAGCCGCTAACCATTTACACATTTTCGATAATACATATTTACCGCTTGGTATTTATGGTAAGCTTCAATTTATGCCTTTAGGCATTGGTTATTAATCTCTTTTATACAAAAGAGTTCAAAACTGAGATATTTTTAGCACTTTATGTCGAACAGAATTAAAATAATATAAAAAAAAAACTTTTTACTCCACTTTATTTATGAAAAAATTTTGGTACATAACTTTTCGTATAGTTCAATTTTACAAGGCGCAGTTAGCAAATTAAGTGGTAGTGCAAAAAAAATCACCAGCACAGAAAAATATATACAAATAAACAGAAAGGCAAATGCAATTTGACTGTACGGTTGGCGTGGTGACTAGGCAATTGACAGCCGTGCAACGTGTAGCGGGTTTGATCCCGCACATAGCAATTCTTTATGTGATCCATAAATGCCTTGTGCATGTAAACATGTATATTTGTAAAAGCACCCACGACACAGGAGAAAATTCTAGTGTGAGGCAACGTTTTTTAAATAAAAAAACTCTCGCTTTATTTTCTTTATGTTTTACTAATAAAATGTCTTAGATCGATATTATACTTCTTCTATCATAAAGGTCAACATCAAATCTAATCAAATCAAACTGTTTTATTAATACTAGAAAAAACGGTTTACTTAGATTTTATGATAGATAATTTGAACATAAAGCTCCGATTACCAGCTCCTACTTGCTAATGGGGTTAGAGATGGCTTATTATAAGCTGTAATTAAATAGGTGTAACTTAGGGGTATTAAGGTATATTTTCCGTATTACTTGTAGGAAATATAATTCCGACAGTACTTACAATAAAGTGAAAGCTAAAGCGTTAATTTGAATTAAATTTCATAAAAATGATAAAATAGTGCCTTTCAGTTTTTTTGGGACAAGCCTGCCACAACCTCCCGAAACCACTGCAACGCTGTAAGCCCGGATCTACAGTAGATACAACAATGATAATACCGGAAGAATGAAGTTCGGTGCTTCACACGGACTTGAATTACTGTCTTGGATCCCGCAACGAAATAAATCAAAAGATGAAAATGAGAAATGTCTTTTAGTTTATCTGTCAGTAATACCAGATGCCTGTTCCCATTTAATTGTTCATTCAAAAAGCTGCAGTTTCTTAGTGACAAGATGTTGATCAACAATTTTTAAATTCTGACCAGATAAATGAAATAAGTGACTCGTTAAATACATTGATTAGGTTTTATGTTTAACATACACTTACCTCTAGGATTTCACAAGAGTTATCGACGGTCGATAACTAACGTTCGCTCGCACCCCATCACTAGAGTTCGGTATATTCCGCACAAAGTAATCATTTGTCTACTTGACTAAACTGAATTATATTATTATTTTTTTATTATTAAATAATGATGCCGGCTATAATTGAAGGTTGTCGGTGGAAGGCTTCTGTTCTAGCTACATTCATTGCACTGCGCTTATTCGAATCATCTTTGTTAAGGGGGAGTAGATTTTTATATGATGAATGTGTAATTGTGTATATTAGTATTTCGTTAAACATTTTGTAAGTAAACCTTTTAAGTAAATATATTAATTTTATTATAACTTTTGTGACACATACTTAATTAATTAATTATCAGTGCGCATGAATATGAACCTCCAGTATGGCTTGAATCAAATCGAGTTCCTCGACAAACAGCCGTGCCGTGAGTAGTAGTCGATAACATAATAATTAAATGAATTAATAATTAATTAATTAATTACGCTACTAAAAACATATTTTGAAAGTAGCGAAAACCTCTATGATACACACTCGATTCTGTACTGTGGGGCGGTAGCAGCTTGTCGAGTGGCTAACGTCAGATTCTCGAATCTTGACGCAGCAGTCCGACCAAAACCAGCAGTACCAGCCTGGCAGTGCAGGATTGAACGTCGTATCAGTGAGGCCAGGGTGCTTATCGGCAAACTATCCTGCTTCAGGGAGGGCAATACTCGTCCTAGAGTGATGCGCTTTGTA
Source organism: Spodoptera frugiperda (assembly GCF_023101765.2). NCBI lineage: Eukaryota > Metazoa > Arthropoda > Insecta > Lepidoptera > Noctuidae > Spodoptera > Spodoptera frugiperda. Next base: position 11,833,140 of record NC_064215.1, on the reverse strand, counting down.
AGACGTGCATTTGCGGGGACTGAAACCAGTCCTCATGAATACATGTCACGTGTTACAGAGCGCATCGACTTCCTGAAGCAGAAAATCTACGCATGGGCAAATCGTATCAGACGGTACAAAATACGAGTTGAGCGATATACTCAGAATCGCATGTTCCAAAGAGATCAGAGGTGGGTATATAGAAATTGGGAACGATCCAACCAAGATGTGACTGATGGGCGGCGACCGGATGATGAAGCCACTAACACATTTTGGCGCAACATCTGGTCGGTGCCTGTTAGCCACACAGAGGATGACTGGATCTGTGATGTTGAGCGGAGGTGTGAAACTGTGCCAGAGATGGAGGAGGTGATAATCACCTCCTCTGATGTGAGCAGTGCAGCCTGTTCGGTCCCAAATTGGAAATCACCGGGGCCAGACGGGCTGCACAACTTCTGGCTCAAATGGTTCACCAGTTCACACGCTCGCTTAGCATCGCAGTTCCAGGCAGCTTTAGAAGCTGGATCGTTGCCCCAATTTCTAACAACAGGCGTTACCCATCTGCTCCATAAATCAGGTAGTTCCACTGAACCCAAAAATTATAGACCAATTACATGTTTACCAACGGTCTATAAACTTCTTACATCTATTTTGAGAACAAAAATAACAAATCATATTGAAAAATATTCCATTATGTCTGTATCTCAAAATGGATGTAGGAGGGGGTCTCGTGGAACTAAGGAGCTACTCCTCATTGATATGGTTGTAAGCCAACAGGTTCGTCGGTCCCGAAAGAATTTGTCTACATGCTGGATAGATTATAAAAAGGCATATGACTCTGTGCCACATACATGGCTCATGAGGGTGCTGGAGTTGTATAAAATAGATGCAACTCTACGCGCCTTCTTGCAGTCATGTATGAGGCAATGGAGTACTGTGCTTTGCTATCCGGGTTGTAGACAAATCCAAGGGAGTGAAGAACCTGTAAGGATAGTGCGAGGAATATTCCAGGGTGACAGTCTGAGCCCACTATGGTTCTGCTTGGCCTTGAATCCTCTCAGTACTTTATTGGAGGCTTCAGGGCTAGGCTATCCTTTGCGGAGAAGGGGTCTAGTCATATCCCACTTGCTTTACATGGATGACCTCAAGTTGTTTGCTCCAAATAACAAACAACTGATGGAATTACTGAAAATAACTGAAAAATTTAGTAGTTCCATCAGAATGGAATTTGGAGTAGATAAATGTGCTGTCATGCATGTGAAGCGAGGAGGGATTGTGGAATCTGAGGGTCTAGAACTCTCAGATTTCACAAAACTAAGAGCGCTCTCCGCAAATGATACTTACAAGTACCTGGGTATGTCAGAGGGATTAGGCATTAATGGACCGGACATGAAGCAATCGTTACGGGAACGCTTCTTTGGCCGCCTGAATAAAGTGCTGAAAAGTTCATTATCAGGCGGAAACAAGGTGCGAGCCTATAACGGTTGGGTCATGCCGGTTCTGATGTATTCTTTTGGTATACTCAAGTGGACTCAGACTGAACTTGACACCCTGGATAGGCGAGTCCGAACACTGCTGACTGCAAATCGTATGCATCACCCTCGTTCATCGATCATGAGGTTGTACATCCCGCGGAAATGTGGAGGTCGAGGCTTATTAAATGCTAAGACCCTTCATAACCGTGAGGTGTGCAACCTCAGGGAATATTTCCTGAAAGTAAACGAGGGTATGCATCGAGAAGTAGCGGCAGTGGACAATGGATTCACTCCACTATCTTTAGCAAAAGAGAACTGGCGCAAACCTGTGGTACTAAGCGTCAATGACCGCAAGGAGGTATGGCATAGCAAGGAGCTCCACGGACGCTTCTTCCGGGCCCTTCATGGACCCAGTGTAGATTTTCTAGCGTCCGTATCTTGGCTACGATTCAGTAATCTCTTTGGAGAAACTGAAGGATTTGTCTGTGCAATTATGGACGAAGTTATCCTTACGAATAACTACCGGAAATATATTATTAAGGATGGGACCGTTGACATATGTCGGGCATGTCATAGTCCTGGTGAATCCATAAGACATATTATTTCTGGTTGTGGTCGTTTGGCTAATGGTGAATATTTGCATAGACATAATCAGGTGGCCAAGATTATTCACCAGCAACTTGCTTTGCAGTACCAACTTGTTGAGTTTGAGGTTCCATACTACAAGTATGTGCCCGATCCAGTTCTCGAAAACGGCCATATCACGTTGTACTGGGATCGATCTATCATCACTGACAGGACTATTGTAGCCAATAAACCTGATATAGTGGTGATAGACCGACAAGCGCGCCGCACGATGATAATCGATATCACCATCCCTCATGACGAGAACCTCGTGAAAGCTGAAAAAGATAAACAAATAAAATATCTTGACTTGGCTCGCGAGGTTGTCGACATGTGGAATGTGGATTCGGCTATCGTTGTGCCGATAGTCGTGTCGGCCAATGGATTAATTCCCAACAGCCTCGACAACCACCTTAGGAGGCTGGGCTTGGGCGGATGGATCAAGGGCCTGATGCAGAAGGCAGTACTCCTCGAAACGGCACGTATTGTGAGGAGGTTTCTGTCTCTGGAGCCCTAACCACCGGTGGCTTGGACCATGCTCCCGCTACTGGTCGGCTCCTATTTTTATATTTTTAAATATTATTTTATTTTATATGTGTAGTATTTAAAAATGTAAATCTAGAGAATGTTAAACAAATAAAAAAAAAAAAAAATGAATTAAATTACTTAATTTTGTAAGATTTTCAGATATATATTTCCTCTTTAGTTACCGCGTATAAAGACAGACAAAAATTATACATTATATAAAAGAATCGACCTCTTTAGTAGCACGATCGCTATTTTTTCTAGGGATTGCACTCGGAACTTTATGTAGTAAGACGTATCTTATATAGTCTAAATAAGTCTGAAAGAAATTACACGCTCAAAATCCTTAGAATGCATTTTCATCCGTTCATTCAAAAAATAATTAGAACATTAAAAATATGATGCAATGAATTTAAACAACTTAATCCAATGATAAAATCCATCTTCTCCTTAACTAATCGTTATTAGATTACACAGAGGATCGCGCAGTACCCGAGATGATACGGCGGGTTCGCACGATACTTATTAACACCAGCCAGGGACCGAGAACAATCCCAGTACCAGCTCTCTTTCAATTAGCCTGCAATTGAAAATATCTATTGGCATTGTAACAAAAATACACTCTATAAAAACCGTTAAAGTTAAATTTCTGCACGGTTGGCGCGGTGATGAGCAACCGATTTCCGCACTCAACAACTCTTTGTGTGATCCACAAATAGTTGTTTCAGGTCTGGGTGTCATGTAAGTGAACTTGAATGTTTGTAAAGGCACCCATGACCCACTGGAGAAAAACCTAGTGTGAGGCATGTTTATTTTAAAATAAAAAATGAAGTCATTAAAGAAACGAGGTATAGTTTTAGATTGACTACACATTCTTTGCTTGTGGTCGCTGATATAGCTTTTAGCGAAGTCATTGCTATAACTAACACTTTTTTGTCTGTAGTTTTAGGTTAGACTCTTGGTTTTAATAGTTGTATTTTAATGTTGATTCAGCAAAAAAAGTAACAATGAAACTATAAACTGGTCTTATATTTATTTATTTACAAATTCATATATACAACATTACAGCTTACGCCATTACGTTATACAGCCAATATTGTTTAACAAAAGAAGAATAAAAAAAAATAGAACTAATACAATTCAACAAAAGAGAGACAATTAAATAACAAAAAAAGTACCTAAATAGTACTTGAATCTATACCTATATAAAACACAAACAACTTAATATCTTGAATGTCTTTTAACTACTTTCGCATTACCGTTTGAACTTTAATACTCACCTTTACAGACACAACTGACAAATACTCTTTACCCTCAAGCTATCCAATAACATACTTACCGAAGCTATTAGTCTAATCCCATAGTCCACACTACAAAATACCATTTAATCCCATAAACTGCATAAATATAAGCCTAGCACATAATATTAAGGGAATTTCGCTGGACGACCCGAAAGACCTATTAAAAACAATAAGGGCTATAGCCCAGCTAAACCTAATAGCTGTTTTTAAATTGATTTAAGATTTCACAGCCTATTACTTTAGGCTGTGTGTAGGATGGAGTATAATGTGCTTATATGCTGCAGTGAAAAATGTGTTTAACTTTTGTTATGGTATAAACCGGTAAAAGAGCAGACGGATGACCTGATGGTAAGCAATTGCTGCCGCCCATGGATACCCGAAACACTAGAGGCGTTATAAATGCGTTTCCGACCTTTTGGGCGTAAGGAATTTAAGGGTTGTTGGGGAATCGTGGCTTGGGAAGATTGGGAAGGGGAGTAATTGGCCTCCGCTAACCTCACTTACATAACGAAAGCGGATTTTCAAGTCGGTATAGTAAAAAAAAATAAGGTACAGTTTCATCTCCAGGATCTCTGTCGTTTTTGCTTAGCTTGGTTTTGTGAAGGTGGAAAAATGGATAGCCTAAGTACCTATTATTATGTTATGTGTTCGAAATATGTTATAAGTTTTGAGTATAGAACGAGGTAAAATATAATACGTTTTGTTTTAAATTGGAATTAATGATTTGACTTTAAAAAATATATACTGCGCTAAAAGTTAGAGAGGAGGCACTACTGTGGCACTACTGGCACTCCATCGTAACAGTCATATTGTCCTTTTGTACCTTCATACCAGTGTGGACAGTCCTCAACCCAGAGGTCCGTCCGACCTCCGCCAGCTGACCTCCCTCGCTTCCGATGTGCGTATAAATATTACTATTATATAAAATTAGCACTATTTGTTACCAAGCCATAACCGACCATTATGTACGTCGAACTTAATGTATGTCATTTTTCTGCGCCGCAGTTCAGATGTTTAAACATGAGCTGTAATGAGAGGCGACTTTGATAGATATTAGAGGAAAACTGCTATTTGTTTCATGGACAATAATGTTCGTGTATTGTTGTTACTACGATTTTTTAGCTAATATGTACAATTTCTTTAGATAGTGTAATATTAAGGCTGTTTTCAGAAAGGAGTGGTAAGTAAGTATTTAAAGTAGCGTTTGCTTTTAAAGATAAAAATGTGAATCACTAAGTGTATGTCTAGGTATGCAGAGGATAACTTAATTCTAAAGAGCACAGAGCTAAATAAATTAGTAAACTAGTGCTCTAGATAAATTTTAGGTTTAGCTTAAGGCCGATCTACAAAAGTGTCAGTGCATAATAAACAACTTTAAAGATGAAGGAGTGAGTGTTGAGTTAATTGACTAAACGTATATTATAAATTAACAAAATCAACTTCTAAAGATATAAATTATACATAAATTAAATATTATATATGTCGGGATCGAGGGTAGAATTGAAACACAGGCGTCCACCCTCGGCGCTCGACGGAGTCAAGGATTCATCGGCTGAGCGGCGTGTTGATCACTTCGTGCAGCAGCCGACCAGTGCGGTCGAATATTGAACCGTCGTGTGTTTCAATTGTATACTGAGTCTGTAACCTGTTAGTTTGATATTGTAACAGTTAATAATCTTTCATGTACTTTGTAACCATGTTTGCACTTGGGGAGTGACTGAGACCTCTGAGTTTGTTTCGGCATTTCTTCTCAGAGTAGTCGGTAGGAAATGCCGGCCCCATCAGTAGCTTAAGTAAAGTAACAGTGCAATGTACAGAATTAAACAATAGTTCCATATCGAAGACTTTATTATTTTACTGCTACCTTCGTCATAACGCCCACAAGTATTCCTGACATGAGTAGTGAGATTCTCCTTTCACCGACATATCGAAAGTGAGAGATCTCCTATCTCCGACATATACATAAACCTAATTCTACAAAGTTCAACAAAAAACCAGTCCTTTTTCTAATTTAACATGTTAATATTTGTTAATATTTTTTTCTCACAATTACTGTAATTAAGTACAAGGAGGCACATGGGACGGCGTGATCTATCGGCAAATAAATAAACTAATGTCGAACTCGACTAATGCGGTACGAGCCGTCTCAACGGGTGGTCTTATTAATATTGAGAAAAATATATCGCCTACTCGGGTAAAAGTACTTGTAATCAGCCATCGATTGGTATGATTTTTGTTAAGTCAGTGTCAGTGAAAAGACTTTTCACGGTAATTTATGTACATTATTGTGATTAGATATTGACTTAACTCATTCATTTTAATTAACTACAATAGTTTTTTTTTTTTCTAGATTAATGGAATATACATAGAAACTTACTAATAATGTGATAACACGCAAGTTTATGTGTAAGTAAGTTGTGGATACAACTTACTGTTTTGGTTCTGGGTGTCACGTGTATGTGAAATTAAATGTTTGTAAACGCACCCGGTAACGTTAAAAAAATGCTTGTGATTTAATAATAAATAATAATTAATTCAAACAAATAATGTTACTGATTCAAATTGCAAGGAAATTATAAATAATGCACCATTGAATCAGATTATCATAAGCCGATACAAAATTTATCGCCACTCAACGTAAGTTACTAAGCCAACAACAGGCACCTTTACCTTAAAAGTATTGCATCAATACCAACAATTAAAACGCGAATAAGCTCGGACAATAAAAAATTACTCGTTATAAATCAAGCGATGTAATTGGTTGTTTATATTGACCGGTCAACCGATGATGCTCTGGTTCGAGCATTACGAGCAATTTGTCAAATGTTTCGACATTTGAAATTGTGCTCGAAATCGTGTGTGCTCGATATAAATGTTTGTATATTAATTTTATTGTGTGTGCGTGTGTCTTTGTTTCTGTTTTAATAACGGTAATGAAGTATTGACCAATGTGGAGTGGAACACATTTTAATACTAATTGGTTGTATATAATTTTATTTTGTGTCATATAGGTCGTACTATTGACAGTAAAATCAAGTATGGCTTAAAATCAAGTATGGTATTGGCTTTCATCTTCCGGTAACGTCTTGCATTTTTTTTATATCTTAAGTTATTAGTTTTTATTTAATATTGAGACTTCTGTTAGTTCCGGTATTTCGTAATGGATAGGGAATAATATGTAATCTGAAAATAAACAGAATAACTGTTACGAATTATAAAGTATGAGTACAATACATTTTTACAAGTATTAGAAAAAATCACAGCCTATGTAAATAAAAACACACAAACACGCCACAGGAACACGCAAAAAGCAACAACTCTAGAAACATGAATTCCTTACTTTTTCAAACGAACACACGGGTTTTTGCTCAATAAACTGACAATAAGTGAACATGGAATCGAACGTTGTAGCGCGCAAAAACCAACTGAACGTTTTGACCACTTCGCTTTGCCACAAAGTTTATGCGTGAAGATGGCAATACTGTTCGGGGTTACAAAAACTTGGCTACTAGGAGTTACGAAGCAATCAAGTGTGCAGTTTTATAAGAGTTTTTCCAATAGCATAATTTAATTAAAATTGTAACAAAATTGCAATACTGTTATCTGCTTGTACTTTAAGTGGGTTTAAGTACGATGAGCGTTTAAGTGGGAATTAATTGTTGTAATAAAAATTGTCTCTCCTTTTTTCAGGTAAGCGGATTGCTCTGGCCTGGTGATAAGGAAACAACGACGCTCATAACCACGCCCTACTACTTCTGAGGACTTTTCCCCCAAACCTGATTCTGATACCATGGGTTATTAATTTATTTATAGGTATTTATAAATTGTATAATTGCATTGCAGTGCTGATAGACTTACTGCACCTTTGGGAAATAACAAGGCTATAATAAACATTTCCAAACCCACAAGAACATCTACCAACCTTCATAGCTCCACAAACCCTCGACCCTCGCAACCACAGAGCTCAAACAGCGCACATTAGTAATGGCAGCGAGCGCGCGATCTGACGACCGCACGGTAATGCGCGGTAATCGCCACTTATACAAGTACCACCATTCTTTAACTCTACGTGGTAGGCAGGGCAGGAGTAGATGTGGATTTAACCTTGGATTTGGTGATTGGGTCACGTGGAAATGTATGTATATTGCTTGAGAAAGGCAATCATAGATGCTGGTTTTTTTATGGAATAGGGGTAAACGAGCAGATGGGACACCTGGTGGTAAGCGATCAGCGCCGCCCATATACACCCGCAACTCAAGAGGAGTCTGTTTTAAAACGGAATACGCCCTTTTCTTAAAGGTTTGAAGGTCGTATCAGTTCGGATGAAAGGATTTGCCATTATTTTCACATTTAGGCAACCTGTCTACCGGAGCGGAGCGTGGTACCGGAGAAATATTAACAAATAGGGTTCCACAAAATCTGTCCACTAAAGAGAAGCGGAGATTTAAAAATACGCAGTTTAAAAAGGTTCACCAGAGAGTGCTTTTGCCCAGAATCTGCCAAACTCAGCGGTTCCCGGCGACATCTCCAGGAAATATATGTAGGAATTGTGACAAAATATATTTGACTCTACTGTCATCAAACGGTGTAGTTCATTGACCTTCACATGTTGATATATGCCACCATGAAGCCATTCCATCTTCCATTGCTGATATCTACGCCCAAATCTTGTACCAACATTAAAAGAATTAATAAGATCAAAATACCATTATTCAAATCTTTTTATTATTAAATTCGTGGACCGGAAACTATAATTATCTGCTTCGATTGATACTCTATAACCAATGAGGTCTTATTAATAGGTGGGACCATAGAGCAAAGGTTATAATGCTTTCTCTATGGTCGTTGAGGATGGCAACATATTTTTTAAATAGGAATTATTAAATTGGTCTACACATATAATTCGTTTTGTGTTGCCTGCTGTGTTGACAACACTTTGGGTCCAAAGGTGTAAATGTTATTGCCAAAAAAATGTCTTGCGGTTCAATCTCTAGATGAAGTAAAATAGTTGAGATTTATTAAATACTTTTTAGCTTTTTTTGTAAGTCACACGTTTTATCCCCAGAGGGGTAGGCAGAGGTGCACATTGCGGCACGTAATGCCGCTATATAATGTACAATCCATTTGTCACCATTTGTGTTCTAAGTCTCTTGTACATAATAGGGGGTGAGCCTGTTGCTATACACTGGGCCACGAAGAATGCGGGAATCGAATCCAAAACCCTTTGTCCGGCAGTCGCATTTGCGACGACTCGATCAACAAGGCAGTTTTTTTCTTTCTTTTTCTTGTATCTGCATATTCATGTATACTTCATCAGTCATGTCCACGTAGGTCCTAATAAACGATGTACCAAGCTGAGTTGGTAATTGAAAAATCGTTTCATTTAAGTCACGGAAGCTTTTACTTAACAAGAACTCATCGTAAGTACTAGGAACACATACTTGAATACTGTTCACATGTCAGAAATGTAAGAAATAACAGTCTTTCTTAAACAATTAAGCAATCAACGAAATTTCGTCAAAAATCCAATTGATGTTACAGTTACATGCTTGCAAAAAATGGCGCCTTCAATTACGAACTTACTTTAAACATTAAATTAACTAAAATGAACCTTAAGTCTATAGTAATTAAGCTCAATGCAACTGCTTTTTATGTTTGCTAATTAATAAAAGTTAAAATAAACTTTATTCAGTGGTAAACAGAGTTGAATTCTGTTTGCTAATTGGGATGCTTTTTCTGCACTGGCCAAAAGATAATGATTTGTATTTCGAACACGCTCAAATATTTAAATAATAAACTTTCCTTGCGGGTGCGTTCTGATGATTCTGTTATTTGTATTTTCTTTTTTTTTTAACAGTAATAATGGTTTTTTTAGTTCACTCTGTGTGAAGTCTTGGAAAATCATTTTTTGCATATTTTTTAATGTCGTTTGTATCTCTAGCCATTAGTTAATGCAGTGAGAGCGACATTCTTATCCTCAAGTCGATGCGATTGTTCAAAATTGAAAACTAATTTGTAATTTGCCACAAATATTTTGTATTAGGAAATTTCTTAATTACCAATGTTTATTGAAGTCCAGAATTGCTGGGACAAGGCTTAGTTGCAGCAAAAACTTATTAGAAGGCTAATTAGATAAACTAATGTAAACTGAAACATCACCAATTTTCTTCTTCTATTAATAAGTTACTCGTGATACTATTAATAAGTTGATCGTGCTATCTCAATATTGACCCCAACATATTAACTTTGGAATCAATTAAACAATTCCACTTGCTTATGAACAAGTCACGACTAAAAAAAACACCATGTATGTAGATATGCAAACGTTTAGGAAACATTCGAAATTTAAAATTCAAACTAATTTGTTCGTTGGCAATTCTTTCCGGAGTTATTTATACAGTGTTGCTATACTAATTATAGTGTTAACAGTTTAGAATATTCATAAATAAAGATTTAGATACTTTTTGCTGTTTTAATTAATTTTAAATAGCGGGTTATCATGTTATATGTTGGCTTGTGGGCGTAGCGATGATTTGAAGAAAAGGATGATGTAAAGTTTACCAGGTGTTTATGTATTGAATAATGTGCGTCATTTATAGATAGGCATAAATATACCAATAAAGTTGTTTTTCTTCTTTTTGTCTGTTATGTTTTTGATAATCATTTAATCTAGAACGAAGTATACATTACGTTAGGTCTAATATTACTGAATTATATCGTATTTTGCAATTAAACCTAGGATGATATTTCGTTATTAATATTCGTTTCAAATATTTAAATTCATAGAAACATTTAGTATTATTACACCATAATTATAATGATACTTGAAAGCAGAGTGTATGTTAAGATAGCAGTAGTTAGGAATATTCTAAAACACGTTTCCTGATAGTAAAATGATCTAAAAATTACATTTATTACAGCTAATAGAGTATTACTTTCATATAAAACTAAAAGATAAGATTAAACATATTACTTTGCCATTACAATCCAAACACAACCCTATAGCTCTGCGAACAGACTCTAAAATCGACTTTTTTTTTTATTTTTTTTTTTTTTATGGAATAGGAGGCAAACGAGCAAACGAGTCACCTGATGGTAAGCGATCAGCGCCGCCCATGGACACCCGCAACCCTGATCACTTAATCCAAGCAAATGGTAAATTGAACTTTTCGTACTTTAGTACAGGGTTGGAAATCGTTTGTAGCTGATGCATATGACCGGAGCTGCAAGTACCATACCAGTGCTTATATTTTTTTAATTGCCGACATCGCTGCAGTTGTGTTTGCATTCTCAATAGTGCATATTGCCCGGTGCGTATTGTCTACCTAAGCGTAGTGTTTAAACTACCCACACAGGAAGAAATCTATAGAGTTTTAATACCCCTACTACATAAATAAAACTCACTTGAATTTTATATTGGTGCCGGCAAAATAGAATATATTTTTAAGCAGCCATACTTTTATCCTAACTAAGCTAGTAAATTGGTAGTCAGGCAGCAAAAACTACAAATTTATTAATTTGTTTTGTGTGTACATTTCATGTATAAAATGTACAAGGGCGAACTTAATGCCAGATAGCATTCTTGACATTTATTTACAAAATATTTGTGAAAAATCATCTGGTCTTCTCATGAGGTCACCAACTATAAAATACATGGCAGTTTAAGTTAAACAATTTTTAATCATATGTAATTCTATTAAAACTACTATTTAAGTTTTATTAATATTGATTTTGGAACTAAACTAATGTAAAATCGACATAATTTTCCATAAACTATAAAAAAACTGATGGATAACATATTAACATTAAAGCCTAAGTTTATGATGCTATAAAACAGTAACATTTGTTTGATTGATTCTATTCTATAATAACCGTTTCTACGTGATGTCATTTGAATCTATACTTTTACGATGTGATATAGGCTGTTATTTTGAATTTATGAATTAATTTCAATAAAATTAAGCTACATAGTAAAAATAATAAAATTTTTAATTTATACATCTATACATATAATAAAATCGTAGAAAAGTGCTGTCTGTACATTGAAAATAAAAATAAAAAAAATAGCAGGGGTTATTGTTATGTCGATGTCGAACCCAAAAATGTAATTAACTTTTTTTTTGTCTGTTTGTCTGTTTGTCTGTTTGTCTGTTTGTCTGTTTGTCTGTAATTTTTAGTCTCTCTCAAGCATCCTCATACATTCAAAGAGAAACTGAAAATTAACCCTAAGAAAACGTTATAAAGTCCCATTTAGACTACTTCAGTGGCTGAAGCTTTAAAAAACTTGAACATCAAAGGTAGCCTGAGAAGTTTCGCGTGCGGCCATTGGACAAATCGCTAATTTACATATAACAAATACTGTAGTCACGTTTTTAGTAAAAATGTTCGTGTTTCGGGTACGGTATAAATGTAGGCCCAAGTGCCTTCTCGTAGAGAATGGGAGATTTTGATCTTTAAGGTTTTATGGCCAGATAGATTTGTGCTGAGGATGTCTAGAGTCGAGACACAATATGGTTTCGTATTCATTTGGTTGGGTATCGGCCGAGCGCTTCGGTACTATCGTAGAAAAAGTGTATTATCAGTCGTATGATTATTTGTCTGTAGTGGTCCTGCTGTTTCGTATATTCTAAATTGGTTTCGTTGTATTTGTCAATTAATAAGTTTATTTGTCTGGGTTTTCCTAGTTTTTGGTTAAACTATTTAACGTAGGTTTAGTTTGATATCGATTATTAGTAGTTACTGTAGTTAGTTTGATTTAATAAAATTGTAAGTCTAATTTTTTTTTTAATTAGATTAGATTTAAGTCGTTTCTTTTAAATTATTTAGTTTAAGCTTGGTTATTATAGCATAGAGGATCAGGTTGTAATATAGTTTCTTTTTTAATTGTTATAAATTCGTAATTCGTAGCTTTCTTTAGTTTTAAGTTAGTTTACAGTCCGTTTTTAAACTATTTTTTCAATGCCCTAAGTGCAGTATACATCTATTAAATTCAAACGCAGAGCTCATTATGTTGATTTTTGAAGAGTTCCCTGGAATATCTTGCACATCTCATTTTTGAAGAGATCCCGCGAGATCGGGAACTATGTGGTTAAAACCAAAAATTTGCCGGAAGTCACTATTCCACGCGAACGAAGTCGCGGGCAAAAGCTATATAAGATTATAATGCAAAACAGTATAATTAATTAAAAAAGGTGCAATTAATTGTCACACTAAAATAATAATTGTCACAGTTCAAAGTCGCCTTCTATAATTTTTAGTCTCTCTCAAGCATCCTCATACATTCAAAGAGAAACTGAAAATTAACCCTAAGAAAACGTTATAAAGTCCCATTTAGACTACTTCAGTGGCTGAAGCTTTAAAAAACTTGAACATCAAAGGTAGCCTGAGAAGTTTCGCGTGCGGCATTGGAAAATCGCTATTTACATATAACAAATACTGTAGTCACGTTTTTAGTAAAAATGTTCGTGTTTCGGGTACGGTATAAATGTAGGCCCAAGTGCCTTCTCGTAGAGAATGGGAGATTTTGATCTTTAAGGTTTTATGGCCAGATAGATTTGTGCTGAGGATGTCTAGAGTCGAGACACAATTAACTTAGTCTACAAGGGATAATACTCGTAAATTTCTGGAGAGTGAGTATAAAGGTACATAGTTGGTTACTATACACGTCTGTAGTAGTAGTAAAACAAAAGGAGAAGGAGAAACAACTTTTGCTTGATTTAGTAATTTAAAAAAATTCGACCAGACATAGATTTTTTTATCGTATAAGCTGGTAATCGAGCTGACGGATCAAGGATGGTAAGCAATCACCGCCGTCTATGGACACCTGAAATACCAGAGGCGTTACTAGTGCGTTGCCGGCCTCAAGTTTTCTGTCACAGATTATAAGATGTTTTAATATGGTGTTAAAAACTATGTACATTAGGTATATACACACTGCCATACGTTTTTTTAAACAAAATCAGTAGGAAAAGAATGTCACCTTATTTTATTCGTAGTAACGTAAGACGTTACTACGAATCGAGTAAAGAACGCACAGCATTAACATTAAAAACGTTACTAACACTAATAACTGTTGCGGTTAACCAGTGTTAAACTAACAGTGCTTAAACTTATCTTAGAACTTTGACCGAGAACAATTAAACTAAGGTAATACTATCAAACAAACACTTGGAATTCCTAAACAATGCGTAGTAAAACATATATCAATATACAGTTATTAGTAGTTTAGAACAAAAGTAATTTGTAGCTCAGGGGCGGATTAATGTAGCGCGGGGCCCGTAGCAAATTTTGTAAAAGAGTCCTTGATTTTAAATATTGTGGAAGCATGGGGGTGTTTCTTAAAAAACAGTAACTTTTATTTAACAAATCATTATTCTCCCGCGTTATAAAGCATCGTCGTGGCTTATTATCTTCCTGATTTATATTGAAACCTATTTTTGTGTTTCAATCGGGAGAATTGTTAACTTTTGGTTAAGGATAATGACGCCATTAACTATTTTTTATTATATTTTTTTTAAGAATCGCCCATTGATTCAACTGATTAGGGATGTGAGTTATGTCATTCCCACAGTTTTTAATTCAAAGCCTGTAAAGTATGTGTAGTCTCAATAACAAAAACCTAAAGTCAAGGAGAGTTTGGCTACGCAAGAGGCCTTCATTCTTTCGGGACCCATAGCAAATGCTACCCTTACTACGTAGTTAATCCGGCACTGCTTTGTAGCTAGGTATAGTGAAATAAATCCAGGTATCTTATTACTGAAGACGGTCAGCTCGTGTGTATTACAAAATATCGCGAACTGTACCGCACAATGGTCGAGCTTAGCTATTAGAGTGTTTGCTGTTAAGGCGAGGATGTTACGTAGAATTTATTCCTATATCATGGGTGAAAATCATCCAGTGACTTCTACCGCCTTGGGTGAGGTAGGAGGGAGTGTCAGACTCTTACTGACTAAAAACCACCCCGTTCCTTGTCCCGCTATGAGCCAGAGCCCCGGTAATTTGTTACGTTGTCCGCAGCTCCGGATCGGACATCAACCCTTCTGGGCCCCATCTGTGGCAGTCTGGCCCTTTGAGGCGCGCACAGAACGCGACGCGCCGCACGCATGGGTCTGGTTCTGGTCGGGCGGCGAGCTACCCTTGCTCGCCATTCGCAGACCCACACTTAGGGTGGCCGGAGATCGGCACGTGATCCCTGATGCCCGGAATGTCTTCTGCGGCGGCTGGGGCGTGCGGAGGATCGTTCCGTCACACAATCCGCCTCCTCCTTAGCTAGCATGACTGCTTAACAGAATGAGTAGACGTATTGTATCATTGCCACTGATTATTGGCACAGAGCATGAAACTGTATCCGATGTTTAATAAATAGGTTAATTTTTCATATTAAACGAAAATATTGAAACTTAAAACTTCATGCTACATCCTCCTTAACAGCGACCCCAGTAATAACAGGTCCCGTCTGGCGCAGGCGCAGCAATTAACGCACAAACCTATCGCGATGAGCTATGGCATTATTTAGATGCCACGATATTTACATGTATATTAAAACCAGTACTATTATTTCAGCCGCGATGGTACTTACATTCTCTGGGGCTAATTAAAATGTGTTATTGTTTGTAGAAATATGAAAATTTTCTTCGGTTGTGGAAGGCTAAAGGAAGAGTAAATAATAATATATAAAGAGGTATGCATCTAGTTGTTATTGTCGTCTAAGATATTTTATGTATTAAGTTTAGTATTTGGAGTATTAATCTAGTTCTGCAAAATAAGTGAAAAGCGCTAAGATATTATAAAGGTTAAAATACTAAATATGTGTTTTTTTTTCAGGTGGGAAAATCTAGTGTCTTCTCCCACCTTCAGCGAGGCAAGAAGGAGTGTTAAAAAATAATTAGGTTTATTAACTACCTATAAATTTTATTTAAATTAATTTACAAAATACATAAATAAACGTTCAATGATCTAAAACAACTGAATTTGAAACAAATTTATACAACCATAACCAATAATTGCTTCTACAAATCGAGCAGTGAACGATCTACATTACATAAAAAAATAACATAACATTACTTTTAAACCAGTCAATCACAAACTTAGATAACCTAAACACCGGAACACAAGTCTAGCCATCGCTCAAATGTCTAACCTACAGCCTAGGATGAAACTCAGTATAATAAACATCACATTACGCCCATCACGAGATTCGAATCTGTGACCCCTGGCCTCGCAGTCGACCCACTAAACCCTTATGTGATGTTGCGTTGTTTTAATAACTGTTCTTGCAATATTTTATGGGCTTTTGTGATTTTCTTGTGTGTAAGAATCGAACATATTTTCTAGTATATTCTAATGGATGTCTATGTGCAAATTTTTAGCCATAGATATGTGTAGGTACTATTTAAGAGGGTTCGGTTTTGCGTATCTTTTTCCGTGGTACCTATGTGATAGGATCAAATATCATGGAAAATCAAAGAAAAATAATATAATAATAGGTAATAGGTAGAGTTTCTGTAATAATTATCGTGAGACGTACTAAATTTACTCAAAATCACGGTTTGCTCACGTACATACATTACCTAATGGAGAAAAACTCGTCACCGCATCTGCGCAAGCTGTTAAGATGAAGAGCCCCTTTGTAACTCGAAAAGAGTAGAGCTAATTCTCCAGTTTTTAAGTATAATAAAATCTTTTGTGTAAATCTACTTCTGAGTTGGTTTAAGTTGTGACGTCTTTTCTAACGAAATTTAGCTGATATTACCAGTGAAAAAAATAGTAAAGGGCGTTCATTTATTTTTGAGCTTTTAAAATGTTTACACTGTTTTAAGATTTTTTTACTCTTTATTTAAATTAGGGATTTTTATACAAAGTATATGCCAGTCCCACAGGACCTTATAAATAAACTTATTAAGTTTTCTGCAACAGTTTCATTAAAAAAAAATCTTCTTTCCCAACACCGCGACCGCCCACTCTTCCGGCATCAAACCGCCGACCCAGCATCTGTACCAATTAAACGATTACTAAAGAGATGACCTTCATTCGCTTAACTCGAGATTAATTATTCCTATTGTACCTAGAACACATCAATACAAAATTAAAAACTCAACTCAAAAAATGCAAATTATACTCTGTGCTTACGTGATAAGAGTTATAATTACTTGTGGATATGTAGTAGTAATGTGGTAATAGTTTAATCCAATAACAAAATGCTCGTCGGACGCGCTTGTCAGTGCGCAAGAGCATGATTTTTGTGTTGTTATCGGGTGCGGTTGTGGCGTTCGTTTTCGCTAGCGAAAGGATTTATCGATAAATGTTAGTATTTTTAGGAAGTTTATGAAGGTTGCCTCTAAAACTACAAGAATTTTATAAGATTTATGAATAATCTATTTTTGCAACTATTTCAGTTCAATCAATATTAATTTCAACTTTACTGTCAATCACATAAATAAAATTTTAGAAAATGTCAAATCGTACTATCTTCTTACTTAATCTAGTTAGCTATTCCATTATCCTGCTAAGTCTACGACAAAATTCTCACTCTCATTTTCCAAAAAACACATTCATTCGACACAAACACATTCCTATTGTCGACATTCGACAATCGCCTCCAGAACCTTATAACCCCACTTTATAAAGAGCACTCAAAAGATACTTAAACAACTTGAAGCTAAGCTTTGACTTCACGTGGGTGTGAATCTCGTCAAGTGTGGGTCTGGCAAGCGGTAATTACTTTCCAATCTGATGCACAAAAGGTACGATTATGGAAAATCAAGGTTGAACTGTTTAGTACTAATGAGTGTTAGTGGGTGGATCCTTTTGATTTAGCATTGTTTTCGCGTACATGACCTTGCGTTGATTTCTTTTTTATTGTTTTGTGGGCTGTTGTGTTGTACTTGTGTGTAATTACGAGTGAGTGCGGTTGTTGCATAATTTTGTTGTTGTGAATGAATCGATGTTTAGGCGTGAAATGGTTTTGGAGTTTACTTATGATTTGAGTAAAAAATCTCAATGCTTAATAGGAAGTATGCAAGCAGGCCTGAAAATCATTTTCAAGCCTTTAGTTGTGAGGTTCCGGAGGCTCAATTACCCTCCCCCTTCCCGATCTAAATTGCTAACCCCCAAAAGGCTATCAACGCACTTGTAAAGCCTCTTATGTTTTGAGCGTCCATAGGCGGCAGCAATTGCTTACCATCAGGTGATCCGTCAGCTCGTTTACCAGCTTATAACATAAAAAAAGTTAGGCAAAGATGTTGAATTTCAAACGCACCTATTTTGCCAACTAAAGAATCGGACACTTCAATCGCAAACTGGACCAGGAAGACATATGAGGCAGAGGTCATTATAATAACATACAAACATCCGAATGCTCCCATTACATCAAATCCAGAACGCAACATGACATCACAATTAAACAATCACGTTTCAACCTCAAATAAGGACGAACGGACAGAAAATCAATCATATTTGATAAGCAACATTACTATTATTATGTCATGTCGACGTGAATACCGTGAGATCGAGTGCGCGCGCGCATGACTCATACTAACGCATAGATCACGAATTAATTCTACGAGTGTTTAATGTGCTTCTTACTGAATGTAATAATTTGGATTTATTGGAAGATGGTGTGTTGTGATTGCTTGTCTGTTTGTTTGTGGGAAGGGGTTATTTATGCTTCCTCTGGGGGTGGGTAGAGATGAACTTGCTGACCACTTTAACCCTGCTTTCAGTCATCTTCTAATGTTCGTGTATTGTTTCTACTTATTACGGAGAATTTCTTTTCATGAACCATATTTATTATTCATGATAGTCATAGATTGCTTTCTT
The DNA here is from genome assembly GCF_023101765.2 of Spodoptera frugiperda. Lineage (NCBI taxonomy): Eukaryota > Metazoa > Arthropoda > Insecta > Lepidoptera > Noctuidae > Spodoptera > Spodoptera frugiperda. The sequence goes on along the minus strand of NC_064215.1, from coordinate 11,814,419 downwards.
GATCGAGTGGCCACGACTGCTGACCGTCAGGAGTCTCGACAGAGTATCATCAGGATTTTTCAACTTTTCAGTCTCAGTTAAGTTCTCAGTAATAGCATTTTTTTTATATATTGCGCTTATTTAAATATTATATTTTTACGGGATCCCACTATATTGGTATCCTCTGCTTACCTTTTCGGATATCATAAGGCGTGACTTTATGTTATTCAGGTTTTAAACCTACAGTGTGAGCAGTGTCCAATGAAGGGAACACAATTTTGGATTACACAAATAATATTGCTACTTACGGAAATTGCTAAATGCCAAAGGACCCAGCAGTTATCTTTTTTATGGTGTAGGGATCACCTTATTATTTAAGCGATCAGCGCCGCCCATAGACACTTGAAACGCCAGAGGCAATACAAGTGCGTTGCCGGCCTTTTTGGGGTTAGGAATTGAAGGGGTGGTTGGGGAATCGGGGATTGGGAAGTTTAGGAAGGGGTTGATTGGTTTTTTCTTTCGGTATCGACACCCACTATTAAATATATTCAGAACTGGATGTTAAAAGTCGATATTTATCTATTTATGAATTACGTTCATAGATAGTTATTTTTTAGATTAAGATATCAGGCAATCAGGATCATAGTCAAAATTCAAAATAGAAGAACGGTAAATTTCACTACTGCCTGACATAATCTTATTATGTGTGATTAATTTGTTGCATATAGTGAGCAATACTTAAACACTACAATAGCTTAAATCCGTTCTCACATTTCAATTTACAGAATCAATAGTTGCTAATACAAACGTTTCATGTTCCGACGTGGGCGTACGACCGAATGTTATGTAGTTCAGGGTTAATAATATCGTTAATACAAGTGACTCATTTGAGAATTAACTTCACACGCAATTCGATTTTATTGTTTGATTGTTGTTATGAATCTTTGGTAAAAATCGGCAGTATTTCCGAACTGATACGACCTTCAAAGCTTCAAGAAAAGAGCGTATTCCTTTTTAAAAGGCCGGCAACGCACTTCTAATGCTTCTGGTGTTTCGGTTATTCATGGGCGGCAGCGATTGCTTACCATCAGGTGATCCGTATGCTCGTTTACCGGCTTATACCATAAAAAACCTGATACCAATAATTACATAATCCACAAGATAAACCTTTCGGTTCACTATTGACAGATTTCTAAAGATTTTAACAACCGTGACTATTCTCGATGTTTATACATCTCTACTGAAGCATGTTTAAACTTATCACTTCAGAATCTCAACACAAAATTAACATCAACATAGTTTTACAATGTAACCTTAAGTTATCGCCCTTTTAAACAGAAATACAGCGACGACACACTTAGTAATTCCCAAAGTGTAACCGAATATTAAGGTAACAATGAATCTTGCGCGCGTAGGCGTGTGCGCGACGCGAACTGTGCGCCATGCCCAATCTAGACTACCTAGGTGTTATTCTGATACTAGCTTATTATTTTACTGTTCATTATAATGCCTTAAAAATTCTTTAGAATGTAATAGTTTTGTGGTGATTTCTTCTGTCTTCGCTAAATTGGAGGATTTGGACCTTAGGACCAAGATTTTTTTTAAAGATACTTTTTGCATTTTACTTTTTATTGCACGTATTGCAAGGAAATATTACAAAACGTGTATTTATGAGCTTAGTTCAAATATTTTCATTCAACAGCAGTATTTACTGGAATATGTTCTGAGATTAAATTAGTTGTCGCATATAAAAATTGTGAATATACTTATCATAAATTAATAAGATCAATATTAATGAAATCAATCGAAAAATACAGAATAGGTCTTCTAATACCAAGACTTTGATTACGTTAAACTTGGCCGCGATCAAATCGTGCGCAGTATTATGAGGTATTCCGCCAATGCGCTTGCGCATCCACTGTGGGAGACATTTGTTTGATAAATATCACGGGGTTACGTCATTGTTAAAGAATTGTTAGTGCTTCTAGAATTGTTTTGACGACCAACTATATCTAGATTGTACAATAAACGTGTAACTATTGTTTTTATATGTTTAACGACAGAGGTTAGGCGTGTGTGTGGTGGTCCATGTCATCATCGAGTTTATTTTGTACCTTTATAACTGTGAACATATTTGAATGTTTTTTTTTACAACGTTGCTTTACATTATAGGATTTTCTTTCTGCTGTCTCGTGGGTGCTTTAACAAACATACAATTTCACATATACATGACACCAGACTCGAAACAACAATTTGTGGATCACACAAAAGTTACTCCGTGCGGGTATGAAACCCGCTACCCGTTGCACCGCAGCTGGTTGCTCAGCCACCGCACCAACCGTGCATCATTATCAATCTGCCGTTGAGTCACCAACTTATAGAAAACCATTTCCCATTACGGACTTAATTCCTAATTACTTAATGTCATAAACTATTTTTACGATAAAAAAATTAAAAAGTCTATTCAATCAAATTGGTATATTTTTTACTTTAGAAAATTCGGGACAACGTGAAAGTTACTAGGTAAAATAAAAACAAAAAGTATCATCTCTGCTCTACAATTTTTTAACGCATGTAACAGATACCAGCCTAATCTGTCAGATAAAACAAACATAAAGGCAAGAAGTTCACACGGAATGATACGCCATAATCCATTAAATTCTATCGCTTATCACAAAGTAATAGCAAGCAATTTGAAACTATGATTTCGGATATCAAAAATGAACTAAGGACCAAAATACGTTGAACTCTCAAAATGTGGTCCTTTGGTACGCGTTAGTAAGAAACTCGAAGGTCAATTTAGACAAGGTGTAGGCCTATCTCTGATTTAGAAAAATAAGTTGATTGTAAAGAATAATAGATGTGTCAATGTGTTGAAAGTTTGTAATAAAATAAGCTTTTGTTTTTTGTTATATTTGATTGTGGTCGGAGATGGTATATTTTACTAAGATATAGGCTTAGATATGATTAATTATCTTGGTCTTTTGTCTTCTACCTGCACCTAAAACGTAATATATTTCAACCGATTTATAATTTTAAACTAAATCGTGCATGGAATACTTTAAAGTAGTATAATGTTCTTGGAACCACATAATCTTGATATTTAAAGTAAAGTCATGTCGTTTTGTGTGATTTATGGCTGAACTACTAAAAGTCACGAGATTGATGTCCAATAAAACGAAAATAGGATACTTAAAGGCGCCAAAATTATGTCAGTCTTGGTTCACAGTAAAATAAATTCTAGTAGCAAACTGGTCTAGTTTTGAAATCGTGTTATTCTAAATACGGTAAATACTTATAACATGAACATACTTAGAATAAAATAGCAAATGCACTATTCATATTAAATCGTTCCATGAGTATATTAACCTTGTGCAGGCAAATGGTCCATTCATGATTACAGCTATGTGTATGTGTATAGGTATAAATAAATGTAGTGTTACGAGTAAATTGTAGCGAATAGTAATATTTTTTACTTACCTGCTGGAGCCTTTAATTGTTTTTACTATGATAAAGCAAAAAATAGTATTATAGAGTAGGGAGTAACATAGGCTTTTTTTCTAAAATGTGCTGCTTCTATGGGATATAAATATTATTAAAAATACATTTCTTTATTTCTTGTAAACTGACATAGTTACTAACAATATCATTAGAAATAATCATGGTAAATATACCGTTTTAGGTTCTAATGACGTTCTTGTATTTCGTAGAAAAACAACCGTGAAGTTAGGATGCATTTCCGTGAAAGTTGCTACGGCCAGTGGGACAGGTTCGGTATGTGTAGGAATCACTGTACTTCCCTTTTCCTATTCTAAAAAAAATCGCTTTAAAATCACACAAGCAAATCCACAAGTTGAAGGCTTAGTATATTTATAGTAGGTATTACGTATAAATAGGTAGTCTCGTATAATAGCTAATGTGAATCGTAATAAAATGTTCGCGGGACGAGCATGAGCAAACGGGCTCAGATAGATCTCTATCAGAACTCACGGTTTATGCGAACTGTTGGATTTGTATGGACCTGACTCATACTTTGACTTGAACGTCATAGTGCTTATTATTAAATATGTGATTAGTCACATTATATAAAAATATTTAGTAGTGATTTACGAATGTTATTACTTACAATGAAGCTAGAATCATAACTAGAGGAAAGTGGATGCGCCGTTAAATTATTATATACATATAAAATTATAGAAATTGACAATGTATTCGATAAAATTAAAGTACCTTCTTATTACTAAATAAAGTTAAGGCATAGCTTTAATATGCATTGAAGCAAAACTTCACTAAATTAATCTGTTGAAAAAATATTCTTTATATACTTATTTATAAATTAAAACACAAAAAGCTTTACAAAATTATTACAATACTAATCACTTTTATACACCCAAGGTCCTTACAAATCCACCGCCTCACATTGCGTGGGCTGCGATACGCCACGTTAGCACATCTGGCACGACTCGCCGGCTCCTGCTCCTCACTGATACTATTGTCATGGGAACAGCGACACATCCGGTCTGTCTCCACAGCAAAACTGTTTATTCTTCATTCATAATTCGCTGGTTGAAAACCACCCTTGTCTTGATGATTATGAGTATAGATTTTTCGTGGGAAAGTTTTGTCTTTTGCTAAATTTCCTTTTAATTAACTGGTTTTGCTGGGTGTAGTATAAAATCTTTTGGGGATGGGTGTGTTCAGCAGCGGATGGCTCATAGTTGGTATATTGATGGTGTTTAGTAGTTCTTGTTTGTCGATTCTGGGTCTTCTGTAGAAATTGCTAGACCCTGCAATAGATAAAAAAAAATATAGTAGAGAAAGTTTCCAAAACTATGAACTTTATTTATTTATTGTGGGCAACGGGCATAGTTGCTATTACATTTATGTTGCGAGAAAAATATTTCAGTATCTTGTTAAATTAGCCATTGCTTGTTTGAGGCTACTCAAAATATGTTTCGTAAAATTACATTAGAGGTACTCATATAATGCAATATCAAAATCTACCGGCTAATATCCAGTGCTGTTACCGTAACTGGAATATTATAACGTTTCAATTGTTTGTTCTAACCGAATTATGGTAGTTTTCGTGTGATCTTTCCCGTGACGGTGCTAATGACTTTGACAACTTTTTTATGTAACACTGTCAAGGGTGAGCGTGTCGACGACTTTGTTTTTTTTTTATTTTGAAGATATTCGAATATCGAAATCAGTTTAATAAGACGTTCATCATTTTCATATCTGTCTCATAACTTGTAAAATATCAATACGGTAACAAAGTTCCGTTCGGACACTTTAAATAATTAATTATTTGGTTTTTCTTACTTCAAATAACTATAAGCCCTAATTAGTCTCAAATAGAAAACTCATTCAAATATAGAATTTTACATTATCCTGCATGATTTACCACAAAGAAAAGTTTTGAAAAGTAACATCACGTCACACGTTTAAAGAAATTCACTTATTAAATGTTAACACTGACTTTTTGCCATTTTTCATTCAAAATAACAGCTTTATTTCATCCACGGGCCCCTAATGAACCAGGTGTAAGTTAAGGAAGTGATAGGTACCGGTGAGTGTCCTCTTTCCGGCATTTTTAACTTTTTCACACCATCAACCAATATCTGATGACTTTTTAATAAACGCCATCGGAACTGAATTATTTTACGATGTGTTGACTACTGCTATTATTTGCTTATTACAGATCTAGGGTTGTAAAGGTGGGAATGTATTTTTTGGTATTTTTGTACGAAATGCGGAACTAAGGTTTGGGAAATAATAAGATTGCGATGTTAGTATATCGTTTGGTTCCCAGGGTGATTGAGGTGTTTTTCTTTTACAATTTAGACATTTTTGTTTGGTTGTGAACTAATTTTCTTAATTTACAGAAAGCTGTGACATTGGTATGGCTGCGGAACTAGAGGTCTAGTTTTCGAAAGTCTGAACTAATTTTAAACAAATAATATTCTATTAAGTAGTCCAGGAAACAAAACGACCTTAAATCTAAATTGCTCCATTAGACTCATCTTATTTGTAGCATATTCCTGAACAGCTATTTATAACACATTAACCATATTAGTTTAAATAAATATATTGAAACACAAACGTTAATGGCGTCTAGCTCAGTATCTTGAAAAATATGTCTAAAAATAATATAAAATAGAGTACAAATTAATATTATCGTGTACGAAAATTGTCTCACTAATTAACTATAATGATAGTTATTTAAATACCTATATGCGATAGTGAACGCCATTGCGTAATTACTATGTATGAAAAATACAAGCCATTTTAGATACTATGTTTTCTAGCCATATCTAGAAGTGAAAATCGTTGAAAATTCGACCTTATTGCTTGGTGTTACGGTTCTAGAATGTTGTAGTGGTCGTGTCGATGGATGTAGCAAATGGTACCAATGTTAGGCTAGTAGATAATCAACCACCTGTATGTGGGACATTCGGCTTTTAATAGTCGCTAACTAAATTTATTTCAAAGCAAGCACCTAAAAGCTTTATTTCAAAAAAGTAAATGAGCCAGGCGCTATTCTAAATACAAATTGTGGCTCTGAGAATTTCCCATAATAAAATTAAAGACCAAAATTATAACACTATTCGACAAAAGAATCTATAAACTAATAAACTACTCTATTTCCTAATCAGTTTCCCTAAACCTTACGGGACAACTTCTAGTATGATTAAAGACTAACTATATTATGGCATCCCATTCATCCAACCAACCAACAAGTTGGCCGTCTCACAAGCCAGTATATCCAACTAACCACAGCAAAAAATAATAAGTTAAAGTGCAATACTAATGCGTTACCTGATATTCCTATCTACTCGATTTGTGCGCCACAATTCGCATAAAATCGTTTTTATTAACACACGCTTATCGATTTAATGAGAGCATCTCGACCGAGTTGACATTTCGATTCGTTATGGAGCTACTAGTTTTTAATTTTCCCTCTTAATGTATGGTAATGGGTTTGTTATCAGTATGATGTGAATCAAGGGAGTGTGTTTCATGTTTATAGACGCAGGTATGCTAGTTATATGCTAGTTAAGTATCACTTATTTCCTTTGACGTGTTAAGTAGTTACAATTAATTGGTCCGGAGTCGAGAAATTTTAATTTTAATTGGCAGATGCAATGTTGATGTTTTTCATCAATTACTGTTAGTTATTAGGCATAATATAGCGTCATGTTTGTTTTATCTCTAAAGGGCAGCTAGTCTTTAACAATTGTGTGTGCATAATTATGTCTTTAAAGGAACATTATTAACATACACTCATTATCATAACTTATATTTAGGACATCAAAACTCTAGATAAGTTTAAAAAAGTAATAACTACACAGGTTCTTATAAAGACTTAGTTCTTATGAAAACAGTTTAATTATTTACACAAAAGCAATGTTCTATCAAAAATAAATTCAGTAGCCCCACCACCAAATACAACCACTAAAACCAGTAACGATGATTATAACATCATGACTCTAAAACCCCATAACTGTTTACTAATAAAACACCATCATCACACAAGTCTCCCATAAAACGATTCGCACCGAAACACCATGGGACACCATAAATAATTCAAACAACATGAGAATCGTGAAATGGAGCCAATCAAGCTGAACTGTTGTGAAGCCTTTGACGATACGACTAATATTATGAAATTTTTCAATATAATAACAATATAGCCTTAATAAGACGTCGTGAACCATAAGAAGGTACTATCACGACAATGTTAAGGTGAGGACAGAAATGTGATTTAAATATTTATGGTAAATGTTGTGGCGTGTGCTTGAATTGAACAGTGGTGAAGGTTGAGGTGGAAAATATTCAACATATATTTTGGTTTCATGTAATTGTAAGATGAAATAGGTATGTCTAATTTTAGTAAATATTGTTTAGAAATTAATTATTTCTAAAAGTGTACTATAGCTTTTGTAAAATACCTATATCAAGAGCTATTTAGATAGTCGCTCGTGTTGGTCCTAAGTTCCTATTTAGGACCAAATTGACTAAGTACAAAGGACCAATATTTTTACAATGTCATTAATTCAATTAACAAGGTCATTGTGAACATGGCCTTGTGTGGAGCGGTTTTCAAACGTCCCTTGGACTCCCATCGTAATTCTAATACAATATTTGAAAGACGCTCTGTCAACGTTACTCGTTCAAATTGCTACAAACTTTGCGTTTTAAACGCTGTGATTATTTATTGGCAGCAAATGTAACTGGTCTTCTTAAATTTTCAGAATGGATATTAGATCTATATCCAGCCAGTGATCATTTATTACTAATTACATAGCGTTCAATCTGTCTATCGCAAACTATCATAAATCATAGATTTAAGTAAGAGTTATGAAAATCAATTCTACGAATGAAATCCTTTGTTTTTCTTCGGTTTAAGATTGTTTTAGGCCTCCAATATTAATTATTATTTACTTCGTAAGTCTTCTATTAACTGCAGGTCACAACTGGTGAGGGTTACTATTGACATAGACTCACAGTGAAGTCATCAGTCAGCGTTTCAGCCGCACGTCTAGCCCGCGACCGTCCAGCCTCCATTTGGCGGGTGTCGTGCGCCTGCACAACGATAACACGCTCCTCGGCAACAATCGTGCGACATTCCGCTACTAAAGCGTTATAACTCATGAATGTTTTAATACCCCAAGTCCGCATCCGATCCCGATAATTTATTATGCTCCTCAGCTATTTTAAATAAAACGGGAAGCTTTGTTTGCGTTTTAAATTTCAAGTTTTCTGTGTCTCACGTTTTGATTTCGGATGGAGCTAATGTCATGAACTTGAACATGGCTTTGTAAGGAACGGTTTTATGTTTGTATGACTGTTATTGTTAGTATGTATCTATGTTTGCCATTTTCATTTTATTGTATATACTATTATTGTGGGATTTGTTTGAAGCTTCCAATGCGAGCTTACATTTTTTATCATTAAATGGACATTTTTATTTAGTTTATTTAGTTTAGTAAAAGGGTTTTCTACTCGAAGAATGTCAGGTTCAAGAATAATAATGATGCATTTGGCATTCCGCATACAACAAAATTCCCCAGCTATAACGAAGGCAAGTGATGGAAAGTAACCAGTCCGTATAAGGTCATTATTCCAGCACCGACACATGATTATGTGAATTAGGACCGTTTAAGGAAAAATTGGTCCTTTTATCCGAAGTAATGCAAGACGGCGCCTGCGCACTGAAGGCGCCAACTACCGTTTTAAAGAACTTGTTTATGTTACAACAATCGCCTGCCTCTAGATCAAAGTCGACTTTCTAGAGCTTTATTAGCAAATTAAGGATTAAGTACGGTCAAGTAAATAGACAAGGATGTCTCATATCAAAGTTCATAATAAAATTAGGTACTATGAATAAATGAAGGAAGACTAGTAAGAGTCTAGTATGAAATTTCGAGTTCAAATTGGTGAAAAGTGCGCTGCACTTAACTTTAACTTTATGAACTTTAAGTCTAAAAATGACTGAAAAATTGTTTCATATTTAATGTTGGTAGGAATTATGACGTCGGCGTATTGCCGTGACAGGGAGAATTCAAATTCAAATTCAAAAAAATTTCGTAAATACAAAAAATCTACTTCTAAAACTAAATACTAAAAATCAAACACACAATGAAAACCAGAAAATTATTGTATCGAGGTAAATTATTATTGTATCGAGGTACCTAAGTACCTACCCTGTAGGTACCAACTGAAAGTAAAGAAGTCAGTTCCTAATTAAGAATCAAAAGAGCTAAAATGGTTTTTGGGACGTCAGTTAAAAATACCCCAACAAAACTTTGACTCACAATCAAATCCGAGACTTTTTACTCAGCAGTCGAACTTGCAATCACTCGTCCAACGAGACAGTCTAATTAACTAGTAGTTATAATTAGTGCTGTAGTGTAATAAAATTTTAATACCCAGTATTTAATCAGCGCCAGGTAAATTCTAATCTTGGAGTACCTTTAGTATAATATAGTATAGTACCTTCTTATCGACAAAGTATCGATACCATTAATACTCAACTAGGCATCATTAAACCTATTTATGTGGAGGTAAATAAGGTTGGTTTTATTTTTACTATTTTCATTCAAGGTATTGGTTTTGTTAAGGTCTGATTATAGCGAGGCTCTTAGGTAAGTGTGACTAACGATGATTGATAAATACTGAAATTAAAATAGACGGATTACCTGATGATAAGCAATCGCCGCCGCCTACCTAGAGGCATTACAAGTACGTTGCCGGCCTTTTGGGGGTTAGGAATTTAAAGATTGTTGGGAAATCGGGGTTTGGGAAGGGGGATAATTAGTAACCTCACTCACACAACGAGACTTAACACAAGAGTTGTTTCGCGATATTCGAAATTAATATCTTTTAGGAATTTATATTTCTGTCCCTAATAAAATAGTTTTATAAAAACTTAAAGAAAATACGAAAATAATCCTATCTTCAAAATAAATTCTTAAATAAATCGAAGAAATTGTGAACAATTCTTGCACATAGCACGGAGCGTGTCTCTGCTCCCTGTATGGATGGTATCAGGGTTCGATTCCCGGTGAATGGGCGATGTTCCATTCAGTGCACACCCGTCTCTCACTACACGCTATGTCGTTTTGTTTGTCCGTTTGTCTGTTGGTTTAAGTTATAAGCGATACGTTGGAAATAGTGAAGAACATTTTGAAAAGAAATGTTGAAAAAATCAGTAGCAGCGCAGATGTGTGTCGCGAAATGCTGCTCATGAATATGAGCCCCTAGCATAGCTTGAAACTAGTCGAGTTCCTCGTCAAACAGTTTCGTGAGTAAGCCGATAACATAATAATTAAGAAAAGTTGAGTTATTATTATTTTAGTAGATGAACGCGTAAATTATTTAATGGCTTTTCAAAAACGATTGAGATTTTCATACCCAACCAATTCTACTCTCAATTGCCTAAACACTAAACAGACCTAAGCAATAACACAAACAAATTTAGAACTTAATGATTCATACATAAAACTTAATTCACATAATTACCTAAGATAAAATGAACACAACAAAACATTTTAGTTGTAGCCTGAACTCATTACTTTACCTCGTAAATAACAATTTAGTTCCGAGTTTGAAGTAACCCATTTATGTTACATAAAACTAGGTTTAAGTCTAGCCATGGAGAATTTAACGAGCCTCCATTTTGTAATATTTAGCGTCAGATTAGATTCGCAATTGTTCGATGTGTGGGGTATCTTCTCTGAAACTATAGAAGGTTCTGGAAAATACTACGTCTATGTATTATTATTAATACTACAGCAAATATAAGCATTGCATAAGTGTATTGGACTAAATATTACTTTTTCTTGCTTATCAAAAATGTTTAAAGTTCAAAGGCTTCTTAGTCCACTGCTAGACACTTCCTCTACAGATACTATTTAGACTTCCTCTTCCTCTACATAGGATAAGTTATCCCTCAAATAAAGGAAAAGGCAGTTAAGATGTATTTAAATTAAGACCTGTAATACCTACCTTAACGTGCAAATAAATATTTTGTCTGCAATAAAATCTGCTTGCAGAGAGATTCTTTCAGACGTGTTGGCGATCGCAGTTTAAGTAATTTGTATATCATAGATATAGCTACTGCCCTATCAAATGTGTAGTCCATGAGTCAAATCTTAGTCTACTGTTACGAAACTCGCGGTAAGAAAATGAGTAGTAAAGAGCCATGGTATACAGAAAAGTAGATGATGCCCCTAATATCAGATGAAGATATTCTACTTCGTCACTATACGACTTGAAATAAAGTAAATGTTGTAAAAGAAAACTCAACTCAACAATCCCATCCTCGCCTAAGATCAGATCTATGAAGTAAATTATAACGCTCCGTATCTAAGCGGAGGTTATCATACATTTAGCCTGTATACAGATATATTATATATATTTATATACTGTATAGGTACTGTATAGTTCGTATCTGGGCTGCTTCGAATTTGTTACAAGTTCACGTATATCTGAATGTAGGAGCTATGAAGGAAAGAGGATACGTCTCATAAATTTGATTGAAATAGATACCGGATATTCTGAAGTAATCAATTTAATTGCTAAGAAAATTATTATCTACCTTCATATACCAACACAGTTTTGAGGAAAATCATCCAATGTCATCTTCCGCCTTGGGCGAGGCGAGAGGGATAGTCAGACTCTTACTGACTAAAATCCCCTGCTTTTCGAGCCGGAGCCCCGGTAACCCGGCAGTCCGCAGCTCCGGGTACCTACATAGTTTAGGTCGCATTTTTATCAATATTGAAGAAAAGTACAGTTTAATTTAAATGGATTCCAATAAACGTTTTAGCAATAAGATATTTCTGCATCCATTACATGGTAATGGAATTGATCTTTATAAGAATAAGTTTTATAAGGGATAAAATAAGTAAAACAACCTGACACAAACTTCCTTAAACAATCATAATATACGTACGTTCTTTAAATTGCATAATTATACCTAGAATAGCAATAATTAGACTAACCAAAATAATCATAGAAAATCAAAGAACGTCCCTTAATTCGCGACTCGTGTGCACGTATTAGCGATGCGCCTCGTCCGGCCCACGCTCGGAAAAGGGCACAGATGATCGTCGAACTCACGCCCCTCCGAACTGTGCCGATAATAACTCCACGGCTTCTAATGTTATGGCCCAGATTCGTTCCATGTACAGAGGAATTTGTAAGGAAATCAGGCTACGGGATTTGAGAAAATTATGGTCTTAAATTTTACATTTGGGACTGGATCCTTGAAATTAATGTCGTCAGTGAAACTGTCAAGCATTTGTATAGATTTTGATTCTCGATTTGTGATACTGTCATCAAGGGTTTTTTCAGTTGTGCAATCTCTTTTTGTGCCAGTTCAGTTGTTCTATCTTCTGCGTTAAATTTCACCGAGAAAAGTGGATACAATCGTTTTCTTTTATTCTCGTTCTAGTGCGGCTCCAAGAGTCATCAGACCACCACAGATGGCGCTCAGTAGGGCTGATGCCTGATCTGGAGCTACGGACTACTTAGCGGATTTACCGGGGCTCCGGCTCGAAAAGCAGGAGTAGGAATGGGGTGGTTTTTAGTCAGTAGGAATCTGACACTCCCTCTCGCCTCGCCCAAGGCGGGAGAAGACATTGGATGAATTTCCCCCTCAAAAAAAGTGTCTCCACAAGGCTGCACCTGAACATCTTCAAGCCCAAGTGAATTAGTTGCTTAACTACATTGTCGTTTGCCACCAGCCGTGATATTGGCCAAGCATTGACTAATAGTTTTTCCTTCGATTTGTCACTGAAGATAGGTCTAACATTAATTATGGAATCCAAAATTGAAGTTATTGACTTTACCAGCCTTCGAAAGAAAATAAGCGTTTGATGTGACGTAACTAATCTCTCGGTACAACAACCATTACATCACAATAGCCACCCACAAACCACAACCACACATGTAAAGCAATTAACAATTTAATTACTCCAAAAGTATTCTCCTAGAGCTCAACTTACACTGGCGATGGTTCGAAGGTCGAACATTGTTGGTTATTCTCCACTCGCCTCTCACGGTCCCCTGACCTCTGGGTTCACGTGGGCAAATGAAATCAGATGCATCAATCATCCTACAATCACGTGTGTATACTAACTACACATGAAGTTATACAAAACCAGTTTATCTTTGTCTCGCTTTGTATGTCTTTTCTACAGTTTCAACGGTCAGTTTATATTGGTTTTGTGTAACTTGATATGTAGCCATGGGTATATTGTATGGTGTATTAGTATCTGTGGTTTTGTTCGGATATATATTAAGTTATAATGAAGGTATAACTTCCAACATGTCTTGGGTATTGTGTTCACGATGGGTCTTCATAAAGATGTCAGATGATTTTTGCTAGTTACGTTGTCCTTGTGTAATTAGGAAAGGTCTTATTGATGAAAACTGGTACTTAATTCTAGAATATTTTTTTAGAGAATAAAGATTATGAGAAAATATTTTGTAAATAATTTATTTATACTAAAGCCTTGTAGGCTTTTAGTATAAATACTCTTAATAGATAAATTAGGAGTAAATTCTTATCTCATATTTCACTGCTTACCTACCTGAAGCCAATTCAACAACAGCTACTGAACACGAGGCACACTAAAAAAACTACACAAATATAATAATTTAACACATATTTCCTCAGACGAAGATCAAAGCAAAAAATCACATAATTTGACCATTTTAGCTAGTTAAGCAAGAAACAGCTGAACAATGAAGAAATTGGTGCTAACATTCAAAATTACATTATTTACAAACTATGCTGAAATCACCTCGAAAACAACTCGTAATCCATTACAAACTACTGAAAATTAACCAAAGGAAATCATAAAACACTTTGTAATATCAAAATTGTGTTTAAATTACATATCAATTTCTGCGAGACTGCGAGTGACGTGTTTTAAGTGTGGGAGAGCCATGCTTCGACTCGAATGGACCGGGTCGACCGACGAGATACCACGGCCTAACAGAAAACCGGCGTGAAATAACGCTTGCGTTGTGTTTCACTATGTGAGTGTCAATCGCCCCAATCGATCCCAAATCATGTCAAATCCCTAACTCCCAAAAGGCCAGCAATACACTTGTATAGCCTCTAGTGTTGCAGGTGTCCATGGGCGGCGCCGATAGCTTACCATCAGGTGATCCGTGAGATCGTTTGCCAGCTTAAAAAAAAACAATCGCGCGTTAGATCGCGTGCGACAAAATTAACGCATTAGCGACATAAGAATTCGATAGCAAGGTCGGACGAACCTTGTGGCTTCGCAAACGGATATTACGAGCCGACAAAAAGTTGTGACTTGCATTATATACAAAATTGGGGTCAGCAGGGTCATGTAATTTGTTGTGCTTCGCTTGCCACCAAGATGTTGGTCGCTTGTACTTTATTTTTGTAAATAATGATAAGCCTAATTCAGGACAAATGATGTTCCTTAATGTCCTTTACAGTTGCAAAATGCATGCCTTGCAGTCAAGTATGATGTCTCTGCTTAGTTGCTTATGTAGCTAAACATCAGTGAGTAGTGGCTGGTTGCTCTGTATATGGTAATAGGATCACCTCCTTTTATATTGAGCTCAAATTAACTGAAACTAACGAAAAGTGTGCACCCTTAATTTGTGTACCTTTTTTCATATTAGGCAAATATGTATACCTGTAGTTATGGTATGTTTTGTATCAATTATTAATTAGGTACAATATTATACTATATACTATGTTACCCATCAGGCAGCCAGTACTCTGAAAGGTCAAAGCAAACATATTGAACATGAATACAGCACAATTATGTAGACCTCAACATTAGCAGAAACACGGTAAATTCATTATAAAGTATATGAGTAATAATGTTCATTATCCTGTGTTTTAAATCGCTACATTATTGTTAATAAACACAAGGCTAGTCTGTAAGTACGCTATTACGGTCGCTGACAAGAAAATGCAGAAGTTTTTGTATGTATGTGTGTAGGTGGTATCGGTACTTCTTAGTTTTTTGGCGTTGGACTTACTGCCATACTCAGAGTTAAAGTCAAAGTCAAATCATTTGTTCCAATTAACACATAAATAGGTACTTTTAAAATGTCATCAAAAATCAATAGTCTGTTTGTATTGTCAATAGTATTATCAATAATATATATACAATGTGATAGGGGTGGGACTTCTAACCCGTTAAGGCTGAGTACTACATCTAATTTTATCGACAAAAACAATAATATGGGGGGTTAAACCCCTAATTGAAAATATTGAAAAATTGTGATTTTTTCGGTAAAAATAATTCACAAATGTTTTTTTTTCTCACCAAAACATTATCAAACATATGAAAAAAGTAATGAATTAGTTAGCCAAGGTTATTAGCTACCGTTTGTCGTTTTTTTTTTGTTTCTACGACGCATACAATCTTTGATATCAAAAAAAGTAAAAAAAATATTAAAATAGCCATAATTTTTAGGGGGAGGGGATTCGACCCCTTCGACCCCCGACTTTTGTCGATAAAATTAGATGTAGTACTCAGCCTTAACGGGTTAGAAGTCTCACCCCTATCACATTGTATAATAATCTGTCATTTAATGGTACCTTAACCCAATCTTTCTCTATCTTTGTTTTCTGGATAAAATCGTTACTAAGTAATGGTGTCAGTCATCATGAAATGTCTCTGACTGCGGCAGTTAGTTGCTATTTGGGTTCCTACAGAGGTCAAATTTTTGGATTTTAAGTGTAATTGGATCGAATATCGTGTGCAAGTTTCTAAGATTCATTAAAAACTAAATGATTTTTTTGATCATTATTACGTAATAAAAGTAAGATTTGTTTTATACTTTTTTCCTTGTCTGATGAAGTTCACGCCAATTAGCGACAAAATTGTTAATTAACAAAATTACATCAAATACAACAAGAAATTACATAAACCAATAACATTATCGAACAAAAATCCTCACACATTACACATCTTATGATAACCGACAATCATTATAACAGATCATGGTCAAATATCATTACAAGATCGGAAAATAATAACGCAATTCCTGCACTAGTGTTAAAATTGTTCATTTGTCAACTGATTGACGCCTGAGACCGAGTAGTCGATGTCAATGAAATGACTACAGGGACCATACTAAAGGACACAAGAGGACAATTCCTGTTTCTTCTTGAACTAGGTACGTACAAATACTGGTCCAGTAATTTCGTAATTAATTAATTAGTTTAGTTTTTATTCTGCTCTTCAATCTGTGAGACAAGGTTGATGTATATGTACTTATAAGGTTTTTTGCGTGTAATTTTTTCGTGTGTGATTTATCAAATTTGAAATTGAAATGATTGAGAGCGTTCTTGAAGTTTTTTGGGGAAATAACTGAGATAATTTTAATATCTAATTTAATAAACTTAATTTAATACATAATACCTAATTAATATGGTTATTTTTGCACTACCATTAAAAAGCCGTGGCGCCTCCATAAAAGCAGGCCGATTGGAGTTCACAGTTTAAAAATTCACTAGATGTACATTCTTCGACCCATCAAATAATAAAAAAAAAAATTAAACAATTTCAATACATAATAAAAATAGCTAACCTAGTCTTCGTATAATCTCACTAGATGGTCACCAGAATGTATGACATCGACACCACTAATGTCAAAGCATTAAGATTAAGGACGTATCCACTCTTTACCCGAGCTCGTGTTTTTTCACAACACTATTATAATTTCAATGGATTACATTGCAAGCAGTTTAGAAATGGATGTGGCAATCCAGAATTGTAAAAAGTCTTATCGCACGTACTTAAAAAATATTTTTGTTTGATCCACTAATTTATTATCGTACTGGGTCTGGGTGTGATGTATCATTTTGGTATCGGTAAACGCACCTATTGAAGACAAATTCGTCGTGGTACTCAACGTGTCAAAAAGTAACATTACTAGATCTTTTATATAATAATTTTTGACGTGTAATGCTGCTCTTTTGTAACCTATTTACAGAATATAAATTCATTTCATTTCACTATCAAAAGTATCAATATAAATTAACATTAAAGTCAAAGCATTTTATTTCAATTAATCTCTAATTAGGCACTTTAAAACGTCAAATTGAATTGTTCGTCAGTCTGTCTGCCTGTAAAGCTAGGTGCTCGTCCCAAAGTGTAGCTTCAAATGAGAAGAATGAGCTCTTGCTCATTCCTCCATCTCTCCATTGTTACACTTATTCAATATTCATAACAAAGACCCAATCTTCCTCTCCTATCCAGAAGACTGTGGTTGTGGATATCCACTTGTCCATATGCAGCTGCTGATTGCAATATTATCAAGCGATCCGGCTGATTAGTTACTGTTATAGTAAAATATTATTCAGTAAAATAGTGATCGACAAGATATCAAGTGCCGTATCAACCGAACATCTCTTAGATCATCCCAGTCGTCGATATCATTACGTCGCTCGCTCCACGATCGGTCACCTTGACTTTTCCCGATCGGTGTAAAATAATTTGACATAAAACAACGTCAATCATTACACTGCCGCCATTACTGATGCGCTGTGCTACTAATGCAGCCTTTAATTTGTGTATAAAACTACTACAATAGGTAATTTTTAAGAATTTGAGTCTTAATTTTTTTGGATAAAGTCGATATTCTCTTGAAATTTTTTGGCAGTTTTCGTGAAATTGTATTTTCAACTCTGTTCTTTTTTATATAAAGTTAAGAATCTATTGGAGATACGATAGTTTCGGGCATCTTACTTCTGGTTTATGCACTTTAGTTTAGCTAGTGTTTTAGGAATTGATTTAGTGTTAAGGTGAAGGTTGTTTCCGTATTTTGTGGTTACAGGTCAGCTATTTTGATTACAAAATTAAATCTACATCAAATAATGCATTACCTACAACGTAATAGAAATTTCAGACTTAACTTAAGAAATAAATCAAAAACTATCGTGAGATATACTAAAAGCTCTGTTAGTTTCGAGTCACAGAGAGACTCTTCATCATGAGCAGCGTGCGCAGATGCGGCGACGTAACTTTTAATACGCGAATAAACCGTGATTGTTAATTAAATCAAAAACATACATAAAGATGACATAACGCCCTCAATTTTTTCGTCATCATAACATGAACATTGCGACACAAAGTTTGGTTGAAACCCAATGTAAAGGGAGGTGAGACAGATACTATATTAATTTTCAAAAACTTTAAAATTTCAACTTTACGAATACGCACTTCAAGTGATAATAAAAAAATATACAAAACCTAAGTAAACATAGAATCAGTCACGCCTGTTCGTGTAAGGATAACATGTGTGGAAGCGAATATGTTCACGGTAATCTCGGCGTTGGAGTGTAGACAGTAATTGTTAATAACCAGTTATCACGGTAAGCGTGTCACTTTAGTAAACGGTAGTTCATGGTGATTGGTGCTACCTATCGCCTGAGGCCAATAAACTCAATTCTACCATCTTCAAAAAAAGAGGATATTTTTTTGGATATATTTTTGTTAGTGTCTGTACAAAGTTCATAGGTTTTTGTTTTCAAGCTTGAAGTACTTAAGAAAGAGCTTAAACTACCTATATTATGTAGCTACAAAAGTGCCAAAGAGTTCAAATTTAAGATACATAGGTACCATATATATTTACACCGAAAGTGTATTTTCTCAAACAATACGACCCTAGACTGTCGTCATGAACCGGTAATTTCCAAATGTATTTTAATATACCTAATAATATAACAGCCGAAGCCTATACAGACCTGCAATTAAATATCATCAAACCAAATATAATAAAAGATCGACACGAATAAAATAAACATTAACAAATCCTTTTAAACAATGATAATATCGACAACAAAACGCAAGCAGCAAATAGCTTTCGCAATAAAACATTGAAAGATAATAAATCTCATTTGACGTACGAAGCTAATGTCATTCCTAGACACGCCCATTTTCATCGCTAAGATAACGTTTATTACCGTTGCTTCTAACAATGATTTTATTAAGATATTAACACCTATGCAAGTGTGAAATGGCGAATATCTTTCAAAAATGACGATAAAATCTCACTATTGTGTTATGGAGTTAATAACACCTGTCATTATGGTCTTACGTACCTACGTACATGTCGCGTACGCTGCGTGCGAGTCGGCTGTGAAGGGTTAAAAAAATAATTGCTCAAAACTTTTACATTGATTGTCCATATCCGATTTGAATCAATTTGTCACTGTAGGGCGATTGTTTTTTTTTTAAACTTTTGTGAAAGTCGTACTTTATTTTTGTATCGTGAATTATTTATTTATTGTCTAACACTTTTGTGTGTAACTGTACTTTTGGACAATTGTGTTCTTTGATTGGTGATAATTTTCGGGAACGATCAATTTTCGTATCGGAATCAAAGATTTTGATTTCAATAGTTCACACGATGTGAATGACCTTTGAACGCGGAGAGAGCAAAATATCCAAATGTTGTCAGCTGTAACTAGTGAACACATTTTTCATATCGGATCGATCCTAAAAATGGATGGCTAATTAAATGGATGATTCTTGAATATACTTTCATTACGTGCTAGTTGATAGCGCTTTACAAATAATACGTCGATATCAGGTCGAACTAGGGTTGCCTAATGTTACTTGTTTCACTATTTAAATTTTATTTTTCGTAAGATTTTTGAAGAAGGAGTCGGGAAAAGTATAATTTTCATAATTCTTGGTACCGTATTCAAATAAGAAGTATTAGAATAAGAGAAGGCTTTTGCGGTGGTGAAGAAAATATTGGTGTAAAAATGGTTATACTGTAAATAAACTTCTGTTAGTAACAGACTTAAGAGACAAAGATAAAAAATTAAATGCGAAATGATAAGATTCTTCTTTCATACAAATTTTATGAAACTGTCTATAACCCAAAAATAGATCACACATGTTTAATAAACTAGGGGATAAACTGCCGGAGCTGCGGACTATCCCGGAGATGCGGACTACCTAGCGAGTTTACTGGGGCTCCGGTTCGAATAGCAGGAGTAGGAATGGTGTGGTTTTAGTAAGAGTCTGGCTATGATTTTCCCCCTAAAAACGATGGTAAACTGCAAAAAGCACCACCAAAAAAGATAAAATTACGAAGCTGGAATCTTTTGAAATTAAATCAAAAAACCGTCTACCATCTTCACACAGCCCTACACAAAAATAAAAGTAAAAAAAAACGAGCATAATGCACACGTTAACGCCGATCATTTGAATGATTAATACATTTAGAGTTGGTAGTGAAAAGTGTTCGTTAATGCTTAGCCCCAGCCGCTCGGTGCTAAAGTTCAAATATTCTGCTCTTACTTTCGATAGGTAAGTTAGTTTCAATGATAGCTTCATTTGTTAGTATCGATGGATTTTTGACGTCTTATTTCTGTATCTTGGTATGTGTTTGCGCCGTGGATGGGTGATTGGCTGCTGTGCAACGTGTCACGGGTTTGATTCCCGCGCCGGCCAAAAGTGATGATGGCATTTTCTGAGTAAAATGACCATTATTAGCCCAAGTTCGACCGTGTTTCAACCGGTCCTATGCTTAATCTTTCTCTGGTCTTATCAGTCTACCGTCCTATCGGGTTCAGTATACAACAACACAGTCACATATAGGTATAAATAAAATCCAAAGTATCCAATCAATACTACATATTTATGAAACAAACAGAAACATATCACAGTTCAAATGTGTATAAGTCTCATACATTGAAATTCTAAATCAAATTCTCTAATTACGTATCTATCTGAATAACTAATGCAACAATTCCTATGCTAATAGCCACTAAAACTAGATCAATAATTGTCTTTAAATATAGGTTTTGTATTGTGAGTGGTGACATTTATTTTACTGCTCATGCGCATATAAAATATGTTCCAAATAGTGCACTTAAGATAAAGAGCGCGTTAGACTTAGAAAGGATCGCCCACGTTGGTGTTGGGCGCTTGTGAGAGCGGGTAGCGAGTTTGATTAGTTGATGGTCATATTTGAAGTGAAGCTGTTAAACGTATCACCTGATGGTAAACAACCGCCGCTCATAGACACCACAAAACACCAGTAGCGTTACAAGTGCGTTACCGGTCTTTTCTGGGCTAGGTTTGTTGGGGAAATAGGGATTGAAAAGGGGGTTATTAGGCCTCCGGTAACGTTACTCACACATCGCAAGCGTTGTTCCACTAGAAAAGTTATCACAAAAACGGTTAAATTAACATAAAAAGCAACACAGTTAGTTATATATGCATTTACGTCAAAAAGCACTATAATAATTATAATTCTATCTTCTTCACATAATCGCGATCACTAGAACCACGCCTCAAAATTAATAAATCCTCATATAGAATCGATATAAAGTAAATCGTTCTAGCAATCGGTTCGATGAACTTTAAAATTCTATTTAGACCTTTTAAATAAAAATTAATAATGTGTCGTTCAACGGTTTATGAGTCAGGAACTAAAATATTTATGTATATTATCAGTAAACACGTTTTTTTAAAAGCAAATTGTAATAAGATAGGAGAAAATTGTCTGTATAACCATAATACTTTTGGATACATTCAATAAAAGTCGGCTTATTATACTATAAAATCACGCCTGTTTAGCCAAAGGTGTAGACAGAAGAACAGAATGTATGTCACTGTTACTATTCTCAATTATTATTTGACTAACCTAATTTACGGATTTTGATCAACCTATAAAATTATTATAATAACTATCATGAGACATACTAAATTAACAAAAATAACGAAAATATACTGAAAAAACTCCGTGACACGAAAATAGTACAGCATTTCTCAATACATTTAAAAATAAACGGCTTAATCAAGCCGTTTATTTTTATTTAATCTATAAAACTATTAGCTATTGTTTACATCATAACTGATTTCTTGCTCAAAAATGAGTGTGATCATAGCAACAAAGTTTAAGGTTTTATTCCCGGCATATATTTTTTTGTGGAATAGGTGGCAAACGATCAAACGAGTCACCTGATGGTAAAGTGGTAAAGTGCTTTATAAACCATTTATAAGGTGTTTTGAATTTAAAAAAAGTAGTACAAAAAGAGCCCTTCGGAGAATAATAAGTACCTATGAAATATTATTACGTATCTTCATTAATTAATAAACCACGCTCGAATAACCACATTATTATATCAATTCGATCGAGTTTTTTGTTACTTCCAATTCTTTACTTTTTACACAAACCCAGTACATACTTAGAGGCTATAAAAACCTAATCAACTCCACAATTGATGACTTATGTGTGTACATAATGATTTTATAAACTTTATTATTAGCTAAATGATTTTAATCATGAGGAAAATCAAGGATTGATCTGCAAGTCTCGGGTTTTTTCATGCATATTTAATTTTGTTGTAGTGGATTTGTATGAGACGCAGTTTTATGACTATGTACTTTTAGTCGGTATTTTATCATATGTATATTTTTGTTTAGGTAGGTGTTGTCAATCAAATCAACACCTTCTGTTGTGGCTGCCTTTTATTATATTTTGTAAAAACTCTCCTTTTTGTAATATTATAAAAATATGTTTATCTATTAAAGAACAGAAGTGTAGCATATATGTAAACAAACATAATAATCATTCACGACTGCGGCGTTGGTGTAGTGTAACTGGCTGCCGCGCAACGTGTAGCGGGTTCGAGTCCTGCACAGAGCAACTTTTTGCGTGATCCGCAAATTGTTGTTTCGGGTATGGGTGACAATTTGTATGTAAATGTATGTTTGTGTACATTCACATGCAAATTGTTTCTGATTTTTTTATGATATTCGCCGTTGATTTAGACCTAGAACCTATTTTCCTACAAAAAATATGCAACAATGTCTAAGTATTGTCATTTTAATTAACTTACTTAGGCAAATAAAACAACCTCTTTTCATCTATATCTATCTATACATATAATAAAATCGTAGAAAAGTGCTGTCTGTACATTGAAAATAAAAATAAAAAAAATAGCAAAGGTTATTGTTATGTCGATGTCGAACCCAAAAATGTAATTAACTTGTTTTTTGTCTGTTTGTCTGTTCGTCTGTGCGCGCTAATCTCAGAAACGGCTGATCCGAGGAACTTGGATGCGGTTTTCACGAATATATTGTGGGATGCTTAAATTTACATTTAGTGTTTGTTTCATGTCAATCGGTTCATAAATAAAAAAGTTATGTCAAATTAAAGAATCACGTCGAACATTCTATGCTTATACCATTAATCTCCGCAACTATTTGACGGATTTGGTTGAAATTTGGTACAGATATAGTTTAGAACCTTAGAAAGGACATAGATATATTTTTATTTCAAAAATCAAAAAATAAAAATAAGAAATAAATTATCTATCTATATCTATACATATAATAAAATCGTAGAAAAGTGCTGTCTGTACATTGAAAATAAAAATAAAAAAAATAGCAGGGGTTATTGTTATGTCGATGTTGAACCCAAAAATGTAATTAATTTTTTTTTTGTCTGTTTGTCTATTCGTCTGTGCGCGCTAATCTCAGAAACGGCTGATCCGAGTTGGATGCGGTTTTCACGAATATATTGTGGGATGCTTAAATTTACATTTAGTGTTTGTTTCATGTCAATCGGTTCATAAATAAAAAAGTTATGTCAAATTAAAGAATCACGTCGAACATTCTATGCTATTAATCTCCGCAACTATTTGACGGATTCGGTTGAAATTTGGTACAGTTATAGTTTAGAACCTTAGAAAGGACATAGATATATTTTTATTTCAAAAATCAAAAAATAAAAATAAGAAATAAATTATCTATCTATATCTATACATATAATAAAATCGTAGAAAAGTGCTGTCTGTACATTGAAAATAAAAATAAAAAAAATAGCAGGGGTTATTGTTATGTCGATGTTGAACCCAAAAATGTAATTAATTTTTTTTTTGTCTGTTTGTCTATTCGTCTGTGCGCGCTAATCTCAGAAACGGCTGATCCGAGTTGGATGCGGTTTTCACGAATATATTGTGGGATGCTTAAATTTACATTTAGTGTTTGTTTCATGTCAATCGGTTCATAAATAAAAAAGTTATGTCAAATTAAAGAATCACGTCGAACATTCTATGCTATTTTTCTCCGCAACTATTTGACGGATTCGGTTGAAATTTGGTACAGTTATAGTTTAGAACCTTAGAAAGGACATAGATATATTTTTATTTCAAAAATCAAAAAATAAAAATAAGAAATAAATTATTTATAAATAATTCTATGTCGATCGTTACACGACTTCGGTTCATGTTATTGTTTTAATTTATCGAAAAAAAGTAAATAAATAGTAAAAAGGTATGAAAAAAATAATATCAATATAATAAAACATTTAGTACAAAGAAAATGCTCTAACGGAGTATAGATAATTCTATGTCGATCGTTACACGACTTCGGTTCATGTTATTGTTTTAATTCATCGAAAAAAAGTAAATAAATAGTAAAAAGGTATGAAAAAAAAAATAATATCAATATAATTAAACTTTTAGTACAAACGGAGTATAAATAAATAATCCAAGTTGTCTTTATCCTCGATAGATGGCGTTGGGATCGAAATAGATCGCGCTATGGTTTCGTTACATTCATTTGGTTGGGTATCGGCCGAGCGCTTCGGTACTATCGTAGAAAAAGTGTATTATCAGTCGTATGATTATTTGTCTGTAGTGGTCCTGCTGTTTCGTATATTCTAAATTGGTTTCGTTGTATTTGTCAATTAATAAGTTTATTTGTTGGGTTTTCCTGGTTTTTTGGTTAAACTATTTAACGTAGGTTTAGTTTGATATCGATTATTAGTAGTTACTGCAGTTAGTTTTTTTAATAAAATTGTAAGTCTAATTTATAAATTAATTAGATTAGATTTAAGTCGTTTCTTTTAAATTATTTAGTTTAAGCTTGGTTATTATAGCATAGAGGATAGGTTGTAATATAGTTTCTTTTTTAATTGTTATAAATTCGTAATTCGTAGCTTTCTTTAGTTTTAAGTTAGTTTAAGTCCGTTTTTAAACTATTTTTTCAATGCCCTAAGTGAGTATACTTCTATTAAATTCAAACGCAGAGCTCATTATGTTGATTTTTGAAGAGTTCCCTGGAATATCTTCCACATCTCATTTTTGAAGAGATCCCGCGAGATCGGGAAATGTGGTTAAAACCAAAAATTTGCCGGAAGTCACTATTCCAAGCGAAC
Organism: Spodoptera frugiperda; assembly: GCF_023101765.2. Classification (NCBI taxonomy): domain Eukaryota; kingdom Metazoa; phylum Arthropoda; class Insecta; order Lepidoptera; family Noctuidae; genus Spodoptera; species Spodoptera frugiperda. Next base: position 11,788,739 of record NC_064215.1, on the reverse strand, counting down.
GAAGTCGCGGGCAAAAGCTATACCTAATATGTACTCAACATTTGTTCAGACATCACGTTCTATACTATTACTTCTACAAACCTAATTCTAGGTACTTAGTACTCTAGTACACTAGACACGAAACCTAGATGTTCCTAGGACAAACAATTCGTGACAGAAACTGTCAATACACATGTATATACATGACCTTCCGATTAGTTTACATTACCATTCCGGAATTTCACTTCTAGAGAAAAATGCTCGCCAGTTTGACGTCATTGCATAGTGTTACTATGTGGGTCAGTGCGTGGACGAAATAGTTTTAGAGATTAATTAAATAGAATAAGATAAAAATTAGACTTTAGTAGTAAATTTTTAGTTTATTAGAGGAATGACGCAATTTGACTCAAATTGATTAGATAGATTATTCTTTATTGTACACTAGTGATAATAATACAAAAAGGCGGTCTCTGATAGTGATTTCTAGTTCAGACAACCTTTATGGATGTGTACCCCGACATTAATATAAAAAATACCATTTTAAAGACCAAAAAAAAAAACACTGACCCTGGGCTTTCCTAAGTTTCCTAAGCAGTCACTGCATGTAATTATATAAGTAAGGTGTGATTTGTTTAGACATATTTTTTTCTACACTCCTTAATGACATTACGTATTATATATAAATAAAATATTAATAATAAAAAGAAGCAATACTATCCATTTTTAAACCACCCCATTATACCACCTCACCGATCGATCTTCCTATAATGTAGTCTATTTAAAGCCTGTCATTCACCATGACCGATGGTAGGTACACATGTTAGAGGCATTGTTTAATCCATTCATAGTTACCTACTATCCGATCTACTTAGTGAGCACACGTCTTATGATAAAATGGTCATGTAGACCACCCAAACGGAACGCGTATTGGTTTGGACTGTAGACTTGGTGTTAGTTTAATATGGATAATATCGATGTCAAAAAAGTAATTATGGAAAGGGTTTTATATAGTAGCACTAATAGGAATATTAGCAAAGCTACATATCAATTGGCAAATTAGCTTTTCTAAAACAAAATCTTTACATTTATTTTTTATGTTATTATGGAATTTGTGGCAAACGAGCAGACGAGACACCCGCTGGTAAGCGATCAGCGCCGCCCATGGACACCTGCAACACAAGAGGAGTCACAGGTGCGGCCTTTTAAAAAGGAATAGGCTTTGTTCTTGAAGGTTTAAAGGTCGTATCGGTTCGAAAATACAGCCAACGGCAACTCATTCCATAGTTTTGCTGTGCGAGGTATTTATTACTAGTTAAAAACTTTCTCGATCTATTTCTATGTCTTCAAGGTTAAACAGAATGGTCAAAGGAAAAAGTAGCCTATGTTGATACGTGGAAAGTGAACTTTCCAACCTCCTAATTATCTCTAGTTAATAAAAAGTCACTCCGTTACGATGCTAAAGAAAGACAAAGTAACAAAATAAAAAAAATAACATTATTAATAGGTAAACCAGTTTGGCCTACTTTTTGTAACTTGTTTGGTCATCAATGTTTAAAAATGTAATCCTTATTCACATCCACGCTAGTCTATCTAGCTCCCATGTATATCATTGTAATTGGATTAAACGATTCGTTTTTTTTTTTCTGTCATTGTTTCCTGTCGGCCATTGTTCTTGTTTGTCCGTCTGTCTGCCCAATGCTACGGAACTGCTGTGCTAATAAGCTAATGTGGTTCAATTATTCATATAGATAGTGGCGTTGTGAGTGAAGTGAGTGAATGTAAGTCGTAATGGACGGATTATGTTTGAACCGCGTTTTGGGCGAGAGAAATAAATGTAACGATCGTGTGATGTATGGGCTTGTGTCTGTCACCATGTTGTCTGATGTGGATTCATTTATCTGGCTTTTTGGTGTACGTTACTTTTTTTGGAAAGTTGTGTGTTTCGAATTACTCTCTTTTTTTAGAGATTTATCTCAGTATGTTAGTTTTACTAAGTGCTTTTAATTCGAGTAAAAGATTTCATTGTTTTTTTGGATAAACTGTAATATTATTCTTAAATTTTTTTCATAAACATAACTTACATAATTATACATACACATATATTTGGAAAACTAAACGTTACCATGTTCAAAATATTTAATTAGATCAATTTAAATATACTGGAGATTTCGCTGATGTTTCAATGATATAATTTACTGCCAAAAATGCTTCCACATCACACGTATACCCACAAAAAATAATACAAAAGTCAAGTTTACCTTATTAAAATCAAGTTTCACACGACCACCAATTACATCGGATTCGGAGCTCGTAAATTCATCTACTTACAAACTAATCATGGAGCGTTGCCCAATCAGAGCTAACTTGCACCTACCGCTCAATTTTTACCCAATATACAATTTGTGCGCATTACAAAAACACGGTTGGCCCACTGGGTATAAATTTTGCGAAATTGGACTTCAGATCACGTCATAAATTTCGATATTAAAGTTTTCGAGCGTCCAACTTGATTGTATGAATTAAGAGCTTTCTTTATGGTTAAGTTGGCACTTTATACTCTCATTATTATGGTGTTCTGTAATTTTGGTGCCGCTTCGGTTCCTGGCCGGTGACCTAGTTCGATGATTTAAGGTCTCTTGTCGTGTTTTTTTTTTGTATAAACATCGCTTTTTTATTGAAGGTCTTAAAAAGGATTTTTCGAGTTTTGATCGCATCTGTACCTACTTTTAAACAATTTGAAAACATATTTCCTTTGGTAAAAGTGCAAAATTGTGTGACTACATTCACAAATTACTAAAAGTTTGGATTTGATCTCTTTACAGTTTAAACTACTAGCTCACGGTTATGCATAGCTTTCGTCTCTGAAGTCAAAGTCAAAGCATTTATTTCAATTAATCTTAAATTAGCCACTTTTGAAACGTCAAAATCCATTCGATATAGATTTTGTAAATCATACTGGTGTATCCATTAAATATCTCTATTTTATTTCCAAAACTATCATAATTAAAATAATAATAATAAAATCAAAGGCTAGACGTTTAGCAGCAACCCTTGCATCCACTCAACCAACGAGCCAGTCTTATATCATGTAAATGTCAACTTATGTAAACAGCACACATTATAAATATCAAGCAATATTCATTACCCGAAAGAGTACACAGTAATTTATAAAAAATATCATCCGTAAGAATTTTTATGGTAATTATTCGAGTGAAAAAAATCGATACTCTCACTCGATATTAACATAATCGAGTACCATCTTCATCATCTGTTATGTAACTCGGTGTCCATGCTTAATAATATAAAAAAGAAAAGATTTGATTGTGTGTTTGTTTGCTTCGGACAAGGTGAAAAATTACTGGAATGATTTTGAAAATTCTTTCTGCATTAGAAAGCTTACTTTCCAATTAGTAACATAAGCTATTTTCAATCCCGCTTCTGATATTCCTATAGAATCAAAAGCTATAAATTGAATTCTACACGGGTGAAACCGTAAGCAAAAAGTTAGTCATTGATATTTCACTCCAGTGCAGATTCGGTATCTCTAGATTCTTATCTTTCCGAATAATTGTAATCGATCCTTTTTTGTTTTATTAATATCGAATTGTTTGACTTTCTCGCTGTAACTGACGGGCTTATTGGTTGTTTAAAATTAATTTTTATTGTTATAATTGTTGTTAATTTCGTGTATTAAATGTAATGTGGATATAATTATAATTATATAGTTTTCATATCGGAGAGACGAGTGATATTGCGGCAGGCCGTAATATCAGGCCGCGACCTTGTAAAAAATCAGCGTGAAACAACTGTTACCGTACGTTGTTTTTCAGTAATTTTTATTTTATATTTTATTATAGTTTTTAACGTGTTTAAGCGTTTTGTTTTTTCAAATAGGATAGGTTAGGTAGTTTTTCTAATTTGATTCTAAAATATGAATAGAGTATCGATTTGAGACAAAACGAATAAATCACATTTGATTATAAATGCATTTAAACTAAAATAGCTCAAAAGAAACATTAAAAAGGCTAAATATATTTTTAGATACACATCTTAAATCAAACACTAAGTTAATTTAAATACCAATCAAGAATCCATTCAAATAATCGATGCCATTTAATTTAACAAATCGATTTTTGCATCGATTCATAAACGATTATTTGCTTATATGGTTCGAAAGAAATTTGTGAATTTAAAAATTAATTACTCGTTTCAGACGATCATTTATTACTATTAAAGAGAAACCTCTCAATTAGGACTCGTTTTTTAAATATTTTCTAGACGTAAAGCATTCTACATCTCACTCATATACTGTCTTATTAGAATTCATTACTGAAGGTCAGAGTGTAAAAAGGATCGAGTTAAGTTTTATAATAATCTAGCTTCTGTCAGTGGCTTCGCCCGCGTTTCCGTAGGATTAAAAGTTCCAGTATACCAAATTTCATCAAAATCCGTGGAGTAGTTTTAACGAGATTGACGGACAAACATTCAAACAAACAAACTTTTATATTTTTGTAATGTTACAAAACTGTCACACTAATATTACAAAAATATGAAAGTTACTAATATAACAATATGAAAAATACTGGCGATCGTCATAATACTGTAAGGGACTAATAAACGAAAAGAACATAACTAATTTCTAAATATTGACACATACACTTCTACCAACTCCTTCAATAAAGCACAGGCGCGATACTATGATTGACGAAACATATGATTCAACAAAAAGTTCCGCTCTCTCTCAGAATAAATTAGTCGAACTAACAAATCGTATCGATCAGCGCTCGACTTTAAAACAAATAAATCATTCGAGTTGAACACAATAAATCAATCAATTCATATCATCGATCCCATTCGATTCATCTCTCGATTGAAATCGGTGCGAAACTATCGTAAGTATAGAGCGTTTATGAATAATTCGCGTATGATAATAATTGAATGATTTATGCCTGTGTATTGCCGGCTAGTTGTACAGGTAATTGGGTATACGTCTGCATGTATAAGAGGGCTAAATTTGAATTACGTTATATTAAATTGTCCAAAGTAGAATTGTGGGTTGTAAATGCTAATATTGGTATTGTGTTTGTTTGTGTGATTACCTCGTTAGTTATATGGACGGTAATATGACTGTCCAACTGGGTTATGTGAACAATTACCAAGTTTTGTCTGAAATAACATTTTATAATATCAGTACTCAAATACCTCTATGTAATAGTTTTAACGTCGGTAACTAGTGACACTTAATTATCTTCCCGGGCCAATTGCTGAACAATAGTCCCCTTCATATTCTACCATGAAGAGCAGCAAAAGGACATCTGTAAGTAGGAAAAAACATCAACATTATACCGTTTCCATCCACTCTTCAACAGCTTCTTTAATAGTAAGCCACTGAGCACAAGACATCATGCTGATTCGCTCCACTAACTGAAAGGTCTCTTCAATAGTATGCTACTGAGCTCGATCTTTAGCTCTTAGTATTCAACCTTTGCCAGTTTTCGGATATAGTCAGTTCAACTAGCTGGAGGGCAATGCGCATAATTCTCCACTTTCAAACACGTCTACTCCAATTATGTACGGTTGAATAACAAAATGTGATCTACCCTTCTCCCTAGAAGAATAGAAGCGTACCTTCGAATAGGAGTATGTTTAGAAGAATAGGAGCATGTTTGTAATATTCTTTCTACTTTAAACTTAGTCTACATAACAATATAATCCTGTACGCCTGTACATTTAACTCCATTATAAGCACAGAGAATTAATAAAAAAGAATCAGTATTGTTAGTGCGTGCGTCCATTGTCTACTTGCGCCTACGCAGCTCCAGATAAATTATTAATAGTGAATTTGTAATGAATTGAAGATCAAGTGTTGGAAGACAGGACACTGTTTCTTGTTTTCATTTTGTTTTGTAAATAAAGTGAAATTTTATTTACTTTATGTAAGTGTGTGATCAACTCTAGTGTGAGCAGGTTTGATACATTTATCACTTACTATTAATGTATTTAATTGTTAATTTATTTTATTTATTGTTTAACTGTTTAAACACAGTTCACACTATTAATTAAATAAATAATAAATAATATTATAAATGTGAAAGTTTATTTGGATGTTTGGATGTTTGTCCGTCAATCACGCTGAAACTACTGAATTAATGTTTATAAAATTTGGTACTTAGGTTGGACTTGGGTGATGGGATACGTTTTAACCTAGAAGAACGCTGGTAAAGCCACTGGCAGAAGCAAGTTAATAATAATTGTTCAGTACCAAGAGATTATGACAAAGTCCTCTTTTGTATATTAGGCCCGTAGTAGACAATTGACTCTCTTGGGCAAATTCGAACTCAAACATTTTTACAGTAAAAAATAACATCATTTTTTGAATTTCATTATTTATCAGCATTCAAAACATAGGAACTAATCACAAAATGCAACAGAAATCACCTCAGTACATTTTTCCTATAACAAATACTCACAACACCAAACATTTAATTACAATCTAACCACTACAAGATTAATCAAAAGCCAAGCGAAGCAAGTCTGTACTAATTAGTCTATGCGTTTGTCTAGCGAGAATGGTTAGTCACTGCTTTACAATGGCGGCGCTAGTAACAATATACTGTCTGAGATATCGAGAGTATCAAGTATTTAGTCCGATACTGGTTAAATATACCTTTTCTAAGTATTTGGTGTATTTGTGAGCTTTAGTAAATGTTTATGGGCAATGGTTTCGGGATATTTGGCGTTGGGTAATTTGTATTGTAATGTTTGCAGACGAAAATGTTTATGAGTTTTACTTGTATTTTTTTAGTTTACCAGGTTACCGGGGCTCCGGCTCAAAAGTAGCAGGACTAGGAACGGGGCTGTTTAATCAGACACTTCCTCTCACCTCGCCAAAGGTGGGAGAAGTCATCGGATGATTTCCCCTCCTCAAAAAAAAGTTCTTCAGCTACACGCATTTAGCAATTACCAGCTAAGTCATATAAACATAATAATTTCAATCCTTTTTTTTCTATTGACATTCAGCAACCTAATAAAATAGGTAAGTCTCAATACCATAGCATAGCATCAGTCTCATCTAAATAATATTCTTTATATTCAACATTCTCGAAATGCCACTTAAATCTTTTATTTCGCAAGACCAAAAATGTAGACATTTTGAATCTATAACAAACGGCTGAGATTACTATCAATAACCCATAAAGTGAGTAATAAATAAAGATTTTTTCTAGTGTTGTTTAGAAATCCCATGTATTTATGGGGCGCTTGCTAACAAATCATGGCATTGTAACTTATGTATGGGGATTGAGAGTTGACGATGTGTGTAGATTTATACTCTTGTTTTTGTATGAGGTGTGTTTGGGGTTGTGGAAAAGGCAATATGAAGAGCGTAGCGGTTTTGTGCTACTTGATTTACCTAACTGTGTCTTTTTTTAAGGGGAGAAAATCATCCAATGCAGAGGGAGTGTCAGACTCTTGCTGACTAAAAGCCACCCCGTTCCTACTCCTGCTTTTCGAGCCGGAGCCCCGGTAAACCCGCTAGGTAGTCCACAGCTCCGGGACTTATCTGTGGTATGTATACATTAGTATTTTAGTTCATAAGGTTACCGAGAGTACCTGCAACTTACTTTAAAATCCTAAGCTTCTGAAAAATACTGCTGCCATATTTAAGATTCTTTATGATTTAGTCGATATGACAATTATTTTTTACAATATGAAATTACGTAGGTAATTTGACTAAGAAAAAACGGTTAATACAATAAAATCTATAGCCAAAGATGTGTATAATAACGTTTCTTATAATTCTGAAGCGCTTTGTCGGTGAACTTCATAAATGTCAAAATATTGCCCCTCGCCATTTCGGGTTAACTAGGGTGCCAGCCATTTGTAGGCCATCGGGTCTAATTTTATTTATGTACCGTGATCTCTCGATTTTAAAAACATAATACACTTTATAGACTGTTCAACAAACTTATTATTGCGACTACAGAATTGCTTGCCATTCCAATTTTAACCTTATTCTTTTGTAATAAGGTTGAGGGACTATATTACGAGAGCAAGTCTTTGTTGGTTCCCGTTCAAGAGAATGTCCATAAATTTTCGCTTTGAGAACAGAAGTGTAACAATCAATAGATTTAAAAACTACTTATTGTAAGTTAGAGGGCGCGTCCAATGTATTGACAATTTGTTCAGGCCCCTAAATAAGAATTTAATATGCTCTTACTTTGATAGTGAAAAAAATATGGGACTCTCTTTAAAGTCAAGTTTGTAGCAATTGAGAAATAATGCAAGCAGCTGCTTTCCATTGGTAAATAATTCATTTTAGATAACCTAATGCGATGATGCATGTCTTAAAGAAACATTCGATAGTAAAGGATGATAGAATACAATCAAGAACATGATTACAGCTCTTATTACATTTTGGAAGGCCTGGAAAGGCAGGAGGCAGTAGCACATATCGTGCTGTTGATTTAAACAACCAGAAACGAAGTTGCCAGAGTCTACTGAAAACATTTTTTGTGCGGAAATCGAACTCGCTACACGTTATGCGGCAGGCGGTTGCTATCAGATACCTATGTCATTAGATATTAAAAGAAAAATGTAATTACGATTTAGTGCCATGAAATTAATCATCATCATAAACAAAAGCTGGAAACATCTATTCATAAAACAGCGCTAAGTTTTCACTAGTCATCAACCGATGACTAGTACAATGGCTAACAATAGTTAATAACTTAGGTTTTACCTAATTTAAGCTCCTAAATAATAATGGCCTACCGCTGACCAAACTTGGACCAACGAAATAGCAATTTACACCACAATTCAGTTCAAATCTTAATAGTTGACGTGATTGGCACATATAAACAAACAGACAAGCTGAGTGTTTAGCACATTAGTCACTGGAACGGTACAGATAATATTATGGTAATGAGGGTAGACGCGAGTAAATCATGGTTGGGCCAAGGTTGGTGTATAGAGCTTGGAGATTGTAGTGTTCAGGGGCTTTGGTGTAGTTTGGGAGAAGTAGTTTTTTTTTTTTTTTTTTTTTTTTTTACATTTAATGGGTCGACGTTTGACCGCTATCTCACCTGATGGTAAGTGATGATGCGGCCTACGGTGGAGCACGTCTGCCCATAAGCAACCTATTCACTCGGGCCTTGAAGACACCCAGGTTATACCCATCAGGAAACACAGACTCCGGCAAGGAGTTCCACTCCCTAGCAGTTCGCACAAGGAAGCTTGAAGCGAAGCGCTTCGTGCGAGTTGGTGGGATATCTACCATGAAGCGGTGACGCCTCGCCGATTGTCTTGTGGTTCGATGATGAAAAGGACTAGGGGAAATCAAGTTGTGCAATTGCACACTCTCCGAAATGTATCCGGTAAAAAACGGAAAGGCTTGCGACCTTGCGCCTGTGTTCAAGGCTTTGAAGCCGGGCCTCCACAAGCGCATCATCGTTGATGAGCTTCTTGGCACGCCTTTCAATGTGTTCGAGCGCATCTAGCTGGCAGTTAGATTACATAGTTAGATAGCAAAATAGACAGGATTTTTTTAGGATATATACAGAATAGTATTGTTTGGTAAAAGTGTTTTAAAATTCTTAACTCTATTGGAAATTACTTTTTCCTTCTGTACACAAAGCTTAATAATGCTTTTCTCTCTTGTTGTACTAATATAAGTTTTGAATTACAGAATTTTCCCGCTGGCTGAGGGCCTTAACTTATGGTTAGTGGCCACCCTAGGGATAGTCCAGTTAAGTATTCAACAGCCTTAGCGTGCCGTACAACGAGTGGTCCTTTCCAAAAAAAAAAACAGAATTTTCAATATGGGCATAAAATTGTTCAATATGGGCATAAATCTACTTACAGTAAATACCTTTGGAGAAGTTGTAATACAATAATATCCACTTGTTCATTAGATTTTTCACAACGATAACATTCTGAGTACTAACGCCATCTATAGGCCAAACCAAAAACCATAAAAATTAAATACAGATTTCCTCTAACAAAATTCACACCAAAATTAAGAGTACTAACCCTATAAGTTGCCAACATCATTATCGGCTCAGGCGCAGCGCCCACGCGTCATTTCTCGCCCGATATGCGCGCGCCGCGTTACGCAACCGTTGACACCTAGATCAGTGCGCGAGCGCCGGAAAGTAGCATTGTCTTATAACCGCTTGCGGCTTGATAGACAACGTGTGAATTGGCTGGGAAACTGTGGAATAAAGATCTGTTTCAATGAGATAAGAGTTGTTTATTGGAGTTAAGAGTTTTATTGATGTAGTCTGTACAGTTTATGTAGCCTATATTTACTTGGTTCTGTTGGTACTAGCGACTAATTTTAAGTAGATTGCAGTAACTATAATCGACTGCCTTTTTAGTAAAGCAGAGAGTAGACGATGGAGGGCTAAATATTTAAGAATTAATTCACATTAGTAGTTAGGTGTCCAAAATTGCATTCTGTCAGCGGTTTCGGCTACGGTCCATGGTCCACGGTCCACGGTCAATCATACTGTAATCTACGGATGTTCCGAATTTTATGCTTTTACTTTCAGCCGTTTTGACGTGATTCAGTAACAAACAAACACATAAATTCACATACATTCACATTTATCTCACTCTCTGCTTTTTAGTTTTCAAAATATTAAATGGAGTAATCTGTAATGACAGATAATCTGCAATCTGTAAAAGTGTAATAATACATTTTGATCATAATATATTCTAAATCAACCTCGATCTTTATCTGTACTTCTTTTATACAAACCAAATAAGAAATAAACCAATCATTTGATTCTGCTCTTTCATACAAAAACTGAAACGACCAGTAACGAAGTGTAACTTCCATTTTATTACAGTAACACAATGGTAGCAAAAACACCAGTGACCAATAACCACACGACCCCGTGATGAATGGGGACTAGCAGAGTACAAGATAATCTAGTGCTAGTAAAAACTAAGATGTTTCAGCTAACGAACCTGTATTGTGTGATATGGATCCGTGGTAAAATCGAACGCTGGGGTCGGTTGGTGCAATTTGTGAACGAATAGCGAGTTAAAAAGATGATCGCTTAATTCTGTTGCAGCTGTAACATTTCCTTTTTATATTAATTCGATCTATTCTTATAAGAGTTATGCGCATTGGACGAGGCCTATGATCAGTAGTGGAAGTCTTGTGACTGATGTTTAGGTTTTTTTGGTATACGCCATACATGAGCATACGGATCACCTGGGTAAGCATAAGCAATCGCCACTGCCCATCGACACCAGAGGCGTTACAAGTGGATTGCCGGCCTTTTAGGTGTTTAAGGCTAATTTAAGGGTTCTTGGGTAATCAGGGATTGGGAAGATAGGAAAGGGGGATAATTTTGCCTCCACACAACCAAACACAATGCAAACGTTGTTCTACGTCGGTTTTCTGAGGCCGTGGTAGCACTCCGGTTGAGGTGACCCATTTATATCGAAACATAGCTTTACTTGATAGCTTGCTTGATGAACTATGAGAAAACTTATGATTTACTACGAATCAATCTATTTGAAACTATAAATAAATCAAAATAAAAACATATTCTAAGTTATAGTCCAAAAATATTAATTAGTTTTGGTACAAAACCATCAACTCCCAATCGCTCCGCTACCAAACTCGCTACCTCTCACACCACGCACCACATCTACAAATCCGAGCAAAATCGAACTGCCAAACAACAATAGGCCGTCCTCAATACAAAATTGACAATAGCTGGAGTGAGCTGCAGCAAATTTATCACCTTCTGTGTTTTGCAAAACACTGTCAAATACACTGTGACTAAATTGTTGAAAAACGACGCTTGTACAAGTACCAGTGGCTCATTGTACAGACGGCGACACATAGAGCTATACATTACCAGTTTATCATGGTCTCGCTTTATATGATCTTTCCACACTTTTGACGGTCAGTTTATACTGGTTTGTATAGCTTGATGTATACTCTGTACCAATGGCTCATTGTAAGATGAAGAATAAAGAGTCGGCTTATGTGACCTTTTTGTACAGAGAAATGGTTTTATCGGTGTACTGTACTGTAAGTCGGGGTTTTACTGTAATAGGTATTAATGTGGAACGTATAGTTTTGGTTATGAAGAGTTTGTATTCTTTAAAATACGATTTTGTAATTATAATTTTTAGAATGATGATTTAAGTTTAGTGAGACATACTTAATTAATTATTACGGCGGTTTGACGAGGAACTCAACTAGTTTCAAGGCGAAATACAATAGGCGTTACAAGTGAGTTGTCGGCCTTTTCAGGGTGAATTTAAGGGTTATTGGAGAATCGGGGATTGGAAGTATTAGGGATCGATTAAATTAGATTAGAGGGTAATGGACCTCCGGTACCCTCACTCACACAACGCAAGAGTTGTTTCACGTCGGTTTTCTGTGAACCCGTGGTGACATTCCGGTCCTATTGGCCCATTCGTGGCAAAGCATGGCTCTTCCACAGTTAGATGTGACAATATTCCATGTTATCCTACCTATTGCTACTTAACATAGGAAATACCACTCCACAAATCACACATCACACCTTTAACAACCAAAATCAAAACAAATTCTTAGAATAACCATCATCCAATCTGCAATCACATACAGCTCAACAAAAACCGCAAAACAGCCAAAAAAAACATAACATATCAAAATTCTGTTAACACATTTGGACACACAAAAACTATTGCAAACATTGATGCCATTTATACAAAAAAAAAAAGAAGAAAAACTATAATATTATCACACATCAGTAAAGTGATTGGAAATCGCGCGTAAATCAATAAATTGATAAGAATCAACCGTGCGGCTGCTGCGGCGGGTCGTTAGTACCCACTCGGTTTGTAAACAGATGCTCCGGCCACAATAGACGAATATTCGGTAGGCGGTGACGGGTGAACTGCGTTACAAATGTGCTTGCACTGTCTCTGTTGGAAATGTATGGATCTGATTTTTGGAAAATCTTGTCTTTAGTTTTAAATTTTTGGTTTAGACACAATTTAAACCTTTACAAGATGTCTTTCGGGGAGCAGATTTATATTGTAAAGTTTCTATGAAATCTGATCCCACCTTCGCTATGAGTGTTTCATCATTGGATTTTGACCTGAATAAAAGTTACTAAGGTGCCAAGTTCCAAATCTTAATTCGTTCAGAGTTGATTTTTATTAAACATGGTAGTTTTATCAGTAGCGAAGTAATGCTATTTTTACGGTATAATCGCATTTGTGCTTTATATACGTACTTAGATAAATTAGGAATCCTAATATCAAACAACATTATCAGGAGCAGCAGATATCAGCAACGCTTTTTAAAAATGAAACAAAATCAACGTCTCTAGCAAGGCACATCCACACAAAACCAACGCACTTAACTAATCGTAACAAATTATACTATATTATATATGTGAACAGCAGCAGTAATTTATCTTCACCGACCACAATAGTAACGACAATATTGTTCAAAATATTGACACGTTTTTGTTCAAAAATATTGTCAAGGGTCGTATAGACCCTCACTTAATATTACACATTGTCTGTCCAAATGCTGCGGTGCAGTGTTAATGGGAGTGCTTTCTTGTTGCCTAGTGAACGAGATAAATATTTATAGGTACCGGTAAACTATGGCAACTTTACCAGACCCTTGGCAACTTTACCATACTATAGGTATTCGGTATAAACTCATTTATCTAAAAATCTACCCACTAGAATTCTGTTTTGTAATAGTATTATTTTTTAGACTTTAAAAGAAAATATTTACTATATTTTGCGTAGACGTAAGACTGCTATTATGCCAGTAATGGCCGTTACAGTGTAGTGCGTGAAAATGTGCTAAAAGTTAGTAGTTCCTAAATTGTGCTCACAGAGCCTAAATTATATGTCACAGGTGAGTGAAATTTTGATCTTGTATGTATAATATATTGGGATTACTTGTATTTGTAATGTCAGCAATTGCTTTTTCTTTAATTTATTGATAAATAATCGCTTCGGTAATGTTGACACAGGTTAGGTAAAGTTGCTACGGCCTGCTTTGTGGCAACTTTGCCTACAGTTAGGGTTGGCAATAAATGTTTTTTTCCTTGTTTGTGTGTATGTAACCATTTTCGAATACCTAAATTTCCCAGCATAATAGTGAATATCCTGGATGATAAGTTATAATGTATTTAATAATACCTTTTGTTTTAGAGCCAAAATGGCTCACATGAAACAAAACCGCAGAAAACTCGGAGCAGACAATATATATACGAAAGTAATAAAATTAGCTATTAGTGAAGTCAAAAAATTAAAAAGTCAAAAGATAAACATTATTTTGTAGCCTTTTTTTACAATTTTAAACATAAATACTTAAAATTTAGAACTTAATTTAGTTTAAAAGGGAACAAATTTTTGTCAGATATTTATGCTTTTTTTACTTTAGGTTTAAGGTATTTAATGTTTTTTTAATATACATGTCAGTAAAAAAATTTATCTTCACCGACCACAATAGTAACGACAATATTGTTCAAAATATTGACACGTTTTTGTTCAAAAATATTGTCAAGGGTCGTATAGACCCTCACTTAATATTACACATTGTCTGTCCAAATGCTGCGGTGCAGTGTTAATGGGACTGTTTTCTTGTTGCCTAGTGAACGAGATAAATACTTATAGGTATTACAATGTTATGAGAAAAGTTAGGGAAAGCAAACATGTCGTTTGAAATTATGGGAATAACTGTCCTAAAGTTCTGAATGTTGGTTTATTAGTCTTTTTTATGGAATAAGCCGGTAAATGAGCAGATGGATCACCTGATGGTAAGCAATCGCCGCCGCCCATAGATACTTGAAACACCAGAGGCGTTACAAGTGCGTTGCCGGCTTTTGGGGTTAGGAATTTAAGAGTTGTTGGGGAATCGGGAATATTGATAAGGGGGGGCCTAATTGGGCCTTCAGTAACGTCACTTAATAATTAAGCAGTACCAGCATTTAAACCCGCTACCGCTTATGACTCAAATCGCTATACATTGCGCATTTAACTCCACAATATTATGAAAGATCATGTCAAATGATTGTATCTGTCCCTATTGGTTTACACTAAATCCCATTCCAAACTCACACTATACAAATACCACCCCTACCCACAAGGACATAGAGGCCAATTTCGCTTGATCTAAAACAAAGTATTATAGAGTACTTCAATAGAATATTGAACGTAAATTGTATTTGAATTTGGAATCATTCGTCAAGGTACTTGATTTCTTTGTTATTTTTTTTTCTTTTCAGCCAGTTGTGTACTGAATGGAAGGAGTATTAATATCCTGCTGTTTTGAAAAATGTCAGTGTTTTGTGATTATTTCTCCATGGTGGTGATTTCTGGGGATTTGTTAATGATATGTCATGGTGGTGACTACCACGTGGTTGCAGAGCAGCTGTTTTATGGGACAGGTGGCGCTACTTACTATGGTATCGGTATCGGGAATACTGCTTGAGAAATTATCTTCGAAATATTTTTTGTGAATAAGTTTTAGTTTAGATTTAGGTCTCTTTAAAGCCTTACATGCGATCAACACTAATATTGATTTGAAGCTTCTGCTACTTAGCAAAGTCAAAATATTTTTGTATGTTGAGCAGTTGGCTGTAGTAAAAATAATAATAACCTAAAATGGTCTAAGTATTTATGTCGTAAAGCTCAACAGCAACTTTGTATGCCTGATCAGTTTGCTAAGTCAAGTCTTAACAAGATTTTACAAAAAATAATAGAGTAAGTTACAATAAGGTGTTTTTAAAAACATAATATTAAATTAAATTCTGTAATTGCATTACGGTTCCCAAAGCAATCGGCGCTTCAATAAAATATCACAAACACAAAAATGAATGACAGTGAATCTCAGAAGTGACACAAAAAAATTGCACCACATTGAAAAAGGATGGCCCAAAAACGATAAAAATTCAACCGATGCGCGCGCGCACATTAATCAAAATGTGGATCGCAAAAAAATGTTGTGTCGTGTGGGCGAACTTCGATGTAACCGAAAAAGGTTAATTGTACATTTGGGATATAATGATGGGTTCTGTAGGATTTCTGTAAATATGACTTTAGGAGGTCATGAAGGAATGGGCCTGCCTAATTTCACTTTTTACTAATGCGATAGTTTTTAATCTGCTTAAAAGACCAGGGATTATCGAGCTCTTTGTCAATAGATCCCTTAAAAACTTGTAAAGTATTTTAATAACTTGTAAAGAGAATTGAGAGATACCCCTTATCCAGTTGAGTCTAGTTCTCGGTGAATCTTCTTCAGAATCCTTTTTATTATTTTTGAGGGGACAAAATCATCCAATGACTTCTCCCGCTTTGGGTGAGGTGAGAGAGAGTGTACTTAAGACTCTTCCTGACTAAAAACTACCCCGTTCTTATTCCTGTTTCGAGCTGGAGTCCCGGTAACCTGTTATGTTCGTCAGAATCGTGGACTGATATTTTGTCCTTCGTCTTGCTCTATATCAATTCTTAAGAAATAATATTTCTTACACATCTAACTATATTTCGAAGAGGGATCCCTAAATAATATCTGACTTATTTTTTTGCATTCACGTCGTCCGTTGCCCGCGTTTTTTTTTATCCCAATACTTTGAATTGGGACAACAATAAAATATAGAGCAAAATATTAGTTCCATAAAGAATGGCGTGTCTTGCAGAGCCATAACGTCTATAAAGGTTTTTTAAGAATTTCGTGTAATAAAATAAAAATATAAAGGACTTGGTAACGTGCACCATTATTCAAAAATAATATTATTAGATGTTTCTAGTTTCACATAGTCTGGCATATGACACGTTTTATAGACAAACATTTTATACCTTAAGTCTTAAGTCATAAGCACTAAACGATGAGACGCAAGGAAAAATTTAAAATCCGTATCTACAATTTTTACTACTAGTATTTTGGTGATTTTCCAGTTACTAGAGCTGAAAAATCGCCAAAAAAAACTTATATTATAAAAAATAAAATGACTGTCATTAATCGAATTCCTCATAATGGCGATCTTGGTGACTACCAACAGATGTTTTGCATAAAATATAAAACTTTAAACTACGATATAGCTGGATAAAATTTAGTACGTAACAAAACTAGAAATGTTCCAGTCATTTTAATTACACCTAAACATGAGCATACTTTGTAAAATTATATTCAGAAATGGAAATTATGGTCGTAAGTTTATTTTGTTTAGTGCTCTTATCCAGATCGCGGGCTTACATATGTAAACAATGAAAGTTTATTGCGCTGTAAAAGTACAATAAACATGTAATCATCTTGCTAATATAAACATGATGAGTATTAACCGTGTTTACAAGAAACATTAAAACTATGACTAACTTTGTCGTTGCTGAGAGCCGGCTGTTGGCTCAAGGGATGAGCGGATGGCATAATACCTAACTTCATCCTATGATTCATACGTCTATCGACATTCCTATTTTTCATGGTCTTTTGTATGAAATAGGGGTCAAACAAGCAAATAGATCGCTTGATGGAAAGGATTTAAAGCCCAAATTATAGATGTGTTGACCGGCCTTCTAAAAAGGAGTTGTAAGAACGGACTAAAGGATTACGTATTTAACAGAGATTCCTCACTGATATATAGGTATGTTATTTTTTTGAAGCGGAATATCATCCTTTTGCTTCTTCCGCCTTAAGTCAGGCAAAAGGAGTGTCAGACTCTTACTGACTAAAAACCACTCTGTTCGTACTCCTGCTCTTCAAGCGTAACCCGCCAGGTAGTCCGCAGCTCCGGGTTGAGGCACCAGCACTGATATACATGAACCTTTTAAACTGCGATCTTCGACATTCGATTCCATAGCTATTGCAGAGATTATGGTAAACCCTTTCACATATGTTCAAAGAAAATCCACATATTTTCCCAAACCCTTGAAACTCAACCACGTCGACTATCCCACAAACTGTCATCAGCACATAACTTAAACAAGTTCATGCATATTCCTGCTTACAAATATAATGGTTGTTTATGACAGTAAGTCGCAGTTTTATATGCGCGTGGGCAGAAATAGTGCAGTAAAAATTATCTCTATACGTATAAACTGTAGGGTTGTTTGTCGCGATAATTTTAATGTTTTGCTTCCCTGAAGTTCTTTTATGGAGTTGATGTGTAACTTAGTGAAAGTTTGTAGCGGTAGCTTCATTAGAATGTTATGTTTTAAACAGTAGTTAGATACTTTAAGCTTTATTTTTATCCAATTTCTTATCACACTGAGTGGCCTGACTCACGAACGATGAATTATTTGTCAGTTTTTTTTTTTCAGTAATTCCTGCCTCACTTTGTCCACTTCTTGAGAAAGTAACTTAATTAAGTATTTACTATTAGGTTTCTGCCAATTTAAGTAAGTATGTGCTATGTAGAGTTATGTTTTCAGTAACTTCTGGCTCACTCTGTCCACTTTTTTCGAAACAAAGCGGGATGTTGTTATATTTTTATAAAAGTACCTTCAACAGTAATATTTTATCAGTTAATCTAGTATCTTATGATAACATACTTTACAAAACATACTACTAACATAAGAATAAAACTTATAAAAATATAATATTATCTCAAAAATTGTCACTATCAACACTCGATAAATAAACGATACCCGTAACGCCATCTGTCGACATTGGGTCGAACTGCGTCGACAGCACGCGTACTTGAGTGACAAGTTGACGTGCGCGCGCATCCCACCAGCGAACCTGTGAGTTATGCGTAGAAACTATGTAATTAGGTAGTATGTTTATTTTATTTATGCGAAGTCTGTATATTTGGTTGTAATGAATTTTCTTATTGTATTTGTGCATATCTGATGTTTTGATTTCGTTAATATAATGGTTACCTAAGTAGAATTATCAATTTCAATATTACAACGATCGAGTGTAATAATTAAGTTTATTAAATATTAATAATTTATAACAATAAAATAATTTTAGGCAAAAAATGTAGTTTGATTAAAGCATTATTTTGGTAAAAAACATATCGATATGCATTCGTAATTTGAGTCAGTAAACAATTTTTAACACATTAAACGCCGTGGTGGTCACCGGTGACCGACGTTAGCGGAGGATTTGCCTTCAATAGTTTTCTATTGGCTGTCAAAGACTTAAAAAACAGGACGTTCTCAGTTTGACCTGCATGCATGTAACTGAACGGATTTTGATGCGGTTTTCAGGCTTAGGAAAGGGCTTTAGATATACCTATTACCTGACTTAAAAATATTGCGGGGCCGCTCATTAACTTTTAAATGCGATTTTTAATAAATGTTTTTTTTATTTGTACTTGTTTCATAGTTGATCTAAAAAGTGATAAATATAGAATTTAAGTTTTAAATAATATTTCAATACTAATTATCTACTATATGTATAGAGTACCAGTAAAATTTAACACCATAACCTTAACACATACAAATGATTTACATCCATTTATGACCCACACCCTGATTACCAAACGCTCTTGAACCCATAAATTATGGACGCGTGATTACAAGAAATTGTATTTTACGTATCGAGATAAAGTTAAAATTATTTCGAATTGGAAATCTTAATTATTCTAATTTGAATGTTAAGTTTAACTGTTACGTAAACTGATTAGAATATTTACTAATGTTTGTATTGGAAGCTTGTGAACTAAATGTGTTTGTGTGTGTGTTATCTGCTGTTTTGGTTTGTGTTGTTAGTGTATGTGTGGAATGGAATTAATTTAATGTATATTTTTGGGATAATTTTGGTGTTGGAAAACCTTTTTTATAGTGTCATAGTGCATTTTTCTTATAAGAATTTGTAGTTGTATAATAACTAGTTAAACGAAAAAGATTCTGTAAAAAACTAAGTTTTTAAGGGGAATTAATGGGTATTAAATAAAAAGCACATGTATCAAACTTCTTCTTCTTTAATCTTCTTAAAAAACGTTGCTCCACACTAGGATTTACACCAGTATCGTGGGTGCAAATAATTTGTGGATCACACAAAGTTTCTACGTGCAAAGAATCGAAACCGCAGCCATTATGCCAATCGTCCAGTCCTACTACTAAAAAAACTCATTCTAATACAAATAATTTATTTGCAAAAAAATATGAGCAGTTGAAAAGGCGACAGTTGTAGAAACACTAATCCTATATCGACCAACAGAAAATTAATAAACAAATGAAAAATAAAAAGCCCCAACAATTAAATAACCTCACAAAATCCCGCTATTTAAGACGCTCAACTCAGTTTTAAACTTCCTGCCGCTCGCTCGCATCCCAAACTGGGCTTGCGACAAAAAAAAAACGCACTGGCTAGTCTGCAATTTGTTGCAGCGGCCGGCCCAACGATAAAGCCTTAAATGCTCCTCGCGACAGATTGCGTTCCATGTTTGAAATCCGATTATAAAGTAGCCTCCTTTGTGTAGAACTTTTCTCTTTGGAAATTGCCGAGATTGGATTGGATCGGATTGGTTCGGATAGATGCTAGTTTCTGAACTAGGAACTAAATGATTGGTCATTTCTAAGTGAATGCTTTTTAGGGAATAGAAATTGATTTTATTTTATTGGTTTTTTTAAAGGGGAAAATCATCCTTTGACTTCTCCCGCCTTGGGCGAGGCGAGAGGGAGTGTCAGACTCTTACTGACTAAAAACCACCCCGTTCCTACTTTTGCACTTCGAGCTGGAGCCCTGCTAAGTAGTTCGCAGCTAAAACTGTTTTTATATGCTGTTCTTGTTAGAGGTTGAGGGTCGAAATGTTGAATTATGGAATTAGAGGCTGGGGCGGCTAATGCTATGAATTTAAAAATACTTAAATGTGACGAAAAAAATGCCAAATAATAATGTGATTTTATAATTTCTTGACATTTCATCAAACAATGTTGACCGCCATCTAAAATTCTGACTTCCAATAAGAATAATAAATTCCAACTAAGATAAGCAAACAAGAAATTTTCATATTCTAATTCTATTAAAACGGTTTCTTCATAAAATTACAGAGGCATACTCTTCGAATCGGAATCTCCTTGTGCGCCAGTATCGCGCATGCGCATTACTAGTTTAAAGTTTTATGCACCTGCTTATGAAACATATAATTTTGTGTCAACTAGAATTTTTAGAGCCGGGCTACGATTATCGATAAGTAGTTTATTGTTTATCGATAAGAAGAAAATAGGGGGAAGGAAGGTTTTAGACGATTTGGAAGAATTATGAATAGTGATTGGTTCAATAATAGAATGCTTAGATTACTTTAAATGTAGGTTAAACTAAAAAGGAGATAAGAAGTTAGTTATTTATGGCTCTTTTCTGATGTAACCTGGTGAAGAAAACTCCTGCCTTGGGCGAGGCGAGAGAGAGTGTCAAACTCTTACTGACTAAAAACCACCCTGTTTCTACTCCTGCTTTTCAAGCCAGAGCCCCAGTAAACCCGCTAGGTAGTCCGCAGCTTCGGAATGTAATAGCTTAGCTGTGTTTCGGTCATTTAGAGTCAATTATGAAGACTAATTAGATTTAAACTAACTTTAAGAACAGCTATTATTTAGGTACCTATGTGATTTTGCATATAAGTATTATTTATTTAGATATTGCTTCATAGAAAAAAAATTACGAAGTATGTCATTCTAAAGAAACAAATCTCAAAAATAATCAAAAGCAATGATCAGAAACATTTACCGCCGTACTCAGAGTCATTTAATGATTACTTAGCAATTAATTTCGATACAAAATTATTGCTAAAGAATAGTTTAAGTAACCATCAAATGTCTCTGAGTGCGGCAGTTAGCATCGAAATTAGTTACAAAACCGTTTCAATAAGCATAACGCATTTTACGATATCACTGTACCATCACCACGTTGATGTCGCATCATAAAATATAAATCAATTGTTCTTCCTCACTCTTCTGAGGCACGTACGGTAACACCTCTAAATATCAGGTTACATCAGGCCATTACCTAACTTAATGTTATGCGAAATGGCCATTGAACATAAAACCTAGAAACGACCTTTGACACACATCGATGCAATGGGGCAGTAAAATTCAACGCGAATGGCATTAGGCTTGTTTTAAAACACGTTCTAGAATGTTACATACTTTGTGACCTTTTGCTGGTGCAGTTTGGACTTAGTGTCGTGTTGTAATTGAGTGACGATATTAAAAACCCTTTAAATCGCCTGTTTTCTAGGTGTGATGGTGTCTTGTTGCTCATTGCGTTATGCTTGGTGTGGTTGGTTGTCTGGTGATTTGGTTAACTTCTTGATCCTTCACTGTGCTGTAAACAAAAAGACTACAATTTTTCAGTTCTAATTGTCTTCTTTATTTATGGTATAAGCCGATAAACGAACAGACGGATCACCTGATGGTAAGTAATCGCCGCCCCCATGGATGCCCGAAACACGGAAACACTTATGGCGTTACCGGCCATTTGTAGGTTAGGAATTTAAGGGTTGTTGGGGAATCGGGGATTGAGAAGATTGGGAAGGGTTAAATTGGGCTTCTAGTAACACAACGAAACACAACGCAAGCGTTGTTTCACGTCGATTTTCTGTGACGTGATATCACTCCGATCGAGCAGAGGCATGGCTCTCATACACTTAAAACAAATCCCGCACTTGTCGTAAAGAGATCTGTAAAAAAATAAGAAAAACAATTCATTAAATCGTATTGTATTAGGTATCTGGTATTTATGTGAATTATACTAAAGATTTTTGTACACTAGGTACTACAGGGTGCCTCAAAGAGCCATCAGACCACCACAGATGGGGCCCAGCAGGGCTGATGCCTGATCCGGAGCTGCGGACTACCTAGCGGGTTTACCGGGGCTCCGGCTCGAATTAGGAGAAGGAACGGGGTGGTTTTTCAGTAAGAGTCTGACACTCCCTCTCGCCTCGCCCAAGGCGAGAAAAGTCATTGGATGATTTTCCCCACTAAAAAAAAAAAAAAAAAGTACTACAGGGTGGGAAAAGGGATGTAGTTTAAAATTTTGCTTCAATTAACAAACCGTAGTTATTTTATATAAATACTTTTTAGTAGGTAAATATTATTTACCCGGTACTCAGGTATATTATACCTAAGGCGATATCTCTAGATTATGTTAGAGTAACTAAAACTGAACAGTTAGGCAAATTAATTAAAATAATTTAATTTATATTTCTTAGTAGATACTTAACTTGTGCAGTTAATTAATGTGAATTGCGTATTAGGGAGTCTATTGAGCATTAATTATAATTAGTTTAAGTATTAGGAAATTATTGCCTAATATTTACATACTTATAAAGTATAGGTTATATATTTTTCTATTTATTTTAATGAAATGATTTTTGTAATAACTTCTGAATACTTTTATCGTTTCACGAACATATGAAAATTTTTTTAAGGGAAAAATTTACCAATGGCTTTTGCCGCCGTGGGCGAGGCAAGAAGAAGTGTTAAGACTCTCACTGACTAAAAACTACCCCGTTCATACCCCTGATTTTAGAGCCGGAGCCCCGGTAACCGCCCGCAGAACATAATTATGAAACCTGAGATTTATTGTTGTTCAAACTAAAGATATTTCCACGTAATTATATTATCCGTATTATTTTTATAAGGTAGAACATGTGGAATATTTACCTAGTGCATGTTTAGAGATTATTCAACTTTACTTTGAACCAAAAACTACGGTCATTTCAATCAATATTTGCCCGAACTAATTAGTATGTACGGCGTACCATGTCGTCCGTAGACAAAATAAATAACTCAATTGTATTTGCGTTCAACGGTACCCGTAACACGTTTTCCTTGTGTTACATTTGCTAAAAATTCCTTAAGTTTTCTTGAAATCTTACAAAAGTAGGTCACGACAGATCAACGTTATATGTAAATATATTAACGACACATTATGAAAGGGCCGTGAGCAGTTTTAATTAACCAGCACATGCCATATGTCACAAGTCTCCACCAATTACGCGATGATCCACAAATCCCCACTTTTAGGGGGGCAGTCATTGCCCCCCTATAACGGTACAGGCGGGGCCTGCGCGGGACACGCCAATCGGCGCAAATGCGGCGCGCGCGCACGCCGATGATCTAAGCGAATGATCTAGCGTGCTTGTCATTTCGCGAGCACCGGATTGGTCCGTGATAAAATATTTCGTTACGCGATCACGATTCGGCGCGATCTAGTTTCGCTTGCGCGTTATCTTATTTTTTATTGATCGTAAATGTCTTGCGACGATTGACATTTTTACGACATAAATAAACTTTGACCTAGTTAATTTTCATTCAAAAGGATATATTAAAAATGTTGAACAAGCGAGACGGCGTGTTAATGCATGATATAAATCATGATTACAAAAGAACGGTGCATCAATAAATTGAGGGTGCAGCACCTGTGCATGCGCACCAAACAAATAAATTACTCGAGCAGCGACGAGACGACAAAATAGCTGCTCACACTGCCATACGGTACGTGTTTTATGGTCCTACAACATAGAGAAAGTAACGGTACAGGGAGCACGGCCTTCCCACCCGATGTCCGACCGCTAACTGACTGATGGGCGAAGCTTAACCTCTGATAATAAGAAAGCGGGACAGCAATACTCGCCGCTGCCGCGTGCGAGCGGGACGCGAGAAGTATCTTCTTCGGTGATCGTGAAGTGCAAGATGAGTACACAGTCACACAGTCACATACGGACCACATCCGAGTGAGGCCCGGCTTCGGTTTTTAAAAAACGAAACGCGCGATCCGCGGTGCGCGTACGCACGGACGCGCGGACGAATTCGGATTTGCGAATTTATGAAAAACTTTTTTAAATTATGACGTTTTGAACTGTACATAGTGGATTGATTGTGCATATTTTTGTGTCGTTTTTTCAAGTGTAAATATGAGATACGAGAAGTAGCTGTTTAGTGGAGGACTTTTTACTTTTTTTGCAAAAATTAAGGAAGTAAAGACATCAGCTGTGTCAAGAAACAGGTGTCAACTGTCAAGGTATGTTTGAAAATTGTTTTTACGGCATTTTACAGCATATATTCCCTTGTACAATTTTACGATAACATTAAATACTCATAAATTTCATCCATTTATTTTACTATACGTTTCGCATAGTAATTTTTATTTGATCTTTTTTTTAAGGTAGTGGTAGAATTTTTTCATCATTATTTTTTACGATCATGTTTTTTAATGTTTATTAAATGTTTATTTTTTACGATTATTAGCTAGTTACTAGATAACATCTGTATGTTTTATAGCATTTTCATGGATTCGTAAAATTATGAATTAGGTGTAGGATATTATTGTGAAATATGATTAAATGATTGGATAAAAAAAGAAAACATTATTCAAATATATTTATAGGTTAGATTGTGAAAAATATGATCTCATCATTTTTATTTTATTCGAAGAAAAATGTTAAGTCATTTAAATAGATACGTAGGTACCTATTATATGCTAAATGCTATTTGAAAAAAGATATTAAGCAGAGTTATACCTAATTACTACATAGTTATTAGGTGTTAAAGTAATTGATTGATTAAAGTAAAAACATACGGATTAATTATTGGTTTGATTGGGAAGCAATTAAAAATTAATTAATATATTTTTATCAATTGATTCTACTTATTTTATAATTATAAATAGTTAGTGGTAGTTTTTTTTATTTCATTGATGCATTTGCGGCTAATCTGATTGACTGATAATGACAACATTTTAGACGGGTTAACTTAAAGGAAAGAAAGGAAGAAAGGATAAGGGATAATTTAGATATCTACTGTTTTATAAGGGTTGTGATTGTATTTGAGAGTAAGTAGTTTATTTTCTGTTGATTTGCTGAAAATATTAATAACATTTTTTTTTAAACAAAATATAAAGTAGATATGAACATTTTACTTAACAGTTTAACTTTGTGATATTTGCGTTAATTGCAGAAGTAGTACCTAAACGGAATTTACGAATCAATCATGATTATGTTATACATTAAACCTATTGTTTTTGGGTTTGATTTGTTTTTCAACTCTAACTGTCTTTTACCGTAGTAAACTATACAATATTAAAAATGGATTTGTATGTACAGATGTATGTTCAATACCAAGAAATAAATAAACACAATAAACTATCTACCTAGTACCTAGTCATAACTACATGCATGTCTACTAAAGTTTGGCGCCAAATCTTTCTAACCAGAGATCATTAATCTTATTCATCTGGAACGGCCACGCATTCCGATCGAGATAAGATAGGAGATCAAAGTTCACACCTAGTCAATACTTATTGTTTTTACCAGTACAGTACGTACGTACTTGTCAAAGAAGTGGGGAATTCTTTTTAATGACGATTCTAGTTTTTTTGTTCTGTGGCGCTGTAGTTGGGAGTGTTTTGTGAATTGTTGTCTTATGTCGTTGTGATTAAGGTTGATTGTGCTGTTTGCGTTTTGATTTGATTGTTCTATTTATTTTGTTTACTGTTATTTATATGATGTGATATACAGGCTTTATTTAACTACGGCGGTTTAAACCAGACGAATTTCAGTCAAGTTTAAATCTTTTCTATATATGTATAGAAAATATGTGCAAATAAATTATTATATTTATTAACTAAAATTAAAAAACACATTATTTGTGGTAATTCTGATATGGGACAAGCCTTAACCCTTCGTATGTTTGGAACGTGGATCCACGCGAGACACAATGTGTTTTCTATTGTTGTCTTATATCTTACATACGGCATACGAGTGGTTAAAAAATCAAGTACTATCCTAAAATCCTCCTCCATAGTATAAATATATAGTAAAAAATACCTGTCCACTTCATGACCGCTACAAATCTAAAAATACTAACATTTTATAGGTGAAGTCCATCCATTAGCTTCCTTATGCATACAACCTTCCTTCGTGTTTTATATTCAAACACTTCAAAGTCAAATAGGTAGGTTATTCTATTTTCCGCAGATATGTCGATAGATACTTGTGTAAGTGTAAATATTTTCAATGTATCTTGTAGCTATTCCTATTTACTGCCTTCAGAACTTTAAATCTATATGATTGTCTCGTTTATCGAGTAGTCGCAAGCGTAACTATTGAGCAAGGTGTTGATTTCGGGTTGAGAGAAATTACAGTGGGCTGTTTTCAGATTTAAATTTTAGTGTTCGATTTTCATAAGACATTCAATACCTATTACTTCTGTCGTAATAAAGTTATCGACTATCATACTCTTATATTATATAGGTGAAAGTTTGTTTGTTTCTCCGTCAATCATGTTGAAATGACTGAAAGGCTTTTTTGAAAATTGGTAAGTATACAGACAGGGTATGAGGCATGAGGTGACTTGTGTGACAGAAGCTAGTTAGTTACCTGTAAGGGTTGAAGTCGATGAAAAATGACAATCGCGAATATTCGCCAAATAGTTATTACGAAATGGAGGAACTAATACAATTTGCAGCTTAGTTTAAGTAATCCGAATATCTACATTTAGCTTAACTAGGTACCGACATAAGTATATAAAGAAAGTACAATAAAATCAATGATAATTAATCACTGCTCACGGGTATCACAGAAACATTAATTTCCTGATTTAACCACTAGTTTTTACATTTTATGAACGAGTAACAAACTAATTAATTGTTGTAATTAACATTGAAGCTCCTTGTTTTATGTTTAATCTTGATTAGAACGGTAACACTTAATTTAACAACGATTCTCTTGATAATTATTTATTTATTGAGTAATTTATTTATCCTTAGCCACGGTTTACGAATAGATATTAAAATTATTGTTAACTTTTATAGTACCTAAATTAAATTTCCAATTTGCACCTCTAAAGTAAGATAGAATTGTGTGTTGTACATGAAAAATAATATTAAACCTTTAGTAACAGATGTTAAGAAAAAGCATTAACTTTAAAAAAACGCAATGTCTATGATAAAAGGCAATGTCGAAATAACTGTCAATCAGCAAAAAGTATCCATAATTTTTTAACATTAGTTGTAGAAAAAAAATTGGATAAAGTACATAAAGAAAAAATCAACGATTACTTAATCAAAAAAGGCATAAACTAGATACAAAACCTATTCAAAAAAATCAAAAACCAGAAATCTTTTACTAAGCTAGGCGTCCGCTAATTAGATATCAATTGACCATCAAATCATCTTTTTGATGTCAAAATACAAAACGTTACAAAAAAATAAAGAAGCAACATCTATGAAAGATTTTTTGAATACTCAGTTCTATGTATAGATAGATATAAGATATATTTTTATTTAATATTAATATTACATAAACTGCCTTAGCAATTGTATGTCGATGATGATCATGATTTTATTCAAGTATGTACAATAATAAAACAACTCAAGGTTTGAAATATCTTGATTATTAAAATCATCGTGTACTAGATGTAGTGTTGTGTAGTGATGGTGGTTTATCGATAATTCGGATATCGATAGTACTGGTTATTGATTAAAACAACTATACTAAAAACTTATGAACACAATTTTTTAAATACATATTTTGTTTTACATAGGCTCGTCACTTGAATTTTCTCTTTTGTTGTAGGAACATTAGCAAACAAAAACTTAACATATAAATCACAATTTGGCAATATCGGAATAAAAAAATCGTGCGTGCACAGAACCGATCGCCAAGGCACTACACCAATTTATGCGATTTGATTATGAATTATGACACTATATCTAACTAATATTGCATCATTTCACTAAATTACTTACTCGTTTACCTATTGATAAAGTAATTGATAATCATATTAAATTTTATATATGCATACAAACAATACATACTGCGCCATTTATTTCTGAAAGAGATAAGAATGTTACAAATTGAATGTCAAAATAACTTTTAGTCTAATTAACTTGTAATTTCTATATAAGATTAAGCCTATCTAATCACACATGTTATGCTATTAATTTAAAATATAAAAACATACTACTTTCCTCGGGACACTTTATCGATATGTAAGTTTTTAAACTGACATAGTCACTAGCACTAGTATTAGAACTTGAAACGGGATATTTACCATGTTTATCGATATGGTTGTACATTATCGATATAATCACAATGGACAACACTAGTATTTTATAGTATTGGGCAATATTGATGTGTGTGTGTCTATGTAGTGTGTTGTTAGGTAATCAATCATACATACTGTGATATATCTGACACATGTTAGAGATCACATTCATGTGTTCGTGTCACGGATGTGAGGAACTCTGATTTTTTATTATTTTGAAATAAAGTTCTGTTTTGTTTATTTTATTGTTGTTAGTTATGACGTTTTTCTAGTAAGGTAGACTGGGAAAATTTTGTTATTGGGATGTTGATTTAGAATAGGAAACTGAGTAAGTGTAAAGTTTAAGTCAAAGAGGTAGCTGTATTACAAAAAGAAAAACTTTTTTATAAACGGGAACCGCCTTCTTAACTTTAAATCGAACCTCATTTTTTAAGTCAGGTAATATGCCTAAAACCTTCTATTAAGTCTAAAAAATACTATGCTGAAAACCGCATCAAAATTGGGTCAGTTAAACGCCAGATAAATAGATAATCGCGCACAAACATACATACATAAATACAGGACAAACTGAGAACCTTAATTTTGAAATCTGTTAATAACCTAATAACACTTGTTCTGATTCTAGAGAATCAAATTCAGCAGGTACCGTAAGTTTTAGAGCCCAAACTGCTACACTTAATCTTCCAAAAAATGGTTGTTTTTTTTTATTGCGTTTGGCTAGCAACTCGTCTGATAGTAAGCGAAAAGCGATGTTTTGGCCAACGACGGACTACTTCGTAGAAAAACTCACACTAGCCACCGATTTTCACCTAAATCCTACTTCACTTTCTTACAAAGTAACGTTTTCCTTGTTATCTCAAACCTAGAGTAAATTTATTCCTGAGTTTAATGAAAGTTTGTCACTTATCAACACGCACTGCTCGTTAAAATCTTAGTTAAGCGGCTTTCACTCCAGTTCTCAAACAGTATAGTTAAGTTTTATAGCCTTAAAGTCCAGCTTTAGTAATTGACGAAAAGATATCATATCAGGAGAACAGCCATAATATTATAATCCTATCTTACTAATTTTATTAATGCGAAAGTTTGTGAGAATGTCTGGTCTAATTATTTTATCACGAAAAACCATTGGATAGATTTATATGAATTTTTGTATGGATATAATTTAGGGTCTGGAATTACATATAGGGTCATTTTTCCCGAGAACGCGGGTAAAGTCGCTGGTAGAATCTATTAATAATATATAAATAATAAGGCCTATTTTCAATTGACTATAAGCCCCAAACCAACTATTTTAATTACGCGAAAAACTAATATAAAGAAAATATTACAATTTCATATAGTTTGTAAAATTATATCTACCTCACATTGGTAAGTAGCTAATGCCCTTCAAACAACAAAACTATAATTAGATGTCAATAGTATACGCTAGTCTTTCAGACCGCACACAGTTTTATGCCGCTATTGTTGAGTGCGAGTCATAAGATTATAGCGATTTCATTATTGATCTTATATTTAAAAATCTTCGTAAGCTGTAAAATATCTATTTTGGATCCATGGATAAATAAATTGAAAAAGAAATATCATCATCATCATCATCAGCTGAGAGACGTCCACTGCTGAACAAAGGCCTCCCCCTAAGTCCTCCGCAATATAAAAATAATTATAATAAGAATAAATTTAAAAATCATAACAAACAAAGAAAATAAAGCCTTTTCAAAACACAAGAGATCGAAAACAAAAGAGTCAATAAGATTGACCATTTAATGGTAAAAGTTAAATATAAATAGCCGATTAACTCCTAACATAGTTTTATAACAACAAATAATAACATTACTTGTCATTATGACATGACAGTTTTCAACGCCATGACAGTTTGCCAATGAGACGAAAAATAAGCCCCGTCATGGGAATTCAATAATATTTTTGGCGATTAAATTCAATGAGTTTTGTATTCTTAATTTACTTTTGGACTTAATTAAATTTACTTTTTTATTAATCATATTGCTTTGAATGTACTCTTGACAAATATCATCGTCTTGATTCTCACGTATTTATTGTTCTTGTTCATCGGAGAAAAATTATAATGATGAGAATTATAGTAAATTTAAATCTCCATAGGTGATAGACAAGTTAGAGATTGTAGTTTATATAAGATTCATGATTTCAAGAGAGCACTTGTTAATCGATCTCGGTCAATTGGCTGTATCAATGATTTGTTATAAAAATAAAATGACGGTGACACCAAAACATAATAAAAACGTGTTAAATCGCTTACTTCTTTTAACTTAAAACTCATCTTCGGTTAGAGTAGAAAGTTAGGAAACAAGTATGGTTTTTACAACAGGGTGTGTCTGCGGTCAAGTAGACAAGCGATTTTCACCTCTCCTCATTTCATGGCAAAACGTCTGTGTCTTGCAATTGTCTGGTTAACGTCTGGCCGTCTGCAGGTCTGGCTTGATTGTGATCTTTGAAGATAATAATTTATCCAAGAAATACTTAAATAGGGTTCTATTAGGTTCACAGTTTATATGTCTTTTTGTTCCTGCTGATTTTTATATTATTTTATTTTTAGGGATGGGTAATGTACCTAGTTGTCGAATATTGATAAAACGGTATTTATTTTGATTCGAGTGCGTAGTTAGTTATTGCAGTTGCTAATGGCTACTGTACAAAAAACAGTGGCATTATTTTGCTACAACATCACAATGTTGAAGAGTTATAAGTAGTTTTAATTTTGTTATATGCTAAGTATACTATAAATAAGACCAAAAACTTGATTGCCCAAAATATCGTGTACCATTTTGCTTACACAACTTGAAACTTGAAAAGCTTTTACATAACACTATCACATTACAACTGAACTCATACCTTCAGGTACCGTTACACCACTTCCCATAACTTCCATTGTCATCTTTATGCATTCAGCAAATACAATCCTACTTTTTATTAAACAATTTGTGGTCCTTTCTCCCAAAAACTTCTTTACACACGCATTCAACTGCATGTCCGACTTCTGTCATCTGTGTAACGGTATTGCAGTGTACAAATAAATTTATTTCGTAACTTATGTATCGGGATTCACCGTACACTTTAGATTTCATCTTGTAGTACGATGTCAACACGCTCCGTGAT
Source organism: Spodoptera frugiperda (assembly GCF_023101765.2). Lineage (NCBI taxonomy): Eukaryota > Metazoa > Arthropoda > Insecta > Lepidoptera > Noctuidae > Spodoptera > Spodoptera frugiperda. The sequence goes on along the minus strand of NC_064215.1, from coordinate 11,756,657 downwards.
TAATAGATTTTGAGGTTAGAATTAAAATGAGGTGGGACCGTATCGATGTGTTAGGGAACTTACATACTTGTGTAAACTTGGAAAATAATTATTTTTCCCCAATGTTTTAGTAGATTTTTTTTTACGTCAAAATAAATTTTTTTTTAAACCATTAATAGGTAATTTTGAAATGTCAGCCAATACAGAAATAAATAATAGTCTGTCAGTCTGTCCGTCAGTGAAACTAGGTGCTTTGGTTTATGATTTAATGTGATTAGTGTCATTTTCTATAAGATATTTTATTACACGAGCCTCAAATTAGCATTTTATTTAAGATTTAGTATAAAAATATTTTCACATTTGTTCCAAAACATTAGTGTTGTCAATAACAGTAATAAATTGCGGATATAATATCGATATCGACATAATAATAAAGTAATTTTCGAATTTCATATAAAACTACTGCGAATGGCTTCCTAAATGAACGCGAAACGAATTCTTATATATTTTTGCCATTAAAAGTAATAAATGGTCGTCACACTTGATTTGAAATAGGAACAAGTGTAGAAGCTAATTGGCTATCGACAAAATAAAAAAAAAAATGTCTGCCAGTCGATTCTAAAATTGACATTTGGAGGTGAGAAAAATAAAACAAAATAAGCGATGTAGAACAGGCTAATAAAATACAAATTAGTAGGAATCGATTTTATTTCTGCACATTTATTAATTATTCGTAATGTTTTGGTCAATCAATGTCATTTATATGTGTCGGAGAATTTGATGATACAATTTTTAGATATTTTTTTTGCATTGTGAATTTGTACAATTTATCTAAATTAATTCATTAACTGTTTAGTGTGACGCAAAGTCTCGGTTTTAATTGCTGGTTGTGATAAAAATATTTATTTTTACATACCGTTAAATACACGCCGTATATCACTTCTATAAAAAAATAACTTTAAATTGCATCATTATATATTTCACCCAATCTTTTGATATACGTGCTACTTGCACCTTTATCTAATCTTTTGGCAAATTAAGGCATTGAAATTACGCCTTAAGAAGGCAAAAATACGTAATGTAATTAATATTTAATTATATTTTGACGATGTGGTTCAGTTGTATTTCTACAATAATCAAATAAAATAGTATATAAAGGTAATCAGGTCACACAGCATGTGTAGTGTATAGTGCGACTACAACTAACTGTGAGGTACCCTCATTTGATTCCCATACATTGCACGAGCATCGAGCGTAAGTTTCAAAATTTTGTAATGCATGTTTTAAATAAGTTAATTATGTATTCTGTAATATTTATCTATTAAAACATAATACATTACACTCCTAATACATAAAACAAGATAAAGTATTTACCTAATTATCCTTGCATAACAAAATCAATTAGGCTTACTGGCCAATACTGCTTCTTTAGTCAATCGGTCATAATGTTACTTACAAGTGCGAGGCTTAGTTTACTTCTGGGTCAATTAATTTGGTGCAATAAATTCACTTTAGTTTAGTTCATACTAAGACTTTACTTAACTTATAATATATCTAGAAAAAGACATTTAAATAAAATATAAATCATATCTTAGCCCTTTATTAAATAAATGCCTGTTATATATAAAAAAGAGTATCTTCACGATAAAATACTTGAAGTATCTAATGTGTATTCTCTCTTACAAGCCGGTAAAGTACAAGGAATGCGCCATCTGCCCCGGTCAGTTAATGAGTGGCCGGCTAAGATTTATTTAACCTTATTCTTTTACTTTACTGCTTATCTTAGTGAAAGCTTTATAATTTAACGTATGTGCTATAGTTCACGTATTACTGTGTTGTGTATTCATAGAAAAAAATATAAATTATATCTTTTCTTTCTTAATAATATGTATAGTATAGTCTTTACAATTCATTTATTTAGTTACTTACCGCTGTACTTGTATTCGTTTAATTGTTAATTATCCTTGTCGTTTTTTTTTAAGGGAAAAATCATCCAATGATTTCTCCCGCCTTAGGCGAGGCAAGAGAGAATGTCAGACTCTTACTGACTAAAAACCACCCTGTTCCTACTTCTACTTTTCGAGTCGGAGCCCCGGTATCCTGCTAGGCAGATCGCGTCTCCGGGTTAATCTCGTTTTTAAGAAATAGTTTTTGGAATAAAATCATTACTAAGGAATAGTTTAAGCAATCCTTAAATGTCGCTGACTACGGTAGTTAGTTAGATAATATGTATCCCATATGTATGATTAATTTACCTACAATTATATTTCATGCTACGTGATGATAAGAAATTATATTGTAATTTATCGATCGAAGATAAATAAACTTTGTCGGCCTTTAGATCATATTCCAATACACAAAATTACAATATTATTAACTACCTCATTATACACACGTTATCGATAAAACTAAATCGTCGACACTGCGGCGCGACACTAAAAATCGTGGGAACAGTATCGACACGAGTCATTCGCGTCGATAGTTTATCGACAATTTTACATCAGCACCTACATTTTTAACGATAATTCTACTAAACCAGAGCCAGTACTTATAATAAATAAATACTGAAAATAGATTATATGTAGCATTAAACAGTCATTAAGAGATTTTATGATAAAGTGTATGGAACAGTAAAAAGTTTTATTTCCGTATAAATATAAAGTAATGGCATAGTTTAATTAAAGTTATATGCAATAAAATGGCAAGTGCAATTATTCAGTAAAGTATAGCTTCAGTTAACTACCTAGCTAAGCTGTGATAGCTATTACAGAGCAATCTCTAGGTGTCATATCCGTAACGCAAGATTAATGTTATTATAATAATTTGTAACGACATTAAAATTTATACCAAAGTTAATTGACAATTTTATAATTTAATGTGTTATTGGGTTGTGGATAGAAAACTAAACCTAACTTCTTCATAATGTAAAATATGACATGACAGCGCCCTAATTTTTGTAAGACAGTATATCTGTCTGTCTTACTGGCCAAGTCAATCTTACTTAATTAGTTTATTATTCATATAAACCGCATTTTTATAAAAATAAACAATTAGATGGTAACTATTACAAAATTAAATGGTTTTGTACAAAATATAAAAGTCTCTGTAGGCATATTAACGTAAAGTACCTACATTCAGTAGTTACTGTCTCAACAAAGCAGTTTAAACGCAGCACCAGACGTCAGAAGTACCATCACACACTAATATGTTATATGAACTAATGAGCTTTACATAAGATGCAAGCTATAAGCGCAGTTCTACATTTCGCACGTTGTTCTAGCGTGCACTATAAAGGCACTGGTTCGCATGCCTCGCGCACTAGACGCATTCTGTGTCGGAGACGCGTTTAGAACGATGACAGTACTTGCGCTAGTAATTACTGGCATGTGGCATAAAATTATTTGTGGTATATCTACTTTATAATCATAAATTGTTATCAGATGTGTAAACTAGAATTGCTCTGCCTCGTTGGTCGAGTGGTCGCAAGTTCCACTGCTGGACAAGGGGTCTCGCGTTCGTCCCCATTACTTGAACACTATACCACAATGGTGAAAATTGGGTGCACCTCGGTCTACCCTTCCGGGGAAAAATAGTGTGACGATACTTTGTGTGTATTCTAGATACTTTTAATGGTTGAACCTTATGTAACCGCTATCTCAAGTATAACCTCAGTTTTTAGAGTAGTAAAATTCAAATTTCGTATTATAATGGGATGCCCCTAAGAGAATGGAAAATATAGATATTAAAATAAAATATTTCTCATCGTATAAAAAACTATACAAAAGCAAATATTGGCACACCTACACGCAGAAGCTTTGGTGGCACATTAAAAATTAATTAACATAAGCTATTAAAATATTAATGAGTTTGATCTACAAATTCTTCTCCAATCATTACCAAACGTAGATATTGTCCTTTGTGAATCATTAGATTTTATTTAAAAAATATTTTATGGTACAAAACTGAATACCCCCGCACGCTATAATGCGGTAATAATCATAAAAAACATAATTAAGACGACATATTTCGTCCAAAACTGTTATTTTAATTATCATAACATTTTCCGTGAAGTTTTTTAATGTGTTGGCAATAAAATATTAAAATGTTTGCCCTGAGACGTTGGGCTTGTCACATAACAAAATCGTAAACTACGAAATCGAAACGAGAAAAATACGTAACTTTAAAGTGGTGCAAAAGGTGTGAAATCATTATTATTCATTTAATTAGAATGATTGGTTTGTAAGTCATGAGATCATTGAATGACCGCAAATCAGCCTTCTTGGTCGTTTTGGTTTATTACTCCAAAGGTCATTAAAAAAGTGTTATAACGGGGAAGCCCGCGTTCATCAACAAACGTCCTTGACTGCATTTTTTATTGTACATACATTATATACCGACATAAACAAGACATAAAGATTCATCTCGCTAATATTTGTGAATTTTGGAATACTTAACTTGGGACCATTTATCCATATATGTACAATAATCATCTACTCACTAGAATCGATATAAGCAAATCGATACCTATTCCAAAATCGATAACTATTCATTTTAAAAACTACATTCCTAAAATTGATTTGTCATTATACAACTCCATCACTATTTTTCTTTTATATCTAATAGGTAGTTGACTAGCTATACGTGTTAAGCACAACATCCTACCAGCAGTTTCATTAAGTCGAGTAAAACTAGATGAGTGTTTTCTACCACTTTATGGCAAATGCCTCGTTCCAATTACTATCTTAAATAACTAGCGAATTCATCTTTTTCCAGAAAATAATATAAGCGAGCAATCATAAGTATCATCACATAACCATAACTGTAGTCTTTAGCAAATAATAGTCGAGTAATAACAGGCGAGTAGTGCAAACGCGGCACGACGGGCCTAGTTTTGTAATTACGTCCAGTGAATAGTGTTAACTAACTTAATGCGTAACTGTTTTACTTCTAGGAACACATACTGTTTGCTGAGCAAAAGTTACTTGATTATCTTAGTTTTCCTTTAAAGAAAGATCGCCTCATTTGCCTAGTAATTACTGGTTCAAACGATTGCCTCAGTTCGATATGGAGTGGGTCCGGAGATCGAGCAATGTTTGAATGAGACCATACCACTGGCTTCTTTTAGACTTAATTATCGATATGATGTTATCAATGCAAATATCTACATACGTATGAGATCTTAGAAGAATGTCGTTGGTCTGTAATCTTTATTAAGCTTCGCTGCGTGTACCTTTTTGTGATATGTTTGTGTTGTTTTATTGTAATACACATAAAGTTCATTTTATCCCTTGATTTTCATATAGTAAGTTAGTGTGGGAAAGCCATGTTTCGTTACGAATGGGCCGGCTCGACCGGAGTGATACCACGGCCTCACTGAAAACCGACGTGAAACAACGCTTGCTTTGTTTCTACCTTAAATTCCTAACACTCAAAAGGCCGTCAACACACTTTAACGCTTCTTATGTTTCGGGCATCCATGGGCGGCAACAATTGCTTAGGTATTATCAGGATCACCTGATAGTACCTAAGCGACCTGAGGGATCACCCTCAGGTCGTTTACCGGCTGATACCATAAAAAAATTCTAATATAATATGCAACTTGCAAGTATTGTTTTTATTTAATTCGTTGAAACAAATTCGGAATAAAAAATAATGTATCTCCAATTTCAATTAATATAATGACGCTCATAAAGGATTAGACTAAGAAGGATTAATAAATCAATATCGGTCACAACATAAATTAGATTATATTGGATTAACAAATTGAAAATTAATAAAATCATATTATTTTTCAATGACAAAGAACTAAGGAAATTATGACAAATGAAATATAAATAGGTAATATTATTCAATTAATTTCTAGAAACAAAATATCCACGTACATTGTAAATAAATATTTAAGCATTCTGACCTGACATTGTTCAACATAAACCTGACTAATTAATTCAATTAAATACTTGAAATTTAAATAATATCTAGTTGAATAAAAGAGTAATAAAATTAGAATTGTATTTTAATTATGATTTAAGACAATGATAAGAAGACAAAAAGGTAATAAAATGCATTGATTATTTTTTATTTCCTAATAAAATGGTTGCTCACAAACATTTATTATTATTAAATAGCAGAAATGAGTATCAACTCACTTGTTCACAATGTATGACACATTAATTGATTACCTACATTCTAATTTGAGATATTTCTTGAATTATTCAACTATTGAGGTATTCGGAAGTAGATTATAAATAACTTAGTCCGAATTTGCTCATGACACAATCGCTCAGTACCTATTAAAAAAAATACCATTTTCCTCAATTCGTACATTGAATCCGGGATCGATGTGTCTACAAGTCGTTTACCCTATAAATAGCATTCGTGTCATACCGTAACAAAAATGTTAGGTACAAATGGCAACGGTATCGAATAACAATATCGATAAAATACCGTACCGTATAATTATATCGATTATTTTGGGTCAATGGTGGTGTAAATAATTAAAAATGTTAATCGTATTATAATTTTAATGAAGAGAGCGACGTCTGCTTTTTATATGTACTTAATGTAATACAGTTGAAATGTTTGTTTGTTTCACTGAACATACAATTTTGGTAATGAGAATTATCATACCATTTTTTTGAGGGGGGATAATCATCCAATGTCTTCTTCCGCCTTAAGCGACGCGAGAGGGAGTGTCAGACTCTTACTGAGTAAAAAACACCCTAATCCTACTCCTCCTTTTGATATTATTAATTCATCATTATGTATTGATCATCTATTCATGATACAACATTGCAGATAAACCTAGAGGTAGTTTAAAGCCTAACTAATATGAAATGACAAGAAATCATCAAAACACTTCTAGAATCTACATAGATACTTATAAAAATCAGTATGTCAATCTCACATCAAAATACTGTACAATATGGAAGTGAAACCGCGTAGATCAACTAGTTTTATTATAATATCGCAATTAATATCCATAAGACGCTAGATTAATGAAGTATAAATGTTCTGTTATAAAATTGTATCATAATTATTATATTTCTGCTTTTGCCTTTAAATAGATATGCGTCAGAAACTAGTTTGAAGAAAATGTGTCTTGTTTTCCTGGTTTGTGATTCATCGGAATTGGTTCAAAGGTTTTTGAGATGGTGAGTGATAAAGTAACCAATGACGCGTGTTAATTGAGTGGGCAAACGTGTCATGATATTTTGAGTTGAATTAGTGTTACGAGAAATATTATTGTGATATTTAATTTTCGAAGATTTAGTGATATAGATTTGCAACTACTTCTTTTGTGATAAACTCAACTTCAACCTCATCACAGGAGTTTTTGCATTTAGTTTGACTTACTTGATTCTTGAGTGAGTGAGGTTATCGGACGGGCAATTACTTTCCTTCCCAATGTTCTTAATTCCCAATTCCCCAACAACCATTAAATTCCTAATCCCCAAAAAAACCGGCAACGCACTTGTAACTCCTTGGCTGTCCATGGGTGGCGACGGTTGCTTAACACCAGGTGATCTGTCTCCTCGTATACCGAAACGTTACTTTGTATTAAAAAAAAATCCGAAAAATTCCAATAATACTTTACCCAACCCAAAATTTGACCACGAAACCTAAACACATAAAAGTGTATCATCAACAAAAATCATCAGTATCCATTACTCAAGAGGTTTTGAACTGATTACAAGTAAGTCAAACAATCGGTCACGCTCACACGCCTGACGTGACGATGACGGGCTCGTCAAACTTCGGGATATTTCGTGAGCCATCGGACTTAAAGCGCACGAGTTCATCTGGGAAAGGACGCTGTGATGAGCGGAGCGGATTGGTGTATGTGGGCTGAGTGATGAGAAAACAGCGTGTTTTTATCGGGCATCACTTACCATCAGGTGAGATAGCGGCCAAACGTCGACCCATTAAATGTAAAAAAAGTCATAATTTAAAATGCAATCTTAATATTTATACAATAAATAAGCATTTAGAATGAACGATAGCGATTGTAAAAAGTTTACCAACTTCATTTAATTCACTTTCATTTTATTTATTTTTTGTGATTTAACAGCAATTTTATAGAATCAATTCTTGCACACAATATTAGAAAAATATAGGCCTCACCAAAGTCCTTCAAAAATAAATGCCAAATCGCTAATCGCTTACACATTAAACCGCAATTGAAACAAATATAAAAGTACACAGAATCTAGACCTAATTACAGCACGCTATGATAATTGCAATAACATCACTCAACGTCACTCTGGTTCCTATAATTACTGAACAAAAATATCATTTACACAAATATCACGAATATGACTAACCTATGACCGTTACCGGTATAACACGAAAATTATTACATTTGTAATATCATACCTACATCTTAAGTGTATGTGTATATTTTATTTTTATGTGGAGTCAATTCGTGGACCGATATAAGTGTGGCTTGATTTTTTTTTGGATTTTTCTAATATCACTAGATTCAGTTCCTCATTTATGGATTGTATAATGTAAATATTATTTTGCATGCCGAAAGGTAAAATGTATAGGGTCAATTTACTACCATTCCATCTTATACCTATATTATTAGCAAAAAAAAATCTTTCTTTGAGTTATGCATACTTTGGTATTACAATAAGCGTGCTTAAACATTAGTCCTATTTTAGAGATAGTCAAATAATGGATAAATACACTCGTAATATCGGTCATAGATTACATAATTTTGATTTAACCAAGCCAAGAGTATTGATCATAGATTGACGCATTTAAAACGAGACTAGACCAGTAAGCCAGATAAGATAAAACAAAAAAATAATAATTAAAGCATTCTAGAGGTGTGGGTATAGCAATTAGTCGATGACAACGTTGCGAAATTATTTATTTATTGCTATGAGTGATTCATTAGCTAGTATCGAGATTTATTGGCTTCGTAAACCGGAACCGAGTGATCGATATTCGATAAAAATCGATAATCGTTTTGTCGATGCAATAAAATTAAATTGATTGTGATAGTATTGTTGTATTGTTGGATGTTTAATTTGATTTGTATTGCAGTTGGCTTTGATGTTTTGCGATTTGATAGTGTTTTTGATGAATGGTTGTAGAGCGTGAGAATTTATGAAAAAAAAAAATAGGGCGGCGGGGAATCAGCCTACGACTTCTCTCTCCCACTTTGGGTGAGGCGACAGGGAGTATAAGACTCTTACTGACTAAAAACCACCCCGTTCCTACTCCTGCTTTTCGAGCCGGATCCCCGGTAATCAGATCTTTCGCGACTCCTACTAAAATAAATATGTTTGATGTAATGTAGCACTATCTATATGGTTATTTGGATTGAATATGATTAATCGTATTAAGCATAGGATTATTCTTTCTAAATATTACTTCTTAAAGCCTAAAAAACATGTTGTTAATAATGCATTAAGAAGTTTAAATCCACATATTTTTACTAATAACTTTACATCAAAATTAAAATGATTTTCAAAATAAAAAAGGAGTGACAGCTCTTTAAAATTACCAAAAAGAATCGTGATCCAATTTAAATTGTGCTTCATTGTGACGAAATCTTAACGAGCGATCGTTTCGGCTGTCATCGTGGAGTGCGCACGCGCAAGTTGACACCGCACGTCAAAATCAACGAAGTAGTGACAGACGAGTTAATTTGAACCCAACACTTTAACTGATGGGTTAGGGTTCAGTTCTCGTGCGGTTAAATATCATTTAAATTTTGGTTTTTTACTGTCTCTGACTCAACCACATTTATGGTTGAAAATATTTGTACTGATGGTTATCTGTGTTTAAAATCATGTCAATTATATTAAATGAACTAGAATGTAAGACATGAATTAATTTATGTAAAATAAGTGGACAACCAAAGATAGATACATATCTATCTTCCACCATGTGGTGAGAGGCATGATAATTATGATAGAAAGAAGTTTGTGATGAAAGAAGTTTGTGACTTCTGATAAGGAAAAGTCGTAGAAAATCGATGAAGAGGACCCCACTGTAGGACTTTTTGCTGTGTCCTGGGTGTGTTTACAAACATACTAGTTCACATACATATCTGTGGTGTCAAGGTAAAAGGGGATAAGTCATAAATTTTGAAAAATGAGTTAATGACACAGTTGGATAAAATAAATGAATTAGTTTTACGGTAAAAAGGAGATAAGTCAATTTAAATTGAGAAAAAGGAGATAAGTCAATTTAAATTCACTTATATGACCACAGATATGACACCCAGACCTGAATCAACAATTTGTAGATCACACAATGGGTTGCTCCGGGCGGGATTCAAAACCGCTACACCTTGTGTGGCAATCAGTTGCCGTGCAGTCCTTGGTCTGATGAGTAGGAAGAAGAAAATATTATAGAAACGATACTAATGGCTTTAATATCTCTGTAAATATAATCAGTGATATTTTCTTACAAAATCATCAAGACATTTCACTACAAATCATAATTGGAGAATGTGTATTGCCCACTGGCCCACCATGTTATGTTTGTCAGCCCAAATAATGAGTTCATATAAATGTTTACAAAATAAATTTGGAAGTTGAATCGGAACGAACGTTGACAGCGTCTTCACAGTGCATTGTGTGCGTTGACTCTCACCTACATAGCATTCTGGAATGTTCTCAGAAAACATTCAAAATGTCTTGGAAATTATTAACGTAAACGAAGCTTCATTCATTTATGAGCGCCTGGTACCTCTACGGCGAGCCACCTTAATCTGTCACTTTAATTTTCAACTTTATCGCCTCTTAATAAAGTATGTTTTTTTACTGATCTGAGTGGATGCTGATGAATGATGATGATGTCAGTATGATATCATCCTTAAGAGATCCTGATTCTCACGCATGGGTAAACTATACAGTTCCTTGCCAAGCCCTTCTTATCAATGGCATGAATCATTTTAATGAATGAGTGTGTATTTGTAACGAGATCGTATTAATTATCTTTGACTTTAAAGGTAAATAAAGGAATGTTTTTTTTCGCATAACTTCCTATTTGTCATCCTCTTTGAAGAACTATTCACAGTGTCATACTTACTGTAGATTCATCTTTTGGTGGAATAATCTTGTTATTTGAGCTCTTTATAATTTTGAACTCAATTTATAAAGTGGAATGTCAAAGTCAAAGAATTTCCACAGAAGTGCTTTTAATATCTTTTCGAATCAAATTCTATCAGTCCAAAATTTTTCATTCTAAAACCAACATTTCTACATTTCACATTAACATTCACAGTTCATGCTTTAAACAGTTTATGGACCACAATGTTTCCTTTCCTACAGCCTTTACTCCCATTTATTTTGTTCAACATAGTCACATTGATGGTGTACACTCATCAATTACTGGACCAATATCAATGGAAGACCTCTCACGTCATAAAATAGCTGAGAAATAAGTTACTCTAGTGTTTATAGGTTTGGAGCCATTTGAGTGTAATTGTGAAGTCACACATAACTGCGAAATTTTAGTTGGAGCCAATGCACTTTAAGGTGTTCTAGAGTTTGGTTCTAGAGGTCTTTTGAAGCTGTTCATGTTAGAGAATATTATTATGTTTCGTGTTTATTTTAATATGCATTTATACTAATTTACTTTTCGCTCTTTTTTCTACGGCATTTTATGGAAAAAGAAGTGAGGTTACTGTACAGGAAAGGGCACGATTCGAAAATGTTTCTTCTTTGTACCGGTTTTAGGAGAATAGTCAATTACGCCAGGCCATGAAAAATTAAAGGAATCCTACAACACGAGAGTATTATAGGATTCCTTCCTATGGCTCGAGGATAAAACTAAAGATGATTGGGATATTTAGTATTCTGCCATCGCGAACCTCTTACAAGTATATTGTCCAAAACAATCCCTTCATCTCTGCGGTGTTATCAAGGTCATAACTCTTCAATAACCGACAGCCCGTAGTTTTCACTATGGTGACAACCTCCACTGACCCACAATTGGGTCAAACCGATCTCCGCCCAAGGGCCACCCACGATGTGACCCCTAAACTTGCTTCAGCTGATGGAAAAGCGAAAAAAGCCTCCTGCGTGTGGCATGTTAATGTCCACTGTTCGGTTCTCGGCTGTTGCTTTTTGCTGGTGCAAATTAATCTGGTTTCCATTAAATTGATTTCTCGCTGCTTTTGATGTGGGAAGGAAATTGTTGTGTAGTTTAATGTTTTTTTTTCATGGTGTGAATAATTAAATCTAGATTGTGGCGATGGACTCAATTTACTATCTATGATGTAGTTAAAATGAAGAATGACTACAAGTTTACGACCTGTTATGGAAAGGCCATATTGCGATGGATATAGTTATACTATAGGTAAGCTTGCTCCTTAAAACAGATGTTAAGCAAACCTATACTGCCTTCTTCTTTTTCTTTCCATCTTTTGACGAAATCGGAAATCTACCTGAACAAAGTCACTCGAAAACACTAGTCTTATTAGGCTATGTCCAATACCCCACCTGTGTTTTAATCCCACCCAATGACCCAAAATCTGTCACCATTAAAGGTGAATGACCTGATGTGCACTTCATGGAGAAATTTCAAGCCATCGTCGAGGTCATTGACACTGGACCAAATAAATCCACATTTTTGTGCGAAACAGTAATATTATCGATTGAATCATGACTGTAAAGGTCACCGGTTCGACTCCGTGGTAGGTCGTCTTAGATTTTATGATGGTTGTAAAACTAGTAGGACAACATGAAAGTAAAAGTTATTTAGTCGTTTAATTACTGAAAGCAACTTTAGCGTTGTTATTCTAATGATAATAAATAAAGCATGGCGGACAAGTATATTATACTGGATTCTGGTTCAAATATGGATTATTTTTGTTAGGTAGGCACTTATGAGAAAAAATACATTAGTATTTTTACTTTTAGCGATAAATTATATTTAACATATCTATGTATCATTTCAGAACAAGTAAATTTTTGTTTAACTAATTGGAGAAATATGTTTTTTTTTTTTCAGGACCTCTGAACGCTTTCCCTATGATCATTAAGGTTAACCTATATCAATCTATACGATTCTTTTTACTCCCGGTTACAAATGGATAGGTATTTTAAATAATCTGCAAATTACATACTATGTGAAAAGTAAATCATAACACATTTTCAACAAACAAACTATAAAACAGAACAAAACAAAGATACATATTTCCTTATAGAAACGAAATGTAGCGAAACAGTACTTTTCCTGCATTTTATGTCAAAGGAAAGTTAGTGGTTTCAAGTTATAACTGAGCAACACACCATAGAAACACCATTGTTAGCGAGTTTCCCTAAGACTGCGACATTGTATGGCAGGCGTGTGCGCAACTAAATCATAATATTGTGACAGACATTGAGGAAAAAGTTTTGAAGTTCGAAAGTCGTCTTCGTAAGACAAAGGTCAATTTGTTTGTGTTGTCTATCTTGCTAGAATGGATAGGAGGAAAGAATGCACAGATTAAATATTGTGATTTATTTATAAAGTAACGTAACGATACTTAGTCTTTTTCATTTTCGATGTATTCGAGCCGGCTAATAATTAGTACCCTTAGTATGAGTTTACTTTACGTTGAACGAAAACGTGCTCTCGTTGCAATTATTTTAAACGTAAAGCAAACTTATTCTAAGGGTATTATTGGTTTATTATGATTCTCATGTAATAAAAAATGAGCTTATTGCCAATCAAAATTACCTGAGTAAATTAATAGACTTACAAATTAATTTTCCTTTAAAGTTTTAAATTTCAATAACTATAGCCTCAGATAAAATTTTGTTTTATTTTTCATGTATCACTCATGAACAAAATTACTAAGCTATGCTTAAATTTTTAACATTAAAAAGTCATTTTCTTTACAGAAATTATGAACGTAATATAGTAAATTGGTTGTTGACACCTAATTTAATAAAATGGAAATTAAACCTTATAAGTGTCAAATTATAATAATTAAAAGTTCAGAATATAAGGTAGCAGTTCACATTATAGGTAGTATCGGCCATTGAAATTATTAAGTTGACATTTCAACACGTAATTAAGTTAGTAAACTTAATTAATTTTAAAGAATCGTAAGGAAGTAGCGAGTGCTACTGCACTCGTTAACTTTTATTGATATTATTTTACTTACAGTTGTCTTCATAATTGCTTTTTTATTAATCAGCTATTTTTCTTTTCAGGTAAGTGTTTAAATATTTCCAAGATAACATCGTCATTGGTTCAACATTGTAAGTAGGGGAAGTCAGCTCAAAGCGACCATAGGAGGCAAAGCGGCCACTCTTAATTTTTCGGTTATTTGATAAGATAGCGCAACGATGCCTTTCTGTACGTATAACCAAACCTCTCGCCCCGCGCCAGTCAATCATTTAAAGCGATGAGAACAAACGCATGGTTCTAGTAACGACAAATATATTTTTGTGCGTTTTGTTAAAATAATACGAGGTAAGTTCAACCTGTTTTGGTCAAAACTATTTATATTAAAATGCTTTTATTGCACGTTTAACGTTACTTATCTATTTTGCCTTATTTGTGTGGTATTTGCTTCGAAATATAGTAAATAATGTGAGTGAAAATATTTTTTTTAATAAAATGGTTGAAAAAGGCAAAGCGGCTCGGGCAAAGCGGTCAACTGACCGCTTTACCCTTACTTTCATATTATCGCTGCATAGATATAATTCTTATTTATTTTGTTTACACCACATCAGGAAGAAGGCGTCTTAGAGTACTTGTTTTATATGGACAACCTCTTTTTTGGCCTCACAAAGGAAGATTTTTTGCAGCTTGTGTTTCAATATGCTGAATCAAACCATATTCCACATCCTTTTAAAAATGAAACGGCTGGACACGATTTTTATAAAGGCTTCATCATGCGTCATCCTAATTTGACCTTGCGACACCCAGAACCCACATCCATAGCCAGAGCTCGAGGCTTCAACAAATCCCAAGAATATCGATTTTTATAAATTACTTTTATGACTGACTGTGATTAAAATAGGTAAAATATTGTTGATTTTTTTTTATGTGAATTATATGTGTTGATTTTTGATTTTGCATTTTTATTTTGTCAATAACGGTATTTACCAACAAAAAACAATTTATTGCTTGAAAACTTTTGGGGTGGCCACGTTGCCCTTACCCCCGTGGCCGCTTTGGGCGACCACTCGGGCAAAGCGGTTTTATGACAAGTTTTCGTAAACTGCAAATCATATGATTATTATTCAACTTACGCAAATTTCAATTGGCCATTACAAAAATTCGATAAATTCTCGACTAGCTAGTATAAAATTATCTTTAAAAATCTTTCGTTTAATGGCTTTTTTTAAACTCAAAGTTAAGGTGGCCGCTTTGAGCTGACTTCCCTACTACTTTTATTTTGTTCATTTCGCGTAAATATGTGGATAGTGAAAGTTAAGCTAAATAAGTTATCTAGATCTAGTTCAGTCTAGACTAGATTAATTAATAAAATTTAAGTGTCTGTTTGTAATATTGAAATAACTACTTTTTACTACTTGTATATGAATATACACCAAAATAATATTTTTTTTTCACTTTTGTTTCGACTAAACTTTAAAATGGCTGGACTGATTTAGATAGGGCTTTTATTGGGCAGGTAGCTAATGTACTAACGAGTAACTGAGGCTACTATGATTTAAGAGAATTGGAAGAAAAAAAGGTTAGTTTATAAAACAAATATTCAAAAAATCCATTATTTTGTTTTGGAATTATTTTTTTATAACAAAATCCGTAATCCACACCTCACATTCATACATACATTTTGATATATTTTTTAACATCATTCCTTCTCTATATGAGAAGAGGCTTTAATTCAGCAATGGGACAGTTTATAATAGCAGTAGTAGAAGTTAATTAACAGATTTAATTAAATTCCTTAAATAATGTCAACCTCTAATGGCAATTTCGGTCAAAATATATTGAGCATAAACAAAATATATGAAATTGGAACTCTTAATCAGCGTATCGTGGCCACAGTTTAATTAGTAGGCCATATAATTAAAAGCTCGCATCTATAATTAACAATTATCATAAAATTATAATAGTACTTTACTGTCCTACAATAAAATTAACCCAGTTTGGTGTTTGATGCAACTTAGTCTATGACAAAAATATATGTCAAATATTTTTATATTTCCCTAAAATTATGTTTATGCTCTCATTAACTGGCTGGTTTTTGTGATCGCTGGACGCATTTGGATGCACAGTTAGTGCTATGGTAGGTAACGGTTAGTGGGTTTGATTCCCGCACAGACCAAATCTTTGTGTGATCCACAAATTGTTGTTTCGGGTCTGGGTGTCATGTGTATGTTTGTAAACGCACCCACGTCACCTATGACAATGTTTTAGTTAGTCAATTCCCATAATTTTCCCGCTGCATCTGACACCTGCACGTACAGAAGTCACCATGCAACTTAGTGACAAATGCAATCTTCGTTTCAATATTAACACAAACAGTAAAACATGATTTCAATTTTCCGAAACGTCTACCGCACCTTGAAATGTCGATTTAATACTAATATAATACTTGTGATCATATTAAACCTTAAACAAATAATAAGACACTAAAGATTGCACACGATTCAATAACGTATAAACACTTTCCTTTCCTATACATGATAATAATAACGTTTGAAAGTTATCGACCGTTTGTACCAACTGCGTGTTTTGTCCTCAGTCGACTTGTATCATACTCGTAATGCGTTTATTTGATGATTGTATAAAGGTAGTAGTCGGCTTTCAGTACTTGTATGGTGACTTCGTTTTGTTAATGTTTCCTCTGTTAGGCATTATTATGTTTTATTTAAAATACTTTTACAATGAAACTTGAATCGTATATTTCTGACAGTCAACTATTTTTACCTAGTTATTTGATATAGATCGACATGACCTTTATAATTAGGTATCAACAATTTATGATTACATAAACCAATTCCAATCTACAATTTTTATTTTTTTCATAATCATCCAATGACTTTTCCTGCATTGGGTGAGGCAAGAGGTATAAGATTCTTACTAACTAAAAACCATTGCGTTCCTAGTCCTTCTTTTCGAGCCGGAGCCCCAGTAAACCTGCTAGGCAGTCCGCAGCTCCGGATCCTAAGCTAACCTTAACCAACCAAATTGGATCAAAAAATTATCACTATAAAATAACTATTTATCACTTCAACGGTTGACCTTACTGGTTACCTTATCTCAGACAATCAGCTCATAAATATTTCTACTAGGTATTGAAAGTGGAAGGTCCAGCAAGAATAATGGCTAATTGCTATACGCATAGGCCTCGGACTTAATGAAGATCCACCTGACCTTATGATCACTTTCTAAGTTAAACTTAAGTTAGGTTTATGTTATTGAAGTTAGATTTTTTAAGAAGGCAGGTAAGTATTATTATTTATTTTCTATTTAACCAATTTCAAAAAAGAGATTCTCAGTTTGACGTCTACGTAACTATGTATGTATGTTTGTGCGCGATTATCTCGCGTTTAGCTAAACCGACTTTGTTGCGGTTTTCAGAATAATATTTTTCAGACTTGGAAAGAGTTTTAAGGTATATTAACCGAATTAAAAATGGAGTATCGCACGTTACCAAGTGGAGGCGGTACCCTTTTTTAAAAAAAAGTTTTATTTAAATACATCGTTTGATATAAAAACCTTTTGTTATCAAACGATAACATTTATGGACTTTCATTGTTATGTCCATAAAAATAATAAAACACGACTGGTCCACTAAAACATTTTACTACTCGTACCTATTCAATGAAGTAGCATTTCGTAATACTAAGGAAGTCTAATAAAATTGATTATCATAGGAATCGTGCATTTTGATCGTAATATTTGTAATCTTTTGAGAGACGCGGCCGCTCGTAAACGACGTATTCGAATTAAAAGCTGCCTACCATTCTACGTGTTACTTTGTTAGGGTTACGCATGGCAGTAAGGAGAACCTTAATCTCATGTCAAAAACATAGTGTCATTGCCTTTTATCCTCGAAAAATATATTGTAGTTCTCATTTTATGCTATGATTCAGCTGTATTCCAAAGTTAACCTAATTTATTTTAGATATATATTATGACCCGGACTGTAGAAGGAGTAGGAACAGGGTGGTTTTAGTCAGTGAGAACCTGACACTCTCTCGCCTCAGTCTAGCAGGAAAATGTTACAATTATTATGCCTCAAACTTTTTTAAATAATAAAATCATTGTAGATAAGTTGATACTAATATTACAGATTTAACTTTTTACATTGAGTATATCCAATACACAATAAGATAAGTTTGGGATGCAAATAAAAAAATATAAGATCTAATCTAAACTTCAATACTTTTCAAATTATAAAACAAAATACGGAACCTTCGACATGTAACCCAGTAACCAACCCAGCAGGTTTACATTATAATTCAATAAAACAGTTTCATTGTAATAAATAGTTTTATTATAATAGATCAGTTACTTCAGTCGTAAATAAATTGATAAACAATGAATGTTATGTATTTTACGGAATTTTTATATTTCAACCATAAAACTTTGATGCAGTTTGTTTTATCATTTTTTATGTTATTCTGATAGTAAATCGTTGTTGTTTCTTGCATTTTATGTCTTTGTTTTAATTTGCATATAGAATGCAGTGTGGGAAAGCTGAAAAGAATTCATAATAATAAAATAGTTGAACTATTAACTATGTTCATGTTTTTACAGCTTTCAATCATTTCTATTCACTAATTTTCCTTTTGAGAGTTTGTTTGTACTTGCTAAAGTAAACTTTTAACTATTGTAAAGGTCTATTTTAAAACGTTCGTATCATCATCATATTCATAATTATAAGACATTCACTGCTGAACATAGACATATTGGGGGAGCTCAATGACTAGTTCATATAAGATCCTATTAATAATTTATGACTATGTTTTCCTACGAAATATGTCAAATTAATTTTGATACATTTATAATATTTCTAATAATACCATATTTCGAACAGCTCTGAAAAAGGACCTTCTCCTTGTAAATAAAAATGAATTTTTGTTCGTTAGTCGCGCCATAAACTCGAAAACGGTTGGACCCATTTGGAAATTTTAGCTTAATTATTTGTGAGAAGAAAAGGAAAGGTTTATTGGGACGGTTTTAATGTTATTGAGATCAGCTAGTAATTTATATTTATTATTAATAAGACTGAATTTGCGCCAATATAACCTACATTTAATATAATACGCTATGACCCTATGAAACATAAAAAGGAAAGTAAAGAATCAGATACCTATATTAAAAGTCGATTAAAAATATCTACGAAATACCTGATACCTATTTATAGGCACATTCGTTAGATCAATCCACCTCAATAAACACAAAACTATTTACAACTAAATAAATACCGTTGAAACGTAAATAAAAATGTAGTGATAACATCATTAGTAGATATTTGAAACCCGATACCAGTGTATCGGGGTTCGATTTTATTGCACTAGTGATGTGACAATACTGACTGACATTTTATGACGCGGTCATTAAATGTCAGCAAATTGGACATTCTTTTTTAATTTAGTATTGCCATATAAAAATAGTGGAACTATTTCAAAACTGTAACGTCTTATTTTAGTGTTTATCTTTTTAAAGATCTAGTATGATGTCGATTGAGAATAGTAACCTAGAGTACATGTGATTTCACATCAAGCTATGCAAAACCAGTGTAAACTGACCTTTGAATGTGTGAAAAGATCATACAAAGCGAGATCATGATAAACTGGTTTGTTTAGCTCCTAGTCGTGTAAACATTTTTATTAAGACTTGATTGGGCTTAAAAAATAATGTGTAAGTAGTAAAGATTTTGAGATAAATATCCAACTGCCTACTTCAGCTTTTATTTAAGTGTAAAGTTACAATACAGTCAATAGGTGGAGGTTTTAATATATTTTTAATTATGGTTCTAAGTTTTAAAAATGTTCTTGAATGTCTTTTGGTGAGATATTAAAAATGGTATAAAGTTGTTATAGGGAATTGTGAATGACCAGCTTTATATGTTTACGGAGGGTTTTAGGGCTTAAAGGGCAAACTTATTTGTGAACACCTAGGTCTTGGTTCATTGTTGCTAGTTATTTCATTGTATACTTATATTTTATCAAACTATTAGTACATTTTTATGTTGTAAGCCGGTAAACGAGCAGATGGATCACCTAATGGTATGCAATCGCCGCCGCCCATGGGCATCCGTAACCCCAGAGGCGTTACAAGTGCGTTGCGGCCTTTTGAGAGTAAGGAATTTAAGGGTAATTAGGCCTTTAGTAACAAAACTTACACAACGCAAGCGTTGTTTCATGTCGGTTTTCTGCGATCCCATGGTATCACTCCGGTCGAGCCAACACAATCGTGCTTATTTTCACACTTTAAAAAAATATTCTATAAATCAAAACAAGAACTATTTCGTAGCCTATCTATTTACTACCTAATTTCAAACCCAATAAATCATACACCACACAGGGTGTACTTAACATAAATTAATTAATCCTCTTAGAAAAATCTACAACAAAACATCAAGAATTGTACCAATCAAAACATATTTAGTATGGAAATTACAAACTAATACATATTTACGATCCTGCCGTCATAAAGGGCCCAGCATTCCTTTTTGTAACAGAAAACTTAAGCTAATTTTCATACTGACATACGTTTCATAAAAAGCCAAGTCATAAATAGATATAAAATTAACATGGAATTACAATTTGTAAGTGAGCGCGCGACTAACGAACGATCGCAGTCGTCTGCGACAAAAATGTCGAGAATGTGTGCTATGCTCCTCATTTAGTTCAGTGAAATAATGTAATGTTCTCTTCTTGAATAGAAATCGTTGGTTTATGTTGTACCGTTTATCTTTTAATTAGTTTACTTGCTTACGATAAGTTCGGCTGTTATGTATGGTTTTACGCATTGGATATATTTGAGAAACACCAAGAAATATATGGTGTACAATTATTCGAAGGTATTTAAAATAAACCTAGGTTTGGTTGGTTTTTAAAGACGTTTAAATTGTATAGTAAGTTGAAATAACTTCCTAATCCGGAGCCGTGGACTACCTAGCGGGAAACGGGGTGTTTTTTAGTCAGTAAGAGTCTGACACTCGCTCTCGCCTTGCCCTGGCGAGAGAAGTCATTGGATGATGTTCCCCCTGAAAAAAAGTAAAAAAAAAGTTAAGTAAAAACAAAAATAATAACACACAACACAAAATTATTCTAAATTGACATAAGTTTCACAACACATTATCGATTTTACGACAACCCGCGATTCCGTCGATTGCAAACGCACGGCTTACTCACCATCACAGAAGAGTATTCTATTATTCAAATTCAAATTTTCATTCCGATACTATAATCGGATTTGTAAAAGTCGTGACAGTTTAAATCCAATCTTAGTTCCTTTGCTATACAATTTTAAACCTTATTCCTTAAGTACTAAAGTTTGTTAATTAATGTTGTGGTTAGTGATTTAGTTACGTCCAATAATCACGTTTTAAGGCTATTTAGCGTTCATTATCGTGTCGTGTTGTTTGAATCATGTTGGGAGGACTTATTTGGTGCAGGTTCGATTCGGTTGTCGGGTTAATCTGATGAACTATAATAATGTTGAAATGAGTATTAATTTGCTATTCATTATGGGTCATGATGTTATAGGTTGAACTATTGTAATTTGGTAAAATTGATTTTGTTTGATTTATGATGCGTTGTTGAACTTTTGTCTAGAGCACTTTCTTGGCCGATTGGTCGTAAGTGCATCTGTTTATTAGGAGGTTTCAAGTTCGATTCTTGGATCGGGCTAACTAAAATGGCGACTTTTCAGTAACTGGGAAAAAAAGTCCTCTCAAAATGGAAAAATTCTCAGTGACAGCACGGAGATTATAATTGTACTCAGTGAAAAGTGGACTAATTGTATCAGTGGTTTGGTACAGTACCAGTGGACCAAGATGAATTGTATTCTACGTCCGTCTTCAGATACCAAAAGCTTAGTCGTTATATTAAAGAGTGATGCTAAAACAATTCTAATAAGCAAAATGACACCAAACAAAATAACACTCATTCACTATTCCAAACTGTTCAATGAATAAACACACCAATACACAGTGAGGTCATTACCTCTGTATTATCATAATTAAACATAAAAATCTTAAAAGATCACAAGAAATTGATATCCATACAAAATACTACTTTAAATTCATATGAAAACAACACATTTTACTTTAAATGTGACAGAAAATTAAGTATAACGGCTAAATATTAATTAGAACATTTCATTTTGAGCACTTCACTTGATTTTTATCTAAATTTATTGTTAAAATGATGCTGATATTATGTTTTGTTATTTAATAATCTTGTTCGTCTGGTTGTGATATTTTGAATAGTTAAGCATAGTTCAACAATTTTAGTAGTTTGGTAGAAGATAGTAATGGTAGGGTCATTTCCAGAATTTAATCAAGACTAATTCCACACTTTACTAAAGGAAT
The DNA here is from genome assembly GCF_023101765.2 of Spodoptera frugiperda. Lineage (NCBI taxonomy): Eukaryota > Metazoa > Arthropoda > Insecta > Lepidoptera > Noctuidae > Spodoptera > Spodoptera frugiperda. Next base: position 11,734,195 of record NC_064215.1, on the reverse strand, counting down.
ATTCGCGTTTACTCTAAATTAGTATTGCCCATGTCAAGACACGTATTATAATCACCACAAACCTAATAATATTTTACTAATTTCAATAATATTCGCATTATCAACCGCTTCCGATAAAAATACCAGACATGGTACCAAACTCATATTAGCTTAGACACCTAATCATCCCACTTAAATCATTAATTAAATAGTAATTTAAAATCCTCAATAGTGCACATAATATGTAAATTTTAATAATTAGCTAATGATAGAATTTGAAATGTCAATTGATCTAGTTATAAAGAGGAATTTCTATATTCGGTTGTTGAGTCAGTAGCCATTAAGATATTGGGTTACTCACCTACGTAGCATACGGTGTTTAATTTGGACATTAATGTGATCGGGCTCTTATGATACCGTACACTTTGGAGATTTTAATTTCCTAACTGATTTGGGAACTTTGATAAGTATTAAGTAGTTATTGGGAACGAATTAGTTAGTTGTTATTAGGTATATTTTGTTTAGGAAATCTATATCAGAACACTAATTATCACGTCATTTTTAACTTGAAAGGATGTTTTTGAACGGGAGTTTTTCTATTATCATACACCCAATTAACTAATGACATTATAACGAGCAACGTCTAATAAGCTTAATACGGCGATTGAACTGACCGCTATTTTTTCGAAAATCATCCAATCACTTCTTTCATCTTGGTTGAGGCAAGAGAGAGAATCGTGTAACTCTCCTCCACACCCGGATCATTATCATCTCTCACTCAAACTCTTACTGAAGTCATTAAGAAGACTCTTATTGATTAAAAACCTTGTTCTTATAACTGATTTTTGAGCCGGATCCGCTAGGTACTCCGCAGCTCCGGGTGACTGAACTGACCTAGGTTTTATCTCAAAGATTCTCAATCTTAATTTTATACTTTAAATTTTAATTCCATGGTTGCATCTGATTACAAAATCAACAAGATAATCGTATCAGCATTAATACTTTAAACCACTTCACAAACAACCCTTCATGTAAGTCACTTTTAATACAGTCATCACCCTACATTATTTCCATACATTTTGATCTACATTCATACAATTATCCCTACTTACTGAACAATACACAAACCCATGCGACACTTAACCGGTTTCACAAAAAGAAGGGTTAAGTACTTTTTTTTCAAAGAATTAAGTCCATTATTATAATATTACGCCACTTATACAACAATGAAGTACATACCAGAAGTCAATATCATAAAACTGGTTTAAAAATGTCATAAATTATGCTTGAGACAATAGTCATGATTTATGACAGATTTTTTAAGATATGGGAAATCATTTTTTTATCTTGTTTTGGTTTGCATTGTATTAAAAAGTCGTTTCAATAAACATAGGGTATGGCCTCCATGTTCGTGGATCGTGAACTAGTTTTAATAAAAGCATCTACTTAATATTCATCAACTTTATATATAGCTGCCTAACACGCAAATTATTGTCAAAGGTTATGCTGAAATATGGCTGCCAACATCGATATATTTCAACTAATAATCTTGATAATTCCTGTCGAAATATTTCGCACGAAGATTAAAAACATTTGTCTTTAATTAACACAGATTTTTACACATCAAGCTTAAACGATATCATCGACATTATAAATCTATGAATAATATTTATATAAAATATAATTTATACAAAAAATACAATGTATCTATCACTATATTATGCGTTTGTAACTAATTAAAATACTTAAAATAGTGGTAAAGTGGCAATTTGCATTCTTATAAATGTTTGAAACTCCCAGATTTTGGCGTTCGATCGTATGGCGCAGACAATGACACGAAATCATCGAAATAATTTCGTATATTATGTATGTATGGATCGATATCGAAACGCGATTAGCTGAAGTAACAATTAAAAAACCAATATTTCGTCTATCCCGCTTACGAATATCGGGCAGTATCAAATTTCGTTTCGAACGATTAATCGATTTATCGATGTTGGTGCCGCAACTTTTTAAAGCTAAATGTGTCTGATTAGTTTTTTGCTTTCAAATTGTCGTGATTATTTAAAATAACACGAAAATTTTATTTTGTTCAGTTGTTTGACACCGTCAGTTTACCTTATATACGTATTTTAGTGTTTTAACGATCCAACAACGCTCTATATGTTTTAAAGATGTACCGTACCGATTATGATGGTTTGGTTTCAATCACTTATAAATTCAATGTCTTTGTTATTTTTGTATCACAAATTCGTAACGGATGACATACTCGATAGCTTCCCTTTCAAGGAAAAAGCGACGCGCTTTCATATTATTTGACATCTCCCACTTTACCTCTCTGTTCTCGAAAGTACTTCGAATCAATAAAACGATGTTAAGTTCCATCATGACTGCAAAACGTACACTCGCGATGACAAACAAAACTTTTTAACCGAATGACATTTTGTTAAAATCACAAAGAGTCGTTTGAAAAATCAAAAGTGCGTGTCTGAATGTAAGTGATCCTTGACATGTTGTGACTTGGCTTTTGTTGGTATTTTTCATCCAATCTGTTGTTATATTTTGTAAGTTTTGATCGCCGTGTGACGGCCATTTGTAACGGTTTGTTTATGTGATTGGGTTAGGTTTGACGGGCAGTCAGTATTATCTGCTTTTGTAGGCATCAACTTTTTTGCTATTACGCCATGCTATTTAGTATGTGTCAATAATATTAGGTTTTGTAACATTTTTTTTTGTCTAGCTATATGTTTCATAGTAACTTTTGCGGGTTTCGCTTTGGTGCCAGATTAAAAAGCAGCTTATTTAGCGTTTACCGGGGCTCCAGCTTGAAGGACAGGAGCAGCAACGGGGTGGTTTTTAGTCGGTAAGAGTCTGTCACTCGCCTTATTCAAGGCAAGAGAAGTCTTTGGAAGATTTTCCTCCCTTAAAAAAACCTATGTGCTACTGCAGACTATAACGAATCTGTAGGTACGCCAAAATTTATTTGGATCTATATAACATGTATAAATTGATGTTATACATCCCAATAATCTTTAGTATTTAATCTATGTGTGCGATTGAATTAAAATTGTAATTTCAAACCAATTTGAATTTAATATCAAACTCCATAAGTGCTATTTCCTTATCGCACATATTATCTATCTATATTGTTTTGTTTACATCAATAAATAAACTTTCTCTAATCTACCTTCTTTGAAACTTAATACGGTTAAATTCAAATTATTTTTTATAGTTCCAAATGAATATTCATGTTGAATAATTAGTTATTTTTATTAATAAAAATGTATTATGTAAATTATGCTAAGTTATTCCTTTTAATCAATACAAATATTTAAAACATTCTTTTGTTTTATTTTATATTTGGTAATGAAAGAGAATAAACATTTTATGATAATAGATAACGATAAAAGAAGTAACAGTACCGTACGTATTATTTTTTAAACCAACTTAATTACTATATTAATAACTAACAAGGTATAGGTAAAATATTTAACTAAACATTTTATTTTTGGGAAAAATCATTCAATGTGTTCTCTCGCCTTGGGCGAGACGAAAAGGAGTGTCAGACTCTTACTGACTAAAAACCAACCCGTTATTACTCCTGCTCTTCGATCTGGAGCCCCGGTAACCCGCTAAGTAGTCCGCACGATACAACAACATTGACTTGGGTGATATAATATTTATATAAAGCGAACAAAGCCACTAGTAAAATCTAGTAATAAATACATTGCATTACTAAATGCATTCCTACCTTTCTCTAATCCCAAATCACAATCATACAAATGTATGATTGTGATTTGTAATGTATAAATGTATGATATAACCCAACCAAAAAAAAAAAACAATCGACACTAAAAAAAAATCAAAACTGCATTTACGAAAAACGTGTTCAGATCAAGTAAATTCAAGCACGTATTTCAAAAATTTCGTTCCGTTGACTTATAAGTGAAATCTTGACCCGTTCAGGTAATGACATTATAATAGAGCAGCGTGATGATGATCTCTAATGAGGTGCTCAGTTCCCAACCGATTGCCGTAATGATATGCTTTAGGCGTTACAACTCGTATTGGTCAGTTTTATTATAGTTCTTTTTTTATGAGAATTACGTTTCGGACGGATAGATATGGCGGTTCGGTTTTGATAGAAATCGTGTTTATGTGGTATGATTGAGTAACTGCAAGAACTGCTAGAGTTTTGGGTTCGATTCCACTTTGTGTCATAGGTAACCAGATATCATGAGACTAAAATTAATGTTAAAAAAATATCGTCACGCCTTTTACTCCTCGAAGGGCTTCTCCTTTGAGGTGCACCTCTCTCTACACAGAGGTCCATAATATGGCACATAATGCCACTGTAGAATGTACAGCTTTTTACCATACACTGGGCACAATTCCAGACTCCGTGCTACTAAAAAAACTTTGAAAAATCGAAAAAAGCCCAGCAATACTTTGCCCGACCCGGGAATCGAGCCCCATATTATAATTATATTTCTTTTAATATTTCTTAGTTTTGATATTCAAGAAATAATTAGAATAGCTGTTTCCTAGATGAAAAACTGACAAATATTCATACTATTCCCCCTAATGTTTTCCAAAATTACGACACACCACAAAATAATACAAATTCATAACATCAAACAAAACACCCCAACCACATGCTCCAGTATCGCTCCAATCTCGATGGCGATAAAAAAGATGTACCCATCAATCCTTTGGCCGAATTTATTTGAGAAACCCAACATAATAGGGTCGGGTGTTCGTAACAATTTATTATTTTGCCCAACAATAGTATCACAATGGCATTGTTAGAAGTTTACCAACATGTCGCGTGATTAATACCAGTGGTATGGGTAAGTGCTCCCTTTTTAAATCTTGATCATGAATACGGTTCAGCGATTATTCGTTTTGTTGATAACTGAAGTGCTTAAACTGTTTTGGGCTTGGATTCTTTCGAAAATGTAAACAATAGTAATGGTTGAGGTAATTAAGTTATATTTTAGTGCAATGAAATTAGCGATTTCTTCTTATTTTATAATTCTCTCTTTTAGTAGCTTCGTCGAGTAAGTGAATTTATAAAGAAATTCGTTTGAGCCCTGTATGTCCTAAATCGTCTCGCAGTAAGTACCAGCAATTATAAAACAATTTGCAAAAACTTCCCGTAAACTCATCATCAACAAGCATCGTTACCGTTAAAAATAAACCGAGATAAATAAAAATCGGATTCATATATCAGACCATAGCAAAGCAATTTAAACAAACCAAGAACCGAATTGAGTCATTAGCTGCTTAGCCTACGACCGGCACAATAACAGACAGACATAGATCCACACGCACATACATTTCACCGTCCATTGCAACATATTAACCGTTTTTTAACTCCACTTACTCCACAAAGAAATAATCATAAATAAACATTACCAACGGTACACTTTAGATTGAGTTATACTTCATTGTACCTATTGAATCGATCGTGACTGATTCAAATCTGATACAATTCATTGATTTTATAAAGAGAGTCGACGAAGAAGATGTGATTAATGCTACTTCGTTCAATATGGAAGGTACGTTCAATTCTAATGAAATAGTTTTTGTAATCGACTTCTTGAATTAGTTTGCTTTGATTGATTTTATGTCAAAGAGCGTTAAGGAAACTAATGGCTAGCGAGTGTTGGAGGCTTTAAATCTATTAAGGATAATTGATATAATTGAGTGTTTAGTGCTAATGGTAGATAATTGAAAATTATGGCTAGTCACACGTCTCCTTATGGATACTAAATTGTCATATTTGTTGTTTATGCTGATGTTATTCACCCCAAATCCAAGACATTTTAGTCAAACTCTCATAAAACGATTAAACCCCAAGTTGGCTTAAGCCCCCGTCAAAAATCTGCATCATTAGTCACTCAAAGAATTTAAACGTCAATTGAACAAAAACAGACGAAGTAAACAAATTGAATATTCCCACATACGAAGGTGAAAATCCAAGGGCAAATACGGGATCGAAAATTGTAATAAATGATCTTGTTACAGTTCAAGGTGATTTAAACCATAAAGTGAAGATTACAGAAGCTAAAATGGAACGTAATGATGAAACTATCGTTAAGGAAGACGGCGTTAAAGTTCACAATCAGAACAAAATGTTGTGTGATGCAGTAAAAAGGCTAAATCCACATGTGTTCTCAATGATTAATGATGTAACTACTGAACTATTATCACCAGTAGAGGAAGCGGGACAATTGTCAATGTAAGATCACGACAAAAAGATGGCCAAATTGTTAATACATCTATGGTTACATCCTTAAATAGAATGCTACTTTAAAGGAGGGTAATAAGATACAGTTTGCAGTAACAACAATGTAATGCAGAGCAGCTTTCGTTAAGAATCGGGTTCTAATAAAAAAGTTGACTAATGATTCTGGTTTGGGATCAAATATTCATGCATTTTTTTCAGCGATCTGACTTGTTTTGTTCCACTTAACGCTTTTTATAGGAGCATCTGTTGATGACATTATTTTTTTATTATGTTTGTTTGTGTTTACCGTTCATGTCTATTGTGTCTTTAGAAAATTGTAAGGAGCATTGTCGTTTGCAATAAACGTTGCCTCAAATACTTAGATGTCGTCAAAAGTGTGATAATGTTTGGAAGTACTTTTACAAAGCAGCTTTATTAGAATGTTGGTTAAGAATTTAATAATCGCATCTCAATTTGGAAGTCTGAAGTAGTCATTATAGCAGACACAGGTTGACCTTAAACAGTCCTTCCCACATCTATAACTTAACAACTAACTCCTCAAATAAGCAGTTCTAGCTACCAGGGTATCACTATGTATTAGGAGCCCAGTTACCACGATCCTCGATTTAGTACTACCAGTTATAGCTACAATTTGTGCGATATTTATGGGTGCACTTTTGCACCTACGGGTGCACTAACGAACCAGTTGATATCTTACGTAAATAACACTAGTTTGTATGTCTTTTCTTGTAATCAGATGGGATGGATGGAGCTCGCTCGCCTTGATAACTTATGTGCCAAGCAAAGGTCTGTGAAGATGTTCGGTTAGGTCATTTAGTTGTGAATTCGATTTGTTGCGTGTTTTGATTTGATTTGGAGCTGTTTTTCATTGGGGTATTTATAGATTGAAAGAAGAAGTGAATACTACAAAAATATTTGGTAGATAGTATAAAGTCAATTAAATAATTTATAATTTTGATATAGTAGAAAAGTAAGACTTGAAAATCAGAAACCATTGCAATAATAGAAGCGATATGCGTATAAGAGCAGGTTGCTCTTGAAAAATAATTTCTAATTTATGCCAAGTGGACACAAAGTTGGATTTAAAAATAAACATGAACATCATCAGTAACAGACATTCTCATAGATATATAAAAGCCTCTATGATTATTACACGAATAAATATTAAACTAACAACCAGTTATGACGATACCAATACAAATAAAGGAGATCTTAACACATTACAGTTTACCTCATAACATCAGCAAGATAACAAATCAAGTAACGTTATTAGTTTCTCACAGTATTTTGACAAAAAGTACTAGGCGCCCATAACCATCAAAGAGTTGCAAGCGAAAGTGTGAATAAGTTAGCTTATTAAGCATTATGATATTATTCAATCGTGCTCCGAATTCGAATTAGGAATTTTATGACGATTTCCACACGCTATGCGATGTGATGCTTACGAATCTAATCTGACTTCCCACACTTACGTCAGTTGAAAGGGATTACGAATATTTATTGAGAAAGGCAATTTAAAATATGCTCCAAGAAAATTGATTTTAATTTAGGAGAGGCTATATCTTCGGTAAAAAGATAAGCATTGCTATTCAACTTGGCAATGCGTCCAGTCTTCTGGGAACATTCCCAAGTGACATCGATGGGGACGAGTACTTCGACGCCTAAAGAAGATAATTTTTATTTTTTTCTTTATTTTAGTTTTCAGTTAGTTTTTTTTCCTTTTTAGGTATTTTTAAGTTGTAAATAATGTGTAATCATAATAGGAGAGTTACTTTACGTACTCGTGTGTGATTATGATATTGACTCTCACGGGACATTATAATCTGTTCGATACTTTATTAGCAGATAATGAAATGGTTTTGAATAATAGGTAACTATGATCTAAGGAATAATTACGTGATCTACTTACACGGTCTTGGGATAATTTGGCTAAGTATTGCATTAAAGTAAGTAGTACCTTGTAGTAAGTATTTCATAGTGATATTTCACGACGAAGTAGTTTAGTTCATCATTAAGAGGCGAAGTGAAAAACAAAAACAAACTTATATAATATTAACCTACTTCAAGGATTTTTCCCGGAGATTGATTGGGCTGTGTAATAAGGAAAGGGATGGTGCAATGTTGGTGGAACTCTAACGTAAAATAAGTACAAACTGTTGGTTTGAGTTGTCGAATTTCCTTAATTTATTTGTAAATTGGGTTTAAGATACCATATGAGTAAATATTTATGTAGCTTCGATTTTAAAACACTAAAATGTTTTAAAAGAAATAAATTGTGTTTCAATATAAAGAAAAAATTAAGACTGGTATTTTTACATAAAAACTTTATAGATATTACAATAAGATTATACAAGAAAAGCGGTAAAAACAAAAGGCTAACATTAACTAAATACATAAAAATATAATTAATTCAGATTCTGAAGAATAATTCTAATTAGAATATAATAAAACCCCACCCACTTATACATATATTGTATTTTAGGTACATATTATATAAAAGACGTTATAATTATAATTTAATATATAAATGTTTAAATAAGTATGGAAATGGTTTTTATAGTGGTATTTACGAGCTAACACAATAACTTTGGTCCTTTGTGAAACATCTTGGCTTTATAGCTTTTCAAACTGTTTTACTTCATATTGTGAGAAGTTCTGGAAAATTCCTTGGTGGTCCCCCATTTGCATAATTTGAAACTGTAAATTGATATTCTATTTAACTCATAGGTCTACGCAAGAATAATTATGTTACATTGTTGAAGAAAATGTTAATTACTTGTAGAACTAGCAAAGTATTACTGGGCTATAAACGAAAAAAAAAACGTGTCTAATATTTTTTTATTACCTATCAGACTAATTAAATTTTTAATTTTCATACCCCGTCATCATCCCTATTAAAAAGCTGCATTTTATTTAACAAAATGTGTTTAAGCTAGTTTTTTCATCAGCCACAGAATAAAGTACGACAATTTTATCGATTTGGTCCTTCGATCCAATAAAAACTACTCTCATAGAAGAAATTACCGATGCGTATCGAGTATTATGAGTCAGATTACGATCAAGAATCATATACTGTTTATATTCTCGTAAAATTCACAATAGGTATATTATGCTGTTATATTTTTAATGCTGGCCCATTGATGGCAAAAACTAGTGAATAAACGCCTTATTCAGCAAATACCGAACGTTTTATAGAGTTTTAGGTTATAAAACCTACCGATGTATGAACGGTTTGTTAACATCGTTTGTATATTCGACCATAAAATTTACCTAGATAGGGTTGAATGTCAATTGTGTGTTGTTAAATTAAGTATGTACTAGATGTTAGCTGGGAAAAATTCATGGGACATTGTTTAAAGTACCAAAGCATGCATATATTTTTCTAGACATTAAATATAACATACCTATAGCTACGTTATTATGCAAAGTGTGTAAAAATAATGAGTATTTCTTTTATTTTTATTTACCCACAGGAATATCTCACTTAAATGTGTGAGTAAAAGATGAAACGGAAACATACATTTTTAATCAGCAGAATTCCCAAGCATTTTGACTGTACCGTGTCAAATCACATCATTTATCAATCCTTAGCTCCCGACCTAAATTGTAACTGCCACACACGATTATGAAATACAACCACTGTTCAATATCAAACCTTACCCCGTCAAACATAAAGTTTAAACTCCCTTGTGACGGGAACTTTTTTTTTCATAAAGATCAGGGTTTGCACAAGTATTGTTTATTATAAAATTGTGACATAAGGACAGATGCATCGTAAATACTTATTAATGATTTCGTTGAAGCTTAAGTGGATGTGAAAAATTGTTCTGCGGACTGAGAAGTGCTGTGTCATTGTGGGTTTTTGTACTTTTTGGGCCCTTTGAAGATATTTGTGAAAGGAATCTTGGAGGCGATTGTAGTTATGAATGAAATTGAAAAGAAATTCTTAGTTCTATGATGGACGTGGATACTGCCGAGGATAGTTCTTGAGTATGAATTTAGGTTTCTTCCAACATCTAAACACCATTTTAGTAACTATTTTGAGACATTCTAATTTAACTAAAAATCACTACTCACGTACATTAATGGAGAAAAGCTCTACTAGTTTTGAGTCACAGAGGGACTCATCATCATAAACAGCGTATGCAAACGCAGCGACATCGCGAAGCCTACTATACTCACTAATTTACGCAAATAAACCGTGATTTTTAGATAGTCTAACACTACTATAATTATAAGAAAATATCGATTAATTGATTTATATTCAGATCAGAGCATATTCCTATGACGAAGGCAAAAATCATTACTATCCTTTAGCTTCGTAGATTAACTAACTTATGGACCTTCCATTTGAACTAGCTATTCAGAAGTATGAGTTCAATATCTACTTTGAATAAATGCGATTAAAAGTTGAATATTGTAACAGTAAAAGTAAACTTAAGCAAATATTTTACAGTTTCTAGTTCAATCTAATGTCGTTTAGCGTTCAAAGGAAATAATTTAAGACCATTCATTGTGGTAAAATGGACACCCATTATGCGACAAAATTATTCATATTTATTAATATCATAGAATCATATTTATTTTCATCAGGACCCGTAAAGTCGTTTTTCTAGATCATGGAATATAAAATGTCTTTTAATAAACACTTAAATGTAGAATTATTAGCGATATAGAATCAATTTCATAGTTTTATTAACTAAAAGCATGTTTATATACCTATACACAGTGGTCTGGTGTTGAGAGGTGTCTGGAAAGAAACGTATTTAGTTTAGGGTTCTGTAGTTTTAACAAATGAAATTAAATAAATAAAATTATCATCGGAAAAGCGGGAAACCCAAGACTTATCGAAATGGAGGACCTCTGTAGACGCCCTCTGCCCCATCTAGGGGACATAGGACCTTAATTCAAGTAAGTAAGTCAAGTTATCATCGGAAAAGATATTAATATAAGCACGTTTCACCTGTTCTATATCTATTTTTATGGTAATAATGTTTCAAACGTGATTTTCCATCCTCTATTTTAATTCTAATTCCTAATAACAATCCGATATAATTATATGTGCTTATACGTATGAAACAGCTGTAGATAGATAATAGCTGTATTTGTTAATTTAAAATGGGATATGGAATGGGCAGATACTCGTAAAATTTAATAGGTACCCAACGACCAACAACCAAGACAGTTTGACAGAATAGGTTATTAATTTAAATTTTTATACAAATCTTCTTCCTTCCTAACTTACTGCGGGTCTCTAAAAGCTGGCGACCACCTAAGCCGCGACCTAATTGGTTGCAACTTGACGACGGATTAGACGCTCGTAAACGCTCAGAATACGCGGTTAGCGCTCAATGTGGCCTTTTGTCACACCGTACTGTATCATAACGATATTTCATTTCATATTCACTTTTATAAAAAGGATGTTTTATTGAAAATTCCTGTGATCTTTGGTGGGTAAAGGTAAGGTAAGGTAAGTTAGGTTAAATAGGTTAGACGTGATTTAAATATTAAATGAAGTCTTTGAAAGAATTAATAAAAGTTTATTACTAGATTTTAGCTATTCTGCTATCGAATGAAAAGATTGTTTTGAAATTGTCGGTTTGATCAAAGGTTATACTTATTATTTAAATGTAATCGCTATGACCACCAAAATAAGGTCTTTATTTCCAAAATCCTAAAATAACAGATGTCTAGCTACGTATATGTTTGAAAACCCATTTTCTTTGCTCATTTAAAAATCCAAAGAAAATCTCAAGTGTAGGTGTATTGACAAACAAACATACGGCCAGATGCCATACGTATCTGTAGGTCGTTCAAATATTTATTTTGCGTGGGAATCGAAACTAGTGTACGTAGCACGGCAGTCAATTTCTCAATTAGTGCGTCAACGCCGACATTTTAATGCAGATGTTCTTCATAACATTATTTGCGAAGAAATTTATGTACACACTTCTGGTCTAGTAGATATTCAAGTGATGGGTACGCGAGTGGCTGGTTTTGTTGATTCAATTTCTACGTTAGGAAAATTACTTTGACTGCACTGCTGGGTGCCGCGCAATGTATCGCGGGTCCGTTTCCCGCACGGAACAACTCTGTGTTATACACAAATTGTTATTCCGGGTTTAGGTCTGGTAGGTGCGTCATGTGTATGTGAATTTGAATGTTTGTAACCGCAAACACGACACAGGAGAAAATCCTAGTGTGCGGTTTGTAATAAGTAAGGAATTAAAACCACACCAATAGAATTTACTACATAGATACATAATTATGTCAATAGTAAAATTAAGAAGTTCGACAAAATTGCAGAGTTGAATCCAGGGAGGTATTACCTACTCATAAAGCTTTTCAACATTTAAATTCTTTTACATTTTCTAGCAAGGTAAATAACAGAATTGATGCCAGATGACACAAGTAAAATATTACACCACCATGTAAATAATCTAGAACACATCAACAACAGAAATAAACCAGATTTTATATTCTACTCCGGAATCTAACCTCGGACTTACACGTTTATTACACGACAAATTGACACTATTACAACTTTGTTAGAAGTAAAATAAATAATTGATGGCACTAAAACTGAAGTAAACGGGAACTAATTGAATTTGTTTGGAAGTTCAATTAGTAGGCATTTTTAGTTTTAAATTTATTATAGGCTAGTGGAAAGCGGACGCTATTTAGTCGGGTCTTGCTTTCATGATAATATAAATGTTTGACATTGTAGTTTTACTAATTAGTCGTTTTTAAGTTACAAAAGTTTATTCTCTGTACTTTGTGTAAGTTATTTAGTTTTAACTGGTTTTTGCCCGTGACTATACTCGCGTGATTTTTGGATAACTCCTCCGTCTGTCTTAACTTGTTCCTTTTTTCTAATATGGGAAAATGACTTCTCGCGCTTTGGGCGAGACTCAGAGTGTCAGACTCTTACTGACTAAAAACTAACCTGTTCCTACTCCTGCTTTTCGAGCAGGAACCCCGGTAAATCCGCTAGGTAGTCCGTAGCTCCGGATCAGGCATCAGCCTTAGTGGGCCCCATCTGTGATGTGATACAATTCAAGGACACTACATAACGTCTACGTAGTGTGATCGCACTGTTAATTTACTCACTTTTGATTTACGAGTCTTCATTACACCGTAACTGAATAGAGACAATAATTCAAAACAACCAAAAATCCACTATCACCAAAATCCGATCAAAATCGATTCAACACTTTAAATGCTGCATGCATTATTCAAAATCATCGATTCTGGTACCAGTGATAAATGACCCGTAATTGTATCCGAGTATCGATGTTTTAAGAAAAATCGCCGAGTCACACCGAGTTGGGATTCGACTATCGAGTTGTTAATCGATATTATAAGATCGGTGTAAAAGATCGAGTGGTAATTAGATATGTTTTTGTAATTGCGTAAGGATGTGTCTACCGTTTCGTATTGCGTGTGATTTTCCGCGGCAGGTATCAGAGTATTTTATTGTAACTCTTTGAACCAATTTCTTGGTAATTCTGATTCATAGTTAGTTTACATTCAGTAGAGCTGAAACCCGTGCAAATGTCTGATCAATTGTCTTTCTAAATAGATTTTGACGCTATGATAGTCTATTTCAAAAATAATTGTTAAAAAATGATTTACTGTAATTTATAATTCTAATAATACTGTACATGGCTCTTAATAGGGCTGTAAAAATACCAATAAGAATGAAAAAATCAGATATTTTTTTCACAATTTTTTAAAGTCTCTCGAACAGTAGCTGATAGTAATCTTATTTATCTTTCATAATGTTCAATATCACCTACACGGAAGCAACATATTACTCTACCGTTTCACATTGAACAGAGATTTAACCTTTTTATTCTTAAAAGAAAAATGCAGCTCCACTTTAATTCCTTGTTGCAATGTAACCGTGGTTCCCTTCAAACAGATCAACGTGTATTAATTACTGATATGGACAAAAGGCGCCTTAAGAATAACGGGCGCGCCAAACCCATTTACCAATGTCTACCGATATTAAAATCGATTTTCCTGAATCGATCCGACGAGTAATTGTCGGTAATAATCCGAAATACCGAGCGGAGGTGTCGATGTAACAAGATATAGGGTCCGTTACTTGCAATATGCAGGTGGTCGGTGCAGCATCGATATTTTTAAATCGATACGCAATGAATCGATGATTCTGCACAATTTGATCGATCGAGATCGCTTTTTCGGTTGTGTCACGCTGTGTTCTTTTTTTGCTTTGTTTTTTTTCTTTTTCTGCATTGAGCGTTGATTTTGAATGCGTGATTCGGTTTTCGAATGCTGTTACCAGCCAATGTCTTTTATAAATAACTTATTAGAAAAAGTATGCAATGTTTATAGGAATAGGTATTTATTTATACTAGAGTTTTCTTATTGGTTATTGGTTCTCACTAGCCATCAACCCCCAATTTACCTCATTCAGTATAACTAGACCCTCCCGAAGACCGAAAAGAACATCCCATATGGCCACAACTAGATTTCTCTAGTAACTAATACTAAACGTTTGTGTTTGTAGAGCAAATTGCGTATCAGCAAATTTACCGAGACTAGCCAGCTTGTAAGACGCGGTTCTATGGCCAAATGCCCGTTATGCAGTGTTGGCTTTTCACACAAGTTCGCTCGCGGGCCCAGCTTTGAACTACGTAGACGGGCGGTCGGGAATTGTTTGGAAATTAGTTCGTAATTAAGTGATATGCTAGTAAGATTTTGTGGCCTTATTTTTTCGATCGGAACAAAAAATATTCGTAAGGCAATGGGAAATATGATACTTGTTTTCTTTCGGCAGAGATAATCTTATACGAATTTTGAATTAATGAATAAACATTACATTTAGGAAATACAACACGAGTCACGAATTTGAACTAGTTATGTATAAAACATTCAAATCAGTTTAAACAAACAGATCGACGCTGTTTATTTGTGAAGAAATCTCATTTCACAATAAAGAAAAGAAAGAAAAACAAAATAATTTTATTTAAATCGAATCAATTTGAAAAACAAAAACGTTCTAAAAACCATAAACAGCCCGTCTATATAAACAATTTGAATAAAGAACGCGCCTCAACAAACATTGCTTATTGCTGCCTTCGTGTTGACGAACTACAAGCTTCGCGACTAGCGTAACTAGACCTACGATGACCACTTCACACACCTAGTTTAGTTTGAAAACTTTCCAGTGAAAGGGAGAAGAGGGGTCTAGTTACACTGGCTACTAAATTTACATGTGTTAGCTTTTTAGAAATGGGATCGTAAGGTTGCGTTCATTGTTTGACATACTATTACGGACGTTTGAAATTAGAATAATAAATGTTTCTTTGGACTTTCAATATTTTTATGGCGGCCATTGAATCGGTTTGTTTTCGCGGTTAATTTAACTGGTTGCTTGAATGAAATTTAAAGTGTTATTGTGAATTGGGAAACTTGTGAATGTTGATTTTGTCGTTTAGATTCTTGTTGGAGTCGTCTAATAAGATTGTGTATATTGGAACGCTGTCGCCATAAATATAACGAGGTTTATTACTATAGATAAAGGTTAACTTTATAGATAAGTTTAGTAAATATTTGCTAACTATTTTGTTAGTATTTATAGAAAGAGCTTTCCAATAAGAAAATCTTTTAAGAATCTGTCATATTAATCTGCCAATAAGACTCAAGATATTCTAATCACAAGGACATTTCGACGAAAACCAAATAATTTTTTTTACGTCAATTTAAAAACAATCACTATCATTCTATCCACTTAATCGACGTCTACACTAAATATCAATAGCAATAATCACGATATTGTTAATAAAACCTCAAAATCATGACACTCATGAAATATTTACATAATTCTGCTAAAGGTTACTTTAAAATATGGACAAACATAAAAGTTCAAAAGATCAAAATGTCATTATTTAACATTATGATTTAATTAAGCCCGTAATTGACAGCTCCGATAATTAATCTATGACCCGATAAATCGATGTGGCGAACTAAGCAAAACTGTTGCCAATGTCCGATTGCGTCATTGCATTTTAGACTCATTGTGTTTGTGAAGAAGATTCTGTTTCCAATGATGTGATTTAGTGCTTTCTATTTCATAGTTTTTTTGTTCAAAGAAATTCTAATTCGAATCGGTTCTAATTTCAATTATGTTTTATTTTTTTTTAATTTTTTTTTTATTTCTTTTTGAACTGACAATAGAATTAACTTATGAAGTTTCTCGTTCTTCTCCATAGGTATCTACACTTTGAAACGAGCCAATAGCTTCACTAGAGGACTGACCGACAGATATTTTTTTTTTAATATTATAATATTTGCATTGACGTTCAAATGTGCGTTTCCGGTCAATTTGATATAAATAATTTTAACTTTGACTTTGAAATTATTTGCACTGTGCTTATTTTATTGTGTTGCTAAATAGATGAAATTCTAATTAGAATTTTTTCTAGTAAGACTACTTCAACCAACTTAAAACCCATAAGAACAAAGCATCCATATTTTTTTATTCTTCACAGTCAAACATTCTTAAACCATTCCATAAGAATGAGATCAAAAAATAATTTCTACACCTGCTTTAACTCATCAGATCATCTTCAATATAATTGACAGGCCTATTATTTAATGACTTGCCAAAATGAATTCAATGTATTATAGCAATAATTGCTCTTTTACTATGCTAACATAATCTACTTTAGCGCTTTGTGCGATGGTATCATCACCTATTGCATAGTAATTATCTTTGTTATAATCATTATGTACTGCTATTACCGATCACTTGTTAATATAATAATGTACTTAGATCGATACGGGTTTAACCGGGTCAAGTTAGAAGTGCTACTGGGTTTTTCTGGTAAGAAATTCCTAGTAGTGATATGCAGTCGTGTAGATAGTTTTCCTAACTTATTTGATTAAAGACCAGGGAAATGGAAAATTTATTATTATGGAGTCTAGGAACTACTTGGTGTTTAACTCACTCGAAAAGCACTCCAGATTCACCAGGGGTAGGCAGCGGTGCACCAGTACATTACGGCACGTAATGCCACTATACAATGTACACTCGTTTTTCAACATTTGTATCAAAAGTCCCATGTAATAGGGGGGTGAACCTATTGCCATATACTGGGCACAATTCCAGATTCCGTGCTACTACTAAGAATTTATTTATAAGTTTTGTTGGTCATCACGCTAGATTATAAGTCATACTCTGCACATATATAATATATATGTGGGAATAGGGCTGCAGAAGAGAACGCGTGATAATTTTGAGAAATCTTTATTCAATTGTTCCTATAATAATAATAAATAGCACTAAGGTAAAATTACCTTTTGATAACCAAACTCATAAACAGCTGCCTTTAAATCCACAAGTACAAGTACTAATATTATTCAAATAACTCCATAAACACTTTGTGTTAAATTTTATTACGAACTAAATACTAAATATTCATAGAAAATAATACTTAAGTTTCAATATTCATTAAGTTTTAACTTATTTGCTATAAGTTATAGCTTTGCACATGTTATATAATCTTATATTATAGCATATATAACATGTTATATTTAATGTTATAGTCTTGCGCACTTGTTGTAAAGATAATTATGTAATTATAGATTCCTACAACAATGTTGCTGTTGCTTAGTTTGCATTTTACATAAATGGAACTATTTAATTTAACTATTTTGTTTTAATGTTACTATAAGTCTATAAAGAGCGATGTTGATAATCATTAATGTAATTTAAATACCCTTTTTTCTTCCTGAACTCCGGATCTCCAACAACCCACAAATTCCTAACCCACAAAAAGCCGGGAAAGCCTCTGGTGATTCGAGTGTCTATGGACGACGGCGATTGCTTACCATCGCGTCTGACATCTGTCTGACGTAAGTTTCAACGGTACCGCACTTTAAACTATACCGACCGCCCATATATAGCCCTAAAGGCAAAACCTACGAATAGAATGATTTAATATCGATTAATCAAGAATCGAGTATTCGTTAATTAATAATTATGTCGTATGTTTGATATAAAGCCTTTTGAATATCCATTAAGACTTCTGTAACAAGCCATAGCTTACGTCGATGTCTCCTTTCGCCTGAAGCATTCAATGTTGACAGCTAATGGTCTGTAACGATCGACTAGCTAGATTGGGCAAACGATACTTATCAATAAATGATTCTGAACTCAACTGCGAGGTAATTAAGTCAGGAATTGAGTGGACCCCTCTGACAGCTGAATGACCGAGACGAATCTCACAATATACCGACGTACCATTATTAATAATAATTAAAATTAATTTTCAATAAGGTCTATAAATTAAAAAGGGCGACTTTCGCTTATTAATCGTTTTCGTTCGTAACCAATCGGGTGGGTTCGTGAGACGTCGGGTGTTTCCGCGGGCCGTCGTCTTCCCTCGGGCGCTGCCATGGCGTTTGATTAATGGATTTCCGTATCCAAAAATTTGGGCTGTTTTTTTTAATCTTTACCCTGAAGGTGCTTGAACTCTTTTTAGGGTAGCCGGTGGTAATTAGTGGTTATTGAATATAATGTTTTGACAGGTTTTTGAGGGGTTAATTGCATTGTTTTCTTGTGATCCCGAGGTAATCTATTTTCTTGTATACGTTGCATCGTTGAACGTTAATGACAGATTTTGATGTGGCGAGAAATTGAATTTTTGGTTCTCGTCTATGCATTTTATACTCTATATCTTTTGAAAATAAAACCATCAAAAGGTTAACTGTTTTAAATACGAAATGGTTTTGAAAATAGGTATAAAAATATACACAATTAAGACTGCAACTAATTGGAACCTTGAAATTAGAAATGTTGACTGTTGCGAATTTTTAAAATTTGTTACCATGCAAATATTTTCTACAAAAAACAAGTTCACCAACTTCTCTTGAAACCTTTAACTATTGAACAATAAAGTTTAAAATCGCTTAAACCCACTGCAAAAATATTTAAGACAATATATCTGAAAATTGGTGCATAAAATCGTCTTCGGTTTTGGGCGTTGACCTCTTATTTTAACGGTCCCAACATTGTGTAAGAAAAGAATTCCTAATCAGTATTGTTTTTGTCGAATTTTAGCGTAAATTTTTGTTTTCTAAACAATACAAGTACATGAGGAATACAAATGGTTCCACGTTAGAATCCAGAGCGTGATAATTTCACTTCTATTCGCTTGTAACCGTGGAAAACTGTAACATGTGTATGTTTTTCTAATGTTTTGACGTTTCAACTTATTTGTCTTACGAGGTCAGTAGCATGTGGCTGTCATGATTTTGTTTTTGAATATTTGTTATTTGGTTGTATTGTCAAGATATGGTTACTGTAAAGATAGTAGAATTATTAAGGATCTATTTCATTTTCACGATATTAATTATTAGTAACATCATACTGTTTATGCATTATATGTATTATATTATGACTAGAGCTGAATATCGAGCTCAGAGTCGAGCCATTGGCGAGGCCTGTTTCCAGCTGTGGACTAAAACAGGCTGATGATAATGATGATGATGAATATCATACTATTATAAGTAGTAAATAATCATCATTGATTTTGTAATCTACACTCCTTTTAGTAACACGTTGAAAATGTAGGTCAAATTCGAAACAGTCTTAAATAGTTACATTCCATTAATGGTATTGTTCATGTCATAAATTAAATAAAAGGCGTGAAAACTCATCAGTCTGCAATTAAAAATATAACTACTGGCAGCCATAAACTACACCGACCAATTTCGGCCTCTACAATCGTGGCCACAAAATATATCAGCATAAATTTTGCACATCAACGTATCCAATTAAAACTGTCTCGCGCCCTTCAGCTGTACACTGCGAGCCACGCAAACTGACGCAGAAAATTAATTTAAATATTAAACAAACACAGTTAGTCCTTTTTTCTGGTAACAAGCCTGTAACGCCTCATTGATTCCTTTAAGTAAAAAATATTTTTATTCACTTGTAATACGGTATGTAATTACATTTTGATAGCTCTCAGGTCTTAAGGCGTGGTAATATTTAGCTGTCAGCACTTTCCCCAGTGACTTCGGATATATTCGGGTTACCTCGTGAGGTATTCGTTAATTTGGATAAACCTTTTTGTTTGCGATTGTTTTTACTGTTGCCAAGCGGACTGGCGTTTTAAAACAATTATTTGTAATTACATTTTAAAGTGTTGTACTGTAATTTGTATTCTGTTTACAATTGGGGCAGTTGTTGATTTATGACTTCATGTGTGTTTTTCTTTGGAACGGTGGGTTTTAACAGTTATATCGTATCGTATCCTCACAAATTTTATTCCCGAAGTGGTAGGCAGAGGTGCACATTATATCAATATATGTCACTGAACAATGTATACCTAATGTTCACCATTTTGTTATAAGTCCCATGTAATAGTGGGTCAGTAACAGTTATATTATTATATGATAAAATTTATCGGTAGACATTTTCATTTAATTATGACATGGACATAATTATGTAAAAATCATGCAAGTCTGTCAAATAAAACAAAAATGTTAACTAACTCGTACTAAAAACTAGAAGCTGATTTTTTTAAACAAAAATACGTTTAGTGAAGTTTGTTAAGTTTCTGTTTCTCATAATTTATGTAGATTAATTTGCTATGAATCATTTTTCCGTTACAGTGATTTACTCTACCATTAATAGTATTAATATTTAGAACATTTAAAATCACCATATTCATTCTGAACTAAATGTAAGACTGGAAATGTATTAATTATTCTACGACAGGTGACATTTTGAAAATCGAGCTTACCCACTTAATTTGTGAGCTCCCAAATTTAAAATATTGATGTGACCTGAATAGCTAATTATTGATATTTATTGCAGAAATAAATTTATTGTTTCTGTCACATATTTTAGTCGTCGAAATTATTGTGAGACATCTCTGATTTTTATTTATGACGATGATTGGTTATAGTTTTTTTTTGTCTAAATGTCAAAACTCATTAATTATGCTTAATAGATGAGTCGGAAGCAGATATTTTTGAATGATGAAGTATATATAACGGCTGGTGAACATTTGAAGGTAGCTTAATTTGGTTAAGTATGTGGAATTAATCGTTTCTGATCTAGTTTTAAAAGTTGTCATTTTAAATCTTATTTATTTAAATAATATTACTTTAAATGCACAGAATCTGTTATTTATGATCTTTATTGGTGATATACTCGTTCATTTAATAATATGAACGATAAAATATGACTAGAATAGAGTAGCACATGTAAGTAAATATCTGCCTAGCCCTTTTTTAAACAACAGGCATGTTATAAATAATTCTCAATTAAAATTTTCTGACACTTCCTCATTTTTTTAACCATACGTAGTGAAATTTTCGAAAATATATTTTATTTTCAAGATGGCCATTTAATTATGTCTCCCACTGTTCACCACTCAATTACCGATAACAATCGTTATTACACGATTTAATTTATTTCACTCGAAAATTGTTGTAACAAGTTTATAAGAACATCCTTTTATGACGAAAAGCAACAAGAAATTCATTAAAAACACGAAGGAAATTGGTTTAATTGGTGTCAGGTTATTTATTTTACGTAAAATTGCCTGATTGAGATGTCGCCGCCATGTTTTTTTATATTAAAAAAATATCACAGGCCATCACATAAATTCTGCTATTAATTGTTACGTAGACTAGGGCGTGGTGAGAAGATAATTTTAAATTATGAACGTGATATTTCCAGTAAAGGATATGAATGTGAAATGGCAATGTTTATTTTTAAAACAAGGTGAAATAATATGTGGGTCATATTTTTTGGTTCGTTGTGTAATTCATGTGATATTTTATTCAATAGTTTATTTTTTACAATAATCGTTTATAATATTTCAACAATAGAAACCTTTAAGAATTTATTTCGAATTGATATTGCTATATTGTTGCCGGAGTCTGTGTTTCCTGATGGGTATAAACTGGGTGTCTTCAGAGCCCGAGTGAATATAAATGTTGCTTATTTGACGTGCTTCATCGTAGGCCGCATCATCACTTAACATCAGGCGAGATAGCGGCCAAACATCGACCCATCAAACGTAAATAAGATATGTTTTTAATAAATGAATAACTCAGTCACAACTTAACAACCATTTCTAAACAATCATAAGAAAAAAAGTTGTTCCCTTTACACCGTATTAGGTAAGCAAACATGTAAAGAAAAAACAACCTTTTAATCTTTCCCGCTGTTTCACATAAAATTAGTTTTAAAAAACAAAAAGAAAATCTCAACATAACTCTTACTACCACTAATTAGTATTTCCTAAGGCATTTTACCTTTTAGGGTTCCGTAGGTTCGTAATTTATGTTCCACGTCGACATCTAGACATATTGTCGCAGGGTTCGATTGATTGATGGGTATTAGTGGTTCCGCGACTTTTTTCTGCGACTATTGGAAAAACTTGATCAGTATTGATATGATTCTATTTGTTAAGGTTTAGTACACATTGAGCGTGTTTTGTCTGTGGATTTGGTTAGTGTATTTTTATAGCTACTAATCTAAAAACAATGTTCAAATAAAATTAAAATTGTTGTGTGTAGTTTTTAAAAAGTAAAATAGAAATGGTCAATACTACATTTATAATTTAGATTTAAAGATAAATTGTCACGCGTTTTATTGACGAAGGGGTAGGCAAAGGTGTACATTACAGCACGTAATGTCCCTATACAATGCACTTTCACAATTTTGTTATAAGTCCCATTTTATAGGGGGTGAGCCTATTGCCATATACCGAGCACATTCCCAGACTCTAGATTTTAGATTTGTCTAACACAAATTATTTAAAGCCCCTTAACAGTAAACAACGATTATAATAATAATAATGACATTTATCACAGACATCATTTTCGACATACCAGCAACAAGTTAGGAATAAATCAGCAACATGCACATTGCACGTATAATACAGATTTCTTAATCAACACAAAACATCGCAGTTAACATAACACAGATTATTAATTCCCTTCATAAACGTCGTTAGACATGGCGTCAATTATGAAGTCAGAAGTGATCAAGTTGTGCGACAAGTCGCAAGTGCGTGCCTAACCTTACGAGTCTAATATAATCTCTTTTTAATCGTTGCTTTAAGTAAGCAGTAAGGGACCCTAGTATTCCTTTTAAGATGATATAAAAATAAAGTATGCTATGTCCTGTTTTGTGTGGCTCGTGGCTAATTTCTAGTGAACAAATCGATCAATCTTTCCGCTTGAAAAACGTTATCTTGGTAAATTTAATGGATGGCTGTACTGTATTAAGCTTATAGCTGTTTCTTTTAAGATTATTGTATAGGGAAGACTTGTAAGATTATTTATGACAGGAGACAGATCATTTATTTTATTGGGTTATTATTGTTTATTGGTATTACAAAAATGAAATGTAGCTTATTAATAAGCTTATTGTTTTGATAAAGAATAAAAGCAAATTGTCGCTGAAATAAAACTATTATGTACATTAAAACAACATGCCAAAGACATGGTGTTTTGAAATCATCGACTGATACAAAATCTGAATTGTAGATTTCCAGATTTGCTAAATTGTAGGTACATGAGGGTACTGCTCTAAACAGACACTCCATAAAATATATACTCCATAAATACACCATAATATCAAATATCAGTTTATTTATTTAATTCTAACTGAACCTTCTACAACACTATTTACTCTGTGCCAACGTGGACTTCCATTTTCGGAGTTGATACAGATCGATTTTATTTCATCCTATTTGTTTCAGCAATTTTAAACGAATGCACATAATAAAAGAGTATTTAATCTACTGACTTCATAATGTATGAAGCTCCAGAAATGGGGTGAGCAGAGCTGCTGGTGATCGACAATAGGTACTTTGAGATATAAGAGGCTATATATAGGAGTAATTTAATTAATGTTTTCTTATGTATAAGTTATAAAGGGTCTCAATTTACATTTTTAATTGTACCAAGTTCTTAGTTAGGGAAGTGGTTTTTTATTACTTTTATGTAGATGTCTTTAATGTACATGTAAATTATGTCATTAATAAGTTTATTTGTGTTCTTAACATCGCAATAAGCTCATTGCATACTTATCTACATCTAGCTCAATTTCTGACGTAAAACTGTTGCTATTTTGAAAGTACCGTTTTATGGTTTAATTGGAATAGGAATAAAAAAACACATAAATAAATTTGACTTTGACTTCTGGGAGTTTAGGCCAATAAAATTTCATTCTAACTTGACGAATCATCACTCAGCACTACTTTTATATAAAGAAAAATTAACATGAGTCACATAAAAACTATTCACGTAAACATTACTTCTATTTTCCTGATCTTAAAAAAATCTGCTCCAAATTCTTAAAAGAAATTCACATAAATAACAAAATACCTCGAATGCGTTCACTTGTCGCAAACCGCGACCAAGTGCCTTTACTTCAAGCTATACAAACCAAAATAAATTGACCGTGGAAAGTGTAGAACGATCATACAAAGTAGAACCAAGTTAAACTGGTGAGTATAGCTCCATGTGCAGTCGTGTAGCACAATATATTACAGGCAGGCGTGTCGACCGAGACTACTTCGCACTTATTTGGTAGGCCCATAATAATTAACAACTGAACGCTACATCTAGATTGCATTAAACGATTTTTTGTTGATTTATTACAATTGTTTCTTAGTAACCTTGTGTATGTTGATATCAGATCAGCAGGATCGTAATCCATGTGTGATTGTGGTATAGTTTTTTACGGGAGAAAGTGATGTTGGTTGTTTAATATCGGTTATTTGGAATTTAAGGTGTATTACTCTACAAATAATAGTTTCATTGCACAATTCATATGACTAACGAAGAAATTAAGTAATGCATGCATTTTTACAGTATAACATAAATCGCAGATGTAAAATGTATAGATGTTGCGCGTTATGTTAAACATGTTAGAATGTTAACTTACACGTACAGCGGAAATTCTTCTACCCGATACATACTAGGCCCAGTATTTATTAGACTCACTTAATCGAAACGAAGATCTAAGCAATCAAGCTGACGACACTACAGCAGCACACGATGAAACAAATAAAAAAGCAGACACAGCTAACTAAAGCCTAACACTAGACACTATAAATCTAATAGCACCGTACTTAGCAAGAAAAATCACCAGCGTTGGAGAAAACACCCCAAGCATTGAAAGTCTGTCTGTATCACACATACGTGCGACAATTTCCTTTCCCGTTTTTGATGGCTGGCAATTGTAAATCCGATTGGTGTATGCAAAATAGACTGAGCACCAAGTATAGTCAGAGAGCCATAAATGGGGGTGAACACCTTTCCTGCAATGATGTGCTTTGGTTTAAGAGGCCAATACGATTCTGTTTTTGTCGTTCGTGTGAATGTTTGGTCAGGGTTTTAAGTGGAGAGAGTTGCGTCTATCTGATGTCTGTCTTCGTTTGTTTGGGGATTGTGTTTTATGTCTTTGTTTACGTTGGCTCCTGTTATCATGGGACTTATGGCGTCAATGGTGTTTATATTCTTCTCAATTTAATGAGCATTTTAGTCTTCATCCCTTTCTTTCTCCATGGATCTTCCAATACTACTTGATCAGCAATAGCTCTGAAATGAAATTAGTGACAATATGCAAAAAATCATCAACTATTTAACTTATAATTAATACCAGTTCATTCTCTACAACTATAACCTCTCTATCATCTTCTTCATCAATATCATCATCTTCTAAAATGATCATTACCATTTCAAAATTTACTTCTACCAAAATAAAATCGCTTTTCCCTTAACCTTATACCACACACCGACATGTTTTACAACTCAACGTCGGCGCTACATCTTCGCCTGTAGTAAATTGTATACAGTTTTCGTCAATCAGTGTTGCGATTAGCCCCAAGCGACTTCTTAACGACTTCTGGTGTTCAAACTATACGGTAATCGTATTGTTTTAGAGAAAATGGACCTTAATTCAATAGGAGTATGTGTTTAGATAGTTTGTGAGGTCAAAGGTAGGGTTCGTTGCGTTATTTGCGGTGATTTTATGACTTCTGTTAATTGAGTAGAAAGTTGTGATTCTGAAATAGAAATAATATAATTAGGTAATTGCAAAATTAAATTCAAGTTATTTTCACCTTTTAAAACGGATTAATATCAAAATGAAACAATAATTACATATTCATACATTTAATACGAAAGCCCACGGTTTAAAATCGACAAGTCAAGTTTCACGTTCACCGGCAATCGGTTGCATCCATATTAAAAACAACATTTTGGCATCAAAGATATTTCTCAAGACAAAGATTATGGTATTACACGCGTATGATAAATAGCAACAATTTGTATTTATACCCAAAATGGAACTGCAGGCACGGAAAGGAAAACGATAAAAATCAACAATGTTCAAACTTTGCAAGAATTACTTAATTAAACCGTAATTTTAAAGGATCTGATAACATTTTTGGGATTGCAACCCAAATATCGGACTTTGATATATCATTCATTTGCCGATTCCGGCGATTCCGGACGATAAAATCTGGGTGTTTTATAAAATATTCGCCGGCGCGGTAAATCGATCCTCGTACAAATTAAGCCAAGAAATATTATGTGATATTAATATCGTGTCTTTATTATAAGAGAAACTGTTTGCAGATGCACATTAATGAGTTCATATTTATTTTGGCAAATCGAAAACGAATTGACTGGAAATTTACAAAGTTTAATGACCTATGAATGCACATAATTATTGATAGGTGAACACAAAAACTACATTGCAAAGAATATTAAATTAAAATTCATTGTTAGTGCACTTAAGTTGCATAATGAATTACTTCGTAATCACATGAAACGAAGCACTTGTGCACTGTTCAAAATTCCGTTCGCTGATTACTTTGATTAAGCATGTACTTACTTTGAAAATATTACGCTCCACCTTTCATTTATCAACTTTTATTACCGGCAATACTTATAAAAATATCGAAATCAGAACAACCAATTCATTCCCGTCAGCCTCTGATGGAGTATCTTCACCCAAAAACATCAAAGATTATTCATAAGAGTTAAATCCATTACTTTGGACCCCTTGTCTTACAGACGTGCACAATCCTTCATCGCTCGTTCGCGAAGCCCAAAAAAGGCACAAAAAAAATAACATTTCGGATATGTTAACAGTGCCCAGTCACGCCAACTTGTTAGCACAGGCCCAAAACATGTTATTATACAACATTTATTTAATTTTTTTTAAACCTGCGTCCGTTTGTTACGAGAACGGGGGAATCGGTTTAACAAAATACACAATTGCGCACGCGATGCTGCAAAAGTGATTTTTTGGAAAATTTTCGCTGTCGTGTCCTGTCGTTGGCATACAAAAGTGGCGTGTCACTTTTGTGTATTTATTGTGGCGTTTCCGAGTGAAGATTTCACAATGAAACACACGTTGGAATTCCATGAATTTATAACAAAAACAATTCTGGAATTGATCTGTCGAATTATTAGTACTTCGTACATCATTGTGTATTGACACCTGCTAAAGACTTTAACAATGCGAAATTCTTCTTCGCACCACGATTCCATTGCTCAAAACTTTCTTTTTGAAATGCAAAACACTACAGTTTTCAAGATAACACCCGTGGCTGCATCCGATTCAATACTAACAGTTCTGTCTGTACCACTTACCAAGTTGGTCTGACCTTCTCAATGACACTTCAGATCGTGACCACAGTGTTTGTTCAGTAGGAGTTGGACATCCAATTTTTTGGCTCATCAAACCACTTGACCGTCATAACACTCGACTGCCGTTCAATAAATTATGTAGCTTTACTTTTGAGAATTTTAACCACTTCAAGATCAGAATTCGATTCCTTGTGTTAGGTAATGTTTACTTTGAATAAGATTCTTTCTTTTGTGTGAAAGTGGGTTATCGATGTGAATTTTTTATTTCTTTCTAATATAATAATATAAATAACAGTTAGTGTGATATCATGTCTTTAATTAGCAGTTTTAAGATCTAGTATTTCTAGAATTGAGAAAAGTGGTTTTTAAAATAGTTGCTCTAGTCTGCTTAGAACTTATTTTTATGTTCTGCTTTATATATACCTAATTAAATTAAATTTATTATAAAATGAAGTGGTGTTGGCGGACTGTTGATTCACATCAAATCAATTTATAAAATGGATTGATTGAATAAGATTGATTATTATTAAATTATTACTAAATAGTCATTAGTATGAATATTGAAAAGATCAACTTTTAGTGTTCATTCATCCATTTTGTACTAATGCAATCCCTTATTCACTTCAATGACAGCCATAAAATTGCCGAACTAATGATTTAGATTTAAGTAATTCTTTATTGAAGTTAATGTTTTCTTACACTGGATTATATCATAATCAATTGACAGCCGTAAAAAGAAAAACAAAAACAAACTGTGGTAAATAAACTTCTAAGTAATGTATTTGCTTAGTCATTGTTAGAGTTAAATTTTACTAAACACAAAAGTTCTCCCAATGAATAAAATTTTACCCTATATAGCATATATTAAGAGTAAACAACTAGAATTCGTCCAGAAATATTCATTCAGACAAAAATATTGTATACATGGTAATTTACCTGTTCAATGAAAAATTTCTCCAAGAATTTAAAGTATGCATTTTATTGCCAATGACATGGCTTTAAAGGGTTTACTAGGCTGAATAAATTATGCCATCGTTTCCTTGTTTAAAATAAAAAAATAATAAACTTTGCAAAAGAATGCAAATAATTGACGTAAACAGGAAATGTCATTTTGTTTTCAAACCATTGCTGTTATTGTACCGATCAACATATAAGTCTTAGTTGTCGACAAGCAATGGATAACGTACAAGCTGTAATTGAATTGTTGTTTATAGTTTTGTTTCGTGATGGACAGTTTTAAATAGTTTTAAGTAATTATTGATGCAATGAAGATGTTCACTTCAAAGTGCAGTGTTTATGTAGTCTTATTAACATACTGCAAGGAAAACCAGGTGTTAGTATAATTAATGAGCTTAGCCAAGTAATTCATTGCCGACTATTTAATAGAATAGGTAAATAATAGCTATCCTTGTATACGTAAGTAGCAATATTTATAGGTAATTCTTAATGCCACGAGGTAACAGGAGTATATAAGGTATTTGTCACTTTTATCTGGTATAAGCCGGTAAACAAGCAGATGCATCACCTGATTGTCAGCAATCACCGCCGCCCATGGACACCCGAAACACCAGAGGCGTTACAACTGCGTTGTCGGCCTTTTGGGGTTTAGGAATGTAAAAGTTGTTTGGGAATCGTGGTATCACTCCGGTTGAACTAGCTCATTTGTGCCGAAGCATGGCTCTCCCACACTGAAAATATTATCATTTACTTTATTTATATTATACGAGTACCTTTCGTGAGACATACTAAATTATTTATTATCTATGTTTTTCTGTTTACTCGTGTAATTATTTGATTCATTTACATTAAATATCTAATAGATAATTTCCTTTCATTACAGATGAATCAACAGTGCAAAGTCTGTGGAGAACCAGCGGCTGGATTCCATTTTGGCGCGTTCACCTGTGAGGGTTGCAAGGTATTTATTAATTTATTTTATTATAATAGTAAAAATATGGTTTTTAATATTATATGGCACTATTAATAAGAACATGGTTTTGGTATCTGAAAAGGGCATCGATTTTCTTTTGAAATTTAAATTATTTCACCAATATCCAAATTAAATCAAGTTGTGGCTCCTGAACTAGGCAATGCCTGTATCTCAAGGAGGCAGTACCTTCTCATTACATTTTTCATAAAAGTAGTGTTTACAGTACAGAATTATTGTAGTGATATTCTCTTGTTAGATGACCTTACTATTTAGAAACAAAATTACAGTACCGTAATATTTTTAAATAAAGCATTGCTACCTAAAATATCAGTTATAATCTTGCTTGGTTTTTTTTTATAATAACCCGTATCTCTATCACCTAGACCAGATTTATTGACTGTGGTTATTTTAAATAACGAAATAAATTCTGTAATATTGATACCGTTTTAGAATTAAAAGAAATATATTTTAATTTAATGTATACTACAATTTGCATATTGCAATTAATTAGATTAAGACGCATTTATTAACTGTTATAGAGATGTTATCAAGAAACGATTTCATATTCGAACTTTGATAAACACGTTGTACTAATTTATTTTGTTATACGTACAATAAATAACACAAGTATTATTACATCGACATCATAATAATTTTTTTTATTATTGATAGAAACTAGGTAAATATATATAATACAATAAAATCTAACTAAATTTTATTTAAGTCTATTCAAAATTAGTTCTAAGTATTTGAATAAATTATCTAGAATGGTTGAGCATTGGAAAATGGTTATCTATACAAAATATTTAGTTAGCCTAGCCACCATATCTACATAGTTATTAAATTTGGTAAAAGATAAACAGAAGAAGCGACAAAATCTTGCAAAAACTATATCCCTTCAAATAACAAAAACCAATCGCACATTACCCTATCTCAAAAACAAAAACACACAGCACCTATCCTATCTAGTCTTCATTCAACATGAATGCTACCACAGACAGGAATCGAAACCTGGATATTTTACAACATAGTGCCTGCAGTACGCAATAGATTGACGCGTGAATAGTCGTCAGCAGGGCCGGTGGTCCGTGTACCGGAATAAATCACGATATATACAAAATTGTCTGATTGTTGCTGCGTATTGGTTTTATGGTCAGATCCAGTATTTACTATTTAGATGCGGAAGACTTGCAAAGGACTTGGTATTTGAATATTGTTTTTTATTGACTATAAGAAGTCATTGGAGGAGGCTTCTTTCAATTGATCAATTGACGTCATGTGATTGATATGGTGATGGTGATGTAGGAGAGATAGGTTTATGTTTGTTTTTATCTATTTATTTAATAACCAATCAAGGGGAGCCAAACAGCTGTTAGAAATAGGAACCAAATAATGGTAAAAAGTCACACGAATAGAACCAGAAATGGTATGAATTTTTTAGTTTTTAACTGTTTCATTGAAATGAACAATATTCATTTTTCACTATCACCGAAATTTATAAATTTTAACAATATCTTACTATTTTATTGTAAAAAATTATCAAAAACTGAGTTTTCTGAAAAAATTATCAAAAACTGAGTTTCATGAAATGATCCATAACTCGAGTAGAGGCAAACTCGTAACAAACTAGCTATAATCTTTTATACTGCACAGCTTGTTTGTAGGTATACTAGAAATAGTTTACCTCACTTACCTCCCTGCCTACCCTACAAGCACAAAACAGCGTACAGGTAGCCGACGTTAATATCATTGCTATCGGTCACATGTTATGTCAAATGATTAATGACAGCGGCGCCGGTATTACGTGTCGGCCTCGAAGGCAACTGACGCACTTGCTATTGTAAATTGTTTTTAAATGTCAGCGAAATGGAACTGGTGATCTTTCCATTGAATTTTTATCTTACTTGTACTTACTTATTGTTGAATTCTTGTGATTGTGATTAAAGTATAAAATATGGTTCAGCTAAGGAATGTTTGAATTTTTCATGTTAATTCATATTATATAGATTCTAGAGAAGACCTTTAGAAAACCTGCATTTGTATTTTATAATAAAATTTTGCGTTTAATATGTTCACTTCTTCTATGCACCGATAATAAAGACATCACACAATTACTAAAAATAAGAATATTATTGTTAACTCGTTAATTGCCACTTAGGTCACCGGTGACCTACGTTAGTGGAGGATTTGCCTTCAACAGTTTTCTGATGGTAGTTAAAGGCTTAAGAACTTAACCAAGTGTGCACTATCTTCTGAAAATTAAAACCAACTTTCCAAAATTAATTCACCAACAAATTTTTAATCAAAACACCACACACTCACTCCCATTTCACAAATAAAATGCAAAAAAATAGAAATTCCCACAGCGACACGTAATAAGAGCGAGTGCGACAGCCAATCACAAATTGTCGCGCCCGTTGTGTTGCCGGTCGCAATTTGCTACTCCGAATCAATTTGCGACGTTTTTGTCGCACGTAATGTCGCTCGATTCAATTTTCTGTTTACTGCGTCGTTGTTTTGTTGCCACGCAACTGAATTATGGACGTGAAGAAACATATTCTGATTTCGTAATTGCATTTCGTATTAAGGCGGTATTTTAGTGGGTAACTGGTTTGTCTTTTTTTGTTTTACGATTTGTGCTAGTTTTTTTTTTTATATTATAGTAATATTATTAATATTAAAGATTTTTAGGGAATTTCTTTGTAATCCTTAATATGTATTTTATATAGTGTTTGTTTGAACTATTTCGTCTACTTTTTTTTTTTTAAGAAACTGAAGGCCTGTTTTTATTTTTCGAAGTAAAAAAAATATATTGGTAAATGTAGAGTTTTACCTACCCCTAAGACCTTTAGAAAAGTAAACTGAAATAAAGATACTATTTACGAAACCATGACCAATTTAAAATTACACAAAAAAGCAAGCCTACAATAGTAATTAACACAATCTCACTCCTACTCAAAAATCCAATATTTTCATTAGTTTAAAATATATAATTTGGCCTTAAAACCGTGTCCCGCCCATGAGTCGTAGATTCATTACGATCGATTACGGACCACCCGCTTGCAAGGCGACTGTATATGTCACCAATATGATGTAAAGCCTCGCTCATTAATAAGCTATAATATATTTGTAATAAAGTTGTTTTTAGATTGTCTCGTTTGTAATTCGTGGTTTAGGATGGTCTTAATTACAATAGAAAGGTATAAAATGTCCCAAATTGTAAATCTTGATCATCATCAAGAAATTGTTAAAATGGTAACATATCATGTTAATTACACTAAGACCTATCAATAATTGTGATGCTTAAATTCACTTTTAGCCAGTTATAATATAGGTACCACGCAAAAAGGTGAATTTCTCACCACACATTGGACCAAACGCAACGTAAGGTACAGTTTCAATATAAATTCAGCAATATCCACCAATCCAGGTTCAAAACTGAAGGCTCTTTATTTGGAAATCACTGCTACATCTCGAACAATGCAACAAGGTAGTCGGAAATAAGTAATAGCTTGGGAAAGGAACCTCAAATTAAAAGTCATATTACGCGCGATGACTGACGATATAAAGTAGGCATCTTTGAAAGGATTGCCTGCCTATACTTAATTACATATCTCCCGCGGACTTTAAGCGACGTATAAGGTAACAAATTGACCAATTTATCAGTCTTTAACAATTGCTTATTGATAAGGAAACGCCGACGATAGTACGAGTATGATGTAGTTGGGGAGGCGATGCGGCTTTTTTGATATTTATCTCGGTGTTTAATTTTCTTGATATTGTAATTTGTTGAGAATCAATAAATATTGCGTATTTATCATCAGTTGATATTAAAAAGTCTTATACTAAGTACCTTTGGCACGCTAGTTGAAATCAGGTCATTTATTAAGAATGACAGTTGTATTTATTTTAAACTCATTTAGATAATGTCTTTTTGCAACGTCACGTCTTTTAACCCCGAAAGGGTAGGCGGTGCACATTACGACACGTAATGCCGCTACACAATCTACACCCATTTTTCACCAATTGTGTTATAAGTCCAATTGTGTATTAGAGGGTGAGCCTATTGCCATATACTAGGCAAAATTCCAGACCAGGTTACAAGCGCAGTAATACTTTGCTCGACCCGGATATCGAACCCGAGACACCTTATCCAGTTGTCGCACTTGTAACCGTTTGTCCAACAAGGCAGTTTGTAGCTGTTTTATCATGTGTATTATATTATCTAACAACACTCAAACTATGAACTCTGAACTTATACAAACAAGCAAGCAAATAGGTAAACTTATCCAAAAATAAATTGACCTTTACAGTCAGTCAATTAGACATATAGATAGTTAAGCAAACATGTCATTTAGATTTTAAAAAAGTGAGAACGTATAATAGAAATGTGGGTAATCGAATTTGGAAAAAAAATACTCAAGTTGTCTTTGCAAATGAAAGTTCTTCAATGATGAGTGCACACTTTGTTTATTTAGCGTGTTCATGCAATATTACTAGGTTTTAGTATATTAGGAAGTTGGACTGGACGGTAAATATATATATAGAGGAGAGGATATATTAGCTTTCTATTGAAATTTTATGAAATTAAGTACTATTTGTGTAAGTGATATTGAACACTAGTTAGATATGTATGCTAAGTTACTAAAATATAAAAAAATATGAAACTGTTGACATGATTTGAAAGTGATTTCTAGTTGATAATATTAATAAGGAAAATGATATTCGTGATTACTTTACACATACATACATAACCACACGCCTGTCTCCCATGGGGAAAGGCAGAGATAATGGAATGCCTATTGCTAGGAATCTTCCATACCTCTTTCAATTCATCATCAGCAGTCATTGCATTATATAACATAATTATATTATATCTGTAGTTTTTGCAAAATTACAATAAAATGTACAGTATCTATGAATGCGACACTCAGAAATAATAGGACAGTTTGGATAGGAATATTTATTAATCACAACGCTTTAAACCGTCTACTTACAATAACTTACAATCCATTACTAAAAACCTAAGTTTAATTCAAGATGACAATTAAAAAATATACGCTAGCTCCAGAACTATACCAATACAATCCAGTAGGCTAGGAGAACATAAAACTCAGAGAAAGATAATTATAATTTTCGATGTAATAAATCAATATATAAATTCATTAATTGTTAGGAAAATAACACAGTTATAACTTAAGATAAACGGTTACTGACTGAATGGCATTTTATAATTGTTGTCCAACTCTGTGATTATGGTTTTTGTGATACGAGTAGTGTGAATTATTATACGTATTTCAATTTTGATGGAATGTTACAAATGTAGGTTATATTTTTTTTCTGTGGAATGTAGGATGTTATTTTTTTACTATAACTATCGTGAGATACTAATTTAACTAAAAATCACGGTAGCCTGCGCAACGTCCCCGCGTCTGCGAAACTAGTAGAGCTTTTTTCTCCATTTATGTACGTGAGTAAACCGGGATTTTGAGTAAGTTCAGGATATTAAAATTATTTTAGAAAGGAAATGTAAAAGTAACTATAAAAATAATATTTTACTATAAAATTAACTCGGATATAGCAACCAAAATTTTAATTTTTACTCGATTATAGCCAACACTAAATCTTTTTTATAAGATTATGATGTTAGAACTCGTTAAGTAAAACTACAAGCAGAAGAATTGTGACATACAAACAAACAAACTTTTCCCTTTTTATACATGTATACAAAATTTTATAATAAACACATAATTTATTTAAATTAGAAAATAAAAACAAAGGAGTGGATGTTACCAATGATTTCGTATGCTAATTACACCCTTGAGTCAATGGATATAAGGGCCATAATTCATCGATTTAATAATGTTGATTTAGTTAATCATGTATTTATAATTGTTAGTGGGTGTTTCTTTGGTTTTCCGATCGTTAGTAAACGATTTATTATGGTGATGTGTGACATTATTGTTGTTTTATCGAAGATAGACTCTATCTGGTTTACTATAGAATGTAAAGTCCCGTGTCTTGTATTCTCCTAGTATATTTATTTGGTTAAAATATAAAAATTACAAAACTGTTACTGAACAAATGTTTTCAAGTGAGTTTTATAAGTCACCTATATTAAGCTTCAACGTGTGATAAGTCGTTTTGATTTTTAGTGTTTCAATATTAAGGTTGAAAATTCTATAAACAGACAGAATATGGTGTTTCTTCATAACATAACTCCTGTTTAATCTAACCATCAAAGCTAAAATTCTATTTCAAAATATACGTAAAGGTTTTGTACCAAAGGCTCCGGTGACATTTATGATATTAATACGCTTTTTGTAAAACATATTATATTTGCACAAGTCAAATTAAATTTACCTAATGTTTCTCGTTGGTATTAAACTTGCTAAGTAGATAACTAATTTACTTCGTTTTTGTTCAGCCTTGAATATGTGAGTAAATGAAAGGAACTGTGCTGTTGGAGTAGTGTTATCAAGGGCGAATGGATATGAGGCTTTAGGTTGTTTGGTGAAGAAAAGTGTTATTAGATTTTCCAGTGGGCTAAGAAAACTAAGGCATATTGTTTTTATGCATGAGTAATAAAATGATTTGAATATTTTCCGTTGCTTTGTCACTTTTATAGAAATAAGTTACAGTTTTAGTTAATGCACGTTTTTATCATTACTTGTGATTAGTAACTTAAATTAATGGGAAAGTAACCAAAACTTAGTTCAAATTTTCAGTACAAAAGACATAAACGCGCGGAATGCGTAATAAACAAGATAAAGTACTCCACACTAAACAAAAACTCGCATTAAAAAAACTAAAATAAATCAAAGCACACACTATTAAAATGTAATAAAATAAATACTTATACATTACATTAATAGTAACACTTGACGTACGAAATATGTGGGGCATTATAAATTATAAAGATTTTAACCGTAGTACGGCGTTTGAGGTCAGTAATTCGAACGGTCATTATGGACGAATAATATCGATGACCCTATAATTTGCACACTTTTCAATAATCGACATCGAACCCAATACCATGGGTACGGAGGGAAATTAAATTTCAAAACTGGTTGTGCAAAATATTGGAGGCGCTTGATTATTGTTTATGAGTTCAGTTTTAAATTGAAGATGGTTGACAGAACAAGTATGAGTACTGTTGAATAAAAGGTTTATTTTTGAAGAGGTGAGGTTTTAAAACAAGATGTTCAGGATTTTTGTGGTATTTTGTTAAATGTCTTTGTAAATGCACCATAATTATCGTTCCATCACATCAATAGCCTATAAGTGGCCACTGCTGACCAAAGGCCTCTTCTCACACGGAGAAGGTTTGAGCATTAATCACCACGCTTGCTCAATGCGGGTTTGCGATTTCAAACTTATAATTAGAAATTGTAAGCTCAGGCTTCTTCAGGATATTTTCCTTCATTATTTGTCAGTGGTGTCTAAATACTCTTAAAAAGTGACATTGGTACTTGCCGTTGGTAGGTTTCGAACCCTTAAACATCCTTATGCATAAGGAGCAGACGTCTTAAACCTGCAGGCTACCACAACATTATCTTCTCATTCCATAAGTTAAAATATGATATGATATCGATATGATCAAAAAAACGTTTGTATAAATTTAACTTAAACTTTATTGACATAAAATATACGTATGTCTAACAATGATACTATGACCATACGTGTAATATAACACACAAACATAAATACTCCATCTGTAAATATTTACAATAATTTATGTATAAATTAAATTATTTAAGTATTACCTACAGATGAACTTGAAGTCATACCGACTTGACATTTGGTAAAAAATAAATAATTTAAAATTGTACCAATTTTTTATTCAAAGATCTACGTAATTTATAGCTACACGTTGGTACAGACAATTTTTTATCATAAATAGTTCAACAAGGTTTGCAAAAAATAAAAATAAAACTTTTGAAAAAAGACAACTTAAGTCGCAATACAATTTTTTAAATGATGTCATACCACAAGCACCGTTTTGTAAGATGTAATTTAATATTAAAAAATAAATTTTAGACCATAATAAGTTACATTAAACTCGATTTTGCATTAATATTCAGAAAAAGCATGTTTTAAAATCAAAAGTAACAAGAAATTGAAATTTAAAGACAGCGGCGTCGCTTGCGCAGATATCGTAATGACTTATAATGCGCGTACGCACCATGAATAATTCATTGATATTTTGGTACATGTATGAATTGTATATGCAAATATATCAGATGAATGTACGTGGAGAAATTTTAGAGTAAATTGTTTGAATAGTATATGTAGACATCAAATAAAGATCATTTAAAAATAAATACTAAAATGTGAACTGGTATTTAGTCTGAATTCTTTATGAGGTTGACTTTTTGTGGTCCCAGGTATCGTAAATAAGGTTATTGCTTGTGAGGTATTTTGAAAGCTTTTGTTGAATTTGTTAATTAACCGTTGAAGCAAACATCCGCTTTAGTGCTCGTAATAGTCTTAAATAATTAGTATATACGATTATTTTTTTAGAGTCGAAAAGTACGTGTATTACCGTTTGTTCTGATAAATAAAGATTTGATATTCCTTGTTTTTTTGTACGTGATTTTAGTTACAAGAAGTTTGAAGTGTAATCATGAGCATAAATATTTACTAAACATTAATATTAAAATTACCAGAGAATATTTATAGTAACTTAGGTACAGCACCTTAATACTTGAGCATTTTTCTCTAAGTGCAAATAACATTTACAAATTTTGGAACACCATTATCTTGTGATTACTGAGTCGTATTGTAATGATAGAGTATGTAATCTCACATGATAAATCTTTTTCTAAAACCTTTTTTAGTAACTAATATTTTGTCCTATTTGGAAAGTCAACGGTATAGTATATATATTCTACACTACCAAGCAAAAGTTGCATTACCAAAATAATCAACGACAGCTTGGTAAACTAAAAACTTCAAACCATATTGGTTTCACCGATCTCTAAAACCGACGATATTAAACACGTAATGAGCCGGTATACTGCTCTGATTATGGTGTATTACACACGACTACAGATGGAACTACACTTACCAGTTTATCTTGGTCTCGCTTTGTATCATCTTTCCACACGTTCGCTGGTCAGTTTATACTGGTTTGCATAGCTTGATGTGCACCTGTACTTGTTAAACCGTTGGTCGGCGGTTCGCGCCTATAAATTATAGAACCGACGCTCCCGCTTACCAACCGCGGTTATATTGACAACGAAGGTCAAACTTTTGTAAAACGACGAGGTTATTTTATGTAGGGTATTGACATTATCGGTTTTGATCGAATTTTCGATAAGTATCTACATTTGTAGATGATTTTTCGATTATAGTTTTTGGTTAATAGACTATTGAGCTTGTGCAAGATTGGATTTAATACATGTTGTGTTCTGTAGATGTTTAAATAAAACGAGAAGATAATTTGACTAAATAACTTGCCTAATATATTTTGTTGGTTCATAAGTATGTAGTTTTATTTCAAAGTAAAACCAAATGTTAGAAAAAACTAAGATTTATGATCATTAATTTAACATCAGACCTTATGCTCCAATAACACATTTGACAAAAAGTGCGATACAACGAAACAGGAAAAAGAATCAAATAATAATATTATATCGTTTTTTCTGATACGATTCAAAAGTCAAACAACTAAATCATGCTTCTTAACGAGACCTCAAGCTTTTTTTGATAAACGATCTACAAATATTTGTAACACTGTCACTACACTAAATTCACAATACATTGTTCCCATCTGACACTGACAGCTCGAACTGTCAAAACATTCGCGCCAAGAGAAAGCAGGAAGGTTGACATAAAAAAAAATTCGCCACAGACTATAACAGTTATTATTCGTAACATCTAACGCATATTCCAAATTTAAACATCGTTAGCAGACTCAACACTTTCTTTTCTATTGTAAAACCGTCTTAGTGCTGGACAAGGCGTCACTATGTCGATCATTGTATCGATACTGAATCGAACGTGATTATAATCGATTCTATCGGTTACGAATATTGAATCGGTAACGGTAGTGAGTTTTGTGATTTTTTGACTTGATTGGGTCTATTGTTGAGCTTTTTGGTATCAAATAGAGTGCTCATTAAAAGTTCAAGATATGTATGAGAATGAGCGAAATATCAGCGGTTAGATGACTTAGATAACAAGATGTGTTAATAAAGTATAAGATGAATACGGTAGTCGGTTTTTTGAAACTTGACTTTTGACCGTAACAGTCAATGTCTGGGAATTGAAGAGCTTTATTTTCAAGTTGATTACGAACACTTATTACAGTGATTTCGCAAGGACTTCAGGTAGCAATTGAATATTATTTTATTTCAAAATACCGAGATGTTGATAAGTTCATATTAATTTAGATTATTCGAAATGTTTTATACATATTTAATATGCGTTATTTTCAAATTAAAATAACGAGATATAAAATTAATTGGTATGCGAAATACATTTTTATCACAACGATTTAAGGATCTAATCAAAATTGCTACCTTTGACATATAGGTGACTGAACTAGAACATTCCGAATGCATTCGAAGGCATAACAAGTAATCGATTAAAATAGCAAAAAAAAAAAACTTGAATCGATTAAATCGTCTTGATCGATCTTTATTGATCTGATTGGCGCTAATTTATCGATATGTAACTCGTAAAAGTCAATAATAAAATGTCAAAATGTATTTAAATTGATTCTACTAGAGATTTTTGTCAATTATCTTGAATTTTATATGCAAAATATGCATCATTAATTGGAGTAAGGCTCGGTACGAATACACCATAATAAAATCGATTTTCGTAGAAAACATTCGGATGTTCGAATGTAATTGCAATCGATATCAAATTGTGTGCAATCAAAATTTGGTTTATGTGGCAAAATGTTTGGTTACTCGGCTGGTGGTCCAAAGTTATCACTCTATATTCGAGCTTGCAGTTCATCGGAATCGATTTGTTCACGCCCCCAACGTGTAATGAAATCGATTGCTCTCATTCATTGCACGTTTTTTGTACATACTAGTATAATCTATGTACGTAAGAATATTTATGGTATATTAATATCCGTGTGGGTATAATTAGCATCTATTAAGGGTCAGGTCAAAGCAACAGTTTAGAAGCACATCACTCAAAATGTCGGAACAACTTTAATAGACTTTTCCATAATTCAACGATGAGTTTATTTAATAATATTACCTTAATGTTATACTGTGTAGTAAATTGAGAGGTGTTGTGGCTAAGAAAGTTAAGAAGATTTATTTTGTTGGACTTTTACGTGGAGCAGCAAAAAGTTGTGTTTTTTGTGCTCCATTTTTTATGCTTATTTCACCCAATGCTAGTACAAAAGAAGGTTAATTTTAAAAGTAATTTATTGTTTTGCACTATATTTTAAAAAAGTTTATGAGTGACTCATATAGTTCCCAATATGGAAACCCAACACATCACCACCAAAAAGGTTCTCACCCAAGCCCAAAAAGAAAACCAATATGCTAAAAAAATGTAACAATTTTTCTTTTTAAAAACCTAATCAGCAAATGACAAAACAGCATTAGCACTTAATAAATCTTGTTTTTATGTAAATCTAACAAATAAATCACAGCGTTAACATTTTAATACAAAATTTTCGAACTGCTTTTAAGGAAACAACATTCTTTAGGTTAGACATCTTTAGCAAGCAAAGTATGGAGAGAGACTTGATGTATGGCGACAACTGTATAATTTCCTATGGTATTTTCTAATTAAGGACTGGTTTTAATAACGACATTAGAAATTAATGGATCACAAAAAATGTCGTGCGTGATCGAATTATGGGAATTATTTCAACTTGTAACCGAGTTTCCGATGTTAGTTTTATCGATACGGCCATAATTTATGATATAGGTTTTCATTAATATCGTATCGACAGCGTATTCTAACTTATTATAAATGACATACGGATTATTAAACGTGTATTTTCTCGGCCTTTTTCCGAGTAGATGTTCGACGATAAACTTTAATTAAACACAAGTGAGTATACTTTATTTATACGTCTTATGCTCTTCATAACTTAGAGTAGATATATGAATACTTAAATAATATGGAATAATTATAAATGGAACTTAATATTGTAGTTCACCTAATTAGCTACTGATTTTGGTATGACGGTTGATGTTCAAGGTCGTTTGGTAGCTTGTAATGAAAACTTAATTAATAGCTTACAAAATCGTCACGATATTACGAAGAAAAATTTAATCATTTGGGCTGAATATTTATAAGTCATTCAATTCATCTGCAATGCACTCAAATCGAAGAGATTTAAGCACTCTCCAACAGCCTGAGGTGATCCAATTTATGTCGTAAATGAGTATATTAAGTGTATCCACAGCTATAAACAATTTCCTCCAATCAGACGAGTCAACTAAAATTTATAACTTCCTCGTACTATAAAACACAAAATAATCCACAAACGTCGAGAGAGAAAATAAAAAATAAATAAAACTATTTGAAATTAAATTAAATTACCATCTAGAAATGTTGTAAACGAGAAACAATTCTAAAAGTAATAAAAATAAGAAACAAAATAAATTGGCGAATGTAAATTATTAACCTAGATCATGCAAATAGATGACACAGCCGTGCATGACCTTTTTAACGGCACAGACTCATGCAAAAAACACACTATTAAAATTCTTAACGCACACACGGCGTTCGTTACAAAACTGTGCTTTATGAGACTAGGTTGTGCTGTACTGAAAGCTATGCTAAGCTAGCTAGTGCGTCTAATTTATTTTGCAGACAAATGTATCTTAGACAACTTGGTGTGGTTTCTGTGAGTAAAGGCCCTACTTTTAGTATTGCTCACATGACGTTATATTAGTACCGTAGCTAATTAACAGAAATATTATAATTATGTAAGCCATATTCTCATCATTTAATTTCTAAAGGGTAAATTTTGATATGCCAAAAATATATCACAACATACGGTTTGTAATAATATGATGGTTTGATGATGTTTTCTTACAAATAAATATATTACTTAATCCAGAGAACAATATATTCCAGATACAATATTACGTGATTATCTTTAGAAGACCAAAGGCACTATGCGTTTTTTATAGCGAAATATATTAATCGTTTATCTCTCAATGGATGACACACACTTATACAAACTTTTACGTTCGTAATATTCAAATATACAATTTAACCTATGAACTGGACGAGACGACATGCGATGCTTTCCGCTTTGCATTGCATTATGGAACCTATTTCTATATTATCATAATAATTATATTGCTAAGTCATAGGTTTTATGTACTAAACAGGTGAACAGGAAAATATTATTTTAAATAAAATCGCCTAGTAATTGAGTTTTCGTGTAGAAGTAGACGAAATTGCCCAAGTTCGAAGAAGGTGGTATAAACTACCTAAAGGAGTTAGTTTACTTTCTCCTTTTAATAAGAGTATCTAGGGTTTTAATTCGTTAAAAATATTTGAACGAAGCTGTGCAATATTATAGAAAACTTTTTTGTTGCCTCTTTTGTGTCTTTTCGATATTTGAGACATAAATAATAATAGAATTTGCAAATAAATCAAACAAAACGTTTTTCCTATAAAGTAGTAAATTGGAAGGGGTCGGGGGAGTCAATTGTATAGTTTTTCTCTAAATAAACCT
Organism: Spodoptera frugiperda; assembly: GCF_023101765.2. Taxonomy (NCBI): domain Eukaryota; kingdom Metazoa; phylum Arthropoda; class Insecta; order Lepidoptera; family Noctuidae; genus Spodoptera; species Spodoptera frugiperda. The sequence continues at coordinate 11,690,686 of NC_064215.1, read as the reverse complement.
TTGATATAAACGTATCAAGTTTTCTTCCCAAATCAAAAGGCAGTAAAAACTTCAATCGAAACGACTTCTTTTCCTGTTGATTTATACCGCTACGGGTGCGCACGCGCTGGTGCCCGCAGCGCATGCGTCGTAGGCGTCCATCCGCTTTGGTGTCACATTTTTTAAGATTTCAGGATGTTTTTCTACTTAATTTACAAGAGTTTTGTTGTTAAAGTGAAAATTTGTGGCCTGAAAGCCATGATAAATTATGCTGTGTTTTGTTTGTAAATATCAGTTTAAAAGTAAGTTTTATATTCTTAAAATCATCAATATGTTTTGTATGAAAAAATGCAATATTTGCTTTCATGTTGAAACTAATCTGTTAATGTAATATCTATGTACCATGATATACATGATTAAAGAATATAAAACCAACAAACAAACAACCAGTGTAACAACCATTTTGTTACATATTAATTACAAAGATCTATATCATAATATTTTGAGTTGGCGTAGCGTGAAAGCTGCGCAGACGCAACGCTTCGGTGCACAGGACACAATGTTGTGGTGCTAGCTACTGTCATAACTATTAGTTGTAGGTTAATTAGATTATTGTGGGAACTGTTCAATAAATAAATACAAAAATAACTATTAATTTACACATTAAACTATAGTTAAATGTCTGAAGAATGGCCATAATGCGAAATGTTCAAAATATGCCGAAGATTTACTGTAGCTCTTAAAATCGTAAAAGTATAATAATATCACCAGTGTCATTATTCGTTTTCTACAATTTTGATGTCATCGTCCACCAGATATAATAGAAAAAATTAAGCACTTTTTTATAGTATGTAATTATACAAAGCTATAGAAAAAATACAATCTACATAATGCATAATACCGGAACCATTTTTTTACAACACAGAAAACGTTAATTTATAACAAATTAAAAACTATTTAACATCCACCTGTCCACGTTTAACCTCTGAACTAAAAACTGATTGACAATCGTGACGAAAGTGATTGATAAATCTTCTTCATATAACAATTAAAATTGTATTTCAAAATATAAATTATTACAATATAGAATAGTATATAACCGGCCAAGTGCGAGTTGGACTCACGCACAAAGTCCATACTCCAAATTTATCTATAAACAAATTTATCTAAAACAAATGGTTAAATTAAAAATTTAACCATTTGTTTTTAATGTAAATCAGACTAATATTATAAATGTGAAAGTTAGTTTGTTTGGATGTTAATTGTCTGTTAATCACGCTGACACTGCTGAATGACTTGACTTAATTTGCCGTACAAACAGGGTATGAGCTGCCTTGGGTGATACTTTTTATCCCATGGGAACCTAGGCGAATACGCTGATAGAAGCTAGTATACTATACTTTTTAGTGTATTCTCTATTTGTAAATATACATTATGAACATTTCAAGCGTGTGTGTTGTCATAATATTTCAACTGCTTGCTTCTTTAATAGTTCGAGAGATACAGCCTGCTAACAGACAGACGAGTAGACTGCAATCTTAGTATTGGACCTATTTTATTAAGCATCTTGTACAGAACTCTAAAAACATATGAGTAAAACAAGAAATGATGAATAATAATAAGTTCGTGTTAAAACAATTATATGATTTGTGACTCACAATTTCACGGTTCGATTCGAAGTGATAATGATTGATTGGAATCAATCACTTTGTCAATCTTATTATAATTAATGATTGCAATTAATTTTTATTTTTACCTTCGTGTTTGTGAGTTGATATTTCAAGGGTTAATCAATGTTTTTATTTATTAACGTTGATTAAGAATCGTGATAACTTGAAGGTTGTGGTCAGTTTGTACGTCATATGTATGTATATGATTCTTTACTGTAGTTCACTAGGTGCTGTGTAATTGTGGTCGAGTCGCTAATGTAAATGCCTTTGTATTCGATTCCACTGCGGGAAAGAGTTTTATTAAGTTTTTAAGTCCCCGTAACGCTATGAATGGGAAATTGGCAAAAGCCTAGTATTGATAAAGCGATTAAAATAGGTAGTCTATTCTCTAATTCAAATTTAAATTCTATGACATACCAGTAAATATGTGTCCAAAAATCTCCAGACCGATAAAATACACTTCAACAAGGCGAACTTAACAACGATTCAAATAAATTAACATTAATAATACCTTCGAGAAACATCACACTAGATCACAGTTTTAGAAATTCTATAAAAACGATTATAACCGTATCGACATAATGAAAGATTTAGGTAACCCTATCAAGGTACATTCATAACCAAACAATAAACATAGAAATACGTATTCAACAAATCACGACACGTATAAGCCCAAGTTCACACGGGTGGTCCCATTAAAATGAGCCGACTGCCACACTTGTCCATGCCTCGTTTACATATTCCACTTGACTCGCGCATAAATTGTCATTACGGTAATCATTCGATACATTCTATCGATAACTACGCTCGCCTAAATCGTTTAGTCGATTTCAATCCTCGGTTGGACGCCTTCAAACGGCTGGCTAAGAAATCTATTTGTAATGTACCCTTTTTTCACAGTTCAAAGTGTATATGACGGTGGGGACCTATTTTATCTTTTAGTTTATTGAGCTTTATCGGTTTATAGTCGTAAATAAAGTTAGAATGATATGGAGTGCGTTCTAGTGCAATGCTCGCTCAAAATGAACACGCATAGTCGATTATTTTGATATCTTCGATGACAATTTATTTTTTAACGCCAGCACTTGACGCATCGGTTTAATCTAATATTGAAATGAGGATGGTAAAACGTGGTTAATGTTTTTTAATTTTTTTCTTAATGGTTTTGATGGTTTTTGTTAGATGAAATTAGGATAGAAAGTGGATTTTGATTTTAATTTATGATGATAAAATATGTCGATATTTTTAAAAACTGTAATTCGATTTTAAATCGATCTGTTTAAGCACGAATCTGATTAAATGTAACATTACCGTTAAATTATAATTAGAAAAGAACTGACAATAATACCAATCGTACTTGTTCTAAATAAAAAACCAACAGCAAACCCTGCGTAGAGTTAAAATTCAATTCAATTTGCCAACAATTTCCATACACGTTTGAACCGATCAAATATTTGAATCAATTTACGATTGCCAACTCGATTTTCAAATCGATTCCAGCGCCAGTACCTACTAGTTTCGAACAGTGCTCGTTTATGGAAACATTACCATGGACATCATCGTTAGTAAGCACAACAAATATCCTTACTCGGTCGCAAAATAGTATCAGTTCGAGCGAGAATCGATATGCAAAGCTATTCGATTATAATCGCTAACGTTTCGCACATACTCGGCGAGTAGAACCTGGTATGTAAACAAATTAGATGCTGTGTTTAAACGAAAATAGTTGAGCGAGAAAAATATTTTATTTTATTAACAGTTAAAAAAAATATGTTCAACTATATTTTTAATAGTATTTCGTTTTATATTTCTGTTCTATATTTATAGAAGCAACAGTTTATTGGTAAGAATGACAGTTATTAGTGACAGTTTATTAAATAGGTAAAGAATATATTTTTCTATGATCACCTGGTTTATGCTCTAACAAAATAGACGATTTCATTGATACTTTTCATTCTAAGCCATTATGTCTTTATTGAAAAAATAGGTAATGTCCATTAATAGTTACGCTACAATTTTTTACAACCCAGTAGGTAATTACGATCAGTATTTAAATTGTTATCCTTTAATCTGAATACTTCTGAGAACAGTAACAGCGATGCGTTAAACAATTACACTACACCATATACTTGCAGTACTTTTAGATCTAAGATTTGTTCGACCCTATAAAAACCGCAGACTTTAACGATACGCAGTAAAGCCAATACATTCCTACGTTTCTTTCTCAAGAATCAGCATAGAAAAGATTACTAGTACATTCTTATAGATTATCAAACGTACTGGTTTCAAGTAAATGACATTACAATGTACAAAGTAATAGCTAAGTTGAAAAATAAAACCAGTCTACGAACTTACGGCGTTCAAGAAAAACAGAGTCGGTGTCATGTTTATAAATGATCGTGAAATACCGAAGTTTGTTTACAAAAAATATATATAGAACCTTATTCTACATTCGTGTTGCTAAACATTTACATTTTATATCTGTTTCGTTCGACTTAATACTCGGCGTACGTATCAAACAGACGCATTGATGATTCAACTGGCAAATCCGTATAAACGCCACCATTTAAATGTATATTTCGAACGATACTAAAGCAAGTTAACATTAAACAAAAAGCTACTTAATTTGCTTGGGTATAAAGTTAGTATTTGATTGGTAGATGACGAAGGTGTGATAATTAAGGAATACGATGACGGCAGAATGCGCGCTTCAAATAAATAAATCGACATTTATTATGCCCCATGCGACTTGTTATGTAAGTGGTTTAACTAGATTAATAGGTCAGTACACTTACATACATAGTTCGCTTTGTAATGCCAGGTACAGACACGTCCAGTACCCACTATTGCCTAAACAACTAAACACCTCTGACCAAGCCATTATTCTTCGTTTTACGTCAATCATTCTTGTTTGAAACAAATTTTAATAATTGTGTGTATTTTATTTTGTGTAATGTTATGTAATGTAGTCTCTTGGCCAGTTGTTAACATTTGTGGTGTTGAGTGTTATAAAAGTAGCACTTGAGTGTTAACGGTTTGTGCGTAGTGTTTGTATTGTTATGTAATTATTTTGCATATTGTACACGAGAGGCAGGGAGAATACCAATAAATCGTAGTCATAAAACAACATATTTTTGTCGAAGGTACTTAATTTGAAGTTATATCACACATTTTTGTTACGTTAAAGTTATATTAGGTTGCATATTGTCACTAAATTGTATTTACCTAAATGTATGGTTCACTGGAAATGATCTCAGAAAAATCTGGTAATTCCCTTCTCTAGTAAAAGCATTCTACAAATAATTATATACCGAAAAAAGTATAATATACAAGTATATAGATGAATGAATGTGTTTCCATAGATATGCCACACATCATAAATACAGGTCTCGCACCGGCCACAATGGCCGATAGCCGATACACATCGATGTGGAGTAGATTGATCCTCGTTGGCTCGCATCGGGAAAGCTGCGCGGACGCCGCTTACAAATTGCCGCGTGTGCGCACGCGCGTCCTTAGGGTTGATACCTACGAATAGTGCTTCATCCAAAAAAAAGAGGATTTTTCTAATTCGAAAAACCTATACAAAAATTGTAAAACACCAATTAAAAAGTTAAACGAAAAAAATAGCAAATAATCACGTAATTACTTAGTATCAAACTCAATCAAAATTATTTGAGGTATTCCTCGAAGCGCAACTGTTTTGAAGCGCACCTCTCCAAGCGCACCTATTTTATTCCTCGAAGCGCACCCGTTAGTTGCGCTTCAAGGAACTATTAAAAATATTAATTTTTATTTCCTCGAAGCGCACCTATGTTTTATTTTCGACTAGAGAGGGGATGCTAACTGAAACTATCGATAATAAGATATCGATAATCTGATACACGTAGCGCTGTCTATGAGCAAATAAGGTTAAACCTTTAAAAATAGTATCTTGTCGATGTATGACATCGCAAAATGAAATTTTCCGCTTGAAACCGCCAATCAACGACTTTTATTAGTTATTTTATACAATATTCAAGAACTCTGTGCTCGTCGACCATAGATTGTTATTTTTTTACCCGACTGCGCCAGAAAGAGGGTTATGTTTTTAGAGAGTATGTATAATTGTTTGGCACGCTCTGCAGCCTAAACGGCTCGATGGATTTTGGCTTAAGAGGTCTCGTTAGATTCGTATTTACTGTGAGAGTGACACTGGATATATCAAAACAATAAAAAAAACAAAATGGCGGATTTTTGGCGCCAAATTGAAAGAAAAGAAAGAAAGAAAGAAGAAAAACCCTAAAACAAGGAAGTCATCGTAAAACTGAAGCACGTGCCCTCACTAAGTTTTCAGATATAGAATTATACAGTCCAGTTTTAATATTTTTAAATCCTGGTATTTCATATTTTAATTCCTTGGTCAAGTAAATTGTTCAATTTTCTTTTATAAAGCTCGGGAAGAGGGTCCAAGGTAGACATGGATTCTTCATGAATATCATCCACCAGTTCCCGCACAAAATGGCTACGGCTTGTCTGTCTGTCTATTTGTCTGTGTGTGTGTATGTGTGTGCGTGCGCGCATATGTGTACACTGCTCCCGCGCCACGTGCATATATTGTCACAAATTAAAAAGTGTACGTATTATACTAATACTTTCGGTTGGGGTCGTCCACTTATTAGGATCATTATTAAAAAAAAAATAACAATCTATGGTCGACGAGTACAGAGTTCTTGAATATTAAGTTTTTTAAATTACCTTTTTTCTTTTATTTTCTTTTAGTGTTATTATTTTTATATTTTGATATATCTAGTGTGACTCTCACAGTAATACAAATCAAACGACTCCTATCAAGCTGATCGCCATCGAGTCGTTCAGGCTATAAAGTGAACAATATTCGAATCTGGCGCCAAAAATCCGCCATTTTGTTTTTTTCATTATTTTGATATATCCAGTGTCACTCTCACAGTAAATACGAATCTAACGAGACCTCTTAAGCCAAAATCCATCGAGCCGTTTAGGCTGCAGAGCGTGCCAAACAATTATACATACTCTCTAAAAACATAACCCTCTTTCTGGCGCAGTCGGGTAAAAAAATAACAATCTATGGTCGACGAGCACAGAGTTCTTGAATATTGTATAAAATAACTAATAAAAGTCGTTGATTGGCGGTTTCAAGCGGAAAATTTCATTTTGCGATGTCATACATCGACAAGATACTATTTTTAAAGGTTTAACCTTATTTGCTCATATACAGCGCTACGTGTATCAGATTATCGATATCTTATTATCGATAGTTTCAGTTAGCATCCCCTCTCTAGTCGAAAATAAAACATAGGTGCGCTTCGAGGAAATAAAAAATAATATTTTTAATAGTTCCTTGAAGCGCAACTAACGGGTGCGCTTCGAGGAATAAAATAGGTGCGCTTGGAGAGGTGCGCTTCAAAACAGTTGCGCTTCGAGGAATACCTCAATTATTTTAGTGGTTCCCGATTCAATAAATAACAAATAAGCTTACATATTGTTTATAATTCATTTCATTTATTCAATGTAAATGTTACTTAATAACGAAACAGATATCAAAATTACACAAAACAAAAACAAAAAATCATTGCAATAAGGTTCAAAATACAACCTATTCACTACACACAAGAGCCACTTAACCACTTATACTAACAAGTACACCATAATTAAACTATATGTGCCTTACGGAAACTCTAACCGTTTAGTAGCATATAACACATAAATTGTGCTGATAACCTCACATTCTTATGTAGGAAACTAATGTAATATGGCGAGCCGCAATATATTATTGTTAATGTATTAGGTATGCAAGAAATATTTATGGCATTCAAACTAGATGACTATCGGAGGTAAGGTTATGAGCGATGATTCTGTTTTATGTCATCAAGATCATTTGGAGTTAGTTTATTGGTTTGTTGGTTTGGAAGTGTTGAGGTTTAGCTTGAAGTTATTATTGGGTTATTTGAAGTTAAACTTTTTAGGTCGTAGTAATGAGATAGGATTTTATATGAGGTTGGTAACATCGGATTGGGCTCGCTTATCATAAACCCGCATATTATCAGGACATGCTTTTTTAAGTAGCAATGTACGGTACACAATATATAACTATGCAAAAATAATAAGTTAAAACCGTCAAAAGTGTCATTTAAAGACTATATAATTTGATATTCCACCAGAGATGTGCTATGCCACGTTGCTGTGGATGCGTTTGTTAGCATCTGTGGTCACATAGTTTCACAGCTGAGCTATTACATTTTCGCAGCTTAGCTACATAGCACATCTCTGTACATCCCAACACCCTTAACATCCAAAATTATAGATCGACAATCAAACAAGCCATCTTCAAGTTCTAATAAAATTCTGCAGAACTATCAAACAAACTCGTCTCAATCAAGAAGACGGGACCACACAAAATAATCTTGTACCACCACTTAGTTTTCCGCGTAAGTCGTAAAAGAAAACGGTCTTTATTCTCTATTACATATGCCACATAATTAAGGCAATCAACATAATTAAGAGCCACTTGCTACATTTTATTTAAATTTGGCTCCCAATTGGAGTAATAAACTTTCACTGTTTTATGGTGCTCTCCACGTAAACATATCGATAGGTTACTCTTAGCAGTTAATAGTATCTAACTGCAACCTTTTACCACTACTTAATAGGTAATTTAAATACATTGCATATTTTAAATTGTTTTTTACTTAACGTCACTTCTATTTTCCCCGAAGGATTAGGCAGAGGTACACATTACGGCACGTAATGTCACTGTACAATGTACACCCACTTTTCACTATTTGTGTTATAAGTCCCATGTAATAAGGGGTGAGTCTAATGCCATAATTAAATGTTTTTTTTAGTTGAAATTAGTTAACTATATACATACTAGGTAACAAGGAGGATAGGTGAAGTACTGTGACGTCAATGACACGAATATACGAATGCAGATGTCAGCCACTGATATTCATTGATATCTTTCAAATCAAGCAATAGTATATGGCGTGCTATTGTATTGATTTATGTCCAGCAGTGGACGGAGACAGGCTCACAACAATATTGATGAAGAAAGTATCTACCTACATGTCCCCTTATCGCAAAATTTATTTTAACTAAAACTCCTGAAGTCCTATTATTTTGTGGACAAATTCAATGATAGGTGTTTATAATAAATTATGCTGACCCATTGAGAAGTGTTTGCGGACACGTAGAATTAATTTGATACGTTTGACCCCTCACTGGCCTCGGGAGACTGATAGTAATGGCTGGTCATCATCCTTAGATAGACATAGTCGTCCATCGCCTGGACTTTCAATGGTTTTGGCAGATTTTAGTAGAACTAGATAAGTCTCGTGTGTAAGCTGGAAGTGAGACTCTTGGCCCAAAAAAGATTTTGGTGTGGATATTGAGGTACTATACTTTTTCTAGTGTATCTGTTTATGATTATTTGTATTGATATTAGTTGGTAATCTGAATGAAAATAAATTCTTATTCTTTCCCAAATATTTTTCTGTTGATTGATGGAACACATGACATTTAATATCTTAAGCCCATAATATTGATGATATTCTCATTTACATAAACATTTTAAATAGTTATCTTATGTAAAACAATAAAGCAAAACAATTAACTTATTATAAATATCATAATTTCCTTGTTCAAAACCTTGATTTGCGGTTACATAAAATTGAAAAGACTATACCTATATAAAGTTAAGCAATCAATTTCAATGCATCAGAACACAATTGAAATTAATTCGATAGTGTCGACCTCTAAGCGGTTTTAGAGCATTAATAAGTTATAATAAGAGATAATTATATCAAGGTGCTTTATATTGTGCTCTGTTTGAATTAGAAAATTTAGACTAATTGAACTAATACAAAAGTAATTAGGTTATTAAATAAATCCTTTGTTGAAAGTTAAAATGATATTTGTTACTATTCGCTTACCGAAGTCAAAGTCATTGAGATTTAGTATCAAATTCTAGGCAATAAGCTCAAACAGAGATTTCAGTAAGTGAGGTTAACAGAGGCTCAATTCTTTACCCCATTCCTCATCCCTCAATTCCTTATACCCTAAAAGGATTGGCAACGCACTTGTGACTCCACTAGTGTTCAGCGCCAATAATTTAAAACCAGGGGATCCGACCGCTAGTTTGCTGCCTTATTCCACAAAAATGTGGCAAAGACCTGGATCTAAAGATCATTTTTGAAATACCTAACAAAATATCAGATAATGTGAAATATACTACTAACAAATGATGCGTTAACAAACAATATACTTGGCAACCCTAATCCATACATTGAAGGATATATCGCCGTCCACCAGCTTTCAACTCCGCCGACGTCACACATTCAACTATACGAAGTCAGCATTGTATTTTAATTTCTGCCGTGTTAGGAATTTTCAAATAAGCACTTCTTTTACAAGATTTACGCAATTCTGAACTTTATACCCCTTCTAACAGAGGTGACAACGTTTCAAGGTAACATGAACGAAGAATTATAGCTAGGGATGGTCGTGAATTACCATTGCGACATTTAGTATAAATTTAGACGAATCGTATGTTTAAATCGAGTGATTTAGAGTTGTATGGCGTATTAATATCGGATGGCTTATCGATAACGAAGATGATAGTGGGAAACAAAGGAACTAGTGATCTGCTATCGATTATGAGAAATTGCATTGCTAATGTTTGTTCTTTTACGTACATACATAACCTCACACCTGTCTTCTATTGGGGTAGGCAGAGACAATGGAACGCCAATTGGTACGAATCATACTAGTGCACTCCTTAAATTAGTTTCATTCATAGAGAGCGAATCCTTTTTATTTATAAGTACTTTTTAATGCCAATGTTAAAAACTCAAAGCTATTTTTAAATGAAATCAAAGACCTACAAACCAAAATTGAATGTTTATATGAGATTTTTTTTTTCTTTGATCCTCTCTAACAGCAGACAGTATGAGGTGCCTTTCTCCACCCGAACTAACACAAGTTACCCGTCAAGAATCCATGTAAACGTTTTCCAAATAAAAAACCCTTACTTTTTCAAAGAAAACCGAAGAAAAGGTCTCTAGTAGACTTGCGACTTTTTTGTTTAACAACTGTTTGTCTAACACCGCATCGAATGATCAGTGAAAATTGCTTTGCTTTGTGTAGTTTTGATCTTTTTTCCTGTGTCCCGCTGTGCGACAAAAAGTCGTCGGTCTGTGGAGCCGTAGAGGTCGTTTTATGTATCTATTCGCATTGTCTTGTCTAGGGTTGATGGGAAACGTTTGGGTTTAGGTTTATTTTTTGTGTTGTCAACAAGATTTTGTTTTCGTGGTTTGTTTTCATCCGGAGACAGGGCTTTTAGTACCCAGATAAAAAAACATATTTTTTTAATTTATAAGTTTACAAGTTCTTCATAATGAAATATTATTTCAGACTACAGTGGACTTTGGCATCATGCTGAAAAAAATAAATATAAGGAGAGAGAATTCAAAATTTTTCAAAATTAAAAAGTATTTTTCAGCTGATCATTCAACAGTTTCGGTGTTAATTGTTGTACATCAGCTAACTAAAAACTTTGAAAAAAAATGTGTGTTTAATATAAACAAGCTATACTTACCTACATGAAAATTAATTTCACGCCCCATTTTCGTCACTAAAAATGCAACAAACGACATTAGTTTAGTTTTCATTCCCCATTTTGCGTCTACAAATTCCTGTTTAAAGTACATCTATAAACAAAATCTGTTGTAGGTCGGCACTGCGCAAGCAACACTTGTACAGTCACGGTAAAAAGTGCACACGAGCCAGTACACTCGAGCAAAAAGCTTTAACTATCTGATTTCGCATTTCACGAACGTCACCCGTGTATCGCAACTGTGCTGGGAATTATCTGGAGTTGTTGTTAAATAGTAGATATTTTATTTAAATAATTTAATGGAATATTGTTAGATGGTATTTTTTGTTTCTTAAATACTTTTTTCGTTCAATTTACATGTAGTTATAACTGTTTATATAGTTTTTTTAAGTACTTTTAATCAAGATTTATCGCCTGATAAATATTATTAAAATTATTATATTGACGTGTCATACGATCTGAAAAGAAAACGTAATTAAATAATGAGTAAATACACAGTGTTTATATTCAGAATCATTCTTAAATGAAACTAACTTGTAGAAATAATGCGAGCAAAAGTAGCAAAATTCCCTAAGTAAAATAAAGTTAATTTTATTTACTCATGGTTATACCAACTCTATACAAATCGATACATCGATCAATAATCAAATCACTCGGTGCTCGAATCGCCGGCAACTTAACATTAAATTTGTCAAGACCAACGACTATATAATTGGGACAATCTAATATAAACCTTAACTTTTTAATGTCAGAGTTCAATCTAGTACATCAAGGGTATCTTATTAAGTTTTTTTTTCTTAAATATGTTGAATTTGCAAGGTGATAAATGAGAGGTTATTAATTTGATTCTAAGCGAAGGTTTGGCATTAAATTCGTCATTAGGCCTAAAGTATGTATTTTGAAATATTCTATAAGTGACGTTGGCATTCAAACTTAATTTACTTTACTTTGGTACATAGTGTTATTTCCCGTGTGAATTAGTATTTAATATTGACAGCAATTTATATGATATTACTCAATAAGTACTGTAATCAACATTATTATAATATTTCGATTGCAAACCTATTTATTTATCCATTGACATTGAGAGTCATATCTGATTAGTATAGATTTACTAGCTCTATTTACACAAGAATTATAAAACTTTTAGTTGTATAAAAAATACGTTCTTTTTGATTAGTAGAATTGCTAGAAAGTTACGTTAGCTACGTTTTCAGTACAAGCAATAAGTACGAAATAGTACTCAGTGCCCATTAAAACTCAACTAGCGTAGGTTACTAGTTATGTAGGAGTCACATTTTTTATTAATACCTTCGGGATAAAGGGTTCTTTAGTTTTTAACCTAAAGTCTTTGTCCTTAGAATCACGATGAAAAATGTATATTTACCACATCATAAAAGACTCAACCCGACACCAAAAAACCCATTCTTAAACCACACAATCCTCAAACGATTAGCACGCAGTAACAAACTAATCTACTCATAACATAAAGAGTTTAACAACCGGCTTTCCAGTCATTAGCTGGGTAAACAAACGGACAGTAATGTTAACTATTTGTTAAATATACAGCACTTTAATACCGTTACTGTGTAACTGGTGGTAACCGGTGGTAACTGGTGGTAACCGATTTTCAATCGGGGCGCGGGTTAGTCTTGAACTCTTTGATTGGATGAGCAAATTGTGTCCGGTTTTGTTAGGTCGGATTGGTGATATACTTATGCATTTTATTTATGTGTTTATTTAATCTTTAATGTACACTTAGTTATAATGAAATAGTGGTACATAAAGAGGAACGTTAAGACTTTTTTAAGCCGGGAAAATCATCCTATGACGTCTACCGCCTTGGGCGAGGCGAGAGGGAGTCTCAGACTCTTACTTAATGAAGACGGGTGGTCGTTCCTACTCCTTCTTTTCTATTCAAAGGTGTCCATATTAAAAATTTCCAACTAATGAAAGGTATCCAAAATTCGAATATTATTTAAATTTATATTTCAGCCATCATTGTACCACTGAAAGTCAAAGGCTTTTATATACTATTTAGATACTAAAAAAATAAAATCAATGTAATCAACCAAAAACACTTAAAAAAACATACATTGAATAAAATAACACTCAACATAGTAATTTGTAATTTGTAAGGTATTACAAATAAACCACAGAAATCAAAAACTACCTTTACACTCTCTACTAATAAAACTAAAATATATTTTGCATTTAAAGCACGATCATTAAGCAAATAGTGTTGGCCCAAGGTTCTAATATAATTATTAATTGCTCATAATTACTGAATACTAATATTATCAATAATTATAATTAATAATTGCAAAGTGTTAATTACATATCCGAATCTCAGTTAAATAGTGATAGCGGTTCCTAATTATTTGTATTGCAAAATATTTGAAGGTGATTTCTTGACTATCGGATCGAATAATTCAAGTTGTAGTATATATGTGTGTATTTGCTACTATTTTAAATGCGAAAGGTTTTCTTTATTTGTTACTCTTGTAAACTGAAAACTGCTGAATGTTTTTTTTTTGATCTAATTTCTTATAAATATAGGCTATGTATGGTAAAGTTTTTAAATAATAGTTATAATATTAATCTTTTTATCCTAATCTAATTGTAAATTAAAAATTGATTTTACCAACGAATCAACGTTAAAATGAACCATATTATTTTTTCTTACAAAAACAAATTGCAAAATATATTCTTTAACACATAATTATTATTATTATGTCATATCAACTCAACCAGGAATTGTACTTGCGACCTTTTCAACTGCAAATATTTGACTGCGTCCAAACTGTTGATGATGGATGTTCGCAATAGTTTTGTCAATGATGTCAAATGTCAAATCAATCATACATTCGTCACAGTTTCATCATTTCGTTTAATTTCGAAACAAATTGGATGATGGATGTTTGTGGAGAAATTTAAACAATTACTACGATTTAATACACCTAAGTATGAATAAATTAGATATCATATATCATGATAATATTCTGCAGTAATTATGGTACATTTACTATCTTTTTTAAATATGTCTTACTTTCAAATAAAATATGTTTTAAATCCTGACGTAACTATTGAATTTTCAATATTTTTTTAAATTACTTCTCACTTTCAAATTGCACTGATTGGCCCAAAATCGTGACACTAAAATTAAATCAGTGTTACTACTGATACGTACATATAATATAATCAGTGTTTAATTACTGAGAATAATTATGTAAATACTGTCAATTATTTATTCTAAATTAAAATTGTAAAATTTTCTCCAAATTAACATCATAGATAATAACCAATATTTCACTTAATATATTCTTAAATCACATACATCACCACAAAATAGCAGGTTCGCAGTAACTGTTATATTATAACCCTATTAAATCCAATAACTGTATACCACACTAGTAATAACTACACTAACTACCACTAATCAACAAATATATACAAACACACCCAACGATCATATCAAAATTAAAATCATAAAATTAAAACTAAAACTAAAAAACCTAATAAGTAAAATTAAAAAATAAACTGCATTTCATAGGAAAAAATATCGGGTGTGCCGTATGCTCGTTTGGAATCAATTAATATATAAAAAAAAAATACTGATCCAACATCCGTTTGAAAATGCTCCAAAAAGATCTTTCAAGTTGCCGATACAGCGCACGTCAGACTAACAACTTAATCAAAATATAATCATGATACAATTAAAGTAATTATTTCGCGTAGTCAATCATGATTTATAACGTTAATTAATATTTTTTAAATTAATCAATGTACGTAAAAATTGTATTATATAGTTAATTTTTAAGTATGATTACGGCGAAAGTTTTGCGGTCTGATCAAAAGGCTTTAAACTAGATTGATTAAATTCGGTATAGAATGATATCATAGATATTGATAAATAGACTACTACCGGATTTTGTGAGCGATTTGGGCATAATTCTATTATTAGGATGAACAAAAAGTGATGTAAGATGAATCTTAAATCCGTTATGTCTAGTTTAATCTTTTTAGCTATTGATAAATCACATTTATTTCCTCTACAGCCCATGCAAACCAGTTGTACTTTACTGTAGAATTTTCAGCCTTTTATTGCCAAGAGATTTTTTGATAATATCTAAAAAAAATAATAACCATGTTTTCCGACTTACGTATCTATTTAACGAGGAACTCAACTAGTTTCAAGTCAAGATAGAGGCTTATATTATATAGTAACATTCCGCGACACGATGCGGCGACTGTCACGCTACTACTCTAAAACAATAAAATCAATTTAATGTCATAAAACTAATTCTACATACATTTTAAAGCTGTTATATATATATACAAACATAGAAATTGTTCCTAAGTCTAAACGACGGCTTTATATAATATTTTGTTACACAGAGACGATCTCCTATTAGACTACGCTGATTTGTAACATTCTGAGGTGATTAATATCATTACATTTATCTTTATTCTAGATAGATCTGAATACTAGTTTTAAAGTCTTAATTAATCTTTACACCTAATTGATGACCACAGAATAAAAACAGTTTGCTCCAATTTGTAACATCATTATACAAAACATTATCCTGTTAATGTCATTAATTAATATATTTTTCGAAAATCAAAAACAAAATGTAACATTTAACGATTAGCAAATTCAAAATTAGCATCCTAATGCATTACAAAATGACCTATGCAATAGCTAGAAATAGAACATTAAGTATCAAAAATCGCATATCAAAATATTATATTGATATTTTAGCTATATTAATAACAATAGCTACCATAAACAATAATATACGTCAAAATATATTGTACCCGAATATGTTATCAAAAATTTCGTACCGTTACGTCTTCGAAAATAACATAACTAACCGAATCGCCGGTCGGCCGGGCTCCCACGACCTCAGAGCTACATTTCGCTGTGCTCTATCCAATCTTACTTCCTAGTACGAACTAATACGAACCCTAATTTCAATAAAATAGAGCTCAAAACTATCCCAGCACTTACAGCATCCATTCAAAAGCGATGTCTCGAGCACACATGCACAGCCAACACCTTTGGCTCGTACGTGTGCGTGTAGAATCATATTGAATGAAAATCGAGTGCGTTTGAATTTGAATTCTGTGTTTGAATTGATACGGTTGGGATTATAAGAAGTTGGTTGGGTTGGTGTGAGTGTATTGACCAATATTAATAATGTACTGGCTGGTTGGGAGGTCGCGGTCGAGTCGACAGGTGATGTGTTGCGATACTCGTGCGGCTGTGTGCGTGTGTGAGTGGAATGTCAGAGTTTAGCTTAGATTGTTGCTACACTGGAGACTTTTATTGTTTTTATTGCATTGCATTTAATTAGTGCACGATAAAATGTTTTATTATAAAACAGTTTATTGCCAACTTTGCGATTTTATTGCATATCTATTGACAGTTAAAATTTATATGCACCGCTAAATGATCACTAAAAGATACTAAAATTAAAAATCTTAATAAAATTATGACAAATGTCAAATAAAAAAGGTTGCAAAATATTTATTTATAAAATTGTTAGTAAAATATTTCGCCCAGTGTATCCGCAGCCTTACATGTGACAGTGCGCACGAGTGGATCGCTGCAGGTGAACGTATCGTTGTGTGCGTGAGGTCACCGCGTCGCTACACGATAAACTTGCGCATGTGTGCTGCATAAGGGAAGACGATCTCTTCTAAAGCTAGATTCTGACTGATACCAAATTATTTTTAATGCAAAAGCTTTGCACATTAGAATTAAACAAAATTATTATAATTCCATTAATTATATTTTATCCTTTCATTAATTTTATATTAATCTGTTTTATTTGCACAAAAAAAATGTATAAAACTATGTTACGTATTGTTACACCTTCACTACTCCAGAGCTGCTGAAAATAATACAACTTGATAACGATGAAATATTTCCTGATATTTTAGTTTGGTAATTCTGATCCTGTATACAATATACCATTTTGTATTGTACGTAAAGTCGAAAAATAGGTCTGATTGGTTGGTTTATTCGAGGCGGCCAATCAGAGCGCCGAACTCGCTCTCGTTTCGTAAACGTAAAGCAAACTCGTACTAAGGGTGAAGATATGTAAATCACATAATATTACCCGTTATCTACGACATTATAATTTAAAGACGATTATTTTTTATTGTTTATCTAATTTATTAGTCACAGTTCTAGTAATAGTTTTATTACAGTTTACACGATCTAGCGTTTAATATATCCTGTAAAGGTAATAATAATAGTCATAAATGTTACTTACCTGTTTCCGTTATTAAATTATTAATAATTATTACAATTAAATTCAATTTAAACATCACGAGTACATAACATATCTTTTTCCAGAACTGTTATTATATGAGTCAGTATACCTGTTATTACTAAATAGATAGGTACATTATATTATTTCATGAATACATATTTATATTTTCAGTGGATCTCAGAAGTATTATGTAATTGCTTAGTTACCATGTAAGATGTACCCTTTTTATGGTATAAGCCAGTAAACGAGCAGACGGATCACCTGATGGTAAGCGATCGCCGCCGCCCATGGACACTTGATGGCGTTGCAATGGCCTTTTGGGGGTTAGGAATTTAAGGGTTGTTGGGGAACCGGGGATTGCCAAGATTGGGAAGGGGGTAATTGAGCTTAGTAACCTTACTCATACAACGCAAGCGTTGTTTCACGACGGTTTTCTGTGTGACCGTGGTATCACTCCGGTCGAGCCGGCCCATTCGTGCCGAAGCATGGCTCTCCCACACTTAAAACCTATAGATAACCCACCAAAAAATATTTTTTTGAGAATGACCTGGAACTATTTCCAAAACCATAATATATTTTACCCTAATTAACCCTTTAACTGCCTCACATAAAAATACAGCAGAACATGTGCCCTTTAGTACCCATGATATCACTTTATGCAACACGTTACATTGTTCTGTCCTCACCTTTGCGCCGCGACAGGTTGCTGATTACCGCTCATGATCTGTGATTGCTTTCGGATATTATATTATTATATGTTCAGCAGTTTTGGAGATCGTTGCGTTTTGTTTGTGTGCTGTGGTCAGTTTCGTTTTAATTTATTGTGAAGATGGTATTTTTTGTCAGTGGAGAGTAAAGAGTTCTTTTATGCAATAGGGGCTCCCTAAGCGTCTAAGACCACCGTCCGTAGACACATTTAACACTAAAGAAGGAATTTGAAGGAAAGAATACTATTTTAAAAAAGTCTTTTAACTCTATATTCATAAGAAATATACACGTATATTCTCTCTTAACACCACCCAGGTACAAGTTTTCACTTTCAAAAGGCCAAGGAAACGGTAATGAGCTAAAGATTCGTTAACCTCACTTAGTTGTTCTATTACGAGTAAGTATCTACTGGTTTTACGCAGATCACTAGTCTGACCTCTCCTGCAGTATAAAATATCCAGTTACTACTTCCTTCGTACAATATTACTGTGCTCTTATGCATGATCGTAATATACTTAAGTATAGAAAATCATGTATTATATTAATAAAAGTATGGATGCTCCATACTGAAAAGATATGATTGTCAAAATTTGACTACAAGGCCAGAATTTGACCTTGAACGTAGAACTCAAAATCAAGAAGTAACTTCTTATGTTATCTGGAGCTGTGGACTACCTAGAGGGATTACCGGGCCTTCAGCTCAAAAACAGGAGTAGGAACGTTTTGGTTTTTAGCCAGTAAGAGTCTCATACTCTCTCTCACCTCGCCCAAGGCGGGAGAAGGCATCGGATGATTATCTCCCCTTAAAAAACCTTCTTATAATCTCAGCACGAAGCGAACACTATTTGCTCCGTGCACCAGATTTAGAGGAAATAACATTTCATTACGTAACCACAAATACTCCCAAACACAATAACGATCATACAATTCATGTGTATATTACAAATTACATACTCACAGCGATTATTAAACCAAATAAACATATAAAGAAGCGTAATAAAGTATCGTTCACCTTTGATCGAGCGATCAAAATGCGAGCGTAAAAATAACAATAAAATTTTATGTAACTGCGGAACCCGATACATTCAATATGGCACCAGTTCTTTTTTTATTTTTATTCTTCCACATCACACATCAGTAATCGTAATACTGAAATACATAGCACTTTCACTTGCATGTTCTCACGATCCAAATCATTATGCGGTTTTTTCTATGCACATTATTAATTTGCATTAGATTTTAAATTCTCTTTTTTATTATTGTTATTAAATGAGTGTGACTATTATGATTGCTTCGTCTGGTCTCAAGTGCGTCTATCAAGAAAGATGTTGCATTTTTGGTCATGCAAAGTATTATTAGCGTTTTGTGAAGAAAATCTCGTAATTGGTACATATTTTGGATTTGTTTTTGATATATGACTATATAAAATAATCGCCTGTTATATGGGACTAATTTGAAGTGTGGGAAGCGGCATAATTGGGCTGGGAGTGAGGTTTTCGGAGACCCAATTATCCCCCTTCCCAATCTATTCATTACTGATTCCTCAACAACCCTTAAATTTCTCCTCTGGGTTTTGGGTGCATATGGGCAGCGGTGGTTGCTAACCATCAGGTAATCTGTCTGCTCGTTCACCGTAAAAAAGAAACTGGTAAAAGATTGATATCACGTTTTAAATGTGAACCTCAGCCTACCTTTTCTTCGTCGATTAAAATTGTTATGTTTTTTAGTATAAAATCTAGTGTGTGAATCTGATATTAAGAGTGTGTTATGTGGAGTGATAGTTCGTGAGTTTAGTGTCGGCGTCTAATTATGTTTGTCGGTTTGTCGGTGAGGTTGTTACGTGCACTTTATTACACTTTTTGTAACATCTATGTGATGGCCTGACTCATAGTGGATGAATATTCACATTAGTTACTAAAAATAACTTAAGACTCAGTAGGTTTAGTAGATATACCGTTGTGTGAAGTATTTGTGGAATATTTGATTTTCTGTTTGCTATATAAGTTATCGAGGATCATGTAATGTCGTGGTGAAAAACATGGCCTAATAATTATATGTTTGAAAATGTGGTGATTAATGCTCAAACCATCTCTTAACTTATAGGCTACTGATGTGGTATTCGTACTAGTAAATTACCCATATTTTTATTTTAGTATAATTAATATTAAAGGGACTAATCTACTTCAACAACCATTTATTAAACTTACAGTTAATTTTATTTAATCTTACAGTTAATGCATTTTTGTAACAAAATACTTTTACAAAACAAATCACTTACCACTAACTAAAAGCGTGGTTACCCAACATGAAAAAAAAAACAAGTATTTAATTAGACCAAACATCACAATCAAAGAGATCGGTTCACATGTCGATCAAAGCCCCAAGTAACGATAGCTCAATTAGTCTCATATTAAAACTAAATTATAGTAACACGTTAATGAACGTATCGTAATTATACACTATTATAATATAATACAACCCACAATTATATGCCCAATATAATATAATAATGTAGGCGGTAAAAAATAACATTATTACTGTTACTCTCTTGTAGAGAAAATGTGCTGTGCCGTTTATAGGGTTAACGTTTTTTTTAAGTAGTTTGATGATCTTCATAGTGTAGTTTGTTGTTTTTATTCATAAAGTATTGTATAAATTGAAGTCTTTTGAAGTACTTAGATGAGTAGAACAAAAATATACAAGGTTTTTTAAAAGGATATCATATTAACAAATCGATAAAATTAATAGTAAATAAATATTAGATGAACTGTATTACCTCACATAAATAATAGTGATAGTAAATAATTTTTAGATTTATTAATTTTTTTAGGTATAAGTTTTCCAGTTTAGTTGTAAATATTATGTAGTATCTAGTATCTTGAATGTTCTTAATTAAATGTATTCAACTTTGACGTTTTAAAATACCTTCCCGGTCTATATGTAATAAATAATTTTGACTTTGACACATCATTTTTATATAATAATTTTTCCACTTTCATATCCCAGTTGAAAATAAAAACCCTCATGGTTATCATAACCAAAAACCTACTTACCCGAATACCTAATTTACACCCAAAATCTCAGCTACCAGCAAACGACTCCCAAGTACCTACGAACGCAACAAAACATCAACTCAATCATACATCAAATTCAATCACACAAAACGAATAGAAAAGAAGACCTTTTTTATTAAATGAATGGTATAAAAAAAATAATAACACGTCGCCTCTATGATTAACACTGCGAACAATAATTATCATTAAGTTGAAATGAGATGGGTATCGGTGTAATGAATAAGTGATACTGTTTTGCGATGTTACGGTGATGTGATGTTTGGCGATACGGTGTGTGTTATCGATATGTGTGAAGAAAGAATGAAGATAAATGAAAAAAAAATGTATAAGGTTTTTTTGGGAGAGAATATCATCCAGTAACTTCTCTCGTCTTGGGTGAGGTGAGAGAAAGTCAGATTCTTACTGAAAAAATACCACCCCGTTCCTAATCCTGCTTTTTGAGCCGGAGCCCTGAAACCGCTAGGCAATCTGCAGCTCCAGGTCATCTTTTTTTAATAAGGGTGAGATAAGACAACACTGCGGTCTGTCACCTTTTTGCTATAGTTTGCGCGGTACTAGTTGACTGCTCGCGTTAAACTTTTAAATTTTCATTTGTTTTTTATTCATTCTTGTCAATATTTAAACGATTACTGTTCACGATATCTCGATATTGATTACCCATAACACATTGTCATTTCTCATATAAGTTGCCAGCGTTAGGCAAAACGTCACACTCCTGTGACCACCCGACCAGGAATGGCCAACAAACTCCGTGTGCATTATAGCAAAATTATTTTTGCAGAGTAATATACTGTTATGAATTTGTTACTCATGTTACTAGTATTTTTTTACAGAGTAATATACTGTTATGAATTTGTTACTCATGTTACTAGTATTTTTTTAGGAATTAATACTTTTGATACAATTAAATACCTTCTATCAATTCAATGCTTTATACTGAAATCATTAGATACAATTTAGGTTATTAAAAATCATTGACTTAAATATTGCATTATCATCTAAAGAAACTGCATTATTATGATCATCAATCATCCTCAGCTCTTAGAATTCAGCTTATTTTCAGATGCAACCAATATTGTACTGTATTTCATAATAACTATCATTACAGGTACACAAATCAATTTGTGGTCTGGCTTTCAAACTACACATAATTACGCGCACGAGATTAATTCTACTACATAGTATTCTAAAATCGAAATATAAAAAATAAATCTAAATTCCAAATAAACGCCATCCCTACACTATCGATGCAAAAACCATCGCGAGTCCAACACTAACCGTCGATAGTCGATACTTAACAATTTATCATTCTTGTATCTCGATGTGATTACGATCTTAGTATTTTAATAACGATAGAACCCGCTACTGGTTAGCGCCTCAAGCAATACTTACTTTTTTTTTCTGAATAGACGATCAACTTTTATTGTTATTGATTGGTAGCTGATAACGTGACGTCATATCTGTCTGTCGATCGCCAGTGAGAACGGGGCCCGATTCGAGCTGAGATTTTTTACGCAAAACTATTTAGGTATTTAGATATTTTTGTGAGAGCTAAATGTTTTTTTAAAGTTTAGATTTTGGTTTTTGGAAAGATTGTACTTTTTGGCTTTCTAATGATTGGTAGATATATAAAATTCTAGACTAGTCTTTAATGTTTAAAATGTTTTCTTAATTACCGATAGTCGAACTCCTAAGATTCTGATCTCCATGGTCCGTTAGCTAACTCTGTTTGGACTTCTAATGTTGTGTCAAAGACCAAGTTTGAGCGCCATAGATGAGGATGGGCAGAATGCACACGTCCATGAGTTTCTTCTTAAGTGCTAATGGATGGTTTCCTTTCATTAAATCTCGTATGGACCGACAGCTCTTCCAGGCGTTTTCTGTGCGTCTAGCAACTTCTCTTTCTTGTCTCGCCTGGAAATATACTAGTGCTAAAATCTTTGATGATTGAAGTTAGAAAGTTATTAGCTGGTGTTTTGCCTTGTTATTATAACGAAAGCAAACACATTCTGACCTTAAATTGATTACTGATTCTACGCGGACATTCAAATCAGTTAACTATGAAACCATAGCAGTTTCATAGTTCCTTCGCAGTTTTGTTCGTATTAAGACATAAAACCATTGCCTTTGGCGGCTCGCGTCTATCACTTATCTTACCTTTACGACTTTAGCAGAAAAGAGAATCCTCCTCTGATTCTATTTACAGGTTTTCCTAAGAAGTTTAGCGCGAAATCCTATTAATTTCGATACCGTTTAGACGTTTTTAAATGTTTAATTACATTCTTTGCAGACATTCCTATCGGTTTATGGGTTTGTAAGTACTTTGGTACAGTTCGTTTAAAGTGGACGCGTGTTTAGAGGTATTTAATGTAAGTTCGATGATGACTGAACTCCGAATACTTAGGTTTGTATCAGATAGGCCGTAACAGGTGTTGCACCGTGAGGGCCTTAAGATTTTCTCCTGGGTCGTGGGAGCGTTTATAAATATACAATTTCACATGTACATCACATCCAGATCCGAAACAACAATATGTGGATCACACAAAGTGTTGCTCTGCTCGCTACACGTTCCGCGGCAGCCAGTTATATAGCTACTTGTCTGATAAAAATGGCAGTGATAATTTATCATGTTCAAATTCCAAAAAGTATTCAATTGCAACCTGACAATAAAAAAAACGTTTTGATAAATGAAAAATTCAGTAGCTTCCGACTACCATTACATTTCTTTTGTGTTCTTCAAACCAACTTACAAGTGATCGGTAGCTCATCAACGAACAACAAGACACCATTGAATTGGTACTTCATACCATCATTAAAATAATAATAACCCTCTAATCAGAAATAGATGAAACCATATATCACTTGTTACAAATTCAATATCTATACCTACTTTAAAAAAAGGTTAATTTATATACATAGTTCGTCATTATTTCTAAGACGAGTGATATTATCCAATTAAAAATGAGACACGCTCGCATTTCAATGGACAGACTGACAAGCCGAAAATTATAATAAATGTTTTATTTTATAATACGCGGTGGAAACAATTACTTGGGAGCGGTTGTGTGGTACAATTCACAAGGATAGAGCGGAATTATCCTAAACTAAACAATGGAGAACTTCAAATTAAAAATATGTACAGTGTCAACGTGAGATTTAATATAACCTAACATTGGCATTTTTTAAAAACGCTGATGAAGTTTCTGCGTAACACTACAAGATTTATAATATATACTACAGCTATATAGCTTCTGACAGCTTCACCTGCATAATCTACTCCTGTTACAAATTTCATCCCGAAACGTTCAGCCGTTTTGACGTGATTGAATAACAAACATACATATACGAGTACATTCATAACCTTTTCTATTTATTATATTATAGTAAAATTGTTTGCTTAAGTATATTAATCAGGCTAAAAATGTTGACGTTGAATGGCTATAACCACGATACTTAACAAAATTAGCTCTTCTCTGCATCTCACTATAATGCTATACAATAAACTTTGCATTAAATCGCTACCGCCTGTGCCTCAAAGAATAGAAATATACCCAGTGGCTCTTTTTTCCACACCATGCTTATTTTGTACACCAGTACATATACATGATTGATATTGAAATCGTAACGAATTGAAAAGTGATTCTGACATCTGATATTTAAAGCCGCCAGAAACAAGTGTCGGTCATTCGCTCAATTTCGGAACATCCTTTATAAAGAGTGATAAAATTTGATCACCCTTTAATAGAGCTAGATGCTATATTTTAACGTGTGAATGATTTTTATAGCGATATTTAGTTCTAGAGTCTATTTGTGGTACAGTTTGAATTAGTCCGTGAAATAGCTTTTGATTGGATGCTTGCTATTTTTTTAGTAGTCCCTAATTAAAAGTCTAGGTGGAATGTTCTCGATATTAAATTTTGCTCTGAATATTTTAATTGCACAATAAATGCATACGTTTTTATTTTGTGAATTGAGGTTGAATTATGAATACGGAGCAATCAGAATGGTAGTCTAATTATAATTACTCTTTAATAATAATGCAGGCATTTTTATAAGAAAATTGATGATGAGATAATCGTTGTACATAAGTACTTCTATGTAATGATTATCATTAGATGTGTTAATATAAAGATAGCTGATAAAACTTATGTACATATTCATTACAGAGTGATAAAAATACTAATTGTTTTAGTACTAGTTACTGATCCGGTAGTTGCGAGGTCAGTGAAAAGTAGACATAACTTTAACAATTCCATATAATATTGTTTTACTATACGTACGTAGATACGTAGTACGTAGAAATCAATACCATTTTTCACCACAACCGCACATTCCCTAAGAAAACCATGTCGCACTATCATCTAATCTAAGCAAAGTAAACCAAATTAAAGCTAAAAATAAACAAGAGAAAACGCGAAGAAGAGCTAAAGTTATCTAATTAAATATCTGGTCGGAAACAGGCGATGGCCGCTATCTGGGCTCGAATATCGGACATTAACTTGTGAGACAGCGCACTGCAACGGTCAAAGGTAACGAGTGTGCGCTTAGAGGCGCGGAGCGGGGAGCGGGAGCGGGCTCGTGTTACGATAATCGTAAAGTGGTGATTAAATAAAAAATATGAATAATTTAACTACACTACGTAATATCTAAGTTTAATGATAGGTATGAAAAATAATAAATGCATTTATGTGTGATATTGACCAACGTATGTTATGTTTGCTGTTATGCTTGCTGCTGTTCAAGTATACTTCAACCATAAAATATATTTGGAAATGATGTAATTAAACGACCAGCTAGCTTCACTGACGGACAGACTGACAGACTTTTATTTATTTCTGTATTTGTTGACGTTTCAAGATTACCTATTTATGGTTTACTTTAAGACTTTAATTATTTCTAAGATAAAAAAAACAATCCAGCCTTACTTCTTTCTATAACTGTTGTCCAGCTACTACCCAAATAATCTCGCAAATTACAACTCCTTAATATCTTTAAAATCGCTCTCGCGTCTCCTATCACCAACCTCACCACCCACACACGGCCGCCAAGCTTAACATTAAGATAACACCTTACTTATGGTATGCTTATGGCTGTGATTACCCATCGCTGGGCGACCGCGCATATTTATGACCATAATGTCTAGTTGGCTTTTTGTGTTCACCTTGTAACGATTCTAAGGGAAAAGAATGGTATTCTGATGGGGGTTAGCGAAATTTTTAGTATGTGAAATGGTGTAAACGACTCTTGTTACATTATGGCTTGCAAAGATCGCTTTAGAATCTAATACCGTACAAGCTTATGTGGTCATAATTGTAGAACGTTTAATAATGTTGGATATTAATATGATCACTTATCAACATTGCCAGCCCATGGCGAGATTTTGAACCTTTAAGAAAATAATGTATTCATTTTTAAAAGGTCGGCAACGCACTTGTGTCTCCTCTGGTGTTGCGGAAGCCAAGTCAAAAATCAAAAGTCACAATTATTTTTTTCAAATTTACCAGGAAGACACTTTTGAACGTTAAAGCAAATAGAATAATATTAAAAATGTCTGTCTGTCAGTCAGTCCTCTCGTGAAGCTATTAAATAGCTTGCTCGTTCCTATCCGAAAAAGAACGCAATAAGCTCCATAGCTTCAGGTTCACAATACAATTCTTAGTTACATTGTTTTGATTGGTTCAACTAAGTACCTAAGAACAATGTAAAACCTACCAATGTGAACTAACTATAATCCAATTTATAATTCTATTATTGTTACAAATATGACATGACTTATATTTTAAAAGTAGGTATGACATCACAATATATTCCTGCACCCATATTGAATTACAGTACATCAAATACTTGATTCATTACAGATTTAAGAAGACTGTTATATGACCCCTGTTGAACCAAAGAAACGAAAATTTTCGCATAATAGTGTTAAAATTTCGTCAGGTGGATGTCCATTCAAAGGTTTATGAATCTGAGTCTCCATTCATTAGAAAGAACAGGTTTTATAATATGTTTGACGAAATCTATAGGTTTATGACTGACATGCCGGACAGAATAAACAGCTATAAATATAATTAATGTCATTTAGTATACGGTGAGTGTATGCGTGGGCGCAGATCTGTGACAGGTGTCACGTGTAACCAAATATCGAAAGAGCTACTTGTGAAGTATTTTTTTAAATTTAGAAGTGGCTGAGAAATTGGACACTTTAATGTGGACAATTTTAAGTAGAACTTTTTGGGTTGGGTCCTTGGTTTGCTATTGGATATCGAATTTCTATGTTTTGCGTTAGGTTTGTTATTGGTATAATTTATAGTCAAATTCATATTAATGTCATAATTGTTAGTTCCATGTCCAGCCGTAGACTACGGAGTGATATATTATGTCGTAGCTTGGTGATGCTATTTTTAAACAAATTAATTTTATCGTCACGTAAACATTTCGTGATGAAAGTTAGCAAAGGCATTTTTTTTCGTTAATGCACAATTAAATTGTACATAATTATAGATTTACATTTGAACTTGAGACAGGATATTTACCATGTTTATTTCAGTTCATTCGTGATCATGGTACTTACAACAATACAACAGTGCCGAAATATCGGAAACTCATAGACATAAATATCCCATCTCAAGTTCTAATGATAGCACAGTGCTAGTGATCATGTCAGTTTAAAAACTCATAATTATACATGTGACTCTATCAATCGTATTTTGTATATTTTTCTACTTTTTTATGAACTCATTAGCTAACTATGTAATAGAACATGTTAATACCAACGTTTACCTATACTCGAGAAACCTTTGCCACTATCAAAACATATTTGTGGCTTCCATCTAATATGGGCGACTCCATTCACAAACACTCGTAAAGAATTTGTCATGTACTAGAGAAATGTGACGTCATCCACATCAAAATTCTGTTAATTAATTCAGCTCCTTTATACCTCTAGCGTTTATATTTATATGCTTTTTTATCACCCGTGCGCACGAGTCGATAAAATACCTGTTCGTTTGTGGTTCAAGTTTGGAGCGGTTTGAGAGTTGAAAAGGTGGCGTTTCTAGTTGGATTTCTAAAATTTTGAATTTTAACCATTTTTTAATAAATATTTTGAATCTCTCTCACTCTTATATCCCTCTTTCTCTGTTCTCTTAATCCTTTGTACGTTTTTTTTAATTCTAACGCGAAAATATTAAAACGTAGCAAAAATCCTTGTTAACACTATTTTGTTATCTTTTGACATAATACCTATGTTATCTTCACATAATTTTGTTGTTTACAAATTTTTAACCATTATTCTTAGTTGTCATTCAATAATTTTATTTAATTTCACCAGTTTTGATCTAAATTCTTCAAAATACAAATTTCCCAGCTAAAACCACAAATCGCTATCGCTTATAACTGAAATCTTTCACCGATTTCGTAACCGTCACTTATGGTGGTCATTTTTTATTGTTAGATAGGTTTGGTGCCGTATTGTGGAGATTTAGTGCCGGGGTGAAGCGTGGTGATATATTTATTGGGACTTATCACCACGCTTGGAATGCCATGTGCACTAAAATTTAATAGGTGTGGCTAGGTCAATGACACTTTGACGTTTCTAAGATTTTTGTTTAATGAAGTTAAAGATTTTGTTAGATATCATATTTGGTTTTAATTAGAATTTTTGTTGTTTTATTTTTCTTATTTTCGTATTATGGAGAACAACTGTATATTTGAAAGTTTAAAAAAATAATTTCTTGACTTCATCTTCAATATCGTATTACAAAGGTTTGTTGTTCGTGTCTGTTTGTGAGATTTTCAAACAAAAACAATAATGAGGTGATGACATCTAATGTCTGACCTGCTAATTCAAGAATTTATGATATCAATAAATAAACTTCGATAATTTTTAATAAGCACTTATGTACAACATTTAGACATGAACGAAGAACTGAAACATATAATTAATTTACCAAAATTATAAGAAATGAAACAAATTAATTATTTATTGAAATCGATAGACGAATAATGAGGAAGTCTAGACTAAATGAACTAAAAATCTCCTAAATTAATTGTGTACAGTTACAATACAACCTCTATATGTGGCTTTATGCATAATTTAAAATATTTTATTGGCTCTGAATTTGACTTAAGATCGAGTTTTCAATGCTTACCATTTATAATATTATAAATATGTCAACAAAGCCGTCTGTTTGTTGAATTTTAATTAAATATGAAATCTGTGCAGTACCTATTTGAATGTGATCTTCTGGTAAATTAGAATTGTGAACCCAGGGTCAAGAGTTCGATTTCCGTATAGGGGATTCTGTATGGCCTAGTAGATGTTGGTCATAAATTAGTCGCGTTTATATAAATCTTGCATGATTTGTGTTTTCGTATGAGTAGAGATTAAAATAGTGTTTAGTATTCATTTATATACGAAATCTAATGTAATTATGGTCAGATTAACAATATTAAATGCAGCACGAATTTTAAGAAGTTACTTCAAAATTATTAGATTACTAGAGGAAATATCGTTATTTAGTTTTGACTCGTATATCATTTTGTATCTTCCATATCACGTGTCTATTTAAAAATTCTATACTTAGGTTCTATAATACTTGCTACAAATGGATATTTGTAATTTAGTAGCTATTTTGATGCGAAAAAATATTTTTATTTGTCATGTGACTTATTTTTTAGATTTATTTTAAACAGGAAAATATTTGAATTGAGACAAAAGTAAATAAGCTGCCAATATGAAAATACGAATCTGAAATAAACTAAAATGTAAATAGTTTTTTTTTAATTAGACAACCGAAACCGCGAGGCGTTTCTATTATATAAATTCTAATCAAAGCTCACACCGGCACAGTTGTTTTTATTGTGCAAATAAAATCATAAGTCTCTATAGTAACCTACTGTAGCTATTCAAATCTTTTAATATAATAATAAAATCTTAATTTCCAAACCTGGGTAGTCATAAATCTTTGAATGTTATTTGCATGACACACCATACTATTTATAGATAGAGATAGTATTCTTTTATTAGTATTAGAACTTTTTTTATACATACGTATATAGAAAACGGCACTAAATTTTGGACACGTGGAGTAAATAAGTACCTACATCTAATTTTCTATATATTTTATATACGTCTTTTAGATTTATTTATTTTCAAGAACAAACTAATATGTAACTGCTTAACAAGTTTGACGTAACTGTTAACAAAAACAACATAACAAACTGCACGGTTGACGCAGTAGCTGGGCAACTGGCTGTCGTGCAACTAGTCGCGTGTTCGATTCTCGCACGGAACCACTCTATGTGTGATTGACAGATTGTTGTTCCGCGTCTTGGTGTCATGTGTATATGAAATTTTATGTTTGTAAACGCACCCACGATATTGAAGAAAATCATATTTTGGGGCAATTTAAAAAAAAAACGTCCAAATGTTGTAATCCTCCTTTCATTTACTTGAAATAACATTTATAAGTACCTAGTTGAATAACACACCATACAATACACAAAGTTAAACCACAATCTAACCATAATCATCTTAGAAACCACACAACAGAATCACTTCTATCAACAAAGTAACAATAAACAAAAGTAGATCTCACAAACACTTCATATATTCACATATAAACCTTCTATTTTACTCACATATCAACAAATCAACCACAGATTAGCACTTAGACATTAACCCACTTTATATTAGTCAGCATCAATAAATAGAAACAGAATTCAAAGAATATCTTGACAGATGCTCTGATCTCATCAAAATCGGAGAATATTTGAGGAAAACCCGCATTGCAATGTGTAAGTTAACGATCTGCGGTTTTTACTAATGTAGTTCATGTTTATTTCTTAGTGAAATGACTCAGATTTAAAGATATTAATTCAATTAGGTGTTAGGACTAAACGTGGTAGGTGATGCAATGTTTATCACGGACTATGCATTTATTATTTTTTGCTTTAGTTTTTTTTAAGGTGTTTATTTAATGCGTTGGTGATTTAATTACTAAGTTACTAAGAAACTGGACTGACTAATTGTTGAAGTTATTGCAAATGTAGGTATCAAACATATCTTTTGGGTCAGGCATTAGGTTCTTGACTTTCCCTGTGTATGTCATACGAACTATTTATATTAAGTAACTAAACTTAGTAGGTTCACTGTTTTGTTGGTCAAATTGTTCCAAGCGCGACTGTTGGGCAAGAGATCTCGGATTCGATTCCAGGTTTTCGAAAATTTTGTCAGTAGTAATACGGAGTTCGCAGTTGTATAAAGTATCTATATGCTGAACAATAGGCTCACCCCCTATTACATGGGACTTACAACATAAATGGTGAAAACTGAGTGTGCATTGTACAGTGGCATTATGTTACCTCTGTCTACCCTTTCGGGAATAAAAAGCAAGGCGATACAATTTTTCCGTAAATTTGTCATAAAAAAATTGCAAACATATCAAATATTTTTTTCTATCTAATTAAACATATTTCCAACAAATCTTATAGGGAAACAACAATCTTCACCATATAACACAATCTTCATCTCTATCCTATTATTAATTGCCTAATTGCACATTACAAAGTGTGATTTATCGCGAAACACCCAAACCGTACTATGACGCATACCACCATACTTTCTTTCTAAGACTTCATCAATGAATTCAAAATGTCAGACGTTTCGAAATTATGCGTTATATGAGTAAAACTAGTTTCTGTTTCTATATTTTCTCGGAAATTGAAAGTGTATCGTGCGTGCTAAGGTGACAGATTTCGTCATAATAGCTGTGTATTTGTATGAATAAAAAATATGTTGCGTTCAATCTGATTAATGATATCGTTAGACAAAACGACATGTTTGTTTTTTTGTGGTATATTGAGATGCCTATTACGATTTATGCGGAGGTTTGAGTAATTTAGAATTATATATTTAGGTTAGGACGTTAAGCAATGTTAGTCTCAGGGAAGGTTTTATTTTTTTACTCGATTTTCAGCACTTTTTGATTTACACCAGCACAGCGCTTTTTGATTTAATTCGAATATTCTTTAATTTTAAGATTTTGTTTTGACTGTTAGAAAATTCAAAGTTTACCACAATTAAAATACTTACTGCCGAACTCAGAGATATTTAATAATTACTTAAACTTCCTTAGTACCGATTTTGTTCCGAAAACAACTGCTAAGGTTAAGTATAACCATTAAATGACTACGGAGGTTAAAATGTAAACAAATATAGACACATTTAAAAACTAAAATTTGCTTTTAAAGCTTAACTATTTAAATGTAAATAAATAGAGAATAACGATATAAACACATATAAATAAACAGGAATTATCGAAACATAACATTATCGCCAAATAAATTAGTCATGTTATACATTATTCAGTTGTTTTTATCTTAAAACTAATCAATGCACAAAACATCTTACTTAATTGCTGTCTGTCAGCTTTGCATTTCAATAGGCTATCAGTTTCCGAAATAAACTTCAAGTTGTAAATTCAATTAAAATACGATGACATTTGAGTTGAAAATTAATTACTACTAATTATAAATACTTTGGAAAAACAGTACAGAGTGCAACTTTGCATTTAGGAACTATACTCATGATTCTGAACTAATACAAAGGCAAAACAATTACCCCCCTTTCCAATCTTCCTTATCTCCGATTCCCCAACAACCCTTAAATTCCTAACCCCCATTTGGGGGTTGCCGGCCAAATAGCCGGCAACGCATAATATGTAACGCCTCTAGTGTTTCGGATGTTATTGCTTACCGTCAGGTGATCCGTCTGCTCTTTTACCGGCTTATACCATACAAATCAGTGATTTGATCAATAATTAATGTCTGCAGCGATAACCATTAATAAAACCACCGTAAACACAAACAACTCCGTATCAAAAACTTATCATTTAAAGCCAAAACATACATACTACGCCTTACATCACATAATTTGCATAGTCACAGGTCATATGCGTAGGCGCAGGTCAAAGAAAAACCAACCAAAAACGCCGATACAAATTTACTTGCGCGTGGGCATCTTAAAAAGCATCCAGATTGTTTATAGATCAATATTAAAAGCTAATGCGTGAACGTCGGTTCTATCACCATTGAAATGTGATTGAATTATGCTGACTGTGATAAGCGTGATAGGTTGTGATAAGCGAATTAATTTTCGTGATGGCGAAAGCTGACTTTGAATTAGAATAATGCAAGTTTATTGTTATTTTTATTGAGTGTGTTTCTTTATAATTTATTTATGCTGATTTGGGAATGGAATGAAATGGTGCTTGGTAGCTGTGGAAATAATTAGATGTATTGTCGCGTCAGCGCTACTATGAATTTAAGATATGTGGAGTTGAATTTTTATGTTGATTGAGTAGTAATGTGAGCTATTACAGAAAATAATTTAATTTTGAAAATGTTTTTATAATGATACCTCCATGCCAGTCCATAAATGGGATGCATAATAAGAGTATTCTGTACAATAATAATATGCTAATTCCCACATAAGCCGAATCTAACTATGTAACACCTAGGAATCGAACCTAAGATCTCTAAGACAGTCCAGTTATAAATTATCACACCTTATAATACACTCAAGTTACAAGAATATAACTTAAAAATATATAAATTCCATATCTTTATGCGTATCTTTAAGTTATATAAGTGTGTAATAAGTTTGAGTTGTAATCGCGTACAGAAATCGCGGGCTATACGTCAGGACGCTCCTTAGTTTCGCAACCCGACACTGCAGCGTAGAGGTCGCTGGTATCGCCTTAGGGCTTATATTATATTGTTTGATATATGCCGTTTTAGTTTGCTGTAATTAGAGAAAACGTTGAATTAATTTGATCTGATAATAAAATGCATGTGTTCCCTTGTTGTTGTACATATTTCACTAATAGAATAATTATGTCAAGACTTTCGTTTATTTTTTTACTGTAGTGAACAATTTGTATCGATAGTCCAGATTATAATTGGTTCACTTCGTCTCCACGTTGAATATCAATCTCATAAATCACATCAAAATAAAATAATGTTTGATACAAATTGTCTCCCTTTTTTCCAAATGACTGAGTCGATCGACGTTGTAGCTAAGTTGACTAGAATCGTGATTGATCGAATATTATTATATACTCCCAACAAATAATATAAAATGGAATATAACCAAAATCCTTGTACGAATCTCAGTACATTGTAGAGACAATAATTACATAATCCGTGTAATTTGTTCTGGATATAGGTCGCGGCTATCAGATGAGCTCTTGCTACCAAATGCACGCACCGCCTGCGGCTTGGGTCGTTCGTTTGATGGGCTTTGGTCGGAGTTAGAAGCGGCAGCGGGTTAGAAATTATTCATAATTTATTATTAATTTTTTTTTTGTAACAAAATTAAATTATAAAACGTTCATTGGCGCTTTACAGGATTGAAAATTCACAATATTTTAATTCGATAGTCATACTTACGCATTCGATCGTTGGAAACTAAAATCATAAACTGCATGGTATAGATAACTATACAGTGAAAAAAATATATTAGTTTCGATATTTCGGTCAAAATTCTTAGCTTTGAGTTTTGGTTAAGGAAAAGCTTTAGCCAGAAACTCCCAATTATTTCATATTTTTAAGTTTTATAGTAGGTGTTCAACCATAACATAATTTATAACTTTTCCCAATACAAAAAATAATCCCGTTCACCGTTGAACCCGTCCCCGCGACCCCCGGTCCCACAGACCAGTATGCCGTGAGAACACAAGTGACCATGGCACTTGCCACCGATCGGTCATTATCGATCGTGAACTATTGTTTGCGGTCGTTCAAACGTCTCGGATATCCCCTCTAAAAATATACTCTAGAGATTTATTACTAACACCGTTTTTGTTCAGCAAATTGATAAGAACGTTTTCTAGGTCGAACCATGTTGTATTTCAACGGCAGATGTTGCTGCTCATTTATATTTGTCTGATAAAAAATAAGGTGAGTCTGAGTATGGATTGTAACAGTTTTGCGACAATGGCTCCGTGTTGTTTGGTGGACAGTGACCTGGATATTCTGATTTAGTTTGATATGTTTCAGTTCAAAGATCACGATGATTTTGGGTGACTAAACTATTGTGTTGATTTGTATCTTTTGAATTTTGTTTTGGATTTATTTAATGTAGTGTGTGACACAAATACGATGCTACATGTGTAAGATTTCTACGTCAAAATTGCAGTGCAAAATTATTTTATATTTTCTCCTTCATTGTTTCATAACTTTACAAAAGCTGCATACAAACTAACCTCAAAATCAAGATGTCACTTTGACGATGATTTTCCTTTCGTTGCAAAAACGTATACCAAAATCCCCGATTTGTCAGTAACAAATATCTTAATATTATTACATTGCATACGGAGAAACGCTAGGGCAAAAACATGAATCACATTTAAAACCACACGTTACACAATTTTTGGGGTCAGAATATCGTCATTTTGTAACACAATACTTACTGAAACCGCATCGGCTTTGTAGGGTTACATGTACAAAATATGCTTTTGCTTACTGAATGCAATATTGTGGTGTATGTTATTGGTGTTTGGGATATAACTTGTGTGGTATATGTTTACAAGATTTGCCTAAAGTGGAGTAGTTGGGTAAAGGAAAGTTTCAACAGATTTGCTGGCTCAGTGATTGTAACTACTGCCTTGAGTTAGGCATACACTAAGCTAATTTTTTCAATTGCTTTATTATGAGTTTTCCGTTAGAGAAGGTTTAGAATATTAAGTACCTATAATATGACCTACTGAGGTTTATCATCTAATTAAGTTAATTCATTTAAACAAGATTACTAACGTAAAGTGTGTAGTATATTTCTAAGTATCTTGTCAGGATTATATTAATAGGTTCATTCTGTAATACACTAAGTATTTTTTTGTTTATATTATGTGTGTTCATATGTCATTCGCTAACAATAAAAAACATAATGACGATAAAAATAAAAAGCAAACACCAATAATATCTATGATAAACGACAACACACAAAGACACCAACGAAATAAATCTCTTAAAGAATTATATTATAAATAATTTCTTTCACCTATAAATCTAATATAATCTCTTACAAAATGACTGCTACTCAACGTAACATTGTTGTAGGAAAGTACATATATATATTTTATATGTAATAAGTATTCATAGGCCGTGGGAACCTGAGACCCGCCCACACAAGAATCAAAATTCTTGGTACATTTGTCATTCTTAGATTTGCATTGTGATGTTATGAGAAATTCATTCATATTTGGAAGCTTTGAGGAAATGGCGGTTAGGAAGTAGACGTGCGTGTTCTTTTTTTATGTTAGGTACAGTTAGTAATGAATTGTCTCTGTTAAAGGCTCAAAAATTTTTGGACTTAAAATTGATCCTTTTTATTTATTTATTTATTTTTTAAACCCATATTAAGATTTTCTCCTGTGTCGTGGGTGCGTTTACAACCATACAATTTTACAAACATTTGACACCCAGACACGAAGCAATCGTCTATGGATCGTACAAAGACGTGTTCCGAGCGGGATTCGAACCCACCACACATTGCACGGCAGCCAGTTGCCCAGTCACCGCGCCAACTGTGCAGTCAATTCCTTGGTCTTTACCAACTTAAAAAGATTTATGTTGATTAATGGTAAAAGAATAATCATACTCTAAGAGTAAAATTTTACTATCATTTGGGAAGAAATGGTCATTCATCTCCTAATCAAAAACAATATCCTTGCTGAAAACTGCGAAGATAATGTTCAAATCTCTGTAATATTCTTTTACACACACAATTAGCACTATTTTTATAACAAGTCATTAAGACTAATTGAGCTAAATACATAGCAAGATTTTGATCACATTGTGCGTCCAATCATTAAATGCAAGCGAGGAACAAACAATTTGTTTGTAAGTACGGCGTACACCTCATCTATTAAACCAGATATGGTTCAAACGTATTATCGTAAATAAGAGACTAAGTAGGATCTTATTATATTGTGCAATGGAAGTAGATCAGAAAATCCACTCAAAATATACAAAGTTATAATTTTAATAATGTACACTATAATTATTATATAATTTACTAAAACAATTTGTAATATTTACTTGTTACTACTATCATTTAATAAAGCAATCACAACTATCTATCTTTTGTCAAGTGATTTATCTTTTGTCAAGGATATATTTCACAAAAGATAGACCAATTTAAAAACCATATTGCAAAGCGTTTTACTGAAAAGATATTCCTTGGACAACAGAAAAGTAAAAAAAACAGCCTAAGCAGAACAAATAGTTGTTTCTAATTATTGTACTCAATAAATAAATAAAATATACACGATAACATAAAAAGGAGTTTTCTCTTTTGGAGTTACTAATATAATATATTATTTGTACTTTGCCCTTCTGAATTTTCTTTGTAATGAACTTTATCCATTCAGGCTTGTCTATTGAGGAACATTTTTAATTAGACATGGAGCTGTGTTTATCGGCGAGCATCGGTTAAACTTTATGGTGTTCATACTTTTTGTGTAATAGTAACAAGGTGTTTCCAGCCAGCCTATTATGCTTGTAATGTTCTTCTTTTAAGTCCATTTTAAAAGTAAATATTGTTAGCTCTGCAGTTTTTAATTATAGGACATAAATAACTGATAAGAAATGGGATAGAGACAAGTTAAAGCGTCGGTGTTAAATATTTTTGGACACGTAATGCTGCTACACAATGTACAGCCACTTTTCACCATTTATATTATAAGTTCCACGTAATAGGGGGAGAGCCTATTACATGAAACTTATAACGTAGAGTGCACAATTGAGAAATTTTCAAATCGAAAACACTTGTCCGACAGTCGCACTTGCAACCAACAAGGCAGTCATATTTATTTAATACATTTCCATTTCTATCTGCAAAGGATGCGCTCAACAGCAAAAAGTTTTTCTAAAGATGACAATTTAAAAACCCTCACCACCAAAGAGACAAAGCCGCCCAAATTCATTAAACAATTCCACAAACGTATTCAGAAACCGCCAGTAAATCGTAAATAAATCAAAGAGATTACTCAATTTGGTGATTTAACAACTTATTTGCATACTGGCCAGTTAATTTGTGCATTTTGACGTGTGTATGGTGACTATAAATTATGCTTGGGCGATATAAAAGTCAGTGATATTGTCATTCGATGCTGCATTCTTGTAGTAATCTGAGCCGTGGGCATAGCTTAGTGTAATGTTATGTTATATGAATTGTTGCTTCTTCTTGATACCGTGTTTTGATTTAGGTGCTGATCGTGATTTCGTGTTTTTAAAGATATGTAAAATGTTGTAGTAGTGTAGTATCCGTGCACACGAAAAGAGCCATCTGACTGTAGGGCTGATGCCAACCCGGAACTGCGGACTGTCTGGCGGGTTACCGTGGCTCCGGCTCGAAAAGCAGGAGTAGGAACAGGATGGTTTTTAGTCAGTAAGAGGCTGACACTCCCTCTCGCCTCACCCAAAGCACCCAAAACGGGAGAAGTCATCGGATGATTTTCCCCCCTCAAAAAGAAAAATCTAGTATGTCCTCTTTGCTAGAGGCAACCTTAATGCCAAACACATGGGACCGTAGGTTCTAAATAAAAACACTAAATTTTATTAAGATTGCGTTTGTAAAAGATGTTCCATCTTCATCAAAAATGTCAAAGACCTCATTGCGAGTAATTTAACTGCATAAACCACTACTTTCATACATTTAAGTCATTCAAATAAATCTTCACGCTTATTTCCCGAGGGGTATCGCAGACCTCCGAGTAGTACAAATCGATTATCAATCGATGACATTGCTTTACGATATTATGTTAATCGCTCTAGTAGCTCATGACTAATGTGGCGGATGGCGCCACTGGGCATCTTGCGACATTTAAAAAATTTATAACACGTGTGTGGGATTCGCTATGTTTTCTTACACCTTTTAGTACTATACTTTTTTGGATCAAATAGGTTTTATATGGATGTAACATGTTTTTCTTTATATTATAGTCATCGCCAAAAGTAGAATCTTGAGTTTCTAAGTGGGTGAATTATTGGTTGCTAATAATATTGATGTAGGTCACTTTTTGTTAGCCTTTTCTGTAACAAATTTTGATTGTGTTGGGTTCTTAGTCTGGTCTCAAATTCGAGACTTCTTGCTTGTTGTTATCGGACGTGTTACTCTTGACTTAAGAAAGCTTTAAAATGTAATGTTTGTGTAAAAAAAGCATTTTCTTATAAATCTGATACCAACTGAACTCTAAATAATATCTGATACCATTTTAATGATCCAAAAATTTCTATAACAGTAAAAAGAACATAAAAAAGAATACTAACTCCATATCAACATAAACTCCAATTACTTTGAGAAAAAATGGACATTGCCCATTATTGCAAGATTATTTCGCATAATAACTTAAGAGAATCACATCACGTACTAAGCAACGAGCCTCAATTAGAGAGCACAATCTGTAACGCGGCTCGCCCATAAGGAAGACGGACTTATCAGAAATTTCTAATCTAGTGACTCACATACATGCGTTCGCGAAATTACCTCAATTTACCCGCTACTCTCCCGGCCGAGTCAAAAAGGGCACAGTGCACAGCCGTGACTAACAATGCTACTGCTAGTTACCTCACTTTTCCACTAAGGTGAAATACGTGTTCACAAAATTTTTGTCGAGACCAAACCGGTACTCGGCAGCCATAAATGTTTATCTTTGGGTGTCGAAAATGTCTCGTTACAGTTTCTAAGACATCTTGATTAACGTAATTTGTTACGACCTTGCCTCCTATTTTGTCATAGACATTCAAATGCGTTCTTATCATCC
The DNA here is from genome assembly GCF_023101765.2 of Spodoptera frugiperda. Lineage (NCBI taxonomy): Eukaryota > Metazoa > Arthropoda > Insecta > Lepidoptera > Noctuidae > Spodoptera > Spodoptera frugiperda. The sequence goes on along the minus strand of NC_064215.1, from coordinate 11,650,516 downwards.
GATCGGTCGTATTTTTATAAAATTATTTCACAGGACCAACATATTTTCCGCAGTTTTAATTAAAACCCATAATTTTTGCTGATCCTAATTAGAAAGTTAAGTTATATTAAAATTCAAATTCTCACGAGTGTATGATGTCCACGATATGGGTACCAATAATCGCATATTGCATTCCAAAATATTGTTATAATCCAAAATAATGAGGCACATCGTTATTTACTGTTGAAAGTGCACCGACCACACGGCGGCGCACAGTGAAACTGTAGCACAATCACATATTTTACGCTTTTGTACGAGTTTAATTGAGTAAGAAGAGACCCGAGACCGCTCACAGCGGGGTAACTTCCAAATTTATTTACAAAAAATTCGCAAAAGACCCCCATTACTTATGCCGCGAGACGCAACACAACCCGTAGCGATGCTCTCCTCCGTAATATTAAGTGTGAGATACGACCTTACTCGCGTTGACCCAGATTTTAATACGCCTTGCACTGCTCTTTATGATGACTTTTTGAAAAATGTAATTTTTAATTCCGTGCAGGGACGAACCGAATTGAATGGGCCCACGGATGATTCGTTTTAACTGTATCGTTTATAAATTGTTGTTTCTTATGCGATGCCGACGGAAGTCTGTCGATATTTTAAACTAAATTAATGCGACCGTGTTCGCCAAAATTGGCCGTGGTCGTTTTCGCGAGAAAATCGAATGCCCTTTTTAATTTCCATTTTTTGCATATATATCATATTCTCTTAAATCGTTATAAAGATGACCTCAACAAGCTTGTTTAATTAATATTGTGCTTTCTTTTGTTTCAGTCGTTCTTCGGGCGGACGTACAACAACTTGTCTTCGATTTCGGAGTGCAAGAACAACGGAGAATGTGTGATCAACAAGAAGAACAGGACGGCTTGCAAAGCTTGCAGGTTACGGAAATGTCTCCTAGTCGGCATGTCAAAGTCTGGCTCACGATACGGAAGACGGTCCAACTGGTTCAAAATCCACTGCTTGCTTCAAGAGCAACAACAACAGCATAATATGCACATAAACTCAAGTAAATCTCCACCCACTTTCAATCCTTCACTGAACCCGTCGTACTTACCGACGAACCTTCTCCCAGCCGCGGCTTTAGCAGAATATTATAAAAACTCGGAAAAGAGTCCGTTCACGGAAGACGTGACGCGGCAGAGCGTATCACCTTCTGACTCAGGAGCTTCATCAGCAGATCCTGAGGACGACAACAGTTCCAGAAGTACTAGTGGACTCAGTATCTTCCGACCAGCGTCGTCTCCGTGCAGTGACAAGGATGTACGGTTACAAGCTTTAAAAAACCATAATAAAGATAGAAGACGGAAACCTACTTTGCCCCCATCGCCATTTGGAACTGTTTCTGCTCCACCAAGTTTCTCGCCTAGAAGTGCTCCGTACTTACCTGTTCAACTACAATCTTTGAGAGCAGCACCTCCAGGACTAGCAACTTGGCAGAACAGAAACGGTGGAGACTTGCTCCTGCACTCACCAGCCGTAGCCGGAGTGGCGATAGACCAAGACCAGCCGATAGACCTTTCCATAAAATCCACGGCAGTTATTTTTCGAAGTCCTAAGAACGACGAAGTTAGTGATTCCGAGCCAGAATTGTCAATTGATTTGAGTGAGGAAAACAGTAAAGAAGTTATGAAGAATCCTTTAGACCTGTCTCTTGTCCCGAAAAGATCAGAAGAGGTACCAATGACTGGTTGAATTTTTAGTATTTTTTGTACAATTTGGTACGTCGCGTTTTACTATTTATGTGTACATAGTTATTGTAGTGTTCTTGTCAATACTCTTTCACGCCATACAGTATTTAGCTGGTTGCATTCCTTTCTTCTTGATTACCTGACCTTATTTACCATAATTAGCGTTAGTGTAGAATAAATTCAAGTCATGGACTTCTAGACTTAAGTAGTGAAGCAAAATACGATAGACGACATTGTTATTGTATATGGTAGATAGGAGTTGATCAATGTTACTGAACGTGTTATAGATATAGCCTAGATAAAGGGAAACTAGAAACTTCTTGAAAATTCTAGATTTTTCCTCAAAAGTACCTTCTAATACTATTGTTCAAGGAGGCTGATAAATTAACTGTAAACAACTAAGATATAACAGCCCTAGTCTTGAGTTTGATAACATATTTTGGGTCTAATACAATATTTTGTTGAGCTCAAGATTAAAGCTTTGATTCCTGAGTTATTTGTTTTGTCAAAAGGCTATGTCTAGGCACATTCCACTATTAGCAAGTGCCAGTGTATGTTTTACCATTTATATAATGTTTTATGGGATTAAAGGCCAGTAAAAATGAAGCTCAAAATTATAATGTACAAATTAAGAGTCTTTGTAAAAAATAATTCGTTGTATGTACTTATTAATTTAAGTATTTATTTCTTTAGTTTTTAGGCCAGTTTGTATTGAGTCACTTTTTTTTAATTTTTGACGTAATTTTCTAAGATATTAGTTTTTAATTTTAGCGTACTTATTTTTTTTTTATTTTCATAATTATGCTTGTGTTATTATTTTTTGTTGTTTTGTTAAAGATGTTTTTTTAAGGAAATAGACATTCCAATGCTCATTTCATTCCATTACTTTGTTAGAATTAGTGTATTTCTGGTGCCAGTATTTTTCTAGATTTTTTTTACGATTTGTGCTTTAATTGTATGGAATAAACGTGTCATTTTAGAATAATTATATATTTGTCTACAATTTATTAAAACAAACTGTAATACGTATAATTTTTTACAAGGAAATATTGAGAAAATATTAAATAAATAAAGCATTTAATTAAAAAATGGTGCCATGACAATAACGAGCATAATAATTTAAGTCGTGAAAATGTCACAATATTTGTAAATAAATATTTTTTATAGAAAATGTTGAAATGACTTTGGCCAAAATAGGTACAAATTAGAATGAATTGTTCAGTATAATACAATACAAGCAACAGGCTTACTTATTATTACATTTATTTCTAAAAATATATTAAAAATGAATTACCGAATTATTTGACAAATTTTATTGAGCAAAACCTGACATGATTATAAATAAAAAAATTGAGTTTTTTTTACATGTCGCTGGTCGCATGGTCTCAATTCGAATATTGGGTCGGGCAAAGTAAAAATTATGGGTTTTTTCCTCATTTATATATAAAATTTGAAATTGTATCAGATATATTGCAGTTTCCTAATTACATGAAAATAATAAACCTAACTGGCGAAAAGTGATTGGAAAGAAGGCGTGATACTGTGTTCTATGTTTTTTCTTTATATTATTTTCCAATGTAAAGAAAATATCTTATTATCATTAAATAATGAGTAAGCCTGTAGTACTGAGTTATGAGTATCAATTTTGGGACGTAAATTGTTGTTATCAGTGTGATACGATATTTTAATGTACTAGTTTACATTTTTTTTACGTTTTAAGTAAATTTTTAATATATTTGAAAGAAAAAAATAATAAAAAGCGAGTGCCTTTATTTGTGTAGTTTCATTTTTTGTCTGATATTGATAGAAAAACCTTTAGTCTACAAATGTCCCACTGCTGGGCAAATACCTCTTTTTTTACACAGGAATGTATCACGCTTCTGCAGATGGATTGGCGAGTACAATATCCTAAATACATAGAAACGTCAATATCAAGTAATTTTTTTTCACAAAGAGTTGCTGCAAAGTCAGTTCCCAGCCACCGCGCTAACCGAGCAATCAAATTTTAGTTTTCCACTAGTATTAGTAGTAGAATATGTTTTTCTACCTACACCATTTTCCATTGATTTCTTAAGACACACATTGGGATAAAACAAATTCACACATTCACATAAGAACACCTTTCAACAAACTATAATTTAACATGGGTGGGACATATCAGAATCATTCACAGAGCAACAAGGGAATAAAAATCCAAAATTATACCATGGGCACAGAACAAAACATGACAAACGAACAAATAGTGTTTACAAGCAAACAGACAAGCTAAATATTCATGAACTCAAGACATTTCTTGATATTTTCTCATGATTTTTTTTCCATAACTATTCATGAGTGTACCCACTGGGATGAATTCGTTTCACAAACATTGAAACTTGAACTCAAAAACTGAGTAAATATGGTACATTTTCAGTTGTACGTCGATCCTGTATATAGATGAATTTGAGCGGCTACTGTGAACTACTGTTTTCTTTTTAATTAGTCAAATGAGTTGACAAGCTTCTAGGAAAATGTGTGATTACACAGGGTGTTTGGTGAGACGCTGTTTACTGTTGGTAAGTCAGGATGTCGGTATGGTAATGATGACTACTTTAAATAAAGTAACGCTTTGATACAGATGAAGTAGTTTGTTTACTTTATGTCGACACCTCTTCGAGTCAACAATAGAATGATTCTAATTGTGTTGTTGTGTGGATTTGAAATCGAATTATCATTACCTTACATTTCTTGTATGTCGGTATTATATACCTATTTTACAATTAATGCTTATATTTCTACCACAATATTTGATTATATTATAACTTTCGTAAGACATACTAAATTAATTATTATGTTTTTTGGCTTACTCAGAAGCATCGTGACAGTCGCAGCGTCGTGTGTCGCGGAATGCCGCTCATGAATATGAGCGTCTAGCATGACTTGAAACTAGTCTAATTTCTTATCAAATAGTTTCGTGAATAAGCTGAAAAACATAATAACTAATATAAACTTTGATTGATTTAGTTAGCAAATGAAAAAGAAATCCTGCATTTTAATGTGCTATCTACAATTATTTATCTTTTTACTCACGTTGTAGGTATCTTGCAAACACAGAATAAAGAGACTCAATTTCAGTTTTTTTTTTCAAGATTTGGAATACTTTATTGGAGCAACTGTCAATCAAAAACAGCCAGTGATAATTACAGTAATCATCAACAACAATGGGACATAATCCGACATTAAAAGAAAACAAACACAATATTAATTTGTAAATAACAGTACAACCACTTAAAATGGTTCAACAAAATAAAGCCTTAACTGATTTAATTGATATTATTAACTCCACCCGTTCTTATTATCACACCGACCCTTTACACCTCATAAAATGCAAAAGCAACCTTATTACTCAAGTAATAGGGAAGGAAATGACTTTAAGATGTGCATAACAATAATTTCGACATGATTTTTGTCACTCAATTTAATTGAAGTGATGTCGGTCAAAGTAACAAATCAAATTTTTTCGCAATGCCCGGCCATTTCCCGATATAGCTGGGTGTTTACGCGGCTTGAAATGTACCTCGTTAGTCGGATAATGACAGTTTTGTGTTACTGAATTGTACTGGTCGCAACAAAATGTGTTTTGTGGTGATGGGAATGACATTTAGAGTGATTGAAGAGTTAAGTTAATTTAGTTGACGATACTTATGATCTTTTCTGTTCTGTAAACTTAGTATGAGTTTTCTATACGTTGAACAAAAATGAAACGAGAGCGCGTTCGATGCTCTGATTGGCCAGTGCGAATGAACCGAAAACACTCTCATTTTATTTTCTGTCACCGTATAGCAAACTCGTACTAAGGGCACTGAAGTTCTGAAATGAACAGAATATGACCGTTTATTGGGTAGTTAGAAACTCGTCTATAGACCTGCGTAGATGCATTGTACCTAGTGTCTTACAGTAGTCACTATTTTACTTTGCATTTTCTATAAACTCATGCATATTTAACTTAAACTGTAGTTAGAAGTAATGTAGAAAAATCCTACAAATTAGCCGAACAAAACAAACACAAATTTCATTCCACACTCAACACAAACAAAACAGCAAATACCGCCAACTTCCAAAAACACCCTTAAGAAATTCCTTCCAAAAAATTCACATACAAATCAAGAAAGTATTGGTCGAGTGTACGCAACTGTACGCGGCAGTCAGTTGCCAATTTTAACGAGGAAACACATCGCACTAATTGAGATTGCACCAGAGAGTGTCTCAAAAAATCACATCATTATATCCAAAGATGGGAATGATATATTTGCACGTCAGTAAAATAGACGTCACGAAATGAGAGCAAGTCAACACTTTTTTCATCGAGTGTACTGCCGAATCTTCGATCGGGTTGGTGATTGGTTGGTGTTTTTTTTTTTTTTTGTATATTTGTTATTGTAATCAGATTGATCTGGAGTAAAGAGATTGAGTTGTTGCTTTGCGGTTAAATTAAAGTTGACACTATATTTTTCTCTTATGTTGGTGTAGAAAACAGTGAATGGTGTACTACATTCCGATTCAATTTATTCATTGATTAATTAACATTTTTTACTGACTAAAAAAGGAGGTTCTCCGTTTAACCTATATGTATGTATGTAAGTATGTGTTTGTTTAAACCGATTTTGATGCGGTTTTCAGCATACTATTTTTCAGATTCAGGAAAAGGTTTTAGGGGTATTCAGAAAAAAGAAGAAAATTAAAGGTGTTTGCTTTTTAAAAAAACGTGTTTATTATTTAGTAGTACGGTACTTGCTACTTTGAATAACTAGGACACGATTTATATGGACGTAAAATTTTAGTAAAAATCTAGTAAGAAGCAAATTGTCGGCATTATATAAAATTCTTTGCAACTTCTAAACAGGTTCAAATTAACAATTCTTTCTTATGATCTTAAAATCCATATTATATATATTTTCAAATTAGTATTCAAACTACATCTATATATTTAAAATACGAAAGTATCACTAGAAAAAACCGATTGTTATGTAGATAAATCGATATAAAGAATACCATATAAAGGAATATCGTTTTAAATTTTCGTATAAGAAACAAATTTAGCGACACCTAAGATTATTATCATTTTTATTTTCATACATTATTATCACAAATGCATTATTTTATTAGCTTTTAATACCCATTGGTGCCTTAAATACATAAACATAAAAAATAACTACTATTTGATTTTCTTTTATCTCAGGCGGCAACTATAAAAATTAAAAACACACATTGAGTCATCCCACCCGATTTGAGGACAAAAATTTTATTGCACATTATAATCGATACGTTAAAAAATTAAAGTTCAATCGATGCATAAAATACAAAAATTGGACAATCATAATATTCGGCGTGCATAATTTTAGCATAATTTATTTAAATGTCATAATATTGTCTACGGGGGGCGATTGTTATTGATAAACAAATCGCTTTATACAACTAGACAAATTACCGTCTGCCAATAAAGTTATTGAATGTATAAAAATGGAGGATTTTAAGTAGGTTGATCGTATATTAAATAGATTAAAAGCTAAAAGTGTTCGTAGCGTCACCCATTACGCCAAAGGTCAACATAATACTAAGACAATTAATAAAATTCACGGCTTTTGAACGTTGTAAACTAAAGAATTTATATTACACCCATGGTTTCGATTGAAATCTGACCAAAGGTATTTTATGATATTCTAATTTAAAGAAGCTACTTTTAAAAATTTTCACCGTTAAGTGTGAATTAATTATATGAATCTTATTTTGTTTTATATTATATCGATATTTAATTTGTGAATAGTATAAGTAACGGAGTTCCAAATAATTACCTTCCCCGTGGCGACGCTGTGTGATAGGCGATAATTTTTTAATCGATTTATGAAATTCGTTTTTTATTACATTTCGTTTTATTATTATTTTTTCTAAAGAAGTTGCGTGATCGCACCACTGGGTGTCTCATAAATTCTTTGTTCTTAATTTTTCTAGGCGTTTTATTACTTTACATGAATGACTATCGGTGCATAATTTATAATTTGATATCATTGGTATGTACTTACTTGATTATAATAAGTCGGTGATGTTATAATGAAATATCATTATCTCGAAATCATTGTTCATCGAATGTTAAGTTGACTATGCATCAAATTACCTACTTGAAAACATTTTTCAAAAATTATCTTTACTCAATACTAAACTAAGTATATTATTCGAAAATTTCTTCCAAATCGTACTACACATAAGTTCACAAACGCCCATCTAATTCCATAAAACTTAGTACTAAAAAGGAATGTTTTAACAAAACTATCAGAAATTTGATCTAAGGTGGTAAAGGAGTGGAATTTAGGGAATCCCACAGGTTCTAGATATATGGAGACTGACATAGGTTCCAGATAGGGAAACAATGCCGTATCGTCCTTAGTATTTTAAATACGAAATATTTTAGTTAGCTCGACTATGAAGGAAGTATTGGAATGTAGAAATAAATACTTGATATGAAGATTATTGAGATTATGATTGGTGACGTCATTGGAGAATTTTTAATGTGTTGTTTTTTATGACAGATTATAGCGGGCGATATTAATAAACGGTCTCAATTTGAACATTTTGGATTGATTATTATCATCATATCATAATAAATAAATTAGTTTATTTTAATGTATCAAAACTCTAAACAAATCGGAATTCCTGCTTTGTGCCGTGACACGCTTAATAGTCTTTCTGCCTAAAAATGCTTGGGTGGTGGTAGGTATGATTTCTTGACATTTTCTTCCAATGATTTTGAAGCCCACCAGACTTCACTGCTGCCATGTTTTATTTGGTTGGCTCTGACTAGGTTCTTGATCTTGACTTATTGATACAAAAATAATGTTACCTTTTTGACCGCTCAAAGTGGTCATCATAGCGGATTCTTCTTGATCTTTCTCTGCGACAAATTAATGAAAATAAAATATATTATTAAAACATTGACCATAAATAATTTACACCCACACTATATTTCCATAGCCAACCGGCCTATAAAGAGCAATCGCCCAACGCCGATCAGATAGCGGTGAGATGCGCGCGCGCAACTAAACACGCCTATCGCGATCCTAGCGCCACCTAGCGTAGAGTTATCGCTAAGATTTATTTGGCGCACACGCTTAGGTGTTTTGTTGCGTCTAATTTTGGTTTTGTAAGATCTTTAGATGTCCTCTTATTTTATGGGTTTAACGTTATACGTAGATAGTTACAACTGCGTTGATTTATCTGTTTGATTAAATAGCATAGTATCAATAGTGGTTTTAAAGAAAATAAAGGTTTAGAAAATAGGAAAAGGAAACAAAATCCATTGAATATTAAAAAAAAACTTTTATGTACAAATACTTGCTAAGATAGCGTGTGTGTGTATAATAATAATGCATCAACAAATATCAAATTAGTTCAAGATTTTTAAAACTTCTAAATTGAGATATTTTAAAACTACATGCTAAAATAAAACTGTCTTATCGCCGCACTCAGAGTCTTAACCCAGTACAATAATTATTTTCGGTACAAAATCGTTATAACCTTTGCCTTCTTTTAAAAGGGGGGAAAAACTTCCAATGACTTGTCCTGCCTTGGGCGAGGCGAGAGGGAGTGTCAGACTCTTACTGACTAGAAACCACCCCGTTCCTACTTCTGATTTCGACCCCAAGCCCCGATAAACCCGTTAGTCCGCAGCTTACTTCATTGCCTATAAAAACAATATTCCTTTACAACAAATAATTTCAAACAATTCTAAAACTAGATCAAATAACAGACAAAAGGATCCACCGATGGTACAGATACCATTCCGGATATACCTATAAAAAGGTCAGGCGCAATCTGCGACGATCTGATATTTGCACTGGGAGAGAATTCAATCCGACGTTCATTTGTTTTTTATATTAAGGACTTGACATTACGCCGCGTGTCGCAATAGTGATCTGAATGCTTAGATTCGCTATTGTTCTATTTATAGGAATAAATATTTATTTACATGGTTGAATTGAGAAGGAAACAAGTCTGTCTTATTGGTGTGTTTTAAGTGTGTGAAAGTCATGGTTCGTCACGAAAGGTGCGGCTCAACCGAAGTGATACCACGATCTCATAGAAAACGGACAACGCTTGCGTTGTCTTTCGGTACTGGAGGTGCAATTACCCAATCTTCTCAATTCCCGATTCCCCAACAACCTTAAAATTCCTAACTCCCAAAAGGCCGGCAACGCACTTATAACGTCAGTGGAGCTTTAGGGCGGCGGCGATTGCTTACCATCAGGTAATCCGTTTACTTTACACCGTTTTACAGCAGAACAGAAACTTTTGTCACCCCCTGTATTCTTGCCGAGGATTGTCGAAAGCGCGATCTTCGGGTCTAAACATTTTATAGTTTGGGCAGCAACGCTCTCCCATAAATTTGAAATTTTCGCAACATAATATTTTCATACTATTAAAGGTTCTTACTGATTTATATTTATTTTATATTTTAGCAAATAATAATTATATACTCTTTATCTTATCTTTGATATTGAACTGATTTGAGGTTTTAACAAATCCTCTCATCCTTAGGCCCACAGGATAGCACTAGATTGTAAGGATTTGTTGATGTGTGATTTTGGTATGTGTATACCTATTGTAAAAAAAATCAGTAACACTTAATCTAAACGTTCCGAAGTTCGTTTTCTTTATATTTGATTGTGACACTTACAGCTAACAGTCAAAAATCACACGAGAATCAACAAAACTATGCAAGATAAAGAGAAGGGTGTTTCTCAGATATGTCAGCGAACTTATAATATATCATAACACAATATAACAAAGTAAGAGCTTGTTGAAAGTGTTGGAAAAATATATGACCATCATTTATATCTCACATAGCAAGCAGACGTAGGTATTTGTTGTTTCATATCTACATATAAATCCCTTATAACTAATTGCTACAATATTCAAAGTTGGTGAGTTTTCACTAGTCAACAGCCGACATAGTACAAAGTTAATGTATTTATTAATGTCCAACCTATCGTTGTGTTGGTATCTTTTCGTATGTATGCGAAAACAAAATGCCTTTATTAGAAACCGGTTGGAAGTTTGTGTTCGTAGGCTTGGTTTGGTTCCGTACTCAGAGATGTTTAAAGGTTTCTTAACTCAGTCCTTAGCAATTGTTTTGGATACAAAATCTTTACTAAGGAATAGTTTTAAGTAATCATTAAATGACACTGACTGCGGGAGTAAATGTCATAAGTCTATCTGTTCGTAAAATTGCAAGAAACAGGTGTAACCTGATGGTACGTAACGCTAAACGCCGCCATGTTCTCGAAAATATCTCTCATTCTTCTTCTACCGATATCTGGAAATTCCTTGGAACTCTAGGTATCGGCAAAACACAATATCCGGACCTTCCCAGTACAATTGGCTTAGATGATCTCAATAAGCATTTCTCCACAGTCCCTCTTATGGATCATCTAGTCAAAGAACATACGTTGTCCCATATTGCTGGTCTGGTGCGTCCCAACATTTCTATTCCTTTTCACTTCATACCTGTTGAGTCGTCAGAGGTCAGTAAGATAATCCTGTCCATTAAATCTAAAGCGGTAGGGTGTGACAATATTTCTCGCCACATGATCATCACAATCTTGGATCACGTCCTGCCAGCGATTACCCACATTATAAATTTTTCCCTCTATTCCGGAACTTTCCCATCCCTATGGCGTAATGCCTTTGTTCGTCCTCTCCCGAAAGTCCCTGCTCCCACTATACCCTCTCATTTCCGGCCTATTTCAATACTCCCTTTCCTATCCAAAGTCCTTGAAGCCTGTGTCCACAAACAACTGTCTAAGTACATTTACTGCAATGGACTCATCAGCCCTCTCCAATCTGGATTCAGGCCAGGACACAGTACTGTTTCTGCCCTCCTCAAAGTGACTGGCGATATTAGAACTGGCCTTGAGGACACTAAGGCCACGGTTCTGGTTTTAGTAGATTTCTCTAACGCCTTCAATATGGTCAGTCACGATATCCTTCTAGCCATCCTATCCCATCTTGCGATCTCTGGCAAATCACTTGAATGGTTCTCTTCCTATCTTCAAGAGCGTCAGCAGTCGATCAAGCTGGATGAGGCTTCATCTAGCTGGTGCGAACTAAAAACTGGCGTTCCTCAAGGCGGCATTCTATCTCCTCTTTTATTTTCCGTCTTCATCAATCTCATAACTTCCGAACTTCAGTGTGCGTACCATCTATACGCTGATGACTTGCAACTTTATTGTCAGGCTGGCGTTGACGGTTTGTCTGACGCCATCTGGAAGGTCAACGGGGACTTGGCAGCCATTAAAAATTGGTCTGAGAGGTTTGGCATAGCGGTGAATCCACTGAAATGCCAGGCCATTATCCTGGGAAGCACGCGTACGCTGAGCGGGATTGACAGGACCAATCTACCGGCTGTATCATTTAATGATGTGGCTATCCCTCTGAGTAGCGAAGTTAGGGATCTGGGGCTGTGCATTGATACAAATTTGAAGTGGCATGCACAGGTCACTAACGTATGCAAAAGGGTCACCGGATCACTACGGGTGCTATACAGGCTGAAGAACTTGCTTCCTTCCGCTACGAAAGCTATGCTGGTGCAGGCCTTGGTTTTTCCTATTATCGATTATGCTGATGTTTGTTACTACGACCTGAATGCAGATCTCCTCAATAAACTTGACCGACTTCTGAATAACTGCATTCGATTCGTATTCAACCTGCGTAAATATGATCATATTTCTGCACATAGGTTGCAATTAAAGTGGTTGCCCATTCGCCAGCGCAGGGAGCAAAGGGCGCTAACCACTCTATTCTCCTTTCTTGATACTCCTTCTTCACCTAGTTATCTGTCCCCCTATTTCCAATACATCTGCGCAAACCACAACAAACAACTCCGTTCATCCCATAACCGTCTTCTTCAATGTCCCACTCATCGCACTGACTTTCTCCACTCTTCCTTTTTTGTGCAAGGCATTTTTCTGTGGAATGCGCTCCCCCGGGATATCAGGATGCTGTCAAGTCGTTTAGCTTTTAAGAGGAAGATTCGCGAGCTTTTACTAAAGAGGTTGGCTGATTCATCACACTGACTATTCTCTGTATGTAGTATGTGTTATGTATGAGTATGTATATGTATGTATTTATGTATGTATGTGTTTATGTGTGTGTATCGTATTATATTATATCACTATTATAAATATATATATGTATATATATATATATATATATATATGTATTGTACTGGTATGTATTATTGTGTATATGTCCGAAATACATCTTATTTTTCACATTTTAGATATCTATCATGTTCCATGCACCCGCCTGGTATGTTCTCTGCACCACCCAAGGGTCAGACAGGTAGAAAATGCCAACGGCATTATGTCCACCCATGTACATGTGCATAAAGCTTTTTAAATAAATAAATAAATAAAATAATGAAGTAGGCTACAAAACTAGATACCTTATGTACCACTATTAAATTGTATTGTGTACATTAAATAATATAAATAAATGAAATACCTATCAATTATTTTAAGATCGAACTTCCTCGACGTCGGTTTTCATCGCCGTCACACAGGGAACTCTAAAAATATCTCCGAATATAGATGTAACGCGATGTTCTGTCATTTACTTAAGTACATGTAATCAATAACGTTGATTATTATGTATGTATGTTATTCATGTATGGATGTGTACTTCATTATATATGTATGTGTTTTTGGTAATGCTCTCCGTCTAATGTATTGGTTGTGCGAGATTTTCGTGGTGTACAGTTGACGCAGAAGGTTCAATTTGAGCAACCGTTGAGAACTGAGTGAGGGAATGTAATTTTATCTTCTATTGTTTTGATGATCATTTACCCGTACTAAATTGTACGGTTTTTAAGACTTCACGGTGGGTGCCGTGGCTAGGTAACCTAGCGTTCAATTCCCGTACGGAGCGACTTTTTGTGTGATCCACAAATTGTTGTTTCGGGTCTAGGTGTCATGTGTTGTATGTGAACTTGTATATTTGTAAATAACCTACGATACATGAGCAAATACTAGTGTGGGGCAACTTAAAAAAAAATCTGTTGATATTTAGAGACTTTTTTTTGGAAAAGTAATGTGTGCGTATCAGTCTTGCATAAAATTGGTAAAATTTCAAGTAGGTCTAATATATTATAAACAAATCCGATACATTAATCCGAGTAATCACACAAAACGTACCTATGTATTATTTTAGTTGCGCTATATTTTCTAATGAACCTACTGTTAAAAACATTTACAGTGGCATTACAACACGAAACCAGTTTCATACGGAAGAGCACCGCCAAAGATTAATTACTTCAACCCATAGATTAGTTAGGTCATACTAAGGTCATATAATGGTATTGACGACGTCACAGTTCATACAAAAGCTGAAATATGGACACAAAATTAACATAAAATGGCGACAAGAGTATTAATAAAAATGCTATTTAAAATATCTAAGCCAGACTAATAGACAGTAAATATTTTGTATGTAAATCGGCACTGTATTGAATATTTTCTAAGGTGACGAATATTTAAATGGATTATTTTTGCTTTAATGCGACTGTAATAGATGTTTGATTGTCGATCTGTTTGCTTTTATAAATGACGCGTTTTGTTAAGTATAGTTTTTTTTTGTGTGAGCTTCTTGTTAGTTTGTATTTTAACCTATAATTTATGGTTTGATAGGTGTAAATATTTGTTTAACAATATTCTAAGCTGAAAGCTGGTATTTTTACAAATTAGTCATACTTTCTCACAGTTTTTATGACTTGGGAATCAAACTCCTAGACTTGTAGAAGTATAAATAAACACTGTATTATAGTATAATATAAAACACTATTTTGTAGTATTTTATTCTGTAAACCAGGAAACGAGCAGGTAGATCACCAAGTCAGATCATCAGGTAAGCAATCGCCATCACCCATGGACATCCAAAACACCAGAGGCGTTACAAGTGCGTTGCCGGCCTTTTGGGGTTAGGAATTTAAGGGTTATTGGGAAATCGAGAATATGGCATTCACACAACGAAACATACATGCGTTATTTCACGTCGGTTTTCTGTAAGGCTGTGGTATCCACTCCGGTCGAGCCGGCCCATTCGTGCTAAAGCATGGCTCTCCCATACTTTCACACCTCAAAAAGCTACCAAAAATATAGGCATAAAACTATTCTCTAATCTATACGAACAATAAAATGAATCTATGGCGAACCAATCAAATGTATCTAAAGGAGAAGAAAGGACTTAATTATTGTATTGTCATCGCGTATGTCTTCATTACAGGTATTGAGTGATGGTACACCCGTGCTAACGCATTAAATTACGAGCAATATTGCACATGCTGTTCTAGATCATAGTGCTATGAAAATAGCAACGATAATTGCTTGAGATTAAACGTTACAGTACTTTGTAATTGTGTTGTTGAGTTGCGTTGGTAAGATGTGGTTTGGTTTACGCGGTTTTGTGTGATGATTTTTTTGGAGTTAATACTGTGTTTTGTTTTTAAATTATCGATCGTTTTTGGTGATTAGTTACTGTTAATATGGGTTAAGTTTGACTGTCTATTAGACACAATATTGTTTTGTATGTAATGCAAATACATTTAGATAGCTTTTGTGTTCGTAAGTTACATACGTATTTAAGAAATTAATTAAGTTTGTGGACAAGATAAGGTAAATATAGGAGTCAACAAAATAACAGTATAGGTTTAATCAAAGAAAGAAATCAAACACACTATTATTACGCTATTAGTTGCCATTGGTAACAACACAATTAGATACTAAACCCATCCATTAAGCAAGATTAAATGACCAAACATAAACTAAACGCGTAAGTGAAAGCCGACCTTTACGCTTTACGGAAAACTAAAAGTTCCGGGAATCTATGAATGGCTTGATGCACTAACGTATTGCAGGTCGATTTTCTACGCAATATCCCTTTTCATACAACCATCATTATTTGAGTCAATCGAGAAATTACAACACAACGGGAATCGTAATCGAATTCATTTGAAGTAATTTATTAATCGATTATCGGATTCGAATTATCGATTTGGCATGGCGAACTTAGAATACACACGTAATTATTATTGTGAATTGAGGGCTGTAATGGTTATTCGGTGCTAATTGATATTTGCAATCGAATGGGATTTCCTAAAGCAAGGATTCGATTAGATGTTTATTCGTACTTTCACATTCGAATGTAATGACTTGGTTTAGAAACGTTATTGTGTTTTTGTTGATACAATATGAATGTGGTTCATAGGTAGACATTGCAAACACAAATGTAAATGCGATATTGCTTTAGACATTCTCGTCGTTTTACACATTTTTAAAACTCAGATTTTCGTTGATAGGAAAAATTAGAATTTTAATACTAACGATTAGTTTTTTTTACATAATATTAGATACATTTTGGCATACGAAATACAGTAAAAAAGACACCAAGAATCACGCACTTGGATTCCATAAATACATTATAGGTTTATTTCTTCATCTTCGTGATCATCCTGATAATCTGATCAGTTTTTTGGAATGACCACCACTGAAGATGCTTTCCACACGCATGTTCGTTACTTCGTACCAACGATATAATAAATTGAATCCTTGCAAAATATAGGTAGTTATACAATAATTACATAACACTACCTTAATAGTAATAAAAACAATAAACAAGAAATAAAAACACGGGTTGTGTGGAGTCAAGTCGTGCTCACTTCGTGCCCTTTCTTGATCGCCGCTCCTGTGCTACGGACGAAGGGATGCACAACATTTTGTAATTTACTTCCTCATTTCTATGACTAACAGCAAATCCTGTAGTAGTAACCTGTAGAGATAGATGTCACTGCTATAGATATATAATTTGTTACATGTTCTTGGAGTTTTAAAATTTAGTTGAGTTATTTGGACATAATCACTCTGAAATTGCGCTGAAATTACTGAACGGATTCTTATGATAATTGGTATATAGACAGGGTATGAGATGGTATGTGGCAGTAGCTAGTATGTCCAAATATCTCAACTAGATTTTTTAAAACAGTGCTTCATTATTTTCAATTGTATGTGAAACCAATGACTTTATAATATAGGATATACTAAGTTTTGCTGAATAGCTCAAACTATTAAATGCGTAAACAAAAAGTAGAATACGACAAACATTTCGACAAAAAAATAATTATCGGCCTCACCAATACTTAAGTTACAAATTATACACCAATCCAGTTGTCGCACAGAATCAAAGCAAGGACTATTACCATAAATGTATGGATATCATTTCATTCCTACGTTGCTAAATACGTAAAAATGTTGCCAACCCCTGCTGCGCGGGCGCACGCTCGCTGCCGACTTAATTTTCGCGGCGCGAGCGCTGCTATATTGATACAAGCACGCAATGTTACAATGCCGTGTTGCCTATGTTTAGTCTGAGCTGCTCAGCTGTTTATTGTGTAATGCATGGAAAATATGTGCCGAAGAAAATGCACTAAACTAGAAACTAAACATTCATTGAATTTTGTCTGGAAATTAAGTATCAACTTAGAGAAAAGTATTATTTTGATCGCAGAGTGTTTTATACTAAACCTTTATTTTTACAAGGGATAAGCAACTTATGCATATTTTAATAGCTGTTATGTAAAGGTAAATGACATTTCGATCACATTTTGTTTTTCGATAATGCTAATTTTGGTGACCGAAAATTTTTTGATAATCTTCTTCAGAATCCAAAAGACATTCACATAAGATGTTCAAGCATTCGTACTCTCATTTCTAAGCCTCGCCCAGTGACGTCACGGTGCATATCACACGTGCTCATCTGCTACTGCTTGTTAGTGCTATCTGATGGCGGACTCTCATCAATTTCGTTCATGATTTGCAACCGAAAAATGATGATGTACGGTACTGGTGCGACGAACGCCCTTAAGAATTTTGCAATTTTTTTAAGTGATTGCCGTCTTATTTAGATATTTTTTGAAATTTTAATTACTGTATTCTCTGTATCTGCCGTACTTTAATAACCTTCCTTCTTCCCCCTTAAATTTGTTCCGATATAAAAAATTACTGCACGGTTGGCGCAGTGGCTGGGAAACTGGCTGCCGTGCAACGTGTAACGGGTTCGAATCCCGCTGAGAGCATCTCTTTTTTCGGGTCTGGGGGGTGCATGTTTATGGGAACTTTTGTGCTTGTAAATGCACCCACGACCCAGGAGAAATCCTTAGTGTGAGGCAACGGATTAAAAAAAATAACCTTCTTCGTGCGAGAAAAAGCCTTTGATCATCAGTGGCCACAGGTCAATGGTGATGATGACGATATTATCTTTTTGATATACTTAGTCTTTTGTATGCATATAAGTTAGCGCGTATGCGCAAAATAAGGATCCAAAAAATAGATGTTTTGTTAAACCGAACTTAAATTACTGAGACAGTCCAAAAATCTCAGAAAAAAATACCAAAATTAATTTCTTCAAAAAATACATTTTGTTATTACCAGTACTTACAGGAGATGACTGATTACAATCAATACAGGATCTCAACGATATTTGGGCGCTGGCGCAGGGCAGATCGATGATAAAATACCCTTTATGATTCGGCAGATATTCGCAACTTACTGATTAAGGTCACTTCGGACGCCAAAATGATTGTCATCGTTGCTGCTGTTATGAAATTGATCGGTTCTGTGTATTTTTATGGCTGGCGTGTTCTGATGTGTGTCTACAAGAGGTTGTAATTGCAACTGTGTACATTTTATATTGTCCATTATTCTTAGGTTTCGAAGATCATAGGGAATGATCACTACCTGAGATAGAAAAAGAAGGATTGGTTATTTAAATTGTAACTTTCTTGAAACGTACTAAATTAATTATTATGTTATCGGCTTACTCAAGGTATTGATTGATGAGGAACTCGACTAGTTTCAAGCCATACAAGAGGCTCATATTCATGAACAGTATTTCGCGACACACGACGCTTCGAGTTCCTTGTCAAACAGTTACGTGTGTAAACTGATAACATAATAACTCAAGATAATGGTTTTGGAAAATGAAACAATTAAACTAAATTTAGCACAAGACTTAGCAACTCAAGTATTCACGTTGGTATTTTTATCCCAAAAACATCATCCAAATAATTCTAAAACAAAAAACAAATTACCTCCAATCCAACTTCACCTTACATAACATAAATTAGTTCAAAAACTGACTCGGCTCACCTTAAAACAGTCGCAAAGGCATTTACCTTACGAAACACGTTCCTTAGGCACGTTCAAATTAATCTTATATGGTATAAAGCGGCCGGGCGATCCAGATACGTACAAATTGACATAAACGGTACAAAAAGCAAATCATATGGCAATTAGTAAATTAATTGTTTAATTAATTGTGTCCGCTCCGTTGCATTGTCCGGTCCAAGGTTTTTGCTTGTGGCACAAAATTTTGCTTTTTTTATTCAGCGTTGCAATTTGCACAGATTTTTGGGTGTGTTGCATTGTTGGGTTTAATCTTCTTTCTCTGTAATGTTATGTTATCTTTCCTAGTATTGAGAATAGGTAGACTTTTCTCACAATTATTAGGCTCGATTCTGACGAGTAAGTAGTTTACGTTGCACAATTTCGAATCGCTCGCCCAAACTTAATTCGATCGCAAATCGAACTAAATATTGTGAGACTTTATTTTATCGATAGCAAATAATTTGTATGAAAAGCCTCACCGTCTAATGAAATCGATCTATCAAATCTAGTGAAAAGTCTATGTACAGTAAGATAATTTCAACCTCACCATTGAAGCATAACATGCTTATTCTTATAAGTTATCAAAGATTAAGGCACAGGTCCCAAGACCGGCAGACCTGGCGTGGTCTCACGGTAGTCCGGTCCAGATTTACAATATAAAGTTGGATTATCCTACAAAATGTTGGTAGGATGTCAGTAAACCGCGTATTTATGTGTCGTGAGCGCAACCTGAGTTATTGTTGGACAACTTTGTGCTACACTATCTGTATCTATGGTTGTGGAATGTAGTAGTTTATGACAGTGCCAAATATTTGAAAGAAAATATTAATTATTATCAAGTGAAAAGCTTTGTCGTAATTTATATTTATAATGCTATTACTATCGGTATTTCTAATCTCCGTTCTGATTATCACACGCTAATTGAAATATAATTTTCTTGAAGCATTTTCAATTATAAAGTCTTATCATTTTAGAGCACCTTACCATCATAAAAAAATATACTCGACATTATGCTCAGTAAACTCGCGACAAACTAGTTATTCTCTTATAATAAAGTCCACCAAAATATCCAATTAAAACAAGACAAATTGCTGTCGCGAAAAAATAACTTAAAACCAAAAACGTTGAACCGAAGGTTTCTGCCGAAACGCTTATTAATTTTCATGAGGTTCCGTGCTCCAATTTTTTTTGGCCGGACCAAACGGGCGACCCACTGTGCAGTTCGATCCTCGTAAAGTTTTATGACGCAGTCAGTCAGCGCTAAACGTGCGCGGCAGAGATAAGTTATGATAGGTATTCGCACAGTGTTCCGTTTGCTTTATAGTTATGGATAAAAATTGGGGTGGTGAGAATTTTCTGGTCCATTTTGGCAGGTATTAACTTGAGTAATTTAAAATTCTCAGTTCATTTACCTTTGCGAATTGGGGGAAATTGCCCAAAATTTGTTCCACATGATTCTTACGGAATATTTGGAATACTTTTTAACATTGAATTAAATAAATTCTTATTACAAGGCATAAAATAAACATTAAACACTAGTAACATAATTTCGACGCTCCAAAATAATGCCAACTCCAAAGCCATAAAACTACATTACATTACACATCCCGAACCCAAAACCGGCCACGTACAAATTCGACCAGCGCAAGCCGAAAAAAAAATGGAATTATCAATTATAACAAAGTACCGTTACGAAGCGACAAGCGGGACGCCTCAAAAAACCTCGTCGATTTCAATTTCTCATCTTCAGTTCCAAATTTATAAAAAAAAACCGACCATTTTTCCCGAAATTAAGGTGAAACAAGAAAACCAGAAGGAGCCGTCGCCATTTTGGGCGTCCGTTCGGGCGGTCGGTATAAATGATTCGAAATTGTTTCCGTAAGCAGTGTAGAGGGCAAAAACCACGTGTCGAAGCAATAAATCATTCGATGGCGACTCGAGTTTACTCGAATAAATGAACGATTCGATTGCCGATGCGACGATTACATGTTGTGTTTATAGAGAGAGTTGTAAGGAAGAATGTCGTCGGCGACTTTTTGTGTTAAATCGCTTTTGAAAGCTTTATTTTTTTTCGATGTAAAAGGGCATGCCGCGCGTTGTGGAAAATTTAACGGAGTTTTAAACTATTGGGATGGGTTTTGTAAATTGAACTGTTTAAACTAGGTACTTAATTACCGTTGTCAATATAATTATTTAAAATATAGCCTTAAATGCGATTGCTGAACCTAGTTTCGGATTCAATTACCAGGTTGGTTGAAGTGTAGAAGTCCTAAGTGTCCTTTGATTTATGGCAAAAAAAAAACTCAGTAGTCTATGTGAATAAGGGTTTTTTGGATTAAAATATGAAAGTCCTATTGTTTAGAAAAATCTCAGTGACAACACGATGTTTGAAAATTAGCCCGGTTTATGTGAATAGGTCCATCCTTGTTATTTTGACGTTAATAAAACTGGTGAAAAGTATGTGTAAACACTATTTCTGCCTTACTCTTCGGGGATTAAAAGGTGTGATGCTCATTGATGTTAGTTTCCATTACAATTTATAGACACATTTCACGACAACACGAAGTTTCATTCAAAATTTACATCACTCGTGAATTTATAACGACATTTTGAATCAGGTGGAAGTCGACCAACCTTTGTTACCTTTGGTAATGTATCTCATAAATATGACCACAATTACCATAATATGGGGAACTTTATAGTAACGATAATGTATGGTAATCATCTGTATACATACACATTATAGCTCCGTATATAAATAATTCCGCTGTCATCAATTTTAAGCTGTTTCTTGTAGTTTTTATAACAATAAGCTGGTTTTTTTCACAAAAATCCTGTTTTTTTTTCTAGGCTAAGTCTAATATATTAACCACCTGGTATTTAAATATAAGTACTTAGTATGTTTCTGTTTCGAGAAAATATATACAAACACGCCATCTATTTCAATAGCTGTAAGCTTAAAATATTTCATTGAATGACATTTATTTTTGTTGCATAAAAATGTCATGTCAAATTATTTAGCAATAAATGTAGGTATGTATTTACTCACATAAAAGTTGAATTTAATGCACACAAAAAAAAAACATTACACCACATAAATTCTAACTATTTTTAGAAATCGTACCTATAAAATAATGACTGCAATAACACAGATATGTACCAAATAAACCAATTGTAATTTAAAAAAATAAATCGAAAAGCAAAGAATCGTTCAACTTAATACATATTGGAGTTGCAAACCGTTCTCTCGCTATAAAAGGTGACACCCCAAAAACTGCAGCTCGTAAATAACAAATGTACTCGCTTAAACGGTGCAAGATGCACCGGTTGAGCTGAAAAAAGTGCGTCAGTAATTAAAGAAGTAGTCCCACAGTGGTGCTTCATACCACGCATGCCTCGGTACCCGACAACCGAAATTCACGGCATTGTCCTCTTAACAAAATTGAGCCATAAATATTCTACACGTAATTTTCGATTGCGAAATTTTGGCCAGAATATTTGCATATCGAACCACTGGGATGTAAAGGTTTGTAGTTTGGACAGTGTGTCACCGTGGGCATTGTGTGCGCTTTTGTAAGTTCGATGGAACTTCAATGTTTTTGTAACCCATTTTATCGGTTTTGACTTTTGAGTGCAAAGTAAATATTTATTCGAGAGTGAAATAATTCAACGTTTTTATTTACCGTATTTTTTGCAAATTTCCACGTACGTGTACGTGCAATTGAAATATCAGTATTATGGTAACATAGCATTTTTATCCCCCAAAGTGATTGGAAGAAGTGTTTTCAGTAGATCATCTAAAAATTCTCTAATCATAATCTTACTTGACTATTAATTTAAACCCGTTAATTACTCATATTTTACGGTAACGTTTACCAAAACATAAGATACAGTAATCAATCAGAAAAACACAGGTTATACTCCTCAGGCTAACTACGGACTACTTGACTGGTTACCGGGGTTCCAGCTCAAAGCAGGAGTAGGAACAGGGTGGTTTTTATTTAGTCAATAAGCATCTGTCACTCCCTCTCGACTCACCAAAGGCGGGAGAACTCATTGAATGATTTTCAACCCTCAAAAAAAGCCAACACTACTCGCTACATTCCTACATCAGACTAACCTATTCCTGCTTCCACCCATACCTTTTATAGCCCTACCAACAAATAAACAGTTAACCAACCTTACTAATAACTCCATGAAATATTACAACAATATGTTCAACCAGTAGACTAGGCGTTAAAAATTAACTAATATGTCTAACTTAAAGGTGATTAGCGGGCTCCTTTACAGTTGACCGGTCGGACAACATAATGATACATTATTTGAAATAATTGTGCAGACAGCTCATTATCGTATACCAATCTTTAGAATCAGTTACTGGAATTTCTACCTTATGTATTTAAGGTTAAACTTGATAATCGATTGAACAATATTGACAGAATAGGTGAGTTTGATGCGCAGGCATTTGAGTAGATAACTAATTGATGTTCATGTTAGGTTTATTTCTAAGTATTTTGTATTGGTGTCATTCTTCTTATTAGTCATTCAGTCATGTGTTATTATGAATAATACCTCAGTATTAGGTTTCTCGTAAACATAGACATTTGTCATGTTTTCAATAGGTTTTATTATATAAAAGACCAAAGTCAAAGACTTTGATTTTGAAAGATCTAATTTGTTTCCACGTTGTTCTGTCGCTTTGGTCAAAAATTATCGGTGATTGTCTCTCAAAGTCAAAGTAAAAATTATTTATTTTAAATAGCTGTCTATTTGGAAGGCACTTTTCATAAAACCGATGCAAAATTCTAAAATTATTCCTTCACATAGTAGAACGAATTAAATAACGGTACAACTTAACTATTTCATTTGAATTAAATAAAATGGTGACTGATTATGTTAGAGCCTTATTGGCCGCTATTTCACGCATCATAATTTACTTCAGCTCTAAAAATATTGTAATTATTTAAGTTTTTATGAAACGAAACATTTTTTGCTAAGCACATTGCTCTTCTTTACACAATAATACAACGAGAGTTCGATTACACTCAATAATTTCTTCCACAGCTCCAATAAACTAAATTAGGGCTTACACACTACATAACATCCTACGGCTTTCCTCGCCTATTCCCACATATATCGCATTAAGTGGTAACCCGATAGCTGTTCCCTTGTGCCCTTCCAATTGCTTCTAGACACGCCACAGTTCGCTACAAATAGTGTAGCTATTTGTATTACAAGTAAATATATCGTGTGTGTCCCAATACTTTGTTAGATTATATCAATTCATATAAATGGGTTTGGTATAAATTATAATAATGTGTGAGAAATGTATTTCAAACTTTTTTGTTATTAAAGAAGTCGGCTCTCGAGGAATCAAAAGGCTTGGTATTCCTTAAATTTTAATAAACTGGCTTAAAAAAATTAAGTGTACGCTTCATTAATTGGGATAGAATTTTGCCACTCAAAACACCATTATAAAATCTACTTGATTGATTTAAATCATCTCATAGAAAGTACTACTACAGTACTTTATATGTGTAAACAAATCTTACCACAATAAAATTCAGAATAAAACTAAAAATAACCAGCCTAAGCTAAACTTTCTCAGTAGCCAGTAGCCACTGATCTATTCTGGTTCCCACGACTGAGTAACAAGAACAGTAGTCACTGAGCTATGTTTCGCCCCCGGCTGCGCTCGTGCACGCCTCCTAACTAATTGATGGCTTCAAATTGAGATATTTACATACTAATACTAGTCGTTTAAGGCTTTTAAGTGTTTATTAATTACTGTACGGTTAGAGAGTGACCCGGATTTATTGGGAGGCTGTAGGCATGCTAAATTATTGTTTCAAATGAATGGATTGTGGTTTTATGGGCTGCTATTTTTTAAATGTTTGAAGAGATTTTTTTGTATTTTTTTTTTTTTTTGGAAAAGATTTCGAAATTATTACCAAAATAAAATTAGCATGTCTAAGAATGGATGCCAGCTAAACTAGTTTTTTATATTAAAAAATACAGGACTTTAACAAATGATGTTCCATAATTTGATCAAATATAAGGACCAAGACCGAGAGAAATAGCTTAACTAGAGGACTGATCGACAGACGGATGAAAACGGCATGCCTCCGCTAGTGAGCATTGGGCCTTACACATACACAATTTGGACAAAAAGTCAACATAAAACACACCATCAAAAACACATAAAAAAGAACTTGTTCGATGTAAAATTAAGTATGTATGAACTTTATTTGCACAAATTACAGCAATACAAAAAAATATACTGCCATCGTTAAACAAACTCAATTGACGATAAAAAAAAAAATAAAAAAAATTGACAAGTGTTACCGTGCCGTGCGTAAATGTCAAAAAGTATGCAGATATAATATATTATTATATTATATTAATAAAAATAAAAATTACGTGGGTACGTCGTGTGTGTAATTTTGGATGAGTTTACGACATTTTGAGTGTTAATAAAGATAAGTTTAATAATAACAATATGACTGAACCTAAACGTTTATGATGAATATTGTTTTAAGTGCGGTGTTGAGTTAAGGGGGATGTCGAGTGCGAATTTGAGTCCAGTCAAAAATGTGACACAATTTTACTGTTTTTTTTTTATGGAATAGGTGGCAAAAATGCATATTTGTCATCTGATGGTAAGCGATCAGTGCCGCCTATTGACACCCGCAGCACCAGAGGAGTCACAGGTGCGTTGCCGGCCGTTTAAAAAGGAGTATGCTCTTTTTTTTTGAAGGTTTCAAGGTCGTATCGGTTTGATATCACCTAAATATACATATTTCTTAGGTAAATTCGATTTTAGCCACACTGAGTATCACATCAGCCACAATAAGTTCACTGCTGGGGTCTTCCCAGTGACTTCACAACCGGCGCATATGAAGGAATCTGTATCCAACAGCTTCCTGTGACCATTATCAGGTCGTCTATCCACCTCGTGTAGGAATGTGTCCTATACAAAATAAAATATTTTTTGATTTCATTAAATAACACAATTTTGATAATTAACACAAAATGAAATGTCCAATCATAGAATAAACTAAGATATAATTTAGTTGTAATCATAGACAAATGTTCGCAGTGCACACAAAATTTTACCAAGTTACAAATGGAAGAAAAACTATAGATACCGTACATAAAAATGTTTGACATTGATGACAAAGATCAAAAGCCATGCCCAAAAATTATATTTCTCTCACGTACCGACCTCCCCCTTAACTAAAGCTCAGTGTTTACGACACCAGGTTATGGTTTTCAGTAAGTCAGCGATGGTAATCACTTAATTCGCATTTTTTTACGATGCCACATCAAAAACGTTCAGCGTTCGTGTGACCTTTGACAAATGGCGGCATTTTTTACCAAAAATAAACTTATCGGTTTTGAACGTTCGTCTCAATGGGGTCATTATGTGAATTTTATGGTATTTTCTGTTGTCAACAACGTGAAAATGCATTGAAGTGACGTTTTACCTGTAATTTTATGTTGTTTGTGTGGATAAGGCATCTTTATTATGTCCTTTAAATGTAAAATGGATGAGTGCCGGTGTCCGTTCGTGTACCTACATCTGTTGCTGAGGAAGGTGATATTTCCTGTTGAGTAGTGTAGTGTAGTAGGTTCTTTCCCTACTGTTGTAATTAATGCTATGTTCTTAAATTATACTTTTTTATTCAATAATTAATGTCTTAAGGTTTAAGACGCCCGTTTCAGTGTCATCATCGGATGCATGGGAGTGAGGGTTCGAAACCTACCAATGCAACTTTTTCTGAGTCATATGTACTTTCTAAGATTACTTAGAGACTACTGAGAATTCATCAAGGAAAATATCACGAGGAAACCTGAGCTTAGAACTTCGAACTATAAGTTTGAAATCGCTAACTCGAATTGAGCAAGCGTAGTGGTTAATGCTCAAACCTTCTTCGTATGAGAAGAGGTCTTTGGTCAGCAGAAGCAACTTATGTATAATATGTTGATTCAATAATTGGATTACACTTATTGACATATATTTATTTTAAATAATTACTCTTGTACCTATTAGTCATATAAAAAGTAAGTAGACTAAAAATATGAAGCAATCTGCCAGCAGAGGTTGGCCTACCTTTTACCAATCCCTTTAAATAATGCAATCGTGATGTTATCTTATTCTTATTTATATGGATATTCCATGTATTGCAATTGGTTGAAAATAAAATAATTTTGAACACAGCCACCCACACCCACATTTGACATTTAAGCGAGCAAGGAACCTGAGATTACAAACAAAAATCTCTCTCTTGCAAAAATGTATCTACCCGGAACTGAATGTGTTATGAAAGATAAACATAGAACTGATGATTTTTGACGAAGGTTTTCTTTATTTTAAGGTACAATAAAAACAAGCGAATCTATTAGAATTAAAAAATATATTAAGTCAGTTAACGAGCAGACGGATCACCTGATGGTAAACAATCGCCGCCGCCCATAGACATCGAAGCACTTGAAACGCGACAATTACGTTTTAGGGGCTAGGAATTTAAGGGTTGTTGAGAAATAATGAGAGAGTAATTCAAGTGTAAATAAAAAATGTTTGTTAGACACGAAAAAAACATTACAATATTCCCGTATGTCACAACTATTGACTAGGTAATGAAAGAGTACTAGTAATTAACTTCTTTAGTAAATTGCAAATCAAATAAAGATAAATAAACAATTTTCCTTGGAGTAATTCTAAAACAAACCGAGACAAACTAGATCAAAGTCAGACAGCCATAGGAAAAAACATCGTAATTAAAGAAAAAAAAAACATTAGCAATTTACCCTACTTAGAGTAAAAATGGGTAATTAATGAATAATTCACACACACAAGTCTTTGACGCCCGACTCTTGTCATTGACAACGCATCAAGTAATTGTCGGTATAAAAAAGTCAATTATCCGTACATAGCAAAAACCACTTATATACACGAACCCATCAATCTGTGTCTTATTTACATAAATAACATGATGTTATAAATGTAAATGCGAGTATGTGGCAGTTACGACATTATTCCTTGACGTTTGATCGTGTGATGGTCGGTATAGGGTAAGTAGTTGGTCGTAAGTAGGGTATTAAATTTGATGGCGTTAAAGTCAAGTGCTTCTTGTGTTCTATACTAGGTTAATAAAAGATCTGATTATACTTAAATCCTTCTAGAAATAGAAGTAATTATGGATGCATATTTAGATGCTCTAGAGTTAAGTTTTAAAAACTATATTGTAGTGAAGCAGTCATGCCCAAATGTCTATTTATGTTAAATGTTAGATATTTGATGCCAGTCTTTTGTTTTAAGAAACGCCTCAATTTTTGGATGCCGCGGTGGAAAAATTATCTCAGATTTTCTTAAATTTCAGAAAAAGACTATTCTCAGCTCTCACAGCAACTAGACTAACGAGATTAGTTACCGTCAGTGCTTCCCAATCGAAGGTCTGTGGACGGCCAGTGGTCCACAGAAGGCAAAATATGGTCCGCAAAGTATAAGACGTATATACATGACAGCAAAAATTATGTCACAACTGAAAAGATCAACTGATTTCAATAATCAGAAAGTCGCTAGTTTTATTAGAACAAACATCTCGACTCTGTAGAAAATCTTATACAGGACCAAAGGAAAAAAAGTAATAGTATAATAATAGTTTTTAATATTTTTGAGCGGTATCTAACCTAACAAAAATTATATAGAAGTGGTTCTTGGCTAGGAAAAGGTTGAAAACACGAGGTTTACGTAAAAAAACATTCTACAAAAAACTTTCTAAGCCATGGGGTAACACGACACAAACAGGACATTATCACTCTTATACGAGGCATTACCCAACATCCTGAACTAAGCCTTATTAAAACTTAATAACGACAAATTACAACCACCTTTCTGTTTATCTATTTAAATGTACATAGGGCTTACATATCGGAATATACATAACTAGTTTATCTTAATCTCGCTTTGTATGACTTGGCCTCACATTCGACGGTCAGATTATACTGGTTGTGTATAACTTGATGTGTAACCATGTGTACCACGCCTAAGTAAAGCTCGATACATGTTTCAATTACTCCTAAGGTTATGGATATAGAATGGTACAAATGCGAACCATTGCTCCTTAAGAGGTTCGCGTATTAGCTCTGTTAGAAAAAATACGTGTTAGACCGGCGAAGTGGTGCAGTTCGTTTAGGACTTGGAGAATGGTTCCTGTGTTTTGTTTTATAATTATCAACAGTCCGTTACAATTGCTGTACTTTCTCAAAATATTAAGAGGGTATGCCATGGTATCCAGGTTTATTTATGGGAGGAAAATCATCCAATGACTTTTCCCGTCTTAGGCGAGGCGACAGGTAGTAGCAGACTCTTGCTGATTAAAAACCACCCCACTCGATTTTCGAGCCGCAGCCCATTGCAGCCGTGATGCGTGGATATTAAATGAACTAAATGGTATTGAGTTTGGCTTTATATTCCGATCTCTGAATGCTATTTGTACCTTTGCTATAGTTTTGACATTGAATAATTTTTGAGATTTTATTGGACTGAAATTGCATTGACCTTGAGATTGGTTTAAAGAGAAGGCGCCCCGGTCCACTCGGCATTAACTTCGGGATTAATAACCGTAATTTGCTGAACAATTAAAAAAGTAAGAGTATATCAGATCAGATTTATACATCTCATTAATTTCTCATTTAAATTACGACACATACACACCACGCCCGAAAATTTTCGTCGATAAATTAAATAGCACAATATATTACTGCATAAAAGGGTGACTTGCATAATTTAATATCTTTGGGAGACATTTTTAGTACACACGGCTGCTAGCAGATCGAACTATACAAAACCAGATTATCTTGGTCTCATTTTGTAAGAACTTTCTTCACATTCCACGGTCAGTTTATATTGGTTTTGCATAGCTTTATGTGTAGTTATGTGTACACTGTCATCACACATCTAGTCATAATTCGTGTCGATTCGATGCCGATCTCCATGTATAGAGCGGCAGATCCTTTTGCAATAACCCTTCATAAATTGACCCTTTCTTTAACGACAAGTTTATTAAGACCGAGTTTAAAGTATATTGGTCGGTATAACTTGATATGCGGTCATCTGCACGGACACTTTCGCGTGTCTGTCCTTATTTTTAATTAAAACTGCACAAAATGTCGGGCAATATATCATTTTAATAACAAGCCTTTATAAAAGGTAGCTAGATTTTGTATCTGAATTATTGTACACGCAATTTTAAACCTTTTCTTTTTTAAATTAAAAAGTTATAAACAATTTTGGAGTCTTGTCTTAATTGTTATATTTCATTTAATATCTTGTGTTAAGTTCAATTTCAAAAGCTTAGCTTAAAATTTTACTGCAACATAAAATTATCATCAGACTATTTATACCTTGACAGATAGGTAGAAGTGCACTTCTAGATTTAATATTCATTTTATCACGAGCTATTTTAACAGTAAATACTTTAAAACATTGAGCAACTAATATACCACACATATAGAACAATTCCATTTTCTCTCAAAATCTACAACCATTTAATTTTGCCCAACCAAGGAATCGACCTCATCACCCTTTGCTCAGCATTTTTATTTACGACATTTCGGTTTATACTAAACTTAACAAACCTTTTATAACCAAGGTGGTATTTTACCTACTCATCATAATATTTATATTTATTTAGAAAACCAAACAAAAAATTTCAGCAACAAACAAAAGCTTATCTCGAGTAATATTTGGCGACATGTGTCTAAGTTATTGTCAACACAGTTACGTTAAGTTATGGTTACTTAATGACGTCACCGTATTCTACTTGGAGCACGTCTGCCGGCGTGGGTTGTATGCCGACTATTTTATTTGACAGGCTTTTTCCAAATAAATGTTTTCAGAATGTTTGCACAGATGTTTTTATTCAAGCATTAATATCATCACGCCTGTTCCCATTGAGGTCGGTAAGTTGGTCTCCTGGTAGCACGAAATTTTATGTGTGATAGTGGCAACGTAGCATAGCACATGGCTGATGGAAAAAGAACCCTAACTATTTTAATGTTATGCTACATTTATAGAAGTACCTGTAACTCGGTAAAACCTAAGGTTATTATACTTAACGAGACTCGTAACTCTGCTTACCTTCGATTCTTTCCGCAAAGTTTAAGGGCTTGCTATCCTCAGGTCAAGGCTCTCGTCTTCCGGTGAAATAATTCAGGCGCAAGGCTTCTTGGAAATGACCCATTTTGGAATTTTGAGTCAGTTTCCTTATTTCCGAAGTTATTGGGTCATTGGACTAATTGTTATAATGATAAGTTCAATGTAATTTGTCAGCTGTTTAAGTGAGGAATTTAAGTTATGTTTATTATATTTGAGTTGAATTCTTGTTGGGATGAAGTGGGAAGTAATTTTATTTTAAACCTTTTTTATGGTAGATTTTGAAAATGAAACCCTATATTATTATAAGTACTTGGATCTATTAAGAGAGAGTGGGAGATATAACATTTTAAGGCTTTATAATAGAATAAAATTTATGAATATGTTTCCCTTACATTCTGATAATTTCTATCGAGAAATCACCCTAAATAACATTCCAAACCGACAGTTGCCATAAAAACCACTTCAACAACAATATGCTAGTAATCTCCTACAATTCCAAAACAAACATTTTTAAACCAGCATCGAACCTCAATCTCAGATCAAACAGGATCACACCACAGCAGCTAATATCAAATCAATTCCAAGCATCCAGATCAGTCGGTGGCAATAAATCAGCGCGTGCCAAATAGAGGCCGGCCCATGTTGGGCGCACTGTTACACCGTGATAGCGTGATGAAACGTGATACAAAAACATATATCACATTCATCACGCTTGTACTTCTACCTGAGGTAGGTAGTAGGTTAAAGTGAAGTCATTTTTCGATAGTTTTATTTATTAGAGGAGATTTCGCAGCTCTCGTAATAATGTTGTCCCTGTGATATACTGAAAAAAAACATATTGTCTATTACTTAGATCCTCATTGAGGCTTTAAAGTTAATCAGAATTAACTCAAAGAGTCATCAGACCACCACAGGCAGGGCTAAACATCCTATGACTCCCAGAGCCAGGCGAAACGAAGTGTCAGACTCTTACTGAGTAAAAACCACCATTACAACTTATTACAAGTCCGTGTTATGTTAAACCATGTGACCGAATTAATCTATATTTTAATCATATTGGCATATAAACTCAATTATATCACACAAAGAAATAAACGAAAACCTATAAAATACATATAGCACAATTACTTCAAAACAAGATCTTTTCACACAGTACTATTAAAAACCATTTTTTATTGTATCCCTGACACTCAAGTCATCCTAAATTAACTTAAATACGTTTCATTCAAATTAACTAGTATGTATTATTACAAAAAGATTCTCTTATGACATCAAATGGCAAGGCCAATTATTTCTCTTGTAATTTTATTGTGAAAATGTTTCAATTTCGACTATATGTGGGATAAACATTTGTGATGTGAATTAAGACAATATATTTTCGATTTTATTGGTTGGATAGTAAGAATGTAACTGTTTGTGTATTCAACCCGGATTTGGAGTTAAAAGGTGAAGATAGTCTCTTTATTTTGATTCTTTTTTTTTTAACTAGAATTATAACTAAAAGTAGCTGTAATGTTTTCTCTTGTGTCGTGGGTGCGTTTACAAACATACAAGTTTACAAACACATGACACCAAGACCCGAAACAACAATTTGTGCATCAAACTAAGTATTACTCCGTGCGAATCGAAACCGTTGCGCGGCAACCGGTTGCCCAGCTCTACGCCGACTGTGCAGCTCTCAACATCATCATCAGCCCGTGATAGTCCACTGTTGCACCATGGACCTCCTCTCCACATGAGAGAGATAAGCTTTACGTTCAAACGTAAAACAAAATCGTACTAAGCCCTTTCTAATGGAGATTCGTCTTATACAGAATTTTCCCAATTACATCACCATAATATACAGAATATTATTTCTACCAAGCCTTCATAAGAAATTGATACATAACAATAAATATATAATCCCACACCTTTAGTAATTCGAGCTTCTAGTTCAGTATGTAATGCTAAAGGAATGTAACAGTAGGATGGTTGCATCGTTGCATGGTTGGATAAACCAATTCCCTATCTTGACGATACCACTGAGTGTTATTGACTGGCCACTCTATTGTAGTTTAGTGAGTACGGTTTACATAATACCTATTGTTCTTAATATTATTAAATTCAATGGAAATTGATTAAGATTATTTTTCGTCTATAGACGTTTAGCCGTTATCTCGCTAGGTGGTCAGCGATGCAGGCACGACTGCCCATGCCTTGAAAACACTAAAGTTATATATTAAAAAATACAGATTCCGGCAAAGAATTCTACTCCCTAGCAGTTCGTGCGATTGAGTGAAGGGTGAAGAGGAGGGATGAATCGGTGGCGTTTCGCCGATTGTAAAGCCAAGCCATGTTTTAAACCATTTGTTAAATGTCATTTAGACTACGTTGCTGTTTGCCAACGATGAGTGATTGTAACTGTATTTGTCATGTGAGGCCTCAGTTTTGAGTCTATCAAAGTATTATTGGACTTTTATTATGTCTTTACTAAACTTAATAGGATTGATATCGATTATGTTATAAATACATCTAAAAAAATCTAAAGTAACAAAATTCAAAGGATTCATTCCTAGCATCTGCTATGACTGAAAAATTGTAAGTATGAGAGTCAAAAATTAGAATATCTACAAAAAACTAAAAATTATTACGGTACCGAACAAATTTGCTGACCGTACCAAAGCGTAAGTTTCAAGAGCGGTGCGCCCGAACAATACAACAGTATTTATGAGCGGTATGGTCAGCAGCGCAACTCGTACGCGGCTTTATTGCAGGAACACATTAATAAAAGCCGCGCATATTTTATCTGTTAGCACAGTAATAATGCCCTACGGAAAATATCACTCCCTACTTAGTACTTAGACATTATTGTAGATCCACTAGTGTTAGCTCGCGACCTCGCTTGCATTAGTGACTTAAAATAGTCTGTTTGTTGCTTAAGGTTTAAATCTCTAATGCTTATTTGGTTTAGATCGATTTTTTGTGAGAAAAAGGACCTTCTCAGATCATCAGACTTTAAAGTACGTAGCAATTTTAGAGTCATAAAACAGGCATAACTTCCAAAATCCTAATTACATTTTAAAATTAAATAAAAAAAATTATATCCCTATAATATTATCCCCATAACTTAATCAAAAAACATGGCAAGACCCCACAGGCTTACAAGTCACGTTACAAAATCTTCACCATATTTAGCGAAGAGGTGCCCCAATTGCATTTTAATTCGCAAACCCGAACATTTAATACTGTAATCAATCATTCGTGTATTAAATGCGACGATTAATTGCTTTAAATATAAATCGATGTTGGTTTAAGTCTTGAAAAATGTTCGCATTTGTTATGGAAAGTTGAAGAATTTTTCGTGTAGGTGGTACTGTCATAACATGGTTGTAGAAGTTTGTGAATAATTGTGTGGAATTGAGCGGTGTTAGTGATGTGATTTTGGGAAAATATGGCTTTGAATTTTTTAAATCGATTGCTTACATACATGACGATCGAATTATAACTCTAGACATGTTTTAAAATAAATCCAGAATAAGGATCGAAATTAAACTTTAACTACTAGGGTATTTGTTTCTACCTGCCTAGCGGATTATCGGGGCTTCAGTTCGAAAGGCAGGAGTAGTAACGGGGTGGTTTTTAATCCGTAAGAAACTGACACTCTCGCCTCGCCTAAATTGAGAGAAATCATCGGATGATTTTCCCCCTCAAAAAATGTAACGACCAAAAATCACCAAATATGTGAATGAATGATGTGTAAAATCTTCTACCCCAGCATCTTTAAAATTGTCCTAACAATGCGTAAGATAACCGTTTAAACTTAAAACATGAATTCATTTTCAATTCCCATAAGAACCAAGAGTTAGGTAACGATAAGGCAGCAGTCGGCAAAGTTGTTCGCACAGTGAGCGATGTATACGTGCTGTACAGGGTGCTGTCTTACGTATGATTTGTAACGCTCCCTGTTTGGTACGTGATCACGTGTGCAGGCCGCGGTTGTGGTGTTGAGAGGAGCGGAGTGGTAGCAATATTAAACGTGATGTTATGGGGATTTGATGCTGGCGTATCTATGCTAGCTAGCGTACTAGTACTGTGGTGGGTAGTGAGCCGCGGTGTGTCCTAGAACTATGTCTGAACTGTCGAGAGACAATAGCTGCATTCATTTAATTTCTAGTAAGTTAAGTAATAAAATTAAGATTATTTTTCTTCTCCTCAAATAATATCTTTTGATTTATTTCGTTGCAGGATCCAAGATAGTCATTCATGTCACTAAGACGCGCAGGTCTTTAGTGTTTCGGTGTTTTCAGAGTTGTATCTACTGTAGATCCTGGTTTACAGATGTTGCAGCGGTTTTGGGAGGTTATGGCAGGTTTGTCCAATAAAAAATTAAGATCTCCAAACCGCCTGCGAAACATGAAGATTAAATTATTAAAGCCTGTACTATTTTATACGACTAACAAAGGCTCTAATTTCTAGTTACCTGAATATATTGTGATAGATATTGATGCCGTCCTGCAGATTTGATCCGTGCGGAAATAGAACCCGCAACACGTTGCGTGGCAGCCGGTTACCTAACCATCGCATCCACGGTGCAGTCAGTTCATCAAATTAAGCAGCGGGAAATATTTAATGTAGCTAAATTAAATCGCTAAGCTCATCACTGTACACATTAGTACTAAGGGCGGCGGCAGATGTGTCCGCGGGTCGCGTACGTGCGCGCCGGTATCTCGCCGGCACTAGACGGGAGTGTGTCGCGCGCCTTACTCACGTGATATACTACCTACTTGTGGGTACACGCTATTATTATTGCTGTTGTTGTTAATGTTCAAGGAATTGCTGTAAGCTGATAACTGTTGTTAGAATATTGTATTGAGAAATGTTAAGAAATTTTTTTCCCAGATTCGTTTAGGTTAAGAAAGGGGGTAATTGGACCTCCAGTAACCTCACTTACAAAACGCAACCGTTGTTTCACGTCAGTCGATTGGTACTCAGGTCGAGTCGGCTCATTCGTGCCGAAGCATGGCTCTCCAGTATGTAAAAATACTTATTTTTACTATAATTTGATATTTTGTGTGCGTACTTGCTTCATGAGAAACATAAGTATTGTGCGAATTTTTGTTTTTAATATAGTCAAGCTTAATTAAAAAATAGTATCACACATTCCAATAACGAATCACAAACGTTTTTCCCATTTTAAATCTCCCAAAAACGTTTTTACAACCGGCGCCGAAACACGGATTTCAGCAAATTCCGATAGAACCTGGAATCCAGCTACCCATTGAACCACAAAGAAAGCAATAAATTATCTCCATGTGATCGTAACTTATTTCATCCGATGTTCTTATTTAAAGGCACGTTTTTGGGTTGCGCGCGCGCTTTCTGAGACATGGCGACTCCTGCGCATAAATTTGAAACGAAAATCTTTTTTTTTTCGTTCAAGATTTAACCGGAATCGGTTTACGTGAAATGAAAATAATATTCTTTGGCTTGGGTATCATGTCGACGGTTAAAAGGAAATAGGGTATAAGCGACAAAAAATGAAAGGTTCAGGAGAGGCGTTTAAACTCGTCGGTCGTCGAAAGAATACTAGGAAAATGTTTATTTTTTTTTTTTGCAAGGATATATACGCCAAAAATGTCTTCGTAGAGTCATGAAAGTGAGCGCATTCGGAAGAGTGGAAAATTTTACGTGGGATAGCATAATAAACTCATTTTTGACCAAAATGTCGCTTATACCCTATTTCCCTTTAACCGTCGATGTACATAATGTTCCTAAGGCATTTGTATTGTTTTGTCAATATGAATAATTTTAATGAAGTCATCTTACGAGTAGTGGGTGTATTGATGACATTTAGTTGATGCGGTTTCTCGTGTTATTGTGAATGTTATTTGCTTACAATATTGTTGGTGTCGCCGTTTCATGATTATTGCGTTACTTTACCTGTGGGGGCTTATATCTAGTTGTTTGTGTCACTACTAGATTCGATTTTCTTGTTGTAACGTCTTGATTTGTTC
Source organism: Spodoptera frugiperda (assembly GCF_023101765.2). Taxonomy (NCBI): domain Eukaryota; kingdom Metazoa; phylum Arthropoda; class Insecta; order Lepidoptera; family Noctuidae; genus Spodoptera; species Spodoptera frugiperda. The sequence goes on along the minus strand of NC_064215.1, from coordinate 11,613,381 downwards.
GTTGAATGTTATTTGGATTTGTGCTTAGTTTTGTATGAAGTAAAGTTTATTTCCAATAAATAAATTAATTCCAATAAATTCATCATAATTGTTATGGTATATTGAATGGTATAATCCTTACGATTTTTTTGTAAGGGTCTATCATCATCCCATTGGATGCTTCTCTCGCTTTGGGCGAGGCGAGAGGATAATTTGGCAGGTGTTTCGAGAATTGTAGTTAGCACGAAACTTTAGAGGGTGATATTGACCACTCCACGTTTGATGATTAATCGTAATGTTAAAATATACCCGGATCCCTAAAACTCAAGACTCGAACTCGACTTCAACTTCTAATACCACCAGCCTATAAGTGCTGCTGACCAAAGCCCATTTCCGCACGGAGAAGGTTTGAGCATTTATCACCGCGCTTGCTCAATGCGGGTTGGAAATACCACAAAATAAAATAAAAAATCTTTGAAACCAGATCTCCTCTCATACTAACCCGATTAGTGTAAAATATTCTATTGCAGTATCAAGTAATCAGTATTCCATCATCGCGATAAATAAAAACAGATCTAACAGTATGATACTCATGCGCCAGTTCTGCAAGGAAGATTATATTAAGTATACAGCACTTCAAGATACCCCTAACCAAAAAAAACCTTTAAAGAAATCTCAACTTTATATCCTAGGCAATAAAAGCAAAAATCGTTTGTAGAAAGTGGGTTGTAAAGGGTAGCTTGATGTGCGGTTGTCTGTTAGTTCTCAATAAAAACTAGATTGTACTTATAAACTATAAAATTTACAATCTCGACACTTCTAAAGTATTTGCTTGGTTTATTATGGTCACCTTAGTCGCTGATGTAATCTGGAGCGACTGTCGTTTGGTTTATGGTGGTCTAATGTATTTTATTTCCCTGAACAGATAAGTACAGAAGCGTTATATTTATGTAACATAATTTTTATGTTATGAGTTGCCATGTCCTATGAGTCTGTGACCATATAAATGAAGATTTTAAATCGGGACCCTTGGCTCAGTAATCGCACTTACAACCAATGCTTAACATTAACAATACAGACAATTTTCACAACCATTTTTTTTTTTTTGTTTAGGATGGGGAAAATCTTTCCATGACTGCTAGGGACTATCAGACTCTTACTGACTAAAAACCAGCCCGTTCCTACTCTTGCTTTTCGAGCTGGAACCCCGGTAAACCCGCTGGGCAGTCAGCAGCATGACTGACTGACGAATCAATTTGACATTGACTTTGACTCTGATTAACATTTTGAAAATCACATCAATACTGTACTCAACACAAAAACTTCTACGTACGTTTTATACGTAGAAATTACCCACTCCTAATATTTAATTCGTTTTAAATAAGTATTGTTTTCTTATACGTTAATATAAAAAAGAAATACATGTCTAATAGTTTTTCATTACCTAACTGACCAACTAAATAGATTTTAATTTTCACAACTTGTCACCATCCCTATTCAACCTAACTCCTTACAAATACTAGACCATAAACAAACAACGAAAGGTCAATACCCCCAGCATAATAATAAGATATTTACACCAACATCAAAGGAAAGTTAGTTCTCGTTCCAAGCCCTAGACCACACAGACTAACCTAACACCTCATAAAGTGAATAAGTAGCCATTAAATAGATGTAGCCTGTTCCACCCAAATGGTCTATTAATTGCAGTATTACAATCAGAACTTAGATTAATGTTAGACTTAGCTTTAGTTCTATCGTTTATGAGTTTTGTATACTTGGGTAGATTATTACTTATTGTGTAATAATAATATAATATACAGGGTATCGAATTGCAGTTTTTTTTATGTTAAATGGGCCGACGTTTGGCCGCTATCTCGCAGTTCTGTTAGTTGAGTGTATGTGTTGTTGAAATTGTCGTTTGGGGTTATTATCCAACATCAAATGTATGTTAGAGTCTAATAAAACGTGCTTGGAGTTTTTTATATTGATTTAAAATAGTAAACATAAGGGCTATATGTTTAAGTAATCAACATTGTGACTCTTTTATATAGAGTTCAAATGGATAAAATTGATCATAAAACTACCCAACAGTGAAGGGAACTATAAACATTCGCTTTTGTAACTTTACTTAACTCAGTATTTTTTTTTTTTTGCAAATGGGAACGCCCTTCAGTGGTGTGAACTTCAACTTTTTTTAATTCGGGTTCAGCCAAACACGAGATAATCGCGCACAAACATACAAGTCAAGTTGTAAACCTCCTTTTTTATGAAGTGTAAGAAAAATATTACCTAAACGTTTAACATCCAAGTCAAATATGTATAAATCAATCCCTTACCATCAAGCTACTTCAGTACTCCATTTGATACGTATTAATAAAGTACTAGTAATGTACATAAAACAATGTAAACAATTTACTACATATTAGTAGAACTAGTTGTATGTCTGTCATCAATCACGTAAGCAGGAGCGGTCGGAATGAAATCGACAAAAATGTCCCTAGCTCCCGATATGAGGCAACATCATTATAATGCAGTCATTACTGTGTGTGTACACTGCACTATATACATGGTGTGTGTTATAGAACATGTTCATAGAAATTGAATTTTGAAATCATAATTTCATTTTAAAAAAAGTAAAAATTTTAGTAGGTCGTTTGTCACAACCCCACTCGTTTCGTAAAGTTGGCTTAGAAATACTGACTTCAATATTTTTTTAAAAGGGAGCCGCTTTTTCTTCAGTACTATCCCGAAAACCTTCTCCTAAGTTTGGTTAAATTCGGTCCAGGCAAACGTAAGATAATAATGCACATACTTACATACATTGGATACATACAGGTCAAATTGAGAACCTCCTATTTTTGAAGTCAGTTAAAATTTTTACTACTAGCCAAAAATTTAGTATTCATTACCATGAGAGGACAGGTGGCAATCGTTTCGTGTAAAATACTGATATTCGCCCAAAATCTTGTAAAGACTTAGTAACTGCCGACTTCAAAGCAGAATTCAAAAAGGTCTAATCAAAAATCTAAATGACTTACTTATTTTTCTAAATAATAAACAAATAACTAGTTCAATTTAACTTACTCACAAAATCACATAAAATCCAAAAATCAATGTCTAATTCCCCACAAATGACCATCAACCTGCTACTACAGTACCATCTCCACACACCCTTACATCCACACTAATCGACACCCATCGTGTGTGGTCCGAACAACAAAAACTGTCGTAAGACACCAGCCCATCGTGTAAACATAAATTAAATTCCTACAAGCCCGTGTTTAATTTTTTAGACCAACCATATAACTTCTTAAGTAGCCAACGAATTAATATTGAACAGAAAGGCCTAGTGTGAGTATTTTTTTACGTCACCTTCTACAACGATCGCTGCTCTGATTGGCTGTTCCAAATTGACCAACCAATCAGAGGGTTGAACGCGGTGACGTTTCGGTTGTGTTGACGTAAAAATAAACTTGGAGTAAGGCTTTAGGTCACAGTTTGATCAATTACTTAGTAGTATGGTGATGTTTTTGATGTTTGTTCATGATAATTGTGTATAATGTTGTGTGTGTGTGTGGAATTTTCAAGTGTTTTCTTAAAGTGTGGTTTGGTTAATGAATTGTGGCTTTGCTTCCAGTGAATGGTTGGTCAGTAATTTAATTTAGACTTTTTTGTCACTTATAAGTTGAACGGTCTACTGACTTAGTGCTAATTCATTAGATTTAAATTGCTAAGATTTCACTGAACTGTTTAAGTCTTTGACTGCCAATAGAAAACTGTTGAAGGCAAATCCTCCGCTAACGTCGGTCACCGATATTTTATTTTATTTATTTAGGATCACGAACATTAAACATAGTACATTACATTACATGTTCAACACAATGCATCTTCAATTTTATTATACGTAACCACGGATACCTAATGTGTATTATAAATATGTATTAATGGAAGGATCAAAGAGTAACCGTGCCATTTCACTCCCTATTAAAATAAATACTAGACCAAGATTGAAATTAATTCCCACAGCATTAACGAAATAAGAAAAAGGTACATACCATTTATAAAGCATTGAATGGGACGTTTTTTGAACGTTTGAAACAATCCGTCGGTCGGTCTGTTGGACAGACGGCTGGACATCGGGACATATCCCTAATTAATGATCTAGCAAACGAAGCCGCGCCTGCGCACACTGATCGAATGAAAACCGACGCAAAAACTAGTATAAATACATCCATAATGTTGGTGCATCCATTGAGATGGTTTACTCGTGTGGGATTTTGTTTGGTGAATATTAGATAGCGTTTGTTTATCGAGTGACTGTTTGTTTAAAGACAATTTTCACAGCAGTCTTAGTTTCAGTTCTGACTAACTAATAAGTTTTTAGAATTAAATCAAAGTTTAGCACTGTGTATGAAAATATTTATTTATCATGCTCTTTATAGCATGAAACTTAGAATGTGACAAATTATGTTTACTTAATAAATAAAACACTAGACATGATATCAATCTATAAGAATCATTATTTGCTAAACACACATGCATACCTCAAATATAATTATATAACTGCAATTAATTTATCATATTAAAAAAAATACTGTTAAAACTTTTGTCAATCAACATCTCAGAATCCTTGAAGTAAAACATCTCCTGGCTGCATGCCTATACCGCTACATCGCGCAACGGCTAGCATCACCACAAAGCGCCGCCTGGCGGCAAATAGGAGACAAATTAAACGTGTGTTCTTTGTAAAAAGGACTCCAAACCACTAGGGAATGATGCATTCAAGTCACGAGGCGATCTTTATGTCGTCCGCCCAGTGACAGCTCAGTGGGCTACAATGTCCTTTTTTTACTACATATTATAATTTTAAAAAGTTGCTAGATTTTTTTTTACTGTTAGTTGTGAATCGGAGGGTTTGTTTTATCAATGTATTTCATCGTGATTATGATTTTTATGAAGGATGGTTAATTTGTCATTATGACTTTAGTTAATTATTCATAATCATACTAAAGAATATTGCTGAAATATGGGTACCGTACGGTATATTTCTAGTTAAAAAAATCGTAATGTTTGTTATTTTATCCGACCTGGGAATCAAACCCGAGACCCCTTTTAATTTTCTCAGCGGCCGCCTTGGATGAGGCGAGAGATTAGACTCTTACTGACTAAAACCACCCCGTTCCTTCTCTTGAGATCCCTTACCCAGTACATTTACATGTACAGAAATATAGAATCACATACAACCACAATTACCTCAACAAAACAAGGAAGATACCGCGCAGCCTACAACTATACAAGATACAACTAAAAGTAATCCAATTATCTATGTTGGTGCTTAAATAGGCTTTTAAGTAGACAGAAACTAATTTAGACGGATAATTAAAGCTTAGGACACATGGCATGAACTTTCGCACGAGAAACTCACTAGCGACGTAAATAAACCGTTTACGTGGGGCTATGAGGTTAGAGGGCTTGGTGGTTGAAATGTCAGATTGCTGTTAATTGATTTTTAAAATAACTATCGTGAGACATACTAAATCAACTAAAATAACGGTTTACATACGTACATTAATGGAGAAAAGCTCTACTTTGACTACTTTCGAGTCACAGATGGACTCTTCATCGGCGACGTTGCGAAACCTGCTCATGATTTTGAGATGTGACTTTTCCTAAGTTAAATGTACTTTCTGAAAAGACAAACATTCAAGGAAAATATCATGAGAGAACCTGGGCTTATAATTCAAATCGCCAACCTGCATTAATGGCGCTGAAGAGTGTAGTTTAGGTATTAATTTAACAATCACGATAAAATATGAAAAGCTAATAAAAAATGGCATACATTTTAAATAAATGTTGTAAAATTGCAAAAACCTACCAAAGGTATCAACAATGAAGTTAAACAAAGACTTATAATAAATTAAGACGAATAGTAAATATTCAATTAAAAAAAGTAATAAAATATATCGGACGAGTGCAAATACCATCGTCCCGACAAAGATCAAACGACCGATATTCATTCAATAAACAATAAAATGTCAAATAGAACAGTTCGTCTAGGGTCCAGTGTTATTGAAACCTTTATTTAAATGAGACATTTTGTATCATTAAAAAAGTACATGTCATAAAAAATGCTGCTGATAGTGCCCACGCAACAAGTTGGTCGGCTTCGTTAAACTTCTAAAAGTGAATTTGCCTTTTGTTTCAATAATCCAACCACTATAATTCACGATATCTCGAGATTATTTTCTAATCTCATATGTGTTGCAAGCAGTAGGCAAACTCCCGCGCCCCTGTCCGTCACCTAAGGAATGGTCAACTAGTTCCGCGCGCACTATAGTAGTTTCTCTTAATCCTAATGGGACGAACGCGTGTGTAGAGAAAATTATTTATTATTATCTCATCCCATAATATTTTAACTAAAAAACAGAAAAAAAATCGCAAACATCTTAATTTTTTAAATACTTTAAATTCGTCACAAGAATGATTTCATCAATATTAGTCTGATATGAAATTAGATTACTTCACAAGACGTATATTATCAAACTATTTACAGACCCGTAACCATAATAGGGAAACCTGAACAAACTCATAATAACTTTATTAATAACGGAACCCTTCACATTTCTACCATATTCAGCTATTTTTTCTTCTCTAACATTTGTCGGCTTTGTATGGAACGCACGTATGAATGTGTAAATATCACGTTTTTAGTACGGTCGGCTAATTGTTCGACTCTCGTTTATTTGACACAATTCTGTTACTAAGAACTGTGATGAGATGGAGATATGATGGACAGGTGGACGTTATCTTTAAATTTGTTGATTTTAATGATTAAATAGGAAGGTCGTGTTTTTGAATGGCGAAGTACATGTTTGGAAGAAGGCGATAAGTATTGTAAAATGTATTATATTAAATTAATAAGATGTAGGTATTATATTTTACATACATGATTTTAATGAAATTAAGAAGAACGAATGAAATAACCATCAATTATAGGATTAATAACGCGTAAATATCAAAAGCATTAAAACTAAAATCGTAGGTATTACGATTATAAAATGATATATTATTATGAGTGCATTGAGTACATAATATTATGAACTTGTTGCTAACATGTAAATTCATACCACTAACTTTGTCCAAATAAAAAAAAAGATAATCTTATTGTAACTTTAGTGAGACATACTAAATTAATTATTATATGTTATCGGCTTAATCACTCATTCACTTATAAAAAAAGATACCAAAAAATTACACACTAAGCTTCGCATATACTCTCAACGCACCAAACCCCGCTACTCTCCTAACCACACAACTAAGCTCATTACACTAAAACGGTGCCTAATTAAGACCGGGCCAGTCTCTTTATATGGGGTGATGCACCGCAACCACAGGTTACCCATACACTACATAGTACCAAGATATACGGTTATTGCCCACAACTACGGGGGGTGACCATTGATATGGGAAATCGCATGATTAGTACAAAAAATGTTATTATAATCATGATATTTGAGATAAACAACGGTTTTATTATCAAGATCCTTATCGATTAGGTTTGTTTTTGTTTGTTTCTATTGTGTGTGGACTATGTATGGGTGTGTTGATTATAAACTCAGTGGGGTATTAGACTTATTGGTAGTAGGTATTATTACCTCATTGGTCGAGTCTGTTTTATTTAAATGCTTGATTATGGTTTCAGGCATAAATACTATACATGTCGTTAATATTTACGTTCTTGTGGGAAAATATGTATCCTATCCAGACTGCTATTCCAGACCATAATCTACACTTGTTCCAAATTTCATCCAGATCCCTTCAGCCGTTTTGATGTGCTTGAGTGACAAACATACACACTTTAATCTAAGTAAGATTTATTATCATCGTACGAATAATAATGCAATAAATATCACTGTTATTCAAATTCTAATTACTTTCTGAATTTCTTAAGTTGTAACTTATTAGAAAGGAATTAAAAGACTTAAAATATTTTGTCATATTTTCACGGTCAGAGGAAATAAAAACAGCCTTCTGGTTGCGGTAGTAATTGCTGCACAGTGATACAACACGCCCAACCTGAAGCCAGAAAAATGATCGATCTTTATCAATTAATAATCAATTATACTCGAGCTTTGTCCTCGAGATTAGCATAAGGTATACATGTAGTAACACATACGGTGTCGCCTATTCGCACTGATTTTTGAGGTAGTTAGAAAAAACAGCTTTCTGGTTTTTTTTTTTTTGTGTGAGGGTACCTACTGTCTCTGACTTATCCTGCCCGGGCGCAGTAATCGTCATTCACAGTTCAGTGCTCCGCCGCTTCGCACGTGAACTCAAGTCGCGCCCCAAAATGGGAAAACGTTCTCGTACCGAGCCTAGCGAATATGAGTCGTTAGCTAAAAAGTTTAAAAAGCTAGAAGAAAAATTGTTGCGCGCCCGCCGGAAAGATCGACACACGCCGCGCCGCCGCCTGTCCTCCACGTCGTCATCATCGTCGTGCACCTCGTGCTCGTCGAGCGGCAGCTCCGCCGGCCCGAGGCGCAGCCCCGCCGCTCGCTCACAGCCCTATCAGGAACAATTCTGTATTGAAGGTTAGTAGGTGTATCTGATGCGTGTTAAATTTGTGTGGTACTGCGGTCAACCTGTGGGGTTAACACTTTACCGAATACATATTTCATTTCACGCGTAAATAATAAGTGTTGTGGGTAGTCTGAAGACTATCACTTCACAAAAATTTCCTATCAAGTATTGTTATGCTACAAAGATGTGGTGTTGCGGGCATTCTATGGGAATGTCACTCTACTACATACGTAGCCCAAATAATGCGGTCAGTTTTTGGGACTGTCACTTTATTGTACTTTATAAATACTGATGACATCGCTATACCTACCTCGTCAGGGTTCTGCGGGCAGTCTATGGGGCTGTCACTTAACCCATATGACGCAATGTGTGGACGAATATATTACCACGTGTTATTTCGATCCAGGTGTGCCTACGATCGATTACGTACCTCAACCGTCGACGAGTGCCGCTCCTCACGTCGCTCCGCCACCGCAGCCCCCGCAGTGCGTCGTGGCGCCGCCACCCGCCGTACCATCGCCGCCGCCGACACCTCCGCCGGGTTCCACAGTCGCTGATGCTATCCCAGACTCACAGGTGATACCGCAAATTACTGATGAGGTTATGCAACTGCTTGGTGAGGATCCCACCCAGAAAAGAGTCTATGGAAATGATATCCAGCCTGATTTGGCCGTACGTCTCCAGCATATGGCTACTTCGGGTCTGTCTAAGGAAACCCGTAAGGAACTATCGGATAAATTCCTGATTCCCGCCAACTGCACCCTGATTGACGCACCCTTACTAAATCCAGAGATAAAGGCTGCCGTCTCCGAAACGGTCCACAAGAGGGACAAGGGTATTGAACATAAGCAGAAGCAAATCGCATCCGCCATTACCTGTATTGCCGAAGCTCTCACCTTGCTTATATCACATGAGCAGAACGCCTCTCCTACAGAGCTTATTAAGCTTTTAATGGACGCACAAAAAATATTATGCGATTGCCAAAACTCCGATTCGCTTGTGAGAAGGAATTTCATACTTTTCAATATGAAAAAAGAAATTAAAGATCAGCTTCAGGCGACAAAAATTGATAAGTTTCTCTTTGGTGCAGAGTTAGCAGAAACGCTCAAAGCTGCAAAAGCTATAACTAAAACGGGAGACGATATGAAGCCCATGCCTCCCAAACAGCCTGCTAAAAAAGTAATTAACCCCAAAGTACAGAAAAATCATTTAAACTGGCGAGCTCCTCCCCAGAGCCACAGGTCGAAGGGAACCCAGAGGAGAAAGGAACCTGCACTCAGGAATCAGCACGAGACCTCCTCGAGACAATCATCGCGTCCAGCAGCGAGCCGCAGCCGCCGCTAAATACGGTAAGGTACGCCGGCCGGCTATCAAATTTTCTTGACAAGTGGTCCCTTATCACTCATGATAAGACAATACTGTCTTGGGTCACAGGATATCGCATTCCTTTCTCGCAACCTGTGATTCAATGCTCACCGCCTATAGCAAAAGCACTTCCTCTTGCAGAGAAAGTACAAACTAATCAATCAATAAAAGACCTATTATCGATTGGTGCGATCGAAGAATGCGATCCCAGTGATGGTCAATTCATATCACCTACGTTTCTAGTACCTAAACCGAACGGCAGGACTAGATTTATTCTAAATCTTAAATCTTTAAATAAATTTATTTCAACAGCACATTTTAAACTTGAAGACTTGCGTACAGCTATTAATCTTATAAACAAGGGTTGTTTTATGAGCACTGTTGATCTGAAAGATGCCTATTTTTTGATCCCTATACATAGTGATCATAAAAAATACCTGAGATTTGAATTTAATGGAAAATTATTTCAATTTAATGTCTTGCCGTTCGGCCTCAATACAGCTCCGTTTGTTTTTACAAAGTTAATGAAACCGGTTATTAGTTTACTGCGGTCATGTGGTTTCTTATCTACTATCTATTTAGATGACATTTTGCTAATATCAAATACATATGAGTCATGCGTGAGAGAAGTCTCTTACACAGTAAGCTTATTACAATCTTTAGGTTTTATTATCAACAAAGAAAAAAGCGCACTACATCCTAACACAAATTGTAAATTCTTGGGTTTTATTATTGATACTGAGAAATTACAAATTTCCTTACCTAATGAAAAAATTCATAAAATTAAAAAAGAAATAGATAAATTTAAAATACTTACACGATGTAAAGTCAGAGAATTTGCCCGCCTCGTAGGCTTACTTACCTCGGCCTGCCCTGCCGTCGAATACGGCTGGCTTTATACAAAAGAACTCGAACGCTGTAAATATCTTAACATAAAAGAAGATAATAATTATGATAAATATATGACTATACCTCCGTCAATATTGCCAGATCTAGCTTGGTGGTCACGAGTAATAAGTAACTCTGTAAACAAAATCAAACAAAACGAGTATTGTTTGGTTATTTACAGTGACGCCTCAACAACGGGGTGGGGGGCGGCCTGCGAGGAGAAACGGGCTAGTGGGATGTGGTCTGACAGCGAACGCTCGCGACATATCAATTATTTAGAAATCCTCGCTGCCTTCTTTGGACTAAAAATCTTTGCTAAATCTTGTTACAACTGCCAAATTTTATTACGAATTGATAATACCACAGCCATATCCTATATAAATCGTATGGGTGGTATTCAATTTCCTCACCTAACTGAAGTTACAAAACAAATTTGGCAGTGGTGCGAAAGAAGAAAAATAATACTTTCCGCTTCATACATAAGCTCCGCAGATAACAATATCGCGGATGCCGAGTCTCGTCGCGTTCACCCAGATATCGAGTGGGAACTGTCAGATCACGCCTTTAATCGCATAACAAAGCATTTTGGTATCCCTGAGATAGATATTTTTGCCAGTAGATTAAATACAAAATGTAAAAAATACATATCCTGGCATCGGGATCCCGATGCCTATGTAGTAGATGCATTTACTATCTCTTGGAAAAAGTTTTTTTTTATGGATTCCCACCTTTTTCCATTATATTAAAAACACTTAGGAAAATTGAGAATGACCATGCAGAAGGCATTATTGTGGTTCCCCACTGGCCAACACAACCATGGTTTCCCTTGTTTAATAAGTTACTTGTGTCTGACACTTTAATCTTTAAACCGAATAAAAACTTAATAAATTCCCATTCCAGCAACCGAGATGTTCATCAGAAGACTACCCTGGTTGCCGGAATATTATCCGGAAATCGCTCCTGAGAAGAAGTGTACCTTCAAACTCAGTTCCCATTTTGATGGCCTCCCTATCAGAAAATTCCATAAAGCAGTATGACACCTGTCTTAAAAAATGGTTTTTGTTCTGTAAAACAAATTATACCGACTTATACGTAACTTCCGTTCCGACTGTCATACATTTTCTCACTCAGCAATACGAATCTGGTGCTCAATATGGAACTTTAAATAGCTGTAGGTCTGCCCTTTCTTTAATTTTAGATCTAGACCTAAATGATAACCGCATTAAACGGTTCTTCAAAGGGATTTACCGATTAAGACCTCCTCTGCCCAAGTACAATACTACTTGGGATACCTCCCTAGTTCTTAATTATATAAAATCCTGGTATCCTAATGAAAATTTAAACTTAGAAAAAATCTCTAAAAAACTTGCAACGCTCCTTGCTTTGACTACTGCACATAGAGTACAAACAATTTCAAAAATAAATATTAATAACATAGAAGTTCTTCCAAATGAAATTCAAGTCAAAATTCCCGATTTAATAAAAACTTCCCGTATTGGCGCTACTCAGCCTACCCTCATCCTCCCGTTTTTTAGAGAGCAACTGGCCATTTGTCCAGCTACCACACTGAATTCTTATCTACTGATGACGAACCCACTGCGTGGTAGTGAAGATCACTTATTTATCGGCCTTAAAAAACCACATAAGGCTATTACGTCACAAACTCTCAGTAGGTGGATAAAGAGTGTACTTTGCAGCTGTGGTATAGATATTTCTGTGTTTACCGCGCACAGTACTAGACACGCAGCCACTTCAAGAGCTCACAAAATGGGCATCAATGTGGACTTAATTAGGAAGACAGCTGGTTGGAGCGGCAGTTCCAATACTTTCGGTCGGTTCTATAATAGGTGCATAGTTGGAGAGCAACAGGAGGGTCAAAACTCTTTTGCCAATAGCATTTTGTCTGATTAAGAGCTGTTCATTAATTAATAATTGAGTTTAAATTAATAAACTTGTAGAACTTGTACCTGATTTACCAAATTGTTTACCAAAGTATGGTACCCATTTTGTTTATATAACTTGATTCTTTTTTGTTGATATAATTTAAGTATGCTTATTTGTAAATACTTAAGTAATTAAATAAATTGGCGTAAATCCTAATGTGTTGATATTTTCATTTCCTAAATCTCAACATCTACATGTATACCTTATGCTAATCTCGAGGACAAAGCTCGAGTATAATTATAGATTAAACGAACTTACCTGTAAGTGAAGTTCTATCCTAATTATACGAAGAGCTTTGTCCGAAGAGATTAGCAACCCACCCTCCCGGGCCATAGGCCCTATCCCCTGACCATGCAAATATCAACATTAGTATTATATGTGCTCCAAACTAAATGACGATTACTGCGCCCGGGCAGGATAAGTCAGAGACAGTAGGTACCCTCACACAAAAAAAAAAAAACCAGAAAGCTGTTTTTTCTAACTACCTCAAAAATCAGTGCGAATAGGCGACACCGTATGTGTTACTACATGTATACCTTATGCTAATCTCTTCGGACAAAGCTCTTCGTATAATTAGGATAGAACTTCACTTACAGGTAAGTTCGTTTAATCTATAATTAACTTTCTTACCTTTTAACCATCGATTCCAACACCTTTGGACAGTGTAAAATTTCGATGACACCTTGTAGGTACAAAATTTAACTAAAATTATCTTAATATCAAGGATGGGACATAATTGAAATGCGCCTTAAAGACGCAACGCGACGCACCGATATATGCGCATTTTGATGAGGGCGAAAAAACACTTAAATGAGTAAGTAGTGTATTAATTTAAAATTACAATTTTTGCAGTGTAAAGCTTTTTAAGCAAAAAAATGTATACGCAATATTTTTGGATTTTTAAATAAAATAGTTTAAGTTTAAAGAACGGGAAGTTTACTTCGTATTTTTCCTACTTATAGAGGACGTTCAGTAATGACTAAGTGCAAGTTCGGAGAATATTAAACATCCCGGAACAAAGTTACTTACGTACATTGTTTCGAAGAAATGCACCTTATATTTCCCAGACAGCCTATTCAGAGACTAACTACATACTAAAATTTCATTAACAATTTCACTTGTGTACAAATATGAATCAATGACTTCTCCCGCCTTGGGCGAGGCTAGGAAGTGTCAGACTCTAACTGACTAAAAACCACCCTGTTCCTACTCCTGGTTTTCGGTCTGAAGTCTCGGTCCGCAGTTTCGAGTCACTAGTTTAGACCTATGCTCATTAAATTCCGAATACACTGATCCGTCATCTTGTAGTAGAATACAAAACACACACACATACACACAAAGTCACGCCTTTTATCTCCGTAGGGGTAGGCAGAGCTGACTCTGACGATGACTACCCAGTCAGCGTCGAGCAGACATTACGGCACGTAGTGCCGCTAGTTGAAAACATTTACTTAAATTGATGCAAAACATTGACAAAATCATGCGTCTACAACTTAGCTTTCACTTCTTTACCGAAATAATAATAACATGAACCAATTATAGCACTTTTGAAATCTATCATTATTTCACCATAAAGTAGGTACACTGAAAAACTGTTATCGTCTATACACCTACACTTACCCTCAAGTTTTCAATCCCATTTCTCATCGCAAAAAAACTGACAAGAACGATTAATTTTAATCAGAACATGTTCTCTTATCGTTAACATGTTGGCAGAATTGTTTTTTTTTTTTACAAAATTCATTATTCACGCTTCTCATGTATGAGGGTGTAAGTTCAAAACCTACCAACGGCAAGTACTAATCTGACATCTGAATTATTTAGACCCCACACACGAACGGTGAAGGAATTTCTAATCCCTAACTCGCACTAAGCAACCGTGGTGATTAATTCTTAAACCTTCTCCATGCGAGAAGAAGCCTGGTCAGTAGTGGCCACATATAGCCTGTTGATGTGATATAAATGGCAAGAAGATGAATGGTGTCGTGTAAGCGAAAGCTTTCTACGTATTAATTGATATTTTTTAGCCCATTGTGCGGCTGCGTCGTAAAAATATAGTGTCAATAAAGCGGTGGCGTTCAAACAGTAGATTCGCGCATAGTGTTTAAAATGTATCCATTTGCAGACAAAATTATTGCTTACAACGTGTCTTTTATAGCGCTTCCCTTTTAAGGTTCTGATGCGTTTTAAACGGTTAATGAGTTGACATCAATCAATGATTGAAGAGGTAATTAGTGACTTTCCTGATTGATTGAAAAGGCTTTATAAAACATGGTTTCGACTAATGAAATTCTATAGGTTTATTTTATGCAGTGTAAATAGGTGTGTTGACAAGTTGGGTCGCTTTCTTCAAAGATCTTAAGTTTACTGTCGGCAGTTAGGTAAGTAATTAATTTTCTATAATATAATTTCTAGTTTTGTACCATGTATAGTTCAAAAAATTATTTTCCGTGATATGCATTTTACATTATAAGGTAAAATATAGAAATCACACTCATATTGTAAATATGAAAGCTTGTTTTGATGTTTGTCCTTCAATGAACGCATTTTGATGAAGTTACCAAATTTCACAATACATGACTGCAATTGACTTAGATGATAAGAGTTTTTATCCCACGGGAACACAGGCGAAGCTACTGGCAGAAGCTTGTATCAAACAGTTTTAAAATTTTCGCTAGTTTTGTATCACTAACAATTTCGTAAACCAATAAATTCAACCTGTAACGTATTACTCGCTAGTCAATTAACCTACCTCAACCGATGCCACAGCCATTTTATCCACAATAAATTGAAAAAAGCATTCTCAATAACGACTAGTGACTATATACGACAAATTTATGAAGATTTAATAAAGTGACTGGCATTTACCGTGTAGATAAAGTCTGATAAAGATCAGGGAGTTATGTTTTTATGTTCTCTGACGTTGAGAGAAGATTGAAGATGATTAATTTGCTTTAATGTATCGTCAGTCAGTGTGGATGTGCGTGAAATCGTTTGTCTTGATGTTTGTTGAAGGGTTTTTGATTATTGTGGTAATTGAGATTGAATATCTACACAGCCGTAAGTAAGATGTACTACTATTGTGAAAATTAAGGTCATATGCATGAAATGCACAATTATGATAAATTGCTATAATTTCAACATTTTTTATTTTTTAAAGTCTGAATTCATTATTAATCATCGGACACAATTTCAAACTCCATAGTACGATGAAAATTTTCGAAATTTACCCAACCTGGGAATCAAACTTAATCCATCAGCATATTGAGACAATAAGGTACAGAAACATAACATCCCGTTCCTACTAAAGTAGTAAAGTAGTACAGTCAAGCACTAAAATACAAACGTAATTTGAAACTAAAAAAAAGCAAAATAAAATGCAACACTATACAAATTGTCAAAGAACAAAATAAATAAAGATAATAAACAAAAAGTCACACCGTTGCAAACTGCACTACCAAATCAGACGACAAAATTAACGAGTCCGATTTTTGGCCACGATTTAAAAGAAAAGCACACTGTGCAACGATAACATTACACCCATACTTCTCTCGGTGTATCGAAACCGGGAATGTACGGCAAACATATTTATTTAGTTCGAACTTTCTCTTCAGAGCAAAAGGTTGGAATTTTTTGGTATATATTTTGTTCGTACGCATTGTATTTAAATTGCAAATGTACCGTAAGTTTAGTGAAATATCATCAATAGTTCAACTTGAGATGTTTCATGGAATGTCTCTTTTAGTTTGTATTTTGTCATTGGGTTTAAACGACTTGCTTTACGCTGTGTGATGATATTCGATTTTGTTTATAATTACAATGTATTTTTTTAAAAGCTAACGGATCATCATCTTTCACCAAAGGCCTTTTCTTGGTAGTTTTCCACGGACTTTTGGTCCGTGCCTTTATCATATTTTTTTTACAATAAATCTAATACGTATGTTACACACTACTACCAACTGCAAATTATAATTATTACTACACGAAAATATTTACACAATTTTGTACTTCCATTTATTTGACGGCTTTGCCAAATCTACCCACCAGCGCAGTATCCCACCAAAAGACACCCGTTCACAAGTATGAAGTGTGTGTCAGCAATTGGTCCGATCAACTATTTTGTTGGGAACTACACAACCCAACGCACAGCGCCACCGGTTGTATAGTTTAACTATTTAGTTAGGAACACTGTTTGAAAATCGAAAAAAAAAACAACATAAACACCATTACTACTTAAATCGATTCAGAAATCGAATTCAATCCAATAGTTGAAGGGATTCAACCAAATAGAACGCACATACTTTTCATACATAACAATTACATAACAATTTTGACTCAACTCAGCTACCGCATACAGCCCACGAGATAAACAAACACAGAGTATAAATCAATCACAGATAATATAAACGTCTCCGTTGTCACACATAGATAAATAATGTTTTATTAGTGCCAGTAATAATTAAGATAAGAGACATGGTAATAAAGTTAATTATCGTTGTTTTTTTCTTTATGTATATTAGGCGATGGCGGGTGGTGGGTGAAAGATGGAAACTGGTAGTAGTTCAGTCGTCGGTAGGTAACTAATATTTAATTTACTGTTATTTTTTTTAATAGAAAACCCACTTAATTTTAATTTTCTTGCAATGTAAAATTTTATAGGTCTAGAATTAAATTATAATAGCATTACTAGAAAACTGAGCAACAGACAGACATTTTTTTTTAAATATTATGTTTGCTTTGACGTTCATAAATGCCTTCCCAGTAAATACTCCGAGTTTGAATTGATGTTTCAGCAGTTTAGTAGGCTAGATCCCTAAATTACTTCAACCCACAAGCTATGTTACAGCTAGCTCAAAATTTTCGACGAAATTACGTGACGTTTTGCAGAAAATAAAAATATTCAAGTTAAAAGCTTTAAATAAAATCATTTACTTCTCTGAGTATTAGCAACAACATCATACATTTGTCAACGACAAACTCCCGCGAAAACAGTAGCATTTAACTCTATTTAGCTAAAAATCTTTCCATTTTTGTAACGTCAAACGTTTAACTAAATATAACAATATTTGGTCTCACATCGGGGCTAAGCACACACACGCGACATTGGTACAATACTTTCAAAATAAATATTTGCTGGAGACAGACAAACGTGTGTGCGTATGTATGTATATATGTGGGCGCTTGGCAATACAAAGCTGTATTTAAGAGCTTAATTTTTTTTTTTTGAAATTCGTACATGATCCAGAGAGAGTTTTGCTATGATATGATTTTTAGCAAGAAATGATATTTTTTTTGTTTTTAAAAAGCTTGGTCTTTCACTAGGAATTTCTCCTGTAAAAGTTGTGTAAACATACTAATACACATGCGAATCACACTACATTTCTGTAAGGAACAACTATTTCACTATCTACAAATATAATCTATTTGTGGATCATGAAATAGTTGTTCGTACGAGAGTTAATTTCTTTATCCAAGGATTTCCCAAAAATCTTCCGGGAACTTTCCGTTCCCAGAAGATTTTTCACTTTGGATGTAAAAAATCGCGAGCAGAAGCTAATCATATTACACTAATACACTCACAGGCACATTTAACCGCCCACCTTAGAAATACGTCACCGCGTTAGTTTGCGATAAGGAATGTTTATCCCGATGGCTGTTATGTTTCAAGTGGCTATTTTGGCAATAAATTAAACACTTTGACCCTTATTGTTTTAGAAGTTCGTGCATTCAGATGCATTTTTGTAACTTAGTCGAAATTTTACATTCTCAGCGATCGGGTTAGTGTGAGTTTTAACCCGATTATCCTGCTCTTTTTGGTGTGATTACCATTTTGCTTAACTTCCTGCACCCCCTTGATTATTGTAATCGAATAAAAGTGCCACTGGATGCAACTGGAGCTGCAAGAGCCGTAGTTTTTGCCAATGCTGGGTACAGCCAACGTCGCATTGCTCGGATGCTTGGTGTACCTCGAATCACTGTACGGGATGCTATCAGACGCTTTCGGGAGACGGGTTCCTACACGCGGAGACCGAGACAAGGCCGTCATCGGTGCACATCGGCTCGGGACGATCGTTTCATTGTGAACAATGTATTGAGAAATCGCTTTACCACAGCTCCCGAGGTTAGAACTCGCCTATTTGAAGTGAGAAATCTCAGTGTAAGTGAACGAACAGCGAGAAGAAGGTTGGCAGAGAGGAACCTAACTGCGTTTCGTCTAGCACGTGCCCCAGAATTGCTCACACAGCACCGTAGAGCGCGAATTCAATTTGCGCCAGAATACGCAAACTGGTCTACAGACCAATGGAAGGACGTTCTGTTTTCAGACGAAAGCAGAATAGCCCTATGAGGTCCAGATAGGCGTCAGCGAGTGTATACACGACCAAATGGGAGGTTTGCCCCGTGTACGATATTGGAAACTGTGGGTTATCATGGGGTTCAATAATGATTTGAGGCGGCATCAGTTACGACGCTCGTACCGATCTTGTAGGGTTTGATAGGTGTAGTGTTATTGCATACAGGGATCTGGAAGAGGGTCTTCAAGACCATATCGTGACATTTGCACCATTTATTGGTGAAAATTTTCAATTAATGCACGACAATGCACGATTTCATGTCGCTAGAATAGTGGCCCAGTACCTGGACGAGGTCGGTATACGAATATTCCCGTGGCCAGCACGCAGCCCTGGCCTCAATCCAATTGAACACATCTGGGACAACCTTAAACGATGAGTTCGAGCAAGGGTTCCCGCACCAACGACGATTGGGGAGCTCAAGATTGCTGCAGTTCAGGAGTGACACAACTTCCCTCAATCTGACATCCAAGATGTCATTGGTGGCCTTCCAAACCGACTGCAAGAAGTCATCAGAGCCCGGGGGGGTAACACCCATTATTAAAATTCAATAAATGAGCCCAGAAACTGAAAAATAACAAATATTGTAAAACAAGAGTTTTCTACAGAAACCTCTAAAAATGCTTTTTTTTTATTTAAGTGATGAATAAATTCAGTTTTTAACATGACTACACAGTATTTAATTAACAAAATGTGTCTAGTTTTTAAAAAAAATATCAAACTTTCCCAGATTTAAGTAGTGTATGAGAAAATCAAGAAAATCAAGGTGGGCGGTTAAATGTGCCTGTGAGTGTATATTAATGTGAAAGTTTATTTGTTTGGATGTTTGTCCGTCAATCACGCTGAAGCAACTGAACTGATTTTGATGGAATTTGGTATACAGAGAGAGTACGAGGTAACTTTTTATTCCACAAATGCGGACGAAGTCGCTGGCAGAATATTTTTATTTTTTTTTATAAATAAAGAAATGTATTTAATTTATTGCATTGAGAAAGAGGAAAATATAAGTATTTACATAATTCTATAACACGGAGATTGAACAGAAATTACTCATAGTTATGACTGGAGCTTGTTCTGATTTTACTTTCAAAGCATACATCTCGGCTCTCCAACTGACTCAGAAGAGGTATGTTCTTAGAAATATTTCTATGCATTAATGTTAAACATAGGATTTTCCTTATCTCTGGAAATTACCTTCCTTCTTATTACAGCATCGTGTAGATTACAGATACTGTACTCATACACTCACTTTGGAACGAGCACCTAACTTCATTGATAGATAGACTGACAGACAATTCAATTTCACGTTTCAAAAGTGACGTTTCAAAGTTAAGGATTCATTGAAATAAATGCTTTGACTAGGTACTCGAAATAAAAAATGTCTATTAGTATTAGGCGCAGTTGGTCTTACTTGCAAGCACAAGCCTTAAAGAACAATCACATAAACGACACTTGCTAAGCCACAAGCCGCGAGCCCCTCCCAACATAACTTCGGTATCTAATTAAAAGTATCCACGTTTGCTTATTAGTTGGACCTTATTAAAGGGAAATCAATTTATTTAACGTTAATAATGGACATGGTAATTAATGGGGTGCTGTGCCTGGCGCGGCGCAGGAGATTCACTTTGATAGCCTAGTTTGCTTAGATTAGGACTGTTGCACACTGACTGTTTGAGATAAACGCGCGGTTATGCGGTTACGGTTTTTATCGTTTATAGTTTTACAATGTCAAAATTTGTTGTGGTGTGCAACAAAATGAAATTTCTTTTATAGTAATTTTCTGTAATTGTTCATATATGTTTCCTGCAATATAGTCTTAACTAAAATATTGCTTCGTGCAATATTTTACTATGCACAATTTCAATATCAGTGGACAGTAGATCGCTTTAAACTATTTCTTTTTAACTTATTATGACCAAACTCAAAACAACAATTTGTATATCACACTAACACTAGCGTCGCTCCGTACGGGAATCGAACCCGCTACACGTTACGCAACAGCCGATTGCCTTACCACCGCCCAACCATGCAGTCAATTTGTTGCTTAACAAAAAATATTGGTTAATTTAGTAGGCAAACTATTAACACGCGCGTCTAAACACGATCTAGTGTACACCAACCACAAACATCGCGTGCGCTACTAACTGCACTGAACAGTTTCAAACAGTTACAATTAAATTGGACGCTCTTTATATGGCCGCCATTGGATGCCGACCAGCTCTGTGTTCATTGTTTCTGCTGATAATATCGACTGGTTACAAATTAATTTAGAAATATAACGATTTCGGCTCGTTACTTAGACCTTGTTGTAGTAATTGAATGTTTGTTGAATTGTGTTCAGTTTGGTTGTTAGGTTGTTTGCTGGGTGGGTGATATTGTTTGAAGAGGAAAATCTTCCAATGACTTTTCCTGTCTTGATTGTGGTGAGAGGGAGTGTCAGGGAGTGTCAGACTCTTGCCGACTGAAAACTACCCTGTTTCGAGCCGGATCCTTGGTAACTCGCAAGATTGTCTGCAGCCCCGGTATTAGATGGGCGATAAGGTTATGTATAATATGTGAATGTGGGGTGAAGTTGTATATATGTATATGTATGGTATAGGTTTCATTAAGTACGGGAGCCAAAGTTTGAAGAATCGATAACAATTTAACCAAGCATCTTTAACTAATAAAAATCTTATTCAATAAAGCAAAACCAAAGTTAAAAATAATACTTTCAAAAGTGTATCCTGTTTAAAGTCAAAATGTTTCTTCTTGGTGTTCTTCCAAAAGCGGAAAGCACGAGGTGCTTGTTATTTGTCATTTTATTTAACAGTATTACGTGCAAATTTACACTTCATTATCTAAATAAAGGACAGCCGTGTTTTATGCGGGCATTAACGTTTTTCGTATTATTTTTGGATCGTTTTCGGACAGATTTAGTTAAGGCGACGTTTAATGTCTTAAAATTTTGAGATCTCTGAACGAAAATAAATTTAAAAGAGTGTTTTATCTGAAGTATTTTTACTAAATTAAAACGATCTGGAATCTTTCTACATCGACGTTTACAATATTGTAATAAATAATTTGTGTCAAGTTATATTTAATACAAAAGACATCAACGCGTTATTTTTGTAACGATCGGTGTTCATGATACTTAATTTTTGTCAATATAAGTTAAGTTTTGTGTAGTTACATTAAATAGATACCTTTGTACAAATATTTATTACCTATATCGTTTTAAATAGTAGTTATTTTTTGATATTACATTTCTGTAGTACATTACACATGAAAAACGAACGAAAAATATTATAATATGGTGTTAAAACAAAAACAAGAACCCCAAAACACTTGCCTTTAAGTTGATGCAAATTATATCTTGCCCAAAGTTTATTGCTTAAAGTTTACGAGTTTAAAAGAGAGTGTTAACATTAAGATAGCGAGGGTATAAACGTCGCTTGAAATGCCTTTAAGTATTCAATGTTTGGACGAAATTAATTAAACATGATGTTTGTATCACGAGGCGTTAACAAAAACACATTCTGATTTTAATGTGACCTTAATGTGGGCTTGTACATGGGAGGGTAAGCAGTGGCCATGGTTATTGATACTCAACGATTTTCTTGTCATTTTATGTATTTTAGTAATGTTTGGAGTTTTTCGTATAACCGAAGTGTCATTATGAATTTCAAATCAAATAAATTTTTTTGCTAAGGTGTTGTACATGACCAGGGTGTTAAGTTTAAGTTATACAGACCAATATTATGGCCAATGTGTGTAAGTTACCTATACAGAATCTGTATTACAGATATCTTTGTTCTAAGTTATAATAAAAAAAAAGATTAACTAGTATACAAATATTAGGAAGGTACATAGTTCTTAATTAATCACAAATCTATAAAAATAGGTTTAGAGGTTTATATCTTGCAATACGAGTTCTATTTCGGTAGGATCTTCTACACAATGTGGTCGGAACTTAACGGTCACAAATTTCAAGTTAGATATGCAGGTTTCGGAAGATGAGGTGACATTTTCGATGAAAATATTTGTTGTATAGATTTCAATGAATTTTATTACTTTAAAACTGAAAATTATATAATATCTTCGCCATAGATTTTTTTTAATTAGTAGCTAGATTTTCTTAATCAATTTCAATATCATATTTACTACTCAAAATTTCACAAATGGCCTGCAACAATACATCTTCCTTAACCGTCTAGTGTCACAATAAAAAAGCCTGGGTACATTGGACCCTTCTGTCAACTTTCTTCATTGCACCATCAATGAATACGGTCAAAGAGACCGCGCCCACTATTGATTTATAAGTGCTTGGACGCGCGTGCGGTCCTGCGATATATCTTAAGATTATGAGATTTGCAAAAATGTGAAAGCTGATCCTTTGTCAAAATAGGATTAAGATTTAACAAATTAAGTATTACGGTGTTTTTGTAATCATTATTTATTTATTTATTAATAAGGCTTATAGAAGCTTAATTATCTTTAAGGTTTTTAGAAAGATGTGTTTTGACTATTTGGCTAATTCTATGCTAATAAATCTTTTAGGTAGCTTTTGCTAGCTCCTTTGCTTGTGAGAAAATTTAAAATATTTATGCAAAATTTCATAAAGATTCTGTGACTAGTTGACACCAGACCCCAAAAAAATAGACAAACAAACAAACTTACATATGTGAATAATAGCCCACAAACCAAGAGAATAATTACAAACTCAACCCTAAGAACCAGTCATTTAATTTTATACACATAATAATATTATGTTCAAAAATAGCACCCACACACACAACTAAATGCCACCACCCTTTAAAATCAGAATCCATTAACATTGGCGATAACATACAAAAAATTGACTCATTTTTTATTTATTGCCGATAATGGTTAAAGAGTTAAAGCACGGAAGTTTTATGCTCTTTGAATGAACTTTAAACCTAATCTAGATGAAAAGAAGGTATTCATTCATTCATCGTGGGATGCAGTTATCTGGACGTCCCAATCTCGTGTGCTTTATTCAATGAAATAAGACAACGGATCTTGCCCTTTGCGAAACCATGTTTTAAGAAATATTTTTGCGATAATCTTTTATGGTGTCTTTGGTGGTGCTGGTGGTGGTATTTTTTTATGTTTAGAGGGATATGCAAAAATGTAGGGTTGGAAATAATAACAATATTATGTTCAAAACTATGTATTATTAGTAGTATCTGAAAGATTAATGTGTATTAATAAATTATCAATAAACTTCAGTGCAATTCAGTAAACAAGTGAAAAATAATGCAAAAGTAAAAACAGTAGTGAGTTTTTTTTTTAAATGAATATAAAAATATATTTAAATATTTAAAGAATCAAACGTAACAGACCATTACATGTAAAACACAAATCTCTTTAATTACGAAACATTCTTACAAAACATATAAAGATCCACCAAAAACTTCGAGTAGAAACTAAAAAAAAAAAAAAAAATCATCACCTAATTATCTTTAATCACTTTGTTCCGGGTACAGTGGACATTAACCGAACAATATCAATAAAGTATGTCGTCCATTTTGTCCAAATCGTTAGTCTTGCCAATCTGACCAATCTCCTGTGGACCAAATTCCCCATAAAAGGCCCTCTGAAGACGCGACGCTATTGGTATGCACTGGAAAGTACTAATTGTGCGTGTTGCCTTTTTTGTCCGAAACTTTATAGTGTTCAATGTTCCGGATGAATTTTGTAATGTGTAATTATGGGAAAGGAATCATGCCTACATTTTGATGTAAATTAATCACGGAAACTTATTCATTATATCTATGAAAATTGTCTAGATTTGTGTGGTGTATAGGCTAAGAAAAAGATTGATTATTTTAATATGACATATTAAAATAATCAAATGAAATGACGAAAGGAAACTTGAAATACATAACTTATCGTAATAAAAACTTATTAATACCCGCGCTATTAGAAAAAAAAAATAATAACTGAGCAAGAATCAGTTCAAATTATCCTCTACTTGTCTAAATGAAAATGAGGACAAATTATACATGTATCATATAACTACTAGTCATATTACTTCACACAATCTTCATTATACTCACGACTACTAACTCAAAAATACAGGCATTAATATAATAATAATTGTCGCAATATCCATCCACCAACGGCCACTAACCAGCCAATTATCAAACCACAAGAACGGCTAAATATCTATTGAATTAAAAAAAGGAACATCATTTTAAATGATTTACGTTGCGACCGCGGCTCCCGAAACTGCGACCATTTTACACGACCGTTCATTAACATGGTGTTCAAAAAAATATGATGGCACATAACTACTCGGCTCACGTAAGTACTTTTTGAAGGAAAACCTATTAAATTTTATGAGTCTTTTCCATACTTGCCCTGCTCCAATTTTTTGTGTGTTCGCGTGTTTGATGCGTAGGGATACTGGATGTGGCACGTGGCTTATAAGATCGAATTCTGCTTGAAATCACATAGATTATTATAACATAGTCACATATATTATTTTGCATTTCATTTTGATAATATTGTAGTTGCATTTTTAAATAATAGTGAATAAGCAAATATAACGAATTTAAGTCTGTTGCATTAAGATCAATCCTCAGACTTTAACATTTTCAAATAGATGCTGGCAACCATGTAGGATCTTAATAATGAAACTGTTGGACATTAATTTTTTTTGGATTTTCTTGTAAATTAGGGACCCTAAATAAAATTTATTTTATTTAATCAAAATAGTTTAATCAAATCAATTAAAGTTACAAAAATAACTAATATGTTTTACAATATTTTTGTTCAAAGTTCTTAAATACTTATTTTACCAAACCCTTCCAGTGAGACAACATCTCTGTTTCGCGCGGGGCGGTTCGGACAACGGCTCACAGATCTTGATACTCGTAAAATTTTATGTGTCCCAGACAAAGAGAATTTTGTTAATTAACCACCGACTGCTTGACTCGCTTCAGGGTGCACTCTCTTGCAGTTGCAGTGATAGATAATACTGCTTATTTTTATCTACACCCGAATCTTAACAACTTATACGAGTATTCTCATTACGTTTTTTGGAGAAACATTTTTCGTTATGTTGGTGATTTTTTGCTTTTGTGGTCATAATAATTAGTGATTTTAAATTATTTTTATGATTTGTGAGGGATGTATTTAAAGTCTTATTTTCAGTGACTATCGCTTGAAAATGTTATCAGTGTATGTTAGGTACTTTATAGACTCTAATAACACCAGGAATTTTACGCATAATTAAAAAACATCAGTCACCTCTGTACTCAAAGTCGTTTAATGGTTACTTAACTCAGTTTTAAGCAATTGTTTTCGGGACAAAATCGTTACTAAGGAATAGTTTAGGTAATCATTAAAGGTTTCTGAGTGCGGCTGTTAGTCATAAAGAGGTGATTCAATAAATAAATTAATTCAAAGTAATAAACAATTAACAGTGAAATAAATATAACTTGAAACGCTAAAAGGAAAAAACGTGATTTGTGATAGAATTAATGCATGTTCTTGTAAATAATCTTATGTATTATTCAAATATTTACATCAGGGTATAAAATATATATTTATTTATTATAATTTACCTCGTATATTAGAGTGAGTAATTAAGTAAACCAATATAATTAATGAGAAATAATTAGAATATTACAATTACAATAAAGCATTCAGTGATGAATGGTGTAGAAAACCAGCCAATCAGAACTAAGGAAAAAGTCTATAGTGATATTTAATTGGTGATTCCATTTTATATTATTAGCTTGCTTCTACCAGTAAATTCTCCGCTTTACAGGAATTAAATTTGTTCAATAACTTGTACAACATGTATTATTGAAATGAATAGTAATTAGTATTGAGTAAGTTGGATACATTTCTTAGTGAGTGGCGTACTTGTGTGATTAATCTATATCTATATTGTATATAAAATTCAATTGCTGTTCGTTTGTCTAGCTAAAACTTGAAAACCTTTGGACCGATTTGGCAAATTTTGGTATTGAATTATTTGTAGAAGTCCAAGGAATGTTTTAAAAGTGAGAAATATATGTTTGAGGTGGTACGAAGTTTGCCGGGTCACAAGACACTCTTAAGGTTATGTATCTACGTATGTGTGTATTTCAAAGGGAATACCTATGATATAAAAATGAATAGCTAAATGTGTTGCTAAGCGCAAATCTCGCGAAAAGTTAAACCGATTTCGCAATATATATATATATAATATATTTTTATTTGGTTTGTTATTTTTGGGAAAAAGTTTTAATGTAAATTAACAAAAATGTCCAGAAAATATTCCTAGGTGAAACAGAATTTGCGGGGTCGGCTAGTATTCTACACAATATTCTCTTTGAAACTACCAAAACATGTTACATACCTGACGACCAAACAATTAACTGTTACCCGAACAATCACTGTCGGTGTCAGAAAAACTGTTTTTAATTACCCTTCCATTATATAACTTCCTCGCCTTTATTCTTTAGGCAATAAGGTTGATTTTTGAAGTAGAGTCTGTATAAAGGCGGTTGACCGTACAAAGGTGGATGATTTGCAATAAATATTTTATTTACGACCGTACGTGACATTATGTGCACTGTTTTGTGGTTTGTTTCGTACTTCGGTTCGATTTAATTTTGTTTTAAACAAGGAGCAATGGTTCGTATAGTTTTGGAATTATAAAAGTAAGTTTTTATCATTTTTTTCCAAAGAGAAGAGATGGTTTTTAATCAGTACGAGTCTGACACTCACTTTCGCCTCGCCCAAGGGGAGAAGTAATTGAATGATATGCCCTTAAAAAAAGTTAGTGCTTTAAGCTATTTTCTGAAATAGCAGGACCAATTTTTACAGGAATTTTATTGGCAGGTAGCTGAAATACTAAGGATTAATATTCTTATAGAAGTTTTTATTACAAGCGGATTCGGACGATGTCGTGGACAACAGCTAGTAGGACATAAGGTAGGTATTGTGTTAGACATACTATGAAATGCATATTTAATTTATTCTAACAACTTGATAGAAGTCACTGTGTAATGTAATGTCCACTAGAACACGTCGCGTATTTAACTCCTTATTTCTTGACCCTTTACAAAAATATCTTAATTTAAAGTAAGTGCAGTATCTAATAACAGATAATCCTCAACAAACTACTTTCCCATACTGCTATCAGTGAAGATATAAAATTCTTCGCAATTCATACAAAACTATGCAATCTTCATAAATACTAATAGGGTGTACTTTACAATAACAGCGACAGGTTACGGCCAAAGGTTATCTCCGGTCGAAGATGAGCCTACTTTCACTTGCCAAGCCTTAATGCTCACCACTATAAACACACACCAAATACAAGCAAAAATCAACCTTAAAACCGAACCCACAAAGCTCACTAACCATGCAAAATTCCATGGTAATTAAATAATCTGTTTTGTGCGATACCTTTGCTAAAGGAAACCCGACCTTATGTCCTTGGGTTAAAGTTTCTCAATTTCAGTTAATCAATTTTAAAATCAGGTTGTTGCACTTTTTAGGAAGTCGTATTAATATGAAACTATCTCCTCGTCTTATTAGGGTGTGGGCCTGAGGGCGCTTTTTATGAGAACCTGCGCATGCGCCTGTGCCATGTAGGGTGCGCAAAAATGGGCGAAAGATAAATGAACCTTTCTTTTCTATTTGCATTAAAGGTTTCCTTTTATGAGGTGTAGGGGTCGTGTGATGACGTTTGTATTTGGGTTCAAAGTTGAGTAAATAAGAATGTGTTGCTCACATTGGAATTGAAAGCATATTATATATTTACTTTTTCAGCAACGTCACGCCTTTCATCCCCGAAGGGGTAGCCAGAGGTGCACATTATGGCATTATACAATGTACATCCACGTTTCCCAATTTATGCTGTAATGACCATGTAATAGGGGGTGAGCCTATTGTTATAAACTGGGCACAATTTCAGACTCCATCCTACTACTGAGATTTTTTCGAAAATCCGAGTCTATACATTAAGCATACCATAATATTAATTTTTATAAGAAAATTCTTAGAGGAAAGCTAGTAGTATATAAAAGTACCTTCATAAGTTTATTTAATTTTACGTATATGTATTTTATAAATCGTTTTATGTGCCAAAAATACATAAATAATACTATAATGATGTCACACGTCACCCGTATTTACCATTCCATTACATTCCCACATAGAATCACACTATAAAAAATCAAACGTTTAATTTATTACCTTATCACACAATTAATTGCGTTCATTTTCAAATACCACAAATATCGAAGTGAAAAGTGGAAAATATATCAACATCAGTGTGATGGTTACACTTTTAAATTACCCTTACATGCGAAATGTTTAGCCGAATATGGTTCTTATTGATGAGAGGTAAGGTTGAAAGTTGTGAAAGAGGTAGGTGCAGTATAAATCAACGTAGGTATGCTGACGCTTACAATTTAGTAATTTAACTGTCCACTTGATCTAGTCTCATTATCGAGGTGGTGTTATACATAAGCGGTTGCGAGAGCGTTTTGTTACCGTAGAGATATTGACTAAGGTTAAATTTTCCTGACCACTAAACCAGTGACGTTCACACACTACGGCTATAAACCGTAAAAAGGCCCAAAATATTTTTAAACGTATGATCTACCAATATGTTTCTTTTTATTTGTATAAGCTGGCAAACGAGCAGACGAATCACCTGATGGACACCTGAAACACAAAGCATTACAAAAGCGTTGCTGGCCTATTTTGGGTCAGGAATGTTGTGGAAATTGGGGATTTAGAAAACAAGGAAGGGGGATAAATGGGCCTCCGGTAACCTCACTCACACAACAAAACACAATACAAGCGTTGTTTCACGTCGGTTTTCTGGGATGCTGTGGTATCACTGCAAGTGTGACCGCTTGATCTCGTTTAATAGTGTCATAAACTCTCGTGGTTAAAAAGTACCGCGGATTGACCAATTAACCAGTGGAGTAAATCAATATCAGTAACGATAAAATAAAAGGTATAAGGTGAAATTGCAAAAACGCTGCCTTTTATACAACCGCTCGTCTTTCATAACTCAACCCAAACAAAAACATAAATTATTTACTGGAGCAAAGGAGTAAGTGATTAAAATAACGCTAAGGTCATTACCGATCCATATCCCTGGACCATTGATTGTCGTTATAATAGCGACATTTTGTTGTAAAATACCACCTGTCGTTATATATTAGTGTGTGATGAAGAAAATGTGATCAAAGGTGCATCGCATGTCGAGAATACTGTAGGTTTTATGGAGTGTAATCCGAGTGTTTTTGCACCTTATTATGTAGGGTATACGATTTATTATGCTTTGCTAAATGAAATTTCGTTTAATACACTTAATAAGTTTAGGGGTTGTTAGAATATTTATTAGATGGTTTTACATAAATATTGTGTGTTAATGGATTTTTAATATTGACTTCTGAAACATAAGGGTGCTTTTTCACCAACAATTTGCTATGTTGCTTTGCTACAAAGATGTAATAGCTAAGCTGTGAATCTATGAGACCGTTTCCACTGATACTAAGCTATGTAACTGCGCGAGGAAGATGCGCAGCTCGAATATGTAATATATCAAAAGTATATTAGTAACCTACCTCAATCCTTCAGCCGTAATTGTAGTCGAAGAAAAAAACACTATCGTAAAATAATTACTCCATAAAAGCAATCATCAGCTCCTATACTATAAATAGAGGCTGTCACCACCTCAGCCACCACCTGCCGTCAGCTACCACCACAAATTGTGACTACCATACAGAGACGCTTCTTCAATCACTTGGCCTTTTCTTTTATGGAGAAATTGAACTGATTTATAAGGATTCGTGGTGACCGTTGTGACTAGTGCTAGCCTAAGGTTTCGCTTGGAAATGTTCTTCGTTATGTTTAAGAAGGAATGTTTGAGGTATTTCCTTCGTTGCAGCCTTTTTTCTTTTTGGTATAAGCCAGACGGATCACCTGATGGTAAGCAATTGCCGCCACCCATGGACACCCGAAACACCAAAGTCGCCATAACCGCGTTTGAAACCTTTTGGGGTTAGGAATTTAAGAGTTTTTAAGGGAATGGGAACCTCGGTAATCTCACTCACAAAACAAACGTAACACAACGCAAAATTTGTTTCATGTCAGTTTTCTATGAGTTCATGGTGTCACTCCGGTTGAGCCGGCCCATTCGCGTAATAATAAGTACTCTCTCACACTTAAATGTATGTAGTGTACGTATGTGGAAAATGAAGCGATAGAATTCGCTTTCATTATTAAAATGACAGGACATTTAAGATTGGTGCAATTGTAATTTCAAACCATTTTATGAACAAAACTATGTAGTACAAACACAATACCATCACACCTGCCTTACACCGTAAACAAACACCTGACCTCTGCAACTAAACAGAAACAAACAAACCAACAAATAATCATTGTTATCTATAGATCTCCTGCAGTTTGAATTAACAACGTGCAGTCGATTCAATTCGAATGAGATGTACTATTAATTCTAGTGCTCATTAGGTTTCACGCTTCGACCGACACCAGTGTGGTCGGTAGGGAGGCTATGTTTGGTGTATTTTGTGGGATAAAAGTATTGGTGGCAGAAAAATCTAAAATCTAAAAATTAATACCAAGACAGTGGTATAAAATGAAAATTACAAGGATTTGCCTGCTTTAGAACAAGCACAACTTATAGGATGATTTTTCCACCAGAAATGTGCTAAGATGTGGCAGTGCTACGAAGATGTAATAGTTAAGTTGGTAACTATAAGACCGTTATCACTAATACTAAGCTATGCAGCTGTACGAGTAAGGTGCGCAGTTCTAGTATGCGATGTATCGACAGCACCCATGCATAGCACACAACTTTCCATATAAAAAACATAATATAATATAAAAATCGAATCAGTTAAATAAATTTTAAGTATAAAACAAAATTTTGCTTAAGTCATAATTAACTGCCATAAACTTAATATACTTTGTAGTTAAGTAGAAAATTCTTATATTTTTACCTATTATAATAGTATACCTTAAAATAACTCTTCTGTAAATAAAATAACTGATGTTATGTTCCAAATAGTCTCAAAAATTTTCCCCACAACCATGGCTCCCCTACAGTTCGACAGAAACTCACCATGGTGTTATTAATTGCTACGGCCCGCGCTATGGGGATTGATGGTTATCTTCCAACACCTTCGCGGTACGTTTTTATGGCAAACTATAGTTTTAAAGTTCAATTCTTTTACTGATATTATGATAGTATACATATACCTATTATAAAGTATGGCGGTGATGTGAGAAATAGGGTGCAAAACGTGAAAAATTGTGTAGTTGTATTCGATCAGTTTTACTTGAGCAGTTTGTGGCAACTGTATTTAATACACGGGAGCTCCGACATATGGAATTATGTTCACCTATGTGCTACACCTATCTGTTTTCCGATAATTTATATCGCTATGAGCATAATGTATTTTTTTATTGGACCGCAATAGGATTTACTCCTGTGTCATGGGTGCGCTAACAAGCATACAAGATATACACATGACACAGACATGACATGTCCAGCCACCGCACCAACGCAGCAACCGTGCAGTCATTAATCCTAATAATGATTTTCCAAAAAAATCCATACGAATAGCACCTAAAATCTTCATCATGATTGACAGACAATTGTTACCTACTTTGACCAACAATACATTTCATACGAAACTTAAAATGAAAAGTCATCGTTTAC
This sequence comes from Spodoptera frugiperda, assembly GCF_023101765.2. Lineage (NCBI taxonomy): Eukaryota > Metazoa > Arthropoda > Insecta > Lepidoptera > Noctuidae > Spodoptera > Spodoptera frugiperda. Next base: position 11,580,558 of record NC_064215.1, on the reverse strand, counting down.
CCATTACATTCCGATACACGTGAAGTTATCACAAACTAATATTTTCATTTCTGTTTGACGCATGCGTACGCGCACACATAAAGGGCAAGAAAATATAGGAACGATAATAGTGAAGAGTAAACTCGAGTATTCAACAAGTTCATGTGAAATTCCTTAGCCTAAATACATAGGCGGGTATAGTGGCAGTGCGAAACTATGCGCGCGCGCAGCGTCACATCACGGCAGCCATTCAGTCGTCACTCAACATTCAGCTTAAGTTTTGTTAGTCGCGCAGGTGTGGAGATGGTAAAATTACATAGTATTTTTGTTACTTTTTTTTGTAGCTCGGTGAAATATTTCTCTTGCTCATCTATTTTCAATATCATAGTAGTGTTCTTCAGTATTTTTTTACCTTTTGGTAAAAAACGTTACCTGCGTATTCTGTTTGAAAAATACACGAGTACAGTCATAATGAGGCTTTCAATCATAAGTATATTCGATTTAGATATTGTTTATCGTAAACAACATTTTTCTGCGTTATCAGAAATATAAAAAAAAAAATTGTATAGAAAGGAAAAAAAATATTTCATCTTACTTCCGGAGGTACTTAACGCAGGTCTTAATATTTTAAACTTTTTTTATCTTTATTTATCGATAATTTTGATTTTGATAACAGTTACAATTATTGTACACAAATAGTAGTGTTTCCAACCTGTTACAATATTTAATACCCTCCTAAAATCACTTCAGTATCTAAATCACTTCAGCCAACCATCTCTCGGCTGTGTGGCTACACGGCCTATTCATCGGGCGGTCGATAGCTATCTTCAATGGGCTATGTCCCGCAAACGTACGCACCGGCCCATTCGGTGGAGATCGGTATGTCCCGGGGAGGCGGAAGACCTGCGCTATGTAGGGCTGGTAGAGCGGTCGCGAATTCAGTCAGTTGCTTTAAGTGGTTGTGTAGAAGAGCCGGAAATCTAGGTTCATATTGGAATGTTTCTTTTATCTGTATTGAAATTTAGAAGTTTAGGATTAAATTGAGAAGCAGTATGATGAAAATTATATTCCATGGCGTATTTTGGTTTCATAGTTTCGTTTGGCACCTGATGAGCGTACGATTGTACACAATAATATCTGAAATTGCACACATTTACAAACTCAGTTTCAAAAGTAGAATTGAATTGCCCAATAATAAGTAAGTAGGAGTGATACCATGGTCTCACAGATAACCGACAAGAAACAATGTATGCATTATATTTCGTTTTGTGAGTGAGGGCCTCAAACTTTCCGAATCCCCAAAAACCCTTAAATTGCTAACAAAAGGCCGGCAACGCACTTGTGTTTCGAGTATATTATTTAGGCGGCTATTGCTTACCATCAGGTGATCCGTCTGATAGTTTACCAGCTTATACAATGAAAAACTTGTGGTCCTCACATTTTTAACAAGGAAATCCACATATTAAAACTTCATGCTAATCTACACTGATACATCCACAAATTTCGTCCTCACCACATTACTAACCACAACCATATTCAGCCTGGAATGCTCTGGAACCTTCCTAACATCGCCAGCCCTGCCCCAGAGTGACATGTTTATATTTAAGCTGATTGTATTAGAGGCTGTGTTCGGATGTTATCGCACTCTGATGTAACTGAGAATTTGCGGCGCGCTTTGACTGTTACACTGTTTCAGAGGGTCTTTGGTTTTTGGAGAGAGTACGGGATATCTATGATACCTATGCATTACAAAGTATTTTTCGAAAATATGGCTGTAACAACTGTTATTAGATAAGGAGTTTCATAAAAAATTTCTTTTGTTTACAATAATTAGGTATGTCTTCAAAATCAATACCTTTTTTATAGTATAAGTCGCTAAACGAGCAGACGGATCACCTGATGGTAAGCATTCGCCGCCGCCTATGGACACCCCAAAACACCAAAGGCATTATTACATGTACGTTGTCAGCCTTTTGGAGGTTAAGAATTTGAGGATTGTTGTTGGGAAATCGGAAATTTGGAAGATTGGGAAAGGAAGTAATTGGTAACTCACTTACATAACGAAACACGTTGTTTCACGTCGGTTTACATTAAGGCCGTGGTATCACTCCAGTCGAGCCGGTCCATTTGTGCCGAAGCATTGCTCTCCCACACTCAATAGTAATTAAAAGTAAAATAAATCAATTAACAAACAAATTACACAATAAACTACATAACGCACAAACTTAAACAATTCCGTATAAAAAAAAACAAAGAAAACCACTTATATACAACATAAATAAAAAATCAGTTGTATCATAAAATTTCTTGACAATAAACACAAGTCGTTTTCACCAAGTAACACGATGTTCGTGGCAAAACAAACATTATGTATTAAACAACCAATAACATAAGTATTCAAGGAATGGTCTTACGAATCGTTTTACAATAAAATACGTAAAATTGGGAGCCGAAAGTTGTAAAAAAATTACAACGAACGCCATTGTGAGTTGAGTTGGTGTAAAAGTTTTTGATAGCCATCGGTTTGGAGATGTGATGGTGTTTCGGTTAAAGATAGACGAAAAGATATGAATTGAGAATGATGTTGTTCATAAATATGCAGTTTGTTGTAGTTGAGTTGTTACATGTTAACGTTACGAGATAATTATCAAGAAAACTTCTGGTTTAATGTGTGTCTGGTTCTGGTTTAAACTATCATCATCATCATCATCATCAGCCTATAAGTGGGCACTGCTGACCAAAAGCATCTTCTCATACCGAGAAGGTTTCAATATTAATCAACACGCTACCTCAATACGAGTTGGCGATTTTAAACTTATAATCAGAAATGTATAAGCCCAGGTTTCCTCACGATGTTTTCGTTCATCGTTAGTCCACTGACACCACTATGTAAAGTCACATGGGTATTTTGCTGTTGTTAGGTTTCGAACCCGTACCCCAATGTATGAGAAGCAGTTGTCTTAAACCTCCGGGTCAAGGCTAGCACGACATTGTAAAATATAAGTTTATTCCTAAACGCAAAACTGACGAAGAAAAAATATAAATTCTGGCAATTTTTAACGGACTTCTTTTTTATATGTAGGTATTAATAGAAGTAAGTTTTTTTAATAGGATTATTTTGGTCAAGAAAGTCAAAAAATTATACCCAACAAAGTGTATCAAGAAGCTTTTTTCTCTTTTCATGATACCTCTGTTCATCGCCGGTCTATTCGGCACCTTGGACAACAACTTACAACTTTGTATACAAAAATTGCCCAACCCACAACCCAGCACAGTAATAATTTAAAGATTTTAAAGATCACAACAATTACAGAACAATTTTAATAAATACAAGGGAACACATTTAATCAATATTAAATAACAGAAGTTAAAACAAAACAATTATCGTTTAACACTTGTAATGTTAAACATAATTTTGTTGAGTTTTTCTCTTAAAACAAACTTTTACACAATTAGCGTCACCTGGTGTCGTGTGTGTTATAAAGATGTGGAATCCCTGTACCTATCGTAACGTAATGTTAAAAAAGAGCAGAAGGCCCAACAATCGAATAATCACAATAAATGGTTAACTTTGACTGCACGGTAGGCGCGGAGTGGCCAACCGGCTGCCGTGGAACGTGTAGCGAGTTCGAGTCCCGCACGGAGCAACCCTTTGTGTGATCTACAAATTATTGTTTCGGTACTAGGTGTCATGTGTAATTGTATATTTAAAAAGGTACCCACGATACAGGAGACAATCCCAGTGTTGGGCCACGCTTCCTAAAAAATAAATAAAAAGTATGACTTATAATTAGAAATTGTAAGGCCAGCTTTGCTCACGATGTTTTCTTTCACGGTTTGTGAGTGGTGTCTAAAATACACATTGGTACCGTTGATAGCTTTCGAGCCATCCTCGTGCATGAGAAGTGAGCGTATTAGCGAAACAATATCTTCAGTGATTTAATTCTACCAGAATCTGTTTTATTAAAACAAAACTTCTGCCCACAAACTCCACAATGATCAAAAAATCAAAAGAATCAGTAATGAGTGGTCAATGTTTACGTCAATTTAAATCATGTTTCGATTATCATTAACACAAAGATCCTTGATGAGTCAGTAGCATTTAAAGGGTTGGATTTAAATTGGACGGATCCATTTTGGATTTTCGGGAAGTACAACTTGATTTGTGGCTTAGTAAATTATTGTTTTTTACACCTGTACCTACTCTGTGGCTATTCGTATTAAGATTTTTATTTCCAATGTTTATTGTCTTTTCCTTCATTGTATTGACGTCATTGGCTATAAATCGGTAGATTAACGTTATAAAAAAATCAAGTTGTAGGTAATCCCAAAGATATGGACATGAAATTCAAAAATTGGTTGAAATATTCTACTACTTTCGTTCTACTGACATTTTTGACAAAAGCTCGACTAGTTTCAGGTTACTTTGGGACTAATAGTGATTAGTCCCAAAATACCTTGAAATAGATACGGGAACTGGACGACTTGTAGCGAATAGTTGTTAGAATTCCGAAATTGTTCTTATTTAACAATTGAATAGTATGAAGAAACTAGTTCCTACAAAAAGTTTTAAAAGCTATGGATTCAACTAGTACGTGCCTACTACAAAAACAAATTGGTCAAATGGCGAATATTTAAACATTCAAAAGCCAGCCGACCATACGACTTCATGCCAAGTTATTGATATCGTCTTCATCAAAATTTACGCTCCACATATAATTCCCGGTACAAGACTCATTTGTATTTAAATCGATAAAATTTAAATTCGATCGATTCTTTGCATATTTTATCGCGATACATTCAAAATGAATCCTGTTCGCGATATATTTTTTAAATTATCTTATTTCGGTGTGAAACTCAATTTCGTACACGTCAATTCGATCGATTATAAAATCGATACTAAATGTTCTCGATTTACATTATCTTACGATTTTTAATTGTGTAGGTACATCTAAAATCGCGGTGAGGTCGCCTTTATTTTTCTTTTTAAATCGATTCGAATTTTATGTGATTATTTGTTGTTTTTAAAATTTAATTTTAAATTGTTTTTGTTTTGAATTTAAGCGGTTTTGAGAATATAGTATTATATTAATATTGACAATAAGTGGTTATAAAATACAGTTATTATAATAATAATATGTTTTGTTTGATCGTAAGCATTTATTGCCAAACATCAAATTACTAAAATCATTTTACCATACACTGGGGGGTAATGAAGGCCATGGTGATTGCACAATAACTAAGGACTCGAGTATACAAAGTATTCATAAATGAAAAAAAAAATAAACGCCATTTTTTCTCTAAAGAGACAGATAACAAACCATACATTATGAGCTTAACAATGTGTTTCAGAAAGAAAAAGAGAGAAGAAAGAAAGAAATCAGATTTACTCCACCAGCTAAATGAACAAATGACATGTACAGTTTATACAAATATTAAGAAATAATATAAAATTAAATATTATAGAAACAAAACTAAATAAAAAAAGAAAACCCCTCTTTTAAAAACAATGCACCCATCTTCACCAAAACAGTTCTAAATACGAAACCACCATTAAATAGATCCAATTCCCAATGCAAAAACACTGAAGTATAAAACGCACAAACAAACTCCGAGTCCCACAAATAGGAACAAATCATTGTCCCCACATTATCTCCTACCATTCATGCTGCACCAAAGGAAACCAGAAAACAATGTTCATTAAAGGAATACCAAAGTAAGAAGCCGTTCAAATAATTGCTCGCTGCATTTAGACGCGCATATCCAATTCAATAGGAACAATTTGTCGGTCCACCCTTTAGTAGTCTGCTTTAGAAATTCAGACATTTCCAAAGGTCCACACGGAGAGTTCTGATACCTCGTTAGTTATCTTACGTTGCCACTAAATAATTGTAGCAGAACAACTTTAGAATTTAAATACAAGCAATCTTGAACCAAGTATTGAGAAGGATAAAGTTGGAAATGGTGTGAGCGGCACAACTGATGCAGAAGTTGCTTTTAATAAAATTTCTAACTTAACAGCAGGCGATAGAATTGAAAATGAATCGGACGATTTGATTTTTTATAATGTGGACACTGCATTCAATATTAAAACCTAAAACGATGCGTTTAAGGTGGTAAATGAAATGGGTAAAGTTATAGAGGTTGTTTTTGATACTGAGTGCGGTACGGAAGCTAGAGTAATTTAACTGTCTACAGACTTTATTTACTAGTATTGAGTGATATATTTACAGACAAATGTGATGTTTCAAACAGCAGTTTTGTTGTGAAAGATATTTCTGAACTATTTTCACGTTATATACACTGACAGGTGACTTGTAAGATGCGGTATACCTTCGGAAAGATATTCAGAGTGTTGAAAAGGGTATTAAAACAATAAATAATGATGCAGAAAATTTAACGTTAATTAATTTACTGTGGACTCTATGCCCCAAGCGGACTGTGGAACCCGAAAAAAAGCAACCAGGATAAAGCTAAGATGATGATAATGCTAATAATGATGACTTATTCCTATGCTAATTTGTTAAAAAATCCTCTAATAATAATCTATATTTTTGTGAACGTGGACGATTTAATTTTAACTTCATACTAATTACTTTATTTTGAACCCAAATCTAACACATTATTTTTCAGTTCGAACCGATTATATAAAAAAAAAAGGCGCGAATCATAAACTTCAGTCTCATCAGTAGTCATTATCTGCAGTGGCAGTAGCGTATATCATAACACACAAATAATTAGATCACGATTAAGTTATTGAACCTTTCCTAAGCAAGCACCTACCAAAGTGTACTGATTAATTAATTATTCAATCAACAAACTAAGAATTTATATAGCCAAAGTTCGTTCGATCTCTGTGGGAAAAATAAACATAATCTACATACTACATAGTACATCCCGCTATCTCTTCAAGATGGCTTCAATTTAAAACTCATTCGATCAGACCGTGCTAGATGGTCTAAACACGTATTTAATTGATTTTAGAAACATGACAAACCAATTTGATGATCCAATACTAAAAGAGATTAAAGGCGAAATTGTTTTGCTCTTCTCACAGATAGTAAACGTGATTGCAGCTTAGATTTTATAGATCTGTGTTCCATTAACGGAGGTCTGAGCGTAGAAATACTTCATTTAGTTGATTTTTATGTGTTTCTTGCTAAATTACTTTCTTATTCTAAGCTTGGTTTAGATAATTGTAAAATTACGTAATGTTTAACAAAAATAATCAGTGTTATAGGCAGCAAATACTGATGACTGCATTTAGGTTTTGATGATACAAAAAATGTATGTAACTAGAGAACAAAATTACGAGTGTGATTTCTAAAAATGAGGTAAGCTCCTCCTCTTGTATTATTAAGTTAAAATCCATGTTTCATAATAAGACAAGCTAATTTTTCAATGGGGGTTCATGAGGTAAAAATAATGAGATAATCATTTTATATTTTTCCGTTCCATTTCTTACGTATGTGAACAAAATCTTGACTTACCAGTAAACTTTAGCGAGCAAGTCGACTACTCACACAAACCACAATCATTGTCAACATTCACTCAACCAGATCATCCATTTAATCTTTATAACCATCATAAACTACTGGAACACTATATATGAACAACCATACACGTTAAAGACAACTGCCAAGGTGATAATTTTACACTGCAACCTTTTCTGTCTTCCATACTTCAGTTTTTCTAACAAGCAAGGAGTCGGTATCGATGAAAGACCGATATGAACAAAGAAATATAGTCCACAATTAACGAAAAATAAGATCCTAAATCATAATACCAAAAACTATGAAACTAATAAATTGTAATCAATACAACAGACGTTAATGACACCAATTAAATAATCGTAAAAATATCGTTACTTATACGTTATACCGAACATTTATTTATTACTCGATTGCATGTTCTAGTATCGAGTTATTTATCGATTCCATATTAGCCTCTCAATAAGCACAAATATTATATGACCCCAAGGGAAATTCAAGATCATTTTTAATGATATTTTGAAAGTCCACGTCGGATTAAAAGGAATTATTGGTTATGTACTTAATGAGATAATTTATCGGATTATGTAAATTATAAACTTACATAGTTGGTTTAACTCGGATAATAGTGTCGCAATTTGAAATTATGATCGAGTTGGAATAGATGATACTTTTTTCGATCCCGTTATGGGAAAATATGGAGTCCATTTTTTAGATCACCTCTGTCCGTTTGCCTTATTAGATGCATACAGATTAGTGGCTTTAATTCAAATGCAGCTGTAAATCACTGGCTTGTTTATTCATTAGGACCAAATACAACTCAATGCGGACCGTGTTTTTTGATACTTATTTTTATTTTTATATTCAATTTTTATTTGTACTGAATATAGAGCAAAGCATATAATTAATGATTAAAAGCAGGTAAATACGAGAGGTGAGTCTAATTATTTTTCTAATTAAACAAAATAAGTGTTGGACGTGAAACAATACTTGCGTTGTGTGAGTGAGGTTACAGGAGACCCAATCCCCGATTCTCCAACAACCCTTAAATTCCTAACGCCCAATTGGCCGGCAACACCTCTGGTGTTTCGGGTATCCATGGGCGGCGGCGATTGCTTACCATCAGGTGATCCGTCTACTCGTATACCGGCTTATACCATAAAAGTCTTAATAACTTCAGCCATAGTCGCCTATAGAATAAAATTCTTTTCTTACCAACAATTGACGCTAAAATCATAAAACACTAATAAAGACGGCATTCAAGACACTTCAAGTTTGTCACAAGATTCTTGAATTTCAAAGAATACGTGAGATATGAATTTAATCGACAGATATCGTCCGAAGATCTGAACGTAATGGTCTCTATATCTTTTTAATTGGAATCTTTTTTGCCTGGACACATAACTTGTGGGGAGGCATGTGAGAAAAACGCATACCTTTATGTGTACCATTCATCTTAGTGAATGTTGTGTGGGCTGAGATGGAAGATTTGAGAGTATTTGATAAAAGAAAGGTGATAATATGGATAACACGAATCTGTCTGACTATGAACAAAATGATGATCTTATCACTTAAGCTAAAGAGAGAAATCTTTGGATTTTTTTTAATTGGGGGCAAATGAGCAGACGGTTCACCTGGTGGTAAACAATCAGCACCACCCCTGGACACCCTCATCACCAGAGGAGACACAGATGTGTTACTGACCTTTTAAAAAGGAATACGCTCTTTTCTTGAAGATTTCAAGGTCGTATCGGCTCGATATGTTCCCAATTACCCACAGAATGTTTGATAAATACACTTCTACCTCTAAGTACTTCGATTACATTAGACACATATGCATAAATACACATTTTTTTATAATGACAAAACTTAGATACGTGACGTTCTAAAAAGATGAAAGAATTACTGCTTAATTTGATACAAAATTTTCTTTCCAAAATCGCCACACTCAAATCACTTGCCCCACCCACATTGGAAGCAGCGTAAGATATTAGTAAGTTCCATGTGTCGATATTACCGTTTCGATACAAAATGGTGTGAGATTCCTTGACGCCCGTTCAATATAAACTATTACGATTTGTTCATCTATTTGTACGATCCCCAGCTTCCATATAAATGGTCACATCTAAAACCAGTTCATTATCAACCTCTTTTTATACTATTTCCTTTTGTTTAATGTTTCCGTTTGTTTTTGTTGTTAATTGGCGTATTAGTACAGTATTGTTTTTAATTGATTATGATGAACTATTATTCTGTCTTGTTAAGTTGACGCTTCAGTTTTTTGTTACTAATTTCTTCGTGATCGACGTTGCCATTTATGGTTTCTTTGTTTTATGGATTGGTATTTTAATTTTCGTCTTTTTTGTTAAGTGTTAGGTGTAAATGGTGTTTGATTATTACCTTAGGGTCTCTAGTATGGTTATCTATTGGATCGTCAGTTTGTTTGATATGATCGCTATGTCGTTACATTATGACTTTCAACGTCAACATTGACGTAATTCGAAATGATTTTTACGTCAATCATAACCAAACTCATTATTGGACATAAGTTAACCACTAAGTCACCAAAATCGCACTAAGCAAAAGATAAAATATTAGTTACACAGCGATGACAAAACTTTAACTAGTAACCAAAGCAATCTTGGGCCCGGTTTATGCGTCCAATTAAATGCGAATAAACTGGCACCTCCCATGTTGATATCAATAAGCAAAGCCGTGAGAGATCCATTTGTATTTGTTCCTACCGCTGCGATTGTGGCCGAGATTAAAATCGTGAAGACTGGACGTTTTTAATCTGAGATTTTATTTACCTACTGTTAGGGCTTGTTTTACAATGTCGAATGTTTTTGGTGGTCCTACGAATGGTACTGATTTGACGTATTTTCTATGTGAATAGTGTTCAAAATATGTATCAGTTAAGCAGGTTAAGCTAACAGAAGCTTCATCAGACATGAGACTAACTGAAATTTGTTAAGTTCTTTATCCTCGAAAGCATGGTATTAACTCCATAAATCATACTAATTGCTAATACTAAATAAGTCAGCCATCTAATGCTTTCTTCTGAGAATTGTACTGGTGTTAGAAAATTGGTCAATAAATTTCTTTAAAAACAAAATGTACTTATGAACTGTTTAAAAATTCTATTCCTATCTAAGCAAATTGTCCACCTATTATGTGACACTATAGCCTTTAGTCCTGTTCTTTATGCTAATTGAAAATTATGGTAAAGAATAAATTGTAGCGTGCCATCCTCGGACAAGAAAGGACCCATTTCTTATGGTTCTCAAATTAATGGCGTTACATTGTAAATTAATTTGTTTTCTCTTTAAGAATTTTTGTGTTCAATGGAAACCATTATCTGTCTTTAGAAGGTGCTGACCGCAAGATTTTTTACTTGTATCAACAAATTTACATGCACATGTAACTACTTTGGTTTTAAATCGAGATATTTCTGTTAAATTTAATCAAACAAATGTAATACTTTCTGCTGCATGTCATTGGCCTCCTCTTCGTTAAAGGGATTTTCACAATATCCATGCTTTTCGAAGAGAGGAAAATCGTCCAATATCTTCTCCCACCCGGGCGAGTCGAGAGGGAGTGTCAGACTCTTACTGACTAAAAACCACCCCGTTCCTACTTCTACTTTTTGAACTCAAGCACCAGGGGTGCGCTGTCCGCAGCTTCAGGCAATCATTGCTTGGCAGGTCATTTTGAAATCATTTCTCAAATGCAAATACTATTAATTAACCTGTATACTACGCAAAATATTACCTATTCAAGGCATCAAAAGTACTCGAACATGAACAAATGAACTTAATAACTGTAATCGTATTCTACCTACATCCACCTCTGCGTATTTGTTCAAATGATTGCATATTACTGGAGTGCGCTGGGAATCAAATATCCAGTGTGGCTAATAAATTTACAGAGACCAATAGCTCCTGCTATTACCTATATGAGATATTTGTTGTTTGCCAATTACACACTACTTGATAAATATGAGTTTCTGCGAATGCGAGAAAGAATAATATTACGTTCAACCACTCTTGGACGGATTAAATTACAAACTATATATTTACTTAGTTTTATAATTGCTGTGATGGTATTAGCCACTTACATTACTGCACGTATTTTATGAAAATATTAAATCACCTTGTTTTTTTGTTTGATCCGTATTAGTTCTATTAGATTTTTGCAGTTATTATACGGCATAATGACGCGTTTGCATTGGTCAAATATCAACTAACGTAATATTAGAATGATTAATAGTATAATAATAATAATAGTTAAGAGTCCACTAAGAGTTTCGACTCAAAACTATCCCAATCTTGAAGTTGTCAGTTGTAGCTATACAACCTACATAGCTCCGTCCCTCTTGCACTGCTCAATGATCGACCATTCTGACACAATTGTAATATCAGACTAAGGCCCAGGCTTTATGTCAGTACAGGCAAAAAATAAATTCACAATAAATACACACATACATCATAGTCAACCCTTTAAAGAAACAGCAAACAGATGGTGACATGAAAAAACAAACATTACCGTACTCATTTATTTTTAATCCATTTGAATATTAAAAACACTTCATTAATATTACTAGAGCCATGTAGGAAGGTTAGCATAACTTGGAGAAGCATGAACGTACGGTCATAAATTGAAATCCGATATTGACATAAATAAGAGTCCCATACATAAGTGACGACGGACGACGTCGCATGTGTGATATTATCGTTGTGGTTATCCGAGCCCTTATTTATTGGTCTTAATATTAATTGCAAATATGTTCACCATGGGTTTTGTACTATCGCTGTTGGTTTTGGTTGACCAGGTTAGGTTGAGCCGTTTGTATATTTGTAACGCTTTGTTGAGTTACTTTTTGGTTGAATAAACATTAAAATTATAATAGAAGCCTATGTGCAAATCGATCTATGTGCAAATTGTATGATACGATTTATTAAATGAACAAGTCATTTTGTCAAGCAAAAATTTGCACATAGGCTTCTATTATAATTTTAATATTCGTATCTCGTAGCTCGCCCTGATAAACTTTTGTTATCTTGTCGGTCAGAAGGAAAAACAATTTATCGAGTTTAATATATTAGTATTCACACTGTACCGTGTATCGTTTAGTTTAAATGTTACTTACTATTTTATAGAACTAAACTAAAGTAGTTATTACTATATATTCTGTTTATTTAGTATGCAATTATCATTATTTTCAACAACTCAGTAATTTACACATTTATTAATTTTCAATGCTAACTGGTCACCAACAAAACTCCCCGATAGTACTTCCCATGTAAGCTGGACCAAAACATGCGTATGTTGGTGTTGAATATGGATGCTCTGAAGGTCTAGGTTTAAGGTTGGTTGCTTTATGTCGTTACGTGTGCTGATATGGATGTCCATGTTGTTCTACTGCGCACCCTGGGAATGTGGATGTTGGTTAGCATGTTACTGAAGTTCTTTCTGCCGTTTACAAGGATGGTGATGTGAATTAAATTTTGAATTTCTAATTATTTTGGGTCTTTTTGTATTTGTTATTAGCAATGGGCACCAACTGTGTGTAAATTATACAATTCCAAACCAGGTTTTAATTGTAAAGCCCTAAAATTAAGTCTGCGCTTTCTGAATACTTACAAATTACTACTAACAACTTTTTTAAGAACGGTGCGATTTAAAATATAATCCTCAGCATTAGTTTTAAGAAATTAGACTGTTTGTAAATTAAATGAGGTGTATCTACATATTAATTTAACAAGGCGATGCATTACTACAATCATATCATTTCTATATATACATATCTAATTTTCGAACAAAGCCGTTCAAATTCGGTCATAGCTCTGTTCATGAGCATGCCGTATTCATGGCATATAAACATTAGTCCCTGTTGCTAACAATGGTCCTAACTTAAACTCAACATGGCTCACTCGCACTGCGTATAATAATAATTTCAATGAACGAGTTAAGATTGTAGTGAAATATGGATATAGAAGTGCAATGTTAGGGAAATCTTAGTATTTTCTAATTGATTGCTATTTATTAATTACCCATGATTATTGTAACGAAGTCACAGCTTCTAATTTAAATATAAGAAGTATTCTATTCGGACCTACGGACTATCTAGCGGATTTACCGGGACTCCGGCTCAAAGAGCAGGAGTAGGAACGGGATATCTAGTCAGTAAGAGTCTGACACTCCCTCTCACCTCGCCCGTACTGGGAAAAGTCACCGGATAACTTACCCCCTCAAAAAAAAAAACGAGGCGTTATATTAAAATTACTTATACAAATATTCTCAAAAATTTTAATATCATGTGTTTGGTATCAAACAGTACAAAACAGTGTACATTTAACGAAGTAACAAACATTCAATTTAAATTGTGTAATGTTCCCAAAACAAAAAAGTGTCAACCATGAAAACTGTCACCAGTAACCCAATAAATTATCGCCAAAAATATAATTGCGCGTAAAAAGCGAATTTCCTTTTTAGCGTTTAAAATTTCGTTTTAATCAAAACATCGGCTTGCCACCTTTTGCAGATAATTGTAGGCAAATTGGTGGCAGCGAGCGAAGTGAGGACATTTTTTATTGTGAATCTTCCTTTTGGACTACTTGTCACACCAAACTGTAGTATTATTTTCACGAGTAACGATTTCGGCGACCTCGGGCCCATTTAAGACACCGCGACGACGCAGTGCAGTGCAACAGACAAGTGGGGTCTTGCTCTAAAACAACCTGGCCCCAAAACTAGATGTTTGGCCAATCAAAATTTTTAAAGTTATCGCTATGAATTTATACAGAGTAAATTTTTTTATGTTCTTCCATGTCCCATGTTTATTGAAATTAGAGGCATATTTCTTTGCATCTTCTAAATTTACCTTTTACTTAAAATTACAGCGTCGAAACGCAGTCTAGAAAGACCTAATAAGTAATGCCTTTTTAATGCAGTTTTTATTTTAATGGAATGAAATCCATTCCAGATCACACACGCTTCGGTGTAAGTGGCAGCTTTTAGCAATTTTCGTCTCCGCATTTTTATAGGTGTCAAAGTATGCGGAATATGTCGATTCTCATTACTTTATCTTGATTGTGTTGCGGGTGTTACCTTATTAAATGGTAATAAGGTAGACTGCCCCGATGATAGTGTCGTTGGACGCATCACTGCAGACCTCAACGTGTTGGGTGTGATATTCTTTGATCCTCAGAAATTGTCCAGACTTGTGCTTAATAATTGTTGATTCTAAAATAGCATTCGGTGAACAACAAGATATTCATACTTATATTATTATTACCTTATACTTATTATATAAAGCTGAAGAGTTTGTTTGGTGGTTTGAATGCGCTGATCTCTGGCACTACTGGTTCGATTTACTACGACCCATAGGAACCGAGCAGAGTGTAACGGCACCGCAGTAGTTAGTATCAATATAAAACAACGAACTTTTCATTCACGAAACAACTTACAAAACTGAGACACGTGAGCTTTGAAAAGGTTTTAATATAGGGTAGGAATAATTTCAAATTGATCTCATTTAAAACTGACAGTACCCCAAATTAAGATGACGAATAATACCAAAGACATTGATTTCGATTAAATTATAACAAAGAAAAACAACTTGAACGAAATTATACTGAATTTACTTTCTCAGTAATCCAAAGGTATAAGTACATTGGGAATCAAGTCCCTTGGCGGACAGTAATGTGTGTAATGAAGGATTGCACGTCCAAAATTGTATGTTAAAATAATAAATTTCACGTGAAATTATCAGGTTTGGTACGATTATGACACTTAATTGAAAAATTCAGTTATCGGGATCTGTTTTAAGTGCTTTCGTAGAAAAACTCGCGCGGTTGTAGGGTTGACGTGTTCGATTTTTTAAATTAAGAATACAGGTTATTGTGGTGTGGCCAGTATTTCATATTTTGGACATATTTTTTTTGTCAAGTAGACTATTTAATACTATTTTAAATGAGTTATTTAGTTTACATAGAATAGTATCAGACGTTACTTCGCGAAAATCCATGGTATATTAATAATACATATGATTTTAAGTTTTAATTCTGCTCGCAGGTGTATTTTTTAAGATGCGTGTGGTGTGAAGCACTGCTCTCCTGCCCGCAATTAAACGGTTATGCAGCAGAGGTGCAACATAAAAACACACACATGATATATTAATAATTGACAAATTCTGACTCTATTTCTTACCTATATACTTCATTACATTCACTATACATGACACAATACTATATTAAAGAACCTATTTGCATACCCAGCTCAAAACAATTTACATAAAGATAAATAGGTACACAACAAAAAATTGACAGGCTCAAGTTTACAATATGGCGGCTGTGTCAGCCCTGAGGCGCAAGTAACCATCCTGTCTAAGTAATGGCCCCCGAATACCCCCTTTTAGTGGTCAGTGTAAACAAGAAAATTGATTTTGAAAGAACCAAAGCGAGTTAATATGGCCTCACAAGTTCACGGAAACATTTATTTCAGTTAAGACCGTAGGCTGTACGAGTCGATTCTCTGAGACAGGAGGGTCGCAATTAAAAAAAAAGTTCGTCATGAAGTTCGGTCATATTTTAAGAAAAAATCGTTGTTTAAATTTCGAAGAATTTACTTTTTTGTTGCAAGAGAAATTATTGTTTGTTTAATCTCATTTGAATGAGACCTGCAGTTCTTTGCAAGATTTCTTGATAGTCACTATCCAACAATTAAAAATAAATTAATTTATTTGGTTAATTTGGTAAGGTTTAAATTAAAATTGTCCATGGTTGGTTTTATACTGAAATTCTTTTTAGGTCTTATATACTATTACTGTATGTATAACAAAATGTAACGATACCTATCAGCAAGTATCTCGACAGGTAATTGAGTCGGTCAATTATTTATACGTTACACATAGTTATGTAATACTATGTTCTTACACAAAGAAGGGTAGGCAGAGGTGAAAACACGAAGTGTGAGACCCATTCTGAATTAATTATATCTCCATTCCAGACTCTTTCCCAAAAATTACGGCGATTTTTTTGAAAAACTAGCATTTTTACCCGACTGCGCCAGAAGGAGGGTTATGTTTTTCGAGTGTATGTATGTATGTATGTATGTATGTATGTATGTATAATTGTTTGGCACGCTCTACAGCCTAAACGGCTTGATGGATTTTGACTTGAGAGGTGTCGTTAGATTCGTATTTACTGTGAGAGTGACACTGGGTATATCAAAATAATAAAAAAACAAAATGGCGGATTTTTGGCGCCAAATTCGAATATTTCTCACTCTCTAGCCTAAACGACTTGATGGATTTTGACTTGAGAGGTGTCGTTAGATTCGTATTTACTGTGAAAGTGACACTGAATATATCAAAATAATAAAAAAACAAAATGGCGGATTTTTGACGCCAAATTCGAATATTTCTCACTCTCTAGCTTGGATGGATTTCCGCTTGATAGGGGTCGTTTGATTCGTATTGACTGTGAGAGTGACACTAGATATATCAAAATACAAAAATAATAAAACTAAAAAAAAAAATAATAAAAAAGGTAATTTAAAAAACTAAAAAACCCGACTGCGTTTCTTTATAATATTAAAATGAAAAAACCCTAAAACAAGAAAGTCATCGTAAAATTTAAGCAGTCGGGACCCATTCTAAATATGGGTACATACGGCTGGCTTTCTAGAATGGGTCCCGACTGCTTAAATTTTACGATGACTTTCTTGTTTTAGGGTTTTTTCATTTTAATATTATAAAGAAACGCAGTCGGGTTTTTTTATATTATTGATCCAAGAACTAAATCCGAGACCTCTTGATCGACAGTAATTTTTGTGATGCTTCGACCAAGGAGGCCATCTCCTCAGGTCAATCCATAAAAAACCCAACATTTTTATAACCTTAGCAATATCAAGCAATCGAATCCTCTTAATCAGAACACCAAATTCGCTTGCAAGTTGCAATTAATCTATAAGTTTTAATAAATGGTATTTAATTGCAGCGATAAAGTCCGTAACGCCTCAGATTGAACCTGAGACCACCGGCAGGGGCGAATAAATGTATTAAAATGACAAATGAGAAATCGATCCGATTTTATTGTATGTTATTAAAGGCGTTCTTTTTGTTTCTTTGTGTGGGTTCGATGTGTGAAATTGTGGGGTCAATGTCAAATTGTTATTGGTGTTATCTTGACTGAATCACTAGGGGAATGGTTGCAAGTGCAACTACTGAGCAAGGGGTCTTTTATTTTTTGGCCGAAGCTTCAGATCTGGGATTCGGTTCTTTCGACAAAATTAATATTTAGTCAGCTAGGTACTTATTTAAGTTATTACAATCATTTTTAGTTTAAAATTCACTAAACTGAAAAGATTTTTACGTAAAGATTTATATTTCCCAAGGTATAATTGAAGACTTTGGTAATGAGTCCCCAGTAGCCAGTCAGAGCTGATATACTAAGTTGTCTATTTCAGAAAGTTTTAGAAAAAAACAATAATCAACCTCATAATTATTAACTAAAAAGTCACGGTTTACTCACGTACATTAATGGAGGAAAGCTTTACTAATTTGGTGTAGCAGAGGGACTCTTCATCATGAGCAGCATACGCAAACGTAGCGACGTCGCGCAGCCTACTGGTTAGACCGTACATTGGCGCTCCCGTTACTATCCGCGGCACAAAGTATTATTAAATTCTCACCATAGTTATTACAAAAATCAACGTCATAAAACTCCCACTTAAAAAAAAGAAATTAACATCCAAGTAGGTCCGTAAATAGATTGATACAGTGACACTTCCTTCATCCTTAGCTAAAATCAATCTTGGCCGAACAATGGGCAGTTTGAGTGGACTCATTAAAAGTACTCCAACAAATCAAGGGTGTTGGACGTCCAATAATTTCTTTGGACGTATGACTGTAAGGTCCAATTATAATGAAAACAATCATATCATTAAGCGACTCAGGTCGGACCATAAAATTGTTGGCCTTAACAATTGGAATATTGGGCGGATGTTTGAATGAGATGGATGTGGTAGGTTGATGGATAAATTACAAACTGTGTAAAGATTCGTAAGTTGAGCTGTTTGATATTTGAATTTTTCAAATAAAATTTGCTTAAATGGACCGTGGTGCGAAAAATTATGATTTAAAACATTAATGTCCACAAAACTTAATTAAAAAGAGGTTTCTAGTCAGCAAGAATTCCCGGAGTTGCAGACTGTCTAGTGGGTTACCGGAGCTCCAGCTCGAAAAGCAGGAGTCTGACACTCCCTCTCGCCTCGCTCAAGCCGGGAGAAGTTATTAGATGAATTCCTCCCTCAAAAAAAGTCAGAAAGAATTCGATAGTCTCTATCATTATCCCAAAACAAAGGTGCACATTTTGACTAACGAGAAAAAACCCTCTTATGTAATACTATATAAGTAATTGGGGTTATATACTCCAATTTCTTACAATATCAACGAACAATTTATTAAAATATCAAAACAATGTATCACTCACAAAATACCACATCCAAATTCACACTAATTTTCCCACCTCCGATACACCTTAATGGACAATTATGCATTGTGTGTTTAGAAGCACAAGTAGATTTAGACTGATAGGCGAGACTCGTTAGGTTTCTGAGTTAGTGGCCATACACACATACCTGCACGCATGCAAATACGACCAACAAATTTATGAGCCGGCTGATGCTAGATTAGTTCTAAATATACGATTTCTGTGACCATTGACGGATGGGCAGGACTGTGATTTAATTATACTTGATTGGTCCGTTACATTGATTTAATTATGTTTCATTGGTCCGTTACTTCTTATTATAGTTGGTTTTGATTAATAGTTAGTTTAGAAGTATTTTTGCTAATACTCTAATACTGTTACTATTGGTTCCTAATGCAACCGATTTCTATTCCTAGGATGCAGAATATTGCGGAGCTGTGGACTGCCTAGTGGGTTACCATGGCTCCGGCTCGAAAAGCAGGAGTAGGAACGGGGTGGTTTTTAGACAGTAAGAGTCTAACACTCCACTCATCACTCATCTGATGATTTTCCCCATTCAAAATAAAAGGATGTGAAATATCCAGCATGGAATTCGAATTTGTTACTCGATATAAACACCTTTCATATCTATTACGGAGGATAAAATAGATAATAACTATCGTGAGATATACTAAAATATCATTAATCATGAAACTAGTAGAGCTTTTTTCCATTAATATAATACGTGAGAAAACTGTAATTGTTAGTTTTTAGTTAAAAAGATATTACCAACTACACTTCTGACCTCTATATCACCACTTTCAAAGAGAAACTTCATAAAATTCAAAATACTGTCACTTCGAAACGAGACCAGGAATAGTACCCAATACACGAAACCACCAATCCATACTCAATACATATTCAATTTAAACGATTTTAACAATCGATCGTGACCTACCGAGATCTCGATATCTCACCGTATTTATGAATAAATCGGCAGTAGAACGGATCGTAGCTCATAAACGGCGTCAGTGAGGAATTGATAAATATCTGGGAATTTTACTGTTTCACGTTTTCTTTGGTTCTCACGGTTGTCGGTTGACAGTGTGCTGAAGATGGTCATATTTGGAAGATGGTGGTATGAAGATGGATATTAATATGATGAGACACATAATCAGGAGGGTTAATATCATATAATCAGACCTAATTAGAATTGGGATATTGTATAAGATTTAAATCAACGGTGATATTTTTAAAACACATCGCACCTTCGGTGCAACAAAGTCACAAATAGCCAAATCTGCAAAATCGAACTAAGTATGCCAAACTGTTTCTGAATCATGCCTTTACTTGGGGCAACAAAAACATCCGCGGAGGTATCTCAAAATTCTACTAGATGGCGCGAGTGCCTTTGTGGTTATTGGCGGTTTTTCCATGCGCTTTGGGCCGACAACGCTTCATTGGACAGTAGTGCCCCCGCGCCCGCGAGTGTTTGACGTACGTTGGAGCTACAGCCACACAAAGGTATTTATGACCTTTTTTATTCTCACTTATTGGAGCGACAAAAACGTATTTGTTTTTAAGACCTCATTTTTGTTAAATATATTACAAAACTTTTGGAGCTACAAAGGCATTTTCTCATAAAGCGTTTTTGTAGATCCAAAGTTTTGATATATTTACTACATAATTGGAACTACAAAGTCACTAACTAAAAAGTGTTTTTATAGGTCCATTAATGGAATTTTTTCAACTAATCTGCTGGATTTACAAAGTCTTAAACTATGAAAGTGCTATATAGGTTCAAAATTAGTATTAAGAATGTGATAACAAAAAGACTTATGACTTTTTAATTCCAGTTTTTGTATCATAGGTACCCGCTGTTTAGTTCATAAACAAAATTGTGACTTTGTTACCCCATAATCATTTACTTATTCATTTTTTTTGTCAAAGTTGCACCTAAATGTATGATAATCAATATTGTTTTTATTTAAATGCTGCTTCGATGATGACAGCGATAGTCAACAATGTTATTTTCTAAAAGACTGTATGACGATCTCGTCGGCGAAACTAGTATAGCGTCAATAAATTTTCAACTTAATGCTCCAGAACATAAGGTTGAAAATCCATTGACGCTCGACGTCGGGGACCTAATCATTTTCTTCTTAAATTTTAGTTAATCAAATTCATGAACCTTTCGTTATTGCTCTTCTGTTGTTTCTCAGTTCAGGCCTTTGCATAATAAAAAATAAATAAATAGAAATATAAATAAAAAAATATAATAATAATAGTATAAAATAACAATAATTGTAAATCTGATTTATTAATATTTTTATTTCAGAGAGCAATGGGTTCCCGAAGTAAAAAAATTCTTTCTATGGTTCCCATTCCCGACAATAATTTAAAGAAAAACAATACATTCGTTGAAAACTGGTTAGCGAACTGTCATCCGGAAGATCAGGACAATGATCATGATTCCAAGTTAGAATCCTCTCGTTTTTCCGTAAATAATATCACCAGTACTTCCTGCGAAGCAAAAAATGAACTGTCAGCTACTGACAGGAGCACAGTATGTGATAATGCCGTGGATACAGTAATTCAAGAAGTAAATGCTGATTTAATTTTACTAAATACCGTAACAGAGAATGTCACATCGAAAGATATAGAAAACGCAGTCATTACTACAGATAGCAAAACATTTAACCTTTCTGATGATGAAGAAATAGTTTCATCCAATGTTGTTATCGCAGATGTAGTGCCAGAAACCACATTAGCAAAAAGTATGCTAAGGCCAGATACTGTCTCGAATGAAATGAACTCAGATAACAATGAAGATTTTTCCGCAAGTGATGGATCTGAATATGAACCACCGCAAAAAAAGGCACAAAAAAAAGTTTTTCAGCCAATTCGTAGAACATCCAGTTCTAGCAGTGATTCCTCTACCTCTAGCAGTGGTTCTTCCAGCTCAAGTACCGGATCATCTAGCTCAAGTTCATCTAGCTCTGGCAGTCGTTCCAAGCACTCTAAATCTACATCTCGCTCCGAACATCCTTCTAATGTGTCAATTGTACATCATAATGCAGCTTCTGAGAATATTCAACCAAGCATTGAACAAGCAAGTATTGTAACAAAGGCTAAAAAAAGAACCAGAAACCCAAGTCAGTGGCAAAAGAACCAGAGAAAGCAATTAAAAAACACTGGTCAAGCATACACATCATCTAGAGGTAACTAGTAATAAGTGGTATTACTAATAATGAAATATCTTTTTAATTTTTATTCTATTATATAGAATCTTAGTCCTTCCGACAACACAGACAGATGTGTTGCTGGTGAGTTTGTTCTTCGCCTATTCTTTTCATCAGCTATAACACCTAGGAACTGGCGAAAGGGGGCGCTTTGGTGGCTGTCTAATGTAATTATTGACTTTCAAAAAGTGCTGATCTTCAGCCTAGTTTGAATAAACGTATTTTCTTTCTTTCTTTTTTCAGGTAAATCCATGCCGCAAAAAAGTATTCGACCACCTTGTACGAGTACCTGCCGATTGTCTTGTTCAAATAAGTTCACCACAGAAGATAGGGATGTAATATTTAAGACATACTGGGGCCTTAATTCTTTTCAAAGACAGCGTGACTTCCTTGCTTCTTGTGTAAAGCAAGTTGAACCTGAATTCCGTACCATCAAGATTCGAAAAGGTGGCGACGTGAATAGAAAATGTAGAAAACCAAACACATCGTACTTTCTAGTAAATAGAGGTAGTGAAATAAGGGTTTGTAAAACGTTCCTATTGAATACATTGGCTATAAGTAATAAACCACTACGCACTGTAACTGAAAATAAATTTGCAAGCACAAGTGTAATTCCAACGGATAAACGCGGTAAGCACGGAAAACAGTCAAAGTTGGATGCTGAAACAATACAATCTGTACGTGACCACATTAATTCAATTCCTAGAATGGAAAGCCATTACATCAGAGCTAATTCATCAAGAGAGTATATAGATGGAGGTTTGACTGTAGCCGAACTTCACCGTAACTATAGTCAAAAACGTATAGCTGACAACAAGGCACCAGCAAATTACGACGCATACCATCGGATTTTCAATACCGAATTTAATATCAGCTTTTTTATTCCGCGTAAAGACCAATGTGACGTGTGTGAGGCCTTTAAGAATGCTGTAGATAAAGAACCGTTGATGTCCAGCTATAAACTACATCAAGAGGAAAAGAGTCTTAGTAGAATAGAAAAAAAACAAGATATAGACGAGTGTAAAAAGCCTGATAGCAATAGCATTGTGGCTATATTTGATCTTCAAGCCGTATTGCCTTGTCCTATAGGTCAATCGTCGGCATTTTTTTATAAAAGTAAACTTAATTGCTATAATTTCACAGTATCAGATATTAAGATTAATAAAACATTCTGCTTCTTTTGGCATGAGGGTCTGGGTAAACGAGGAGCCAATGAAATAGGTTCTTGTTTGTACAATTTTTTAAAAGAATGTTCTTCGACTAAACCAAATTCAGACATAACTTTTTTCTCGGATAACTGTTGTGGCCAACAAAAAAACAAATTTATTCTTAGTTTGTATTATTATGCCGTTTCAACCTTGCCAATTAAATCCATTACACACAAGTTTCTAATTCGTGGACACACGCAGAACGAAGCTGATAGCGTCCACTCTGTAATAGAGAAAAATATTCGTCGAGCAAAAAAATCAGGGCCAATTTACACCCCAGATCAATATGTGGCTCTAATTCGTAATGCTAAAAAAACCGGTAACAGTTTTACTGTTAATGAAATGAGTTTTGATAGTTTCTACGATTTAAAGTTACTTTCTAACGATATTAACTTGAACACGGGCAAGAATATTGACGGCGAAACAATCAGGATTTCTGATGTCAAAGTCGTGAAATTCATTAAAGATTCTGATACCTATTTGTACAAAACCACGTATAAAAGTGAACGTTGGAAAGAAGCTAAAATTAAAATTAGTCGTGCAGGCAAAAAAAATATCTCAGATATTCAATTGTGTGCGGCATACAGCTCTAAGTTACCAATTGCGAACAATAAAAAGCAAGATATTCAACAACTAATAACTGCTAATATAGTTCCAAAATATTATGAAAACACATTTAATAGTTTATTTGAATAATAACATCTTTTTGATATTTATATTATAATAAAAAATATAAATAACTTTTAATAATAGGAACGAACAATGTTCTTAATAGTATTCATTTATTGTTAATTATTTCTTAATAAGTATCGTTTGCTGTCTACTGTAATGACAACAAAAAGTAATGTTGATTTTGACCTACCTTTTTTGATAAAAAGCTTTCTATTGTTTTTATTTTTCTAAGAATTTTATTGTTTATAATTTTGAAGAGTATTATGAAACCATTAAGACTTATTATGAGACTGCTCGTGAATTCCTTAGTGTAAAAGACTGTTTATTATGTAAGTCTGCATTTTATACAATTTGATTGTAACTCAAAGTATGAAAATGATGCCAATTAATGTTGTAGTTATAAGAATTTAATTGTTTTTCGTTACCTTTTTGTTAGTAGTTGATTTTTAGAGAGGAAAATATAGAATTATGTTTGATTATGACACTTTATTTCATTTAAAACCCTATGTAAAAAACCTTGCTTAAGTCATAAAACTAAATAACTTCTGGTGCAACAAAGTCACAATTCAGGACACTTTTTATTGTTATGTGTTTTATTAGGATTTTTTGGTAATGAAATATAAGATTTTTATGTAAAACTATAGCCAACTAAATAAACATTTTATTTTATAAATATTTTGAACCTACTACAAATAGTAATCCAGAAATGAGGCATTACATGCGAAAAATATATTAAAAGTCTTCTCCTGTAAAATTACAAAATGGGTTGTTGTGACTTTGTTGCACCGAAGGTGCGACATGTAATGTATGTTATTGAGTATGAGACTGGAGACTAAACATCTTATTTACGTTGTAGGTGTTGCGGACTACCTAGCGGGTTTTTCGGGGCTCCGGCTCGACAAGCAGAAGTAGGAACGGGGTGGTTTTTAGTCAGTAAGAGTCTGACACTCCCTCTCGCTTTGTTCTGGCGAGAGAAGTCATTGGATGACTTTCCCCCCTGAAAAAAAGGTGTATAAGTTGCATTTTTTTATGATGTAAGCCAGTAAACGACCAGACGGACCGTCTGATGGTAAACAATGGTCGCCGCCTATGGACACCCGAAACACCAGAGGCGTTAGGTACTTGTGCGTTGATAGAAGGTTTAAGGTGGTAATTGGGCTTTCGGTCACATCACTAACAAAACGTGACACAACGCAAGCGTTGTTTCAAGTCAGTTTTCTGTGAGGCTGTGGGATACCACGGCTTTTGGAGTGACCAGAGTGAAAACTCCGGTCGAGCTGGTCCATTCGTGCCGAAGCATGGCTCTCCCATACATACATATTTAGTTAAATCCTCTTATATCAAGATTATGTAATGATTTATAATATTCATTATAAAAAGATTTAATGTAGAAACGCGTTTTTTATTCGTATTATAATGAGAGTCTAAAAGAGTATTTTAATTGAAAATCGTGATACGACACATCCCTTTTCATAAACACCAGATGTACAACAAAATATCATGTAAAACATATTTTATCACCGAACCTTGCTTACCAATCTAGATAGCTCAAAAAGTATCGATGAAAAAAAATTTACAACACAATAAAGCATTCATGAAGTCGTTTACTTTACATTTAGATGCTCATTATAGTTGTCAACAGCCATATTATGCAGTGTTGACCTCTGCACACAATCGCTCTTAACAATCGCGGTTAATACGCGAAATACATAAATTCTTGTTAAAAAACTAAAGAGATTGATCTCAGTGTTCCATCAGATAGGCGGGTTGTTCTGTGAAGGATCTCTTTTGGAAAAGTTTTTGGTAGTCTTTCTTTTTTGAAGTTATTAAATTGTGATTTTTGCAGCGATTGTATGTTTTATCATGGGAGTGGTTTGGTCTAGATTTGGAGTGATTCGTTATTGAAAGTTAAAATCTAATGTCATTATGTGTCTTTTTTAAATGGTTTTGAAGACCAAATTAACCTTTACAGAATCTTTTGACGATTTTCCACCAATTTTTTCACGAAGATTAATCTTCTGAATAGCCTTCAGATTTTATTTAGAAAAAGTTTAAGTAAATAATACCTAACTTCGCTCAACAATCACAATAGGATATCAACGTTAAAAAACCAACTATATCCCATAAAACCATATGAAAATGTCGATAAATTTTCTATTTTTTTAAACTCAATGAGGTGACGAAGTTGGCTTCGTACTTCTTACTTTCTTATAAGGGAAGGTGGCTTCTTGGGGAACTTTAATGGCCCTATTAGAACTAGAAAAGGCAATTATAGCCTCAGAAACAATTAGTGTACAGTCAAGTTAGCCACACGGCAGCGGACTCGAATTCGCATTGGATATGGCGCGAGAGAAAAAATATCGAACGAGTAATTGATCGATGCATATAGTCATGGGTATTAAGAATTGATATGAGGAGGATTGGTTGTGTGTCGGAGTTGTTGTTGTGGTATTATTTTACGTGTGTTTTATACTTAAAAGACAATAGGCTTTTTGATCTCTTTCTTTTTCTTTAGTGCATAACCATTATATTGGAGGTGCCTAATTTAAACACATTTTAAACGAGTGTTAAAATTGTTCTAGAGCGTATGGGGCCTAATTCAGTAGGTACATTAATCCCCTACGAAATATTAAAGAATAACTAATTTTAATGGTATTGGTCTTCGAGTTATGTGAAGTACTCTGATAATTTTTTTATTAATCCTTAATTCTGACTAGAATTCTTAATTTAACATCACATTCAACTTCACCAAACCAGTTGCAAAAAAAACAAGCATCAAATTATGTCATGTAAAACTTTAATAAAATATATTTTACACACCAGTCTCAATAGTACTTGTAAGTATAATTGAATCGAATGATCTTACTTTCAAATACATGCAAATGAAGGAAAAAACACACGAACAGACAGACAAACCCGGGCACAGCTGGACATGTATCCAATTGATTTGAAATGCAGATGCTACATTCACATAGACTATCAGTTTCATGTTTTTTTATACCCGATTGAGTGCTAAAAGTTATTTTTGCAAGTAAGCGTAGGCTATTTACTTACCGATTAATTAATTCGTTAAGTAATTGCTTAGTGGATTGATATCCCTTAAAGGGGTTGTATAATCTGATCACTGGATGTGAACGTGCTTGTTTGAATATGGTTGAGAGTAATAACTGATCGGAGTAGTGTCGAATAGTTTTAAAGATAAACTTGTTAAGGAAAACTGTTTTAATGGTAACTGTTTGTATTGGTCTCGTTGTTTGTTGTTTGTTTTGAACTAATTCGTAGAAGTATTATGAAGGTATGAGTTTGTTTCAATGCATGATCATTGGAAATGACCGTCAGATTTATATATTTTTTTATACTAATGGGCCTTTTGGAGGAGAGATATTTTAAGGGTATTATGGTGACGACAAAGTAAGATAGATTTAAGACCACCCCTATTCCAACTTCAGATTAAAATTGTATCATAAAGGAAATAAATAACACATTTATCCCAGTGATTAACTTGTCATTAAAATTTAGACATATATATCATAACATCAATACATAAAAGCTGATGGTGGGTGTCCAGTGCGCGGTCCTCTTGAATCGTAGAGCCGAACCCGCAAGGCGCTAGTGAAACATCGTCGCATCGCGTGCTTGCAGCTAACTGTCGGCGCACCGCAAGCACGGTGGAAGCTAGTGATAGCCACAATTCAAAACCACATCATGCCGGAGCCGTGTTTGTTATGTGTGTTTTAACCTTAAAGCAAGCTTTAGTTCTTTCCAAAAAAGAAAAACAACCAAACACCAAATCCGGTGTTTTGCATTCGTCCCTCGTTTAGCAAAAGTTCACATAATTGTATTGAACGATAAAAATCTTAGATCAGCATCCTGCCTTCAGTTAGATACTGGAGCCCTGAAGATTGACATGAAATGGGGCAGAATAGTCACCTGGTACCTCCGTGATTGACATTACGTGTTAATGGCGGCCAGAATTGTTGCAAACGGTTTGTTTACCCCCTTTTGGGGAGCTGTAAAGATATTTATATTGTTGCTTGTAGCTCGGAGGCCTATTAATGTCCTGAAGGTGATAGATAGGCGTAAATTGGTTGAGGTTGATGTATGGGGTTTGAAGGAACAAGGTGAGAGTTTGTCCAGTGTTAAAGGCTATTTCCATATTGAATTTTGTGACTAACTGCCGCACTCAGAGATATTTAATGATTACTTTAACTATTCCTTAGTAACGATTTTACGTATAATAAAAATATTTATGTTCTTATAATAATTAACTATCATGACACATACTAAATTTCTAAAAATCACGGTATACTAACGTACATTACTGGATATAATCTCTACAAGTTTCGATATTCAGAGGGACTCTAAATCATGAGAGATATTATGTCCAAGAATCTAAAGAATTTTAAGAATTTCGTTGAGGCAATCACAATACCAAAGATCATCAATAAAACACAGTCACATCTTAAATAAAACAAACAAATAAATTAGCTATTATAAAACAAAATAAAAGCTTTTAACAATCAATCCACATTATAGACAGCGGTATGCAAATGTGTCCGTCTATCGATTGTCGCCACAACTAATTACCGACACCCACAGCCCACATTTTATCGACACTGATAACTATACATCACTATAAGTAAATCACCAATGACATCAATGTATACGGAAAGCGTTAACTAGATACATATTTAAGACTTTCGTCTCTTAATGAATTGTCAGCAGTTTAACCCATAAAACGCCCACAGCGACATCTGACGGGATATTAAATCACCCCAACCACCTTTTAAGCTTAATGAGACAAAAGCATTATTCATATGATGCGACTTTTTTTCGACGAACAAAATAACTTACACTCAATGAGCATTATCGAGCACTCTTATAGTCACAAAAGACTATAAATACTGATATCTGCAAGTTCACCTTACACCTAATTTAAGGGAGAATCAACTTTAGTGTTAAGAAAATAAAGTTGTTTACACCAGCAAAATAAAGTTGGTTATGACAAAAAGTAGGAGACATTACGCCATTGTTGACCGAACTAAATTATTGTGAAGTTAACATTCGATCCGTTAATCGAATACGATTTTAAATTTCGAGATTTCGATTTTTAAGGACGTCGCGTCGTGCTGATCTTGCGCACGTTTTTCTTTAACTTTTGTCAGATTTTTCGCAAATTAACTCGGTGATTTAGCCTTATTGGGTGGGCAACAAAAAATAATGATTATTGTTGAATGATAGGGTTGTTTTTAAGCTAGTTAGTGACTTTGTTGACAGATATATAACTACTTCGTGGTGGTTTCCAATTTAACGGGAAACGATGGATTTATAATATCTGTTTCCACATATTTAAAAAGTTCTTTTGTGATCATGTGCCAAATTATACGTATTAAGCAACGTTATACCCTAGATTAGAACCTTCTTCGTGTGAAAAGGTTCTCTGTATGTGACATGTTAGAATCTAAATAAATTGGGCTATCTGAGGTCGTTGTTCATGTTAAGTAAATTTGGTAAAAATCCGAATTGAGAAAGTGAGTTTTACTATTAATGCTAGTACGGTATATGAACCTATGCGTTGAATGTTATATGTAGGTATGCCTAGTATGTTGTCTGTGTTATGCTCCATAAATTCTTTTTTTAACTAAATGGACAGTGACAAACCGAGTCAAAAGGTGAAGAGTACAAGTGTTAGTACTTAGAGTACGTTAGACAGTTAAGTGAAGAACTGTGTCGTTTGGCCTAAGTTAAATAGTGCGGAAACTAGGGGAAATGGGTCTAGTTTGACTTTACAAGTACATAACTTAGCTTTATAATGAAGTTGTCTAACGTCAACTAGTAACTGCCGCACTCAGAGTCTTTTAATGATTACTTAAACTATGCTTTAGAAATGATTTTGTTCACAAAACAATTGCTAAGGACTGGGTTTAGTACCCATTGAATAACTCTGAGTACGGCGGTAAGAGACAAATTATGAGGTGGTTTATAACCATGTATAGACTTTTCAAATTGTTCACTAAGCCACCAAAGCCCAACGTTATTATAAAAATAAGACTCCAACATAACTGAAAAATATCGTAACAATATTAATAATTACTACAAAATGACAACGACCCCACCCAATTATTAATTAAATAAAAAATCAATTTGCTCAGAAACTTTATTTTGGCTCTCAAAATTTAATTTGATCCTTTCAAACCAATTAATTGATACCCCAATTAATCGATTTAAGAAGACTAAAATATTCAAAATGTCGGATAAATGTCCTAAAAGGTAAGTAACAACATAATTACGAAGGACGTTTTAAAAAAAGAAATGACATGAAAATTAAAAATGAATCGCTGTCACCACTGATGACCAATCAGATGCGTTTATTTTTCACAAAATCAAACTTAATTTTGCTGTTCATAACCACACTTGTTCTTCAAAATTGATCCTTAATCACATTCAAATAAAGATAAAAGTGCATTGATTTTGTATTTTCGAACTGTCTAAATATATTGTCACCGCAAGTTCTACGTTCAAAAGGACCGCCATAATTTCTTTTGTTCCAATTTTAAAATTTCACGTCTGGTTTTATCAGAAACATGTGAACTGGAATGTTGCTGTTTATTTGCATAAATTATTATTTTTAATTTGTAAAAAATCAATTGATCTGTACTTACTAATTTTTGGCACAATTAACAAATCATTTTATTAAAATTTTTCAGCCGCCGCGTCACGGAATGCTCATAAATATGAGCATGACTTGAAACTAGTTGAGTTCCTCATCAAAAAGTTACGTAAGCCAATAACATAATAATTAATTAACAAACGAACATAATAATTAATTATCCTTACGAATAACTACCGGAAATATATTATTAAGGATGGGACCGTTGACATATGTCGGGCATGTCATAGTCCTGGTGAATCCATAAGACATATAATTTCTGGTTGTGGTCGTTTGGCTAATGGTGAATATTTGCATAGACATAATCAGGTGGCCAAGATTATCCACCAGCAACTTGCTTTGCACTACCAACTTGTTGAGTTTGAGGTTCCATACTACAAGTATGTGCCCGATCCAGTTCTCGAAAACGGCCATATCACGTTGTACTGGGATCGATCTATCATCACTGACAGGACTATTGTAGCCAATAAACCTGATATAGTGGTGATAGATCGGCAAGCGCGCCGCGCGATGATAGTCGATATCACCATTCCTCATGACGAGAACCTCGTGAAAGCTGAAAAAGATAAACAAATAAAATATCTTGACTTGGCTCACGAGGTTGTCGACATGTGGAGTGTGGATTCGGCTATCATTGTGCCGATAGTCGTGTCGGCCAACGGATTAATACCCAACAGCCTCGACAATCACCTTAGGAGGCTGGGGTTGGGCGGATGGATCAAGGGCCTGATGCAGAAGGCAGTACTCCTCGAAACGGCACGTATTGTGAGGAGGTTTCTGTCTCTGGAGCCCTAACCACTGGTAGCTTGGACCATGTTTCCGCTACTGGTCGGCTCCTATTTTTATATTTTTAAATATTATTTTATATTGTGTGTTTTAAATATTATTTAAAAATGTAAATTTAGAGAATTTTAAATAAATATAGTGAATTAACAAATATTTTTAGCATACTCTTATCGACGTGAGTATCTTCACTTTTTTTTTGTAATTTGATATCAAATGCATCCTTTCCGTGTACTTTAATATATATCCATCCCATATCATAATTAAGACCATTACAACTAAAATTACGCGTTTATCTCAGCAATCTCATCTAATATCACACTTCCAATAACCCAATAACTGACAAGTAACTGTAAAAAAGAAATCAAACCACAGAGTAGAGAATCCCGCCATAAATTCGACGGCGTGTGTACCTCTGTACTTTGACAGCTGTCATTATTGGCGAGAGCGGGAACCGACGAAAGAGGTTTCACTTAAAAACTTCATAATTTTAATGCGATACCGAAACGTGACTCTGACACCTCGCGGTCACAAGTTATAGGGTGATGTTCTGGTAATATAGTGATTATTTTGATTTTGTTTTTTTTATGAAAAATTAATAATGGAGTTTTTTGCTTGTTCTTCTCCATCGGAAGCTACACTTTAGAACAAGTATCTAGCTTCACTGATGGACAGACTGACGAACAATTCAATTTGATGTTTCAAAAGTGTCTAATTGAAATAAATGCTTTGAAATTATTATAGCGTCAAAATTTTATCAACTGTAAAAAATAATTATTGATGTCATAAGACATCAATTATTGATGTCATAAGACAACAATTATTATTTTTATAAATTTCAGATATTACTGTGTCATAATATATTATTTTAAAATAAAATCCTTAGTTTTAAATATTAGGTGGTAAGTAATTCAAATGACCGTGCGATTTTTTTAAATCTTAACGTTACGTTTTGTAGGTACATGTTAATTGCGATGATTTAGGTATATTTGTACTCAAAAATACCAAGGCATCGATACCTAGTTTAATTTTATTTTATTTCTATCAGGTCTAAAGTTCAACTGCAACCCTAACTGTACCTACACATTTACAGGTGTCTAATTGAAACTAAAGCGTTGTTCATACCCAGCAATATAATGATGAATCCTATATGTAACGGTCCCAGTGAAATAACACGTCACACTTGTAAATGCATAACGATACAGATTCGCATACGTCAGGAAGCAGGAGTAGCCTGGTTTGTTCTTATTGTCGCTTTAGCATTGACGCTACGACTCTTTTTGTTCATTTTAATATTTGGCTTATTTCGATATTGTATTTTCATTTAGTTGATTACGAAGACTAATTAAAGATGTATCAGATTCACTAGGACAGAAAATTAGCACCAATTAATAAAGTAAATAAACATTTCGAGTTCTTGATTAATAACGATTCAAGACACATAGAACAGTGATACTCAATTTTTCCTCGATAACTTAATTTTTAATAGCACAATACATTGTTAAATCTGAAAATAAATTCAGATCTTAAATCAGAGCATAGCAGAATAAACCAAATTGATCGCCGCGTAGGACGGTCATCAAGGCTCATTAAGGTTAATATCAAATTTTGAATGAATCTCGATTTAAATGTATCGATGAAAGTATCGAATCTTATCGATTATGTCCTTAAAGCCGCAGTTACGTAAGAATTTTACTTAATGACGCGTTTAAAAAGTCATAAATTATTGCTATCACGATTTTCGGTGATTCGACACGCCTTCTGAAAAGAGATCGTTCACTATACAGGATGTAATGGAATCAAAAATACGATGTTAAAAAAATAATTTGATGCATTAAAAAGGGGGAAATATATGATATATTTATTTGACAGATGTCTCAAGACTTCAAATGTTTTTTTCTACATAGGAAAGACATACTGTGTCAAAGTCAAATTTATTTATTTCAAATAGACCGGGAAGGCACTTTTGAAAGTCAAAGCAAAAATTACTCCGTCTGCAACAAAATGTTTCCAATTAATTTATTTATTATTTATTTCTTTCTCGACTCGATTATTTATTTATTTCTCGACTGCAACAAAATGTTTCCAATTAATTTATTATAAATGAAATTAGTAAATAACATAGAAACATTTGATATTTGTACCAAACAAACAAATTTCTTCTTTATAATTTGTGATACACATACAAGATTCACAATCCAGTTAATATGATCACAGACCAATTACACGCGTAATTTTACTACCATTATAAAAGTGTATCAATTAATTAAACGTGGGTACTCGCCAATTACTTACAGGAAAGTCGATCAAACATGATTTATTCGAGTACATAGAGTTTCTAATTTTAATTAAGTAAATTAAGATATATGTACCTATGTACCTACGTAATTTTATTTCGATAACATTTCGCTCTGTTTTAATATTAATTGAGAGAATTTTATGATGTCAAAAATAACGGTTACATGCCAATCTATGCATATCCAGTATAAACTGACCGTTAAATATGGGGAAGGATTATACAAAGTCAGACCATGTTAAACTGATTTATGTATAGCTTCATATTTGCGAAGAAAATGTATGCATCGAAGGATGGTAACTTATTTTTGTATCAGCTAAATGATAAATGATATTTATTTTGCAAATAGGTTACAATGTAACTTTTTTACACGTCAATCACTTAAATAACTAGATGAGGCCGCACTGACTACACACAGCTACTGCGCAACATATTGACCTGGGTGTGATAATTATTAAGTAATACTAAATATGTTTGTAAACATACCCACTCCACTGGAGAAAATACTGTAATGAGAGAACTTAGTGCACACGTAGTGGTACACCCTCATCAACTATAGGAGACCTATGCTTCGGTACAAATGTGCCGGGTCGACTGAAATGATACTACGACCTCACAGAAAATAGACTTGAAATAATTCACGCATTGTCTTTAGTTGTGTGACTGAGGTCACCGGAGGCCCAATTAGCCCCTTCCCAACCTTCCCAATACCCGATTCCCCAACAACCCTTTAATGGCCCCAACAGACCAGCACGCACTTGGAACGCGGCGATTGCTTACCATCAGGTTATCCGATTGTTCGTTTACGGGCTTACACCATAAAAAACGTTATTTTAAAAAAAATATTTAAATAGAGGCATTGCCTTCAAGCCCTTAATGTAACCACTTAAAACACTTTCCACCTAAATTGGCCAAAACTATTAACACCTTTAATTTATCCTACTCATAAAAGCATTGAATCCGTCTAATTATTTTACTCTATTTGTGTCCAATTTGAGGCTCGTTTTCAGTAAGTATAACCTTCTAGTTAAAAGCTTTACCATTTAATTGGCCAGTTTAACATAATGTAACAAATTTCTACCAGCAATTAACTTTTAATTACATCACCTGAGTTTAACAGATGTTGACGGAAGATTAATTAATATGTTAAACTACGTTTTAGTGTGGTTTTGCTTGTAGGAAGAAAATCATAACGTACTGATATATTATGAAAGTGTGTATAATTGCTTTACTTTTTCACGCCAAAACGGCTGAAGGGATCGCGATATAATTTGGAACAGGAGTAGATTATGATCTGGACACATAGGCCTAGCTTTTTGGGAAAAGGGACTATAGGGAGTGTGGGATTTTTACCTCACTAAAACGATCCTGGAGGCCGCCTTCAGCACCGATAAGGGGCACCGAGTCCTCTAAATAGACCTGCAAAGGAGCTACTATGGTAAGCCCTTTTTTGCAATTATTGATATCATACTCGTACCAAATTACAGCTTTCTACCACTTATAATCTCCCAGATATAAAACCGCAGACAGACAGACAGAACTAAAAATATATATTATATATTTTACAATATGTGATAGTTACACATACATCATGTTTAATACACCTACTGACAACTAAGTACATACACCTACCATATTTCATCAAAACCAAACAGCAATACTTTCTCAGCCATAAAGTAATTGAAAGATAAAAAACTATAACTTTATGGCACGAAATTGCGTAGGTTCCTATAGAAGATCCACTTAACTTATTAATTAAGCAAATTTAAATCTTAATGACATAATTATATGATTGATTTTCTATATCTTTAACTAAGATTGGTTAAGTGTTACGCGTGGTCTAATTAGTCACATATGAGGACAGTTTTTCTTGAGTAATTACTAATTAACAACTATTTTAATTTATTATTAATTGGTATGGTGGAAAGCTATGGCAAATATACTTCTGGTGTCACCATAAGATAAATGACAAAATATCTACATTATATTTACCCGACTGCGCCAGAAGGAGGGTTATGTTAGGTGTCGTTAGATTCGTATTTACTGTGAGAGTGACACTGGATACATCAAAATAATAAAAAATCAAAATGGCGGATTTTTGGCGCCAAATTCGAATATTGCTCACCCTCTAGTCTGAACGACTCGATGGATTTCAGCTTGATAGGGGTCGTTAGATTCGTATTTACTGTGAGAGTGACTATAGAAATAATAAAACTAAAAGAAAATGAAATAAAAAAGCTTGATAAAGAAATGTACCTATAGTCGAAACCGACAAATTATTTATCTATTTATTTTATACTTTATTGCACACATACATAAAACACATTTACATTTACAATTAAAACCTATGAAATAATCATTTTTGTTTAATTTGGCTGTGGTGCGTCCCAAAGTCCCCGTTGTCGGGCAAAGGCCCCTCTACCCTCCTTCCACAGCTTTCTGCAACCAATAATAATAATACGAGTAAATATTATTAAACAGATTATTTATTTAAAGAGAAGTGGCTACTATACTGTACTATTTAATGACTGAGGTACGAGTAAGTGACATAAACGCTACAATTCATAGTGCACTCATAAATAAATCAAACAGGAACCGGTGAAAACTCGTAAAAACTGATAATTACCGGTTGAAACCAGTTTTTTCTAACCGCACGCGACTAAATGCCGTAATTGCAGTATTTAACTAGCTTTTATTACTAATTATAACACTCATGTAATAGTGTGTAATTGTGCTTGCAATTACTGATCTCAATTATGCAGGAAAAGCGGTTGTATCAACCATTTTTTAGGTTAGAAAATGTCTTTGATGAATTATGACAAATTGCTTGCTTTGTGAACTTGCTTGCTGGCTACGGATGTGTTTATTTGATAAGCTTTCTAATTTATTTCATTTGCTCATATAATAAATACCTAACATCTTACTCGTCACGTACATTCATTAAACTGAGTTTTAATTCTTGGTTTCACCTGATAAACTGATCCGTGTTGCACATTTCCAACTATTTTATTACATATGAGCCGCTCTCTTTACAATAGTGGGGAATTTACTTCAATTAGGCGCCTAGAATTTTGGGGAATAAACTTTGGATCTAAGGGGATTTTTACCTCAGTAAAATTCCCCGGTATAGCCATCCATCTGCAAAACTTGAAAGCTGAGACACCGGACTATGTTCTATTGGAAGACCAACCCCAGAAATTAAAACTGATAAATCGCCTTAAAATGTTGTGGCTCTTCCATATGGTAATATGAGCCCCTAATTATTACATCGTCAAACAATAACGTGAAGAAACCGTTAAAATATATCTTTAAAGTAGATTTCTATTGAAAATCATCACCTGAAATTCTCAAACTGATCTTTGATATTTCACGATATTATGTTTAATTACAAAAGCCAATATAATTTACTCTACTCTACAATAGTTTGACATTTACATCGATTAGAACATATTTCCTGAGAATTGACTTCGTGCCGGACCCCGTTTCACTTTGCTTCATCTAAGATGAGTACTGAACAGCAAGGATGTCAAAATTGGCATTTATAGTCATCCATGTTTCGGTGTATAAGTGAAAACTTGAAGGCTGTATAATAAATCACAGGACTATGATTTACTGTCGTAGAACGGACTGCAACCGTCAAGTAAATTAAAACAATAATAAATCGTTTCAATTAAAATGTTGAGGTGTGCCTCCATTGACGGCAAGGCGACGTGTTTAATTAAGTACGCAGAAATGAGAGTGATTATTCTATGTTAGGTTTTGGTATTCCCGTTAAAGGTGAGTTTGGTATAACCTTATATTGAGAATTACCTTTTCCCCTAGCTTGATTACAAAAGAAAATTATAACATATTTTTTTAGCTCAAAGTTGTTGTATTTCGATATATTTTTTGTTCGGTTGTATTTTTTGTTGTAGGTAATAGGTAATAAATCTACGTCTACAGATAAAAATAAGTAGCGGTTTTTTTGCATCTTAGTGATGCAATATTAATAAGGCTAAAAGTATTCCTATGAAATTATCTGATGTTTTCCTCTTCGCCTCGCCCTGCCTCAGCAAACAATGGCAAACCAGCTTTACAATAGATTACGGAGAAGCTAATATCAACAAAGACTACCGAGATGATCTATATTGTGATTGATGATATAAAAACAGGATTTCATGATGAATGATCGTGGAAATGTAATTTTAAATCCCGTGCTCTAATTATGGGACAGATGAGAAAGCACACTTGGAAACTAAAATAAGTTAATTTGAAACAAATGTAAAAAAAACGATTATAAACTAAAAATTTATTATATTCTTAGTGTATCATGAATTTCCTCAAAACAATGCCTGGCTCTCTATTCTATTCTTTATAAAATAAGGGCTTAATTTTTTTCTTAATTTAAATCTTTATCTGAGAATTCTTTCCATATAAAAGTCAATTACGATCGATGCAACCTTTACTTATTTTATTGCAGCCTAACTACCCCACTCAGAGACATTTAATGAACACTTAAACAATTTCTTAGTAACGATTTTATATCAAAAACAATTACTATGCACTGGATTGAGTAACCATTACATGAGTCTGAATACGGCGGTAAGAACGTAATGTTATGTTATACACATCTTAACATAACATAACATTTTGAATATTATTGTTATTTAAATACTCGACTCTCACAATCCGAACATGCTCTATTTAAATGTCAATTATAATTTTTTACATCACACAGACGCCATTACTGTGCTACCGTCAATTAAAAAGTAATAAAACATAAAATACTACTCTGTTTGTTTTTTTATTTCAACTCTAATGAAGCGTACGTAATTTATGGATGAGTTGTTTTTTTTTTGTTACAATTACAATAGAAACTAGATCAAAGGTCAATATGCAGGAAGTTTTTGTCTTCCGTATGTTAGTCAGCATTTTACAATCGCATAAACTATGAAATATATGTATACCTATTTCAAGTGTACACTTTAGGTGTTCAAAACCACAGATGGGGCCCAGTAGAGAGCACCAGATTAGAGCTGATGCCCAATCCAGTGCTGCGACAGCAAAGCAGTCTCAAAACAGGACAGGGACCGGGGTGGTTTTTAGTAAATAAGAGTAACACTTCATCTCGCCTTACCGAAGGCAATTTGGATTATTGTCTCCCTCAAAAAAAGGTGTTCAAAATATCACTTGAATAAGGATTAAATTAAAAGATGTATTTTAAAAACTACACTGGAGTTAGTTGCCCAATCAAATAACGCTGATATCCATGAGGTGATCGATCCGCTATCGGGCAATCGCCGGTTCAAAAAGCAGTTTGATTTTTAGTCAGTAAGAGTCTCCCTCTCGGGAGAAGTCAATAACCCCTTTCATCTATATAACTACTGACCTAAAACATTGTTTTGTCTTCCAATTATATAGCATGTCTAAGATTTCACATATAATAAGCTAAACCAAACAAACAGAATAATAAAACCGATCTAATTGAAAAATGACGGAAATCCGTAGGTGTTACTATCGTCAGAACATCTATTGAATGAGATTATTTTGCGTCACCAAACAGTTGACTGGCACCTAATAAAGAAATATGACGTATTTTCATGTTTATTATTTTCTTTATTTGTGTTGGGTTATTTTCCATTGACTTGAAAAATATGTTTTGGTTTGATTTGATTAATGTAGTTTACAAATTTGAAATGTTTATCATGACAATTAACGCTTCATAGAATTTTGAAATATGTAGCCATTCAATAGCAGCAGAAAATCTAACAAACGTAACATTTTTGCAAATACATCGTCATTTACAAATTTTCTTTTTTCTAAAATAATTTTATCAAACTAGTAATCAAAGACTAAATTCTGATTCGTTTTTTTCCTTCATGTTCATGATCATGTTTGTTGACATATCAATATACCATAGGTATCTATCAAACATCTGAATGTCTTAAAAAATATATTTCCTGATCTTTAATAAATCATGTCTCTAGTGTGTCCATACCTTGACTGATAGAGCAAACCTTTTGTGCAAGCTAGTGGCATTTTAACCGTCGCGAATTTGTAGTTGACTTACGTACAATTCATACAAATAAAAAAAAATCCATCCTAAAACAGTAAAACACACCAAGAGACCCCACTTTTAAATAAATATACTCTCATTATCACCAATTACAGTTTCCTAGGAAGGTATGACGATATAATCTGCCTGTACCCTACAAGGCGAGGTTCAAACGGTACAAATTAGATATAGGTCAGTCCTAGTCTAGGACTGGCCTGATCTACACTTTGACCTCTGAGCGGTACAAAAGGATAGCGGATGTTACGTGGAGGTAAGAAGGGAAGGAGATGTGACTTCTATGATTAAATTAGCTTTGTTTTAATTTTCAATTATGTAGTGTCTTACTCAATAGGTATTCATTGACAATTTTTTTTTGGCTGCAGTTAATTGTTTTGTGTAGCAATAAGGTTGTTTATATTACCAACTGTTATCACCAGTACGAACACCAGTACCACAGTATCAACTACTAATACAGCAGTTAATAGGACCGTCCGCATATGCATGATTTAACTGTGAATCATTAAAGTCGCAATTTTACTGTACTTTAATAAAATTCCAGGTGACAAACCCAGTGGGTTACAGGGCCTCCACCTCGAAAAGTAGGAGTAGCAACAGAGTGATTTACTCTACTTTAGTCTAACTCTCCTTCTCGCCTCACCCAAGGCGGGAGAAGCAATTGGATGATTTTCAGTCCTCAAAAAAGGTGAGTCCTATTAAAGTTAAGAAAGCTATTTATAAATATATATATATATATATATATTAGACATGTCCTCTCTTCCACGATCCTTGTAACAGCCGTGAGAAATAGCGCGTTCGTGGTCCGTCCCATCCAGTTTAGTGAATCGCGCGATATCGCTCAAACGCTTATGATCGCCAATCTGCCGATCGTTGATTTATTCTCGATCGCCGCCAATGTCTCACGAATGCCGTGATTCCGAAGCACGACATTGTTTTTTGAGATTTAGTGCATTTTCTTGCATTCTGAGATTATATGCGACATTTTGGCCATTATTTCCATAGGAATTTGATCGATAAAGCCAGCTATACCAGCCTTTTTAATAATGGGTGAGATAATTGCTTTAAAGATTATTTTGCTTACACATATAAACTATATTCAGTTTCAGTCGTGTAGCCTTAGTATGAGTTTGCTTTACGTTAAACCGAGACGAAACTGATTGGCCGGCTAGAATAAACCAATCAATTAGAGAGCCGATCGCGCTCTCGTTTCGATTACATTACACATAAATACTCGTACTAAGGGTACTGTATTTTGGTTATATATATTCTACTCTATTAGTAAGCTAAACTAAGACGTATTAGTAAACTATTGAATATCCTCAATACCTTATCACAATGGACTTTAGTGCGTATTTAGTTGCTTTTATGGCATAAAGTTCTCATAATTCTACAAGAAGGAACTTTCCAATAAAAATCAAGTACATGTATCCGCGAAACCGTTTAACATTTCGATTTCCATCCAATTTATATTTCGATCACATCCTAGCAATAATAATAACGAATACATTAATACCTTTTACAAGCAAACCCAATTTCAAAATTAAGCCGTGAAACTTAACTGGCGTACTTGAAAGAGTTAACTTAATTTGTGAAATTAATCGAACCGAGACGAAACTGATTGGCCGGCTCGAATAAACCAACTAATCAGAGCGCCGAACGCGCTCTCGTTTCGATTACTTTAAACATAAAACAAACTCATACTAAGGGTACTGTATTTTGGTTGAGGCATAAGCATATATGGTATATTGGTAAGCTAAACTAAGACGTATTAGTAAACTATTAAATAACCTCAACACCTTATCACAATTGACTTTAGTGCTTATTTAGTTATCTTTAACGTGTTTAAAGTTCACATAATTCTACAAGAAGGAACTTTCCAATAAAAAAAAAACAAGCACATGTATCCGCGGAACCGTTTAATATTTCGATTTCCATCCAATTTATATTTCGATCACATCCTAGCAATAATAATAACGAATACATTAATACCTTTTACAAGCAAACCCAATTTCAAAATTAAGCCGTGAAACTTAACTGGCGTACTTGAAAGAGTTAACTTAATTTGTAAAATGTTCTTACGGAGACGATTCAAGACAATTATTAGTAACAATAACTCCGTTTACCAAAACCTATATGGGTTCCCGAGTAGTTATTTGGCCGAATATAATGTCCTCTTAAATGTTACGGCTCCAGTTAACCTTTATGACACTTAATTTTGTCGGATAATATGCGATACATCGGTAGCGTAATAATAAAATCGTGTAACGATACGCTTCGTGGGTTGGTTGTGGTTCTGGGATAAGCGGTTAGCGGAGCGGTTTAGTGATGGCGATTTTGAACGGTGAAATGTTACATCCAACTTGAAAAATTACACTTAAAAAATATTTTACTATAACTACATTGAACTACTATTATGAACATTATTATACAAAGGTAACGCTATTAGTATTTCTTAGTCTCTGCCTACGGCCATAAAAGCAAAGGCGAAGTGTGTAGTTAATAACATTTTGTTAACTTGTTTTACAAACATAATATAGAATTTAGTCCATATTTAACATTTAGCCTGGTCACTTTTTAAATTACCACTTTACTAGCAAATAATGCTCAATGACTATTTGAATCTGCCATACCATTGTAAACTTCGATCCAAATCGCTTCATCGTCTCCCCTAAGCCATACACCACACGAAAAAATATAAAATTTTATGAACTCCACCGCAAACGGCCGTCTCTCATACTGTTGGTGTTTTCATAAGTGTTATTGCTTAATTTCACTATCGTATCAATCTGTAGTGGCAAGTAAATACCCTTTCTTATGAATCTTATACAGCCAGTATGGCCAAACGTTTGTACCATAATAATATGGTCTTGGGGTACTTTAATCTGATGCAGTGCGCTTCGCATCGTTTTTTATATAGCATTTTACATCCTTGTTTCATTTTTTTTTTTTTTTTTTTTCAGACTACCTCGGTAAGTTGAAAATTGTTCAGTCAAATAACCTATTTTTGAAAACAATGAAGAAATTGAGAACTAGAATCTAAAATATCGAACCAAAAACAAATGACTATCATATAAAACTCTGACCCATATTTTTTCTGTACATTTCAACCCTGGGGGTAGTTTAATGATCAATTTCGCAACTTAGTCAACGAGCCCCTGTGGCCTAATGGATAAGGCATCGGCCTCCTAAGCCGGGGATTGTGGGTTCGAGTCCCACCAGGGGTACAAATGAAAAAACTTTTTTGTATTGATTTTTTTTAACATTTTTCGACTTTTTAACAATTTTATGTTTTCTTTTTTAATTTTTTTAATAAAATAATACTTATATTAAGCTCCAAAGCATTCCTTTAAAATTTAACTTCTTTCGATGTTTTCTCATAAATAATCTAAAATCTTCTAACGGGATGAATCTAAAAATCTCTTATTATGATCCAAAATATTAATTAATTATCAAAATAAACTTCCCTAGACATTACAAGGTCCACATAACATTTATTTTCACTTCTGCCAATTCCAAGTACAAACATTAAATTAAAAATTCGTATACGCACACAATATTTATCATCATTCATTGGATTTCATATCGTAAATCGTACCGAATCGAATCGGTACCAAAAAAGTATCGATTGAATCGAGACATTGATTGCAAAATGTTATTGTTCACGAACATAACTTCTGTTGTCACTTTCATTGTACTTAATAATTTCTAGAGAATAATTTTTGGTACGGTAAGAGATGTGTAGCTGGTTCGTAATATATATTAAATTAATTAATCGGACTTGTTGTGCAAAATAGAATATACGTGATATATAATACATAGTCCAGTATATATATTTTTTTAATATAAATCGGTAAGCCAGGCGGATTAGCTGATGGCAAACAATTGCCGCCACCTATGGACACCTGAAACACCAAAGGCGTTACCAATTCGTTGCTGACCTTTTAAGGGCGCGAATTAACCAACCAATCAGAGCACCGAACGCTCTCGTTTCGCTCTTAAAAAAACGAAATAAGAGCCCTCAGTATTTATTTTACAT
Organism: Spodoptera frugiperda; assembly: GCF_023101765.2. Classification (NCBI taxonomy): domain Eukaryota; kingdom Metazoa; phylum Arthropoda; class Insecta; order Lepidoptera; family Noctuidae; genus Spodoptera; species Spodoptera frugiperda. The sequence goes on along the minus strand of NC_064215.1, from coordinate 11,536,656 downwards.
AAAAAAACACATTTCAAAATTCTCATTTTTAACTGTTCCATGCTTTAATGCTTTCATAATTTGAATTGTAAAATAATAATAAAAAGATATTATTATTTAATTAAAATTATTTATTACAATCAAATATGTGGAATAACTCAGCTTTTTCTTCCAGTTCTTAACGAGCACAAAACACTGACACCTCAATTGTATATAATGGGCAATTGAATGATTCTTAAATATATGTGAAGTACCATCGAGTGACTATGTTCTATTGTGCTAGTAAATAGGATGGATGCGGTGTCTGAACGGATAGCTCGGGGAAGAAGGAAATATATTATTATATTAGTTGAGCACGATTATTAACTTATTTGTTTATAAAAAAATTGAAAAAAAAGTGTGTAGTAAAAGTAATGTAGTGTACAATGGCATGCGGATAGAATATTGATTAATGAGATATTTTATTTTAATCTGAAACAAAATTAGTATATTTTAAAACTTTTTATTAGTGTTTAATTCATTTACTTAACCATTTTTAATGGGTCCTCAATAATGTTTTGCTGGAAATGCCACATCAATTTTTCGAAGCTCTACATCCAATTCTAGGTAACGTTTTTATAAGTGAATTCTAAGGTAAAAATGTCGGTTTCTGTGCAAGGTGAGAAATGGCCTCTAAACTAATAAGTGTTAAGTGTTTCCTCGTAATTACTACCTTATAGCGATAGATATAGGGCACAGCTTCTAATGACTTTAAGGGATAGATGCGAGTGAGTCTTTACTTTTATTTTAATTTATACGAACACATATCTGGTGTTCCTGAGTAAGACCTACTGTTCCCGAAATAAGATACGGAGTTTTACATCACTATAGTAGTAGTATTGTGTGTGCAAACGGTTTGTCTATTAGATAATAATTTTAAATGAAAATAGTTAAATGTAACTTCCTCATGAATTTTTTGGTAAAACCTTCTTCTTCACTGATTATGTCTGGTATAAGCTATATGGATAATTCTATTTTAGAATATATGTATGCTGATTTATTAAAGAATTTAACTAAGAAGTGATGCAAGAAAGGACTGTGACTTATATTATTTTTTTCCTGATTGGCATCCGTGGACTTATACTATACTTAAATTTTGAAAGAAATATAGCTTTTCTTTTTCAAAAACAAACTTCACCTTAACTAAAAGAATTTATTGCGCGAATAAAATAAAGGTGAGAATTATCTCACTCCCGTTTCATTCGGTACGTGATCTTAAGTAAATTGATCATTGAACATAGTCGAGCATCTGGGGAAATATGTGGGTAATAAGTAAAAAATATTAATTGCTAACTAGCTACATCTGAATATGGTAATATCCTTTCGATTCAAGATGTCCGTTTTTTGTCAACTTAGGTTGGGTGGAAATTGTCGGCTGTGTCGTTAATTATTTTTTTTTGGTATAAATGGTTTTGTTCGTGAATTTTTTTAGGTGTGCAACTAAATATGTGCTGAAGATAGGCCTCCCCGATGGCCGACCTGGAAGTCCAGATTAACCAGTTGCAAGCACCCTCCGTCCAGCGGTTTACTACTTTGATCTGGCGCTGCGGACTACCTAGCGGGTTTACCGGGGCTCCGACTGGGCGACGAAAAACTGGAGTAGGAACGGGGTGGATTTTACTCAGTTAGAGTTTGACACTCCTTTATGCCTCGCCCAAAGCGGGAGAAGCCATTGGATGATTTTCCCCCGTCAAAAAAATAAATAAATATACCTACCTATAGAAAACACAAAAATTGGAATATGTTCAGAAGTAGCACAAAAAATCATCACGAAAACATTGGATGATATTCCTCCTCAAAAAAAAAACGGTTTTCTACTTTTGCACAAGACGGTTTCCGAAATGTCAAATTACGACAGAGAATGACAGGGTCTATCTAAGTCTGAAATTGTCTCATACTCTGCCATTACCTTTCATGAACTATTGGATTCGCCATAATATTCTCCTCGCTAGACAAGCGGTTGGAAATACGTGACGCTCTCATCCTATAACTAATAAAAATAGCTAGAAGAACTTGCAGATATCCCACAATCCACACAGTTAATACTAATGATACACTGGTTAGCTTGAAACGAGCGATACAAGCAACAAAATACTGGACGCAGTCAGCACTGTATACTGTACGCATCAAACATGGACCATTATAAGGGGATCAAGAGTTTCGTAATTAAATCAGTTAGGAACCGTGACTGTGCGTTCTTGTTGCGGTTCACAGAGATGGACTTGGGATTTAGAAGTGTGAATTTTAAATAGTAGTAATCTGTCAATGTTTTTTTTTATGGAATAGGGGTATACAAGCGTACAGGTCACCTAATGGTAAGCGATCATCGCCGCCCATGGATACCCGCAACACCAGAGGAGTCACAGGTACGTTGCCGGCCTTTTAAGAAGGAATACGCTCTTTTATTGAAGGTTTGTATGTTATGTGGTTTAATGATACCTATTGAGATTTTTTTTAAATACTACACTGTAATTCTACGTGGTGTAGTTTTAGTTTAGTTTTGTCACCTTTACATAAGTTCCAAAATATTGAACATTTCCATATTAAAGCTAAATCTTCTTTGAAGATCTAAGTATAAATGTGATCTAAAAAGCCTTATTGACACACGTAGCAATTATAGCTACTAAGCAGAATCAAAAAAAGTTTATTTACTTTTTTATTCTTATTCATATTTTGTTCCTTTAATCCGAATCTGACCCTGTATATAGTACAGTTTTTTATAAAATATTTTTTAGACATCCAATCATTATCGAGTTATTGAGATGTAACGTCAAGGTATGTGTATGATTGAACGAGTTTTGTATTGTACATTTGTACAAGATTTTTTGTCCACAAGCAATTGTCAAGGGTTTTTCGTATTTCAAAGTGATAAATCATAATCACCATCACACACCGGTTCTAGTACACAGTACACCATCTACTGTTGAACTAGTCCTTAAAGGCGGTTCAGAGATCGCAGTTTCGAAGGCTAGGAAAGCTGGTGTAGGAACGGGGTGGGTTTTAGTACGAGTCTGCCACTCCGTCTCGCCTCGCCCAAGGCGGGAGAAGACAAAGGAAGATTTTTCCTCAAAAATAAGAAACGCAGTTGAATTCCAGACAATTTAAAGGATACTGCGTCTCTCGCAGCAGTTTTATAAGTGTTATGTAATAGAGGGTGAGCCTATTGCCATATACTGGGCACAATTCCAGACTCTGTACTACTGCTGAGAAATTATCGAAAAATCGAAAAAGGCGTAGTAATGCTTTGCCCGAAAAGGGACAAGAGGCGTGACGTTAAAAAAATTACGATGGTTGCGTATCAACTGGAACTATGTGTGTATGTTAGAATCTATAGAAAACACAAAAATTCAGATATGTTCAGAACTGGCACACAAAATCATCACGCCGAATCATTCAAAAATGTGTCATTGATTTCAAAACGATTGTCACCAAAATCCTACGTGCTTGTATGCACGCTGTAGAAATTACATTTCCCTTCGCACGTACAAGTAAATCCCGAATACTGATGCCAATCAACATTATGTGTGTTAAAAGATGTAACATACATCTTTTCCTTATGACACACGAGTACACTCAGTACTGCGGTTACACCTTTTTAACCGACTTCAAAACGAGGAGGTTCTGTAAGTAGGTATGTTTTTTCTCCCGGCCCTGGGCAAGATGGAGTGTCAGACTCTTACTGACCAAAAACCGGGGTGGTTCCTACTCCTGCTTGTCGAGCCGGAGCCCCGGTAAACCCGCTAGGTAGTCCGCAGCTCCGGTGTAGTCCGCAGCTCCAGTCTGTAAGTATGTAGAGCATAAGTTTTTGTTGTCTTTGCTTTAGGGTGTTAGGCAAAGGGTTTATGAATTAGTAATACACGGACACTAAAGTGAATAGATGTCATCATCACCATCAGTCTGTATCGGTCTTCTGATAGACATAGCTGTTTTCAATAGCATGCCTTAAAATTGTAACTTTTGAGTGCCATAGTCGGCTATATTCAGCAAAAACACTTTAGGCCAATCTGCCATTGTCGGTTAGTAGTCCACCTATGGATCGCCAACCGTGGTAGTCAAAAAGAAAATACGTATCTATTGAACTTGAGTTACACGTTACGAAACTAAATTTTGGAAGAATAAAAGAAGTAACAAAAGAATAATAAGGTCGACATTATGAGTACAGGTAACTGACTAGGTTTCTTTGTTTTATAGTTGACGGCAGACCTACAAACAGTCACGTAAGATATTTTTTATTTGTTAGCAGAAACAATAAAGTTGTTCGTAAAATTGTGGCGACTGCGCATATGCGTCATAGATTGCGGTGTTGATATCTTTTGAATAATCTCTCTTCACTTATGTTTCACTTGAAGGAGGCAAAAGTCCCCTTTTTAATGTAACATATAGATACATTGTATAATATAAGGTGTTCTAAAATTATCTGCCACGGTTTTAATTGGAGATAGTGGTGTGTTTGAAGATTACAATAGTGAAGAAATTTCGTACCCCGGAACAGGTAATTCAATTTGAGAATATAAAGAAGTTAAATAAACATTGTCTCTACTCTGCATAAAGTGTTTTACAAATACGCACTACGTATGGCATCGTCTATGAAAACAATAACAGAGTATAAGTAGATTTTTTGTATGAAAAAAATACTCATAATCATTAATTACATTTACTATTGTAATCTTCAAACACAACACTATCTCCCATTAATGCCGTAGCAGATACTTTTAAAGCTCCTTATAATTATGTATAGGTGTAATCTCATCCTTTTCCTATAATATGCTCACAACTTCAAAATTCTGAACAAATCAAAGTATATATAAGACAGGACTAACAGACAGTACCTTAAATTCTATCCGCCCAATTAATCAACAACAATTTCATTCACAAACCGAAACGACACGAGTCGGCAGCCTGTGTATCTCCAACAGAACTATTGTTGTAATCACATCATACATTCACTCAATACATTATTAAACATGGCGACCATCTGAAATTCTAATACACGTGGGATAGGATACCGATCTTCAAGATAAACATCAGTTTCCATCCAGCATCCACCTGCTTCGTCAGTCATTTGTCAGTCGTGGCTTGTCAGTTTTGACTGATGCGAAAAAATACTGACAAGTCAATGATGGGGCTTTTTGTCAAATGCTATTGCAATTCCGTATGAAAAAATGTTGGAGATATAAATTGGATTATGGTATGGTAAGACTTTTATTGGTAGTGTTTAAATCATTCTTTGTAGGGTAGGCAGTGGTGATTGAGTCAGTCAGTTTGATGGATTGAAGATGTTGATGGAGTTTGCTTTCCTGGTATGGTTTGTGGCATTTTAAGGGTTAGCATTTAAAATTAATGTTGTGGTAGATACAAATAAACTAAGCCTATGCACATGCCACTACATTTTATTAAGGGTTTGTGCCTAGAAAGGAAAATATGAACTCTTTTGTGATCTTCTTACACCTATTCATCTCCCTGATTGAGAACGAGGCTTGTATCTCCCGTAGGTAAAATCAAAGTCAAAATAATTTTAACAAAGCAAAAAATATAATATTAAAAAATATCTATCTGTCTAGTGAAGTTATTTGCTTATTCAAAATTGTACATATTTTTCATACCACGACGATGGCAATAAGGCACACGGCCCACCTGATGGTAAGTGGTTACCATGGCCTATAAGAGAAGTAGATTCCTATGGAGAAGAACGAGCAGGAAACTCCATTGGTTACTCTGAATTACTGATGGGATTAGGAGATTACTCATAGGGTGCTAAAGAAAAATACACTAGACCACAACAAAATTAAATGTTTTGGCTTTTTCCAAGCTATATTATGTAAAATTCCCGGATCAGTACTAAACCTAACATTGTAAACTTTATAACTCTTGTTACAAAACCATTTGACGCATACAGATTATCGAGATCAGTCATAAATAACGTCTACTAGCGCCATTGACATACCGGTGTCGTTATTTGGAACTAAAACTTGAAATTTATTTGACGTAAAGAGGGGCAGTGCACATCGATTCGAATTAAATCGATAATCGGAGACATCGATTGAAGTACTCGATTCTTGGCCGATCGTAAACTACATTAGTGTTGTATGTTACTGTGAGAATACCCGGGGTTCTACTACTAGTCCTACAGAGTAACTCACGTTACTGTATGTAAATCTATGTATTTGAAACGAATATTTGGATTATTTTTCTATATGTATATTTCAATTGAAATGTAATGCGTGCAGCATTACATTTAAATTGAAATATTGGGATCAATTTCTTTGAATAGAATAGAAGTATAGGCGAGATAACGGTCAAACGTCAACCCATCAAATATAAAAAAGTTTAATTAACCATAGCTGGGTTTTCGGTTTCAAAATCGTAAATCTGGTCTGGTCTGGAATTTTGACTGATTTGGCCAGAGGCTCTTCATAATGTTTTCGCAGCCATAAAACTTTAAATCCGATACGAAAATTTTTTGCACAATTTCCTTTCTCTCATTCTTCCTTCTTCCGATACAAATATCCAACACAAATTAATTTACAACTGAACTCAAGCTAAGCATTTTGAATTTAATCATGCTTATTATAAAGTCTAAATGCTAGGTTTACGATATATGATAGTGGACAGTATGATACCATTACTATAAAATCAATTAATGACAGAACTCAAGGTACGAAATCTGAACTTAATTAAGCTAATCATAAAGTTTAAACTTGTGTGAACAGTAGTAATGATAGGTACAATACTGTACCAACTACAATATTACGTTAAATTGAATATACGACTTAACTCAAACGAATTTGAACTTAATCTTGTTGACTTTAAAGTTCAAATCAGTATGGCCAGTATGGTAAGTACAATACTGTCCCAACTGAAATCAAACAGATTTGAACTTAATTGTGCTAATTATAAAATTGAAACTAGTGTGGATAGTATAGTAGGTACAATACTGTGCTAAACTATTACCATATCAATAAGTGCGCGGAAGCTCTGACGTTGTTTGGATCGATTTATTTATGAATCGCATTCACACATTCCTGCTCAACGTGTATGGTGATTGTTAGGGCGGCAGTTTGTTTCACGCCGATACTAGGGAGCGATGGTAATGTAGGTGTTTGCGTTACGTTAAAAGTGAAATGCAAAATTAAAAAAAAAATACGTTGTAAATATTAGAGGTAGAGGTATTTTTATAATAACTATAGTGAGACATATTAACTAAAAATCACGGTTTACTTACGTATTATTAATGGACAAAATCTGTACCGTACTTGTTTCGAGTCCCGGAGGGACTTTTCATGATAAGACGCGTCGACGTCGCGCAGCCTACTAACTCTCCATTAATAATACGTGAGTAAACCGTGATTTTTAGTTGATTACGTAGAGGTAATAACTACGTAAAATTTTAAGTATAACGACACAAATAATTATGGTGGTGCAGATATCCACGTGGTCCATGCTACAATTTCTGTGCCATTATGAAAGTGAAAAAAAAAATTAATACTCAGAACGTACTTAGGAATTACAAATTAAAACTCAATCAATGCTTGTTTCCCTAACTACTTATTTTTTCTTTGGTCGTTTTAAATTAGATAGTGATTGCCTCTGTGATTATAACTAAGTATTTTAGTGTTTATTTTCATTATTATTTGGTACACAAACACACATTTAAAAATTTTCTTCGACAAATGTAATATAAAAAAAATAAACTAATTTCTCCATAAAATTATAAAACTCGCGTAAACCAACAATTCACCTTAACAGTTTGGAGAAGCAACATAACACAGCGCTTGGCGTTAGTACGTTTGAAATATGCCCTTATTTACATGCGCTGGCGCTCGAGGTGGCGAGACTTATGCATTTGACCTTATGACTGCCAGTCCCCACTTTATGCGGTTTCCAGCCACAGAATTGTCTGAGAAACGTTTTTGAGATGTTTTGTTTGAATTTTGACCCACATCGAAAGAATAGGTGAAAATGTTTTATAAATACCACATATGGTTGAGTTTATTGTGGTAAATTCTTTGAAGTAAACTGAGATGTACATATATTTTAAATTAAAGTTACATAGTAAGCTAGCAGTATGAGAAGTAGTATGAGTTTGCTTTAATTTTAAAATAATCGCAACGAGACCGCAAACTGATTGGTTGGTTTATTCGAGACACACCATACACTGTTACCCCATATTGAAATTTGAACTTAATTCTTAGCACATGACGACTTCATAAAATCTTAAAAAAATTACCTACAGTATAAACTTTCGTCTGTCGTGGTGGATTGGATTAAGCCCGTTCACGCACAAAGGCACGGGTTTGAAACCTACCAACGGCAAATACAAATGTGACTTTTCCAAGTTGTAGGTATGTACTTTCTAACATTATTTAGACACCGCTGAAACAAAACACCGTGAGGAAGCCTCGACTTATAATGTGCGCAACTGAACAAGCTTGGTGATTCTACCTTCGTGACTCTACCTTCTCCATGCGAGAAGAGGCCTGTGGTCAGCAGCGACCATTAATAGGCTATTGATGAACTTTATAATATATCTCAAATGTTAGTAAAGAATTCGTTACTATAACAAAGAGACCAATACCATAACTGGTGGAAAGTGGAAAGTACTTAAATCATTACCTACACTAAAAGTACCGGCTAGTATTTAAAATGCAAGGATGAATGCGTTTGCGCAAGATGCGTGATAACCACGGGAACTGCATTAGCCTTGATTGTTAACATCATCAGTGCAGGCGCAGTTTTTAGGAGCCCGTTCGTAAAGGTCAAAGGGGTATCGATTAAGGAATAAAACATTATTTTGGTCCGAAGTTACTTGAAGTTTATTTCAGAATTCAATAGGTTTTTACAAAACTTGTACAAATCCCTGCCATTGGTTCACCTGTTTAAGATGATTTTTTAAGGAATAAGGGGCAAACAAGCATACGGTTCAGTTGATGGTAAGCGATCACCGCCACCCTTGGACACCCGCAACGCCAGAGGAGTACGCTTTATTCTTGAAGGTTTGAAGGTCGTATCGATTCGGAAAACTAACCTATTTCTATGATACAAATTGACTACAGAATTCTTAATTTAAATATGAATCTATTTCGTAAATAAAGTTCTTCAACTTTATATTATTTGCATCATTGTATTTACTAAATTCATATTCCTCTTATCAAAATAACTTAAAATCCTACAGAACCACAACTGAAAGAAGAAAATCCAATAAATCCGCGGCCATTTTTTCAACATAATTTCCAACTTTAACGGTTATTGCACCCGAATTCATAACGAGCATGAAATATATTGTGCGGCATCCATCCATATGATGTATGGAGTTAAATTAACAGAACAGAATGTTATAGTTAAATCCTGCATACTTCATGTAATGCACTTGTTTTCAAAAAGTAATGCTTGCTCATCAGTCTTGTTGCAAAGCAATTTTTTTGGCTAATGATTTGCTTTAAAGGTTTTAAGGAATGTTTTAGGTGGGTAGCATCTATAAACAATAGTTTAATCACGTAAATATATTGAGCAAAGCTCTTAATTTCGAGTCACAGAGGGACTCTTCATCATGAGCCTCGTACACAGATGTGGCGATGTTGAGAAGCTTATGCCTAGCCTAGTATGTCTCATGATTTTAGGATAGTCCACCGCTGAACTATGTGCCTTATTATTAACTCGTTGTTCTCATTTGTAAGTTTAATGGAGAAAAGCTCTACTAGTTTCCACCTCGTCTTTGAGCTTTTTTTCAGTAATGTACGTACGAGTAAACCGTGATTTTTAGTCAATTTAATATGTCTCACAATATTTATTATAAAAATTCTCTTAGGTCTTCGTACGTAGCTCAGTTCTTACGACAACTGCGAGCCGAAACTGCAGGAATGAAACGTTTTTTACTTTGCCATCAGTACACAGCTTCTGTCAATTGTATCTACAAAATGCAAGAATCGAACTAGAAATACTCTACACTTTACCACTCAACTAAAGAGGTCTAATCAATTGATATTCTATTAGGTACGTAATCGATGTCTCAGATCGTTTTCAATGGAACCAATCTTACATGAATGCTGATTTGAATGCATCGTCAATGTAGGTCTGAAGAAATTCATTAATCTTCGTATTATTCAATACATTTACGAAATGAATGGTACTAGGATTAGGTATTACGATGGATGGATTACATTAATTTTATATAAACGTTTATAGCATTTATCTTCAAATTGTAAAACTTTTTTTTAAGGGAGGAAAATCATCCAATGCCTTCTCCCGTCTTGGGCGAGTGCGCCTTGGAGTGCCAAACTCTTACTGACTAAAAATCACCCCATTCCTACTCCTGCTTTTCGAGCCGGAGCCCCGGTAAACCCGTTAGGTAGTCTGCAACTCCGGCTCCTATTCAATAAGAGTCTGACACTGCCACTCGCCTCGCCCAAGGCGAGAGAAGTCATTGGATGATTTTCCTCAAAAAAGGCACTAATGCAATATTTTTAAAACTTCTATAACCATAAAAAATAACACATCTATAGACTACACTATTACCTAGAATAAATTAGATTGATTACTAAACTAGTGTGTGAGTTCGCTGCTCACCCCGTGAACTGTATCTGTCGTTAATATTAATGTCGGTTGATTCAATTTGCACAGCTCTTTGAATTAACTCCACTATAATGGACGTTCCCATGAGAATATCATTTATTTTTGTCTGATGCACATTTTGTTGGATACTATGGTTTTCTCCTGGCGTTGGTTGGGATTAAAATTATGATATTTAAGTGTGATTTCATAACAATGGTATTTGGTTGCACTTGGTCAAGTATTCAATCTTTGAATAAGAAAGTACAATTAGATACTATTTCTTCAATTTCCCTACCATTCCCTTTTCTACGGATTTGGCACTCTTAAAACTACCTATTTTAATTATTTTGTTTTAATAAATATATACCGTACCTGAAAAGATAAGTTGCACACCGGTTTGGCTAATTTTGGTCTTGAATTAAAGTCCAGGGCAGAAAAATATTGTTTGAAGCATTACGAAGTTTACTGCGTTAGCTAGTAATTCAATAAAACTAATTTCTAAAAATATCTCATCATCAGTCCAAAGATAAATTCGATTCACAAACAGACAGACAAACAAACAAAATCCCACTACAACTGCATACAAAATTACATAACGATAATTGATTACAGGTTATTACGCTCCAATCTGGCCTTTGGCTGTATTAGATCAGTCATCTCCGAATGAACTAGATTCCCGCAGATAATATTGGATCCTTAGGCTTTGTAATCAACTATGGGTTCGACGTTGCTTTGCCTGTTTTCTTGTTGTTGTTTCATGTCGAGAGAGGTTTTTGTTTATTAGATTTTTTATAGTACACGAGCAGACAGATCACCTGATGGTAAGCAATCGCCGCTGCTCATGGACACCCGAAACAACAGAGGCGTTACAAGTGCGTTGCCGGCCTTGTGGGGGTTAGAAATTTAAAGGTTGTTGGGGAATCAGGGATTAGGAAGATCTAGGTACATGCTCATGCACGAGGAGCGGGCGTCTTAAACCTTTGGGCCACCACGATATTATCTTTGTTCACATTAGCAGAATTTTGCTTTATTTTTTAAGTGTAATGAAATTTAGATGAAATGTGAAATTGAGTTTTGTTAACGCAACCACGGTGTAACATTAAAAAAAATGTAAGATCATGGTCTATGGCAGTACTTCTAATTTCCTGCAGTCTTTGGTTCCAGATCATCACAGTTTCTATATCAAATTATCGATATTAAAGATATCTAGTTATTAGACAGACGTCTAATTAAACAGCTCATTAGTGCGTCCTGCGCGCGCGCACGTTGCCTATTACACTGGCTGTGACCAGATGACTAGTCGTGAAGGTATTTTGTGGTAAGGGCTGCCAGTATGAAACTGTTTTGGTGTATTGTTTGTAGAATTAAAGGACAAGAATTACCTCCTACTACTTTTAAAGATTTGATTAAACTCGACTAATTGTCAGCGGTTTGATATACTTTTGACTGAAAATTTTGGTAAATTACCTAACTTAATTTTTATTCATTTAACACTGCTTTATTACAAAGATACAAAGAGTTGGCCCGTGCGGGAATCGAACCCGCTACACATTGCGCCCAGCCACCGCACCAACTGTGCAGTCAGCAAATTAATAAATAATTAATGATCTTAAATTAAATAATTTAACCGTTATTAAGAGTAATAAATATCATTCAGAGGACTTAAATTATGGCCCAATAGGATATAGTTATACCTACGTAAGTAATATTAAATTACTTTTACCCAATTTGACACTCCTGGCCAAATGCAAAATAGTAAACAGATCACCCCCCACAGTCGAAAGACGGGTATCAAACCTGCTAGCAATTCGACATAAAATACTACGTCACAGCCATTCACAGCTGTAGTTCACGTTAAGCGTAACAGGGGGCGCTACTTGTCATTCTTTGAATACATGGTAACATTTTAATTAAAAGGAATATTTTTGGTCTGGTATAAAATGTGGTAGAATGCATGGAATCGTGCGCTATGGAGTTCTTACTTAAATTAATGGCAAATAGGTTGAAGTTTGTGTTTTATTGTAAATTTTATGTGAGTTAAGAATGTTCACAAAAATGTAGTTCGAATTTGATTCTCGCATCGCATCAATTGTTTGGTTTTGTATGATTATTTCTTAAAAGAAAAATAAAAGTGATAATTAAGGCTTCAAATAAAATAAAGTTAGATCTTTTTGTCAAAATTTTAACCGGCTTTAAAAAAGGAGGTTCTCAGTTTGATCTGTATCTGTTTATGCACGATTACTCGCGTTTGGCCGAACCAATTTTAATGTGGTATTCAGCAAATTATTTTTCAGACCTGAGAGAAGGATTTTAGATATATTACCCGACTTAAAAATGGAGGTGCGTGCACAAAAAATTTAAAGCGGTATCCTTTTATTAGTTTTTATCTTTATGGTATGGAAATAATTAAGTTATTTTGCATCACGAATAACGATAGGTCACATTACAACTAAAACCCACATCAAAATTAACCATTACTTAAAAAAAAACAAACAAACTAAAAACACCCAACTTTCTACAAGCGACGTCCCTACGTCACATAAATATTAGTATCGTTACAGATTTATATTTTTTGCCATTTCCACAGTAATTATAATTAGTGATAAAGATGTAGGTACTTAGTTACCGCGTGCTTTTTCTATGATATCACTAACGTTCATCACTGAGAGAGCTTTACTTACAAAAAGTATAGCAAAAATTTTCTATAATTTTTATGTTACTGTTTCTCAGATTTTGATACTAAACTGAGATCGGTATTTGACAAGTAAAGCTAAGGATACACTAGAGGGAAAACATATAAATGGTTTCGACATTTTTAACAACAATTTATTGAAATGTGTCATTGGGCACATCGGTGAAGCGACACAAGGTTGCTTTAGTTTATATTTACAATGTCACTTGTCCGTCCGTCGCACTTGCGACCACTCAACTAAAGAAAGCAGTCTTTAGATTTCTGCCAAAATCATTTTTAAAATAAGTAGCGACCTATGCTAGCGCCTCACAGAGTGTTGCTACGTGTCCCTAATAAAGCGTATCGCGGAATACTTTTCCGCTAATGTATCCTTGGCTTAAAAATAATATCTCATTACGGACAAGAATTCATGTTGGTAGACAGCATGGTGGATCTGCCTTATTTAATAGTATAGTATCCTGGGATATTTCACGGTATCAAGCCATTGAGAGCGTCTATATAAAGGTATCTTTGTCCGGTGTAAAATAAGGAAGTGGTTATTACAGAGAAATAGGCTACCCATAACTTGTTGTGGGCTTTTTATTTGTTCTTATTTATTTATTTTCAGCCATGGTCGTCCTACTACAGAGCAAAGGCCTCATAAGATTATTTTATTATTTTTTTAAACCTGATTTTGAAACACTTGAAAAACTAAACAACTACACATTCATTGACCTTTTACTAGTCTTACGTGACTTTCTTGTTCGCCCTTATTTTTAAAAGGGAATAATCATCCAATGACATCTGCCACCTTGTGTGAGGCGAGAGGTGCAGTGTCAAACTCTTACCGACTAAAAACCACCGTCCCTACTCCCGCCTGGTGGTCTGCAGCTCCGGATCAGGTATTAGTCCTATCTGTGGAGTTCTTGTTTGACTTACCGTAGTAGAAAGTTACCTACTCAGGTTTATTATTAAAATCTATGCTATTTTATTATATTACCACTTTATTATATTACCAGGGATTGTGATAAAAATTCCAGAATCTAACTTAGTACTTACTTTCAAGTGAGATTGATGAGTAATTACAATTACAGAAATACCAACAAACATTCAGCTTCAACCTTCGATATTTTCTCACAGTAATGAAGTTGGCTATCAAAAAAACAAACTGGCAAGTCATTAACCCAGCTTATCCACAAAATGGCACGGCGTGAACATTGACATAGCGACGAAATAAACCCGTCAATTGCAAAAAGCAATCATTTCGACTAATTACTACATTTCTCCTGCAATTAAACGGCGATGCGGCCGACTTTGTCTTTTAACTGGTCGTGGTGTGGTATCTGTGTTTTAGTGTAGAGGTTCCGTGAGTCACTGTATACCTAAAAAGGCTAATTAGATCGTTATAGCATAGAATTAGTATAACACACATTTTAGAATAGATTGGAGATTATTACAACCTCTCTTAGGGTGCTTTTTCACCAGACATGTGATATGTAGCTTTGCTGCGAAAATGTAATAGCTAAGCTGTGAAACTATGTGACCGTTTCCACTGAAACTAAGCTATGTAACTGTGCGAGGAAGATGCACAGCTCGAATATGCAATGTATTGGATTGATGATACACTGTAGGAAAGCCATACATAACAAACATCCATAGCATTCATCTTTCCATATAAAAAAACATGGCTTAGTTAAGTTCGTTTCCACCAGTGCTAAGCTATGTGTACCAATGAATATGATTGGTGGAAGCCAAATGCCTTATACGTATAATAATACATAGTCAAGGAGTGAGCTACTACCTCACTTGATACGGATCTCTAAATGAAATCCAGTTCAAATATCTCAACCTGGCGTCGACTGTTAATAATTTTCTCTGTGTTACTACGTAATAATTTTATTTGTTTGTATTTTGTTCACTACACTTGAATTTGGTTATTTTAGGATTAAAGTAATTGTATTAATAAACGTTAATATTAATCCTTAAGTCGGTTAACTGTTAATCCTGTGTTCAAAGTTCATAGTGTTCAATGTTAGCTTTTCCAATAATATAAATTTTTCTCACCTTCAGAGTAAACCATAAGCATAATCGGTATTATAAAATTATAATAAACTAACTTCTGCCAGCGGTTTCTCCCACGTTCCCGTGGGATAAAAAGTATCAAATATCCTATCACCCAAGTCAGCTCATACCTTGTCTGTATGTGTATACCAAATTTTATCAAAATCCGTTCAGTAGTTTCAACGTAATTGACGGACAAACATCCAAACAAACAAACTTTCACATTTATAATATTTTATTAAGTGTGATGTATTATGCAATTTCGATATCCGAAGTCAAGTTGCACCAACATAAATGTATCATCACCTTATTTCGATACAACTTTCAGTTGCACCAAAAAGGTTTTATATTTATGGGTTCACTTTAAAAAAATAATAAAGGGCGATCCCACTGGCTTGATAGACACGAAACTCTCGATTTAATGTTCGCTCGTCATTTTTAATGGGACCACACCTTAATACGGTTTATGTAATAAAATTGGCTAAAGTTATTGATTGGGGCTTTTTATTTAGTATGAAATGTATGAATTTGTTCAGAAATTAAATCTAGCTATTTGGGAATTTTATTTTGTACTGAAAAATTACAACTACATATGTATAACCTAATGATTCTGAAGATCGTCTTCATATTACATAACATTGCTGTAAATTAGTAGGTGTAAAAATACAGATTCGAAACAATTATTTTGTAGTTCAGCTAAAAAATTATTAAGATCCTTTATCCAATTTGGGACTAAAACCTCAAGTTCAGTATTCGTGCTATCACAACCACATAACTACTAGAATCGAAGCCCAAACTTAATATCCGACAGTCGCATTACTGACTACTTAACCCATCCCAACCACTAATTTTACAATCTTCAAAATTAAACATAAAACAGAAACATTGCACTTTCTATGTATAGTTAGGCCATTACAGATGTGCGAACTGTCATAAGTAATTTTTATCAGATCTCTCGCTCACACTTATACAAGTTGTGCGGGATAGACATATTCTAATGACGTGATAGTTCGCACGTTTGTTTAACCCAACTCTAATTAAGATGTTAAGACATAAATAATTATATTTATTATTTTACATAGGAAATTACTTTATAGCACGTTTGTAACTAAACACAGGATGCCATATAATATCCTGATGTGAACTGATTAATTTATAGTGTTACATATCACACAGGAAATGAAAGTTTATTTGCACTAGATTAAGACACTCTTTCTATTAACAAGATGTGGTTTGACGTAAGTTGTTATGACGTTATTATCTGGCGTATAGGTAACAAGTAAATACCAAACATTTTTAAACGTTGCCTTACACTAGGATTTTCTCCTATGTCGTGGGTGCATTTACAAACATACAATTTCATATACACATGACACCTAGACCTGAAACAACAATTTGTGGATCATTTAAAGAGTTGCTCCGTGCGGCAATTGAACCCACTACACGTTTCACGGCAGCCGGTTGCCTAGCCACCGCTCCAATCATGCAGTTCAACTAAATCACTCAATGGCTTAAGTAACAATGGCTTGTCAACACAGACCACTAACCGTATTAAAATATTATGCTTTAACAAAACCATTACAAATTACAGTAGCGTCCTAATCGAGTTCTTCGATTAATCGATTAATTTATTCACATCACTAATCTCATTATGCGTGTAAGGCTGGGTTCACAATATTGAAGTTATAAGATTTTAAGAATAAAAAATATAAGGGAATGAGGTAATTGGGCCTCCGGTTACCTCACTTACACAACGCAAGCGTTGTTTTACGACGATTTTCCGTGAAGCCATGTTATCACTCCGGTCGAGCTGGCTCAATCGTGCCAAAGCATGGTTCTCCTACATTGAAAATTTGCTAAGTACTGGGTTAAGTAAACCATTTAATGACTAGGAGTACGGTGGTTAGTCGATTTATGAAGCTGTTTATTAGTAACAAAAATAAAATATAAACCCATGCATCGATTATCCGTTTCATCCCAATGTGTACCAAGTTTTATATCAACCGGATAAAATATAAAACCAAATCCGATTATAAGGGATTGATTTACTGTCATCCTTAACAATATGGCTGTTTTGGTACAATTTTTATTATTATCGTATCACGCCTTACCATTCTAAGAGCGGCCATTGACTAAGTATGGCTTGAAATCGTAAATCATTGTCTTATTAATTGGACTAATACTAATGTTTGGCCGTGGAAGTTCCTTGTTTGGTGTTTATTGAGATTTTACATAATATTTTATTTTTTTACTGTTACAGTGTCATCTTATTACGAAGTATTTTAAAGTCTAAGTCGTTCATTTCATTTATTCCAAATAAACCATTTTAAATAGATACTTTTGAAATTTTAATGTATTTATTTATCAAAAATCATCTGTGCACCCTGCTCATTTATGATGAAGAGTCCCTCTGTGGCTCGAATTTGTAGAGCTTTTCTCTTTTCGTGTACGTGAGTAAACCGTTTAGTTAAAATAATGGTAGTAATGATACGCTTAATAGCAGTTCAATGCTCAGGAAAACGAGCAGATCCACGAAAACACTGCTTTTTGCAATTCAATTTGCTCTAGAAAATTATTAAAATTATCATAGAAATGGTTACATCCTTTGCAGTAATTAGTAAATCTAAATCATAATAAGTCAGCTTGCAATTTTCCAATACAAAATTAAACAAATAAAATAAAATAATATGACCAGAAAACAATAAGCCAAAAAACAAAAGAACACAGATGCCCTTATTATTAGTAGATATAAAGGAACAAGTTCGTTTCTGTCAGCAATAAAAAACGATGTCTCAATTTTGAACCTTATTCCAAATGATTTATGGTTGTTATAAAATGATATATATGTATGTGCTAAGAGTGGGCAATACCATTGTGCAAGCCCCAGATTTTATTGGTTAAGTTACTAATTTGGGGCATCCTGTTTTGACTCTTGATTTGGTTAAAAATTCCTAAAAGTTAAAATAATCTAAAGTCTAAAAAAAATAAGTCCTGAATTTTAAGCTTAACATACTGACTAAATCCTTATTTTTTTTTAAGATCAATCATCCAATGATTTCTCCCGCCTGGGATGAGGCGAAAGGGAGTGTCAGACATTACTGACTAAAAAGCATCCAGTTCTTACTCCTATTTTACGAGCCGGAGCCCCAGTAGATAGTCCGCAGCTCTGAGTAACACTAACACTTTGCTTAGTGTATGATTAGCTATTGTATCTATTATTATTGCTGCTGAACTTCAAATCGTAAGTATCTTTCATCCTACACTACCCTAATATTTTTACAATAACTATCCTGGGACATACTAAAGTAACATAAAGACGGTTTAGTCGCGGCGACGTCGCCATGTCTGCGCATGCTGCTCATGATGAAGAGTCCTTCTGTGAAAAGAAACTGGTAGAGCTTTTCTCCATTAATTTACGTGAGTAAACCGTATTTTTAGTTAATTCACTATAGTATTGTTAGTAATACCTACCCAAGCCCAAAAATCTCCAAAAATCCCTTTTTCAATAACAAAAGACCACGTGATCATAATTTTTCCCGAACATTTTTTCGCCTCCCAATTATTTGTAGCGTCGAAACAGATAAGTCGCTGCTTTTTAAGTGCGCATACGCATCGAACATCGTAAATATGATCGTGATCAGCAACATTATGTTAAGGACTGAACGAGATCAGTGCAGACCTTTAGTTTTCATGGATTCATTGAGACTGGATGGGGTATAAAAATTTAATATTAAAACCAACTATTTAAAAAAAAAGAATAAATAATTTTTCTTGAAAAATATTGTAACTGATCTTATTTTATTTTTCATTTTTATTTCATTCCTCAATTTAATGTGATTTCCAATCGGTAATTATATAGTATCAAAATCTTTACGAGTAATGAATGTACTTCGTTTAATTACACTTAGCTCCTGTTATAGAGCAACGTTATTTCTTTTTCATTACCAGTTACGGCACGGTCGACATTAAAAAACCATAGGTATGGTTTTCTAATGTCGACCGTGCTATAATTGTGAAGTAAAAATCAATTAAATAAATAACATAAACACAAATCAAAGTGAATAAAATTAAAAAAAATATATCCAGACAATAATACTTTCAACCGTAAAAATAACCAAAATAATTCGTTAAAAAAGTCTTACAAGTACACATCCAGTGCTTCGTATCCTCGCCGCTACACTTACGAAACTCGACCCAATATTTTAGAATAAGAAAAACGAAGAGTAACATACTTTATAACTGAATGGACAAATAAATTCTGTTCAGTCGAACCTCATACGAGATAATAACGTTACTTGTTTAAATTGTGGAAAGAACAATATATGGACCGAAAGACACGATTGTCCTTTTTAATAATGTCGGGTAAATAACTTGGGAGACATTAAGTAGGTGTTTAAGAAGTAGATTATTGTATGTAGCTCATTTAATGACATTGTTATGCAATTTTTTATAGGTTATTGTATAAAATACACATACAAAAAAATTTTAGTGTCTGTTTTTAATATTAAAATAACTGCTTTATATTTTTTATATGCATATGAACCTATACGATAACATCTTTTTTCAATTTTTGTCTTACTATTCGTCTATTTGTTCTAGCTAATCTCTGAAATGATTGGATCGAATTTGACGGGTCTTTTAATTGCAGGTGACTTATTTACTAAGGAGTAAGTTAAGTTAATTTTGTTAGTTTCAAAATACGTAATGCACGCGGGCGAAGCCGCGGGCATGCGTATTTTTTTGGATCAGAATTTGAAATTTAGTTCGATAATCTAATAAAACCGTAACTTAACATACAAATTAATTGTTAACGATCTTTAGCCTACTACTACAATGACATGACGTTCACACGCAATATGCATTCACCTTAAAAATTAAAACAAAAATTATTATTTTTTGTTTAAGGCTGCCGATATGTCGACCTTTGTAATGATTTATACAGTCTACTGACATTACGTAGCCAATAAATAATATTTTTAATTCTTCTTTTGTACTTTTAAATAAGGTCTCAATATACAGGGTGTCCCTGAAATCGACGTCCAACAGGCACTAGATGATCAGCAAGGTTCCAACTGTTATCAGAAAAATATAAAAAAAATTCTAAGTCCTACAGTTTTTAAATTACAGTGACTTATGTGTTATCCACGAAAAAGTACACCCTATGCCAGTCTTTTGACTCTTGTTGCTACAAATCTTTATTTTTTCGTCTGCAGTCTTCCTTACATTATCCTAAATAGTGCTCCAGTAATATGGAATCATAAATTCTTAGCCAACTGCTTTAGATTGGAAAACATTGTTAGTTTTAGAGGAACCAAATACTCTGAATAAAATTTTCACCTTACTTTAAGTGACTGTACTGAATAAATTATGTATGGCGCTTGTAGTGGCAAATTTCACTAAAGTTGGCGCATTTAATAAGGATTATGAAATGATATAGCACTTTGCAAATTATTTCTTAAATTCGACACAAAAAAAGATTTTTCAACGAAAATCCGTTTCGATGAATTTATTTGAACTTACTAATATTTCTTCTAGTGTACTCAAATCATACGTTACAACCTCGTATGCACTAGACAACACTTTGCACGCGATTTGTTATCATCATGTTAAAAATCAGCGAGGATCTCTTGTCAAACAACATTGTCTGTCTACTCATGATTTCGCTTGCAGCTTTCGTCGGCAATATTTCTAGACTTACTAGAGGAACTGATGTTGTGTATCATGTTTCACTAAATAATATTGAATGATTGCAATATGATGTTCATAGTACATCAAACACATTATCAAATGTGTAGTAAAATCAAAAGGAACGGACGCGGCAGCGTCATGTATACAGCATATCGACGCGGTAGTGGTATGGTGTACATGAGCCCTTACGCACAATTACTCGTCATATCCCCATCAAAAAACAAAAAAAAGAAATGGGTGAATCCTTCGATTAAGTTACGTGTTCATGCCTTGTGATCAAATGCGAGATGAAGCATCAAATATTCTTTAGTTTGTCGAGAAAGAGTTATTTGCACCGTTACAAGGAATTGCAGGTAAAGCAAAAAATAATTTAAAAAATAAATAATCAACATGGCGCAAAAAAGCCAGTGCTCAGCTAAAATGCCGAAGCCCGAGTACGATGGCTCGAGATGCACAACACCACTTCGTCTAGCGATAATATAGCCGACGAATGCTGCAAGCGAA
Source organism: Spodoptera frugiperda (assembly GCF_023101765.2). Taxonomy (NCBI): domain Eukaryota; kingdom Metazoa; phylum Arthropoda; class Insecta; order Lepidoptera; family Noctuidae; genus Spodoptera; species Spodoptera frugiperda. The sequence goes on along the minus strand of NC_064215.1, from coordinate 11,515,166 downwards.
ATCACGGGTGAACAGGCAATATTATTTGACAAGAGATCCTCGCTGATTTTCAACATGATGATAACTAATAGCGTGCAAAGTGCTGTCTAGTGCATACGAGGTTGTAACGTATGATTTGAGTACACTAGAAGAATTTTTAATAAGTTCAAATAAATTCATCGAAACGGAGTTTCGTTGAAAAATCTTTTTTTGTGTCGAATTTAAGAAATAATTTGCAAAGTGCTATACCATTTTATAATCCTTATTAAATGCGCCAACTTTGGTGAAATTTGCCACTACTAGCGCCATACATAATTTATTCAGTACAGTCACTTAAAGTATGACAAATTAATTCAGACATATTTGGTTCCTCTAAAACTAACAATGTTTTTCAATCTAAAGCAGTTGGCTACAGAATTTATGATTCCATATTACTGCAGCACTATTCAGGATAATGTAAGGAAGACTGCAGACGAAAAAATAAAGATTTGTAGCAACAAGAGTCAAAAGATTGTACACAGGGTGTACATTTTCGTGGATTTAGTGTGCATAAGTCACTGTAATTTAAAAACTGTAGGACTTAGAATTTTTTTTATATTTTTCTGATAACATTTGGAACCTTGCTGATCATCTAGTGCCCGTTGGACGTCGACTTCAGGGACACCCTGTATACATGAGGGTCACAGCTTCATTTTTTGAAATTCCTTTGTACCCATGGACGGAAACCGAGAAAATAATTAATAAGTGACGAGTATGATGCTCTTTCTGATAGCTCATTAATTAATATTGGGTGGGTAGATTCTTATCTAGATGATGCCTATCCTTGATTTAAGACGGTTTATTTTCTGTATCCTTAGTATAAGTTTGCTTTACGTTTTAAGTAACCGCAACGAGAGCGCGTTCTGCGCCTTGATTGGTTGGTTTATAAGAGCCAGCCAATCATTAACATCTATATCATGAACTGCATCCCGTGATAGTCTAATCGAGTATTGGGAAAATTGAGAAAGGGGTAACTGCGTCTCCGGTAACCTTACTCACACAACCCAAGCGTATTTTGGGTTTCACGCCGGTTTTCTGTGAGGCCGTGGTATCACTCCAGTCTAGCCGGCCGTACCGTGGCCGTGGTATCACTCCAGTCTATATTTGTGCTGAAGCATGGCTCTCCCACACTAAAGTAGTAAGTAGTGTATACAAACCCAACATTTTCTGCCCAATACTTAACAGACAATCCATAACCACTAGCCCCACAATAAATACTACGTACTTTTATACCCACAAATCAACGGTAAACAACACCTACCTATAAAACTGTAAAGTAAGGTTTAACCACTTATTGGAGCGTTAAAAAGTTAAACTTATTGTTATTTATGAGTCTTGTTACGGACATTTATCACGAACAAATTGACGCCTTTACAAATGTAACAGTTACCGACAAAGATTAAAAAAGAAACAAAGAATATATTTATCTGTACTTATTGTTGCTTTGAATTACTGCGGCGTCTACACAGCAAGAGGGTTTTTGGGTTTGATTTCCGTATCGGGAAATTATATTTTTCGAGTTTCCCATTCCGAATTTTGCTCTGTAATGGTATAAGGATACCTATATGACTTGGAGCGAGCTGAAGTGGGAAGCTCAAGACCGACCCTTGCCCTATCTAGGGCACATAGGACCTTAAGTCAAGTAAGTTCGTTCTGGAACTTTACTTGGTGTAGTTGACTATAAGTGGGTGTTTCATTTCAAACATATAAGTATGCGAGTAATGAGTGTGTTTCTGTCGATCTTTTGGTACCTAGAATAAAAAGTGTGATTTGTGTTTCATCTGTCATATAAAACCTAAGTAATCTTACCTTTAAAATATTTTAGTGACCTCAAATTGGGACTGAACTCAAAACTTTCTCAGACTGTACATCACTGTTCGATTGTATCACACCCTATAGATACGAATTAAAACACTCTGTGCCTTTATTTACGAGTGCTACAGTATCACCCGGACTAATTTGTAATAATTGTACCGGGGATGATAACAAATCAGAGGTATGTGCATTACGTACACGATGGACTTGGCATATTTTTTAAACACTTTTATTGGAATATTTATATTTTTCTTGTCCCTTTAGACTCCTTCACAGGGATGAAGTAAACACAAAATATTCAATGGATGGGATTAACATCTCATAAGTTTTGACATACCGTATTGTTAAATGGCAGTGTTAATTTTATAGTTTTTTTGGGCTAGAAATGTGCTATGTAGCAATGCTACGAACATGTAATAGCAAAGCTGTAAAACTATGTGAGATCCGCAGCACGTGTTTGCAAAGCACCAATAGCACGCATCTTTCCATATTAAAATCATCATAACTTAGCTGATTCCATTTCCATCAGTGCTAAGCTATGTGTATTAATGAATATGATTGGTGGAAGACAAAACGCATCCACAGCGACGTAGAATAGCATATCTCTGTTAGAAAAGCACAGAATTATAAACCCGAAAATGCAATGCTAATTTAAAACTACATTTTTTTAGTCCAAGTTCACACTATACGCAGTCTCCCAACATCTCTTCCATACATCTTTATCTTGTACTTTCGCGGAAGAAGTTAAATCGTGTCAAAATCCAGATTACTAGGAAATACCGACCGTATGTCTTCTGCCGAAGGTGTTATGTCGAACGTTTTTTATTTATTAGTCGCCCAACGTTTGTTAATGATATGGAAGGACGATGCATATTTCCTCTTACTGTTTATAAATAATAATTATATCGTATGGCGTGTTTGTGGGCCATTTTTTGATTCTTGAAGTATCGAACTTAGTAGTTTTGGAATATATTTTTGACGCATATCTAAACTAGGTACATAGACTCGCTCTCAAAATCAAAGCCAATCCATTTATTCCAATTAAATTTAATAAAGGTACTTTTGTAAGTTTGACAAATAAAGAAATAAATAATAGTCTGCCAGTCTGTCTGTCAAAGAAGCTCGGTGCTTGTCAAAGAGTATAATAAGTATGTACTCGTCCCAAAACGTAGCTTCGAATGGAGAAGAACGAGCAAGAAACTCCATTCGTTATTAGTTTTTCTTCTTTTTTTTCTGCTACATAGATTATAATACATTACCATGCTCTGTTTATCTAAACATTTTTTTTTATTTAAGGAATTTTACGAAGTCTAGAATACACCTAATTACAGGGTAAAATTCCCATTGATCATACTTACTCCCGGAAAGGACGATAAATTCGACCATGATTTGCCTAAAGAGCTCTTAAACGGTAAAAATGGAGGCAAAGCAATAAAATTATAAACGCTTGATCTGGTTGAAACGGTTCCCTGAAATAATTTGTGGTCCAATGCGGTACACATTAACTGTAGTTGTGGTACTCTTTCAATTATGATCCCATGTACTTATATCTTTAGTGAATTTTTGAAATTATTAATTTGGTCGTAAATGTTTTTCGAGTATGGTAGTTACTCAGGATATGCTATGCACTAATGTAATTTCATTGAATATGCGACTGTTGTGCCCTTAGTTATGATTAAAATATAAAAGTTACCTAAGCAATATTAGTGTGTTAACATAGGTATAAGTAATATCTACTTAAGAAATTAATCACATAAATATTAAAATGTGAAAGTTTTTTTGTTTGGATTTTTACATATTTGTTCGGCAATCACGCTGAAACTACTGAGCGGATTTTAATGAAATTTTGCGTACTGGTAGGGTATGAGCTGACTACGGTGATAAGATACTTTTTATCCTTCGGGAACGAGAGCAAAGCCGCTGGCAGAAGCTAGTAAGCAACAATTTCACAACATTATTCAACGACACCGATCTCAGTACTTACCAGAACCAAGCAATTTTTCGGTACCAACTTAAGCAAGACATTATGCACAACACAACCATATCCCCACATATCATACAAACAGACAGCTCTTACATACATACAGACAAACAACAACAATAAATAATATTGATAACCTCGCAAATTGTATTTACGAGCGAAACCGAATCGGTTATATGTGAATTTTCGGAAACACCCACAAATTATTCGTATGGCAATACCAATTGATTTAACTACCGGGAAATCGGGAATATTTTGACATAAACATTGAAGTATGTTTGTTTGTTCTTAAAATTATGAGCGTTACAAAATACCAATACTTATTTTCTTAAGAAGATGAGAGATTTTTATTCATAAACGAGTGAAAGAAACTGTTGCTTAATTACAATCATGATAAAATCACTACAACCCAATTGTTTACATGTTCCTGGATTCTAGAATCTAATCAGAGAAGTATATTTCTCAATTACATTTATAAGGACTTGTAGGGTGTCTTAAGGGACTTTAGAATCCTCTAGTTTCGAATTCATAAGTATTTTTCTACGATAAAATTCGAGTATGAGTTTCAATAATTCAAAATATTAGTAGTGAGCTCGATCGTATTCTCGTCCCGCCCCGCACCGATGGCGAATAATAGCCAAAATTTAGACACAAAACATCTCAAAACACCAAGTACCTTTTCTCATTTAACAAATCTCATTAAACATCAATAACCCTAAAGAAATTTCTCCCACTCAGAGGTTTACCTTCTAAGCTCGAAGCGGTAAACTATATAATCCAATTAGCAAGTCACGGTGGCTGGTTGTAGTGGCAGTGTATAATAAAGTCATAAGCAACACTGGTAGCCGGTAGAGGCGCTACATTAATCACAGATTACTGCGAGCTTAGATGCACTATCTCTTTGTCCTGGACTCCCAGCGAGGGGCAAAGAGTATGGATGCTAGTGTAGATGGTGGTTTTATGCCTATTGGTGTTTGGTTTCATAGAGCAGGCAACGGAACTGCAGTATGTTTTATTTATTAGAACAATAACTGTCAGATAAACAGTGATCCACTTCAAATCAAGTTTATGAAAAAATATACAAGAAATGATGAAGTGCACAGAGAACGACATAAAATTGTTCACTTCACACATTTTTATTGTGAGTGTCGGAATTGACGAAGACCGGGCAGCATTGCTCTCTAAACTCACTAGATATTCAGCCCGCTTGCCAATCGTTAAAAGATTGTAACAACTCGCTTACCACCAATAGATATTATCGTGGCCAAACCCATCACATATAAAAAAAATCCTCTTATATATAGAAGAAGCCCATAGCGGTAGACAGTTCCAAGCTGTTAAAGTAACTGCTCCAATACTATCCAAATGAGAGAACTGTCGCATCTACACCAAAAAACACCGTAAAAAAATAATCTCTGTCCATTATTACGCTAAATAATATATGAGACGATTTATCTTAACCGAATAAGTACTTGGTAATATTTTATAGTGAGTATTGTGTCGCTAAACTTACGACTTCCGGCCAATATGGCGGCGAACTCTGTCGTACGGCTTATCTCAAGATGAGATATTACTATTGTTATCTCCATTTTACTGTGGGAACATTTAGAATGCTCTGGAATGAGCCTTGGTCCTTTGTGACGTGAAATATGTCATCTGGTCCTTCGGGCCGGTCACCTTATTTTGCTTTGTGGAGGTCTCTGTTCTGCCTTGGGGCGATTTTGCATTACACGCTACTTGGAAGCTTTTCCTTGAAGTGTTCGGAGTTTTGATGAAGTACCTTATTAGTGTAAATATTATATTTAGGTAGTTGGTCACACATACCTACTGAAATTAAGCGCCGCTGCTGGACTATGCACTTTCTCTTTGAGCACGGCAAATTTATTTTTTCTAAGTTTTTGAGTGCTCGGTTTCTGTGGAATGAGCATCTTAGCTTGCTCTTGACTCTTGATATATGAGTAAAAAGGGTAACAAATACATTATACTCTACCGTCAAAAATACATCGTACTTCCAAAACCTCATTTCGATCTAACACTATCAACACACCATCGAACACTATGTTAAATACCGGAGGCCCAATCCCAATCTTCCCAATCCCCTATTCCCCAAAACCCTTAAATTAGTAACCCCCAAAAGGCTGATAACTGGCCTTTGATGTTATGGGTGTCCATGAGCAGCAGCAATTGCTTACCATCAGGTGATTCGTCTACTCGTTTATCAGCTTATACCATAAACTATAATTTAATAATAGTTTTTAAGACAACCAAAACAACTTGTATATCAAATCAAATCTTTCTATAACTGGAACCAATAATTACGAACACCTAATTAGTAAGCACGGGCTATGATTAAATTCAATGTGAACGTTCTCACGTTAAATTTTTAATTGTTGTGATTAATCTACATTCTGACAGGTAGACTCGTTTGTGAGATATGGTGGTATAGGCGGGTGGAGAAAGCTTTTGCTAGATAAGGAAGGATATTCCTAAGCCTTTTGTTAGTGCTGTGGTCTTAATTTTTTTTATATAATATTATCAGACTTCGCGGCAGGCCCAGATGATGGCGGGACGAACTTGACATCTATATAAGGATTGGCGGCAGAAAGCTCTGCACAGAGAGGAGTGAAAGGAAACCTCCTTTCACTCCTGGATGCCTTTGCTCTGCAGTGGGATGGTCACGGCTAAAAAAAATACTATGTTACGGTACGGTATTAGACACTTTTTTTCGAGAATTTTATTTTCAATTAATCAAATGACTTCCAACCCCGGGTATGACGAGAGGACTATTCCAACTCCTGCTACAGTACTTTATTCTATTATCTAACCAGGCAGACGGTAGTAGAGACTAGGTGATTTATGTCATTTGAATGTGCCGAACTGTCAAATGATAATTACCCCCTCATAGATATATTAGAGTGATGAGGCGCCTTTGTCTGATGTAGTGTTCGGTTATTTGATTGGCTCATAATTTTCGACAGCCTACCTCCCAGGTGGAAGATAGCCACACACGATAAAATACAGCATATTTACTATGCAAAGATAATCTCAACATGCCAAAAGGAATTAATTGAAAAATCAATACTTGTCACGTACAAATAACAAATATTCAGAGGCAGTATTTATTGCTTTAAATATTCCCAGCTATATTGAAATGCACTGCAATATTTTGATTAGCATTTCTTTGCCAGTATACGAACACCTCTCGATAAATAACATGGCCAACTTTCACCAAGTCTTTCAGTCTTTTCAAACATTCCAAACAGGAAAGTTCCCTTTGAAAAATATCCACGATTTTTTACCCCACTACAATTAAGCGAATGTACCGCATGACTGTATCATTATTAAAACATATAGACAAGCAATACTCTATATTCCTGGGCGTTGCACTCGAAATAAATCAAACCCGATGTGTAGGTGGCCGGCGCAAGCGCAACCCGCAATTACCAATTAACCTCGCGTTATATTCATGTTCGAAATTCAAAATTCAAATTCATTCGGTCATACCACTCCGTGCGAGACACACGTCTTAAATGGTGATGTTGAATTTATAAAACAATTTTTTGGTACTTAATTATTTTTTGAAATAAAACAAAATATTGATCCAACGGTACTTAGATACTTTTTATTTAAAATCTTAACTATATTTTTTCAAAATAAAATCTCAGACCTAAAAATAAATTTACAATTCTGCATATTTCTTACACTATGTTTTAATTAAATAAATATTTATTTTCTAAAACGATGTCTATACATTTTAGGCTCAATTTCCACAATAACTACCAAGTGAAACTAGATGAAATTACATAATATACTGCCCTTTATCATTTAGGTCTTTTGAAAGACTATACTTCCATAAACTAGAAGTCTAGATGAATATCAAATATCTACTGCAACTTAGCAATACAGGATGTAAGCAGAACGCTCCCAAACGTGAAACAGGTATCAAATATCTATTTTAAGTAATAATAGTTGTAATCTGCAACTTAGCAATATACAATATATATATAGCAATATACACAGTGAGTACTGTCAATGGTGTCAATAACGATTTCTAGTAATGATTAAACATTAGGTAATTGATATTTTACTGTATGTGTAGCATTTAATTTTATTCTTATCGATAGTATTTGAAAAACCCTTTGCGAACAACATGAAAGGTACCTACTGTGTCTATAATCTGAGAGGCATACCTACTTGCCTAAACCAAATAATAGTGATTGTATTATTTTTTTATAATTAGATTAACTATTCAATTTTATTTTGGGACTAAACCACAAGTATTTTAATGAGCAAGCTATATTTATATTATTTTTTAATATTTATTTCCATTACAAATATATAGAGGCCGTCAAAAATATTATATTATTTTAAAAATACTCAAAAAGGGACAAATTCATTTTACAGGTAGAAAATATATTTTACAAAATTCGTATTAGGTACCAAAAATTTTAATATTCGCCAAAATTATTGGGATATGCTTTTGACTTTTTTATTTTATTACAATATTTTATATTTTTAGCACCATAAACACTAAAGAGTATCAAAATCAATACATTTTTTGTATGAAAAATAAAATAATAATGGTATTCTTATTAAATGCAAATTATAAACTATTAGGAGTCATGCGTGTATGTCATGTTAATTAAAAATAATTATAAATCTAATGTATCACACTTTAAACTAAAAATAAAATAAAATCTTATTATTAAATATCTATTTACAAATCTCTAAAGCTAATAATCTTACACCTACACTTTGCTATTAGTTGCTACAGAATATTTTTGGCAATTTATAACATAATATTATGCGAAATTAATCTAGCAAACATCACTATAGCTTTTTAATTTAAATTATAAGCGAAAATATAACACTTCATAATTCCACACACTAAATCACAAACTGACAACTTTGCTAATTTATTACACAAGGCGCTTCTTATTTTTATAGCAGTAATCGTAGCTACGTATACCAGAACATAAGTTATTATGCACTAGTGAAGTAAATAATAAATGTATTCTATATAAATAATACGTATATTTACATATATTATAATGTTTGTCAAAAATAAATAGATACAACTATACAATGACATATTTTAGGTGTGAGTGTTGGCCATACTTATATTTTACAAAATTGAGTATCGATTTAGTTAGGCCTAACACTAAAATGTACTAGTTATTTTAACATTGATTCTAAAGTCGAAGGTATTGCATTAATTTTAATACTGTCCTAAGTAACTAGTAGTAGATGTACATGTACCTACGTGGAGAATTAAAGTTGGTTTGACACTCTAAGTAAGTATGTAGTTACGGTATGTGTTACAATAAAATACCTACATCAACAGTTACAATATTGACGATATCACTTTTCAAACCATATTTACTTACAAAATATTAATTTCATTTTCTACACAAATAAATTATTAATCATACTAGTTTTGTAAACTTATTATTTTATCTTTCGCTTCACTTTATTTTTTACTATTATTCCATCGGATTATGTTGACTAATTTCATTTTCATATTTTAATTTCATTGTCGAACACTCATAATTTTATTCAGTTGAAATCACTATCTATCGATGTTCCTTTATCTCAATACACTCTTCTAGACCCTGATTCTCTTCGTGTTGTTTCTCAATATTCATCATTCCTTCTTCGATGCAACCATCCTCCTACTATGATCATCCTCAAAGACGTTCCTTGGTTTTCAAATATCCCAAGAGTCATTGAGGTCGATGGTCCTAATGACCCTGCTTATTGTCCTCCACCGACATTGGGTGTTTTCACGAAGTATGTTGTTAGAGTGCCTTTGCCCTTCACATAGGTTGGGCCTCGACATTCACAGGTGTAGCCTGCGTTCATTAGGACCCTGGAAAATGGGAAAAAGTATTGTTAAATGACACATTTCACACATTCATTTCATTTATTAATTTAATTATTAACTTTCATTGTATCTGAATTCTCACGCTAGAAATGTAATATTATCTTTAATCTGTCCATGTTTTTAACAATAAATAATTGTCTACTGTAATACCAAGCACTTTCTCCTTAAAATAACTTCATAGCAGTTTAACTAATCTGCTTTATTGGATGATAATCAGCTAAGCATAAATTGTAGACATTATTTAAGTTCCCGCTTGGAAAACGCAGTATTTTTTTTATTTTATTTTTAAAATCCATTCTTGAGTTGACTTACATTACCTGTACTTTAAAGACTTAAGATGCTTTATAAAGTACTAAATGTAGCTTAAGAAATAAATAATAATACTAACTTAGCAGTATCCTCAGTGACCTGTATCCTGCCCATGATGCCAGTGGAGTCCATCCTGGACGCCACATTGACAGTGTTGCCCCAGATATCGTACTGGGGCTTCTGAGCTCCCACCACACCCGCTATCACTGGGCCGTGGTTCAGACCTGAATCATGAAACATAAGACTAAAGAAACGTGCATGAAATTAGTAAAAAAAAAGCTGCCTTCACCTACAGGGAGTATAATAAAAGTATTTTAACGTGAAATTGTTTTCAACGCCATCTATACGTTTACATACAAAAGAAAATGTGTTTTGAAATAAGCGCCATCTGTCGTTCTTCGAGAGAAAGTAACGGAATTTGAGGAAGGCTCTTGAGTAGGTAGTTGGAAATGTAAACGTTGTGTGGAGCCTGTGTTTAGTTCCATGTAATGTAGGATGTAGGAGCTTATAGTCACACATTGGACATATGTAGTTTCTGACTGAGCTGTTAATAAGAAATTCGATTTAATGTTCAAAGATGTATGTACATAGTACATAGTATAAAATAAAGTCGCTTTATGTCCCTATGTCCCTTTGTACCCGTATACCTAATTCATTAAAACTATGCAACGGATATTAAGTAAGTGATTCAAGAGGAAGGTTTTTGCATAATATATCACCATTGCACCCATGCGGAGCTGTGGCGGGTCGCTAGTATTATTATAAAAATATGATGCTTACCTATCCTAAGTTTGAATCTCTGGAAGGACTCCCTGTTGATCTGGTCGAGTATCGTCATGAGAGCTATCGCGAACTCCACCAGTATAGCTACCGTGTGCTCCTCTTTACTCGTCACATCCTGGAATATCATAAAAATAAGCTTTAAAATATCGAAGTTGAAATGTCATATTTATTTTGGTCCTTTGAGCCAATTTTTTGGTCTTTACCATGTGACTTTTTCCGAGTTATATGTACTTTCAAAAAATATTTTAACACCACTGACAGTGAAGGTAAACATCGTGGGAAAGCCTGGGCTTATAAGTTTTTAAATCGCCAACCTGCATTGAGCAGGCGTAGTGATTAATGCCCTAACCTTCCCCGCGTGAGAACAGGCCTTTGGTCAGCAGTGGCCTCTAATAGGCTGATGATGATGACGATGATGGTTACTATTTTAATACTTACATTCTGCTCCTCCTTCCCTGGCCTCAAACCAGAAGCAATCATGTATGTGCTTCCTATCGTCTTTATCTTCTCTATACAACTAAATTTAGGCTTCAATAGTAACTGAAACAGATTATAAACATTTTACTAAATAAAAATATAATTTCACAACATGTATATTCAGTGTGAGTTATTCAATGGAATTCGACTCAGTAAATTACATTTTTTATTGGATAAAAGGCAAAAGAGCAGACGGATCATCTAATGGTAAGTGATCAGCGCAGCCCATGGACACCCGCAACACCAGAGGAGTCACGGGTGAGTTGCTGGCATTTTAAAAAGGAATACGCTCTTTTCCTGAAGATTTAGCGGATTTGTATCTATTCGGAAATACATAACTCCTTCCACAGTTTTGCTGTGTGAGGTAGAAAGATTCAAGTAAAAACATGTCTTACCTTATCAAAATCGCATATAATTTCATTGAGCAACCTCAAGCACTCCAACCCTTGCTTGTTGACGTCATTCTCATCGTAGAACTCTTTATAATTCGGTATCGACGCAAACATCACAGCTATAGTAGAATACCTCTCGTGGTATAACTCTGCCTGAAAAATAAGCATTTAAGATTTAAAAATTTGCACTAAAACGAATGCATTTTAAATATTTTATAATAAATACAAAAAAAAAACACAGTTTACTCGCGCATATAAATTGATCATGATGAAGAGACCCTCTGTGACTCGATACTAGTAGAGCTCTTCTCCATTAATGTACGTGACTAAGCCGTGATTTTTTAATTAATTTAGTATATCTTGTTATACTCACCTCTGATGCCACAAATGTTAGGAAATGCTCTGCCACGTGAGCAGGGAGTATGTTTTCTAGAAGAATCTGGAATAGAAAATAATATACTTTTCTTAATAACAAACGCTAAAAACTAATGTTCCAATACTCAAATGCCTCTCATTTTTAAATCATTCCAATCTTTCTATCTCTATAAACAGACAATTAAATGACAGAGATAGCGCTATATAGATATAGCAATTCAGTATCCAACTATTAAATACTTCTCTAAGTACAGCTAATTTGCCATTCAATCAATTTTAAACCCTACACCCTACGCATCAAAGTTCAATACACCATCCCACTTACTTTATTAATTCCCCTCATAGTTTCCACTTCTTCCTGTTCGAACTTCAGCTTGTCTTTCCATAGGAAGTCGGTCCTCGACGTGAACTCTATCTGCCTGTCCAGGATGTGCAGGAGAGCCGCCAGGAATACCAGGACCATGCCGGCTTTAGTGGCGTATGCTAGCATTGTGAACCTGGAATAGTGGAAATGGATTATAAGAAGAAAGAAGAAAGTAAGGCATATTAGCTAAAGGGTCTTTTGATGAAATCACCAAATTTTATTTAATGGTGCATTTTTGGAGAACTGAAGTAATTTTGAAATGCTTTTTCAAAGCACAAATTTAATATCTTTATATGTTTGAATCCACTATAATATTCTAGTCTCTTCTCCAATTTTCCCTAACAAAGTTCTTATGTTACTTCTTAAATGTTTTAAAGTATGTATATATTTTTATCTTGTTGGTGCAGCGGTTGCATATGCGTATAATTAATGGGTTTAATTTGCATAAGTATTTTTTTTGTGTATAATGTGCTTTTTTTGCTACCACTCTGTCGAAAATATTATGTATGTTAGGAAAAACCTACATTTGTTTGCAAAAGTATCTGATAGACACAACTATCAAACTAGACATAAGGATAGATTAAGTCAACCATTTTTTAGATTGTCAAAAATAAGTAAGTCATTTATGGGATTCTGTGTTAAATGTTATAATAGAGTTCCAATGGAAATACAGAATCTAAATGAATCAAAATTTAAACTATGTATTAAAAAAACGTTATGTAGACAAGCATACTACAAAGTAAACGATTATATAGAAGATAAAAATGCTTGCAGGCAAGCTGGTCCGGCTCCACAGGAGAACGAAAAAAATGTAGTAATATAACCATGTTATTTAATTTTCGATGTGTTCTGTACGTTATACAATTATTGTAAATGTGAGAGCCCTGTAATTAACTGAAATCAAATTAGACTAGTAGAATGCATTTATGTCAGCTTGGAGTTGTCATGCTCACTCAAATGTCTCATTGGCGGTGGCACGGGCATTGGATCGCTCGATTCCCTGCAACATGGTTGAGTTGGGCGGTGCTGGTGTACGTGTCATGTTCGTGAACGGGCGCTGTCAACTGGGACTGGTCAGCTCCGGACTGCATTATTTTTTATTGTCCTCTAGGTTATTTTCTTTTTCTGTCGCTTGGACTGTATATTGGTTTTACATTGTTCTCACATAGTTGAAGTAATCGAAACAATGTAACCAAGAAATGTATTGTAAATCTGATTGAAAAAGAGTAACCTATGGAGTTTCTTGCTCGTTCTTCTCCATAGGAATCTACACTTTGGAACGAGCAAATAGCTTCACTAGAGGACTGACCGACAGACAGACGTTATTAATATTATTATATTTGCTTTGACGTTCAAAAGTGCCTTCCTGGTCTATTTGAAATAAAAAAAAAAAAAAAAAAAGATACCTAAGAAAATCCTAGTGTAAGATAATAAAATAAAATACTTACTCATTCTCCAAATCCTTCTTCTGGTACTCGTAGAAGAGCTCAGCGGAGGCAAACAGCGTGATGTGTGAGACCAACGTCAGTAACATTAGAGCTAGTTTCAGCACGAACCCCACTCGAAGGAACACTGATATCGAAGCCAGGGTCAGAACTGAACTGTATAGATAGCTCTGGAAATCAGAAAAGAAAAGTTTTTAAGTAATGTTAATAACTGCATCGTTCGTTGGTGGTTGCCAGTGTGAGTAGAAATCGAATCGAAGTTGAGGAAACTACATCAAGAGGAGGCTCATCCTCCTTCTTTTGAGACAGTTTTCCTTTATTAGTCTAAGGTTTATCAGAGAATACTGCTACTTAGTCCCTATCAAATATGTAGTCTTTTCCATTAAAAGATTACACCCCATTAGGTCTTGTACGGTCATTCGACACATGTACATGGGATGAACAGAGATGGCAACAATAATATTCTAACTCTTTCATTACTAGTTCACCACGTAGCTTGGTAAAATTCTACCTAGCAGGTTAACCGGGGCTTCAACTCGAAAAGCAGGAGTAATAAAAGGTTGATTTTTAGTCAGCAAGAGTCTGATACTCCTTCTTGCCTCGCTTAAGGTTGGGAGAAATCATTGGATGATTTTCCTCCCTCAAAAAATAAGCGTAGTAAAGTTTGGCAAAACGTGACATAAAACTAACCACTTTATCATAGAATGGGTGTCCGGTGGCAGAATTAGGATTTAAATTTCAAACTATTTTCGAACCGTTAGCGGAGGGACGGACGGGGTGGTCTCGTTCGATTCATCATTCGTGCGGATTCCTTAGCCACGATATCGCAGTGGACGGGTGAACAACGTGCGTTCGCAATCGAAGCTTGTTTTAAAGCAAACGATTCCTGTGCTATTGCTCGTCGAAGATTTTGTTCGCGGTACAATATCCGACGGTTACGTGATGCGTCAAGCGAAGATTTGATTCGATTGTGGGTGCGGAGGTTCAGAGCAACCAGTTCAGCAGCAAATAATCCGCGGCCGGCACCTAGTCGAAGGTCGAGGACTGATGACAACAGCACTTGTCGCAAACAGTTTTCGTGATAACCCGCGACAGTCCGTGCGTAAGAGAGCGGCTGCTCTAGGGCTCCCAAAAACGATTGTGCACGAAATATTGAAAAAGGACCTTAAACTTCATCCCTTTAAAATTCAAATTGTGCTAGCGCTTAAGCCTAGTGATTACAATTTGCGCAAAAGTTTCTGCGAAACAATGTTGCAGCGATTTCGTACGGTGAACACAATCTTTTGAAGTGATGAAGCCCATTTTCATTTAAATGGAAGTGTAAATAAACGGAACTGTCATTTTTGGTCACCTATAGGACAGAACCCACGATTGAAACATCAACAGCCACTTCACAGTCCCAAAGTGACGGTTTGGTGTGCATTGTCAAGCAGAGGAATAATCGGCCCCTATTTTTTTGAAAATCGTCAAGGACAAGTCATTACTGTGACCGCCGTTTCTTATCAGCGAATGCTTACCGATTTTTTTCTGCCAAAATTAAGAGAACATCCTGCCTACAGTTCACAGACATGGTTCCATCAAGATGGCGCCACGCCTCACACTGCTAGAGAGACCATAGCGCTTCTTCGTGATTTGTTCCCTAACAAATTAATAAGTCGTTTTGCTGACATCCCCTGGCCACCCAGGTCGCCGGATCTTACCCCCATGGACTTTTTTCTGTGGGGGTACCTCAAAAGTATAGTTTATGAAACCACCCCACCGACCATCTCAGCATTAAAAGAAAATATCGTTCGCGAGGTTAATGACATCCCGACGGCCCTTCTCCAGCGAGTGGCGCGGAATACTGAAGCCAGATTCCAAGAGTGTGTCCGACGCGATGGTCAACATTTAGACAAAAAAAAAATTAACAAATAAAATCCGCAATTCCCTTCTTTGTTATAGTCATTGAAATAAAAAAAAATATTCTGCCGTTTTTTTATTATTTAATTTTAAAATCCTAATTCTGCCACCGGACACCCTGTACTTACAGGTGCAGAATCGACATCGTTGTAGATATGCATCCCGCTCATGGACACGTCATCAGTGAGGTTATTATACTCGGAAAGGTTTGACGCGTTACTGCGGAGGTACATCGGGTAGTCTACTATCACGAACGACTGGAACTGGAAAATTAGAATAAAGGAATTTATTTTAATGGGCAATAAACTAATAGAAAAGAAATTATAAGTAACACACTGTTAAAGTTAGATATAAGAAAAAGGGTCTTACCAAATTAATGACTGCGCACGCGCCTATTAAAAGAACCGACACTACGAACATTGTTAGCCTAATGAATCTATTATTGGCGACCACCTGTAACAAGAAATAATTATGGGTAAAGAAGTTAAATGCAGTACATTATTGTCAAAGTAAAAGTAATAAATCAGTAGCCTGGAAACGTCATAAGTAAACTAAGTCCTTCTATTTCTAGATATTTATATAAGAACTATCGTGAGACATAATAAGTTAACTAAAAATCTAGTAAACAAGTAGCTGCTCATGCTAAAGTATCCATCTGTGACTCGAAACTAGTAGAGCTTTCCTCCATTAATTTACGTGAGTGAGTCGTGATTTTTAGTTAGGTCTTTCTAAAGAAAACTTCTCAAGAAGGTTTCCGAAAACATGTAGGATGTCCATATTACATTCACTGGTTTAGTTTTTGGTATCTCTAGGTACTAGCTATAAATCTATTACTGTTAAAAAACGCACCTGTCCAGGTTTCGTGCAGTTATCAGCATATAAATCGTCCGGTACATCGGATATCGGCCTCAATCCTCGGGTTAGCATTCTGCCATCGTACCAGGATAGGTACACGAACACCATCAACGTGAAGAAGGTCGGACCAAACGATGCGTACAGAACAACGCCTCTGTAATAATGATACAATTTAGACATTAAGAGAGAGAAACTACTACTAATTTTGATAATTTTAAGTTTTTTTATTTAATATATTTTAGTGATTAGCCAGTGCCCATTTTCATTTCGATAAATGAGCAAACGGATCACCCGGTCGTAAGCAATCAGCGCTATTCATTAGGTTTTTTTTTCAGGGGGGAAAATCATCCAATGACTTCTCTCGCCAGGGCAAAGCGAGAGGGAGTGTCAGACTCTTACTGACTAAAAACCACCCCATTCCTACTCCTGCTTGTTGAGCCGGAGCCCCGGTAAACCCGCTAGGTAGTCCGCAGCTCCGGATTAAGCATCAGCCCTACTGGGCCCATCTGTGGTGGTCTGATGGCTCTTTGAGGCGCGCGCGGAACACCGTTGCGTTCCGCGCGCGCCGCACGCACGGGTCTGGATCTGGTCGGGCGGCGAGCTACCCTTGCTCGCCGTCCGCAGACCCGCACTTACGGTGGCCGGAGATCGTCACACGATCCCCGACGCCGGGAGTGTCTTTCGCGTCGGTTAGGGGCTATTCATTAGGTAGCACGCACTTAGGCTGAGCCGATCCATTCGTACTGAAGCATTGGCTTATTGTGAAATTCTAATGTTTTTTGTAACCTATTGCAAGGAATGTACTTATTTACCAACTTGTTAGAGAAAACAAATCGGCTGCCGTACATTTCGTTCACTCTTTCTTTTTTTTTAAGGGAGTTTAAGTTAAATTATAAGTATGTACCTATTTTTTTATACTTGAAACACTAGAGCAAACATAAGTGTGATGCTAGTTTGGGTCACTTTGGTACCCAATAACCCCATATAACATATAACTCCACTGGGTTATTGGGCCTTAATATTTAAACACGCACTTACTTAGGCACAGTGAGAAGTTGTATGAATGCCAGTACAGCGAATAGTGCAGCTGCGCAGGCGACGTTGTACTTAAACTGCGCGTCTGATTGGTTGCGGTACTGACGCTCTTGGGTACTGCTCTTGAACCACAATGTGACACGATTCATGCCTTCAGAATTAGTACTGGAATCATTAAAAATTAAAATTATCATACATGACTAAACATTGAACTATGCAAAACCATGTGTACAAGGGCTCAATACTCTTAGTCCGAGTTTCTTTACGTTTAAAGTAATCGAAACGAGAGCGCGTTTGGCGCTCTGATTTGTTGTTTTATTCGAGCCTGTTCGTACTAAGGGTACAATTAAACAAGCGATAATACATAATTAAAGATAAGATGACATTGAAAGAGCGATAGCTACCTGCAGTCACAACAAGTTGTCCTCTGTGGAAGTAGATTCTGTTCTATCATCGCTAAACTCTGAAACAAATTAAAATTAACATCATGAGATAATTTATTGAAAATAAGAAAATACAGAATGCTAATAGCAAGAAGCGACGTCTGGAACTGAAACTCGACAATAGACCAGTACCACTACCCTTAGTATGAGTTTGCTTGACGTTGAACGAAAACGAAACGACAGCGCGTTTGGCACTCTTATTGGTCGGCGTAAATGAACCGACCAATCAGCAGAGTACTGAACAAGTGAACACGCTTGAGGTTAAACGTAAAGTAAACTTCTACTACGGGTACAGCTTTATGATGCTATTTGATTATGTAAATAACAATTGAATGAAAAAATCATTGTATTGTTTTGTTCCACTTACAGATATTCCAATATTCTTGGCAAGCGTGGAGTCAGTGATGTTCGCGAAGGGTTTGTCTGCGCCCCAGCACTCCACGTACTTGGTCATCTTGCTGGATGGACGGGATCGCGTGGGGACACCAGGAGTCGCTGGAAAATATGCCAACAGTGATTTAATTCTGATGAACATTGTGAGAATGTCATCAAAATGAATACGGTAATGGAACAGTCAAGAGGAACACGTCATTCTCAGGTTTGCTAAAAAAAAAAACACCTAATAACTGCTATCACTAATCTCAGAGATAATCATGCGTAATGGACCTAAAACCGTTTTTTTAAAGATGATTTTCTTAGTAAAATAGGAAGTAAAACAAACTAAACATGTGAACTAAAAAAGTGATACTAAACATGTCAACAATCAAGATGGAATGAACTGGAAAGACACAAACAAAAACAATGTTCTTTTTCTGGAGACACAAAATTAGAGACTGACTTAAGACTATTTAGGCTATAATTAGGTTCGAAACGACTCACATTGTTAGATACTAGGTCACAAATAAACTTAGACACTAACATAACGATTCAGTCGACATAGTACTTATCATCCTAAGGAATAGGGGCGTCAGTGTGTCTGTTGGGGTCGGTTGCTCACTGTGCTCACTAGAACTTTCTGTATAACACATTGTGATCATTACTTTATATTTTTTGAAAGATTTAACCCCCAGTAATACTAATAATGGCAACGCATTTGTAACTCCTTTAGTGTAACAAGCGGCGCCAATGGGGTAGATGACAATGTTTTATTTAACAAAAATTTTTGAGGAAATGATATTGATTTGCAATATCGCGTGAAGCCACTTCAAAGTACGTTTTATACGTAGAAATGACGTGGTTAGCTCCGACTTTTAAACTTTGATTCGTTTTATCGAAGTATTATTAGCTAAAACGACAAAATAAAAAAATATGTGTCTAATATTTTTCATTACCTAACTGACGGACTAAATAGACTTGAGATTTTTAATTATTATACCCCGTCATCGTCCCTATTACTGGACGTCGTGCTTATACTCTAGAGCCCGATTTCAGCAACTTAAAAGACTGTTCCTCACCTGTTCCCATAATAGGACTAATCGCTCCAATGATAGACCCGCTCCGGCTCTTCGGTTTATGAGCAGTGACCACGCTGCCATTACCAAGTCCATCACCAGGACTTGTCGCCTGATTGTTGTCGAAAGCTACCACCTTTACTGATGCTCGTCTGCTGAGGTCTGGAATATGGAAAATGGATTTAATGAATGATCTGTAAAATGTCGTATCATGATTCGATTGCATCGTTGTCACTTTTTTAACCCTAATCATGAAAATAATTAGATTGGTGAGCATTGTATGACATACTAATGTTCTGGCTTATATCATAAAAAAATACCAAGCTAGGGGTTCATAGCCAGAAACATTTCAACAAGTACAATGTCGTGGTACAATGTCACATGATTTATCACATACATGACTGTGATGTTTTTAAATAGCCTTGAGTTTGAAAATTCTCAATATTAATTTATTTTCTTACCTCCAGTAGTCCTAAGCGACTCGGTCCTTAGAACCCTGTGGGGGAAAGTCTCCATTTCATTGAAACTGTTCTGCGAAGGAGCTGGACTGATGTTGTCTCTTGGTTTCGTGGGAGAAATGTCCTGGTACAGTGAAGATACAATGCTTGCTTTCCGATCCACGGTGCAGACGGAGAGGCGACCATTTTCTGATACTTTCTGTAATTCAAAGGTAAATTATGGAAGTTAGTTTTACTGTGAACATGATGTAAGAAATATTTTGGGAGTTTGTTTTATTGTGAACATGATCTTATCTCTAAGTTCTTAGAGTACTAATTGTTATGATTTAGTCAATAATCATTTAAAGGGTTACACAGGGCTCATTTCGAGATGCAATGCTCAGATTTTTTCGAAATTTGGAACTATTCTAATAAGTAATTGACTGTCAATAGAAAACTGTTGAAGGCTTACTTCGGTCACCAGTGACCACCACGGCGTTCAATGTGATAATAACATATATTTAACATAAGAAGTACAAATATAAAACAGAATCGAAGCAATACTGGACACAAAATCTACTTCTCGAGACGACGGAGAAAAACTTAAAGAAACCAAGAAAAATAACTTGTCGTCGTTATTGAAAAACTTAGTATTCTGGCGAAAGCATTCAACGTGTGACAAACCGAGGTAACTTGTAACTTGACAGCGGACAGGCTGTAACAAATTGTTATTGACATCGCAAACGACGGGTACTAAGTACGAGGTTACTATGAAAATATTTGCTTTATTTTTTTGGATAAACAAATTTTTGTACTGTACGAGAAAATTCTCTTGTCATCGGTTAAATCGGGTTATTGGATTTTAACCCTGGGTATGCAGATCCACGCGAGACATAATGTGCTTTCTATTGTGTCTTATATACCGGCAGATGAGAGGGTAATTTTCAGTGAGAGCACGATAAAAAGAAGAAAAATAGCTAGGTGGACTGATGACATCACCAGAGTCGCGGGGAGCCAGTGAATGCTAGTGGCGAACTGTCATTCAACGTGGAAGACTAAGGTCGTCGTCGACGTCTTCTGGCTGATGATGATTATGATGAAAAAAGAAATGGGTTTTGTAAACCGAACAGAACTCACAGAAAGACAAGACACATCACAAAACGTTTTACTATTTCCTATTAAAAACAAAGATACCAGTTCGATACAAGATCAACAAACCACTTCTTAAATCGAAAATCTCTTTGAAAAACAATTGAAGAAAGACAAATAAATGTCCAAGCAATCGGAGAGTTCACCACAAACACAAATACTACAGAGATTACAAACTGCAATCAAATGTAATCCCTCAATCCGAGTTGTGATCTTGTCTCGAGATCCAATCCCTATTTGCTACCAACTTTCCGATTTAACACAAAGACAGAGAAATCTTCTAGATTTTATTTTAATTGTCTTCTAGAATTCTTGTTCTTCGTATCGTCATGCCTTTTATCCCTGAAAGGGTAGGTAGAGGTGCACATTACGGCATGTAATCAAATGCTGCTATACAAAGTACATCCACTTTCGCCATTTATGTTATAAGTCCCACGTAATAGGGAGTGAGCCTATTGCCATATTCTGGGATCTTGGTTTTAGTTTGAACAATTTCTATTTTCTGTATTTTGTTTTACTACTTTAAAATCTGGTAACTAAATATAATTTCAACAATTTATTATGTCAATGTGGAGTGTAAGGAATGAAACCCGAAAGCCGGCAATTTTGCCAAAGAAAACCAACCTGTAGTCGTCTGCTCATTTTTCTTTTTAGATTTTTATGCAAAGCCATCGTTCATATCTACATAGACATTAATTGATCTAGGTTTAATTAATTGTTCTATACTGAAAGTCAATGGCATCTCACATTACCACTCAAGAAAACTTACTAACTAAGTCTGCATACTTTCAAAATACCTAGTATCAATTTCAACCCAAACGACCGTTCAACTATACTTGTACCTAAAACTGTAAGAAGTATCTAGTAATTAACTTTACAACTGTTACTGACTGACTGACTAACTCAGTTGGGACTGCTACAGAGAAACTTCACAGTAATTGTTGATGATGAAACAATTGAAGTTTCTACTGAGTTTGTTACAGTAGCCTTCTTCAGTTGATTAAAAGAAACTAAATTTGTTTAGTTTTTCTTTCAGGTATTGAATAAGTTTTATTATTGTCTAACTAGATCATAATAATTATTATCTTTAACTAAAGATTAAAAAGTATTCTTCTAAGATATAAAATTGGTCTAAACAATACATCCTTTCATTAATCATAATTCACACATGAATTTGAAAACATAACAAGATTGATAATTTCAAAATAAAAACCCTTATGTTCCTTTTTTATATTATAACATTCGTGAGACATACTAAATTCATTATTATGTTTTTCGCCTTACTCGCTTGATTATTTGAGGACGATGACCGCGACTAGTTTCAAACCACGCTAGGAGCTCATATTCGCGACACACTACGCAGCAATTGTCGCACTGTAACGGCTGTAACTTTTTAAGTTTTTGCTTGACAGTTATACACGGATTGCACCAAAGGAGCGATTACTTTGAATTATATGAAATATTGTATCTTTCCTGCCTATACTTGTATCAAGTTTAAATAAATAATAGATTACCTAATATCACCGTTAATGCTTTGACATGAAAGCCTAGTAGCGCTATGGCAGAAATTGAGTTTTCGAGCCAATGATCGGGAATCTCATTAAGAACTAATAGATCAACGAAGCATAAAGCAAAGGGGATGTTTCCTCAAACACAAAGTTACAAAATATGTCATTCAATAATTAGTGAAGCCTTGCCTTTTAATTCCCTAATGGTGCTTTTTCCATCAGATTTGTGCTATGTAACTGAGCTGTAGCTTAGCTATTAAGCTAAGCTGCGAAACTATGTGACCGTTTCTACTAATACTAAACTATGTAGCAAAGTATGTGCAAGTAAGATATTTGATACTTACTAAATTTAACAAATTGAAAAGTTCAATATAACTTACTGGTCAACTTTCGTCTAGTTGATCATCTTCCAGAATATTAAAATAAAACAGGTTATGTTACAAAAAGTTATTTCAACCCCAAATAATTAACCTTCAACACCTATCAAGACCATTCCTTACATAGGCTCTCATACCCACTCAATATTATATCTACGTATGTAGGCACATATAACCCTGACGATGCCTGAGGCTTAGCGTTTTCAATAATTTGGTTAGTGGCTCAAGTTCCCCGCTTAATATTATCTCAGGAGACATCTCAAGTGATTGCCGGCAGCCAAACGATTTTATATATTTGCACAATTAACCTATATTTGTATGCGAACGTAATAAATCTGCTATTTCTGGTTATTTGTCTTTCCTGTATGAGTTTAGGTTTGATATTTAGGGAGACGATTATTAATTTTCGATATTATAAATTATTGGTTAAGAAAAAGTCGAAGACTTGACGACATAGCGTAATTGTAGTATTAAATACAGTGAGTGCATAAAGACCTGCATGAGTACTACCCATTGGTGAAATTAGTCTTAAAGAAATTAAAATCCGGTAAAAATTGGTAAACTAAACAAACACTAAAATAAAATAAAAATACATTGTAAAGAAAAGTCAACCTTATTTACAAAAAATACCTGAAACATTACCCCTCACTCAATTATCAAGAGATAATACGTTTCAAGGTCAACAGTGGAATGAAAATAGTAATTTTAGGGATCAAAGAATATGGGCGTCAAAGTAATTACTTGTAAAAACAATAATAAATCCCCAACACGTGCCTGGGGCCAGTCAATTATGTCGGTAGAACAAACAGTTTGGAGATAGATCTGTGGAATCTTTCATTCGGCGTTACCCAGCAACACTGTTTAGGTAAATTGGAAACTTTAATATAAGTAGATGTCTGTCTTTCTAAAATACTAATTTTCTCTTTTGAGCTGTGTCTTAGATTACTATTGGATGTACTTCTTTAAAATCTAGATGTTTTTTATGCGTATTCTCCAGTCGCCGATAAATCAAACTGACGGATCAGCTGATAGTAAGCAATCGCCGCCGCCTACCGACACCCGAAACACCAGAGGCGTTACAAGTTTAGGGAATCAAAGAAGATGGGGTAATAGTGCCTCCGGTAACCTCGTTCACACAACGAAACACAACGCAAGCGTTGTTTCACGTCCGTTTGCTGTGAGCTCGTAATATCACTCCGGTCGAGCCGGCCCATTCGTGCCAAAGCATGTCTCTCCCCCATTTCTCTTCTAAAATATTTTCAATCGCAAACCATGTTACATTGAGAGGGACAAATAGACGGATTTGTTTGTATGTTTGTTCGGTGTATTTGCGAAGAGATCTCAGTTCAAACAGACACGTATCCTCTACCGGTACCTATATCGAACCTACAAATATTTTATGAAGAAATTGAATTACTTCTACACAAAGTTCTAGTGAAGGTACCAAACAAGCTTCTGTGTTCAGTGATTTCTTAGTATGTAATTAATAAATAATAAAAACTACTACTGCGGAGAAGACCTAAAAAAGTAAAAAGAAAAAACATAAAATTTTCCGACAAGGGAATAAAATCCGAATCAACTTCCACTTACTAACTACTCGATTAATGAGACAGTCTTCTAATTACAATAATATTATAATATACCTACTATGTTTCCCATTTTATACACGGATTTAGAACTGGGAAATTGATCAAGACATTAAAAAAAGAACCTGATACTTACGCATAAAACTCAAAAATGTCATCTGTTAAGTCGTAAAATAACTAAACCTACGTCACAATGGCGTCCACCCCATCTATTATCTCATTCCCATATAACATGAGACTATAATACATTCATGTATCTAGTCAATTCGATTCCTGATACACGGATATTGGCAATATTTGACACCAATGACATCGCACCGTGCATGATTGAACTACACACACGATACTGAACCTATTATGTACATAGATAAAGTGGCAATTGCTAAAACAACTGCGATCAGTTGTTTACAATATAGTTGTGTGTAAATACGAACAGGGATTTTTTTAATTACTATGGTAAACTTTATGCCCTTATATTTTGTTATTAGTTTTAAAATAATCTTTCAGGATGTTTCCTTTGTTGTTATAAAACACGTAAAAATATTATTAAAACTAAATTACTACAAGTAATTTTTCCAATAATGAAAACCAATATTGAATAAAAGTTCCACTAGACTTGAAAAATACCCAATGTAGAAAAAAAGATATTAAGAGTAATATCTTTAATATTTCATAGTTCTTATTACTTTACGATTGCAGTTTCAAAAGCAATTTGTTGTCAATACAAGCGTAATAAGATCATCTTCATTTTATTTTGCCCAGTGAGCCGAAAGCAACTGATTTGCAATTCAATAAAACTGCGACTAGTTGCGTTTGCATGATGGAGGCGGTCTATGAATAGTTCGTTTTGGATCCAATCATTTTTCAAACTGTTTTGATGAAGTATGAATTTGTACCTTAATTGCACACCCCCGATGGGTGTAGCGAGTGATCAATCGAAACTGAATTTCCGTTTGATTGATTTAGGAAAATAGATTTTTCGGAACGATTTTGTAGATACGGGTGGATTATTTTCGGTTGACATCGTTTTTAATCAAAGATTCTTTTTTATATTTAAAGATTCTTGGTGGTTACTTTTTAATTTTTGAAAGTCCTTTCAACCTTTTAAGCTCCCGGTCAAATATCAATTACTGCGCCCCCAGCGCGCGGCACAAATCGAAAAAAATATATAAGGAGGAGCATTCGTCTGAATAGACCGTAAAAATAGTGCATGCTATTTGTCGCTGCAATACAACACAGCAGTAGGGACACGGAAATATATCGCATATATGACACAGGCGGTTAAAGTTTAGTTTAGTCGGTTTTCTGAACACTGAATACAATTTATCATTTTGAGTATTTAGAAATATTTGTAGGTACGCTCTTAACGACATCGTTTACGTATGTAAAACACAAAATTAAACATAAACAACCCAAAACCAAGGAATAAGATAAAATAAATATTATCTCAACAAATAACACGGGAAAATCTGATACGATACTTGAGCTCGAATCATCTGTCACTCGATCAAATTGAACAATTTTTGTCGAAGCGGGAAATATCAGATATCTTTAGACGCGGTTTCTCGTTAATTTATAATAAGAAGGGAAGGATGTTATAAATCTTCATTGGCAAGAATAAATTCTTCCTCCTTTCTTGGAGTGACTGTAAATCTATTTGTTTAAGGAAAACGAATGGGACATTATGTTAAAGAATAATATTTTTCGCCCGTAGAGAAAGTATGTCGCAATGGTCCGGTGGTTTAAGACGCTCGCTTCTTATGAGAGTGCGGGCTCAAAACCTATCAATGGCTTTACCGATTTTTACCAAATTTTACATGCGTATGTATTCAGTAACGGGGTAGGTGGAGGGAAAAAGGCCTAGAGGAAGAAGCCCCAATCGGTGGTCGGACCAAATCTCCAAACAGCTTGAGATGCCTATCAGCGCTGCTCTTCACCAAGCAACGGAACGCAACCGATGGAGGCAGCTGGTCGAAAAAATCAAACGGAGTCACGATCCTCAGCAGTGAGGAAATCGACTAGAGAGAGAGATGTATTCAGTAGGTCTTAGAATCGGCTACTATCTATTTTCCATACCCCTAAGTGATAAGGGTTGTTCACCCTTAATTTTTTTTTGACGAAATAGTTTATAAGGCAAAACAACATTTGCCGGGTCAGCTAGTGTTTAATATGAAAAAATCCCTTATCGGAAAAAAAATAATCAGATAAAGGTGACAGGTACAAACAGCTAGGACATTTGAATGAGCCAATTAATCATCTCTTCAAAAGCATCTCATCATAACACACCATACAGCCTTGTTCCACCACCATCAATCTTAGACAAAGAGCTTTCAGGAAAGCTGAAAGACATTTTCAGTAATGTGTTTGTGAAGTAAGATTATGTAGATTAATTATATCATTTGTGTTTCAGGAACAATACTCGTACCTTAGTTTGTAGTTTGGTGTAAAATTATTAAGATGATGAATATTACTATAGATGTGTTGGCATTTCTTGTAGGGTAAGCCGGGAGTGAGATTAAGCACTGTTTACATCACATTAACCGCCTTTAAGTGGCCACTGCCAACCAAAGGCCTTTTCTCACATGGATTAAGTGTGAGCATTAACCACCACGCTTACTCAATGCGGTTTGGCGATTTCAAACTCGTAGTTAGAATTTATAAGCCCATGTTTCTTCATGAAGTTTCCTCTCACCGTTTGTCAGTGGTGTTTAAATAATCTTAGAAATTACATATAACTCGAAAAATTACACACTGGTACTTCGCGTTGGTACGATTCGAGTCCACACCCTCATGCATGAGAAGCGGACGTCTTAAACCTCCGGGACACATGAGAAACACTATTCAATTTGCAGAAAAACTATGTAATTACTACTTATAATCTTCACATAGAAGAATCTGTGTGACTTACCTTCGGAGGAACTATGAGGTATGTCTCCACTTTGTGGTCAGCTAAGTATCCTTCCCTGGAAGCGCCGTCTCCAGGCTCCACGTCAAACCTGCCTCCCAGTTGGAGAAGAGTCGCTTTGGTTATGTGGACGCGTCTGAAAGAAAATATATAAATGGTGGCTTAAATTTTGCAACATAATAAAAACTAAAGCTTAGTCTATTGCAGTAAGTTTAAAGAAATATTTAAGGTACTGTTTAAGACAATACAATAATTGTGATTTTTAAGAGGTTTGTTAAAATAATCATGTACACACGAGTGTAAAACGCCAAATCGAATGCCAATTAATGGAATATCAAATAGTGAAATATTGACTACAGAATGTTTGATTTGTATGATAATTCTGTGTTTTTGATCGATTTATAAATTGTACTTTCATAATATCGTATATTCAACAACAAATAATACAGGGTCCTGCATTAATACAATATTATGATTACGTACTAGTATTTTTTTGTGATAAAACCACTCCGTGATAAATCCAAGAATAGTGACACGAAGAATACTGCTATAAACATCATCGATATCACGTTTTTTTTCATTCTCTTATAACTTTTACTACAAGAACTAAGTTCACCGAGTATTTATGTATCTAGGATCTACGCAGGTCGCTCAAAAGTACTAAGTTACACAAGACTGGACCTATTCCAACACTGATACAGCTTAAACTTTACTACAAAGATATTATGATCACTCTTGTTTAACTTTCAGTCTAGTTTGGACTTTGTTCCAAGTTAGATTAGTGTCCTTTTTCAATGTCAGGCTAAATCAACTAAATGGCGTATTTTTCGTAAAATAGTGTGTTTCTTTGGCCCTATATTGAAAACTTTTAAGCCATTGTCCTTGTCTACTTAAGAGTATCTACATTTTTTTTTTTTTTTATTTATTATTTATACAAAATACACAATAATACAATAAATAACAAATAGCAGCCAAAAAACCACTAAGGTTTAGAACCGTGCTATGGAATCTGCCTTAAATGTTACAATATGGAGGTTATGATATGTTATTATATTTATATTATATATATATATGTACCTATATTTATATGGTATCATATTTAATGTTACAATATGTTACATTAAATATGATACCTATATTATCGATAGTAATCCCTATAATATTGTCAGTGGTAAGATTCAGGTTCAAATCCAAGCTTGGTTTAAATATTTTCGACTGTGAAAAACAGTATAAAACAATATTAAAACAAAATTCTGTACCAGAACATGCATTAACATTAAAGGAGGTTTACTCCATATTAAAATGCTCTGCTTCCTCTAACTTGATTAAAACTTTAAAAAGGGCTGAAAAACAGCGCTGAAAGCGTAATTACTGCATAGTGCTGCCATTTTATTATATAACTGTCCAGCTTTGTTTGGAGCGCGGTAAAAGCTTAAATGCATTCAGTGGCTCATAAAAAGTGGAGTGAAAGTAGTTTGTGGCATACAATTGAATTAGGAAATGGTGGTATTTTTTTATGGATGGAACGATGAAAACTTATATTAAAGGTAACTTTGTTTGAAACGATTGACACCCTGAATAATATTAGTGAATTGATTTATTTGCTTGTATGCTGTGAAGGTTACATAAAAATCTGAAATGAGTTACGTAACCTAATTTTTTTTTATATTTTGCCACGGTAGCTTAATTGGGCGAAGCCCCCACATATAATGTCGCGGGATTCGACACCTAACTCATTTTATTAGCTTTTTTCAAAACAGTTTGCGATTGTTTCACAATACTTCTACTTACTACTTACTGATTTAAATTAATTCTAACTTATGTTCCAGATTCACTTACCCAGCAATACCGCCAGACTCCATGTGATTGGCCAGCGTGACGTCATCGCTCCAGACATCAAACTGCCACTTGCGCAGCCCGAGCACGCCGCACAACACGTTACCAGTGTGTATGCCTATGCGCATGTCCACGTTGAAGCCCGTTGCTTCTCTTACAAACCTGGAGAAATGTAGAATAATTTCAAGTATTAATTTGGTGAGTCTGCGGGGGAATACACAACTTGATTCCCCCAAGTCCTTTCCATCATCGAACCATAAGGCAATCGGCGAAGCGCCACCGCTTCATGGTAGATATCCCACCCACTTGCACGTAATACTTCGCTTCAAGCTTCCTTGTGTGAACTCCTAGGGAGTAGAATTCTTTGCTAAAGGGTATAACCTGGGCGTCTTTAAGGCCTGATTGAATAGGTTGCTTATGGGCAGACGTGCTCCATCGTAGGCCGCATCAAATCTTACCGTATAGCATCAATCATCTGCAAGCCCATATTGACGCAGTTGTACGCGTGGTTGGGCCTGGAGACCGGCAGGCCAGACACGCAGTAGTAGCAGTCACCCAGGATCTTGATACGCATGCACTGGTTCTCCTGTAACAAATTAATACATTATAAAAAAAAATATTGTTTCCTTCGTGTAAGAAATGCGCCGATTAGGTTATAAATCTACCTATTACATTGAAATACTTGTAGGTGTATGTATTGGAAAACGAGCTTGTCCACCGGTATATGAGATACAATAGAAAAAAATACGTTATGTCTCGCGTTAATCTAGATTCCCTGTATATCTTGGTAAAAAAAACGAAATTTTGTGTAACAAAATGAGACTCCAAAGTAGAAAGTGCACGCGTACACACTGCTAAGTACCTGGCGATACAACCCAAAGAAAAAATGAAAAGAAATTTAAGAGAAAATTCCCCGTTATTTAATTTCCCAATTTGTCATCACAAGATGCTTAAACTCAGAAACTCGTGTTGATTGTTATAACCACTAAACCGTGTAGTTCAAGTCAAAGAAAGTTAGTTAATTTCCGACTGAAAACTGATATTTCACATACCTATGTAAAGGCTGCACTGTAACATAACGGCAACAATCGATAAGGGCCTTGGCAGCACTCCATCAATCACTAAACCACTTCAACTTACTTTAAAACTATCCATCGATTATGTTCAGTCAAGGTTTCTCAACGCTTGTGACGGAGCGATAACTTAAGTGGGTGGGTAGTTGAGCATTTTGCGGAAATTAAAATACTATCTACTATTTTCTATATAGATACGAATTTTATTTTCAAATGTAACTTTTCATTTGTGCGCAATATTTTGGTACAAAAGAAAACAAGCATGAAATAAACTTACGTTGTATTTCACCCTACTCACACGGGCACAATCACCGGAGCAATATGAATAAGAACTTACTTAAATTAAAATAACTATAACGGGTAACGCAAAGGTCCCTCAAAAAAAGTTGCATTCAAACGATTGCACACCGAATGCCAACTGGATAGAAATTGATATATCATAGTCATTTCTTAAGCAGGTCATATCACACGTGTGTGATGACGTAGATAAAAAGATTGAGAACCACTGCATCACGTCATCAATCTCTTAACGCGAGGACACAGATTGCAATGAAGATAATACTCTTTTCAAGTAAGTGGAAAATGTTATGACATACAGATTATATTGCATTACTACATACCTATAGAGGTTGAAGTCATAGTACTGAAGTTAGTCTAAAGAGTACTCGACACTGGCAGTATAGTCGACAACACTGTATTGGAGACTCGGTTGCCGTACAAGAAGAAAAAAAGCCTAAAGAATAAAGAGTACAGACAAAGTACAGAAGTAAGTCTAAAGATATTTAAATTATTTAAAGAAATATTGGTTAAATTGGCAGTTTGTTGTAAAAGGCTGTCGGCGCATCACTTTGAAGATCGTCTATAGAAAAGTACCCCTAATGTTGAAAAATGAAAAATTATGTAGAAAATCTTCAGGAAACCTTCCTTGTTTTGAGTTTTAATATAGATTAATTACAGCTTCGACCAGAAAAACAATGAGTTGGAAAATATTATGGCAATGTTTTGATGACTTGCGTTAATTGACCATTTATCTTTATAATTATGACAGACAAACATTCACATTCGTATTTTATGTAGCTAGACTATAAACGGGGAGTATTTACTACATATTAATGTTTCATAAACTGAACACTACTTCACAGTAAACTGGATCATAACTCCTTAATGGTTTGTACATGGACAAACATACAAATTGATGTTTCCTACCATAGCAGTGGATTTGTATGTGTGTTTGTTTATTGTGTGCATAATGATACTCTTACTGAATAAAAAACACAACTCTAATTTTTAAACGATCGAAATAAAAAAAAAACATAAAATAATTTTGTAGAATATAGCTAATTAATAACAAATAAAAATTTCGCGTTTCAATTAAACACGTTTTCACGTAACGTTTTCATAAAATAAATAAAATAACTTACGTTTTCATTTGTAATTTAGAGATCACTCTCAAAATTAGAATTCTTAATTCTGAAATACTACTTTTTTAATTTTGTGAAACTACTATGCTGTCATGCTGAATTTGCTTCTCAATTATCAAATTCAGTTACAAGACATCAAATTCTTCCCAATGATTGAGAACCTCCGTCTTTTATTTGAACTTGGTTAAAAATTGTATTCAATTGACTCATTCTATGAAAATGACTTTATTTTAACAGACATAGCCACGTTAACATCACTAGTGTAACAAATTCACACATAAATGACTGATTACGTATGCAAACTGCTTGTTTTACTACATAGTTGTAGCACAAACATAGATGTAAATTCCCAAGTAAAGTGCAGACTACCGAATATGACATATATGTCGCCTCGGAAAATATGACGTATAATGTAAACTTATACCTTTTATGTCATAAAGGGATAGGCAGAGAAATACACAAACATTAACAGCCCAAAATGAGAGCCCACTTCTGGACTATGGGCATCCACGAGATGAGAGGATTTTTTATGGTATAATCCGGTAAACGAGCACACGGATCGCCTGATGGTAAGTAATCACCGCCGCCCATGGTCACCCGAAACACCAAAAGCGTTACAAGTGCGTTGCCGGCTTTTAGGTATTTAGTTATTTTAGGGTTGTTAGGGAATCGGGAATTAGAAAGATTAGGAAGGGGGTAATTGGGCCTCCGGTAACTTCACTGACACAACGAAACACAACACGACCGTTGTTTTCTGTGAGGCCGTGGTATCACTCCAATCGAGCCGGCCCATTCGTGACACGCTTCGCAGACACGTTGGAGATTGCATAGATCTATCAGAAACCACTACTTATCAGACGCAGACATACGCAAAAAATATACAATGAAATGTAATTTTTAATTAAAGATCCAAATAACATTATTCCAAAGTAAATGAACTGAATTGTGGTATTATTATAATTAAAACCACAGCGCAGTTAAGTGCGGTACATATGTTTTAGTTAACCTGTCTGTTTGACTAACAGTTTTAACGCTTATGTCTACTTTTCAAAGTTTAAGTTTGCTTGTTAAGAGTAGTTAGCGGTTTAAACCTTTGTTTGTTTTAAGATGAGAACTTGCTTCGTGGATACTTAGCGAAGTAAATCTGAGCAGCATTTTGTGTAAGAAAATTATAACATTATAATGGTATTGTTGGTTTAGGGAGCTTTTCTACCAGAGATGTGCTATGCTACGTTACTGTGGATGCGTTTGGCTTTCATCTATCATATCATTAGTACATATAGCTTAGCACTGGTGGAAATGAACTCACAGCGAAAGCCTATCAGTTAGCCTATAAGTTTGGGGGAGGGGGATCTTCCAATGACTTTTTCTGTCTAGGGTGAGACGTGAGGGGGTGTCAGACTCTTACCGACTAAAAACCAACCCGTTATAAAATAATAAAAAGTACTTCTTAGCAAATAAACAAAAAATTGGCAATTCACAACCACTCAGTTGAAAGTAAACATTTTTATTAAAACTTAAAGCTACTTGGAACTACCTACGTATAAACCTAGACTCATAAAAACAAAATAATCTGTAATACCTTTTGCAAACATGTTTTCACCCTACCTCGTTCATCAAACAAAATGAAAATAGTTTTCGCAAACAATCTTTGCTATACGAATAAAATAGGGATATTTTAGAGCTACGGAGCTCTAAAATGTTCAGTTACGGAACTGAAGCCGAAAACATCGAATTCCGATAAAATGTAATTTGTAACTGGTACTTATTAAGATAATAAAAGTAAAAAAGTGTGTTATAGAGTATGTCTGTGATATATGTAGGTATAAAAGTTTAAGGTATGAGTTCATAACTGGTTCGTTTTCATTTTATTCATCAGCAACAGTCCGGATCACCTGATGGTAAGCAATCGTCACTGGGCGGCGATGCGTCCATGGATATGGACGGAGACTTTACAAGTGCGTTGCCGGCCTTTAGGGGATTAGAAGTTTAAGGGTTGTTGGAGAATCGGGGGTTAGAAAGATTGGAAAAGGGGATTAATTGGACCACCCGTAATCTCACTCACACAACGCAAGCGTTTTTCACATCGGTTTTCTGTGGGGCTCTTCTCTCACACTTTTGATTGCATATCAAATATGCAATTACACTCTGACAATTCCTACTACTCGTATCTAGATACCGAAATGACATATTTAGTGCTACCGTGCTACGAATTTTACAGTAATATTGTGTTTTTACGAGTAGTCGAGTACAATAACCCCAGTCTGTTGGAAAAATATTTAATGTATTTTCATTGCAGAGATTTTTAGTACTTAGTTTTATATTAATAAGGTTTAAATTTTAATTACTTGTTGAAACAATGTCTTTGTTTGGTTTTCTATAATCATAATAATAAAAATATGTAGGAGCAAAATGATTTATTACGCTTTTTAGTTATGTTGTCTCTTGAAATAACAAATCTTTAATTTAGTAACAACGGGTGGATTAAAAGATAATTTTATTTTTAGTTTTATTGTGCCCATAAAATGTACATCAACTTTACACATTTATTGTCAAATGTAATAGGGGTGCGCCTATTGCCATGTACTGAGCACAATTCCAGACTCTGTGCTCCTACTATGAATTTTAGGAAAACCGAAAAATGCCCGGTAACATTTACCCAATTCGGGAATTGATGCCGAGACCCGTCACCCTTATGACCGCTCGACCAACAAGACAGTCGTATAAAGCAACAGTCAATAGACACAACAAATAACCTAGCAACAGCCTTCTCAAGTAAAAAACAATTGTATACGAAATACAATATCTTCAATAGGTACTAACAAACAAGGCATTGAGTAAAAAATCCATCCAATCAGGTGTCGGGTTTATTCCAATCCCACGCTCAAATACATCTGGATTTGCTTCCACAGGTTGGGCAACAGCTGATAAACTTATACAATGTATAGTATAGTTATATATCTTTTTACTTCGAATCACAGATTTCACTAGGTAGATGAAAGGTGTTGTGTTTGAAGATAACAATAGTGAAGAAATTTTATACCCCGGATCAGTTAATTTAATTTGAGAACATAAAGAAGTTAGTGTTAAATAAACATTGACACAACTCTGCATGAAGTGGTTCCCAAATACGCATGAAGCGTCGCTTCGACAGAAACAGTGAAAGAGAATTACCTAAATATTTTTTTCAATTCGATTATTAAGTGCATATGCGCAATAGACATTTTTATACCTACTCCCATACAACGCAAAAACATTGAAGCAATATTATCATCGAATTAGAAGTTGCTTAATAAACTGATTGACATGGCTGATATAAAAATGCACATACTCGTATTTAATGCAATCTTGTGCAATAGATATACTGTTTTTATTCCTACAAAGGTAGGACAATGGGACATAATCCTCACTGTTCATTATCTAATCTTGGTTTATCAGCTCAGTGCATTAGTTGTGTAAAAGCCTTCTCATTCGGACGTTGACTATCAACGACAAGGTTAATAAAAATCGATAATTTCAAATGGTAGCGTAATGTCGCTTAGAATTGTGAAGTGAGAATGAACTTAGTGAAATTCGAACCCAACATCTACAGACAAAACGTTCGCGTCTACATTTTATACTAATTATAAAGTATCCGGAAATATTTACTGGTTCACTCATAAGAAGGAAAAAATCATTTATGCTACATGGTTAATAAACAAGTGACATATATAGGTATAGTCTACACAAATATATGTAACGGTAATGAGATTTGATAAAAAGAAATCTCCCGAGTTTGCGGTGAAATTCTTGCGCCAGGCCTTGCGCTGGTATTCTACTGGCCCTTTAGGTGACTCATATTCTGTACAATCTAAGCTTTTTTTGAGGGGGGAAATTAATCATCCAAGGACATTTCTCGCCTGCATTAATAAATCAAAATTAAAATGACTTAAGTGCAGGCCTTTGTTCAATAGTGAACGTCTTTCGGCTGATGATGATGATGATAATGATGATGAAGTTCAGCTTGTAACATCGTTCAGCTACAGAATATTTTCAACATAGTAATTAAATTACTCTCGAAAGTCTAATCTGAACCAATACTGACATTATCAACACAAATAAAAACTCCCATCCACACCACACACACTTCAACGCATTGCATCGACTACAAAATGAAACCCTGTTCAAACATTTGTGAACAAAACAAGAAACAGTGCTGTAGTGTCTGCAAGCTGCCAGTATTCGACAGCGATTGTTTTCTAAGCGCACCCGACACTCTATAGCGATAAATTGAATTCAGTGTCTGGCGGCGCATCGGAAGATAGGATAGGGAACTTAGAAAATCAAATGTAATACTGTCTTATTATATTGTATGAGAATACGGATAAATACTGGGTTCATTTATTGAGAAATAGAAGGTATAATCTTGTGCTCTTATTGTCATTTTGACTCAAATCATCGTTAGTCATAGTCTCAAGTTCGACCTGAGATCGAATTCGACAGCTCATTGGTTACCATGCTGAACTAATTAGCGTGACCCATAAATATGCGTAATACCAGAGGAACTACAAGTGCATTACGGGCTTATGGGGGATTGGGTCTCTGCTACAGGTCTCCGCTAATCACACTCACACAATGAAACCTAGTAAGCTATTTGTAAAAGTCTAGCTAATGAGAACAATAAGAAGTATCAACAGAGGGCACCTATGACAAATAATATACATTACACTAGCAGCACGTAAAAAAGAAAAGAATTAGTGTAGACAAGGGGACGTGCGAAGAACGCCTTGGACAATAAAAAGCTACTTCTAGTGCTCATAATATAATAAAGTGACTATTATTTTATTATGAACAATATGAACAGCTGAACTTGAGCTTCTGTTTCTACGGTCTATTCGCAGTATCTTTTATCACCATATATTACAAATGATTTCCACTTCAGTGAACTGTTATGAGATTGTTTTAAAATGTCCTTTCACTTAAGATTTATGGGATACTTTATGATGAATTGACTGGTAGTCACTTGGAAATATATCTCAAAATATCTATAAGCAATATCTTTCAAGCAAAAAAATTTGTCAAGGGTTCGGCACGAATAGGCCGGCTCGACCGGAGTGATACCATGGCCTTACAGAAAACCGACGTGAAGCCACGCTTGCGTTGTGTTTCGTTGTATGAGTGAGATTACCGGCGCGGCGGTCCAATTACCCCCTTCCTAATCCCCGATTTCCCAACAACCCTCAAATTCCTAACCCCCAAAAGGTCGGCAACGCACTTGTTACGCCTTTGGTGGTTCGGGTGTCCATGGGCGGCGGCGATTGCTTACCATCAAGTAATCCGTCTGCTGGTTTATCAGCTTATACCAGATAGAAATTATGTCCATGATCATTAGCAGCCCGTGACAGTCCCTTGACTGTGGTCCTTCTCTACAGATAATGTTTTGCCATAAACTACACACTCGGTTAGCGGGTAGGGAACGCAGTTAAATAAAAGGTACGGATTTATCCGAGACCGTAGCAGCTTAGTCTTTGAGTCATCTCAACAAATATTTACAATCGGTCTCGCTTATTCCGTCAAAGTGTGAATGCTATAATAACACCCATAACACACATAAGAAAATAACACTAGTACACTTTTGTATTACAGAGAAAGAACATAAAAAGAAAAGATGTGCCTATATCCGAAGCATGAACAATTTAATCAGATGACATAGGAATCACGCCTGTATTCTCCTTTGAACGAAAGTACGTACCCAAGGGAGTTATGACTATTGCCGTTCAGAAAAGATATCACAAAAAGTACTACACACACATTTGATACAGGATGCTAAATAAAATGGAATAGATAGTGTGTCACAGTGAAAAAATTAAAAAAAAACTAATACACATCTAATAAAGCATGTGAAAATTATCTAAGTCTAAAATTAAAATGTAACATAAAGATTTTGCCTATTTCAGACAAATAAAACTTTAGAACCTACAATGCGATTTATTGGTTTGTCACATCAAGAATTTGGTTTAATTGTTTTTATTTTTCTCAATTTCTTTGTTATTTACTTACTTGTTTACTTTTTAGCCAGTAAACTAACATACGGTTGGTAACAAAAAATAAGAATACATTTTTTACGAAAGTTATTATAACTTTCGTTAGACATACTATTTTATTTAAAAGTCTTATTCACGTACATTAATGGAGAAATCAATTGGGTGCACGACGTCGCCACGTCTGCGCACGCTGCTCATGATGAAAAGTCCCTTTGTGACTCGAAACTAGTAGAGCAGCTTCTTTCTTAATGTTCGTGAGTAAACCGTGATTTTTTAATTAATATGAATGAGCTGCGGACTTCCTAGCGGGCTTACCGGGGCTCTGGCTAGAAAAGCAGGAGTAGGAACGGGGCGGTTTTTAGTCAGTAAGAGTCTGACACTCCTCTATCCTCGCCAAGGCGAGAGAAGTCATTACATGATTTTCACAACCTAAAAAACCCATATTTTAACTCTAACACCCTCTATCTGTACAACACATTACGCAAGTACACAAAGAAAGCGAATCAAGGAGTGTGCGCATAAAATATACATTGTTACCGTCCACGTGGCCGGGAAATTCAATTTTCTACACCGTTAGTAATGCCCTCGAATTGTGACGGCCTTTCCGAATAGAATAGAATAAACATATTTGTATCTGAGGTAATTTTATTTTATTTTAAGGTGGTTCAAGAATGTTCAAGAGATTTTAGTTAGTGTATTTTGAATAAATTAGGAGTGTTTTGAATAAATCTGGGGTGTGAAAATTTATCGATAATAATATTATAAGGTTTTGTTTTGTATAGGTCAACTATCCACCCGGGGAGGTCCTTATGAGCGTATACTGCTGTGAGCCACGGCGGCAGATATGTGAATATGTGAATCCGGATCCCTTCAGCCATTTTGACGTAATCACACAAAACATATTTTTATTGTTATTCAGTTAAAAATTAACTACAATATTTTTTTCTCTCTGGCAAGCTTTGCCTTATTTAAAATAAACTTGAATGATGATTATTTTAGTGTCATTTAACCCAAAGGCTGAGGTTTTCTCAAGCTAACTCAGTAAAAACGATGTCAAAATAAAAAACTCGACACACATCCACACAACAATTGCAACTTAACTGCACCAAAATTACAGTGTAAAATGTTACCAAACCTAATTACCAAAGTTTGGATTAAACAACTAACTAGTCAGGAACTAACTGAAACTAGGTTTCAAACAATATTGTCAACC
The DNA here is from genome assembly GCF_023101765.2 of Spodoptera frugiperda. NCBI lineage: Eukaryota > Metazoa > Arthropoda > Insecta > Lepidoptera > Noctuidae > Spodoptera > Spodoptera frugiperda. The sequence continues at coordinate 11,476,112 of NC_064215.1, read as the reverse complement.
GACGTTGTTTTGAATTTATGATATACAAAATTTTCAAAACCTGTTATTTTTAATATAACTTTCGTGAGACAAACTAAATTAATTATTATGTTATCGGTTTACTCGCGTAATTGTTTGACGAGGAACTCGACTAGTTTTAAATCATAATAGAGGCTCATATGCATGACCAGCATTTCTCAACACACAACGCGGCGACTGTCGTGCTGCTACTGTTTTTTGATGAAAGAACGAGGGTGGTTATCTGTACCTCATATATTGTTTTTTTATAATTATGTTAAGTGTGTTATAATATGGATAGGTACTCGCAATAAAATTTGAAGTTTGAAGCTGAAAACTTAGTTTTCTAATAAATAAAAAAAAAACTGTGTTCAGACTACCCAAGAAAAGCTCTAAGACAAAACAAAAAGTAAAAAAAAAAACAAGCTGTCTTATTAAAAAAAAAAAAATACAATGTATATTTAACTTTAACATTTTCAATACAGAATGAAAAAAAAATACAATGTAAACTTCAACAGTTTCAATACAGAATGAAAGAAACATCACCAACATAGACACGACAAGACAACTTCGTTAAAAGAAAATCGAATGCATCTTGAAAAGGTAAGAAAAGAAAATGTTGTTTAGACAGAAGCAGACAGGTAAGACAGGTCGTTACCCTTTGCAGTTCTCTTCATGAATAGTAAGTTGAACTGACAATATTGGTAACACGAAACTCTTGAGTACACTATATATTTATTTTGAAAAGAAAATAACTATCTTGGTGTTCTTTTGATTTCAGTTACATCTAGACTAATAAATAAAATTGGCGTGTCTCTTTATTATATTAAAATAACCGTAACAATAACTTTTTATGTCTGTTATATTTTTTGTCTGTCTGTTGGCCTGTTTGTTTGTTTTCGCTTGCTCCAATAAGCGAGATATTGGAACTGGTGTAACTTACGTTTCCACTAGTGCTAAGCTATGTGTACCCATGAATATTACTGGTACAATAGTGTATATCAACGTAGCATAGCACATCTTTGTTGGAAAAGCACCCTACGAACGAACGTTTTAATGTCTAATCTTACAACTCTTAGTTTGCCTTACAGCCATATTTTATGTGGTTCTTCTAATATCACTTACCTGAGCGATCTGGTCGAATCTTCCAAACAGTTCGTTGAGGGTCTTCACAAGATCTGAAGCACTGAGTCGCTCCGACAGGGGCGTGAAGTTGACGATGTCTGCGTACAATATGCTGACGTTGTTGTGTCTCTGCACGTGCATCTCGTGGAACCTCGTCTGCTTAGAGCTGTCAGCACAGGCGTCTGCCATTTTGAGCATTATTGAGCGTTTTACCTGGAACAAGGAGAGTTAAATGTTAGGAATATTGTTATCGGCGCATTTATTAGAACGTTAATTACTATTATATAGAGATATTTAGAAGTATATAGACTATCTGGTAGTAATGCCTAGAATGCTCAAAGACGAAACTAAAACCTCTGTGTTTATAAATAAATTAATTACTTTCTTACACTCCAAATGCTACAATTCAATAAAAGAGTTTATGGACGATAAATCAATAAAAAAATAACGTACACACACACACACACACACACACACACACACACGCGCACACACACACACACACATACATAATCACCTACAAAGTATAATTTTAAGATCTCAATAATTATAATTATGTAAGCATTTTAAACTAAGATAAACTATAATAATATAAAATTATATAATTACTAAGCCTGAAATTTTATATCTTTAAAATTGCTGTGCCCAAACTGGGTCCATAATTGTTACTTTTACCTTTAAGAACATCTATGTACATACATTGTGGAAAGCAAATAAATGAATATGAATATGAATATGAATATGAAACTATTAATAATACCTATTCATGGTTATCTGCAGTACAAGAATAGTTAAGTAAGTAACTTGTTAAAAAGGAGTGCTTTTTCTTTGATGGTCGTATCGGTTGAAATTACCGCAAAAGAAGGAATGGATAAGAAGCCAATAGTCAGTTGGTCGTCTGGTCTGACTTATAATTTACCTTTGTCACATATATCTGTATAGATGCTACGGTCCAAGAAAATAAATATATAATATACATTTTCACAATGCTTATAAATAAACAATATTGTTACTTACAACTATAACCTGACAAAGTAACTAGCCTCTTATTTAAAAAATGAAATTACAAGACCTACCCGACAAACATTTGAACAACACGTACTATCTAGGCTCAACACAAATTATATTTGGACCGCAAAATTCTTATTCGATTTTGTACGGAGACCGTATCTGCTCTCAGTAATTCTGGAGCCCATTCGATTATCCACTCCGGTAATCGGGTCGTCAAATTAGGTTTTTCTGGTTGAACAAATAGACAGCCGTCAAAGCCATCACTGTGTCGTCGTCTGGCGCTGTGTAATTGAATTTATTTTTTGCTGTTTTTGTAAAACTATCGGCTTTTTTCGTAGAACAGGGAGTAATCGGCTCGAATAAACCAACCATTCAGAGCGCCAGACGCACTCTCGTTTCGATTACTTTAAACGTAAAGCAAACTCATACTAGGAGCACAGATCATTTAAAATCCGTATCGTACTAAGGATACATTACAGTCCACAGACAGTTCGTTACACTAGAGCTGTTACCTACAAGTGCGTTTTGAAGAGAGACGAGCTAAATTTGTCAAGTTACTGCCATCATTTGCAGATTCATGATTAATTTAATGTTATACAAAATATATTCATAGAGATTATGTAACTTATTGTGGGACTCCCAATTCACTGATTATATTTACATAGCGCCTGTCGAATATATTATAGCAATAAATCGTTTCTCCTCTCAACAGATTATTAAAATTTACCAGGCATTGCCACAAACCTACTGTTTTACTAACTTAAATTGTAACAAGCTTATGATTGTAGCATAATAAGAAAAATTGAGAAAAAATTGTCATTAACAAAAATAAAATGATCAGTTTAACAACATAGTAACTAACTACTACATAATCATACTGTTCAGATAATATTAATCTACAATGTAACATCTTCCTAGAACACAGTACCTACATATAAACACAAATATTGTACTAAAGTCAACTCATGCGCAGTGTCACAATATTATGACTCCTCGGGTCATGACACGAATGACATTAGCCGTCTGTCATGTCACACAGGTCGGGGATTTTGCAATGACGAACGTAAAATAATACGAATTAAAGGAAAAATGTCATTGAACATATTGCAAGACTTAGAGGAAGATTTAGGGGAAAAAATTGTTCGGTTAAAAACCTTTGGAATGCTTTGAAATCTTTATTTAACCCTGAATTGTGTAAGCCTAAGTTTTCTGTAGGTAATATTAACTTACAATTAAATATTATCATATTGAACAAGTGGTTGCAAGTTCAACTGTTGAGTCTCAGGTCTGAGTCGTTGGAAAAATATGTAATATACTATAGTATGAGGTAAAGATTTGTTCCTTTTCCTAATTTTGATTTGTAAGAACTCTAGGAACTGCAGATATCCGGTTTACCGGGGTTCCGGCTCGAAGGACAGAAGTAGGAACGAGGTAGTTTTTATTCAGTAAGAGTCTGACACTCCCTGTCGCCTCGTTCAAGACGGGAAAAGTCATTGAATGATTTTCCACTCTTAAAAAAGTAACTACAGATATCTCGACTCCTTTTTTGTTACATGGGGCTAGCAACACGATTGGCGATAAGTGAGTGTTGCATTAAATGAGTACCTACACAGTGGGATACTATGCTCAATGTAGTGCACACTATGATTTAAGAGAATAAAAGGAAAAATATCACGGTAACGGTGATGTTATACAAGAGTCTTTCGAAATAAAAATCTGTTATTTTTACATCTGATTCATAAAATTGGTATCTGAGATTTCAAGGTCAGCAGACAGACTTTACCTAAATGAAGACTTTTTTTGGTAATAAAATTGGAGTGTCTGTCTGTAATATTGAAATAACCGCTTTTTATTCCATTTATGAATGAATATACGAATGTACGATACATACGAGTACAACAAAATGATGTTTTTTACATTTTTTGTCGGTCTGTCTGTTGATTCTGACTAATCTCTGAAATGGCTGGACTGATTTTGACGGAACTTTAGTTGGCAGGTAATTCAGATAGCCGGCTTACTAAGAAGTAAATTATTTTAGAAAATGACATCACAAATTCCGTAGTCTATACGAGCGAAACCGTGGGCATCGACTAGTCATAAAATAAACAAGGAAAGTATATTTTATTGTGAAACACCGTATAAGGAAAATATTTTTCTAAATGAACGGAAACTGCGTTGAAGGAAAAGTATGACGTAAGTGCAATTAATTTGAATTAAATTGTTTCCTTATTTCCAAAGCGATAGATGTCATTTGGAAAAACAATAAGCGTATCGTATCTGTCATCAGAAGTTATCCTTCAAAATAATTTTACTTAGCTAGCTTTCCAACTAACAATTTTTGGTATACCTAATTCTCCTTAAGAAAATCGATACAAGAATAGCCTATATATCACTGATAGCATGTTCCAAATCATTCCAGTACCTAGTTTCAGATTATACCTATTTAATGCAAACAAATAAATAATATTAAATACATATATACATAGCCCCACGCCTGTCTTCCATGGGGCTAGGCAGAACGCCAATTGCTACGATTCTTACACACCTCTTTCGCTTTATCAACAGTCATCAGATTTTTCATGCATGCTCGTCGGTTAAAGATAAATAATATTAGTATACGCTTTGCCTATTTACTATCGATATATGTAAACGTTAGAATATCTAAACGTTTCTTCGATATACAACCATAATTGTCACATAAGTACCATCAAGGAAAAACCAACAAAAAAATCTGATTCACGCAATAACTTCTAACATTTTCGTTGTTTTTTACGGAAATACATGAATAAGCTGTAAAGAGGGAATTACTAGGGGTACGTAATACTTACATACGTACTCATTAGATGTTCTGACGTAGTTGTGACGTCACAGCACAGCATGAATGAGGGCAATCAAGTGTTTTGAGGAAAGTTTTTTTGATTTAGAATAAGTAATGTATGGGGGAAAATGTATAGAAAATATTCTGTAATAATATTATTAAAGTGTTATTTGTACTAAAAGTAGAGCTTGTTTGCTTGTTTATATTTTTGAAACAGCTGACGCCAGCGGGTTTGCTTGCGTGAATTACGAGCTTTGTGACTAATAAAAGTAGCCTATGTTACTCCTCAGCACATCAGCTACCTGCCAATAAAAGTCCAGTCAAAATTGGCACTGCCGTTTCAAAGATTAACTACAACAAACAGATAGACAGACAATAATTTGTAAAAACTATTATTTTGGTATATGTATCGTATTCATATGCTTGTAGTAAAAGCGGTTATTTTAATATTACAAACAGACACTTCAATATTATTTGTAAGTCTAGAAGTCTAGACTAGAAGAGTTAATCTGTACTGTCTGGTTATTGGATTAGAGGTAAGTTATACTAAAATATATTTCTATATAGTATATCTTCTATTCTATTGTGTCATTCTTAACTTCTATAAATAGATCATTCAGAGACAGACATCACGTTAAGCCTAAAGTAAAGAAGTCAGTTCACTATCTGTGGTACCTAATAATGATGTTTTTATATGGGGGGAAAATCATTCAATGACTTCTCCCGTGAGGTGAGAGAGAGTGTCAGGCTCTTACTGATTAGCGACTCCCATTCCTACTCCTGCTCTTCAAGTCGAATCCCCGGTAATCTGTTCGTTAATCGGTCATCAGCCTTACTGGACCCCATCTATGGTGGTCTGACAGCCTCTTTCAGGCGCGCACGGAACTCGACCCGCCGTACTCTCTAGATGGCAATGTTGCACTTTCCATTTTCCTACCTCAAAGCATATATCTTTCTTTAACACCAAAACAGGACATAAGTATAACACCTCAATATAATATATTTGTTTGTCAAACTAGTAACGGAACTGTGATGACGTCACAAGTGTAGGTCACCATGAAACGTACCACTTTCACATCCTCATAGCTTGAGTGATAATTGGAATAATATTTCCGAATTTAGACCGAAGGACATAATAATTATAAGGCATGTTTTCACTCGTTTCAAAGTGAGTCATTGGAATTACTTTTTTTTGTGGCGTAATGCAATTTCTTGTGCGTGTGTAATTTTTTAATACGTTGTTTGTTGCATTCCGCGTTGATCAAGAGACTGTAATTACGCTTTGGAAAAACGTTTGGGTTTATATGGGTTTTTTTATTATTGGGTTTTCGGCTTGTAATTCCCAGAATAGGAATGAAATCTGTATTATTATGGAATAAGCCGGTAAACGAGCAGACGGCTCATCTGATGGTAAGCAATCGCCACCGCCCATGGACACTTGAAACACTACAAGTGCGTTACCGACCTTTTGGGGTTAGGAATTTTAATGGTTGTTGGGGAATAGGGGTTATTAAGATTGAGAAGGTGAGTAATTGGGCCTCTGGTAACCTCCCTCACACAATGAAACACAACGCAAGCGTTGTTTTTACGTCAGTTTTCTGTGAGGCTGTAGTATCACTCCGGTCGAACCGGCATGGTTCTTCCACACTTAAATTCAGTTATAAACGGACTAATGACAAAATGTATCCTTCCACAAACATTTGTTTATAACAAAAAGTCTTTGTTCACACACAGAAACAACTTCAATTTTTGTAACACTGACTATTGATAATTTATATATTTACTTAGCAGTCCTCTACATAATGTTAACCAGTTTTAAAACTGACCTACGTGCTTGCACCCACGTGAGACACCGGTGCGGTTAGTGCTAAAAAAGGCTCAAACTCAAATTCGGTTCGCTGACGTATTCGCTTAAACTTGAGTGCCAAGAATTAACAATGAATGAATGTCTGGTTCCTATTGTTTGCGTGTAGTGTAAAACGTCATCCAACTGTTTAAACTAAGTCATACGTTTTAGGACACAGGAACTAACACATTTAGGGTTTTTCAAGAAACGTCACTTTTTTTTTTTTTTTTTTTTTTTGAGGGGGAAAATCATCCAATGACTTTTCTCGCCTTGGGTGAGGCGAGAGGGAGTGTCAGACTCTTACTGACTAAAAACCACCCCGTTCCTTCTCCTGCTTTTCGAGCCGGAGCCCCGGTAAACCCGCTAGGTAGTCCGCAGCTCCGGGTCAGGCATCAGCCCTGCTGGGCCCCATCTGTGGTGGTCTGATGGCTCTTTGAGGCGCGCGCGGAACGCGACGCGCCGCACGCACGGGTCTGGTTCTGTTCGGGCGGTGAGCTACCCTTGCTCGCCGTCCGCAGGCCCGCACTTACGGTGGCCGGAGATCGTCTCGCGATCCCCGACGCCCGGACTGTCTCTCGCGACGGCTGGGGCGTGAGGAGGTTTGTTCTCTCACGCGCTCCGCCTCCTCCTTAGCTAGCATGACTGCTTCGCAGAAGGAGGAGACGGCATCCCAGTCCCTCTCGCTCCGCACCATGGCCTGAACCAGTGCCGGGCGCGAGAGGTCGCCGTCGCCGACCACATCCCTGAGGACTTGGCGGTGCTCAGCCCACGCAGGGCACACCGCCACCGTATGTTCTACCGTGTCCTCCGGGCGGTCCTCACAGTGATGACACCCGGGCGTTTCCTCCCGCCCAATAAGGAACAGGAACCTACCGAAACTCCCATGTCCGGTAAGCACCTGCGTCAGGCGGTAGGTGAGGACGCCGTGGCGCCTCTCTAGCCACTCCTCAAAGAGGGGACTTACCGCTGCGATGACAGCGAGCCCAGCCCTCGGTTGCGACAGTCGTTGCTGCCATTCCGCCATGAGATCGCGCCGGAGCTCGTCCCGCCACGCACTGATCTGGCGCGGCAGTGGAGTTTCGCCCCGGCGGCACGCGTCGGCGCGCAAACTGAACACATGCGCGAGCACCTTCGCCTCCAAATCCCACGGCGGTAATCCGGCAAGGAAGTTCGCCGCCTCCCCGGAGATCGTGCGATATCCACGGATCACTCGGATGGCCATGACCCTCTGAGACGTGAGCAGCGTCCGAGCTGGCCGCCGCATCAGATTCGGCGCCCACACAGGGGCGCCATAGAGGGCCATGGACCGCACGATCCCCGCGTACAACCTCCGGCAGGAGGCATTTGGCCCCCCGAGGTTTGGCAGGAGCCGCTTAAGCGCAGCCCCCGTCCGTTCCAACTTAGGAGCCAAACGTCGGAAGTGCTCCACGAAGTTCCATCGACTGTCGAGGACGAGTCCTAGATACTTCATCGTCGTCTCGACGCCGATGGTAACCCCTCCTGCCGTTATTTGGGACCCACCCGGAGGTGGCGCGTTCCCGCGGCCATGAAAACACATGGCCTCGGACTTGTGGAGCGCCACCTCGAGTCCCAATTGCCGGATCCTATCAACAACTGTCGCAACCGCTCTCGCCATTAAGTTGGCCGCCGCCTGGTGCGACCTCCCGTGCGCTAACACTAGCGTATCGTCGGCGTAACATATTACGTCGACGCCGTTCGGGAGGTCGGTGCGCAGCACCCAGTCGTAACCGATATCCCACAGGAGCGGTCCCAAAACCGAACCCTGTGGAACACCGCGCGACATCTCTCGCCGTTTCCATTCGCCCTGGTGACCGGGGTATATGACATACCTGTCTGTCAGGTAGGCCTCGATTATATGACGGAGGTAGGTAGGCACCCGATGATACCGAAGTGCCTCCAGTATACAGCTCCAGGGTAGGGAGTTGAAGGCGTTGGCAATGTCCAGAGACACCGCTACAACGACCTTACCCCTGGACACTGCAGTCCCCGTCGTGAGGTCCCTTACGCGCATGATGGCGTCCACCGTGGAGCGCCCTCTGCGGAAGCCGAACTGGCCATCCGCGAGGTCCGGCCCAGATCCGGACAAGTGCGCGACGAGGCGGTTCGAAATTATCCTTTCGAAGACTTTTCCCACCTCGTCGAGCAGCACAATGGGCCGGTATGCGGATGGAGAGTCCGCAGGGCGCCCCGGCTTCTTCACGAGGACCAGTTTTCCCGTCTTCCACTGAAGCGGGAACTGGCCCCTCTCCAAGCATGCGCTATAGAGACCTATTAATCGAGGCCCGAGAGCCTCCGAGGCCAGGACCCACGCCTTGCCATGTAGGCCATCGGGTCCTGGGGCGGTGTTCTTGGCGCCCATCCGGCGCACCGCCGCTCTCAGTTCTGCCTCGGTCACCTCCGGAACGATGTCGTCGTCGTCGTCACTGTGGCCCGCATTGGGCACCGCAGGGGGCGGAGTCATGGATGGAGGGGTGAAACCCCTCCGTAGTCGGGGAAACAAGGTGCCGACTACTTCCTCTACGACCTCTGGCCGGAGACTCTGAGTCAGTGGGGGAGCCCACGTGCGGAGCTTATCACGCACCATCCGATAGGGGCGCCCCCATGGATCTCTGTTCAGAGTCTCCAGCATCTCCCGGCGGGCTTCCTCCTTAGCCCGCCAAATCTCCGCTTTGAGGGCGGCCTTCGCCACCTTGTACCCCTCGTACAACTCCGCCTCTCTTACCTCCGCGTCTGGAGCGCGGATACGGAGCCTGCGGTGCCTCGTGTACCGGCGGCGCGCAGCTACGCACGCATTGCGCAGAGCAGCCAGCTCTTGCGACCACCAGTACACCTGGCGCTTGCGCTGACCTGGACGGACCCGGGGCATCGCCACGTCACATATTCTGGACATGGCGTCCTGGAGCCATCTTGCCTCTTCGTCGATGTCGGCAGGCCTGTCCGGTGGTATCACCCAGGCCTGCACGATTGCGGCTTCCAGGAAAAGCTCCCGGTCCAACTGTCTTAGCGCCCAACGCGGGCCACATGGGGCCTGTCTGACTGGCGGGTCCGCGGACTCGGCGGAGACGTTGAACCGGATATACCGGTGGTCAGAAAACGTCTCCACCTCCTCCATAACGCGCCAGTCAACAACACGGGGTGACAGAGCGGGGCTGGCGAACGAGATATCCACCACCGACTCACCCTGCATCCGCACACACGTGGGGACAGAACCCCGGTTCAGGACGACTAGGCCTGTCTCCAGAGCCCAGTCTTCCACCATCCTACCCCGAACGTCAGTGAACCGGGAACCCCAAGCCAAGTTTTTGGCATTGAAGTCCCCGAGGACAAGTACGGGGAGGGAACGGAACCCGACGACGACGGCGACCAACTCCCTAAGGGAGTTGTGGAACTCGACGAGAGTTCGGTTCGGAGAGAAATACACGCCCACCACAGCGATCTCTCCGAACCGTGCTGCAACACAACCCCGGCCTCTTCGAGCGCTCTCGAGAGTCGGGGTACCGGCGGCGGCCGACGAGATGATGGTCACCGAGCCGTCCAAGTCCGCCACCCAGTGATCCCTGGGCGGGACGAAATACGGCTCGGAGACTACGGCGACATTGATCGACCACTGCGCCATGCTCTGGAGCAGGAGATCCTGAGCAGCGGCGCAGTGGTTGATGTTCGCCTGGAGGAGGCGGAATGGATTCATTAATGGCAATCCATTACAACCTCCTCCCTGGCGGCATTACAGCCGGCGCTGACCGCGGCGGCGGTGGCAGTGGCGACTGCCACGGTGGCGGCGGTGGAAACGACGGGGGCGGCGGAGGGCCTGCCCTTGCCCCTGGGTTTGGTAGGCGGGGAGCAGGCCTTGCTCCCGGCCCGGTGATTGGCCGGCTTGCCAGCCGCCGCACATGCGTCGCAGTGCAGCGGGGCGGTGCACGTGCCGGCCTTGTGACCGGGCTGACCGCAGCGGAAGCAGCGGTCGCTGCGGTCAACCTCCGAGGTGCATTTAACGCTTACGTGGTGGCCCACGTGGCAGCGGTAGCACCTCAGAGGCCGGACCTCGAGCAGCTTGACCTGCGCCGAGACCCAGCCTACCAGGAGCCTTTTGCCCTCCTTAATTTTTTGGGCCGCTGTGACGGGGCAACTCACGACCACCGTTCGCAGACCCGAGTTGTCCGGACGGATGGTGCCTGCTTTGACCTGATCAGCAGGGCACCCTCCCGTCCTGGCGACAGCGGCCACCACCTCATGCTCCGTCACGGAGTCATCCAGGCCCATTATTCGCAGATCCAAGCACTTAGTGGGCCTGGACACGCGAACCTCGTCCGCACCGAGACACGCCCGAAGCCTTTCGGCTAAGGCGTCAGCGGACGGGCCGCTGGCTGCGCCGGGGACCTCCAATAAACGGGCTCCTGTAGCGGTCGCTTTAATAGCGAACCCGTTAGGGGCCCCGAACTCCGCGGGAGTCACCGCCCCCTTCAATTTGGCGAGGACGTCGCCATATGTCATGCCCCTTTTCACCGCATCGGGCTGTAATGTAATCACTACAGCCGCGGTTTTGGGGGCGAGAAGCAAGGCCGCAGCGCGCTTTTCTTTGCGCTCCTGCTGCCGCCGCTGCCGCTGCGCTTTCTTGCGGCGCTTTCTTGCTTCTTTGGCGACTCTCCTCGCCTCGCCGACGACCTGCCACTCACTACCGTCTGGACCCCTTGCTGTCGGGGTAGGCGCACCTGTGGCTAGGGCTTCAGCCTGCTGAACCGCAGCACCCTTGCTCCTTCTTTTGCGTCCTGAAGACGCGTTCGCCGCCGGTGTAGCTTGTGCCTGCACCGCTGGGGGTGCTGGGGTCCTCGTTGGAGGAGCCGCTCGTGGTCTCGCCACCTGTTGGGCACCGCAGCCAGTCTGACCAGAGGAGGTCGAGGACCTGGCCGCAACAGCCGCGTATGACCTCGAGGTCGCTAAGCTCGAGGCCGCTAGCGAGGGACGAAGAAGTCTGCCCTCCAGCACATTAAAACGCTGCTGGAAGGCAGCCATCTCTCTGCGCATTAGCCCGAGCATATCGGGCTCCGCCGAGGGTTGAGGATGGCTTCCTCGGCAAGCGGCAAGCTCCGCCTTGGTGGACCGGAGCTCGGTCTCCAGAGCCGCGTTGGAGGCGGATAAGCGCGCCAGCTCCTGCCGCATTTCGGCCAACTCCTTGTGCACTTTTCCCGCTGAGGGGACTCTGCACACATCAAAGACCGCCGCCATTATTTCAGCCTCCACCGACTTTAGCTGAGCAGCTTTAGTAGACTGGAATTTCTTCCCAGCTACCTGGCGGAGCGCTTCTTTGATGGTTTGGCGCAGCGTCCCAGTGCCGCGCTCGCCTTCCATACCGTCGGCGTCTGAGACCTCCTTTATAGAGGAGTCTGAGAGGGCGCCACTTCTCAGGGTATCCTCCGCGGCCAGACGCTTAGCCGGCTTGGACCGTGCAGTGGCTGACAGCCTCTTGGGCCTTCCCCTGCCTCTACCCCGCGCAGTCGTGGGGATTTTAGGAGGGGCCGGGGCCTCCTGCGTATTTGAGGACGAGGACAGTCCTCGAACCTCCTCCGTCCTGGGACGCTTAAAAGTCGATCTTGTCTGGCGCATTGAAATGACGCTCACGCCAGACACAGATGACGAGTCGGACTCCGAGTCCGACCCCTCCCGACTTGGGACCCGTGTGTGGGACTTGCCGGACGAGACCAGCGCCTCCCCACGGGCACCAGAGCCACTGGGGCTCTCTGCCACAACAACTGCAGGTGAGCTAAGCTCACCTGCCCTCTCCTTCTCTGGTGGTTGTTTTTTGTTTTTTAAATTTCTTTTCTCCATATAGTTCCCACGAGAATGGGGGAAACATGCAGTCCACCCAGGCAGTGCCCCCTGTACCTGGGTAAGTGTATATTTGTAACCCAACTAGAGGGTCCACCGGTCCCCTAGCTGGGGGTGCGCTCGCGACTGACTCTACTCCTCAGCCACGCATACCCTCGCCGCGCACCAGAACTTGGTATTGGAGGAATTTTTTATAGAGGTTATCTTCCTCGCGGTCCGGGCGATCAAGCCAAGACCCTCGTCCCGTTCAGAGTCATAAAACATGACCATGACCTCTTCCCGGGTTACGATATCAACGGTTGCAATCGAGGACAACTTGTGCCCCGATGCTGCTCGTTGGCAGGGTGAGTGCACAACGAGCACCGTCCTTGCCTCTCCGCCACGCTCTCTGCTAAGTCAGAGAGACGTGCGGAGTGACGCCCCTCGGAGGCGCAGGCCATGTGTCAGCACAAAGCCCGCCGCCCCCAGAACCCATCTCGGGTTCTTCCGCCCCGTCCAAAAGTTCGCTACAGGCAATAGCCTCTCCAACCCTATCACCCCCGTTAGGGGGACTATTGCCTGTACCCAGGGTGCACCACGGGGAGGTCTTCTGGCACCGCACCCCAAGAAACGTCACTAGGTTTCCTATAATTGTTTCTAAGTTAGTGTTAGGATTTATTATTGTGTGGATGAGTAATAAATTACGTGTGGTTGATGAACACGTACCGGAATGGAATTGCACCTGATGAATGGCAAAAGTTTTATTCCATACTAGCTGACCCAGCAAACTTCGTACTGCCTCAATATTTTTTTCTTATCTAAAGACCAACATTTGCCAAATCGGTCAAACCGTTCTTGAGTTTTAACGACAATAAGAATAGCAATTGATTTTTATATAATGTAGATAGATATCACTACTCAACAAATTTTCAACTTTTAATTTTATCTGAGTTTTCATTATGTGATTATTATTCCTTGCCACTGCTATTATAAAAATATATAAAGAAGCACTTTCCATCACATCTCAATTTCCAGATATACAGCTATGTCCGAAATGACAAAGTTGTCATGATTTTATTCTTGTTTTAATTGAAATGGTGTGGTTTTTTTGGAGTGACTGGCTGTCCTCTTGTACTCAGATGCTGGGGTACGTCTAAGAAGGCTCCAGCAGTAATCTGCGAGCATAGCAGGCTCCCATCGACCTTGAAAACGTATCTCAAATGCAGCAAAATCTTGATGAAAGCGTTCTCAGTGTTCGTCACTGACTGACCCCATATTGGCAGGGAAAAAATCCAAATATGCATGAAGAAAATGCAGTTTAATGACATATCGCATCCCATTTTATGGTAGCAGTCCAATAATATATTTATTTTTTTGCGAAAATCATCTGCTTTCTTGTTACCAAAGAAATTCTTCGTGACATCGACAAAAGCTTGCTTGCCATGCTTGTTTTTCAATATTGTTGAGAGAGAGTAAAAGACGAGTCTCGAATTAGTTTATTTATGTCTGGACCTACGAAAACACCCTTTTTGATTTACGCGTCACTAAGTTTAGGAAACTTTTGCTTGAGAAACTGGAATACAGAAACGTCTTTGCTTAATTTTTTGACTTTTTTTTTATAAGTCCTAATTTGATGTGCAATGCCGGTAAAATGAGTTTAATCTGGCTCAACCAAAGGATCAAATTTAATGTTTTGTTGTCCCACAACTATAGAGTGACGTGATGGCCAATCTTTTTTTCATAAAATGTAGTGATCGCGCTCGGCTTGGCGTACCAAATGGCATTTTTTTTGTAGTTCCCTTAGACCAACCATTCAGATTCGTATAGCATCTTAAACAGCATACTTTAGGCATCCACGGCTTGTCTTGATTTCTTACGTCACGGTTAAAATAAGCTCGATAGGCCTGTTTAATTAAGTCAGTCATAGGCTTTTTTTTCGATTTTGGCGTAAATTCTCCACAAACATAGCAAAATAAATCAGGACTATTAACAGACACTCGCGACATTTTAGAAAACAGTTATTAAACTAACGAATGCACTAAGTTCCATTCGCAATAGTTACAAATTTCACGACTAGCCGTAATTTTACTATTGAAGGTCGGTAAAAAAATAAAAAGCCCTATATCTCCACTTCTAGATGTGATATCAAAATAAAATGCCTATAGTTATTTATAATTAGGCAACCTCATTATGAAATAATACGAACTGGGTCAGATATTTTTTTTGTGTTGAATAGTGTATTATACAAAATAATACACCCGAAAAAAATAACGTTTGAAATAATATGTATATCATTTCTTATTTGACGAAGTAAAGATATGACGTCAAATGATGTCAGACAAACTTGACGATTAACTTTGTCGTATAACATAACATGTTATGACAATAGTGATAACTTGTGTCCTGAATTACAACGTTTATAAACAGTACAAAGGGGATTGACCAACTTGAATGGGACTTTGGCTATTTTTGAACAAGCACTTCAGCTAATAATATATGTTTGATTTATTAGTTCATATCAGTAAGAATGAAGATACAAGCTTAGTTTTGTATCAAGATTTATATTTAGATATTTTTTTACATTTTATTGAAACTGATTATGCATGAAATAAAAAATTTTTTTTCTATTAAATTGCATTATTAATCCGATTCATATATAATTAAAATATGGTCAAGGAACTCGGCAGGTGGATTAATAATTTTCTGGTAACTTGCCCAGCTTAAAAACCAAATAATAGTTATTATATGTGCACATCAACCTACTGTTCTATGACCCACCATGCAGTTGCAGCAATAATGTTTTATGGCTGTCCTGCCTTTAGTGTTATTTTCATATAATATATATACAAAATATGTTTTCCTACTAATGTGTCTACTTTGTATTTTCCCACGCAATAAATTGAAGTTTCAACACTCACAATGCAAAAGAACAAAGCGAATAATATCTGTCATTTTGACGAAAAACACAACAGATTGACAGCAGATTGGCAGCACTAAAGTCAAATTCAAAGCAAACTACTACAAATACTTGGTCTTATCATAACAAATACCAATAAAAATCAATTTTTTTAAAGTACAAATTGATACAATGTTATTAGCGTCAGACATTTACTAAAATATAAATAAAATTATTGGTAAATTACATTTTTGTTGAGCAGCCTGTTCAAAAATAGCCAGATTTGGACAATCTCCTTTTTTAAGTGAAATAAAAAAAAAACACATTTTTTTCTGAACTTATACATTTAAGTACCTGAATTCACTCTCTCTTTTCGTTGTCAAAAGGCTGTTTTTCCACCAGAGTTGTGCTATGCTACGATGCTGTGGATGCGTTTGGCTTTCACCAATTATATTCATTGGTATGCGTCGCTAAGCATTGATGGAAATGGACTCAGCTAAGCTATGTTTTTAGTTATTACACCCTTAATTGACCAGAAGCTTTCAAAAATGGATTTTAAACATTATAGAGTGCAGAATGATATGCAGCAGATTCTGGTAAAGTCCCAACGCTAACGAACTTATTTGCCAAAATTCACGTGCTATTGTATCTCAGCTTCATTATTTAAATATCATAAAAGAGTATCTTTGTCTGGAAGCGACAGTTTTTCGTGTTAACATGTAAGCATGTCACGTAGCCGACCTAGTTCCGATAACTGTATCAAAGCAAGCGCATCTTTTCATGTTTACTTAGGAGAAATTACAGAATTTAAGGTCACGACGCGACGAGATAAAAAAACGTGATAATTTCTCTGTTTATGTGCCCATTTTGGTGATATTTAGGTGTACGAGTATTATGTCTTTGGAATAGTGGGGCAGTTTGTGAATGATGTTCTTAGAAGTTGTAGTTCACCGAAAACCGACGTGAAATAACGCTTGCGTTGTGTTTCGTTGTTTGATTGAGGTTACCAGATACCCAATTACCCCCCCTTCCCAATTCCCAATCACCATTTCCCCAACAACCCTTAAATTCCATACCTTCAAAAGGCCAGTAACGCACTCGTAACGCCTCCGGAGTTTCGGGTGTCAATGGCCGGTCACGATTGCTTACTATCCGGGATACGTCTGCTCATTTATCGGCTTATATCATAAAAAATATATTACTAAAGCTAAAAGTGAGTAATTTTCAAAGAACCATTTGACTAATAAATTATTTATTTATTTTAATTTATACATCACTGTTTATTTATGCATTTCCTGAAATAGATTACTGTGTTATTTCTGTTTCACCAATCGACCGTCGATAAGATAATGATTTCATGTGTTGTTTAAAAGTAGATATTTATAAGATTACATGGAGATAAAGGATTATGTGTTTGTGTATATTTGTGTGTAGATAAGTAACCTCATTTCGTATAGTTCGTCATACGAATGTTCGTACACATGTACCTAGTTTGGATACGTAGTTAATCATAATATTTTAGTTTTGATTGACGTTTCGGCTTTAGAGTAAATTACATTGTTTTTGTAGGGCGTCACTTTGTATGTAAAATTGTTTATAGATACAACTAGGTCGATACACAAGTGGTAGGACAATGACCTAACTGAAACATCTAGTAAAACCAAAAACGCGATTACTAAAACGCGATACTATTAACTGCTATAGAATCAATTTACGGTTTAGTGTTTACAAGTGTGACTGCCGGGCAAAGGTTCTCGGTTTCGATTTCCGCGTCAGACCACGTATTGCTTTTTTCAGAAAGAGTTTAGAGGTATTTCAATTTCCAATTGCCAAATTTTGCATAATAGGTACACTTGGCCTTTGACTCGTTCACTTGGACTCCACTAGTGTTTTTTTTTTCAAAATCCACGAGACCAAAGAATTAGTAATTTGATACAATTAAAATTTGGGTATGCCATAAAACTTTCCGTTTCTAAATCTATTCATAATCGTACCTACGTGACGATATGCAAGTTCGCAGAGATATAGTTTTAAACGAGGGATAAACAAGATTCTAATTATATCAAACTGGATTTTATTTACTGTTTTTAAGACTTTCATGTATTGTGTAGTATTTAAAGGCTTTAATGCATTGCATGAGACGTTAAGATATGATATTAGTAATTTATTTATTTATTGTCAGCCATGGTCGTCCCACTGCAGGGCAAAGGCTTCCCTACCTTCCTTCCACCCGTCACTTCGTAGAACTTTCTGTGGCCAATCATTTTCATAGGTATCGAGTTCATCCATCGTCATACTACTACTTTTTTGAGGTGGGAAAATCATCCAATGACTTTTCCCGCCTTGAATGAGGCGAGGACTGTTACTCTTACTGACTAAAAACACTCCGTTCCTACTCCTGCTCTTTGAGCCGGACCTCCGATAACCCGCTAGGTAGTCCGCAGCTCCGGGATAGTACAGATACCATGCTAAAGAAGACTAGTGCAAAATATTTTTTACGAGTTATAACAAATTATTTCCTTATAAATGAATACGTAACATAGAAAATAATGTTATCGACTCGGATATCGAAATCGACATCTATCGTCTGAACGTGAAAGATATCACACATCAAAATTGTGAAGAATTCGATTGTTTATTGTTTGCCGTCTGCAATAAAAGATGGTAGAGATAAAGATAAAAGATAAAAGATGAATGAGGACAATTACTTTCACAAGTATGTCAGATGCATGTAGTAGTAGTAGCGGTAATATGCTAAATCAGTATTTTCAGTGTTCGACTGAAGTTGAATGAAATGCTGTATTTTCTACGTTCACTCAAGGCTTTGTACCTAAAGAGCGGTGGTTGTTTTTACTCAGTAGACATCTGTACTTCTACCATGAGTTTGAAGCAATAGTATTTGTTGATAGTCGCTAGCGACGATGTACATTTTTTATGTCAAATTATACAACGCCTCTACCGGTCAACGTCGGAACTAAAATTTGCCATACATAAAACTCCTATTCCTGTTAGGTGGTCCGCAGCTCCAGGTATATTACCTAAGCTACTTACTCCAACTCATCCTTAAATAAAATATGTAAGTAAGATTATCAACACAATTTTGACTTTAATTATTACACGACGATGCCACACGACGCCGCGTTTTTCCGGAATGCTGTTCATTAATATGAGCCTCTAGCACGGCTTGAAACTAGTCGAGTTCCTCGTCAAACAGTTGCGTGAGTAAGCCGATAACATAATAATTACTTTAGTATGTCTCACGAAAGTTACAATAAAATTTAGACTTTCTTTAAAATGTCCTAATAAATATGAATGACGTTAACACATAAATATCTAAATCATTAAGTCTGATATGCTATCTGAAAGATAACAGTTTCTGACCGGGTTACACTGGATTCACTTTAAGTATATTATGATAAGAGTTACCTAAATAATATGTTGGGGGTGACAGACGGTGTTTAATATTGTAAGTATGTTTGTTGCTTTGTTTGTTTGTTTATCTTCCGTGTTGCAACGGGACATTTTTGTCGTATGATTTTTGTGTTTGTGGATAGTTAAGAGGCTGGTGAGTGGCATAAGGGTACTTTATTTTTTTATTTCTTCGATTTTTGACCTCTTGGTCTCGGGTTTGATTGCCGGGTAGGGCAAAGTTTTTTTTTGATGATGTGGATCGCAGATCGCGGGCGGAAACCTAGCAGTAATCTAAAACTACTGAGCCAGTTTAAAATAATACACTACTTTTTAACCTGATATTCCTAAAGCAATAAAACTTACTTGTGATTATTTCTTTACATACATACTATGCGGGCGGAACCGCAAACAAGAAATAGTTTAATATAGTAAGACAATATTTTGCAAACGTGTTTCATTGTCTAGATAATTATGGAAATCGTACGACATTTTCAATTATGTGATAACTAGAATATTGAATTGTTTGTCGTCACTTTTATATTTATATTACGCATTACGTTTTCATTTCATACTATTACGCATTCTTTAAAACGCTGTTTACATATTTTAAATGTATTGAATATTTTTTTGTTCAGTATGAGAGCATAATATAAACTATTAGCATTCATAAACAAATTCCGATCTCACTAAGATACCTTGAGTTGTTAAAATTATATAATAGATTGAAAGGCTCTCTGCCTTATTTTAAAGTAATAAAGTTCAATGTAAAAAAAAGAATTAAGTAATATTTTGAATTACTTCAAGTATGGGAGAGCTATGCTTTGGCTCAAATGGGGTGGCTCGACTGGAGTTATACCACGTTCTCAGAGAAAACCGACGTGAAGCAACATTTGTATTGTGTTTTGTTATGTAATTACCAGAGGCCCAGTTACCAGTAGGGGAGGGGGCTTCCCAATCCTCAAACCTCACGCCCAAAAAGCTGGCAACACACTTGTAACGCCTCTGCTGTTTCGAGTGTCCTTGGGCAGCGCCGATTGCTTATCATAAGGTGATAGGTCTGCTGGTTTACGCGCTTGCATAAAAAAACTTAAATTAATATTGAATATTACACTACTATTGTAAGTAAAAAAAAAAATATGTGTCTAAAAATATCGCAACCAACAGAATACGTGCCTAAAGACTGACAGCATTACTGCGTTGTGTGACTATGATACTGATCCTTTAAGCCTGGGTGAAGAATGAGGTTGGGTAGATAAAGTAAAAATATCTTTTATTGCCGTTATATTTGGCTATTTTTAAATACTTAGTATTATTTTCAAACCATAAATTATTGACGAATGATTTATATTATTTTATAATCGAATCCTATGTGGTGAGCTATGAGATTTTGATTTCGAAAAATCAAGCATTTTCTTAATTATTTGACAATAATCAGTGTCATAAGGGAGAATGAGTGAAAAAGACTCATAAAGACGGAAGAAAAAAAAAGAAGATTTAATCATTAGAATGTACTTCTTTGCCGTCGCGGGTGATACTCCCTTCTTGAAAAGAATAATTCTTCATTGAGCATTAATTGCACGATCAGGGAAAAGCAGGTATAAAACTAAACCTATTATATGACACTGTGGCATACATAATACATTTGTAGCAGGAAAAATCTAATATTGTGACGTATTTGCCATTTAAATTCAATAACCAAGAGACACATCTTAGTCATAGTCTAGACATTAAACAAATATTTAGAAAACCCCATAAGAAAAATACGTAAGAACCCACCCATTGCTTGAATATTCCATTCATATACAGATACCTATTGATCCTCACACTCCACTGACGCATTAAGGAAAATATTACTAAGTCCATCAACAATAACAAATGACGTAGTTTTAGTTAACTAGTGGTTAGATATTGACCTAGTTACCTTTTCATTTTGATTGTCCTGAAACTGAATCATTTTTGTGACTGTTTTACGTTTAGTCCACTATCGGAACCTCGGCCCCTGACTGTTTTCCTAAGAAACTTTCTTTTGAGTACAGATGAGGCGCGGTTTAATTTTATGATTCAATCGTTGTCGAGTTTTCTTTTTTATATTACTAGCTTCTGCCAGCGGCTTCGCTCTCGTTACCGTTGGATAAAATGTGTGCCGATCCCTTTGGTCATTTTGACGTAAAACAACAATTTGTGAATCACATAAAGAGTTGCTCCGTGCAGGAATCGAACCCACTACAGTTGCCCAGTCACCGCATGAACCGTGCAGTTATTAATAAAATAACTGTTCATCGAAATTAAACATAATATACTCGTATGTAGTTTATCAACACAGATCTGATTTCTATAACAATGGGTTATTAAAAGTGCTACGATTAGATTGATTACTTCTTTACAAATGATTAACAAATCATTTCTAAACATTTAATGACAGAAAATGAATGAAATTATAATATTATTATTTCCTAGTTCACACAACAATAGACGCTATTTCAATAGCATACCAGTGACTATATTTCCCTGTTATTGGCTGTTTATTTATAAATTGTATTATTTTGTATTAACTATTTTGTTTGACTTACTTTTTCTCCTCTCGTATTGTACCCCTAGTACAAATTTGCTTTACATTGAATGAGATACCAAAAAAACCCAACCAATCAGAGCGCCAGACGTGCTTTTGTTTCTTATTTTGTACTTTATTAGAAAAAGTTTGTTGATAAAGTAAGTTAGCTAAACATTTTGTTACTAAATACATACTAATTTTTCTACAAATCCTGAAAAGAGCATGGGCTTTTACTACCAATAAATAACTAGAGGACAAAGTAGAGGTGTGTATGTATGTGTAAACTTGTATGTTTGTAAACGTACGAACGACACAGGAGAAAATACAAGAGTGAGACTACGTTTTAAAAAATAAAACATTCGGCGTACGTTTCACTCCTCCACGGAGCATTTTCAGGGGGTGTTAATTCGAGATACGAGAGCCGCCAAGTCAAAACCTCCTGAAGATACCTGACTTAAGATTCAAGCCACAAACTCTTTCCTCGGAAAATTTCATTCTTATTAATAAATTAGGAATTTTACCCCGTTATTTTACAACACACTCATACTATATTGATGTCAAAGAGACTAATGACCAACTTCTTAACAAACTTGACTTACCTACGTATCAAATACGAATTTACCTTATAATAACAGTTAATGTTTTGATTTCTAGAAAATTCTACAATGCATCCACCTGAAACAACGCCTTAGTCACTTGTTACGACATGCCTTCCAAGTGACGAGATGACTTTCGTACCAGCCTACTGCCTACGACGAGCTATTAAAATCCAGTATAAACTGACCGTAATATGTACGGAAAGATTGTATAAAGTGGGACCATGATAAACTGGTTTTAGTATAGGTTGATATGTAGCCGTGGTGTAAAGACTGGTAGCATACCAACCTTCTTAAGCTTTTTTTTAGCACATATAAAAATTACTTATTGGAGCCACCTCGTCTGGAAAGACAAAAGAGACTGTCTGACTCTTAACTCTATAATAATAAATTCTCAGATAAATCTAATTAGCACTACTGACTGGTATACCAAACCATATTCTTGTGGATATAAGGATGGTATACCGAGCCATAGTTATATGGTTATGAGGGTATCTACAGGAATCACATGAGTCTAATCCAATCCGTTTTTCTCCGAAAGAATTTCAACTTTACCATAACACAATAAAGTTAAAAATATGTTGCTGTATTGGAGTATTGAAATTGAACTCTTGGTTTTTTGTCCTTTATTATCAAAATTGCAAACAATGACTCAGATTTCTGGAAGTTCCGAAATGAAATAAAGTGATATGGTTTACTTGTTTCCTTTGTTTTTTTTTTTTTGTATAAAACAAGTGGATGTAATATTACGCCTGGTTTTCCTTGAAAAGAAAGATAGAATAGCAGTATTAACGCTGGGTTTTTGTCTGTTGTAAAACGACCAATAACAACTCCAAAGTTCATGGTCTTATTAAGAGTTTTTTTTTTAACTGAACTGTTGGTGCGGTGGCTGGGCTATCGGCTGTCGCGTAACGTGTAGCGGGTTCCATTCTCGCACGGAGCAATTCTTTGGGTGATCTACAAATTGTTGTTTCGGGTCTGCGTGTCATGTTTACGTGACCTTGTATGTTTGTAAACGCACCGCAACGAAAATCCCAAAGTTTCAAAAATATATATAAATGACAATCCCTATAATTCAGAAAAGGAAATACCAAAACACTTTGACCCAACGTATCGGCTTAAAACCCCACAACAGACGTACTTGCGATACCAACAAAGAACCCCTACGAAGTATTGACACTATGATTTCACTGGAATCAAAATTCTCAACAATACCAGTTCCTTGTAATTTTGATTGCCTCACATCACGAAATAGACTTCATCTTAGATAAAACATTTGTTTGTTTAATGACTGAATAGATAGTTAACCGTAATAATATTATGACTCACGCAATTTCCAGAAATGGCTCGTGAAATTCTGCGGTAAGAACTGCAATAGATTTCAAATTGAGGAAATCGTTATTGATAGAATGTAAACATTTGAGTGTGATGGCGTCGACGGCGTCATCCGTGTATGCAAATAGAGACATTAAGGTGTTACGGTTAGTGACGATATTAGAATAACGGTGCTTTTGTGTAGTTGTATGGTCGTCTGTCAGCTGATTTATACTAAACGTAATGTTATCATTATACTTTTAGCTTCGTGCAGGTGTAGGCAGAGGAGCACTAGTTGCAGTATACACTGTTTATAAGTCGTTTTATATATCTATCATATTAAGATTTTTTTTTTTTTGAGGGGGCAAAATCATCCAATTACTTCTCCCGCTTTGGGCGAGGCGACAAGGAATGTCAGACTATTACTGACTAAAAACGACCCCGTTCATACCCTGCTTTTCGAACCGGAGCTTGGTAAACCCAGGTAGTGCGTAGCTCCAGATCATCTGCTCTACTGGGCCCCATCTGTGGTGGTCTAATAGTAGTACAATTTCAGAGTTCATGATACTACAGAGGATCTTCTAATATGACTGAGACGAAGAAATTGCGTCAAAATACTAGGAAAAAATGGCAAGCACGTTTGAGGAAATAGGAAAGCATCAAGAAGAAATACGTTTCAAATGAATGCAATTACTGTAAATCATTTTTCTGCATTAAAGTTCTTTTTCTTTTTATTATCCTTTTCTAGACATTTATTCCAATGACGTACTAGCCAAAGCAAATACACACCAGCAAATATTATCTCTATTTCGTCATCATAAAGTAGAAAATTAGTTTGGAAAAAAATATTATAAAAAAAATACGAAGAAATGATGAAAACAAAAGAGATCACATATAACATTGACCGCTAAAAATCCTTGAAAAATTACTGGGAATATGTGTATAACATCGTGATGTATAGTTTACAGTTTAAACAGTTGTCGGTTCAACGTTTTCATACCCAGCTGACTTGCCTACGTGACACCAGGCAGCGAGCGGTTCGCTCATCATCAGATGTATTTTTAACTTTAGCCTTTAGTGATAAAGTTCTAAATCGATCGAGGAAGTTTCTTAAAAGTGAGGTAGCTTGACGTGCTGGTAGTCAAAACGTCGCTATGTTAGTGTTACAGATAATTTTGAGCTGGTTTAACAAGAAATATCTACTTTCCATGAAAAAATTGTTTGAAAGAATCTAAACAATGTTTTTGAAATCTTGACAAAATCAAAAAGTTTTAGATTAGTCTTAATAATTGATGTAAAGGAGAGTATTTGATTTATAAATAAATTAGGTAGTGTGCCCCTTTTGAAAGTCCAGTCTCCGTCTCATACTATCAGATCGAGTTCATACTAAGACCAGAAATCTACCATACTGAGTCTGGACAACTCCATTAAATAAATTGCATAGCCATTTCAGCTTAGATAAATGTACTTTTCACCTAAGAGCAGCAATCGACCCTCATTCTTAAGACCTTTATAAAAACATCTACGCCCGAAACCTCAACATTAATATTCCACAAAGGTGAACATTTCCGCTGTTTTTAATACTGTCGACCTCATAAAAGTTCCCTTAAAAGACGCCTGTATAGGTTTAACAAATTCTAATTAGCTTTTTACTATTCAATGCAGGTTTCCTAAGTGGGTAAGAATAAGTAATTATTGGGAAGAAAAATGTTTGACTTTGTAATAGGTGTCACTGGCAGTCGACTGGGACATTTTTCTTGAAGTTAGAAAAGATGGAAAAGTTTAATTAATAGAGCTAGAGGTAAGTATTATTTCTACTA
The DNA here is from genome assembly GCF_023101765.2 of Spodoptera frugiperda. NCBI lineage: Eukaryota > Metazoa > Arthropoda > Insecta > Lepidoptera > Noctuidae > Spodoptera > Spodoptera frugiperda. The sequence continues at coordinate 11,450,904 of NC_064215.1, read as the reverse complement.
AGAGCTAAATGTGGCCATGACCATTTGTAACATTATTTTAAAAATCACAAAATGTAGGCAATACTTTGTGTAGGTGTGTCAATCCCAACGAACTTGGTTTCGATTTAGGTTAATACATTATGCTATCTGATAAGCTAATCGGGAGTTTACCTAAAAATTAGGTTAATAATGATTTATAACAAGAGGCTGAGGATAATAATAATCCCCACACATTGGTAGCCTTAGTAAGAGAATGAAAAAAGGGACTATAACCATTTCTTTCTTTTATAGCCTTTGTCCGAAGTTACTTATGGCCAGCGCAATATCTATGTCATCATTTTCCACTCTCCCATATCAGACGTTATCACATCACACCCTATTCTTTCATATCATTTCTCACACATAGTATCTCTTTGTTCTCTATAATACCAACACAAAGAATTATCACTCCCAGTATAACCGATATGTTGCGGACTACTTCGCGGGTTACCGGGGCTCCGGCTCTAAGAACAAGAGTAGAAACGGGGTGGTTTTTAGTCAGTGTGAGTCTGACATTCCCTCTCACCTTGTCCAAGACGGGTAAAGACATTGGATGGAAGAGGAGTCAAATGAAATTCCTTGTCTGGGCATGTATCAATACAACCAGTTACAAAGGTAGAGGCAGTGACATACTCTAAAATTTTGGTGTAGTAACCATCAAAAAACCACTTAACAAACAATAAATACCACCCCAAATGGGTTATAAAGTAATGCAACTGATGAGGATGTTAAAAAATCAATTGAAGGACAAAGCGAAAAGCCAGAGAAAAGATAAAGACATAAAAGTGTGATTATTAAATTTTATTAAGATTGCAAGTTTGTTTTTGGCAAAACGAGAAGTAAATACGTTCTAGACGATTCGATAATAACAACATTGGGTGGTGATGACCTAAGGATGACTATTAATAGACAAATATCACTTGATATTACCAAATGTTTTGATCGAAACTAAATGTTTGTCAAGCCAGAAAGATGTGAAACATAACAAAGATGATTATAGGATTAAAATATATTATTTTAAACTGCAATGTTTCCAATTATAATTTTACTATAGTCATTGTTCTCAATCAATGTATAATTATCAGATTTGTAAGGAACACGCCTATTGTTTTAGTAGATTGTTAAATTAGGTATTACATAGATAATCAATTAAAACAGTGATGTCATATTATTTTCAAAGTTAGATATTTAGCTGATTGTATAACTTTCTCGGAAGAAACTCTACCAATTCTCTTTTTGGCTACTTTAATCTTAACCAGCTCAATATAAGCAGGGAATATTTTTTTCAAAATGCTCTTCCATAGCTTGATCTGAACTTGACCACACACAATCATTAAAACCAGATCTCATTAAAACAGAATGTTGCAACAAAGGAAAAAAATATTGAACGGACCATTAATGGTAAGTACTGAAAAGTAAGTAAATATCTACATTCATATATATATATAAATGTATACATTAAAATATATCACCAATTAACTCGGACAGGTAAACAAAGATAGCGAGCCCCCTCTCCACTACACACACACACACACACACACACACACATGTGAATCATCCATCGTACGCAACACTAGGTCGCCGTCACAACTCACAAACTCGCGATCGCTCGACGCATCCACTCGTGCGCACGTCGCTATATACAGAGTGTCAAACTCCGATAAATATATTTCGTCCTTTTTCTATAGAATGATATTACAAGCATTCTGTTTGTGATAGTGGGTGATATATTTATGAATTGTGTTTTTTACTGTGAAGTGTTGTGATAAATAAGTTTCCAAAATGTTTCCCCGGATTCAGGGCTTGGTGAGTAATATTGTAAGTTTGAATCTTTTTTTTTCGGTGGAGGCTAAATGTAAACTTGTTTTGGTTCGAGTCGAAGATATTTTGAATTTTATTATACCTTGATATTAAGTATTAAATTCGCTGTCAATACACATGTAATTCGGTGAAACCAATCGATGTTCTGTTTGTTTATTATTGTAAATCGATGCCTGTTTTTATTTATACAATGGAATGCTAGTTTATATAATAAATAAATACAGTGCAACGTAATATTTTGTGTTGAATTTAATAATTACAAATACGTAATAAAATTTTGTAACGTTAATACCACAACATGAGCACTTACTTACTCACCGTCAAGTTACCTGAACCATTTTTTTAACCACGGATTTCCGGGAACCTAAAACACGTCCAGACAACTTTATCTTCCCGAACGAGTTTCAATCTCTACGAGGAACATGTCAATAACCTCTATATCACCAGCCACTCATTCAACGTTTACTTAAAAATTATAGACAAAAACACTAAAGGTACTGGCAAGGTCAATGAACCAGATAACTTGTGGTTGTGGTAAAGCCATATGGCAGACGGGATGCACATGCAATCCATTCAGTTGATTAAACAAGCTTGTAATAGTTACAATGTAAAAAGCACTTTTATGGTAAAGAAAAAAAGGACATTTTTATTTGTAGAGACAACATGTCGTGGTATTTTTAGCTGTCGTTCAGTTGAAAGATAGAACAAAAAATACTAACACATACAGACGTTCGTTAATGAACGAAGCTGTGCAAACTCAAAAGGAAAATGTCACTAAAAACCCTAATCTCGTGACACAAATATCAGTAACGCTTCCAATGAAACTGTTTAACTATCCATTGCCACAGCGCAACCTCAATAAAAAGAAAGGATACGCCAAATAAGTAGAAGTGAAAACGAAAACCCTAATGAATCATATGGATAATAGTCTGACCTATTTATTAACATTGATCTTTCGAATTAGCATCTAGGAATTTCGATCACGTACAAACGATTTCACCTCTGCGAACGATCGTGTAAAATAACACGTGCGGCCGGCTCGCACGTAGACATTCATAATAATACCACACTCACTTCGAATTCTCATGATAACTTCTGAAGAAATGCGTTAATTAAGAAATTCGTGGTTGGAATCATAAATATAGATATTAAGACCAATCATTTAAAAGAAGCTGGTGGAGTAACACATGGTATTGGCTCGTTTGATACTGTAATCTATGTGTGAGATGTTTTGGAGTATAAGGTAAATCATAATAATTGTAATTGAAGTGCGACAAGTCCATCGTAAAATACCATTTTTCCTGTTTATGGCAAAATGTTTTTAGACTTGTTTTTAAACGTAATAGACAAATCAAGGCAAATTCATAACATTGACATTTAGAAAAACCTGACGATAAATTTAATTCCAATGGCTAAGATGACACCTACACACTCGATAGTTTATAAATCATTTATGAACATTTAATTACAGAAGATAATCATCTCCTTTGTTCCTACTATAAAATAGAAAAATCCCCACACAAGTAATCTTGAAGAAAATAAGTAAGAAATCATAGATGACAGTTTTCCTGTAGTTGATATTAAATGGTGTATAATTTATTTCATCTTTTTTGCTAATCTGGATAGACACAAAGATAATTATCCTTTTTATCAAGGTATAAATTAACTAAAGTCTAGAACAAAAATAAGAGGAAATAAGAACAATAATCTAAATTCAATAAATACTACAAAGATTCAAGAATCTGCAGCAACAGTAAGTAACATCTCAAATACCTACATCAAAGGATGTAATTAATTCACGTGTTTGCACAAAGGATAAAACGAGTAACTTAAAACACGCTACATGGGCACTTCAATTAAAAATACCAGTTCTCTCATCATGCGCGAATATGAAGACAGTATCGTATGAGATGGTTTGAACTTCAATGGAATCTGTTGAGACAATTTAAGGATTGCTCTCAGATTAGTCACATCGTTTTGACTCACTGTTTCAGTGACTCAAGTATCTTCTTGCTTTATGAGAAAAGGTTATTAATCGGATGTCGTCGCAATTAACTTAACCATCTCCATTTAAAAGATTATCATTTTTTCCTCTTTTGAAGCCATAGCCTCCAAATTGATGATGTTATCGATTATACTGCCAACTCGATAAACGGTTTAACTTTTAGATCTGCACATTAATGTCAAATTTAAAATCACCTTAAGTTTACTTCCTTGTATCGTCAAATTATCGATTCTGTTTAAAATTTGTATTAGCATGTTGTAAAAAATATTCTCGAACGCTTTATCTATTATGTGTTTTGAATATATTTGGGGCATTCAATGTCAATTTAGCATTTTGAGTCACTGTTTTGTCATTTAAATTACTGTTTGTGTCTAACCCAGATCTGTCATGGTTAATCCTTCTAGTATTTTCCTTAGAGTGGTTAGGATCATCTTTGTTACATCTGACATTAATTTTCAAGCGGCGGCTTATTGAAATCTAGATACATGTCAATACAAAATGTGGGTCACTAGTCTGGAGACGACAAAGAAGTATTCCCTTTGTGTTTATGATAAATATGGCCTTTAAGTTGTTAGGTATATTGAGATTTGTGACAAAGGAAATGTTAAACATTCTTCAGACATTATACTTTAGGTAAAAGGTATTAATAGTGTGTAGTTATTACAAAATGTATTGTCAATCAACTTACATCTTTATCAATATTATCAGAAGAGTGATTTTATAAAATGCCAGTTCAATTGCAACATTTCTTTCTACATCCGATAATTCTAACCTTGAACAAGGTGGAAGGCTATCGAGCATCGATCTATCTTATATGAAAGGTTATCTGCCATCACACTATGACCCTTAGAAAGACGTGACTAAAGTCACGTGGTAGAGATAGCACGAGATATTTTTCTCAAAATGTTTAAAACTTATACTACAAATGCCAGCAGTTCAAGCTATCCTTTTCCATTAAGACTCTCCGATCAATTCTAAACTTATTTTGTTTTGGGATGAGACTGAAAATGTCTTGTCAATTATAGGGTACTTTGATGAGCAGCCAAATAATTATTACTAGACTAATAAATAGAATACAGTTTTTGATGTAAACAAATACCGTACTTTGAAAGGTCAGAAAATGACATTAATGATGTTTTGATGATATTATAAAGTTTGGTCTAAGACCTGTTTATACATAATATTTGTTTTCCATACTAGAAACGTAGTTGTCACCAGTTTTCGAAGGTTAGGCACACAAAATGGTTTCAATAACTATATAATGATAGATTTTAATGAACTGGTTTTTAATTACAAAGTGCTTAGTGAGTTATGATTGGAAAGTAAATTGAATATTAATTGATCATTCAGTAATGATTCTCAAAATTAAGAACAAATTAAGGGAGAAATTAAACAAATTGCTAGTAAAGTAGGTACGAAATTATAATTTTTTACTGAAATCGTTGCCTCACATTAGAATTTTCTCTTGTGTTCACATACATATGACACCCAGGCTCGAAACAACAAGTGGTTGGTTGTCCTACCATCGTACCAACTCCTGTATTTTCCAAATAAATGAATAATGTACAAATGATTATTCAGTTAAAACCATTTCGATGGCATTACGAATGTCAAAGATGTATAAACAAATAATTTTATACAAGACATGTCATTGGATTCTTTTGAGTTCAATGTAAATACTTCCTATGCAGTTTTTATTTACTGTAGATATGTAAATATTTTTTTGTAAGCAAATACTTATTATAATGAATGTTCAATATGTATTTGTATGTTTGTTTTTGTTTTATAAAGTAGCCATGTTTATGTTATACAACGATACTCGTATAATGTAAATATCAACAGCTTCCATTTAGAATTTTTGCATAAATAAATACTACATATAGTATTTTTTTCGGTTTTTCGAAAATTTCTAGTAGTAGCACGGAGTCTGGAATTGTGATCAGTATCTGGCAATAGGCTCACCCCCTATTACATGGGACTTATAACATAAGTGGTGAAAAGTAGATATGCACATTATATAGCGGCATTGCGTGCCGTAATGTGCACGTCTGCCTATCCCTTCGGGGATAAAAGGCGTGACGGTGCTTATATACTTAGTAGTTTTTCTTTAGTATACAAAAAATTAAAGTTATGTGTCGATATCATTACATTGTTTTCTTTAAAAAATGGCTACCACATAAACATACTTGTACATAAATTGTAAGAGATTGATTTTTTCATGACTCTATTTGGTTGTAAAAGAAAACCTATTTATTTATCGTTGCCTATTGTCCAGTTCATACCTACTTATATTTTTAACTGCCAATGTCATGAACACAATGTTAGTGTTGCAATATTTATACATTATTTGTTTATTTATTTTTATGACTTTGTTATTTATTTGTGTTATATTATGCAACTGCAACTACATAATATTTTAACTTATCGATGACTAAGAATAGATTGTGAATTACCTACCTATTGTAATATTTTTATGTCTCTTTTTGTATATAACACTAAAACGACTTTAACATTTGTGAATTTTAGGTTTACAATGATTTATAGTTTATGATGTAATGCTTAGTAAGTAGTAAATTTGTAGTTATTTCATATAATTTATGACCAAAAATCTTAAACAAATATCACAACCAATATGAATTTCGCTGTAGTCGACTAAAATCAAAAAATAACATAGGAAACCACGTATTAGGTATTATTTAACAAAACCAATTAAAATTACACACAACTACTTACATTACACAGTACAAGAAACAACAGAAACTAGTAATTAATCGACCCAGTTCAAGTAAGTGCGCAAGTCGAGTCACGTTATGTAAACAGAGCATCGTGTGTGTGAACGAGGCATCAGACAAAATCAGCTGTTCACTGTGTAAAGTAGATTAGACGCCATTATTATAATTATAGTTATTGCTATTTGAGTTGTAAAGGATCATAAGAGATCATGCAATGACATGCGTGTACGCAGACTGTGTGTAATGTGTATGTGTTGTAATATAAATCAAAGTACTGTAGAGTTGTAGGGCGAATTGAACTTATAACATCTTGCTTAACATTCGGATATTATCAATTTATACAATAATGGTTTGGTATAAACCTTTATAATGAGTATTTCACTTCACTACAAAAAATGGTAACTTTATTATACCTTTCATGAGACATACTCAATTAATTATTTTGTTATCGGTTTACTTGCGACTGTTCACGACTGTCGCTGCTTCGTATATCGCGGAATACTGCTCATGAATATGAGCCTCTAGCATGACTTGAAACTAATCGAGTTTTTTGTCAAACAGTTAAGCGAGTCAACCGAACCAAAAACTTTATTTAGCATGCATGAGCTTCCCTATTTGCTATGAGGAAACTATAGTGTTGTATAATGATTACTATCAATGCATAATAAAGTGCCGATAACAACATATCTACATAGTTTTCCACTTTGTCATGTGATGTCAATCTATGATCTTCTGTAGATACTTGTGTCGTAAGTTATATTGATGTGATTTATGTGTAGATATTTAAATTGTCAATAGAATGTTATAATGTTTAGTTATAACTTTGTATTAGTATTTGTATTATATTAGCAGAGGCGATACCAGATTAAGTTATTATGAAATGTCAAATTTTAATTGATTTTGAAGTTTATTACTTTATTATTAAGGTCAAAAATCAGAGCCTTACCTTCGATATTTAAAAATTGCTAACATAGACGTAATAGAAGTATAAATAAATGAAAATGAAGTATTAATTTTTATTATTAGATTGTTTAAAATTTAGTTACAGAACGTAGTAAATTAATAAAATTGCACCTAGCATTGCAGCATTAAATATGAGTAATAAGAGTATCATATAACATAACAACCTATCCTACCTATCAGTAAGTTATAGTCGTGTATACGATGTTATGTTATGCCCCCATAAAATAAAATAATAATGCAATCAAAATAAAATCTTAATAGGGAGAAAATAAAACTGTGTATCGTGTGACTGCACTCGTGCGTCATTCCCGACCTTGTTCGGTTAATAGGCTTCGATAGTGGTCGGTCGACTCATGCATTTTTTTATTTTATTTTCCTTTTTATACCTTTTTTGTTTTCAATAAAAAGTTATAAAGTTAATACGTGTTGGAATTGTACTTTATTGCCTAGTACTAAAGAGAAAAATTACTATTTTTATGTCATTGTTGTATAATACATATTTTTATTTATTAGCGACATGTTACTATGTCTACAAAAACAGCTATGATTAAAGTAAGTAAAAAATTTCAAACGCATACCAATCCTTTATCTTTCGGCTTTTAAAACCTATACGTACAATACATTGAACCTTTCATGTTACAACACAATTTATAAAACAAAATTACTAACTATACATATTTGTGTGTAAAATATGTTCATAAAAGAATTCTTGTCACGTGTTCGACGTCTCTGAACTTTGAAACACCAACGAAGTTAAGATAAAAGTTTTAAATGAAAAACACAAGTTTCTTAACATTGAGTATAAGTAAGATACTTTACGACCAGTGGAAAATTTATTATTTTGAACTCATACTTGGATTCAAGTTATTTTATCAAAAGGAATCGTTGTTAGAATTATAACACTGTTAATAGAGAGGCGACAATTACCATATACCGTGGATCCAGGACCTATATTTTGACTAAGAACCCTATCAATTCAAAAACTCATCGTTGAAAATCAATCTCACGTTTGTTCTACTAAAACCGAAAAAGTTTTATAAGGTTCAAATTAGATAATTTTAAGCCTTTACTTTACTATCTTGGATACAGCCACTCTACCAGCGAAACAGTTTTTCAAAATTCAAATTGGACAATTCTCCCGTCAAAGCTTTAAATATTTAGGCTTCAGTACCCTTAGTACGAGTTTGCTTGAAGTTAAAAGTAATCGAAACGAGAGCGCGTTTGGCGTTCTGATTGGCAAGCACGAATGAACCAACCAATCAGAGCGCCGAACACGCTCTTGTTTCCATTGCTTTAAAAGTAAAGCAGACTCATACTAAGGGTACAGGCCACTCAGAATTCAATATTACCATGACACCAATTAGGTACTATAAAACAAAATTATGACTGTAAAAATGAGTTGACAATATGAATTGCTGATTTCTCATAAACCTACTCATAGCCATCTTTGGTTAAAATTCCCGGATGAAGTCATAATAATATACAACCTTTTCTAGGCATGTCCCACAGTGTAATACAACCTGAACCGGTGACCAATAACGTAAGAGGATGTGTGGTAACCACATCCTCTAAAGGGCTTCTATACATTCACCAATACATACCTATAGGTTGGTTTTTAGTTGCTTTTTCCTTTGTGTATTATTTTGTATATTGTTTTTGTTTTGGATAACTCTGACATTTTCTTTCGGATTTGTAGATGTTGAAGTATGTTGTTAGCCTCATTATATATTTCGCAGTAAGTATACAAAAAGTATACTTTGGAATCTCATAAATAAGAGCGTTTAGAACAACTAGTAGTTTCTTTAGTTACGTCTATTTTATCAAAAAAATAAAGTAACAAAAACAAAAAATAAAGTAACATTTGTATACATAAAATTTTGAATGTTTTACAAAACAAACAAATATAAAATCAGTCATATCATATTATCAGTCACAAAAATAACAAATGAAAACCAATAAAATAGAGCCATCAGAGTTGCATTCAAATTGAATTCGACAGTGCTGCCAACATTTACAACCGAACATTGCATGTTGTGTACCAACATAACAAACAATTAAATTGAACAGATGAATGATAAATGAACGGGCATGTTTTCAATTAATCCGTTCTCTTATTGACATATTCAATTTTATTTATTTTACGTTTTTAATGTAGAATAAAGATAATTTAATCTTCTTCATTTAGCAAGAAATTTAATGAATCAATGACATAAGTTTGAGTAAATATTGTAATAGGGTTTGGTTGTTTTTCGTTGTATTATTACTTTTCGTGAGACATACTAAATTAATACCCCTAGTATGAATGAACGCTACTCATGAATGCTACTCATGATTATGGGCCTCTAGCATGGCTTGAAACTAGTCGAGTTCCTCGTTAAACAGTTACGTGGGTAAGCCGATAACATAGTAATTAATTTAGTTTTTGTTGTGAAATTTGTTTAGTATACTATGAAGTAATTAAAAATATTACATTCAATTAAGCATCACATGCTAGAATTTTCCGCTACACAGTGTGTGTTGTGTTTAAATGTGTTTAAATTAATATACACACAAACGAACATATTTCTACATCGAAGTGTAAAGGTCACTAGTTGATAGTAAGAATGCATATACTAAATGAATTACTGATAATAGTGATGATAAGTCATAAAATAATCTAGACTGCTGAAGTAATTAGTCTGGTATCTAGATATATCGTAAAGTCTAGCCGAAAGGTCATTTAAAGTTATATTATTTGTCATCATCATTCATCATAACAATGACAACTTTAATTCATCGAAATGGTTGACGTAGTTGTACAAATTACATTATTTTAACACTCATTTTTGTTAGATTAATCAAGAATTCCTTTAATTTAGGACATTGATAAATCAGGAATTCCATTAATGTGGGTCAAGCCTATTACATAGGTTCCTACCTATGTAATAGGCTTTTTATACTCACGCCCCATTTTAGACTCACGCTATTACTAAGATTTTTTTGCCCCATAGGTACTAGGATTTTTTCTTGTGTTATGGGTGCCTTTAAAAACATACAATTTTACATACACATGACACCTACCAAACAGTTGCGCCTTGCGGGCATCGAACCTGCTACAATTGCCCAGCCACCGCGTCAACCATGCAGTCAAAAAATTTACCAATAATTCAATAATACTTTAACCAGCCAGAGATTTGAGTCACTTACTCACAGTCGCCTTGCGACGACGACCAATGAAACAGACAGAGGTCATCTGTTTATCTAGACGGTTGCGTAGCAACGAGTTGTTAAGGTAAAAATGTCACAAGTGCTTGTTACAAGTTACTTAATATTACAGACCTTGATTTTAAAGCCTTGTCTTTATTTTGATATGAAAATACATACGAGTAATATTCAAATTGATTCATTTTTGTATGAGTTTTGTACAACCAGTTGTAATATATGTTGGTAAGAAAATAAAAATAGATTGAGTAAGTATAAAAACAGTTGCTACTGCAACCATTATTCGTCAGCTAAGGAACCAATGAATGATACCTGTTTCTATACTGAATCAAACTAGATCTACAATGCAAAGAAGATTACTTTAAAAAAGAACTACTACCAGCAGACTGCTACGTTAGTCGAGTGGTCGCAAGTGCGACTGCCAAATAAGGGGTCTCGGGTTCGATTCCCGGGTCGGGCAAAATATTACTGGGCTGTATCGAATTTTCGAAAATTGTTCCATTATTCCAGTGTCTGGATTTGTGTCCAGGATATGGCAATAGGCTCACCCCCTATTACATGGGACTTATAACACAAATAGTGAAAATTGGGTGTACATTGTATAGCGGCATTACATGCCGTAATGTTCACCTCAACCTACCCCTTCAGGGACAAAAGGCGTGACGTTGTATATGTGTGAGAACTACTACCAGCTTCTAAACTAAAAAACTTCTTCATATTTTTTATTAATAAATCCTGTTCTTCTCATACTCCATAAGGGTCAGTCAACAAGTTTTTTGTTTCACTCCATATGTGAAGCGAATGCATTGGCTTGGTATTAATACTTAGTAAAGGATACGAGGACAGGTGGTCTATGGCAAGTTTATTTATTTTGCTTTTAAAAGAACGTCAAATATGTCACGTTTCAATGAGAATTGCTGGCTTGCCATATGTTACTGTTTTTGTTGGTTATCTTTTTGTTTTAAGTTAATTGTTAATTGATGGTTTGTGGGTTTCATCGTGTTTATTAAAAGGTTTCAGAACGTAATTGTATTGTATTATATTAACTTATTTTGCTTTACACAACACAAAGCTTAGAATCCTATCTGTCTTATACCTAATACTTTGTTTCGTAATTCATCAAATCGGTCCACTAAATTTACGCTTTCATAGCAAACAGACAAAATGAATTTCACATGCATTTTACGACATTAAATTTACAAAACATTTAAGACAACAACCTACCCAACATGTCAGATTTCCCAGTCAATTCTTAACCTTCCTACCTATGAAACTAAAGTTAAATATCGATCAAACTTAGGATAGCTATTGTGCATTTGTACATCAATTTCAAAACAATATCAGGTGATATTCAAAATGTAAGCATTACTAACTTGAGCAATGTGGTTTGTTTAAAATAATAGTCATGAGACAAAGAAATGTAATCTAATATTTTTCGAAACTTTTTGTAAATATTTCATAAAATATGTTTGTCGTCTGACCTTGACAATTTCTGATGACAATTTGATGATTTTTGTTTTGTAAGCTACCTAATTTTAAAGATTGTAGTGATGGGGAAGTCATTGTGATTAGTAATCTTTTAAAAAAATCTTTGTTGCGTGGTAAAACTGATCAAATCTCAAGTCAGGCAAAGTAGGTAATATTGTGATTCTATAATATAAAAATAAGTCGGGTTTTTCTTCTTGACGCTATAGCTCCAGAACGCACCAACCGATTTCAGGAAAAAAGAAAAGAAAAGCAGGAAAACCGGGTGAATCATTGGTGGCGAAACGAGTTTGCTAGTTTTGCAATAAATTCTCAAATTAAAATGTCACATTGATGTGCTAACAATATAACTCGTCAAAAATTCAATAAGGCGGTAGGCTCAAGTACCTTACCTGCTTATCCCTTTGCGAAATAAGAAGCGTTACATCTTTATATGTTTAATCCCATAACATCAACATATCTTAAGAAAAAAATATAAATAAAACCATCTAATTTACATTCCGGTGCCTCTCAGTCAATGTAAATACATTTTAATATCAAAGCAATGAAAAATATGTAGGAAATATATAACTTATCAGATTAATACGGGCATGAATACAAATTAGGGACGAATTTCTATATAATAATATTTTTATTTATATATTTATGTTTCCCTACCTAAGCACTTCAGTCAAATTTTCTTTGAAAATTTATCTAATTATGCTAAAAGTCGTGATGAGAGAAAATAAATAAGTTTTACTGTAGGCTTCTTTTCTATGTCTTTTTACTAAGAAACCGAGTTGATAAGATAAAATGTATGTCGGTTAACTCAACCAATTCTAGGACACCTACTTTATTTTAATAAATAAACAAAAAAACAATAACCTAAAAAGCACGTGAGATTTTCACAGAGTAATAAATACTCTATGCCCATTAAAACAGAATACAAAATTACCTAACACAAGCATTAATCTCAAAAATTCATAAAACAATTGAAATGCTGCTATTCTAGCCCAGATTCAAATTCTTGCTAATCTAAAACCGACTTTACTTTACTGAAAGCAAGTCTCATTATCCTTTATGTCGCCACCATTTTATTTATCCCTCATTTAATAATAAGGATTGGTCCTTGCTAATCTAAATCTAACCTTACACTACAAAAAATAAGGTTCGTTAACCTTCACTACGTTCCATTAATTATGATTCGATAAACGAATGCATGTACGCGGTTATATTTCGTAACACTTCCTAGTGTGAGACTCGGTCTAACAACCTTGCCAATGGCATTGAGGTCTTATAACTTATAACACTGTACATAACGACCAAACAAAGGAACCTTCAATTTATTCGCAGTCGGTTCTATTATCTGTGTACACTGAAAAAAAATATCGATGAGAAAAATACAGAAAAAACTAATTTTTCTTTTTTTGACTTTTTGGTGCTGAGATTCTTAATGGCAATTTAGATGTATAATAAGTATTTATTTTTAATTGCATTTAATTGATTAGGTAAAAGACAATCCTTAAATACACTTTATTAAGTCAATACCTAAATAAGTAAACTAATCATCTCTTTGGTATTCAATACGTTACATGACACATTTGGTATCAAAAACAGCATCAGTAAATAAAATGCACAAACACATTAACTTAAACAAACAAACATACCTTTAATCTAAACCGAGTCTAATATGTATAAAATAAGGACACGACAAACAGACAGAGCGAACGGTTTATTTAATAATAATATTATATCGTGTGTCTCTTTGTTCGAGTGTGGTCCTCGGAGACATGCTAAGTAATCCTTTGTGTCCTCCTGTGTGCTACCACAGTTAAAATACAAAGCAGTCAGTCAGTAAAGAACGTTTATGATATTATAATAATTATTATATTAAGAGCTGAAGACAGCTGTGAATCTTGCTGTTTGGTATATGGAAATAGACTCATTCCCTATTGACTAAAAAAATCACGGTTTACTCACGTATATTAATGAAGAAAAGCTCTATTAGTTTCGAATCACAGAGGGAGTCCTCATCTTGAGCCGCGTGCACAAATGCGACGACGTCGCGCGTCATGCATTAATATTCATGAGTAAACCGTGATTTTTTTGTTAATATAGGTACATACCTATTATAGGTTCATTCTCTATTACCTATAAGAGAATCTAGCCTTCCTCGATACATGCACTATCCAACACAAACAAATTATTCAAATCGAATCAGTAGTTTCAGACATTAGCGCGTTTAAATAAACAAAAATACTCTTCAACGTTATATAACAGTAATAATATAGATTATTACACTAGAATTCATGATACAATACCATGAATTCTATTCAAATCTGCATAAATCTATTAGTTCCATCACCATGTAATCAAGCATGATGATATGCATTCCACAAATAAATACTGACGGAAAATTTAAACCTACATACAATTGTTTTTAATTGTAAATAAACCATTTCACGTACGAGTAGTTACCTAGACTAGTAATTACAATAGAATTCCCTAAAAACAAAACGGAAAGAACTAAACAATCCTTGACAATAAGACTCGAGTTGAAGGCAAGTCATTTAAGTCGAAAGTGTTCGCCTTGAAATTCAATACTCGTAGTTGTTTTTAAACGTTTTTACTTTAAAAGATATAAATGTGCTAAGTTCGTAAGCAGGTTTTTACATGCATTGTATTTAATCTAGTATGTTTTAGAAAATTCTTCTATTGTAAAGAAAAGCGAGCCTATAATATTGTAATCAAAGCTGCTATGGACAATTAATTATCCTCAAAACTTAAATTGCGAAACTCTATTTTATTAGTTAGGTAATATACCTAAAACCTAGTCCTAAGTCTGAAAAATACTATGCTGAAAACCGTATCATAATCGGTTCAGCCAAACGCAAGATAATCGCGTACAAACATACAGGGCAAACTGAGAACATTCATTTTTAAGTGGGTTAAAAAAAGAAAGAAAGAAAAAAAGACATTTTATTTCAGATGCTAAAAAACCAGTGACGTGTACAGATAATTTAATTTGCAGTTTAATTATCTCCGTTCACCCAAAAACTTCACCACAAGTCATAACATTTCTGGAACATCGCGGAATTCAAACAAACAAATGACAATACATACGAATTCTGATAACAGAGTCAACTACATAATAAATTGATAATAAAAATATAATAGTACGAGTACATTATGAATTATTATCGTATTTCCCTCTCTGTGGCGTGAGATAGAAAAGAAAAAATGCTATTAAAATATCATTAATTTATGACTAAGATAAAATGACCTGACATTTTCAATTAATTATTAATTTAGTTATTTTTAGGTAAAGTTGAAGGTTTTACAGTCAAATACTAGAAGTGAGAGAAGGTTACGATATTAAATTTAGAATTATAACAAATTGGAAATGTCACAATTGTTTTTAAATTATAATTCGCCTCTCTCACCATGGGATAAAAAATATCATCCAAGTCTGTTCATACCGTCTGTATACCAATTTCCATCAAGATTCGTTCAGTATTTTCAGCGCGATTGAGGGACAAACATCAAAACAATTTTTCACATTTATAATATTAGTGTGAATATTATTCCTGAATAAGTTTAAATATTGGAAAATTGTATGAAACTTAAAACTATGCAGTTATAGTAAGTAGAAAGGAAAAATATTACTTCACTTCACTTGCGTCATTTGGTCCGTTTGAAACAAGTTTCCTCGACCTGTACGATTATGTTTTGCGTCACTCAGTCTAGGTATTAGCTAGATTAATTTCTATACTTGTAAAGAATAGCTAGTTTTTTAAAATTTACCTCCTTTATTGCGGGGCTGCGGGAACTACTCTGCACTGAATATTTAAGGGCAGCTATTAACCGCACTTGTATACTGATCAGTGCTATTGGACAAATCGTAGGTCGCATGTATCGTCCTTTTTAAACTAAGGTCTTTGTCCCTTCAGAAATATAGCTAATATCTATCATTAAAATACAACTAATTAAATAATATTCTTTTTTAATTTCACTTAATAAAAAATGCAATTATTTCTCAAAAATAACCATCGTTCTTAAGACCAAAAATTTTATATTAAAATCTTGACAAACACTCGGCTATTTATGAAGTTTCAAGGAGAATAAAAGGTCAGAAAATATTTATGAAGCTTTGGTCAAAATTAATATAAAAATGCTAAGTTATTAACATGACTGCCTTATTGTACAAGTCGTCAAAAGTGCGACTGCTAAGCTAAAGATCTTGGTTGTGATTCCTAAGCAAGACACATTCCTAGGGTATTTTTTGGCATCTCCAAAAATTACAGTTGTAGCACAGAGCGCGGAATAAAATTATACTCAATGTATGATGTAAAGTCTTTGTTATATAGCTTATATTCTAGGTATATTGGTATAAACCCTGTCTGACATATTCCTTTATATACCTGTTGGTACGGGTATATCACACCCCTCGGGTAATCAAAAACCCTTTTGTTACGTTACGTAATTAACATAGCAAGGCAGTATAATATAACAAAGGCTATGTATAGATTCCTTGTTGTTGAATCATGAAAGAAATCCTTCAGAGACTCCATTGTGTTGGTTGCGAGACTGATTGCTAGCTGCAGCGGCGCGTCATAAAGGTATTGGAACAAAGATTGTAATCTCTAGATGAATAACTTCGTTGCTTGCATTCCTCTAAGGGCCTACTTCTAATATTTATATTTTATGCTGGTAACCTTTACGGGTTTTTAAGCAACTGATAAGTATTTTGCAATTTAAAGGTTTAAGTGTTGGTAACTTTGAATCAACTAAAAACCAGTTCTTACCATAACAAAATACACCGTCTGAACAAAAACCCATTCGATCTTCACGCATGTTTAAATACTTAAAAACCTACTTTACGTATCTTTAACCTCTTGCCTGTCGGTATATAAGACACAATAGAAAACACATTATGTCTCGCGTAGATCTGCGTTCCGACATACCAAGGCTAAAGCGTCCGTAAGCTTTCTACCTAATATTATATGAAGTTTTTCACTTCAGTTCTTCTATCATATAAGTAAGTAGCTTCACTAGAGGTCTGAACGGACACACCTACATTATTAGATAAATATTTTATTCATCATCTTTCAAAATCGCTATTTTGTCTTTCGTAATACAATACATTCATAATTATAGTAAAGAAATGAGATGTTTTAGACAAAATTACTACCTATAAAGGTAGACATTTCAATCGTCTAGAAATAACCCTTCAAGATGAACCAACTAGTCCGGCAGCCCAGCAGTAACATTTAAAATACTCGGTTATAGGTAAACGCATGTGATGACACAGTCATCCGGAGTGACTCACGCGTCGAGCGTTTGTTCCACAAATAGTTCGTCTGTCTGTGCGTCTCTATATACAGAACTGAGAGTTTATTACGATTTTATGACTAATTAGTTTTGTTTTTTTGTGATGCCAAGCACGTGGTCTTGATTTATCGATTTAGTGTCGAGTTCAAAGAATATTGTTTTTAACGAAAATAGGTTAATGTAAATAAAAAACTTACCTACTTACAGGGCTTGAAGCCAAAGGAGTGATTATCTGCTTACCTAGTCAAATAAAATGCCTTATCAAAATCTATGTATTAAACCATACAGATTAATACAATAAAATATTTCCACAGCATAAGGAAAAAAATATTAAAGCATAAAGCACTCTACATATACCTGCAAAGGTAAGATCTAAAAATAACCATCAAAACCACTTTTCAAAGTATAATTGTCGAATTAAATTATCTAAAAATAACTTAATTAAGGTCTATTTAGAGTCAAGAATCCTAAACCCAGTCAACCTTTTCCAAGACCCGTTAGGGACGAGCAAAAAACTTTGCAAAAAGACATTACTTAAGGATACAGAATTATATTTGCATTAAAATTCTGTTTTTATTACAACCCATTGACGTAAAAGCAACCTGTTTTTTTAAAACCTACGTTATTAGGAAAATTCAGATAAGTATTTATGCGTGTAAGTAATAATTTAGTTTTATTAAAATCGATATTAAATGTTTAAAATGTGTGTTTCAAAATGTTTGTTGCACTCTTACACCTAAACGGCTTGACAAATTTCGATGAAATTTTGCAAAATTATAGATATGAATTTTTTTAGTGTATCTATAGGTACCTATTTATAAATATGAATCAAAGTTTCATACTATACAGCGTGTTATGTTATACATAACGAATGTTATTTTGAGTGTTATCAAATGTCAGTACATTGTTGAAGTATGGAAGACTACTGACTGATATTATTAATAATAGACATTATTATTACTGAGTGTTATAAAACAGTGTGCAATAGTATTGACGCACTTGAACTCGTTACTGATAGCAATAGAAACTCCTTCACCCTTCAAATCAAGTGTTTGATAAGATTTTATAATATTACTCTACTTAAATATTGTATTAGGTTAATTACTTGAGTATTTGGAGACAGACTGACTTCGAAAATGATTACTATTTACTTGAAAAGCTTTATCGTTATCGTGATAATTAATATGGAGCACTGATATAATTACACTCAGACTTATTACATGACGTTCAAAAGAGGTATAGCTTGGAGACTTGGAGGGCTGTCAGTCCCTCTTGTTTTTATAGGTACTTTGAATTGTAAAGGTCTAGATGAGGGTCTAAACAATTATGTTGAGGTTGAGAATGACAGATAGTAATTGTCATTCAGCTGAATCTGATTTAGACTTAGGTTTAACCCTTATTTGAACTTTATTTTGGTTAAATTAGGCTCTCCTAATTGAGAGACTGGGCAGTAATTATTTAAGTGTGACAGAGCCATGCATCACGGCAGAAATGGAATGGCTCTACCGAAGTGATAGCCTCACAGAAAACCCACGTATGTGGGTGAAGTTACTGGAGATCCAATTACCCCCTTTCCAATCTTCTAAATCTTTCCAATCCCCGATTCCTCAACAACCCTTAAACGAGTATCCAGAGACGGTGATGATTGATTACCATCAGGTTATTCGTCAGCTCGTTTACCGGCTTATATCATAAAAAAAGTTCTCATTGACAAACCTGAAGTTTCTAAACTAAGGTCACCAAAGTGTAGATTATGGTTGGTTATGGTTACTCCTTTAAGTACAGGAAGCGTATAGTCCAGCAGTAAACTGTCACATGCTATTGACGTTAAAGGATATCATAAATGGCTAGTTATGATAATTAATTTTATTCCCCCACATGATCATAAACTACACACGCCATGAAACACTGACGCATATGAACGTCAATGCACATAAAACATTGCATAATACGCTAGAAGGAAGTAAAGTGCATTACCTATTGAGCGATAGTCGAACACGCGATACAAGCAAGAATTTTCCAGAATACCTTTCTTTTTAATACGTTTAAGGTTTATTTTTATATTACTGAGTCATGTATTGCGTTGTAAAATGACCTCTATGGGGGACGGAATAATGGTCAGTGTACGTTTGTGTCCTTTTAAAGGACAATTGTTATCTAAGTGTGTCACGCATGTGAGGTACAAAGAAATGGTTTTCCCTTTGTTTTGTTGGGTAACGTAAAAACCGAAGCGGTTGCAATGAATAAGGATATTATGAAAGAATTTGCAATAATTCTTGAAAGTTGAAATGTTACCTATACATAATAATATTGTCTGGGCCATAATATTTTATTTACAGAGATAATAGTTTTAACTGTAGTAATAGTTTATTTCTGAATATCTAAGAAATCACACTAATATTATAAATGAGAAAGTTAGTTTGTTGGATGTTTGTCCGTCAATCACGCTGAAACTACTGAACGGATTTTGATGTAGTTTGGCATACAGGCAGGCTATGAGTTGACTTGGGTGGTTTTTTAACCTACGAGTGAGGCCGCTGACAGAAGTCAGTATTTAATAAATTCTGACATGTAAAAGTTATCATAAAAATATATTCATAGAACTAAATATCTTTTTTCAATAACATTCAAATGATTTGGCAGACAACTTAGGTATAGAGGAAAAATAAACAAGCGAATTACGCAAATTAGGTACACAATATTACCCTAATAATGTTGTTTATTGTATAATTCTATTTTTACTATATACAGGTAAAACTTCACACAACTTAAGTAATACCTAGATCTACGCACGTGTACTAGTTGCAATATCTAATACCTATTTTATAGTAACCAGATACTCGTATTTTCAAGGAAAACCGCTATTACGTTTCAAACCTAACACATTCAAAAGACGCAATGATATAGAAACCTGATTATGTGTATTACATCAGACCATTTAGGCATTTAGCCTCGTAAGGCGATATATTATAATTATTATATATAAACATATCTATTATGTAATAGGTACATTTATTTATTCACCAGCCAAATTAATTATTGTAATCGAATTGTTCTGATAAAACAAAAATATGCGAAACAAATGCCGTTTCTGCGTTAGTTGCACTTCAACACCTAAATTGCTGTATTCATTTCGATAGATGTCAATGCAACTTTGGAGTTCTAGAAAGATATCTTACTGTAATACAATCATTTTTTATTATTATTTTTATATACATAAAGATAACAAAGATTTTTATGTGGTTTTGAATTAATAGCATTTGGCATGAAATTCATTCTACTCTATTATTACTAATCAGTTGCACAATTCACATGCAACTTCTAGATCTTACAGAAATGCGCAGTTCATTTTCCCACGATAAGAAAATAACAGTTCCTTTATTGATAACTTTTATCTTAGACGTATAAAATATTTATCTTATGTACCACATTGTCTGCCAGACGTGGTTATCATGTAACCTAGTTGTTGTAATGGATTACCTATGTGTGATACGTGTGATAAAAGAAAGAGGACAATGATGGTTATCACAATGTGATTGGTCAGTACCTTAGTACAAGTTTGCTTACCGTTGAACTTAAATAAAACGAGAGCACGTTCGGAGCTCTGATTGGTTGGTTATTGTCGCCGGCCAATCATAGCGCCGAACGTGCTCTCTTTTCTCTTCGAAAGCAAACTCATACTAAGGGTACTGATAGTGTGTTTTTCCTGTTTAGTTTGGAAAGGCTTTTTGTTTGTTTTGTAAATTGAAGTTTTAAGCTTTCTTTGATAATAGATTTAGTTGAAATCTTACGAACATATTTTTTGTATATTTTGTTATCTGGTTAATATAAAAAGACTATGAACTTATTTAGTAACTCACCAATACATTGTGTGATAAATAATAACCTAACATTATAATACACTTTACTAACGTAACAGTCTCAGCAAGCACATTACTTCCTACTACGAAAGAACCAACGAGGCCCTTCACGTGTGCCACATAATAATAACCACTATCACCAACATAATAAAGGCTGATATTCCATCAAACAGAATCCCTCTTGCCCTATTGGTATAGCCACATCTTACAACATTTGAGAACTATTGCCATATATTATACTCTCTCTAAAACTTTTACGAAATATATTAAATGTCATATCTATACGCAACTGTGTCATAGTTTATTCGCTAGTGAAATATATATGATAGAGTTAAACTGTGCTTACGGCGGAGAAATATATACAATTTTATTATATTATCTAAATATGAATTAACTGTCTTTTGGTTCTAAAAACAACTGCCTAGTTCGAAGTCTCAGTTAGTACTGTTTAATTAATTATTAGTGTATTTTTTTTTTATTTTAATGTGTCACATATAGGATACATTTAATAGTAAAGCATAGTTTAAAAAATATATTTCAATGTTAAAACAAACAGGTGAAACACACATTGTACTAATAAGTTTAATATATTATAAATAAATGTATTTAGATGCGTATATACCTAAAATATATAGTTAAAATAATCAAACATAAAAATATCAAACAACAATTTTTTTATCACCGCACAAAAAACTAAACAAACCTAAAAATAAACATAATCAGATAAACAGTTTAAAAACATATAAAACACTCATTATATTATAACCACCGCATTATGACAGTATACTACAGACATTTTATTAGCAATACATAATATACAACATAGTTTAACATAGCTAATCTTATCTAAAGCTAAGATATACTAAAATATATATAGTATATAAACATGGCATTAAAGTGACTAGTCATATTGACACACATTGAAATGATAACGCCGTGGATAAAAGGGTTAATGACTTTTATCGATAAGCTTATATGCCTATCTACATACATATATAAGTATATGTATAATCTTTGTGCTTGCATTTAGGGCCTTGTTCGAGGTGAAATAAGTGTATCTATGTATACATCTAATAATAGATGGCTTTTATTTTTATTAGAATTATCTAATCGATCGGCAGAATGTATTTTTTTTATTTTAGCATTTGGTCTTAGGCAGCCAACCCCGATATTAATGTTCATAAGAAAATATAATTGGTATATAGTTAGGGCCATATAACAGTTATACAGTAATGGCTTGCAGTATTTTTAGTTTAATACAACCATATACTCTTTTAAGGGATAGTGTAAAAAACAATACTTATATAAATAAAAAGATTTTCTAATATAGTAAGACTAATTTATTCACTTTTTATATTTATTATTATTGAGGTCATTCAACCCACTATCTTGCTCTAATTTGATAGTAGGTAAAAATGTTTTTATTAATTAAGTATTAGTTACTTATCTTACATATTACCTTATACATACATATATCTTATTTATATAGAGCAAACACGTGTCAAAAATATTGTAAAGTTCTCACTACGAGTTTCATAGTAAATTAAACTTTAAATTATTTAAAATAGAGTGTTAATTTCGTTATTCGTGACAATTATGTTTGTTTGTCCCACAATAAAATAATCGTAAACATTTGAACTTGAAAAAGGACCATTTTTATCCAACAAGAATGATCTCAAGACCGTGCCATTGCACTCTTATGACGTCAATGGTGGTAACAGCTATTACAAAAACTGGTAATTTTTTATTTGTTTTTTGGTCTCACATATTTTTTGTTTGATTTTATTTTATTGGGTCAACATTTTTTTGATATACCTGTATATTCCTATACAGATGCATAAAATATTTTTTTTTGTTTTAAATGTGATAAATACCTACAGGGTGTAAACGGAACACTCGAAAAGCGCTACAATAATCTTTTGTTTTTATAATTTTAATCGTTTTTGCTCTCATTTTATTCATGCAACATCAGCCTAAAGCTGTTGAATTCAAATATCTCCTAAACTCTTTAATTTTTTGAAAATAAATTTAGTTTTTTAACCTTCAATTGCTTGTGGCATCCAAGAGCATTCCGTTTACAGCCAGTATATTTTAATAATAATTATAATTGGAACTTTTTATGCCGTATAAAACTTATAGTGGCCGTGGACTTACTACTAACGCTTGTACTACACACTACATTTACTAAGTCCCATATAAACAAAAAAGTTGTTGAACTAATTATGTCAGGAAACGGCACACTATTGTTCGAGTTTCCACCAACCACGTGATGTAAACCTCCGAAATAAACTGAGTAAACTAAGGAAGTAAAAAATCGTAACAGTAACGCATGACTTGAGATACTCTATCTGATACTTTTACAAACTATTCATTGTCAGTCCACCGCGAATGTGACAATTGGTTAGACGTCGAATTAGGATTATTACGCCACTCGGTTATTCCGAAATAACTTATTTAAAAATTTATTCAAATTTTTACGAACTTTTTTAAGTTATTTTTTACCGTCTGGTTATTTTGTTATTTCTTAAATTTCATTTCAAATTTATTGAAGGGTGAAGTGTTAGAAGTCGTATTTTGATTTATTATAGAGGATTGTGATTAAAATGCGTAGACACGGCTACACAACGTGCTCGGACAATGAGGAAGATTGTTTTTACGATATCAGAGACTATAGGCGGTTGAGACGCGAATCAAAAATTATTTTATTTAAACCTTCGGTAAGTTTATTTTCTATCTTGAACTTTCATAATTAACTTCGTATGTACTGCGAATTTCTCCTGTCTAACAAAAAAATAGTGTAATTAATCATTAATTTCGGTTCACACACGACATTGAAATAAAAATGCGTGAATAAAAATAATAATAAAAAAAACATTTATATTATAAAAAGGACCAAAAGAAAGACCAAATTAGTTAGTCTTAGTCTTATCCCACATTTTATGAATTGAATTAATTATTCATTAATATGTATCAATGTATCACAGTCCTGTTTATTTATGTAAATCTCAACATGTTATTGACATGATTTTTATATTTTTTCAATAAAAAAGAACATGTTTAGTGTATAATTTTATGTGCAATAAACAATTGACGTAACTAAATACCGGTGAGGCAGTGGCCTAATATATTAATGTATTTGTAACTGTTTTTTCTCTATATATTATTTCATTAAAAAAACTTATAACACAATGTTTCTTGAATCAATAAAAAATATTTTGTATCAAGTTGCAAACGATGGAATTACCGACATTAATATTAAAAAAAATATTTTTTTTCACATTTGCTTTACATAAAATACTCCTCTAATACAATCATAATTATTCGTATAGAAGAAATGGGTTGACAGGAATGGGAGAAACGATATATTTCCCGCTTTCAATGTTATATGGGACAGACCCGCTATCTGTTACAAAATCTGTCAAGAAAATTGACAGGTGACTGGCAGGACAGTCAATTTGTTCTCAAAAATATATTGGCAACAAATATGTGAAAAAGTTATTCTCCAAATAAGGCTTATGTGTGTTTATCTGTGTATACCGTGCTTACTTAAAGAAGTAGAGTCTCTAATCTTATTTTAAATAATGGAATTGTTACAGTTTACAATGTGCAGGCTGAAATTATTTATATTGTGTGTCATTACTTAGTTATTTCTAGAACACAGACAGTAAACCTAATTATTATATTAAATTATATTGCAGTGAAAGAACGTGCGTATTTAAGTCATTATATGTATAATATGTATTTTAATACTTCTCTAAATATAATTGACATACATTGCTTTTTTCTAGAGATTTCGATAAAATCAAAAACATTTGAAGTTGATTAAAATAATAAAAAATGTCTTAAAATGCAAAACCAATTATACATTTTAAATTAAAACTAAAGTGTATTAACCCTTCCATGACTTATTTAAATCCACAATCAAAATGTCTACAACCGTATAATTGAAATCAAAATGTACAATACACATTGCAGAATAATCAATGGTAAAAACATTGCGACTTATATTTTTTCCATACAAAAACGCGACGTGCTTTAAAAATCGGTAGCAAACCGGACCGGTACCATGTAAAGTGAATGTAAGCCGACCTTGCGTCTTATGGCCGGTTACAATATCGTCTTATTTTGTAACGAAACTGTTTATAACACCGGTCTCATTGTATTTCTACTTGAGCATAAAATTTGTGGACAAAAGTAGCTATTTTTTGCACTAAACCAGTTTTAGAAAACAGTTAAAGCCTCTTTGTTGAGTTTTTTGCATAAAGAACAGAATTACAAAGAAATGAATGCTTATTGGTTTATTCTAGTGCTCTTATAAAAAAATGCATAATCTATTCATAGCAAAATTTTATCAAAATTCATTCAGTTTTTTGGAGTTATTGATTTAATTAGTAAAGATGTTTTTTTTGCTAATCAAACCTATCATTCATGAACTCATGTATCAGCACATTTGTATATGGATAATAATTAACAAACATACGGGTATATAATTCAATATATTGTATTCTATGTAACTGATACATTACATATAGTAAATTAACTCTAAGTAACTCAACACGCCGAAGGTTTCATGCCTTCATCGCGTGGATATTCAATGGAACCAGTAAATTGTACTTTGTATTGATATAGCAGAAGGTTAATAATTGATTGATCTGTTACAAAAATTAGCAGGTGAAAATTGACATTGTAGTAGTGGTTTAAAAACATTTTGGTCCTTGGTTCCGTAGTAGTTTCAAAATCCATAATTTCAAAGAAAATGTTGACAAAAATATCAATCTGATACTAACAATCAGTCACTATTTTAATGAAAATTGAAAAAAAGAAAAAAATATATTACAAAAAAATAAGCTATTGTTTTGTTCTACCTGCTGTTAGCTTAGTTGTTTTTGATAAAAATAACTTTTTCTCATAATCTCAGTTTTATTGCCACATTCTCATGATATCATTCAACAAGTCAACCTTCCCCAAGGAAAGTCCCCATTATCAACAAAAAAATACCAGTCAGCTAATTCAAGAGTTATTTAAACAAACTTCAACTTTATTATCCTTATTAGTAAGCATTAAGTGTGTTTAGCAAACTTACTCAGTACTAAAACATGCGGTACTATCACGCTCAAACATTGTGACACAGGGAGAATCTTCTGTAAAGTCTAAGTAACTCATCACGCACATCAAATTATACTAATCTTCAATGGATTTTAGATCTTACCGTAACAGTGTTAAGCTGAAAATCTGTTAAAGAAATATGTCAAGAAGGTGTATGTTCAACTGCTGGCCTTTGTACATACCACTAAGTACTACCGTGAACAGATTAGAGTAATCTTAATAATTCGTGCGATAATGTCACGTATTATCACTTATTTAAATATTATAATTGTTTGTTCTTTACCATTCTGACGGTAACCGGTATAGGCTGAATTTTTCTCTGTGTGAAGGTCGTTATACACGTGTCATATAGTTTTTGTGATAAATCTGCATAATTTTTCTTTTTACCTAATGACTAAACTGTTACATATTAATTAACCGATAACTTTTTATTAGGTCACGAGTTCTTGTGACACAAAACATCATCTCCCACGCCTTTACGTGGTTGTTAAATTGATTGAGTTCGATTTTTTCATTCCAAATTTTTTCTATTTATCTTTCAAGCTTTTGATATGCATATTTTTTAATACTTCGTCCAGTCAAAACATCAAACTAAACAATAGTAATCTTTAAAACAGTACATTATTAAGTTTAACTAACTCCACAGTCATCATCATCAGAGAATAAAGACTTCCTGCATCTTTCTTATTCAAAACCGTCAAAATACCGTAAGTAATATAGAGTTATATTACCACCATAATCAACTCGGATGTGCACCGTACATTTCCTCTAAAGGCTCGAATGGTTCACATGCGCAAACGGTATTCTTCAATTAATGCAGTGTTAAATAAGCTGTATGGTGATCGGAGAATTAAATAGACCACATTTAATTTGTGACCGCTCATAGTCTTCCCACAAGTGTTATAGGAGACTAAAGGACTAAGTGCAGCTGTTTATGATAATAAACCTGAACTTTAAAAACAGGCTTTACCAACCCTCTTGCCAAGCGTAGAAAAGGTCTGTGTAGAGGAGGTGTATAGCGTAAACCCTCTTGCGTCTGTGAAGATATGGCAAAAAAGATCAGAGTCTTTTATATAGAGAAGGCGTATAGTTAAGCATTGCCACTGACATGATGAAGCAAATCAACAGATATAGTTTATTGAAACTGCTAGTAAAACTGTTACACCACGGGACGCAAAAACCAGAATTATTGAACCGTTCTCATTTCACTCTCAGATGTTTCAAAACATAGTGAGAGGTTAGCACGACCAGCACATCAAACTATCCCTTACTGTGGAAATTATTTTTATCTTTACTGCTTGATGAATAAGGTTGAAAATGTGTAAATAATTTAGTTTTCAGATCAGGGGAACTTGTTTTAGTCTTTAACGTGAAATATAGGAGGTATCGTTAAATCGCCTTATAAGTACTGTATTTTAATAATATGACTGTTTAACGTGAAATCATCAACAGTTTTTTGGTTATAGAAACTCGTTTGCATTTCTAAGTATTTCTGATTCACGCAAAACGTTTTGTTATTCTTAGTATTTCTTAGTTTGGATTTATAATACCTAATTTTATGCAATAATATATTCGACTACTACGTGGTATTAAAAGCATATCGAGTAAAGTGTGGGTCCAATATACCTACGCCTAGTTTTACGGGGAAAAACATATCAAGTTTATAAACAAACAAATAAACAATAAATATATATAATTATTACGTCGTATATTAGTTCAAAGGCATAAATAAAATATATTAAACAATTTTCGTCTCAAAGGACCAAGTTCAAAACAATTTGGTCCTTTGTCTACAAACACAGAAAACTATTGCCTACAACATCATAAGCCTCTCTAACACTAAATACCCCACCTAACACTACTACGCAACAGTTCATTGACTGCTATACATGATATTCGCGGTTCACTTCTCGCCTCGAGCACTAAGGAAAACGTATTGATTCACAACTGCGGTTTAAGCCTTTTGTGATGTATGTCATGGTCGCCAAGTTAAGAAAAGTTGCCGTTTTGAAACTTGACTTATTGTAAAAACGTTCGTGACATAACTTGTACCTTTAAAGTCAGATCATGTGACTTATAAAGGTATAAAGACATTTAATATGAACCATGGCATTTTCAGGTCTGGGGCATGACCTAAGAATGACATCAGAATTTATAGTTCCTTGTGGGTCATGGTGATTTTATATCTTTTCCGTGTAGAGATGTTGTCGTGACAAAAATATTAATTTCATAGTATGCCTGACCATCTTTCTTTTTTGAACTTGAAACTAGTTTTATCAATTTATTTGACTATTTAAGTATTCTTCTCTAGCGGAGTCCAAATAGTCTACAAATGCGTATCACGTCCTCTTAGAAAAAGGGACAATATTTTATGCAGTGCTTAAATACAGCCAAATTTTAACTTTACCTAGTCATACTTTAGTCACAAACTCGTGTAAAGTTGGTTTTAAAACGAGTAAAATAGCAATCACGTACGCACAACGCAGGTGCAAGAGCCGGCTCACAATACCAACACAACTGGTTATTAGGAATATTCCAACGATTATTTTGAAAACACGTTGAACGTTGATTGTTAAAACTAGTGTAATAGCTCGTAACGATTAGGTTGTCGATGCTAATTGTAAAGTAATACGTGTATGGCTAGAATTAATTAGAAAGTTGAATTTAGCTGGTTATTTGTGTAATAGGCATCTAGATGATGAAAAACCTAGTATCATTACACTTCACGGTGATATTGGAGATATATTACAGCATAAACCATCACAGAAAGTTAAATGTTGTAATAGAAAATACACACATGATCAATATCAAAAATATAGAAGTACATAGTAATTGTACTAAGTAGTTCCACGTGTAAACCGATTTTCAGATAGACTCATCTCAGTTACCCGTAATTAATGACGTCTAATTACGAAATCACGTAATTGAACGTAATGAGGAAATCAAGTGTTACAAAATAGTCATTACTTAAACAAAGATCTACAAGAAAAATTCTAATCCTTATGTTCGTAAGTGGGAAATTTAGACGTCACTTTGGAATTTATCCTCATTAAATGTCTGTAGGATTTTTAACTCAATTACGTCATGGTATTAAGTTTTATTTTCCTTCGAAAGTGTTTGACGATAAATGTTTGTTTTGTATACTTTTATGGTAACTAGTTATGATTAGTTGTTTGAATTATGTTCAAATACCTACTTACTATTGACGTCTTTATGAGTAATAAACACAGAACGTAATTAACGGTTAAACGATCGTTTACGTTTTTATAACGTAACAAATTACACCGCATAGAATTGTTGTTTCTTTATATGCGTGAGTAGAATTATGTATTATAGTGTACATATACCTACATCCTGCTCTAGTCCTGAGAGTAAGATATGGTCCTATCATTCATCATTATGATCAGTTCGAGTACGTAGACTACTAAATAAACGCACCTTATTGTGGGAGCAGGCAAAAGTAGGGAGGATTTCCATATATTCTATGCTTAAGAGGTAGCTAAAAACTTCCAATCAAGGCATCAAAAGTATAGAGGCCGTTGTTGCCAATACCTGAGCTGTCTGATCTAGTCGTAGTTTTAGAACTATAAAAACATAGATTTTTCATATTATATCATTTAATTAATAATATTTTTCTTTTTATTTCCAGTTCCACTCGGTGACGGACAAGAGGTCACACAACAACGAGTGCGGAGAGAACAGCGTCACAATAGTCACCGAGAAGAAGATAGAAGATGACTCCTCAGACTCCTCCAGTGGAGAAAATGTTGAGATTGAAGGTACATATTATTAATTGTTCACTTCTATTTAACTTAACACTTACAGCCGCAATCAAAGACATTTAACGATTACTTAAACTATTCCTTAGTAATGATTTTAAATCAAAAACAATTTTTAAGGACTGGTTTAAGTAACCATTCAGTGACTCTGAGTACGGCGGTTAAACTTATATTCCCGCAGTTAAATTAGACAAATCTTTATCTACTTCTAGCAAGCCAGCAATTTTGAAACTTAAACCTAACATAAACTGTAAAGCAACGTAATATTTTTTCGTAACGAAACACATGGAAGATGCTAGAAAACGATATTATTTATACTATATCACGATCGTCAATTGCTAAGCAAATTGCCAGTACCTACGTAAGATAATATTTATCTATTCAAATTGGTCCTTTGGTACGCACGTACTGTGAAGCACGTAGCCACATTTAAACCAATAGAATGGAAATTAATTTACTTATTAATATTACTTACTAAATTAATTATTATGTTTTTCAACTTACGCACGACTAATTTCGCGTACCGCTGCTCATGAATATAAGGCTCTAGCATGGCTTGAAACTAGTCGAGTTCCTGTATCTGTTAAGGCAATTTATCAATCGGCAAAATCTATAAAAATACAGTTCAGTACTCCATTAATTTTAATCACATACAGACAAATAAAGGATGAACCGATGAAGGTCTACATTTCACTACTTATGAGTCTTTGCGGCCAAGACCAGAGGTCAT
This sequence comes from Spodoptera frugiperda, assembly GCF_023101765.2. Taxonomy (NCBI): domain Eukaryota; kingdom Metazoa; phylum Arthropoda; class Insecta; order Lepidoptera; family Noctuidae; genus Spodoptera; species Spodoptera frugiperda. Next base: position 11,419,894 of record NC_064215.1, on the reverse strand, counting down.
TGAACGATTTTCTCCAATCGATCGATAGGCACACCGGTACAAATATTACACGCAGTTTAGAAATATTTTATTAATTGACATATTGCACGATCGATACGTACTAAACGGTATGTATAACGGTATATACATAATATAGATAGTAGGTACGTACGTAAAATTTCATGTATATAGGTATTATTATTCGCTGTTGCTGTTCTAGGTTTCCACGTTGTTGTTTTTCTTAGTTTTATTTTGACTGAATGTCTGAAAATTTAACTACTCATTAGAGATATTCCGAGTAGGTAATGTAGTACCCTAACAATAATATAACTTGGTAAACTAGCTACTTTCGTGCGGTTTCACCCGCTCTATAGCCTATAAATTTCTTCGTTACTACATATCCAACTCAAGAAGAGTTATTCAAATCGGACCAGTAGTTACGAAGATTAGCGCGTTTAAACAAACTCTTCAGCTTTATGTAGTAGTATAGATTTTATTGTATAGGATTGTACGCATTATAATATTAGTACTAATTAGTATTTTTTCTATATATTAAATACTGAAATAATACCAAAGGTGATCTTGTTAATTTATGGCCTAAATAATGAAAGATAGTATTGAAACAATTAATTAGCCAAAACAATCGAATCGCATTGTTAACATAATTACGACACGCGACATTTTAAGAATTGAATAACAATGTTGAATTAATGATATGTCAGATTCATTATGTCATTCTAAATTCGTCATAAACTTATTCATACATTGACTTATTCAGTGTATTTAATTAATTTACTCAAGAATCTATTTTAATATTTTTTGTAAATACCTATCATATATTTTTTTCTCTGAAGCATGTGTTTATGTAATGATTTTCACAATATCTAAGTGTAATTAGCAAATAATTTGGGAATCACACATTATCAGACCAATATACGTGTGAAATTTTGTTTTGATGTTTGTTCGTCAATCACGCTGAAACTACTGAACGGATTTTCATGAAATTCGGTATACAGACAGGGAATGAGCTGACTTAAGTGATAGGATACTTTTAATCCTACGCTAGCTAGTGCTATAATACTATGATTTCCCAAGAGAAAGATAAAACGTTTAGCCATTTTAATACCGCTTACAGTAGTATAAACGCAGTATAAATAAGATTTAATTATTGATTATTTTTTTATAACGTAATCTCGAAATCGAATACAGAACACTGAAATCATTAGCCTAAACAAACAAGATTATCCTCTATAATAAACATTAACCATAAAAATCCGTTACATTACAAACAGGACATTCCATAAATATCAAATTCCAACCTCAATTATTAACTAATAAGATTTAAAATCAAACACCAAGCGTCATTTCTTGATAATGAATCAACGTAGAGATTTTATCAATGACTCCATCTTGGCGTTTTGTTCAAAGAATTTCATACGTCACTGTTTCAAACGAAATCTAAGATTTTTCACTTGTTTATTTAATGACTAAGTTTATTTGCACTTATATTTATTTACATTAAAAGATAACTTTGTCTTAATTCATTAGTTTTTCCGCATAATAATTATGACGATAAATTTTATATGGGTGAGTAAGATATGGTTCATGGTTGTGACGTTAGAGATTTTTTGATAAAATTAAATAATGAGGTGTAGACGTCACACATTTTTTAAAGATTGTGGGTAATCCCGGTTGACAGGTGTTTAAAGGCTCGTCAGAAAGTAAAGAAAAGCTAAACACGCGTAATGGCTGTACACAAGTACTATAATTTTTCTGGTGATTCTTAATTATTTATTTACTGACATAAAACTGGGTTAACTTTTAATATTCTGATTTTCCTTGGAACAGTAAACTACTTCAGTTATGTAGGTAATCACCTAAACCTAAACAGTTCTTATCGCATTCTCAATTAACCAATTGCGAATATGAATAAAACTGTTTCCACGATCATAAATATTTTATTTCATGCAGTGAGATCGCTTAGTACCAAAAGTAATTGACATATTTGACCGAGTCAATGCCCGATGCATTCTAGTAGCATACGCTAATTGCATGGAAAAGTGCAATATACCTTATACATATATACTTAATTCATACTAGTCTATTTACAACATATTGTAATAGCTATATAGCTACTTACAAAATCTTACTAGTAGTGTAAGTGCAAATGTTTTTATATTTGTTTGTTTGTTACTCCTTCACGTCAAAATGGCTGAAGGGAACGGGATAAAATTTGGAACAGGGATGGAATATCGTTTGAAATAACACCTAGGCTACTTTTTAACCCACGGGAATACAAGCGAGGCCACTGGCAGAAGCCAAAAATATATAGTTTATATACCTAATTACATGGCAAACAGAGAGATAAATAAACAATACAATAAATTGTGGCACAACCTACGCATTCCCTTTTACTGATAATTTGTAACAACTAGGTAACAATACGTCTACCTATTTCGATGCTAATTAATTTACCGGCTTTATTTAACCTATCCATTTTAACATATTGTCATTTTATTTAGTCCATTATCTATATAACTGTTAATTAAGTTAATACTAAATTAGGTATTCTATATCTATTGTGTAGTTTTATGTATTAAAGAGTGAATATTCATTCACATGAATGTCGCATTAGTACATAACAACAGGAAAAATGACATATATAATGCCATTTAACTTATATACCTAATATTATATTAAACGTTTATGGCAATATAAAGATTTATGAAACTACAATGTGTTAATGAATGGTTACCGTATTGTATTGAAATACCATTGCTAGTCAATTTCTTAGAATTTACATGTAAAATACTTAGAACTTTAACTTATTTGTGCCGCTTCTTAAAAACCGAGAGTACACTACTTAAGTATTTGTAAAATACTGAATGAGGTAATGCCCCCAGTTTCGCCCACATCATCCCACATAATTAAAGGAAAACATTATGTTTTAGGTATAACTTTCTAAATAGGCTCAATGCTGCTCTCTGACTGCTGCTCTGTATACCAAGTATCATCAAAATTCATTCAGTAGTTTCATCGTGATTGACGGACAAAAATCCAAACAAATCTTCACATTATAATATTAGTGTGATGTGATGAACAAAAACTAAATATGATTTGAATTGATACCAAGGTGCATAAATCAAGATCACTACTTATATTATGTCTGTAATCTCAATACAAAATTACATGCTACATCGCATGTGTATGATTTATAATCATTCTTTGTTAAGATCAAAAACTATGTTAATCTGGGCTTTGACCTTTAGTTTTTAAATGAGGACAAACTACCAAGACATTGGCACACATCGAGCTATGCACAACCAGTATAAACTGACCGATGAATATGCGGAAAGATTATACAAAGCGAGACCATGATAAAGTGGTTATGTGCAGGTCGATGTGCAGTCATGTATACAAAAAATACTGCAACTTTAATCACGTGGCTTGAGATTAAAGTTTACAAGTCACGTGTGATTTCATGATCAAAGTCACGTGGTTTTTTTTGTCTTTGTACACATGTCCAAACACGTTGGTCAATTGGTTGACCTGCTCTGACTTCCAACTTACTGCCTTTAATTGCATAAAACTTGAATACACTATACCTAATCTAGTCTATTATAAAATGTTCCGGAGCTGCGGACTACCTAGCGGGCTTACCGGGGCTCCGGCTCGAAAAGCAGGAGTAGGAACGGGGAGGTTTTAGTCAGTAAGAGTCTGACACTCCCTCTTGCCTCGCCCTGGCGAAAGAAGACATTGGATGATTATCCCCCACTCAAAAAATAAGTTTATTATAAAAACTATATTCTCATGAAAAATCGTCAAGTAGTTCTTGATATTCTATCATTCAGACACAAATATAACTTATCAAAAATATCGTTCTTTCCATTGTACGTCATAGAACAACAGTTAACATTCAATTCGCAACACTATCCAATACTTTTTAGAACCAAAGAATTTGAAACGTAACGGTTATTTTCGAACCAAATTCCATTGCATTTTTTATGGTAAACGAGCATACGGATCACCTGATGGTAAGCAATCGCCGCCGCCCATAGACACCCGAAACATCAGAGGCGTTACAAGTGCGTTGCCGGCCTTTTGGGGGTGAAAAATGTAAGGGTTATTAGAAAATCAGGCATTAGGAAGATTGGGATGAGGGTATTGGGCCTCCGGTAACCTCACTCACACAACGTAAGCGTTGTTTCACGTCACTTTTATATGAGGCCGTGGTATCACTCCAGTCGAGCCGGCCCATTCGTACATAATATAGCGGCAAATCGCGTTTTAATGTTGACCCAGTAATGAATAGCGATGCATAGTCATGTGAAGTAATTCGTAGCCTTGACTTGCAGTGTTATAACATTATGTAATGAATACGGTTTTGATTACAGCTCGTATTAAAGTGCTTACCTCCTTTTGTGATATCGTAATTCAATAAATTATAGAGGTAATTACGGATTTGTTAATGGTTTTTAGAGTAGTTTTTGAGATTATTGAGGTTAGGTTTTTAGTATAATGATTAATAAATAATTTTGACTGCACGGTTGGCACCGTGGCTGGGTAACGCGCAACGTTTAGCGTGTTCGATTCCCGCACGGAGCCACTCTTTGCGTGATCCACAAATTGTTGCTTCTAGTCTGAATGTGAACTTGTATGTTTGTTAACGAACCCACGACACAGGAGAAAATCCTGGTGTGGGGCATAGTCTTTTCTAAAAAAGAAAACAAATTTCATCTCTTAGAACTCAGCAACAGATCGCGGTTTACTGTAGTTCTTTGGTCCTTGGACCAAAGACCAAAGACCAAAAAAAGACCCTTGGGTCTTTAACACCTTCTAAATTCACAATGCACCAACATTCAAATCATGCATTAGTACCATTATATCATTTTGTAACCTTCACATAATAATATGTCAGACGGATACTTTAATACATAATTACATACACACGCCTTTGGAACTAAGGACGCCATTAAACTTTTAATACATCCGATGCTGTACATTTGAAGAATTTTAAATTGTGTGAGAATAAGTAAAATATTAGTGTAGGAGCTACATAGAGTGCTATCGAACGTGTTTCTTTTAATAATTATAATGTTAACGATACAAATAAATATTCCCAAAACATCGAATAAAACTAAAATGTATTGTAATTCAGAATTCATTCTAAAATTGAGATTGCTGCGAATGGAAAAATAATCTTAACAATACTTGACTGAAATTAAAAAGTCTCGCGATCACAATATTAGAAGCAGATTTTATATTAATACCGAAATCTTGCAGGACTGATTTAAAAATTGTCATATTACCGGCTTATACCATAAAACACTTAATATAATTAGAAGATGTCATTATAAACTTAGATGAAGATTGAGCCTATTTAGAATTCACTCATACTAAGTCAACTCAAATAAAATGAGATAAAGTACACGAGTGTGACAATGCTAATGCTTGTGTTTGATCAATTAACATTCACACATTGTTCACCCATACAATCTTCCGTGATTTTCCAAAACATATTCTTTTGTTATCTTTTATTATATGTGAAGTTACATCATTGTCGATTCTTCCTTGATCAGCGGGAGTATTATATTTCATTATACCTTAAGTACCGCCATTTTGTTTGTATTATGCTTTTACGTCACAATTGTTACCGTTGTTCAATTCTTCTTTCTATTTGGTTACGTCAGCTTTAGTATTCTTGCTAAAGAGAATTCTATTATCTTTCCTTAACAAAAACTATATCATTTCTACTGTTTTATCATTAGACTCTAGATCTTATAATGAATCAAAACAATTTTCTCATTACTCATCGTCATCTATTTCCATTATTACTTTAAATTGAATTTTATGTTCTTGAACATAGAGCACGTTGTCAGTTTTCTACTTTGCATATAAAAAGATGGATCTGACCTTGTCAAAAATTTCAATAACAAAATATCTCAGACAGACCTTCAGTGTTTCTTAACCGTCTAGATTTTCGACAAGACTTCGTAAATGTCCTTTCTCTTTCAACGGAGCCATTAAACTATTGCTTCACGTTTTAATATTATATTTATCCGCAAATTTTACGAATGAAATCATGGATTTTTCTACATTAATTTGTTACCCGGTAAATTGCATACATTTTGTTTTCCTTCCTCCTTTGATTAGGATACTACGTAGGTTAGCGAAAAGAACGATGAATGTCAAGGATTTTATTATCTGTTTCTAAAACTTACAAATACGACATTTTTCACCCATAAAACCCCCAATAGGTACATACCGAATCAAATGTTGCTATTTAAAAGATACAAATACGACGCAAAATGACCATATCTAAGTCTTAAGAATTAGCGAATCATTTTATAATACGCTGTTCAAGGCCAGTTGTATTGCGAAAAATCTTTTTTGGACGTTATCTGACGTGCGTCGCATATTATTATATAATATTGTGACCTTATGACGTCAGTATCTTCAGCAATTTATCAACAGTACTGAAGATTATGAGCTCATTGACATCGAGTACTGTGAATCACTTTACACGATGCTCTTAAGAACACAATCGACAAACGCTAGTGGAAGTTTATGTTTAAAAAGTGAATTTATAAATACGCGGACGGTGGACACCGTTTCTTGAACGTGCGTCCATAGGTTGAATGTGTATTATAAACTGGCTTATGTCAAAGACTTTATACATTGTCACAGTTTTAAGTTAGAAATCTAGCAATGTACCGATAGAATCGGGGTTATAATTTCGTGCTATAGCTGCTACAGGTAAAACAAGTGCACAGGTATCGCTTTATTATCCAAACCAAGATATATTTGTATAGCAAAAAAACTATGTCTCTGACTTCTATTTCTCAAATAAAGATCTACATGTTTTCATTAATCTATAAGGTAGACACATTGACCTATTACGGTACTTTATACAAGAATAAGAGTATATCAAGAGTATGCCCTAGGACAAATTGAAAAATAGTTTTGTTTCAGTCATACATCCTAGTTAAGTAAAATGGTGCTACATTTCTTCAGAAACATCTAGTATTTCCCAATTAGCTTAGATTTCTATTAGTTAAAGACCACTTAGGTTAAGTACCTACGAACACTAGTTAATAAATAGAAGGCACTACAACAGTAGTTAGCCAATGAAAACGATTAACTAATAAATAAACATAAGGTATATACCAAGTAATCAGTAAATAGATTTGTAGTTACTATAACACTTATGTACTTACTTTTTGCTTATCAGGGTCTTTGAAATCTCATTCAATTTATAAGTCCCTTAAAACGAGTAAAACATAATTTAATACATACCTATAATTATAAAATATTTCTAAAAATAATCTCAAAAAAACTTACATAACGATACTAACAACAAGTACTATTGTTATTTTTATCATAACTCTTAATCGAATTAAAGTGTCGATAACAGTTATCAATGCCAAATGCAGTGCAAATATACACTCAATGTTATCTGCACTTAAGGTTAAAACTTGAAATTATAAGAAACACTTTAGATAATATACTTCAGTATAATATTGTCTGTTGTGACGTAACATTATGTAGTGCACTTGAAATATTATCAGACTATCGAATGATTAAACGTACAACGAACAAGTATTCAAGGTTCAGTTTGTAGATATTAGATAATAATAATAGACTTGTTACTTCAAAGTTTCTATAGAGCAGAAATTTTGCGACGTTTGCGTTTTATATTCGGGGTGAAACTAAATACGTAGTATACGTACCCTTCGTAGGTAGGTCGAAATGAGAGCGCGAATGAATCAACCAATCAGAGCACCTTCGTTTAGTTTTCGTTCAACGTAAAACAAACTCGTACTAAGCCCTATAAACAGTTTAAAATTGTTAGCACCCATCTGTACTTGCTGTGTAGACTTCAATAGATTTTTTGCCTTATAATAATTATATTTTTTTAATAATGTAGAATATCAATTAAAAGTATTGATAGAATGTTATAACGTGCATTCAAAGTAGACAAAAACAAATCTCATTCATAAATCCCAATACAATGTTACATTCATACAATAAACAGTTTGTTTATTTATCCGTCTCATTACTCGCAATACATTACTTGGCAGTAAAATTGCAACACAACAACCAATAATATTATATAAGCCGATAACTATAATTAAACTTGCAATAATAATAATGATATCAGTCCATATAAATGGAATATTGTACTTATCAACTGTTTTATACATTACTATTTTGCATATGGTTTCGCTCATGTAGAATATAAAAGGTTCCTCTTGAAGAGATCCTTACCCTGAAACAATATCGATATAAAACAGTAGATAATCTTAGTTATTCATTTATTAAATAGTTTACTCAACTAGTTTCAAGCCACACCAGGGACCCATACTTATGAGCATCACGAAGGCAAAAACGACGCTAAAAGAATTTTCCAATAATTTTTAAATTTATATGCTATAGGTAGGTATACCACTAGACAAACAGACAGCCAAACAATTATTTCCTCGAATATCAATATAGATAATAGTCGTCTGTTGGTCTGGTCAATAAACAACCAAGTTCATTACGTTTGGAAATATTCCAAGTACTATTCTAGAACAGTTCTGTCGGTCCTAAGTAAGGTAATTAAGTATAATATTTATGACGTAATTAATAGATTTTAATAAACTGCACTAAATAATCGTATCACTAGTTTGATCTATGATCAAACGCATCTAGTTGGTTTAAGTAGTATAGTATTGAAGATTTGATTCCTGCCCAAAATAACAAATCAGGTGAACCAAATAGTCGTAATATGGTTTCCTTTCTGGGTATGATGTTAATCAACAACATCAACAGCCTATAAGTGGCCATGGCTGACCAAAGCCAAAGGCCTCTTCTCACACGGAGAAGGTTCAATGTTAATATTCACCAATTAGGACGTATACCTATCGGTATACTAAAGTATTCACAGGAAAAATCCTAATGAGGTAATTTTGATTTAAAAAATCAGAATTAAGTATTACAAAATGTGAAGGTTATCCTTATAACATTTTAAAACTTTTTCCTCACAATTATTATTTAACTCGTTATTTGAAACTTTGCAGTCACATCACATTGCCTTTTTTGGATATTTTACCGTTTAATCAACAATGACAAAATCTTCCGAGAAATGACGCGTCATAGCGGAGTCACACCCACATAACCATAGCAATGACGAACACAGATCTTAGAATCTTATTGTACAAATAAATTATCTGTACATAAAAAAAAACTCTTCCTATACTGACCAACTGACAGACCACCCACAGTGAAAACTGTTAGACCTAGGAAGCTGAAACTTGGGATGTATGTTCCTTAAAGAGTGTAGGGGAGCACTAAGAGATGATTTCCCTAAATTTTCACGGAAACATGAAAAACGGGAATGACTTATTTGAGCTGTCGTAATATCTGGTAAAAGCTAGTTCGATATAAGTTAAATCAAGATTGAAGTAATACTACAAAAGCGTTTCCAATCACTTAAATAAGTAATCAATAATAATTAATAATGTTCAATATTAATGACAATTGTGGTAAATTATTCAACAAACGAGGATAAGACTGGCCTAAAGGAAACCTTTCAATAGATCAAAACACTGGAACATTTAAGATTCATGAAATAATTATTAATTTTGCTTCCTTAATCACTACTGAGGCATTTTACTTAGTCGAAGTGTCATTATAATATTTTGGTGAAATTAAATTAATAATGAATTGTCAGTAACAGCTTACGATTTAGAATTTTAATTAGTGTTTAGCAAAAATATCACGCTTTGTAACATTAAAACTTTGATACGTCGTTGACTCAACAAACTCTTTGGGGAGTGGAAGTAAGATAACGTTAATCCGATGATGAAGCAAATACAAAAGACAATTGGCAACATTTTGTAGTATGGGACCGCTAGATGGAAAATAGAGAAGGGCGTGGTTTGTAACATCCCGCGCTCCCCGTAAAGCGTCACGCATTGTGTTAAAGGGAAATTTAGTATAACATATCCTCTTTGTATTTCTTTCATTATTGCCAAATTATTTTATGTTGAGAAGGCTCAGACAGGCATACTCCAGAAGAACACTGTCATAGACTTTTGTTGATTGTGCTAATGTAATTAACAAATATTTTCTATTGTTTCCAGATAAATCCCTCCCGCTAGTCCAGCCCGCGTTGGTATCCTCAGAGGAAGGCCACGCAGCTCAATGTTCCTGCCCCAACTGTGATGAACTGATCTCACGTTTCTCAGAGTGCAGTATATGCTTGGAACCTTTACAAGTAAGTAGTTTAATTTTTATTTAAACTATACCTTCATTGTCTGGTAATAAGGTTAAAATTTGATGTGCTAGTATCTCGTAGTTAAAAATGTCTAGACAATTGGAATAACTACACCAAAACCGCGTAAGTTAATCGCCAGATACGTAAAAACGGGCAAACATTATTGATTTACGAAGTCGTTATAAAAGTTTTTTTCAATTTATCATAATTATGTACTGATACTCGCACTAGTCAAGATTTTTCTCAAAAAAATCCAGCCAGTGAATTGTCGTGTGAAATTTTCACCAAAAAATTAAAGTCAAGCAAAATGATATCGAAATTAGAATTCATCGAAAAATAATTAAACTGGTGACAGAATACTCAGAATATTTATAGAGAGAGAAGTTGTCAGCAAAATCACGCCATGTCATGAAGCAATCACTGGATCTGTCGAAATGTAATTGAAGGAAAGAAATCTTATTTCCAACGCTAAACGATTCTTATACCAATGTCAAAATTTTGTGGTTTCCTTATAATCATTTATTTTTGCATGAAAATGAGTTCTAATGAATCTTTTAAAGCCAAATCGTATTATTTTATGCTTATATTACTCTAAAATCACTTACAAAACTACCTTAAATCATGCTTTGCTTGGCGCGGTGTCTAGGCAACTGGGTGCCGTGCAACGTGTAGTGGGTTCGATACCCGCGTGGAACATCTTTTTGTGTGATCCACAAACTGTAGTTTGGGGTCTGCGTGTCATGTGCATGTAAAATTGAAAATTTGTAAACGCACCCACACAGGAGAAAACGCTAGTGTAGAGCTTTATTAAAAGAAAAAAATCGACACCACTCTTAAATAATTATTATAAAAAAAGTAATGCTCGTTCCATGTTCAACAAGCAAAAAATACACGCAGATATCTCAAACCCTTACATCCAAGTTAAATCTCATTCATTTAATATTCAGCGTAAGGATTATAAGACCATCTGTACTTACGTTACCCTCCATGGAAATGGGGCAAAAGGCTTCGTTTAAAACCCTTTCCTTAAAATGTAATTCCATCTTGTTCTATGCACCCTCGTTGATTAAGCCTCTTGGATTAGGTATCTTAGACAATATACATCATTGTGTCAGCTACTTGTAGACGTCTTGACGTGTACTGTTGATTAAAGGCATCTGCCAATGATTTATCAATCAATTGAAATCCATCTCGTATCCAGTGGGGATTTATTACTAAGCAAAGGTTTTTTAATGAAATTTTCAGATTTTGTACAAAATATTTGTAGAGTTTCAAAAATTCTCTTTAATAATTCCCTGTTTTTTAATTCTGATAATATACCTAAAACCTTCTCCTAAATCTGAAAAACAGGATATTGTTTTGCTGTGGTTGGCAATTCAAACTAAATTAAACAGAAATTGCCTCGTTGGGCGAGTGGCTGCAAATGCGACTACCGGACAAAGAAATATAAAAATTTACCAATTATTATCATTAGATAGGCCACTTGAAATAACGTCCTTTAAAAACCACACACTTACACATGAATATCATATACTAATATATTATAATGCTCAGATAAGTAAACATATATTTTGTTTTATGTCAATAAAAGCAATAACGATATTTTATAGCAAATTATATAGTTGTTTCCGTCATAAAACACACATCAAATGTGTTTTATATCATTTTATGTATGAACAATAGATAAAGCGCAATCTTTGAGAGGAGATTGAATTTTTAATCTTTTGTAATAACCAATAAAGGCAAATAAAGACCATATTTAATACACATTTTCTTATAAAAGAAATAAACTGATTTCAACTTTGACTCAGCGAATAAAAAAAAAGATTTTATTCATTAATTATCAACTTGGATAATCCCATATGCAACGAAAAGGTCATCAAATTGCATTTGTTTAATAACATTTCTGTGATAGATACATGAATAAGGAAAATAACAAATAATAAGGAAAAAGTAATAATTTATTGTGCAACGTAAAGTCCAGCGTCATATGTTTCATTCACTAGTCAATCCCTCTTTCGAGAATATTCGTCGTTTCCAACTGGCACTTTACCTACATATTACACAAGTTACCTAGTAAATATAGGGTGATTATAATGCACATGGGTGCTTTAATATTTCATTATGTATAACTTAACTAAGCACGTTAATTGCTAATTTATACTTCTAACTTGATTTTCTAACTATTGCAGTAGGTGTGTTGTTTCCTAGTACGAGTAAACTATGAAAATTCTTTCAAAGTTCTTCGATATACTTGAGTGTACTGCATGTAGAAGTATTTTAATATTAAACCGCTTAATTACTTGAAAGATCGGTTAAAATTTTAAATATTTTAACTTTATGCAACTCACATGATCAAGAATTCTCTTCACGCAAATGAAAATCATTTACATCTATCTATCTGCAAATTGCACATACATATAAGACAGATAATTATCGTTAATTGTGTTATAGGAATAACGGTTCAATTAAGTAGCCATTCCAAACAACCAGCCACTGAGAATTTGAAAAAAAAAAAAAACGTATTACCAAACTCCTAACTTCAAGTTCAATAATCAAATTAGCTATACCATTTTATTTCATTCTATTCTTCTACCCATTTTATCTTTATTTTATTTATTTTTTGTTTTATTATAATAGGTTCACCAACAATTGTTTACACAATTTCAATTATAAAACACATGCTTAATCATAATATTACAGTGTAACAATCACTTATAGGTTCACTTATCAAAGACTAATATAACTTTTCCTGACTTTCCAGTGCTGTGGACCCTGCGTCTGTCCGTGGTGTGGAGGTGTCTGGTGCGGCAGGTGTTCCCGGCGCATGTCCCGCTGTGCCTGGTGCAGAGGAGCTCTCAGATCGCCAGCACTACCCTGTCTGGCGCTGCAACGACTCATCAATGAACTGATGCTCCCGTGTCGGAACTATAGGTAGGTTTCATAATATATTCGGTTTTGTTTAACTGTCTTTTATATTTTGCAGTATTAGGTAGTATAGTTTTTTTTAACGTCACGCCTTTTATCCCTGAAGGGGTAGGCAGAGGTGCACATCATGGCACATAATGCAAAGGTAGATAGAGACTAGTTATTGATTTTAAAATTGTATTTTTATCTTCTACGAAATAAATAGGTTGCATAGACACCGTACTTAGTATTGTAAATTGCAAAATAGTCTCTCTTTAGCATGTCTGATAATGTAATCAACAAAATATACATATTACTGTTCCCTTTGTAACAAAAGGGTTACTTTAACCAAGTAAGCATTATTCTCAATCTCAAACGTGAGGCTCAGTTGCATTTAAACCGACTCGACTAACAAAATAACCTCGCGACCACATAATGACGGGGAAACCCCATTATATATTTGAAGCAACTGTGACTCCTAACTATTAGGTAGTACTCATGTTCTTCCCAAAACCTTGTATAGGTATAATAAGTCATTGATTATTCAGTAGTTAAAATTGTTGACTACCGGTCTGGATTTCACTTAAAAATTAATCTTACCACTCTTTGTTCGGCAGTAATGCAAATCAGACAAAAGACAAAGTTTTTTTTTTATGGTATAAGCCGGTAAACGAGCAGATAGATCATCTGGTGGTAAGCAATCGCCGTCGTCCATGGACACTCGAAACACCGGAGGCGTTACAAATACGCTGCCGGCCTTTTGGAGGTTAGGAATTTAAGGGCTGTTAGGGAATCGGGGTTTGGAAAAGACGGTGAATGAGCCTCTGGTAACCTCACACAACAAAACACAACGTAAGCGTTGTTTTATGTTAAAAGACAAATAATTGTTATTATACCTATTCCTTTCCAAATAATTAATTTCGTCTTATGTTTACTCAATACCAACACTACTTTCAATCTTACTGACATGTTACTGCGTATTAGTCTAGGAATGCTATCCACATTTCCTAGGAAATAGTTCGTAATAATCTTGATAGCATTTCCTTTATATACAACGTCTTGTGTCGCATCGGTATCAGTGACGGTAGTGTCTCAAGGGGAATTGAAATTCTTTGAATGTAATCAGATACTTGATATTATTATGTATTCCAATGAAGTATAATATATATTGAGAATTAAATTTCTGATGTATAAAATTGATATAGTAATATTATACCGTCTTTACGTCTAAACTACTGAATCGAATTTGATGATGTTTTGTAAAAAGATAGACATTTCTAAATGAGAATAGAAAATAATAATATTGCTGTCTTTAAACTGAGATATCAATTATTTTATTAGGTTTATCTAAACAGAGTATAGTGAACCTTTAGTTATTGTGGCCTTCTAAGCTCTTTATGAGTTCATCGATTCATTGACAAAGTTTACAAACACATGTCGACACAAACAGCTAAATCCGGAACTTATCTATAGGTCATACAAATATTTACTCTTAGCTTGAGCTCATATCGTTCTGTTATTTTTTTGGAAACATGAATTAACAGTTACGTTTAAAGTCTTACTGCCGTACTCAGAGTCATTTAATGTTTGCTTAACCCAGTCCTTAGCAATTGCTTTCAGAACAAAATCGTTTCTAAGGAATAGTTTTAGTAATCATTAAATGACTGAGAGTGCGGCAGTTTGAATGAAAACCACACCAAAATACAGTTTATTCTAGCACTAAAAACAATAAAATACAAAAGTAATTCCTTAAAATACTAAAAACAATCAATCAATTTAAAGCCCTATCACTTTACCGGTAACATCGTAAACGGCTCATAAAAAGCACCAAATAAATGTAACCAATAAGAACAGTTGTTTGCTGAATAAACCGCAACTTTTGGACGTAAACCTGATAGTAACTGGCAGATTAAAGTCACGGTTTTATTGCTAAGGGTAGCTTACAATATGACGATTTTATTCTATAGATTAGTCTAGACAGAAGCTTTATTAAAAAGTCTTTAAACCTTAGCACGAGTTTGCTAAACGAGAGCGCGTTCGGAGCTCTGATTGGCCGGCGTAAATGAACCAAGCAATCAGAACGCCGAACGCGCTCTTGTTTCGTTTCCGTTCAACGTGAAGTAAACTCGTACTAAGGGTACTGATTGGTTGGTTTAATTGAGCCGGCCAATCAGAGTGCTGAACGTTATTAGCGATTATTATAAGTGCAATTACTTTTATCAAAGCAAACTCATACTAAAGGTACTTATGGATGTTTTGAGCACAATCACCGGGACAGATAACATATTTTCTGAGATTTTTTTGAAAACATTTCGGAATTCACTACAACATCTAACATAGTTTGTTCACTACAGTAATTGGAGACTTACGTAGTCATTATTTCGTATGAGATCGATTTTCAAATAAGTCAAACAACTATCGAAAAGTTTTACAATAGAGAAACATTATGTTAGTTGAGGTTGCTAACACCCTAATGCTTCCCTCTATTTATTTTTATAGTGATGTCATGCCAACACAGTCTTTCCTACATCCATTTTATTACTTTGTCTAGGTGATATTAGTGTCATTTTGATTGTGTGATCTATTTTGATAGACATAAAGCAGTATTTATGCTGCTGCCAGCGGTCAAAGGAGTTATTATTACCTATGCAATTATACACAAGTAGATGCATAAACGTGATTTCAAACTATGATGTAAATAAAGTATTTACATTAATTAAAAGCACGTGATTTAATTTAGATCGCAAAAAATACGTACAAACGCATGCTCGGTACTTTTGTTTTTCTTATTATAACTTCACATTACGTTATTTCGTGCTGTAATTTAACGCTCATAAAGCGTTATTATTTTTCTTGAAAAGGAAATGTTAATGCCCATAATATATGTTCTGGCACTGCCAAGAACCGATTCGATTAAAATAAATATTTCAATGCAACATAAACATTTTTAAATAAGAAATAATATGCAATCAGTGAACATAAATATGCCATCCACGCATACCTAATTTATTGCCGAAGTACATCTTGTAGTTGCAAATGTTGTCATCGATTTACATAAGAATCTGAACGCAATAAATAAACTTGATAATAAATTGAAGTCATTAATGCAGATGTAAATGTTTATGAAAACATTACCTACTAATAAATATTCAGAGAATAATAAACCTATTCCGTTGTCCACAGACGCGGATGCACAGAGCTCCTGACTGCTGTGACCAGAGTCAAGCACGAAGAAGACTGCAAATTCGACACCATGGTCTGCCCCATCACAGCCGGCTGCTGCACAGTTCCTTTCGAAGAACTCTCATCACATTTACAAAAGACCCACAACATCATCGCGGTCTACTCGCAAAAGATCAAGATTCTCATAGAAAACTTCCAAACGAAACTGAAGAAGACAGCGTGCTGCAGGACAAAGTACAAGATCATATTACTGCACCAAAAGAGCGCCTTCATCATCAAAGTATGCATCTACAACTACCACGTCAGAGTAGAAGTCATGAGGAGGAAACTCGGATACATCGCTGATGTCAAGTCAGAGACAAAGAAGAGCGAATACTGCGCTTTAATCGAATTCCAGAGTAAAGCTCTTTGCACAAAATCAGCTATTCTCATAGAAAACGAGGCTTATGGCAAGAAAGCCGAAGTACAGTGGAACGACGTTGTAATGAAATCTGATACCGATGAAGCTATCACAATCCATGTAAATATCGGCAAATCAGACGCTGATCTAATGAGAAAAGACTATGCAGAATCTTGAACGATGAATTGAAAATGTGTTAGTGATGTTCTCCAATTTCTAATGGCTTCGCTTACCGAGGGAAGGGCAAGCGATGGAGCCAAGAAAGTCGAGTGTAAAACATCGTGCTCAATGAAGTAAAGACAATATTAAATAAATCACAATATCATTCCGATTATGTAGATATGCATTTAAATGTTAAAGTAGAATCATTTGTATTTAATAATGATGTGGATTTTAGAAGTTTTGATTAAGTTATGTTGTTGGTGGAATTCGTGGATTCAAGTGATGGAGTGATGAATGTATAAGGAAAAATGTTGCTGAATAAAAGCAATTGCGGTAATGTTGCAGCTGTTATTTATTAAAATAAAGCTAGTATTAACATTACTAATAAGAATACTGAAGGTAAATTCATCATTATAAAAGATTTTAATGATAACTTCGAATGTTACCTCCAAAATATTTGAAAGATAATTTGATTCGTTGGACCAGTCCAAATCCTTGAGTTCACGAATCAACGCCAATTGCGACTGATGTAGCCTTAACATTAGAATAATTTTAATATTTAAGCATACGGATATGTAAGATAATAATATATTATATCAGTAAGCTTTTTTAAATATGCATTTTTATTTCTAACTTCCCTCTGTAGTATGTTGAATTATTTTTTTATATTATTAATTGACGAGCACGCCTCAAAAGACTGATAACTATTAATGAAGCGAAAGAGGTATCTCTCTGTCTACCCCATGGGAGACTGGCGTGAGGCTACGTATGTGTATGTTCATGTTTGTGTATTATGCCACAAACGGTTAGTTTTTGTGCCTACAAGGGCTTAGTGGACTGAAACAAGTTAATGAATTGTTTTTCACATTCAAATGCCCATATTAGCGTTAGCGTTTTTTTAAGGGTTATTAGAAAATCGGGGATTGGAAAGTCGATAAATGGGCCTCAGGTAACCTTATTCACACATCGAAACACAACGCAAGCTTTGTTTCACATCGGTTTTCTGTGAAGCCGTATTCTACCGTATATTCTATCCGTATACTCTTCTATACAGGTGTGGCCAAAGGTAACAAAAACAAATCTAACAAAAACAAAATAAAAAACTCAGAGTTTAAGATGACATTTTACCTGTTGATTAGTTATTGTAATTGAAATGTCATATAAATATTATTATGACAATTATTTCTTTCCATAAAAATAAAGAGTTTATAGCATTGACGTCAGTAATGTCCTCGACAAATACTGGAATCGGCATTATTTAGTGTTTATCATAATATTTTTAATGGTTCCGAATGATATGTTTAATGATATCATTTTATAGTTAAATGTCACGTAGCATTAGATATATCATATTAATGAAGACTGTCATTTTCGCGCTTGCCAGATGGCGCTGGTGTAGTTTTAGATCTATTTTTTATGGAATAAGCCGGTGAACGAGCAGACGGATCATCTGAATGTAAACAATCGCCGCGCCGCCGCCCATGGACTCTTGAAACACCAGAGGCATTACAAGTGCGTTGGAATTTAAGGGTTGTTGAGGAATCGGGGATTGGAAAGATTGGGAAGGGGGTTAATTGGGCCCCCGTAACCTCACTTACACAACGAAATACAATGCGAGAGTTGTTTTACTTCGGTCTTCTGTGAGGCCGTTGTATCACTCCGATCGAGCCGGCCCATTCGAGCCGTAGCATCGCTCTCCCACACTTCACTTCACATCTATGACTAAAGTTATCAAATAAAAGACGTAGTTACTCTTTCAAAACATTGTAGTCCAATAATACTCTAATTCATAGACCGACCCAAAGGCCAATCAGTACTCAAGTTCAAAAACCTCTTGTCAAAAAATCAGATTTACTTCAAGAGATGGACAAAAGAATACATATTTTGTCTATATGTCCCTCACGCTTATTATCCCATTCAATTGAGTAGAACACATCATTAAAGGATGAAACAAAGGTTACCTCTTGTTAGTCTGTGCTTGAGAAGGATTGGCGATATTTCTAAAAATATGAATTCTTAAGGTTCAGAAAGTGAGTAAGACTCTTTAAGTATTAAGTGCATGACTTTGCTTTATGCTAGTTACAAGAGTGGTCATGTTAGGTTTAAGGGTCTTAAGATATTAAAGATGTATGGATTGCTTTTAAAATATATCGAGAGATTGGTATATACCAATCTCTATATTTTGAGCTCTAAATCATCATGATCAAATTTCACACAAGTAATGTAAATGTGTACCTATTATAGGGGAGAAAGTTTGATTATAAACTCAAATTAATAATAATTAAGTGACGTGGCTGAGTAAGTAGCTAGAGTACTGCTACGTGACGTGTAGGGGGTTCGATTCCCGCACGTAGCAACTCTTTCTGTGATCCACAGATTATTTTATCTGGGTGTATGTGAAATTGCATGTTTGTAAACACACTCACGGCGCAGGAGAAATTTCTAATACGGGGCAACGTCTGACTTCGTATAAAAAGCATTTTTTTCTTAATTAAAAAAAAAATGCTTTTTAATTAAAAAAATTTAATTAAAAAAAAATGCTTTTTATACGTAGTCAAAGCTTTTTATACGTAGTCAAAGAACATATAAGTTTTACTGTTATAATTTTTCACCGACTGTCACCAGATTTTCACTTTTTAACATCTTAGAAGTAACACAATAATATTGGTGAAATTTCTAAACAATTATAAGTATGTAGAGTAGGGCAGGATATTAACATGTTGGCCTTAATGCGAACGGAATAACAGTCACATGCTTGAAATTCCACGCACGGAGTAGTGTGTGGCTCCATGGTGCAAGGATGTACGATACGGTACGAGAAAAATATATAGGAGAAAGTAGGTAATTTGTAAAGTTAAAATAATTTTTATGTTTTCGAGTTTAGTTTGCTGTGATCTGATGATAATTACTGTAGTAATAATATCGCCGTCTTGCTAATACATAAGGGTAGTTCTTCAGAGACAAAATTTTCGATGTCTATGAGAATATTTTTGAAACCAACTAACAAAAAGGCATGTAATATTTTTTTTAGTATAGTTTAGCTATATCAGTTACTAGGACAAATAATATTTTTTAAATAATTCCAGTCTAGGTACAAAATATATTTTTTAAAGCTTGTTCTTCTGATTCATATGGCGTGTCCGTTTGCCATTTTCCGGAACAAAGTAGTCGATTTCGCATTTTCCCTTTGATACTTCAATATAAATTATAATTACATCGAAAGGAGATGAGTTGTCCTCTTCAAAAAAAATATGCATTCGTTATAACTATGTCAGTATGATTATAAATAAATAAATAAGAAGTGTCCGGCGTATAATACTGATTAATATGGCGTAAGCTGCGAATGACCATACTTGGTCGGGTATTAATAATGAGAGTCTGGCTTCCTGTGCGGAGGGAAGCCAGGCGTGTAAGGGTCTCAGCACACATATGGGATCGGAAAGGGATCGTCACCGTATCGCCTCGAGCCGTTCAGAATGGTTTGTATTAAACTCCCTACTGCAACGCACACTAATCGGAATAATAACGTAATCGCCTCGCCTCGGAACAGGCTCCGAACTTGAATTCCCGCGCTTACGGCTCATCGTCCCCGCGCTTACGTTTCTCCGTCCCCGCGCTTACGTCTCTCCGTACCGACTAACTATCGTGTTAGTCTAGTCGGTGTCGCCTAGCCGTAGCCGAGTTGACGTACAGGCGCTGCTGATACGCTTTCGTTACGTGCATACGGTAGGTTGACGCCTGGTTGACAGCGAGGCGAAAGGCGTTACGGTTACGATCCCTTTCCGATCCCATATGTGTGCTGAGACCTTAACGGACAAGCTAGGAGGCGGACGTGCGGCTGGTTGGCTTAGATTCAGGTCTTACTAAGGTAAATATCTGATTCATCTGTGTTTGGTTTACATGGCATCCTGATTACAATGCCTATTTTATAAAATTTACTCTACAGTTTTAAAACTTTAATCTATGTTTCGTGTGAAGCTTTTTGGTTATACATTCGTGTAGAAAAATGACAAGAATGAAGTCTGTATATACGATGAGTTATACATGATTGTAAGCAAAATCCTGATTCATCTGTGCCTGATTCGTATGGTCAAAACCGCATATGAATCATGAAAGTTGCGTTGTCCATTTTTTTACTAGTCTTATTTTTAAATTAACTTAGCTATACAGGTTATAGCTATAATTTAAAAACTTTTTTTTGAGGAATGTAATTAATATGAGTCCGAAATTGCTAATCCGCCCTGAGCAAGCGTGATGAAGAATGCTCGTGATTTCTCTGTGCGAAAGTACTCGAAAATGGTATTCTAAAAAGAAATTAAAAGAATGTAAAATTAAAATAAATACAGAGCTCATTTACATACAATTTTCAATTGTTCAACAGATTCATCTGTAACAATTTCTGATTCATCTGGGCAGAAAATATTCGAACGTCGATATCTCGAAAACTATTTTTTAAAAACGAGTCCCTCGTTCGAATATACGTTATTTGGTATATCTATTTTCATATGAACACGTGTTACAGATCTTAAAGTGGAATTAAATTTTGGCCATATGAATCAGTCGAAGAATCAAATTCCGAAGAACTACCCATAATCAAGATCATGGATATATATGAATGTTTCGTATTTAAGTAACCTAAAATGGCACGGGAAAATGTCATAGTGTGAAATAAAAAATCATATTATTATGTTTTAATTTACAATATCAAACCATTTATTGTAGTTTCTAAACTAAAATATTCTAACGTTTCGTACAACAACGAAAACAAACACATAGATGAATATTTACAAAGGAAAACGTTCACTATTATATTTTTCTTTAACAAATTATTACATTTTATAAAACAAAAAGTTTTTCTTTCCGTTATTAAGAGCCAAGGTCAATACATTTCTCATTTTCAGCGAAAAGTAAGTAATTATTAGTCTAAGCTAAGAGTCTAAGATTTCCAAAATTTAGTATTAATGGCGCACTTTCTATTAAAATTGTTACTTCATTTAATTCCTACATTAAATACAGAATTTTCTTTGAATCTGTAATCAATTTAAGTACATAACTACGCTGCTTTAATCTATATAAACTAGTAGATTTATTGAAGAGTATGTTTGAATGCGCTAATCTCTAGAACTATGTCCGATTTGTAAAATCCTAATTATATCCTACATCACGTCGTGTCGATGATACATTAAATATGTACGGATGTAACCACTGTACCAATATGAATAATTATTTTTGTGTTGGATAGTCCATGTATCGAGGTAGGTTATATAACATCACGCTACGATCAATAGAAGCTGAGCAGGCCGGGTAAACAGCGTCAGAGTCTCTAGTAATTATATAAATTATGTAGGTACTGGGAGATGTATCGGCATTTGATAAATAAATATTGAATCGTATGGTCGGATGTAAATAATTTTTGAAGATCAAATCGTGTATTGTTTAAATGCCATATTTGTCGTCAAGTTGAGTAGAATAGGGATATTTGTCAACACTAGTTCGCTTCCGGCTAATGTCATGAGTTGATTAATGGTCTACACATTTGATAGACACCGAACAATAACCTTTCTAGGTAATAAATTTTATTTATGTAAGGGTGTTTTTCTACCAGGCATGTGCTATTTTTTTTTTTTATTTATTTATTTACTTCAGGCATCAAAGGCCCATAGAAAAATACTATACATAGATATTACATACAATTGAATTATATACTAATACATATTTTATATAAAAATAACTTAAAAACTAATGCACACGAAGCGTCGGCGTCGTGTTACGCTGCGTGGTGTCGCGTAGCCTTCCTCGGAATCTCCTATGTAGCTGTGCGAATAAAATGTGCTGTGAACATACACCGCCGCAAAATAGCTGAGCGAGGAAGATGCGCAGTTCGAGTATGCGATGTGTCGATAATAAGGAGGCCAACCATAGCACGCATCTTTCCATACAAAAAAACATAGCTTATCTGAGTCCGTTTCCTGGTGGTAACGCTGATGCGCACCAGTGAAAGTTAATGTTTGTCCACATATTTATGACTGAAAATGGAAATACGATGACATAAGTTATATTTATAAAAGAAAATGATAATTTACTAGGTATAGGTCAAGTTTAAATAGAAAAATCAATGAAACTTCGTAGTTTAAACAGATTTTTGTAGCAACAAGTGCTGACGTAGGCCACAGGATTGCGTGTCATGCACAAAACCGTCACTCATTGAATTATAAACCTTTTACGCGGTCACATAAGATTGACACTACAAAAAGACACGTCATGCACTATATTTAAAACAAAAGCTTTTCGACAAAGATTAAGCGGTCTGAATTCTACCAAAATTCGATTTTAGACTTTAAACTTTCTCACTTAAAGGTTATAATGCTATATACCTGTTCATTTATCAAAAAAAAAAAACTAAATAATTAGTCCAGTCAACAAATAGTTAAAACGTTTTCACTCAAATTGCTACTCTAACAATTGTCAAATAAGGTTACAAATTGACTGTTTGACATTGCACATCAAAAGGATGTTTGTATGTCGTGATGTCTATATTTTCAAGTGGTAAAATATTTACTCAGTTTTTTAAATTAAGTGACTAAGTGAGCTGGTTGCAGTTCGAGTCACGACTGAGTACCTTTTTATGCATTGATTCACAATAAAATATATGTATATGTGGGTCAGACTTTCATCAACATTATCAACAGCCTGTGATAGGCCACTAGTGGACTATAAACCTCCTTTTCGTAAGAGAGTGTGCCACGGTTTTCAGGAGTGTACTTGCCAAGGGTTGGATATAACAATTTAAAATGTCCAGATTTATTTCAAAGCTTGGCTTCTTCTGTTTCGAATGTGTATTACGATTTTTAATTACAATTTATAATTGTTTAATTTTTTAACTTTACCCCACACTAGGATTTTCTCCTGTATCGTCGGTGCGTTTAAAAACATACAATGTCACATACACATTATACCCAGACCCGAAACAACAATTTGTGGATTACACAAATAGTTGCTTCGTGCGGGAATCGAACCCGCTACACGTCGCGTGGCAGTTAGTTGCCCAGCCACCGTACTAACCGAACAATCAAGCATGCTTATTATAGCAGGCTTATTTTATAATAGGCCTATTTGTATTTTTTATAATAACCACAATGACGTAAATTGCCAAAAATATGCTAGCCAACGTAAATTCCACCTCACAATCAAAAATTACCGTCAATGGACAGATTCGGTTCTAAAAATATATATACCTATCTGCACCTCCTCCCACAGGCCTGGGTTTACCACACATCGACCTTAAAATAACTCCATTATTTTTGTCCGGAACATTTTCCCAACGATCCCATAAAAATGTACACACTAGGGATGTTTAAGGATGATATTTTGGATTTAGCTACAAATAATAATATTATTTTATTATATAAGTTTCGGTTGCGGATAAAAAATGATATCGAAATATCACTTTTGGATTGATTACATATAAATAAAGAAAATAAATTACTAGTAAAATATGTCAGGATCGTGTGTGGTCTGCTCTATAGTTTCTACCCATCCATCCCTATAGCGAATGGCGTGAGTTACGTATGTGTGTAAAATGTACATGATGAATCTGATTATCGGTCATTTTTATTATATCGGATACTACCCGACTGAGTTCGTAATAAAAGTTAGACAGTTTGTAGGAACATCCTTAGTTTACACTCTGTCATGATGACGTGGCAAGGGTAAGGTCAGACAGGTGTGACCTGTCACAATTATGAACTATTGGTAATGAACTTATTTTAATTTAAATTGTAAGGTCAATGTCATATGAGGCTTGTATGTTTTGACTAGTATGTGATGTTATTATGTAATAAAACAATAATGCACATAAATTGATACAGAGGTATATTTATAAACCAGAAAATTTTTGGCATAAAAAAATAATATTTAGCATTTCAGCAACTCTTTCTCCAACTGATAATATTAGTAAAAGAAAACAACGATAAAATAATGTACCGTATATCTAAAAACGTATCGTACGTTCAAAACCATATGTATGTAATTATAAATAAACTATTTCAGCTACTAACAGTCACAATACTAGACGTAAATAAAAATGTCTACACAACTACATACATAAGTCCATGTCCAATAATATAAACATGTACCCACATTTACAAGTCCTCACAAGATTACCATCCGGAGTCCTCTTACACAGGTACTTCATATAACACATGCCTCAAGGCATAATTAACTTGTTGCAACGTGCAAATGAAATCCCGTCAGTATACGACCTCTTAAGAGATTAAACTAGCTTATTAAGATGCGAGCGGTGGCTTGCACGGAGTAATCATTACTGTACTTAATATGTATAAGATATCAAGGTAATATGTATGTTTATTATACATGTGATGCGATTTTCCTGTGACATCTTTATGGTTTTACGTTGGATTAAGCGAAAAGCAGGACGTGATAGTCTTTGTTATAAACAATAGTAGTACATTTAACGGGAATAGCACAACTTGATTCCCCCTAGTCCTTTCCATCATCGAACTACAAAACGATCGGCGAAGCGCCACCGGTTCATGGCAGATATCCCACCCACTCGCACGCAGCGCTTCGCTTGGAATTCTTTGCCGAAGTCTGTGTTTCCTAGTGGGTATAGCCTGGGTATCTTCAAAACCTGAGTGTATAGGTGCTTATGGGCACACAATACATGCTCTAACGTAAAACACAAAATGATCGCATTTTGCGACTTAGCAAAATGCGATCATTTGCATCAGGTACAAGATTTTAGTGATTTGAATCAATCCTTGGATTGAATTGTAATATTACGATTTTAGTCATATCATTTATTTTCTATCATAAAAAAGGAAGTTTACTGTCAACATTGGCTATAATTGACGACATAAGCAGACATGCACATTATACACTAACATTTCACACTCCTTTCGGATAGCAGTTTTTCTGCACAACATACAAGATTCTTCCAATGAAATGCTGATAAAAATATCACACCATCATCATCGCTAACTAAGCAAAAAGACCATCTCCTCGCCTATTGTGTAAAATTCCTATGACACTCGCCCACAGCCCACAGCCAACCTCACACTTATCGATAATCAATAGATTTGCGTTTCCACACAATTGAGCATCAATGAAGTTCGGCTTCCATCAGATCCACTAGGTACCATCCAACAGTAAGGAAAGCCTTTAAAACTTGTAATGAGGTTTTTGAAAGGTGGGACAGAAATAAAGGAATTGGATTTTTTGGATGAAGTAATTTGAGAATCAATTCAGTTGATAATAATCTTGATTGGGTTTTTTTAGGCTATTTGGTATAATATATAGTACAATTTTAATGTAGCTTTATCCAACAAGAAAGGATTATCAAGTTAAATGGCTTACGGATTTACTCATATTTCTCCTAGGTAACTGATTGTTAGAGAAACAATTTCTACGAGCTAGAACTAAAATTCGTGTATTTGAGTTACATCAAAGCCTACGTTTAAAGAAAAGTTTAATTTTAAGGCCTAGAATTTTAATCAACTTTTTTGTATACTTACAACTACTAGACTCAAACTTTAATCAAATTTTAGTCAAACTCCTTTAAAATACAAATACAAACAAATAATTTTATTTAATACTTAAAGCATTAACTGCCGAAAGCAGACTGTTGAAGGCAAATCCTCTGCTAAGCGTCGGTCACCAGTGACCAAAGTGGCGGTTTACTAAATTGTTTTATAACCATTAAAGATGTTTTTTCACAAGCATCAACCGTGTCCACAGAGGAGGCAAGTCAAAATAATCTCCCTTCGGAACTCTTTAAGTTCTTTTTCACCAAACGCCTAACAAAGATCACTACACACCTCCAAACGTTTAAACAATTTCCATTCTGGAGACAGTCCTGCAATACCAAATTATAATCATCATCCACAATTATTAACATCACTTACCTCAGCAGCAATATACGCAGGTATGACAGAGAGAAGCAATCGTTCCTGTTGCTCTCTCTCACACTCCAGCTTCACTCGCTGTTCCAGGCAGGTCCTGGTGCCAGCGAAGGTGTTCCTATGTGCCCTTTCTGTTAAAGCTCGGTAGTACAGGCCGATGCCACTGGCTGATATTAAGAGGGCTAGCTCGCAGACCAGCTGTGGACAAAGAGGACCTGTTTAGTTGTTGGATAGATATAATATGCTAAGGGGCTAACATCGCCAAAGTTTGAGAGGAAGACAATAATGTTTTTTTGTTTTTTGGGAATTACTGACTGCCTTGTATGTTGCAATTGCGACTGCCGAACAAGAGGTCGTGGGTTCGATAAAAATTCTTTGTCCGGGTCGGGCAAAGTATTACCTGGGCTTTTTTCGGTTTTTTTATGTACTTTGAATTTTGTGCACGTAATGTACACCTCTGCCTAACCCTTCGGGGATAAAAGGCCTGACGTTGCGTAAAAAGGTTTCCACAATATTTATGATAAATGGGATATTTTTACTGTATTCTAACCTAGATTATACTATTGCGACAAGTTTGTCTGACTTTTTGGTGAAAAAGAGGCACGAAACCTTTACGACGTTTTAAAAATCCAGGTACAACATAAATCTTCGGGTTTTGCATAGATTGCACAGCGCATAATGAATGAATAAATTGGTAATTTATTTAACGTGTAACACAATTTAGGCGTGGTTCTTTTACAACATTTACAGAAAGTACTATTAGCAAAAAATATTGCTCAATTTCTTTCAAGTCACAGAAGGACTCTTCGTCGAATATATTTACGTAAATAAACCGTTATTTTTACTTAATTTAGTATGTCTCACGATAGTTATTATAAAGTCTAGTATCATAGTCTGATTACATTATCTAGATTTGTAGTAATGGACACATAAAATAAACCAATTCACACAGCTAAAAGAAAATATAGGCTTCCATTTTCACCCTCAAAATATCTGGTTATCCTCAACCATTACCGTTTAATATTCCCAAAAAAATGTAAGTACAGCGATATTGTTCATAACGATGTAATTCTTGGTAGGGTATATTTTGGTTGAGTAAATCTTCAATGTTTATTACTCAGGCTAGGTTGGTTACAGTCAAGGGTACAGTAGCGTTTTATTAGACAGCGCCGGGTGTCAAGGTTGTAATGCTCATGGACACAAATAATATAACTGTTATTGAGGATAGACACGAAAACGGTTTACACGAGATTATTTTTGTTATGGTCATTTTTGTGGTTTAATTTTTCTTGTTGAATTTTTGTGGATAGAACAGATTTGGATTTAATTTTCTATTCATTGGTAATTTTCGTAATTATTATCCCCTCGATCACAATACCGTCGTGTCAGTTGCACCGGACATCACAAAACGAATCATAACGTCTTTAAGGAACAAAAAGTAAGTTAAAATAAAGCCTAGGCATGATCACTTCATCTCCCTGCTGAAGCTTTTTGCCCAACTGTTAGTCGTAGGGATTTTCTATCCGTGTGCATGTAAATTTATGACGTCATGTGTAAATTTGTTCGTTGATCATCTATATGCTGTCATTTGCCACTTGGCATGTCATGTGTCGCTACAAATTCAACAATTGACCATCTATGTGCGACTCCTGTTATAAACAGATAAAACAAAGTTACTAACTTACTCATCTATACATTCCAAATTAACTAAGCGACAGAGGGTTCCAACTCTCAGGTGTCCTCCGTCTTAAATTTTAAACTCAAATCCTCAGTGCCATACCTCAGGAAGAGAATGAGCGAAGTTTTCTCATATACTCGAAGACATACAAGCTTCCTCGAAAATTTTGGATATCTATTAATGCAGGGTGTGAAAACTTCGTATGCCTTCAAAATTGTTTATGCTTTTAATATAATGTGGCTTTGTGTTTTGGTAGGGTGCTGTGAATTATTTGATTAAAGATTTCTGTTTTGGTCTTTTGTAATAAAATTGTATTATTAAATTAAAGGGTATGCAAAGACGTGCTTATTTACAGTTTACTTTCACCAGTACTTTTGTCGATAATAATTATTATTAACTTATTAATTAAATTGGTTACTTAGTAGCCAGGCTTGGCAAACAATGCTCACAATAACAATGTAGGTATGCTACGATCAGCAGAAAATTGCGCTTACGGCTAATAATTTCGTGACCAAAATTATTTTCCTGCTAACCATATCGGATATTTATTTTCTTACTCTTGAAACGTACAATCAATATTTAAAACGCCTGCAATAATATATATAGCAACGCGCACAATTAGCAAACGGGAGTTATTGCTTATCTCAAACTGTCAGGCGCGTTCTGTCAACTGCTGTGGAAAAAGAACGTTTTGCCTTGAAAACAGACTTCAATGAAATGAATAGAGGAACGAAACAAAAGAAGTAGTAACTATTGTCTGTTGTTGCAAGTTCAAAGTTTACTCCATTGGTTTTTTAATTGAAAACTTCGCCATTTTAATTAACACTTTTTCAGTAAAAATTATAACAAAACAACACGATGATATTTTATGTTAATTGCAAGTACGTTTGTTTTTATTCATTTTAATCCGTGGACAGAGTTGCACTATGTATAATGCAGAATCCACGTTTCACCAGTTGTTTTATGAATCCCATGAAGGGTAATCCGTGCTTTTATAATGAAATTCGAAATTCTTGATAACCAAAAAAAAACGTCAATAAAATTTTGGAACCGGGAATTTAGATCGACGCGCGAAACATGTATGTTCAGGGATGAATGTAGACTAATAAATAAAATTGAAGTGGTCGTTTTGTAATATTGAAATAACAGCTTTTTACTACAAGCACATGAATATAAGATACATACACCGAAATTCTATTTATCTATTAGTTCAATAAAATATATCTAAAACTATCAACAATGAAAGCTGAAATGAAACTGTTACAAGACGTATTCCAATCAAGTCACAGTAAGTTTGCAGTTAAATACAGCATCGACAGAATTGACAACTAGCACGATACTACACAAGTTCGTGTTCGTAATGAACTAGTTAGGTGATACCTAAGTTGGCAACTATCGGGCGGATAAATGATATATGTAAATAGATACTCAATCGTGTAGATACATGCTCTCAGCATAAGTTGTGTGACACCACGAAACTTCGAGCATGAATTGGTATCGATATTTTGTTTGACATGCTAAGTATATGTGTCGTTTATATTATAATCGCTGAAGGGTTGACAGAGTTGTGGAATATTTTAAACTTATTAACTTAACCATTGGAGAAAGTTCTGACGTTTATTTCTCGAGTGTATCGTTGGCTAAATGGCGTGTGATGGTTATGCACACAGAACAGCTTTTATCTGTTCTGTCTATAGTTGTTAGAAAATTATACATACATAACCTCATGCCTGTCTACTATAGGGATAGATAGAGACAATCGAACGCCAATTGCTATGAATCTTACATACCTCTTTCGTTTCATCAACAGTCATCTCCAAATAAAGATTAATATAAGTGCGAATACCTAAGTATATTTTTACAAAAACAATCTAAATATAAACATTTAAGACGATCAAAAAAAAAACAAATTCGAAAACAACTTAATCCGAAGACGGCTTATAATGAATTTGCGATACAAATCCTTATAAAAAAAATATCTAGCACAATTTGAAGCCTCATCGGGTTGGCTGTAAACATCAGTTAATCGCATTAATCTCGACTGCTCTCCAATTTTGTGAGAGGCTTAAAACTGATGAGTTGAAACACGTGCTCTATGCGATGTAAGCAAACTTCACGTAATATGTGCTACACTTAAGTGTCTACGTATACTACTGCGTTTGTCGTGGCTTCGCTTGCGTGAAACTTGTTAATATTACCTGCAGGTGGTAAGTTCGATTTTTTCTGAGTATCGGAATGAACAGTAGCATGTAACTTACTTAAGTAACATGTTACTTTTCGTTGCCGACAATGTCTTAAAATGTAGCTGAATTATTTGATACCATATTATATTACAGTATTTCAAATATATGAACATTGTGCAATGTGCATATTAGAGGATTAAAAGTTTTAAGTTATATTTAAAGTATCTAGTGAATTTATTAGGTACATTTCTGATTTTTGTAGATGAAATAAAATTCAAAGTCGTTCGGTAATTACTTTATCGTGAGACATACTAAATTAACTTAAAATCATTACATTCATATTAAAGACTTTGTATGTATGGAGTTACAGGCTGCTCTGTACTGTCACGTCAATAACAAGGCGGTAGTATGATCCAATTTCACGAGAAATTCAGATCTCATATACTTTAGTAGAAGCTGGTGTTCAATTAATTATGAGACAGGAGAAAATTCTAAGTATTTAATTATTTTGTTACAATTTTGTATACGTACTTAATTTTTCAAACGTGGCCTTGTACTAGTATTTTCTTCACATTAAGACATGGAAAAATATTGTGAACCATTTCCGCGGAAATCAAACCCACGGCATCGGCATGTTTTATCGTTGCCTCACTCCAGGATTTTGTCCTGTGTCATGGTACGATTACATACATACAAGTTTACATACATAATTATGATACCCAGACCCGAAACATCATTTATTATTAGTGGATCACACAAATTGTTGTTCCGGCAATGCTATACGTTGCACGGCAGCCAGTCTACTCTCATTACATATTACGCAGCAACAAGTTGCCCAGGCACTGCATTAACTTTGCAAAGATTTAAGAAGAACCTTTAGATAATTCATTCACATCGTTTTACCATACCTGCTGATAAAACTGTGTTTCTTCGCCCTCAGGCCGGACTCCCAAAGCCAGGCCAATGTAGGCCAACGTGAGGACAGCCGACATGGCCAGGGCTATGGGTCTAGCTATAGGCATCATTGTGTGCACCATCTGTGAATGAAAGAGAAGAAATTATTAGTAACATTATTAGCGTGAGTAATATAGACGCTATAATATTCAGTCGTCAACAGTCCGCAATATTGCACTGCAAAATACCTACTCCTACTTTTCGGCCCGGAGCTCTGGTAACCCACTAGGTATAAACCTCGTCTAGATAAGGACATTTTATCAGTAAGATATTTGGCGATGTCGTAGACTGCATAGCCCGCTATGCAGTCCATGATTATTCCCCTAAAAAACAGTTTAAAAAGTTTAGGCTTATCTGAAAGTACTGTTGCCTGATTTAAGTCAAATGTATGTTTCTTTAGTCAGCTCTTAAAATAACCTCGAAAAGAGTCAAGATAGTGTCGCCACGGTGGCCAACTTGGTCGTCGCTACACGACCTTAAAAATACAATACCAAGAAAAATTCAAATATCAAACTTAAATTCAAATCTCAACCATAATAATACAGGTTACCGAAAGTTACACAAAAAGAAACCTAAATAAATATAATTTTAATGTTGAATCGAAACTGTCAACGGCCCTACATTTTTTAATCTTGTTGGACAAAGAATAAAAAGCGATTACTATTTGGCTAGTGGTAAGCGGAGCGGGAGCGACTTTAAACAGTATGGTAGATATTATATACATGGACATTATTTCAACATTATATCTGGTTTGATAATAAATATCTATAGAAGGCGCTTATTACATTTCTTATCCCAAATTATCCATCTACTCGTTTTCCCCAATAAAAAATATTAAACTACTACTTCGAATTTTTCAAAGAACATACATAGGTATATACATTTATTATTATTATTGACAGACAGAGTTTTCCTCTAACACTAACCTCATACGAAGAAACTGAAAGTTTTAAATTCATTTCAAACACAATTTTGTCTCTAACTAAAACTTTCAAAGAAGTTTATTCACGGGAACATTAATTTGAACTAGCAACATTGTGTCCAGTAATATTTTCTACTGTCCACTGTTACTTTTATTTGATTGCAACACTATAAAGTTTCTCATTGGTTGAAACTTCACTGTGCGTTCGTTCTTTTGAGTTTGGGTTTTTATTTTGTAGACAACAACAGAAATTGCTTATGAATGATTGAATAATAGTGTCTAGAAATTATATGAGTTACTACATCTTGAGATGGTATAGTATATTCCTTAGACAGGTAGGAATGGGTAGGCAGAAGTGTACAAGGCTGTACAGTGTACACCCACTTTTTACTGTTTGTGTTATAATGCTCAACTTCGAACATAACCATTTGCCACCAATTTGTTCTTACTTCCATTGTAATAAATGATGTAATGTATAGTAGCCACGCAGCCAACGGATAATGCAATTCAATCATTAGTCGTTAATTCCAATCAGTTTCTATTAGTCCGATATTCTATTAGTAGTACTCGATATATCATCATGTTAATTAGCCTATTATGTCATTAGCTTAATTGTTTGACTGCCTCGTTGGTCGGGTAGCGAGTGCGATTGGCGGACATGGGGTCTAGGGTTTGATTCCCAGGTCGAGCGTAGTATTGCTGGGCATTTTTAGATTTTTCCAAAATTTCTCATTAGTAGCACGGAGTCTAGAATTATATCTAGTTATATGTCAATAGGCTGTTTTTAAGATTAGCATGAAATTATTGTGTTCTGCATAGTTTTTCTATAAATACTTATATATTCTCATTAGCATTATCGAATTATAGAAAATTGAGAGTTGTTGTATGATGGCTTCAGGCATTGTTATTCCCAAATATAGCAATCAGAAATTTCAATTACGAACACACGATTAATGTATGAACACTCAAAAAACATTCACAAACATTAAAACCAAATATCCCATTACTACAAACCCATACATTTTTTCATCCATAATTCCTATACTCCGTGATTTATATCAGATTTTCATATCATAATGGTTTGTAGCGCAACACGTGTGGCTCACAGGAAATTGAATTCTGTACCCTATCCAGTGGAGATTGCATCCATGATAGGTCTGAGGTTAAACGATGTTGGCATATGGGGGTGTAAACACATGGCACACGCAATGAAGGCAAGGGTGTGTTGA
Organism: Spodoptera frugiperda; assembly: GCF_023101765.2. Lineage (NCBI taxonomy): Eukaryota > Metazoa > Arthropoda > Insecta > Lepidoptera > Noctuidae > Spodoptera > Spodoptera frugiperda. Next base: position 11,386,116 of record NC_064215.1, on the reverse strand, counting down.
GGGTAACATGGCCGTGTTAATACTATGCACTTGTGGAAATTATGTGTTGTGACGTCATAAGATTGCAGGAGGCACATGTGTTGGATATGTTGCTTAAGAAATTAATGTGTATTAGTTTTGTTATGGCAAATTAGAAAATATCAATTACGATTGTTAAGACATTGTGTAAGTAAGCAAGAATTTAGACATCAAAAGAGTTTGATATTGCCCCATCCGTGGTTACATGATTGCAGTAAATGACAGTTAACAGTTTTAAATCAGAAATACTATGCAAAAGGTTCAGCAGAATTTTAACTCTATAAATTCAATACTTCATCTATCTTAGACCTATTTAAAACCTCAATAATTAAGCAGTTAACCAGCAATAACGAGTTCAACAAAATAAAAGAAAATTCCAAGTTCAATTTAATGGCCTCATAAAGTCCATCCGTGTGATGCAGGCCCACTCGACCTGCATGGCAAATTGAATTTCGCACGACGCATTCGTTTTTCTCTTAAAGCCGTTGTTAGATAAATTGCATCGGTCTGTGATTGTGGCGGCACTAGAGTGGAGGAGGCCGCCAACGACTTTTATTTCAAATGTCGTGACCGCAGTGCTTCTAATACGATTTGTGGTTTTATTGGCTTAGTGTTTAAGTGGTGATCAATGTTTTTAATTGTTTTTAAAAGGATTTATTCGATTTCTGGTTCAAAGCATTTTTTTTTTTGAGGGGTTGTGCAATGAAGAATTTTTGATATCGGTCCATAAATTTAGTTCATAACAGCGCCGGAATGTTTTCATAGCAGTTTTTTCATATGAAGGGGTAAAAAAATGAAGTTTATATTTGAGATATTTCACTTTATTATATGACAATTTAGATTTATCTCCTTTTATGTTATTTTCTGCATCAATGAATTGCAATTGGTATTCGTCTGGGGGTAAAAACCAATCCCAAATCACGAAAATCTTTTTTAAAAAGCAAATTCTCGTCTTCCTTAAAGTCAATAAAAAAGACAAATGCAAAGAAAACGGACAGATTTCAATTAACAATTCCCGCAATCCGAGTTCTAATAGAACAGACAAAAAATACAAAGTAAGTAAAAGACATGAAACAAAAAAGAAATTAAGAAAATATACCTCACCAATAACTTTATGAGGAAAGAGGATGACAAGCCAAGGAAGAAAATAAATTCACAAAAATGAACAAATGCAAACTTCCTCAAAAATTAACATAACAAACCCTGAATTAAGAAACCCCTGAGCCGTTGGAAGACGAAAATTGTACCGACACTTGAAAATCTCCAGGTTTTATTAAACTGGACGGAGTGAGGTTAAAGAGTTAAAATATGTTAATGTAACCCAATTATGCACAGTCAGTTACGGTGGATGGTGGACTTGGACAGATGTGGGGATAAATAAAATGTAATAAAGAGAACTAAATGAAGGAAGTTTAATAATGTTAGTTGGTATTTCGTACTTTTGATCAAAGTGTTACCTTGATGTCACAGTAACCTATTTTGCTGAGACAAGCTGATGAAACAAGTTTTGTCAACAGTTTCAAAATCGGATTTGAAGACACTTCTTTTGGCCTAAATAAACAGAGTCTATGTAAAATGGAGGATGCTTTTACCATTTTGTTTACTAGTGGAGTGTTCGCAAGTAAGCAAGTGGTCCGGTTTTCTATCTCTGAATCAGCAAATTATTTGGCGATATTTAGTTACTAGCCGAATCCTGCAAACTTAGTTTCAGCTTAGAAACGACGCATAGTTTTTTCTTGCACCAAACTTGTCAAAAAAGAAGAATTAACGAAATCGATTCAACTATTCTCGAGATAATAAATGAATTATTTTTATGATCATTCATCATAAGTCAAACATTTTTATTTAGAAGAAGATTTATTTACATACAATTATATTTCTGTGCCACACAGTCTAAAAAAAAGTTGTTAATTTCGCAACAAAATAATTTACCTAAAATCTCAATTTTAATAAATAAACTTGGTGACAGATACTGTCTTTAAGCCATATCGATCACTGGCGTTGATGGGAACTTCAAATTAATTATGCCTCGTCACGACATGGGGTAGGCAGAGAATTCAAGGTAAACCATGGCGGAGATTAATGGACGTGCCAAGTTACGCAAAATACTGCTAAGGGTATTTAAGGACGAATAACAATCTTGTAATTGGAATATCGTACCTAATATATTTAAGGACAGTAAAGGAGTCTTGACCTTTTGCGTTACTCGTCATCGCTGATCCGTCTGTTCGTTTGTTCGCCTATTACATAAAAGATACTTATTGTTTATTTGAAATGGAAAATCTCTAACATACGGCTGCGATACATTACGTATAATGTATTCCTATTAGGTGCAACAGTACCTAGCTATTAAATAGTAATGTAACATCACATCATCAGCCTATTAGTGGTAACTGCTGACCAAAGGCCTCTTCTCACACGGAACAGATTTAAGCATTAATCACCTTGCCCAATGCGGGTTGGCATGGCAGTGGCAATAATGTAACATTGGCTTGTTATTTTCCAAAAGGGTAGACCAAGTACATCATCATTTAAAATGCAGCATTCTCGTCAGCCTGTTCATACATACGCACATCATGAATGATAAACATCTCAAACGTACTCAAACGTACAAAACTGACCGAAAACAATTTTGTATCTAAGATTTGTAGCAATTGGCGTCCCATTGTCTTTGCCCACATCCATTGGAGTCAGGCGATGAGGCTATATATGCTTTTATCTGACATGTAAACCAGTTCATAAAAATGACAGGATATGAGAATATTGTGGAATTTAAGACCATGAATTTTGTAGCCTCACTAGCGCACTCAACTATCCGGTCCACAAACTTAATATACATAATTTCCTCCGACCCTTCCTCTGTACAGGATGTAGCAAGACTTATTCAAACAGGGTGCTTGTTAGATGTATGTTTTAGTCAAGGTGAGGTAGGTAAAATAAACTAACCACAGGCTCTGTTGCTAAGCCGACAGTTCCCAAGTTAATCGTTAGATAAGTTTCAATGGGTGTTAGGTAAACGCTTACGGAGTTTAACAAAAACATTGTCTTTGTTATTGTATGTTAAACTTAGTAAAACATTATCGATGCCTATAGTTTTCTTCGAATTAGGCGGAGGTGTAGAAGACGGTAAATTGTTTAAAGTGATTGTTATATGAGGCAAATCAAGTACTAGTAGTCATTTCTATGACAAATACCATCATTCAGTACTCCAGAATTGAATATTTCTGTAACAAGGATTAGAATAAGAAAAAAATTCTCTTTCTCTTTCTCTTTCTCTTTCTCTTTCTCTTTCTCTTTCTCTTTCTCTTTCTCTTTCTCTTTCTCTTTCTCTTTCTCTTTCTCTTTCTCTTTCTCTTTCTCTTTCTCTTTCTCTTTCTCTTTCTCTTTCTCTTTCTCTTTCTCTTACTCTTAATCTTACTCTTACTCTTTCTCTTTCTCTTTCTCTTTCTCTCTCTCTGTTTCTCCCTTTCTCTTAACGGGTTGCTATAATCCTCATGTTTGTAATGCGCCTTAGGGATTGCAATTATCAAAATAGTTTGATGTTATGATTGCTCGCATTTTGTATTCTAATAATTATTTAAGACAATAGTAATGCAAAAATAACTGTAATAAATCAATAACCTACAGCTAAACTATGTATAAGTTACCTAACAGTTTGAAACTAAAAGATAGTTTGAAATTACGATGTCCGCCTAACAAAATGTTGAAGTTAGGAAACGATATAAAATTTTTCAACTAACTATGCGATTGGATTAAAACTATACTAATTTAAACTTTCGTCAATGAAGTTTGGATTAAATAAAGGAGTGATTATTTCATCTGGCTACTTTAATACTTAGATCTTATATTTAATGGTTTCCACAACAAAACAATATTAAATAGAGGTACAAATTGTTCATGACAGTCATGAAAGCTACCGTCGAGCACAATTTTCTCGAATCGTGATTTTCATTACAACAAACATGTACCTAATGAATGAATAGGGAACGGGGTTTCTTTGCGCGACAAAATCCGAAATATGGAAATTCGTCAAAGAACTAGAGTTACCGACATAGCTCGCAAAATCTGCAGGCTGAAGTAGCAATAGGCAGGCCACATCGCTAGAAGGATTGATGGAAGTGATCAAGTAGAGACTATGGACCTGAAGACGAAGCATGGGCACAGCTTCTACTAGGTGGACCTATGAAAGGGGAGGTAATAGGCGTGGAGGAAAATGAGGGGAGACTAGTCTTTGTACAGCTGTGAAACAGAGTTATTTTTAAGCGAGCTCTTTGTAAGTTTGCCAAATAAAATTTGAAAAGGTCAAAAAGATTGGCTAAGTAGATTAGGGACTACGACTCTTAATTATGTTGACACTTCAAAATTGTTAACCGAACTAAACTTTACAGATTTTAATTAAGTAGAACAGTAGATTATTTATTTTTACATTTTTAAACTTAGCTAATATTCTTTTGTTTCGGTCTAATTTCGATCAAAAATATTCATATTTAATGCTATCATGACTTTTCCATATTTCAATGTTAATACCGATGAGCCTACATGTTTATAAACACAGTCATCAGGACTGTTAACGAAGCAAGAGGTGGGTAATATTCGTAGCAATTATGTATTATATTGTCTCTGCCTACTCCCAAGGGAGACAGGCGTGAGATTATGTATGTACAAAAGACCTTAGCCTTTTTTACGTAGTATCATCACCATATCAGTCAGAAAAAGTCAACATACTATATTTTATTTATTTATTTTTAAGTAATATGACTCATAGGGTTTATTAGCAACAATTTGACTTATATGTATACTATGTTAGTAAGACGTCATATAGGCTTCCTCTATTGATTTTTATCTTCCCCTGTCCACCTTACGAGTGTAGTGTAGTGTAGTGACCCAGACTCTTAAACTCCAAGTACAATGTATACAAATTTTTAAACTTTAAAACGGCAAAGGTACAACAGACACTCATCCATATTTTGGGGTTTACGTGTTTTCGAAAATGATCAATCAAGGGGACTGTCCGGCCAACACCGGACGTAGGTATTTCACCCTGCGATAAGCCCAGTTGATTAAATTTCGACAGAATTCATTAACACCCAAATATTCCCGAGAAAGGGAATAGCTAAGAGGCTTTTCAAAATTTCCTTATTATTATTTTGGGACTGTCTTTTGACTTCCTGCTTCGTTTAGAGGTCATGAATTATATTTCTGAATTATGATAAGTATTTTTCAAATTTAAATTATTCATTGCAAACCACAATGTTTGTCTTAGATGATATCTTAAGCTAGTGTATAGATCATTGTGGGCCTGTCGGGTATAGCAAGGGAATATGTAATTTTAATACATCCTTTATTCGTCGGGTACAGCAAGGGTATATGTAATTAGTATACATTAAAAAAAATATTGTGGTTCAAGTGTAGAATTGTCAGAAAGAACAAAGTGGAAAAATATATTCCCAATAGCTGCAAACACGGAGCTGCGGACTGCCTTGTAAGTTACCAGGGTTCCGGCTCGAAAGGCAGGAAGGAACGGGGTAGTTTTTTTAACAGTAAGAGTCTGATACTCCCTCTTGTCCAAGGCGGAAGAAGACATTAGATGACATTCCACCCTCAAAAAAAAAAATTCCAAACAGCAGAAATATTAACAAGATATTGATAAAAATCTAAAACAATCAACAAAATAAGTAATCCTACTCATCCCTTAATCCCTTATTGTCTGACATAAAATCAATTACAGAAATACAACAATGTCCATTAGAATAGCCAATCTTAAATAAAAGACGGCAAAGTCCATTTCGGAGTAGCAGCTCGTTTTGTCATCAAAAATTTAAGAAAACATTGCTAAGCTCTAAGAGGTTGTTTCATATAAACTTGGATGACACCTGGGTGGACAGTAAACTGACGTTTAGAATGTTAGACACAATCCTTAATACTTTAGCAGTAGTTTTCTAGTTACTTTAATGTTCTACAGTAAGTACACTGGACAGCAAATAAACCGAGCCACCCGCTACATTGGAATTCTAATCCGATTTTCTCAAAAACTAAAAAACTTACAAATATCAAAAGTATACCTACAGAAAGTACGTTTTATGAGGATTAAAATAAATGGAAACACATTGGGATTTATCGATTTATTAAGCGTATATTGATCAATTTATCAAGAAGAGTCATTTTACAGCCGTGAACACCATTGACAATCACCCAGTAAAAACAAAAAATTAAGCCGAAAACAAAGAAAAAATGGAAAAAACGTTTTTCTTCAGTATTGAGTGTTTCCTCCTCTTGCTCGAATAACTGCTAGCATCCTCGTATTCATCGATCTAACAAGCCTGACGATGAAATCTTGTGGAATCGCATCCCACTCCTCTTCAATCGCGATTTTCAGCTCTTGAAGCCTTGTCGGAGCAGGTACCCGGGCTCGAACCCGACGTTTCAGCTCATCCCATAAGTGCTCTATCGGATTCAAGTCCGGGCTACGAGCTGGCCACACCATTGTACGAATGCCGATGTCGTGTAGATATTGGGTTACCACATGAGCAACATGAGGCCGTGCATTATCATGCATCAATTGCATATCTGGACCGATATAACCTGAGTAAGGTACCCCATGGTCTGCGAGGATTTCTGTGATGTAGCGATGAGAAGTCAATCCACGGGTACGGCCCGTCGGTTCGATGAAAACTAACGCTGTATGTGCGGTTAACGATATGCCGCCCCAGACCATTACAGATCGACACCAGCAATTTATACTGCGCTAACTCGAAATTTGGTAAAAACGTTTTTTTATGCCAAGTTGCTTAAAATGTGTCTTTACATACGTCATAAAAAAATTGAGAGGAAATATGCCAAAATAAGAAAGTTACAAATCTTATAAAACGCTAAGTAAAGGTACTTTTTGAAATCACTCGATTTATATTACGCCAACTATTATTAGCGGAGTGTGCGCGGGGATCACTTTGGTCAAAATCCGTGCAACACTGCTCTAACTCATACTTAGCGTAGTTTAGTGCGTTCGTATGTATACTTGTTCGTTTGTAAAATGAACTACTTAGCGACTTTTACATAGCAAATACTTATGTGTTAACGTATTAATTAGTTTATTAATGGTACGTTGACTATTCTTTTTGTAAGTAAGTACATATTCTTTATAAAAATATTGAAATATGCATCAGATGATTGATCATGCACTACGACCTCCCGTACTACACTACGCTAACATTAGTTAGACGTGTATAAGATGTAACATTTTTTTGATGAATTACGTTTATATACGGCTAACTTGCGCTAAATCAAAAAATATAAATAATTAAGGAAATATAAATATGAGATATTACAATGAATAAATTAAATATTAAGCATACCAAATTTCAAAAAAGTATCTTAATTAATGTAAAAGTTATCACGTTTTTCCCTTTAAACGCCTCTACTGTAAAGTACGCTTTTTTGAGTTAGCGCAGTATAAATTGCTGGTGTCGAGATCCTCCTCCGTAAACAACAGTTTCCTCGATACAACACTGAGAGTAACGTTCTCCAGGGCGACGATATACTCTCTGACGTCGATCAGTGCCATGTAGACTCACCCTGGTCTCATCAGTGAAGAGTACATAACCCCACTGCTCTAATGTCCAATCCCTATGTTCTCGAGCATATTCAAGTCGTGCTCTACGGTGAGCTACTGTTAATGTGGGGCCTGTTGCAGCTCTTTTTGGCATCAGGTTCTGTTCAGCAAGTCTCCTTCTGACGGTATCTGAATTTATGACGACTTGGCGTTCATCACGCAGACTTCGTTGGACTTGAACTGCGTTGAGGCGACGATTTCGCAGAACAGAAAGTTGGATATAACGATCATCTGCCGCTGATGTAGCCCTAGGTCTGCCCGTTCCTGGACGGCGATCGAATGCTCCAGTCTCCAAGTATCGTCTGTAAACTCGTTGCACCGAAGATCTGCTGATTCGAAGTCGTCGAGCGACTTCACGTTGCCCAAGGCCTGCTTGAAGTAGTGCTACAGCTTGCGCTGCTTCCTGAGGTGTCGTATCCATTATTTACCAATCAACGTAGCAAAAATACACGCGTCTAAGCAAACGATGGATAAAAACTAAAGAAATGTGAAGAAATATCAGTATAGAAGAAAATAAAGCTAAGCGCAAACTCTAATCAAAACAGAGAAAATTGTTAGTATTGTGTTTGTTGCTTGATAACAGTGTGAATTGATGGTCCTTTAAATGAAATTTGTAGTCATTTTAATCCTTAATAAATGCTCTTTCTATAGGTATAACTTAGATATTTGTAAGTTTTATACTTTTTGAGAAAATCGGATTAGAGTTCCAAGTCAGCGGGTGGCTCGGTTTATTTGCTGTCCAGTGTAGTAATGCTTACATTTTTTATGTTATTGAAAGGGCATGACCATTTGAAAAGTACTTTTAGAGGTGCTTAGAATTTTTATGTTACGATTGAGGTACTTGCGATAAATATGTGATTAGTTCTCGCTTAAAATAGCTACATCTTAAATACTTGATATTCAGAAGATAAATTGTGTTTTGACTTAAAAAAGAACAGTTTGTTGTGTTGACTGCACCGTTGGTGCGGTGGCTGGGTAACTTGCTGCCGCGCAACGGGTAGCGGGTTCGATTCCCGCACGGAGCAACTCTTGGTGTGATCCACAAATTGTTGTTTCGGGTCTGGGTGTCATGTGCATGTGAATGTGCGGTCATTATAACTTCACCCTTGTGAGTTATAACACCACGTCTCTCATAAAATACTAAACGAATCATCATTAACCCTGCTAACCAAAGCCTCTTCTAACGTTTCCTCACGATGTTTTTCTTTTTTCTTCGCCGTTTGTCAGTGGTGTCTTAAATAACCTTAGAAAGTACGTATAACTCGGAAAATGTCACATTGGTACTTGCTGTTGGTAGGTTTCAAACCCGCACCCTCATGTATAGAGATCATAAACCTCCGGGCCACCACGACTAAATAAATAGATTTATATAATCGGCTAATAATTTAACTTTTCCAGTCTAGATTATAAAAAGCAAGAAAACTTACCAAAATAAGCGCGAAGAGCGGCAACGGCGCATGGTGAGTAGCCATCAGCGTACCAGCGCCGAGGCTCACAGTGACCAGTAGAGAGCCAGCTAGAGCCAGAGCCTCCCATTCTGGAGCCGCCGGTAACAAAGCGAGGCACAACACTATCGATAGCACGAACGTTATAACCGATAGTGAAGCGATCGCTTTGGTTTGCATGTACAGTTCCTGGAACAAACAAAAAACATGTTAGTATTTATTTAAAAAAATCTAACTATGAAGTCGTATTGTAAGCGTAATTAATAGTAGATTAGAAAAGGTTTGGGATTCTTTGGTTGAGGAAGGTGTTAGATATAATGTCGAATTCCTTTTTTGCATTCTTTTTTTTTCTTTTGAAAAATAAAATGATGGTGCTATGTTATAAAACCTAAAAGGTTTTTGTATAACACATAGTGTAAACGGAACACTCCCAAAAAACGCTAAACACTGAATTCCTTAATTTTTGGAAAATAAATCACCTGTTTGCGGCGTTCGGGAGCGTTCTGTTTACCTCCTTTACATATAAAAAGGCCTTTCTTACAACGTAGTAATAGTAGTAGCTACAGCACCTTTGTATTTTCATATCTCCCACCAAATGTGTTGCAAAGTGCAGATCTCCAAAGCGACAAAATCAATTTGGTTACCTTTTTTGTCAAATATTCAATAAAGGCCGGAGAAGGTTTTTATGAAGGGTGATATTGAGATATTTTCCGAAAGAAAAGAAATCACTCAATTACCTTTTCCTGCGATACTACGTGTACAATACATATAGAAAAGGAGGATCAATCAGAACAATATAACACAGGTATTTAAGCAAAGTTCTTTAAAAACAAAAGTCAAACATCAAGCATCACTTTGTATAGAGATCTACCTACGTCCTACACCGTTGTCAATATTGTTAAATCGAATTTCAACTTTACAATTGTGAAATAAAGTCCAAAATCCAATGATTACCAAATTAGCCACTGTTGTTTAATCAAATTTCAACTTTAACATATTAAAATAAAGCCCAAAATCCAATGAAAACAATTACCATAATCAGCCAATGTACCTGAAGGGTCCAGTATTAATGTAGCCAATAACAGTTTGAGTCTGGTCCACAGATGTCGGGAACTATCCACGGTAACCACTTCAAAACTAGACGTGAACAACCCTAGCGACTTTATTGGACAGTCCGGAATTACGGTTAGTAGTGTTGTGACCGTACCGGGATTTTAGTATTATTTTTATAAGTGATGAGGGAGCAACTAGTGATGTTTTTCTTAGTGTTATATATTAAGAATTTTATTTCGTGTGATGTTTTGTTTTGACTTGTTTTTTATTGAAGTGATTCCCGCGCGGTCCTGTTCGGTTCACTCGGATTCTAGGTTCGGATGTTATACCTTCTAGCTTTCTTCGATAAATTGACTAGCTGACGCAACCGAATAAACAAAACTCTATGAATGTAACATTAGAACTGGGATTCCCAACCTTTTCCTGATCAAGGGCCATTTTTATAATTCTTGTTAAGTTAGGGACCACTATTGTTACGATAACTTTGATTTGAGCTTGACCGTGTGTGGTAGTTAAAGGATAGAGGTGTCGTCTTGTGTATTTTCTTTATTTTGTGGACCATTTTATGACTTCATCGGACCACTAGTGGTCCTCCGACCATCAGTTGAGAATCACTGCATTAAAAAATAAAACACCCTATCATTTCAATTCAATAAGTTAGTTCCCGGAGATGGTAACCAGAAACAAGTGACTACCCACTTATATTACTCACAATTTGCAACCCCCTTATGTATTCTCCTTTAATAAAGGTTCCATAATAAATGATTTTTTTTCAGAGTTCTTGAGAGAACTTTGTTTTTAATAATCGCAGCCATTATTCGTGGCGGGCCAGTTCCGTCATCCAAAATGAAAATATAACGAGTGCATTCAGAGCTACAAACAACAATAGAGCGAGAATATTTTATAATTAACGGGAAACCACGGGTTACAGAAGACGGATTTAAAGGCAGGTATTTAGTAAATATTTTAGTAAACACATTTATTGGTAATGGGAAATAATATGCATATACTTTGAGAACCATGTTATTTTCTGATAGATTTCAAAAACCCATTGTGCTTCCACCTTGCAAAAACGGGGGTGATTTTAGATCAGTCGTGGATATTATCTACCAGGCTCGATTTTTTTTTAATAATCGAGGGCAAACAAGGATACGCGTCACCTGATGATAAGCGATCAGTGCCACCCACGCAATATCAGAGGAGACACAGGTGCGTATTTTGTAAGTAAATAGTATACATATATTGTGGCGACCTTCACATCAAAGAGCTGAAGGTAGTCATTGGAGAGGTTTGATCTCTCCTTGTCATCCATTGCTGAACTGCACTGGTTAGTGACAATAATGATAAGGTAGGTAGTTATTTAATAAAATTCTACACTTGAATATCACATTTAATATACGAACATTTTAAAATTGCTGAATAGATGACAGGTAAAGTACGTTTATCGTGATTTCAACTTTGACTTTTACCGTAGTAAAACAGAAATAGAAAATTGGTATAATTTGTGTTTCTATTTAATGGCAAAATTGACCTACGGCAATCAATTTCCAATTATGTCAAATAGCTGAGACAACATTTGCTTTTTATAGAAAACTAGCGGAGCTTGGAACTTTGTTACATCATCGTGGAAATTTTTCTGCGCATCTTTGTTATTAATTCTAATACAAAAAATAATTTGCAAAATCGGTTCAGCTATTCTCGAGATTTGCGCTTTTTTTTGCCACCTTGAGTGAGGCGAGAGGGAGTGCCAGACTCTTACTGCCTAAAAATTACACCACTCCTTTCCCTGCTTTTCGAGTCAGAACCCCGGTAATCGTCCAGGCAGTCCGCATCGAGATTTGCGCTTCACAACACAGTTAATGATTTATTTATTTATTTATTTATTTTAGGCTTTTCAACAATAAGTACGCTATTACATTATAATTATACATTAATAACTTACGTCTAAGCGCCTCATCACTTAAAGAAAAGCACAGCATGCACTATCTTATGCGCAAATAATAACCTAACCAAATTAAATGATTAATTAAAATTATTAAATTAAATTTGATTACAATACGATGCATTCATAATTAATAAAAAATAATATAAAAACTATTGCAATAAATTACATAAAAAATACATTTATAATTACTTAAGCAGCAGGGGTTATTGTTATGTCGATGTCGAACCCAAAAATGTAATTAACTTTTTTTTTGTCTGTTTGTCTGTTTGTCTGTTTGTCTGTTTGTCTGTTTGTCTGTTCGTCTGTGCGCGCTAATCTCAGAAACGGCTGATCCGAGTTGGATGCGGTTTTCACGAATATATTGTGGGATGCTTAAATTTACATTTAGTGTTTGTTTCATGTCAATCGGTTCATAAATAAAAAAGTTATGACAAATTAAAGAATCACGTCGCAACTATTTGACGGATTTGGTTGAAATTTGGTACAGATATAGTTTAGAACCTTAGAAAGGACATAAATATATTTTTATTTCAAAAATCAAAAAATAAAATAAAATAAAATAAAAATAAAAATAAAAATAAAAATAAAAATAAAAATAAAAATAAAAATAAAAATAAAAATAAAAATAAAAATAAAAATAAAAATAAAAATAAAAATAAAAATAAAATAAAATAAAAATAAAATAAAAATAAAATAAAATAAAAATAAAATAAAAATAAAATAAAATAAAAATAAAATAAAAATAAAATAAAAATAAAATAAAAATAAAATAAAAATAAAATAAAAATAAAATAAAAATAAAATAAAAATAAAATAAAAATAAAATAAAAATAAAATAAAAATAAAATAAAAATAAAATAAAAATAAAATAAAAATAAAATAAAAATAAAAATAAAATAAAAATAAAATAAAAATAAAAAAAAATAAAATAAAAAATAAATTTATTCCGGACATACAGCGCCATCTATTGTTCAATTTCGTACTTATAGTACGGAATTGAACAATGTCGGGCTGTTCCTATACTCCGTAGATAGATGGCGTTGATCGCGCAATGGTGTGCCCGAACGGAGTATAAATAAATAATCCAAGTTGTCTTTATCCTCGATAGATGGCGTTGGGATCGAAATAGATTGCGCTATGGTTTTGTTACAATTATTTGGTTGGGTATCGGCCGAGCGCTTCGGTACTATTGTAGAAAATGTGTATTATCAGTCGTATGATTATTTGTCTGTAGTGGTCCTGCTGTTTCGTATATTCTAAATTGGTTTTGTTGTATTTGTCAATTAATAAGTTTATTTGTTGGGTTTTCCTGGTTTTCTGGTTAAACTTTTTAACGTAGGTTTAGTTTGATATCGATTATTAGTAGTTACTATAGTTAGTTTTTTTTTAATAAAATTGTATTTAGATTAGATTTAAGTCGTTTCTTTTAAATTATTTAGTTTAAGCTTGGTTATTATAGCATAAAGGATAGGTTCTAATATAATTTCTTTTTTAATTGTTATAAATTCGTAATTCGTAGCTTTCTTTAGTTTTAAGTTAGTTTTCATCTTAAGTTCGGAAAGATTATAATATTTCTTTAGTTAAAGTCCGTTTTTAAACTATTTTTTCAATGCCCTAAGTGAGTATACATCTATTAAAATCAAACGCAGAGCTCATTATGTTGATTTTTGAAGAGTTCCCTGGAATATCTTCCACATCTCATTTTTGAAGAGATCCCGCGAGATCGGGAACTATGTGGTTAAAACCAAAAATTTGCCGGAAGTCACTATTCCACGCGAACGAAGTCGCGGGCAAAAGCTAGTATGTTATAATAAAATTGAAATAATAAAATTCAAAAATATAATGATGTAAATTAAACTTAAATTAAAATTAAAATTATAATAAAATTTTTGACTAGGACTCAATTATTAATAGTTAGCAGTAAGTATGACCTTTTTTAAAGCTGGAACCGATGAAATAAAGAGGTCAATGTCAACATCCAGCTCATTATACGCAGCACACATTCTAGAGAGTGGACAGTGACGTCTCAAATTGGAATGTGATCTTGGTAAACAGAAGAGTCTCCTATTAGTACTTCTTGGCAGATTATGCGGCACATGGAATAGTACCCTACCGAGCAAATCAGGACAGTTTAGAGAACCAGTTACTAGCTTCTTAAGAAAAATCAAGTCCAGCATGTTTCTGCGATTCTCCAACGAGTCCATTTTAAAATAATTCAGCCTCTCACGGTACGACTTAAGCTTATTACCCATATTATTGGTATAAGTAAGATGCCAAAGGAACCGTTTCTGCAGCCGTTCAATATTTACAATAAAATTCCCAGCGATATTCAAAGTTTGAGCCTGAATAAATTTAAAAATGTTATTAAAGAAAAACTGTATAGTAAAGCTTTTTATAAAATTAAAGACTACTTAGATGATAGTCAGGCTTGGGAGTGAGCCGCTATAATGTCCACACAGGTCATGTTGACATGTTTGTAACACAAGTTACATTTTTATACAATTTGACATGATATACATTAATATCATTCGATATTTTTTTTTTTTTTTTTACATATTGTTTTTAAAATTGTTAGTTTGAGGACCGTGCGAGAGTTTGCCTAGTCATTTCACTTTTAGTTAATTATATTCTGACAGTGTGAGCATTTGTGTGGCCTACCCAAATGTTCTTTTGGTTAGTATTGTTCGTCGGATCATTCAGCAACAGCCGTCAGCTGAGCTAATTGTAAACTGACACATGCGTGCTGCCATCTGAACAGGTCCGCTCAAACTGCTGTGGTTCTTTCCTCAAAAGACCACTACAGAATAAACTTGCACGGTTCTCCGACATCTCTAATTGATTTTGTCTGGACTTTAAAAGAGACTATGACCTCTGAGTTTGTTTCGGCATTTCTTCTCAGAGTAGTCAGATAGGAAATGCCGGCCTCATCTAGCTATTTGAAATATTGACGTGTAAAAGTGTTATTTTATAATCTATTTACAGAAATAAATATCATTTATCATTTATCATTTACGCTTGATGTGGACCTCATACTTAGGCGACCAAACCACACTACAATACTCAAGATGGCTTCTGACCAATGAGTTGTACATAGTCTTTTTTAAGTTGGGTTTTTTAAATTGTTTACACTCCCTCGTGACAAAGCCCAGCATCTTCGATGATTTCAATATGATTCTATCGATATGTTCAACAAAACCTAGCTTTTTATCCAACTGAACGCCCAGGTCACGTATAGTTTCGACCTCCTCAAGCCGTTCACCATTCAATGCGTAAGCTGACTGCATAACATTATTCTTTTTTGTGAATTTGATGTGATGGCATTTCTCCACATTCAAGGACATTTTATTGTGGACACACCACTCCGTCAGCCGGTCCAGGTCGCCTTGGAACAGTATCGAGTCTGCTGGATTTCTTATGCACTTTATAGCTTTTAGGTCATCGGCAAACAGAAATATATCCGAGTTCTGGAAACATTTGTAGATGTCATTAATGAAAAGAATGAACATCGGCGGACCCAAATGAGATCCCTGAGGTATTCCTGACGTTGCAACGTACGGTTCAGATGAACAGCCATTTATGATTTACATTGTATTTGTATACTTTGTTGTATTTTCATTTTTGCGATTACAAGTCCTTGTTAAATTCCACTTTCAAGGTCGTATGTTGTTCACACGGTTACATCAATCTATACATTCCAGTTTATCATGACCTCACTTTGTATGATCTTTTCTCACATTCGACGATCAGTTTATACTGGTTAGTATAGCTCGATGTGCCGTGAGTTCATGCAAGGATTATGTTTGAATAATTCCACTGGGGCCGGGTGCACCTCAAGCCATGTGATGTAAAACAAAAATGACAATACCTTAATTACTTTTGTAACGAGGAAAGAAAAATGTAATTTTGAAATTACTCTTTTTAATCTTTGTGAAAGTTTTAATGTAGATTTGTTTCGTCTGTTTGTTTTGTATTCTGTTGACTTTTGTTTTTTATTTTTGTATAATGGAACTAGTATAATATGTGTTTATTCTATTTGAAAGGAAATATTGTTTTTACCATTGACTCATATTGGCTAACTGCAAAAATGATTTTGTATTATATAGTTAAAAGCTTTATTTTTGCATAGAGAGAGTAAATGGCGGGTAGGGAAGCCTTTGCTCTGTAGTGAGACAATGAAGATCTCATTAAGTATAATAAATCTGAGAGTTTGTTTGTTTGGATGTTTAATTTTTGTCCGTCAATCACGCTGAAACTATAGAAAAGATTTTGATGAAATTTGATAATAGACAGGGGTATAAGCTGACTTGGGTGATATATATACCATGGAAATGCGGGTGAAGCTGCTGGCAGAAGCTAGTAAATAAATAAATAATTTATAAAGTAAGTACGTACATTAGGATAAACAATATTTTAATTACTCGCGTTATAATATTAGTCCCAGTAGATTATATGTGCTTAAGTATTTATTTACAAAATCCTGATCAAATATTACAAAAATAAACAAAGACTACGTTTACGTGTGTGAGTTATATTAAAAATAACAAACATATTTTTACCCTTTTACAAAAAGTGGAATATTTTAGGTTTGGATAAGAATTTGAGGGTTAATTTTTGTTGGAAAACGGTCTAATGAATTCATAAGTATATTAATTATATTTGAATTTCTATGTTTGTTTTAATATCCTCTGTATAATTATTGTATTCTGTAGCCACATATTAATCCTCACCAAGACCTTAATTACAATGTCCGCCACTAATAATAGACCTCTTTTTTTTTTGAGGGTGGAAAATCATCCAATGACTTCTCCCGCCTTGGGCGAGGCGAGAGGGAGTGTCAGACTCTTACTGACTAAAAACCACCCCGTTCCTACTCCTGCCCGTCGAGCCGGAGCCCCGGTAAACCCGCTAGGTAGTCCGCAGCTCCGGATTAGGCATCAGCCCTACTGGGCCCCATCTATGGTGGTCTGATGGCTCTTTGAGGCGCGCGCAGAACGCGACGCGCCGCACGCACGGGAATAATAGACCTCTAGATTAGCTTGTTGGAAACTGCCTACCCTTTTAAGACTACTTATTTTGAATTTTGGTCTTCAGTAAACTTCATAACGATACTGCCAAACATGACTTATTAAAACTAAACCTATAAAAAAATTTAAAAACATACTTTCTAATATACGCGCATAGCAACATCGCTACGCACATCACTGTTTGTAGTTGGCTACGAGAGTTTCGAGTACGACGACTCTGCTACTACGCTGCTACGCGGCTACGAGCGTAGGCGTCTACGCGAAAAGTGAAAGGTGGAGTTCATCTTCGTAGTAATTCGACATTTAGATTCCAATTCTTGAGACTCAATTCTCAGTAATTCTATGATGATTTTATGCGCAGTATAAAACTAGATTATACAAATACAGAGACAGAGAAATCGAGATGTTTTTAACTAAAAAATATATAAAAAAATGTCATAAAAAACCTACAAACTACAATGTTCCTAGAAGGCACATCCCATCCCTAGCAATTAGTAGTCTAATCAAACGAAGACATGGCCACTACAGCTTGATTAGCAATAAACTTGCGGCCACACAATTTTATGCCTTATCTTTTACAGCATAAGGATAATAATAACGTTTAATGGTATTCAGACGTTCAGGTTCAGTTTTATGGGTAAAGCTGTTGGGGTTGTTACTTGTAATTTTAATTAATTTCTGTTGGTTTAATGGCGTCATGCTTGAAAGAGTAGGGAGTGGTTAATTAGTAGTTTTACTTGAAAATATTTGATTTACTTTAATTCAAGCCTTTTAGTCTTTTAAATACCATAACTTACCATTTCCTAATGGAGAAACCTAAGGTTAAATAAATATAATTAAGACACGGCGAATATTAGATAATCACAATAACAAGTATTACAAATAAATAAAAAAGCAATATAATATTATCTTAAGTGCAAATAAAATACAAACAAATAAATTATAAAATCAAAGTTATTCAAATATTAGGTAATTTGGAAACAAACGAAGTCAGGCCGATATTTTTTAATATATTACCTTAAATATTCCAATAACGTTCTTAGAAAATATACTTCAAACATTTTAGATTAAGAACATACCGCTCTATACGACTGGAGTGAACCGGTTTGTAATCAATCGTGCATTGCAAGAGGAATAAGTCATCAGGCTAATTGTTAATTAATCATAGTGCTCTTTTTGTTGAAAGAGAAGGGAATTGCATGGAAAATATTATGAAAGCAATATTAGTATTAAATTGGTAAAAAGGTTGTATGTATAAGGGTATTAAAAGTTATTGTTCGCGATATAAGTATGTAAGATTACGGTTTTATTTTAATTGTTTTGTGGTACAGTGTCATTATTTTATGGTTTTATGTATAATCCGATAAAATTTTTATACACTAGCTTCTGTCACCGCCCGAGTTTCCGTGAAAAAAAGATCCTATACTCTTAAATTAGACTTTGTAATATTATGTACTTTCGTCAAAACGGATCACCTAAAAAAATTTAATATCTTTTGTGATCTAGAGAGCACAGATAATTAGTGGGTGCTGGGTTCGATTCCCTAATCCACAAATTGTTGTTTTAGGTATCAAGTTTCTTGTATATGTGGTATTGTTCGTAGACACAGGAGAAAATCCTAGTGTTATTTTCGAAAACTTTCACCAAAGAACATGTATCTCATCCGGTTAAATGTTGCCAAGACGAGACCATTAGCTGCATTGTCAAAAAGTAATCAGATCCCTTGTAGAGCCAAGTTTCTAACCCTACATGCCCAGACCTAAATCGATAAGTTTTCACATCAAGTACGGGGAAATTCTACAGCCATAGTGTACTGCGTAGTTCGTTAGCAGAGTTTTTACGCTATAATCTCGAGGCGTGCAAACCTTGGACGTAACTGGCGAGTTGCACGGAAAGAGTAGAAGATTGAATAGATTTTTAAGCTCAATATGACGAATAGTTTTACGTCTTTTGCACGCCTTTTATAATTGCTCCGCACGAACTACGCAGTACGAGCTATGAAGAATAACTTGAGTGTGAAATTAGGGCTTATCGATTTAGAGAATTGAGTTGCACAGGGAATATGGTCTCGTCGATTTAACATGAAATGTAAGATTACGGTTTTATTTTAATTGTTTTATAGTACAGTGTAATCCTAAACTACTTAAGTTTTAACAATGAAAATTAAACAATTACGTATTATTATTCTCACTGTATACATAAACAACTTTGTTGTACCTAATATACTCAATTGCAAATACAGACTTATTCAAGTTTTGAATTTCAATTAAATTTGTGAGAAAATTTTGCTAATACTATCAAAAGAAAACACTTACCTAACTAATTTACTAAACTACTTGAAAATTGCAAACGTAATCCTGAATACGTTTGATCAATGAAAATTAAAACACTAGTGATCTAAGACCTTTACCTCTAAACTACTAACAATTAAATATTAGGCAAATGGTTTTTTCCGTGATAGTAAAAAATCACCGATATTCTATACTCTTAAAATATGCCCTCGCGCGTTTGTGCCGCGCTCGCTGAATTATTTTTAGCTACTGCGCGGGGAACAGGCGGCGGGCGTTATGATACTTTCTTATCAAAACTATAGGTTGATCCTTATAAAATTTTCATATCTTTTATGTGATAATGTTTTGATTTGATGAAAAGTTTGTGTTCTAATTGAGAACAGATAAAGGAAATAGGGAATTAAGTTTCCCTATTTCAGATTTTTACCCTGGGCTAGGCATTCGATTAGCGTCACGGAGCTCGAACAAACTTTGTGTGTTCCAAAATTGTTGTTTCGGGTACTCATACTGCTTACATACCAAATTTCAGTGTATTCAGAACTTGTATTGTTCGTAGACACAGGAGAAAATCCTAGTGTTATTTTCGAAAACTTTTTGTTTATCTGGTACCAAAGAACATAAGGTTTAAATATACACAAAGAAAAATATGCCCTTGCACTACCGTGCCCCCAGATCCTAACAAAACAATCTCCAGAGACACGACAGAAAGAGAGCTGTATATTACATCACACAAAAAATACCACATAATATTATTATCAGGAATCAGTACTAATAGAATCCTGAGCCACTCGATTACTTATTGACTAACCCGCAAGGGACTCCAATACTTGTTTGTTGGATAAAAATACCCGACTATACCTGTAGTATTGTGACCCGGGTATGTCTTTTAACGACAGATGGAGCTCAGTTCGACCATAGAGGCTGATCTAAATATGACAAAATTGCGACCATAAAGCCACCTGGAAAGCATATATTATAGCAAATCTCGTCTCAAGAGGGGGGAACTCTCATAATAAGGGCACTCTCATAATGGGCAAACGATCATACGTGTCACCTAATGGTAAGCGATCAGCGCCACCCATGGACACCTGCAACATCCGAGAAGTCACAGAAGAGTAGCCGGCTTTTTAAAAAGGAATACGCTCTTTTCTTTAAAGTTATGTATATCCCAAGCCCAGTTTGCGTACCCCCAATATAAAAGATTCCCGACATTATTGTGAACGTCAGGGTCCAACACAATACACCCCTTGACTTTTATAAATTGACCCCATACGTTACATTTCAAAAATAATTTATTTTCAGCCATGTTGTTTCATTTCTGGACGTTTTGTTTCAGTGTTGTAAATTACTAGGCCTCCAGGGTGTTATGAGGTTGTTAAACCTTGTTTTTTTGTTTGCTATATTTACATGTAGATAACCCTATATTATATGCTAGCTTCTGCCAGCGGCTTCGCCCGCGTTCCCTTGAAATAAAAAGTGTATAATTCCAGACCATAATCTCTTCTGCCGTTTTGACGCAGAGGAATAACAATTCAACAAACATACAAACTTTCGCATTCAATATAGCAGGATTATTATAAGGGATATTTTAAAGATTTTCGAACATTCTCTAGATATCATGTTAGTACACATGGCAACGGGATCACCTCTATTATAATTATGTATAGGACTCATAAAATAATTGCTGTAAATTGCATACGAGGGACTTATAGGGCGCTACGTCTTATTTCTATTGCAATGTGACTAGCCAAATTATTTACCAAAATTACACACTGAAGAAGCCTAGATAGCTTAGAAGGCAAGAGAAGCTCACCAACTACTCCATTATTCTGGGTTATTGTCGTAATATTACGACTGGAACTACAATCCAAGTTTACAATCTAATCTAGTGCTGAGATTATAGTGTATACTGTAGACGACAAGAGAGCTAACTCGCCACAAAGTGGAAGTCAGGATTCTGTTCTGTTGGTCATTAACGTTCATTATGTTTTAAGGAGGTTCTACTATAATGGGACAGTAGTTAAACAAAACTATTAATTTATAAATACTATAGGGAATGGTATAAAAATTATAAATCTAGTCTGTCAGTTAGATAATTTTATTTTTATTTATTTATTTATTTATTAATAAAGGTTTACCAACAGCTTCTGTATAAAAAATATTAATGAAAAAATATAACATATATATATTTTTTTAATAATACAGAAAGCATGCAAGATGTTATTGTTTAGATCCATTACATATTTTCGATTTCATGTCCATTCCATGTTTTGCACTTAAAGACGTACAAATTCAAAATTTAACTATTCGCTCTGATTGGCCGCGTCAATCAATGCGTCAATCAACCAATCAAAGTGCTGAACGCGTTCTCGTTTTGACTAATTTAAACGTAAAGCAAACTTGTACTAAGGATACAGATTAGGTAAGAATGTTTAACCAAAATCCCTTCAAACTAAACTAACTCTAAGTCTTCAACTAAAATTAGTATCAAATCCTTCATATCTCCATTAAACGATCAAAGTACAAAAACTTTCATAAAATTTGACAACCACTCCCACAAAAAGGAAAAATTTCGACAGTTCCAGGAAAATGTACCCTAACAAAGCAAGAATAAGAATGAAAATCCTAAATTAATAGCTCAAAATAAACTTTTAGATATTTTACCTTGACAGTATTTAGTTACTTCAATTAAAATATGATCTCGATCTTGAGATAAAAATAAATCTTAAGCCTTGGGGCATAGGGAAGAGTTTTGATTGTGTTTTATTAAGATTGATGTTTCCTTTTTAATGGGTGCTGTTAGGCTGAGTGAACATTTATCCATTTATGCAGTCTAGAGAACGTTCCCATTTTGTACGAGGATTGGTAAATAGTTGCTCGAAGCAATGTCGTAATGTTTTTATCATAACATGAAATTAGTTATCCTGGAAAACTTCACAGATAATTACGTACTTATGAGAAAATTGACAAAAAGTATGATATGTTTTTAAAATTTCATTTATTCATTCATTCATTTATAATTAATTATTATACACAATATATTATACTAAACTTTGGTTATAAATGGCGTAAAGAGCACAATTTATTGTTTTAATTTACACAAAACATGTTAATGAACTCAAAAATAACCTAAGTCGTAGTGTTTACAAAACTTTTTGGCTTTCTAAAATGTAGATAGACCACAAATATGAAATCGCAAATACATTTTCTACTACGAGATAAAAATGGAATTCAATATAACAAGTTCGGTTGTTCTTTTTACGCTTTGAAACGAACAACAGCTACAGACAGACAGACAGACCACTCATTCTATTTTTGACGTTTCCCTATATTGTTACTGGCTTCCGTATAAAAAAAAAACACAAATCCAAAACAAAAAATGTATCTAAAAAAAAAGAATTTTACAAATAAATGTGTCCAAAATAATCTCCATTAAAGGGAGGTTTTCACATAAATGTGACGCTAATCTGTCATAAGTTGGCTACTGACAAGTTTTAGAGCACTCTACTAAATGGTTCCAAGTCTGTAACGTTAGGTATTTACGAGTTACCTACTTGTAAAACTAGAAACTGGAAAATTGAACTTAAGTACACTTGAAACAAAGTTGTAATTTCGTTGATTAGTCTTTGTAGTTTATTTAATTGGATTACTGCAATGTAAGTATTGTTGATTGTAAGGACTTACAAAATAATTGTGACGACAATATAAGCTAACAAGACGTGTTTTTTTTATTTGTAGTATTGTTTATTAGACCGATTAAATTAAAGTATATTTCTGTATTTGATTTGTACGCAAAATAATTAATAATTCGTTATTAGTTAACTTTTCGAGCTGGCGACGGGCATGCATTTAAAGACTAGTGTCTGTTGACATTCCATAGTGTCTGTCTACCCCCATGGGAGACAGACTTGAGGTTATGTATGTATGTATGTTTCAAAAGGGAATAACCAAAACTAGTATCTACTGATATTAAAATATCAACCTACCCTGAAATCGAACCAAACACACCACCATCTCTTACAATCACTGTACCACTAAACTACACTACTATACCAGAGCACCTATTAATTAACCTTATACATAACCCAAGCTAAACCACATACATAGGAATATAGGCTTAATTGCTGAACGCTAAGGTCTAATCTCTTGACCCTCAATCGAGTTAGCAGTGGAGTGGCAAGCTAATGCAATTCCGTGCATACATTAGGGTAGGTACATACTGATGGAGTGCTGGTACTAAGATAATCAGGTTTTGGGAGCCTGATGACTGGGGGTAGGGGCTGATGATTGTCATGTGTGACACAGTAACATGGTTTATGGATTATGGAGCATGTTGTTTTTCTGTATAGGTATAAGTTTAAGAGCCATGCTTGGACACGAATGGGCTGACTCGACCGGAGTGATACCATGGCATCACCGAAAACTTACCTGAAACACCGCTTACGTTGCGTTTCGTTATGCGAGTGAGGTAGTAGATTTGTTCCTAACTTTCTTATCTCACATAGGGTAATTCTAACTTCTCTTTTTCATAAGATTTTAATATAGAAATAACAATAAAATGTTATCTACAGCCAAAAACATGTCACCAAAAATCTGTATGGCCTTAAAATCACGATCTTTCATCAATTTCATCCAGGAAGTAATCCACACTTGGAATCTTTCATAGCCAAACTTCAAATTGAAAACCTTTATGGAATTCGTCCATTTTATATTCAAACGGACGACAGATTAAACCACAGAAGTGCCCGAGCTCTATTATTTCATTCTCCGTTCTTTCATTCACTATTCTGTTTGAGCTTCCCATTCATTCCATCTAAATATTTTCTGTAAACAAAGCTATTTGAAACGAAGTGAATGAATATTTTTTAATTTAACTTGAAAACAGTTTTAGTTATATTAGATTTTCCAATAATTTGTTTGCCTTTTTTAACAACAGGATCGTGATTTATGAGGATTTGGGCTTGATAGTATAACCTAAGGTATCTGCAAACATTCAATTATCCGTATGTTTCCTACTGGAGCAAACAAGATTTTCATACTACTAAAAAACTTGGTAAATTATTGTATCAGATTTTCCGAGAGCCTGAGTTTCAGCAACACATACAAGTTGTATTTTAAATTATGCAACAGGAATTTTGCATTATAAGATTTACAAATCTACCTGAGAGTCTGTCTCAACAAACTCTCAGAATATTATCACACTCTTCCATTCAAAACTATGACGGCATATTCCCGTTGCCATTAATTCCTGACACTAAAGTATGCAACGACTTCAAAGAACAAACACAGAGATGAATTGTCGTAGCACATTTGTTATAAGAAAATGTAAACAACGTAGATTTTTTTTCAATCCAATAAAATTTGTTCCAGCTAATTTAGAGACCAGTAAAGTGCCAAAGTAATAAAGCAGAAAAGCATTCGTTTTACATAATATTATAATAGTCAAAATATGAGTTAAATTTAGGTATTATATTTGTGATTTTTTTACCAACACACATATTATACAATGTGATAGGGGCGAGACTTCTAACCCGTTAAGGCTGAGTTCTACACCTAATTTTATCGACAAAAGTCGGGGGTCGAAGTGGTCGAATCCCCTCCCCCTAAAAGTTATGGCTACTTTAATATTTTTTTACTTTTTTTGATATCAAAGGTTGTATGCGTCGTAGAAACAAAAAAAAACGACAAACGGTACCTAATAACCTTGGCTAACTAATTCATTACTTTTTTCATATGTTTGATAATGTTTTGGTGAGAAAAAAAATCATCTGTGAATTATTTTTACCGAAAAAATCACTATTTTTCAATATTTTCAATTAGGGGTTCAACCCCTCATATTATTATTTTTGTCGATAAAATTAGACGTAGTAATCAGCCTTAACAGGTTAGAAGTCCCACGCCTATCACATTGTATAGAGTGCAATTGTAACAGACTGGTACCCTTTTGTTGAGAAGGGAAAATCATCCAATGACTTCTTCCACCCTAGGCGAGTCGAGAAGGACTGTCAGACTCTTACTGACTAAAAACCACCTCGTTACTATTCCTGCTCTTCGAGACCGAGTCCCGGTAAAGCTGCTGCTCCGGGAAAATGCTGACAGTATTATAAGTACAGAACCACCTAGCGGGTTCGCATACTGTCAGCATGTGTTAAACGCGCCTAATTTCACACTTAGTACACCTCTGTCGTTCCCTTCTCTGCTCCCGAATCGTACAACAAAACTGTCGAAATGATTATTATGTATAATGTGACTATCTTAGTAAAATACACTTTTTGTTATTCCTACTGGGAATACAACTCTATGATTTTATATCTTAAGCGAGTAGAAGTTTTTCTACGTGCGCCATGATAATAGCGCGATTATTTAAATGAGTAGAGATAAAGAAAGCGCACAGATTTATGTTACGTCGAGGGAATTGAGTGTACTTTTGCTTTGCTATGTTTTTATATCATTGTAGTTGGAAAATATTACGTGTGTTTTTATTAAAAGGTAATGTAAAATTTGGGCTGTATGACACGATACATGTGCGCCCTTCACAATGAATGGTGGACTCGATTTCTGTGATCCAAAAAATGTGGTTTTGATTTGCGAAATTGCTAGTTTGTGAACGCATCCACGACGCAGGAGAAAATTTTCTTATGGGACGTTTGAAAACCACACGTAGGTAAAAATTAATTAAGAACTTGTAATTTACATGTTATTGTATAATTCTAGTATAGAGCAACGTTTACAAAACCATAAATAGAAAAATCTGTTATTATAGAAAATTTCTAAGTGGTAACACGGAGTACGAAATTATTATTGTGCTCAGTATAATTATGGCAATAGGCTCACCCTCTATTATATGGAACGTATAAAAGAAATGGTGAAAAGTGGGTGTACTATACATATACAGTGGCATTACGTGCCGTAAGTTGCACCTTTATCTTCTTAATCCCCGAAGGAAAGGCCCGTTCGGGGATAAAAAGGCGTGACGATACGACATGGAAAAAAATATAAACATATACACGGTGTAACAAAAAGGGGCTATACATATCAAGTGCACGGTTTCTAGATAACATAACAAACGATACGGGAAGGGTTTTTTAAACTCATGTTTTCATGGAACGAAGTTATGAATTTTTCGACATCTTAATTTTGACCATCAAAATTAGGTGGATACTGGTACTAGACGATCAGATTTACATAAGAAATGTTTCGTAATTTTAGCGGGTGACCCCCGTAGTGTTGTGATACGTTTGTATGATTTAAAATCAAGAATCATGCGACACCAAGTATTTGGTACCATTTTTTTTTTAAAACGTATTTTGAGCTGAAACTTTGTTTAGAGATTCTATTCAACCTGTATTCTTCAGTACTTCTTGATGTATATGGGTATTTTGTTACTCGCTGTGTATAACTTACATGTGAATGCAGAATGAAGACTGCGCACAATAGGAACACACAACAGAACAGTGTGACACAGAGAGCCGACACGAACAGCGCGTGTTTCAGTCGCACGCAGTATCTTCTGTACAGCGCCTCCAGCTCTAGCTCTGTACCTTCCTCCTCTGTGGACAAAAGATAAAGGCTCTTAGAATATTTCATCTCAATTTTTAAACACACAATATTAATCATCATCATCATCAGCCGAGAGACGTCCACTGCTGAACAAAGGCCTCCCCCTTGGTCCTCCACGTAGAACGACAAGCCGCCACAATATTAATAAATATTATAAATTATTTGTTATTTTAAAAAGTATTTGACTGCACAGTTAGTGCGGTGGCTGGGCAGCCGGCTGCCGAACAGCGTGTCTGCCGCACGGAGCAACTCTTTGTGTGATCCACAAATTGTTGTTTCAGGGCTGGGTGTCATGTGTATGTGAACTTGTATGTTTGTAAACGCACCTACGACAAAGAAGAAAATCCTAGAGTGGGGTAACGATTTAAAAAAATTAAAGGTAACACACGTTTAGAAGTACCATAATGAGCACTTAAGCTAAATTCACTTTACAGTCACGTTATCTATGTACCACTAAATTAACAAAATAGTACAAACAAACAATAACGAGCTATTGCATCCTAAAATACCAACGCATAATTGTACCTATGTGAATATTTTTTATATTATGCAAATATTTTTCATTTTCCAACTAACTATGGCTCATACAAAAATGTATATAGGCATCCATCAATATTTTTACACAATATTGGTTCCATAACTATTCAACTCCTCCTCGTTTTAATCATAGAAGTATTAAAAAAGCAGTTGAACCGTATCAGTGTAGAGTACCCACACAACAAAGCGCTTTGTTGTCGCTGCCAGTGAGTTGCCAGTGACTGGCATACAAAAGTCTGTGCTTGGCATTTGATCGGCACCCTGATGTTTGGGTTGGCAACCATTCAGTTTGTTGCACATCAGGTGACATGCTAGTTTTCTATTTACAATGTAGGCTGAAGCCAAGAAGAATATAGTAAGTGTCAGATTTCTTTGGATTTTTTTTTTTTTTGTAAAACAAAATAATGTGCTGTTCTGAGTGCTATATTACTTACTCATTATTAGTTAATTCATCATTATCGTTTAAAAATAAAGTTAACAAGTTTGGAAATACCTCTCAGAAAACCGATGCGACATGAAACAATGATTGCGTTGTTTCGTTGTGTGAGTGAGGTTACCGGGAGCTCAATTACCCCCCTTCCCAATCTTCCCAATCCCCGATTCCCCAACAACTCTTAAATGCCTAACCCCCAAAATGCCGATAACGCACCTTTAACGCTTTTGGTGTTTCGGATGCCCATGGGCGGCGACGATTGATTACCATTAGATGATCCGTCTGTTCGTTTACCGGATTATATCATAAAAAAAACTCAATAACGGAAACTTCGTTTTCCAAAAATCCCAAAGAGAGCAGTACCAAAAATACACGCAGTTTCTGACAAAAATAACACATAGGTATGAATTCGAAATTCGAGTTCGTGGTATAAAATGCTTTTCATGCTATTTTAAAACGTAGTATTTTAAGAAATAACAACGTTATTATGAATGAGTGCTTTTCTTACACATAGGTACAGCAGCAGTTTTAAGTGCACCTACTTTTCAGAATTATGCACCACATAAATTGTAATATTCGTTTTGATATTTTTAGAGCACCCCATAAATTATTGCAATTGATTACCTACTAGCATGATTGATTAAATAAATAAGTAAAAAATGCTGCTTTTCAAACTCGTGGCGTTGTAATAAAAGAAGAACCTAGTGCCATACACTGGACATAATTTCTAAATACCTGATAAAATAGAAAGTTTTAATTTTATTTACTCACCAAAAACTCATCACTTACTCTTTTTTTCACGTCGAATTACATACTGTAAGGCCGTGATATCACTCCGGTCGAGCCGGTCCATTCGTACCAAAGCATAGTTCTCCCACACTAACTTCAAAAGCTAACCCTAATAAACCATTCCTGACAATCAATCAGGCATTTTATCGAGTTACTGATGAGTTCAGCTTTGTTCTTTTACTGAGAACTATTACTTTAAATTTATATCTAACTAAACTAAATAGTTGTCTTAATCAGTTCTTGTTAACTTTTAAGGAAAAGTATTTGTGAAGCGGTTTCCTTTGATCTTTAGACTTTTTTCTTTTTTATTCCCATGGTGGTTCGATGTTTGTAAGTAGGACTGGCAGGTAGGTGTATTGTATCGTATTCGAAAGCTGGTTTATGCAATTTTCTTTTTAATAAACGGTCTTATTTAGCTTGACTAAATTGTTTGTTCGGGTCTTTAGTCGTTAGAATTTTACCCTCTTCCTGACGACTGACCGATCTGTTAATTGAGACACACTCTTTATCTCTTTTCAGATATTTTTATATCTCATCATCATCATCATCATATCAGCCATAACTCCGAGCATAGCCCTTTCTATAGCGCTGAACGACCTTGAACTTCTTTATACGGTCCATAGTGAGGGACCACATTTCAGTTCATCGCTGATATTATACGTAGTGTTTTGTCTTGAGGCGCTTGTATTGTTTTTTTATCTACTGGTACTGAATCTGCTAAATATAATTATTCGAGTAGGTAAAAGTTTTCATCTATTACAAATCATTACAAAACAAATGTTGCTTTAATATAAAATTCTAATTAATTACTGATACAGCACAATCGCCACGGGAAACATTACATTGCGTAAGTAATCTACGAGTATGTGTGTTGCTAATTAAAATTATTAATTTGACAATGAACCCAGCGATACACATAATATATCGAACCGCCATAATTTGTACTGTTTATATGTACCTGTTAACAATATTACCTTTGATTACGTAACCCTGTGTAGGTAGAAACTCCTGACATACTTGTTTTAATTAAGTGCGAAAGAGGAATTTGTGGTTGACAAATAGATGATAGCAAGTTTGATTGTGGTTGAAGAGCTGAAGATCGAGCTCATTGACTTGTTCTAAGAGAAGCCTATGTCCAGCAGTAAACAATAATGAAAGGCAGACTCGATCAAAGTGATACCATAGTCTCACAGAAAAACGAAGTAAACCATCTTCCCAAGTCAGTTCATACCCTGTCTGTTTATCAAATTTCATCAAATTCTGTTTAGCAGTTTCACCGTGATTGACGGACAAACAAACTTTCACATTTATAATATTAGTGTGATTCTAAATCCTTAATCCTATTTTAAAGACCATACTGTCGATAATTTCGTAGGTAAACCGATTTCTTTAGGGGTGATTCTAATTCAACAATTAACCGATAACTGGTAATTAATACTAGCTCTAGAACAAATAATTATGTAAAAAATAAAATAATGGGTATTTTGTTTTTAGTTCATTCAAAGGTTCCAAAGTTTGTCAGAGACAGGTTGACTACAAAAGACCGTTTTGTTTAAAATAATGGTTTTGGCTGGAGGCTTCATTGGAATTACTAATTATTAGGTACCTATAGTACCTAGTAATTAAATAAATTATCTATAATTCTGTACAATTCTGACTCGAAGGCATATACTTACAGGTAATCAGGTGCGTTAAAATACACATTATATTCAGTGTCTGTAAAATATAATTGCGTAGGCTCGTCAGTCAAAAATAAATTATTTTGACTTTTCACTACAGTAAAATACTTGAAATTAATCACATAGATTTATCATTTGCCTCCGTAGTTGAACAATGTTTAGACTTTGGCCAAATTCTTTAATTTTTTTGTAGATTATCCTAAACAAGATATTAAAATCATCATTATCACCATCAAAAACTGAAAGACTTTCAGCTGCTGGACACAGCCCTCCCCTTTGAAGATTGTCAAAATTGGGTATTAAAATTATTTATAAATACCACAACTATAGATAAAACATTACGAAACATTTTGAAAACCAACATGAATAATTACTGGAACAACTAAGAATTTCTCAGTTGGTCTGAGGATCCTTAAATTGTGTTCGCCACAGACAGACTTAATTATTTTCTGACCACCAACAAATCTTTGGCCGACTAAATAATTCGGGAAATATCGACCTAAGAAAGCTAGTCTATTCTATAACTTTTAATTCGAATGGTAGAAGTGACCTCAATCGCGGTCTACCTTGTTCTTTTTTAAATATTTGATGGGTCGACGTTTGGCCGCTATCTTGCCTGGTGGTAAGTGATGATGCGGCCTACGATGGAGCACGTCTGCTCACAAGCAACCTATTCACTCGGGCCTTGAAGACACCCAGCTTATAACATCAGGAAACACACATTAATTGTGAGGATAATCTCGACCAATGACGGGCGAGAATAAAAAAGAGCTATATAGCAACATCTGCTTTTTTGTTATGTATTAGAAAGAAAGAAAGAAAGAAAAAAAATTTATTTTGCACCGGGCACGATGCACCAAAAAAAAAACAAAGCGAAAATTAAAACAAATATAAAAGTAATAAAAACATTCACAAATGATTCTTATCTAAAAAAAAACACAGGGAAAAAAAAAGAAAAGTACTACACAATATGAGAAAATAAGAAAAAAGAATAAAAATAACATAAAAAATAACATAAAAGTAAAACTAAAAACAACTAAAACAAAAAACAAAGTGGCAACGTGCCCAATCCAAAAGGGTTGCCACCTCAGTATGAGCTGGGCACCGAAGTACCCAGCACTGGTTTTCAGTTGGCACCCTTTGCAGTGACCCACGGACGGAGACAACATAAAATATGGCGACACAGGGTAATACAATAAAATAAATTAAATAAAATAAAAAGGCAAATATTAAAATAATCAATCATACATATACATATTTTAATTACATAAATAAGTTGTAAATTATCGTGTTTCTACGACAAGTCAGGGAAGAAAAATAAAAATAATATTGTGGGTAGGCGGGTGGTCGCGGGGTCCGTTAATCACGCTGAAACTACTGAACAAATTTATGTAGGTGTCTAGATAATAGTGCGTGGAGGAGTGAGTGTAGAAAGTATTGAAAGTATTGGCGTGACACAGGTCGACACACCAGCAGCCACCGCAACCAACAAGGGATTCAAAAGGTAAGTAAAGAGATCCTCATTTTGTCCCACATTGCTGCTACATACATGCATACCATTACTAGGTATTGAATTTTAAATAATAATGCAAATGTCAAATTAAAATTATAAAATAAGATATAAATATTATGTATATACGTGTTTATTGCTGCCTGTTATTCATATTTTTGTTGATTTTCCATGTCGATAACGTCGCTTTCTTGTGAAATGGAATGTTAGATTGTACTTAAAATTAAAACCATGTTTATAAAAGTTTAAATCATATCACACTTAATGTAATAAACATGAAAGATTGTTTGTTTGTTTGGATGTTTGTCCGTTAATCACAGATTTTGATGAAATTTGGTATACAGACAGAGTATGAGCTGACGGGAACACGGACGACTAACGGAAAAAGTCAGTATTAAGGTCGACAAAGTCATTTGATAACAATTAGCCCAATTTGTGAGTAATTTGAAGAGAGACTTAAAAAATTACCGTCTTTTATTGTTGGGGTAAATTGGGTCAGGTTTTTTACCGAGACGCGGAATAAGATAATGTCATCTCTTAATGAATTTGCAGCAAAAATCCTCCGCTTTGAACGTTCTTGAGGAAAATATTTTGATTTCTTTTGTTAAGAATGAGAACTCGCATTTTTGACATCACACAATAGAGCAGTGCATTTAATTTCTCCCTAAGAAACGCTGCAAAGGTTTTATCAAGTTAGTGACCTTTCTTTTTATTTCTTTGAAAAAACTTGGCATAAATGTTAGTTTCAAATTAATTTCAGACAAAACACAACATAAAATTTATTTTACAAAATATGTTGTTGATTTTTTGAGAAATTTTTCTTCAGTTTAGAAGGCATAGGACCAATTATACCCGAAGCTGTGGACTGAAGAAGAAGTTGGCTGGGGCTCCGGCTCGAAAAGCAGGAGTAAAAACGGGGTGGTTTTTAGTCAGTAAGAGTCTGACACTCCCTCTCGCGTGCGGGTCAAGGTAAGAGAAGTAATTATATGATTTTCCACCATCGAAAAATCTTACCAATTGTAGGCTAAACAGTAACATAATAAACTAAAGGAATACAAAAACCTCCACCCAATTACTAAAATAAAACCAAAATCGAGTCCTCATATTTTATTATAATGATCAAAGAAAAAAGTATAACAAACAATAAATAAATCACACAAATATAATATTTTAATACCAAATAGGTATACAGCTACGCTAAATTAACCTTTAATACCATTTACATAAGGGTAATTTTGGTTAATAAGCTCCGGTGACGTGCGTTTGACAGTTTCGACTCGTATCACCAAAAAGGTTAGGTCACATATATTTTGCCATTACCCAACCCTTCAAATAAATGGTGTTTGTAAAGTTGTTCGAGGTTTTTAATGGTGACCCTTCACATTACAATTTGAACTTTAAACGTGGTTACTGTGGAGTTATTTTTAATTGGAACTGTTTTGTTTTTATTAATATCAAAATTGGAATATTCTTTAGTTTAGGTAATGTTATACCTTATACTATTATAATATAAAACTAAAGAGTTTTGAAGGCGCTATACTCCGGATCTACAGATTCGATTTGAAAAAATATTTTTGTGTTGGATAGTCCATTTATCGAGGAAATGAGGCTATAAAACATTACGCTACGATCAAAACGAGCTGAGCAGAGCGGGTAAAACCGCGCCGAAGTAAGTAGTACACAATAATGCCTAAGTATGTACCCACTAGGTGTAACTGAATACCTCATTAATTTTGTGGTCACGTGCAAAACCGAATGCATTTGCCTGATTTCCATTTGCAAATCAATGTCTCATCGAATCATCTTTTTACCCAATAAAACTCGTGAATACATACTAAGCAACTTCAAACGAGATAATTTTCTCCTTTTAAGTTGGTACAAAGTAAATATTTGAGATAACTTTGGCCTATATTAGAACAACTAATATTTATGGAATCCGTTTCGGAGGTATTTATGTAAGACCTAATATTTAGAGGAACTTTCTGAGATATTTACTATCCTAAAATCAAGTTTTCTATAAGAGTAATAGAGAGAAAGAGAGAGAGAGAGAGTACGTAAGATAACAATCAGATATTGTATAGACTAAGCATAGTTTTTATTTAATAAATAGATTATTAGATATAAACACAAATCGTTGGACAGTTATAAAGTAAAACTTCGGATTGAGTTAAACCAATGTATTTCCAAAAAAATATTCACTGCAGGTAATCTGAATGAGTTTAGTAAAGGAGGGTAATTTAGAAAAGTTATTATCTTATCAAAAAATGAAATGTAAGTCTCAAAGGCTTCATTCTATTTGATCGTCTCCAGATTTTGGGTAAGTACTTATAAGTAAGTACTTTTACACATCCTTTCAGCAAAATAATAAACGTGATCTTACATCATACATCTGGCATAATTTACCGAAATAATAACATAAGACTGTCCAACTTTATGAAGTAAAACTCCACTAAAACACACAAAACGACTTTCTACACAAACTATCCCGAAAACTATCTAAGCGCAGAGATAACTCTAGTATTTTAGATAAACAGAAATCGTCTCAAATTGACCGCTAAGTCAATATTGAGTTAGTTGGACAATTGACCTCTTTTAAAAGGTCCCGCGAATAAGGACGGAACATCTGCGCTACTCGTGTCTGTATCTCGTGTTTTGTAATAGTTTTGTTCTATGTAATCTGGGAATAAAGTTGTAGTCTAGATTTTTAAATTGTTCCATTTTAATTCTGGTTGAATAGATGAAAGTTGTACATACACATATAACTGGGTGGCGGATAGCATGTAAATCATTTATTCAACATATAATAATATATTAGGAATACAGAAAGACGTTATCCTGGTTTGGGAGCTAACGATACACTTAATGTTAAAACTAAAATTTAAACAATTTGTAATATCGTAATAAGAATATGATTGTGATGAACAAGTTTCTAAATAAATTTTATTTATTTATTTATAATCTTCTCTATCTATTAATTTATTTCCATAAATTGCGCTAAGAAATAAGAATATTGGAAATATCTACAATTTGAAATAGCTCACTTCTATTGTTATAGATTATTTCTGCAATTTAAAGACATTATATCATTTGCCATATTTCATCAGTTACAACACACAATCGTTTAAAACATCAACTTCTAAACGTACGAAAAAGTTAAGAGAGCATGTACCTTATCTCACAACTACAACTTGGAAATTGTCGCAAATTGCCCCACGGTTGCATAGTCAGCGATTCAGACCGACTACCCACAGGTCGTTATGTTCCAATACTTTTATAGGAATCCGATCTTAGGGATGCACTTAGCTCCGGCAAATGAAGCCGTTTCTATGCGATAAACTGGGCGCTCTCTCGATCTACACGAGATAAGGATGCTGTAAGAATTGTACAAGAAGATTGTGTGTCCTAGTTAGAGTAAGGTTATTGGTAGAAATTATATTTGCAATGTAAAAGTGTAGCAGCAGCATTAAAAGTAACAAAAAAAAATACATTATTTTGTGACAAAAATAGCATTGTTTCTGGTATAAGCCGGTATACGAATAGACGGCTCACCTAATGATAAGCAATCGCCGCCGCCCATCTATGTATGTACACCCAAAACACCAGAGGCGTTACAAGTATGTTGCTGGCCTGTTGAGGGGTTAGGAATTTTAAGGTTGTTGGGGAATTGAGGATTGGGGAGATTGGATCTCAAACTTCCATAAGTATACATTGAAAGCAAACTCCTCGTCCTTTTCACCACATTTTTATGATATATTACAATTACACGGCACATAATACCTGACTCTGCCTGTAAGTATTGTGACTAGGCGTTTCAAAATCTAATTACTTAGCTAACTTTTCCAACAGACTAACCACAGCTAATAACAGTATATGTTTGTAATCATCCAGATTAGCTGAATGCTCGCGAACTGCGAACCTTTTCATCATCATCATGCACACCTTTACTTAACCCACGTACAAACCACACACAACCCGTCACACCTACTTACAGCTAACTGCATAGAAATATCGATTAGCTTTAATGGTCACTATCGGTGCTACAGCGAACGTCAATCAAGACATGATGTAATCTTTATGACAAGATAAACTGACTGACTCATTTATTGCACCAAGACTGATCGCAGCTCGTTCACTGAGCGTTGGATGCGACTGTCGATCATGTAGTAAAATAGGAAAATGACATTATAGAATAGTTTTAGTGGCTTTTTTTTAATTGAGCCTTTTTCCAATTGGCAGGTTAAAGACCCTGCCTAATTGTAATCCTAATTCTGAGCTGCGGGCTACCTAGCTGGTTTACCAGGGCTCCGGCTTAAAAAGCAAGAGTAAGAAAGGGGTGGTTTTTAGTCAGTAAGAGTCTGACACTCCATCTCGCCTCGCCCAAGACGGGAGAAGCCATTCAATGATGTTCCCCTCAAAAAATACCTTATTGTTATGAAATGGATGTGTGAAAGTGGAAAGTCGTGATTATGATGTCTTCTAATTTGTTTCGCTATAAAATCCAATACTTTATGTCCTTGAAGACGACGGACTCAATTGCTTCGATGTTTTCTTTAGTCTGTACAGTTTATCCTAGCAACAAAAATTAAAATGATACTCCTATGCAGGAATTGAAACCGCATTATCAGAATTCGTGTATACACAAACCACTATATCAACTACATATACAGGCTACTTGATAAACAGCAGCTAAATAAACTGAATGCATCCCTCGTCGTGATCAGTCCGGACATGTAATTTCCATTGTTTGAACATTGAGCTCGGCACGTGTTTGGAAATGGAGCTTGTTTCTGTTAGGTTATTTCGATCACCATATTTATTAGGACCTAGGTGTACTAACGCATTGCCTACTTTCATATTAATGCAGACATAAAGGTACATTTGTAACACAAATTTTTCACACAACTGTTAGGTAGTATATAAATGCCATGTAACAATTCTTTTTTATATATTTGGCTCACAAAACATACAAGTTAACATACACATGATACCCAGACCCGAAACAACAAGTTGTGGATCACACAAAGAGCAACTCAAACACGGGAATCAAACACGCTACACATTGCACGGCAACTAGTTGCCCAGCCACCGCATCAACCGTACAGTCGAGCACCGGCCAACCGCCTAGTCTCCTAGTGTTGGTATTGAGGAAAATCGAAATAATTTCAAAAATACTTCGGCCAGTAATCCCCACCGAAACCCCTAGTTTGTCACCTTAACCGTGTACCAATTACCCTAACGGCATCTTAATCAATTGAATAGGTATACTTTGAAATATTTATGTTAAGCAAGTCACGATGATAGTAGCTAATATGACAACCAACAATAAAATCTTAAAATAAAACGTTACCTATAAATTACTTTTTATTCTCATCCAATTAAATGCTAAGTGGTCTGTTATCGATTTCGAATTAAAAACGTTAAAGAATAGACATCGTCCCACTTTGTCCATTAAAAACTTCTTTTTTACATTGATTGTACTAAAATTGGAATTATATGGCTTGCGTGCTATCATCGGCTTAACTTTGTTTTTAATTAAGCTAGTACTAAAACATTATTCCATTGTCAAGAAAAATTATAAATATATTTCTAATGTGCTTAAAAAGCCTCATATGAAACTATTTTTTTTTTAATGGTTTTAAAACCTAATATATTTCTAATGAGTTTAAAAAACCATATTTGACCATTTACCTTTTCAAATTTCGTTTTAAGACCCAGGAACTACACGATCATTGTTTATATTATATTTATTATGAAGTTTTTCATATTTTAGTTAAAAGTGGTTATTTCAATATAACAAACAGACAATCCAATTTGTATTTATAGGTATAGATTAAAAATTTATTCATAGCAATGTAGGTAATTGGTATACAAAACCGCATAATCCTACCTCTGTGTTATATTCATTAATATACAGTGCATATACAATACAATATCGAACACATGTAAATTGTGGGATCATTTACATAACAATATTGATAATGGCCATTTAATATGCACTATGTATTATAACTGTTCCTGAATTTAAGATGCAATATTGTAGCGTTGCAGGTACTATGAATATTGATTAGACTTATTGTAAGAAAAATATATGACAAGGGTACGGACCAAGAGTCCGTGGAGAACTAATATAAACAGAAATAATAATAAAAAGGTTGCAGTTATGAACCATACTATTTTTAGGCTAGGGGAGAGTCGGTTATTTTGTACTAGATTTTAGTTTCTGTGAAATATCTTGTTTGAAAATAAAGCATTTTTCTATTTTTATCTGGACCATTACACCATTTGTCTTACATATTTCTCAATGTCAACATCATACTTACTACCTAATCCTTAAAAAAATACTAAAATTAAATCACCATTATAGTCAAAGTCAAAGCATTTATTTCAATTAATCCTAAATAAGGCACTTTTGAAACGTCAAATTGAATTGTCCGTCAGTCTGTCTGTCAGTGAAGCTAGGCGCTATAAGAAACCATTTATTTTTCGGCAGATTTTTTAAAGGGTCGGAAATCACCCAATTAGTTCTCCGGCCTTGAGCAAGGCGAGAGGGAGTGTCAGACTCTTACTGACTAAAAACCACCCCGTTCGGCAGTCCGTAGCATCGGTACTTACGCTACCATTACTATTGTAAAGAGGTTACCTATATTCATAAAACCTAGATGCCAAACTCAATACACATAATATCTTACAAAGTCTAAGAGCCTAAAACACCATGATCGATAGATCGATCGATTCATATAAGCCACTTATCAAACAAGTAAACTCAAAAAAAATCCGTCTATTAAACTTTTGAAAATGATAAACAAATACAATGAACTACAAATTGACAGAATCTTAATGCTATGCTACTACATACACAATAGATCAATCTTTCTGAATGAACGTCGATCGATAAAATTAGAAGTAAATGCTAACAAAGTTTCTCAATTCATTCCATTCAATTAACTTGTTTATGTACACGAAAACAAAACGTAAACGTCTGAACAAACTTTAGTATAAAGTTTAAAGAAAAGTTTGTTGGTAATCCAATTTAATTATCATAAAATATCATTCCTTTGTAAAATAAGAGTAGGTAATACATACTTATATTTTTTTTATTAGATTTATGTTAAGAAGTCATAAGCATTTTTCTTGTTTTGATAACAATGCAATGGAAATGTAATGAACATATTATTGTTTATTAATATTTGTAATCGGTGCAAATAAACTATTTTTCTCAGGCTGAGAGACTATTTATTTATTGTTTCAAAAGTTACAGTAAAGAATTTGAAGATACATACCTAGTAAAATTTATACAAATAACGGTTTAATATTTTACCTGGCTAGTAAACATAGACATCCATAAATTTAAACACGCCTATTACTCCCATAGGAATAATAAATATGTCTACGAACATTTCAGACCAATTATCATAAAGTACTTAGGTAAGTCCATTACCAAACACGAGACATAATTCCGAACTGAAAGCAATAACTTAGAATATAAGTGTCCTCACCACCGTCATAGTAATATCAGCTACAAGACATTCACTATTGAACATAGACCTTCCCCAATAACTTCGATATCCTTCCTATCTTGAAGAGACCTTGGTACCACACGCACGCATCAAAATCTAAAACCCCTTTACGAAACTTGGACCAAAGATTTCATGATTACCAGTCACACCTAGCTACTTACATCTAACTTCTATTGGCAATTATATTAGGGTTGAAACTTTAGGGCCGTGGAGTCCAAATGCACATCTCCTTTACAAAGATATTAAGTTGATGGTTCATACTTCAGGTAACCGAAAAGCTATCTAACATGCTCAAAGGTTAGGCATTGCCATTCAATGTGGCAATGCTGTCAGTCTTTTAGGCACCCTACCTGACGGCACCGATGAGGATTGTTTCTCCGACGCTTTAAGTTAGTTTTTTATTGCTTTGTAAATTAAATAGAACTCTCACTCTCAAATAAGGGCAATAAAACTTCTATTACAAAAAGGGTCATCTAAGTTCAAGGTCCAATATGAAAGTTCACACGTGTATGCGTATTAATCCAATGTCCGACTGTGTGACTTGACAGTTACATACAACCCAGCTAATCACCACCATTTGGCAATTATGGCTGGCTATTAAGACAATGTCTAACCAATTTCCTAATAGTTCTACATTCGTACTAATTCTTGTTCGTTGGTTATGTGAGTGAGAATTATAGTTTTGAGGACATTTTTTTGGGAATGTTCAGCATTGTGAATGATTTTGATAACGGTAACAAATCTTAATTAGACTTAGCAACTACGTACTACTCGTGCTCGCACAGTCGCGCTAATAATATTATAAACGTGATGTTTGTTTGGATATTCAAATGTTTCGATGATTATCCGTCAATCACGGTGAAAAAAAATGGATTTTGATGAAATTTGGAATACAGGTAGGGCATGGCAGTTGTTTTGAGTGATAGGAAACTTTTTATCCCACGAGAATGGGGGTGAAATCGCTGGCAGAAGCTAGTAATAATATAGTATTAGTCTCTTGATCTAACGCAACGGTACAAAAGTCTCATTAAGTATTTCAAATCTTCTATTTATTTAATCTGTTGTAAAGTCTCCATCGATGAAGGTAATTGGAAAGGATATTATTACCTACAATTTTCAACAT
This sequence comes from Spodoptera frugiperda, assembly GCF_023101765.2. Classification (NCBI taxonomy): domain Eukaryota; kingdom Metazoa; phylum Arthropoda; class Insecta; order Lepidoptera; family Noctuidae; genus Spodoptera; species Spodoptera frugiperda. The sequence continues at coordinate 11,345,583 of NC_064215.1, read as the reverse complement.
CGATGTAATATCAAACCTCAGATTCCGTTATTAGATCGCTGTTCAATCACACGCAAATTCATCCATATTAATATCAACGCTTCTTAGTTACAAGATTCTTAGATTAGAATAAATATTATCCAAATATAATATCAACCCTTCAAAATCGACTTACGGTACATTTTCCTGTACGCATTGGAATGAAAAATTACGAACACGTCGAAAGTCATCATCGACATCTCAATATCGGCATCGACAAGGCTATCAGTCAATCGGTATCTCTATCGATATAGCTGTTAACACGTCGAACTTATCGATAAAAGAGAATCGAGAATGTTGGACATCGATTTAGTGGTATTACATTCTTTACTGTCAATCTTTTTGAGATAAAATCTGTGATGTTATGGTTGAATCTTAAAGGATTTTGACGCAATCTGGTAGCACGATTTGGGATTTAAGGATTGGGTATTTGATTGGTGGTTTTTTGGCGATGTTTTGACATTGGTTTACACCCTAATACTATCAGGCTTGTAGTCCTCCTTACTGATTTCGGTAACATAAGTAAGGTTGCTGTTTCCTACACATTATAAGTAAGTACGGTATGTTAGTAGTAGTAGCCCACCTGCGGCTCCTCCCGCTTCAAATTACTCTCAAGTACATGGGTCCCAATACTATAAGAATACTAGGACAAAAGGTGTCACTTCCTAAATATAAATACATTTTAAAAGTGAAAGAATTGTTTCAAATTGGTCCCGTAGTTTTTGACAAATTTGTCCCGTAGTTTTGACAAATTAGTAGTCCCAATTAAATCGATCATATTAACAATACTGGTAAGGATAAAATAATTAAATTAAATTTTCTCACGACTGGAAGTTTATTTATTATAATTAAATGCACGAGTAATTAATTATGTGTTGATCCGCAGCGTACTAATGTAAATAAACTATGAAACTGTTTGCAATCTAATGGGAAACATGTGACGGTACCTAAAACCTAAATTTATTTCTATGTATAGTATACTAAATAAAATGTGTAAAAAGATGTCATGTGACGTAAAAATACTTGAAGACTCTTTTCTTCAATCAATTAAGTAGAAAATAGTGGTTTCACAATTATTTTTAACACGTTTTTAGAGCTTATTGTTATGCATACCCCATAAAAAAACTACAAAATACTAATTCTATTTTAATAGAAGATGAACCAAGAATAATTTATTCATCGAGAACAATTGGTAGACTTCATGAAATTCGTGATGGTAGAGAATTTAGTAGACCAAAATAGTAACAATCGTTACTTTCGAAGACAATTCTACACCTTACCCAGTTTAGAACAAAACAAACAAAAACCGTTTCTTGGGATTAGGACTTGTAACATTTACCCAATTACATGTGATGACTAATAGCAAATATTTGTCGGCCGTAATTCCCTACAGACGTAATATTATGATAAGATTAAATAAACAACATTTTGGGTTCGCAAAAATCATGGATACGTGTACGAAAAACATTCCTTTAAGACCCCTTTTATGATAATCGCCTTGAACTCATATTTTCCACAGGGTTGAACATTGAACATACACGGTACGATTGACCCAACCCTCATCACTTCTCACTTGAATCCCGAATTAATAGAAAATAGTACAATATATGTATGTTAATGAAGGTGCTATTTATATGATACTTGAAATTATTTCTAAAGTATAATACCATGTTTTAAGGCTACTTAAAGTAAGTGTTTTGCTAAAGATACATTGCATGCGCACTAATGGCCTAGGTAGGCGTTATTTATTCATTTATTTTATTTTTAGCCATGGTCGTCCCACTGCAGGGCAAAGGCCTCTCTACCCTCCTTCCACTCCTCTCTGTGCAGAGCTTTCTATGGCCAATCCTTATCGTAGGTGTCAAGTTCGTCCCGCCATCTCCTTCTGGGCCTGCCGCGACTCTGATTGGCCGGCTCGAATGAACCAACCAATCAGAGCGTCAGACGCGCTGTCGTTCCGATCTCGTTAAACGTAAAACAAACTCGTACTAAGGCCTCAATTTTTTAGTTTTTCCTGTTCACAAAAAATCTGCTCCATTGTACTTTCGCTCGTTTACAACTTTATGTTGTACCCTAAATGGTTACATCCACAAGTCATAAGACAATTAGACCATAACTAAGCCATAATTAGACCATTTGAATGGTTTCATTGTTGCCTTTGGATATAAAAATACGCCAGATATGGCTATTGGCCATACGTCCATGACAAAGAACTCACGATTGTAGTTGTAAATCAGATCTTAATCTTATGTGTAATGACAGTTCCATTTAAATTTGATCTTTATTTGTTTAAGTATAAGGAAAAGAATCCCGGATATGTTTTACTAATGCAAATTTTTGCAGAAAACAGATTTTCCTGTTTTATACTAAGAAAGATATCCATACGTAGGTGCCTATTTAAAACAATATTAGTCTCTAGAATCCATAGCTTCTATTCTACCTACGTGTTACACGTCATAGAGCATTGAATATAACAAAGTAAGTCAAACAGACCACACAATATAATAAACTCATTCATTCAATAAAACTGTATGTTACGACGTAACATTGGAATCATTTACAAAGACTGACTCAGATATATCACACTCACTGGGATGACGGAGGTTGAATCAGAGAAGGCACTGACATGTAAGAACTGAACGGTAACTAATAGACACATCACTAATTGTTAACTGTATTCCATCAGATAATTTGCATAAAAAAACTTATGGTATTTGTTAAGAGCCACTGTCAAATAAGGGTCTGGGGCAAGCTACATTAAATTCCGTAACACGTAGTTTGAAAGAGTCCTTCTGTAACTTGAAACTAGTAGAGCTTTTCTCCATTAATGTACGTGAGTAAACCGTAATTTTTAGTTAATTTGGCAACGCACTTATAATTTCCTTACCTCTGATCCGAAGCCCTGATTGCTTACCAGGTGATCCACCTGCTTATTTGCTGCCCTATCCCAAAAACTGAGCAGTTGATCATTAGTTCACAAACTTTTTGCTGCGCAACGTGTTCCATGAATCAACATCACCAACAAATTGTTGTTCCAAAACAAAAGAGAAACCATTTTTTAACGTTTAGATATATCATTACATACAGCCTACTTTTATTTATATCAGTGCCTATATCCTGTACAAGTTCTAATTTGTCAGGCTTCGCGGCTCATGTCCCATTAAACTTATCTCATGTTTATATCGAGTTCGATATGTTTTTGTACTTTCTACTGAAATATATCCTAATATTTTTATCGATATATCGTAACTGGTCGAAAGTAGGTGTTTTGTTTAATAAGGGCCCTGTTTAATAAGTTTAGTATACCTCTATTTAACTTTAAATCCGTAAAATATTGCTGAAATTCTGAAAATAATTATGTTGTTTAGGTCTATATTGACTCGAGCTACTACATGAGAGTCCACTGCTGAACTAAGGATCTTCTATACAAGAGAGAGACGAGCCATAATCTTCACCCTTGGCAGCGTTTAAAGTAATCGAAACGATAGCGCGTTGGTTTATTCGAGCCGGCCAATCAGAGCGCCGAACGAGTTCTCGTTTCGATTACTATATACATAAAGCAATCTTATACTAAGGGTACAGGTTGGAGATTGCAGTGTAAAAGAATTGAGTTCATGAGAGCGCTGCTCATGTCATAAATATGTAGTGGCTTGACCATCTCTGACACAGACGAGATGAAATGGTAAGAAATGTATTCCTCTCTGTCGTCACTACACATTAAATCCCGAGTAAATTGTACTATTTATTAACATCCTTAATGTAAGTCATATTATTTCCGTACTTCCTTATAAAAACAAAAACATTTAGCCAAAACATGACAGCGTGTCGTTCAATGTCAAGTTCAAGGCATTTTATTACATCAGATTACCGTAAGGATATTTTATGACATGGTTGGTTTTAATGACAAAAATAGAGAGAGAGATAAAACATAGCGCCATCCCATTTTTGAAAGGACAATACTTTGATGAACTTTTTTTTTCAGTTTTTGGTAATTTTATACTAGTAATCTCTATTGGGGCCACCATCACCGAATTCACCTATGGTTTAAGGCGCCCGTTTCTTCTCCCAACGCCAAGTACCAATATGAGGTTTTCCGATTTATATATAATTTCTAAAATTAATTAATCACCACTGACAAACGGTAAATGAAAACATCGTGAGGAAACCTGGGCTTAATTTGTAATTATAAGTTTGAAATCGGCAACCTGCATTGAGCAAGCGTGGTGATTAATGCTCAAACCTTCTCCGTGTGAAAAGAGACCTTTGGTCAGCAGTGGGCACTAATAGGCTGTTAATGATAATGACGTGTGATGTTATCTTGGTAGCGTAACATAAGCTAGTGTAATAGTTTCTACTTTTCCTTATATATTTACTAGAATATAACTACTACATAGTAAACATACCTAATAGGTAATAACAACTTGTGACATGAAATGTCTAGATAAATATTTCAGCGATTTTCTTTATCAAGATAAACTGATATAGGAAAGATAAAATTGAATTCCAGTAATCTTATATCTTTTTCTTTTCTTCTATCCTACTAAATATTATAAATGTGAAATTTTTTATGTTTGTTGGGGAATCGAGGATACGAAGGGGTCCTCCGGTAACCTCACTGTCACAACGCAAGCATTGTTTCACGTCGGTTTTCTGTGAGGCCGTGATATCTCTTCGGTACCGAGCCGGCCCATTCGTGCCGTAACATGGCTCTCTCACACTACAGGTTCTACGTTTATCATAAAATGCACTCACAACTATTAACATGTAACACAAAAAAATCTTACGTCATATTCCTGGAAAATGTAGGCGGAACTGAACTAAACCACTCACATTTCACCAGTCATTATTTTCACAGTATTAGAGTACCTACATACAAGTCTATTACATAAAACTACAATAGAAGCCGCGATCGTGTATAGATAATGATATAACGCACAATATAAGCATAAAGTGATATCTAAATACTGCAACATGTGCTGTGTTTCTCATAACTACGTAATCGACTAAAAGTCCCTTTTAGTTCGTTGAGTACACAAATCAAATCAAGATTATGAAAATTATATTCGTTTTAAATAAACAGACGGATCATCTGATGGTAAGTCATCAGCCTCGTCCATGGACACCTGCATAACACTAGAGGCTTCAAGCCGACCTATTCGTGCCGAAGTCTGTATCGTGTCCCTGCAGTTGACGTCCAAATGGCACCAAGTAATCGACAAGGTTCCAACTGCTATCAGAAAAATATAAAAAAAAAAATACAGTTTTAAATTATAGTGATTAACGAAAAAGAACAGCCTGTGTCAATCTGTGCCACCTGTACAGGGCCCTTAGATAGTCATATTTTCAACGTAATAATAATTTAGTTGACAATATCATTCTAGTTTATGAAAACTTTCATAAATTAACTTTATTGTGTTTTCTTGTAAAACGTTATTAAAGCAACAAAGATTATAATGTCTTTTATATTATGAAAGTTAATATGTCGCTTTTCATTCATTGAAGTAGTGGGTAAGGCTTACCTTCACATGTTATTACTTTTATATTATACCTAAATGTCATTGTACCTAATAAATGATGAAAAAAGTCTTGAAAATCACGTAATGTAGGAGGCGATTATATTGTTGAACACTATAATTCACTCCACGTCCCTCCTACATATTGTGTATTTGAAAAGTAATACTTATAAAAAGTAACACTTAGTAAGTACCTAATACTTCAATAAACTTTGTACACTATTTTTGTTATTGAGTTGTATCCACTAACGTATAAAGATTATTCAACGGTCAGTCATACAAAATTTACTATAACAATAAAGAAACCGCAGTAAAGAACCCTTGACTTCATTGACGACATTGTCTAGATTTCATTACTTGTTAGAGATAAACAAGCAGGTCCATGGAGGCTTTTCTTTAAAGGGGAGAAAATCCTCCTATGGTTTCTCCTACCATGGGCGAGGCGAGAGGGAATATCAGGCTAACTGAAAAACCACCCCCTTTCCTAGTCCTGCTTTTCGAGTCTGAGTCCCGGTAACCCACTAGGCAGTCCGCAGCGTCGTGAACTCCATCGAGACTGAGAGAATGTGTTCGTGGGATGTATTGTATATTACCCTACTCCATTACAATAAAAAAGGACTAAGTCAGAAAACCCCAAACCTTTTCACTTTGAATAGAAAAATAACCTATATGTATATGAATCCTATTTTCCACGTGAAAGTTCAGTCATAATAGAAGTAGTGCTTGGTCATAAAATCGGAGGGTAGTGTCAGCTTGAAAGCCCATTTCATAGCACTGAAAGGCAAGAGCACTATTCCACTCATAAAATGGCTACATTGTATTACCGGTGTCTATCGTAAAATATTATACAGTAACGCTATGCTCTTCCGTAATAGTGAATCGTGGATGAACTGGTGAAACTTGATATTTTGCTAATTATACGTTGGAAATCGCCCATCCGCCTTGAGTAAGCATGCTGATTAATGTTCACACCTTCTCCGTATGAGAAGAGGCCTTTACTCTAAGACACTTATAGCTTCGATTCACTCTACTACTCAACAGCTTAATAAAAAAAATCCCAGTGCAATCAAGTGCATCCAGTATGCAAAAAATCAGATAAAATATTTCCAAAATTCAAACTTATATATGTAATGCTACTTACTAACCCTAAGTACGGCACAACCTTGTGTAGATTTACCGAACTGCTAGGCTGTTCTGTAACTATCAATTGGAACTTTGGAAGTGAACTCGATCGCGTTCTCGTCCGTCATTGGTCGAGATCATTCTCACAACCAATGACATGACGAATCGAGATCGAGTTCACTTCTATCTTTAAATTTAAAGGTTCCAGAATAGTCTTGCTGTCCAAAGTGAGTGACATAGATGCTATTAGCGTAACACAACTCTTTTGATGTAAAACCATAACCATTACTCATAATCCATATCTACGAACACCATGTCTGCTCGTGCTCGCTCACAAAAAAGCCAGACATGATGTTATGTTTATTACACTTATAATCAGCCCCGATGATGTAAGTACTACAAGTAATACATTAGTGTAGTCCGCATAGCCTCACGAATGGTCAAAGTCGGTGAATTAAAAACATTAATAGACACAATCTATTCCACCAGTTCCTCATAAAGATGCCAAATAAACTCCCGACCACGGATATCATTCACTTCATAAAACGAAAAGCAATGAAATTTGAACTCTAACCACGAAACATCAAAGAGTATAATCAGTTTTATTGCCCGCAGGAAGTTCTTGGTACAATGCCAAAGCCGAGTCAAGGCCAATGACCGTTCGTGATACATTAACTGTTTTCTCCTTGAACGACAATTGCGGGACAGTTGCGACCCACCGATGTATGCAGACGACATTTTGACAGCAGTTTGCATGATATGTCGAATTGCTGACACGATGAGGTTGCCAAGAGTGCTCTAATTTTATTTTACCCGATTTGTGTGAAGAAGAGCAAAGTTTAGTTAATTATGGTATCATCTGTGACACCTGTTGCTTGTTTGAATAAGTAATACATATTATACCAACCATTACATCACTAGGTCCACATAAAAAGGGCGAATATATAATCTATACCGTATATCGAATGTTGTCATTTTCTTTAATAAACATTATATAAATCGTTTTACATACTTTATAAATCGCTTTATTTTGAGATTCAGTTTGCTACTACAATAACAATGTTGCTTAGCAACGGGAGCTAGTTTACATAAACTGTTATTACACTTTTATTACAAACCAAAAAGGCAAACTTTACCCTGACATTTCATCGTTTCATGCCATATTTTTGGTTGATGGTAAAACTTTTGACACGATATTGTCATGACTGTAGCATTTCGAGTCATTTTGCATATAAATATAAAACTGTATAACTACGTTCGGATGTTTGTCTCTCTCACGCAAAAACTTTTGTACCTGATTCAGTTGAAGTTCAGTTTTTGGTAGAAGTCTATCGTAATCTATTCGATTTGAAATTGTGTAAAATTATAATTTTAACAGAAATACAGAGTCAGAGAGTTTTTGTTAAAGTAAAAATTAGTGTTGCCCAGCAAGAGTCTTGTAAGTCTCGCATTTACCAATTAGCCAACTATCAACTTTATTTTTTTATACGATTATGATTTAATTGTATTAACCCGGTAAGAGTCTTGCTAGTCTCACAAATACCTATTAGTCTAATGCTATTTTTTATACGTTAGGTGCTTTTGATCTTACAATGACTAAACAGAGTAGCTAGTATACTATATTTTGAAGTTGTTTAATAGCAACCACAACTTACAATATAACTGTATAGTTAAATCTGCATAATACAGTTAATACTACAGTTAAATCATAATCGTATAAAAAAATTAAGTTGGCTAATTGGTAAATGCGAGATTTGCAAGACTCTTGCTGGGCAACACTAGTAAAAATAAACGTTCTTTTACCTATTTTTGAGGTGAAAATTCATCCCATGACTTTTCCCACCCTCGACTCTCGCCGAGGGTGGGAAAAGTGTTTACCAGGGCTCTGGTCTCCCAGAGCCCTGGTAACCATTGTGGTTTACCCCAAACCCAGTATATCTTATGACCCTGGGTTCAAATCCTTTTATGGAACGTAATGAATGAACCAAAACCACAAATAAAATTCTTTGTAACGTAGCGTGTTTATAATATTTTTCCGGTATATGATAACACCTAACCAGTTTGTATTGTTTACGCAAAGGGCACGACACCGTTTAAACCCTGATCTTTATTATTGTTTGTATTTACAGCACGTATTATGTCATATAAGTGATACAATTATAAGGAAAATAAATATAACATTATATAAACAATGTAATTACATGGTATACATAACCACTACTGCGTATTCATACCGCGATTTCGAAAAGTTGGAGCCGCTAGCTAACAAAACAAGATTTGATGTACGATTTTTTATTAGTTACAAATAGTCCACGTATGATATTTAAAATTAAAGTTTTTAAGAATTGGATATTTTAAAACCAAATTAGAAAGCTAAAGATTTCTACCTTGACAATACCATACCATTCCATACACAATTTTACTCCTCATTTTTCAGAATTGGGGGGTTAGAAAGCGATAAAACGTAGCCTATCATATCCCTCTCTATCCTTTCGACTATCTCAACTTAAAATCACGTCAATTCATCATTCCGTTTTGCCGTAAAAGACAGACAAACATACAGACACACACACACACTTTCATATATTTCATATACTACACAGAAGGTATTGTGCGGTTTCAGCTCAGATGGACTTTGATTGACACGAGATGACGCGGTCAGCCATTTCCTATCTTATAGCGCGAGGTGCAAAGGTTTCTGAGCAAAGTTCTAGTACCTAACTATTTCTTTTTACTGTAGTTGATAGTATAATATATAAAAGAATTTTGTTTAAAATCTGAATAGTAATCTAGCTAGAGGTAACTACTTTTAATCTTTGGATATTGAGTTACAAACAATAAATAATTTGACTGCACGGTTAGTCGGTGGTTGCGGGCAACTGGCTGCCGTGTAAAGTGTAGTGGGTTCAATTGCTGCATAGAGCAACTCTTTGTGTGATCCACAAATTGTTATTTCGTACTTGGGTGTCATGTGTATATAAACTTGTATGTTTGTAAACGCACCCATGAAACAGTAGAAAATCCTAGTACGTAGCAAAGTTTTGTTCAATGTAATATAACTATAAGACGACTTCATAGCATAACTAACTACATACTTACATGACCGTATTATAATATTAAACTAACTATATACTTGTATGATCAGATATTAAATAACAAACTACTAAAATTACATTGATTACACGTTTCGTAGTAACTGACTACGAAAGTGCTACGAGAAAATGCTACGAAATTTTTGAGTAGCCTTTCACATTTATGTGGGCGTAGTAACTGTTTCGTTGCTACGCAATTATGGTATTTATTTTAAGTGGTTTAGATACAGTTCATGGATAAATTGGAGTGTATATTTTTCGTTATGTACTGTGATCTATTACTTCCCGTCATACTGAGGGGACGAGATAGGATCATGGATGGTATGCACCTCTGTTATTTTGGAAGTATGATTGTTATTCTTAAATGTCTGATCACGTAATGCTGGTTTCTACGTCTAACTTTTTCAATTGAATAATTATAATTTTCCTTGCGCAAGTCGTGTGACATGTCGAACCATTTCATTAAAACTGTAGTTGATCAAACGTTTAACGGCGGTTTAAAACGCCCGCTTCTCATGCATGAGAGTGCAGGTTCAAAACCTACCAACGGCAAGTACCAATGTGACTTTTTCCGAATTATATGTACTTTCTAAAATTATTTAGACACCACTGACAAACGGTGAAGGAAAAACATCGCGAGGATTTTTGAGATCAAGATGTTTTTCTAATTATAAGTTTGCAATTGCCAACCCGCACTGAGCAATCGTGGTGATTAATGATCAAACCTTCTCCATGTGAGAAGAGGCCTTTAGTCAGCAGTGGCCACTTTATAGGCTGTTGATGATGTGAAACGTCATAATAATTTCAACTCCATGACAGTTTTAACTTAACATTCATTCAAAATATAGAACTGTCCGGTTTTCTAATTTAATTTATCATTTCCTACTTCCTTCTTCTGACAGCTTGACATAGTGAAAACGGTTTATAATTTAAACTGACAGCGATTCCATTGAAACACCATAAACGAGCACTTTACCAAAACTGAAAATTATGGTCTATAGCCATGTATATGACACAATAATTGGAAAGACAGACTATACAAGGAAATACGCCCATACCTGTACATAATGGGAGGAAAATGAATTGTAGTTTTGACTATAAAATTGGCGCAGTGACTGGGCAACCGGCTGCTGAGTAACGTGTCACGGGTCCGATTCTGACACGAAACAATAGTATATTGTTTGTATCATCGACATATTGTTATTCCGAACCTAAGTGTAAAATAAAATTATATTATATTTAAAATCATATATTTTAAAATTATTGTGATCAATTTTACTATAGTCATTATCACATCAGCCACGGACGTCCACTGCTGAACATAGGACTCCCCTAATGATTTCTAGATAAGCCGGTTGGAAGCAACCTGCATCCAGTGTTCCTTGCGACCTTAATCAGGTCGTCTGTCCACCTCATGGGTGGAGGTCCTACGCTGCGCTGCCCCAGCGACCGTCGTCGGCTCTCCGCGCTATTTGCCCTGCTTACTGCGACTTCAGTTTGCCAATCCGATGAGCTATGTCGGCGAGTTTTGTTCGTTTGTGGTTCTCCTCGTTTTATAGTCAGTCTCGCATAGAAACTTCGAGCATAGTCCTTTCCATAGCGCGGTGAGCGACCTCGAGGTCCCTTATAAGGTTCACATTTTAATTCCACTATATTTGAGGGATAACTAAAATAAAGGGATTGAATGATATATTATTTCTGTAATACACTATATATATCTATTGTTCAACGTTTACTACACATTCAAAGACATGTTAAAGCATTAGCTATTACTAATTATTTGCTTTGTAATAATAAGGAAAATGATAAACATATTAGTATATTATCCGTTCGTGACATAGAATTAATTTTCCGCAAAATAAGAGTTCGTGGCCTTGTCATGTATGAGTTTATTTTGGTATTTAAATAATTGCTTGCTAAGTGTGTATGCATCTCTAATCTTAACTAAATAATCATGATTTATCATAAAACGATGAACCGAGCATTTTGTCTCAAGTTTAATATCCATATCACGGAGAATTTCTATTCAAAATGGGAGATTCAAATAGCGACACGGGCACGGGTTCACCCGCTCTACTTAGCTCCTATTGATCGTAGCGTAATGTTTTATAGCTTATAATCTTCCTCGATAAATGGACTATCCAATACAAAATATTTTTTCCAAAAAATATAGTTCCAGGGATGAACATAGTTCCAGAAATAAGAACCAAGAGATTCCCAACAACTTTTAATTAATTAATTTTCGTCTCAATAACATTTCCGTTACCAAAACGCGTAATCTAATCGATTCTTCCTCAATGTTAATCAATTTAAACTTAATTACATTACCATCATACAATTAACTAGAATAAACCGTTCAAAGTGTACAAACAGACAGGCAGACAGTACCGTACCGCCGTAATGTTCAAAATTGGATTTTGTACAAATTAATGGTACCTCAGTCCTCACTATGAAGTGTCCTCCTTGAAATTGGATTCGTCAAACAATGGACCTGGTCTCACACGTTATAAATTGTTCGCGGTACTGGAGTATGAAGGATGTAGAGCGCTTGAGAAGATTTGCTAGGTTGTCACAGAGTTGTCGTATTTTGTAACTGAATGGGAAATATTTACTGATATAAAACGGAATGGCATGCTCGTTTTGAAATAAAAATGGCCAAAGGTATATTTTCAGAATACAACTGTGTTATCTTCTGTACTTCTGTACTTACTTTTAATTTAACCAGTTAGGTTTGTATGTTCAGTTTAATATTACAAAAAAAGACCATGTTGTTAATTAAACAGGTCAAACTATTTGACTTTAACCTAATCTAACTGAGCCTATCTATTTATCACACTAATATCTTAAATGTGAAAGTTATTTGTTTGGATATTTGGATGTTTTTCCGTCAATTATGCTTAACCTACTGAACGGATTTAGATGAAATTTGGTATACAGGCAACCCTGTCTGTGCCCACCTTCGGTGATAGGATACGTAATATCCCACGGGAACGTGAGCGAAGCCGCTGGTAGAAGCTAGTCATTTATACTGCTACACATAGGCCTTCCGAAAAGACTTCCAAATCAGCCACTTGACGGCTGTCTGCAAACTTTATTAGATTTTCTGTCCCGTTTTAAAATTCTTAATAAGCAGCTACAGTATAACTACCAAAACACAATCACTTACTTACATAACCTTAACAAAACACAGTTTTACATCTATACCTTGCACTATTAATACTCAACTACACACAAATAACACCGCACAAACGAACCTATCTCCAGGTGCCATCATCCTATTTGGAATGGCTTTTGTTCTACACCTTGTTTGGACCATTATATAGGAGCAAGGTGTGCACATAATCCTAATATATCACCATTGAGAGTGTTAATTAATTCTAAGCTTAATAGCAAACTGGATAAGGCTATTGTTTGTCTGTAAGTAATATTGACAGGGACGATAAATATATATGTGTATTAGGCGCCAAGGTATTAGAGTATTAGGAAGAGTGTGATGGTTTGGTGTTGGTTGTGTAAGTATTATTTATTATTCCTTATTGTATTACACAGGGTCTATTTTTTATATATAGATAATATAATTTATCTCTAGTAAGATCTTATCTAGGATTTAATAGCATGTTTCATTGATTGTTTTATAGTTTAATATTACACTAATATACCTAATAAATGTGTTTTTTTTTTTGTTTGGACGTTTGTCCGTCAATTACGCAGAATTGAAACTAATGAACGGGTTTTTTTCGAAATTTGGTATACAGACAGAGTATGAACTGACTTGGGTGACTTTTTATGCTACGGGAATGCGGGCGAATCCGCTTGTAGAAACTAGTATGGTGTTATATGCTACTAGGGAAATTACATAATATTTATCTAAGTTGAGATTTATCCTTTTTAACATAACTTACTTTTGGAAATCTTTTTATTATGGTATCTTCTTAAAAACATAGCGATTACAAAATAATCTTTCCACAAACTACATCTAAATACAAACTCAAAATATATTCACCTACAAAACAATTTCGATCAAAAATAAATAACAAAATGTCATTACTTTAAACAAAACACTGCTACAAAATCAGTACATTGATATCATTATCAATATGTACCATGCAAGCTATAGTTGTACGATTTGCAAATCAGGAGCTAGCAAAAACAGGGCTTAAAATTAACACCCGCTTTGAAGACCAAAGAAATAAGATCTGGCGTGAAGAATAATTCACCGTTGCTGATTGGCACAGAGGCAGTGGAGCGCGTCCACAAATTCGCATACCTCGGGAGCGTCGTGTCAAGATAACTGGATGAAGTGAAATGACATCGCATCTCACGGATCGCCAAAGCTCGAGTAACTTTCGAGCATTGAGACCGGTCTGCAGATCTTGAAAACTGACCCGAAGGATCAAGCTTAAGATCTTCGGGTCCAATGTCAAATCGGTACTGCTATACGGGTGCGAGACGTGGAAGGTAACGAAGGACATCTCCCGCCAAATCCAGGTCTTCGTTAACCGATGTTTGCGTCGCATTCTCGGTATTTACTGGCCCGAGACCATCTCCAACTTAGACCTGTTGGAGAAATGCCACGAAAGTCCTATCGATCGCCAAATAAAACGCCGCAAGTGGGGATGGATTGGCCATACTCTCCGAAGAGGCCCCGACCACATTCCTAAACAAGCATTAGAGTGGAATCGTAATTTCGAAATACTATCTTAGAATGTATAGTGTGTAGTGTAAAACTAGGTAGACTGCTCGGTTGGCGTAGTGGTTGGGTGACCGGCTGCTGCCCAACGTGTCGCGGTATTTTCTGAGTAAAATTACCATTATTAGCCCGAAGTCAGGAACGGTGTTGGTTCACCCCCGTGCCTCTGAAAGCACGTATAGCCGTTGATCCTGTGCCTGATCTTTCTCCGGTCGTGTCGGTCTATCGTTCTATCGAGTTTAGAGAGTGAGGGAACAGAGAGTGCACCTGTTTGCACACATGCTTTTGCAAAATAATATCTATTGCATAGTAAGCTAGCATATTTAGACAGACTGGCAACCGTGATCAAAATGGATCGGAATTTTTTTATTTATGATTTTAGTTAAAGCTATAATACTTATAATACTCATAAAATTAATTCAGTCAATTTATTCAGATGGCACATTACAGTCTTCATAATTCATAGCCTATTAAAAAGGTACTTAATAAAATTAGGTACCTATTTCTTTTATTATAAATAGTCTCACCACAACATCGTTACGTTTTATGGTAATCTTCTCTTCTCTATTATGAGAATAATTTTACTAATTATGA
Source organism: Spodoptera frugiperda (assembly GCF_023101765.2). NCBI lineage: Eukaryota > Metazoa > Arthropoda > Insecta > Lepidoptera > Noctuidae > Spodoptera > Spodoptera frugiperda. The sequence goes on along the minus strand of NC_064215.1, from coordinate 11,330,554 downwards.
GACGGGGATTACTTTTTTACAACAATATAGTCTGTCGCTAATTTTATGACACGAAGGATTACCAGCTTTTTATTATTAGTCGTTTGTGAGTAGGTGGCGATGTATGAACACCGCTTTTAGGGAAAGCCCACAATAATATGTTATGAAATACAAGAATACCTGATATCATATTTATTTATACCTAAATTATATACGTGAGTGTTATTCTACTGAGAATACTGAAATTCTATAAACCAACAATGTACCAACTCAGATACCAACTAACAAAGGACCTTAATTTTATGGAAATAGAAAAAATCAATAAAGAATATTAAACAAAAAAACATATAAAAGAAAAAGTAGAATTCTATCTCTTTAGTGTAGCTAACAATTTTAAAAGAATGCAAATCCATCGTTTCTGCAAAGAGCTTATAATAAATTAAAATAGACAATAACTTAAAAACTAAAACGCTAGACGCCTTCATTTTGATTTTAACACCCCGTAAATTTTACATTATGGTTAATAAAAAATCAAGATGGCGGTACCAGCTGTATGTTTTCCCGCGCAATTTGTGTGACGGAATATTATGCAATAAATTTTTCAAATTATTTAAGTGCGTTGTTACTTATTTGTGTTCAATAACATTTCACTACTTTTCGCAGTCTTGGATTCTTGCATTTCTTGGATTTTTGAACAACAGAATGAAGAGATAAATAAACACAGTTTATGTTATACCTATGCGTAATTTTTTGACAGAGCAACACTTACTTATTATTCCAAATTATTGTTTACGAATATAAATCTTTTTTGTTAATTCTTTATAAAAAAGCCTTATTAGCTTTCGCAGCGACATTCCATAATACCATAGGTACTACATAGCCTGAAAAATATTGATCATGATTTTGAAATATCATGAGACAATTAAAATTTTCATTTTCATCACTTTCCATGTGTTATAAAAGTACTTCTGTACCAACAACGGTTCATGATCCGTCCACCCAGTTATAACTGACGATCGCCAACTAATTCATTAATTATTTTCTTTCAAACATAAGCATAGACATCCCACCTTAGTAACTTACACGTGTAACTATTCCTAACCTCAATCAGCTGTCAAATGCTGAAATAATCACACACTTTCTGACATCTAGGAAAGAGGGTAGATGTGTCTATTGTTAGCCCTGAGACCACGTGTTCGCGTCTACCCTCCAACACAAATTAATTTTAATGCTTCCTTAGTTCAACGGTGCCCGAATATCCGACCTTCAGATGACCTTGAAGGAATCGATATTGTCACTTTTTTATAATGTTTTGTGTTTACATGTGTGAGTTATGGGATTTCTTATGTGTTTCGGTTTCACAAAGACGTTTGAAAACATTGATGCAAAGAATTGCGTAATGTCTGCTTTTAAAATGCATTTTGCAGATTACTAAATCTTTCACAGATGACGGGTTGAGTGATTGTAATAACAATCGCAGAATACAAGGTTCTGAGTTCAAACATTTTCTCTAAAAAACCTTGTGATTCAATTGAACTTTTAATATCTTCAAATTATTTAAGTATGCATAACATCTTTTAAAGTATGTATACAAATATAGGGTAGGCAATAGATACTGATTAATCAATGTCCCTTTTCAGGAAATAAAAACATAATACTGTACAAATGACATTTGAGTATGAATTATGAAGACTTCATATTAAGATACTTATAATAAGTCATAAAGATATTATTACAATATTAATTAGTTGTAATTAAAGTTATTACCACTCTGTGTCGCAAGTCGTTCCGTAAGTACAGCTTGTAATATAATATCCAGATCATTAAACTATAGTGTTGCTATTTTCTTTGATTAAAGGCAGTCTTATTAGTAAGAATCATCTTACTACTAATCTTCAAATTGATGGTTCATCTTCACTTTCTTGTTATAACTTATTTACTCTTTGCATCTGTTTGTGTTCATAACCAAACAATAGATTTTTGAACATTGATTTTCTTTGATTGTACTCATCAAGTGCTTACGTTTCGTATATCTACATAGTACCATTTATTTGCCCAGTAAGGCTGATGCCTGTTCCGGAGCTTCGAACTACCTAGCGGGTTTACCGGTGTTCCGGCTTGAAGAGCAGAAGTAGAAACGGAGTGGTCTTTAGTCAGTAAGAGTCTGACACTACCTCTCGCCTCGTCCAAGGCAGGAAAAGTAATTTTATGATGATCCCCCTTAAAAAAGTACTATTTATTTTTATGTTATTATAGAAACCATATTATATGATGATAATTCCATACAGAAAACAGTTATGAGGATGAGCTCTCGTTTCGTTTTCCTTCAACGCAAAGCAAATTCGTACAAAGGATACAGGCTAAGACTGAACAGACCCAGTTAGAAAAAGGCTCAGACAAAGCAATATTTATGATTAATATCATGCTTACGGGATTAACTACTACGTTACGTGTCTGGCACACGATTCTCATAAGCAACTAATTTTCGTTACACCTAATAATGGTTTATTGTTATATGTTATATACCTATTTACACATTGTGTGTTATTATTTATGAGCTGTAACCAGCTACAGAGAAACTGGTAGATTTCACTGCCCTCTAGGGATTTCACTGCGATCAGAAATTTTATCGCCTAACTAGTCAAGTAAACCGTAGGATAAACTAGCTACTTCCGCGCGGTTTCACCCGCTCTGTTTGGCTCGTATTAGCCATAGCGTGATGTTTTATAGCCTATAACCTTCCTCGATAAATGCACTATTTAACACAAAAAGAATTATTTAAATCGGATCAGTAGTTCTGGAGATTAGCGCGTTCAAACAAACAAACAAACTCTTCAGCTTTATAATATTAGTATAGATGTGAAAAATTTTTGTTTCTTTGATTGTTGGTTAGTTTGTTACTCCTTCACATCAAAACGGCTGAGGGGACCGGGAAGAAATTTAGAACAGTGGTATAAAGTACGACAAAATCATTTAATGGCTACTTAACCCAGTCCTTAGCAACTGTTTTCAGAACAAAATTATTACTAAGGAATAGTTTAAGTAACCATTATCTACAGGTCTCTGATTGCGGCATTATGCTTATGCTTAATACGATAATCGTAAGCTTGTTAAGATGTATGTAGTGCTCTTTATCGTATAAACTACAAAATCCCCACTCGACAATGAAACTTGTCTCCCCCACATTGAAGCAAGTGTCTCGTATTTAGGATAACTTCTAAAACCGAGGGCTTTCAAAAGGACCCAGTCACGTACAAGCAGTACCTACCACTAGTTCAGAAGTTTAGATTGACGAACTTGTTTAATTAAAAGGAATTTCGACACTAGACCTTAAGGCTATGGCTATAAAGAGACCTTCCGGGTTTTCCTGGTTTAAATCTACTATATAAAAATACTAGTACAAAATAAAGTGGAAGAGTTTGTTTGTTTGAACGCGCTAATCTCCGAAACTACTGGTCCAATTTGAATAATTATTGTTGTGTTGGATAGTGCATTTATCGAGGAATGATACCTATATCTTACATGTGCTGAAATTGTCCATTTTATCGCAAACTTGGGACATTTTTTTAATAAAATCTCATTGTATTAACACTTTAAATTAATAGACAACCATTTCAAATACATATTATTATGCACATATAATATGTTTCCTATACCGCCAATTTATTCGCGAGTACAAAAAGCATGATTTTACATTTATCATAATAATTTATAGGCATAATTACTATGACAAAAGAGAAACACAAAAAACCCAATAATAAATATTACATGAGTAGTTACAACTTATTGTTTATATTTTGTAATATCTTAAATGGGTATTTCTGTAATTATCTTTGGACAATATACATGATTGATGGGTAATAAAAACAAAACATCATTTGCATACTATATCTCCGATAAGTAAGAACACTATAGGTATTAATCAACATAGTTAATGTATTAAAACGTCCACAGACGTCAACCGATGCAATTAATAATTCAACACCACGCTATAATTATATCATTGTAGGTATTTCCTGACCAATAACGTTCTACAAAAATAAACATATCAAATTTTCTTTAACACTCAACAACTAACTACTTCAAACGCAAAATATTAGAGAAACAAAACAAAACATTTTTTAAAACTTACCCTCAATGTTTTCTTCGTCCGTATCAGCCATGATTTAATGAAAACTCAACAAAACAATTAAAATAGAACTAAAAACATCATAAACAACACAACACAGAACAAATTCAACAAATAACAGATATGAAACACACTTTCCGAAGTCACTAAGTTCACGTAAGGAAATTCGGGAAAGCGAGCGACCTCCCCTCGCGACGGTCAGATGCGAACTGACGCTATGAATGAAAGAAAAATAAACAGTAGTGCGCGGGAAAACTGTGCTCCTGTAATTTTGTAATTCGAACAGTTGCTGTTGTTTTTTTTATTGCTTTGTTAATGTATGGCATCTGTATGTGGCCGGATTCAAATAAAAAGTTTATATTTCTTTTATTTGCGGTAATACGAGCAAAGAGTTTATATAAAAAGATTTATATGCACAATTATTGTTCTATGGTGTAAAAATATTGACGGGAAAATTAACACGTCCATTTAGCATTAATTTCCATGTTCTGTGTTGTCGGGTTGTTTATAAATGTAAACAGTTTCCTTTGGATGACTTTATTAGTTGGAATATTTATTTGACTTATTACAGTTTTTTTTAAATATAAGAGTGGATTTGATACACACATAAAATTACTACGTAGTACTCTGTCAAACAGTTTTCTCTTCTTTCTTTGTTACAATATACCACGTTTTGTTTAAAAGTTTATAATAAAGAAAATCTAACATTTCAGTATTGTCAATATAAAACGTGTGTAGAATAACAGCTCCAAACTTATTATTCTTACATATAGCAGCTGCTGTCTGAAGTCGTGCCACTACTCAATTTTAACTAAAACTTTCACAACAAAACGAAAGAGTTGATCTAGACTCGAAACATTGACGTTTCGAAAGAACCTATTTATGGTTTAATTGGAATAAATTATTTGACTTTCACTTTGAAAAAAAGACAAAACATGAAACAAAAAAGCATAATTAAGAAAATAAATTCTGAATCTACACATACGTACCTACTATTTATGTGAAGTTCATAAACCTAACCTCCTACCATTTACACGAAGCTCATAAAATGAATGTATGTACTTATATATGTGGGTCTTATACACCCGTTAGAGAACTCTTAAATACGATGCTGTGTCAACTATAATTTCTAAAAATAATCTGAAAAGTCTCAGAGGAGACATTATAATCGCACAGCACTGGAATATTAGAGCTATTTTTACAATATATACGTGGGTATGTTTTATCACCGACGCGTTTTATTTTCACCACATCTGTTGTTCACACATTATAAATATTTAAAGTCTTGGCTTCACATTATATCGATTTATTAACTATGTTTTTATTATTATGACTGCGTGATTAGTGCAGTGGCTTGATGACTGGTTTGGGTTCGACTGATTCACAATTCCGAATAGTGAATCGCCGTCTGGTGAAAACCGGCGTAACGTTTTTCGCCTGCCTGTAAGTTTATTAGAAGCCCTATTTTGAGAAATTCAGCCCTAACCCCTAAAATACCGGCAATGCACTTCGTAATTCTTCTGTTGTTGTGGCTGTCTATAGATAGTGCCGATTGCTTACCACCAGGTGGTCCGTCTACTCGTATATCGCCCTATCACTGAAAAAATCCTAATAATATCACAAACAGTTTCATTGCAAACCTTTTTGGAATAAGATAGAAACATAAAATACGATAGTCGTCACGAAAAGCTGAGATGCACCATCTCTCCTTGCAAGCTATGCGTTTGACATCTCTCAAGGAAATCTTTCGTTGTGGAGGACGAGTGCACATGACTTGAAGGCTTTGTAGCTATTTTGTCTGCATAAATACAACGTCTATTTCGAAAATGGATGGTAGGAAGACGTGTGTTGGAAGTACAATGCTTTTAAGTTTATGTAGCCTCCTGGACATACCCTTTGGGCTAAGTATTCATATCTTATCCTATTCATACTATAGTCACACCAGCCTCGCTCGTTAAATAGACAATCAATAGCAAAATGACACGCTCATCAACAGTGTCCATACTAATATGACTTTGCTTTACGTTAAAGAAATGTAATCGAAAGCACTTTCGGCGCTCTGATTAGTTGGTTAATTCAAGCCTAATCAGAGCGCCGAACGCACTTTCGTTTCGACTTAAATATAAAGCAAAATCATACTAAAGACATATGACAAATCATCATTTGTCAAGGCCAAGTACACCCTCAACAACTAAGGAGTTACAGATGCGTTGTCGTTTTTGAAAGAGGTGGATTCGGCCTATGTATTAAGTGTGCTAACATATATCAATCAGAATTTGCATTGAACAATTTAGTTAAATAAATGACCGTCCTCCCACAAAAATACAATAAGTTACATTTAGTGTGCTACATATCAATTACAATGGGCAGAATGCCAGAAGAATAATACAAAAAAAAAACAAAACACGACTTCCGAACATGAATTAAATAGTTTAGAATTGTTTTGTAAGCAGTGCAAGGATGTTTGGTAACATTTGGTAAGCCAACAATAAATTCTTTACAGGATTAGATCAAAGGCGCCTTCTGGGCGCAAATATATCCCACATGTTTTATTTCCCTTTCTGCCTCGTTGGTTGAGTGACAACAAACACAATAGGTCTTCGGTTCAATGGTTAAAAGGCTATCTAAGGTTTCATCGCAAAGTAGTCAGCGAGGAAGATGCGCAGCTCGAGTATGCCATGTATTGATAGTAGGGTAGCCATCCATAGTACGCATCTTTAGCATGCATCGTTCAATATAAAAAATATAGCTCAGCTGAGTCCGTTTCCACAACCACTAAGCTATGTGTACCAATTAATATGATTGGTGGAAGCCAAACACATCCACAGTAACGTAGCATTATATATATAGTAAAATTACGTCAAGACCTCCTCAAGTTTCAATGCCTCTACTAAGAATTTCAGCATTAGGAACTGACACCTAGAATTTCAAAGAACCAAACAACAATTAATATCAATATAAAAGGAGCAACACCCTATTCACATAATGCAACTTGCAATTTGTTTCACGAAAATAACTTGAGAACCAGTGTCGTTGACCCCTTGTTTTGCTGAATATCAAATATTTGTTACACCCACGTCTGTCTACCCAGGTATCTTCTGAGTCTGGTCTGCCATATTAGCTTTAAGTTTCATATTTTCCTGACAATTTCCACCTTTTGTAAATGGTTTTAGAATTCGCTAGTCATTTGTTTCGATTTGGTTTACGTTGTTTTCTTCTCTACAACACTTTATCACATTGCATTATAGTAAAATTATCATAATATCTATTAGAATTAAAATTCCACTCGAATAAGTCCCACATCCATAGTCAGTATATGTAATTGTATATAGCTCAATAAGAACATCAAATATTTTCTCAACTCTTATTTCCGGAGCCTATTCAATGCAAACAAACAAATAATCAATATTTCTTGGTTTAAGTAAGCTTCGAAAGTAGCCAGATATTATTATGTCTTAAATATTTTATGTCTAAAGTCTTAATAATTCATAAAGAATATAACTTTAAAAAGGAAAGAAAAGAATAGCGCCGTCAATTTTTCTTTAACGCCTCTATAATCGTTTCTGTCTAATGCTTTCATACATACATACATACTGGTCCAACTGAGAACCTCCTGTTTTTGAAGTCAGCTGAAAAGATAAATGCATCGAAACATAAGACACCTAAATAAAAACAAAAGCATCCGAACAATTCACTGAACAGTTAGCAGATTGCACAGCATCCAGATTACAGCAACAATCTATCTGAATCTTTGCTCTCAACTCAATTAACTGCGCTCTCGGTTGGTTAACGAAGCGCAGTAACTACGGTACGTACTTAAGATAAATAGTTTGTAGCATCTTAGGACTTGAGTGAGATTAACTTTTTTTATTTTCTGTTATACATTGCGCATGTGCTTGTTTACAGTTTATACACATCAAATATTTATTTATTTTATTTATTTAAACTTCATCACAAATACAGTGAATGGCGGACTTAATGCCTTAAGGCATTCTCTAACAGTCAACCATAGGGTAGTGCAGAGAAATGAAGCGGATTGATGCTAAGTCATAACACAAGCACAAAAGAATTAAATATATGAATACAATATATCTTATACATACATAATATATATATGAAGATACATATTATATACTTATATACATATATACACATAAACATATACATATAATACAATATATATCCACTGTTAAACGACTACATATATAATAACATAAATAGTGAAAATAGTGATATGGAGAAATAAGGCCTCGGCCTCGAATTTTGCGGGCAGCGGGGCGGCGGCGGCGGCGGCGCGGGAGCGGGGCGGCGGCGGCGGACCCGTTCTCGAAACTAGCGGGCAGATCGCGCGGCACTACAGCGGTGAAGTGTTGTGTTCGTGGTTGTGTTGTCGAGATATTTGTTTTTATTAGCGAACGAAATCTTTTTGATTCAAATTTATTCCTAACGCTCGATTTACTGTGGGCAAAAGAAGAAGACCTACTATAGGGCAAGGAAAATAAATGGCGAGTTTTATCGAAATTATGAAGAACAGAGACAAAATCCCGACAAATTCTACGACTACACTAGAATGAGTGTAGAAACTTTTGACTATATTCTTGAAACTATCAAGAGTGATTTCAGTTTTTGCTTTAGTCTTCAATATTCAGTTCGTTTTTTATTTCTTCCCATAATTGGTTAATTTTTCTTCTATTTTTATGGTTCACATCTTTGCTGTTCCGTATGGGTGTCCTCTCAAAGATTGCCGAAATCATTTGCTCTTGCACGTCCGAGGACATTTTGATACGTCACAAAAAAATGTAGGTACACAACACTATACTACAATGCAGACGCGCAACGCGGGCGGTCACCGCTTGACTGGAGTGCACCGCTCGTTGCCCGCTCCCGCGCCGCTCCGCCGCCGCTGTTTTCGAAAACCGGTCCATTTGATTATACGCATAAGATCCTGCCGCTGCCGCGCCGCCGCCGCCGCCGCCCCGCTGCCCGCAAAATTCGAGGCCGAGGCCTAAGTATCCTCAATTGTTTTGATTCTGCCAATCCTTAGTTATATGCTCGCGGACTTTAAATTTGAAGGAACTGCGACTCTTTGCCACTCTGATCTCCTTGGGGAGCGCATTCTACAGAAGAACAGCTTGAATGAAAAAAGAAGAGTGAAGGAAGTCAGTGCGATGAGAGACACACTGAAGGTGTCGATTTTGAGATGAACGAAGAAATTTAGTGTGGTTGGGGCAAGAATATTGGAAGTAAGAAGCAAGGTAATTAGGTGAAGAAGGAGAGTCAAGGTAAGAGAATAAAGTGGTTAATGCCCTCTGCTGCCTGCGCAAGCGTATAGGCAGCCACTTTAGTTGCACTCTATATGCAGAAACATGATCATATTTACGTAAGTTGAAAACGAATCGAATGCAGTTATTTAGAAGTCGGTCCAGTTTTTTGAGCAGATCTACATTCAGGTCGTAGTAACAAACATCAGCGTAATCAATAATGGGGAAAATTAAGCTCTGCACCAGCTGTGCCCTTACGGAGGATGGAAGGAAATTCTTCAAACGATACAGCACCCTCAATGACCCAGTTACTTTTTGGCAAACACTAGCAACCTGTGCACGCCAGCTCAATGTGCTATCAATAATTAAGCCCAAGTCTTTGACGTCCTGGCTGAATGGGATAGTCACACCATTGTAGGAGATGGGAGGCAGTGTCGCACCGTCAATCGATCTGAGGCTCCAAGAGCTACCTATAATTATGGCTTGGCACTTGTTTGGATTGACAGCTATACCGAACCTGTTAGACCAACTTCGAACAGCTGCCAAGTCACCATTAAGTTTGTTGATAGCATCAGGTAAATCGTCCACCCCAGATTGACGGTACAGCTGCAAGTCGTCCGCATACAAATGGTACGCAAACCGCAGTTCAGGAGTAATGAAGTTAAGTCAAAATAGAGAAAAGAAGTGGAAAAGAATCCCGCCTGAGGAACGCCTGCCGTCACATCACACCACATAAATACATCATGCACTACAGCTGCGCCCCCGAAGATATGAAAATCCATTCCAGTGATTTGCCGGAGATCGCAAGATGGGACAGGATTGCCGAAAGGATATCGTGACTGACCATAAATACCGTTGGACACAATTTTCCAATACCAAGACTGTCACTTTGGTATCCTCCAGTAGCCAGCCCTAAATAAAAACAAAAGCACTGTGGCCCGGTCGAAAACCAGATTGCAACTGGCTTATTACACCGTGCTAGCAAAATGGGATTGCACAGCATCCAGATTACAGCAACAATCTATCTGAATCTTTGCTCTCAACTCAATTAACTGCGCTCTCGGTTGGTTAACGAAGCGCAGTAACTACGGTACGTACTTAAGATAATAGTTTGTAGCATCTTAAGACTTGAGTGAGATTAACTTTTTTAAACAGAAATTTTCTGTTATAGGTACATTGCGCGTGTGCTATTGTTTACAGTTTATGTATCATACATATGTAGGTAGATAGATACATTTTGTAGAATAAAATATAATATAATACACTTTTTTAAGGGGGAGAAATCATCATATTGCTACTTGCACCTTGAGCGAGGCGAGAGGGAGTGTCAGACTCTTACTGAATAAAACCACCCCATTCCTACTCCTTCTTTTCCAGCCGGAGGCCCGGCAAACCCACTAGGTAGTAAGAAACACGCTACAATTTTATCTTATGTCGTAAAGTCAAGTAAACACGGAACATAATTCTTAAGTTTCAGCGTCATGAAAGTTGGAATCAAGAATAGTAATGTACGATCTCATCACATTGAACTAGCGAAAAGTGACCGATTTACTACACTTTGTAGGGAAAATAATAAAGATTAGTTGATAGCATAATAAAACATTGTTTCTTTAGCATATACCAGAAATATTCCTATCTCCATATCTAAGGGAGCATCCCAAACATGTTAGGAACGCGTATTATTATCTAATATAACATTTCACCCACAGACTAGTTGTAACAAAATTAGATTCTGGACGCGTACAAAACTTTCCCCTAATAATATGATTGAAAAAACTTCCATATCTCGTGGGATTTATATTGAAAACTAACTGTATTCGTGTCGTGTAATATTGCGTATACTTTGGGAGCTACGTGAGTTAATAATTGAAGTTTGTTAACTAGAAATATTAACTTTTAGCTAAGTATGCTAACATTTTTATGTGTCTGAGTACATTTTAAATTACTCATTTTATCCCCATAGGATTAATAATCTATTATAGTAGTCTGTAGGTCCTTTTCCACCAGAGATGTGCTATAGCTATGCTACGAAGATGTAAACGGTAAGCTGTGAAACTATGTTACCGTTTCCACTGATAATGACTGCCGCAAAGTATCAGTGTGAGGAAGATACGCAGCTCGAGTATGCGATGTATCGATAGTATGGAAGCCATCCGTAGCACGCATCCATAGCACGCATCTTTCCATATAAAAAACATATTTTAGTTGAACCCATTTCCACCAGTGCTAAGCTATGTGGACCAATGAATATGATTGGTGGAAGCGAAACGCATCCACAGCAACTTAGCATAGCACATTTCTGGTGGCAAAACACCCTTATAGTTGAAGTAAAATATTATTGACTCCAATTTCTGCACTTGCTCGAAAATACCAGCATTTTGGCTTCAAAGTTTTATCTCATATAGTTATAGTTAAAATGTTTAAACAAACTAACATAGTACCGATAATATATACTAAATACTTCTATACTGATTATTAATTACCACTAATCTTCAGAGCTGAACTCATTAACCACGCCAGCTCTCATGATAGGGCACTTAATGGGAGTGATCCCATTGTGGGCTCCCTTAAAGGGGGGCCATTAATATCACAATAAACACATTTGCAGCAATGAAATGGCGTATCACGTCCTTATTGGATTATTTATTGCTGGCCTACTTGTGACTGCCTCGGACGTTGGTGGGCAGTTTTTAGAAGTACCTACGTTCGATTCTTGGATCAATAAAACTCTTGACCATTGCCTAAGTCACTTTTGCTTAAAATGCTATTTGTTTAGTTCGAATAGTATCTTGACCTATAGAAATTACTGAAATATTAGTTGGTTTAGGTTGCACAGGTCGAGTTCATAAGCAGATTGTTGTACACAACATAGTGTAGATATCGGGTTCTTTATCACGAATTTATAATATTAAATTCGACTGCACGCTGCTCATGATGAAGAGTCCCTCTGTGACTCGAAAATACTAAGCCTTTCGTGATTTTCAGTTAATTTGTAAAGCCTTGACGATACAAGAGTAAATCTTAGCGTGGGCCAACGTTTTAAAAAAAAGACATGGAATTAATAACACAGTTTGCGATGCATAGATGAACTCTGTCTTTCTTTCTCTCTCTAACATTTAACTTTATGCAAATTTTCAGCACCACGACCAGACTTTTAGCTCACACTACAACAACGACATCATTTACCATTTCGTTCTTCAACATTTTATACAATACAATACATTTTTCTAGTATCACTAACCAGTTAGTACAGTAAATCACACGAGGCGAATGTGACGTAACCACAACAAGACGTATTGTTCACATCGGTAATTACACTCGCCCGTCCACTGAGCTCAGCACTACGTGACGGAACAGCTGTGCTGACTAATATGACTTCTATATGCTGTGTAATGTGTTAATATATATAATAACTTTATTATATATCTATCTATAACTAATCAAGAAGGGGTGAGCAAGAGTGGTTGAAAAATTGCTTATGCAGTTGTATCAATATGGGTTTCCCCATGGATTTACTTGCATAATCATCTATATCATAAATCTTCTATCTATCTATCTATCTTACTATTGTATTCGTAGAAACCAACATTGATTTTAAGGATTTTTAAGAAGAATAAGTAGTAAATGGTTGTCAAAGTGTGAAGTAGATGGAAAAGAGGTTGTTACTTTTTTTAAACATTGCCCCACTAGAATGTTCTCCTGTGTCGTGGGTGCATTTACAAACATACAAGTTCACATACACAAGACACCCAGACCCGAAACAACTATTTGTGGATCACATAAAGAGTTGCTCCGTGAGAGAATCGAAACCGCTACACGTCGATTAGCTGCTGGTTGCCCAGGCACTGTAAAAACCAAACAGTCTTCCATTTATAAAATAAATATTTCACCTAATTTTAACCCTATCATCTAACCAACAACCAATAATAGACGAAGTAAATAACACAGATTTAAATAACCAAAGTGGACTATAAATAAATATATTAATGAATCTGTTCATCCGTCACACACAGTCGGGCCCAATATAACTGGGGACATAACAGGCCGGTTTTAAACCATTGTTTCGTTTCACCCCCACCTATCCTGTCCCGGCCATTCGTAATAGACTCGATCAATTTAATTGCGGCTTTCGTAATAAAGTATGGACTATTTATAAGTGTCATTTGACCAATCAATAAGGTGAAGTCTCGCTCATATTCTACTGAATAAAGTTATCGTCATTTTATAACGTTAAGTTATATGTAGAAAGTACTATTCGCTATTGCCGCCCAACATGGGACCATTGTGGTCTGAAGTTTAAATTGAAGTTTACAACTGCATAATGATTAAATATATAATGTTAAACTTCTAACACAGACAATTATAATTTTGGACTCTCAGTATATGTCTGTCAAGGTTCTAAATCATTGTAGTTCCCAACCATGTGAAAATTATGGGACAATTTCTGCCAAATACAGCTTGACCCTAACTATTAAAAACATCGTTTATTATAATGGACTTAATATAATTCAGGATCACACTAAGGATTCAGCCATTCAGCCCATGGAAACAAAGACTAGGCCAATTACATCACACCTAATCAAAAGACGCCTAATTAATTTCGTAGACAAATATCAATCTCGTGCAAAAAGTAATTGCTACCATAAACATTTGGGAAGTCGTAAAATTCCCGGCGGCCATCTTGTTATTAGTGGACGTCTGGCTTCATTGTCTATGGTAACTTTCACAACTCGCAAAGGGTCACATTGAATAACGTCATGCCTTTTTTAAGGTGAAACTACAATACTATGTGATCTAATTAGTCCTAGGGGTAACTACAGAAGGAAGAGGTAAGATTCCTAGGTCTATTCATTTATGGTTGTTGTATTGTTGGCGCGGTCACGCACATCGTGTAGCGGGCTCGATTCCCGCGAGGCGCAACTATGTTCACAAATTGTTGTGTCGGGGACGTCTGGCTTCATGTGTATGGTAAACAACTTGTATGTTTGTTTTTTAAGGCACCTACGACATAGGATAAAATCATAGGATAAAATCTTAGTGTGGGTGTAGGGTTTTGTATCCAACACTACTGAGAGAAAAAATTATTGTTTCGAGAAAAATCGGCTTTGTTAGAACATGAATCCTATAAATTAGCAAATGGGCAAAATGGTTTCTTAGAACATGAATTCTATAAATCAGCTTGAATGGACTAAAGTAGGACTCGTATCATTACAGTCGACAATTGCTTATCATCTAAATCATATCCATTGATTAGCTGTCTATTCAAAATCATCATCAACCATCTATTTGTATCATAGTTAGGAATTCTCATAAAATGAACACATTGAAGGTATTTCATGGAATCGAAGAAATTACCTACTCACCTACTTAGAATATGATAAACATTATTTTGAGAAACACAAATTGAGGTAGCTTGATGAATATATTAGTCTACATGTCTTTATTATTATTACATTAGTCTATATTAGTCTTATAAGTTTGGGAGAGCCATGCTTCGGCACGATTGGATCGGCTCGACCGGAGTGATACCACAATCTCACAGAAAAGGTGAGATTACCGGAGTCCTTACTTCTCAATCTTCCCAATCCCAGAAATCTCCAACAACCTTTAAATTCTTAATCCCTAAAAGGCCGGCAACGTACTTGTAACGCTTTTGGGTGGGAATCTGTTCGTTTACCGACAATAAAAAAATGTCACAAAAAATCCTTACTAAAGTATATAGATACAAGACTTAGTTTGTTTGTCTTTCTTTCATATTAACAACGCACTTGTTACTCCTTTGGTTTTGTGCCTGGGCGCCGATGGTTACCTACCATATGGTGATCGGTCTGTTCGTTTGCCTCCTATTCTAGGGTGAGAGGCTATTAAAATTAATTTTATTGTCTGTAGATAAATTAAGGGACTATTTGTGATATATGTATACTTTCTTTTACTATACGAGGCTAAAAGCCAGTTAAATATAAAAGGTAAAAGGATTTATAACATGATTTCTGACTTGGTAATTCACTGTAATAAAATGTAAGTAGAATTTATAAGGGGATGTGTGGTAAAATATGTTTATTTACACTACTTAAGTATATTTCGTGGATGCAAAGTTTATTGCTGAGAAAATCCGAGTAATAATAGTAAAATGTGGATTTATAAACCGACGAGCATACATGAAAAAACTGATGACTGATAATGAAGCGAAAAAAGTGTGTAAGTTTCGTAGCAATTGGTGTTCCATTTTCTGCCTACCCCCAAGGGAGACAGGCCTGAACCTATTTGTATCTATGTAAATGTGGATTTGTGATCGTCTGTTGCAAACGTAAAGAAGATAGACAAACCTAACCGTTAAGTCTATATGAATTGTAGAAATATAATATGATGAATAGTTTTATTTTTCTTTTTTGACTCATTATTTTATTGGTTGATGTCCAACGTCTTGTGGGATCGCCATCACATAGAAAAAATACTGTGTTGATTTTCACAATAAAATTATCCAATTGTGTGTCCTAATCTCTATGTCAAAAGTTTGAAGTCCTGTATAAAGAACATAATATTATAGCGTAGGAACTAAGTACCACCATAGCTTTGCATAACACAGCATGAATAAATTAGTATCCATCCATACCCATATATTAAAAGCTATGTGTAATTACATACATACGTACAAACATACATTAGTGTTACGTACACACAGTCACGCGCCTCGTTAATTAGAACATTACTGCGACTAATTGAAATGTTACATTTTTATAATTGTTGTAGGCATATTTATTTTTAACACACCATTCTTATACAATTTTTGATAATTACTTTCGGTTAAGAGTGCTTTTCCACCACAGATGTGCTATGCTACGGATATGTATAGCTAAGCTGTGAAACTATGTGACTGTTTCCACTGATACTAAGCTATGAAGCTGTGCAAGTAAGATGCGTCACCGCAAAGTAGCTGTGCGAGGAAGATGCGCAGCTCGAGTATGCGATGTATCAATAGTAGAGAAGCGAACCATAGCACGCATCATTCCATATACGAAACATAGCTTAGCTGAGTCTGTTTCCACCAGTGCTAAGCTATGTGTACCAATTAATTTTATTGCATAACGTAGGATAGCACATCCCTGGTGGAAAAACACTCACTTTTAAAAGGAAACCAGAAGGAAACCAAGGAAACCAAGGAAACCAAACCTTGTTTATAAAGATTTTGACATTCGTTTCCCTCTCACCTCACCCAAGGCGAGAAAAGTCATTGGATGATTTCCCCTCTTAAAAACATACATAAAAGCAATTTCTGATACTAACAATATCTAACATATTATGTATAATTACGAGTGATATACACGTAATACATGGAATGCCCAACTTATAGGGATGTGGTGTAATCCAAAACAGTCGATATGATTGATATCGACAGTAGAACATTCACGGTGATTTATTAACACCAGGTGCTGTTTCATTATAACGATATCAAAAAAATATATTGATAATAATTTGTTCTGTGTGTCTCATGACTAATAACAGATGTTTTAAGAGATTTGAATGACTGTAAGTGCCATAGATAAGATTTTGATATTTGGTTGCTTTTCTAAGAGAATAAGGATGATGACGGGGTATGAAAATTAAAAATCTATTTAGTACGTCAAATATGAAATGAAAAAATATTATACGCGTACTTTTTTCTTTAGTCATATAAAGCAAAAAAAAATTCATGGGTTTTTCACTTCAAGGAAGATATAAAATAACTAGGTACGTACTTCTCTTTAAACCTTGATAACACTTCTCGGTACCACCTTACATTAGTTGGCTGGTAAAGAATGCCATTCACCAATAAGCCCGCCTATGTTCGTTTTGTATATAAAGTGTTAAATAAATAACAACAATGGTACATAGAATATAAATACTTAGTGATTTTTATTTTTAAGGATAGCAGACTATTAACCCAGTTATCACCAGTGATTCATATTATTACCAACATAAATCCTAATTATAAAAGTATTATCGTACGTTAGCCACACATCATTAAAAGGAAGCTACTTTTAAAATAATGAGAAAATAATAAGCACTTCCTTTCGATTTCACTACTGTAGACCATTAGATATAAAATCAATTTGTAATTTGTATGATTTATCACTTACGAAATGGATTTTGATATATATTATGATATTACTAACTGAATCCCTAACCAAAATTAAAACTAATTTCTGTTTAAACAACTACAATATTGTAGCGATGGTGTATGTTAATATTTCCACTACCATATACAGTAGTTGAAATATTGGCATACATCTTTGTTTTGGCTTAGTAATTAAAGACAGAGGAATTTGTCGTAGTAAGCACCAACTAAGTGAAGAAGGCGGCGAAGTGAATGGGCCGGTTCGGCCAGACTTAGTGGCCTTACAGAAAGTCGACATGAAACAACTTACTTGCTTTGTGTTTTGTGCGGAGGCCAAATTACCCCGGTCCCCAATCCCCGAATCCCCAAAAATCCTCAAATTCTATTGCTTACCATCAGGTGACCTGTATACCCGTTTACCAGCTTAGCTCTTAAAAAAAACTTATAAAGCATTACTAGGTACTTATGCTCTTCCTACCGCACAGGCGCAGCCGTAGGTAAAGCTTGTAAAAACAACCATAGTATTAATAATCCTGTCAAAAACACTCCAATATCAATGTATTTTATGAAGGAAATACATTTCAACAAAAGTTACGCCACATTTTAAACTGTCATAAAAAATATGTTTTTAAAACAGTTACAAACAACATATTATATTTAGCATATCCCTAATGAGTAATAAATTTATATTTTTAATTAACACCACAACGGTTTTGCCAGCGTGAAAAATAGATCGAATGTTTTTTTATACTAGCAACACCCGTTTAAGTGACGTAATAGCCGTGACATTGTAGAAAATGTCGTGAGATCTGAGAGTAACGGAGGACTTTGATATAAATAGGTCATGATCGAGGTTGAAACAAGGTCTCATAATATTTGGGAGTTATTTTGGATATAGTATGAGTAAGTTATACGGGATGTGACTAAATTAATTAGGAGAATATTTATTTTGATTTATTTGTGGGCAGGTGTTTTATGGCATAACGCAATGCTAATAGGGTATATGAATCCGTCTTGTTGATTATTTTAAAATATTAGACACGTATTTTTTACTTTCTTACAGAAACAAATACTTTTGAAGATAATAATATGATGATTTGGAATGTCACGTAACGTGACTTCTATGTACATTTTAGACGTAGAAATGGCGTATTTGTTTGCACTCCTAAAATTTGATTCGTTTTATCTAAATATCGTTAGCTTATATTGAAAAAATAAAATAATACGTGTCTAATATTTTTTCATTACCTAACTAACGGAAGAAACAGATTTTAAATTTTCATACCCCGTCATCATCCCTATTTTATTACAGTTTCTGACAATTTCTTGTCCTTTCAAATCATCCTCTACATACAAAAGATTTTTTTTTCCACCAATGCCAGTAAAAGAACTTGTTCATAATATGTAGATATTGTACTAACTTCCTGCAAGTAAAAAACATCTTCCTTGAAAATGTTTGTGTTACTACTGTATGTATTTTGCATGTAAATCTTTCTACTCATAAATCACGAAGACAGCTTTAATTGTTGTGACAATTTTCGTCCGTCATCCTTCAGTTTAGTTAATGTTTGCATGTGCCAAAAATATAAAAGAAATGTCTAGTTGCAATAGTGGAAATACTTGTCAACATGCTTCATTGTCATTAGCTAGATACGCAATATCATAATAACACTGACCTAACTAAACTATTTTATATTATGACTTTTTATTTTCCATAGTTTAGGGTCGGTTCATATCTGACGTAAAATACATTGAACGTATCATCTGTTGTTTAACTCATAAATCACGACATAACAGCATCATACTAATTTGGCCGTCTCCAAATAACTTCAGATGAGAGAAATATGAAATAAAAGGGCAGAGAAGATTAAAAAAAAACAAGATACATGACTACTAACTATATCTATACCCAGTAGGTACATAGGTGTAATAAAATATACTTTTAGCTTTTTATATTATGACGAGTTATTCTCATAATATAGGAAATACTACAATAAGTGATGAATTCGTAGCACAAATCCAACCTTCATACTATGAATTATTACTAAGAATTTTGGAACAGGAAAATACTTCATTTCTTGGTACTTCGTGTTTGGTAGAACTAAACACTGGTTAGGTACTTCAAGGTCAACGAGGATGATGATTATATAACATTAGATAAGTATACCTAAAAACCAGGTAGTAACAGTAGTGTTCAATTCATTTAACACGCACATTCTGAGATTGTCGTCTGTAGTAAGAAACGACATATACAACAGTGCTCTATGATAAACCTGAACCTTTTAAAAAGTGGTAATTATAAAAATGAATGGTGATTAGAATGTACCTATTAATTAATTATGGTTCGTTGATAATTTGTTAAACAGTACTAAAATTCTTGTGTACCTATAGTAATATTATTTGTTGGTGGCAAAAAGTACAGGAAAGGAAAAGCTACAAAAATGTAAGGCGTTGTAGCTATGCATACTTCTGCGCAATTCTAGTGATGAGTACCGTTGATGAGTAGCAATGAATTGATAAAAATACCCGAAAAGTACCACAATGGGCTCAAACAAAACATTACAAATACCAACATTGTGGAAACGACCTTCAAAAACGATACAATTTTAAAATTAGAGAAGAATTCACAACAACATATTGAATTTGTGTATGAAAATAAACAAACTCTAGTGTATCAGTCATTGCCGAGAGTTATTGGGAAAATAATCGGAATTGTTTCTTTAGTAAATATTCGTAGGTGCTGAAATACTTCGATCAGGAATATCTTAAATCTTTGTATGTATGATATGTTGAAATTGTATGATATTTCAATATCAATATCAGTAGCGCGTGATAGTCCACTACTGGACTGGTTCCATTCGGCTCCACTCAGAACCGTTCGACTCCGCTCGGCGTCACTTCACCCAGCTACACAGCTCAGGTCTGCATTGCTCGTCTCTGCACAGCTTTAGTGGAAACACCTACCTATTTACACGGCTCAGTTCCGCTGAACTCTGCGCATTCATCATTCTGTGAAAACTCACCCTTTTTTTTGAGGGGGAAAATCATCTAATGACTTCTCCCGCCTTGGGCGAGGCGAGAGGGAGTGTCAGACTCTTACTGACTAAAAACCACCCCATTCCTACTACTGTATTTCGAGCCGGAGCCCCGGTAACTCACGAGGCAGTTAGCAGCTCGGGGTTTAATTTAACTAAATAACGGGCATCACATAATAAATACTTCAGTCTATGAGACAGCTAATTAAAATATCAGTCTAGACCTAGCACTGTCTATTAGTCTGTTACCTAGACGGCAACACTTCAATTAGACTAGAATTTATGTTTGAGCTGTCAGTAATGATAAAGTCATGTTTCGGTGTAAGTACATAATTTCGGTGATATTCAAGTAAGATAGCAGATATCATTTCTCTGCACTAACCTATGGTTCACTGTTAGAAAATGTCTTAAGGCACTAAGTCCGCCATAGAAACTGCTGAACTATTATGTCTTCTAAAAAATAGAACTGACGTTGAACAGAGAAAAGTGGAAAACATTTTTTTATAATAAATATCGGGAGACATACTAAATTAACTAAAAATCAGGACTCTTCATCATCTACTGTCAATCAAAACTAGTAGAGCTTTTCTCCATAATTTTTTACACGTGATTAAACCGTGATTTTTATTGGAAAACATGGTCTAGATTGATCTTCAGTGCATTACTTATAGAAATTAATACAGCACTTTTAATGTGTTTATCCCAAAGAAGACTCTCAACTCAGACACAATCGTAAAATGTAAGCAAATTATAATAGACAGACAATATGAATCACATTGGAAACACAAGGTTCATCAAAATGGCCGCGGCCGCTGAATACATTTTATGGCCTGCCTTCCGAAATTGGGTCTGGCCCGACAGACATCCCTTGAGACTTGGATCGTACGGTGAAGGACTTCGAAATTGCATTGAGTTATACAAACAGCATTACTATATCTGTGATCTAAACATTTACAATAGATTGGACGACTTGCAGATCTAAGTTTTGACAAGGAAACTTATTTTGCAAATGTGACTCGTATAGAACTAGCTGTTTTAGTTTCGATCTTCGAGTTTCAATCATATACAACTTGTAACAAAATACCCATATACGTCAAGAAGCCCTGATGAATACACGTTGAATAGAATCTCTAAACAAAGTTTCAGCTAATACGTTTTAAAAAAAAATTGTAGAAAATACTTGGTATCGCATAGTTCTTGATTTCAAATCATACAAACGTGTCATAACACTACAGGGATCACTCGCTAATATTACGAAACATTTCTTCTGTCAATCTGCCTTGTACCTGTCTACCTAATGTTGATTCACGCGTCGGCGCGATTTGAAAAATTCATAACTTGGTACCATGAAAACATGAGTTCAAAAAACCCTTCCCGTATCGTTTGTTATGCTATCTAGAAACCGTGCAATTGATATGTATGTATACCCCCTTTTTGTTACACGTTGTATAATAGGTATAATGTGAATCGTGGAGTGTGGCGGCGTGATGACGATGTGAAGCGTGGTGTGGTGTTGAAGTTTCGATTCGTTTTGGCGCGCTTAACACTTTACCCCATAGTGTGCCGAAATGTAGACCTACAGAGAGGCAATGTATTTTCTATTGTGTCTCTTATACCGGCAAACAAGAGGTTAATACACAACACGTTTGTGTTGTTTTCCTGCGAATGGGCAAATCTAAAATGCTGTCTACTGTTTGGCATTAGATATAACTAACCACATTAGATTCACCTTAATATAAATGGCGAAAAGTATAGATTACGATTTATCATAAGTACTTAAAATATTAGATGCATAAGTAGCTAAAACACATGTATCGGCAAAGTGTGCAGGACACTGTTTGAACAAAATTCTGAGGCAAACTCGCTGTTTTCCCTATGGATGCTCACGCGGAGTGTATGTGAATATCGCCTAATGATGGTCAACCGCCAACTTTGTCGATTGTACCTACTTATAATGCGCATTTGTGTACGTCTGAAAGATTGATGAGTACACAGGTTATATATTAAATATTACGACTATTTAGCACATGTTTAAAGACATGTAAACATAAATATGGCACACGGAATTTGTCACGGCATGTGCTAATAGTTTGGAACAACATTTATTATAGTTAATCGTGTCGCAGTGTCAGGAAATTATTCGAAGTACTCAAATACACGGATATGTTTATTGTTATATTCGTAATAAATGCGCATTATTACGTAGCCATATTAATATCGATAATATCACGACTGCTGATTCCCAACTGTATATAGCTTTACACCCACTTTTCGCCATTCGTAAGTATTTGTTGCTCACGCCAGGAGATCATAAGTTTTTGAAAAATAAGATATATTGAGTTTCACAATCTAATGATAGGTTTGTCTATTATGTACCATTTAAATCCATTATTCTCAACACAACGTTGAGAAACATTACCAAATTAGGATAAACATCAATAGGTAATGGCAGAGCATATTCCAAACATAAATAATAAGTTGATAATAAGTTGTTGAACAAGATGCGTGCACGCACAATTTTCTTACTCGTACATTTGCAGCCAATTGAAGCCAGACTTGACATTCATATTCAATGCTACAATGTTCGAATTATAAAACAATTTCTCATTCGGTTAACAAGGAAACGGACGCGCAGATTGGTACTGCAATCCTTCTATTCATTCATTCGTTCATTCTTTGAATGAGTTCAGTTTTAATGTAAGACAAGTCAGTTTTGTCGAGTCATTGTTAATAGCACTAGGAAGCAAGAGGAAGATTTGGTTGGAGGTCGCTTGCAACTTCCAGTTGGGGGATCTGGATGGTATTGTTCAATAGTGGAACGTCTTGTGGTCTTCTGACTGAAATGATCAAGAAGGAGATTATAGAAATTGCAAGAAGAATGATGTACGAGTATAGACAATTCATGATATAAATCTGGTCGAGCAAAATGAAGGGATGAACGGTTCGTAGAGGACCAGTTGACTCACGTATGTTAATGAAGAAAAGCTCTATTAGTTTCGAGGCACACAGGGACTCTTCATCATGAGCAGCGTGCGCATACCTTGATTTTCTTTTTACGTTTTTTTTTTTTATCAAACCGTGCTTTTATTTAAATTGGTATATCTCACGATAGTTATAATAAAAACCATAGTATTTGCTATAGAATAAGTATAGGAACATAAAAATATTAAACGAGACATACTTGCTTGTGGTTGTACTGACCATAACCTCCTAAGTTTGAATTCCCTTCTACTTTTTATTAGTTCCAAGACCTTTTAACTTTAACCAGCTTAAGAAATAAAACTAGTCAAAACCCGAGACATTTTTATAGTCTGGCAATCTCATAGAGGATGATAATAATATTTTATTGTGCAGTGAAGATAAGGCAAACAGCAATGAAAATTTTTACAATTCTTTTTCAGAGATTTAACCTTCACTGAATATAGAAAAATGCAAACATTACCATGAGATGACATTTAAGATTTGTTGCTACTAAGTAGTTTCAAATCTTGATCAAATTGTAAAACATTTCAATATACCGTATCGAAATGTATATGTATATACGGTATCCAAATCTTTAAACTTTTCATTATTAATTCAATCTTTTCGGCTTACTAACTCAGTCACTGTCACTGTTTGAATAGGATTTCAGTAGCAGCAAGACAGCGGAGCAAATCTTTGTGTGATCCACAAATTGTTGTTTCGGGTCTGGGTGGTATGTGAATGTGCACTTGTATGTTTGTACAACGTACCTACGACATAGTTGAAAATCCTAGTGCGGGGCAATTATAAATGAAAATCTTACTTATAAAATAAAAATCATGAATATGATGTAATATTATCCAACAACACATACTTGTACCTAAACTCGTAAAGTAACTTTAAAAGAATGTTCAAATTCAAACGATGTAGATCTAATAATTTCGGATCTATGAGTGTCCAGGGAGCTGTGACCTCTTTATATGCAACCGAAGCTCCTATCTAACATAGTATTACAAATTGGCATCAAACCTCGAGAGATATCGATATTTTTATATTCAAAAGTGCAATTTTGTTCTCACAGATATGTTACATTGAGATCAGCGTGGGATTTGTAAAGAATATGAATATATCTTTGTTAGAGAATACTGTTGAAGCCAGCGATTTATATGATGTGCAACTTTTATTTTTGAATGTGGTCATTGCTTAATATGCATTTAATATTAAATGGTTTTATTCAGCCAGTTGTAAAACAGTTTATGTGCAATTACCATACTTACCATCAGGTGGGATTGTAGTCAAGCATTAGTTTTTGTCTAGACAAACAGAGATTGGTTTGCAAGTCTTTTGATGACCTTACCTCGTATATTTTAAACATAAGAAATCAATTTGGTATAATCTGAAACAATAAAATCCAGCGACTGACAATTGACTAAATATAAAAACTTAATCAAAACAACCACACCACATGTCTACCTACCAACATCATCCCACCCATTCCCCATGAAACCCAATCCTAACATACACCATGGAAACCCATAAAAAACACCATAGGTACTGGCTATCACCCCATTAGTATTTTTATACGGCACGCTACATAAAATTTTTACCGTTCCCATTTACCGGTATATTAGCGCGAGTCCAGCCACGCGTATGCGCTGGCGCAACGCCAAATGTCACCGAGATTTGAACTTGGAACGTTGTTATTCTTGTAACGTACACCCGTGTTATTTGCAGTGAAAAATGTCATGATATGGATTTTAATAGCGGTCTGGAGGACAATGTCAATTTTGAAATGCGCTTTTGTAAAAATTTCATCTTTAGGGCCTCCGGCTCGCGAGACGATCTCCGGCCACCGTAAGTGCGTGCTGCGGTCGGCGAGCAAGGGTAGTTCACCGCCCGAACAGAACCAGACCCGTGCGTGCGGCGCGTTGCGTTCCGCGCGCGCCTCAAAGAGCCATCAGACCACCACAGATGGGGCCCAGTAGGGCTGATGCCTGATCCGGAGCTGCGGACAGGGTTTACCGGGGCTCCGGTTCGAAAAGCAGGAGTAGGAACGGGGTGGTTTTTAGTCAGTAAGAGTCTGACACTCCCTCCCGCCTCACCAAGGCGGGAGAAGTCACTGGATGCTTTTTCCGCCCTCAAAAAAAAAAAACAGGGGTTGGTTCCAGGTAGCTGATGTTGATAGTGTAGGTACTGGATGAACGTTTTAAAAAAAATTGAATTGCTATAGACAGTGTATCTATAATAGGTATGTACTGGAATAATAATAAGTATATAGTGCATTATAAAAAGACGATCAAAATGTAATTCTAAACATAAAAATTAGATTGAAGTATCTGTCTGCAATGTCGATAGGTGTAAACTCCACATTGAGCTTTTATAGTTCATTTGCACGTTGTAAAAACTTCAACAAGGCTTATAATATACTGATATGGATTTTATTATCTTTTTGCGAAGACAAGTGCAGACATTGAGGTTGTGAATTTGCGAAAATAAGCTCATTGAACTATGTAATCGAAATTTTTATGTTCCTTCAATATATTTTCAACTTCAATACGCACACAAACTCACACCTTTCTCTTATGTGGATGGGTAAAAACAGAGAGCTCAACCAATCAGGATCCTTTCATATTTATTTTTGAACGTTGCCTCACACTAGTGTTTTCTCCAATGTCGGTGGTGCGTTTACAAACATATTCACGTAAGTAGTATATGACACCCAGACCTGAAAAAACAATTTATAGATCGCACAAAGAGTTGCTCCGTGCAGAAATCGAACCCGCTACACGTTGCGCGGCAGTCGGTTGCCCAGCCACCGCACCAACCGTCTCCATTATTTATTTTACCGTGCAGTCAATTTAACATCAATTACCATATTATGCAAACAAAAATTAGAAATAATTTTATCAAAAACAAGAGGAACTCCTACATTTCCTAAAACCAAAATATTTATTTCTTCGATATAAAAAAAACCACTTCTATCGATAGTACTTTCGAGTATCGCAATAAAATTTTAAAATAAATAAACAAATAGAAATTCACGGCCACAGATTATTTACTTTTGCAGCCGCATAATTTTCATAAATAATATACATACACTGTAATATACCACAGACTAAATATTCTCAAGGCGAATGCATCCGCCCACCATCCCGTACATTTCTATAGTAATATTAATTGAATTGAAACATTATCGTTTGTTCGCTTCCAACTCATAAATTACTGGCACGATTTTGGTACAATGTTTTAAGAGGATAGCTTGGAAATTCTAGTCAAATCATAATATAACTTCACCATTAGTGAGTGGTGTCTAAATATGCTTAGAAAGTACATATAACTTGGAAAAGTTACATTGGCACTTTGCCATAGGTTTTCAAACCGGGCATCTTAAGCCTAAAGTAATGGAACTTCCGTAAAAACCTAAAAAATAGAGCTATTTCGTGTTTTAGGAATATTAAGATTCCCGGATTCGTCCGATTTCCTGCTTGACCGTGACGATACTACCAAAGAAGTAATCAAGTCATCTTCACGATATATTTAATCAGATCCTTTCTTTTTATTAATTAAATATTTTACTTTGTTTTCTGCAACGAAACGTCAGTCCTTGAAAACTCAAAGTCAAAGCAGTAATAATTATGAATTTGTACGATGTAAACAATTTCTAGTAAACAATCGCTTAACGAGTTCATTAACTCTAAGAAAGTTAATTATCATCAAATTAAATTACTTGTGAATTTCATTGTCTTACATATTTCATAGATACTGCTTAAAGTATTAACTGCCTTTTGATTTAGAACTTCTATTATAGTACAGTCATGGTTTAGAATCTAAAACGGTTTAAAGTTAGTTCTGTAACTGTACAACTATCCTGGGTGTTATAAATATTAATTAACTATGTAGAACAGAAAACTTAAATTCGTAAAAATAAGTATAAAGAACATAGTACTCCTCTGGTGTTGTGGGTGTCCATGGGCGGCGCTGATCGTTTACCATCGTTTGCTCGTTTGCAACCTATTCCATAAAAAAATACCCAAAAACATTACTGAAAGGTAGGTACTGGACAGCAACAAGACAATTTATTTTTAACCAGCAAACTATTCCTGTATGACTCGTTATAAAGGAAATTTATGCGGGCGGATACTGTAAACGTCAGCTAGCTATTTCATTGAACGTATATCAATAGATTTCTGATTTCAGTTAGACGGTGACGCAGTAAAAAGGAAGCTATATTTACGATACGGAAATTCTGGAATGTTCTTGAAAATAGATTACAGTACTTAATTCAAAGACAAGGAATCCTTATTGTTTCTTAGGGTCAATTTATATTAGCGCAGAGTCGAAGCGCATCGAAGCATCTTTCCAAAACTGAATATAACAAATACAGCGTAACGCACACATTATATCTGAGATTTTAAAAAGGCGCGCGCATTCGTCAGAATTCGCGCGTCTGCGCGCGAACAACGCTTCGACTCTGCGCTAGTATAAATTGACCCTTACACTGTGGAGTTAAGTTTCAATTTATTATGTGCAATTTTGGATAGACGCTTCGATGCGCTTCGACTCTACGCTAGTATAAATCGACCTTTAGAGTTAAAGACATATACATACAGCCTATGTCTTTACTAAAACCAATGTCTTGAAGATCGGTAAGAATGAAATGTGTTATAAAGGCTAATACCCATCTGTAACAAATTACTATCTGTAATAACCTATAATCTTATCTCTATTAATGGAACCCTCTGTAAATGAGACAATTTTTTATTTATACCTAGTTATCTGAGACACTGGGTTAGTGGAATACCTCTATAAGTGATACCAATTTGCAGGTCCCTTGATGTCTCACAACAAGGTTTCGCTGTATTTACATGACTTAGGGTCGATTTATATCTGATGGAACATGCGTTGTGTATTATCGGTCACGTAACACCAGGACATACAAATGTATATAAAAACACTTGACCGTTCACACTCAACCGATGATATGTTAGTGCAACTGATGATACGCTCGACGTATTTTACGTCAGATATGAACCGACCCTTATAATAAAACGTTACCTACCTACATAGAAGAAAATTGTAGTGCAGTAAAATTACAAAAAGGGCATCTCCTCTTAAGAAAAAAAACGATAATTCTTATTACTTAGCAGAACACTTTAAAATGATAGTGGCTAGAAAATTCCGATTATCAATTTGCCAACAAAAAATATTCACGCGACAGCTGTCATCTGAATGGAAAACATTTTATTCACTGGACTATTTCAATATATACCGTAATTATGTAGATATAGCGGACTGCCAAATGTTAGCTGTGAAATCATAATTATTGTTGATGTGTAATAAACGCAGTAAGTATTTCAAGGGACTTTGACTTAGTACAAGTTTGATTTACGTTTAACTAGATCGTGATTGGATGATGGCCAATGGACGAACCAATCAAATTGCCGAACGCGCTGTCGTTTCGATCTTATTCAAAAAACTAAATCCTAAAGCAAACTCGAACTAAGGCCCCTGTACGGTTTGATGTATCTTTTAGCTAATAAGGAAAATCATCCAATAGATTCTCTTGCCTTGAGCGACGCGAGACAGAGTTTCAGACTCTTACTGACTAAAAACCTTCCTATTCCTACTCCTCCTTTTTGAGCTGGAGCCTAGGTGACCCGCTAGGCAGTCCGCAGCTCCAGGTACGGTTTGATGTATGCCTCGATCATTCGCCTTAACTGTAAATCGAACCTAAGACAACCTTTACCGCATGCAAACTAAACTTAAAATGAATCTATAGAATATACACACCACAAACGTTATAAAAGTTCATTTATAAAATACGAGTAGAACAAACTATGAACCTCACACATTACAGTCAGGGCATCTGTTTAACATCATTCAGGAAAATGAGTAATAGGTGCCCACAACTCATCAAGAATGGCCACACAATGAGAAATTCACGATTACGGCCAATCAACGGGATTTATATTCCAAGGAGAATTTGTATTAGATCAAAACATATAAACAGATCAAGACGTAATGCTTGTTTGTTTGCATACTGTAGTATTAAATAGTTCAATATTACTCATTAATCTACTAGATTAATATTTTTCAGATTGAGCGATCGATAGAGGAAATGTTAGTCTTTTAATTTACTAGTCGTATAGTAAATCAGTTGATTTAAGTAGTTTCAACAAGTATTTTAAAACAACTTACTAAATTAATCACGGTTTACTCACGTATATTAATGGAGAAAAGCTCTACTAGTTTCGAGTTACTTACAGAGGGACTCTTCATCATGAGCAAAGTGCGCAGACGCGCAATAGGCTGAATACCGTGATTAACTAAAAAGTTAATTAGGTAGGTACTTTAAATCCTTAGGCATCTCTAAGTTTAATTATTTTTGCTTTGTGAGATTCGTCTCCGATCTGATTTACAGAATAACCGAAAAAAACTCACCGTTTATTTTCTGTTTTGATACATGTCATACGGAGTTGCGAATATACGAATAGAATAATTTGAACACAGTAACTATCTAAGTATCAATAGCCCTTTCAACCAAAAACATATCCAACATAAAATTTAATGCAATTCTCCCTAAATTACCAAATTAATAGCTTATTAAATCATATCAAAATATCGCTGGAAGTAGCAACAATAGATCATAGTGACAGTTGGATCACTGCCAGGATCATATTAATTTACGTAAAGTGGTGTGATCCAGTCGGTAGGTGCTGCGTACAGAATTAAATTATGACAAGTAACTATTGTGTGAGAAGCTTTGAAATCAGACCACCATGAATGTACGTGGGCTATTTTAATTTGACACGAATGAATGTTCTAGAAATAATGATGGTTTTCTGTCTTTTTTTTGTTTGCTTTTTTATTTGTCATTGTTGTTTTTGAAGGATATGTTATTTCTGTATTTTATGTCGACTGTATTTGCGAATATGTTTTTCTATGAAATCTTTTATTTTTTTGTATACATTGTTGTTAACGCACATGTGTGTTGATGTCCTTACTGATGCTTTTTGCTTCTACTTTTAATAATTATTTCAACTGCAAAGCCCAGCAGAATCGAAATAGTAAAACATTTTTTTGCTACAAAATAATATTGTAGTATTGATACTATACTAGGATTTTCTCCTTGAATGAATAACCGATCACATGTAAGACACTTCTTTGCACCCAAAAAATATTTTAAACGGCAATGATATTTAAAGTGTCCTATAAATAGCCCAGCTCACAAACTTTAATAAAATTCCCTATTATGAAAAACATACGTTCACCTTTACGCAAAATACATTCAAATTACTTCAAAATTATGCGATTAATTACATATTTTGTGGAGGTACAAGTTTCTGTACTGAAACGGCGACACATCAAGCTATACAAAACCATTATAAACTGACCGTCGAATGTGCGGAAAGATCATACAAAGGGAGACCATGGTAAACTGGTTTTGTGTAACCGTGTTTAATAATAATTAAGGATACGTGTCAGCTGCGTCAAATCTCACGTTTGTAACAAGTCTTATATGTATATAAGTAATTACTCAATGTTTTAACGATTGTTCCCATGTTTCATAATATTTATTCAATTTGGTATTTATTATTGTAATTACTAGCTTCTGCCAGCGGCGTCGCCTCCGTTCTCGTGGGTTAAAAAGTCCTATCACCCAAGTCAGCTCATACCCTATCTGTTTGCAAAAGTTCATCAAAATCCGTTCAGTAGTTTCAGCGTGATTGACGGACAAACATTCAATCAAAGAACGTAGTCCGGTCCGGCGCGGACTACCTCCGGAGTTGCGGACTACCTAGCGAGTTACCGAGGCTCCGGCTTGAACAGCAGGAGTGGGAACGGAGTGCTTTTTAGTCGGTAAGAGTGACACTCCCTCCGAGTGACGTGAGTGAAGTCATTGGATGATTTTCCCCCAGTATGTAGTGATGTGAAATTTAACCAAGTACCTAAAGCTAAAAGTACAAGTATACAGTATAAACACATAAGAGTTTCTCCAGTCACATCTTCGCCTTTGATCTACGTCTATTTACCTAACTTATATGCTTCAAAGCGCTTATTTACCGTGGTATGAACGAGGAATGTTGTTACCTACAAGGAACACGTTTCTACGAAGAATTTTCTGCATTCTATTTAATCTTTGGAGTATCTGATGATTTAATTTTATGGGATTTCAGAATCAGTTCATATAAAAGATGTTTTCTCAGATTACTATTTGAATTTTTTTAATGGTGTTTTTCAGTAGTAGATTATCTTGCGTCATGCAGTACCTAATCTTAAGCCACTATTAAACGTATTTAATTATAATTAAGTAATAAACAAAACAACTAGGTACTTTTTTATGGCATAGGTACGTTATTTTCGCGGCCTATGTCTTCATGGAATACCTATAACCATGAAAACACCTAGACACTGATATTAGAGCCCTACCCAACATTTTCTACGCGACAAGGCGATAGTGCTGACGTGTTCAACGTTTCATTTAAAAATCTCACCTGAAATTTTGTAATTCTACTACATTTATATACTTACTCATTACTCAATCCTAGTACCACTTGCCATCAACACATAGCTAAAGGTCGTCGTTCAGCATTGAACCTTGCTACGCTTCATATAAAGTCAGTATTTGTAAATATCTTACGGAAAAACAGTTCATGTTGATAAAAATAGTTATATTTACCTGAAGTTTTGTTGTTGTTATCTTGTCATTGAGCGAGTCATTAGTAAGTACTTTGGGTTTGATTTCAGAGCCAGGCAATACGAGAGGAAAATTCTTCAGTTGAAATTTACATCACACACATCTATACTAATATTATAAAGCTGAAGAGTTTGTTTGTTTGAACGCGCTAATCTCCAGAACTACTGTTCCGATTAGAATAATTCTTTTTGTATTGAATAGTGCATTTATCGAGGAAGGCTATAGGCTATAAAACATCACGCTATGACCAATAGGAGCCAAGCAGAGCTGGTGAAACCGCGCGGAAGTAGCTAGTAATAAATAAACCTAGGTAGACATTTTCGGAGCTGCGGACTACCTAGGGTTTACCGAGACTCCGGCTCGAAAAGCAGGAGTAGGAAGGGGAAAATTATCTACGGCGCATTCCAATAACCTACCTATCGGTAAATTTGCCTACCAGAGGTAGAATTTTGACACATTTTGTATGGAGCTTATGTCAAAATTCTACCTCTGGTAGGCAAATCTACCGATAGGTAGGTTATTGGAATGCGCCGTAGATAATTTTCCCCTTTTCAAAAAAAAGTAGGTAAGTATCTTACTTTGGTTTTGATATCCGAGCCAGGCAATACGAGAGGAAAAAATCTTCAGTCCTAATTTACATTATACACAATTAAATAAACCAAAGTAGCCTTTTTGGATTTGTTGATAAAATTTGGTGTGGGTAGTGTCATTGTTCTCTATTTTGGTATTATCCAGCATCAAACTGACACTGATATTTATAGGACACTTTATTCCCTAACAAAAGATCACATTAAGATTTTGATTACTTTAATTCAAAGAAGAACATTACTGTACCCTTAAGTTTGCTTTAGTTGAACGAAAACGAAATAAGAACGCGCTCGGCGCTCTGATTGGCCGGCTCGAATAAATCAAAAAATCAGAGCCCCGAACGCGCTCTCGTTTCGATTATTAAACGTAAAGCTAATTCGTACTAAGGCTACAGATCTAGTCTACTAAGCCATTACAACAGTTTAAGTACATACTTTCTTATTTATAGCAATAAATAAGAAACAACAAAATCATTTTGTCCCAAATTAATCCAGGGTATTACATAAAGCACTTCACAGTTATTTACATAATACATTAAGATTCAAATAAGTAAAATAGTACTAAGAAACCATAAACTCAATTATCCTGAACAATTGGCCGACTGATTCAATGCCGCGCTCCTTAAATTCAAATTAAGATTCAACACAATGTTGCCATGCTAAAATATTCTAATATAATAGATCTATTAATGATTCTGTTTGTTAATGCTAATTTGTTTTTGTTGTAAATAAACTTTTTAAGTGATTTTATTTCGGGTAATAGAGAAATCTTAATGAATATTGTAAATCTGGTTTGTTTTTCAAATAAAATTAAAGTTCGGGAAAGAAAATGGGTAGTTCGGGGGGCCGATCTAATTACTTTTGACGTAGAAAACCTGTTAGGGTTAGAGTACATTACGTATACTAAAATGAAGATGCACATTTCCTTAAACTGGATAAAATTATGATATTTGTAAAATACCAAACATTGGCTGGATATAACAACGACTGCACGGTTGGCGCACACCGTGTAGTGGGTTCGATTCCCGCACGGAGCAACTACGTATGATCCACAAATTGTTGTTTCGGGTCTAGGTAAATTATATGTTTGTAAACGCACCCACGACACAGGAGAGGAGAAAATCCTAGTGTGGGGCAACGTTTAACAAAAAAGGAACCTTTGAGATTGACCTCAGTTACAAGCTATTAGATATCCTTTATCTTCTAGGTAGAGGTAGGAAATAGGCTGATAATGATGAAGCATACACACGAAGTTATTACCTATATGATTCTAATTAGGTATTTTAATGGGCACATTACGTACTCAAAATACTTCCATTCATAATGGGATCATTAACACCATAAATAAAACTAAAAGTGTTGATAGTGCCTTCTATTAATATTAATACAGTACCTTTGAATTCAAACAAAGGACAGAATTAAAAACAATACGTTCATGGAAACAACAAAAGGTTTTGTGGTAGGTAATTTGAAAATTATGTAAATTGCAAATTGACAGATGACGGACCTATTTGCGAAATGGCTTACCTACAGTAAATAACATAATAAGCACAGAAAAGGAAAAAAATAAAGACCTGTAAACAAGTTGGCTATTATTGACTTCAATGGATAGGTACTAAATTAAATAAATATTTACATATTTATGTAGGTAATAAGTATCTATGTATAGTACAAACATATATCATTATTATTTATAATTAAATCATAATCAGAACATTGAAAAAAAATGTAACAACGACAACGACGAAAACAGGGTGACAAAAAAAATGTACTCAATATTTTTTTTAAAGTTTACCTAGTATTAAAAATAAATATGTTATTATTGTTTAGACTATGTAGTATGTAGGTAAGTATATATAAATAACAATAACTGTCTTCTATTCGTTGGAATCTAGAATGAATTATTATTTAGACATTTTTTTCTATTTTAATATTATAATAAATTACAAAATTAATCCGATAGACAACTTACCATCTTCTTTAATGGCGTCTTTCCCGCCGGTATTCTCCACATCAGCCATATTTTTTAAAACACAGACACAACACTCATGAAATCCAAAACAATTTTAATATAAACCAACTTGTCACACGTAATTTAATGATTTTTCTTTCATTACACCAACAAAAATAATAAGAATATCCATAAACACTTCTGTTTATTTAAGTATAATTTTATTTTATTAAAAATAAAACTGTCAAAAATGTTTATAAAATAAAGTAAGTTCGCGCGTAAAACTTTCCCGCCAGTAACCGATTTTTTTAGTCTTGGCATACACGTCCCTATGCCTCAAGAGATGATCACAAACTGTTCTATTTTGGTAGATGGAACAAATTGAAAGATTTATAAAGCAAGAATAATTTGCGGAAAATACCTACTTTAGCGGTTGTTTGTGTATCAGATTTTTTATTAATAAATTGTAATGTAAATAACACTTGAGGCCATATCTTATTCATTTCAATGACATCAGTACTATCCATTGTAATGTGAAGGTTTTCAGGCCGCTAATAATTATTACGAAATAAGAATAAAATTAATTTTTCATAATTGAAAATTAAATGGTTAAGGGTGTTACAAAGTTTTATTTAACTTTTTGTATGTTTATCTAACAGTTTTTGTTAGATACCTAAAAATACAATTATCGCGAGAACTCGACAGTGACCGGAGTAATATCAAGGTCTCACAAAAACCTGCCGTGAAACAACGCTGCCGTGAAACAAGGCTTGTTTTGCCGTGTAATAAAATGTATAAAAGAAATTAGTTTAGGGCCTTCACCTTACGGAATAAATTCTTTATTGTCTATTTTATGAATTTAAGTAACACAGTGAAACCTTACTGAACTATTTATACTTTACTTGTAAATTGTACTTTTATGAAAATCATCCCATTACTACTTCCACCTTGATTGAGGCAAGAGAGAGTGTCAGACTCTTACTGACTAAAAATTCCTTCCTTCGAACCGGAGCCCCGGTAACCCGTTGTGTCTTCCGCAATATTGTACTAACCATATCTACTTTGTAGTCTTTACATCAACAATATAGATAGGAATTTATATTAAAGTTGTTCTTGGCAGTGCACTTTTTCAGAATAATTCCGGATCACAGTTTAAAGTATGTATTTGTTTGTTATAGACTTCGTACGTTCATCTGGGAATTGATTCAACAAGTCGAAGTGCGCCACCAAGAAACTGTTTCAATATAAATCCTTCACTGAGACGTATTTCTAGTGATTGTGAAATATTTAATGGGGCGACGTGTTCGCTTGCAACTTTGCCTTCCTTAATCTTGGAGAAATGCTGGCAGCTCTTGAATATTGTTGCATATGGAATGCTCCGGGTTTGAATAAATATTTGTGTCCATGAAGCTGGATTTGTTCTTTATTGTTTCAGATATGTATAAAATAGAGAGTAACATAAAATAACATTTCACATTCTGATCTCTGAATGGATAGGCAGATGTGCCT
The DNA here is from genome assembly GCF_023101765.2 of Spodoptera frugiperda. NCBI lineage: Eukaryota > Metazoa > Arthropoda > Insecta > Lepidoptera > Noctuidae > Spodoptera > Spodoptera frugiperda. The sequence continues at coordinate 11,294,349 of NC_064215.1, read as the reverse complement.
AATTTATTTAATATGACACTTTTTCAGTACTCAAAAGTGTCAAGTACCTAAATATAATGCACAGTAGACACAGTAGTTGGAAAACTGGCAGCTATAATATATGCCACATAAGATTCGACATTAAATTTATTTTACTGTAGTTATAGGTTACCCCAATTGAAGGGAACACTTCTGTACACACCAAGCTCCGTTACGGTATCCCTGCTATTTATTGCTGAAAAACCTTGGTGTCCTTGGGTAATTGACCTTGGAATCGAAATAATTGATACGTGACAAAGGATTGTTTAAAACATTTTATTTAAAATCCAAATATGTCTAAAAGATTCATTAAAATTAATAATTACAAATCAAAGAAAAAAAAGTTTTATATACTTAAAATTGTTAAAATGGAACGCATAGTTGTTTTTTTAGCTCTTACCACATTCGAACTGTCACTGTCAAACTTTTCTCACCTGATCTGTCAAATTGTCATTAATGTCAAAAACTCGATTCACGCGAGCGCAATGTTTTTGTAATTTATTTACTTGATAAATAACCAGTTAATAACCTAAATAAGTATTAAATAATCAATTATATAAGTTAAGGAATAAGTGTTAGTAAGTGATAAGTGGGTTAACAATGTCAGAAGAGGATGAAAACTTGCATCGTTTGGCGGGATCTTCTGGGGATGCTCCGGGCGGGCTTATTATTAAAAAGAAGGATCCTCCGGCGGAATTTCAGTTTGCCAAGCCTTCGTTGTTAGGGCTAGATAAGCTGGCAGCAGCCAAACGCAAGCAGAACCGCCTAATATCGTTCCAGGACGATACGAACGAGGATGATGGTGAAGACAGTAAATCTGAAGCCAGTAGTTCGAAAGAACGTAAATACAGGAAGCATAATGAAGAAACACCTACTTACACGGGTGGTATATCAGAACAAGCACGAGAACGCATGCTTGAAAGGCTGCAGAAGTAAGAAAAGTTGTTTATTAACATAGTTTTTAAGCTGTTGTTTTGTTTTCAGTGGTAACAACTGAAAGCAATTTTAGTTCTTACGGTCAATGACCAATTTAACGGTCCAGAATCGAAGGTAGTAGTCCATAATCACATTAATATGATTGACTTTGCTTTGCTCCCAACGTTTATTTCTAAAATTATCTTAAAATCTTTAAAGTCTCTTCAGAGTAAGATTTCAAAGATAAATATTGTGCAATTTTTACTAGACATAAAATATTTAAATAAATTTGAAATTGAAAAACCAAATTGAGTAGTACAATGCAAGCCAGCTAACTGACTCGTTGAGTATCTTATGCACAAACTTCGGCCCATAAAACAGTACATTTGCCAAGGTCATACATGCAACAGGTAAAACTAATCTATGTATAACTTTGTTTATAGAAGAGAAAAGGAAGCAAAAGAAAAAGGAGTACATCATTCGACACAAGAAGAGAAGAAATCACGGTCTAAAGACGATGAGGATGATCGTTACTACCGGTATCGTTACGACAGGAGGGACTGTGATCGTGATCGTAGGAGGGATGACCGGAGAGATGATAGGAGGGACAGAGACCGTGATAAAGATAGACGGAGAGATGGAAGAGACTCGGAACGGAGTTATAGAGATAGTGAGAGGAGAGGGGAAAGTTCTAGGAGAAGTAGTTATGAACCTAGGTTTAAAGATGAACCTCGGACTCCTAGGTAGGTGTATATTGATTAGTGTTTTATTACTAAAATGGTCGACCTCTTGTCTGTCTGTATATGAGATTCAATAGAAAACACATTTTGTCTTATGTCTATCCACATTTCAGCACGGAACATTCTACAAGAACAAATGTCATTCTTATAGCATATGATAGGTTAAGTGTACTAGGTGTTTATCAATAACAATTGTAACATACTAAAGCGGTTGTATTAAAACCCTATACAAAATTTTATACTTGACACAAAGTGCATTATTGCATTGCAAATTTTTTTCCTAGTTTTACATGATTCTTATTAGATTGAGCATGTCTTTATGGGCAGATATCAGCAACTGCTCAATTAATAAGTATACTACACTTAGAATTGTGAACAAATATTAAAACCATACTCAACCCTTTAGAAATTAAGCTATATGACCTTTAAATGTGATATTAATGACAATTATTTCTCATTTCTTAAAAATACTGACTTCTTCTTATAAATGTCATGCAAATATGAACCTTATCTTTTCAGCATGAAGGTCCTAAAACCAACTGACAAGACAGCCTGGGATGATGATGACGATGACCCTAAGGCTCCACTGCGCAAATCTAGTTGGGACTTCCCAACTCCACTGACTCGGGACGGTGGTGACCGGTCACAGAGGAGTGAGAGGAGTGGAAAGCCACTGAGGGATTATAAAGGAAGATTGTATGAGAATACACCGAGAGCTTCACCTCATAAGTATGTTTAATGTTTTTATTATAAGTTTAAAGTGTACACTTATGTGAAATTAGACTTTGAAGATATGAAATAATAGATTGGTTGTTAGTCGTTATTGTTGTTAGTTAATAATATAGGTTGTCCTTAAGTTTCTGGATGTGAGAATGAATCTTGTAATAGTGTTCTGTTTATTTTAAGTAATTTGTAATTTTTTCCAGATTCGCCAGTTCAAGGCGTGGTGTGGATATTGATGACCCTGAGTGGGAGGAGGCTGAGAAGAAACTGGACCGAGCTTGGTACAATATGGGTGAAGGTAAATAATATACAGAGAGGAAGTAACACAACAGTAAATGTAACATACAATAATGAAGTTTATTTTTAATAACAATAAGGTTGATTTTACTTTATAAATATATCTCGTTTCACATGTGAAGCATGGGAATCAACTTCGTAATATTGAGCTTTACACTCGAAACTAATTTAATAATATACGACTGCACGGTTAGTGCGGTAGCTGGGCAACTGGCTGCAGCGTAACGGGTAGCGGGTTCGATTCCCGCACGGAGCAACTCTTTGTGTGATCCACAAATTGTTGTTTCGGGTCTGGGTGTCATGTGTATGTGAACTTGTATGTTTGTAAACGCACCCACGACACAGGAGAAAATCCTAGTGTGGGGCAAAGTTTTTAAAAAAAAAAAAAAAAACATATGACTCACAAACAAAAATCAGTAAATGAATACTCTCCCACACCAGACAATAACAAACCTAACTAACATCACAATAAAGATCAATTTCACATCTCCAGGTGAAGCAGACGAGTCAGATCCCTTCGCTGGTACATCAGCAGACTACGTAGCTCGCAAGGAGGAACAAATAGAGAAACGCAGAAACAGGAAGGTGTCCGCTCAGAGACAACAGATTGACAAAGATAATGAGCTGTGGGAGAGGAATAGAATGCTCACCAGTGGTGTCGTACATGCTATCAATGTTAATAATGACTTGGATGAGGTATGTACACGTTCTTTTTTATTGCTAAAGTATGTAGTTGTGTTTGTTATTATTTTGTTGTCTCTTTCTGGGTTGTGTAGGGTAAATGACACATTAACAGTCCGTCAGTCCATAAGCATCTTCGGCATAAGGCTGTCTGTCCACTGAAGCGGAGCAAGGTAGTTCTCCAATCCGGTGAACTAAAAAAGAGGAGTTTTGACTTAACAAAGAGTAGTGCTCATTTTTATTTTATATAATAACTTGCCAAAACGACCCGCCACTCCTAAACTTAACTCCCTTTTATCAAAGTTTTTTAACCTTATATGACGAAATAAAAACCGTGTCTCATATTTTTTTATTTGTGTAAGTAACTGACAAACTAATTCGATTTTAAATATTTAATACCCTGTTCTGTCCTACTCTATTGGCGACAATAAACAATATTTTTACACATATTTAACAAATTGTTCATTTCTGCTGTACAGGAGAACGTGGACCGCGTGCACCTGTTGGTCCACAACATCGTGCCTCCGTTCCTCGACGGCAGGATCGTCTTCACCAAGCAGCCCGAGCCCGTCATACCCGTGAGTACATGCAGTTATTACTATTGATCTTACTTTTATAATATTCTGTTAAACATGTTCCATCTAGCTACAAGGAACACTACCTATAACTGATTTGTTCAATCCATCTGAAAGAAGACTGAAGTTTTTCATTAGAAGAAAACAGTTTGTATCAGCAAATTAATCATAATATGTTAGAGAATATGTCTTTTGTTCGATTTCCTGGTTCAACATAGCATATCACATTGTAATAACAGGCTATTAAACGATTTCAAAACACGGAAAGAGTTTAGAAGATTGAATAGATTTTTAAGCTCAAGCCCATATGACGAATAGCAAAAAGTCCGTGCGGCCGACTCGCCAGTTCAAAAGTATAGGGTTAGAAACTTGGCTCTACACGGGATCTGATTACTTTTTGACAGTGCGAGCTATATGGTCTCGTCTTGGCAACATTTAACATGAAATGTTTTTGTGGGATCATTATTAATATTTTATCAATTATCTCGCTTCTAGGTGAAAGATCCGACGTCAGACATGGCAATGAACGCCCGCAAAGGCTCGGCACTCGTGAAGGCATTCAGGGAACAAAAGGAACGAAGGAAGGCGCAGAAGAAACATTGGAAGCTGGAGGGAACTAAAATTGGTATAAAATTTATCTTTTTTTTTCAGTTTTATTAGAACTTGTGTTTAGTCTCACAGCGTTAGCTGCAGATTACATAGTAGGTTACCGGGGCTCCGGCTAGAAAAGCAGGAGTAAGATCTCTTGCCTCACCTAAGGCGGGAGAAGTCATTGATTGATTTTCCCCCTCAAAAAATACGTTGAAAATGTAATGCCCAATGCCAACTAGTCAAAAATCAAATACGTCTATAAATAAACAAAGTGCTTGGTCTTGATCTATATTTATTTGTTTAAATAATAATAATATGCATTCGTTTCCAGGTAACATCATGGGTATACAGAAGAAAGAGGAGGAAATGGAGGACGGGCCTACCAAGGATGCTTACAAGTACGCTGAACATATGGACAAAGGTAAGTTTAACATAACTTGTAGAAACTTAAGAATAGAAGATAAATTTGACATATCTATTCTGAAGGGTATACCGGAAACGTGAGACGTTACATACTACGCCACTCTCTACATATTTTCCATCTAGCAGTATACTACAAAAACGTTGCCAATTGTCCACATTGTAATGTGCCACTTTCTGAGGGCTTATAACCTATCCATACCATTTTACTCATTGGGCAGGGCCGATTTGTTTTGTCATAGTGCACAATTACATTATAGCATATCCTCTTTGTACTTGCTTCATAGTTTTTTTCTTATGGTGTAGGGTGGCAAACAAGTAGACAGACCACGTAATGGTGAACAATCAGTATCCTTAGTACGACTTAACTTTACGTTTAAAGTAATCGAAACGAGAGCGCGTTCGGCGCTCTGATCGGCCGGTTCGAATAAACCAACCAATCAGAGTGCAGGGCTGTCTTACGCTATGTTTATGTTATGATACGTCTGAGGAATCACCAATGAAGGAGGAATCACAAATGGTTACTAATACTAGAAATATAATAATTATTTTTTTTCTCTTCAGACGCTCCCGAAGTGGAATCGAAGTCGGACTTCGTGAAGAAGATGACGATAGGCGAGCAGCGCCGGTTCCTGCCCGTGTTCGCGGTCCGGGAGGAACTCATGCAGGTCATCCGGGAGAACAGTGTCGTCATCATTGTTGGTGAGTTATATTGGACTCTATTTGTTTGAGGATTAGGTTGAGTTTTGTTTGACGGTAGTTAAAGGGTGATCAGTTAATCTAATATGTATTTTCTTAGAGAATATTTGTCATTTTTGTTGGTGAGTTATATTGTACTATATTTGTTTGGGAATTAGATTAATTTATAGTATTAGTGAAAAATGGAAAATATCCTTAAATTATATCCAGCCGCTGAAGTACGGCTAGAGACATTCTATGAAACGTTAGGCGACTTAATTGCGATTCCCGACGAAGGAGTTATAGTAAATCCCCCTACTCCTTTTAAAGAGGACCAAGTTTTGCAGCATTTGACATTTCTGCTTAAGATTTTGACTGCCAACAAAAATCTGTTGAAAACAAATATGTTTAATGTGTTAAGTGATGCCTTTTTGTAAGCATTTAAACGTTATTAAATCACAAGAGATTTAATGACGTTTTTACGATTATAGTCTTTTAACTTACTTTTCTTTAAGTTTCTAGTGTATAAATAATAAATACTTATAACCTTTCCCCCCACAGGTGAGACGGGCAGTGGTAAAACGACCCAGCTGACCCAGTACCTGCACGAGGAAGGGTTCAGTCGGCTCGGGACTATCGGCTGCACCCAGCCGCGACGTGTCGCCGCCATGTCCGTCGCCAAGCGAGTCTCCGATGAAATGAATACTAAACTTGGTACGTATTATATTTACCTTTTTTATATACTTATTTACTCCGGTAGTTCAGTTATCTAAAGCTGATACAAGATAACACAAGTAAGTGTGGGAGAGCCATGCTTCGGCATGAATGGGTCGACTCCACAGGAGTGATACCACAGCCTCACGGAAAACCGACGTGAAACAACACTTGCGTTCTCTTTCGATTCCTTCCCGATTTTTCCAATCCCCGATTCCCCAACAACCCTTAAATTCCTAACCCCCAAAAGGCCGGCAATACATTTGTAACGCCTCTGATGTTTCGAGTGTCCATGGACGGCGGTGATTGTAACCGCATCAAAATCCGTTGCGTAGTTTTAAAAAATTAAGCATACAAAGGTACATAGGGACAGCGAAAGCGACTTTGTATTATACTATGTAGTAATGTTCTCCTATACTCTATTCTTGTGTTGTACATAAATTAATTAATAAATAAATCAACATCTCCTTCACCCAGGTGACGAAGTAGGCTACGCGATCCGTTTCGAGGACTGTTCGTCCCCGCAGACGGTGATCAAGTACATGACGGACGGCATACTACTGCGCGAGGGTCTCCGCGAGCCCGACCTGGACAACTACTGCGCCATCATCATGGACGAGGCACACGAGCGATCGCTCTCCACAGACATGCTGTTTGGACTACTTAGAGAGGTTAGTTACTTGTTGTTTGTTCGATTTTCGACTTTATTAGAAAGTAATAAAGTCTATAATGGTAATTGCTGTAGCGCTCGCTCTCCACCGACATGCTGTTCGGACTGCTCCGAGAGGTTAGTCACTTCTTGTTTATTGGTTTTCGACTTTATTAGAAAGTGATAAAGTCTATAAAGTCTATTATGGACTGTGGGTAGTTAGTTGCTGTAAAAACGTTTGGTCTTTCTGGTGATTTTTTAAATTAGTCGTATGCGTTTGCACCCATAACACGTTGTGCAGCAAACGGCTTCCTGCTGAAACCTGAAACTTATTGATATTTTAGGGAACAGAGAGTAAAGTTCCCTAAGCAAAGGAGGATCCTCCGACCAGGCGAGGTGATCAGCCTGGCGGGCTTTCTGCCCAACTGTTGTTCGTTGGGATTTTCTATCCGTGTTAATTCGCATGCAAATTTCATATGTGCGATGCAGGATATTTGTGACGTCATCCGTTGATTTGCTCGTCGATAGTCTATGTGCGACTACTGTCATCTGTCACTTGTCAGAGTGTCGCCACAATGTGTATGTGAAATTGTATATTTGTATACGCACACACGACACAGGAGAAAATTATAGTGTGGCATAAGGTTTTTAAAACAAAACAAAACTTATCGGATCAAGTTTTGTCTGAATATATCTAGAATTGGGTAAAAATTTGCTTTGATAAAATAATAATTAAATAAAAACGATAAGAAACGTTTTGTAAACACAAATTAACGGTGCCTAATTAACACTGTTAAATCTTAGTAGCGTGACATATTTTCTGTCTCTCTCTTCGCTTAATAAATGTAAGAGATAGCAATAACCTGATTGAAAATCACCTAAAAATTAACACTGTGATCTGGACTTTGGAATAATTAAAACAAAGTTAATTGTAAGGTTAAATAATGTAACTGTAGCTGATTAATGAATATTATCATAACTCCAATGACTGATACATACATGATATGAAATTTAAACAATAAGTCTATTTTTACAAAGGAGTAGATAGTTACAATGTTGGTATGAACTTTTCCCTAGCTACAAAGCCCGTTGCAAACCACGAGCTAAGTTAGTTTACAGGGACGTATCAATTATATGGGGCCTCCGGGCTACGAGGGCTCCGTATAATCAATCCGTTTTTTCCGCGTAAAGCGTTCAAAAGTTGGCAGCAAGTTAGCAAAATTAACGTCATCAGAAGGGCTCCCAAATATGGGCTCGCTGTTATAGCACCGGTAAGTCCCTTCTTTGAGGCGTGAGAGACAGGGCGGGAATAGTTAGTTATTCAACGATTTCCCCCCTCCCCGCTTGAATTGAAAACCAAGGGCCCTTCTGATCAAAAATCTAATACATTATCTTATGCATCTCTGGGATCTAACCCGATCACTGATTGGCTGTCCTTGTCAATGACGTTATCGATAATTCACCATAAGCAGCCTACCCTTTTGGGACAAAGGCGTGAATTTATGTACGAGTATATATAGTACTTAAGATATAACCTAGCTTTACTGACAGACAGACTGACAGACTATTATTTATTTCTTTATTTGTTGACATGTCAAAAATACCTATTTATGGTTTAATTACAATAAATGATTTGATTTTTATTTTTAATAACATATGAAGTGTAACTAAATGTATTTATACACATGACTCCCCAACTTGCGTATTTTAAGTGCACACGACATGACGAAGCAACCTTTACATTTTATTTCCAAATTATTTTTAAAAGACTAAAGTCCATGTCTATTTTCATACTAAACTCATGATATTATTATGAATGCTCTTGGCATGAAACAACGGCTTTATTCTTCATTTGAATTCTTTGGTAGTGTTTTGTCATATTAGTACATGGAGTGGATAAGAGATGGCGTTGTATTCAATTATATGAAAACCTTGTTTTTAAAGTTTTATCCTTGAGAGGTTGAGAAACACATTCCTCAGTAACATTAAGAATGGAACGATAGAGGGCGCCAATTGCGTCAATGCTTAATGTAATTTAGATTTTTCCTTATTTCTGGAATGCACTATATGTATATTTATTGCCAAGTTTTTCAAATAGATCCTCAGTAGGATTCGACTTAATTTTGTATAAGTTTGCATTTGGCAGGCAGATGTGCAAAACTTTACATTTTAAATTAGTATTCTGGTGCTAAGTATCTTTGCATTTGCTTATTGCTTATGTATTATAAAGGTATTAGACATCCTTCTTATTTTTCTTTATTTATCTTTAATGTACACGAATACAGGATGATGTAAATATGTGTAAAAGGTTTTACCTCTTTCCTAATTTTCTAAACTATGTTATAAATGTGCATAGACAAACAAATAGAGAAAAATAAAACAAACCAAATATTATAAAGTAATCATTTATTCATAAAAATGCTTCATTATAAATAGAACGTTTAAACATACACGAGTACAACTCTCACAACAGTCAATCTGTCACAATTAACATTACATTATTATCTCGCATAAACTACACAGATTAAAAATACTTTCAAGAGTGCCAACCCAACGGCAGGGTTGGCCAACATAACAATACTTTCTTTTGACTAATTCAATTCACATTGAGCGATTTCGAACGAAAAATCGTTTTCCAAATTGGAAAAAAATAAAACAGTCTTATTAAATCAGAAGGAGTGATACAAATACTCATAAGACTAGGGTTACCACTCTCAGATAGATAAAGATTAAATATTAAATAGCTTTAATATTAGCATTATAGTTATTTATTATTATTTAGCATACGAGCCGAGGGGCGTCTTTTTGTTTTAACAACAGGAATGTTTTCTTCATATATTTTTAAGTCCGAATTAAAGCTACAGAGGGCCACTTTCACAATTTCCTCTTTAACATACGTATAGGCGGTTTATAGCTAGATTTTTTTCGAAGACTACATTCGCTATCTATAAAGCTATCTACTTTTAAACTTTTTAAAGTATAACAGGATCTAAAATGTATTGAATTTGGTCCAAATTTATTAAAATTTGTGAAAGATGCCCCTAGAATTTAGCAAGTTCCAAAGAGAGACAGTATTACTAGCTAAGTTGTCAAAGTAAATACTGGCAGGAAAGACAACGAAACAAAAAGAGTACACTTAATGAAATTCATAAGAAAAGGAACATTCAAATACATAAATCCGTTAAAAAAATATCCGATCTCATCACGAATAGCTCCGAAGTGAAAGCGATTCCAACACGGATGTGTATCCGAATTGCGAACCTATTCAAATCGGATTCTAAATTCTACATTTAAATCAGAAATGCAATTCCAAATTCAAACGTAAACCGATAGTAACGCATGACGTTTCATGTTGAAACTGGGAACATAAGATAAAAGTTCCTGAACATATTAGACGTGGTCGATTTTCTTGGGCGATGGCCAGAAGCAGGCGTAGCAGGAGTATTTACCAGCGGAGTGGGTGCCGCTGGTGGATGACACTCAGACGGACTTAGCCTTCTCCCTAGCGTAGTTCTGACTGACAAGCATCACACCCATATTCATGCCGACGTTACCCCACTTGAACGACTCGCTTATCTGCAACAAATACATTGGGAAATTAGTCTTAAGAAAATTTCTAAGTCACAGGGATTTTAGTATAGACGTCATCGCAGATTAGTCTAAAACTTGTATAACACATTTAAAGCATTAATGAACTGTGAACATAGAGTTAGGGACTTGACTATCACAAACGGACTTACACATTTTTTGTTAGAACACAATTATAACCGTTTTGTTTAAAAGTTTTGGTGGAAAATTCTTTTTGTATCCGTATCTCAACATGTTAAATGGCTCATAAAATTTTATCTGCATTTTAACTCGAAGGTGCGAAAGGTCGGTTCGTGTCGTGTGTCGTGACTATCATAACGACTACAAATGATACTATAATACACTGCTAGTAAAACTAACGTGCTATGCAACATTACATAATTGAAGGTGTGGTTCCACTTAATATTCATTAGACATGAATGAGCGTTTCAACGATTCTACACAATAGTTTAACAAGTCATTGAGAAGCGACATCTGTGCATAATTTGACAAGTGATCAAACAATTAATGAAAAATATTGACAATCCGTGCATAGATTCGGAAAGTATAGAAAAAGAAAATAATGGTATTCTTGTAATTGTCTCTTTGACTTTAAATAATCGAGTTATTTATGTTTTTTAACGGTGATAATAAAACTTCAATACCATTTAAGTAAAGCGAAATAGTCCTACGGTCCGCAGTCTTGAGTAATTATCTATTGAAACGACTGGTTATAACTGCTTTATACTCGAACAATTGTTTTAGGGCGTGTACAGATAAAATGTTTACATTAAATTTCATTTTTAATGTTAAAAACTTCGCATAGTAGTTACTTAAAGTTTATCATTTCGCGTGTCAGAAGTTAACGTTTAATTTGATATTAATTTTTAAACAATATTTTTTTTAAGTACACATTTTGACGTATGGTGTCAATTATGACAACTGTCAAATGTGTCAAAATAGTCGTTATTGTCTTGTATAAGGTTTCATCGTTTTAACAACGACCTCGGAAGTTTGTGGGCGGCTTTATATATTACGTTACTGGTACATAACTCAACCCACAAACGTACATAACTATATGAATGACGCAGTTAAATATAACTGGTATATAGTTGATATTAAGTATGTTATCTGTGTCATTTTAAACATTTTATGTATTTAATGCATAGAATACCTAAAATATGATTGTCAATTTAAAAGCTTCCTCCTAATTTTCCGGAATACAATACTAAATTGTCTTTTACGTCCCGTCTATGCGGTTTTCCTTGACTTTGACGTGTGTTCAACAAAAGGTTTGCTTCATTGACGTATTTGAAAATAAACAAACCATTGAACACAGCTCATTAAACTCCGTTTTGGTATATCTATATTATTTATGTACTTTACAGCCATAAATACCTATTTATACATGTTTTAATTGTATACAAAGTATATTGTACATATGTGTTTAAAGGGACACCCTTTATACATTACGGAACGTGTCTATTAATCGATAGACTGAATTCTAATGAATGCAGAATGCTATCAATTATAACACTGCAATGCAATTATAATTTATTACATTAAATTACCTCCTAGCATTATGTAATATGTTTTGAATGAGTAATTACATGTAATATGTATTATGAGGACCTGTAGATAACATTAATGCACTCGATTTATACTTGTGTCACTTTCTCAAGTGTCTATAGCTACAAGTTTCTTTAATTTGTAAGTGTGTTTATAGTTTTTACATTTTAAACTGGATTTATTTAGACTTGACTTGTTAAATAGAGGTTTATATAGTTAAATACGCATTTACCTGATTGGTTTATAAGTTTAGAGACATATTAACGGGTATTCTACTACTATAAAGGAAAATAAAATGTAACATATTATGTAAATGCTCGTTCCATAGTAAGAATTGTATGATACCAGTGTTTATAAAGATGTATAACATTGTTATATGTATCGATTTGATCGACACTTAATGTTGAATCGCTTTCACTTTTTAAACAGTCGCTATGCAAAACATACTCGATTTGTTTTATACATTTTATCGTGTAGTTTACACTTTGTAAAGATTATTTTAATTTTTCGTAGAAAAGATTGAGTAGGTACTCGATTAAAATAAATGTCATTTGAGTTTGATCCGTAAAATTATTTATAATTAGATTAGTATTATATAATAGAGCAATTAAATATTCAAATCGATTTCAATTACTTAATAATCGATAATCATCATATTTTGTACGCACGATTGGATGTTAAATTGAACAATTTTTGCCAATCGATTGCCTAATTCGCTATTTGCGTGTTTATACGAAACTTGTATTTTTAATTTGACTCTCACTTATATGAAAGATTACTTTTAAACCGTATTAGTGAGTAGTTTAGAACTATAAAACTATTGTAGGACACATTTGAATAATATCTCCTTTATCACAGACGACGCACATGAACATAGAGTTAGAAAACATAGAAGGCACACTGACTCCTACATCTTACAATCTGTAAAATTCAAAACCTCACCGGTATTGTTATTCTTGCCAGCTGTAAGTGTCCAAAGCGCCTCAACGATTACCATCAAAAGATGATAATCATAGGTGTTTTCGACGTCGTTAAGCTGATCTGTAACAAAATTTCTGCTTTGTGCGATCTCTTTTTTACTTTCCGGACCCAGTTTATGCCCCATGCATGATGGATGATCGCCAGTCTTGATGTGCCATTGACTCGGTTCCTCAGTCAGTCCATAGTAAACAATCAGTCAGCATAGACATTCACAATAAGCTAAGTATAAAGAAGCATTTACAATGCTTGACTGAAGGTAGAAATGTACAGGGGTGGAGTAACACTGCCGTTAGAACGTGCTCGGAACGTTGTAAAGGCGGCCTTACTTTTTGCGACTATGCATTCGCATGCAGTAATATAAAAAAAAAAAAAACATATTCTAGAAACAAATACGTGTTGTATACGGAATATGAAAAGGTAATGAAGCGCGTACAGAATACACGGTATTGTTACTGAAATCGCGAGCTCGATCAACGCGTTTATTCGTTTCTAGAATCGTACACTTCTGTGTATATTGTATAGTGGTGTGTAATTTACCTGTCTCATGCGAGCCTCCTGCGGAGTTTCTCCGTATCTGCACCAGTGGACGAAGTGCAGGGTATTGTGCCAATTCCTCTCGAACCTTGATTTAGTTGCCATATCCAGCTGCAATCAGTAGAAGCTCCTTAGTAGCTGTTCCACTGTTCGAGTGTGCCCACAGTTTCCAATAAACGAAAGACCCCTTGAGGTTTTCGCTATCTGAAACGAGAGGTTTCCAATTCTGACGCAAGCCTACGGTATTGAAGGAAGAACGTCTAAGTTCGATCGAGAGTTAAGATAAACCACTGACGGTTGGAATTATATCATGCATTAAACTAAAAGATTAGTTGGAGAGGAAAACGGAATATTTACAGTACTTTCAAGATAACGCTAATGTTACATTGACACGGGGCTTTGTTTTAAAGATAAATTTATGTTTTCGTGAATTTTTATTACTCATGAAAATCTAAAGTCCAATTATTATATAGATTACAAATCATGTCCGCGAAAGTATTATCACACGATTACAATTTGCTCGAATTGTTTGCCGTCTTGTCATTAGTGTGATGTCGTAATCGTTTACAAGACAGTCTGTCTGGTTTTAGCAATCTTACGTTACAAAACTTGGGTTCGTATGAAACTTTAGCCTCGGCATTAAATGTATCGTGGATCATTGAAGGCCGTGATTATGTCACTAGTACAAAATATCAAGTTGAATGTGTTTCGATATTGTTTCGTGAATTTAATTTATCAGAAGCACGTATACTGTGCAACTGTAAAACAACTCACAGATATCATGATTTGCAACTATAACTTGTAGTTAGAGGGGATAGAGTCGGAGCATACGCTAACGTGTTTTAGTAAATATTGGAATTGGAAACGTGGACTTCCGAAAGTTTCGTTGTGTAATTACCTTTGCTCTGATATCTTTCTCGTTGTTCGGCGTCTCCTGTTTATCGTCCACGTTGTTGATGCGTATCACGGAGTCCTTCTTCCAAAAGGCACCGAGTGTGGTCTTCACGACACGTTTTCTCACACCTTTCTGTTGAACTGTGTACACTTCTATCTGTTCCGGGTTCTTTGTTTTTTCTGTCGGAAGAACAACATTTTTTCGTTAAAACCGGATCGCCAAGTCGCGTTCGGAAATTCCTCAGACGTCTCGGATATTTTTGTGAGAAAAAAACTACAAGGCCTTTGCCCTTTCGAAACTACACCTCTCGCATTGCCGACTGCTTTACGAGCTTAAACGCATCAACAATCCATTCGTTAATCTCATTAAAGCGAATCGCGCATGCACATGAATTATTTACAAACGCTATTGTGAATTCGTCTTGTTACGTGTGACCGTGGATGAATTGTGCCAACTTTATTTAGTCTCGATGTGAGGCTCACACGAAGCGAACGTTATCAACGCGTCCTAATTACAATGTATTTCGTGACGACCGCGACAACTTTAAATTCCTTTTATGTTTTACATTTACCGATAAGGAGCTAATGCTAGTATACAACACATATGGTACACACCTTTACCCTTCTTCCACATGGCGACTGCATACATGTGATAGTCTGGCGACAGTACTGAGTCCGGGGGCAGTGGGTCCTCGGCGCGCACCTCGAGGATGAATCCCGTTTCGCAGACGGCGCACAATATATTCTGTTCGTCATGCTTGAACCACTTGGTCTCACGGAGCTTATGTATGGCGACTGATGATCCAAAGCGGGGTTTCTTGGGCGCGAACAAAGCCTGTGCCTGACTCCCAAAGCGAGACAGGAGCCCCTTCACCGTCGGTGGGGACGGCGCGAGGCTCTTCTCAGGCGGCTTGATCTGCTGGAAACTCCGGCAGGTCACGAACCTCGCTTCCATTGAACCCCTCTCCAAGCTCAAATACACGAGACAATTCCCCTTCCACTGATATTACGTTGCGAGGGCGTCACGTCTTCTTGGTTCTTAGGCGCGGCAATATACTCTCACTCGAGAAATCACGTTTTATAAGCAACACTTTCACAATTTATGTAGCGCGTGGTATCGCGATCGTAGGACAACCGAGCTATACGGTGGCGCAGTAACGTTAGACGCGGCGCGCGTGTGGGGGCACGGTATATACGGCCGGCGGGGGGGCGGCGGCGCGCGGGCCGCGGGGGGAGCCCCTCTACTCCGGTCTCTCTGACCTCACTAGTGTTGGGTATTGTGCGATAACACACATGTTTGTAGTTTTCATTGTTATTTCAATGCACCTATTGTTTTTAACTTCTTTATGGAATTCCGTGCACTTTAACATTTTTTAGAATTCCTAAAGTGCGATAATTTCGACATGGCAGTAATCAGTCAGTTATTTGTTAATGTTTTAATACTTTATAAGAAATTATTTTCCAAGGATTGTTATCTTACGTAAGTTTTAAAATCGAAAGTGTAGAAACCGCCAAAGATGTCGAATAGGCCTCCTCTACAAAAGAGAGGTTTGCCAGACTCCACGCTTAGCAGACTGGTTGAAAAACACAGATCAAAAGACATTGTTGCCTGGTATTTGGTTTAAATGCATCCCTAAGGGCGCACACACGTTTTCAAATTGTTTCCTTATCTCTACAACTCATATTATTATAATAATATTATACAAAATTACGTAAATCGGAGTAGGCGAAACAATTTACAATTAATGTTTACGGATTTTCCTGCCGTGCCCACATCGAAGCGGGATTACCCGTTAACAATAATAAATGCAAATAAATAAACACATATGCTGTGCCATCTCATCGTATTCGTCTTGCTAGCCATAATTTATTTTCATATATTTATTTCTACTAATATAGTAAAAATACCATTATATCCTAATCTTTATCACCATAAAATTAACTATTACATGGGTAATTAACCCGTAAACTTTTGTAATTAAGAATTAAAATCAATTAAATGAATACAACCACATTTTGAGAAAGGCCAAGACTCTATGTTAAATTATTTCAATACTCCCTAATTACATCCTTTACTTATCACCAATACCATACAATAATTGAAATAATCACCCAATAAAACATTTCCGAGAAAACACCCGGAACTGAATCGGAAGTGACCAAACGTAATGTCGATAAAACATCGATAAAAAAGCGACACTGTCGTCCCATCTCTCGGCGATGCACCGACTTGACCTCACTCGCTGCTAGTTGTGACACCCCCCGCGCGCACCGCGCCCCCCTCTACCCGCGCCCCGACAAACCGGCGCCAACCGTCAGGTATAACTTTTTCACTTTATTTTTACACTATCAGTTTAAAATAACTGTTATTTAATTGAGCTATTCATTATCGCGGTATGCGGTAACGTTAGTTCTCTATATTATTGTAAACACACTCTTTCCTGTTATTTTTATTGTATTAGTATATCAATGTGTCAAATGACCTTTTACCGCCTATTTGTGAGTTTACTTCTCACAAATCATTAAATGTTACTTCATGTTATGAAACATGTTTGTCCAAATAAATGCTAAATCATTTCTATGGCCGAAATTCATGTAATTACTTGTATGAGCCGAATTAGAGCGGTGTCGCGCGACGCGGCCCAGTTGTCCTGCCGACTCATTTCCAGCGGAGACATGAACGAAGCCACGTACGCACGCATACATTATTATTTACAAACAAACGCATAAACAAGGTAAATGATGCCAAAATTACGCAAAACAATGTCAAGGAAACCATTGATTTAAACGCGTGTCGTAAATATTATTATCATTGTGGAGCGACATGAGATCTTATGTCCAGATAACGATAAAGGTTTTAATTGCTTGAAGGACAATTGATAATTTAACCTAAAATGGTGTTAAAGAACGCTGTTTGATTGTAGAGTGGTTTTTATTATGGCTTGATTGAAGCTAATATGGAATGATCAAACCTTTTCATTCTGAGAGAACTTTTCAATATAAAGAATTTACGTGGGATTTTATTGAAAATAAAATAAGTGTACCTTGTCATTTATTTGCATCAAATGATAGAAAATTCTATCAAGCGAAGATAAAGAAATACACAGCAGAACTCGATAAAGCCAAAGAGTAACTTCAAAAGAATACAATAATCACTTTTGACCTCCAAACCTCCCCTAAGTTCAAGGTGAATGCTGAAACAAACGAGAATCCTATTTAAGGTACGTAACAGAGTAACTCAATAGACTCCCGACAGATACTTATCGCTATAAATACATTTCACCTTTAGACCTACTCAAGATTCTGGAAAAACTAATAAATGTTACGGATTTTTCGGTTGTTTGGCTATAAATGAGTGAGTACAATATTGATATTCTGTATTGAGTTGTGTGTTCTGGCTTAGTCACGAATAATGCGAGCCAAATTATAGGTAATACACGGTAAAGGAAATAAAAACAAGGATAGTAAAGTAATGCACCACTCGAATACTACGTTAATATCTAGAAACTGTGTAACTTTCCAAACACAATCCTTAAGCTAGGGATGCTTAAAACACTTCTTATCAAAAGAAACGACCTCCACTACATTTACAAAACAGCTCAACGGGTATTTTGATAATGCCGGAAAACCAAAAAGATCAACGGATTCAATTTTGCGGAAGCGGCAGTGCATGTTAATGCCTAAAGATACAAGAAGATTTAACCCCAAAACCAAATAATCCGTGAAGAAAATCCCAAATCTCACAGCTAAACCAACCAGGACACGATAATGTAATCCGATGTATTTGCTCTAGCAAATGTAAATAGCAAATCCGCTGACGTCCTTTGAATGCGCCTTCGAGTGGGGTGCCCTTCAATCCGCCCTTGACCCAAATTCACCCTACATCGTTTATCCGTTTATGTGACGCTTTAAAACTTTTAGAGAACTTTGTGGAACAATTTGTGTTGTATTTCATCTTTATTTATTGCAAAGTTTTTAAAGGATTTTCTTTTTACTTTATTTTCTTTGCTTTGATCATGTCTTATAGCAGACTGCCCTACCTTGTCCTTGGTTGGATTAGGTATTTAATTGGTCATTTAAAGTCTAAAATTCTGTGTAGCAATTCGGTTGTAATTTGAATGATTTTAGACTTGATATCTACATGTGTGCAAAATTATTCGTCACCAAATGAAATAAACGCTATAATGTACCATCCACATTTTTATTTCTTTTTTTTCTAAATTAATGTTGCTGCGAATCAGAGTTTCTGTAGTAGAATTATTATAATTATTGATGTTCGTGTTATCTACTCCTCTAATAGTTCTCCCTTATCTATATTATTGGAAGACTGCAATTGCATCAGAATCTTTGTCATATTCCTTTAACAAAACATTTGTCACGTCTTTATCTTCGAAATCAGTCTATTGGAACACCTTATCAGTTTTTCACAAAATCATAAGGATTACTTCGATTGTATGTAGATTTACACATTTATTTATGTTTTTTAATCTTCTTTACTTAAAACTTTTGAGTCAGTTGGTTCCTTGAATTCGATTCAGCACTTGTTTATGCTTGTTTTGATTTTAGTTTGAGATCATACTTATGATTACTTACTGCAGCATGCACTAATATGCAATTTGTATGACTTCATCATTACTATATTCTTTGGGAGTGCCATGACTAGTCATGATATAGCTCAAAGAACTTTATTTCTTAAATTAGCTCTAGTTTCTCGTTTTGATCCCTAATAATAAGCTCGTCTTCGTAAGTCACAAGCATAATCATGGTGGCATCTCACAGGATGAGTTATTTTATTCCAAAGCTGTGGTAAGATATCAGATATCTGTCTGTCTATTAATACTACACTGCCCTTTACTTTGCATCGCTATTTACGACAGGCACGGGTTAAAGCAACGGCCATTTTCTGCAATATTTGCATTCAGTCACGGGTCAGAAAGGACACGCTTTATAAAATGGAATAAAAAGCACTCAAGCTAGTCTTATGAATGTCTCACAAATAGGGGGCAAATCTAAAGATAAATTTAAAAGTCCAAAAATAAAAAGGTTTCAATAGGGCAGAGTAATAGCTAGACATAAAAATGGCACATGAAGTCCATTATAATCTGCCTAACATAGAAATCGATTATCTTCATGCTACCCAAGAGGCTATATAAGAGCGAGCAAAAACAACGTACATAAGAACGAAACTTTTACAAAAATACACGAGTACCTGCGAAGTCGCAGTTGACCGAAAGAAACGGCACGTTTTGAAACCTGTCTCAAATTATAGTCTCTCAGTTATTACATACAAGTTTAAATTCAAATTACGTCTTTTGAATGCAACGTCTTTTTTTTTCTTTGCTCATTCCAGAATGTTCTTTTGCACTCAAAGTTGTCTGCATAACGATTTGTGCAGATAAATAAAATATGCATTATTATTTTAATGCGCAATTTATTTATATCATGAGGTTATTAGGTTTTTACCTGTTTATGTTGTGTTTGGTGTTCTATTTTTATATTATTTATGTATTTTAATATTAATAGACAGAAATAGGATAGAATATCCACCAATATTATCATAAGGGTTTTTCCAACAGAGATGTGCTACGCTAACATACTGTGGATGCGTTTGGCTTCCACAAATCGTATTCATTGGTACACATAGCTTAGCACTGGTGGAAACGGATTCAACTAAGATATAATTTTATAGGGAAATGTGCCTTCTATTAATGTGTACTATGGATGTGTGTTGTGAATCTATGCTGGTGGTTTTCCTACTAATCATACATAGTATAATCGAGCTGCGTATTTTCTTAGCACAGCTAATTTGCAATGGTGCATCTTCATAGCACATCTTACACGGACCGCTACAAAGCTTAGTATCAGTGGAAACGGCCACATCATCATCATCAGCCGAGAGACGTCCACTGCTGAACAAAGGCCTCCCCCTTGGTCCTCCACGTAGAACGACAAGCCGCCACCTGCACCCACTGGCGCAGGATACGGCCACATAGTTTCACAATTTAATTATTATATTCTCGCAGTACAATTACATAGTACATCTCTAGTGGAAAAGCAACCCTAAACGGCATTAGAAACTTTATGTCGACCAAAAATTTTCGTCTGAAATACGGCCCTATATTTTAGCTTAAGTTATTCTGAGCAATTTAAATATAAAAATAAAACCACTTTCTTAAATAAATTCCTAAAGATTTATTACACTACACGACCGAATTCCTTAAAAAACATCACAAAGAAGAAAATCTGTATCGCAACAAAGACAAAATCAAACTCGTATTTGCTTTTCAACTTAATTGGATTTTCTTATAACAAAACTGCGAACAAATGGCATCAAGGCCAGTGATAATAAATATTTAAAGTTGCTGTACTTTGAATTTGCTCAGCCGTGAACACATGAACGACTATATAGAAGCACTTTTTCCTTTGTCTTGTTATGACAACTACTTTATATCGTCTGTAAAAGAAAATTGATATATTTGAAGTACTTACTATGTTAATATGAACGGGTCTGTTGCTATCGGGTGTCAGTCTGATGTAGGTACATTTTGGACTTTGTAGTTTTATTTGAACAATTGCTAGTAATTTGTTTACACTCTTTGTCTATGTTGCTTAAATTATTTGTTGAACTGATCATATTTTCTTTCTTATTATTTTGTTGCCTAGAGATCACTTCATTCTATTTTATTGTGGCTTTCTCAATGAGTCTGTGTGCTCCTTCTTTGGTCACATCTTCACTTCGCCGTTCTGGCAGTAAGCGGGTTGGTCGCCAAACACAGAATAATAATCAATGCTAAAAAAATAATCAAATTGCTGCATTGCTTTTTTATTCTAGACTTTAATTGTCATTGTAGTCTAAGCATTGTACTTACTATTCACACGTTCAAATACCGTTAGAATGCCATTGGTCTACGGGTGATTCATCAGAATCAAATGGTAAAGATTCTTAACTTCCTTCAACAATTTCCTCGCCCTCATTAATTCCATTCTGTTTATCTTCAAATCCCCATTTAAGTCTAATACAAAGTGACATAACCCTGCCATGCTATAGACAGTTTGTCGAACGGCTTTGACACTTAAACACGAAGGACTCAGCTGTATCACTGGTTCAATGTCCTTATAATCAATATTCAATGCAAATTAGACTTTAAGGGTTATGAACCTTAAGGATTATTTACAAACGAATATAAGCCTTCAAATCGTTTATTTAGAATTTAATCATCATAATTTTAACTAGCTTCTGCCACCAGCTTTGCTTGCATTCCCGTGAGTTAAAAAGTACCCTAAGTATTATTCCAGGCCATAACCTACCCCTGTTCTAAAGTTCATCCCGATCCTTTCAGTCGTTTTGATTTAACACATGAACTCACAAACGTTTCTATTTATAATATTGGTAAGATTCTTGGGTAGTTTTTTTTTTTGTTCTTTTCCTAATTTGTTCAAGATTGACTCATATTAATTAGAAAATAGGATCAATATTTAATTCGCTGAAGTCACCATTCATTTTTTATCTGATTACTCACTGAGAAACATATTGATGACTGAATACTTAAAAATAAAAAACTAAAACATAGAATAAAAGAATGCATATGTTCAGCAGTGGACGTCTTGTGACTGATATGTTGATGATGAAAATGATGAAGTGAAGAATAGAAGAAAATGGAATTTCCAATCCGTAATTCCACTTGGAAAACTTGCATGGAAAAACATGGGTAATACATGAATAATAAAGTGAATATGTAATGGATTTGAAGTGATCACTTATACCATGACGAATTTATCACCTCGTAGTATTGCATTTATTATAAATGATATGGAAAAACTTATGCATATATTAAAGAAACATTACCCACATAAACACCTGAATTATATCTATCAATTACTTATTGTGTATCGTTATGAGATATTTCACATTCACATTCACAACCTATAAGTGGCCATTGCTGGCCAAATGCCTCTTCTCACACGGAGAAGATTTGAACATTAATCGCCACGCTTGTTCAATGCGGGTTGTCAATGTCAAACTTATAATTACAAATAATTATAAACCTATGTTTCCTCACGTTTTCCTTCACCGTTTGTCAGTGGTGTCTTAATAATCTAAGAAAGTACATATGACTCGGAAAACGTCACATTGGTACTTGCCGTTTGTAGGTTAGGTTAGGGCGAACCCACACTCTCATACATGAGAAGCACGACATTTAAGAGATATTTAATTAGTTACAAATACGATTGCTGACCGACAAAGTCTATAGTTCGAACCACATGGCTACATACACTATACAGTCTGGGGTAAAGTGATGTTTAAAAAGATAAACATACCTACTAACATAGCAAATAATACATACTACATTCATCAATCAATCCACACCTCTACCTGCCCCTTCTCAGAAAAGAGGCATGACTTATTGTTATGAGGTGAATGGAACTGTAATGGACGTCACATTTTTGACACAAATGAGTCAGTCAGTGCATTAATCGAAGATAAAAACATTGTGACGCAAGAAGGTTACATTGTTCGGTATTGGAATGCGTAAAGTAATTTAGTAATGCAATATCATAACACACCTTTAACTCAATAAACCGTCAAAGTCCGTCAAACAACTTCCAATATAATGTAAAAAGAGTGATAATATCCCAGTTCTTGAGCAAGCCTAGAAAAGGGTACTCATTATGATCAGTTGTTTTTATTTGTGTAGTTGGACCTACACATGCCATATTAAAAATACAGACCTAATATGCTACAAAAATATCGAGATCAAAAAATTCGGTATCTTTCACGTGGCTCGTAGCTCCAGAAAAATAAACATATTTATAGGATTCAAGCGTAACTTATCTCAGAACTCGCCCTTGCGATCAACAAACCTTATTTCTACTGCGCAAATTCAACCGGAGGACTAAATATACTAACATTGATGAATTAAAATGATTCACCTCATTCAGCCGTTGCATTGTTACCCACGTCAGTACTTCCAATAGGATGTCCTACATCACCTACATGCCACCCGCACTACGTTATGTGAATCATAGACGATTGGCGTTTAGAAAACTAAGCCGATTGTGATTGGTTTATAATCGTCGCCTCGTTTTTTCTAAGCATTGTCTTGTTCAAAGTAAACATGCTCATGATCAGGTAATATTTTCTTCTTGACCTGGCTCTTTTCTATCATTATATCTTCATTCTTTTTCTAGTTTATACCTTTTATTGGATACATTTTAGATAGATCCTCTACTTATATGATCCACGCTTTGATATGACAGATATCATTCCCGTTATACTCTCCTTCTCATCACAGACCAGAATAAAGTTACTTTTGCCTCTCAGACCATTTACCATAGATCTCATAAGACCATAGAAATTACGTTTATACTGCCTCTGTTACAGATTTTAATATAAAACATAAAGATAAAATGTACTTACTACCTCCCACGCTGTGCCTCCAAATATGTTTCTCTCTGAAAACTCTTAAATTAAAAGGTTTTACCTTTAAAATATCTAGATACTTACATAACTTCCAAGGACAATAACAACATTGTGGTTTGTTTATTACAACATTTCTGTATGAAAATGTTACTCGAATAATTCCCCTTTTCCAGGTGTAAATTGTGAATTCTTTTCTTTGACGTCACACGCTGTGTCTCGAGTCTTGTGGTACATTAATTTTGTATAAACCACGTAGGTATTTTATGCTCTCCTGTTTTCCCGTTAGAATTAATATTCATTTTCTTATAAAGTCACGTAAGCAATAAAATTGTAGATATTGCAGTCGCTTTTGTAATTGTGAACTTTAAAAGAACTATAGGTTACCAGTACAGAATAATCATCACTTGTACTCACGATTTCACAAAGTTTCATCAGCATTACTACAAAGTAACTACATAC
Source organism: Spodoptera frugiperda (assembly GCF_023101765.2). Classification (NCBI taxonomy): domain Eukaryota; kingdom Metazoa; phylum Arthropoda; class Insecta; order Lepidoptera; family Noctuidae; genus Spodoptera; species Spodoptera frugiperda. The sequence continues at coordinate 11,269,923 of NC_064215.1, read as the reverse complement.
TAAAGTTTTTATGACAACATGTTCATTCATCAGTACCAAATAAAACCCATACATACGTTAATGTAGATAAAAAAACCTACAAAAAACATTATTAGTCTCGTCTTTCGTCTCGTGACTTGCCCACAAAAACTTGAGAAGGCCACATGGGACATAACAAATTATAGAAAGGACCTTCAGAAAATAATAAGAGAACAACTTATCTATTTATCATAAATGTGCAAATATATGATGTACAATAAATCTTGTTATTTGAATATGAAATTCGAGTCCACATCCATTATCGTCTATTTTTCTTGAGAGCGTTCACCCGAACCAATTTATTAGTAAATTCGTTGCGTCCAATGAATATGTCTACTGAATTTAACACTTTAACTGCCAACGTTAAAATGGTGAAAGTCAAACCTCCACTAAAGTCAGGCACCGATGACAAACGTGGCGCTCTAAAGGTTAATATATATTTTCTTAATCGACATCAAGCAAATCAGCATTAATTTTGAAAATAAATGCTATGTTATAATCGATTTCATAATTATTTATCTGTCAAGTCAACAATTGATTGTTCTAAATTTAGCCAAAGTCGGTCATCAAAAGTTTAATAAATTGCAGCTCTGACATTGAGAAGGCGTTGGAAGCCACAGAATTGTGAAAACATACAAATTCCTTGATAATCTCATATCCATGTAATCTTGTAACACTGTCTCTTTTGTAAATTAACCTAATTTCTGAAACAAGTTAGTCCTGTATTATAGGATTACTATTGACCTTTCTTATTCTTGGTATTTTGCCAATTTCGTGGGTGTTTGTTTGTACCGTGTCTTGCTGAATGTTGTATTTTAAATATTTCTTCCTCTATCCGTAGTTCCTGCCACCACCATTTACCTTAGCATCTTGCCGTCAAATTATATAGAATTTTAAGACAAAGTAATAAGCTTTTCATCAACTTCTGTAACTGTCAAATGGTCATTTTATATTTTCGTTAGAAAGTAGACTAGAACCCCTAATTCCTTATTATCTATTGTTGTGTCAACTATTCTTTTGTTATAATTATCAGCTGTTACAGTTTCTTGGTCACATGTAGGAACAATGGCTTTAATCTATTTATTGTCCCACGGCACTGCGCCATCACTTCCGAGGTTCACATCGGAAGCGAAGTTGGCGACCTCACTGCACTACACTGACCTTCACACAACCAGAGCAAATATTTCTTGATCATTGTTTACTCATCTGATCACTCGTGATTCCCAACTCATTTAATTAATGCTAAAAGCTATAACGCGACTTCTTAATTTGGATCTTCTAAAATAATGTTGAATCATGTGATTGTTATTTTTATCAGGTCCTCGTAAAACCAGTGTTGCATTTTTGTTATTCTATATGATATTTATAACACAGCTGCATAAATTGTGTTATTTTATTGTACCACTCCTTTCAGTTCGCGTCTATCTTCGAATCAAAAACAAACTGGTGCTAACGTACCAGACACTTAGCTGCTACGTAACATAATTACCACATACCGACGTACACCCACATCGGTGCAAATGTTCACATGAATACCGACATTACATACCACTTGGCACGTACTTCATGCCATCGTAAATCGGCCGTGTTATACCGGCCAACCCACGTCTGAAAAATGGCCTACCTGCATTGCACACAAGGGTCTGTCAAAGTAATGAACCAATATACGTAATTTGTTGGCACTGTCCGGACATTGCCTCGACAGTTGCTAAGGGGACTTTGCCTCCAATATTTGAACTAATTTAAACATTGACCTACAGTAAACGTTTTCTAATGAGGTTGCGTATTTCGAAGGCCAAAGTACAGTGTAGCCGACGCAAGTTTTAATTAGCAATTATAAAATTGTTACCATTACACGATTCTAATCTTTACTTACAATGTTCGTGTGAAAACAATAAAGGGAATAATGTCACGTAAAAGTTTGATAATGAAAGTAAATCGTGAACAAATTATGTGGTAGAAATGTTTATATTATTTACACTTTAGTTAAGTTTGTATCAAACACGCACCATATAATCACGCAGAGGGCTTGAAAGGTTGAGATGGTAATAAAATTAAAGCACTTTACACAAACACGCTCTTCTTACTAAAAACATTCCAACTTTTGAATAGCTTAACTTTTCATTACATGCTATTACTTGAAAAAACAAGCATTTGCCCAATTCTAAAAAGAAGAATAAAAGAATATGCATGTGAACTCACAGCTCCGAATTTGATCCTTAATTAATGCAATAAAAAATGAAATTGTATCTCTTATCGATGAAGAAAAACAAATGTTCTCTATTAGCTACACATGATGAAGTCGAGAACATCGAAAGGTCGTTTGGATGAAATTTCAATGTTTTTTGTGACTACATATTTTCAATTTAGTAGTCTAGAATTTTCTACAGAGCCATTCTACCGACTAGAATATAGAGTAATGTTGATACAATTTTGATTCGTTTTGTTGGCTCATTATTTATCCATTTCGTATAATTTACTCAGTCTAGTTGTCTTTTATTTATGTTGTTAAGGATAATGATACAAGTACACATGCGTGAGTGTATACATTTTCGTACGTAGATATAAGTGCTTGGTTGCCTTCATTGTTACCATTAATACAAAAACAATATTTTCTTTGTATAAAGCATACAATATGCTGGTTGAAAAAAAGACAGAATCAGCACAACCATATGCCTACATGTTTATTATGATAGAAGTCAGTTCACCAATGCAAAAATGTGCGTACTTTGGACAAAAATAAACGTGACAAGTGTGGGAACAACGGGAGCACTGTTGGCGAAAGTGATAAGTGTAAAATAAATAAGAAAGAAACAGATGATTATGGACGTTTAATTTTAGCACATAAGGCTTCTTTGTTAAATGTTATTTTCTTTTAACAATAACATTCTTTGAAGGGCGAGACAAGTACAGTTACTATGCAATGTATGGAGTGACAAACAATTTCGCCCTTTATCGCAAAATATATGGGAAGGAAAAATTATCTGTTCTCAAGGCTCTGATACAAACACTTCATAAATAATCCTCGGTAGACAGAATCATTGAAAACACTAGGAAAGTTACTGAAGTGAAACCTAAAAATTTGATCATCAATCACGAATGATAAACGTGACAGATATGGACTAAGTCTGAGTTTACAATTATCTCCCGATAATTTCTTTTTTGATATAGATAAAGTTGTATGAAATTATGCTGTTGTTGATAAACCGACACTTTTTGACCTTGGTGCAAGTATTGCTTGGGGGTTTGATAAATAGGATATATAAAATGAACTTTGTAATCGACAATCTCTATGGATTCTCTCACGTATTTACTCATTCATTAAATTTGTCAAAATCTTTATCTAGCGGTCTGTTATGTTCTTGTTACACAAAACCTACTTGCCAATTTTCAATAAAATAATACTCTGATGTCCATAAATTCCCCTTAGCCTATTTTCTTTGAAAATAATCTTTCACTTTGATTTGTCCGTTACAACTTTAAAATTTTCCACTTCTCTATCTAATTGACGTCAATAAAGATTTGAATTTAAAATTGAATATTGAATTCAGTCAGGTATGAACCAACAGTGACTTATAAATATCGAGTGTCATCAATTTTTCTAGAATCACCAAACTTGTTGTTTGTTCGTCCAGTGTTCGTGCTTACATCTTTAAGATTGCTAACTACTTCTGAACAATCCTTATCGTTTCTAGTTTTCTAGTGTTATTTATTGTGTTTCATAACACCTTATCTAGTTACAACGCATTTCCAATCTGACTCATAACTGCATTGATTTCCCTTTTCATTCTCAGAAGTTTATTAGTTTTCCACGTCATAGGGTTTATTGTAGAAAAACCAGTTGCGTCTTATCGTGTAGCGGCATCTATATTATTGTTTGTTTGACATACAATTGAAACTAGTTCATAGCTATCAAGCACTTGTGTAAAGACTATAGTGCTTGAAAGGTAGCTGTCATTATGATAGTGCAGTTTTAAGTAGACGTTGATGATCATTTCTCTGCAGTAACTCCTTTAATCTCTAAATAAGGTAACACATCTGCAACTCCTCTGGTGTTGCGGGGTCTTTCATTCCATAAAAAATAAGACTACTAATACGCTATTTTACATTATCCCAAGAAAGCTATTCCACATTTTACGATCAGTTTCCACAACGGCATTTGGAGCACCAATTTATGCTCCTATTACTACGATTTTATTAGCTTCATGATTTAAGCTGGAAATATCGAACTCAGTATTAAAGTTTAGTTGAAATTTCTTGGCTATTAGTTTTGTGTATGAATTTAATTTGTATTGGCAATTCGAGACTCATTATACGCTCGTTATTCTCATTCTGTTTGGTTCCATGCTCATTACTATGTAACAAGTACTTGGTTTAGTATAAAATTGGTAGCGTTATCGTTCTTAGGAACAGTAAAGAATGGCTTTATTTCTCGGTTGGTAGTATTTATTTATTCGCTTGGTATTCTAAGACATGTTTAGATATCATACCTCAGGCTCCTGACTATCCACAACAACCGACAGACGCCATATCTTTAGGAACAATATACATGATAAAAAGACCACACTCCTGGAAATTGCAGTCATTGAATATCTTTATTTAAAATATTACAAAAAAGTATCAAAAATGCTGCCACAAGACAAGACTAAAAATGACACTTATGTACCACACAAATAAGACTTACATTCTTCGAGCCTATAAACAACGTTCTCCAGTGTTTCAATGTTTGATCGAGTTCCATCTGGTTCGTGACGCTAAGGAAGTAGAGTATCATTGACACCGTACTCACGAGAATTAATATTTCATACCGGTTGCCACTTGTACATACTTACCATTTTATCTTGGTCTCGCTTTGTATGATCTTTTGGCACATTCGACGGTCAGTTTATACTGGTTTCGTATAACTTCATGTGTAGCTAAATACGATTGTCTGGCATACTTTGTAATGTTTGTACAGGTTGTATGACTTGTTATTTTAATGTTTTAAACCAAATGGGCTTCTTTAGCGTCATTTTTATTGTGGAACTGTATTTTGCAGTTTCGGTCGTATTAGCGGTTCACACACACACAAACGCCTGTGTACCGAAATGTATAACGAAAGAGATTTCGAAGTAATAAGACATTGTGCTGTGCCTACAGCCGAACTTTTACAGACTCTTCTCTCTCTCTTTCTTACTGCCACACTCAGAGTCATTTAATGATTATTTAACTATTCCTTAGTAACGATTTTTTATCGAAAACGATTGTTAAGGACTGGATTAAGTAACCATTAAATGACAATGACTGAGTACGGCGGTAAGAATCTTAACAAAAATAATCATATTACGATTGAGCAAGCTAATAAAAATTTAAAATTTACTGGAATTTCAATAAAACGTAGAGATTTAGTAACCTAGCAAACTAAGCCAATTCTTTCCCAATTTGTTTATATAAGTACTTCGAGCACTTTTCGCTCAAATCATTTTATCATAAATCTTGATATGGCTAAGGAAAATGCCGTGAAACCGGCCATGTCCTACAAACTAAAAAAACATATGACGCTCATGAATGAAATATACCGCGAGATGATAGATCATGCTTATCTTATACATAGGTGCCCAGCTGGGAACTTTATGGCCGTTTTCACTATTTACGCCTAAACTGCCACTTTACTTGTACTTAGATGTTCCGACCCGGAGTTGCCGGCTCGAAAAGCATGAGTAGGAACAGGGTGGTTTTTAGTCAGTAAGAGTCTAACACTCCCGGATCCTGCCTCGCCCAAAGCGAGAGAAATCATTAAATGATTTACCCCCGTCAAAAAAAAACACTTTACCAAAGAACCATTAGATGTCGACAAAAATTGCTTTAAATGTCAGCTACCTTAACTTAAGAGGTTCCTTTATTTAAGAGAGATTAAAAAAGGGGGCATGATTGCTATCAGACTGTGATTTGAAAATTGAAATAAATTTACTATTTTTTTAAAGTTATTTGCTATGCAATTCAAGTAATTACACGACATTAAAGGTGTGCATGAGTATGGTATTACATACCTTATCTGTGAATGCCGCAATGCGAAGGCCAGTCATAGTATTTTGTTTACTTCATTCAAACCACGCCATTTAAAGTAAGTTAAGGAAAAAGAATGAAAAACAATAAACACCTTTTTAAAAATAAAATCGTCTCATCTGTGTTGTTTCCTCCTAAAAAGTAAATTAAAAGGAGATGGCTCGACGAAATCGACGTCTATGACAAGGATTGACCGCAAAAAGCTTTACACAGAGAGGAGTGGAAGGAGAGTAGGGAGGCCTTTGCCCTGCAGTGGGACGATCATGGCTGAAATCTAAATCTAAAAACTAAACCAAATAAAGTACCGATTTTTTATTTCAATTTGACCTGCATCGAAAATTCTCTTCAACCACTTTTTATTGAATTTATTCACTTTTCGTAACTTTCTTTAGATAGCTGAATCGTCTTGATTCATAAAACTATGTACGTGTCCCGTAAAACATTTAACTAACATTTGCCTAATCAGTTCTGTGCCAAAAAAAATATTGAACCAACTGCGTAGACACTCCGTGCGTTTGGTCACGTAACCCAGTCTATGGAGCGGATCCCTTCGTCCATTGTTTTCATCTAAATTTCATCTCTATTTTAAAAGTGCTATGGTTGTAATTTCTATGTTGCTTTGTTAAGAGTAATGTTCTTTTGAAGGCTGGTGGGGTGCTGATTGACCTTTTTGAAAATGTATATTTGAATGTATAGCTGTTGTTTTGTGATGCTGTGGTACTCGGTATTCGCCAGGGTCGGTAAACAGGATACTTAGTATAATGTGTTGCCTCGCTACAATAGGGTAGATGACTTTTATTTTAATGCCCGGCTTGTAGATAATTTTAAAATATTAGACGCGTATTTCTTACGCAAATATATTCTGTCGAAGACATTGATTTGAAAAACATAACCCTCCTTCTGGCGCAATCGGGTATATATTGCTTACGTCACTTCTTAGTGCGTTTAACACGTAGAAATGACGTATTTGCTCCCACTTCTAAACTTTGATTCGTTTTATCTAAGCAATGTTATCTTACATGACAATATAAAAAATAGTGTCTAATATTTTTTCGTTACCTGACGGACTAAATAGATTTTTAATTTTCATACCTCGACATCATCCCTGTAGTGAGCTTCCTGAATCCTAAAAGTTCCATTATTCATGCCATAAAATTGTTTATCGAATACAGATTCCGTTGTAAAATATAGATGTATGTCGAAAATAGCACGTTATGATGTGGGCGAAATATTGACTAGGTATAAATATAATATTGAACTTGCATAACGTGTATACACTTATACAGTTACATGTAAACAGCATCTCGTGACTCACGATCTTTCACCCCACATACCTAAGCAGTTAGATTCAAGTTGAAACTGCAGAATAACTCGTAAAAAGCACGTGAGCTAAACTTTTAAACAATCGTAAAATACTTTTTATAGTTGTACTAGCTTCTAACCGCGGTTTTGCCTGCGTGAAGTAGCCTATGTTCTTCTCCGTACTCCCATGTGTATGCAAAGATGGATCGAGTAGTTTAAGCGCCTATTTCACTACCTTTCGAAGCTACACTTTGGAACGAGCAGCTAGCTTCACTGACGGACAGACTGACAGACTATTGTTTATTTCTTTCTTTGTTGACGTTTCAAAAAGTACTTAGTATATATATATATATATATATATGATTTAATTGGAATAAATGATTTAACTTTGACTTTCACCTTCATATTCTCAATAAACGTATGTGACGATAGTTTATACCAATTAAGTCCTTAATTCTATTTTATCTGGCATATAATAGCTATCCAGACATTATGAAACAGGCTCTTGGTGTAAAGAGGTAACATACAAACAGACATACTTACACATTTATTATATTAGTGAATATTTCGCTGATATACTTGAACTGGTTCGCTAAAGAAAGCTGGTTTCTTGTCTGTATGAAATACGAGTAGATTTTGTACTGCAAAGCTAACGAAGTTGCTTTGTAGGAGATTTATGAATTTCGTTAGCAAACTTTGTTGGGATTCGTTCATGAATTTTGATCATGTTGGTAAATGCGTAAAGTTTCGTGATTTTGCCAGTTACCAATGTTGGAATTTAAACGTAAATTAACTTTAAATGCACGGTTTACTCACGTAAATTGATGAAGAAAAGCTCTACTAGTTTCGAGTCACAGAGGGACTCTTCATCATGAGCAAGGTGTCCAGCCGCGGCGACGTCGCGCAGCCTACGTTTCGTTAGTATGTCACACGATAGTTATTGTAAATTAACAAATTAATGTAGCCAATTTAATGGATTCTTTCACAGAATGTGTAGTAATACTCAAACTATAAATATTCATTTACCTTTCAGTACTTCATAGAACAAGTTTTTATGAACCCAAACCTTGTCCTTAATTCATTATCTTCTAGGTCTTATCCATAAATTATTTGCCTCTAACTAAAAAAAGATAGGTACAGAATCACAAATGAGAATCAATAATCTTCCTTATTCGTTAAAAAATAGAAACCAATTTTAATTATAGAATGTTTATCTTCAAAATACCATTGAAAGCATTAATATTGAGACTAGTTAATAAGCTATTATTACCACTACGTAAATCGTAGTTCCTTCACTTTTTCCTTCATTATAGAAAATCCAGATACGCACAGAAAACAATGTATTAATTAATTAGTCACACTCAAGTGTACGTTCAGTTAGTCCTTACTGTATAAGGCAGTTTCTAGATATCTATCTATAAGTTGTGCAGCCTTGGCTAGTTTGTCACAGTCTATTTTTACCCTAGGTACTCCTATATCTAGTCTAGATAATTGCCCTCTTGCACTTCCATTTAATTCATTATATCTGTTGTTGATTTATTGGAATCGTCTATCTTGTTTTTATTTGTTGTGTTTATTGTCCTTCAAATGTTTTCTTTTTATTGTATTTGATTGTCATTCAAAGCTTTAGTCAGTTTTTCTAATATAAAATTCTGGTCTTTTATTCAAATGAAGCTTATTCTTGTTTATTTTATGATATCTTTAGCAAATAAAATCCTCAGCTATATATTTTTTCAAAAAAGTACAATGTCATTTACAAGTCAAATTAGAAATTCAGTTTTAGACTCTATTACTTGAAATATATCGTCTATCAACATAAATATCCAATGAAGCGTCTAATTGAGCTCCTATCGTGCAACCACATTCTCATAATCCACTAGATTTAGCCTTAAATCTCTCATAGTCCTCAAGTAAATCACCCTTATCGACAGCCGCAGGCCTGACGCAATATCTCAGCCCCTGGGGAAATCAGCACTGTTCATGTTCAACATATTTTACAACTTTTGCCAATACTCATATAAACATGAAATGTAGGTTTCATTTAATATTGCTGTTTGGTCCCATTTGGAATAACTTCCAAATGAATTTTATTTCCAAGAAGTTTTTGGATCTGTTGATTAACGGTACATCAAAGTCATATCTTAAAGAGGTAGATTTTTTTTTGAAGCGAGAGGGAGTGTCAAACTCTTACTGATTAAAAACCACCCCGTTCTTACTCCTGTTTTTCGGGCCGGAGCCGCAGTAAACCCTAGGAGCTAGGTAGTCCGCAGCTCCAGATCAGTAAAGAGGTAGATTAAGTATCAGTTTCTGCAATAGTAATAAGTCATTATTCCCAAAATAATAAAGAGGTTCATTATTACCAAATGCCAAACGGAATTCCCGATCTCATGCTAAAAATGTTAACTTAAAAAACCCAATAAAACGATGTCTGCATATATTCAAACAACTATTCGATTCATCTTTTATGTGTTCAGAATATTTTATTCAATCTAGAATCTTCCTAGACTCGATTTGTTTGTTTACGAATCCAGACGTGAAGCAATTTGTGGCCTTACGTTCCCGATCCCCTTGTGACCGTGGAGTGTCTCAGGATTGTAATCTTCTCCATCTTATATCCCTGAGATCTCTAATTAATCTCATTGCTTTTGTATATTTCTTCAACTTGTTTATTTACTCAGGTTATGGAATTTGGTTCGTGTTTGTTGCTTTTGTTGTGTTCTTTTGATTCTATATCTACATCAATAAATAGAATAGAATTTGGTGTAATTTCATTGCCTATATATCCTTGAGTGTCTATTCAAATAAACTCAGTACTTTTGTTTATTTTTTTTATCAAGTCTTGTTTGAATTGTATATTTATTTTGTTATTGGTTTTCTTTATTTGTTCGATATGGCTTTGGAGTTATTTCAATTCAATGGTAACCTTTTGTATGTTTCGTATAAAGTTTTCTTAGTACCTATACCAAGTCTGGTCAAATCGTCAAATTTACATTGTCCAAACATACTTACATAACATCTAGATCGTATTGAAAATTGTTACTTGAATATATCTGTGTCTAGTTTTCTCCATAGGATTATTTGTCATGAATTCTTTTCTGTGAGTTTCATTTATTGCCCTACCCAAAGACATTTAGTAATCACTAACATACTTAAACTATTCCTTAGTAACGATTATGTACCAAAAACAATTGCTAAGGACTGGGTTAAGTAATCATTAAATGACTCTTTAATACGGTGGTTAGACTAAATTCTTTAGCAACGTCAGTAAAGAAAATTACCTCATAGAAAAAACGCAGAGAAATTCCTAATCGGGGTCTTACGGTCTCAAGATAACCGTTTTATGGTATTTATTAAAACGAGGTTAGAGAGCCACGCATCTCGATCCATGTTAAACTGTCCAACCAGCCAGATTAGCTGTCTGGCGCAGTTTCTCTTTAATGTCCAACCTTAGAAGCGTAACTAATCTTTGTAAAAAGCTGTATAAGTAGCCATTTTATGTGAAAAAAGATTAATTTTCTTCACACAATTCGTTTTTGTAAGGTTTTCTTCTAGCAATACTGAATAAAATCTAAAACCAGAATCAAGATCATAAAAAAAAATATAATTTACTGTCTGCTTATTAAATAATACAGCTCTATTTATCATACCTACATAATAATCCCGTGAGATTTCCCCAGCAACAAACGAACTAGATATTCCAAAAATGTTCAAACAAAACTCGTTAAAGGAAAATAGAACACACCTCCAAATAATATTAAAAAAAAATACTCATTATTTATGAAATGTAATACCTATTATCTCTCTATGCCTCGTTCAAACGAGAATAGTCTACTGACTCACGATACTATCCCAAGTTGTATCATGTATTAGCATTAAATTGCAATAACGCATCAAGGCCGAATATGGACCGGTTTTGTAATAAAAGACGATAAAACCGGATCGAACTAGTTGCTTGTTGTTTACATGGTGTTATCTTATGCTATGTAATCTTATTTGTCATGTGGAAGATCTGATTGCAGTTTGCAGGTATTGTTGAAGACTAGTTGTCGCTCACAAGTTCACTCGTGTCGTGTGGACACTCATATCTATCATCGTCATCATTTCAGCCACAATACAGTCACTGCTGAACATAAGTCTCCCCTAACTGACTTCCAAGTTGTCTGACTAGATTATGATAATTATTGGTAAATATAAATATAATCTGCCAAAACGTCTACATCCAATTTAGCAGTTTTAAAGTGACTAACAAAAATACCGGTAAACTGATTTGAAACTGGTAACAACAATTTTATCCATTGGTTTTATCTATCAACTATAAATCAGATAGTAGTTGAAGGTTTAAGTCGCTAAAAGAATATGAAAAATGTCTACGTACACGTGGATGATAATGAAATACCTATTGAATAGCAATGAAAAAAGTATTATTGAAAGTCTGGTCTTGAAAGAAAATAAATGAAATATGAACAGGTGTAACAATAAATATTAGCATTTGCGCACATCGCCGTTGGAGATATTGTGATCAATTATGAAGAAGTATTTAGGTCCAACCCTCTGTACCTAGTATTGGTTATAGCAATGGTCCGATGCGACCAACATGGCTATGTTATGAGCCCCAGTCGTGGTTTGAAACTAGACAAACGTCTTCGAACAGTTACAGTTTCGTGAATAAACCATCCTCATTATCATTATCAACAGTCTTATATTATTAGTGGCCACTGCAGACCAAAGGCCAAATTCACACGGAGAAAGCTTGGCAAAAAAAAATAATCGGAATAATTTGGAAAACTCAGATCGGTACCTGCCATTGGTAGGTTTCAAACCCACCAGATCATCATCCAAAGAGAGCATTGTTCACAGCTAATTCATAATTTTACACCCATAAGTATCTCACAAACTGCATCGATCCTTCATCTCAGTCCCATAGTTGAACGTACTTATATCTATGTAACGATAATCATGTGCTAATACACAAGTATACCTAATCTTTGACGTACATAATGTATCATAAACAGCGCTTGTCATGCGTCATGTCGGCACATGTCTTTGATTACACCTTAACCGATACTGACGTTGTATGTAGTAAACAATGTGAAATTAAATGTTATATTATTGTTTTTGTTATGAGAGCATAGTTCATTTATTAGAAGTGTCCATGGTAGAAGCTATGTATCTCATTTCATTAAGGCTTCTCCTCCTAAGTCGAGGTTCGATGATTGTATGCCAATTGTTTCCCTTCCCTCGTCCATACCTTCCGGAGCTGCGGACTACCTAGTGGGTTTACCGGGGATCCGGCTCAAAGAGCAGAAGTAGGAACGGGGTGGTTTTTAATCAGTAAGTCTGACACTCCCTCTCGCCTCGCCCAAGGCGGGAGAAGACATTGGATGATTTTCCCCGTTAAAAAATCGTCCATACCTTCTAAGTCCAGTCTGGACTCCACCTCAATACTGAAATATTTAAACTGCTTAATTTTAATTCTTAAGCCGGCATCACCGAACGCTAGCCATACTATAGCACCGAACGGAAACAAACTAAAAACAATGTCTAAAAATTGCATACCGTGCATTCTAAGGTGATGAAAACATAAGCCGACTACGTAACAGTAGTAAAATTACACCTCAAAATACGTACGTTTAATTTACTAGCCATCACGAGACTGGAATCCTTGACCCGTAGTCCGTCAAGGTCGGACCAATTGTGGAATTCCGAATCGCTGTCCAAATTAATATGCAGCTATTTGACAACGCTTTCACGATGACGTCAGTTCTGATGACCAGAATAATGGAATAATGACTGGGTGGTTTCTATACTATGTTTGTTGAATGTAGTATTAGTCTAGACATTTTGAAAGCAATGCCTAGTTTCAAGATTAACAAGAGCTATGTATAGTGCTTAGTACGAGTTTGCTTTACGTTCAACGAATACGAAAAGAGAGTTCGTTCGGCACTCTGATTGCATTCGCGTCGGCCATCAAAGCGCCGAACGCGCACTCGTTTCGTTTTCTCGTACTAAGTGTACTGCTCTGATATGTATGCACTGGAAAACTGATTGCTCTCAGATTAAACAGGTTTTTAAGTAGAAATGACTGACTGTAGTGTCAGATACCATTGAACGAGATTGAAAGATTAGCCACGTACGACAGAGCTGCATCCAGCTTGATGCATTTTTGCGCAGACTTACGTTGTTTTTCTCTTAGAAGAACGATCGTTATTTATTTAAGTACCTATCATTCATCACGCACTATGCAGCGTCGCGCAACATTAGGATGCGTTTCCACCGGAAAGGTGCTATGTATAATAGCTAAGCTGTGAAAATATGAATATGATTGGTGGATACAAATACTTCCACAGCAACACATCACACATCTTTAGTGAAAAAGCACCCTTATGCGGTCAACAACTGCTGCGAACAAAATTGTGTGTAGTAGTCAACAGTTTGTACCTTTTGAGCAACATTTGGTGTAAGATGTAGCGCGACAAATGTTGCCTAGTAAACACGGGGTTTTATAAAGTACAACAATGTAATCAGTGCATCGTTTGTTAATTTCCATTTGTCCGTTAATGCGACCTTCCTCAACAGGCCTTGCAGTGAGAGGAACAAATAGCAAATATTTATACTTATTTGTTATGTCAACTTTACTCGTGTGCTCTCAAGATTATTTTTGGTGTTCACACAATGTAGCGTTCCTGGAAGATTGTTGCTGTTTGTAAACCGATTAACTGAATTAAATATGGCAAGGGAAAATACTGCAGATAATATAAAATACTGTGTTTCCTGATAGGTATAAGCTGGGTGTCTTCAAAGCCCATGTAACAAGTTAACTTATGGGAAGACGTGCTCCATCGTAGGCCGCATTATCACTTACCATCGGGCGAGATAGCGGACAAACTTCGACCCATCAACATCAAACGTAAAAAACTCTTTTCGTAGGTTAAGTTAAGCCTCAATTCCATAAAGATAACTGCAATCGACATAACGTAAATATTCCAATCAAATCTAGGAACTTATGGTGCTTCGCTCTACTACCCTAGTTCTCATGATGCAATTAATTATAGCCACTGTTGACCGACAATTATAGATGTATGGAATCAACTTCCACCTATTGATTTGTAAATTAATGTGTATACGATACAAAATACAACGCATAAGTATTGTTTTAAGGATAATTTCCATTACAAGCTACCCCATCCTTGTGATATTTTTTTTTTACATTTTCTACGTTATTATTAAGCTCTTAAAGTTTGAAATCTTACGTAATGGAATTGTAAACATTTCTCCATCAATAATGTGATAAACTAGATACTCTCTAATCTCGTATTAATTGGAATTTACTATCGTGTAAGGCGCCAATATTATCAATCTTACGAGACACAAGTACCAGACTATTGTTTTTTCCAATACAATTCATTTTATCTAGCTGAAACTTCACATTCCTAGATTATCTAAAGTCATACTTACCATATAAATTAAAAGTACTTTAAAATATTAGTATATTGCTATTGAACATGTACTATTCGATAAGATATGAAACCGATAAAGAAATAATTGAACAGACTTAAAAAGGTATCTTAATTGATAAAGTAAAATTCTTTGTTGAAGGACTTGGAACATAACCTACATGCAAAATGATTAAATACTTAAGTGTGGGGGTCTCATCAAGTGGTTATTGATAATTATGTAAAGGAATGAGCATATCTGAAATATTACATGGAATGACACATAATTTCTTACATGAGTGAATAGAAAGCGACTCACTCCATACAATCCATCACTTTAAGCATTCTGGTCTTTCTAAATAGACTAATTTGTTGATAATAATGATGCAAACCACCCTAAAGAAATTGTAGCTTATATAAAACTGCAAGTAAATGTTTATAAGATATCCTACATCATGTAACAGTCACCTTCACACACAAATCTTGACATAAAGCTGTCCGTTTCAGAAGACATTCTAACTTTAATGACATCGTTACGAAGCGTAAAGGACCAAATAGCTACCAAGGGGTCAACCATGAATCAACCGTAGATCGTAAAACAGTGATAGTAGTGCCTACTTGAGAATCAACAGTTGTAAGCATCTATATTAATGAATGTGACATCTAATCTGGTTAAGATAAGAACTAAAATCGAGAAAGTGTATTATTAAATATATGAAGAGGAAGTAAAAACCCATGGAGGTCAAGCTATAGCAATAATGGATGGCGTTATTTCAATAAATTACCATATTGTCACAAGTAAATACCCACGATGAAGGAATTTTAATAACCGGTTTAGTTTATAAAAACCCAATAACATAATTATCAGAGCTTATGTTATTAGTAGATAACACGTCAATTCAGTAAGACAGAACACGTGGCTCTAGATTAAAACGTGTAAAATGACAAAAAATTGGAATATCTGAAGAAAATGATCTAGAAAATGACAATAATACATGTTGAGATGTTCTAATAAGAATAACCAATAAATTCCAGAATAAAACAGGTAATCATAAATCAGTTAAAAATGACGGAACTTAAATCGTAATAATTTATTGTAGAATTATTTTTATTAGTACTGCTTTTTTGCTCATCGTCACAATACAAGACAGCTCGGAAAAATCATCTATTGAAGTTAAGATAAATGCAATAAAGAAAATCTTTAAAATATAGTTGCTTTCAAATTACAAATGATGTAACTAAAACGACTCTGAATAGGTAAATGAACCTCAAGATATAGATAATGACCATGTAATAGTATTGCTAAAGGAAACATTACCATTTTTCCTTAAAGACAATATGCAAATCTTGAAAGACTTGCATAAAACGAGTCTTTGTACTATTCTTCATCTCAGAACGTTTCTTAAGTATCACCAGCAGAAATCTTTTGTTTTTATGAAATAATCCGGTAAACGAG
This sequence comes from Spodoptera frugiperda, assembly GCF_023101765.2. Taxonomy (NCBI): domain Eukaryota; kingdom Metazoa; phylum Arthropoda; class Insecta; order Lepidoptera; family Noctuidae; genus Spodoptera; species Spodoptera frugiperda. Next base: position 11,253,669 of record NC_064215.1, on the reverse strand, counting down.
CAGACGGATCACCTGATGGTAAGCAATCGTCGCCGCTGCGTTGCACCAGCCAAGTTTTACCAGGGGGTTAGGAATTTAAGGGTTCTTGGGGAATCGGGGATTGGGAAGGGGTAAATTGGTAACGTCACTCACAACAACGAAACAACGCATACGTTGTTTCACGTTGGTGGTTTTCTGTGACGCCGTAGTATCATTCCAGTTAAGTCGGCCTATTCGTGCCGAAGCATGGCTCTCCCACATTAATCTTCCATATCTTACTATAGAAGTTGTTATTGGTATCAAGATAAGAAGAAGAAACTAGTCATCATTTGTTAGCTGTTTCTATATCTAGTGGCTTACGTGAAGATTTTTTATATTCGATACTGTAAGGTTTTATTGCATCATTACGATGTTTTCGGCTTTTAATGCTTCTTCCAAATTCTTTATTATACTTTTGTCTGATCATTGTTCCTACACTTGTCTGAAATGGTCGCCTTTGCTTTCGATTTTTTTTCTCTCTTATCTTTGACGATGTTTTTTGCATGCGCTTTATCATGTGATCAAAAAATAATCTACTTATTTATCATTTAGGAAGTAATGCAACACAAAAACACGGTAGCAGGAAATTTCTCGAAAAATGCTGGTAAACGTGTGAAAGTCTTATTATATTTCATATCAGACCAGCTATCTTGGAAAGGGGTAATCACGTGATACAAATCTACACATACTCGGGTATTGCAGCACGAGCGCGATAAAATGTGTAATTTTTCCACTACGGTCTATACTGTTCAAGTATCCAGTGCGATATCCGATTAGACTAGGTGAAGGTCGTTGAGAGATAGTGACTCATCACTGTAATGAATAGGTCCATCTAAAATAGCTTTGAGAATTTCTCTTGCGATATCTTCAACATCAAAAGTGCTATAATGAGCCAATCAATATCAATCCAAAGCGATAAGTTGATGATGAATCAAATTAATTTTATGTTAATTACGTCACCTAAAATTAAATATACGTATCAATTAATGAGGATATTTTATAATTTTATCATACGAGTCACTTTCGTAAGACATACTAAATTAATTTATTAAAATATGAGCCTCTACTAGCATTGCTTGAAACTAGTCCAGTTCCTCGTCAATGTTACGTGAGGAAACCGATAACATTATAATTAATTGAGGATATTTTAATTTAATCATGTTTTTATACTGAAGAAATCAAAATTCACAAGAATATTAAACTTAGTCATTTGTGGTTTGCTACAGTAAATGTTTGGGACCCGTTTACAAATGTTAATGGAGTTTGCACCAATTTTATGATTTCATTTTGTTTTATTTATGCTGTTTGGTTTGTTATAGTTGTTTCGTCTGTACATGCATTTAAAAATATTGATTAAGTATAAATTAAATCGGACTCTGCTTATCTTTTGGGTAATTCCCAAATTAATACGCAATACCGCATTGCTCTGTCCGTCTTTACCAGGACTGATGGTATCAATAGCATTGTTATCACTATCCGTCTCAATATACCTTATCGTGTCTATGTGGTTTGCAATATTAATTACTTCATCATCGTCTTCAAATTAAATATTGACGTATTTCTGTCTACGTTTGATTTGGTATCGATATGTCCCACTTACCTAATTTTGCTTTAAGTGTCATTAGATTTATCATTCATTAGCTCATCGTGTATGGATGTCACTAGAAATGGTTCATACGCGTGTCGAATATATGTATAAATGTATTGTCATAATCCATTTTGTTTACTCAATTCTTGGAAGTCATCGATATTTCTACCTCTATTTCGGTTCGGTTGTTTTGTTTCTAAGTTATCTAGTTTCTAAGCATCACGTACAGATTCTTAGAACACTTAGATCACCAAATATTTGATGTCCCATATCGATTTGGATTATATCGATCTGATGTGACGTATTGTTTTTAGTTATTGTAACAAACACTGCCTTATCTACATCTATGTCTTGTATAAGGAAAACTATAGGTATAGTTAGTACGAAATCTTCTTCCCCTGTAAGGTAGATAGTATTATTGATTGATAAAGTAATTGATTTCTTGTGTTTTATGATATCTTTTTCTTTTTCTCTCATCACCGCCTGTTTTTGAGAACCTTGTTTATTAAGTTTCGTATCTCTTGTTTTAAATCTTTTGAATATTCAAAACTGCTAAATATCATTGCTTCAAACTATTAAAGTGAAGAACAACTCCAATTCTTAGTCAATTAATTTTTGATAATGATTTCTATTATTCTCCTTTGTCTATAGACTTGCTAATATCAGAACAGTCTGCAACATTGCAATTGAATTTATAACTTCATCAACATTCCAAATTATTTGCACCACGAGTACCATTGTATTATATTTTCTCATCATTATGACTTAATTACTCTTCTATTAATTCTCAACTCGTGATGTCTTGTCAAGATAAAGCAGACATTAAAAATAATTCGTAATCATAACGCCCTGTGGTTGGCACATGTGTACTTATAATGTACTTGCCGCGTAGATAGACTTGGTGCCAATTGCTCTCTGGTGATGATAGACAGATCCGTCTGATATGATAATAGTTTATTATAAGATGATTGCACTCTTCACCAATTTGGATTTTGACTTCTACGTGATGTTCTTTTGCTTTGTCGTCATTCGGATTCCTGGTATCGTGAATCACTGTTCCAGCATATTATTCTGAAACACTTCGGTCATTGACTTCTTCGTTTATCAAAATGCAATTTACCTTTCCTCCTAAAGTTCACCGTAATACTAAATAATAATAATTAGGAACACTGTTTTTATTTTCCTCTTAGTAAGATATTCACAATATTATATTTCTTGAATTGACAAATTAGATAAACTATCTTTAAAATGGTTATTACCTAACAGTCTATTATCATAAATAAAATTACTAAACACAAGTAAACTATTCCTAACTACTTTATCAGAAAAACGTTACATCTTAACAACATAATAATATGAACATTATCAGTCAAAGCGACGAGATTAATTTATCTTAACGATACGTAAATGAGACACCAAAGTCCATTCGTGGCACCATAAATTTATTTTTATTTTATTTTTATTTTATTTTTATTTTATTTTTATTTTATTTTTATTTTATTTTTATTTTATTTTTATTTTATTTTTATTTTATTTTTATTTTATTTTTATTTTATTTTTATTTTATTTTTATTTTATTTTTATTTTTATTTTATTTTTATTTTATTTTTATTTTTATTTTATTTTATTTTTATTTTATTTTATTTTTATTTTATTTTTATTTTATTTTTATTTTATTTTTATTTTTATTTTTATTTTTATTTTTATTTTTATTTTATTTTTATTTTATTTTTATTTTATTTTTATTTTATTTTTATTTTATTTTTATTTTATTTTTATTTTATTTTTATTTTATTTTTATTTTATTTTTATTTTATTTTTATTTTATTTTTATTTTATTTTTATTTTATTTTTATTTTATTTTTATTTTATTTTTATTTTATTTTTATTTTATTTTTATTTTATTTTTATTTTTATTTTATTTTTATTTTATTTTTATTTTTATTTTTATTTTTATTTTTATTTTATTTTTATTTTATTTTATTTTTATTTTATTTTTATTTTATTTTTATTTTTATTTTATTTTTATTTTATTTTTATTTTATTTTTATTTTATTTTTATTTTATTTTTATTTTTATTTTTATTTTATTTTTATTTATTTTTTCTATTTCGTCAATGTAAGTTCGTCATTCATCAGCCGGGCATCGCAATTCGATCCTAGATGAGGCAACTAATCCTGCGCAATACATACCTCACTATTAACGCTACTTATAAATGCTATGATGGCTACTTATAAATGGTGTCGTTTGTTATAGTTTTATGATCACCTTCTTTGTTTATTTTATGTTTTTGCGGTATCCTAATTTCGTAATTATGATTTTGTATGTGATTTTGCAATGCTGCTACACCTAATTCTATGAACTAATTCTGATGAGTTTTGGGTCTAAGAGTAATCCATGTTCTAGCTCTCTGAGCCAGATTATTTTAATAATTTTGACGTGTAAATGAGCTCTTTTGTAGCCCATTTGCAAAAATAAATTAATTCATTGTTTCATTACATATTTTGACAAGAATTTATCAACGAACACATGTTAGAAGTAAATTTGTAAAAACATCTTACGTTTTTTGTGATCTTGTAATGTCAAATATGTATCCCTTCATCCAACGAAAATGTCTATCTTTTCGTCTACGTAGAACTCACAATGTTTGCCGGTTTATGGTGATGACAATAGGCTTGGCTTCCATTGTGTAGTAGAAACAACGTTACTGGCTAAAACTGCACGTTCTCTGAGAAGTGGTCTTGTTTGTGTAAAACTTATCGCTTGCAGACATTCTTTCTTGTATAAATGAGAGTGGACCAATACGTGTCAGCACGCATTCACTAGATTGCCAAATTAAACTACCTGGTTTAATGCTACGTGTTTGATTAAGCCTCCTTATTATAGAATTCTCAGAAATTTTACTTTATGTACTAAGTGGTGTATCTACTAAGACAAAATTGACATTGTTATAAAAATACACAATGTATTAATACACCTTCACCAGATCACAGCCTGTCCACCAACGCCATAATCGAGTTGCATAATCGTTATCGCGGCCCATTCGATACATTCCTAGCATCGATACAAACCTACCCACGTGGGAATCTCTGGCACGACTCATGGTTTTGTCAACGTGCAAATCATTTTATACTTTATCGTCTACCGTATAAGATTGATGTTTATTATTGTCGCGTCTATCTACTATCAGAATATTATGGTTGTGACGTAATATTACGTAAAAGTCCCGCCCACTATGTGTTTATGTTTTCCTATCCATCATAATATTATGTATGCTTGTATGTCGTATCTCATATTGACTTAGTTATTTTTGCGACACAGATTTCATATTTTAGGGTTATCGAGTGACCTACATGTTTTGCCTCCCGTCGAGTTTTTTAGGCAGTATTCAGTATTGATAAAAGAGCCAAATATTTATTCTTGTATTTCGTTTGTTGATAAGGTGCTAAAAGTCGTAATAAGAGGAGAGAAATAATTATAGTGGTAGTCAAAAACGAATCGTGCTATAATGAAATAAATACTATTATTGGTCTTAATTATGAACATGTTTTAAAAAATTTTGAAGCATGTGTCATTCGTGTCTTATAAACCTTTCATCAAGCTCATCCATTTACCAAAAGCCTTCGGGATCCACTATACTTTACACTTAACTATAGTAACATAGATAAAGAACTCAGTATAATAATACACTTGAGAACAACAACGAACGATATACGCACTCAAGGTCGGCACAGGTTCAATGCCAATACCAGTGGCAAAGGGCATTGCATTGACCCTTTCGATTTCAAAGTCACTATTATTACCACTGATAAAAAGTATAAAACATTCCTACTCTGATAATGTTGTCAAGGAAGAGATGATAATGTGGTGGAAATGTTTGACTTTCTTCTTGATCCTGGGGTATTGCAAAATGTTCTTATAGGTTATGTAAATTGAGTCAGTTTTCGTTCAAAGATATAGCTGACTAGCCATTGTCACGCTCACAATGAAAAATATTATTAATAACCTTATCAACTTCATTAAACCAAACCATAATGACTTTACTACTCTCGAAACTTCTAATACTTACGGAAATATTTGATAGAATGACCCACACGACGATAAAACAATTATAATTATTTATCCAAATTAGGCTAATTGACAAACAGTTTAAGTATTGTGAATGAATTGTTTATCTTAGAGGAAACATAGCTAGATAACAGCTTCACTTGGTAGCACTGTAACTGTAAGATCTTCTATATTCTCTCCTGGCTTATTTCCAATCAGATTGGCTTCGACGTTGGATTTCCTAGTTTCGACAGCTTGTACAACAATATGTTCTAGATTTTATTGACACTGATTGTGAGCGCAGTCTGGATTTCCAATTTCTAGATAAAATGTCGAAAATTAAATGCATGTATGACGGGATATGTTTTCAATTTGAGCTGTTTGTTTTTGTAGGTCTAGTCACAAAAAGAAGATCGGTTATATTGTACAACTATATAAATATGTTAGGTTATAACATGTAGTATCCTACTTCACTATAGACAAAACTCTGTAAATACTCTGTGAACCAAAGTGTAAATTAGCCTGTAACATTACATATCCGAAGCTGCGGACAACGTAACAGGTCATCGGGGCTTCGGTTCAAAGCAGGAGTAGGAAAGGGGTGGTTCTTAGTCAGTAAGAGTCTGACACTCCCTCTGATCTCGCCCAAGGTGGTCAAGTCATGTGATAATTACCCCCTCAAAAAAAATCACGTGATTAATACCACTGGGGACAAATACAAAGACCACTCGGATAGGATGTTGTAATTACTGTCGGTAATGCAAATATTAGTTAGACAAACTCCATCTGTCCTTCAAAAAAGACACAAATAGACCTAATAATAAACGATGCTACCTAATCTAATACAAATGTCAATAAGCCGGGTCCAGTATAATCTTATCGTGTCCAGTAACTTTCCGTTTCCTTATTAATAGAACAAATAGTATTGTCCAATATAATGCGTTTTAACTTTGATATGAAAGCTGGGTTTGTTCGGAAAATGGGAGCGGGGTGGGTGGTCTAAACACGTGTTTTAAAGATGTATAACTCGTTTATAATTATTATCGAATGATTATGGCAGTTGTAATATGGTAGCAACCTGAGAAAGATACAAAAGTGAAAAGAGTTCGTAAAATGTCTAGCAATTTGAAGTTATGAGCGGGAGAGCCATGCTTCGGCACAAACGTGCCGGCTCGACCACAGTAATATCACGGCCTCACAGAAAATCGATGTGAAACAAGGATTTCGTTGTGTGAATGAAGTTACCAGAGGCACAATTACCCCTCTTCCAAATCCCCGATTCTCTAACAACTCTTAAAATACTAACTCCCAAAAGGCCGGCAACACACTTGTAACGCCTTTGGTGTTTCGGTTGTCCATGGACGACGGCGATTGCATACCATCAGGTGATCCGTCTACTCGTTTACACCCTTATACCATAAAAAAGTTAAAATGTTGTCTACCTAGCTTAATAAGAGAAAATATTGATGTTCGAAATTCCATTTTAGCAAAAGTAATTTAGTGATATACGACTTCAAAGCAGCCTCTTTTGGTACGAAACTCGCTTTAGAAATACCGAAATTAAATTCTCATACATTTCGAAAATGTCAACCTGAGCAAAATGTACGTATCTATATATTTTCGGGACCAAATATATCACATATACAGCGTTAATCTCGCTGTATGTCGCAATATATATTTATGATATGACAACATCTCTGATTTATGAAAGCAACCAAGTAAATTATGTATGTAGATGAAATATTGGAGTAAGTATGTCGGAAAAATTCAATTCAGTAGCTCGATGAGGGTTGGCCTGCCGTAATGCGTATGAATAAAATATCGAGCTCCTGATATAGGTTATATGAATTGTACAGAGGATCAATATGTCTGTAAACTTAAATAAGGACAAGCTAATCTATTTCGTAAACTAATTCTTTATGATAACAACTATATTATGTACCTAAATATGATCTAAAATGAATTCGAATTTGGTCTAAAAAGTCATAAGTCTAATTGGAGAAAACCAAATCTAGCCTTAGTCCAATCGGACTGCCGCTTCGGCTCGTAAAGCGGTAGGAACGGGGTTGTTTCTAGTCAATAAGAATCTAACACTCCCTCTCTCCTTGCACAGAGCGGGAGAAGACAAAGGATAATCTTCCCTCTTCAAAAAAAAAACCCTTAGTCGGATCGATCGAAAGTATTTCATTTTGAAATTCCGAGCATTGTCAGTAAAAGTGGTTCAAGAATTTTTGATTACACATACGTTTCTGATTGACATCCAATTTGTTCGGCGATAGCGAGAAAACAGGCATACAAACAATTCAATGAATTTATCAAACAATTAATTGAAAACGTGACATGAGTTACATAAATTGTTTTATTATTGCTCTATTAATAAATATGGTGTTATCTCCAACACATTTATTTCTTCATCCACAATAGCATTAGCACATTACTGCATAAGTTCAATGGAGGTCGATGAACTCTATCGAGCGCAGTTTGCCTCCGTACCAAGGTTTCGCATCACTAATTTCCCGATAACTTCGTCATTGAGGAAATAATTTGTCAGTATTGTCACTTAGGAATTGCGTTTCGTAAACATTGGCTATTGTTCGTCACCTTCCTCATAGATGAGATGTTAATATTAATTTTGTCAATGTGTTAATGGTGGGCTTTCATTCCCAAGGGTAAGGGCAGCTGCACAATGCACAGCCTAATTATTTTAATAGCCTCCACCAGTTATCTTATAAATCCCATATCATACATTGCTATGCCTAAAAAGTGTAATCCTACTTATATTATAAATGCAAAAGTTAATGAGTATGGAAGTCTGTTATTCTTTCACGCAAAAACTACTGAAGGGATTAGAATGAAATTTGGAATAAGGATAGATTATGGTCTGGAATGATACACAGGCTACTTTTTATCTCACGAAAACACCGGGCGAGAAGAAGCCGGCAGAAGCTGAGTGGAATTATAAATTTTACTTCGAAGTAATTCACATATGCTAGACTTTAAAGTACTAGTTAGTTCATAGTACACTAGCCATAGTTGTGAAATAGCAAAGTTAAATAAAAATCCAACAATGTTGTTGCAAAGGTAGCCTTGCAGGTAAAGTGCGAAGGAATGTCTGCCGGCACTCAGAACTGTTTGCAGATGCCAAATATTGCAGCTAGTCGCATCAAATGCAATAGTGAATGGCATGGACGATTGTTTACTCATAAAAATGTTTGTCTTCCTCAAGACTGAACTGGTTAGTAATGTCTTCTTTAGATTGCATACATACATATCCCCACGCCTGTCTCCTGTGGGAGTAGGCAGAGACTATGGAACGCCAACTACTACGAATCTTACATATTTCCTTAGATTAATTATTATTTAAACTGTCCTTCCTCTCTCCTAATTTTAAACCTATATTGATAATTGATATTATTGTGCTGTTGCTACTCAAACGCGTATTTATGAAATAAAAATGTGGAGATACTTTTTTTCAAAGACGTCATGTCCTCGTCCGAATGTGCTTCACAAAATATCACGATCTTGATTCTTAAGGAAGGAACCAAATTCTGGCAGAAAGTAAAGGAAATCGTTAATTTTACGAGTCACATTGCTTTGACTAGTTAAACTTTGAATGAGATCTATGGCTAATGCCAAAATATACAGATTGATGCAACGATGACTGTGTCAGTCAGTCTAGCCTACGAATAATTCTGATCCGTAGTAAAACTCAATAAAAATAACATAAAACACTAAAAAATTGGGTGCTATACTATACCTACATATAGCATTGATTTTTAAAGTTAAGAATCTGAATCACACATTCACATTATAAATGTGAAAGTTTGTTTGTCTGTCTATCAACCACGCTAACACTACTAAACGGATTTTGATGAAATTTGGTATATAGACAGCATGAGCTGACTTGGGTGATAGGATATTTTTTATCCCAGAAGCTAGTCTTCTTATAAAGTAAAATACTTTAATTAGCAACTAATCTCCCAAACCAACAGCCTGATAGCAACATTATATTACTTAGTAAATATTTTACCAACCATTTAGAGAAACCCATTAGATACGACTGCATTTTATCTGTTTACGTTTTTATAAACGTGAACATATCATTTGTGGCATATCGAAGGTCACCTCTAAAAGAATACGCCAGTAGTAAACACTTGAGAAAATCGGAACCTATATTTATTTGAAGATCTATATTACTTTGATTTGGAATAACAAACATGATTGTATAATGTGCTAAACACAAAAACAAACATATTAGAAAACTAGCTTTGTATTGATAGGAAAGAATTGGAGAAGAAAACCGTACCGACCCCAAGTAATTTAGTACTTATCTGAAGTTATTGGGGTCGACAAAGGCCGACAGAGAGAACTGAAAGAAAGACAGACCCAAATGAATTTATTTCGCGGTATCTGATAAAGTATGATAAAAATGTTTGTTCAAATTCTATATCTCGTGCTTTGTTCCACCAGCATTTTACTACTGTACACACAACTTACTTAAGACAGTAAATGCTATCCGAAATCAATAAAAGATATTCATTATTTTATATCGTCACGTCTTATATCCCCGAAGGGGTAGGCAGAAGTGCACATTATGGCACGTTATGCTACTGTACAATGTACACCCATTTTTTGCAATTATGTTGTAAGTCCCATGTAATAGGTGGATGTAATTGGTGAGCCTATTGCCATATACCTGCACATTTCCAGACTCCATGTTGAGAAATTTTCGAAAAACCAAAAATAAGTCCAGCAAAACTTCGCCCGACCCGAACCCAAGACCCCTTGCCTGGCAGTCACATTTGCCAACGAGATAGTCAATAAATAATCTAGACACACGGCAGTGTGTCCGCCAAGTTCGAGCAAAAAATCCGACACACCGGCCGTGGGTTATATTACACGAACCATTTCGGGCCAAGTTCGACCCACCTATAACTCAAAATCTATTTTATCTACGCATATGAAATTTCTAGTATCTGTTGAGATCTACTTACTTATCTAAAATACAAAATTTCATTAATGTACCTATTGTAGATCTTGAGATATTGACGTCAGAAAATCGCTATTTTTACTATACACTCACTGACTGACTGACTCACTCACTCATCAAAAACCTAGACCACTTCCAATGGTCGTATTGACTTGAAATTTGGCATGGAGGTAGGTCTTTAGGTCAAGGTAAAGGAAAAAATCTGAAAATGGCCAAGTGTGAGTCGGTTTTAAAAATAATGAAGGTTATCTATATCTTCCAATGGTCGTACCGACCTAAAATTCGTTACGAAGGTTTGTATTTAGTCAAAGTAAAGTAAAATAAGAAAAAAAGAAAATAAACCTTACAAAAATAAATGAAATCCCACCCAATAAATGTGAAAGGCTGCCAAGTTCGATATTTCAATGCTTCGCCTATAAAAGAAGTGAGATCTAAATAAGTACCAAGTTCCATACACAGACCTCAGTTAAAAATGATATAACTTGGCAAGTTTTAATAGAAAATTATATACTTGACTCATTGCGTTTAGTAGGTTTATAACAAAGTGTGTGAAAACTTGCCAACTTGTTATATCATTTTTAACTGAGGTCTGTGTATGGAACTTGGTACTTATTTAGATCTCACTTCTTTTATAGGCGAAGCATTCCAATATTATCGAACTTGGCAGCCTTTCACATTTATGTTTTGGGTGGGTATATTTTTCCAATCTATCGTTGTCGTCTTGCACAATTGCACATGCCCTGAACCAACGTACGAGTATCATCTAACAGCAATTTGTCATACAATTATTTCCGTGTCACAGATGCAACAGCGCAGTACAATGCATTGATCAAACATTTACATCCACAAGTAGGTGTCCCATATAAATAACAATCATTGTGTTGACGCTTACATTCATCTATTTGAATTTCGAATCGTTAATGTCTATTCTTTACGTCATTTCTTCCTTTTAAATTGTTTCGTGTATCTTATATTGAAGTCCCAGTCTTTACAAACTGATATCAAGTTTCTGTGGTTCTAATTTGAAGTATCCCTTGGCTTAGTCTATTAGTTTACCAAGGACGTGTCTTGTATCACTTTTATTTTTATCGTGCTGAACAGCAACTGCTCTTATTAGTAACTAAACCAAAGGGTGCTTTTCTACCAGAGGTGTGCTATGCTAATTTGCTGTGGATGCGTTTGACTTCCACCAATCATATTCATTAGTACAAATACTGGTGGTAAACTATATTTTTTATATAGAAAGATGCGTGCTATGGATATGTGCTATGCATGGCTTTCTTACTATCGAGACATCGCATACTCGAGCTGTGCATCTTCCTCGCTCAGCTACTTAGCTTAGTATCAGTTGAAACGTTATTGTATTTTTTAAATGTGTTGGTTAGCATCTCATATCATTAGATCACTAGGTTCATCTCTTCTATGTATTTTATTTGCATTATGTTCAATGCATATATTCTTTTCACAGAATGTTTTTCAACCTTCAAACCGACGATTAGTATAGAAGACTCGTTCAAATACTTGTCTAGAATCTCAAGCCTCATTGTCATCAACTAGTAAACAAACTATGACCTAGGTTCAATAATATTCTAGGGAATTGTGCCACGAAGCTTGGCAATCTTCGCACATATTCGTGTTATAACAATAGATACTTAATAGTGGTACATTATCATTGTGTTGTACGCAGTTGGCATTGACTGAATGTTTTCGATATCCCTACTATGTTTTGTAGGCAGGGGATGATTAAAGCTCTCTGTGGCCTTGGCGCCTGAACTATGATTAAACAATATTTTAATGACTTCAGTTTTGTGCCAATATAGTATCGATTTGTTTATTTTTATTCTGAAATTTTTGGTTTGTATTATCAGACTTCCGGACTGTTAAGAAATAAAAAAAATGTAAAGGGACTACATCACACATGTGTGAAAGTTTGTTTGTTTGGATGTTTGGCCGTCAGTCACGCTGAAAGTACTGAATGGATTTTGATAAAATTTTGTACAGATAGGGCATGAACTGACTTAGGTGATACGATTATATCTCATGGGAAACAAGCTGGTGAAGCCACTGGTAACACATTGGTATACAGCCATCAACCGAGTGAACTTTTCGACTGTTGAATATCAAGTTCAATCCGTGCTATACTACAAATATTCAAATTCACTTGGTAAATGTCTTCAAGGAAATAATTCTACAATAGACATTACCTATTGCTAATAATATTTACTAATGCATCGGTAGTTTAGAAAGTACCATCTGTTTACACAAGGAAATGTTCAATAGTAAACACGTTTGATTTATTTTATTGATTGTTATCTATTGTATGTACGCATTGTTTTATTTGCGTTCAAGTGTTATTTTGACAGTCGACAAATTGCCTAATGCCAATTAAGAAATAAACAGTCGATGTGGCGGTGCACAATTAAGAATTGAATTATGATTCGATGTTGCAGTCTATTATAATAAACGCAATCAGTAAACTAGGGTATACAAAATCTTGTTAATTTAATTAAGGTGTAGAACCAGACGCCTTCGTAATAAAGATCTTTAACTCCAATTTACAATATTAAATTTTCGCCTTTAGTTAATTTTTTTTAAATTAACTTTCCCAATTTTGTCTGTCTTTTCACTCACTATAATAGGCTGGCATTAGGCTCATCCCCTATTACATGGGACTTAAAACACAAATAGTGTAAAAGTGGGTGTACTTTGTATACCGTCATGTGCACCTCTGCCTACCCCTTCTGGGACAAAAGGCGTGACGTTGCGTCTTTTCACTCACTTGTGTTTATAGCCATTCATACTATGCTATTGCTATTTTTACTTTGACTATCCGTTTTTAAATGCTTTACTTGTTTCTGATTCAATCACATAACTGTATCTTTCAAACTTTTATGTAGTAATTAGGACTGTTCCACAAAACTGCATCAAAACCAAACTCACGTGGTTCATCAATAAACAAAATAGTTCCAAAACTTTCCAAACATATTTACATTAAGACCATCTGTTTATTGTTAAACTCAATCTACATTGTAATGAAGTTTTGTTCCGTAACGAACTTTGGAAAATTTGTTCGAACAAAACACGCTTTTTGTTATCACAAACATTTCTATTTATAACAACAATTAATAACATGAGGTCAAATATTTATTTTATTCATATGATAACGGACTTGTCGCTTAATTAATCTTATTCATTAACATCTGCTGTGTCAATTTGAACTCTAACTAGTTACAAATACGGTTGTTCATCTTCATCTCCATGTGACAATAATGCTATTCAGATGCGTTTAATAAAGTCGACATATTCTAGTAGTGATGCAAACGTCTTAAGTGGCTTTTGTATGACATAAGTGTTAGACAACGCGAGTGTAAATAAATATGCAGATGTTATTGCAATAGGGTTAAAAATAGATGAATATAAACACGATATGATAAGTAACATTGTGAACTAAGAAGATAATACTATAGATGTATATTATTATTCGTCGAACGATTAGACAAAGAAGGTAAATTCCATTTGCAAGCAAGCTTATAATCAAATTCAGACTGCTAGTACAATTTTACCAAAATCTCTCAAAATATGTATGGAAAGTCCATAAACCTGAAAAGTTTCTCAAAAAATTATATAGTAGCAAGCTCAAATATCGTTATGTGGATAATTTAAAGAAAATATTTCATATGATGTCTTGAACATAAATCATTTGCATTATACGTGTTGTACGATTATTGCACACGCAGGAATTATAAATGGGTGTAGCATTGCTTCCTGGATTAATAATGACTTTATTATAGCTATTTATTACTATTTTATTAGCCGGATTGAATATCAAGTTATCTTTATTAAATTGCCTTGTTTGTCGATTGGTCGTAAGTGCGACTGCCGTCAAGGGGTTATGCAATACTAGCTTTTTTTCGGTTTTCGAAAAATTCTAGTATATTATCATCGAGTCCGGAATTTTGCCCAGTATATGGCAATAGGCTCACCCCCTATAACATAGGACTATTGAAAAGTGGGTGTACATTGTATAGCAGCATTATGCCGTGATGTGCACCTCTGTCTATATCTCTGCCTATTCGACATGAATTTTCTTTTATAATAACGTAAATTGAAAAATGTATCGAACGCCTATGCAAGAACGGTTTTCTACTTCATAACTGTTATCAGAAATAAAACACCGGATGAATGTAATGAAGTAAAGTATTTATAGAAAAATCGATATAAAACAAAATTTCAAAGGTCAGAGTAGTAAAACCCGTCAGTCGTACCGTATCATGCACCAATACCATCCGTTTTTGTCATAAATAAAGTCTGATGAGTCAGGAAACGATAAAGCTTTGGTATCTACCTATCATAATATTTTACTATCATTTAGTCCTTTTGATATTGGAGACATGAGTTTTTATACAAAACCGCAATATCTTGTTATTTAGGGAAAAACCTCTTATCTAAAGCTTTAGGTTTAATTTTGAAGCGTTACAGTGCATTTTCGTTCATATGAAACTGGTGTACCTGTGTCATTGTTCTCTCTATTTATAATTTAACCTTTGCGTCGTCACCACCTTCATTATCATCAAGAGCCTGTATAAGTCCAGTGCTGGACTGTTACACCTCCACCATCAGTCAGACCAAAGTCCGCTTGGACTGTGGACTACGAACTATTACTTTAATCGTTATGATCTATTCCATGGTCGTTCTTGACTTCTACTCTATGAGATACTTAATAAATATCAATACACCACGCCTGACCTAGAACAATAATACTCATTTCTAAATTAAATAAACGTGCCTTTATTTATGTAGAACGCACAGTGTTAATTCGATCAAATTAATACTGTTCCTAAAAACAAGTTTACTAACTTCAAAAATATATCTGTCTTCAAAATATTCATGTTATTTTGAAATATTAGCCCCAAAAGATCACAAAACAGTCTAGTCACCGTGAAGGTCGACTTATTTTAATTAAATTGGAACGCTCGCAGACTACTTATACTAATTAAAACAACTAATCTCGTGAGAATTTATTACTTTGTTGAGTAAACAACTTCAGCTTTGTATAATTTTGTCACTGGGTTGCTTAAGAGTGATAATACACCTTTCAAAGATAACCGATTGATAATCATAAAGTGTAGAATACTTTCGTCGACAATATCTGGCTTAATTTAAATTTATTTAATCGTCCTCAGAAAGAGTCGTCACATTTAACTTGAAATTTTATCCCTGATAAAATTCAGGCAATATATTTTAGATTTCACTTAAGCATTTGATACCATATATTCACCTCTTTCTTCGAAATCGTTGTCAAAATAAAGAAGTTAATAATTACAGTAAACATTAATTTAACAATATTTGACAATATTAACTCACACAAAGTCAATATCAAACACTCCTACTATCATTGTGTAGAAGAGTCCAGAACTGTCAACCCAGTCAAATCGTTTACATAGATATTGACTGGTAAACATCTCCATATGCACATCATTCGTCTGATCTGTATCTCTAAACACGAGACTACTATATACCCAGGATTAGACGAGAAGGTCGTCCATTGAACCATGCTGTGTATCACTCGTTTTATCAATCAAATCTAGTCCAGCAGGAATAAGATTGTTATTTACGACGGGCCGTGATCCCAGTCAACAAATTATGTGCTCGGAAAATTTTGGTGTTTCAAACTAGTAAACTTCATTATCTTGTTTACGTATAAGATCGTGATTAGTTTTTCGTAAACGCAATAGTTTGGAAAATTCTTATAAGTTGTGTTGATTTAACAGACAGACAGACTGCCTTGTTGGTCGTGTTGTCGTAAATGTGACTACCGGACAAGGGGTCTCAGGTTCGATTTTTGAGTCGGACCAAATTATTACAGGCTTTTTTCGGTTTTTCGAAAACTTCTGATGTATATGGCAATAGACTTACTCCCTATTACATGGGACTTATAAAACAATTGGTGAAAAGTGGGTGTACGTTGTACAGTGGCATTACGTGCCGTAATGTGCACCTCTGCCTACCCTTCGAGGATAAAAGGATTTCTTGAAATCATTTGTAATGCGTCATTAATTAGTCTATATGTTTACCGTTACGCATGACCGCACATAGCTTGATGCACAATGATGAAGTCAACCTCTTAATCATTAGAATTATAGGTAATCTAATCAATATGCATTGAATTAATACAATTCTTACGTTAAGAACAGAAAATCCCCCAGTATTTTCCTCATAGGCCAAAGAACGCATAAGCTTCATAACCGTGATCCGATTACAAATGCAATATTACATACACTAAATGAAATTCGAACTTATTGAGAATAAAAAATAATATAAATAATCGCATACAGAACTAAAAACTAACCATAAAACCGAAGAGAATAGGTTGCTTATGGACAGGCGTGGTACATTGTAGGCCGCATCATCGCTTACCTTTAGGCGAGATAGCGGCCAAACCTTGACCCGTCAAATGTAAAAAACATTGCTGAAGAAGCATTTGCAGCCACCAGCTTACCAAAGCATTGTTCATATGTTACAAAACAATTAACTAATTACATTTATTATCTTGTTCCAGGTACTAATTTTCTTCAAATTCTTAATTATAAGGAGACTGAAATGTAAGTACGGCACGACTAGATACTTCAATATGACTCATACTAACGGTTTTACTTTAGACATGTGCCTAGGAACTAGCGAGCTCCGACATGAATGCTGTCGTCACGTCATCACAGAATCCCTATTTAGCTGCGAGCGAAAGTAGTGAGAGATAATTTGTATCTATTTTAATTTCTACAGCCAAAGCCAAAGCATTTATTTCAATTAAACTCACAAAGGCTTTTGAAAGTCAAGAATGTAATGAAAATTTATTTTTCTGTCTATCGCTTTCATTCATTGAAACCAATTGTTTATTCTAAAGTGTGGTTTCCTTAGTCTTTACAATGAACTGTCGTTTTCTGTTCAGTATCAGAAAATTAGTAAATGACAATCTTGTCTCTTTGTTCATTGTTATTATGTTTGGTCACTCTTTTCCTCTTATTTTCTCTGCAATCGCAGTGGCTTTATGATCTGATGAATGAAATTTACCTACTAAGAAATTCTAATAACCATTCCCTCATTAAAAGCCAATGACCACATCATGAGTATCATAATCTTTGTATTAATTGTTTGATTGAATCTGATATACAATCACAATAAGGGAATATTGCTGAGAAAATGACGGCAGTTCCAGTATTGTTTTGAACTAAAACAAATAATAATGCAATTTATCCATTCCTACCATTCCATTCGAAAGACATCAGTTCTTCAACCGAACCCATAATCATCATTGACTACTCCATTAGTTCCCATAAACAATTCTGTCTGCATAATAACCCATGCAGTGTTATCCTCAAAAGATTAATATTCCAACATTAACCCACGACCTTTTGCCATGGTGGTTTCAGTCGTGATCGTGACTCCCATGCATTTACCCCGGCACTTTCTACTATGGAACACGTAGATTGAGATATAAAAACGGTATAAAAGTTTTTGATGAAATTTTTAAATGATAAGCACTTTCGTATAAAGTTACATGTAGAAATTAATATTCATTTAGGTGAATATTTTGTTTAAAACAATATCAGTTTCAAATCTGCATTTTCATACTCTTTATTCGCTTATCAGGCTGGCAGGCATTCTCTGTATATTTTCTTCTTCTTTCTATTAGACAAGAATTGTGATTTGCAAATCCACAATTAACTCATCTATTTCATGGCCACCCAATGGCAATGAACTTG
Organism: Spodoptera frugiperda; assembly: GCF_023101765.2. Classification (NCBI taxonomy): domain Eukaryota; kingdom Metazoa; phylum Arthropoda; class Insecta; order Lepidoptera; family Noctuidae; genus Spodoptera; species Spodoptera frugiperda. The sequence continues at coordinate 11,235,266 of NC_064215.1, read as the reverse complement.
TGTCATTAATGAAACTAAAATCCCTCTAAGAGATGCAGCTCTATTCTAATGAACCTTTAATCCTAAAACCTTTAAACGCTAATTAAACTCCAGACATTTGCATTCAAAATGATAATTACGAACTTGTAAAACGGTTCAATAACAATCAAGTCTAATCAGAGTACAAACGGTTACATATTGAGCTATACAAAACCAATTTATCTTGGTCTCGCTTTGTATGATCTTTCCGCACATTCGACGGTCAGTTTATACTGGTTTGTATAGTTTGATGTGTACATGTAATTGAAGAACAACTTTAAATTAAATTCAAATCTATTGCATTGTCTGTAGGAGTATATTCAAATGAAGTTAACGAGTTAGAACATGAAAACAAATGGGTGAGGTCGATCTCCCTAAATTGCAATTAAGCAGATAAGCTGAGTTTGTAATTTGCTTGCAAGTTGTTGGATTTTTACATTATTAGAAAAAAATAATTAAGATGAAAAGATTCTTGACGTAGTTTGAAAGATTTTTTTAGATTCAAGTTGCATCAAAACTCGTTCAGTCCTGTTGTTGGATTTATTCTTTCAGTGTTAATTTCTTAGTGTATCACAGTTCAGTCATTTTAACATTAGGTTACTACTTTAGATACATTGCATAATCGTGCTGCGCATCTTACTCGCACAGCTACATAGCTTAGTATCAGTGGAAACGGTTACATATTTTCACAGCTTAGCTATTACATCTTCGTAGCACAGCTACATAGCACATCTCTGGTGGCAAAGCACCCTGACGCTTCATATAAAACAATACTATGTTTACAAACCTATTTTTCCACTTGCATGACTGCCAAGTTTATTGAATATTCAATAGGAATATTCCCAAGAAAACTGTACCGTGGAAAATAATTTTCTTTCAAACTAACGAACTCAAATAAATATTGTGTGTATCTTTAGAAAGAAACCTAATAAGTGCAATTTTAGTTTGAAAAGTTTTAATTTTACATCTTTAATACTAATATCATCTACACCATGAATAATCAGCCAGTTAGTAATAATACATCCAGCTACAGCATTACCTATTACAATACTTGTTAATTTCTTCAACCAGTCACATCCTTCTTCATTAAAACCTACTTTATACCGCACATCACCAGTCACCACATCATCGTCGCCCCAAATTCTTAAATTCATTCCACCTCATTCAATTAAACGGACATTCTCATAGACTCTGTCTCGTTCAGTATCTAGTACATGAATTTCATTAGTTTATAGTTAGGCGTTTGGACAAGTCTCCATTTATAGCCCCGTACCTATGCAGTCATCGCCTGCATTCAAGTTTCTGGTCTCCTTTTAAGGCGCTAGTCAATGTGGCTTTAAAATAGCAAGACTAGTTGTGTAAGGACAGAAATAGATAATGCTTGTAACTGATATTGTGACTGGTAGATTTAACTTGGAAGGTAATGATGAAGAAAATACTGATAGAATTGCTCCTAATAGTGTGTGTGTTTTTAAAACACTTAAAATGCATAATATACTTCTATTGCATCTCCCTAAGTAAACTAGTAGATGATGATTCTCACACATATATGGACAGTTATTGATTGGAAAAATGTATCAGAGAAATTGTAAACATGTATTTTTTAAAAGAGTAACGAATGAAGTTTCTTCCTCGTTCTTCTCCATTCGAAGCTACACTTTGGAACAAGCACCTAGTTTCATTGACGGAAAGACTGACAGACTTATTTATTTGTTGACATTTCAAAAGTGCTTATATATGGTTTAATTAGAATAAATATTTTGACTTTTACTTTGATGTTCACACGTTAAGTTTAACCACGTACCAGTTTTTATACATAAAGTTTTAAAAAAATAAGCATTCTTGAACAAAATACGTGACCGCAAGAAAATTTCCTGACTCAGTCTTATTAAACCCAATAACAAAAACAATTATTCACACCTTCATTTGAAAAAACATCACCAGACTTATGGATCACGTACTCAAAAAGTTTGACAACACGAATGAAATTGAACTCTATTCAACTAATTATACGTTCCTTAACAAATGATCTTGTAAACAATATAAATCATGCGGCATTGTGTACCAATCAATTGTGGCGTCCAATAATATAATTATCCAACTTCTTGAGTATATTTTAAGAACGATAACAGAGGGATTAGTACGACTTTGTTTGACGTTAAACGAAACGAGAGCGCGTTCGGCGCTCTGATTGGTTGGTTCATTCGCGCCGTCCAATCAAAGAGCCGGACGCACTCTTGTTTCATTTTCGTTCAAAGTAAAGGAAACTCGTACTAAGGGTACAGGTCCATTGGGCGTTCAAGGGCGGATGAACGACTCCTAAGATTGATTGTAACGTAAACTAAAGAAAAATTGGACTTCTCACATTTGTAAAATTTATTTTCTTGTGTGTCATAGTCTCGGGTGTTATGACTTTAATGAATCATTTGCGAATTTGTTAGCCTTTTAGTAGAGTATAATGAGGGTAATTACAATCATATTTCTATGACAAATGGTACCAACTGACTGTATTACGCGATCGGAGAAAAATCTCGGAACAATATCCAATTATAACTCTTTAGATATAGACTTCTACATACCTGGTTTTTATAATACCAATACACATTCCTATATCGTGTAAATACAGCAGTAATAGATAACAAAAAAACAATTAACAATTGTTATCATCAAGAAAAATATATACCCTTTTGTAAAAATACATAACTATTTGGCAAGAGCTACAAAAACATAAGTTTTGATATTAATATAGCAAGAAGATCATATAAAGAAAGACTATGATAAACTGGTTATGTATAATTTTATGTGTACTTTTGTAAGAAGAGCTTTATAGTGGTCACATTTTTTTTCTATTAAATCTGAAGTATGTGGTAATGGAACTATAAACAGCGTTACATTGCATAGTATTTGTGGTCTCTAATTTCATGCATGATTGGGAATTCAATATGAACATGATTTGCTTTGATGGATGTGTGTATTTGTGTAATCTATCGTCTACTGACATGTTGTTAAATATTATTTAATCTGTATATACATATATAAAATTCTTCTGTTACTGACTGACTGACAAACAACGCACAACCAAAACAACTGGAGTTTTTTTAAGGGAAGTAAATCATCAAATTACTTCTCCCGCCTTGGGCGAGGCGAGAGGGAGTGTCAGACTCTTACTGACTAAAAACCACCCCGTTCCTACTCCTGCTTTTCGAGCAGGAGCCCCGGTAACCCGTTAGGTATTCCGCAGCTCCGGATCAGAAAACTACTGGAACTAGGCAGCTGAATGCATGTTCTTAAGGAGCGTGTCACTGAGAGAGAATTTCATTAAATTTCCATGGCAACGGGAAAAGCTGGAATCACCTATTTATGCGTACGAAATCGCTGGCAAAAGCTAGTCCAAAAATAAATCTGTATAAAAAATTTGCTTAAAAATGAAACGAGAAATCATATCAAGTGCAAATCAAATATCAGTAATCTGAAATTCATTGTCATTATCAAACCAAATATTATAGAATCAAACAAATATAAACTTAAAGATAACCATGCAAAAAGCTGTTTTTGCCAAAATATACAAAACAAAGTATATGTGTGATTGTATGGTAATGCAGTTTTAAAAATGTCTCGTGGTGGTTATTGGCCTTGCGCCAGTGCTGCCAGTAGTACGCAACGTCGGCGTAAATACGGTAATTAAAATTGTTAGCGTTGATATCATTATTGTTTGACTTGACAACGGGATTAATTACCTTATGATGATAGGCTTATGGGCGATTTTGTATTCACTGATTAAGAAAAGGTGGGTGTCCATCGAAGATATTGTAACCTGTAATCAGTGCTTCTGCAGACGAGAGTTTAGTCGTCTCTAATATGGTTTATTTAGAACCATACAGTTTCGTGATAACGATACCCAGATTTCTTCGAACTTTTGTTTTGAGTTCTCATCTAGGTTGGAACTATTTTTCTAGCAACTGTACTTTAAGGGCCGAGAGGAAACTTAAATTTTGCTGATAATAAAAATCCACTCTAGGCCCTTAGGGGGTGGGAATACGCCATAATTAAAGGCCGAGTGGACACATAAATTATTATCGGGCCGAGATTGGCCTAAACGTCAAACAAAACAAATCCGTATAAAGTCGTTCAACCGCACAGTCGACCGTGAAACGCTATCATTTCGCCAGGCGGAACAATTCGCAATTTGTCAACACTACCAGCACGTATTGTGTACACGGCCACACATCAAGCTATACAAAACCAATCTATCATGATCTCGCTTTGTACGCCCTTACTGGACAGTCAACGGTCAGTTTATACTGGTTATACATCGCTTGTGTACAACATAAAACAATGCCCTGACACGGGACGCGGAAACTAAGGAAGCACGTACATGTATGCACACACTGCACATCAGACTATCACCAGTATAAACTGACCGTAGAATATGCGGAAAGATTATACAAAGCGAGCTCATGATAAACTGGTTTTGTATAGGTTGCTGTGTTGCTATGTGTTTATACATAAACATGCACCTATGCACAACTGTGTGGTTGCACGAAGCGGTGCGGAAGCGAAATTATTCAGATGCATTTTTTTATTCTTGTTTTCTGAGTTATTTTAAGATTTCGTTGCTCGGTACTGTTGACTTGGTTGCTATATGAATATTGTATAATGCACCATGTATGCTCATTGGGCTGCAGAATGATAAAATTGCAGAGAATACACGAATCTTCCAATAGGTACTATTAACACAGCACAATGTCTGATGATCCATAACCTTTACTAGATCTGATCTACTAATGGTTATTTACCAAGTAAATGCCATTATCACTTTTCGACCAGTCATACAGCCACTACATCAACCTGCATGTCACTATACATACTCATACTATGAACAGTCAGCTATCATGTCACCTACATTTCTAGTTTTGCAGTGTACCACTATTCTCCATTGCAGAAACGAGGTTACGAACAAAAATTGTCCACTTGCAGTATTTTTTGTGTCAGTATTTATTTTAAGAGTTTGACTCAGCGATTTACTTATTCAGGAAATGCTTACACTTGTTAAGCAAGCCTTTGTTTTTATCTTTATCTTTAAGCGGAAACGAGAAAGATTTTGGTGCATTATTCACGTACTTATTACCCAAAAATACATGTCATATGTGAATATCAGAATAACAGGTATATACACTCACAGGCACATTTAACCGCCCACCTTAGAAATACGTCACCGCGTTAGTTTGCGATAAGGAATGTTTATCCCGATGGCTGTTATGTTTCAAGTGGCTACTTTGGCAATAAATTAAACACTCTGACCCTTGTTTTTTTTAGAAGTTCCTGCATTCAGATGCATTTTTGTAATTTAGTCGAAAATTTACAGTTTGAGTTTTAACCTGATTATCTTGCTCTTTTTGGTGTGATTACCATTTTGCTTAACTTCCTGCACTCCTTTGATTATTGTAATCGAATAAAAGTGCCACTGGATGCAACTGGAGCTGCAAGAGCCGTAGTTTTTGCCGATGCTGGGTACAGCCAACGTCGCATTGCTCGGATGCTTGGTGTACCTCGAATCACTGTACGGGATGCTATCAGACCCTTTCGGGAGACGGGTTCCTACACGCGGAGACCAAGACAAGGCCGTCATCGGTGCACATCGGCTCAGGACGATCGTTTCATTGTGAACAATGTATTGAGAAATCGCTTTACCACAGCTCCCGAGGTTAGAACTCGCCTATTTGAAATGAGAAATCTCAGCGTAAGTGAACGAACAGCGAGAAGAAGGTTGGCAGAGAGGAACCTAACTGCGTTTCGTCCAGCACGTGCCCCAGAATTGCCCACACAGCACCGTAGAGCGCGAATTCAATTTGCCCCAGAATACGCAAACTGGTCTACAGACCAATGGAAGGACGTTCTGTTTTCAGACGAAAGCAGAATAGCCCTATGAGGTCCAGATGGGCGTAGGCGAGTGTATAGACGACCAAATGGGAGGTTTGCTCCGTGTACGATATGGAAACTGTGGGTTATCAGGGAGGTTCAATAATGATTTGAGACGGCATCAGTTACGACGCTCCTACCGATCTTGTAGGGTTTGATAGGTGTAGTGTTATTGCATACAGGGATCTGGAAGAGGGTCTTCAAGACCATATCGTGACATTTGCACCATTTATTGGTGAAAATTTTCAATCAATGCATGACAATGCACGATGTCATGTCGCTAGAATAGTGACCCAGTACCTGGACGAGGTCGGTATACGAATATTACCGTGGCCAGCACGCAGCCCTGGCCTCAATCCAATTGAACACATCTGGGACAACCTTAAAAGATGAGTTCGAGCAAGGGTTCCCGCACCAACGACGATTGGGGAGCTCAAGATTGCTGCAGTTCAGGAGTGACACAACTTTCCTCAACCTGAAATCCAAGATGTCATTTATAGCCTTCCAAACCGACTGCAAGAAGTCATTGGAGCCCGGGGGGTAACACCCATTATTAAAATTCAATAAATGAGCCCAGAAACTGAAAAATAACAAATATTGTAAAACAAGAGTTTTCTACATAAACCTCTAAAAATGCTTTTTTTTATTTAAGTGATGAATAAATTCAGTTTGTAACATGACTACACAGTATTTAATTAACAAAATGTGTCTAGTTTAAAAAAAAAAATATCAAACTTTCCCAGATTTAAGTAGTGTATGAGAAAATCAAGAAAATCAAGGTGGGCGGTTAAATGTGCCTGTGAGTGTATATTTATCAGGTGTATGCTATTTATCATCACGTTAAAACTATTAAGCACAGAATATACTAGCGACTGGAGAATCACTGGTTAGATCAGGGTTTCCTAAACTATGGGTCACAACCCATTTGTGGGTCGCAAGAGAATTTTTATTGTCTGTAGAGACACACTAACCAACCGTTTTGTATTGTATTTTTCATATTGGTAATGGTTTAATTCCCTGAAGGTGGTTCCTGAGTTCAGGAACTTAATTTACGTAGGCCGTAGTCTAGACCGCTTTGGGAACTACAGGGTTAGATACATCGCAGTCATAATATATCAAGCACAAGACGATCTCCTTTGAACATAGACTTCCCCTAATGACTTTCAGGGCTGCATACATCTCTTTCACTTAACAAAAAACGTTTTAAATGTCAGTTTTATATTAGTAGATACGAATGCACATGTATGTTCCTTTATATACATATCTAGGTAGTTTATGATGAGCTAGCCACAAGGACATACATAGGTACTTAGAAGATGAAGCAAGAGAAGTGACGTTTAATGTTTTATTACGTTTTTTTATTGCCATTACATTATGTTTGTAATCTATTATGTCGATTGCTACAGACTTCCTATTTCCTGGTACAGTTTGTTTTAGGAAGATCTTAAATTGTTGTCTTAAGAACAACTTGAGATAAGACGGTTTAAAGTGAATGTCATGTGAGTTGGATTATTGCAAAAAATTGGACAGTTAGTCTTAAGTTTTTTCATATTTAACTCTGCAACTTAAATAAACACAGTTATGACATGACTAGTTTGCATCCTCTTGTCATAGAAACTTGAGTACCGATATGTTCCAGTTTGACTGTAAAATCTTAGACTGACTGTTAAACCAAATCATATGACTGATGCGTAATCAGTAATGTACCTAATAGAGATATGGTTATCATCTTTTGTCCTTGTCAATATTTTGCACTACGAAAAATATTATCCAATTTCTTGCAGATCCAGTCATTCGAATATCAATTTTAATATATGTGTATTTTAAATAAAAAATACCTTTTCTATAATATTATTGAAACATTTCTACCAGCCTAATAAACACTGGTCTATCAGCACACTGAACGGAAGGCAGTTCATATTTGTAACATAACAACCACACGCTCGCGATAACATCGTTATTTTATGCATTTCCTATCTCCTTTGTTTTGCAATATATTGTTGAAAATAATTTTAAAGTTCCACCGAAGAAAATTACATAATTTTTTCCCTTATAGCACTTACTTTTTCAGTAAGTGCTATAAGTTTTTTACATTTCATAATAAAACGATAGATGTATTCATTATATTAAATGAAGTCAATTTAACAGCTTGTAACGTACTTTAAATAAATAATTTGGTTCATTAACCTTTTACATAAAATCCACACTCGATATGTAAATGCGAAAAACATGAGTAGGTAATGATAGGATACAGAGCGCCAACAGACGAGGTGAAAACATGAACAAAAATGTGCCATCATCAGTTTAGAATAGAATACGTCCACTGCTAAACAAAAACCTCTCTCTAAAGATTTAAGACCAAGTTTGCCATAATTCCCACGTTTAGCCGAGGAGGCTTGGAAAACATGAAAAGAGGATGCTGTTAAACAGTACCATGTCGCGACATCATGGTGTAGCATGAATCATCCTATGACCATCATCATCATCCTTTGACTTACTGGTACAAGCCAAAAATCTACATAAAATGTTCAATGTCTTAAACCATTGCTCCTTTGGTGGGCGCCAAAGTGTGCACTCTGCTTGTTCGTTATTAAAATAAATGGTTTCTGACAGTTTTGATTTATTGCAAACTGAGTTTCTCATTGAATGATAAATGTTCTGTATTTTTAAAAACAATCATACGTATTTACTCAAATACGTAATAATACGTAGGGACCTAAAAATAATTACCGAAATCGGATACTTAAAACTTGCTAATGAGTTTTGATATTTTAATACATGTATATATGGACTAATTTCAAAGTAATTGGGTTACTTTTTTTGCTAAAAACATAAATATGATCGCAGAAGTAAATTAGGACTGTTCTAGTTTAAGAGTTCTTGTTAAATGTTATACATTTTAATAATATGTTGCTATTAACCCATATCTTCTAATATGCTGTTTGATATACACTTTTTTTTTCAAAACATACGGCTGCACTTGTAGCTATACAAAACCAGTTTATCATGGTCTCGCTTTGTATGAACTTTTCGCACATAAAACAGACAGTTTATAGTGGTTTTGCATAGCTTGATATGCACTTAGTACATTTGATCATAAATTACTCCTCAAAGTCTGTTTAATTCACACTTACCACAGAATGGAGGAAAATAATAGGTCGTGTATACAAATACTAGCAAAAGTTCAACGTTCTCTGAAGAAGTGTTGTGGACTGTGTCAAGGGCGGCAGTTGGTATAATAAATACTTTATTGCCAGCTATTTGGCACAAATTAAGAAATAGACACATAACTAATTCACTGTTTGTTTCATTGTTGAGAGAATTATGGAGTTTATATGTTTCTAAATTAATGAGTCGACAGCGACTAGGATTGTTAGACTGTGTTTAATAAAGAAATAACATTTGCTAATCTAAAGCAAAATGGGTCCCTCCCGACACTTATGTATAAATAAAAATGCTTTATTATTGACAATCTCCCTATGTCGTGCTCTTACTTTTAACAATTTTCAAATCTGATATTACATGGCCAAAGCCTTAATAAAGGCTCAAATAATGAAATATTAGCAAGAAATGTATCCCTTAATATACAGTAAACAGATCGACGATGGTATAATAACAGACATTTATTTCCACGTTCCAAACGTACAACATTTTCATTACCAAAATCCAATTAAAAACGTTAATAAAAAAAGCAATAACAAGACCCAAAACTAAACAAAAGAAGTTTTCTTATTGTTTCTTTTTTTTTGGAACACGACAACAAATCTTTCGGGTAATTTTTGGCAATCTTCCCAGGTCAGTACAATTGGCGAAGTTTTTAAATACTCGAACCGAATAATGCAAAATTAAGTTTGTTATTTATTTTCTTCACAAATGTTCACTATTTCTATGAGGTTTGAATTAGATTTAGGACAAAAGACTTTACTGGTATTTATTTTGGTATCGTGATGTGATCTTGGCCTGATATCATGATCATGAATGACTTATATTTTCGTGAATGACTCCATAGAAGCCCTAGGGGTAAATAAAAAATATTTAGATTCAATGAATACCAGTTAACTTGGTCTAGTGCAAATAGTCAGTTTTAAAACAAAATGTCAAATCATTATTTATTTTCCTGAATTGCTGATTGCCTTACCTGAGTTCTGGCTCAAAGCAGGAGTAGGAACGGAATGGTTTTTAGTCAGTAAGAGTGACACTCTCACTCTCTCGCCTCGCCCAAGTTGGGAGAAGTAATTGGATGAATTGCCCCCTTAAAAAATCATTAATTTACATTACACTTAGAAGAATACGTACATCAAATAAACAGTTAAATTACTCCGTAGTCATTAATTCAAACAAGCTTAGGTGTCAATGCATATTCATCCATCTCCTTTCACATTAATCGAATTCCACAGAGCCGAAGATCGTGACCAACAATTTAAGGTGCGGTTCAGACATACCAATACTGACGCCAAACTATGCGTTTCTTACTCTATATCTATAAGTGAAATACTTGATCTACTTTACTCCATTTTGCTAGAGGAAAGAATTTCCTCTTTAACGTAAAAACAACACATTACAATTGTAATTTAAATTGCGTGCACGCATACTCGTTCTATTTTTAACGCCTTATCCGAGTTCTACAACGTATGCATGTCAAATGCGTATAGTAAGTACCTAGTACTACATGTGTAGGTAGATTGACTTTTATTTTTAAATTAACCGTCGTATTCTATTTTCAAATCGCTAAATGCTCAGTTGAGCTTCACATTTCGACACGCAAGGTCGCATGTCAGAGTTTATTTTTTATTACATCGAAGGTAAAGGTCACACACGTCATGTTTTAAACAATTATTTTTCGATTTATGAAAGTTAAATAATGTTAGAACTGTTAATCACTTTGATATGTGAGTTTTGACGCGCTAAAAATGAGTGAGTAATGTTACAAAATACTTCTTTTACTTAACAATAATCCGATAGAATTATATTGTATTCGCTGTTTAGGTGTGAATTGAAAACCCCTATATTCGGTAGTAAATAAAAAATAGTCATACATGTACAAAAAATATTATGTAACTTAGATACTACACATATTTCTGCCAACTAGAAAATAATAAATTTTTCATTTTAGCGTCAACTTGGCAAAGACAAAAGATTGCTAAATCGTGCAAGAAAAAAAGTAGTAAAAAAATGCATGTTTGTTTTGTTAGAGAAGAAAATTTTATTGGAGACATTTCAGCTTTATGATTTTTAGTCGTTTCTATAGATAGTATAAAACCAACACTGTAGGAGAGAGGTAAACAACTTTCGTTGTACAATTATTAGATTAATCAATGTTTAATCGCTTTTATTGAATAAACCCATTCCACACTGAATTAGCCTTACTATGCCAATACATCAAATGTCTAGTATTCCTAAAAAAAAACATGACAAGAAAATGTGAGTACAATCTTAAAGAAAAAGAAAAAAGTGACAGGAACACAGACATAAAGCATTAAAACCACAAAACTGACGGAAAGAACTAACCACTCACTGCGTATTTTTAAATGGCCGTGGATTGTTCCAGAATAGTGTATTTATAACTGAATTCAATAAGAGTGACTATTGTAGTACATGAAGTAATTTAACACTTCAACGATATTTTTTACTTCGCTTCGGGTTGAGAATAATTGTGAGAAAAAATGGTACATTTTATTGCAGTTCTAGAAACGTACTACACAATGACTGTATCGTTGTTGAGAAATAGAGACGTAGATTATTCTCATACTTTTTTAAATGTATTGAGTTTCATAACAAGGACGAATTCACTCAAATTATTTTGAGACTCATACTTCTACGTCCAATAGAGAACCTACAACTCTACGACTCAAAAATTGACATCCTCCAATAACATCACTGATGCAGACAATTCATAATAATCAATCACGTTTGATATCAAAAACAGATTCCTATTAAATAATGTGAATTTTCTCACAGCCACACAGAAGCCTCACAGTGCCAATAAAGATAATTCCTACACATAACTAACTTCAAAGGAAAATCGATTTCTTACATCCCTGAGATAGAAGTTCTACATTCATATACCCAATCTCAATAATATTGCTACCATAAAACGGTTCCACAAAGTCTAACCAGCCATTCCCTTATCCTAAGACTTGGAATAGTAATAAAACAATATATGTACGTAAGTCTGTATACTCGGCCTCAATAACATGTCAGACTCTCTCGTACTCGCACGAAGCTTATCTAAAACCGTTGTTCGATAAATTTTATTACTCCTAACTTTGTTACTCATACTTCATTTGTATTTCCTTCGAAAATTTCATTTACTTCCTCGGGTTTATCGGTTATGTAACGGTATTTTATTTAGACTAAAGCTTGAGAATTGGGTTTTCCTTTAGATGATTCATTGTCAAAGTAAACTTTTTAATATTCAAAACTGCCTAGCTCGGAATAATGAAGACTGGGTCATATTATGATTTCAAACTCTCAACTTACTCGCTAAAAATTAAACTGAAAGTTACGCCCACATCGTACGATAATTAGGCAACATTTATTAATCATTTAGCAGACTGCATCAACTATAAACGTACAATTTCATAGAAAATATTTAAAAAATATCAATAAGTGTAAATTGAGAAGACATTCATAAATTCATTCGTTCTAAATTAGCTCGAATGTCTCAATTGTATGAATCGAATTCGAACTAAATTGCCGTGGTAGGGCTGATACATAAAATAACGCGACACAGGTACATACAGCACGTGTTTAGAAAACCTAACCTTGACTCTGAAGCAATTTGTGAACCATGTTTTGGCGTGCTCATGGTAAAACCGTTTTAAAACATGCCTTTGTAAATTGCGGTGTACAACTGTACATTTATTCAAAGGTAAAGCAAATTACTGATTGGAATCTGATTTTAAGGTCGCATAAAGGCCGAACGAAAACTTGATTGCTAGTAATGAACTTTTTGCTTTACAAACTGGTGATAAGGTTAAACAAGCTTATGAAATAAAATAATTTGAAATGTATGACGACAAACTTCCTTGTGCGAACTGCTAAGGAGTGGAATTCTTTGCCGGAGTCTGTGTTTCTTGATGGGTATAACCTGGGTGTCTTCAAGGCCCGAGTGAATAGGTTGCTCATGGGCAGACGTGCTCCATTGTAGACCGCATCATCGTTTATCACCAGGTCAGATAGTGGCCAAACGTCGACCCATCATATTATATAAAAAAAACGATTTATAAATGATTCGAAAACCAGTGGATGATGTTGGTAGAACAAACTTCATTGATAGTAAAGCAAACATTTCTAAAAGTCCATATCAAATATAAATAAGAAATCTCAACCAACAACTACCAGCCCTGCCAGACTTGGAAGAAAACGCCATACCAATTGAGCAGTTCAATGAAACGTGCAACCTTTTACGCGCACACTTCTAAACACGTGCTTAGTACGTACGGCCTTTACGTAATATTTATATAATGTCATTATAGAATTAGTATGTGCTACGGAATGCCCTCATCGTAAACTTGGAGTACGATTTAAACGGCTCTGACTATCTTACGTTTGTTTGTTTATCTCATCTGTTGGTGTATGTCAACAATTGAGGCCCATGTTAAGTGAATCTTGCCGTCTCTGAGTTTGTTTCGATATTTCTTCGAGTATAGTAGAACTCCAAGTGATTTGGCTACTCAATACTGGTCGTAGTTTAATTCTTCTATTACATGAGCAGCATTCCGAGACATACGACACGGCGATTGTCGCGGAATGCTGCTCATGAATATGAGCCTCTAGCATGGTTTGAAACTAGTCGAGTTCCTCGTCAAACAGTTACGTGAATAAGCCGATAACATAATACTTAATTTAGTATGTCTCACGATAGTTATAATAAAATTACTGCCTATATTCTTGTGCACACCATCCAAAAGAAATAAAACTTTGGTCTCTCATGGATCCACAATAAAGTACATTTTGCAAATTACTACAAAATGAAGCCTTGAAAACTTAAGTAGAAGCTCTTGTTTTAAAAGTGAATCGTCACGTGCAAACCGATTAAGACCTTACGAAACTCGCCTTGGATTTCAAGGGCAAGACCTTCAATCACGTCTCGTGCTTTTGAACCTCAATGTAAATTGAAAATAGGATTTCTAATTAAAATCTAAACTTGATTAAGTTCCCTGTTATAGCAGAAGCTGAAAATAACATTTCATCGAAGTTACGGAATTCCAAGAAATAGTTTGTTAGGGTTGTTCCTATAATATTTAGTAGTATTTTAAAATAAAATGTTCAAGTTTTTCCAGATCCTCGCTAAATGTTAAAACTTCTAGTAAAGTCCTTCACAATTTGCGGTCTCTAGAGATTAAAGCAATTTAGATAAACTTGTTTGCTCTGCAGAATTTTATGGTCTTTGCATTTTATAGTATGCAGAGACGGCTCAACTGTGTGTTTTCATTTTATATGTTGCATTTAAAGAACTTTATTTGGTATCTTACGTTTATTTGACTACAAGAATTAATGCTTCAGCCAGTATTTGACCAGTCAAGTAATCTTGTAATGTTTTGTTCTGTTTTTTTTATAATATAAGCCGGTAAACTAGCAAACGGATCACCTGACAAGTAAGCAATCGCCGCGGCCTATAGACGCCTAAAACACCACAGGTGTTACAAGTCCGTTGCCGGCCTTTTGGGGGTTTGGAATTTAAGAGTGCTGGAGGAATCGGGGATTGGAAAGATTGGGGATAATTGCGCCTCCGGTAACCTCATTCACACGACGAAACACAACGCAAGCGTTGTTTCACGTCGGTTTTCTGTGAGGCCGTGTTATTACTCCCGTCGAGCTGGCCCATTTGTACCGAACCATGACTCTGCCAAGCTTAAATACTACTAATTAGAATTACTTGTCTACTATGATGCTCAAAGTCAAAGTCTTCATCTGTCTGCCTTTATCCCAAGCTTCTAGAGTCGATATCAATGTCTGTCGAATCGAATATCTTCTTTTTCCATAATTTATACCTGAGTATCAACCCTATCTCTGTTTGTAAGAGTAATAGAATCAACTTGTCCATTGTAACGTAAGACTCCGTGGCCACATTGGAGCACACGTGCTCAAGCCTTTACGTAAGGAGCTTGTACGATTTCTTTTAGACGTAAAAGTCAGTATAAAATTTATAACATGGCTTTAATTAAATTTTGTTATGCACCTGGACTAACGCCGATTCGTGATAAGAAATGCTGCGTAATCAGCATCTTTATTTTTAATATCAAACCTTACCTTATCCTTGTCAATAATCTTCCCTTTATTCTGTTATTAAAAGCGGACCGGGCGTTGAAATATGATCAACCGTATTTCTTTTTGTACCCAAAGCTTAGATTTTGCTAAGTTATTCAGAATGATTTCTGACGTTAGAAACTTGCCAGGTCATCTAAACTTATCTGAGGTTATCTAATACTTAAGCATAATTTTAATTAATATTTTAACAATTAAAAACCAGTTTTCTGTCCTTCTATTTTGTTATTCCTATGAGATTGACGTCATTCGAGTTTTAATTTGTCTGCATTTGAAAACACAATGAAACAAAGAAATTCCGTATAAAGAAAAAGCTGATTTGTTGTCCTTTTTTCTAATAAAGCTTGTTAACTGGTATAAAAGAGTAAAATTCAGAAAAGTCCAATAATACAATGAACACAACAACAACAGTATCAGCTGTGATATCGATTGCAGCATCACCTGTAGCCTGGCGCCCACGCATGCTAACACGTGCGTGACCACATACGGTGCGCAAGCGCCGAGGCGCTGACTCATTGAGCTTAACTCCCTCCACCAATGAAGAGGTCAGAATAACCAAGCCCCTAAAAGAACCTCAACAAGTCGAAACATGTTCAGATACCCTAACTATGATTCATAAACATTATCTTTTTACGACTCAATTTACACGCCACTTAAGATAACCACTCGCGCAGAAATCGACGAAGTAAATAGAGATTAAATGATAACGTGCCCGTTATCATAAGATCGCTAAGAAAGTAGCACCAAGGAGAATGAGGGGATTGGAACTTTCTTTTCGAAGCCACATAGCATTATCTTGTCAACTTAATTTATTGTAGAAAGGAAAAGATTACAAAGATATTTGATCCGAAAAAGAGTGAGACAGGTTCTTTTATTTGGGCAACTTTTTCCTTGGAATGTGTATTTTAAATCTCAAGTCTTTATTCTATATTGTCTTAGTTACACATGGCGTGGCGGTCACGCACGTGGTCACAGGCGCCAGGCGGTGGCGCCGGCGCATGGCCACTCCAGCTTCGTCACGATGTCTCATATGTCAACCGCCTTGCTTAAGACTAATACTGTACTAACTACATGAACAAATTTATTTTTATTTTTAGCCGTGATTGTCTCATTGCAGGGCAAAGGCCTCCCTACCCTCCTTTCACTTGAATAAATAATTAACTAAATATGACATGTTGTTAATTGAGATTTTTGTTGCTGTAATATTGTCCTCTAAGCTCATCCGCCCACTTCGATAAAGATTTTAGTTCGTATAATTTAAAGAATAAAGTTTTACAACAAATAAACTCCATTTTTTTACACCACAGCGCCACAATAATTACTTTCCACACTCATGTCGTAGACTCATACTAAAGATTAATCTAACAAAGCATAATATAGCAAAATATTTAGCTCACCGCGACACAGTTCTAGATGCTAATAATTCCATAATGTATGCTAAACAGCTTTGCAAGGCAAATAGAACTGTAGCACTAGATCCTTATAAACCCAGTGCAAGAACTAAGCCTGAACTAAATAATGGCAGAGATCTAGATAGAAAAACTAGGTTACTGATACATATTTCCAAAGGAGATCATGTATCTTAGTCAGATGTTTTTAAATTCTATGAACTTCATACAATATTTATTAAGGAAGTAGCGTTTAAGATGAATACATATTTAAATTGATTGCCTGCTTTGAATACAGACGTGTAGGCAGTAAACACTTTATCTTTTTTTTCTATAGGAAATGACATTTTACGCGGAAGCATTTTTTTCTTCTGTGTATTGTTTGACAATGGATCGTATCGTAACAGTTTGTAGATGTAGTGATAACATCAAGCTGTTGTTTATAATACTTGTTAAAATGTGCTCACTTCAAATCACGGGGTGCATTATTTTCTTTTAGAATATAATCTATTACTATTCCTCAGATTTAACCTATGCAGAGGTTTTCACTGTTTCTGTTTTTGGAGAACATACAGAACTTTATACTTCTTCTTCTTGTGTTGGTGTGTATATCATATCAGCCACAAGACGCTACTACTGATGGGCCATGACTTCCAAATATTCCTTTTAGAAGTGACCTGCATCCAGCATCACATAATAATATTATGAAAAAGTGTTAAGATTTTATTCTGATGACATGACTATTGAGGATTGTCCAATCGCGTTTTAATAATTCATCATTCATGCTCATGAATCTTAATACTTAAGTTTTTATTTATTTGTTTCTATTTACATTATTCAATTTATAAAGGTGCTTTAGATTCTAATCTTTAAAATAAACATATCCCAATACATTTTAATAACAAAACCTTCACAAAGATCACTTTCGATTTTACATACTGATCGTACATAATAATTTATGCAAATGCGAATCACTTGAAAATAGTTCGTCTGGCCGGTTTGTCTCTAATCACAGTGTCGCCGCATTAATGTCGCCTGGCCTCTATTAGAAGTGGGTCAGCAGTAATAATAACGATGCACAATAGAAACGGTAGTAAAAGATTTATTTACGGTTGTAATTCGCAATGCTCCTCATCATCAGGTAATACTCGTACACAGAGAAATCTGTTGAGATTATCGTTAAAGAAATCTTTTCTTATTACTGTTTCTGATTGCGTAAGGTCATAGTAATACTTCTGTAGACGCAACAGACTTCTGTGGTTATAGCAAACACCTAAATATTTATTGTTATGGTATAGACCAGTTTTGCTTTCTATATGTTTCTTTATAGGTTCATTGATTCGGAACCAACCCTTATTCTATAAAATTCTGTGTCCTTAGTTGGTTCTGTTATTTCCACAAAATACTGTCTCCTTAAGTTGTACTGTTTTATTTTTCTTTGACCAGACAAGTCCAGAACCTCGTTTTTAGCTATCAAGATAATTTCAAAACCTTTTTTTCAAATTGGACTAATAGACATGTTGTGATGATTACACCATCCAAATGTACAATCAGGAAATCGTTATAATTTATCAAAAATCCAATCATTTCTCATCTAACAATGATGATTTAGTAAACATTTAACAATAAACATCTATTATTTCAGAATTTACTCAACCATTACGTGTTATGAAGAGATGTTATGTCTAACCGTCGCCATTCGTTTCTCAAGCCAGATTCCCTCAATTGTAAATCGTGGTGCTACTCGCGCATGTTATGACGGGCGGCGACAGATGACATCATACTGGACTCATATAAGGTCCCAGTCATGATGACAGCGAATTTTTATAATAGCAGTACCTACTGGATAAAGACAAATGACAATTGAAGATTTGCTTCCACGAAAATCAAGAGTTGTTACACTTTTGTGTAGGTCAATATTTTGAAGTCTTTACCACCCATGACTGGATATAGACCACATTAATAGCACGCCATTGATGAGTCCTTTTTTTGAGGGAGGAAAATCATCCAATGACTTCTCCTGCCTGCGAGAGGGAGTGTCAGATTCTTACTGACTAAAAACCACCCTGTTCCTACTTCTGGTTTAAGCCGGAGCTCCGGTAACCTGCTAATTAGTCCGCAGTTTGACTGAACCCTAAATTCGGCTTTTTGTATGTAGTTTTATAGCAAAGCGGGTGTTTCCGAATGAAATCAATCTGAAGTTTGAAATTGTCTATTTAGATGAAAGAACGAAAAGGATATATCTGTTTATGTTTAAGTAACAAACCCTTTACATTCATAGTCACTGCGATTTTGTGCGCAAATTCTGTATCAAAGTACTTCTATTATCAAAAACCAGTGACACAATTTTCCTTTATGAAACCCTCATTTGGCTAATAATAACCCTACTAAAAGTGCTAAACCCAGTATACTTTCATGTCCTACCGCTGATTATCCGACCGTGTCCCATATGCCATAAACGGTGCACTATCGGCTATAGTAATCGGCACACAACCTTGACATAGTAAATGTAGACAAAAGATTATAAATCGATTTATCAACGATGATGACCTGAAATACAATGATGTTTTATCTAAACGATTGACTTTTTTATGGTCTTCTAATTGGGACTGACGGATTCTGAGCGAATTGTTCTTAACAATGTCTAAAATTCTGGAAAAAGAACCCTAATTCTTTGTCGTTACTCAATATCTTTGATGAAATTCTATTAAAACGATTGGGCTAATAAACTTTTGAGGAAGTCTAAAGATGTTAATTTTGTGGCTTCAAAGGATACGAGAGATCACCTTTCTGCTTACGGAGAATTTTATAATTCAAGGTCATTTTTTATAGCAAAAATAAAATATCGCTGGGTTTCAAAAAAACTCATTAGTATTTCACTCAGTGACGATGTACATTATAAGGTAAACTTCAAGATTAACCATTTTTTAAGGCATCAAAACCAAATAATTGTCCTTATATAGCTCACAAAAAGGAAAAACAATGAATTTAAAAAATTGGCAATATCAATTTGAACACAACTATCATCTTAAAACACATCAGTATCGAATAGCAAAATGACATTTAAAATTCCAATTGAAAATGAAGGCTCACAATCAGGAGAAATCTCAATTGGAATTGGATTGGCAGGATTCAATTTAAAATCCAATATCTTAATAGAATTGAAAACATCTGCTGTCTTATT
The DNA here is from genome assembly GCF_023101765.2 of Spodoptera frugiperda. NCBI lineage: Eukaryota > Metazoa > Arthropoda > Insecta > Lepidoptera > Noctuidae > Spodoptera > Spodoptera frugiperda. Next base: position 11,215,487 of record NC_064215.1, on the reverse strand, counting down.
TATCATTTGGAATTTATAAATCGTTTAGATCTTTATTCGGTATTGTTTGAGTATAAGTTTTAGAATTATTAAGTCGTAATATAGAATAGCTTTCTAAGTAATTTTAAAAGACTCCTTTACCTCAATTTTTCCGACTTGAAGAGCAGTAGCAGGAACGGGGTGGTTTTAGGCAGTAACAGTCTCTCGCCTCACCTTAAGCGAGATGCTTAGTTTTTCCCTCAAAAAATCTAGGTATATAGATATTAGCTATTCTTCTTAATACCATCTAGCTATACCTAAAACAATTAACAGTTCAACTACGTCATTAGACTCTGGTATCTATTGTTTAGAATTTTATAATAAAATATTGAAACTTTGTCATCGATCTATCACAAATCTCTCAAGACTACATACATGAGTTACAAAACATTCTACTCCTCTAAACAAGATACTAAAACATACTTTTTACTACCTACTACTAAGTACAGCTGATTATGTTACTAGTAAATTACATCGCCCACTATAATCTCATGTTGATTACGAGTCAGCTAACCAGCGGACCACCCAGTGTTCCGCCATTTGTCGTTTGTTATTATGTAAATAGTAAATTGATTGCTTCTAACTTCCTTGGATGTTTATGGCCATCGTAATCTATAGCTATTCAAGTATTACGTAAAACCTCTCTCAAGATTATGTTTGTGGTATAGTTCTTTCTTGTATTGTTATATGTAGTTTGGTTTTGTTAGTCGGTATTGGTCTCTGGATAAGCTTAAATATTAATACAAGTATCTCACGCTATGTTACTATAATTTATAGTATAAATACCCGATAAATAACCAATATTGGTATGTAAAACTGATTGAAAAAGAGTAACCATGGAGTTTCTTTCTCGTTCTTCTCCATAGGAATGTTCACTTAAGAACGAGCAATTAGCTTCACTAGACTGACCGACAGACGTTTGGTTGACGTCCAAAAGTGCATTTTAACTTTGAAAACAATACATAATTAGAGCATTTACAAGTGTGAAAGTTATCTTAAGAAAAGTTACTATCGTCTTCGTGCCGGTTAGATTGCTACTAAAACGTGTTTGTGAGACATTTTGACACTTTAATACGTAACATGGCAGTTTACCCAGTCGACAGCAGTATAATATTGTTATTAAAGATATCTACATTAATTTTGCTGAATAATACATTTTGTAGAGCTTGGAAAGGTTGAGGTTTAAACCGATTCTCTCTGGTCCCTAAACTACCATTTCCCTACACACAAAATTTTAAGAAACTTAAGCTATAACCGTATAATTATAGTGTTGCACATAGGAAACACCGTCTTTTTAAGGTCATCCATGTTGTAAACAACAGCAGTACATGTAGACATCCCTTTTCAAGGGCAAGTAGTTATCTACCTTAATTATTTTAACTACATATGTACCTCTGCGGGCTTAACTATGCGGAACTATGTGACTTTAATGTTCTGTTAATCTATTTTTAAATATTTGTATAGTTTCAAATCAAAGATACTTAGTTATTGTTGATATTTTTTTTAACTGAAGTCCTTTATAGTATAATACTCGGCTGTTTTCTTATCTTCTACTCGACATAAGAGAGTTATCTCATAATTTCTACACTTGTGATGCGGGTTGGAGATCGCAGAAACTTAAGTTATGAACTTAATGAAGTTAAGCAGGGTAGATATAACACCACATAGTTGAAACTCAATATACATAGATTGATTGGCAGATTATTCATAGTACTATATTTCTAATATCCTCAACGCCAACATAACTAACTTTAAATTGTAAAACTTAGTACAATCAAACTTAAGTCTTGTAGTCATAACTTGACGGTTAAAACCACATCAATTTCGCTTGAACTTAAAGTTCTTGAACTTATTATCTCCTGATTGAAATAGTTCGACCTCTGATCGAAGTTATCTGAACATTTCATAAAGGTTAAAACTATATTTTTGATACATTTCGGAAGTACTTGTATCCGTGTTTTAATTTAAAATTGATTCTTTACAAACTTATAAGGAATGTTTTCAATGACAACCTATTTTTTCCTGAAAAACGTTTATGACAACGATTGTAAGCTTCCTTTGCTTAGTTTGACCTGAATGAAAGGACGCAGCAGCATAGGAGATACTTGCTGGCGAGCAGAAGTTGAAACGGGATGGTTTTTAGTCAGTAACAATTTGACGGTAAAGCAACAAATCACCCTTAAGAAACTAAAGTGTACTGGGCCCTTAGTACGAAGTTGCATTATTAGGCCGGTGCGAATGAACTAACCAATGAAAGCGCCGAACACACTCTTGTTAAACGTAAAACAAACTCATACTAAGCCCTCTGATAGCCAATTGCACAAGAACTTTTCAACTTAAAGAGAATTGACTATTTTTCAAGATAGAAATCTATAAGATAAAAAAAAAAACAATTATCTTATGATATTTGATACACAAACTGACATAAATACATACAATTACCTTGCAATGTCACACTCGCTCACTCACCATATCCCTTACTTAAACAAGTCGCCTTGACACTGACACATCAAGGTACTAAGATACGACACCCGTGCGAGACATTCACAATAATAATTATAACCATGGTGCTGGTAATTGTAATAATAGTTATTTTAACTGCCTTATAATTAAGTTGGTAGTTATGTCGTCTATGGCTGCCATTAAGGATAAGCATCGTCACATAATGAGGAGTAACATTATAAACACGTAGAGGTGCACATGCTCATACACACGCTTTGTGGTAATTAAACCACCTTACATAGGCCTGGTGACAAATTACACGGAGTCTTTAAGAGATAATCTGATATTTTTCCAGACTTATAAGCTTCTTACTAAAAGTATTGTGATGTAAAAATCAATTAGGTATACTTAGTACCAGTTTGTTTTATGTTGAACGAAAACAAAACGCACTCTGCGTTCTGCGTTCTTCCGGCGCGAATGTACCAACTAATCAGAGCGCTGATGGCATTATCGTTTCGATCTCGTTAAACGTAAAAGAAACTCGTACTAAGCCCTCTGATAAGGAAATATTTTTACAGTCCTATATGAAATAGGGAGCAAACGAACAGACGGATCACCTGATGATAATAAAAGCGAACAGCTCATAGATACCTGCAACACTAGAGGAATTGCAAGATGGCTTCGAATGAGGCTCCAATTATCCTTTGCGCTGCGTTGAGCACATGCGCGCATCGCAACGGACAATTGGAGCCGAGGTCTTAATTTTATATCCCTAACTCGCTTTGGATCGAAATTAATATAATACAATTACTAGAGAAGTGGAGAAGGTCTGCCAAATCTAGTTAATGGCTTAATTAAGACCCAGTTCGAATTTCGGTGAGACGTGAAACCAAGATTAGATGATAATCTCGAAATGAACATCGAATTGCCCATTACAGCATTAATGTTCGTACTTAGTACGATAAATACAAATTACCCTAAGAATTGGCCATTACGTTACGTTTCATAGTCGAAAGAGCACAAATTGTGCTTCTGGAAATTGTTCATTCCAGTACTTAATTTCGAATATTTCAAACTTGACTTACTTTGGGTTTTCTGAAACAGAAAATGAAGTTTCTTAGGATAACGTTTATTTTGGTAATAGCTAAACTAAATAAAAAATATCTTGAAATGACATCATTCATATTGATCCAAAACTAGAATCCTATCCGTCCCAATTTGACCTAAACAATTTTATACTAGATGTTTCATTTCTTTATAGACCTTTTGCATTTAGATAGAACTCTTGATATCCTCCAATTCTATCCTTTTTAACCGACTTAAACAAAGGAGGTTCTCACTTTGACCTGTATGTGTGTTTGTGCGCAATCATCTTGTATTTGGCTGAACCGATTTTGATTTAGTTTCATTAGGTCCGCACACGAAAGTTTCAATTTTGAAGGCGGTTCCCATTTAAAAAAAGAAGTTTTATATATAACATTTCCAGAAGACACTTATTAAAAGCCCATTTGTTCTGAACAAAGACCCCTACTTATCCTTTTATATCCGCCTAAATTCAATTTCCGCACATCTGTATGTCCAAAACGGACTAACATAGTAATCTATATTTCTTACACAAACACCCAGCCTTATAAGTAATCGGATCCATTGTTTACAAAATTGGAGGAGGGTAGTGTCACAGTATCCGCTGACGTGTTATGACGTCATCTGCACCTGCTGTGCTGATCCAAGATGGCGCCCACGCAATCGCTCCAAGTCCATCTGCAAATAGAAAAAGGTGTAACACTGGCATGCGAAAATTGGCATTTACGTAATGCTATGCAGTTTGTGAAATGATGTTTTAGTATGACTGGTGATAATACTATTATGAGCATAAACTTAAAGAAACGTAATAGAAATTTCCTCTTTACAACTTTCGTCACTAAATAATTGTTAGACAGACAAACATGCCTACATAATTATTCGATTACTAATTAAATTACTTAAACATCTGATGATAAACTAAGTTCCTATGCGCCTACAATGAGTTTGACTCCAACCTACAAATCTACTTCGACTGAAATCTAAATCGATGACCATACATACTTATATCGAATACTAGTTTTCCAACTTAAACTTAAACTTACTTAAAGTAAGTAAGTAGTACACTACTTACTTACTTACTTACTTACTTGGACTTTCCAATTAAAACCGAGAACACTAACTGGTAAACTCATGTTTGGCACCATTTTCCAAATAATTTCTAAGTCAAGACATCACTTTGTTGAAAGTCTATAAGTTTCACTTATAATAATATCTTGAAACGCGTGAAAATATCTTCTATTGTATTTTCAAAGTCAATTAAAAATAATGAAATATTATAAATGCAGCTTACATTGTTCAATCGTTGTAAATATGAAAGTACGTCTGTTTGTTTGTTTGTTTGTATGATTTATATAGTCAGTTAATCTTCTTGAAATTATACGTTAATATTGCATATTGTTGGAAGAGTGGATAAGAAATAGGCTCATCAACACACAGGTTAAGTTTCAGATAAAAGCTAGTTTCATATAAGAAGGATAAGTCTCTACGTTATTCAGTAGCATCATAAGTCAATCTTCATTTGCATTATGAACACGTGGCATCCACTCTACATGTAACCTTACATTGTAACACCAAACAAGCGATTAATCGGATACATACAAATTAACAATCATCGTAAAAATAAATGCATTGTATTCAACAATCGATTCAGTGAAATCGGTGCAACAATATCATAAGCAAATCTATTTTTAGAAATATCATGCATACTTCATAATTACAACATTGTTTCTGATAATTCTATGTAATAATGTAAGAAATATAGTACATACTATGTACTAAGACTATGAAGACTAAACAATACGCAATTATACTCTCACAACTGCTAATAACACTCAAAAAGTTATTCTACTTTAAGTATCCATCTGACCGACTTCTTAGAACAACAGTTAAAATAGATACAATTACTAGCTCTCCACCCGTGGCTTGACTCGCGTGGAATTATAAAATTATCTCTCAGGATTTAGTACCTCTACCTGTGGAACAAAAATTTTAGAACGCCTCTAACGATCACCTGTGGAACTAAAATTTTACAAAGCCTCTACCGGTCACCTGGGATACTAAAATTACCAATTTAAAAATTTACTTCGTCACTAGCGACTGTCCAAATACTATTGTTTCAAACTCATGGTAGAGATATTCTACCAATCCTATAGGAAATCGGTATAAAAGGTAGCCTATATAAAAAAAAGTAAGCTTTCCTATCATGAAATTATTTTTCTAATCAATCCAGTAATTTAGGAACCTATTGAATACAAACAAACAATTGAAACATTTTCTCTTTACAATATTACAATAGATTTAACACCTGTTTTTAACATATGCAACAACAAAGTAATATAAAAATGAAGCGTAGAAATGCATATGTTCTGTGACTATCTTAATTTTTACGTACGTGCTTTCAAAAGCACGTTCTCTAGCATGTGTTTAGAAACGTGGGGAAAGCACGTGCTCAGCACTTACTCGTACTACCCTAATGAAGACATATTTATTCATTTTGGCACTATTATCTATGTATGAATAAACTTTATATGTTTAGAAGTTCAAACGACGTGTTTTAACCTGGCCCTCCCCCAATGAAGTTTAATAAAACCTAAATATAATCGTTTTTGTATTACAATCTGACACTCAAATTGATTTATTTATTGACTAGGGTAATATACTGTTGAGTTCTATCATAATTGTTCATAAAATGGTGGAAAGTAACGAACATGCTATATTTTAAGTACTTGGAACTAATTTTATTCTTGGCAAAATATCTCAACGTATTTGCGGATAAACAGCGCATATTGACTAGGTCACGATTAGATCAAGAAGACTGTCATATAGAGTTTATGAATGCTAGATAATTTTCTTCTATATCTTTAAAACTTTGACTGCCAACAAAAATCTGTTGACTCTCCGTTAGCGCCGTTCACCTTTGCCCCCATGGCGTTAAATGTGTTAAAGTAAAAGTACCAATTTCAACAAACAAGCAAGAGAGCGGAAGATTTACCTTTATTAACTCTAGTACTTACTTTGAAATTACAAACTATAAATAAAAAAATAACAAGATAACAACTATACACTGAAACAATAAATCAATAATTAAATTCCTACAATAACTTCCTCCACGATCATTACATAAGTTGAAGCTAAAAATAAATAGGAAGCAAGTACATTAACTGCGGAAACAAACAATAATTCTTTGCGTCAATTATAAAGGAAAAGCCCTCAGCGAGCGTATATCAAAGCCACTCCTTTTAACGGAGATATATGTCCAATTATGGATAGACACGATGTATATATTTTATTCTTTACTTCCTAACACGGAACACCTGCCTTTTTCACTTTAACTGCCAACTCAGAGACATTTATTGATTACTTAAACTATTCTTTAGTAACTATTTTGTATCGAAAACATAATTGCTATTGTTTTTATGAATCCATCAATCAATTGACAATCATGTATAAAATCAGCTACTTTACTTGTCCTTGTGAGGAAACTATGATCAAAAACGAATCGTATTGTTTTTATGAATCCATCAATCAATTGACAACCATGTATTAAACATCACCGCACGCGCCGATTGTGATGAAACAATTTGTAACAAGGTATGAAAAGCTTCAGGTCTAATCAAGAATTATTAGCATTTACTTCCGTAAATAGAGTGAAACGTAATTTGGTAAAAGTCACAGAGAACCTTTAAAATTTGGCTTAAGACTTCCACATAATTCTAATATTAGAACTTGAGACGGGATATTTACCATGTTTATCTAGTTCTAATATAAGTGTCAATGACCATGCCAGTTTAAAAACTTATATTGCACATAATTGTTTATCTTTCTGTTGAAGACAATAATTCTCCACTGCAGGACAATAAAATAGCAATACAGAATGCTAAAATGAGCTGGATCAGTGGACCAGTGCAAAATATTAAAATTTCTCAGCCCAAAATGCTTCAAAGAATAAAAGAAGTCCATATAGAAACGTGATTGCAACACTAAACAATACACAAGAAGGTGGCCGAGCAAACAACCAGGATGGTACATACATTCGTGCCTTATCCTCTAAATTACATTTTAACTTAAATAGCAAGTTATCGAGTCAACGGGTCTCGCAACACATGGGCCACTTTCTCCGTCATTGCTAAACAATGTCCCGTGGGCGATGCACTCAATGTTGTACTGAGTAATCAAATTTGCATAAACTGCAATACGATCCACCATTTACATGTGAATTGATAAGTCATCAATCTCTGCTCAACGTTTGACAGCGTAAGATCGATCATAGATTGTGATTTGACTGCACGGTTGGCGCGGTGGCTGGGCCAACGTGTAGCGGGTTCGATTCCCGCACGGAGCAACTCTTTGTGTGATCCACAATTGTTGTTTCGGGTCTGGGAGTCTGGGTGTCATGTGCATGTGAAATTGTATGTCTGTAAACGCACCCACGATACAGGAGAAAAGCCTCGTGTGAGGCAACGTTTAAAAAAAAAGATTGCGTGTTATCGAAACCGTGAGCTCTCAATGTTGCTATTACAGGCTTCAGAAAGTTAAAGTTTCCAAATTATTTTCCCCCATTGAAGTTGCGATATTTATTTTAATACAATTTTTCATAACACACAAAAATAGCAGAAATGTCCTAAAACCTTTACTTATACAACTTACTTTGCGCAACTTTCTAAACAAATTTTTCCTATTATTAATTCTTCGTGAACACATTTCGTAATTACTTACTAAAACCGTCGCCATTTCATTTGTATTGTCGTAACAATGTAGCCTGGGAGTATATTACACAATTACGCTGAAACTTTTCCATTTCCATTAAAATAAATAAATGCTATTTCCATTGCCATTACAGAATGAACTGTTGACGTCACCATACTTTATAATCATTGCTGTAGTTTATGGGGTCTTTGGGTGCTTTTTCACCATAGATGTGCTATGCTACGTTGCTGTGGATGCGTTTGGCTTCCATCAATCATATTCATCGGTACATATAGCTGAGTATTGGTGAAAACGGACTTAACTAAAGCTAAGCTTTTTTTTTTATGTGGAAAGATGAGTGCTATGAATGGCATAGAAGCCATTCTACTATCGCTACATCGCATACTCGAGTTGCGCATGGAAGATGCACAGCTACATAGCTTAGTATCGGTGGAAACGGTCACATAGTTTCACAGCTTAGCTATTACATCTTCGTAGCATAGCTACATAGCAAATCTCTGATGGAAAAGCACCCTTAGCCAGGTATTACGGTCATAAATAATGGCGAAAGCGGTGCTTTTACCCAGCCCACGATTAAGGAAACTAGTCTTGTTACAGTGACACTTTGCGTGGGACGTTTGAACAAGCCACCTCGGTAATTGTTGTGCAAAGGATTTCGCGGTAATTTATTCAAGTGCTGCCAGGAACTTTGTCTGTAGTAATAAAGCTGTCAGTTTTCTAAATCATATTTTTCATGCTCGCAACTATTAACGTTAAACGTCAAATAAAATTCTACGGTGAACTGGTAATCTGTTTTGCGGTTAAATTCAATGTTAGTTCTCTTTGAAGTGTAATAAAATTCCTTTCAAAAATAGGTATCGACATTTTACAACCAAATAAATCTACTAAAATTGTTTTTCCATACATTTAAATCAATCCATACTAAATTCTCACGTTATGGGCTAATAGGTACTTACTTATAAAAAACAATTACTACACCTGGCTCGCGTCCAAATTACTCAGTACTAAAGAATTTTAGCTGCTGCACGTCAACAGCGTAAGTTTGGGAATGTTCACTAATTATGTATGTACGTGCTTATACCACTCCACTCGAGTTATCTAGTGTAGTCTGTACATCATCAGTGGTGACTCATGTCTGACCAACTTCTAGAAAAGTTGAACGGTACGGTGTTTGTTGTACTAGAAGTCATACGTACCTTGCGAATTTAAAATCGAGGGTTGCTTTTCACAATCATTTTTCACCAACTAGATGATTGATTTGTTTACAAACACAAACTTTATATATATACGTTCCTAAATAAGCACACTATGATTCAAAACAGCTCCTATTTCATGCTAGTACCAAGAAAATCTATACGAGAGCAAATAAAAGACAATGAGATTAAAATCCTATACATTTTTAGCATTCAAAATCGTTAATATCATAATAAAAACTGAACTTAACCTTCATTTAGGTTATAAAATAAAAAAACTAGCCATAAAATAAAGAAAATAGTTCTCATTTTAGACGGATTCGGTTCTTGAACTTATCCTTTCGTTTATATCTAGTTCACGTGACTGCTTCATATAAATAGAAATCCGTATTGAATTATTTTTAAACTGAAACTTGGTTGATAGACATTCGACGCGGAATTTTCAAGGACTCACGGAGACGTTATTGAATGCAGTTGTTAGAGCTATTTTGGCAGACTAAAAGTGCTGTAATGACTGTCGTATTCCTCAAATTATGTTGACATTTATCGTTTCGTTTCGGAATGTAGTCCCGTGTGTTGTTAGATAACCCAAACCATTGTTTTGGATATCTACATAAATATTTGAAAGTCATTTCTATTTCTTCTTATAAAAGATGTTTTGATTTTGATTCTCAACTTTTCCCTCATATTCAAAATCTGATAGTTTTTCTATACTCCTTCGTTTCTCTCGATTCGATCACCACTGGCGACGTCGAAAGTGACGAGTGACGCATTGCAGACTAGGAATTAGATAAAAATATGACAAAGTAATATTGTTTTATGGTTTCATAAACAAACATGAGCAAATCTACCTACGTATTAATATGTATACTTATCTTATTGTCTATTTATCATACATATAATAATAGATGCTGTGTTACTTCACACACACACCAACTGCCTATAAGTGGCCACTGCTAACCAAAGGCTCTTCTCGCATGAAGAAGGATTGAGTTTTAATATAATTATAAATTATAAGCTCAGGTTTCCTCACGATGTTTTCCTACACCGTTTGTCAGTAGTGTCTAAATAATTTTAGAAGGTACATATAACTAAAAAAATCACATTGGTACGAGTACTTGCCGTGGGTAGGTTTCGAACCCGCATCCTCATGCATGAGGAGCGGGCGTCTTAAACCTCCGGGCCACCACGACATGTTTATTGTTAATGGTTAAAACCACGAAACAGTAAAATCTAAAATTTTATGTAAATCTTGAAAAATAAAGTAACCACCAGCAGTAAGTCAGTAACTAGAATAGAAATGATAAATGTTATAAATCCGTTTGACGCACACAGACACACCGACCGACGTCATAATTCTAAAACAAGTACCATAAGTAAAGCTACTCACCATTTTATTACTGTTCTCAGAACTTTAATGGAGACGTGCCTAAGTTATAAAGCAGGAAAAATAAATAAAAATATTCATAGAAACCTTTATACAACCTATTTGTATGACAATAGAAGCATAAAAAATAAAACTTGAAAAGCACTGTCGATTTTTACAGTGTAAAAGTTTTTATTTTATATATGTATTGTAATTACCTTGTTTTTCGCATTTTCCGTCTGTATCGTTTTTTATTGTTGTCCTGAAATAGCGGCAGACGGTTTAATTGTTCTACGTCACGCGTACGTGCGCATACGCAGCAAGACGTTGTGTGTACAATAAATCTTTTTGTGACCTCTAAAAAAGAAAAGTAATTATTTTAACACTAACTAGATCATGTATAACACGCAATGTGTGTATTTTATGTGTCCATGAATCTTTTAAACTAGATTATAAAAACAATTGTCTTAATAGAATTGATCCAGAAAAATATTCCGAACGCGGATGTACCTATAGACGTTCTTTTTTTGAGGGGATAAAATCATTCAATGACACCTTGAGTGAGAAGACTAAAAACCACACCGTTCTTACTCTTGCTTCGAGCCGAAGTTCTGGTAACCTACCAGGTTGTCCGCAACCCTATATAAATGTTTTGAACTGTTTTTCTTGTAAATCGCAAAAACTATCCACTGAACAGAATTTTAGGTAAAAGGAAGAGGGAAGAAAACGGATAAGATATACATAATTAATTTTACTTACATATTTACAGACGGGCAAGCGGTGGGCAAAACTCACAACTGAGTGGAGCCCACTCAACGCCAACCGACTTGACACCTATGATAAGGATTGCTCGCAGAAAGCTCTGTATAGAGGCGGGTAGGATGGCCTTTACCCAGCAGTGGGAAAATCACGGCTAAAAATAAATAAATAAAATAAATTTACATTTACTTACATGTTTATTTCCCTTTATTAATAAAATTACATAATAAATTCAAACAACTAATTAACAAACACGTACTTAATATTAATTAACGAAATGACTCATTTGTATGAGCTCCATCCGTGACGTGAAACCATTGAATAAAATAAGATAAGCTATCTTTTATCTTTCCAATTTGTGCATATTGACGTAGAATCACGAACCTGCGTCAAATTAAACGATGCATCAAGATTATTATGAGGTTATTGTTTAAGTGCTTGTAGAAGTGCAGATAATATCTATCTTGCTAAGGAAAATTCTCTCTCGACACGTCTAAGATAATCTTATATCTGATCTTACATGAGCATTTAAACATTTCAAATGATTATTTCTTTTTTTTAATAGAAAGGGAACTTTTTTTAAGGGGAATATGAGAAGTCATCAAGCTGCAGCCCCGATAACCCCGCTAGGTAGACCACAGCTCTGGATCAAAATATAAAGGGGACTGGAGCAAAATACTGGAAAGAAACACTTCGCATTATCACACACAGCAATATATTGAGACCAATAGACCAAAGCAATGTATTTCAAATGAATATTGCATGTACCAAGGCAAAAGTCACATACACTCGTTATGGTGTAAGAATTACAAAAAATCTCAATGTTAATCTCGAACCGATCAAACATTGCTGTTAAAACAAATATTTTATACGTTGCGCATATGACGATGTGTTTCAAAATCTATCATGTAATAGGTACATTTTTGACAAGTCTTTATACGTAAATATTGCCTTTATCGACTTTTATAAGGAAACTAGCTGACCCAGCAAACTTCGTATCGCCTCAAACATTTTTTTCACCCTTTCTAAACCTACCCTGGACTTCCACAAACAATTCAAGACCAAAATTAGCCAAATCGGTCCAGATGTTTTCGAGTTTTAGAGAGATAGTACCAATCTTTAACAAAGTACCATTTATCAACTTATGGGTTCAATTACAGTCTTACGCAACTGGCTATCTGTCAGCCACATAATCAATTTAAATTGAAGTAGGTAGCCTTATAACCTTCCGCATTCTTCAAACTATCTCCATATGAATATGAATTTCATCAGAATCAGTAGATAGAAGACTTAAGTGAACTAATAAACAGATGCAATGTAACTTTTGCTTTAGCGGGCGAGATTAAAGAACGATCTCTATGCAAATCGATTTATTGACAGAAATCCATCAAGGCCAATATTAAAATCTACATAAATCAGAAAGATTTTCGATTGAAATTCATAAAGTAGTTTTTATTTCAGCTGCAAATATGAATTGCTCACTGACACTAAAAAAACCGTTATAATTTTAAAATCTCTCAGGCAGACGTTGCAATAATCACGAACACATTCAAAATCGACCAACCAGCGCGTATGATTCGTATTTTAAACGGCTGATAGTTCTAATTTTAAATTGTCACGTGGCCGGGGGCTTGGCCATTTGAAATACAAACGTCACTGTGTAAACACACGCAGAAATACTACTGCGTGCGAATTGTATGACTTACAAGGTAAGGTAAGGTGTTGCCAAATATGTTAATTTTATTGTTCACGCAAATTGCTGTAATCTCTTTTATAGCTTCTGTTTCGTCTTTGACGTCTAGACAGACAAACGATTGTTTGTTTAGTTGCATTGATTTGATTGAACAGAGTGTGTAAACAAAATCTACTTTATAAGTTTTTAAACTGACATGGTCACTAACACTATAAAATCTACTTTGATTAAATCAAACACCACATTGAAAATACACAAATGACGAAGACTTCCAATAATCTGTTCATAAATCAATCAAACTTTTAAGTAAGTTTGTCACAGTACAAGCTGTCTTAATTGCAATTACAAGATGGCGCCACTAGCGTTTAAGATCCTGTCAGTTGAATTAAATAACAGTGGGACTTCTTCCCATTTCCACTACATGAAATCTATTTAAAACCGCTATCTCAGTTAATATGTTCGGGTTTTATCACCGCGAGCTCAGTGCAAGCTATTTGTGAAAGATTTACAGTACATACATAAGAGTACAGCTGTTGATGTGTTAAGCGGCGTAATTCTCTACCCTGGCTATTTACTACAAACTATTGTTTAGACTAGGTAAATAATGACGTCAAGGAAATTGTTGAGATACTGGAATTTCGTGTAATCAGTCATGTAATACATAGGTACATTATTATATTTATGTATTTAAAGCGATGATACTTTGTTGCGGATTGTTGGGTTAACTTTATGTTATACACGTCTATTTATTTAGCCGTGTACGTGGTATTGATTTAGAATTAACACTGCGGCTGTGACTACGTAATCTCATGATAATATACATAACCTCACGCCTGTCCCCTGTGGGGGTAGGCACAGACTATGGAAACATTTCAAATAACTTATTATCTGATGATACGACTACTTATTTTTTCAAGGTTCTTAACGATGTCTATAAGTAACTGTTTTGGCGTCATAACCAAACATCTTCGAGCTTTTAAAACTACGTCTACAAGTTCCAATTAACATTATATCCATCAATTTTCACACAGTCGATGCCAATAACGTGTACATGCCCCACAAAATAATTACTACTCAAAACGTTACTTATTTCTGTACAATTATAACAAACAAAACAATTGTCTGAACTGTCCCTTAGCCCAGAAACGCCAATGAACCATATCACGCTCATTATTAGTGAAAACTTGAAAAAAAAAAAGAAAATTATTTGGCAAACACATATTGTGTGAGTGACGGGAAACCTCGTGATTTGAATGGCGTCAGTGTGAAACTGACGGACGAGTAACGTAAGAACATTGTGTACGTTTGTTTGTTATTCATACATTTTTGATGGAATTCCCATCGCTTGAATGCTCTTCAATGGTGTATGAAAATAGATTTTAAAAGTTCTATTTTCAACTTCATTCATGTGAAGATCTGGAGCTGCGGACTGCGGGTTACCGGGACTGCTGCTCGAAAAGTAGGAGTGGGAACGGAGTAGTTTTTAGTCAGTAATGCACGAATACTCCAACACTCCAATGTAGTACTGTCACTATCAATTCTTTATAATATTACAGAGATAGCATGATATTTAAGCACAACTTAAAATTGAGTATAGGTACGGGCGTAAGAGTCTGACACTCACTCTCGCCTCGCCCAAGACGGGAGAAGTATTTCGATAACTTTCCCACTTCAAAAAAAAATACATGTGAAGTGGAATTTTGAATATTCACCGTTCGTGCTTCCCATTTTAGACTGAATTTCAACCAACCGAATTAAATTTTCCTATTTACATTCAAAATTCTGGGTCGACCTCAATACGAATGTAGCTCTATTTAGGCGTAACGTCCTAAATTGTTAGTTAACTAACTATACACAACACAACTATGTGTTACAATGTTTTATACTACACAAATTGAAGTACAAAACATATCGATTTTATACTATGTATATGTAATGTAAGGAAAAGTCTTCGAAATCTATATATTAATACGTGATGCAAAAGCTTTGGACCTCTTTTTACGATAATTGCGCGGACGTAGGAGCATAAAATTTGGTACACTTATAGTTTATGTGTAGGAGAAGTGCATAGCGCTAATATTTTTCAAAAATAATGCTTATAAACATTAAATCAATAAATAAAACATTTGCATAGTATCTGATCGTATTTGACAAAACGTCAAAATCGATAGACATTGCGATGATATTTTCACGTCTCATATGAAAAGAGTTTTATAAAAGAGTTGAGTTATATAAAAATTATCCTTCAACGTACGTTAAGTGGTATTGTAAATTAAATCATATATGGTCGAATTTCGGCCACTAGGCGACCACTAGTTAATATTAAATCGTAGCTTCCTTTACTGTATGTTATTAAAATAATTATTCCATATTACAAATTATGATCATCCTATTATATGCCTTGTAATTAAAGCATCCATATATAGTCGTGTGTTCTGAGATTACAAATTAAAACAATTCTGTAACATTACTGCTTTTAATTTCAACGTTTCAAACCAGTCATTGAAACACGATAGAACAGCGGAACTCGCCAAAACGCGATACAATATCAATGAAATCACCGGATCCAACACTGGCTAAAATTAACATCTGCTTAAGCCATTAACATTTAAACAATCGTAATATTCACTACAAGTATTCTCTGCAGACATTTTTATTACTTCTATTCATACACCAGCACCTTTATATGACTGCAGTTAAAATTTATACTATACTTACTTACTTATAAAGCTGAAGAGTTTGTTTGTTTGTTTGTTTGAACGCGCTAATCTCAGGAACTACTGGTCCGATTTGAATAATTCTTTTTGTGTTGGATTGCGCATTTATCGAGGAAGGTTATAAGCTATAAATCATCACGCTTCGATCAATAGGAACCGAGAACAGCGGGTGAAACCGCGCGGAAGTAGCTAGTGTTTAATATTATCTCGTATCTTTACTGCATACATACATTTAAAACCATCCCATGTAACTGTGTAGTCTAGACATGTTTGGCTATTTCTGTCTCCCCCCTAAAACGTCACACCCTAACATGTCTCCCGGGCCCCGGGCTCTGGCTCTGACGTCATCCGAATGACGTATTCTGTATGTTGTGTACCCCACTCGCTTTGTTCAAAACTATCTCTTAAATGAATTGGGAAGGGACTCAACTCAACTGATAGAAGTTGAATGTACCTAGATAATAGATTATGTTGTTTTGGAGAAACGAGATAAAGAAACTACTTGAAATGTTAACGCGTAGATAAATCGATTTGTTAACTGAAAATTATTCGAGCAGAAACATGCGATTAATTTAATGTAGATAAAGGTACGCATCGTAAACAATAGCGCGTAATAAAGGCTTCAACAACATCATAAAGAAATGTTGAAACAAGCAGATATTGTATTAAATTTATATGTTAATGTATGCTAACAATGTTCATTAGTATAATGAGACTAACAAAATTACTATAGAACAATTTTATTTTACTGCAAACACACCTCTTCGCCTATAATTTGGGAGATAAAAACGGTTTTAAGTTACGTAACAAATTGTTTGTAAAATTGCCAGCATTCATTGACATCAAACCTTTAACCTTGCCTCAAAGGACATACCTTTAAGCCTGAAAATTCCATTATAAAATATTCTCACATTTTATAGCCGCACAAAATCTAGCCAGAATAAAATCCAGAGCCACTTGTGAAAATATAAGGCGCAATTTTACGAATGACTGACTTTTTATAATAAAAAATAAATTGAGAAATGTCTGATAGGTCACAGGTCTTTATAAAAAATAGGTTTTTGGATTTCGAAAACCTTTTATTTTTGGTTACCATTTCGTAAAATAGCTGTTGCCATTATAAAGATACACTTTGATTTTTAATTTTATGAAAGAGAAAATTGTTAGGAAGCATATAAATACTTCATTTTTTTAAAGTTGTAAGAAACTTAAATAAGAAATAATTCACAAAAAGCCTATCAGGTTACACCACAATAGCAACCGTTTTTATTAATACAAGTTTTTCCCGACTTTTACTAACGCAAGGACATACCAAACAATAAAAAATCTTTTGAATTCTAAACATTGGCAGAAATAAATTAACTCCAAGGAATGTCTTATTTATTTTTTCTAAAACTACTATTGTTACCCAAGTATCCACAAATAGACTGCTTGTAACATTCGCATATTTTTTTCGCTGAATACAATTTGTTGCGCAAGCTTGCCCACGCGCATCCATTCGACCGTGAAATTATCGAATGTTAATTTTTAATCGATTACCTAAAAACTAGGATATTTTAGTCACTTTCTGTAGCTATCAAAAATTAATTGCGAGTCCATAATTAGTCGGAACAATGCGAACATGAATAATTATGTAATATTCGTAACTGACAATATAATTGTGTTGTAATTGAGTTATTGGATCGCTGAAAATGCTGAAATGACTGAAAATATTTCAGTTTATGTCGATAAAGGCAATGATTAATTGATGTGGCATTTTTCTTTGCTTTTTTTTCGTTGTATCGGTTGGCAGTCGACGATCTCTTTTATAGTAAAATCGGTAGTTCGTTAGTTACTACCTATTTGTAAAAACTGCATAAAAACCCTTTTAGTAGCCCTGGAACTAAAATATAATTTGTGTCGGATCTTCAATTTATACAAATTAGTTTTGACTTCGCTGGCTCATAATAAACTTTGGACTACCTAGCGGGTTACCAGGACTGCGACTCGAAGAGCAGGAGTCGGAATGGGGTGGTTTTTAGTCAGTAAGAGTTTGACACTCCCTCTCACTGAAGGCGAGAGAAGTCATTGGATGATTTTCTGCCCTCAAAAAAAAACCTTTAACTAAATCTGACTGCAGGTCAGAAGTGTCAACTTTACTTCCATTTGTCATTACAAACTAAAATCAAGCAGATCTTTAAATAAAAACAATCTTCTTTCCTCCTCAGGTGGTGGCCCGTCGATCAGACTTGAAGCTCATAGTGACATCAGCTACGATGGACTCCACAAAGTTCTCCACGTTCTTCGGCAACGTGCCTACCTTCACCATCCCCGGCAGAACGTTCCCGGTCGAGACATTCTTCGCTAAAAACGTCTGCGAAGATTATGTTGATGGCGCTGTTAAACAGGTATGTTGATGAAACTCTTCTAGTTATATAATTAGGGGCCTCCTTATCTTGTTCCTGATCGTATTGTGAACTTGCTGAGTATTCGTGTTTGTTGATTGAAATATGGTGGTATAGAAGTATCCTACCACCCAAGTCAACTCATACAATGTCTGTATACTAAATTCATCAAAATCCGTTCAGTAGTTTCAACGTGATTGATGGAGAAACAAACAAAAAAATTTTCACATTCATAATTTTCGCATTTTCACATTACCATTTTCACATAGGTAGTGTGATTATGCATAGTATCTTAATAAACCGATGTAGCCATGTGAATAGAATTAGATCTGCTTTTTAAAATAAGCATTCATGAGCATCCTAAAACCACAATTTTAGGTTCCAAGTTCGGGATTTTAATCAAGTGTTCTATTCTAATTCCGCAGTCGGACTTGCAACCACTTTGTCAACAAGATAATGAATTTATAATAGAGGCAAAACCGATACTTTCTTCATTAACTGGTCTGGTCTTGGCCTTTGGTATTGTGGAAAATGTTTACTTCTTGTCACCTCTGTCTGCCTTTTCCTTAATAAATAAGGTGGCAATGTCGCATCGCGTGACCAGGCAATCGGCTATTACCATAAATTGCCACATCGGCATGCCATTTTTAATCGACCTTTTAGTATTTTTCCAAATTATTTTTCATTGTGGAAATGTATTTAATTGACGCAACAAAAACGTACAAGTAAGGGTAATTTCCAAATTGATGGTTCAATGTTCATACGTTTATGGGTTTTTTAACCTCTTTGGTTACTGTATTATAACCTTATAATTTACATACAAAATACAAAGTCGATAAAACATAGCATTACAAATGCTTGCAAAAAATGGATGGTCGTTGACAGAAGTCACATTAGTTAACCCTTTAAATATTTCAAATTGACTTGATTGGAAATTGGCTATCGAGGTTGCGAACGTCTAAATACGTCTGTTGCCAAGCCATTATATTTGGCTGTGCGAATTACTTATACAATTGTTACTTGTAACGAGATTGGAGACATATTACGGGACCTCTGACATAATATGTATGATATTCCACCAATATCCTTCTAAAAAGTTAAAGTTAACTTACAGATATCTTGAGAAATACATTAGTATTTCTACTTGAAAGCATGCATAATAAGTAGTTCATAGTTATGTTATACAACACCATCAAATAAGCTGACCATTAATCAAGAGATACATAAACATTACCAGTTAATAACTCTATTATTCCAACAATAACCGTCTGCTACCAGTAACCACTAATAACAGCCGTCCATAGTCCGTAAGTATAACAATTAGACGTCGTTTAATCAATTACAATAATTATTCGTAAACTTAAGTAACGCTGACTTCCTATAATGAAACTGCGGCAAAAACTAACACAATCAAATACTGTAATTGGTGAACATTGGCAATTGTAGCTCGTAATTGTAAGGAAACAGATAATGAGCGTTTTAATTTCATAATTCTTCGATTTATTGTTACCATTGCAAGATGAAATAGATGAGGGACAATTCTAAATAGCTTTATAGTCTAGTTGGTAATTGTTACGACCAGAAGTCATCAGACGGACAAACGGCCGCAGATGGGGCTCAGTAGGGCTGATGCCTGATCTGGAGCTGCGGACTACCTAGCGGGTTTACCAAGGCTCCGGCTCGAAAAGCAGGAGAAGGAACGGAGTAGTTTTTAGTCAGTAAGAGTCTGACACTCCCCCTCGCCTGCCCTAAAGCGGGAGAAGTAATCGGATGATATCACTCAAAAAAAATTTGGTGATTGCTTTTAGAGAAGTAAAAATATTGATTTCGGAATCTCATTAGTGGTAACCGAATGGACTCTCACTCTAGCTGGATAAAAATAAGTACATATTAATGTGAAAATCGTTAAGACCAAAGACTTCACGGTCTACATCATATAATGCGTAAACAATACTCGTACGAACTAGGTCATATCCATTAAAAGATTACAAGTAAATAAAATCGTCCTAAATGCAAATAGTTCACAAACTAGCTTATCACGAGCGTTGCGAATTGTTAGAATGCCGCTCACTGAGACTGCGCCCGCGCTGCCTAGTGTTACCATACGTTTTTACAATTTTGAACATGTTTGTAAAATCGTGTAACAGGTTTTGAAGCAACGTACTATTATTTCTGTAAGTTCTAGTGACAAATCTTTGAATAAAAAAAACGGCGACTGCGAAGTCGGTTAGATTGTTAGGTGACACATTTTAGTTTTTCAAGAGAAGATATATGTACACACTCTGATAAAAGCTTATTAAAGCTGAACCTACTGTTATAATATAGGTGCATGTCCTACTCTATTAGAAAACCCTTTGAATGTTAACGAAAACTACTCCCTAGATCTCACTTAACATTACGACAAGTTAAGAATGAAAAGCGCAAAAACTCACAATTCTTATAATAACTATTGTGAGACATACTACATAGATTAACTTAAAAATAACGGTTTACTTACCTAAATATATTGAGAAAAGCTCTACTAGTTTCGAGTCACAGAGGGACTTTACATCATGAACAGCGCCTGCCTAAAACGCTGCGCGTTGTCGCCGTCGAACGGTCGACACCGTTATTTTAAGTCAATCTAGAATTCCTTTGTCGTCTAACGTGGCTACAGCAAACAGATACAGTTTTAGGCCGAGTTTGAAACGTTTGAATAAATAATGCTTAACTTCAGGTCAAAAACCAACCCCTAAATGAATGTTCCATTTGTAACAGTAAAGTTGACCCTTGACATTAAATACATGAAACTAGGTTACAAGGCTGTCCGCTACCCGTCTTTATTTATTAATATCTATTGAAGTTACTGTTGAACTATTTTCTAGTTCAAGCATGGTATGGTTAACCTTTACGTATAAAAATTGTTTACTGCCGTCTTAAAGGTGTCATAAAAAATTTTTTTAATCATTAGCAGTAAAAAAGAAATTATGTATAAAAAAAATAGGCCCAGAAGGAGATGGCGGGATGAACTCGATGCCTATAAAAGGATTGGCCACAGAAAGCTCTACGAAGAGACGAGTGGAAGGAGGGTAGGGAGGCCTTTGCCCTGCAGTGGTGCCTTAAGAGAAAGAAACGATAAAGCCTAGTCGGAGCCGTTGATAGTCAATTATACAGTAGTGTCCAAATTTTGTATTGAGCCCCAATGATTCGCCATCCTTGTTCCAATCATCTGCTCCCTCCTCACAAGGAATTAATAATGAATTAATGAAGATTGATTACAAATTGGTTCTTTAGAATTAGGCGTCACTTTGCGATAGCCCATTAATGACAAAAAGGTGCTAATGGATTCTTTTAGAAAATGCTATTAGTGAACCGGATCACGAAAATTCCATGGTGTCTCCCTTACCTCACAGGGATCTTTAAAAACATTAATACTACGCCTGATATGACACTAAAATTGGGATTAATACGTTTTTTTGTAGAATATTTCCTCAACTACAAAATATAAAGTCTATATATATTTCATCAAGTAGGCCATCATTGTCAGCACTACTGGACTTACAGATATGCTTTTTGTCTTATACCGCCCCTGAGCTATCGCCTAACGCCAAACGCCATTGTTAATGCCATTGTCAAATTATCCCGTTAAGTGGTGGCTACACCTACGGTTCACGTCCATTATCGCGATAATTAATGGCATTTCCCGTTAATGTGGCCTGAGCATTAAGAGGGTGTCTTCTTAATCAGAAACCACGGCAGTCCAGTCTTTGTCAATTAAGTAGTCCCTTAATCGAATACATTTGTATTTACTCCACGCCTTTTTTTTACACGCCGGTAAACGAGCAGACGTATCACCTGATGATAAGTAATCGCCGCCGCCCATGAACACTTGAAACACCAGAGGCGTTACAAGTGCGTTGCCGACATTTTGGGGGTTAGGATTTTAATGGTTGTTGGGGAATCGGGGATTGGGAAGATTGGAAGGGGGAATCGGGTCTCCGGTAACCTCACTCACACAACGAAACACAACGCAAGCGTTGTTTCACGTCGGTTTTCGGTGAGGCAGTGGTATCACTCCGGTCGAGCCGAAGCATGGCTCTCCCACGGTTAAAAACGACTAAACATCACACAGCATAATTGATTGTTCCTATAAAATGCTATATGTATTATATTATACAATAAATAAACAAATACGCTATAAATCCTGTGATCTGTCTTTCCTGCCCATGCAAGGCTGTCTGGTAGATATCACTTATTATTGTTCGTGATATAACCGTACCCTTGGTTCATGATGTTTATTTACATACGATACTTGTTTACTTTACTAGTAATAGTCCCTATGTGTTACTAGAGTAACATATATTAATAAATATTTATTCAAGTCAAAGTCAAGTCAAAACCATTTATTTTGATTAGACCAGGAAAGCACTTTTGAACGTCAAAGCAAATATTAAAATATTACTTTTCTGTCTGTCGTGTCGTGTCCTCTAGTGAAGTTAATTGCTCGTTCCAAAGTGTAGATTCCTATGAACGCAAGAAACTTCATAGGTTACTCTTTTTTCAATCAGGTTCACTATACAATTCTTGAATACCTTGTTTCGTTGGTTCAATTATGTGAGAACAATGTAACACCAATATTCATTCAAAGAAATAGAAAAATAAGATAACCTTGAGGACAAATTAATATATTTATACCATTGGTAGGTTTCAAACTTGCACCCTCATGCATGAGAAGCGTCTCAAGCTCTGGACCACCACGGTATTCAGATAGTAATTCCTAAATACACCTTTCGCGTGGTAATCCTACGAGCCGGTGTCAACGAACTACAGACCCCGACCGCGTTACAACTTCGATTCCCGCACGGTGCAAGAATGCGCGGATAAACTTGCTTTTGCAATTAATGCCGATATCTAATGTTAAGCGGTCGGTGTGTGAGATAATTGAGATTGTAAATTAAGCTAAATAAATACCGTCGTACCTAATCATGAGCGATAAGTATTTTATACTACTTTTTTTGAGGGGGGGAAATCATCCAATGACTTCTCCCGCCTTGGGTAAAGCAAGATGGAGTGTGACTAAAAACCACCCCGTTCCTACTCTTGCTCTTCGAGCCTTGGCCCCGGTAAACCAGCTAGGTAGTCCGCAGCCCCGGGTCGTGTATCGGTCCTACTGTGCCCTGTCTGTGGTGGTCCTATTTATACATTTTGCTTACTATCATTTTAAACGATTGGTAGAGACGACAGATCAAAGAGTTCCGAGATCTGTCGTCGTGATTACTACGCCAACGCTAAATCCTGGATTGTTCCTTAAATTGAGAAAATTACGGCCTAGTTTCTCTCGTTACAAACTCTATTTGGTCCAATAATTTTGGAGCATATTTGATGCAAACAAATAAAATCAAATCTGTCAAAAGGTTGGTAATGTTACGTTTGAGTTCAAATCTGACTCAATCATTGAGAAATTAATCAAATGTAAAATGCGAATACTGAATCGGCAATCAATTAAAATTATTATCTTAACCCAGTGTTAAAAGGGAAGAAATTAATCTAAACGCCATTTCCATATTGATCGATATCAATTAAATAAGACCAGTAGCGCAATCTAGTGGCGATCGCACGGAAACTGTATCGATAACAAAGTTATTTATGAAGTGGTTGAATTAATTGACCATCATTACATCAGTTGATATTATACAGCGCTAAGATACATTAGGATTATTGATAGTAATTATAGTTAGGAAAATAATAAAGATAAATTAGTTTATGTACTGTGAGTTACATAATGCAGTACGATTATGCAATAACATTGTTTGTATAAAAAACAACAATGTTTCATCCACACGTAAGGATCGTGTGTATATAATTAATTTGATTGAGATTTTTTAAATCGACTTTTACCATTTGTCCAATGTTAGGTAAAATGGAATTAAAATATATTTTTACAACATCTACAAAGAGAGTTTAATTATACATATTGGAAAATAACTTATTTATTATCAAATTAACTAAGCACTAATTAAATAAACACTACCCTAAACACATCTATAAACAGCTACCTTTCATCTAACAAAACTACCAAATACTTAGGGGTTACTAACTTACGACTTATCAATCGTTCCAGGCGACATTTTGCGGGCGCGTTTGCACACACATATTTGACAATCACAAACAGCCGGACCCAGCACTAGTGAACCAATCTTGTCACGATTCTAGTAGGCCAAACTAATATTTGTTCTTTACGGGAATCGAAATGGTGAATTAACAGAATTTAGTAGCATATTGATTCAATTCCACCATTTTTTTTATTGACAGAAGTTGACACAGAACACGAAGCACATTTCAAAGACAAATGAACGAGTTCCAAATTCGTAATTAGAATTTTTACCCGACTGCCAAGGAAGGGTTATGTTTTTCGCGCGTATCTTGTATGTATGAGCCTAATATTCTTTATTACCTCATTTCTTCGAAACGGCTTGATGGATTTCGACAATCAGGGTATCGTTGGATTCGTCTTAATTACCCAAGTGTTCTTAGATATGTGACGTAAAACAAAAACCAACATGGCGGCCGTGAGGCGCCCTAGATAGGAGTAAAAAAAAAAATTTTTTTATTTGCTACAATATGGGTATCAAATTAAAGAGCTCATCATGAGGATTCCAAAATGGTATATCACTGACATATAGAAAAAAAATACTATGTGCAATTATGTTCTTTATTATCCAAACTAAATACTCGTATAGGTACTACGCGACGCCATTGACTAGCGGTGTCTGAACTTAAAAGTGAAAAGTGATGATAAAAGTACGTCTTAACTAAATTATTTACAATGAATTTATTTATAAATAAAGGACTAGCGACCCGCCCTCGCTTTGCTGAACGTTAAATAAGGAATCTATCTACATAGTCGTTTACCTATAGCCCATGCGACGCGTCAACTGTAAAGACCGTTTTTTGTCTAAAACTAGTAGAAATTTTGAAACAGCGTAAAGAGCAAATTTTATCTTCATTTAATGTAGAAAATTAATAGACTATTTAAAAGGATAAGGATTAATACTATTACGGACAAAAACCCTCACAATAAAAGATCAAAAAAATAAAATATTAAATAGTCCACACAACGAAAATTCTTTTAAAGAATTAGAGCGTTTACGAAATTTGTAAATAGTAAATTTTACTGCCCTTAATCCTTCTTCTTTTTCTAATTCCTTTACTCTCTTTGTGTTACGCAATCAATCTAAAATAACTGGATCGACGTGTTTTATTTTTTTATTATCTTGGTATTGGAAGTAGTTCTCTCGTGTCGCGGGTGAAATCTTGAGAAACACATAGCCGTATTATAACTAACTAAAAAGTGTTAAATAAAAATAAATAAATTTAAAAAATTAAAAAACCCGACTGCATAAAAAACACTTTAAATAAAAACTGAAAAGTAAAAAACAAGCTTAATCAAACCTTAACCAAAGCCTTAGGTAAACATAATTGAGTGTAACAGTCGGGACCCATTAAATAAACTAGACTAAAATCATTCAATATGGGTCCCGACTGTTGCACTCAATTACGTTTAGACTAAGCTTGTTTTTTACTTTTCAGTTTTTATTTAAAGTGTTTTTTATGCAGTCGGGTTTTTTAATTTTTTAAATTTATTTATTTTTATCTTTTTATTTTTCTGTAGTGTCACCTTCGTTATGGCCAGTATGCAAATTATTAGAGGCTATTGAAACGTTTTTGGTATTTTATTTCTTTTTGAATAAGTTTTAATTAGAATTCGAACAGAGTATAATATTATTTTACTAGTTTTTTTATTAATTTTTAAAGGGATTTTTTATTCGATCAATGTCAAAACAAAGTTGAAAGGATTGATAACATTTTATTTAATAATCTATGAAAATAACTGGTAGAAGCGAGTTATTTTAGCCTCTATTATAAATCAACGACTTTACTAAAATATAAGTTGAAAATACAGAAAATCTTTGTAACGTTTAGTGTGGCTTGATATGCGAACCGCTATGAAAATACTGTCTAGCACAGCTATTTCGGAGTCTTTACACAGTCCATTTCAATGATTGTAAGTAAATCATAGTGACATATACCGAATGATCTCTGGCAAGGTGCGGCGGACACGTATCGATTGGCCTGCTAATTGAATTTGTACATTCTAGTGTTACGGACAGTTTCGAGCGTTGAACTCTAGTGGCGTGACCATTTTGTCACCATTAGTACTTATAGTGATTACTTTGGTAGTTTGAGTGAAATAATCTATGTGATAGGTTTTTTTTAAGAGGGGGATAATCATCCAATTATTTCTCCCGCATTCAGCGAGACGAGAGGGAGTATCAGACTCTTACTGACTATAAGAACCACCCCGTTCCTACTCCTATCTTTTGAGCCGTTGCCGGTATCCCGTTAGGCAGTCCGCCCCTTCTGGATGTGATAGGTTTGGAGAATGATAACCTGTTTAAAAGAAAAGGTCAAGATAGTTAATGAATCAAACGTTCCGTATTCTATACCCTGACTAAGGAATGTAAAAGCTCAATCAAACATCACTATTGAACATAGGCCCATGATCTGTACGTGCACCTAGCTGATTTCTGCAACCAATGCATAAAGTATTTAATGTAGTCCATACCCGTCAGATAATATAACCGTGTTATTGATTTTTTCTTTTTCAAAGTGTACGTACCATACCTGAGTCCTACAGTGCCCATAAATATGAAATTCCATAATATTAATATAAACCTTATCTAACACATTCCATAAATATATCGATAAGAAATGAACGTGAACAGTCCCCTACTAATTAGTACGTGTAGCACGTAACTAATTTTACCAACCATTTACGTAATTACTACGAGTCGTTAGTCTGTGCGGCGCCGAAATTTAGGTAGGTAGGTACGCTTAATTATTTTTTCGGAGGTTTTACTTCTAGAAAGTTTATTTTATAAATAATAATAAAAATAGTTCCTCGCCCTCCCCTTTAAAGGTCGGCAACGAACTGGGATCTCCTCCGGGGTTGCGGGTGTCCAGTGGCAGTACTGATTGCTTGCCAAGTAATAATTTATTTAAGGCAAGTAAATAATTTGTCCAAGGGCCTCATCTCTCCAAGATTTCAAAATGTCTGATGAAGTTGCTACTAGTTTAACTTAAACTATGATATGACTTAACATGAGTAAAATATCACAAAGCAGAAAATTCCGTCATTTATTTATTTATTTAAAAAGCTTTATGCACAAGTAGGTACATGGGCGGACATAATGCCGTTGGCATTTTCTACCTGTCTGACCCTTGGGTGGTGCAGAGAACATAACAGGCGGGTGCATGGAACATGATAGACCATTACGATGGGAAATGATAACATATATTTCTGACATATACACAATAATACATACCAGTACATATATATATATATTATATATATATATATATTATATAGATACATATTATATAAATATATATATACTCATAAATAACACATACTACATATAGAGAATAGTCAGTGTGATGAATCAGCCAACCTCTTTAGCAAAAGCTCGCGAATCTTCCTCTTAAATGTTAAACGACTTGACACCATCCTGATATCCTGGGGGAGCGCATTCCACAGAAAAATGCCTTGCACGAAAAAGGAAGAATGGAGAAAGTCAGTGCGATGAGTGGGACATTGGAGAAGACGATTATGGGACGAACGGAGTTGTTTATTGTGGTTTGCGCAGATGTACTGGAAATGGGGGGATAAATAACTAGGTGAAGAAGGAGTATTGAGAAAGGAGAATAGAGTGGTTAGCGCCCTTTGCTCCCTGCGCTGGCGAATGGGCAACCACTTTAATTGCAACCTATGTGCAGAAATATGATCATATTTACGCAGGTTGAATACGAATCGAATGCAGTTATTCAGAAGTCGGTCAAGTTTATTGAGGAGATCTGCATTCAGGTCGTAGTAACAAACATCAGCATAATCGATAATAGGAAAAACCAAGGCCTGCACCAGCATAGCTTTCGTAGCGGAAGGAAGCAAATTCTTTAGTCTGTAAAGCACCCGTAGTGATCCGGTGACCCTTTTGCATACGTGAGCGACCTGTGCATGCCACTTCAAATTTGTGTCAATGCACAGCCCCAAGTCCTTAACCTCACTACTCAAAGGGATAGCCACATCGTTAAAGGATACAGCCGGTAGGTTGGCCCTGTCAATCCCGCTCAGCGTACGGGTGCTTCCCAGGATAATGGCTTGGCATTTCAGTGGATTCACCGCTATGCCAAACCTCTCAGACCAATTGTACATTATTAATGTACATTTTCAATACCTAATACATTTTTCACATGATAGGTTACCTGCAAACATTGACCTTTTGAAAATATAACCATGAACTGTCACATAGGCATTATAATAGTAATTTTACGGCGTCACGATGCCAATTAAACTCATGTATTTATATAAAGCCTTTTATTACGCACTTATTTACTTAGCTGATACGATCGGCTAATGGCTGACCTATAGAAGTGTAGACGCATTAATTTCCTAAAAGGTTATTTATAGACAAGTCGTAGCTAGGTCACTGCGCCCTCTACAAAAGGTGTCCATTGAACTAAATTATTTGCTATTACATTTACACCAAAAGCCCGTGACCGTCCACTACTGCGATAAAGGCCTCTTTCACGTAACAGTTTGTCATATTTTCCACACTTTTCCACAGCTTTTTTTTAAAGTGAGAAAATCATCCTATGACTTCTCTTGCCTTGGGCGAGGCGAGAGGGAGTGTCGGACTAAAAACCACCCCGTTCCTGCTCCCTACTTTTCGAGCCGGGGACCCGGTAAACCCGCTAGATAATCTGCAACTCCAGATCAGCTTTCATGGCTGGATATCGTGATTTAAAATAAACAAATCTCATTTTTCCGATATTGCTGCCATTTTTTATGTCAAATGGTCTAAAAGACGCACGAATAGACACACGCTAATGAACGTTTAATTAAAGAATCCGTGGTGTCCCTAAGCCTTAAATAAAACGTGTAATAAAACTGGGCGAAAAGTACTACCAATCTTTCCAATCCCTGATTCCCCAGCCACTCTTAAAGGCTGGCAACGCACTTGTAACGCCTCTGGTGTTTCAGATGTCCATAGGCGGTGGCGATTGCTTACCATCAGATGGTACCTACAGTTTACCTACTCCTTAAAAGCATAAAATACGTAGAAATGTGTTCATTTCATACTGTATTTATACAATCCCGTTACAAGAAGATACAACAGCATACCTCAATATCTTCACTCACATAATGGATCAACTGACGGGACGTTACCATGATTTATAGTGATTGCCTGATCATCATCGCACAGCTAAATATGCATGAGATATATGGAAATCTTCACGGCTACTCACCGTACTGTGATGTGTAGAAACTGTATTAGCTGCTAAGTCATTGTGAAATCTATACGGTTATACATACCTACATAATGTACGTTTTTGATTGTTTTTTTTAAGATACATTGCATTATTTATCATTCTATGACTATCGACTGAAAGTATTAAGAGGAAATGCCATAATGTGATTGTGCAATGTGACTGAAAAAACAGCAATGATATTATAAGTAAAAAGGTGTATGGAAAAGGTGTGGGATCAAATACGTCATTTCTACGTAGAAAACGTACCTAGAAGTGACGTCATGTGATATTTCAAATCAATATATCGTCGAAAGTATTTGTTTGCGTAAGAAAATTAAAAATACGTGTCTAATGTTTTAAAATAATCTACAAGAGAGACATTGAAATAAGTCATCTACCCTATTCATTCAGTTTTATAAACAAACAAAACATTTTATCATAGGTATGCGTCTAAAAATAAAAAGGGTCAAGCTTACGAGTTCAATGAACTTCACTCCATAAATAGAACATATTTTCCCATAGAACCGACTCATGGTTATAATTAGTTCTTAAACATATCTATTTTAAACATAAAGCAAAGGGAAAGGATGAGGCATATTTTTATTGGAAGGAAAATGGTATAAAAAATGTTAAAACACCTAATTTATCAATTAATTGGTAGATTTTATGAAAATGCCTCGTTGGAGGTGCGACTGTCAGGCTAGAGGTGTCGGGTTCAATTTCCAGAATTTTCTCAGTAATTATGTCCAGTATATGGCAATAGGCTCACCCCCTATTACATGGAAGTAACGTGCAACTCTGCCTACCTCTTCGGGGGTAAAAGGTATGACAGTTTTATAAAAATTTTGTCCCTAATAGTCTTACACATTGTGTCAAAATCTACATCTGCATTCTGGGTTTTATCCCCCGAGGAATGTTAGCTTTCCACTACTTAAGCAATAGGTACCTAATCAAACAATTTTAATAAAAATGTTTCGTTTCAGGCTCTCCAAATCCATCTGCAGCCGGAGGAAGGAGACATCCTAATCTTCATGCCGGGTCAAGAAGACATTGAAGTTACTTGTGAGGTAAAACCATAATACATCTTTTCTATAATATATTTTCTATTATTGTTTTTCACAATTTGAGACTCATTTTCTTCTCCTCTAA
Organism: Spodoptera frugiperda; assembly: GCF_023101765.2. NCBI lineage: Eukaryota > Metazoa > Arthropoda > Insecta > Lepidoptera > Noctuidae > Spodoptera > Spodoptera frugiperda. The sequence continues at coordinate 11,184,627 of NC_064215.1, read as the reverse complement.
TAACATCTTTGATTTGTTTCGTTGCGGGATCCAAGACAGTCATTTATGTTCCTGGGACGTACCATTGTTTTATCTACTGTATCTGATCCTGGCTTACAGGAGTTGCAGCGGTTTTGGAGAGGCATGACGGGATTGCCCCATAAAAAAATTGAGACTCATGGTCAGTGGGTCATCTTAGGGCAAGAGACACAACGACTCATGAGCCTACTGGGCTTAATCAGAAAGATTTACTATGTTCGCCAAGTTCGGCATGTAGGTTGAAGATCATAGTTTATAAGAGATCGCTGCTGCCCGGTCTCTATTAAATATGTAGTTCTTTACGCCTCTTACGTATTGTGGAGAAGAGAGTGAGCCATGGCAACAAAAGTATTTTACTTCGTCTGTTACCATAAAGCACCTCATGACAGTTCATCCTCACTTTATTCCTTTGTCAATCAGTAGCAAATAGCACGAGAAGCAACCTTTCATTTTCTATTCTTTACAGGTACTAACAGAGCGTCTAGCGGACTTGGACAGCGCGCCCCCGCTCACCGTGCTCCCCATATACTCCCAGCTGCCCGCAGACTTGCAGGCCAAGATCTTCCAGCGCGCCCCACCTGGACAGAGGAAGTGCATCGTCGCTACTAATATTGCTGGTAAGTAGTAGCTTCATTATTTATTTATCCACAGCTTTTAGTATCTCATTTACTAAGCTAATTTTACGGCTGGCTCATATTACGGCAGGGAATATGAAGCTCCAAATGACACGAATCTATTTTGCTTCATCTATACTTAGTGGTAGTAAAGAAACGGACCTACTAGCTGCACTAGCATTTTCCTTTTTTCTCTATAGCTTTAAAAAAAAGCTACATTAGACGCCATGTCGGACAACGTTGTCCGACACTTGTGGAGGAATAGCCTTTAACAGTTTTTTGTTGGCAGTGAAAGGCTTAAAATAAAATTTTATGTTTAATAAAAATATCTTTCTTGCGTGTTACCAATTAATGAAATACTAGTATCAGAAACAAACATATTTATCAAAAAATTAAAAAGATAATTTTTTTGCTCCCAAGTGTACATTCGTTAATGTCTTCATGCATGCTCCACCACAGAGGGCGCTTTTACGTGTCTACAATTAATTATCAATAATATTAATAGCACAATAAAACCACAATTCACTACCCAACCATTGATAAAGCTATAATAAAACATATCAGTACACACAATACGACGACCGCAGTCTCGCCACAACATATAATGATGCATTATGCTCCTATTGCCACAAATACAGGTAACGTGGTAATGTGAGCGGCACTATAATGTCGGCGTAATGTTATGGCTGTGTTATATGGGGCAGTTGTACTGTCTTGTTGGTTTAGTGATCGATAATTGATTTATGAATCGATAGTTAAAGCAGAAAAAAATGAATTATTTAAAGAGCTTCATGTGTTCGATTTGAAGTTCGAAAAAGAACACCCAGTTTCCTTGGATTGGAAGGCAGAAGAAACCATGATAGCAAAACAAAATTACCTTCTAACGTAACCCCGGATCCGAAGATTTTTTTAAGGGGGATAATCATCCAATGTCTTCTCACGCCCTGGGCGAGGCGAGAGGGGTGTCAGACTCTTACTGACTAAAAACCACCCCGTTCCTACTACTGGCTTTTCAAGCTGGAGGCCCAGTAAACCCGCTAGGTAGTCCGCAGTTGCGGATCAGGCATCAGCCCTACTGGGCCACATCTGTGGTGGTCAGATGGCTCTTTGTGGCGCTTGCGGAACGCGACGCGCCGTACGCAGGAGTCGGGTCCGAAGCTGAGGTCTCATTATGAGTGATACAGCAACAGTTAGACAGTCTTTGGAAATGAACACGGACTTTTTTTTAATTCCATTTATATTAGTTATCCACGAACTCTTGGTTCGTGCACTTGTCGTACATTTTTTTTACAATAAGTGTAATCAATTTTTATAGTACCTATGTTACACACTACAATTAACCGCAAATATAATTATTATTACAAAAATACTTACGCATGACTTTAAAAAACTGCAGTTTTGTTTCTTCCTTCAAGCATCGTTTAACAAATGCCAACTGCATCGAAAATGCTAGTTTATTTCCTATTTACTAATTGAATGTCATATTTACAGAGACGTCCCTGACGGTGGACGGTATCATGTACGTGATAGACAGCGGGTACTGCAAGCTCAAGGTGTACAACCCAAGGATTGGTATGGATGCCCTACAGGTAAGAATTCACACGGCAATATTTTATTAAAAATTGAACTTTAAATCGTATGTGGTATGATATATTTCTTAACGTCAATACAAAAAGGTGGTAAGTGCGCTGCCAGCGCGCTTGCAACCTTTTTGTATTGTTTTCAAAACAAAAAACGCCGTGCCGAAGCCAAGCTAGGTATCTGTTATAACCTTAATAGGATTCTTTCATTTCTTTTTCAAAAATAACTACCCAAGAAATAACTGCAACTTCTACATTCTTTCCAGATCTACCCAGTAAGTCAAGCGAACGCCCGCCAGCGCGCAGGTCGCGCCGGCCGTACCGGTCCGGGCAAGGCGTTCTGTCTCTACACCCAGAGACAGTACCAACACGAACTGTTGGCCTCCACAGTGCCAGAGATACAGAGAACTAATCTGGCCAATACTGTACTGTTGCTGAAGAGTTTGGGAGTCGAAGATCTCCTTGCTTTCCATTTTATGGATCCACCGCCACAGGTTAGTATGGTTTTAAGTGCGTAGGTAAGGTAAACTTTTGCTGATTGTGAGACTCAGTAAATAGAAAACAAAGTTACCGCACTCCAAGTGCGATTCAAAGCTTAATTTCTGAAAATGCCATGATGATACTTTGTCTGGATTCCACAAAAGAGACCTATGGTAATAGGTCTCTAGTAGCTCAGCAGGCTCAAGAGCCGCATTCAACGAAGCAAAAGTCCTTAATGTAGAATCGCCCTATACACAATACTTATTTTTAAATTGATTCTGTTTTTCTTTTTTGTCTACCCCAAACTATGACAGCCAAACTGACTCAACTATGCGGACTAAATTAAAATATTTGAACTGCCGTTGAACATTCGGCTTAAAACATATATAGGTAGATACTAGATATATAATGTGTATTTTTTCTCACGTCTAGGACACGATCCTGAACTCGATGTACCAGCTGTGGATCCTGGGCGCACTGGACGGCACGGGCGCCCTCACTCCGCTCGGCCGACAGATGGCAGAGTTCCCTCTAGACCCGCCGCAGTGTCACATGCTCATTGTCAGCGCCAAGATGGGATGCAGTGTAGAAGTGCTTATTATTGGTGAGTTATATACTTAGGAACTTAGTAATTGTTTATTCTTTTTGATATGTTAAAGTAGGAAAATATATTGAGCGTAACAAAATAGCATCTAATGTGACAAGATTTATCAGCAGTAGTTATTACATAAGTAGCTTGGCCAACTTTGCATGGTTTTCTCTTCGATAATTCTGCGTAAAGATCGATTCGACCAACGGATATCGCTGTGAACAAAACTATTGTTCTATTTAATTTGTACATCTTACATGGCACATTGAAACTTTAACAATTGCTCAAAGCTTGAGGGGAATTATCATTTTTATATGTTATATTATGTATGTAATACAACTACATAATTCAAATCCATTTGATCTTTCTTCCAGTGTCAATGCTGTCAGTACCGTCAGTGTTCTACCGGCCCCAGGGTCGCGAGGAGGAGGCTGACTCTGTGAAGGAGAAGTTCCAGGTGCCCGAGTCTGACCACCTCACACTGCTGCATTTGTACAACCAGTGGAAGGCTAACAAGTAAGTCGTGGTAATAGATTTCCTTTTTTTAAACGTTTCAGAAGGATTGGATACACTAGGATTTTCTCCTCTGTCGTGTGTGCGATTTCGAACATACAATTTCACTGACACATGACACCCAGACCCGAAACAACGATATGTGGATCAGACAAAGAGTTATTTAGCTGCTACAAAAAAGTAATCAATACACCAAGAAATCGTGCTTAACAAAATATTTTTGTTCCAGTTACTCGGGCCAGTGGTGCACAGAGCACTTCGTGCATGGTAAGGCGATGCGCAAAGTACGCGAGGTGAGACAACAACTGAAGGACATCATGCAACAACAGAGACTGCCACTCGTCTCCTGCGGGACTGACTGGGATCTTGTACGCAAATGTATCTGCTCTGGTAAGTGAACTATATTATTGTGAGGTTTATTTCTTATTATATGACTTATCTTAGAAGGAATTGGGTATTTTTTCGATTGAGAAAGTTTTTGTTGAGTGTTGTTGCGACTTGTCTAAGGCTTTCGATAACCTTCTCTGTTAAAACAAACCATAAAACTTTACTAATATGCAATAGACTAGAACTAGTATTAGTTTAGCTACTGTACTTTCTTCCAATTCAAGTTATTACGTAGAAACAATTTACATTTTCATACAAATGTAGCATAAATCTGTATACAAGTCAGGAATGCCACAGGGTTCCATTCTTGGTCCATAAATTTTAACCACGTTTTTCATCTCCACAGCATACTTCCAGCAAGCAGCTCGTCTTAAAGGTATAGGGGAGTACGTGAACTGTCGTACGGGTATGCCGTGTCACTTGCACCCCACATCGGCACTGTTCGGGCTGGGCAACTCGCCCGACTACGTGGTCTACTACGAGCTGATGATGACCACCAAGGAGTACATGCACTGCGTCACTGCTGTGGACGGGAGGTGGCTCGCTGAACTGGGACCTATGTTCTTTTCGGTCAAGGAAACTGGGAAGTGAGTTGATGTTTTGTTTTATAGTATTTTTTATGTATTGTATGTATATAAGTTGTTTTACAGTAAGTGGCAAATATTATCATTATCGCTAATCCTTGTTGGCAAAAGTATTATTGTGATGTATTGCGGTGATCAGAAACAAATTCGTCTTTAGAGACGAACTAGAAGTAGAGTTAGCTGTACTCTCTTATCTAATTCATAAGAATAATTATCATACAAGCATTTCTATCCTCTTATTCCCAGATCAAACCGCGACAAACGTAAAGAAGCAGCCGTACATCTGCAGCGCATGGAGGAAGAGATGAAGCAAGCTGAACAGAAGATGGCAGAAGAGAGAAAGAAGAAAGAAGAAGATGTACCAGTGAAGCAGGAGATTGCTACACCAGGACTCAACACTCCGCGCAGAACTCCGCATAGACTGGGACTGTAACTTCGAGTGTCGATGTTTTGTATTTTTTAAATCAATAAATAAAGTTTTTTTAATAAGCATGTGTTTTATTGCTTCTACATTAAATTCCAAGTCCCGATATAAATATCCTCTCTCCCGAAAATAAAGAAAATGTATATTTTTGTTCGTATCATAAAATATTAAATATCGACAAACGCGATCGGATCCAGATCAAACCGCGACAAACGTAAAGAAGCAGCCGTACATCTGCAGCGTATGGAGGAAGAGATGAAGCAAGCTGAACAGAAGATGGCAGAAGAGAGAAAGAAGAAAGAAGAAGATGTACCAGTGAAGCAGGAGATAGCTACACCGGGGCTCAACACTCCGCGCAGAACTCCGCATAGACTGGGACTGTAACTTCGAGTGTCGATATTTTGTATTTTTTAAATCAATAAATGTACTTTTTTTAAATACGCATGTGTTTTAATTGTTTCTACATTAAATTCTAAACCCCGAAAATAAATGAAAATTTTGGTACATATCATAAAACCTCAAATATCTTGAAAAAGTCTAAGTCCTTGTCACCCATTGATTGACAGGGTCAAACCCACCAAACATATGTGGAAAAGCGTAAGTTTATAGGTAGGTATCGGCACAATTTAGGTATACGCTAGATTTGTTTTAAATTCCCACATTGTTTGGACCCAGAGATATGATTAATCTTTACTTACAACATAAAAATACCTAAAATGGAAATAAAAAGTAACATAACGAAAAAAAATCTTGTTAGGCATCGAAGTACTCGTCCGCATCGCTGTCACTGGGCAACGTTCCCAGAAAACTGGCCGCATTGCCGCGTTGAATGGCTTATCTTCTGACCGAAGAAATAGCCAGCCTTCTGGTCGTGTAGAATCGAATAGCTTACGTGCAATCTCTTTAAAAACATAATGGGCACCAGGACCCCGTGGCCCAAATGTTTCGAACCCAAACGGCTCAATTGCCAACTAGGTTTGAATATTTACGCCGCTTGAGGTCCTCTGCCGCGGAAGCAGTCGCACCAGCCATGCAGCAGTACTTAGAAGGTGAGATGGCGCAAGGGTGTCTACACACGTAGCGTCCCACACCAACGGCCTACCTATCTTTTAAGACAGCAATTACATACCATCTGGTCTCTTGCCATCATCACGTACCAAACCATTAGGTTAAAATTCATGATAGCGTACCACATGCAGTAGTTGCAATATCGCGTCACACACATAGTTGCATCTACTACACGGACAGCTGTGATGACGCGATAAGCAAATTGATCAGAAGGGCTGCGGAAGAGAGCGACCATAGGATTATGGACTACAACCTTAAAATGGCCATCAAACACAGAGACGCGGCAGTTGTGGGATTGCCCTTTTGGGTGAGAAATGTTCCTCGGACTAAAATAAAAATTTATATAGCAGGAGGTAATGTGTATGCGGAAAGCATCAATAATAACATAACTGTTATATACATAATTATATAATTGTTAACTCTTTGACTTCTGTAAACTCTGTTAAAGTCAGCCCACCCGACAAGGGTTGAGGCGTCATGCACACATAAATGTCCTACAGTCGGTGGCGCTGTGTGTTGGGTTGTTCCGTTCCCAACAAAATGGTTGACTGGACCAAGCTCATAATTCTCCTGTTCATTCCTTAATGAGTGAATGAAACAAGCATTTATGCCCTGCGGGTTTACTTCACAAAGTAAAGGAAACTAAACAACTCGAAAAATAAAACAAACCGTTTTTATTTAATGTATTTTATTCTAACAGAACACAATCAAAATCAGTTCTATAACGTTTGAACTTACATTCAGGCGTGATTTTATAATTTATATAATAATTCATATATATAAAGAAGTATGTACACACGGAAGTTTAATACGATTACCATAAGAAAAATAATCTTTGATTTTTCTATTATATAATTATATATTTCGCAAAATATTCAATTCCGTCCTAAATAAGGCTTCAGTCGGAGCATAAATATTAAAATTATATAATTTTACTACCAAACTCTCAAGTCACAATATAGTATTAACTTTTAAATTAATATCGTATTTAAATAGTTTGAGAATCTGGTCGAAAGCCTCTTCAAGACAGGACTAGGTAAAAAAATGTTAATTTATTTACCAACTTCAATAAAAAGAGTATTATTCAACATTTCAATAAGTAATATCAGTCATGAATTTAATACGTTTGCGAATAATAAATTAGAAAAATTACCGATCTACTTTTTCTTGTTTTACCGCGACCCAACTCCGACTGAGCCCGAATCAAAATGTAATTAATTACTTATAAGAATAACAAAGGAAATATAAATTCTACTACATTGACTTGCCCTAGGTACGTCGCATGAAAATAATATAGCAATAAAATTTCAGGAACATTAGTTGATAAGTTATCAAAAACCTAGCACACGTCAATATGCAGACAATGTCTTACTATTAAAAAAAATGGCTAATGTTGCCAGAAAAAAAGAATATCGAACAACCTTCAATGTTACCACAAAATAATATAAAATAATTTCCATACAACTGTCAATAGCTATATTTAAATGTTAAAAATAATATGATTATTGGATCTACCATACATTTCACTATAAAACTAAAACTTCAAGTACGTCATCACTTTGGAAGGACTCGTAATTATGACGTCACAACTAATACGTCATCTACATTACAATTATCCCGTTAACATTTAATTAAAAATATATTATCGAGTAACATTTTTTACTAATTGTTTGTGATTTAAAAAGTTATATAAGTGTAATGTAGACGGGCAGTTAGATCAATTTAAGTTTTATCGTTAATCAACCTATTTAGGCACAAACTATCCTATGTTTCCCTTTCATTAACATTATCCTTCCTTTCTGCTACCCTTTGATGTAGTTCAGTTGTTTATTTGGGATCAAGTCCTACGTATGTTCGTCCTCTTTGGATTTAAGACCTTATTTTCTTAATGCTGTAAGTCTTTTTTACAATACCACGTGGATTTAGCGTGTTTATTTCGTGATTTTACACATATTTTTCAACTGCTGCCCACAAAACAGTTTTGAATAATGAGATCTATTTTTTTCACATAATTTGGAACTTTAACCCATGGGCATTGTGTATACTGTCTTGGATTGCGTCTACAGAAATGATTTCTCCCCCAAAATATGGCGAATTTACACCTAAAATGAATTGAAAGTCTCCCAATAAACAACCAAACTACTTACAATTACATTCAACAGTTATTCAAAGCCACATTGAGCCCATTCTTCTCAATATATCTTTTTCTGGCTTCGGCAATCATTTGAGCCTTCCGCTCTTGGAAGCTAAGCTGTCTCTCCTTCGCACTCTTTGGGAAGACGCCTGTGGGAGTGGGGATGACGTAGCGAGGCTGTGCTTGCGACGTGGAGGCCTGGGGCTCCGCTGCCGGCTCGGGCTCCGGCGTGTAAGGAGTCACACCCTCCAGGAAGTTCGTTATTGTAACGTCTACGCTACGTGTTGATGCTGTTGGAAAGAGATTGAGTTGATTAGTTCCTAATTTTAAAATTGATTTATACTGCAAATACAAATCATCTGAGGTAGAACGTCGTTGGTACTGCTCTGCTATTTTAAGTGTTTGCTATAATTTTCGACGAAAATGCACGAGTTAGTCGAATATCAAGTTTTATTTCCCCCTAATATCTGCCAATTACAAGTTTTTATTCAATTGATTTACCAAGTTGAATTGACAACAATTGGACACAACTTTTAACAGCTTTGCTAATCCAACAAGACTTAACACTACAACAACGCCATCTACCGATTGCAAAAACCAACAACTTGTTTAAAAACTAAATAAACCTTAACTTACCGAGATCCCGGAGTATGTCATTGATGGGCACGCGTGGCAAGACTTCCTTGACCTGCCTGGCGAGGCGCGACACGTCGGCCGGGACCTCGCGCCGCCGCGGGGCCCGGCGCCGCCCGCGACACAACTCCTCCCATTTGAAATCTGTCTTTTCAATCTGTTGGTAAAAATGTTACAGGTGTAATTATGTGGAACTGATTTGACGTGAGAAGCTTTAATTATGGTATGTAAAATATAATATTTTACTAGTCTATTACTTATAGTTTTTTTTAAATATAAAGTGTAGTTGAAAGTGCAAAGTAAGGTTACACTACACCAAGGAAGTCAAGTTTTCGATGAATAAAGCCATATAAAACCTGACAATATAAAATAGATTTAATTTGCTTGTCTAAATCGACATGCGATAGTATAGTTGTTTTTGTTAGTTGTTTCTTTACTCAGTTTTGTCAAAACCCTTAAATATGATCATATCCTCGAAAAGCCTTAAATGCGCAGATAAGACAGACATTAACAAACATACCTGTAGAGCGTCAGCGATGGCGTCGGCGGCGTTGACGGCGAGCGCGGCGTCGTCCCGCTGCGGCGGCAGCGGCGCCAGCAGGCGCAGCGTGTACACGGTCAGCGGCGACCACAGGAACCACAGCGCGTCCCACCACGGGAACACACACACGCTGTCGCCCGACCCGTGCACCGTCACCTTGGTGAACATGCGCTCCACGCCTACAATATATGAATCCCCGATTAATAACGTAGGAAAAGTGACATATAATTTTCGTATGGGCCCTGTAGGTGACCAAACTTATCTTTGACTTAAAGGTGCAACATACTGGTCCTACGAGTTTAAAGTTTGTAATTACCCTTCCAACGCTGTTTAGTTGACTCCAGGGACCCTGTACAAAATTTAGAGCCATATATCGCTCCCTATATACTAGCTTCTGCCAGCAGCTTCGCCCGCGGTCCCGTAGGATAAAAAGTATCCTATGTGTTATTCCAGACCATAATCTACCCCTGTTCTAAATTTCATTCCGATCCTTTCAACCATTTTGACGAGATTGAGTAACAAACACACACACAAACTCACAAACATTCACATTTATATTAGTAATGTCTCTCTCCAAAAACATATTGTATATACTTATATAGGACTGTCAGAAATTAAAAAGTGGCAATATAGTATGTATAATACCTATTTTATTTATTAACTTAATTTATCACACAAATGTTGCCAAAATGTAACGTTTTATAATCCTTTTCAGTACAAACTTTATCAACCAAAAATATTATCAAGAAAAATATATACGTACTGATAGCGACAGGTTGCACCTTGTTGCCGACCGGGAAGGGCCACTCGGAGAACTTGAGCAGGCCCTTGCCGTTGGTCGGGCCTCCCTCGGGCTGCAGCAGCACCGGCTTACTGGGACTCTCGGCAAAGTGTTGTCTGGAATAAACAACGCCATTATTAACATGTGTACTAAAATTTTTCAAGAAAATCAATCTTCAGGGTGCTTTTCCACCAGAAATGTGCTATGCTACGTTGCTGTGGATGCGTTTGGCTTGCATCAATCATATACTTCTATACTAATACTATAAAGCTAAAGAGTTTGTTTGATTGTTTGTTTGAACGCGCTAATCTCTGGAACTGCTGGTCCGATTTGAGTAATTCTTTTTGTGATGGATAGTCCATTTATCGAGGAAGGCTATAGGCTATAAAACATCACGCTATGGCCAAAAGGAGCCAAGCAGAGCGGGTGAAACCGCGCGGAAGTAGCTAGTGTGTAATAAGACTTTTAAGAAACTCAATCTTTAGGTTGCTTTTCCACCAGAGATGTGATATGTAACTATGTTGCCTTGGGTGCGTTTGGCTTCCACCAATCATATTCATTGGTACATGTGGCTTAGCACTGCTGGAAACGGACTCAGTTAAGCTATGTTTTTATATGGAAAGTTGCGTGCATGAATAAGACATTCATCACTAGCTGTATACACCTATAAGTGATAAATTCATAGCAAATTGGTGAAAAAATTTAATTTGTCAAATCTAGTGTATAAGCCTTGTATCTGGAAATAAATAAATATTGTACTAAGTACTACATATCCAAGTTTATAACTTATTATAAAGCAAAAAGGGTTCCTTTAATATCTCTCTATTTTTGCACCAATATTAATCAAAACTGATTCAGCAATTCTGCATAGAATTTTTAATAATTCTCTTTTATGTAGAAAATGGCGAATGATTCACGGATCTTTTATAAGAAACCTATCAAAAAATACTGACGTAAGCAATCATCACTTACGATACGTAAACAAGCAAAGAAGCATTTATCAATCGAGTTCAATGAACTAATGACAACGGTTTTGGATTACATTTTGGAAACATGAGCAGGCAAACAAATGTGAATCACGATACCATCTCCAAAACAAAATGAACAAAGGTATTTTTTACATAAGTAAAAATATTGTAGCAGGACAACGATTTGTTTCATTAGATATTCGACTTTATATTAATATTATTAAGTTTAAAAATCGAATAAAGGATTTTTACAGAAAGGAATGGGATGACTTACATAATAATATTTTATTTTAAAAGCTCAATACAACTTTCATGGTATCACATAATGGTACAAATAAGTACCCTTAGTACGAGTTTCAAAACAAGCTCGTATTAAGCGTACAGACTACGAATAAAGAACTGGATCAATTGCATATTTCGCATTTCTGATTCAGTCAACTCATTTTATTAGGTATCTCGCGATAGTATATTGTGACTTTCTGTCTTGCCCTTCTAAATCCCCGAGAAGACACTCCATTATGAACCTTATTTCCGATGTTTAGAGACTACATTTGTATGAATATGAACAAATTATGTTATTGAGAATAAACAATCGAATATAATAATAACAATGTTTAAAATGCAACTATCGTACCCGAAGTATCAGAGTCGGATGTTTTTACATCTCAACTTCAGATAACAATAGGAGTATTTTTACAATGGTTGTCAAACAATCAATGATGTCGAGGAATAAGGACGATGCCAAAGGTAAAAGATATGTGTTAATATTTAAGTATTCTTGTTGTAATAATTATAGTTGTGGTAAATTACTAAAAACTCGTTGGTCGAGTGGTCGCAAGTGCGACTGCCGGACAAGGGGTCTTCGATTGGGGATACCCTTATCCCGGTTCGATTCCAGGGTCGGCCAAAAAAGAATTTCGATAATTTCTCAGTATATTTTTTGTGCTGGACTATGAGACTTCTTCTTTAACACGTTAAGTGCGGAACAGGGCCTATAACACCTCATCTATGCAGCGCTTGTAGTGCGGCGAGGAAAAACAGTGTCGCAGGGAACGTGTTAAAAGAGGGTTTATAGGCCATATAATCTATAAAAAAGACTTACTTCCTCACAAATTGTGCAGCATTCTTTATGCCCAGAGTAGATGCAAAAAATGGCGGTACTTTCCATTTTCTGAGCTGTAAACAAAAAGATATAACTTTAGTACATTACAATATTAAAAACACTAAAGTGAAAGTCGGGCTATCAATAAGCGCTACCTCAACAGAACTGGAAATACTCCAAAAGGTAGAACGAAGTTAATTCCCTCAAAATGCATTTCATCCGTGAACCGAGTACAAAGAGGAGATGCCATAATGTGTTTGTGCACTACCCAATGATATTATAAGTAAAAAGGTAGGTTATAAGTGCTCAGAAAGTGGCTCACTGAAATGTGGATAATTGAAAACGTTTTTGTAGTATGGAATCGCTAGATGGAAAATAGAGTGTGTTTGTAACGTCCCGCGCTCCCCGTAAGTGTCACGCATTGTGTTAAAAATTAATTTAGTTATGACATCTTCCCTTTGTATTTGCTTCATGGATTGACCTTCAGACCATTATCATAAGTAATATATAAAAGAAAAATAACTGTTTCTATAGATAGACTCCATAACAAGAATCAAAGAGTAGAGATTTACTCCCATTTTTCTATTTTTATAACGCCATTAAAATAATATTTATGGGTTATTATATTTATCAATTCTTTTTTTAATTCAGCGATATTTTACCGTTAACTGTTCACGTCCCAAAGGTCAATGACAACTCGAAATTCCTTTTATAAAAAAACTTGAAAGGCATACAAACAAGCGTATAAAACATATGTATGATAATTATATACAGATATAAGAATATCAGCATATAAGTGTAAGGACATCTGCACTAATAAAAACATAAACATATGTAAATAGTGGTTCATTGACTTTTAATATCGTTTAGTCATATTTACCGAGAGAAATCGTAAAAAGCGCATCGTAATAAAACATAATTATCACTACATAGTATAAAACAAAGTTGCTTTCTCTGTCCCTATGTCTCTTTGTATGCTTAAATCTTTAAAACTACGCAAAGATTTTGATGCGGTTTTTTTAATAAATAAAGTGATTCAAGAGTAAGATTTTTATGTATAATAGATGCTTAATATATCACCATTGCACCCATGCGAAGCTGAGGCCGGTCGTTAGTCTAGAATAATATTATAAAGAAGATAGATTTTATTTCTTGTTTTGTTGCATTGCATAGGCTCCTTAACTAAAAGACAGATTTGAGAAATTCTTTTACTATTGATAAGAACAAAATTGCAGAGAACAACACAAAAATGCTGTTTATCCCTATATTATAAAATTTACTAGAGAGTCTAAACACAAATCTAAATTCCATGAGCGCAAGCCACGCCTAACATAGGAGTTATTTGTATTTTCTTTCCTCAAAAAAAGTATACAAATGCATATATTCCATACACCAAACTTATACATATTTAATGCATAAGGATAAAATTTAAATAAAATGCTGCCATTTTAGTCAAATCATGTTCGGCTAAGGTAGATTTGGACAGCGTTTGTCCTTTGAAAGTTTTTTTGTATGCACTTTTTTACAAAGGTGACATTCCCAGTGTACCCAATGGTATGGTACGTATAATACAATGACCAACAGTAACAAACATTGTATAAAAGAGTTGAGTACTTATGAAACTAAAACTGGTTTGAATCAAATATGTGGTCAGTTATTAAGTTGAATGTAATTGAATGACCCATTAATTGAATTTTATTGCTGAATGATAACTCCAAGCAACAAATGATTGAGCATTTTGATTTAAACTTGAATATAAATTGCCGGTCACGTCAATTGAATGGCTGATAACGAAATTACATAGTGGGGGGACTCATGTCCACTTCCCGCGTGAAAGGAAAACTAAACTTTTCGACTAGGAAATTATCAAAAATTGCATAGAGTTTAGAAATTATGCTAAATGTATAGAAATACGGAATTTAATAATGGACAAAAAATATGTGTAACGTAAAGTAAATAGATTGTCCTAAACCTATAAACTGTAACAAATATGGTATTACATACATTTATGAAGCAAATCCTACGAGATGTCATAACTGGATTTCCCTTCAACATAATGCGTAACCCTTTACGGGGAGCGTGTGACGTTACAAACCACGTCCCTCTCTATTTTTACAGCTTTACCAGTTTTCCTTCACTTTCTGACACACTTGAATCACATTTCTCCGATGTACCGAAAAATCTAAATGTAGTCCATATAAACGCACAGAGTATTCCGGCTCATTACCACGATATGCTGGCAAATCTTGACTGTAAGAGTATCCATGCAATCCTAGTTTCTGAATCCTGGTTAAAACCCTGTCTTCCCTCTACTTCCTACTCTCTACCTGGATACCAGTTAGTAAGAAATGATCGTACGAGCTGCGGCGGCGGCGGTGTTGCCATATACCTTCGAGCAAACATTTCCTTTAAAATAATTGATATGTCACCGCAGCCCCCGCCGCAGAACGCTGGCGAACATCTTTTCCTGGAGCTAACTCTGCGACATACCAGAGTATTGCTCGGTGTCTATTACTGTCCTTCTTTACGCGTCGATTATTTCTCCTCATTCGAAAATTTACTTCTAAAATTAACTCCCTCTTACAGTCATAGCATAATTATGGGTGACTTTAACACCTGTCTCCTGAAACAGGATTCTCGCTCCTCTTCCCTTCAATCCATCGCTCAATCCTTCAACTTGTCTCTTCTTCCACTAAGTGCCACTCACCACTTTCCTAACTGTTCACCTTCTCTTCTTGACCTTATCCTTGTCTCGTCTGACCAGCACGTTGTAAAGCACGGACAATGTTCTGCTGACAACTTTTCCTACCATGACCTTATCTTCCTTTCCTACAAACTCTCTCCTCCTAAATTTAAACCTAAAACTCTCCTTCAGCGCAATTTTGGTGGCATGGACCATGACAGGCTTCGTGAGGATGCCGGCAGCATTGACTGGTCTGAGCTCCTTGCTGCTGAGGGAATTGATGACAAAATCAAGGTGTTTAGCAAAAAACTCAATGAATTGTATGACGTTCATGCCCCAATCCGACCTGTAAAAATGAAGCATGTACCAGCGCCGTGGCTGACAGACGAGATCAGAGTTGCGATTCGCAGAAAGGCAGCAGCGAAAGCCAAATTTAAACGTCAACCGAATCCATTGAACCGTAATGAGTACATTGCAGCTCGTAATCGGAGCAACAGGATGTGTAGGGATGCTCAACGCCGCCATATTCATGAGTCCGTAGAAAATGGTAACCCAGCCAAGGTTTGGGCATTTCTAAGGTCGATGGGAGTTGGCAAACAGCGTCAAACTCCTATCACCAACAATCTAGATATCGAATCCTTAAATAAACACTTCTCCTCTTCACCCTATATTAATGGGTCTATAAAGTCTAAGACTTTACACTATCTTTCTTCTCTTCCCTCTCCCGACTACTCACCATTCTTCTTTAGTCAAGTCACAGCTTGTGATGTTAGAAAGAGCATTGTATCCATCAGTTCCAATGCAGTAGGGAGTGACAGTGTCAGCCGTAAGATGACACTCCCTGTCCTGGACGAGATCCTTCCTGTCATCTGCCATATCCTTAACTATTCCTTATCCAGTTGCGTTTTTCCTTCTGCATGGAAGGAGGCGCAAATCACACCACTACCCAAAAACCAAACCCTGAATCCTTTTCCGACTACCGTCCAATTTCTATTTTACCTTTCCTTTCCAAAGTCCTTGAACGTCTAATCTATAACCAGCTTAGTGCTTTCCTTACCAAACACCGTCTCCTTAATCCCTACCAATCCGGGTTTCGTCCGGGACATAGTACCACTACGGCTCTAGTCCACATCACCGATGACATACGATCCGGTATTGAAAACGGTAATTTAACTCTCCTCACCTTGCTGGATTTCAGCAACGCCTTCAATACCGTCGATTTCGACATACTGCTTGGAATACTGAGCTCTCTCAACATATCTCCAACTGTGATTGATTTCTTTCGTAGTTACCTGTGTGGCCGCCGGCAGCGTGTTGCCGTTGAGGGTTCATACTCTTCCTGGTCTGATACGGCTGCTGGCGTACCGCAGGGGGGCGTTCTTTCTCCTTTACTCTTCGCAATTTTTATAAATTCTATCTCTAATGAACTTCTCTCTTCCTACCACCTGTATGCCGACGACCTGCAAATTTACTCACAAGCACCTCCTGATGAATTTTCCGAAGCAGTCAAGATGGTCAACACTGACTTGGCTCGTATATCTGAATGGAGTACGGCCTACGGCCTAAAGGTGAATCCCACGAAGACCCAGGTCATTGTTGTCGGTAGCCCTCGTTTACGATGCAAGATCGCGTGGACACAGATGCCACCCATAGTTTTCGACGGTACTACAATACCATACAGTGATACTGTAAAGGACTTGGGTATTGTTTTGGACCAAGACTTTTCCTGGGGACCTCAACTAGGACAAGTCAGTCGAAAAATGTTTGCATCTGCGAAGTCTATGTGCAGACTTCGTAACTTTCTTCCAACTGCTACTAAAATTGCGCTAGCTCAATCACTTCTCCTTCCCATTCTCGATTATGCCGATGTCAGCTATCCGGATCTTACCGAAGCGCAGTTAGATAAACTTGAGCGACTCCAAAATTTTTGTATATGGTTCATATTTGGATTACGCAAATATGACCACATTTCCGAATATCGCACGAAACTCAAGTGGCTGCCGATTCGCCTTCGCCGGAATACTCATATCTTATCTCTTCTATACAATATACTGTTCAATCCTGCTACCCCCCATTACCTCAAGGAACGTTTCAGGTTCTGTCATGACACACATTCTAGACCAGTACGGTCATCGGAGAGACTCAAGCTTGAGATGCCTCAACATGAAAGCAGAGCCTTTGACCAATCTTTTACGGTTCGAGCCGTGCGGCTGTGGAATGCGCTACCGCTTTTGGTGAGGCAGGCACAGTCGCTCGCTTCGTTTAAGGTGCTCGTGAAGGATCACTATCTTTCCAAGCTGTAACACAGCGTCATTATTTCCTTCAGTCGCAGTCGTTTTCTTTCTGCTGTCACATCTTCTTGTCATTTGTAACATAATTATTATTTCTTGTGTATATATGTTTGTATGTATGTATGTATGTATGTATGTATGTATGTTTGTATGTATGTATGTATGAATGTATGTATATGTATGTATTTGTGTATGTATGTAATTGTATATTCATATATTTAAGTTGTAAGTACACCCAGAACCACCTCCACTAACATTCACCATCTCCGTCCACCCAAAGGTTGCCTGGAAGAGATCGCTGTAAGCGATAAGGCCGCCTTTGTACCCTACCATCCACTTAGCGCTATTTATATTTATTGTCTGAATTGTAAAAGGTGTACAATAAAGTTTATATTATTATTTTCCAACATACAGTCCCATAATACAAACATGTTGCCAATTATTCATATTTTAATGTACTACTTTTTACTTGCTTATTACCTAATACCTATCTACACCTTTTGATTTATAATATCATTTGGGCAGGGCCCATTGTTTAGTCACAGTGCACAATAACATTATGGCATCTCCTCTTTGTACTTGCTTCATGCATAGTTGAATAAAAGTATATTTTGCAAACTTACGCTGATTGTACCAAGCACATGGGAGGCAGCTAGAGAATCTAGACAAGACACGTAGTTGGCCACCAGAACACTACAGCGCGGGTCACGGGTACCCTTTAGTTTCACATAAACACCTGTAATACAAAGAAAATTAACTCATACCATAGAACTGTAAACATACAAGTACTTATTTTAATTTATTTTTTATGGAATAAGCCGGTAAACGAGCAGCCGAATCACCTGATGGTAAGCAATCGTCGCTGCCCGTCGTCGAGTCGTCGTCGTCGAGTAGAATGTACTGAATATACTTCAGACAAATTTCTGGGTCTTTTCATCTGCTTTATAAATAATATCTAATATCTATTTGTATGTTGTAATTTGTAAAAACATTATTTACAAAAAATAAAAATACAACATCATGTTTTGATTTTCAATATCACACCAAGTTCATTAGTGTATTGAGGTCAACATTACTGGATTAATTTGTATTATATATTTATCTGATTTGCATATTAAAGTTTTAGTTTTAATTGATTTAAAACGCAAATATAGGTAATTCTTAGGCAATGTAACGAGAAATTACCTCTCGAATGAGAGAATTTTATACAGACAGAATACAAAAAAATAAAAAAAAGGTTTCATACCAAATGTCCAGCATGCAAGTGTAGACAGCATTTGCCTGACTGCCGATTTGTTCGGCAATATAATTGACGCGATCCATAGTACCAGCGCCAAGAACACTCTGAATGACAATAGTAATATACCAAACGGTAGATACAGGAGGAAATGTAGGACACTGTCACCGCTAAATCTAAAAACAAAAAGAAAAAAATTGTTAGAAAAAATTCCTATAAAAACCTATCTTCTCCCAGTGGCTTTGCCCACATTCCCAAGGAATAAAAAGTAGCCTATATGTTATTCCAGATCATAATCTACCCCTATGGGGTTTGGGTAAAGTTGGCGTCGTTTTGAAATTGAGCGGCCAGTAATGAAACTTAAATATTATGAATGAACAGAATACAGCGATCAAAAGCTATTATGGCCATATTTCTCTAAACCATATCGGAACTGAGATATTTGGTTTTATATTGGTCATTGAAATCGAAGAAGTTATTATATGTTATTGCACTCTTTTGGGTGTCTGCCATATTTTTTTAGGAATGCTAAATAAAATAATTCAAATACAGTGACGTAGATGAACCGAACGGACCCCCAAAATCTATGGGCCGATGGTGTGTAGTAACAGTAACAGCTCGTCCCTTACTGTTGTGTGTTACTTTTTACGCTTCTAATCTCTCGTGGACTTGTGGATAATTATAACGACTTGGCATTTCATTGGACATTTCATTGACATTTCATTGACTGACCCAGCATAGCTCTTTGGACTCTGATATTCTTACGATTTAGTATAACGCCATGGATGTACTTAACGATGCATTTTGTATCTATTGCCGACGCAGCTTAAATCGTGTTGGCGGCACTCGTCGTAGATCGTATAATTTGACAGGCTGCTGTTCGCATATAATGTCTATTATATGGTACATGGCATGGGGCAGATATCAAAATAATCTGACTCAGCCGGCACAATTTTTAGATACCATTATTCGACATGACATTGAGAACGAAATGGACGAAGAAAGTTAATATGTAAATGTGTTTTTAAAAATCATGTAAAAAAATGCAATTAGGTATAAAACTGTGTTTTTATTATTTCCTAGGGCCCAACGGGCATATACTAACGTCACATTGACAGACGAGAGGTCGAGAAACAGTAAAGCCAATAACTAATATCAATCTTCTAATAATATACACAATAACTAAGATTTTTTTCACACAGGACGGTAATTGAAGTATTTATAGACTATATTTTTAAATTCTTCAAACTCAAATATCTCAGCTTCGATATAACTTAGGATAAAAATAATTGAACATATATGTGTAATGAACACAGCAGAACAAAGTAACATGAAAATTATTGGTGGCCGCTGAAAAAAAAAATGACGCCACAAGTCCATACAAAGTTACTCAAACCCCTTTCATCCCAATACCTACAGCAGATTTTGAGTGAAGGAGTAATAAATAAACAAACATACATACAAACTTTATCATATTAAAATAAAATCTGTCATCATCATTATCATCATATTAACCACAAGACATTCACTGCTGAACATAGAATGTTTTTTTTTATACTTAATAGGATGGTGTGTGTTTATCCTGTGTTAGCCTTAAAACCTGTCTATGATGAACTAATAACATTGTTTTTTTTTTCTAAAACTAGACAGGCATTTGACCATGATGTCACCTGATTAACCTTCCTGATACTTCTACCTAGTTCTTTGTGAAGCTATTAAATATGACTTTAGTTTATCATGATTATCAACTAAATTAACAGTCATCCCAAAATCTCATTTTTTAAAACAATATGACAACAACATTTACAGCTAACTATGCATGAATAATCAAACTATTGACAAAGAGAATTATTTATATTTTAACTAAACCCCAAACAGCATCTTGATTATCATTTATCATATCAGCCACAAGATATCCACAGATGTTTGGCAGTGTTTGTTGTAAAATATTCAATCATGGTATCACACAAATATTACAAATGTGAAAGTTTGTTTGTTTGGATGTTTGTCCATCAATCACACTAAAACCAGTGAATGGATTTTGATGAAATTTGGTATACAGACAGGGTATGAGCTGAGTTGAGTGATAGGATACTTTTATCCCATGGGAAGGCGAGTGAAGCCACTGGCAGAAGCTGATACAAAATAAGACATTGTTTTCATTGTTTCCTAAGATATACAGACATAAAAACAAATTAATCTGCAGAAAAATGGCATTTTTCTAGAAATTTCACTAACATTATATAGGCATATTATGTAGTGATAAACAACAAGTAAGAAATATTTCATGATAACAATGAACAAAATAGGTAATCTTACTTTTATATCTATTGCAAGCAAGTCATTGTCAATAATTATAAAAAAATATGATTATATTTGAATCTTAATGAATTCATTTGTAATTATAATCAGCAAGTTTAGTCTATAATGCATGCAATTATGAAGTCTTTGTTAGTAAATAGCAATTTTAAATATAAATTAAACAATACATAGGAAACAGAAAATAAATTCAGTAAATTAATTATAATAGTATTGTTGGCCAAGTTACTACTACATTTTAATTCAATCCTTGATATAAATTATTAGAGTATGACACCCAGGTCATGGTCACAGTAATAAAAATGACATTTTTCATGAAAATATTTTCGATCCTCACTGCAATGTGTTTCAGTGGTTACAAATCAGGCGTTACAACACAATACTGGCACTAACACTGCGTGATGCTTGGATAAAGAATGAATGTGTAAACATTACAAAAGTTTACATTATTTACATTTCACTTGCAATTTCCTCCAATTTACCACTCTATAATATTCGCACAACACATTAGCTTCATTATTCAGTTACGTCACGACATTTTCCTCACATGCTAACTACGAACACTGCGAAATTTCATTGGATTTTACATGTAATACTTTTCAGATTATACTGCAAACTTTCCCTTGAAAAAATAGCAAACACGTAGGTATGCGATAATAAAATGCACTTTATACCTTTCGTCGTTCATCAATTTGTCCACTGTTAAAGCCATAGCTGTTTGTGTAGCAAAACAAACTACTATATTGCTTCCTGTGCTATTTTTGACTGCATAAAATTAAAAATTTCGAACTTTTCTCCAATATCGTGATGTGTATCTACGACATTGACCATAGACTACGGACTGCATCAGAAAATTTTGACAACTCGATAGCAGCCACATCTGTCAACACTATCATAGAGAACCGCTATTGTAAACTCGCCTTAAAATTTTTAGAAAGACTCAACAAAAATCAAGCAAAATCCTCAGTACCCCTTTTTCACTGAAACAAAAACCAAACTGAGGCTTTCATAGTACGTTTTACATGGTTTATTTTTGATATAGATCAATGATTTAACTAAATAAAATAATATCAAAATGTCCAAGGTAAAAGTTGGGTAGAAGTAGTATTTCTGTTTTATGTAGTTCTATGTTTTTTTATCATTACTAAACCTCACATTCTAAAGAACTAGCTAAAGAATAATTAAATATTTAGTATCAAGAAATTAATATACTGAACAAAAATAAAATAAAAAGCCTGCTGTTGCATGACAGTACTGACTACTGTCAACTTATCAAGTCAAGTCATATTTTATTTTCGTACTCGAATCTGTGATGGTGTCATGTTGTGTCAGTGACAAATAAAATAAATGGGTATCCAACAAAATACCTTGGAACAAAAGAATCAAGAATAATTAAATTCTTTACATATTTGACGACGTAAGGATAGTCGTTGAATAGTTTTCATAATAAGTGTTCAATAGAAATCACATACGCAAAGGTAGAGTTGTTTTAACGCGAAAATAAATGTTTGTATATCACCTGACCTTTGTTTATTATCAACGAAAATTATTATAGAAGCTTTATCGATGGATAACATCACGTCCACGGAGGAGACGACGTGCTCGGAGGGCGAAGATGAGCCAAAAATTGCGGGAACCAGTGAAATTAACCTTGTAAACCATCACCAAGGTAATTCCCCACAGCGACCGACTTCCTTCAACGAGCTCAATCAAATGGAAGAAAAAATGCGACGTAAGCTACAGTTTTTCTTCATGAACCCGATCGAGAAATGGAAGGCCAAGAGGAAGTTCCCTTACAAGTTTGTTGTGCAGGTCATAAAGATTGTCCTAGTTACGTTTCAGCTTTGTTTGTTTGCACACAACAGATATAATCACGTCAACTACACGTGGGACAACAGGATCACGTTTTCACATCTATTCCTCCTTGGTTGGGACTCCACAAGAGAAATTAACGCCTACCCTCCAGGTGCTGGACCTCTCGCAGTATACAAAATTGAAGAGTTCTATAACACCTTAGACTACGCTTATGATGGGTACAGCAATTTAACAAATGCTATAGGTCCATACTCCTATAATGATGAAAGCAACATCAAACCTCCTCCAGTATTTTGTCAGTACAACTACAAACAAGGTATAATCAATGGCTTTAATGAGAGTTACGAATTCAACTCAGAAATAGTTGAAAACTGCGTGAACTTTACGAAAAAGGACAATGAAGTGTTTCGTTCCCAATCATTTATTGAGAAAGCAGGCTTAAACATAAGTTTTGCATCATTGGTCCGGGCTAAACTAATGTTTTCACTGAAAACAATTAACTTTAGAGCGGCAGGACCGATCACTCCTCCAGATTGTTACAGATTTGATATTGAAATCATTTTCGATAATGAAGACCATGATGGACAAATGTCTCTAATTTTGGAGGCAGAGCCATACAAATTGACTTGCAAAGGAGACACCGCATACATTACGGATAACAAAATAGATCAAGTCCTGAGAAGTATACTGAATATTCTAGTTATCCTGATATGTGCTATATCTTTTATTTTGTGCAGCAGAGCCATCTATAGAGCTCAGTTATTGAAGGAGTTAACTGTGCAGTTCTTTAGGAGAGCTTACAACAGGGATTTGAGTATGGAAGGCAGACTGGAGTTCCTCAATATCTGGTACATCATGATCATAGTCAATGACATACTTATCATTATGGGATCAGCAATAAAGGAACAGATTGAACGAAACCAGTTTACAAATGACCAGTGGAATGTCTGTTCCCTCTTCCTCGGTACTGGTAACCTCCTTGTATGGTTTGGAGTATTGAGATATCTTGGATTCTTCAAGACTTATAACGTAGTGATACTTACATTGAAGAAAGCAGCTCCGAAGATCTTCAGATTCTCAGTTTGTGCGTTGCTGCTGTATGCTGGATTCATGTTCTGCGGTTGGCTAATCTTAGGTCCGTACCACATGAAATTCAGGTCTTTAGCAACAACCTCCGAGTGTCTTTTCTCCTTGATAAACGGAGATGACATGTTTGCGACATTCTCGATAATGTCAAAGAAATCACCAATGCTTTGGTGGTTTAGCCGTGTGTACTTATATTCTTTTATAAGTTTGTATATTTACGTAGTGCTCAGTTTGTTCATATCTGTTATTATGGATGCTTATGATACTATTAAGCAGTATTATAAGGATGGGTTCCCTAAGAGTGACTTGCAGCAGTTTATTGGGGAAGCGAACTTGGAGGAGGTTTCCTCAGGTCTTTACAGGACCCAAAGTTCAACGTCCCTGAACGCAATTATGAATTCTCTCTTCTGTTGCAATTTCTACAGAAGTGCATACTCAAAGATAGGCGGAGGCAGTTCAAACTTAAACTTATAAACTCATTCTTCGTCTAATGGTGTAAAGTAAATACACCATGCTGTAAATATTTAATCAGTTCATATTATTATCTTAAGAGTGTATTAGATAAATTTTATTTATCTATGTATTTTAATATATGATAGGCAGCTATGTTACAGCAGCATGGTCCCTATTGCTATTGGTTTAGAGTTTGGTATTGTCTGTTTTATTTTTATAGTGAAATTGTGGGTGTAACAAGGTCTGATTGTGTGTCCCATTTTTAGGGCAAGGTAACTGGCACGCTGCACCCTAATTGTGTATCACATAGGTTGTTTACAGTTATTTTAGAGACACACCTTTGATATAAAAAAATAGTCTTGAAATGGTTTGACGTCTAAAGTTTGATTTGACTTTTTAAACTCAATGTTCAATATCGCAAATCGTGTTATCCAGTTTTTTTATTTCCTATTGTCATGTTTTAACAACATTTTTATATCTAAAACCCATTGATATAAATATAAATAATAATGTCAAGTTCCTCAATAGTTTGTTAAATAATTATTTAAAATATTTGTGTGTCAAATGAAGAATTAGAGTAATTTTATAAATGTGACTCAATTAGGGTACATATCTGGGATATTACATTATGAATTAGAATAGTTTGATCAGTAAACATTCAATATTTTTTCATGATAATAGATCTTCACTAACTTTACCTAATTAATATTTCTTCTACATAATGAAATGGGCACGCATATAAGCACAATAGATGTCTAAGTACTTACATACCTATTATATTTTTGTATGTTAAAGCAATCATGTAAGTACCTAAGTTTGTTTACGCCCACGTTACCTAAGTCACCAAAGATAAATCACCAAACAAATAAAATCGAAAAAAAATTGGAGATTAATCCATAAGTTTGTCACTATTGCCTCAATTAATTTATAAATTTTGTTTAAAAATTGGCAATAAATTAGCTTAGTTATAGTAGCTAATTGCAAATCAATCACACGACCAGTGTGATTTTTTAATGTATATTTTAGTACACCTTGTATAAAATGTAATGAATACATTATTTTTGTAACTAAAAGTTGTTTTGATCATATTTCACCACAATCGGGACGGGAATGGCAATGCAGCGATTTATTTGCAGTCAGTATTTTATTACGAGGACACGTGGGCTCAGATAACTGAAACCATATCGCACAGAGTAACTTAAGTTGGTCAGAATACACTACTCGTTTGTTAAGAAATAAGTAATTAGTGTTGAGAAGACAACCAGCAATGTAATGTGATCATGACTATTGTGTCGCGTTGAACCTATTGTAGTTTTGTTTCGCTACGAAGAACGCGATTACTCATCATCATCAATATTTTATTATGTTGTTTGCTGTTTGCGAGATAATTACTTGAATGGTAGCCCCATTGTTAGTTAGTGAATATAAAGCGAATAACTAATTTATTATTGTACTTGGTACATTACCTAGTACCTACCTACCTTTTATCTTAACCACAGAAAACAATATAACAAGCCATGTCCGTAAGGATTGAGGAGCCACATCAGATTTTTTAAATCTGATTTTACCATTATTTAGCAGCAAGGAAGCTGATTTTGCAGCACGAATTCTAGATTTAGCAGCAAGATATATAACTAGATATATTAATGCAAAAGTGGCTCCTCAATCTAAACGTTTAAATTGAGGAGCCATCTATAACTCGTTAAGTAATAGATGAATATTTTTGAAAATTTTGTATCATTTAGCAGCAATTTTGCATATTACCGTCTACAAATTTCGCTTCTGTGGCGCTAAAATGTAAGAAAATACAATACTTTTAGTATGGCTCCTCTATCTAAATTTAACAGGTGAATTTCTACTGGATATGAGCGATCAATTATTATATTCGACATAATGATCATTTAGTAGGTGTTGTGTTTGTTTTTGCAGTATAGGAATAAAATAGTAAAACAGAGTAAATTTTGTAGATGAACGCATTTTCTTTGGCTCCTCAATCCTGACGTTCTAATTATATATGTTTGACTGTACCCACCTGAGATGACAACGGAATCTAAAGCCAGAGATACTAGCATTTAGCAGAAATGTCTGCTAAATATATCTGCACAGTTCAGCAATGTATTTAATTTAGATTCTGAAAAAACAATACTTAACTATTTTCTTGTAAATTCAGCGTGTAGGGTGACCATATACTCGTAAATGAAACCAAGATAAGTAATAATTATCTAAGTAGCAATTATCGAAACTGGCACAGGCCACTATAAATGTCACTATCTTACACCGAAAGATGAGATATTCTGTTACGATGATTACGATTCTAAAATTCATATAAGCACTGATCAACCAATATTCATTCATTCTATAACTTATAGCCACATTGATTGCTAAATAATTAAATCGTAGGTACAATAGATATAACCAGTTATGAAAATATAAATTTAACAAATTACTTATCTTGGTTTCATTTACGAGTATATGGTCACCCTACACGCTGAATTTACAAGAAAATAGTTAAGTATTGTTTTTTCAGAATCTAAATTAAATACATTGCTGAACTGTGCAGATATATTTAGCAGACATTTCTGCTAAATGCTAGTATCTCTGGCTTTAGATTCCGTTGTCATCTCAGGTGGGTACAGTCAAACATATATAATTAGAACGTCAGGATTGAGGAGCCAAAGAAAATGCGTTCATCTACAAAATTTACTCTGTTTTACTATTTTATTCCTATACTGCAAAAACAAACACAACACCTACTAAATGATCATTATGTCGAATATAATAATTGATCGCTCATATCCAGTAGAAATTCACCTGTTAAATTTAGATAGAGGAGCCATACTAAAAGTATTGTATTTTCTTACATTTTAGCGCCACAGAAGCGAAATTTGTAGACTAATCCAAAATTGCTGCTAAATGATACAACATTTTCAAAAATATTCATCTATTACTTAACGAGTTCCTAGATGGCTCCCAATTTAAAAGCTTGAGGAACGCACTTGTAATATATCTAGTTATATATCTTGGTAAATCTAGAATTCGTGCTGCAAAATCAGCTTCCTTAGCTGCTAAATAATGGCAGATTTAAAAAATCTGATTGGCTTCAATCCATCAGGTGAACCGTCAATGCTTGTACTTACCGGCTTAGTATGTACATATAATAAAAACATCCTACAATGTACTCCTTCAAATTCAGGTGTGGATTAAGCCAATATAGAGAGCGCCTAGGCAAGCACTCATAGTTAGGTTGGGTTAGGTGCCCAAGCCCTTCATTGTCGTCAGCCCATTTGGATTGAGGAGCCAC
This sequence comes from Spodoptera frugiperda, assembly GCF_023101765.2. Lineage (NCBI taxonomy): Eukaryota > Metazoa > Arthropoda > Insecta > Lepidoptera > Noctuidae > Spodoptera > Spodoptera frugiperda. The sequence continues at coordinate 11,157,026 of NC_064215.1, read as the reverse complement.
TTTTGCATTAATATATTATTATCTTTTTATATATCTTGCTGCTAAATCTAGAATTCGTGCTGCAAAATCAGCTAACCTGCTGCTAAATAATGGTAACTAATTGGTAAAATCAGATTTAAAAGGTGAACCGATGTGGCTCCTCATTCCATACTGACATCTCTATGGGCAGTTGGCCACGCGCACTCATAGTTAGGTGCCTCTTATTGTTATTTGCGTCGCCGCCACTCTATGGGCAGTTGGCCACGCGTGTCTCGCGGCGCTCCTGTGTAACCTAGCACTCTAGACACTTGCCTTATTTGCTTTAGCAATAACACATACAGCTCTCTGTACAGCCAATTCTATTTTAAACTAGGTAGTAGGTAAGTATATAGGACTGCCTTAGTCGAAGGTCTTGCTTAGTACCTACTTATATGGCAATAGCCTCACCTTCTATTACTTGGGACTTATAACACAAATGGTGAAAAGTGAGTGTACATTATACAGTGGCATTTCGTGCCGTAATGTGCAAGTTGACGTTTGAGTATTGTATATTTTTATAGCACCGATTCATCACAAAATCATTTTTATTTCATAGGTACTTAGGATAAACTATAATTGCCTCGCTTCATTGATCGAGGGTCTTGGGTTCGATTCCCAGGTTGTTGTGGTTGTTTTAAGTAGGTATTTGGTTGTTCGAAAGTTCTCGTAGAAGCTTAATAATTAGGATTTAAAATTATGCCCAGTCTAATACCTAAGTATAGGTGAAGAAGGAAATTAACCTTTTAATTCCACCTTTATCTAACCTTAGGATGAATAAAACACGTGATGTTATGTGTACGTAGACACAAAAGTTTATTAAAAAAACAACAATGTCGACCATAACAAATTTTGGATTACCTACACACGTAAGTAGCTACCATATTAATTACACATGCTGAATAATTTTTTAGGGCTATGAAAATACCTATACACGTTAATTACGGATTTTTTACAGTATACATTAGTACAAAACTTCTTCATGTAGGTATGTATAGGTAGGTAGTTACAACTGTCAAGACTGAAAATCGCTATAGTGAAGTTCAATATAGTGACTATGACACCAAACAATTTGCCCGTGATTATATTTATGTAGGTAGGTGCCCAATATTATTTTTACTAACTTCTGCAAGCGGCTTCGTTCGCGCTCCCGTGCGCTAAAAAGTCTACCTATGTGTTATTCTAGACCATAATCTACCCCTGTTCCAATTTCCATCCCGATCCCTTCAGCCATTTTGACGCAATTGAGTAACAAACAAATCTACACACAAACAACGAACTTTCGCATTTATAATTTAGTAAGATCAGTTGATAGGAAGGTACTTAAGTAGGTAACTATGTAAGAGTAGGTACTTGTATGGAAGATTACACAGTTGTACAATTACGGAGCACCAACGAATGGACTTGACTGACAAAAAAAGAATGCCTTAAAGTCATGGCACTCAGTAACGGCACAGGGTTTTTTGCTTTGGAAAAGCCAACGGCGCGCAGTGGTTTGTCAGTCAGTCTATAGCTAGGTTGGAGCGGCGCCGTTACTGGGTGCCATCTGCTATGACTTGACGCTCCTTAATGTTTCTGACGTACCGTCACAGACCATTTTGGTCCTTTCCGAGTCTGTACGTGTCCAAGTGGAAGGCGTAAAAGATGCTGAACATCATATATGCTCAAGTCTTTAGTTTCAGGGACAACGAAATATACAAAGAAGAATGCAGTAAATTGAAAACTGGCGTATATCCAAAACATTTGATATATCGCTATTATGCGGATCAGCCTGAAAACTGTGTTATTTGAAACGAATACAAGGAACCAAGATATGGTGGCAGCCGTAGCCATCACGAAGGCTTTGATATCCATCCGACACAGCTCACTGGCCATTAGCCATGGGACCGAACCAAAACCTAAAGCATATGCATAAACAAACACGAAAGTACAAATAACAGGCAAAAACGTGACGTACTTAAAAACAGTATTTTGAATGTCTAAGACTTCCTGCAGCCAAAAGATTGTTCCTATAATAGTGCCACAAGTACACATCAAACTCGCAGAGAGAAGCAAAAGAAAACGTCTGCCAACGTGATCGATGACCAAAGTGAACAAAAGCGTTGCCAACAAATGATTAAAGACCAGAATGAGCGTCGTAATGGTCCAAGGCAGTGGAAAGCCTACTAATTTAAACACCCGTGGCGCGCTTATAACCACGATGCCGAAGCCTGCGAGCTGCTGGAAGAGCATCAGTGTAAAGCATATGAGCATAGTCCTACGAGCTGGTTTGTGCATTAGACGGCTGCAGAAAGTTGGATGTTTTGCTATTTTTTTCCTCATAGTATACTGCTTCTCTATAATGTCGTTTAGTTCCGCATCAACATCGTGCTTCGAGCTGCGAAGTTTAACTAAAGCTGCTCTTGCATCTGCGTATCTGCCCTTCATAACTAAGTACTTGGGGCTTTCGGGCATAAAGATAAAAATGCTACAAAATAATAACGGTATGCAAGTGCACAAACAGTTAAAGACGAAGATATTCGCACGCCCGCGTACAGAAACTGATATAAGAATTCCCATACTCAGCAACAATTGGAAGAGACTTCCCATAGATCCTCTCATCTTTTTCTGAGAAACTTCACTGGCGTAGACAGGCCCTGTAACGCTTAAGCCTCCTCCGCCTAACCCCGTGATAAACCTGCCAATAAGCAGCGTTCTTACACTATTCGCGCTGGTAACAAATACCCAACCTACTAGGAATGGCACGGTGAGACTCAACAATGTCTTTTTACGACCTATAGCATCCATAACGAAACCTATCGGGTAGCATGCGCAGGCGGCTCCGAGAGCTATCACTGCAGCCATCCAATATCCCTGAGCCTTCGTCATTGGGAAACTGTAACCTCCATAATGAGCATCTAGTTTCACCATTATTGGAGCCGACCAACCCAAATTTGATCCTGCTGACAGCGCGCCAATTCCACCTGCAACGAAATTAAAGCTTAAAAGATCTGCTTAAAGGAGAGGTTTATAATAATTGCGCTGGCTAAGTAATATGTAGATACCTTCATCTGAACGCTCAGCATTTAGATAAGTACATGTATTTTAATCCACTTTTCAAACAAAGTTCTACGAGTGTCTTCCTCAGGGTTTAAAAGATAAATACCTACCTATTTAACCTGCTCAATTATTATATCACTTATTTTATGTACGATAATCTTCAGCCTTTGCTTCAGAACTGGCGGCTGTCTTTCTGACTAGAAATACTTAATTATTAATTTTTATTATTGCATAGGGCGACACGTGCAACACATCACCTGATGGTAAGCAGTCAGCGCCGTCGCCACCCATGAAAACCTTTTATGGGATTAGGTAAGGATATTGGGCCTTCTTAGGTATTATTATTTAAGTAGCTATTAGTGTTTACAGTAACACTAGTTTACGGTAACACTTACCTGCCAGTCCAGCAGCATATTGTCTCACTGCTCCATCGTAATAAATAATGGACTCTTGTTTAGCAGCCTTTTGGGCCTCTCGAATTTTCCGAATTTCTTCTAGTTCTTGTTCGTCATAGTCCTCTATGTCGTCATTTGCCTAAAATGTACCAAAAACGTTAGGTACAGTAAAACGGGGTGAATAGGGATCAAGAGGTGAATAGGGACCTAGAAGAATTTCCCTACTGTTTTACCTCTCGAATATTACTGTTTTAAATATTACCGAATAAGAAGATACCCAAATTCTAAGAAAACTCATACCAATGCAATAAACCAGATTACGAACTTAATTACTGCAATGTCTTTGTTTAAACATTGCTCCACACACACAAATATACCTCCTACACCCTTGTTCGCCGTCCGCAGACCCGCACTTACGGTGGCCGGAGATCATCACGCGATCCCAGACGCCCGGAGTGTCTTCTGCGGCGGCTGGGGCGTGAGAAGGATCGTTTCCTCACACGCTCCGCCTCCTCTTTAGCTAGCATGACTGTTTCGCAAAAGGAACCAGTGCCGTACGCGCGAGGTCACCGTCGCCGATCACATCCCTAAGGACGCGGTGGTGCAGGACATAATGCTACTGTATGCTTCACCGTGTCCTCCGGGTGGTCCTCGCAATGACGACACCCGGGCTTTTCCTTTCGCCGAATCCGAAACAGGTTACCTACCGAAACTTAAGTAACACCTGCATCAGGCGGTAGGTGAGGACGCCGTAACTCCTCTCTAGCCACTCCTCAAATAGGGTACTTACCGCTGCTATCCCAGACTTGAAACAACAATCTGTGGATCATACAGAGTTGTTTCGCGCGGGAATCGGACCTGCGACACGTTGCGCAGCATTCGGTTGCCTAGTCACTGCGACAACCTCATTTAAGGATGCTAATTTAGGCAAATTGGAATTATTTGGGGTAAATTTTCCATCAGAGATGTGCTATACCAGCTATACTACGTTGCTGTGCATGCGTTTGGCGTCCACCAATCATATTCATTGGTACACATAGCTTAGCAATGGTGGAAACGGGTTCAACTATTTTTTTTATATGGAGAGATGACGTTGTGCGCTATAGATGGTCGGGAGTGATGCAGCTATGTGCAGAGCAGAGTACCTACAGCTGTAAGTAACTACTATGGTACTCTGTGTGTTGGTGCGGCAACGCATCTTCATACCACATCTTATTCGCACAGGTTCGTTCGAAACGGTCACTTAGTTTCACAGCTTAGCTGTTACATCCTCGCAGCACAGCTACGTAGCACATCTCTGGTGGAAAATCACCCTAACAAAGCGTATAATGAGTCTACATACGTCCTGGCCGGGTCTCCAAGTCGTTTCCTGTTTTTGAAATATCGCACTGAATTTAAATAGGGCTCCAATTCGCGGCATTTTATTTAAAATGCTTTCTAGTGTATTAGGTAGGCATTACTAAAAAAAGTAATCTATGAAATAATTGATTTTAACCTGCCGTTTGTCACCATGTTTGTGACAGAATAAATATTAGCAGTGACATGTTATAATGATTTGATGGTGCATTTCTTTTTCTGCTTTCAAAGAAGGACATATTACACTATGATTTTCTCCTGTGTCGTCGTGGGTGCGTTTACAAACATACAAGCTCACATACACATGACACCCAGACCCGAAACAATTTGTGGATTACACAAAGAGTTTGTAGAATGAACTCGCTACATATTGCGCTGGCAGCCACTTGCCCAGCCACCGCTTCAACTGTTTTGCAACTGCAAACTACCAATATATTTTTTAAAAGGTGTAGTGCTATCCGCTTACTGATTTATTATTTTAGTAAAATACACTAGGCGTCACAAAAATCGCACCTCTTGAAAGTTCCCTTCATAGATTTTAACCCTATTAATCAATGGCAGACATATGACTGTAAGGTATCATTGGAAAGGCAATTCATTTAAGTTTACATGAATAAATCAATGGATTTGATGGTGCATTTCTGTTTACCAGCTTTCAAAGAGCAGGCAAATGCAAATATTAGAAAGTTAGGATTTTCTCCTTATCAGCAAATGGGTACGTTTACAAACATAAAAGCTCACATATACATGACACCCAGACCCGAAACAATTTGTGGATTACACAGAGTTTCTCCGAATCGAACTCGCTACACGTTGCGCGGCAGCTAGTTGCCCAGCCACCGCACCAACCGTGCAGTCAATGCAAATGCAAACTACCAATCAATTTTTTTAAAAGGTATTGTAATCTATTTATAGATTTGTTATTTTAGTAAAATATAAATAAATACATATTGAACTAGCGCTGAGGAGATTTGAAGTTAATATGTAATAGCTGGTGTGTCCCTATAGGTACTTATCAGAAGCCAAGGTTCGATTCTAGGGTCGGGCAATATTATCGAACTGTCAGGATGATATAATAAAAAAAAAAAACAAAATATAAATATTTTCCACATTTATTATCACTATAAAACTTATTCTAATAACAATATATACAACCATAATATTATTTTTCTTAAAATATGCGAGACAGGTCTTTTATACTTGATATCCATTTTGAAAACAATTTCAGGAACATTTAAAATAATTTGTTTTTCTTATAAGTGCCCAATTACTTAATGGCATAAGGTGGCAATTGCATTGGCATAGTGCACTTATTTATATAAATAATTTAATTAATCATAAGCCAATAAATAAATGCATTCATAATTCACTTACAATTAAACATAATATTTCATATTCCAAAAATCCAGATGACATTTGAGCAAAAATTTACAATAAATTATTTCAATAAATAAATTATATTATTAAATAATTAATTTATATTAAAAATCTCACAATATTTGCGCTACTCTCGTTATTGTTTTAACAGGTATTAAATAATAATTATAAATATTTTTTATATAACATTAGCAAATATATGAATTTCTATATAAACTTGTATAATATAATAATATCAACATTATGGCATTTCGATATGAGAGACGTCTTTGAGGTCGAGCCAAAAGTTCTGTAGCAAATCTACTATCAATACCTAACATGTAATTAAGTAAAATCCTACATAAATAGGCAACTGGGTCCTTTACAAAACCTATTTTATACATAAGACAACTTTTCATCACAAATAAACAGATCTAGTCATTTAAAACTTCAATTATCGAATATTTCTTAAAGAATATAATTATTGTGAAATCTCTCGAAATATCGATGCAATGAAGTACTAACATCTCAACTGTTATTTTGTAATGAAAAGTCATCTTATGCAATGACACTCGACTCCTTGAAACAGAAAGTACTCATGTAACATGAGAGTTCCAAACCATTGCGTTGAAACCAGTTTTCAATCCAATATTGCAAGACATATCCAAACAGATTACTCAATTTCCATATAAAGTTACAAAAGTTGATATTTCGATCTTTTTGTCTACAAAATCTCATTCTTAGGGACGAGTGTGTGGACCAATGGGGCACAAACCCCCACAAATTGATATCGGTACATACATTACATGAACCACATATTTAGCCTAAACATTACAATTATTATTGTTACCATGTTACTCGCAATAAATCCTTCAAGGAAATTCGTTCTAGCTACAACTGAATTCGTTACAATATGCACATCACGCGCCTATAATATAACAAGCTGCCAGTGACTGGATGTCGTAAAGTTTAACAAATAAATAATTACAGCGCAGCGGTAAACCCTACGGTACATCTAAATGATACATCGTAACTCTTTGGTTCTATAAAATTATAATATTGCTTAAACCGAAGCACTGCGACACCAAAGAAACCTTTAAGTGTAAGTCTCAGTACAAAAATACTATGTGATGTCTGTCAGTCTGTTCGTGGCGTTTATTTCTTCTCCTCGGACCTCTGCTGGGGCTCGCCGCCCAGCAACACTTGGATCTCGTCCACACTCTTGCCCTTGGTCTCGGGGATCACGAAGAAGATGAACACGAAGCCCACCAACATGATACCAGCGAACATCCAGAACACCTGGCCGGCGCCTATCGCCGAGTTCAAGGAGTTGAATGTACTCGTCACCGTGAAACTCAGCAGCCAGTTCAGGGTTCCCGCAGTGGAGCCGACGAAAGCCTTGATGTCAATCTGGCAGAGGTCGCCCGCCATCATCCAGGGGATGGGACCGAAACCGAGAGAGAACGCGATGATGAACAGAGACAGAGACACCAGCGGCAGCCAGGTGATGGCCTGCACGATGTCCGCGTCGCCGCCGTGCGTCTGTTGCAGGAAGAAGTACACTCCCAGCGCAGTCGAACACACGCACATCACCAGCGCAGACAGGAGCAACAAGATACGTCTGCCGAGCTTGTCCACTACCAAACTGGAGATGAAAGTCGCGATCACCTGGATCACTCCGATAATAATGGTGGAAATAGTGGGCGGGATTGTGGCGCCGGCGTCCGAGAAGATCTGAGAGGTGTTGAAGATGACGGCGTTGATACCAGACAGTTGCTGGAACACCATCAGGGCGTAGCAAATGAGGAGAGCTTTCAGAGCGGTCTTTTTCTTGAGAGCGGCGATGTAAGACACTTTGTTCCTTTCGTTTTCTTCCGTCCTCGCCTTCAAGTTGTTGAGCTCATAGTCTACGTCATAAGCGCTGCCACGGAGTCGGACCAACGCTTCTCTCGCCTCGTCGTGTTTGCCTTTAACCACCAAGAAGTTGGGACTCTCAGGCATGAAGAAGAATACGACACCGAAGATGATAGGAATGCAAGTACAGAGGATGTTGAAGACGAACACCGAGGCGTATCCACCGACGACGTACGCGAACAGGATACCGATGGTTATCATCAGCTGGAAGTAGCTTCCTAGTGTTCCTCTGATGGAGTCTTGTGCTATTTCACTGGTGTAGGCGGGGGCGGTGACACAGAAGGCTCCTCCGGCGATACCAGTGATGAGCCTACCTGCGATGAGCATGCCCACACTGGTGCCGAAGGTGATGAGTAGCCAGCCTAAAGTGAAGGGTAGTACGAGGAGCAACATGGTCTTTTTACGTCCTATAGCGTCCATAACGAGACCGATGGGGAAGCATATGAAGGCAGCTCCAAGGTTGATGACGGAGGATATCCAGTCTCCTTGGCCTTTTGTCACGGCGAAGTCGTAGTCGGTACTGTTGGGGTCTGTCAGCTTGACCATCACGGGGGCTGACCAACCCAGCATGGAACCGGCCGCTAGCGCTCCCAGGGTAGCTGGAAATAAACATTTCAAGTAATTAGCTTTGTATTGTTACAAAAACATTAGAAGACAGTATTCAGTATAATGGAAAGTTCTGCAAATCGAACTCTAGCATTTTGTAATAAAAGAACAAGGTAAGTCAATTAGAAAACCCTTGTACTTTATTTCTATCAGTAATTGTAGCATTCGTAGCCTTGTTGTGCTAAAATAAATAGACATTCAAATAGAAACATCAGTCGCCCACACGTAGGAGGCCTTACGTGATAATAATACCACTACTCGACTAATTAGCATAGCTATAACTGTTTAAACTAACAATTTAATACAAAACTGCGCAGTTCTATACACTTAGGTACTTAGTAATCCATCCAGTTTGTTGATTTTTTCTACTAAGCTACCTAAATTCATGTGATAATGCAAAATGTACTTTAGAATGTAGTGTCAAAGTTTAGTATGCATTAAAACTATTTTTACGACTGTTTTTACAGTACCAGTTTAGTCAAATAAGAACTTAATGAGCATGAACTCAAAGTTTATTTTTGTATAATAGTACTGGGAGCTAACACTGACAGGTGTTTTAGCACTATGTATTCTTTGTAACTAGCAGTTTAATTCTTTACCTAAGTATATAATACTTATCTAACTTTATTCCGTGTTTTACCGCTTTATACGTCATTCTGTGCATCTAATCAACCTCATTTTTACAGTGGCAATAAAGTTTAGTGACAACTATTCATAATACTTAAGTATATTGGAGACCATATTGTATTTTTTATGATATGTCCAATATTTTGTACATATCTATATTGCAACAAAGAATAATGGACAATAACCCTTTAATGTCATACTTATCAAGCATGCTTTGATAACAATATTGACCATTTTTATTCTGGTGCATGATTTCGACAGGACAAATCTATACTAATATTATAAAGTTAAAGATTTTGTTTGTTTGAACGAGCTAATCTGCGGAACTACTGGTCCGATTTGAGCAATTCTTTTTGTGTTGGATAGTACATTTATCGCGGAAGGTTATAGGCTATAAAACATCACGCTATGACCAATAGGAGCCAAGCAGGGCGGGTGAAACCGCGCGGAAGTAGCTAGTTATTTATATCTACCAAGTGCATTTTTATGTGAATTTATCATCACGTTTTTAGTTTCATGACACACAATTTTTGCTACATATGAGTCCTATTGGGATATTTTAATAGGGATTGGCAAAATAATATTTGTGGCAGGCCCAGAAGGAGATGGCGGGACGAACTTGACACATACGACAAGGATTGGCCGCAGAAAGCTCTGAACAGAGAGGAGTGGAAGGAGGGTAGGGAGGCCTTTGCCCTGCAGTGGGATGACCATGGCTAAAAATAAATAAATATAAAATAATATAATTCTAAATTCACTGGTGTCGCGGGTGGGCATGGGCTGTGCCGATTGCTTTATAGTTTAATAAACATATTGTGTAGTTGTATACCTGCAAGGGCAGCAAGGTACTGCGGCAGCTTGCGCCCGTTGTCTCCCCGGGGCTCCACCAGCTCTGCCTGTGACACTCCCATGTCCGCCATTGTGCCGTTGCCCTCTGGACGCTGGAAACAAAGAAATATGGCAAATAAATATCTTGAACACAATTTCTTACAACTTTTCAAGATTTCTAATCTCCGACAAAGAATAATTTTGACCTGTGCCAGAGGAACTACTATTTGTCAGTCCCTCATATAGTTCCATGGCAGCAGCCTGTCTTCGAGCCAATGGGCTATCCATGAAAATCTTAATCTTTATTAAGGTTTAAGGATATTGAGGTAGTTATTTTCCAGGTTTAACACTTTAAACGCCACGGGGCTCACCGGTGACCGAGGTTAGCGGAGGATTTGCCTTCAACAGTTTTCTATTGGCAGTCAAAGACTTAAGAAAGGAAAGTTTTCTAATTTATTAATTTCAATCTTGTTGTTAATATTGTCTTTGTTTAGCAAACATATTTTAAGTGTAAAGAATTTTTGTAGGATATGTGGATTTTGGTGGTCAATTCTAGGCATTTAGGCATTCATTTATTAAGTTACCAAATTAATTCCTTTGTTATTATGGTCTAATTATTTGACCAATTGAACACAAACAATGCCCATTTATCCATTCCCAAGATACCTGATTGCTCACAATAGAGAGTCAGCCATTACTTTTGTGGTAAACATTAAGTCATAATACCTGTATTGTCTTTAATACAATTTGACAGTATTACATTGTCTTATCACATTATCAGTCAAGCTTTTACTGATTAACAAGATTTGAATCTCTTAACAGTATTGTGTTCTTGTCATTATCTTTATTTATTTAGAGGAGACATTGTTAGTAGGTTTATTAGGTGTTTTTTGGCCAAGAAGGATGCCTTATTCAAGTAATAAATAGGTAATGTACACAATACATTATGATTTTCATTTTCATTTGACAGAGACCAGGCAGCAGCACTCTCCCTTAGTAGGTGTTTGCTTTATGTTTAAAGTAATTGAAATGAGAGACCATGTAAAATAATATACCTAGATTAATAATAAATAGACATTTCTAGTCATATCATTTCAAGACTATTTGCACAAAATACCAGGGTAATAATATAAGCTACAAAATCTCAAAATTATTTCTGAAATGAAATTATAAATAGCATTCATCACCCGCATGACAACGCAAAACCTTGATTCTCAGCTCAGTAATTGCACTGTTTATGAAACGGTACGCGGTGTTTAACAAGTTATAAAAAAATTATAGCTACGTAAACGGAATATCAAACTAATTCAAGTTAATGGAACGCAGAATTATTACAGATAGCAAAGGGAAATTCGAAAAAGGTTTTAAAATATGCATGGCCCACTAGTATTTAAAAAAAGAAGTAAATAATACCTCATCTCGAAAGCTATGTCCCAATCCAGAGGCGGGAATAGCTGCTAACAAAGGTTCGCGTTCGGAATCACTTCCCCTACGCCTATACAGTGACGACCTCATTTTGGACGGAATTTATTTATTATTGAACACAAACACAACCACTTATCATGCCTTTCTAATATGAAATACTTTGTTTATTTACAGAGTGTACGCAAACACTCAGCAAAACAGCTGCGGTTACATTGTGATTTGACAACGCAAACTGACAGTGACAAATGACATCGATGTTGCTAGTGTACAAATATGGTTTTCTACTTTTTGGATAATATTTGATTTCTTTTTTATTTTAAACGAGTTAAATTAATACAAAATTATTAAGTGTTTTTGTGTAAAATAGGTACAATAATATACATAATTAAATAAGAAGTTCAAATCATTAATGTAAAACATCTTAAATAATTTAGCAAGGTTTAGTTTAGTAACTTGTTGCTTGTAAGAAATTATCAGGCGTCTTTGTTGGTTAATAATTTTCTCAATTTAATCCACTTAGCGAGACAATATAATAGGTTCTTGGACAGGTCATTAATCACATGTCATGCGTAATGACCTGCAGAATTGTTTTGATGAGACAACCGATTAAGAACATAATTGAGTGCATTTTTATTATACCTCCCTACCTAAGCACTACCTTACCATACATTTGTAATGATTTCTTATTGTTTACCTACATTTGACGTTATTATGGCTCTTTGTTTGATGATTTTATGTTATGCTGTGATGATTTGATTAATGACCACGGAACAACCTATAATACTATAAATACCTACTTAAATGGCGGGAAACATTCTTATTTTGGTCTATGGTAGCAATACTTTTTTTTGATAGTCAGGAGCATCAGGCCATTTTGCTTTTCGTATGTTAGGTACCTAAATGTCTTTTTTTATTGTTCCAAATAATATAATACTTTTATAAAGTTATCAAAACGTTTTTATGCAGTCGTATTTACCTACATATGCATTGCAGTAGAGGATAGGTGTACGACCGCAGTTAGCAATGACTTTGCATTGGTATCCGACCTTGACTCGACAATTATTTTATTCCGAATGAATTAAGTACGAAAATATTTATTTTTTCCTCCAACAAAAAGCGCTGTGAAATATTTTAATGCGTTTCGACATGATTTTCAATTGACATTGGGACACTGGCGTAAAATGAGAGAGAAAATTATGATAAAGTGGTTCATAAGTTTAGAGTATTTTCGAGGAAAATAATAATTCAGTTTTTTTCTCCATTTTGAGTTACCTAGTAAGTCCTTATAGTTTCCATTTCTCTATACGATTTTCTTGTCCATATTTTGGTTTTAGGGCCTTATTGGCCTTAAAGTAGTCTACACGTGTATACTGGTGATGTGAGTTAAAATTATACTTAAAGGATTTGTAGGTTTTTTAAACGAGGTGAATTATGACAATAAAAGACGTTTCAGTTGTCAAAATAGATAATAATAATATAAGAAATGAAAAAAGAAATACTTGGCATTAACTTCATATCATGATATCAACTATTATGTAATAAATAACCACTAGTAATAAAAATGCGGCGATGAAATTAATCTATCACATAATCACACGCAAATAAAGCCATAAACATTTCCTTAGAAATTACTTAATAAATAAATAGGTGTTATCGCATTGTAGAAACGTAATTCGATTTATCATAATAAAGTATTTTGAGTAGATAGAAATACCGAACGCTTAATGCCTAGTACCTAATCAGTGTTAAATTGTAGCAAATGTAAAATGAGACACGGATGAATTTGGTTTTTTTTTCTTTTAGTTTTTTTTTTATACATTTCTACTGTATTACAGAACTCCATTACTCATTTTTACTTTCTTATTTTGTATCATGACTATTGACAGAATTTCGGTATTTGTTATAAATATTTTATCGAAAATAAAAATAGCCCAAGTTACTCCTTCCTTAGTACATCAACTACCTGCCAATAAAAGTCCCGTCAAAATCGGTCCAGCTATTTCAGAGATTAGCCGAAATAAACACACACGTAGATTTACAATTCGTAAAAACAAATATTTTGGTGTATGTATCGTATGACTACGGAGAACAAAGTAATTTAAGTGTAGTAATTTTGTCAGTCAGACAGTAAAGGTAGAAGTATCATAGAAAAAACATATCGTTAAGGATTTTCCCATTGAAGACACGTATCTTTTTCTTGAAAGAAACAATATTATGACGAATTTCAGACAATTCGGTAGCTGAAACTCTGAAAGATATTTGCAAAACAATTGATCGTATGTCTTTCTTTTATTATGTGTATATTCGTTACACATCAGACCGACAAGTGACCGTGAAGGTAGTCCGTATGAATTTAAATCTATACTTTTTTTAATACATAAAGCTGAAGAGATTTTTTTGAACGTGCTCATTTTCAGATTTCCTGGACCGAATTAAATAATTCTTTTTAAGTTAGATAGTCCATTTATTGAGAAAGGTTATACATACATGCTATATGTATAACATAATACTAGCATTTGGATACAGGCTCTGTAGATCTCATAAACGGCTAATCGATTTTTTATACGTTTCAAATGTCCTCATTCAGTGATTTATGTAGAATGTCTAATTGGAATTATGTATTCAAGTGGCTATAAAACATCACGCTACGATTAATAGGAACTGAACAGAGCGTGTGAAACTGCGCGGGAGTAGGTACCTTACCTAGGTAGGGATAAACTATAAAAGTTTATTTCAGATATTTTTTTTTCATTTCCCATATGCTGTGGGTATCTACACTGTTATGCTTGACCGGCTTATCACCAAGTTATTATTTAATAATGACATTATTATTACAATAATAGCTGTATACAGTATATTATAGGTATCGATTTAACAACCTAGGTATATAATAATTGCAGAGCTGTGGACAACCTAACGTGTAATCGGGACTCCGGTTCGAAGTCATGAAAATTTGTTTAGCCGTTTTTGAGATTATCGCATTTAGAATCAACAGATGTGGCCGGTGGTGGGTTTTTATAATATCTAGTCAAAGTAGTATTAGATTAAATCCTAATAACCAGTAAATATTCATAGAGTAAAAATCGGTCAAAGTAATAAATAAACTATTAGAGGTCCTAGTAATTAATGTCACCGGTTTAAAGAATAGATAATTAATTATTCTCGTTCTAGATGTAAACTGAATTAGTTGCGTTTAATTAACCATAACCGTGATGAACATAGGGCATGATGGTGTGATTTTATCAACATTTCAGTTTTTTTTAAGATATCCTATTCTAAATAAATACAATAAAGTAGCTGACAGTTTATACAAACTAACAATCTAATTAGTCTGTCAGTTAGATAATTAAAATTATTTTAGATACGTACTTTTTATTTTGTCATGAAGTAGATAAAACGAAGTTAAGTTTAGGAGTGGGACGTCGTTTCGTCTCGTTACCATATAAACATTTTATGTCGCCGAAATAGTCCAGTCATTTGGTAGTTTTACCTGGAAAGTTTTCCGGGAGTTTTGAAAATTGGTGAATTTATAGATTTGGGTATGCTCTTTTCGAATTTCAACTTTGCCACCTCGTACAACCGCCGCTCGCGCCGCCATATTGAAAAAATGGCGCCTAAAAACGGTTTTTTATTAATATCTCCGTTCCGACGCATTTTACGAAAAAATATTTATCTACAAAATTAAACTAGAAAAAATTTCCTACAATTTATGTATTGATAACTTTTTCATAAAATCATGATGATGATGATGCTTCGGGGAAAAACATTACCTAAGACATAATACATACGCGTAAGTACTTAGTAAGATAATTTAACCTGAGACACAGATATAATATAAACATATCTATGGATATACTTGGTTATCGTAACACTCAAAAAGATTTTAGATATTTTGATAGCAATTTCACCTACCGCCCCGGCCAAGATAAAATTCAACACTTGCCGAGTTTTGGATGTGCAGTAAAGATTAGATACTACTGCTTGTACTTATGTAGATATAGTCCATACTATACCTACCTTATATCTTGGAATTTAAACTACAGAGTACCATCTACTTATCGAAATAGAAAAAAATATAAAATACCTATTGTATTTTAGAAATAAGTATGGTATACGTTTAATGGCACAGGTTGTCAAAGAATTTTCTCCTGTATCGTGGCTTACGATGTGGGTGCGTTTACAAACATACAATATCACATATACTCGTACACTGATACCTATGAGACCCGGACCCTTAACAACAATTTGTAGTTACAAATTCTACAAACAACAATTACAAATTGTTTTTACAAATTTTACAAATTTCGGGTCTGGGTGTCATTGGACAAAGAGTTGCTCACTTGCCTAGCCATCGAACACTATTATGTACCTATAATTGCCAAATGGATTATACATATAGATATTATTTCGGATCAATAAAAGGAATTCAGGATGTTTTTTAGTTCATTATCGTCAAGTTAATCAGTGCAAGTATAATTTTTATCAGATATTAAAGTAAGTAGGTACCAATTGCAATTGGGTCTACCTTTATTAGTAGAATTTTTTTGGTCATAATTTTAATTTGCATAACAACGCATGGCAGAAACTTCATTTCGCAGAAAATCAAGTGGTATACCATCACTTGCAATACATTAAATACGCATAATTTTATAAGTCAGAATAATCTTTAGGCATAAATTGATACGCATAATAATTGAAAGGTTAACCATCATATTGCAGAATGTTCACTGTCAGAATCGTCTTTTGGCATAAATTTCATAACCAGAATAATTAAAAAGTAGAACCATCATATCTCAGAATGTTCACAGTTAGAATCGTCTTTTGGCATACTTTATAATATCCATAATAATTGAAAGACTCATCTATCAGGTAAGCATGCATCATGCCAAGCAGGCTTGCAACAAAAGCAAGCAATAAGCAAGCAAGCAAGCAAGCAGTCTAACGCAAGCAATGCATGCATTATGATTAGCATAGATACAGCACATAAAAGCATGCAGCATGCAAGCAAGCATTTTTAGCATGCAAGCAAGCATGCAGCATGCAAGCAACAATTTCACATGCAAGCAAGCATGCAGCATGCCAAGCATGCACATGCAAGTAAGCATGCAAGCATGCAACAAGCAGACACAGCATGCAAGCAAGCATGGCACGCTAATCGTCGCAACGGCTTTCGCTATTTTGAGCTTTTGTTGGCCGGCTTCGCCGGCCAGCCTCAGCCGCGGCGGCTCGCTCATAGCCGCCTGCTAGCCCGCGGGCCGCCTCTCCGCGCCTACGCGATTTTAAATTGCACTCTAGGGGTAGGGCAACAAGACTACGTGCAGTCGGTTTTGCCATTCGGTTCTGTCACTTTACTAACTTTTATTCTACCATCTTCTTAATATGCCAAGTGAAATTATGCCAAACAATCGTCGCTCTAAATAAACGTTTGTGAAACAAAATTATGAAAATTAAGCTTTGCCAAACAATTACAAATAAAATTCTACTCTTAAAAGTATGCCTTTGTAAATTCGGACATATAAACATTCGGCAAACAATAATTATATTAAACAATTTTTACCATATGTATATTCGTTTAAAGAAATTCTGCAGGTGTGTTATGCCAAACAAATTTCGGAGCATTAAAATTCTATCAGATAGAGGGTACCAATTGCAATTATCAAATACACTTTTAAGCACTACTTATATAATTTATCGAAATAATGCACAAATATATTATACACCAATCACGTTTTTATCTCATGATGGCATGCAGAAACTTAACGATTATGCAATCATTATCTGTATACTCGTATATGTATAAGTAGGTAGATACATATATGCATATCCTTTTGCATATAAAATACATGACAAAAGAAGTATCGATTAGCACACTGAAAACAATTTGTTTATATGCAGAACTACTTAGCTTCTGCCAGTGACTTCGCTCGTGATCCCGTAGGATAAAAAGTGTCCAATGTTTTATTCTAGACCTTAATTTACCACTGTTCCAAATCCTTTAGTCATTTTGACGCGATTGAGTAACAAACATACACTCAAACAAACACGAAACTCATAAACAATACCAGGCAACTTTTACAAATTGCCGGAGCTATTCTATATTAAACTAGTCGTGTTAGTATTTTTTTTAATGGGAGAAGCCCGCCACGACCTCCCGTACTTGCAACTCTAGTAACTACAGTAGATACAAACATGAAAACACCGGAACACTGAAGTCCGGCGCGTCACCAGGGAAATGAATGACTGTCTTGGAGAACGAAACAAATCAGCTAGATGTTATTAGAGCTCAAACAAAGAAAACGATAGTTTCCACTTGAAAATGCAGGAGACAGAATGACTTAAACCTTAAGGCACAAAAGAGACTGCACAACTGGGAGAAGCCCAGTCGCCGAGCACCACATTCGTGTTAGTATACCTTATAACGAAAGTTACTTCCATAGCTTGAGGGCTGGCCGGCGGCACAGGTCACTGACGTCACAGTCCTAGCTAAAACCACTCCCGTCACTATCTGAGGTCCTAGTACTGGGACCGCCATCACAGTGAACACATTCGAACCGAAACCGGAACCAAACATGTTAATTTAAGTATTTAAAATAATAATAATTTATTTTAAAAATTGAACTATTGTTTTTTAAGTGAAAACAATCTTGACGCGTTTTTCAACAAGGATTTGGCAATAGTAATACATTATTTATTATCTTTGTTTTAGCTTAGGAGAGAAATCTTTTTGAGATAGTGATTGTGTTATCATTGTTTTTCAGATCAATTCTATATGTCACTTGTTATGGATGAAAGTCATGCAGAGTTAGCATACTTGAGTCAGATAATTTTCCTTGTTGGCCTAATGAATGCTACATACCTTACGATTGTTGTGCAATAATGCATTAACTGTACAGTCGAACTGTACAGTCGAACCGTACAGTCGAACTGTACAGTCGAACTGTACAGTTTTGTTGTAAGGTGCAGTTTAAACTTTACAGTCGGATTGTACAGTTGGATTGTATAGTCGAACTGTACAGTTAAATCATAAGTTGCGGTTTTAACTGTACAGTCGGATCGTACTGTTAAACTGTACAGTTAAATCGTAAGTTGCAGTTTTAACTGTACAGTCGAACTGTACAGGTTAAATCGTAAGGTGGCACACACCACAGGCAGCTAAATCCGTGCCAGTGGTTCGCCATCCCTGATCTAGATTAAGACTTAAATTAAAACTAAGTTACATTGGCTCCCGGCATTGTCTATCTAGGTACATTCTACATTTTACCTTCACAGTTAGATGAGAAGATAACTTATCGTTTGTTCCGTTAATTTCATATGAACAAGATTACTGTCTGTTCTTCCTATCGAGTATGTCCTGTTCCTGTATTTATTCCTCGATAATTAAGATTGAAACGAGGTTTTTAAATTTAATTTTTACTGGTAATCGTTTAAGGCCTTTCTTTAAAATTTTTATGATCTGTCACTTTATAAGTGCATCATGAGCCATAAGAAATATTTATAGGTGTTTTTTGTGGCATGTCAGGTCAAGCCAAGGTGTAATAGTACCTACGAATATTCTTGATAATTTTCTTGTTGGATAAATACACACTTCGGATAAGGTATTTTGTATTTTTAGATTATTGGTCTCAACAAAATTCAGTGTAACCTATAAAATTAATACAAAACCTAGACTGCAATTCCAAATCTCCTATCTCTTAACATTAATTGTTTGAAAAAATCAATCAATCTGTAAAAAGCAAAATTAAAAACAAAACAACATGGCGTCTGTCACTTCGAAAGTTAATCAAAACAAAGAAAGCCAAGGACATTCCAGTCCATCACCACTGATTAGATTATTTGCATAATGCCTTATTCATGCTACCTATAATAAGGAAAAACTAGTACTAGGTACTAATTAGGTACACTAATGGAAACCTATTTAGTACTAAGTACTAATAAGTAAAGAATAGCTACATAAATTCCCTACATAGTGTTAGGAAGTGCTACTTCCTTACATGTTATAAAAATAAAAAGATTTCCAACGCGTCTGTTTGCGAAAATCTCAAAAACTGCTGCGCATATTTTGTTGTGATTTTCAACAATGGATGGGGTGATTTTTGAGGAAAAATTTGGGTGGATTATTAAAGAAGATTTAAAGTAAAATTAGAAAAGCTATAGAAAATATGTAATTTATGTTAATTTGCATATGTTGTGTAAGTTGATGGTAGAATTAATGTTTTGCCCGTATTCTGCAGTGTAATTGTAGCAGTCGACCTTTCCCGATGTCCGGTTCCGTACGGATATGAGGCAAGTCTTTGTGCAGCGTGAAATTGTGTATTGTTTTTTAATTATTATTTTTAATATGTTGAGTTATAGATTTGTTAGTAATAATTGAAGCATAAACTCTGGTGATTACTTAGGTATTTAGAAATTTTATGATACTTTAGATCGTCAGATTAATCTACACAATACTTGAACTGACCTGCTTTAAAACAGGTGTCAAACTATCAAATGTTGTCTTCTACAAAAAAAAAAAACAGCAAATATTTTCCTAAATTCATTTATGTATCCACACCACAGTCAGTGTGTAATGTATATGACAATGCTTTTTTGAGGAGGGAAAATCATCCAATGACTTCTCCTGCCTTTGGCGAGGCAAGAGACTCTTACTGACTAAAAACCACCTCGGTCCTACTCCTGCTTTTCGAGCCGGAGCCCCGGTAAACCCGCTAGGTGATCCACAGCTCCGGATCATATGCTAATACTACTACTAATACAGAATTCTTTAAAAAGTTGATTAGTAATTTATTGACTCAATAAACAATAAAACAGCTAATAAAAATAAAAAAAGAGAATATAATAATATAGACAAGATTCGACACACGTAGCGTAGGTACATAGGTACGATAATCAAACAATTCTAGTACTTTTCACGCTGTCCAATTACAATGCGATTGTCAAAAGATACAGATAACAAAGTTTATCATTATCGCCTTATCTTTACATCTAGGAGATAACTTCGGGACCAACGCACGAACTATTGTATTGTGGATTATTCTCTATAATCCTATACACCGTTATTTATGATATTTTTGATATAATATCTATATTAGGTATAGTTATTTTTCCATGTTTTTCCATATTTTTTTGGCTATGATGTCTCACGTATGTCTGATGAGCAGGATTAAGCGGTTAATGCCCTGAATAAAAGTGTATTGCCGATGAGTGTGTGCATGTATGTGCATTACTTCCGAACGGCTGCAAAAAATTCGATAAATCGATTTTTTCATTGTTTCTTAAATGCCTGCCTGATTGTTCATGAAAGAAAAATATTGAAAATTCACCAGCCGGGTTAAGCACTTGCAATATAGGTAGATATTATTATTTAGAAGAGTAACTGCCTAAGATAAATCTTAGGCGGTTACTCTTCGGGTCGGCCGTATGGTCCAATGGTTTGGCTCCCAATGGTTGCCACTTCGAGTTATCTGACGGTAGTGCCCCCGCCAAGACGAGCCAAGCGAAGCGCAAGCGCAGGGGCACTACCTACCTTTTCTCGAAGCGCTTCGTCGTATTTTTGAACCTTCATAACTTGAGTTTGGGTTATACCAGATAAACAAAATTTTCAGGATATAATGTCAGTGGTAGACTTAATAAACCTCTAAAGTTTCAATTGCATAGCTCTTATACTTTAGATTTTATTGATATCTAAAATACCCCGATTTCGTCACTCACTCACTCACTGATGATCAACAAAATTCTTAAGGTACTTCCTGAAGTCCTAGAAAACTGAAATTTGGTATGTAAGCTAGAATTAATACCCAAACAACAAAAAAATACTAAAACTTGGAATTTTTACCCCCAACCCCTTCAACTAGGGGTGAAAGTTTGTTCGAGACTTCCGCAACTTTTGACGCTAGAGGTCTGAATGCGGCCGCGGAGGGGTAAAAATCTGAAATAGGGAAACTTAATTCCCTATTTCCCGCTTGAGATCTGAAAATTATACACAAGTACATAGAACACAAACTTTTCATCAAATCAAAACATTTTCCTACCCATAAGTACTTAGATATGAATAATATTACTACACTTCACTTCGGTAAGTGTTTATTAATCAACCTATACTTTTGAACATAAGCATCGTAAGTATAGTATGCGCCAACGCCCGCCGCCTGCCCCCTCGTCCCCGCGCAGTAGCTAAAAATAATCGGCCCGTCAGCGAGCGCGGCACCCGAACGCGGGCAGACGCGCGAGGGCAGACGTCGTTGACGGTTGTCTCGTTGAATGAAAAATTTTCGGAATATTTCGGTGATTTAAAAGTTTGCTATCGCGGAGAAAAAAACCATTTGCCTAATATTTAATTGTAGTAGTTTAGTAGGTAAAGGTTTAGATACTAGTGTTTTAATTTTCATTGATAAAAAGTATTAGGATTACGTTTGCAATTTTCTTATAAATTTAGTAGTTTAGTAGGTGAAGGTTTAGTTAGGTACTAGTGTTTTAATTTTCATTGATAAAAAGTATTAGCATTACGTTTGCAATTTTCTCACAAATTTAATTAAGAAATTCAAAGATTGAATAAGTAGGTATTTGCAATTAAGTAGTATAGGTTAGTAGGTATAATATGTTTATAGTTGTTTATGTAGGTACGACTTAGTGAGAATAATTTGAACCCCAAAAAAAAAGAAAGAAAAAATGAGCGACAAAAAATACTTGTATTTGTCGCTCATTTTATCTTTCTATCATAAGCAACCTACAAAAAGAAATGAAATCCCACAAAAACATTTCATGTTAAATGTTGCCAAGACGAGACCATATAGCTCGCACTGTCAAAAAGTAATCAGATCCCGTGTAGAGAAGTTTCTAACCCTACATGCCCAGACCTAAATCGATAAGCCCTAATTTCACACTCAAGTTACGGGGAAATTCTACAGCCATAGCTCGTACTGCGTAGTTCGTAGCGCATAGCAGAGTTTTTACGCTATAATCTCGTAGGCGTGCAAACCTTGGACGTAACTGGCGAGTTGGCCGCACGGAAAGAGTTTAGAAGATTGAATAGATTTTTAAGCTCAAGCCCATATATGACGAATAGCAAAAAGTCCGTGCGGCCGACTCGCCAGTTACGTCCAAGGTTTGCACGCCTACGAGATTATAGCGTAAAAACTCTGCTACGCGCTACGAACTACGCAGTACGAGCTATGGCTGTAGAATTTCCCCAACTTGAGTGTGAAATTAGGGCTTATCGATTTAGGTCTGGGCATGTAGGGTTAGAAACTTCTCTACACGGGATCTGATTACTTTTTGACAGTGCGAGCTATATGGTCTCGTCTTGGCAACATTTAACATGAAATGTTTTTGTGGGATAGGGTTTACAAGAAGTCAAGAGGTTTCATAGTTTCGAAAAATCGATCAGTTTGGGAACATATTATACAAAATATGGCATCTCGGCCAATGAAAGAACTTGGTCTGCCTGCTCTCAAAGGCTGTGTAAGTACAATATCATAGTTGAGGCGCGCGCAAAAAACAGAAGTAAAACGAAGTAACTAGGTATCTAATTAAGTAAAAACACTTTACGAACATGTTTACAAGTGAGCATTCAAGAATGTTATTATCAAATTCTTCGCTAATTACCTACGAAAAGCTGATTATATCAGAACCGGTTGATTCCATCAGCGTCGAGAAATATTCGGTTTCGATAGAAGTGAAGTAATTTTCCTCTTTATTATAAGCCTGAAATTCAGATGACAGAATGAGAATTCAATGACTTTTGGAGCTGAATTTTTATATGCAGGTATAGCCAGCCAATAAAAAGATGGGCAGTTGACACTTAGCATTCTCAAAACTGTCATTGACTTAAACTAAGATCCCCAAGTCGCTCCCGCCATGCGTGGGGATTAAAGAAGGATTTAAGAAGGATGCTATTCTTCAGCAGTGGACGTATTCTAACTGATTACGATTCTGATAGTGTGCCAGTTGATATTAAGACATGCCTTTTTATGGAATAGCGAGCAAACGAGCAGACGGGTAACCTGATGGTAAGCGATCAGCGCCGCCCATGGACACCCGTAACACCAGAGGAGTTTTATTGTGAGGTGTAAGAAATATTAAAATGAAACCCGAACTGGCTGATTGTAAAAGTAATTTTCGCAAATTCATTGAATATTACAGTTCGATAAGTAATTTACGTGCTTTACACTTGACATACTTCTTAAGAATTTGATTATTTTGATTAAAAACGAATGCTATCAATGTTATTCTCTAATTATCTTCTAATCGCGATATTAACCGTGATATTTAACACATGTAGGAGATATTATTATGATAATTAATTTAATACTTATATCTATTTTGACATCTAACGTTTTAGTAAGCCTGGTAGCAAGTTTACTACATTTTTTACTCAATTACCTACATTAATAAATGAACTATTTCAGATAAATTGTTCAAATGATTTTTCATTAAAATCCCGTAGCAGATTTTAGCTCACAATGTTCACAGAGTCATCCAATTAGTTTAAAAAGTTTATCGACTACCGACTAATACATTTTAAATTGTGATTGCCTAAAAAACAAGTGACTGCCTACGACAGCCATACATGACAACGATTGTACTTTACAGTGCTATTTACCTTAAGAATGCGGATGGTAATCATTTGGCGATTTACAGTTTTATGTAATAGGAAATACATTTCAAAGTTGTCTGCGTCATCTCGTAATGATAGTTTATGGGAAAATGTTTTATATCTCTACTACTGTCTTGGAAAGTTGTTAGGTTAATAAATAAAGGAAATTTATGAGAAGATTTGTAATAAAATATTAGAAATTGAAGATTTAATTATTAATCCTACTAACATTATGAATGCGAAAGTTTGTATGTTTGTTTGTGTCTTTGTAACTCCTTCACGTCAAAACGGCTGAAGGGATCGAGATGAAATTTGGAACAGAGGTAGATTATGGTCTGGCTATATTTTGTCCTATAGGAACTCAGGCGAAACCGAAGCTAGTTTAAGTGATTTAATATGACTTTTATTATGACTTGAGCAACAATAAATAAACGTTGATGATTGGTCATTGGTAGAAAAAGAAATTGCAATGATGCGTGAAGTATGGAAGTACTAAGATTTTGTGAAAACCGTGAAATAAATGAATAGGAATTTTAAATAAATGCTGATAAAGTCCATATTAGATTAACTACATAAATATTAAGTTAATTTCAATACAATTTGGGAATTAAAATAAGTGAAGAGTTATAAAACACAGTCCAAAGCAAACATTTATTATTATTCCATTGTTTGCTACAGATTTATTATAAACACATTTATTTTAATTAATATTGTACTAGTTTTAGTAAAACCCAACAGTTTTTCCTTTACAGAGTGTCTATAACTAAGTAATTAGTATATGCGTATGTTCTACCTACGTAGTTACTATGCCTATGTACAGCGACCTTCTGTGTCGGGTCAATGACCTCTTGACAGGACTTGTAGGCAGTTTTTTTCTCTTGACCGATAATCACGATCTAGATTTATTTGGTAGGTTTACTATGATTACTGGTTTGTAGGCTTTCTTTGTTGGGAAATGAAATAAAGACCACATTGATTGATGTCTAGGTATGATTGGGAAAGGTTTAGTCAAAATTTAAAGCGATATTAAACCATTGTTTTTAAAAGTGAACCATTTTTTTTAATATTGCCCCACTGTAGGGTTTTCTCCTGTGTCGTGGGTACGTTTACAAACATACAAGTTCACATACACATGACACCCAGACTCGAAACAATAATTTGTGGATCACACAAAGAGTTGTTACGTGCGGGAATCGAACCTCCTCCACGTTGCGCTGTAGCCAGTCACACAGCCACCGCAAGGTATCTACAATCTACATATGTAAATTGTTTTAATAGATTCACTGAATTAAAAAGAAAGTTTTAAAATATTAAAAGGATTTTTGAAGCCTTACAGACGTCCGTTTAGAAGACAAATAGTTTTACCGACAACTACATTTTGATGCTGTTTATTATACTTAGTTGTTATCCTTATTATGACAATGAAGAGGTCATCGTATTACCTACCAGAAGAAATAAATATTTCATATCATAATCATGTTGAAGAAATCGTTTCCTAGGCAACGCAAGGCTGTAAGGTCACCTTACAATACTTGAAAGTAGACTTTATTGAATTTAGTCTTCCTATATTGAAGAGCTTAGAATAATCAATAAAAGATACGAACCTACAGGTCCTGATTGTTATAATGTCATAATTAGTTACTAACATACATAATTATCTGGTTAAAGCCCTATTACCGATTCCCCAATAACCCTTAAATGCCGGCAACGCACTTGTAACGACTCTGGTATTTCAGGTGTCCATGGGCGGCAGCGATCGCTTACCATCAAGTGATCCGTCTGCTCGTTTACCAGCTTATACCACAAAAAAGTGTACATAAAGCATCATCAGCTCATCTCTGTCCACTGCAAGATATAAGGACAATCTAATAGCAAATCGCCAAAATTATTACATACTTAATGCACGCTATTTTTAGACCTGACCATTAAGGTAAGTAGTAAAAGTGACTATAGAATTAAATACCCGTGATAGTCCAGGCAGTATAGCTTCGTGTACATCAGACGTGTGGACTAATGTAAACATGGACGCAATTGTTTTGACTTACGGCACAGATATGCCATTTACACCATCGTGAAGTATTTCCATTGAATTCCTTTATCATTCCTTTCCTCATTCCTTTTGCGTATGCGACACAACCTTTGAGTAACAGTGAGGCAGTTTGAGGGAAATATCGAAATCCTACAAGGTGAACAGACAACCTAATTAAGGTAGCCAGGAGCCGATGGATTCATCACAGATGGGGCAAAGAAAGGCTGATGCTTGACTCACAGCATCGGATGACCTAGCGGGTTACCGGGGCGCCTGCTAGAGGCAGAAGTAGGAACAGAGTGGTTTTGAATCAGTAAGAGTCTGAAACTCCTTCTCGCCTAATATATGGCGGGAGTCTTTGGATGATTAGATGAGGATGCTGATGGCTTCCAGCCAGTAAATATAGGGGTCATTCAAGAATGGAAGTTTTGATGGATGCTGATGATTATGATCAAAATGACTCCTATCTCTAGGCAACCAAAGAGATTTTGTAGCTCATCTCAAGAAAATATTAACTCCTCCTCACACCAGCCGTCAAAGATTTCATAACAGTTGAAGATTACTTGTCTATCTAGTATCTAAAGAACTCGTAAATTCCTTATCAGTAAGCCATTGAGATAAACATCAGGTATTTAATCCTCGTGCCACGTCGAGTGGTTAAAGCAGGGTTTTATTTAACTACAGTGAATTCATGGCAACATCTTTGTAAACATAATCTTATTTATCTCATCTTGTGTCATCTCTTTGATACTAACATTCAAGTGTTTGTCGATTTTTGCTTCAAAAAGAGCATTACTTATTTTTGAAATAATTTAAGTAGCTACCAAGGTTTTTTGACTGAAATAGGTTAAGTGGTCTGCTTATGCAATGCGCGACGGTTGCATTAGGTGTTTTAAATTTGAAATGTCAGCGACATATTTTAGTTTATTTTCTGTTTCTTTCCTTGTATATTTTGTAGCAAAATTAAGTTTTTTTACTGACATTTACTAGTCTTCGCTAGATATCTACAGATTAGTATCACTAGACGGGTTGCTCAAACCACTTCTGATTTAAAATTCATATTTTATGACATGTTCTTGTTTCTACACGATTTAGAAACTCTAGGTTTTAGACATCAGACTTAAATACTACTACACTATGTAGAAACTTTCTAGGTTTTGGACATCAGATTTAAATACTACTTAGGCAATAGACAACGTGACATTTTAAAACTAACTTTTACTACCAATCACGAGGATACGACGCAGTTACTAGAGAATTCTCCTACTAACAAATCTTTGGACCGTTTATATTAATATTGTATGACAAAGGATATAAGTACGTGTTTGCTAATCAACCTATCACCTACAGTTTCTTATCGGCTATATTTTAGCTTACTCATAATCTTCTTAAGCCCTTATTTATCATTTATCAATAATAATTTCGGCTAATAGGGCAAATACCTAATAAAACATTAAATTATTTTACAGTTTAGTCGACCTAATTGGCTAACTTAATCAAAGACCAAAGGATTTTTTTTGAGCTAAGGTTTTAACACATTGAACGCCGTGGTGGTCCGGACCGGTGACCGACGTTAGCGGAGGATTTGCCTTCAACAGTTTTCTATTGGCAGTCAAAGACTTTAAGGAATAATCATATATCAGGCATAAGATATTCATAGCCAAAACATAGGCCTCCCCCAATGAATTCCAGATGAGCTGGTTGGAAGTCTTATAGCGTGGAAGTAAGTAGAATTACACTAATATTATAAAAATGAAAGTTTGTTTGTTTGTTTGGATGTTTGTCCGTCAACCATGCTGAAACTACTGAACGGATTTTAATGAAATTTGGTATACAGACAGGGTATGAGCTAACTTGGGTGATAGGACTTTTTATCCCATGGGAACGCGGATGAAGCCGCTGGCAGAAGCTAGTCATTATAATATATGAAGAAAACAACAATTTCAAATGTTGTAAATTGAATTTACGAGGTGCGTAAAAGCAGTATTTAATGACCATAACATAATAATTATTATGATTTAGTAATCAATCCAATAAACTGCATAAGCAGTATTACGTTATACATACGTAAGTCCTAGCTAGGTATCTAGGTAGGTATATGTGACTATCAAAAGTATAAGAAATTGATTCATAAGTATCAAATAAAAAAATCTAGGAATTGATTTTCCTGACATGATGTCTCATGGTTTACGAATAAATATACTTTGAATTCTATAGATAACTATTTAAAGTCTATATTTAAAAGTTACGGTTTTAATAAACATTATAAACTAGTATATTTTAACGTGAATAGGTCTTTCACACTGTTCATGAAAACAATAGTATTTATTTGACCGATTAGATTACTAACATTCCACGCGTCAGAAGTATCGTATTTACGATAAGTCTATTATTTAACATTTAACAATTAAATTACATTGAAGAGTAACATTATATATAAAGTATTTGAAAAGATACGTTCATTGAGAAAACAATTACTGTTTGTGATTCATAAATTATTGTCTGTGTTTACTAACTGATTAAGAAAGTGAAAACAAAGGTACTTTCCATTTTAAATGCTATTTGTGATTGTTCAGTGCTGACTTTCAGTGCATTGGTATGTTAAATACTATTATTATTTTATTTTAAATACGTATTTTATTATAAAAAATATATAATTTAGTGAAAATTAATTTATAAAAAGTAATAAAACTTTTGCTTACCTAAATATCACGAGAAAATAGAAAAAGCAGCGTCTCTTGCGGGCACAATATTCCAAAATTCAAAAATAAACCGCCGAAAATAACGCGCGCTTTTTTCAAAAATCGAACTAATAGAGGATTACTTTCGATTTTTTTTTTCACGCACGTGTCACTTTGTCAACGGCCTATTTTTCTGAGTATCGGTACGGCACTGACGGCTAGTGCGGGACTCACGTCGACTCGGCCGAGTGTCTACTCGCACAAAGCTGCACTTACAGGAAATATGCGAATATGTTATAGAGGTACGATTCTGACGCATGCGTTTTACAACTATGCGTGGTTTCGCCGCCGGTTTCGCCCGAAGTTTTTGTTTACATTTTCCTTCTCCAAAACATAGTTGGTATTTCACTTAAAACAATGTTCATGTTATGTTAGAAAATTAACGGTAACATAGAAAATGCTTTGTGGTGTATTTTATAATTGCGTGACCAAAGGAATTCTTAGGAAAGGGCCGGTTTCAGTGACCTGTACCTAGTTTACAAGTTATTTGGTATAATTGGACTGAAATACTAAATCTATTTGAATCTAGCACGTTACACTTTAGGTAACCTACTGGTTAGTAGTCTAGGGTTCCAATTAGGACTGAAATTAATTTTAAGTGTGGAACTTTGATTTTTCCGTATAATATTATAAATGTGAACGTTTGGTTTGTTTGCGCTGTCAATCCTGCTGAAACTACTGAACGGATTTTGATGAAATTTGGTATACAGACAGGGTATGAGCTGACTTGGATGATAGGATACTTTTTATCCTACAGGAACGCGGGCGAAGCCGCTGGCAGAAACTAGTAATTAATAAAATAAGCGTTTCACAATTTTAAGTTTCAAAATATCAACCTTTCGTTAAATAACTGACTACTGGATACTCAATTCCTCAAGGAGAAAAAAGGCGCTGAAAAATATTAATTGCCGTAATTTTAAAGTAAATATTCTACATAATCAGGTAAAAACAACCACAGATAATATTTTCCGATTTAAATCATCGAGTTTACAGCCTAGTAAATTTCCTTTAGAGGGACGCGCACTATCGATACATTACAATAATTTATAGGTATTTTAATTAGTCGTAGAGATAAGACATGTAACGATAATATTAATATAATTTTATCGATACAAATAAGTTCGATATTACATTTGTAACTAGCTCATGAACATGGGCCGCACGTAAACTATCTCTGTAACTAAATTTTATTAAAATCGGTTCAGCTGTTTAGGAGTAAAAGTATGACAAACATACTTTCTCAACTATGTTTTTATCTTAGTAATTTATGTCAGTGATGACAGTAAATAATTATAATTTATGAGTAGGAATAGACAATTAGTTGCCAATTTAATTACTTTTTCCTACTTATAGTAATGTTTTCCTTCAGCCGTACGAGAACAACTTTGTCTAAGGTTAAGGTAAGCAAGTACAGGACCTGAATACTTCCTGAATCTGTTTGTAAGGTAATTTATGGCTCAATAACTCAAAATCTGCTGTATCGATGGGGATAAAACTGTGCTTAGGTAAGCCATAACCTAGCCAATAAGTATTTTCTAGTGACATCACACTATCACACTAATATAATAAATGACAAAGTTTGTTTGTTTGGATGTTTGTCCGTCAATCACAGGAAATTTTGTATACAGGCAGGGTATGTGATCTGACTATTTATCCTACTAAAAACCGCCCCGTTCCTTCTCCTGCTCTGAGCCGGAGCCCTGGTAATCGGTTACGTTGTTCGTAGCTCACAAAAAAACAAAGGAGCTAAATTCGCCATGGTAACAGTTTAAAAAACCAAAAATAATACTTCAATGTAATAATATTTCAATTAGGTAATAATAAAAATGTTATACAATAAATCAAACTGGACTTAACTTATAATCACGGCGTGATTTATCTAACAGATTAGATGCGAGTACAAAGTGATTAAAATTAAGACTTTATCACTCATTTGTACCTTTTTTACTAACATAAAAACAACTAAGGAGGTTTTCAGTTTGACTAGTATGGAGTTACGGAGCTACGGATTACCTAGTGATATTACTGGGGCTCCCGCTCGAAAGCAGGAATAGGAACGGGGTGGTTTTTAGTCAGTAAGAGTCTAACACACCCTCTCGCCTCGCCCAAAGCGGGAGAAGTCATTGGATGATTTTCCCACCTATAAATTCAATGTAGGTTTATATTGTGTCCGCGATCATCTTGCCATTGGCTGAAGCGATTGATGTAGTTGTTAGAAATAAGTTTGTTACACTTAGGAACAGGTTCATGGATATTATGTGTGCACATATCACATCAAATCCATGATGTGATAGAAGTATGAAAGAGTCTTGTAAAACTAGACTAGACTTAATATCGGACTACACTAGTTAGTCCACCTATTACGTTCACATATAAATCAGGTAAGAACTACAAAATAATATGTAGCCAGTAAAGTTGTAAAAAGTACATGAACAGTCAATCACGAGGATAGTAAAATATTTATGGTCTAGTTATGAAAGGAACCAAAACATCGATACTATTGTGTACTACCTTGTTTCAAGGCATGTGTCTAACTGGCACAAAGAGAGTACTGAAACAAAGTTCTTTTTATTACAGGTCGTTGATAAACTAGTTTAAAAATAATAAACTAGACTAGTAGATAGATTGGGTATGCGGACGGCGGTAAGGGTAGCTCGCAGCCCAACCAAAACTACATAGTACGGCACGTCGCGTTAAGAGCCATCAGACAGACAGGCCACTACAGATGGAGCTTGGGTTGATCCCTGATCCGGAGCCGTGGACTACCTAGCAGGTTTACCGGGGCTCCGGCAGAAGTAGGTTTTTAGTCAGTAAGAGTCTGACACTCCCTCTCGTCTCGCCCAAGGCGGGAGAAGTCATTAAATGATTTTTCCCCCTTAAAAAAGGGGTGGAGTGGAGGGTGTATGTATTTACCTATACAGTTACATTATCTATTAGGTACGTACGTCAAAAATCATCTAAAACCATTTTTAACCAATTTGGTGTAGGCCTCCTTCAATTCTTTCCATGTAGTCCTATTTTGGGATCTAAAATAAATGTAAAATAAATAGATACTTATTATAAGCCGTATAATGTTAAACTATAAGTTCAGTTTTGTATGTAGGCCACACCTCAGATCAGATTGATAGATTGCTTCCGGCACAATGCAATGTATTGTACAGATGCATTTACATTTTATATAGGTAGTTACTAGATGCATATGTGTTATGTATATATTTGTATAAGTACAATATATAAGTATATATACATGTAAGGTACCCATTTCATGTGAGTCGCCACGTGCTTTAACAACTATAAGTACCTAGGTATGAGTTCAGATTGGCTGTCAGCATTCAGGGTGAAGGTTTTACATACTGCATCAGATTCAGAATCAATAACTACCCATTCCAACTTTACAATTACGTAAAATATTTATTAGCACGTCACGTAAATCTTTATAATCTAATATCTATATGAAATCTCCTTGTCACAATGTTAGTTACCGGACACCTTCGAAACAGCTTTACCGATTTTTACCAAATTTTATATGTGTATTCAGTCTGAGAATAAGCTTATCTATTTTCCGAACTATTAACTGATTACGAGTTGTTCAAACTTATTTTTTTTTATTTTATCATGGCACTGTTAAGGAGGCAAAACATCATTTGCTGGGTTATCTAGTTAAATTTATAAGATTAAAGGTAGTTTAAAAAATCTGCTGATTTAACTGAAATGTCATTACGACCTAGGTTTATATCGTTTGATAACTTATAATGTAGTGCACAATATCTAGTAAATTCCTTCAATATCATAATACGTGCTAATAAAGATAAATACGTGGATAAACCTCATTTAATTATCTACTATAGTTGCTATGCAGTTTTCATCAGCTGCATTCATGAAAATGGATTGAGGACACTATTGTGATACGAAAAAAATTGTCGTAAACAAAACCAAGTATGTATGATTTTTATGTCAAGCCCTATTGAGCAAGCGTGGTGATTAATGCTCAAACCTTCTTCGAGCGAGAAGAATTAAGCTTCGGTCAGTAAAAGCCATTAATAAGTTGTTGATGTGTAGATATGTATGTGATTATGTAAGTATGATTTACCAATTAACTAAAAAGCATTTAAAAATTCAAAATAATTTTACTCAATATCACATTATGCTATTAATGTTTATATCAGCATCATCAGTATAAAGTAATGAGGTAACTGAAATAAATTAAAATACTATTCCATGCAGACAGACAGACAAATATCGGGACAGGTAAAACTAAATTACAACTTGTTAAAAACCTAAAAAAAAACAATAATTAGTATCATATTGTTTTTCGTTACCATGATTATTTATGCCTATGAGTTTACGATATATCCTAATGTACTCACTAGGTTCTAATGATATTGTTAGTGACCACGTCAGTTTAAAAACTTATACCTACCTAAAAAAATCTTTTTTAGGAACCAAAGGAACAATCAGTCACAAATTACCAAACAGCTGTCTGCCCTATCCGGTTATGAAAAAGAAATTACGACGTTTACCCTGCCCATAAACCTTGTACCAAATGGCTCATGAAACTAGCATCTCCTTGTCCTCTACAAATACTTTCCTACCCCAGTTTTGGGCCAATAGTGGTCACCAAATGTATTGTACCAATTTTGACGAAGACTTTAGGTGCTATCCGGAGCTGCGGACAACGTAAAAGGTTACCGGGGCTCCGGCTCAAAGCAGGAGAAGGAACGGGGTGGTTTTTGTCAGTGAGAGTCTGACACTCACTCCCGCCTCATCCAAGGCGGGAGAAGTCATTGGATGATTTTCCCCCATCAAAAAAAATACTAGGTGCTCATTGTATATTGGTCAAACACTTGGTGACGAATGTTGGTGACCAATGTTTGTTGAAGTCTTAGGTGCGGCTTCTTTCGAAAACTGATTCATTTTATCTTCAATGTCGAACAATGATGTTAACGTCTACGTACGTGTATAAACTGGGAAATTTTCCTTAACTTTGTCTACTAGTAGGTAATAGACAAATAACTACTTACTTAGGTACTCATATTTACATAATCTGTGTTTTTTCCTATTTCCTACCTACATTTTTTTTGTTGGACGTCACATTTTTTATTGCTGAGAAAATATGGCGCGTAAAATGTTTTACGATAGTAAAATGTTTTACCTGTACCTACATTTTCCTCTATATTTTAAATTCCGAATACCATAAACAATAACAGAATAAAAAATCTGATATTTTTCTTAACAGGTCTATAATTTTTAACTAAATTAAAATTAAGAAAAAGGTTACATTTTGAGAACAAAATGTAAAATTAAATATTAACAAATAATTACCTACGTAAACTACATCATCATGCGATGTGCACAATATAAAATGGTTGAATTTTTCTGTATAAGCGTAATCTATACTTATAATAAATCTGTAGAGAGGTCAATTCTGTACATGAAATATATTTCCAAAATAACTATCAGCGGGTGATTAGTGATCGATACTGACGCCAAAAATGCAATCAGATTTTTTTTTGTCTGTCTGTCTGTCTGTCTGTCTGTCTGTCTGTATGTTCTTTATAGAAATAAAAACTACTCGACAGATTTCAACGAAACTTGGTACAATTGTTCTTCATACTCCTGGGCAGGTTATAGTATACTTTTCATCACGCTACGATCAATAGGAGCAGAGCAGTGAAGGGAAATGTTGGGAAAACAGGAGAATTTACTCCATTTTTTAAGCTTCCGTCGCGTGTGCAGCCTTAATGGTTAAAGCTACACAGAAATCATGTATGACGGAAATGTTCTTCTTAAAATTGTTTAAAAAATATTCCACGACAGCAAATGTCTATCTTTTATGGTTGACTCACAATAACACGTATAACTCCCGATAGCTTAGCAGTTCGGAGCTTTCTGATTATATTTGTCTACTCTTACGTTTATAATTATAAACGTAAGAGTAGAACACTCTCATTCATTCATTCATTCATTCATATTATAAGAAATCTGTAGAAGGGTCAATTCTGTACATTGAAAATATTGAAAGAATAAATAACAGGGGGTGTTACTGGATCGATACCAAACTGAAATATGTGATAAAAAAAATTGTTGTCTCTCTGTCTGTCTGTCTGTACGTTCAGGCATCTACCTTATTATCCTGGTCATAAAATAGAATACTTTTTATCGTGGAAAAATACGTAGAAAAAAATCTTTATTTTTCAGTTTTATTCTACAGAACGCGAGCTCAACAGCAGTAGCTCAATAGAGGGTTCTCCTTAATTATTATGGGCCTCGCCGTATTTGGGTCCAATCAATAGATATTTATAAGATGTCATTGTCAGAGTTACTCAAAATGGAGAAATAAAACTTCCACGCGAAGGCCGACATCCGCGCGGTCGGAGTCGCGGGCGGAAGCTAGTTTAAGAATATATCCTGATAGGTAGATACGCTTATCGTAATTTCAAGCTAATTGCTGTTATTATTTTGCCTTCGTCTCATATCTGCCATCTGAATATGCACAATGACTGCTTACTTACATTATATTGTTTACATATCGTGGTAAATTCCCTTTTTTCCAAGGACACGTTGAATGTAGGTAAAGTGCTTCCATATTAACGAAGAAAGCCAGATAATGTATCTAAATGAATCACGTTATCAATCGAGAAATAACGTTGAGTAGGTTAATTACTATAAAGGATTATTTATTACTATATTAAGATATTTTTAAGAAGACTTATGGCTTCGGTATTATAAGCGGAAGGTCACATATTTCTTTATCTTATAAGAATTTAATTAATAAATAAGCTTACCCCTTGATATAAAGACGAAAGCCGTTTAATAGACAACAACACAACATTTTCCACAACCATTGTTCTATTTTTAAATCACAGTTCCAAATTTAAATATTCAAAATACATCAGGCACAAAAACACAACACTTAAAAAATGCAGAATGGCTCGAGTAATCGAATTTTCGAAATTCAAATTCAAAATTCGAAATCCTTGCGTATCTTGAAGGCTGACCGCAATACAATGGTTTCCTTCAAAGAGTTTACTCATATATATGGTCTCAGGGATAAACCGACATTTTCCTTGAGCTGTTAATTTGTAAACAAATTTTATAAGATATAAGATTCAACTGATCTTAGAATCTGGTTTGGCTAGATAGGCAACAATATTCGTGTTTTATATAACAATTTATAATTTATACTTAAATGGTGAATGTTTTTCTTAGATTGTGTCGTCTCTTCGTCGAAACTTATTTTTCGGAAACAGGTTAGACTTGATATTATTATATGACTATGTTTATAGTTTGACAAAAGTCATTCTAGCGTCTAGCATCTTAATAATAGCTTCACATTATTCCGTCTTGATTCTCACTTTGAAATATTTATGTAATTTAAAAAACGTACATTACAGTTAACTACTTTGCAAAAACAAAACAACAAACAAAATAAAACGTGTTTACATAGAATATACAAAGTTAGTAATAAAACAAACATAGATAAAGTTTTTGTAAGCAGGAAAGAGTATCCGAAGTTGGTATATAAAGTAATCTTGGTTTTACCATATGCGTAGGAGAGCAAATCGATCTTACACTTATACAAGGATAACATAAGATTTATTTCGTATCCAATTGTACGTTACATATAACAGACTACTTCCGCGCGGTTTCACCCGCTCTGCTCGGCTCCTATTGGTCATAGCGTGATGTTTTATAGCCTATAGCCTTCCTCGATAAACACAAAAAGAATTATTTAATTCGGACCAGTAGTTCCGGAAATTAGCGCGTTCAAACAAACAAACAAACAGACAAACAAACTCTTCAGCTTTATAATATTAGTATTAGTATAGATTAGTATAGATTAGTATAGATTACAATAACTTAGAAGTCGATTGAAACATTGTCATATTATCATGTTTCATTAGTTTTATTAACACAGAAAAGGGACGTGAAATAACGCTTGTGGTTCTTCGCGTGAGTGGGCTGTTTCGGGTGTCTATGGGCGGCGTTGATTAGTTACCATCAGGTGAATCGTCAGCGTCGTTTACCGGCTTATCTCATTAAAAAAGTAATTAATTGGTCAAGAACTAGAAAGTCGATAAAGATAGATTATAATAACGAGAGTCCGACAGAAATGGCAGATTGCGAAAGTGCATTTTACTTTACTAACTGAAGATTTTTGCTGATAACTCAATAGTTATGCACCTACGTAGATTGGTTACTCAAGTAATGAACGATGACGTCAACTCTCGCGAATGACGTCTCTAAACTAACGTACGGACCTCCCATTTTACTTTATTTTATCTCTGGATTTAAAGAGAGGCGTCTGATAATTATTTCCGTATACTTTTCCTTATAATAAAATATGAAAGGTCGATGGACTCATCATCAAAAAGGGGTTGTAGCTTTTAGTTAGTTACAATTACAGGCTATTGTGGCCACTGCTGACTTCTCACATAGAGAAGGTTTGAGCATTAATCTTCTCACATAGAGAAGGTTTGAGCATTAATCACCACGATTGTTCGATGTGCGTTGGCGATTTTAAACTTATAATTAGAAATTAAAAGTTCAGCTTTCATCACGATGTTTTCCTCGGCTTTTTGTCAGTGGTGTCTAAATAATACTAGCAAACCCGGCGAACTCCGTTTCGCCACTAATGATTTTCCCTGTTTTCCTGCTTTATTTTAATTTTTTTTCCTGAATTTTCTTTGCTATAAACCTCACGGAGCTCGAGACCTTTCCAACGAATGCAAAACCGTGGAAATCGGTTCGTGCGTTCTGGAGTTATAGCGTCAGGAAGGAAAACCCGACTTATTTTTATATTATAGATTAGAAAGTACATCATATAACACAGTAAACGTTTCATTGGTAACTTGTCGTTGGTAGGTTTCGAACCCCTCGTCTTGGATGAGTACCGGGCATCAAAGTCAAAGCATTTATTTAAATTAATCCTAAATTAGGCACTTTTGAAACGTTAAATCTTAAACCTCCTTACCACCATCGACATTGTTTTTTGTTAACAGTAACCCAGGTATTTCCCAAAACGAGTGTCATTTAACATTGTAAGAAAAGGATATTTAAATGTTCACTAAACAAAGAAGAAGATTATTATATCCATCTTCAACCTAATAAGTGAAAACCTGCACGTAGCATAAACGTGTTTGGCACGATTCCAAGAAGCGGGCTAGACGATTTATCTACACTTTAAATCGCTATGGTATTAACAGAATTTAAACTATGCTTACATGTATTTCAGCGATAGCTTTTGTTTTCAGATAGTCTAGTGCCTAAGCTAAAATAGGTGGCATTTACCTAACGACATTTTCGTTTTCACTAACCTACTATGCAACGTCACGCCTTTTATCCTCGAAGGGGTAGGCAGAGGTACACCTGCATATTACGGCTCGTAATGCCTCTGTACAAAGTACACCCTCTTTTCACCATTTGTGTAATAAGTCCCATGTACATAATAGAGGGTGAAACTATATACTGGAAACTGCCATATTTATACTGGGCATAATTCCAGACTCCGTGTTACTACCGAAAAAAAGCCCAGTAATACTTTGCCCGACCCGGGAATCGAATCCGAGACCCCTTGTCCGGCAGTCGCACACCCACATGACCATCGACCAATTTTTAGCTTAGAAACGGTATAAGAATGGTTGTTTAAAACAACCGTAAGCTTGAAGATAAAGGTCTAAAACCTAAGGGTAAAAGCACGTAAAAGTAAATAAACATACAGAATGTTACTAACATTCGTTCAGATGAGAATTTTAAAAACAAAAACGTATCCTAAATTGTAAACAAATCCTCGATGACAACATTAAGTATGTGAGTCAGGTCAACTGATCTAAGGTGACCCATCCGAGATCTTAGAACCGGATTGTAAACTACCTTATGTAAAAAATATATAGCTATGTATGTAAACCTATAATTTACTTATACATAATTCCTATAATTTGTATAATAGTAGGTAGTTAGGTGAATCTGTATCTCTATCTATGTAATAGCTACGTTTGCTTGTTTGGATGTAAGTATATCCGGAGCTGCGAACTACCTAGCGGGTTTACCGGGGTTCCGGCTCGAAAAGCAGGAGAAGGAACAGGGTGGTTTTTAGTCAGTAAGAGTCTGACACTCCCTCTCGCCTCGCCCAAGGCGGGAGAAGTCATTGGATGATTTTCCCCCTCAAAAAAAATGGATCTAAGTATGTTACTCAGTTACGTGAAAATAGCTGAACAGATATTAGCATGACTTAAGTAAAACATAAAGATATATGTATATATCAATTCCATTAAATATATCAATAGTAATTATATATTATCATAAGTATAATGTATTCATTTTCTTGGGGAGAATAGTATTGCATTGTCATTAAGTTTCTTTCTGAACCGAAAAACAGATTATTCAATTGATTGGTTATATTATTGGTCTCTGATTATTAGTTTTGTTTTCATTCATCAAATTCTAACCCGTAAACGGCTCTCCTGTACCGTACGTTAGCTACGTGATTGCACCCATGTAGCTGTTTCAGTGACAAGTCTTGGTGCGTACGCGCACTGCATAATCTATACATTTTCCTCAAAGATTACGAGCTCCAAAAGGAAAATTTGCATCTTATACATTTTTTTAAATTACCTGGACATTCCCAACTGAACAGGTGATGAATAAACAATTTCTTTTACTGGTCATAAAACTGCGTTTTTTTTCTTTGTTTAATTTTTTTTTGAGGGGGGAAAATCATCCATTGACTTCTCTCGCCTTGGGCGAGGCGGGAGGGAGTGTCAGACTCTTAGTGGCTAAAACCCACCCCGTTCTTACTCCTGCTTTTTGAACCGGAGTCCCGGTAAACCCGCTAGGTAGTCCGCAGCTTGTTTAATAGTTACAGTATAATCTTGCTCTCTTGCAGTATGATGACAAAGAGACAAATCAATACCTATATATGATATTGTTTAAAAAAAGTAATGTTTTCAGAATTCTATAATGATTTAGATGCAAGGTGTGGTACATAAATACACCATAAAATACATAAATGTTTAACACAGGTATAAATATGTACCTATTTAAAAACAAATGACATCATCTAGTTGTCTGCAATTGAAAATTAGCCTGTGAGGAAAACAATACAATTATTAAAACTAAACCAGTTTTAAAATACAAAACAGGACCGAGTTATTATTTATTAGGTATTATTACAGGTAAATTCGCATTTGTTTTATAATATTATATCCCTTAATATCCATATGTTTATTATACCAGGTGTTTCGGCAGCCTTTCTCTTATTTTATCTCTAGTAGTTTTGGCAGGCACCTAATTATAAGACTGTCATCCACAGAAGTATTTATAAGAAACGTTTTCTTTCTTTCTTGAATAGCAACCGAACTCCACTACAGTGTTGTCTTATTATAACTTATGTAGAAATTTAAAACTTATTTATTTTATCTATGCTGTCATCATGGTTCCTTTTTTTTTGAAGGGGGAAAATTAACCGATGTTTTTTCCCGCCTTGGGTGAGGCGACAGGGAGTGTCAGACTCTTACTGACTAAAAACCACCCCGATTCTTTTCCTGCTTTACCGGGGCCCTGGTAACCTCTTACGAGTCCGCAACTCCGGAATTAACTGGTTACCTAAGAAATAATTACAAAGCATTGCAAACACATATGACGATTAATTCCTTTTTTAAACAAAAGTTCATTATTTATTCCACTATGCTGTTATACTTTTATCGAATAAAGCACTTTGTCCAGTCCATCGATTAAATTAATCACAGCCTTTACTCTTTGGTCGATACGAGTCATCGAGTAATTCATACCATTCATAAGAATTAAGGTAGGTAGGTACAGGAATGACGCAAAACTTGTCATACAGGAAGAAAAGAACTTTCGTTCGCGTAATTACAAAGTCATTCGAACAAACGCAGCGTGAACTGGTTTTAATTTTAAGAAATAAATAACAAAAAATGTGAACTTTTATACGTTGACCGTGAACTCACTCACTCAAAAAACTATATTAAAATTATAGTTTTTTGAATGGCTGAATGATTAAGGAAAGAATATAGCGACCTGAGAAAAAAAGATGTGCTGTGAAAAAAATATAACATTTTACAGAAAGGCATCAGAAAAAACAATAATATAATATGATTGATATTAGTCAGTAAACAATTCATAAAAAGTAATATTTGTAGATAAAATTCAATTTTTTTCACAGCACCTAACCTAACTTCTGTTTGCTTAGCGATCGCGGTTGGGGTTTAAAAAGTACGCCCGATGTTTACGCAGGAAATTGCAACTGACAGTTCTTGTATTCAGCCTTCGATTATAATTTTCTTAAACTTAAATGATTAGACGTTGAAATTTTTTTTTAATTAATTGGTGAATAAACTATATTATAGATAAGTTTATCAGACTAGGTGAGAGGGTAAGAATTTAACTGTTGTTCTTAAGCGCTAGGAAGTTATACTTTTTAACCTTGAATTCGAATAAAAATAATATTATCAATGACTTTGAACCCTGATAACTCGGATTCGGTCAAAGTTATCTTTTATAACATTATACTTTAACTATATAAATACCAGATTACTTATTTGAAAAAGAGCATTTATCATATTATTCAGAGTCATTTAATAGTTACTTAACCTAGTCCTTAGCAATTGTTTTCGATACAAAATCCCTACTAAGGAATAGGTTAAATAATCATTCAATGTCTCATGAGTGCGACAGTTTGACGCCATTTTAATTTTTGTTTTTTTTTTTACAAATCGGACATATAGAAATATCTTTATAACTAGGTAAATATGTCCATGTCCATGAACCAATCCAGTCGTCGTCGCAGTGTCTATGTCAAGGTTGCGTGTGCGCAGCGGCGCGAGTGCAGATGACGTCACATTGTTGTAACGTGCACGTTTTTACAATTGCGCTGTTATTTTGTCACCCAGGTACGGTATGTGATACACATGTCTACTGTTTGAAGTAGTGTGAAAAATTAAGTTAAGATGTTGAGCTTGTTTGATGAACAAAATGTTCTATACAGCCTGATTTTTTTTCACCAGGCCTTTTTTTCTGAGAGCTGGGTATCATTCAAACATTTAAAAAAATATAACCGACTTCACTGAAGAAAATCGGTTAAAAAGAACACTATAATGTTCAATCAAAATAACTTTTATTTCGGAGGTCAGTGTTAAATAAGATACAAACAATAATGAGAAACATCGACTTTCGAAATCAAAGTCAATAGTAGTATTGTTATCTTATATGACCAAATAAAAAATACGTGTCTAATATTTTCTCATTACCTAACTGACGGACCAATTAGATTTTTAATTTTCATACCCTATCATCTATCCTATTCTTACACAATATTGTAGCTTGCGCTGTTCCAATCAGTGTTCTTCAAACACTATCGACATTTGAAGAGAGGAGATTAAAGTAAAGCTTCACAATCAATCTAAGTATCGATAGAAAATAGAAATGTGAGCCGCTTGTGGCTTCTGTTTGTTTTCACAACTAGCCTAGATAAACATGGCTACTGTGCTATGTAGTAATAGACAGTATGTAGTACTACGTATGTAGCTAATGGACACTATAGGCAATGGTTGAGCAATAGACGAAGTATTCACTTGTTTGGAGTGACATTAAGTTAAAATCTGTTGTAAAGATTGTTTATACGTATTTACACCTTTTGAAACACTAGAAAACTTGCTTAATTGAGTAAGTTTGGTTAGCTGAATAGTTTGTTTGTTTGTTTGAACGCGCTAATCTCCGACACTCCTGGTCCGAATTGAATATTTTTTTGTGTTGGTTAGTGCATTTATAGATGAAGGCTATAGGCTATAAAACATTACGCTATGACCAATAGGAGCCGTCCAAAGCGACTTAAACCGCGCGGTAGTAGCTAGTACAACTTAATATAATAAAGCTGAAGAGTTTGTTTGTTTGTTTGAACGCGCTAATCTCCGAAACTACTGGTCCGAATTGAATAATTATTTTTGTATTGGATAGTGCATTTATCGAGGAAGGCTATAGGCTAAAACATTACGCTATGACCAATAGGAGCCGAGCAAAGCGAGTGAAACTGCGCGGGAGTAGCTAGTGTTTAATATGTAGCTAATGGACACTATGAGTAGTGGTTAAGCAATAGACGAAGTATTCCGTTGTTTGGAGTAGCATTAAGTTCAAATATGTTGTAAAGATTGTTTACACGTATTTACACCTTTGAAACAGTAGAAAACTTGCTCAATGTCTACTGATATTTTCCCAAGTTTAGTAGGTATGGTTAGCTGAACAGTTTGTTTGTTTGAACGCGCTAATCTCCGGAACTACTGGTCCGATTTCAAATATATTTTTTGTGTTAGATAGTGCATTTATCGAGGGAGACTATAAGTTATAAAACATCACACTTTGACCAACAGAAGCCGAGCAGAGTGGGTGAAGTCGCTAGTGCAAGATACATTGTTTATTAAAACAAGTATTTTACAACTGAATACATATAAAAACATTACATAATAAATGAACAAGAAGTTCAGTTTACATTGCAATTTGTAATCATCTCAACAATAAATAAACGCCCTAGACAACAGACAACACGAACAATACCATTAAATACCTAGTAACTGAGATTACAAAAACCGGTACAATTTCTAACAATGTACTAATAGCAAGAAACGGACATGAATCTCCATTATCTTGTCAACGATTCTTCAAAACAATCGCACTGCTGCATTTATCAGCCAACATGGAGGCGTTTTCATGATAATTTTCCGTCAATTAGATCATTCATCTGTTAAACTTAAAGGTGCTTATTCCACCAGAAATGTGCTATGCTACGTTGCTGTGGATGCGTTTGGCTTCTACCAATCATATTCATTGATACATATAGCTTAGCACTGGTGGAAACTGACTCAGCTAAGCTATGTTTTTATATGAAAAGATGGATGTAATGGATGTGTGCTATAGATACTCGAGCTACGCGTCGTTCTCGCACGGTTACATTGCGGCGACACATCTACATAGCACATCTTACTCGCACAGCTACATAGCTTGGTATATCAGTGGAAACGGTCACATAGTTTCAAAGCTTAACTATTACATCTTCGTAGCATAACTACATAGCACATCTCTGCGTGGAAAAGCACATTAACAATGCCATAAAAATCAACTTTGTTCACAGTGTCCCGCTAACAAAAACCTTGTTATGCTTTCAAGCATATAATTGGAAACATATATAAAAAACATACGATGTGTCTTATAATATGTTTGCGAATACTTAATAGGTTAGAGATATATTTAGATAGGGTTTGTGAATTAGATCGTGATTGTGAATGGTTTAAAAATGAGGAGTGGTTATTATATTGTGGTTTGGAGATGTCTACTGATTGATTGATTAATAAAAGTAATTTGAAAAGAAAGTATTTATCTATTAGTTTATTTTACGTTTTCCACAAAATCGTCTACATGCTTTTTAAATGATAATTCTATATATATATATAGACCCAATTAAGCTAGCCTAGAAGGGGCCTTCCGAATCTTACCAATCCCAGATTTGGCGACAACCCATAAATTCCTAACCCCTAAAAGGCCGGCAACGAATTTGTAAAGCCTCTCGTATTTCGAGCGTGCATGGGTTTGTCTAACCTGTAAATTCCTCTAGAGAAGAAAAGTTTAGTCCCATAATGTTTTTTTAATTTCAAAGAATAAAGAATATACGGAACTTGATACACCTAAGTTGACGTTCAACCTAACCCTTGAAGAAATAAAGGAGTGCTGCTAATACATTTACTTCTCAACACAATAGCTGAGCACTTAGGAAGATTATTTAAATTTTCCTT
This sequence comes from Spodoptera frugiperda, assembly GCF_023101765.2. Classification (NCBI taxonomy): domain Eukaryota; kingdom Metazoa; phylum Arthropoda; class Insecta; order Lepidoptera; family Noctuidae; genus Spodoptera; species Spodoptera frugiperda. The sequence goes on along the minus strand of NC_064215.1, from coordinate 11,112,303 downwards.
AGGTACTGTATATATAACATAATATGAGTCATTCATCATCTTACTTCAAATAATTACTTAAACGTTTAGCGTACATACATTATAATATGTACGTACATAGGAATATAGCTATATGTATAATGTACTTAGGTACTCTAATTTACATGATCACCTAGATACCGGTAGTTTTCCACATACTTAAATGTATGTTTGTTTAAAGTTATATGTATTGTTGCTATAATGATCCGCCATAACTGTGAATACGGTCTATTTTGTATATAGTATTTGTATAGTCATACAATAGGTGAGTTTAAAGTTAAATATGTAACTATTTGTTGTAGTTTTTTTTTTATATAGGTACCTACAATACGTAATACGGTAGGTATGTTGCAAGTGTGGGAGAGCCATGCTTGGGCACGAATGGGACGGCTTGATCGGAGTGATATGTAATGTATTCACAGAAAACCGACGTGAAACAACGTTTGCGTTGTGTGAGTGAGGTTACCGGAGGCCTAATTACCCCCTTCCCAAATCCCGGATTTCCCAACAGCCCTTAAAGTCCTAAACCCCAAAAAGCCGACAACGCACTTGTAACGCCTCTGGTGTTTCGGGTGCCCGAGCCGTCTGCTCGTTTATCGCCTTATACCACAAAAAACCTACAGTACACTGATATGATTCACCAGGTACACGAATTTTAAAAGTGATAATGGATATCTTAAAATATACTTATTTTAACTTTTCAGCTCCGTACCTCGGGCTTGTAATGCCGTTGCCCCTGCGCTTGACTTCTTACCGATCGTGTCCCAAGGTCATTTCAAATCGTTTGATGACAGTGTCATAGAAAAAATAGTGCATCAATATTTTATCCGGAGCTGCGGACTACCTAGCGGGTTTACCGGGGCTCCGGCTCGAAAAGCAGGAGTAGGAACGGGGTGGATTTAGTCAGTAAGAGTCTGACACTCCCTCTCGCCTCGCCCAAAGCGGGAGAAGTCATAGGATGATTTTCCACAGACAAAAAAAAAATTGTTACAATTTACCATAATAGAAAATCATTGCATATTTGGCTAGTCTAGACTGTATAGTTTGTGACTGATCATTGTGATTGAAAGCCAACGAATTAAGTGAATTATGTTCTTTTCACACTCGCTTTAACCGTAATCAACTGTCATTTAAATAGTTACCTGTCAGAAGTACATAATATATTTAAAATGTTTTCAGTCATACATGGGTCGAAATGACTCATCATAAACATAGTCAGTCGGAATATGAACATTATTAGTGAACAAAGGTCTTGCTCTTTCCAAACGTCGCGTGTCGAAATGCGGATCCACGCGAGATACAATAAATATTCTATTGTGTCTTATATACGGGAGGTCAAAGGTAATTTGTTATAATCCCCACGCTTGGCAGACCACTCAGGAATAGCCGGTACTCAGTCACCAAGAGCTTACCGCCGTACTCGAAGTCATTTATGTAATAGTTACTTAAACCCAGTCTTTAGCAATTGTTTTCGATACAAAATCGTTACTAAGGAATAGTTTAAGTAATCATTAAATGTATCTGAGTGCGGCAGTTAGAGGTTGTCATAGGAGGCTTAGTTAACTGGTCACAAGTTTAGGACATGTCCGGGATAAAACCCAAGATACAGGCTGTGAATAGTTTGGGGACCATGGTTACATGTTATGTTAACATTCCTTACCTCCATGTCTGCATGAGATAAAAGAAAATACAGTAAATAAATTAAAGGTTAACTATTGACTTTTATTCAAGCAATGAATTACTTACGTATGAATTAAATTAATGTAATAAAATTATGGGCCGTCAAGTTATAATGTCGCTATAGATTTACCTCAGATACTAAAAACTTATCATGTTCTCAATACAATAATTAAATATGACAGTAATACTGATCATAGTGATCATTAAATAAAGTACGTTTCTTTTTTGTTTTCCTTTTCTTAAGAATTATGGGTAGGTGGAATGGTGATCCATCGCCACGAATACCACCATCGACTACTTACTAAGCTAATTGTCCTAAGCACGAAACTTTATTGCAACTTTGTTGTTTTAATAGAAGAACAGATTTTTTTGTCAAATTAACGACCTCAGTTTATGTATTTTTATTTGATGTAGTCAATTACCTATAGTCGTATCAGAAAATCGTTTTTTTATACATTTGATGGGTCGACATTTGGCCACTATCTCGCCTGATGGTAAGTGATGATGCGGCCTACAATGGAGCACGTCTGCCCATAAGCAACCTATTCACTCGGGCTTTGAAGACACCCAGGTTATACCCATCAGGAAACACAGATTCCGGTATAGGATTCCACTCCCTAGCAGTGCGCACAAGGAAGGAGTGAGTTGTCTTGTGGTTCAATGATGAATAAATTGCGTTTTCAACAAAAAATGACTGGAATTGATCCTAGTACTCGTAAACACTGATCCTCATTTTATCATCAAGGACAAACGTCTTTAGATATCTGAGAACTGGGGACTTTTTATAGTTCACAATAATAATATGTATTATACTTTTTGCTTACCCGCAGTCATTGACCCGGTTGACTCTCGAGACTCGAGACAGCCGCTTGCAACCACAATCATATACCTATCTACGCAGGTATATAAGTGAGACTGTTCTAGGATCTATGTAAAAGTATACGATTGAATTGGGTAGATTCCTCAGTCAAAAATAAATTTTCTCGACTTTTCATTTACAGATTTGATAATCTTTTCAATTTACTAGCATATTTTCCAGAAATAACTCTGCTATTTGACGTAAAAATCTGATGACGTCATAACGCACTATTTAATACAAAATTCAAAGAAAATATAGTTTTAAAACGTATTGAATATGACTAGTAGGAAAAAACCTTATAGTATCTACCATATTCCTAAGTCCCTACAAACTCATAAACATGTACAATCACAAAACAAGTGTAACCACATTTTTCAGGCCATATTTGAAAAGTGAACGAGACAGCTCGTCGCTTGCGCATGTTGTAAGTATAAAACAAGAATAAAACCGGGCTTTAATGACAGTCCCGGGGCATTCCCGTGGGATACTCTTATGAAATTCATTGAAGACGTTTGTTGATATAAAAAAGATGAGTTAAGAGTTTTGTTTTATTAGTTCTATGACGCAAGTTCTTACATTTTTTTATTCTTCTTATACAATAGCTCTCCGGCTTTGTAACCGTATAAAATAAAAATACCTAAATATACCCAATTTATCATTTGTAATCTAAGGAATTTCTTGTGGAACGTTCGTTATATGCCAAAATATCATCTAGCTTTTTAGTATTTTACATTCAACGATTTATTTTACTCGTAACAGAGATTTTATATTGTACCCTTATGTTGATTTGCAAATGTTAAAATAACCTCTACCCCCACGGAAGACCTGGGTCGCATAGCAGCTCCGGCTTAAAGAGCAGGAACAGGATGATTTTCTCCGTCAAAAAAAGCGATTGCAAATAGGAAAAGAAGATTATTTTTTTCAAAAGTCAATATAATAGACAATTATTAATTAATCGATTTGGTTCGAAATCACGTTTTTCCCATAGAAAACAGGAAAGCGCGTCAGGGTTAGAATCTAGCACAATAACATAGAACTAAGTCTGAAATGAATAATTTATTGCTAATAAAAGTAACTTCAACACGAATTGTAGAATATTTTCTCAAGAACTAGCAATAACTTGAGATGCAAAGTAAGTATAATTAATTACTGGAACAATGAGGTGTATTGTCCAATCATTTGCATTGTTTAGAGTTTTATAGAATAATATTATTTACTTAATAGACCTATACTTACAACTTACTAGAAAATACTAAGCTATAAAAGAATGAAAAGAATGGGAGATTTTCTTTTTATATACTTAATAGGCTGGCGTTTGGCCCACCATCACGCCTGGTAGTAAGCGATGATGTGGTCGACGATGGAGCACGCCTACCTATAAGCAACCTGTTCACTCACTCGGGACTTGAAGACACCCAAGTTGTATTTAGCAGGAAATACAGAATGGAATGTTAAAAAGAAACGCTGTCCTTTTTCTCTTTCTTTCAGGCATTTACATTCTAGATCAGAATTTTGAAAAGAAAATGAGGAATTCTATTTCATTAGTACATAATATGTATTATAACATCGCAATTTTATTTTTTAATTAATACTTTCATATTTATTCTTGGTGTGAAAAAAATGAGGTTTACAAAACGTAATTTATGTTTACATAAATTACGCAATTTTTAATTGAATTGTTTTATTCACACGGTTTCTATTAATGTTTCTATGTATTATATTACATAATCAATAATGAGATATAAATTCCACCCCTTCAAAAAAAAAACACATTAATTAGATACGAATTTCTACTTTTATTTCATTAGCATTTTATGATCATTTAATGAAGATCGAACGCGTGAGAAATTAATACTGAAAGACTAGTGAAACTATTGAAGAAAATTAGTCTTAATTTCAGTTAACAATTTCCGATTTTCTTATCAATAGCAGGAAAGACTGGCAGTTCCAGTAATCTTAGTAAACATTACTTTTTATGATCCTAACGTTGCACGTCGCAAGATGGCGATAATAGCAACAAAAACTGCACACTCCATTATTTTACGACGTGCGAGGAAATTATACATTTTCACATAATAAACTCTCGATAAAGTATTTTACGTCCGAACCTCTTTACGCCTCGGTAACTCCACTAACTACAAGGCTGTAAGAATGAAATGATTAGGCCATCCTTGCATTACTTTAATTAAAAAAATAGTTGCATCGTTGTTTATGGTCAGCTCAAATTCAAATTAATTTTTCTTCACCTATTAAAGTTGTTTGTAAATGTCGGTTGGTATTGTAAATGAAAAATGGTGTGTGAATAAGGTACGTAATAAACAGAACACGAATAAAAATAATCTTGCTTCGGTTTTACAAAATACAACATAATAACGTACCTCATTTTGCATCCAAATATTTTTCTCAGTCAACACAAACGCAGAATTGTCATAACAACACTTTTCCTTATCCATTTTTCCACTCGCGAGAGGCATTTAGTTAATCAGTTTACACAAAGTCTTGAATCAAATGAAAACTACTGAACATACGTGCGTTGAAAACCTTGAACGCGATGCGTTTAAGAAAGTAACTGGATTGTAAAGCGCAACATCCATTCGTGACACGCGAGGCAGGGTTAAGAAGAAATGCTTTCCCGCCGAAACCGCTGTCAAACGTTGACAGATCACCGCGCGGGAAACTCTCGACGTAAACTGACCGCGGCGCTGAAACGTTCTGCCTAATAAACAGAATAATAAAAATGCACACACCGGATTTCTCCAGTTATTTTTGTGATTGTTATAACACAAACTAAATACGTACAATCCCTAATGTCCGAATAAAATTTTCCGACGGAAAATTATTATAAAACGTTTTATTTAATGATCTTTCGGTGCAATCATATTTAGGCGTTTTTGTGTATATTACCAAAGTTTACGTTATTTTGTTTTTGTCTCACAATTGACTTGTTTAAACGAAGATGAAACCTACTAAAATGTCAATTGTTATGGGAGCAATTAATGTCTAATCGATATGTGGCATTTAGGTTCGTATTTAATGTTTGCCTGTGATTGATTACAAAACTACAATGAACACTCGTGTTGTGAGTTGAGTTTGCAATAGGATGATAGTTTAACCGTCGCACTCGGAGACATTTAATGATTACTTAACGAATTCGTTAGCAATTGTTCTCAGTACAAAATCGTTTTAAAGGAATAGTCTAGTCTCCGAGTTAATCTTTTACGTTTATAGTTCAAGAGAGAGCCTTTTCTATTTCACAAACAAACAAATAAACATTGAATCGGTTGCCATTCAAGATAAAAATAATTACTCATTTTTAACGTAGGTCTATTTGAATTTCCGATTTATCCTTCCATTTCTGCAAATACCAAAGTAACTAACTAAAACAAAATCACGATTACACATCTTAAACAACCTACCTAACTGTAAAACCTACCTATTATTACCTCATTGCCAGAAAAAAATCCGCAACAAATAAAATACGGAATTTAAACCGTTTTTTTAACAACGGCACTCCTATTGCCTATTGATAGTATGAAATACAATAATGGCTGATTTGTTATCACGTTACGTCAGCTCACACAAATTGATCTCAGTTGTTCTAACCTTGGAAACGATTTACGTAGTTTACTTTAGAAATTAACTTAGATTTAAATATAGGTTAAGTTAGTGAACGTATTATCTTAATGCTGATTTTAGAGTAGAGATAATTGTTTATTTTGCATTATTTTTAAAAGGAAGAACGATGCAAGTATATTTGTCCTTTATTAATATGGAATAAGTATAATTTATGTACTTATTAAAATGTGTCGTTCAATACATTTTGAAAATAATTTATACATACATACATAAACGCCTGTGTCCTATTGGGTTAGGCAGAGTCAATGGAACGCCAATTGCTACGATCCTTACATACCTATTTCGCTTCAACAGTCATCAGTCTTTTCATGAATGCATTTTCATTTTCGAAAGCAAAATACGTTAGCTCCGGTTTCTCGTAACCAAAATGCACTTAAAATCTTTAAGTTTACCTACTTAAACAGATAACGTATAAATATTTTAAGTACTGTGATTATTAAGTACAGCCAACCCAGATAAGACCATGGATTAGTGCATTCTAAATGCATAAATTTACAAGAAATTATCAAACTTGAAATGCCTTACGTAGTTTGTCAAGAAATGGAAATGTGGACCGCAAAACTGGGTCGTAAAAGTAGTTTAAAAATCCCAATCATTCGTTCAATTAAGGACCTAAATAGATGACCTTATCACTTATAACTCCCTAGATTAAAAAAAGTAATATTGTCGTACCAATTGGCGTTCTATTATATCTCCCATGGTAGGCAGAGGCCTACCACAATGGTAGACAATGTAACCAAAGATTGTATTGTGAACCTGATTGAAAAAGAGTAACCTATAGAGTTTCTTGCTCGTTCTTCTCTATACGAATCTACACTTTGGAACGAGTAAGTAGCTCTACTAGAGGACTGGCCGACAGAGACGTTTTAAATCTTTCTACTAGTAATATTATAAATGCGAATGTTTGTGAGTTTGTGTGTTTGTTACTCAATCACGTTAAAATGGCTGAAGGAATCGGGATGAAATTTGGAACAAGTGTAAGTTATGGTCGGGAATAACACGTAGGACACTTTTTATCCCACTGGCCCGACCGAGCGAAGCCGCAAGCAGAAGCTAGTACTTTAATATTTACTTTGACATTCTAAAGTGCCTTACTGGTCTATTTGAAATAAATAATTTTAACTCTAACAGGCGTGAGGTTATTTATAGTATGTTCGTAAAATTGACAAAGCAATGAATAAACACGTGACTAAGTGCCATTAACTGTAATCTCAGGAAACCAAAAAAAACGTTTTATTACATGACATCAGCCAGTTTCATTCATAATATTTGCACATGCCAAGCACATTACGTTTTGTCGCATTCATTTGACATTATGATTTTAATATTTACTCCTTTTTTTACTTGATTTTATGCAATTTTGCTAGTTCCTATATTATTTAGTACCTAAGTTACAATAGATGAGCTGTGGACTACCTAATGGGTTTACCGGGGCTCCGATTCGAAATGCAGGAGTAGGAACGGGATGGCTTTTAGTCAGTAAGAGTCGCCTCGCCCAAGGCGGGTCATTGGATGATTTTCCCCTCTAAAAAAAAGCTACAATAGATCTAGATATTAAAATAGAAAACCTTCACAATGCAATGTACGGATGAATTAAGTGCTGCATAATTATGAATCGATGGTGATTAATGGTCAAACCTTCCGAATGAGAAGAAGCCTTTGGTCAGCATCAGTGGCTACTTATAGGCTGTTGATGTGTGATGATGTGATGTGGATAAGAATCAAGTTAGGCTAGATTTCTGGAGTTAGGTTAATAGAAAGTATTCTCTTAAAACTACGATAAAGGAAAACTTAAGATTAATTTAGTAGTTAATCACAAAACAAAACTACATAAGGTTACCAGTTGTTTCCACGTCGCTATCAACTAACAAACTCGATTAATTACATACTAATCTTTTAATGACTTACTGTCCTTAATCACTGAACTGATTAGCCGTGCAAGCAAGCATTAAAACAGTAAGTACTAACTTTTACCCGAAGTTTTGTCCGCAGAGGCCTATTGAAAAAAAAAACTACATCAGCCAGCTACTATGCCCGTGTCAATCCTATATAATTTTCTGTGCACCCAACCATACCTATAAGTTTTCAACCAACCAAATTTCAATTTGTCCGCAGAGTACTAATTGTGAAAACGAACATCAGCCAGCCACATTGCCCATGTCAAGCCTATGTCATTTTTACCCGACTGCGCCAGAAGGAGGGTTATGTTCTTTACTTCCAACCATACCTATGAGCGCAAATTTCAAGATTGGTTGAGTAGATATTATCATCAACAGCGTATAATTGGCCAAAGGCCTCTTCTCTCACGGTGAGTTTGAGCATTAATCACCACGCTTGCTCAATGTGGGTTGGCGATTTCAAACTAATAATTAGAAATTGTTTTTCCTTCAGTTGTCAGTGTCGTTGTCAGTGGTGTCGAAATAATCTTAGAAAGTACATATAACTCAGGAAAAGTCACATTGGTACTTGCCATTAGTGGGTTTCGAGTAGATATAGCATAAAGAAGTTACAAAATTACTTACTACATACATTTATTATTTTATAGTACAGTCTTGGGTAATAGGCTCAAGTAATTGAACAAAACTCCTACTATTTTCGAGAATAAATGAGATATATCTACTAGAATAGCGAAGACAGATACAGTACATCTCGACCGGTCGAGTGCAACGCTCGGGAAAGTGGGATTTTACTACTCCACGACACTAAATGGTCGATGCACTTTTGTTATTACAGGGGTGTACTTGGGATAACTCAGGTAAATGAGATAAATGAAGTAGAGCTTTAGAAACTGGAAATTACAATTATTTATAATCAGTAGGTGCATGTTACAAATGACATCAGAAAAACATTTGATTACCGCTTTTTTAAGGGGTGTAAGACATCCAATGACTTCTACCGCCTTGGGCGAGGCAAGAGGGAGTGTGAGACTCTTACTGACTAAAAACCACCCCGTTCTTACTTCTACTTTTAGAGAGAAAAATCCGGTAAACCCCCTATGTAGTCCGCAGCTCCGGATCAGGCATCAGCCCTATTGAGATTTTATCGCTACATAATAAGTTTAGATGGCAACCAGAAAAAGCTATAAGTGCCTACTATAAAGTAAAACCGTTATTGTAATAATCGGTTCAATTACCTATATACATAGCTACATCGCAAAAACGAAAATCCCGTTTTATTAGCACCAAAATTATAAAGCAAACATCGAACATAATATTTTTCTCTAGTGTTCTATTCTTCGCACATATTTAAATTTAAACATTTGAATTTAGAATTAAAATTATCGCCTCAGGCTTTCGATTCGAAAAAAGAAAGCTATCCGTTATAAAACTGTTGTTATTTTACCTACGAATTCCAATGTAACTGGATTTAATTCTAGACAATAGAATGTCCTCAAAATTTGTACTTTAAAAATATTTACATAAAGAAATTGCTGTACTTATGTGCTCAGAATTTGAATGTGAACAATGTCTAATAGTTTCTAAAAACAGTGTTACTGTTTTAAGACTGTCATGCAGGTCTTCCTGCTTTTTTTGAGGGGAAAAAATAATCCAATGACTTCTCTCACTCTTGGATGAGGCGAGAAGGAGTGTCAGACTCTTACTGACTAAAAACCGCCCCGTTCCCACTCCTGCTTTTTGAGCCGGAGCCCCGGTAACATGCTAGGCAGTCCGCAGCAGGTCTTCCTGCTTGACAGTCTTTCGCGGACACTACTAGGTACCGTTTTGAGATTCTGCAGACTAACTACGAATTCTCTATAGGTAATAGATATGAACAATAAACTTAAATAGTTGACAAAGCAAATATTAAAAAAAACTTATGTAAATCTAAATAATAATTGTCAAGTAATCGATAAACATAATATGTAGCTTGTCGAGTCCATCTCTGTCCACCACGGGACAAGTTGCCGTATATTTGCATTTTTCATACAATCGCGTGGGTAGCTTCGCTCCAGGCCTTCGTACTAGATATATCTCATTTCTATGGAAATTCTGTAATTATTTTGCTTTAAAAATACTTCGTAAGTGTAGTGGATATTGGGGTTATCGATTTTGAAATTATCAGTAATCCATTTGGACTTATTTTGTGTTTTCCCGATTTATAATGTAACTAGTGGATAAGAATTCTTAATTTCTTTATTCCTTTAGGATGAAAGAATTCGACAGTTAATATAGTATTTTTTTTTCAGGGGAAAAATCATCCAATGACTTCTCCCACCTTGGGCGAGGCGAGAGGGAGTGTCAGACTCTTACTGACTAAAAACCACCCCGTTCCTTCTCCTGCTTTTCGAGCCGGTAAACCCGCTAGGTAGTCCGCAGCTCCGGATCAAGTTAATATAGTATACAGTTTGAAATTATAGCCAATACTTAGGTAGATACTGGCTATAATTTATAACCCTTGTGTGTAACCCTGTATACACTCCTTCAAACTTACATATTCCCTACTTATATGGGTACCTAAGACAATATAGAAAAATCACACATACCAAGCAATAAAAAATCTCTAAACAAGTGTAGGTAAATAAAATGCACTTACGACCTACATTGTACATCAAACAAACTGAAGCCAATCAAGTGCTCCATTAAGCTGTTATTTACACTTGCATAGGATTTGTACTGAGATAATCATTTTACAACCCATTTTACAACCTACTTATATCAACTATGGATGGATAACAATGTTACGAACGACATACATTAACATTTATATTAGATTTGCAGTATTTGCTTGGATAGACAGGATAAAACTATCGTCAAAAGTATTTTCCATTTTCCCTATGTAACCTTTCCTTTTGAATTTGTTAAACCTACCGCTATGTGCCCTTAATCAGTTGCAAAAAGCATTAATACTACGTTAATATATAATGAATATTAATTAATTCTTGTGATTTCATATTTTTTGAGAGCTGAGCTTTGGGTCTGAGACATGTAACCTATTAGGTAATGAAATATCTGAAATATTTTTCAAACTACGAACGACTATACATTAGCAATGTGTGTCTGATTGAGTGTTGCAAATCACTATTCTACGGTTGTATATAGTCCAATATTATTAAAATTATACCAGTAACTGATAAATAACCCATCTAATTTTTGTCGCACTTGCGACCGGATCAATCGGGCAGCCTAATTACAGAAACTCTTAACTAAATCCTCAATCTCCAAAAGAATGACAACAACAACTTGTAGCCTCTCTGTTGTTATGGATGTCCATGGCCCGTTTGCTTACTACCAGGCAATCCATCTGCTTGTTTGCCAGCCTATCCCATAAAAAAGGCCTTCGATCAATTTCAAATTGTCCAAACATTCCATTGCCAATATTATGGCCTCTACAAGCAAGCAACTTAGGGATATTCGTAAACAATTGATGTTTACCAGTGGCAAAGTATGGCAAGTTTAGTATGTTTACGCTATGCCTAACGGAGAATGGGCAGAGAGTAAAAACACGGGAATTATGAGACGCCCCACCAGATCAATATTTTACAATACGTCGCGTTCTTCTTGTAATCATCAGATCTTGCAAACAGTGGTTAGGGCTGTCACTGGTTAGCTGTAGGTTTTTGAGATAGGTAAGGTTAGACAAGAGTATTCTCTACCAACCCTGAGGCTCAGGGTTTATTCTAGGATCAGACAACGAACCTGTGCACTGATAAAATTCTCCGGTTTAGGATAGGCATTATTCTAATGTTTACGCAGATCTACACGAGACACAATAGGTTTTTATGGAATAGGTGGCAAACGAGAAGACAGTTCGCTTGATGGTAAGCGATCAGCTTTCTATTGTGTCTCATATATCGGCAGACAAGTGGTTAAACTATGATAGCACTGATTGATGAAAAGGTGAGTGTCAATTCCAATTAATTTGTACACTAGATACTCCTTCTCGTTTTCTGTGACTGAATCCAGTGATTCTAGCTTTGAATCAAGCGTTAATTTAATTGATTTAAGGAACGTCACTGAATTTTCCGTATAACTGTAATACCTACTAAGAAATACGTAAAAGGTTGGCTCAACCAGGCCTATATTGATATGGTAATAATCCTAAGCTGTCGGGTTTTTCAAGTAAGTACAGGGTAATTCACCGCGGCGAGTTCAATGACTGCCAACTGCAACGCCGACGCGACACGACGGTGCAGAATGCAGATGTTTTCCTCAAAAGCCAATTTTATGTGTATCTAAAATGTTATTACTGTTGTATTTAGTTAAAAGAAGCTGTATAAGAGATTGGTAGAAAATGTCTAATTTTATAAATCCGAACCGAAGGGCCAAAGGGTTTTTCATGGTGTGAACTAAAATTATCTTTTTTAAAGGGCAAGTGGCGTACGTGCCTTTGATCGCCTGGCGCATGAACACATGAAACACCAGAAAAGGTACGTAACAGGCCTTTTACAAAGGAGTGTGCTCTTTTCCTAAAGGTTTGAAAGTCTGGAGTTATATGAAAAAAAGAACCAAGAGTTTTAGTCAGACATAAGTTGAATTCAACTTTACAAATATTTTTTTATTCAGTTAAGTTTCTGAACTTTGAAGGTCGACCGACAGTTTAAATAAAATTAAGTTCCTTCCTACCATGACCATAAAAAGTTAGCCACAATTCATAAATAACGTAGCAACCTTACCAAGTCCGGATGTTGGCAATTCTGCAGAATAAAATGCATCATTGTTACCATTGAGATGGCATACAAGCAATAAGCATACAAGTGTCGTACAATTATCCCAATGTTTACTAAAGATCATCGTATTGTGTGCGTACCGTACATACGTACACTAGGCGATAAAAAGAAGTCCGGATAGGAATTTCTTTGTTTTATGTAATTGGGTTATTGTTTTAAGTTCAGAGTCAGTCAAGTGACGATGGGGCAAACACATTTGTCACCACTGGTCTTCCTGCAGGTGTTGTAAGAGGTGAATATGTATCTAATGGACTACATAGTATGAAACAGACCAAGCATTAACTCTCCATCATAAACTGTGATCTCCAACCCACCAAAAACACACTCTGATAGAGAATTTGATATTTTTTGGGTATTGAGGGATTGGAGAGATTGGAGATTGATTGGAGAAATTACAGCCGTAATTTGGCCACCAGTAATCTCAATTATACAATAAAACACAACGAAAGTGTGTTCTATAAGGCCATAGTCCTCCGGCCGAGACTTAAATCGATCCGGCTCATTCGTGCCGAAGCATGGCTCTCCCACACTTACAAATTAATTTAAAGATTTCCTTATGATGTTATGTTCAGTTATCTAAGTAAAGAATGCCTAGCAACTACCGTTGAAACAAGCCTAATGAATGCAGCACATACTGCACATACCTACAGGCAGGTAATTAAAAATCAATACAACACAATTCAATACAGTGCAGGTATTTGTGTTATGCGTTCAGTGGTTACATTAGCAGTTAGCTCATACATTGCTTTATTGATCTTGCTTGCTTTTGTAATGTAACTGATGTAACAATTTATTTGGTTTCACAAAGAGCTGCTGCCTTTTTTTAAATACTTTGTCCCACTCTAGGATTTCTTCCTGTGTCGTGAATGGGTTTATCAACATACAAGTTCACATACACATGACACCCAGAACAATTTGTGGATCGTCCAAAGAGTTGCTCCGTGGGTATGGCGCTACACGATATCCGGCAGGTGGTTGCCCAGCCACCGCGCCAACCATGCAGTAGGCCTTTCTTTTAGGAGCTGAATTCGTGAGACCTTTACTATCTTGGGGTTGAATGGAGTAGTTATAATAACTATCTACTAACTACCTAAATTAACTAAAAATCACGGTTAACTAAAAAGTAGTAGAGCTTTTCTCAATTAATGAACGTGAGTAAACCGAGATTTTTAGTTAACTTCTAGATTAATGAAAATAACCATAAAAGACTGAATTATAAAGTAAATTTTCTTTTTTCTTTGCGGTAAAGTAATGTCATACAAACAAACAATCTACAATATCACGTAGCGCACGGTACTACCCCTTTCGATATCAATAACCAATAATCATTAAACTGATGACACGATTACTTAACCTCAAGATCATCTTTAAAGGGTCAATGATTATACTAATCACCGATAAAATTGTTTATCAAAGATTGTAGACCTTAGGACCTGAGAGATAGCGGCTAGTTTTCATTGTAGGCAAGTTTTTGTTTAAATTGATTTGAAAATAAGTCGTAAATTATAATTTTATTGCATTTGTTACTTATCTTATCTTATCTAGCTGTAATTAATTAGTTTTCATAAACTTTGATTTTTATCGCGTCATTATAATTATATACTTAGTTAGATTTCATTATAAAAGAAAAAAGGGGGATAATTTGTGTTCTACCATGCCTTTATCAGTTAGAGTTTTTCAGCTTGCAGGAAGATTTTATTAAATATCTAAGTATAATATTTCAGCGGTTTTGCCACGTATTCAATAAGTTCCTCTAGGAAAGTTGCGATGCTGTAGAAATATTGCAATAGGATTAAAAAAGCCCTTATTGTACCCTGAACACAGCCATTTTCACACTTTTCAATGATAAAAGAATGAAATAAATCAGTTCATAATAAAAAATCATTTTTATAATGTTAATTAAGATGAAGTATCACAGCAATTTTAGTAGAGACTATAATTAAAATAATTTGCAACGTAATTCAACCTTCAAAGCAAAACAGTTCACCCCACACACACACACACCCACACACACCCACGCAAACACAAAATACACGTGGCTGTACTAAATCAGGAGTTTTATCTATGACGTCAGCACTAACCTTATGCCAAAACGAACTTTAATATCAGTGAGACAAAGTCCAAAATTACGTAATAAAACAATGACTCTATAAAAATCGGACGGAGGCGCGGTCAAAACACTTGAGATAAGAAAGTTTGTGGCTCTGTACCTTCGAAAGCTGTGATATTCTGATAAATAGGTAATTGTTGCTTCAAATGATGATCCTGATATTTCCTACATTGCCAGTATTTCCCAAAAAGGCAGACAAAAATGATTTTTTGTGACAAGCTATCAGTGTTACATCGAAAACTAGGACATTATTTGAAAATAATTGAAATTAAATTTTTGGTCCAAGGCAGCCTGAGGTTTTTAGTAACTAGTTTTTAAGACATTTTCATACATAATGAATAATATTTCAATTTCGACTACAGGGTCGGTCTGGTCACTGGGCTCCTGTGCAACGTATAGCGGGTTGCATTTCCACTCGCAACAACTCTGTGTGTTTCACAAATCGTTGTTTCGAATCTAGGTGTCATATGTATGTGAACTTATAAGTTTGTAAACGCACCCACGACACATAACGAAACTCAAGTGAGGGCCAACGTTAAAAAGACATTATAAAGTGCCTTCTATCGCAAACCAAATGATGATGAAACACGTCGCAACTAGCAACGCAAGCGACATGCGAAAACTGCGAATCTGCGTCGATCAGAAAACTGCTAACATTAAAGGCCTGTCTGGAAGGAGGTCAAACGTGTTTTGACGTCATTCCTTGCAGAATGTGGTGAGGACTGGTCGGACACACCTCCGGGCCTTCGCACGAGGTATGAAGGGACTGTACCACTGTACCTACTGCCTTCCAAGATACGATACGATAATGATAATGACATGGTTTCGTAATTTGAGTGAACTTTCCGCGTGCTGTTTCGCAGCTGTACTTACTTAAATAATATGATAAAGACTGCGATATTGAGAATTTGGGAGAAGTTCGATATTGTAGTTTTTGTATGATATAGGCTTAAATGACTTTACTAAAGCTTAATGAAAAATTAGGAGAGAGCTAGTTTTAAAACTATTTTGTACCTATTTAATCAATTGAATGGATAAATAGTAAAATTAAGTTCACAAATAAATATCATTCTGAACGTCAGCATTCTGGTGATAAACGCGACGAAAATAAAATAAGGAAATATTCTTAAAATGATTTTAAGACTTTGACTGCCAACAAAAATCTATTGAAGTCAAATCCTCCGCTAGCACCGGTCACTTTAGACCCCGTGGCGTTTAATGTGTTAAGGATAATTGATTACGAAGAAGACGATAATTATGAATATTAATAAAATATTCTTTACATAAATAGAAAGCTTTTATCTCGTAGCGTTAGATTGTTTATACGTAGATAGGTATACTATACAACATACTACATACCTTCATAGATAAATATTATGTTTACTAAAAATCATATATTATTTAGTCTCGAAGCGGATCCACCCAGTTTTCCTATACCCGTGTTAATTAATACGCAAATTGTTTTGAATGCAAATTACTTTTTTACAATATTTTGACGGTATTTTCCCATTGCGGAGTTCACAAAAATGGCGTATAAATATGATTAGCAAATAAATGTGTTTAAGTATGGTATCGTTTCGGTTAAACTTGTGTTGATTTTAACTAAAGTGCGATATTTACCAAAATTCGCCGAAATGTATGTGTGTACGGCGCATAACTCTTGAACGACTGCACCGAATTTGGAATTTTATTTTTGGTGTGAGCACTGAGCATTATTGTCAGGATTTTAAGAGGCCGTTTCAAAGCCGGAGTCTTCCACCCTAGTATTGGACAATCGGCGAAAGGATCGGAACAATACCGGGGCTAGCGGCTAATGAAATATAGCCTTATTTTCGGAATAAGTACGCAAGTAATAAAGGTTGCGAGTTTGACCCCAAAGCTACAAAATGTCACGTACACGTGTAACTCAAACTGGAAGCAACCACCTGTAGCTTATACACGTACAAAATTTGCTGGAACGAAATTCGGAACAAGTTTAGCGACATATTGTGTAACAGAGCAACGAACCTAGACACTGCGCCAACCGCAACATTTTTCTACGTACATTATGAATTCACTTCCATATGAGAGAAGGAGAAACACCACGTGACTAAGTTTTTTTGAGAGGGGAATATCATCCAATGACTTCTCCAGCCTTGGGCGAGGCGAGAGGTAGTGTCAGACTCTTACTGACTTAAAGCCACCCCGTTAGTACTCCTGCTTTTCGCGTCGGAGCCCCGGTAACATGCTAGATAGTCCGCAGCTCCGGGACGCTTAAATATAGGTGCATGTAAAGGAAGAGTATGGCCAAAGAATTAATGATAAAATGATGTGACACCCTTATGTTTCATAACACAGCTGGCCTGATCTTGACCAAATAGATTTGAGGCCGTTTGGAGCCGTCAGGATAGAATACAATTTTCATCAACTCAACTCTTCTAGCAGCAGAATGACAGGCTGTTGTGCCTTTTGACAATGATTCGTTGAGTAACTACTAAGTAGTTAGTCTGGGACCTGGGAATAATCTGTATTATATTTAAGTTCCTATCCCCGTGGGTATAAACAGTTTTCTATTGATAATAACCTATGTGTCAGTTCCACAGAATAGAAACACGTCCGATTTGCCCTTAATTCTTGTGAACCACTGAATGGCTTCTGTGTAAACCTTGTGCATTATGTAATTATAAATATCTACACTGATAAATAATGTATTCTTCTTTTATTCTCTGAGGGTATAGTGGCTGATGTGTAAATAGTATATATCATAGTGCTATAAACGTTTCAAAAATACCTAGTACTTATGGTTTAATTGGAATAAATGATTTGACTTTATGAATGACATGACAAGAATCCTTCATGTAATTTTCACTAGTCATGAGTTTTAAAATTACTGAATGACAAAACAAGATATTATTATTTAGTATCAAATAGTGATTATTCTACGTTGACAAGCAACAAATTATTATATAAACACGAGTAAATAACAATGACACGCCATATTTTGATAGAAAACGCGTAAACAACAAAATAAATACAGTTTGTTAAGAATAGCTTCAATAATCTATTCTAATATTTATGAGTAGTATTTTTGGAATGTAAATAAGTAGACAGATTAGTATATCTTTTCCAATTTCTACCAATTTTATTTACGTCTTAAATGGGTGTCTTCATTTAGTAATTTCGACTAAATTTCACCGATTATCATTTTATTTTTTACTACGAATTAGAAGTTCCAAATATCCTAGTAATAGTACTACGGCCATGCTTACGCTGACAAAAACAGACGAAATTCAACCTTAAAAGCAACTTGCGTCACACGACCACCCCAAAACCTTTGACCTTAACTTGACATTACTTAATTCTCACTTACTTTTTTCTTATCTAGAAGACCGATGTTCTCCCCTGCTTCGTTCACTTTCTTCTCGTCAGCCATTTTTATTATTTTCTCACAGGAATTTACGAAAATTATTTATTTTACGATTCGTTCCCGGGAATGTTTGGTTGCCGGTCGCGTGGATGAATAAAGACTGTCAGTTACCCCACAGTTGACGCATGCGCGATTGCGATTAGCTCCCGGACCCCTATTTCGCGTGGTCACTGTCTACGGGCCGGAGTGACGCGGGTTCCGCTCAAATTATAACTTTCAGTGTTTGTTATAGGGTTCAGTTTATCTTGTATGTTTTGGGTGGAACAGATTTATAGTACGTTCATTCATCTAAAAATACGTGACGCACATCACGTTTGAACAGCTTAATTCTTCTTTAGGATTTCAATCTCTATGAAACTTTTGTTAATACAGATGCTTCAGAGATTTTGTTAGTAGACAATTTCACAATATTTTTGAGTAATCATTGGACAATTTTCTGATGCAAGTCTTGGGTGTATGACGTCATTGGGTGCTTGTCTGCGACATGAATCACGTAAGTAAAGGTACTTAGTCCTAAGGTAGATTTCTAAGTCATTAGCCTCGTTTTCATCCACAGCTAGTCACATGCTACTAAGCTCGATCTTCAGTTCAACCAATGTGTGGGAAATCCATGCTTCGGCACGAATAGGCTGGCTCGACCGGAGTCATACCACGGCCTCATAGAAAACCGACGTGAAACAACGCTTGCGTTGTGTGAGTGAGGTTACCGGAGGCCCAGTTACCAATCTTCCCAATCCCTGCTTCCCCAACAACCCTTAAATTCGTAACCCCCAAAAGGCCAGCAAGGCACTTGTAACGCCTCTGGTGTTTTGGGTGTCCATGGGCGGCGGCGATTGCTTACCATCAGGCGATCCGTCTGCTCGTTGACCGGCTTATACCATAAAACAAACTAGATTTAACTATGTAATACTTTAGGAATATCATCACTCTACCTACCTAGTTATAGGACACCCTACGAAACGTATCTTAAAAGTACACGTAATATTTTCTATGAATCATCTTTGTATTATTTATATTTTTTCACATTGATCCAGTTTGGCCCTTACCCATGTACCTATGAGACGGGACACCGAAAAATTAATCAGTAAGAGTTTGACACTCCTCTTCATCCTCACAGGTTTGTTTACGGAATCCTAAATATTGTATAGTAAGTACATAATTGTAATGTTAATCTGAGCAGAACAAACAATATCAGCGCGTTATCAGCTACGCGCAGGATGGTGAAAGCGATCGTTTTAGGGAACTAGCTTTATCTCATGAAAAAACATTATGTTTGTGTTTAGTAGATGGGTTTTAGGACATTTTATCTTGTTTCGTGTTTCGTTATCCTTTGTTTTAACTTGTCTGTGATGGTGTATTTTTATTTTACGTTCAGTGCCAACCAGAAAGGTATTTTATCACACCCCCGAGGATGTGCAACCTTCACTTGGTATTTGAATATACTAAATTGTACCTACTAGGCATTAAATTTATTAAATCAAAAAAATACTACCTATACTTTTATAATAACTACCTCAAGACTTGGTATGTCTTATTTTATACGGTTTACTCACGTGAATTTATTGAGAAAAGCTCTACTAGTTTCGAGTCACAGAGGGACTCTTCATCATGAGCAACGTACGCAGACGCTACGACGTCGCGCAGCCTCTGTGACTCGAAACTAGTAGAACTTTTCTCGATATATTTACTTGAGTAAACTGTTATTTTTAGTTCTGTTAACTACCTATGTTGCTTAAGATTAATTCTAGATTAAACTTATTGTAATGGGGGTCATAATAGCAGGCAGATAGGTCCCATTGTACCCATATTATTAGCTAGAAACCGTTTGTTAATATTTCGCAGTTTGCGTGTTGGAATAAATAGGTACTAAGAATCACTGACCTAACTAGGTCCACTTGAGAACGCAGTCGGCAACGAGTGACTAATGACACGCCCCCTATTATGACGCAGTTTACATTTAAATCTAGGACAATACTGATAGAATACTAATAGGATAGACACAAGTCAGATTTATAAAAATAGTTATCATCAAATTTTTAAGTATATAGACACCAGGAGGCTCTTGTATGCAATTCCGATTGATCGACATTGATATTGTTAAATTTCGTACTCTTGACTTGCAACCCTGCTCATTGCATCCGTATTGCGTGGATATTGAATCAACTAAATGCTATTGAGTTTAGCTTTATGTTCCGTATTGTGTAAGCTAGTATTTTAACAGCTAAGATTGGGGTTGTATAGTTTTCACATCATAGAACAATTACTGGGATTTTATTGGATTGAAATTGCAATGTCAGAGATTTGTTTCCAGAGGAAGCGATCAGTATTCAGACAGTCGATATTGTGCAGCGTTGCTTTGTTTAAAATTGCTATCAATGAAGTAGTAGGCGAAGTTTTATGGAGGTTTACAGAGTTTAGAGTAATACAAGAAAAAGTTCAAGATAGGATCACTATGTTTTGATTTTTTAATATAGAGCTACGTCACTAGCCCAATAGCGGCTGAGTAAATAAAAACATTATCATAATATGGGACAAAATTTAAAATAAGTATTGAGAGTGAATAATTGCAAAATGAAAATTGTAAAGTTCCTAGGGAATATCTACTTTTTAAATTACAAGTCATGCTTGCGAAATTTGCCCTCGATTTAGTTAATCCTGATACCCGTCTAACATGACTAAAACATGGACCTTCCTTTTGATGATACAAACAGCGGTACTTGTCGTGGTCTTTTGTAATAGTTTGCGGATCCCTGCACGCATTCTAATATCTATACTATAGTATACTGCCTTATCCATTATTTTGCGTGTGTTTGACGATAACCTTACGACATTGAATCTTTATCGAGAGCCCCGCAGTCGACGCGACACAGCGACAAACAATCGAATCTTATTTTACGACATTATCATATAATTAGGTACTTAAGCACCAAAATTATGAGTTATTATGTTATAATATGAATTATTGTAATTATATGTACTTATATAACTTATTATCAATAGTAGTAGTTCATGGTCAAACTAGTCATTTAGGTTCCTAAAATATCTCGGTATCGGCTTGAGAAAATGGGGGTTTGGAACTGAATCCACCGTTCTTTGTTGGTCTTACCTAAATCTAGGTTCAAAACTTAACAGAGCAGATAGAAATCTAGGCAAATTACATTTGCTGCGGACTGCCTAGCGGGTTACCAGGGTTCCGGCTCGAAAAGAAGAAGTAGGAACGGGGTGGTTTTTAGTCAGTAAGAGTTTGACACGCCCTCTCGCCCCGCCCAAGACGGAAGTAGTCATTGGATGATTTTGCCCCTCAAAAAAAGATAAGTAATAAAGCATTTTTGTTAGTAAAGCATATCTACTTAGATAGGTTGTTAAATCTACCTACAACAAGCAACATTGTTGACTGCAAATGTTTCTGTTGTTCAAGTTTTTACATTGTCTGTAATCGAGACATAGTTTCAGTTTAGAGTACTTACAGTCACGCTTGTGACCGAGGCTGAATGTTAAGCAATTAGGTATAGGTATATCTCAGCACTACAAATTAGCTTTTCATTAATAGATATCCAATTTAAAATCTATCTGTTTTCCTTTGCATTGTTTTATTAGTCAAAAGTCACATCACACAAATAAACAGCCTATAAGCGCCCACTGCTGACCAAAAGCCTCTCCTCACAGGGAGACGGTTTGAGCATTAACCACCATGCCTGCTTAATACGGTTTAGCGATTCATCCATTCAAACTTATCACTGTACCGTTTGTCAGTGGTGTCGAAATAATCTTAGATAGTATGTATAACTTGGAAAAAGTCACATTAGTACTTGCCGTTGGTAGGTCTTAGACCTCCGGGCCACCACGACTCATCTTCAATCTCAATCTTTAGGTAGGTCTATAGGTAATAAACAATAAAAACCAAGATTCGATTCATATAATATTTATTTTACAATTAAATTACATGATAATTACTTTCGTACTGTATTGGGGCCGAATATTACAATAACTACTTACTAAACAATTTATTTACAATGAATAACTATATTACATTCTATTGAGATGGCATTATTTATCATTAGTAATATCAGTCCTCATCACAACTGCTTTCTAGAGTCGACAATGATTGAGACCAGAAATAAAATACATAAGAAATAAGAATTTTTAAGTAGAAGTTTAAATAAATACTGGATATAATAATTTAAGACAATTTAGAAGCATTTTGATAATCATATTGAAGAATTTCGAGTTAATAAAGGCATTATTGTGGCGCTTAAGTCTATTATGGAGGACTTAAAACCTCACTAGCGCCACCTAGGGTGCATAACATCGAAAACCTTCATAACAGATACTTATGTTTCATGTATATAATCATAAAATTACAGAAAACATATTGAACAATAGTCATAAGTAGTTTGAAACAAGTATAAGTATTTTTTTCATATTTATAAATGAAGTTTAGGAAATAAAATTCTAGTCACAAAACAGTGTCGACTCTTACAAATAATGAAGGCATACTCTAGTAGTGTTTATTTATATTATTTTTAGTATTATCGTTATTTATAATACATAACAAGCAGTATTTTATATAGAAGAGAGAATAGTAACATTTTGGCAATTTTTGACATAGCGAAACTGTAATAAACAATACTAGAGTACGCCAACGTTAATTTAAAATTATGATTGATATTTTAATTACATAATTATTATTAAATTACCTACAAATTAATCAAATCAGATACAAAAAGATTCATTTTTCATTTCGTATTATTAGAATTTACTTCATTTCAAAATTTTCAGCGAGATTCTTGCATTTATAAATCGATAGAAAAGGATGTTAAATTGTTTTTTTTTATTATATTTATAAATAAATATTATTGTTATTTTCATAAATATCATACTTTATACCGATAAATATATGTATAAAAAGTAACATTTGAAAAGAAAATAATTATTTTATATGTATCTTATCTATAGTATATTTTATGTTCATTAGAAATAACACTTTTATACAATATCAAACAAAAATTTTACAGAAAACATGGAATCTAATAATCACAGATTCCCATTATAATATTTTAGATATTTTATTTACACATTTACTGACTAATTTTATTTATATTCACGTGGCAAGACAAAATTACATTAAGTTATACTATATACATATAACATTTATATATACCGTTTGTAATTGTGTTTTATAATCTATAAACAATATTTGCATTATCGTGTTGATAGAAATTGAACAATCAAAGTCAAAGCATTTATTTCAATTCAACCATAAATGGTACTTTTAAAAAGTTAACTTAATAAAGGAATAATTTATAGTCTGTCAGTGAAGTTAGGTGCTCGTAGTTTTTTAAATATTTAGTCTTCCGAAAATTCGTTAACAAAAACATCAATCAGAAAAACATTTGAGTAAAACAGGTTTTTGACAAAATTGAGAAAAGTTGTAGAAGTATTTTAAATGGAACGATTTACACATAATTATAGTTTATTTTCTGCAATGACTTGATATAAACAGTAGAACGCATGATTGCCAACGTGACTGCACTATCTATCTCTTTATAACTATACAACTGAATCTGCGCGCGCGCATGTGCTCTGACAAAATAACAGATCAGTAGATCATTAAAAACTAATTTATTTATACTGAAGCATACTCTCTGCATCCATTTTTTTTTTCATATATACAATTATTATTTAATATTAACACCCAATTATGTGAGGGCGTGCATAAGCACGCCCAAGTATGGTTTTATAAACATGGTTATAAAACCATGTTACTTGCTATTTACTGAGATTTTCGAAAATCGCAAAACTTAATTATACTTTGTCCGACCTCGCATGACAAGGCAAGTCAGTAACAATAATTAATAATAATATAATATTAGATATAATTTCTCGAATGTTTCGATACTTGTTCACTAACTATTAGGCCGGTTTACTACTCGTTGTTTGTTATTCATAGATAATAGTTTAATGATAATAATATGTATAAGTAGTACAATATTGTAGTGGCTTGCAGAAAAAATAAATATAAAGAATGCAACTATCATGGTATATATAAAATTGAATATTTTGTACAGTTTTTTCACGAAACCGTTCTTCGAGGTTACTCGTCCAGTTTCAAGCTGCGCTAGGAGCCCATAATCATAAGTAGTATGCGCGACAACTTGACGCTAGTCGAGTAACATTGTTGAACCTTGTTTTGTGAATAAGTCATACAACATTTCAATTAATCACTAAAGAATTCAAGATCGTTTCAAGATAAATACTTGTATAACTTAGTATTCCTGCAATATAAAATTATACAGTATACATAATATAAAAATATAAATCTATGATGGTAAAAGAGAATTATTTTATCAGCTCGCCACTACAATATTAATTTATTAAGATATAATTGACATAGACTATCATAATAATTATAATTAATTGATTAATATTAATTATTTATTTTATATACAATTTTATTTTTATATTCGTTAGATAATTTGAGTTATTGCCTATTGTTTGCATTTGAATTTCAATATTGGATAATGTGTTTGCATTAGCCAAAAGTATACATGGTCAATTAGTTTATTGTAACTGTCGTGAGACATACTAAATTAATTATTATGTTATCGGCTTACTCACATAACTATTTAAGAGGAACACGCGTGATGGACTCGAACTTCTAGCACGCAGTAGTAGCGCGATAGTCGTCGCATCGTACCTCGCCGAATGCTGCTCATGAATATGAGCCTCTAGCTAGATTAAAACTAGGCGAGTACTTGATCAAACAGTTACGTGAGAAAGCAGATAACATAATAATTAATTTAGTTTAGTAACTTTCTCAAAAGCTTGTAAAATTAATTATTTTGGATTCAGTTGTAAATATCCTGTAAAAATGACGTATAACAATTTTATGGTATTATGTTTCAACGGAATAATATTATTAGATGATATTTTATAATTAAATACATTAAAAATCTAGGAATCTACAACATATCACATAATAAATATGTGATACCGTATTGCTTGAATACGCGTAGTTTCATTTTATAGTTACAATAATTTTATTACATTCTAAACACACAAATAACATTACATTATACATTGTATATAATTATGTATATATAATATGAATCAAATTATAAACATAATAAATACTATACATCTATGTATAATATCCTAACATCCTTTTCTATCGACAAAAACTTTAGCGAAATTTAATTTTATCTGAGAAACGTTTTTTTATGGACATGAAATTATGTTTCAAATAAAAAAAGGTAATTAACTTGGAGAATTTCCTTTCATGAGAATAATTACGAATATCGAATAGAATACAGTCTTATTCTTAAAACATTTACTTTTTTAGCTATAGTGTTTTTAAAAGGATTTTTTCAAACATTTGATAGTTATAACAGATAACATAAAAATAGTTTTTTGTATGAAATCGGTAAGCCAGACAGTCCGTTAAACATTTTTCAAATTTTATTGGAATAAAACTGTTTTAATTTTAGTACTTAGACAATTCTAGATCGAAGAAACAGGTACTGGAATGGATAAGGCTGCGACTACACACGCGTTTACCAAACGAAAGATGAACAAAAATACTTAATTAAAAGGATTTCACTACAATTTAACCGTAATTGGGTGTGTTGCGTAACTTTGGACGCGTGTAGTCGCAGCGGTAATATCAACACTATATTTGCAACATTTATTTATTTTTATATTATTAACAATAATAAATAATGATGTAAAATTGTCGCTGATACGAAAAATAATTATAGAATTGTGCTTTATTTTGCTGATAGACTGACATACCAAGAAAAATTTAACGATTAATTAAGCCTTCGACTGCCATCAAAAAGCTATTGAAAGAAACTCCGGTGACCGGTAGTTTTGTATCTGTTTTTTGGAACGATATTGTTCCGAAAACAATTGCTAAGGTCTAGGTAAAGTAACCATTTATTGACTCTGAGTACGGCGGTAAGTAGTTTGTGTTAAATATAGAGAGCTTAGTCCGAAATATGAAATGTTTTTTCTTTACAAACTTACAGATAATGCTGCAAAGAAAACTGCATACTTAAAGACTGAGAATAAGGATCAAAATCGTCTGTCTGTACTTTTTTTGACAAAGATAAAGTCTATCAGCAAAATAGAGCCTTTCTTTTGTATAATTACTCATCTAAAGTCCCACAACCTCAAGATCAGAACTTCAAGTGACTAATTAGAACTAACGTACATTATGATATGTTCGTTACACGCCCCGGTCTTATTTACATTGAATTTTATGTTATTTTTCTTTACAATAATTATCATGAGACATACTAGGTTTAAATAACATTAATAGCTAGTTCATATAACGTGACTTCTTCGAGTACCCTCGACTAGTTACAAGCTGTGCTGTTATGAGCCCCGGTGTGGTTCGAAATTAGTCGAGCGTACTCGAAAATTGTAATTAGTAAGCTATTAATATTATTTAAATGTAATTAATAATATAATCACAGAAGTTCGTGTTATATCGAATAAATTCGGAGACGAGGTACTAAGTCTCATTACTTGATTGTTTTAAATCTTGTATGAGATTTCATTTTGACTGCCAGTCGCGTGTTTCAATAATTATTATGTATAAATTCGAATATTTCACATAAATCATTCAAAATATTAAATTATAAAAAAAACATGTAATTAATGAAAATAATATCTAATTTTATTTACAGTTGGAAATTATAGAAATAACTTATTCAAAAACGATAGTTTATAAATAATGACACGTCACAGTACAACACGATTTTATTTTAGTTTTAATTATAATAAATCCATGAAAAATCGCTACGAAATTATTAATTAAATATTTATTTACGAGATGATACTTATAGCTCTTCGTTTTCTTAAACACCACTTTATACCACAATGAGCAAGAGTTAACTTTCCTAACACTAAAAGTATTTTTATAGATTTTTTCTCATAAAACATTGAAATAGAATCAAACAGTTTATTTATCCTCTGCATTATAAGCTATCGAACTTTAAGATGTTCTTAGAACCATTTTTATCATCATAATAATGATAGAAATAGAAAGACAAGTTAAAATCGATTAGCTTCTCAATATAAAAAAAATGCGAATACTAAAATCTAAATATACAACAAAACCCAATATATTATTACATGATCAGAATAATGTTGCTAACAACAAAAAAAAATCTACAAAAATACTTTCAGTGTTGCCACTTAACAGCACTATAAACCTACTTTAAAGGACAGAACTTCAACGAAATCCCTTAAAAGTGTAAAATCAAATGACCTTTTGTATCATAACCTTACCGTGACGTCATCATCAAGGGTCGTGTCGACCTCGCAGCAAGACGCGAGCTCCTCAAAGGACATTCCGTCCAAGGTCAAGGACACGGCAGATATGCTCTTGAAAAGGGCTTCTGTGTCCAAATCTTCTGGTAGTTTTGTTAAAAATTGGGCGGCGGATATAAAGTCCATGTCTTTTAACTCTTCTTGGTATAGGTGGAGGACGCCTGGAAAGTTAAATGGTTTAATTAGATAAACTTTAATTATTAAGGTGGAGTCTTACAGGTTACTCGATTTTTACGTGACTGTTATTGCTCAGTAGCTTTCTTAATTGTAGAAAACTACCAACTAGGGAGGAGGAGATTGCATCTTTCGATGAATATCACGTTAGTAATACCCATCAAAGTATTGAAATTGCTTTAGCGAAGCCCGTGTAAAACCATTCAAGAAGGTATAACTCTGGGGCCGCTATTTAGTCAATATTGAACATTAAAACTCCTACCATAAAGTTCAAAATAAACTTACCCAGAGCAGTGTTAAAGAGGAAAGTGTCTCCATCTCGTAGGAAGACGTCCCAGACCCTGCAGGCGGCGTCCAGTGGCATAGCTTTAGCGAAGGCTGTGTATAGCCACTCTAGGAGATATAGCTCGGGGGCTACAATGTCCGCTAGTGATGGTAGGTTGTGGCGCAGTAGTGTTGTGTACGCTTTCCATAGTCGCTGGAATATTATAAGTTTTATGTAATTTATGAGGATGAATAATTGATTTTGATATTTGGTTTTATGTAAGTTCAAAATGGAAAATGACTTAGGTTGTCATATTGCAGACATATTTGCCAAACAGGATTACAATATTCTTAATCATTATCTCGGAACTAAATTGGTACTAACAATAACCTCAGAATATAATATGAGCTTTATTCAGCAAGTCCTAAGTAAATTGGCTTGAAAACTGTCCTACTGGCAAAGGCCTTTTTTCATATGAAGAATGAGCATTGATCACAACAAAAATATTTCATAATATGTATTTTAACTGTAAGTGAAAGTTTCATTTTCAGATTTATATTTTAATTGTTAGCTTCAAGTTTCCTCAAGATATCTTGTTCAACCACCGATGCACCTGGTTTTACAATAATCCCACCCAAAACATAAATGTGAAAGGCTGCCAAGTTCGATAATATTGGAATGCTTGGCCTATAAAAGAAGTGAGATCTAAATAAGTACCAAGTTCCATACACAGACCTCAGTTAAAAATGATATAACAAGTTGGCAAGTTTTCACACACTTTGTTATATTATAAACCAATAAACGCAATGAGTCAAGTATATAATTTTCTATAAAAACTTGCCAAGTTATATCATTTTTAACTGAGGTCTGTGTATGGAACTTGGTACTTATTTAGATCTCACTTTTATAGGCCAAGCATTCCAATATTATCGAACTTGGCAGCCTTTCACATTTATGTTTTGGGTGGGATTTCATTTATTTTTGTAAGGTTTATTTTCTTTTTTTCTTATTTTACTTTACTTTGACTAAATACAAACCTTCGTAACGAATTTTAGGTCGGTACGACCATTGGAAGATATAGATAATTTTTTTGTTTTAGTTCCATAGGGGTATGAATTTACACCTTCATTATTTTTAAAACCGACTCACACTTGGCCATTTTCAGATTTTTTCCTTTACCTTGACCTAAAGCCCTACCTCCATGCCAAATTTCAAGTCAATACGACCATTGGAAGTGGTCTAGGTTTTTGATGAGTGAGTGAGTGAGTCAGTCAGTCAGTCAGTCAGTGAGTGTATAGTAAAAATAGCGATTTTCTGACGTCAATATCTCAAGACCTACAATAGGTACATTAATGAAATTTTGTATTTTAGATAAGTAAGTAGATTTCGACAGATACTAGAAATTTCATATGCGTAGATAAAATAGATTTTGAGTTATAGGTGGGTCGAACTTGGCCTGAAATGGTTCGTGTAATATAACCCACGGCCGGTGTGTCGGTTTTTTTGCTCGAACTTGGCGGACACACTGCCGTGTGTCTAGACTCCAGAACATATCTACCATGGTACAACATACCTGCATGGTAGCTCCGTCCCTAGTGAAGGCAGCCCTGAGCACAGGCCCGTCCAACAGGTTGGCGAAGCAGACGAACGCTTGCGGCGCCTCCATGTTCAAGATCAGCACCGCTGCTATGAATGACATGCCCTGTAATAGTAAAGAAAGAATTTTAATTATTGAAACTATCGTTCTAAACTCTGTGTTAATTACTAAGGAACAAAAAATCAATAATACTGATTCCAAGATCAATTTGACCATAGAAATTGCCTACCAGCTTGGAAATCGAAAACATTCGTCGTGATTACATGAGATGAGGCACACCCATTTTTCCCTAGTTATAAGCTCAATGTAATAGATGCGAACGTAGATCGTATACTTCATGTGGAATGTTAACACAGAGAATATCAAACAATTTTAACATCAGCCAGTTCTCGTCCACTGCTGGACAAAGGCCTCTCCAATGGCACTCTACTGAGTTCGATCTTCAGCTCTACGCATCCAATCACTACCAGGCACCTTGTGGATATCGCCACTCCACATAGCTGGAGGGGCGCCCTACACAGCCTACACTATGCTTGCCCAGACGCGGTTTCTATTCTAGAACATTTTTACCTCAACGGTCATCGGTTCTTAGACAAATGTGACCGGCCCATAGCCACTTAGGCTTGCTAATCCTTTGGGCTATAATTTAGTTCTCTGTCAGATCACCTCGTTACAATAAAAAATAAATATATAGTAAAGGATTTCACGATTCCGCCATAATTTGGCTTAAAAAAGACAGCCTTTCAATACAAAGATGTAAACAAAGTATATGAGCAGTTGATCCACAACATAATACAAAGTCCCGCTACCCGCACATAGTATCACGCGTATCACATGCATTGTTATCACGTAATCATTACCTAGCCGTGCATGCGGGACGATGGGTCACGCTACTTACCGTTAAATATT
Source organism: Spodoptera frugiperda (assembly GCF_023101765.2). Taxonomy (NCBI): domain Eukaryota; kingdom Metazoa; phylum Arthropoda; class Insecta; order Lepidoptera; family Noctuidae; genus Spodoptera; species Spodoptera frugiperda. Next base: position 11,081,646 of record NC_064215.1, on the reverse strand, counting down.
ATAATTGTTTGTGTTTGTTTGGATATTTGCGCGAAGTGTGAAATTATGGTCAAGACTCTGAATTTCCTCACAAAAAGATCATTCATGATTATCATGTTTTTAAAAGCTAGAGCCAAGTTGCATCCGGAATTATCACACCATTTCTTTCAGAAATTATTATATGAAAATCCTAGATCTACTTAATTATTTTCAATTCAGATGATAATTAATAGGAAATTAGCTTCTGGCAACGGCTTCGCCCGCATTCCATTGAGATAAAACGTATCCTTTCACCCAAATCAGCTCATACCCTATGTGTTTACCAAATTTCATTGAAATCCGTTTAGGAGTTTCAGCGTATTTGTGGAACACGCAAACAAAACAAACTTTCACGTTTATAATATTAGTATGATTACTAATAATACACACCTGAACATATCCAATATCGGGTCTATAGCACACGTACGCCGCCAACAGTTCATGTAACACATCGAAATACGGTCCTCCGGGCTGGAAGATACACAAGTGGGGGAAAGTCCGTGCAATGTCCAACTGGATCAACTCCATGGAACATTCGTCACTATAGTCTAACAGGTTAGGGTTGGATTTCGAACAGCACTTCTGTGGCCCTGCATCACTGGCTTGGGACTTGAGATTCTGTTCGCTGTAATTCCGTGGTATGCCTAAACGTGGTTTGTCTTCGTCGGTTTTTATTCTGTCGTCCGTTTTAGCTAGTATGTCGTCTAGTTTGCCAAGTTTTTCCTTTTGTTCAGTGACTTTTTCCTTTTGGCAGCTACATGTGTCGTTTCTGTTGACTTTTAACCGCTTTCTCCTGAGTTGTGCCTCGTGTAACCTCTGTTTGGCTTTCGCTACGTAGTCTTGGTACATGTCGTGTGTGATCTTGAGTTTGTTCTCGATCGCCAGCTGCCATACTTTGCCGCGAACCGCTGGAGGAAGCCCGCTCCACCACAGTTCTAGAGTGCGTTTTGAATTTTTCCTGTAGAAGAAATTCATTGATTAATAATTAAATCTTCAACGTGTATTTTCAACCTTTAACCTGGTATCGTGAGATATTATGACTTTGATCATTTCTACTAATCACAAGTTAAATTAAAATACCTTTTAACAGATTACTGTTTTCATTCCTTTACCTCAAATATCTCCGTACAAACTCGGAGATAACTTTAATGGTCTTTAAATGATTGTAAATTAATGGTGAATATTTTGATTGGTGTGACAACATATGTACTACGTAAACCACTATCGGTAATTAATGCATTTGATTGGTATTTCACGCGTAAACCGCAATCAACGAATTAAGGCCAGTAGCACTGTTCGTATGACGATGCGGAAAGTATACAAAAAAACCTTTTAATTTTGTAGTAGAAATGTACAGTAGTAGAATCGTTTTTCCACAATTTCGGTTCTAAATATACTTACAATACCAGGTTTTTTCTCATATCAAATAGGATTGGTAATAAAAGGTCTATTTGTATTTTCATTTCGTACTGAGGGGTGCTGAGAGCTCTCATCGCTCCCTTTCAATAAATCTTTGGATAAAAATAATAAGTTCGCACAAATTGAGTACTTGTGGGGAAGTTTCTACAACGCTTTTATTGTTCCCTTCGTGTCTTCGAGTACGTACGTCTACAATGCTCCAATACTTAAGGACACTTGAAAACATTTTCTCTTTAAAACCACCAAATATTATTTTCGTTCATTATAGTATATTTCGATAAAAGGACAAAACGAGCAGGTGGATTTCAATAATCAAGCGTTGCAGACTTTGGCCTAGGCAAGCGATATTTTCTAGGAAACCATGCTATTATTCTAATTCAGTAGTGTCATTCGTAACGAAGGAAGTTTACTCAGTTTTTTTCCTTAACCTCTTGTCTGTCGGTATGTGAGAGGTAGTATCAGCTCGCCCCCTGGATCTGGTGTAGGCTCAGCTCGCCCCTTGGATCTCGCCCCTGATTGCCTAAGTGCATCAGCTCGCCCCTTAAATTATTAGATACTCCAACTCGCCCCCGATTGTTGGTTAGTTAAAAGTACTGTCAGCACTCTAAGTTTATAAAATATTTAAATGAATATTTTTTCTTAAAACTTCAATAATGCCTTGGGATTTAATAGTGAAAATTGAAATAAAACTGCATGTGGAGTTAAAAAAGTGTAATATATATAATGTAAATCACGCATACTAATCTTTTCAATGTTTGAATAACCATAAAAAAAGAAATTACAAGAGCGGTGCTTCTAACTGGCATTGTATTAACAGGCCTACTTGTAAAGGTACACTTACCATTACTGGTGAAACAATTTTAAAAGAAACACGACATTCATGTATCCCAAATTTTGAACAAACTGAAATCAAAAGTATTATAAATACTTGTAAAAATAAGATAGCAGAAGATGCAAGCACATCAATTCAAGAAATCTTTGAAAGTGAAATATTGACATATAAAGAAAAAGGATACGATTTTTTAGTTAAATTTCAAATGGAATGCCGCAAGGGGCGAGTCGATGCATCAAAATAATTATTTAATTGTTAAATTTTTTCCCCGTAAGGGTTTTCGTAAGGGGCGAACCACAACTCCAAATTAATAAAAACGGGGCGAGTGGAACATTTTAATCGGAAGGGGCAAGATCCAGGGGGCGAGCTGATACTACACCCTTTTAACTAACCAACAATCGGGGGCGAGTTGGAGTATCTAATAATTTAAGGGGCGAGTTGATGCACTTAGGCAATCAGGGGCGAGATCCAAGGGGCGAGCTGAGCCTACACCATGTGAGACACAATAGTCTTACGTAGATCTGCATTCCGACATACAACGAGTTCTGTTGGTATGAGTTTGCTTTACTTTTAAATTAATCGAAACGTCAGCACGTTCGACACTCTGATTGGCTAGCTCGAATGAACCAACCAATTATAGCGCCAAACGCGCTCACGTTTCGTTTTAATTCAGCGTGTAGTAAACTCATACTAAGAGATAAACTCATACTATAGATCTCATTAGTCATTAAAACTGATAAAGCTGACTCACGTGTTATTCCATTCCGGCAGTATGTTCTGTGTCCACTCCTTAGCGTGCCTGGCGAGCCTCTCCTCCAGCCTCAACGACTCCTGCATCCTGGCGTGCCTGGCTGCCGCCTCCCGCTCCACTCTCCGCCTCGCTGCTTCCACCATCCGAGCGTGTTCAGCTTTATGTCTGAGAGCTTCTTCCGTACATTTCGCTGGGAGATTTGATGGCCTGGAAATGTAAAAAATGTTGGTTAGTTTTATAAGTACATACATGCTATAATCTCCTAAAAGACGGTTCAATTGAAAAATTTAAACTGGTTAAAGTAGGCGTGCTACTTCAGAGATTAGATGCTCTGAAAGGTAGAAATAAAATACTTAGAAAGTCTTACTTAAAATCATGAAAGTGATCAGGTAGAGAAACCAGGTAGAAATAATATTCAAACAGTTTTGTGATACGACAACCACAATTCTGTACCCTTAGTACGAATTTGCATAACGTTTTTTGCGCTCTGATTGGCCGGCTCGATTGAACCAACCAATCAGAGCGCCAAACGCGCTCACATTTCAGTTACTTTAAACGTGAGTCAAACTCGTACTAAGGGTACAGAATCACCAAACAAGCTTGATTGCTAATAACACCTAGTCAAAAAACGCACCTAAAATTATAATTCCCAATGATTATATTAATTATGCAGTATTATACAATTAGATAACAAAGGATCGGTCCATCGTGCATCGCGCTGCGATTGAATATTCAAATGTTATCGTGCAGGGCTCGCGTGCGCTACATTATGTATGCACGCATCAAAGGTGCACGCTTATGAATCTAGAACGAGTAAAGTTACATTGTTGTTTACTATCAGAATTCGGAGAAGTTTTACAAACGTATTTTAAATGTATGTAGGTGACTTGACTGTTGATTTTATTGAAATACTTACTAGTATCAACCCGCAGCTTTGACTTTACCTAAAACCTTCTCCATATTAAGAAACCCAAATACGTCTACTTATGTATACAAAACAGATTACTTGAGAAAAGTAAGCGAAGTTGGAGTAAGTGTATTTTACAAACGTAAACAGAATTACTTATACGTCTATATCTACATTAAAGGGAACTTTCAAAAAAATTTATATTTACCAACGTTATCAACAGAATCAAATATTCTAACTCGCTATTCAGATTCGTACAGAAGGACCAAACGTTCGTTTCACAGCAAAACACAAACAAAAATTTCTAAGAATTTTCAAACTATGTCATATTATAAATTCAAATCTGCTACAACCTTTTCTAGTAATAAACAAAGCTACCTCTTTTTCTAATAATTCAGCCTTGGCCTTTCCTAAAAATGAGCATTGCTTTGGAAAATGTCAGCAGTATGTATCTTCACATTCAAACAATCGTAAAACGTTTCCACCTTCATAAATATGGTACTTGAGATAACATTTGAATAATGCTGTTATTACTTCAATGTAAAATAATAAGACAGGGGCATACCGATTATCTTAACTATAAACTTTAATTGACTGTTATAAATAACATATTCATTAATGCAGCTCGCAGATGCATGTTGATTATCTTTGGAACCAAATACTTCCAAAAACACTTCGGGTGCACCTTTCGAAAACCACGGTTGCACCTTGGACATGCCTAATTTTGCACAGCTACACGCCAAAATACCAAAGCCATTAGCATTTTAAAGACAAGCACGAACGAATAAAAACGAGTTAAAAATTACGAGCCTAATCAACCTTTAAACAACGGCCACGCTAATCTTCGTTTGATAATCAGCTTACAAAATTGCAATTAAAATAAAAACATGGCCAGTTGCGTGTTCCACGCTCCTTGTATTTTTTACCTTTACAACCTCTGCAGCCATTCAATCAAATAAAGAGAAGATAATTTATTTAAATGCGCACATTGAATTAAGAAAGCGAATTGCGAATAATGTTTAATTCATCGTCACATTCCGTTAAAAGCGTCTCCGTTTTTAATGCACGTATGAGTGTGTTACATTATGCATGCATTTAAATCTTAAGTGTATTAGCTTATAAGCTACGCACGCACCGTATGGACCGACAATCTACATAAATACGCCAAATCCATAATGATGAATTGTGAAAACATTAATATCTTTGAATTTATCTGTGAGGTAACGAAATCGTCTGGAAGACCAAAATGAGATCTCACTAAACCATCATTTACTTAAATAAGTCTGACGACACAGTGCAGCAAAGGGCAATTCTCTAAATTATTATAATAACAGACAATTGTTGGCTAGGTTTCTTTACTCAACATTGCGCAGTAACAATGTGAAATACTTTACACTAGAAAAAACCGTGTAGATATTACAAATTTCAATCCGTTTCAAATCCGAAGCAGAACGGAAATTCGATAGCAGCAGCGAATATTGAAAAATATAAAATTGCTTTGCGAATGCGGGGATATTTGGAGAGCACTTGAAAAATATTCCGAGTGCCGTGAACCGGAGCGTGATGAGCAGCACAGATTAAATAAAGTTCGCTATTACACCAGGCCCTAGAGCGGTCACGAACGAGCAAATTGCGGAGGGCAAGTCTGTCATTACGCTGGTATTTCCGCTTCTGTGCCTCTGTAGTGCTTGGAAAAAGTAAAACAGCTACCTTCAAGCACGACTCCCATAACTGTTCTCTGCCATTTTCCTATAATAATGTTGGGTAAACTTCAAACTATAGACTATTGTTGGCTCTAACAAGGAATGTAATTAGATACTACGGCTCCGGTGTAGGCTTTCCACGTCAGTCACGGCAAAACTTACTAATTACATTGAAATTAATACCAAGTTTGTACATAATTTTGTAATATTATAAAAGGTAGGCGTTGTTGTTTGAAGTTCTAGTTTGAGTAATGTCCGCACGTGGCCTATAATCGATCGGCTCCCACTCTGCACCCATAGGGGAAGACCAGGTACTAAACAATATTGTTTATGACTAATGTATTAGGGCTAACGCTCCAAATTCCCCCGGATATTATGAAAATTTAGCACAAGTGCCAACGATATTGCGTGAATCCGGTAATTTTCGCGTTGTGTTGTGAATATTAATTTGGCCATTTAAATTCTAAAGCACGGACAAGTAATGAGGTCGGTGGATAGATAAAGCACGATAGTGTCAAACCCTCACGCTATGAAGGATATATAGAGGATCATCGAAAATGAATATTAAAATATCTACACATTTATTTCTAGCCGCTCAAAATTAAATGCGGCATTCCGTTCGGATTACGCTTATATCCAGGATAATGTCTGCAAGGAAGCTTGTAAAGCTCTTTTTGATTGCCAAACAGAACTTTAGATCTTGTGTAATTGGCAATAAAAAGGAAATTAGAATTTCGCGAAGATGTTTCGTGAAACACGTCCTTTGTTATCTAATATTGAGACAAAATGGTTGAAGTGAACAACTGTCTGGGAATTTTGGCAGAATAACTACATACCACGATGCAGCACACATAATTGAATTTTCTTTTACACATGCGCTGATGAAAACATGCAGTTTTTACAAAAATGTTTTTCTATTCTCTAATGAAGATTACTTCTAGATAATGTTAGATAGATCTTGCAAACAATCTATACGCTTTTAGGTATTTCCCGTTTATATTAGTGCGTCACTCAATAACACGTGTTGTTTGCAATGCAAGCAGGTATGTTTTTCAAACGCACGGTATGGTTGGAATGCTTGTTCCAATACGGCGATTAAATATTTATTTATTGTGGGTTTATGCTTGAAGAGGTAACTTCAATGCGATTGATTATGTGTATTGATTGTATTAGAGTGTGAGGACTTTTGGAGGATAATTTATGTGCATGCATGTTTTCCTTCCTTTTCCTTTTAAACTTTTCCTTCCTTGGAGGGACAGTGGGTAAAATCCTGTTGTGTACTTGACAATGTAACAACCCTTTGTCTCATTAATCTAGACGTGACTCTTACACGTGCATAACCAGTTCGTCCACGCAAGACTCACAACAACTCTCTAGATTTAATAGTCTATAATTCTAATTTTATTATATCAATAGAAACTATGAAAGTAATAAGGTACATGTCACGTTTATTTCATAGAATATAATTTAAAAATGAAATAAAACAGAAGCTGTTTACACGTGTTAATACGATTTATAACAATGGCTTCATGCGTGATACATTGGAAGGTTCTTATCAGTGCAGAGTAGCTGCTAGGCCTTCGACTCAAGCACCTAATCTTGTTACAAGTGTCAATGTTCTAAACTTGCTTGTAGATTTCTAACAGGTCATGGGCATAGGGATTAGTTAACTAGGAGGACAGAAGCACTCAAAGGTTTGAGTGGACTATGGAGTCAAAATGGCTTCAATTAACAGTAATTGGGCTCATTGATTATAACCTTCAAAGTAAAATAATCCTTTTTGTGAACGTTTAGTACTTTTTGTTTATTTTGTGATGGAAATAACTTGTTTAAATACATTTTACTCAGGTCCCATCCTTATGCATTGACGTCAAATATAAAAACGTCTCAGGTTTTTTCATTAACAAGGAAAATATGACCTGCTGTTAGTCATTTCAAATGTGATTTTTTACTTGGCCATTTGGTAAAACCCGATGCAAGAATTGATTACCAACTAATACGATTAGAGATTGCATAAACGGATATGATAAAATTATGAATTGCCAAATATCGAATGGACAACTATATCGCAACGTTTCAATGAACGATTATCTACTTAATATAGTTTATCAACAAAATTAATATAAGCGATCAACGAGAACATTACACTTATAATCAATATTCCGGTGTAATAAACTCATCTTCATTTTGTGCCAACAAGGACCAACTATCAAACTATTGAACTAAATAATATGTTCAGCTGCGTAGGAATTTAGCAGGTCCGCCATTATGGTATCATAATTCGGAGGATTAGCATATCCTGGCACGCACAGGAAAGGTGGGTCGAAAACTATTGGAGCATGTCGACGCACCCACATACGCAGTTTTTATTTAAGTATTAGCATCAATCACGATAGCAATCAAAAAGGTTTTGAACTAAAAGTACTTAAGAAAGTAGAGGTAATAATAAAGCACTAGTAAAGGCTTTCGTTCACAGAAAAACGTACACGAAAACTGGAAATAATTACGAGCGTACAAAAGGACCAAATTGTAAGACTAAGAGAAAAGTATGTAATTTGAAATAATGACAAATATAATTGAGAACATTAATACAAAAGACCACATTACAGAGTTCTTTTTAGAGCTTGTAATCTAATTACAGTCACACAAATGAATCTCTTTAATAATTTTGATAATAAAGCTTCATTAGCCTACCCAAGAATTTTGGGGAAATTGCTGTTGTATAGAATGGAGGCCTAAGCTAGCATATTTCAGTAATTCAGTGCGAATGTTAATTAGCCAACAGTTTCAGCGAACCGTGACGCGAAAACGTGAAAACAGTTTATTGGGACAAGCAATGTCGGTCAAATAGCACCTGTGTGTAACCTCGGAAATGTCACCGGCTAGCGGCGCCCATTGTGGTGGAGTTATGGATAGCTACGACAATTTGTATGGCCTTTTGTCCAAATCCGCGACTGGAAATTGTTGAACGAAATTGACGGATTAACGTTTTTTGGTGTAGTCGAGAGCTTTTTACAATGAAATGAACTCTGAATTTGACTGGTCAAGTCATAAATCCGGTCATAGAACTTGACCGCAAAGATATTGAATCTATTTTTGAAGTAACTTTGAATAAACAAAACTTATAAACTTGAAGAACATTATCAATGCCTTGTTTATAAACAACGTGCGGTATTGATAATTAAGAAACTTGTTTATTGATAACTTATCACATTTGAAGGAGAAAGAAAGAACAATGAGTACGACAACAGAGCAGAAATTATCTTCAAAGAAGATATAATGGGCAAAGTCAATGGCTTGAAACTAGACCTTCTTGAGCAACCTTTACAAGATCCAAACATAATTGATTCCAAAATTCCGAACACTGAACCGTGTTCCCATAAACTATAAATATAAGGTGTGGAACCTTTATCAAGTTCATAAGTAGGCAAAAGGGCTATTAACCCGGTAGTAGATAAGTAGCACGATGTTGATGAACTTAAAAATTACTTTGAACTTTATGAAGAAAGCTTGGGTTCATCAGGTTGATGAGTTCATGCGTCTTTTGAACCTTGATGATTAATGGTGGTAGCACTTCTAATCTAGGATGAATCGTTTGAAAATGTCGATGTAAATGACCAAGAATTCTAAATACATCCACATTGTACATTGTGCTTCCAAGATAATTAGTACACGCATACGATACTACGGCTAAGCGACTATTTTCCGTGTAACTGGGACAAAACAATAACATTTACGAGCTGGAGACGTCATCAGACGACGTGATACTGCCTACGCGTAGGTAAACAGATGTCAGGTCAACTGTACTACACAGTTACGACAGACTATTTCTTACTTTATTATGTCTGTGTTCTTTCTGTAGCTAGTTCAAAATGTCAGTAAAGTTTGTCTGACGACCACAGACGAGTATTTGCAATCCATTAGATTGCTCTTGATGATTAATTGTAAAAATTTGATTTAGGGACAAACTGACATTACATCTCATAATTCGTGGATCTATTTACTTAGTCCTAAGTGTCAAAATTAACTAACCTGTCATGCTGTATAAGAGCTATTGAACTAGCCACCAAGTCTTCAAACTGCTTTTCACTGGCAGAACTCCCTTGTCTCTTATGATGATGAGGGGTGTTAGCTACAGACGACGCTGGAGTCAAAGTCTTCTGAGCTTCCGAATTTATAGTCTTCGCAGCCAAGTTCCCACTGGACTTGCTTCCAAAGAGCCGCCATGACACCACTGAAGATGGCGAGTCGTGATTTTTCGATGAATTGCTTTTCCATGGAAATACGCCTCTGTAACAAGAGAAAAAGATTGATTTAATACGTGCAGATGCAATAAATGTCCAGTAAGTTATGATTAAAGTTTCTATTCGAAACTAATCCTCTTTCGCTTTTATCGTAGCAAGAAAACGTCTCATTGAAAGTTCCAATAAAAGCCGTGATTAATGCGAGTAGACAGACGCTTCCTTTATGGGTAAAAGGAAGTTTGTAATGGACGTTGGACACCCACTTCGACTTTGTCGCTCGATTAATTAAATCATAGTCATGATGAAAGTTTTTATTATGAAATGGTTCGAAAATTACATCTAGGATTTCCTTTCGAAAGATTACGTTGAATGGAGGGTCCATTCAAAATAATCTTTTAACTTAATCTTAAGACTTGAATGATAGGTCCGTTGAAAGTGGCATTATCATAATTATATTTCATAATCGTATTGTCATGGCTTCATATCTAAACAAATCAGACTTTCTTATTACAATTAGGCATTATCATACTGAAGTACCGTTACGAAATTATATTTTACATAACAACTAAAGTAAAGACTTTATGAACGAATTATGGTTAAACTTTCTTTCCAAGTAATTAACGAGGGATGACCAACCACATTAAATTTAAATTAATTATGCTTATTTAACACCTTAAATCAAATTAGTTTAAATGAGTTTAATTTGAGAAGTAAAAGTATATAAGAGGAAGTGTCCGACTGGTTATATTATAATTGCAGATAGTAGCTGTCAATTAAGACAAACTATAAGTTATGATTGTAAACATGGACTATGTTGGTATAATAGTATTTATAAATTTTAATGTATTAGTTTATAGTATTTTATATGGGCCTATGAAGCCTGAAATAAATGAATAAATAAAAAAAAAAAAAATAAACACAGCTAATGTTGCAAGTGCATTAATTGTGCGACTCTCCGCCAGTGCTGTCTCATATTTATGGCTCGTTTAGCTAGTACAAAGGATCGTGGGATGTATTTAGTTTGCAGTGCATGAGAGACAGACTAACAGGCTATAGAAGTACCTGTTACTTAGAACTAAGTTATAATCATAATGTTTGAAGATAATACTAACTAGTTAAATCAATAGAATAATTGAATGAAATGATTGTGCAATGCTGGCAATATCATGAATCAAAATAGAAACCACAAAATCGTGGAGAGAATATTTAATCGATAGTAAAGTAAATAAAAGATGAGTAGTGTTGTAGTGAAATGAGGTTGTCATTAGCCAAGCAGTTGTACAAGACAATTACATAACCTGTTTAAAATACATAATCGATGACGCGATTATAATTGAAATACAACATGAAAGGCAAAACGTGGTTTTTGAATATCTTAGGACTCAGTCGCTTCTTTAGGTGATGACGTTGGTCACCGGGGTGGTTTTAGAGAGGCAAAAAGCCTACACTCCCTAGTTTTTCTTTACAAAAAACCTAGGCGCCTATTGAAGGTTTCCCCACGTCATCAAAAAGGCCCAGAAATACACACACTACCAAATGTTAAGTGCTTCATATTTTATTCCAGTATTCTGTGTAGCAAATGATGCCAATTACTATACATAATTACTTACGTAACTTATATGGACATCATTTGCCATTCATTTAATAATGTACGGACCACTCGCTGTGACAGTAAAATTATGTACATACATAGAGACTAACAAGAAACCGCATGTAGTATGTATTCGAAAAGAAATTGATATGAAATTCAATCGTATTGAGCCGCGGTCGCGAGAATTTCTCATATGCCGTATACTTTTTGTCAATATAAGACATTGATGGAAATTAATAATCTCTTAACTTCGTCATAAAGTTATTATAAATAAATCAAAATATTAAACCATTTCGCTCTACTTTCTCCGTGAAACACAACGTCAAAGGAATTATAATAGTCTGCACCAAAGGGGAGTTAATTGTCATCAATTTTCGTTACAAAACAAACACATAATTTACGTTCATTAAACTGTGTTCCCAAACCGTATTCTGAATTACAAACAATGTAAGAAAATATACGAGAATGTTTGAGAATTCAATGTTCCTTTTTAACGAGAATTGCTTTTACAAAGCGGCCCGCCTTTTTGCGCGCACAAAAGGACGGAGTTAAGTGCACAGAATTTCAAACTAGGCAGACCCAAGTCTGGGAGTTGAATAACACTCCCGACGGTCTTTTTACAACTCTGTAGATACTCTGTAGCTGTAGCGTATCTTTTGTTATAATCTCAAAACCGGGACGTTGACCTATCTAAAGAGAGGCAAGATTTATTAATTTCTTTCTCCTGCCTGGCTTTATCCCAAATAGGTCAAGCTTTACTCAGCAAGCAAATTCGGTTGAATACCAGTGTTTTATGTGAAACTGTCATCTGTCCTCCGCGATCCATTAGGGAATGATTTATTGCCATAATGATCATACTTGGAGTATAACAACCGGGACAAATGGATACTTAGGCACGAATTAATCCCGAACCAATGCGCTTTATTTACCAAACACGGAACATAGGCCATTGAAACTGATATAAACAGGTATTCCGTATCAAGATCGAGCCATTCTCTCACCTTTCCAATTTCTCAGTAAGCAATAACAAATACTGTCTGACAATACACATCAATCATCAAACCGGCGTATACGCAGAACGGAATGTCATTGTGTGATAATTCGCTATACCAGTGTGGGACGGTACATGGTACGTTTTGATCCATAGATCAGGCAGGTACTGATCATAAATTGGGTCACTCTATATGGTATTGATGGTGAAGCTGGGTATTGTTTGGCTTTTTGTTGCAATCAAATCACAATTTTGGGTATTTTGTGTCGATACAATGAGCAAATAGCCTCTACACACTGCGCAGAAGATAAAGTACCATTTGCTTCCAAAAGTCATTTTTAACTTCGAACGAATGGGTTCAAAGAGAAAAGTAACTTACTGGAAAACTTGAGAACTTATGGAACGGAAAACGAAAATGAGTGGTAGTGGCGGTTCTAGTAAAACTACTTATCTAACCTCTTAAGTAATGGAAAAGTTGCTAATGTTACCAGCTAGCTACAAACTGCTAATATGGATCAACTGTATACCAAGAAATCTAAGAAGGAACGCAACCAGGCAGATTTATGTAACCGCACTAATTGTTATGACACTCAAACTGTTGACTGCAATTAATATTAAGTGTAGAAACACACGCAGTATTAATAAATCCATCGTACGTATATAAATAAAATAATAACTTCATTTGTTCGTGATACGACAGCTAATTAAACAATATTTCAATATGCAAAAAGAGGAAAACAAACTAATGGAGCACAAAAAATATATATTATTCGAAGCATGAACATGCATCAACGTCAAACACATGTACGGCCTTCATACAATTTGCGTAGTACATTAATATCAAATAGTACAACATTAGCAATCAAAACCCGACTTAATGACCAGGAAATAAAGTTGATGTTTCAGCTGCTCACGGAATTATGGATGATTTAATATCTGAGCCACACACAGTTTCAGAAGGGATAATCGAGAAGTCCATTAGGATTTTCATCCTTAATAAAAGTAATCGTAAAAACGCGGATACTAAAATCACAGACAGTGAGTTTACGAGGTTAGTAACAAGCATTTTATTACGTCTTCAAAATTCTTCTTAGAGCTCTCATGTTTTATTTCTGGACAAAAATCCGGGCGTGTGTAAGAATGGGCCGTCGTAAAATAAACACCATAAAGGAGATTACGTCCACCATTCAGGGCAAACATTGAATCACCGCAAACACACATACACGTCGACCTCGGACAAGAAAGCGCTATCACTATCATAGTCCACTGGCTGAGCTTACATTCAATACGGATAAAGGACGGATTATACAGAAATAGAATTGGATTTTCTTACGGAAAATTTTTAAATAAAGACACGTTTTGTTGTCTGAAGGTATTAGTACTCACTTAGTTAGGGCCTTGCCGAATAAATAAAACATGGTAAGTATTTATATTTTTATAAAACACATTGTAAGGTCTGTAGAACGTTATTGAAGTGCGTAATATTTTTTTAAGCAGTTACAATATTTCTGTCAAACCTTGGACACGCAGCGAACTAGACAAACTACTTGAAATCATAACGCCACAACAAAAGCTTATGCAACCATAGAAATGCAAGTTTCCTACAATTGTTTTACGGCTAATCTGTTAGTTGTGCAGAATAAAAACAGCTGTGGTGCGCGCGCGGTGCCGGGCGGCGCTTGGTACACCGTGGTACGAAACGTGCGCTCGCGCCGACACATTATCACGACGACCCGGCGCACTTGTTAGTAGACGAATCGAGACTTTGTGTATACTTATACCACATACATGCAGGACATATATTAATGAAAATTGTGACTTAAGTAGGTATCATATGAATGCAATATTTTGGGACATTAGAATAGGCGACAATCAAGATAAGGTATTTTATTTATAACACTAAAGGATGATAAAGGCTTAATCAAGTGTAATAGGTCCAAAAATATTACATCCTGTTCAAAACAACGGTGTTAAACAAAATGGCAATTTACTACAAAACCGGTAGTTATGTCATCAAATAAAATGACACAAAAATGAACCGCACATCTGTCATGGTGTAAACGGAAACTGCGCTACATTCCAGAGTAATTCTGTGAGTGAACTAACTAATAAAACTAAGAAATTAATGTTCAGAATAGTCAAGTTACCTAACTCAGCAAAGACCCTACAACAGCAGACTATCGAAGCAGTTTCTCACCGTCACCATCCATTAAAATATAATAATGGTTACGTAACAAGTAATATAAATTACAAAGTTTATAACAAAGTACACTTCTGAAGATCTTGAAGATCCCACAAACAATTGGAAGCAACATTTAATGCTTGAGAACTGTTGTAAAGTATACACGTGTAGATTATAATTAACATGGGCTTCTCCATGAGCAATTTTGTAAATCAATTACAAGCGTAGACAACGGAAGTCGAGTAATTAAGGAAATATGTGAGAACTTCTTGCCGGTACCTAGACACTTTCAAATCACTTCTCTTTTACTCTATTGATTGTGGGGCACTTTTACTAGAGCCTCTGTTATTTATAGACAAAACTTGTGACGTGATAAATAATATCAATAATTGAACAAGAATTATATTGAATGTTAATATAGGTATACCAAATACACTTGTGTAGAAGCATCTACGTAACAATGACGTGAGAGCTCGCGCACATTACGGATAACTTTAGCAAACACGCTGTGTACAGACCGGCAAGGTTTGTTTAAATTCATATTTATCTTTCAACGCGACAATGGAAAATATGGAAACAATAGCGTTCATTATAATACGTTGCTTTACTGACCTGCCAGTTAAATAAAAACACTGTGAAAAGCTAAACAACGTGACGATGAAAAGTACATTTTTGGTCTTTGGGGACGAACGTGTAAACTTCTATAGCAAATACTAAAAGTCAGCAGCTTCCATCTAAAGAAATCGAAGACAAAGAAAAGTGCAGGCGAGATACAATAGGCTACAGTTACCAACCTTCTTTTGCACCAACGGGAATACACAAGTCCGAAATACCGAAACTTAAAAATAACGAGTCTGCAAAACTAGAGCGCAGTCTTTAAATGTTTAGCAAAAATCTTATTTAGCTTCGCTAGACTTCAGAAAATCGGTTGATGTTGTTACACTAACGACATATAATTATATGTACCTAGCCAATAAAGTAGAAATGGAAAGCCGAACTAAATCTTTTCTAGTGTCAGTAATAGCTAGTAGAAAACGCGTAAATGTCAGTATTGAAATGTAAACTATAGGTTACATGCAAAATTGGAAATGCCAAAGCAATTTCAGTGAATTCCCAATTCCTTATTAAATTGAAACTGAAGCGAATGTTCACAACGTTTCTGATTACGGACGGCGAATTGATTGTGAGTTGGGTTAAATTGCTTTCTGCACTGCTACGTCTACCAATCTGAGCATTGTTTTGTAGAATGTTAGTTATTGCATCGCAACGAAAACTTAGATTAATTTTATAAAACTCCCGTTAGATACCTACACAAAATAACGGGTCACAATTCAGACCAGACCATGTATGGAATTGAGCAGAAACAAAAAAGCAAACTGGAATTAATAGCACCTATTTTCGTATCATCCTTCTGAGAAATAACAGGAGCAATAAATCAAAGCTAATCTTTAACTCCCACACGCGAGCATTTCTGCTCACAATCCGGGGCATAAGGTGTATAAGAAATATGTAACCTTCTTCGAAGTTGTATATGTGAGCAAGAATCTCACATCAGGCGCGGTATGTGGCGCGAGGTGCGAGCTACAATTATTTGAGGTCAGGGAGCACGATGTGACCCTTATGATACCGAAGCAGGTATTGTATGTACTTCAATGTAAAGAAATAGACATATCACTAGATGTAGATAAAATAAATGCATCTAAGTCTACAGAGAAATATTTTTAATGTCTGTTTAGAAAGCAAGTTGATCATGTCTAGTGATTAGGCTATAATTTCAAAGCACTTGATACTAAGAGTTTAAATGCCAATTACCTATAATCATAAAATGAATAAATATGGGATATGATAATTAGAAGACATCTTATAAAGATTCCCAGGAAACCAGAATGACATGGAAGTACAGTATTTACATACTGCATAGTTGAGTATTAAATTAGAGTTAATTTGAATATAGGAACGATATGCTAATGAAATCCCACACCAAAGTATCGTAAACAAACCAGGAACTAACAATGCCTGGGAAGCTACAGCCGTCATTGAAATGTCGAAACATTTTCGACACTCACGTGCAAATGCAATCGATGATAATACTAATAATATCAATAGCGAATCACAAAACTAATTTATTCGAGGCACGGCCTGCCCATCCATTGTTGCGATCGCAACATTCCATTGTGTGGTCGTGACCTTCGCATCATAGAATGCTGGACAGATTACTGGCTGCGAGTGGGCGACTACAGACAGACGTACCTGTTCACTCAGTTTTTGTGCTAGATCCTACAGTTTGTGAATGAATGGATTGCGATATTGCAAGTAAGTCGCAATGAAGTCATTATTTTTTTAAACCAATACCAGTTTTTTTTATAACATGTTCATATAACCATGCAGTATTTAATAATCACGTGCGGATCATAATAGCAAATATAGAAATTACCTTCGTTAAAATTTAAACACGATCCTAATTTAATTTGCTACAGCAGGCGTAATTTCTATTTAAGACGAGAGGCACGTGTTATGCCCATCAACTGCTTGTGTGTACGTAATTCAGAATAGACTTAAGAGATATTATTTTCCCAAAATAATACTCCGGAAAAGCTCTAACGACTAGGTGGTCTAGACGATCATTTCGTTTCATTCATGAATAATGATTAATAGCTTTAGGCGTCATATCCTCAAAGAAATTCAAAGCTATAACAGTTTGCGTGACCTAAATCAAGATAATTCTGCAGATCCTGCAATCCGTACCGAAAGACCAAAATACGGAGCAGTCATAAAATGGATTTCTACTGCGGCAAAATGCTTAGTTCCCCACAAAGGGGCACACGATCAAGAAAATGGTAGTCGTTTTATTTTTTATAGCTTGGCACTTCTTAGAATGAATGTTGTAACCAGATACAAACTTTTAAAACTAAATGTAACGCTCCAATGTGCAGGATGAGATTACCGGATTGGCCTTCGATGCTGTAAAATATTATATCTGCAGCAACAATCATTGGAGCACTTGACGAAATTACATCCGCAATTAGATTTACCTACCATTTGTTCACATGTTTAGAGATCTCGACATAGTGTGCCGATATTTGCAATTGTTTTTGCCTTGACATCGATGTTTGACTTGAGACGTCCATATTTTGTCATAGTGTGGTGTAGAAGCCGACTTAAACGGGTACTTCCCTTGGTAATGCCTCTGTTTAATGACAGTAGCTTTGCATGCCATGTCTAGTCTTCTTTTTACTTATTTAATGTTCCTCTTACATGTATTACTTGCGTCAATTTGCTCGTGTACTTCTAGTCGTGATGGCTCAGTATCTCATGATTAGTTAAACACTTAATAGTACGTCTCATGTAGGAAGCTGTTTGCTCTGGTATTCTCAATTATAGCTTGCTGCCTTATTATGTGCTGTTTCAATTTAATGATGTTTATACATACATACATGTGCGTATTTACAGCATTATCAATCATGTTCTATAAATAGCATAATAAACATATGTATCATATTGATAAAACAATTATTGTAGAATTACTCATTGCTAAAATTAGAATTTTCTGACACTCAGAAGTACTTGACGCTAATAATGATGCTGGACAAATAGACAATGATAACAATCCAAATGGCACTATCGGTGACACGTTTGTATAAGTATGATAATATGTATATTTGCCAATCTGTCCTTTAACTTTGATAAAATAAATGGAAAACAACATGAAAAAATCACAAAGCTACAATTTGTAACTATATAGTGGCTTGTAACAGGAACTTCTGTATCAAGAATGAAGATAAGTGATTTGGTTTATTGTTAAACATTGCTTATGAATTAAAGATGGAGGGCCGCGTCTGAGTTCACACGGTGAGCGTCAACCTTCATGGTCCTGAGCAGGTTCCATGTCAAAGGTATAATTATATCTTTATCTTCTATTACTACCCATGTCATTATTCTGACGGCTAACATATTTACATCAGTATTATATTCTGTATGTATGTGTCTCACTAAGGGAACAGTTAATGCTTTTAGCATTGCTTAGGACCAAAGGACTTTCATAAAAAACGAACCCAAATCTTCAGCTTTGACTAAACATTGGAGTTATTTCTACGAATTCAAAATGCTTCACTAACAAAGTTCCTTAAACTTTTCCGTTTCTCACTAAAAGACAACTTCAAACTGTCGTGTCTGAACGGAGTTAGTCAAACTATGTCTTTATTCTCTTTTCCCAGTCATTTTCCTCTACCCGGAAAGTTTCATTCAATTTCAATAATTAA
Organism: Spodoptera frugiperda; assembly: GCF_023101765.2. Lineage (NCBI taxonomy): Eukaryota > Metazoa > Arthropoda > Insecta > Lepidoptera > Noctuidae > Spodoptera > Spodoptera frugiperda. The sequence goes on along the minus strand of NC_064215.1, from coordinate 11,062,749 downwards.
AGTGCATTCTACAAAATAATTTAATTAATTTACTTTTGGCTTCCCTGCAGTGCCAGCTACAGTTATGCAATGCAAGTTACGTTGATTGGTTTCGGATTTCGTTCAATCTTATTCTTTTGTGGATCAAGAGATTTAGGAGGAAAATGTTCTTCAAGTTTATTTAGTTTTTGTTTAATAAAATCTTTGGTCTTAGTTAAATTCTCAACAAAGGCTGTTTTCTATATCATTTCAACCATAACATTATTTCTTTGAGTCTATTTTCTCTTCTAAAGTCTTCTGTTACCTAAATGAATATATTAGTTGCATTCGGATGGCTAATCTCCTTGCAATCTAGGCTAGACAAATTGTTCGCATCAGATCGTGTCGGCCAGATTAGTAGCGCTTTGGATTCAGATAATGCGATTTCATTTATTAAACCACTGCTTTCGTGCAAGAAGTATTATTTCCTTTCCTTATGATTAACATATTATCAATTTTCCTCGAGTTGTTCTTGGGTAGGTAATAAGGTAATGACACAAAACCCTTGTAAAGGATAATCTTGTTAACAATCAAGTCAGTAGGCATGTCATGGACGTTTAATGGACTTTGATGCGGAATACATACATGCATACATATAAGCAAGCGATAATCAAAGATAAGCCAAGTTCAAAAAATGCAGCAGTCTAATTACATCATTCTGTTCAGAGATGTCACTACTCGCAAACTCAAACCTCAATTTCACGTACTTAGTAATAAATTTTCTATCGGTTCCCATAGTGTCACTGGGTATGTATCAAGCCGTTCACCATACCATAACAGTTTTGCAACAGTTTGCCCAACCTCCGGTTCGAATCTCAAGACGACACCGCGACATGAACCGTGAGAAACGGCAAGGCCTGTTGCAAGAAGACGTGAGTGACGATAGTAAACCAACCTCATGGCGTATATGCTAACGCCCTTCTTGTAAGCTAATAAGGTACACTTTCCTCTGCTTAAGCAGCAAAGGCTAGTATGGAGGTCTAGTTACTAATTGACGAGTTAATTCGTTCATGCCATAAGTCTAATGGCAAGTTTGTATTTCTAGCGCATAATTAGAAGTAGTTTAAAATAATTAAAATTGCAATGGTCGAGGAAAATATTTGTATGTTCATCGTTCCAGTGAATTTAACGTCATTGATAAAGATGTAGATTTAATCTCCATTATCGTTGCTTACTATTTAGATAAGATTATTTAAATATCTGTTAATTATGTCATTAGCGTATCATTTATTTGTTGTTATCTTGCTTGACCTGCGTCAAAATCTAGGAACTACGTTGTTGTACCTAATCTATCGTCATAATAAAAAACACGCATTGGTTTCATGTTCACATTGTATGTATATTTTCATCATATCGTATCATAAAAAAATATATTCATAATTATGATTTATGGGTATTCCCAATATTTCTACACGTCTATAGTTATTACATTCATGGATAGCTATCATTGCCTACATTATTGTATGCTAGCTCTATGATGAGATCTATCTTAATAGTTATATCACAATTATAATTGCGTGATGCTGTTAGGCTGCTACAATTACATCCATCAACAGTAGAAACTTCTCATTTAGCGATCATATCAGTACAAAGTTAGTACATTGCGTTACAATACAAGTCAAGGCCGAACATAAAATCTAGGAAAATAAAAAACCCGAAACGTGTTTGCTTTAATAGCTAATAGCGTAAATAAGCAGGTCCGAATTTTTGCCGCAGTCTCGAAAATTGTGCGCAACATGTAACAACGTCCATTAATGGTTTTATGAACACAAAGCTAAGGATTTTAATTATACAGTAGTGTTATTATAGTTAAAGTAATATTTAATGTCAAGGTTACGAAAAACTTATAATAATACCTGACCAGTCAATTAACGAGAAGTAAAATAAAAAAGCGAGATGATTACAATCACATAGGTAACAATAATAATGTTCATGCCATAGGTTAGAGAATGGAAGATTGATAAGGAAAATAAAAGATCTCATGACTACACGAGCGAATCGACTAACATGAAGCATAAACCAACAGCCTTTGTATAAATATTGTGTGTTACAATTACGATAGATACACGTAACAATACAAATATCCTAATACGCTTAGAAAATAAGTAAATGATGGAAGCATCCAGAACAAAATAGAAAATGAAAGATTTGAGTATTCTGAACCACAAAATCAATCCAATGAATTTCTCAGTGAGCAAGAAACTCCAGACAGCAATGAAAACATTAAACAATAAGAACTAGTCCCAATTGGATACACGTGGAGGCACAACGTGCCAGTCCATAAAAACACATCTGTGTATTAATAGTGACAGATGTAGCGCCCACGTCTCATTCTCTAGTAATTTCCGTCATCCAGACAATCAGACGATATTATGGAACTAGACACAATAATAAATGTTAGGATACTTTAATGGAAACCATTCCTTAATTGCTCAATATCATTTCCAAGGGCAAAATGGGATGGTCTTTGTGACAATCTACTATGTATAACAAAGATAATAACTGTAGAGTAACAATCAAATGGATGTTGATATTAAAATATTGGCTAGAGTTGTACAAACACATGGCCCCAAAACAAATTAAATGCTATTGGAGGATAACAGACTAATGCCAAATGCCATAAAACATCCTTAACCCAAATAATAGTACAAAAAGCAACTATAAAGCGAGCATTAACCTAAAATTTGGCAATGCTAGTCATTGTAGCCTTGGCTTGGCAGCGAGGATAGATGGCCGAGACCTATTTCGCACTAGCTGGTGTAACCCTAATGGGAGACGGATGCGTGTCACGGGAACGGAACAAAAAACATTTGCTCGTTCATTTGAATGAGTTTGCTATTATAAAAAAAGAAAGTTTGGACATATTACAATACTCTCACAAGCCACTGACAAGGGATTGTTGCCGTAATATTTCGCAAATGACCTCTTGGAATTCTGAAAAGGCTGGTTATTGCGTCAACTGTAATGCAATTTCTAACATTATTTAACAAAAAACTTACTAAAACCTTTTCGGTATTGTGCTCAGCACACATTGTTACTACATCATTTATTCTGTGCACTCTACTCATGTAGTGTATTTTGTACTGATAATGAAATGAAAATCTAAATGCACTTCCTTATCATTGACGCAACGGATGTTTAAGAACCATTACACGTAGCATTATGATTAATGACTTTGATCAATAAAATATGTGTATACAGTAATTTAACTTATTCTGAAGATTATGAGAAGCATGCGGAAACATGAATGCCTGAAGCATTTTTACACGGAAAATGAAGTATTGTGACTAATACTGAATATCTTTAACAATAATAAAATATTTAATATAGTTAAACGCATATTATTACTATGACGTTTTAAACAAACCAATGTTTAGTACTCACACAGCTTTAGCACACATAACTAGACACTACGTATTAAACATTAAACATGAACAAACAAAACGTAGAAATAAATATATTCCACACGACACACTGTTTCCAGACAAATACACATTCCGACTGAAACCAGATGGGGTTATCAATACAATACATAGTAATAAGTTTTTAAAACATTTTATATTTACAAATGTCGCTTTATCTGCAAGTTTGTTCGTTTCCGGGATGAGCAGAAATGAGAGCGATATCGATACGTGCATCGGCTACATAGTTACATACCAATGTTGGAACCAGTTAGCATCAAACATTGCGATTGGATACGGTAGAATCGTGACTCGTTACGAACTCCGAGTACCTTGCCAAGCATCTCAACATTCTTGGTTTAGGTAATAAAGAAACACATATTTCAGTTAAAGACGACATAAACACGAAACATAAACACAAGCTGTAAGACGCAATCAATCAAACTCTAATGAACAACACTAGATTATTTCTTCAACTTAAAAGTACCTAATACGCGAAAGTTATTTGTTCTTCGATACAAAATGATCTGAAAATGATAAGACAGCTACTTATTGTAACGGCAACTTCGAATCAAGATCCATTATGAGGTCAACAGTTCTCAAAGAAACTTTAAAAGATTTTATCCAGAGCTAACGAATGGTGAGCTCCTACTTGTTGGCTGATATTATCTTGCTACGAACATATTTCTTAGTGACGCGAGCGTTCTGCTAAATGATAAAAATAACACTGATCAAAGTTACTTGTATAAGACTGCAAATCAGTTTGTTGGGATAATTCAATAGGATGTTTTAATTAAATGTGACTGAGAAGCCAAAAAAGGGAGCACCAGCAGAAAATTAATTTCCGGTGATACATTGTCAGTAATTCTCTAGACAATGGCGAGAAGAGAAGGCTATTAGCTGCTATAACACAAAGTATACGCAACAAAGGACGTTTTATGTAAACTCGGACCTCCGGTTAGGGTTACTGAATGATGAATTTCGTTAAAAACACATAGAAAAACGGGAAATAATTTCAAGAAATCCATCGCCTGCAGGAGGGATGTTAGTTAAGTCTGCTGAAATATCAGATTTGCTCAAAACCCCATATTCAAATTGAATAGGTATGGTTTTATAAACAAAATAATGCACATTACATAAATGTGAAGATGTAAGCCAGCATCGTCCACGTGCGGTTACGAACAATCGAAATACGTTTTTTTAAACATCACCACAGCACGCACAATAGCAAATAATGTGTCGCAATGAATGAAAGTTGTGAAAGAATACGAGAAATCTGTTTACGTAATACACGCAAAAATTCGACCGACAATAGACTTTTACATGGTTCATGCACATACGAGTGCAATACTAATTTTATAGTCTAAATGTTTTGAGAAACGTATAACACCAGCATTTGTTGAAATTTTAAACAGCGTCCATTGCCAAGATTTAGAATCACATTTAGCATCACAATCTGAATTAGCTCTGGTTTCACTTCTCATAAGAAATGACGTGCTTCGTCATAATCGACATGACTTTAGTCTTCTAGTGCTTTTCCATTGTGACTTGGTTTCTCTCCAATCGATTGTGAAGAGAAGACACTGTTGGATGCATATGCCTTTCTAGTGTTTTCCAATCAATTGTAGTTAAGTTTTTATCGCCTGTCAGTAAATTAAAATTCATAAATCAAAAGAAAAAAAAGTCAGTTCAACTATTGTTGACACATCCGTAGCAAACCAAACTGACCATACAGAGCTGAACTAAATCAGGCATTACTGCAATCTGATGACATCATGCTTATTCAAAGGTGCATTACTAGCCAAACGAGTCGTACGAATCGAATTAATTAAATCACGATTAGGAACGATGATCTCGTTACGTAATTGGCAATCGATTAAACGGAAACCTGTCTTCGCTTTCGAAGTATTGATAAGTATGTGTGTACATATTGCACCAAACATTTGCATCGGTATGAATTTTGTACCGGATTTCTTTCCGAAAATAATCGTATTCTTGATTCCGGCCTTCAGTTCTACGATCAGGTTCTTGAGTTTGGAAATTGTATCGACATTAAATTTGTCAATGCCGTGTGACGTAGGTGCCTCGTCAATATATGCTAGTATTTATTTATAAGTAGAGAGGTCGGAGTGACGTCGTCGTACGCTTAAATTATTCCGGTATTATTGAACTGTTTCGTTGAATGTTGTGAGCAATCAGATGGTGTTGGAAATGGTGTCATGACATCACTTAATGTTCCGACCCCTTTGGCTTAAATGGAACAATTTATAAATATCTCAGACCGGTTTTTGAGTTCGGTTCACAAAGATTGAGAGATTTATCTTCATTCTTGCTTATACGTGGTCTTAGTATATCATTCAATACATACCTTGTCCTAAATATTTTTATCATGAATTAGAATTACACAAGCGTTTCTATCTACTACAATAAAATCTTACATCACGATTATATCTGCGACGTTTTGCTCTGTGACCTTACCTTCAATAATAGGTAGTAATAGAATTTAAAGTCCAAAGTAATTTACTTATCAATCGTTTGCATAATATGTAACCAAATCGATATTGCCTTTGTCTGGCTTCTTGTTTTGTAGGTCATGCATGAAAGCGGACTATATTACAGTTGATTAACCAATAAAAAGACCGGTGAGCTCTTTATAGGGCTATGACTCAAACACTTAACTATGACTAAGGTTTTCTTCAAAGTAGTTAGTTGTTGCTAAAGGGCAGAGTCGGTTCAATGAAGCAGGCATTTAAATACCACATTGTATATTTTTTCGAAAGTTGTATCGTTCACAAATTCCAAATGCTTCGAGAATACACGTAAGTTACATTCAGATGAAAATTCCATATAAGTTCACAAGCATTTTAGAGACCCAAACCTGTTTCCGCTTCATCAAAAATATTCTACAAAAAACCAGATGTTTTTACTAAAACCGCGGTGACATCCGACCTTTGCGTCTGAATTCGTTTTGGGGACACATTTCTTCTTCACACTCCAATACGTCGAACTTTTTCAATTCCAGAAATATTTAATCTGATCAAAGATCAATTGCTAGCAATAAAGCTATAATTGGTAGAATCAAAATGTCCTCTACGACATTCACCATTATTATATAAAGTACGACCAAAAGTAATGGTGTCAATCAAGCCTATTTAATCTCTATAAATAGTCGACATTCATTCATAGTCCATGTATTCTTGTGGCCTTATCAATTGAATGGTTTAATTGTCACGACGTGGTATAAGGGTACTTTGTTAGTTAAATAAGAGTCTGTGTTAAGATGTTGAATGACCCATATTTGCATTGAATTTGTTATACAAAGGTGTTCTTTGATGGTTTGAAGACTCTTTGAGAATGCTCAAGGCATTCGGAGTATAATTTGCGAGCACACACATCGTTGGGAACAGATTAATCATGTTTGGGTGCCACAGACAGAAATGGGTCATATCTAAGTGGCAGACATTTCTTTCAGATCATAACTTTTATACCCCATCCGGCTTGGTTCTTTTCGAATTCCATTTCAACTTTATTTTTAGTAAGTACCTAGATTTTGTTGACAGCTGCAAGGTATACTAGGTAATTATTTTAATTTTTACTGCACAAGTAACAGCTGCATTTACTGACAATTAAAGTTAAACCATAAAAACGTGAGTGGTTACGTATTGTAACAATTTCCTGTCGACAGTAAAAGATTACAGTCATGCCAGATTAAGTGTGGATAGAGCTGTTCGTACACGATCGATCATTTATGTGAAACTTAACTTTCTTTCATTATGTGTTGTGAATGATAGCAATCAACGTATCAACACTATCGTTAGCATCATAGGAAGACGAACCAGTAGTTTTAACGGATATGATGACTGATATACAGTCTTGAACATTTAACATCTGCCTAGAAAAATATCCAGTTTCACTTCATGTACGCATATAAGTATCTTTCTTGCATTTTACGCAATTATAGGAATAAGAAGAATGATTTCGTCGCGCAGAATTAAATAAACCCAATACACACCCAACTTACCTACACAATGAAATATGATTTCTTCCACAATATGACAGCCAATGTCGCCTAAAGAAACCATCTAAAAGGTTATCGAATTCAGATATACTTCCATTACAGAAACCGACAGTATTGAGTGGAAATGACAAGCACTCTACTGACATGACGTAGGCATCGGTCCTTAAATAGACCCTTGAGGAACTCCGAAGCTATTAATATTTATTCTTATACATAAATTGCTTTCTATTTGGAGTGTATTCTTAATATTACTAATGTTAGTCCATATTTCTGTTGCCAAGGAGAATTTATGTAGCATTTCATTACGTAAATATAATATTCTCCACTTATAATAGGACAAACGTTAGATGTTATTCTGAATTTATATATATCTATTGACAGCAAGACATCTAACAAATTTTAAGGGCAATAAAATCTAATTTCTCTCTATAAAACTGAAGTAAATCGAACAGCAATAAAACGACCAAACAATCGCAGCTATTCTCAATCCAAAGAAAATACATAAATCTCGGATTTTATTGTGGACCGTAAAGAAAGTATATGAACTGACTTCCGTAATTATTAAGTAAGTGGTGTATGTAAGCGCTACTATGGTCCGTGTGGTACTTTCACTGAACGAATTTAGTAAGTTTCACAGACAGATATACCATCAAGGTTTGTTCATGGAATCGGTAAGCGTGAACCTACATGGCAATGTATATGCATATTCTGCAATACGCATAACTAAATTGCCATAATTGTAACAGTTTCTTCGGATTACAGGTATGTTGTGACACCAGAAATATGTAATACCAAGTAAATAGTGTGTGGCGCGCATTACGGAACGAATCATCAAATCGAAATGCTATACACGACCATACTAACTTGTGATGCATTGGAATGTTGTAATGACTTGTTCAATTAATATCTTGCAGTAAATTAATCTTTTAAACTTGTTTTATGTTTCAAAGATTTATCTAAACAGCATTTTGTACAAAGAGATTCCAATAATTTTCGAGCAAAGAGGTTGTACTTATCCACTATCCATATCTGTCAAAATTGTCATCTGTCACTTACTGTTCCTATCAAAATTTTACCTCGTGTGTACATTTTGGAACGAACAAAGAACAATAATTAATCTAACGCGTCTAACAACTTCAGGTAAATCATTTTAATCACTATTTTGTTACGGACTTCAAAAATGTTTACGTGCAACAATACATATTTCGTACTTCTCACGCGATTTGAAGACGATGGATCTCTATTTGGTAATACAACAACCATCACATATCTTTTACGTAATCTTTGAAGATAAGAGTATGTCCATCGATAGATAAGGATCGTTGTAGGTTATTTATGAGATTATTGAGGTATTGAGCTACTAACGGAATCGGATAAGTAAGTTTAACTCCCAATCGGAAGAAGATAGGATTGTTCATGATGCCGCTTGTTTTCTTAGTCATTCGTTTTTTGTTAGACTTTTAAGGCATGATTAATGATCCAATTCATTAGCAAATAAGAGAATGTCCATATAGTTTACTTAGTAACAGATGATTTAGGTTTGCTGAAAGTAAAAGAGTTGTTTAGTAACCAAGTCAGCCAGCAAACTAAGCTTTAGTTTACTAAACTGTGAATAAACATGAGTAAGCACCAAGTAGGATATAATTAGTTGAGTTTAACCTAATTGATATGTAAGCACTTATTAATCACAGAATTAAGTACAATAGAAGCTACTGTAAAAACAATCGTTCTAAAATTATACCCTAAGCCCCTGCAGCAGCAAGCCAATTATTTCGATGCTGGGGATATTTTAAAGTTCATTTCACCGATTTTATTTTCGAACACAAAGTGAACAACGAACCGCTATGAACTCTATAAATATAATTCTAATAATCATGTGAGAAAAACACTAGCCAGACAATCACTGAGTAACTATATAAAAAAGTCACTGACCCCAAGGTGAGGTAATCTTGCATCAATTTTAATCATAAACTCATCAACGATCTTCTTTAGCGTACTCTTTAGTATTTACCAACAGCTCTTCAATTTAACGATAAGTTTATATTAAATGGAGGTGAGGTTCCCTTCAAATTATTGTAATATGTTTTCATAAACACACACCAAGGATAATCAGAGTTCATTAGTGCCGTTATCTTTAATAGTGAAATGTTCTGAACATCAGATAGCGACCTTTGCCTTCAAAGATAGTAATTGCACGTGTTTGTCAATATTTATAATAGTATCTAACCTTTGCACACCACCCCCACTGGTTTGCAAGTTCCTCAAAGGCAGTCCTCAAATAGGCATCGGTGCAGTGAAAGGCGATGACGTCAGCCTGACTTTACCTTCCTACGCAGACTAGCGGTCTTGAAAACAGTGCACTGATACCATGTTTATAGTTCAAGATCGTATCTAATTATGGAAATACTGAAGCAAACAAGTCTACATCACTGACGTTTTAAACTAAATTTGAAGTCAAGTTACGTGTATTTGCAGCTTAAAATGTATCATTCAGATATTTCCCGAAGTTAAATGACTCAGATGAGATCGTTCAATTTGTTTAAAATACACTGTAAGACCATCTTTCACAAACACAAAGAAAATATCTTCATCAATTGCCGTGCAAAGTTCAACAACAGACCATTTGTCACTCGGTACAAAGTGTTCGTTTCTCACTAGTCATTGTAATGTAAACTTTGTGACACAAAGTTGGCAAAATTAAAAACATTAGCGCATTGTCGTATGTATCATCTTTGTTTCCATATTAAATTGTAATATTAGTCATGTTGCCTTCAAGACGATATTTTATATCAACCATTAGAGCACATGAATCATCAAGTTCCGAGAACACGGAAATAAAAATGCTAGCCAAAAAATCATTCCGAAATAATACTCTGAGCGAATATTGGATTCACTTGTTTGAGAATATCGATAGTTTTTTCTTTATTTCCGGGCGAGCAGAGCAATAAATTGCGCATTGGCGATCTTTCTCTATGATGATTCAGATGATTGGATGTCTAACAGTAAGACCACAGTCAAAAATCACTAAATGTCGATCGAAAAGATTACGAAATTACCTGATTAATCTATTTCAACGTAGCTGAAAATTCTAAAGACTTTAATTAAATTATTGGACTCCATCTTGAATTGGGACTTCTTAATGGGATTAAAAACTGTTTACTAAGTCTCTATTAAGACCTTGCTTTGAACCAGTCTTTAGAAAATCTTGTATAATGCAAGTTTTCAAGCTATGGTAACAAAGAAAAGGACAAATGGGAATAAATAAAATTTAAAAGCTTTAGTACTTACAAGAAATGATTATAGGAAACCTTATGATGATAGTACCTAAATCATTTTATGTTATGTAACTATTCAACATAGAGGAGATGATTTATTGCCATTTCTCTCGTATCCTCATAAATACAGATTCGGTAATGCCAGCTGGAGAAAATATTGAGATTGAATTTTATCTGCTTCAGAGTTTTATTGCTGAAAAGATCATAGCTCAGTCGTACTAAAGTCTAAAACTGTTTGGCCCAGGACTATGGATATGAAATATTTTCGATTACCATTCTCAAAGTTTATGATTCAATAAAAAAGAATTGCGAAGCCTTTGTGTCTCGTGCTATTCGGTTTCTGATTTGAAATTCAAACTGCACATTTTAAAATTCCAAGAACACTGCATGCTGAATACTAAACCGTTTCAAAAATATTTTCTTCATGCCGTAATCAGGGTCCACAAAGAAACATTGCACTGCAAACCCAGCTAAATAAATATCTGTTGAGTCATTATGAAAGTTTACGCTGCCTTTATCACGCTTTACTTCATCACCGTAATTACGGCAATTTTTATCTTTCTCTTCTATGTGATAAGGTACTGTTTTGCTATTAAGGCAAACAATAAATGGAATGAGGTATTTATTTCCTTTATTCTCTTCGAAATATTGGGGGCACGTAGTTCGAATGTGAATGTTTTCCCCATAACAAACTATTTTCACAAGGCGTTGGCAACAGCTATATTTATCCCTGTTTTTGTTCCTATTGTTTTTCGAGTGGTTTCGTTGGCTTTGAATTGAGGGGAGATTAATCTCCCCTATGGCTAGACAGAGGGGGCTGTGCAATAACCATAAGTGATGTGGTAACGATACGGAAAGAATTTTGGGCGTAACATTTATCTAATCTACGAGTATTCAAGCCATCTCTTGACCGCTTACAATTGCTCTATATGTTTGTTCTACAAAACTTATCAATGTTTAGTTTCGTTTCACAACTAAACAAATAGATTAGCCCAGTTTTAAATACGAACACTTAAAATTCATATTTTATCATTAAATAGTCCATTTCCGGTGTGTTTAAAAAGATGATAAATACGTTGAAACTACCGGTGACATAATTGCAACGTGCATTTAAATGTGAGTAAGAGAATGACGTAATCAAAGGCGTCACTAAAGCTGGCTCGACGGACAATGTGGAATTATATGCCAATTATACAGGTGACAATGGAATTCCGGTAATCCACGCTAGTCATTAGAAGAACGTAATTAACTAATGGTACGAATGGTCGATAAAATTGTCCTGACGTCAGTGAGTCCAAATATAACTAACTACAAACTTGACCGGCTCGTAATAGAACATTGTCAATGTTACCTCAACCATGAAATTTCTTTCTGGTAAGCCTGTGGTAAGGATGTGCGTATTTAAGTTAAAAAAAGAACAGAAAGGTATTCTTTCAAATCAGTGAACCATGCTAGTTGTTTAGTGTATAGGGAACTAGCTTGGTTGGTGCTTATAACATTCCTACGGTGCGCTGAGCTAAACAACTTTCCTGATAACACCCGAGTCGAAGAAGCCATACAAATATTTAATAACCTTTAAAAAATATTCCTAAGTAAGAAACCTTTCACATGATCTCATTTGAGGTTTAGCAATATTGGCATTTCGAAACATATTTGTATAAAAATTTAATAAGCAGTTTTGCAAATATTTTAGACTCATAAATCCCAACTTAGCATTAATAAATGCAAAATCAAAAGCAAAGTAAGATCAAATAAAATTCGTAGAAGATTAAGTATAAGTTACGACAAAAACAACATAGGACAAACACCAGGAAAACACCGATCCATAAAACGTAAAAAAAAACCAGTCTGAGATAATAAATCATTTGCATAATAGTTAGTTTGAAAAACAGTAACCTTTAACTATTTGGTGGCCAATGGCCATTTCAAAGTGCTTTGCTCTTACAATATCTTTATAACACCTAGTTCATATAAAGCGCGGAAACCGGATTTGAACTCCCCAACCAAATATGATAGGTTTGGGAAGAAACCATGTTGTATAAGGTGCTACTAAGCTAACGATGGTAAAATCTACTCTCACTTTAACAGCAAAAGCGTAGAAAATTAACACATTGTGACTTCTCTACAAGTGAAAAACCAGCTCATGAATGAAACCTTGGTTAAACAGCTGATGTCAACTTTTTTATACATACGACATTGCCATTAAAACTCCAAGGCGAAACGACAATACTGTGCACGGTACAGACGATAACTGGTCTCCGTATTTAGCAGTTTGTTAATTTGAGGGCCTTGCGACTAATGAGGGATGACCCGGAAAACCGGTTAGAAACACCAGCTGTACAATGAACAGTTACTTTATCATCACCATACATAAAGCACTTTATTAGGTGGATATTCTCTTTATATTGTTCAAAAGGTGAAACGATTCCCAAGTGCCAATTTTGTTTTAGCTACCATGGCAGTAAAAGGATCTCCTAAATCCATTTTATTGTTACTTTAAAACTTTTCCCAGAATAGGCACTTTCGATAAAGCTTATTTACTTTGTCTTAAATGTCAGCTCTCAGGGAACCTGTCCCTTTTTTCTATTTTCGCTTCATCTGACGTATCGAGTATCTTGCGGCATATGCTAAGCGTGTGTCCTTAGAGCTCACTGCTCGATAAACCTGTAACATTAGCACATGCTTTCAACCAAGTGCTAATTCGAAAACACTTTTAAATCTCCCTACATAGTCTTTCGCACAAACGCTTCGCCGCGCTGAATGCAGCCTGCTAATAGGAACTTTAAAACCGCAACAACAAAACCGACGAGCTTTCGTTAATGACCAAATACGTTGTTTTCATCGCTGCTCCGAGGTAGAACGTCTTTAATTCGCGATGTGCATAGCCAGCGATGATGAGGGTAAGTTTTAAAGCATCCAAGGTCAAACAGCGTAGTGGTAGTCAAAGTCCATGGGCACAGCGCCTTTGAAAACAGGTTTCCCCGGTCAAGTCTCGAGTGCATGGAATTGGTCATTGTACGTTATTACGTATGCAGCAAGTTTGCTTTAGCTTAATGCCGTATTGTTTCTCCAACCGGATCTCGAAGGGCTTGTATTTTGTTTTTAATTTATTTTCTGCTTTCTTGCGAGTTGTTTGAAAGCCTTGTTTTATTTATACAGGTTGTAAACACATCGATTTTATCTGCTACAGTGACTTCAGCGAAAGATTCGTTATTAATTGCATCAACTTGGCAGGACTATTTATTGTTTTACGTTCCGCTTGCAATAATGTTCTGAAATCAATGATCTTTAGTCTAAAGGCGTGAGTAAAGCTACGTTTATTTAACGTCAATTCGTTTGAAGGGCTTATGAAACCCAACAACCACGAGGTGTTGTGGGCAGCTCAAAAATCCCTCAAAGTCTTTGTGTTGCGGTTGTCCAGGAATTTGACCTGAATGCATTTTGTCATCGAATAACCGTAACTGTCCATAACGCCATTAGCTCACTGCTGATGTTTTATATGTCCTTGTTTATTTTTTGTCTATTGTGCTTAGTAAATTATTTCAGCCAATTTTGAGATAACAGATGTCATATTTTGGCACAATAAGATTGAATGTCTCTAAATCTTAGTTCCTTCATTCATTGGACTGAAGTACTTATCACAAAAATGCCTTAAGTTATCAGAGGAATCAAAATTGTTGAGTTATCCGTAGATAGAGTTGAGATAGAGCGTTTAATTTCGTAACAGTCCTTTGACGTCTTAAATTACTTTACAAGAACTATTATATTCATCTTCATTATCACGATCCATATTGTTTGGATCAATCTCTAACGGTAAATGACGTCATAGTCTACTCCGACTAAGTAGACATTAAGCATTTGCGTTTTTACATCGTTTTCGTGTTGCGTCATAGCACAGACGACACGCACCATCAGCATTCAGTAGTTCAAAGACCCTTAATTAAAATCTCGAAGCGGGAACTAGTCCGTACCGCTAGAATGTTAGAAAAAGATGACGATATACCGCCATCTCTATCTGCGTCAAACATTGATGTTGGATAAGGGGAGCACATAAACAGGTCGCTTTACATTCTCAACCCCGATTTATTTGGAGTAGATTCGTTGCGCGTTCGCGTCGCTTAGAACTCGACCAATAGGGACTACAAAAGAAATTCCTTAAGTGAAGAAGTATTGAAAAAAATTGGTAGCCCTTAATCCTATTATAACGAGAACACATTTTTTATAATATCTCATCCCTGAAGCTCAATCATCCAGCCCTGTAGAATAGCCATAAAACGTTGAGTTGTAAAGGCATCTGGCCGAAGTCGTAAAATATTTAAATAAGGCTGTTGTACTAAGCGCTCATAAAGCGATATTTCATGATCGACCGGTTATAATACTCTAAGACCAAACACAACAATCGAAGAAATCTGCAGAAAAACCACTCCGATAGGAAATCGGAAGCGTCGATCGGATATCATTCTTCAACGAGTTGCCAAAATTAGCACAACAGTATAAAGAATATTAACGAAACCGCGATAACCACTGCACCGCAACCTGTTAATGCCATAATTAGAAATCGGACGGTACAACGATAAATACCAGCACGTACAGCGCATGCGCCCCGATTGAATTTGCAAAACAAACAAGTCAGTACCGTCAGGTGCACCGTGCATATCGCATAACAGATGGTATTTCATTCCGTAAATATTATTGTGAACCAGTGGAGTGCACGAGATAGTCAGGTATTTGGCTCAAGCTCTATTCTTCTGCAGAACATAAAAAAAATCAATAAGATATCTAAGGTTTTATGTTTTAACACTTCAATAACTTCCGTCTGTTCTAATATCAATAGTAGTAGCGTTGCGTCATCCTTTTCAGTACAGCTGGAGGCCACGCAACGATAACACGCCTCGGAACGTTTTTTGCTCGCATTGTATTTAATTATGTGTTTACGTTTAATTCTCTGTTTTGTTACAGATAATATTGGGGATTCGCTATCATTTAATGATAAATGAGTAGCGCGACCTCAGGACTAACGGTATAAACCCAAACAAACACCGGATCGAGAGAAAGCGTTGAGGATTTCCAGCGGAGTGAAAGCATCGACTGCCAGTGCAACCGTAGCGTCGCGACGAGCGGACGAAAACATAACCTCAACATGTCTCTCGCAATCGCTTCAGCGGTAATTCTGACAAGTGCCGCAGCTGTTTATTGGTACATAAACAGGCATAAACCCTTGAAGCACATCCTCAGTGAACTGAAGTACGCGCTAGACATGCAGGGCGCAGGCGCCGGTGGCCTTATTGATGACTGGGTTAATATCAGGAGAAACAAAATTGTGTTGCCAGACGCGAAGAGGAAAATTGCGGTCATTACGGGCGGAGCTCGCGGAATAGGGGTCGAAGTCGTGCGAGGACTGTTAAAGGCAAATATGATGGTCATCGCTGGTGTCAGGAAACCGGAAGCTATGAAGAAGCTAGCTGATAACATGGAGAATGGTGATAACATCATAGCCTTTCCATTGGATTTGCAGTCGTTGAAATCGGTCAAGAATTTTGCACAGACTGTTATGGAAAAATTCCCGACTATTCATCTACTTGTCAACAATGCTGGGATAATGTACGGAGACTATCATGTTACTGAAGACGGATTTGAGAATCAATTAGCGGTCAATCATCTGGGTCACTTTTATTTGACACATTTGTTGTTGCCAGCACTAAAAAAGGGTGGCGCTCTCGGCGAGGCGGCCAGGGTGGTGAATGTGACATCGTGTGCTCATTACCCTGGGAAGATATTCTTTGATGACATCAATATGAAGGAGCACTACGACACGACGGCGGCGTATGCGCAGGCTAAACTGGCACAGGTAAAGAAATGTTCTACTTTCATCTAACAACTGTATTCTAACTGGTTTCTCATAGCAGGAGATTTGTTATTTAAATTAGTTATAAAAAGTTATATTTTAAGCAAGTGTTCCGTTTGTTACAGTTAATGAGTGCTCGTTACATCAACAAGATGATGGAAGAAGAAGGATATCCGGTGAAATGTTATGCGGTTCACCCCGGCATTGTGGACACAGATCTGTTTGAACACACCATGTTCAAAAAAGCTTTCCCTTGGCTCATGAAAGTATTCTTCAAAACCCCGGCTAAAGGGGCAGTTTCTATACTTCATGCTTGTTTCGACCAAGATATAGAGAAAAAAGGAGGATTATACATAAGTAACTGTATTGAAGGTATTAGCAATAGTTTCTCAAAGAAATTAGATTATCAAGAAAAGCTTTATGATCTTTCATGCCAGTTAGTTGGCATCGATAAGGCAAATTTTGGTAGAGCATGAGGCTAGTTTCGATATTAATGAAACAAACAATCCCGCTGGGAGGAAAACAAAAGACTTTAGATATATAAGTACAATATAAAGACTATTTATGATATATAATATTAAATTATATGACTGTCTTTGAATATGATTCAAAATAAATGATTCTCATACTAGTTGGTTGTTTTATTTTGTGTTTATGTAAATTTTAATCCCATCTACGATGACTATGAACACAGTATACAGACTACATACATAAAACCTCATTGTCCTCAATTGGTATTCATAGGTGATGCCGAGAGGTGAATATTAAAATGAGATATTTTTTGTTTGATATTTGATCGGAGAACACAATGGACAATAAACAAAGAAATACTGGCAAGCTAAGATTGTAGGAATTTGATAGTTTCTTTAACCTGGTATTACTAAAAATAGTAGACAATGGAGTAGGTACCTATTTTCTAAACCTGTTTTTTTTTCGAGGAAGGAAATAATGGACATGTCTACATTGACAGGCTTTGTTTGTCTGTCTTTTACCTCATTTGGATATCTTTACTATGATAATGTAGTATGATGTGCATATTTATGTTGTCTGGCAACATTTTAACTACATTATTAGTACTGGCAACTTGACATGAACATGATTTGACAAGGATAGGTAACTAATTTATAGTCATGTTTGTTTTCCTTGTATATCATTAATACCTAATTTATTAATTGTTATATTTATAATATGTTTATTGTTAACATTTAGGTACCAATTTGAAATATAAATATTAGGGATAATTGAAATGACCTACTCAATTTATAATTACCTATTAGTATTGGAAACTAATTTTAAACATTTGTAAGCCATAAGTATTCAAAGAGATATCTATATTATGTAAAGTTTTTATTTTAAACCCAGTAATTACATATTTCTAGTAGCCATGTTATAATTTATTTTAATTAAATGCAACTAAACACTTCCTAATGTTATGTAGGTATGACATAGTTGTATAAAGTGCTTGTCAAGCAATACTTTCCATATAAACAATACTGGCATGAAAAGAATGCATTTAAAAAAAGAATTACCTCTGGCTGCTACAAATACCATTAGGAAAATGAATAAAAAAAAGGACAATAACAATAATATTGGATATTGAACTTTCTTGCAAAGAATTTTGAGTCTAATTTCCTTCAAACGAGTGTTATCACATGTGCGAACAAGGAATTAATAGTATGTTTATGATTTAAACATTGTCACAAAATAATAATAACTAGTTTGGTAAATTAAAACAAACATAACATGTTTTCTATTTGGAAAGAGGAAAATTTCCCACTAGGTATAACAATAAAACTGTTTAATTATAATTATCTAGTAATAACATAGGCTTACCTGCTGAAAAACCCGGACAATCCTTTCTTCTTCAGTTTAGCCTGCTCCTGGTCATGCGAAGTCACATCGGAAACTTCATCGTCTTTAGAGGCAGCAGAGCCGAGAGAACACTCAGACAGACTGGAGACTGTACTTGAGAATGACCCACCATCCTTGCCTCGGTGGTGACCACTCACACTGCCCCACTGCAGAGTACTCTTCGGGGAATCACTTGTATCACTTTTCTCACAAGTTGATATGGAGAAGTTACCCTCATCACTGAAACTGCTCTTCTTTGACAGCTTATCAATGTCATCAGACGTATCCTCAACCTGTTTCTCCACTTTAGGACTCACAAAATGCAACTGCTTAGTTATCGGGTTGTACGCAAGCTGCATGTTATCCAACGCTTCACTGAGGCGCATCCCGCCTTTTTGGCACGGCGACGACGACATCGTGATTTCGAAATTCGAACACCAACACAATCAAAGTTCATATCCATGTTTATGTACACAATAATTATTTACGAAAGCCATTATTGTAAACTTTAATCAGTCAATCAAGCACACGCGTGTTTACTATTGTACACTTCTAAACATGGGACATCACTTAACACAAACATTACACTAACTAATTTATTCAATTGTTTCATATTTTGTTTTAACTACAATCAGTAACACAACCATTGACCAAATCAAAACAAGAATTTGTTTGCAGATATTTACAATGGTGTGAATATCAAACTGAAGTATTTAAATTATTTTAGATAAACTTAACACTAAATTTGTTTTTAACTTATTCATTCGTTTCTATCTAAAACAAGAAATAAACACAAAGCAACACACCCATCGCCTTTTACTTTCCACTGTAAATTAAGACTGACATAACAACCAGTATTGCTAGCACATTTTTTTGTTTTCCCACCCTACTTAAAATCAGTGGAGTGTTGTAAGCTTATGAAACGTTTGCTTTAAAAACGTCATTTATTGGTAACACAACAAACCTCTATTACAACACGAAAAAAAAGACTTGAATGAATAAATAACGATAATTGACTATAACTACTGTATGTGTGTACTCTGTTCTAGGCATTTCGGGTAAGTTCGGGTAATTTTGACCCATTTGGGTGATCTTGATCCACATCCTATAACCAACAGTAATCTAAAACAAATTGTATAATACTTATTCAAAAGTTTGGGTCAAAAATACACCTAGTAAGGGTCAAACAAACCCGATTTTACGGGATTTAAATGATTCGGTTTCCTAATAAGCGATTTTCTCATTTTTATTTCGTTCATTTTATAATATCGTATAAATATTCCGATTGTAAACGTAATTTACGGCCGTAATATTTTTGGAAAAATCTGTTTTTATTATCTCTAGAGATTAAGGGTAAAAAATCCCATGATATTTGCAAAATTTGATAAACTGGCAACATTGGGTTGTTTACGTCTGGCGTTCAGAAACTGATGACGCTTTTGGATGTGACGTAACGTTCGGAAACGTGTTATTTAATATTATTTTTTATTCTTTGATGTGAAAAATCTCTCTCATATGCAGCTGATGAGACTTATTTTTCTTGTAAAGGGAGAGTACTATAGAAGCAATCAGCTTAATAGTCAAACGCTACGTGACGAGCACTGGTCTGTTAGCTTTTGGAATAAAGGGCATCAAATAGGTACATAAATAAGAGTAAAACAATCACAAATTATCAAAATAATTTATTTCTGGTATTTGTCTACACTGAAAACATTTAAAAATACTCTGTGGTCTTTCGATTACAACCTCGAAGGGTCAAGTGAACGAATATTGCTTCAATAACTAATATTATAAAAATAGATTCATTATTATACAATACAAATATTTACAATTACACAATAAGTTGCGTATAAATTAACTAAACATCATTACATCAGACAACCGTGCGTATTTTTGGCGATTTACAAAAATAAAAAATGCCTATTTGAGTTTTTATTTATAAAATAAATTACGTCTTGCCGGGAAACGATTAATATACATCCTCAACTCTTTGGTTCTTTGGATGGACTCTTGTCTGTGGCGCCGAGTTCGGGAAATAGCTCCATTACGCATAAATCTAGTAAGTTGTAAACAAGCTGAAACAAAAATGGAGAATAATAATTATATTATGCATATCATGATGATTATTGAAATGTGATACGAACTTGCATCCTTATTAAATTACCTTCCTACTGAGTCATTTCAAGATTATACAAAAATGTAATCTTCAATTTAAATACATAGCGATACGATTTATCAGATATAGATAACAGATTTTGAATGATTCATTTTCGGCAAGTACTGATATACTTGTTATAATGGGATTTTCATATCCTTGAGATGTATGAGTAATATGTAGTAAAATTAGATGTTTTGCGTTGCATAAAGATGATGGTGCGACTCAGTGTTCCGGTGTTTTCATGGTTGTATCTATTGTAGATCCTGGCTTACAGGAGTTGCATCGGTTTAGGCAGGTTGCGGCAGGCTAGTCCCAAAAAAAGGCAGGGGTGGGGAGATTGGGGTTTGATGACTTCATTTACATGGCGAAACCAAATAGTTATTAATTTATCGGTTCATATGAATTCGTTCGTTCCACGTGGAGGACTAAGGGGGAGGCCTTTGTTCAGCAGTGGACGTCTCTCGGCTGATGATGATGATGGATGTTGGATGATGATGGATGTTGGATGATGATGGATGTTGGATGATGATGGATGTTGGATGATGATGGATGATGGATGATGATGATGATGATGGTGATAATGAAGAATGAAGAGTGTGTACCTGCTTGTTAAGCTGCGGCGCCTGTATAATGTCGAAGGCGTGTAGTACAGCGGTCCGTAGCGCGGGCGGCGCGGCGCGCGGGATGGCTCGCTGCAGCTGGCCGCGCGCCTGCACGCGCTGCACCGACGCCTCCACGCGGGGGACTGAGCCACGCTTGCCGAATAATAGGCCTGGAATTTATATTAGAAATTGAAATTTAGGATTTCTTTGACTGTGTAGGAGAAAACTAAGAGGAAGTTAAGTCGTCAGTTAGAAATCAATATGATCAAAAACTTCACTAAAATAAAACTGACAAAAGGATAATATAAAGTTAAGGAGAACTAGAATAGAATCAGGCGTTACTTTGCGGAAATCTATGCTACACTAACAATACATTTGATTTTTAGTTTCATTTTCACTTTTACGTGTATTTTTTTACATGCGGTGTGCAGCACCACCCGCAATTAAATGCACCATGAGATGCAACATACAAACACACACATGACATAAAACAGAGCATCCTGGAAAATGGAGGAGCGAAACATATGTCGAGTATATTATATATATTATTATTTCTAACGTATTGTTAGTGTCGTCAGTAAAATCTAATAACTCATACATAACATACATATACTATTGATAGGTAAACACAACAAAACTAATACCCACCATGTCCTAACCTAATGAGATGCGCCAGTCTCCTCTCGTTCAGCAAGTTGCGCAGCGTCCTGTCCAGCAAGCTATTGAACACATCGTCGACCAACGTCCGGGCCAGCGCCGCTATCGAACCAACCACGCGGGTGATCACACTGCTTACTTTTATCACTTTTATTACTGGAAATTAATGTAATAAAAATTTTTTAGCATATAATATTACACTGAGATTTTTAGGTTACCTATTTCATCACAGGCTACTGAAGAAATTTTGGTTTTAGCTTCTGGACTTCCGAAGAAATCCCTTGGTCGACAAACAGGTTAATCTACTGACGCAAAGTGTTTTTGGTGATCTTAAGACTTTTCGGACTTTTTGGTTAAATATTTTTATAATAACTATCGTGGGACATACTAAATTAACTCAAAATCATGGTCTACCCAGTAGGCTTCGCGACGCGTCGCCACGTCTGTCAGTCCCTCTGTGTCTCGAAACTAGTACAGCTTTTCTCTATGAATTTACGTGAGTAAACCATGATTTATACTTAATTTTTGGTTAAAAAATCTGTAAGGAACATAATATTTAAGTATTTTTGTGTATACTCACACAAATACATAAGACACTGCGTAAACCCAACAACACACGTCTGATACTCTTTATCAACATTACTGAACGTAGGTTCAACATCGAAGTTATTCTGGAACACGGATGCATGAATGTTGCGGACGCGGCGCTGTCGTTTGTACTGGACTTCTACTGCCACATCCTCACTCATCTCTTGTGCTTCCTCCACGTCACGAGCTGTTCCATGCTTCCTGGAGACAGAAGGGACGGGATCAGGTTGCTTCTGTGATAAACTGGCGATTTGAATAAAATACATTCAATTGAGAAAAATCTAATCTTAATTATGTGAGAGTAGCCTTTGTTGACTGTGTTTGTTTCATTTCGTTGATTTAATGTGAAACGGGTTATTTTAACGGATAAGTATGGCATGTATGTTGTAATGAAATAATCTCTATTTCCTATACCCTTAGTATAAGTTTGATTTACGTTTAACGTAATCGAAACGAAAGCCCGTTCGGCGCTCTGATTGGCCGGCACGAATAAACCAACCAAACGATTACTTTCGATCGATTCGATTACTTTAAACGTAAATCAAACTCATACTAAACGTCATGAAGCATAATACCGAAATTACGTATTCGTTATTAATTCATCCTGCAGCATTCAACAGCACAAATACACCTGCTCAAACCAAAAACTCCTTAAAACCAATCACCATAATATAATATAAAAAATACTCACAAAGCCTGATACCGCTCAATATCAGAAGACACCAGCAGATTCCTGAGAAAACTCTCCAAATGTTGTCCTTTCTCCTTCCTCAGCCTCAAAGCAACACTTTGGTAAATATTGCCCAGGTCCGAGCTGGTCGCATTCAACGTGGACGCTTGGACTACTATTGAGAAGTCTCCGTCTTCTGTGAGGAATATCCGAAGTAATTCACTGGTTTGGAGGAGACTCTTCTGCAGTAGTCTCTGGAGGAAGTCCTCGTATTTATACCGTAGAGTTTCTAGGGGACTGTTGTCTCTGTAAAGGAGGAAAGATGTGGTTTTAGTTCTGGAGTTATTTGAATTTTGGACTATACGATGGTAAGAGACAATATCAGTAAGATTAAGTATACTGCTAAACAAAAGTATGTGGCATGCAAACGTGAGTGGCTTTAGTCATAATTTCCATAAAGTAGGTGGTTTGGACACTAGTGGACAGTTTTTAAACATAACAAAGTTTGATTCTTTTTGGTGTAAGTCGGTAAACGAACAGACTTGTTGTCACCTAATGGTAAGCAATCGCCGCCGAAACACCAGAGGCGTTACAAGTGTGTTGCAAGCCTTTTGGGGGATAGGAATTTATGGTTGTTGGGGAATCAAATAACACAAACTAAACTGAACAGGTTTAGCCTTGATATTTGGATTGGGACAAGCCCGCCACAACCTCCCATACCGCTGCAACTCCTGTAAGCCAGGATCTACAGTAGATATAACCATGAAAACACCGGAACATTGAAGTCCGGCGCGTCCCAGGGACATGAATGACTGTCTTGGATCCCGCAACGAAATAAATCAGAAGATATTATTAGAGGAGAAGAAAAGATTGCCTTGATAATGTATTTCAGAAATCCATACCTGCGCGAAGGCAGCGAGAGGTCGTGCAGCAGCGCGTCCCCGTGGAACTCGTGCAGCTTGCTCCTCAACAGGTGGAAGTCGTGCTCCGAGCGCTGCAGCGCCCACAGCTCGGCGGGGGCCGCCCCGTCCACGCCCCCCGCGCGGTGCACCGTCACCGTGAACACGCGCACCGCGCCGCGACGAGGGGGGACTTGCTACAGGGTACGACCAGACATATTACTAAGAGGGATATGTCTACTCTATAAGATAAGCTTTACGGCGCAATTAATCTCAATCCAAAATGTTTGATAGATAGCGATTAAACGCCAACCCATTAATACTATGCTAAAAACCAAAAATACTATTCTGAAAACCACATCAAAATCGGTTCAACCAAACTCGAGATAATCACGCACATAAGTACGTACATACAGGTCAAACTGAGAAGGGGCCATCCATAAATTACGACACACGAATTTCATTATTTTTGACCCCCTCCCCCGTCCTTGTCACAGTTGATCACATTTGTGAGACCCTCTCTAGTGTGACGTCACATTTTATAATTTTACATCTAGATTTTCTAGATAAGAGTTTTTAGATAATAGTTTCAAGTTCGTGTTTTAACAGTTAGATTATAATAATTGAAATGTGACGTCACAAAATTTCAGACCCCTCCCGCCCCCTTGTCACATAAAGTCACACTTCGTCGACCCCTTCCCCCTCCTTAACGTGTGATGTAATTTATGGATGGTCCCGAAGCTCTTCTTTTGATGTAGGTTAAAATGATCGATTTCTGACATCATTTGTATGAAGTTTGTGTCAAAAACTGTGATCAATCTTCATCAATGTGAAAGAAAATGACATGAATGATGAAAGGTTTATGGTAACCGACTAACCTGTATCATTCTATTGCCATTTTACGCAGTCCAATAAATTCATTAAAACTCTACTCAAATCTAACTCTTTGCTTTGTCTAGAGACGTAATTAAGTACACATTTGTGTTCACACAAATCAATATACCCAACACCACACCACAATAAATATTATACAAACCTGTTTAGGTTTGTATAATATTTATTGTGGTAACTGTTTAGGTTTGTATAATATTTAAACTAATACTCACCAACTTAGTCTCAACATTAGTCAACACGACCTTATAAGTGCTCAGATCGTGTCCTCTCAGCGACTCCTCAACGGCCAGATTATCCAAATACTTCAATATGTCCATATTGTCCACTCCATCGCCCTCCGACTCATCACAGTTTGTGTAACAATCCAGGACTTGCCCGTCGACCGTCTGGGGCTTCAGGGCACCTTTCAAACGATGCCCTAACTTTAAAGCTTGGTTGAGAAGTCTCTCGTGGGGTCTAGAAGAAAAAAATTAACATAAATATCCAGGATCTAAAATGTTTTTTTAAATAATTATAAAGTATTTTTTAAGGTTTCTTTGAGATATTGGAGCGGATACATTTCGGAAAGTGACTCCGTTTGGCAGAGAATAGACCCGCCTGGATTTTGGTAGCGTTGAACCTGAACAAGTTGGCGTCACCCCAAACGGAGACCGCCTTCAAGAACGGTCTATATTTATGATTAGACTGAATTTTACTATATTTATGATTAGACTTCTGTCATCTATCACTTGTCATATGTCGTCACAAAGTAAAAGTCTAATTCAATAAGTTTAAACAGAGAAATTTAACAACCATTTTTGCTATAAATAAAATTAAATTCAACTTACTTTTTGACCATTTGCTTCTGATACCCCGTAGGCAATCTGCTCCCGATAAGTAATTTGTAAAACTGTGAAACATAATGACAATTATAAACATATTTTACTATGGAGATATTTAACAAATCTCAAGTTATTTCAGCCAGAAGATAATTTTAATCGTTACTTACCTCTTCACTATGCAGAAACTTAGGCAGCCATATTTTTTCTAATAAAGAATGAGATTGTCGCGCCGCCTGGTACAGCGCTCGACTGGTTTGGAATCTGAAGACAAAGGTACATTTGTTAAGCTTTAGTTAAACTATTAAAAGAGTTTAGACTAGAGATCGACATAGAGTATCCGTAATATCTCCCATTATTTAGGACAAAAATACTATTGGACCAACTAGGTCCAATATAGTAAGTTTATTTACGTGGAAGAGTTATGCTTCTGTTCAAAGTGGCCGGTTCAACCGGAGTGAAACAGCGCTTAAGAATACCGATAAAAAAAGGTCTTTAACGCACTTGTGAACCATCTACTCATCTATGGAAGTCACTGACTGTTTACCATTCCGTTTGCCCTATAAACAATGAAACAGTGAAGTTATTTTCCCAATAACGGCTACAATAGAGTACTTTTAAACGTCAAAATTAAAAAAAAAAAACGAAAAAATAACGGACTACGCTGACTAGCAATACTGACATAAACTAAAAAATAACGTGCAGACTTTACACAGATATTTATGGGGCAAAAAGAAAAGTTAGTATTAAAGAATAATATAGGTAATTTGTAGTTGTTTTTGTTGTAGACTACATACTTGTTAATACTATTATCCTGCAGCATCAAGGCCTGCAGCTCGGCGGCGAGGTCGGCGGCGAGCGGCGGAGTCCCGGCCGCCAGGTACGTGGAGTACATGGCGCGCGCCGCCGCCTGCAGGGACTCCTCCTCCGAACTCGTCAGCTCGGGGTTCAGGATCTTGGTTTGGAATGATTCTGTAATAATATAAGGTGGGATTCATTAATTATAAATAGTTTATATATGGTAAAACGCAAGTCTTTGTCCTAATCGGTGGTAGATACTCGTTTATGATAATTGTTAGCTATACAGCTTAATAGCTTAGCGATAGCTTTCATCACATTCATGTATTTTTTATGAAATAAGGCGAAAAACGATAAGACGGATTATCTGATGGTACGCCATCGGCCACTCCCTTGGAAATATACAACAATAGAGGAGTTACAAATAGATTGGATATTTGAGAATTGGGGATCGGGAGAAGGATTGGGTTTAGGAATCACGCCCGAAACTCTCAGTTATCGACTGTCAACTTCACAAAGTTAATTTTAGATGCTTATAATACAATCTTTTTAACGCGACGTCTTGTGTGAGCGATCTAGAAGCGAACGCGAAGCGGTGCGGTGACACGCGAATTAAACGCGATGTGGTGTGACCAAGCGAGTTGATCGTTCACCGCATCCCACTCCGATTGGTGACGTAGCCCACATCAACAGATTATGACAGTTTGCTGTTTTCGCGCCGCACGGCATCGCCTTCGCGTCTAAATCGCTCGCGCAAGACGTCGCGTAATAAAGACTCACTAATGTCATTATAGAACTGCAGCAGATGCAGATGGCTGGTGGTCTTCATGTACTGCATGAAGGCGTACAGCAGCTCCTGCTCGCCGATGACCAGGTCCAGCTCCAGCCGCAGCAGCCTGCAGCGCTGGCTGTACATCGACTCCGTCTGACGGACGAACGTTTCTAGGAATTCTACCTGTAAAAATTGATTAATGTATTTTTATTGATAGGTACAAAACTCCCAAAACCAGGAGATTTTAGGTAAATTAGATATAATCATGAAAACACCGAAACATTACAAGTCCAGCGCATCCCAGGTATATGGACAATACGGGTGTTTTTCCACCAGAGATGTGCTATGTAGTCATGCTAGGAAGATGTAAGAGCTAAGCTGTAAACTATGTGACCGTTTCCACAGATACTTAGCTATGTAGCTGTGCGAGAAAGATGTGCAGCTCGAGCATATGATGATAGGTTTAGTAGGGAAACCATACATAGTACGTATTTTTGTTGAGTTTGTTTTCGTTCGTTCTTCTATTTGTACCAAAGAATATGATTGGTAGAAGCCAAACGCATTCACAGTAACGTAGCATGGCACATCTCTGGTGGAAGGTGATTAAAAGCCCAAGTTTATTAGAGAGCATTGCTTTGCTACCCAGTCTCTGTGAAAATGTAATTTCAACTACACAAAATATAAAAAGTAGCTTAGTAAATTAATCTTACCTTATAATTAGGCGTAGTAGGCAACTGTGCCATAGTTTCGTCTCCCGTGGCTAATATAATGAGAGTGTTCAGTATATAAGGCTCGGCTAGTACGTCTGTTAGAGACAATAGCACCCAACCCGCGAATATCTCTCTTATTAACACGCGAAACACACTGGAACAAGGGAATGTGAACTTTAGATAAAGAGGTTAAAGTTGAGTTTTCTTTACACGCGAAATGTACTGGAACAAGGGAATGTCAACTTTAGATAAAGGGTGTTAAAGTCGATTTTTCTTTGTATCGAACTCGACTTTGTTGTAGACTAGAACAAATAAGTTGTTGATTTCAGATTAATCTAGTATATGTTGTCTAGTAAATTGCTCCATGCGGGAATCGAACCCGCTACCCGTTGCGCGGCAGCTAGTTGCCCAGCCACCACAGCAACCGTGCAGTCATGGCACCTTTTAGTACTAAATTATATAAAAGTGTATCGACTATATCGTTTAAAAAGTCACATCAAAACCTAACTTACAAACATACTAAATGTAAATTGCACCTTACTCATATAAACATAAGGTATAAAATGCAATAAACTACTATTCACAAAAAGATATAGAGATTTTGAATGCAATTATCACATTGTAACCACTCGCAGCTACTAAGCAGTGATAATTTGCACCTTGTAAAGGTAATATAAGTGTGCTAATAAGGCTACAGCTGGCTAAACGAGTGTGTAACGACCTGTGCTATCAATAAAGACTTTTTAAATTACTATTTAAAGAGTAATCATGGAGTTACTTGCTTTTTCTTATTTACGGGTATCTGCTGTCTACACTTAGGAAAGATTTAAAGAATATGGCTAAAGGACCGTGAAACATTTTGATGTAATTTAAATAGTATAAGTTATACAGAGGTGGTATCCAAAGGTGGATTAGTATAAGAAAAGTTACCAGTCCTATTCTAATCTATGATTTATACTTGGGTAATTACAAACGTGCGAACTGTCACGTCAAAGGAATGCGACAATGCTATACAACTCGCATAAGTGTGAGCGAGAGATCTGATAAAAATTACTTAAGATAGTTCGCACGTTTGTAATGGCCCAACTATAAACTGTAAAATAAATATGTAAGTAAGTGATAAAATACTCACGAATTCTGCAACTCATTATTCTTCAATAAATACGGCATTATGGCGTTCGTGATACATCTTAAATACTTTAGCTCTGCGTTCCTATTGGCGGCGGCCGGATGGAGCGCCATCTTGGAATCCAGCGCCACCCCCGGACGTGACGCGCATACTGAGTAGTGACGTAACGCGCACGGTACTAACCGGGACGTTATGAATTTTGCGTAGTTTATCTGGAAGAGAAGATTTAGACATTAAAATAGAAAAAAGATTTAAAAATACATATAG
Source organism: Spodoptera frugiperda (assembly GCF_023101765.2). Classification (NCBI taxonomy): domain Eukaryota; kingdom Metazoa; phylum Arthropoda; class Insecta; order Lepidoptera; family Noctuidae; genus Spodoptera; species Spodoptera frugiperda. The sequence continues at coordinate 11,033,379 of NC_064215.1, read as the reverse complement.
ATTTGCCTTTTTACCCGACTGCCAAGGAAGGGTTATGTTTTTCGCGCGTATCTTGTATGTATGAGCCTAATATTCTTTATTACCTCATTTCTTCGAAACGGCTTGATGGATTTCGACAATCAGGGCATCGTTAGATTCGTCTTAATTACCCAAGTGTTCTTAGATATGTGACGTAAAAAAAAACCAACATGGCGGCCGTGAGGCGCCCTAGATAGAAGTAAAAAAAAAAATTTGCTACAATATGGGTATCAAATTAAAGAGCTCATCATGAGGATTCCAAAATGGTATATCACTGATATATAGAAAAAAAAATACTATGTGCAATTAGGTTCTTTATTATCCAAACTAAATACTCGTATAGGTACTACGCGACGCGATTGACTAGCGGTTTCTGAACTGTCGTTTCGTGTCGCGGGTGAAATCTTGAGAAACACATAGCCGTATTATAACTAACTAAAAAGTGTTAAATAAAAATAAATTAATTAAAAAAATTAAAAAACCCGACTGCATAAAAAACACTTTAAATAAAAACTGAAAAGTAAAAAACAAGCTTAGTCTAAAAGTGTAGATAGCAATGCTATTACCACAAAATTAAATAATTTCATAATCAATACACAAAAAATAATAATCTTATGCGAAACATAATTGAGTGCAACAGTCGGGACCCATATTGAATGATTTTAGTCTAGTTTATTTAATGGGTCTAATAGCATTGCTATCTACACTTTTAGACTAAGCTTGTTTTTTACTTTTCAGTTTTTATTTAAAGTGTTTTTTATGCAGTCGGGTTTTTTAATTTTTTTAATTTATTTATTTTTATTACATAAAGTTTTTAAACTGACATGGTCACTAACACTATCATCATGAATTGAGTTCATCCGTGATCATGGTGCTTGCAACAGTGCCGAAATATCGTAATCTCATAGACATAAATAAACATGGTAAATATCCCGTCTCAAGTTCTAATGATAGTTTTTACATAAAAACAACTTGAGGCTTGAAAGTAGACTGCGCGATGAAGAGTCTCTCCGTGACTCGAAACTAATAGAGCTTTTCTCTATTAATGTACCTACGTGACTAGGTAAACCGTGATTCTCACGATAGTTATTATAAAAATAAAAGGACTAGAGTTGGTTTCTTATGTTCTACTGTATTTAAAAACAAATCCTATTCAAATAGGTGGCAGTGAATGTAAACGAAGAGGTAAACCAAACTGATAGCGTTTAACTAATTGTCCTAAATGATATTTAATAAAGTTTATTACACGTAATAATTTTATTACAGTGAATGAATTGAATAGCTTACCTTAACAGCTCTCTGCAGCAAACAAGCGGAGGCATATCTCAGCTGGTACCGCAGCTCGTCCACGAAGAACGGCTGCAGCGTCACCTTACTGTACCACGAGTTTATAAACTGATCCAGGATCGTGTTGTAGAACTGGAATAGACGAACAAAAGGGGTTAGTTTTAGACAAAAGTTGGGAGAAACTGAAATGGGGATATTGTAATAGAACTGCTTCTCAGTGAATTTTTGTCTGACAGGTTTTCTTTTGGGTTGAATGCTGAGAGCAGATTTTTTTTTATAATCTATACTAATATTATAAAGCTGAAGAGTTTGTTTGTTTGTTTGTTTGAACGCGCTAATCTTCAGAACTACTGGTCCGATTTGAATAATTGTGTTGATACTGCATTTATCGAGGAAGCCTTTATGAATATAGCCTTCCTCGATAAATGCGTGATCATAGCCTATAGGCTATGAAACATCACGTTATGACCAATAGGAGCCAAGCAGAGCGGGTGAAGCCGCGCGGAAGTAGCTAGTAAGTTTATAAATATCTAGCTCAATGACTCTAACTGGTTGAATGCTAAGTGCAAGAAAGAAGTACTAGCTCGGTGGTTTTCTAAATCCAGTAGTTTCGTCTGTGCATTATTTGTCAGTCTGTCAGTCACTCGGTCTTTTTTTTAGGGCGATAATCATTAAGTTTATGTAGTCCGCAGCTCCGGATCAGATATCAGCCCTACTGAGTCCCATCTGTAGTGGTCTGACGGAGCCCCATCTGTGGTGGTCTAATGGCTGTTTGAGGCGCGCGCTATGTATGTTGTATAGCTCCGTCCCTCATCACAATCGGCACGGCGGCGAGCTACCCTTGCTCGCTTTACAGAACCACTGGCGATAGCCGAAGATCGTCCCGCGATAGAATGTCAGTTTCTTTCTAAAATGTTTATAATAGCGCGGTAATTTCTACCGTGAATATGATGTCAACAATATACTTTAGTTTGTTCGAGTGTAACTATGAATATTACAATACATTATTCTGATAGCCATATTATGCACGGTCATTCGTTTCAAAGGAAATATTAAAGTATAGAAACGTCGCTGTTACATAAACCGTGTTATTTTAAAATAACTATTATATAACTTGCTGAAAGAGTACATAGTAAGTATTCTTTCAGTAAATTCACTTTCCAATATAATTATTAAAGAGTTTTTACTCTCGTAATAGAAATATCGTAAGGTACATAAAATAAAAAAAAACTTGTAAATGTGCGCAACACTCGCCGCGTCGATTGACAGGCATGCCACTCATATTTATGGGCCCTTGCGATAGCTTGAAACTAGTCGAGTAATCTCGTAAGAAACAGTTACCTATTTATATTCTGCATATTCTTATTAACTCAATATCAATCTCTTAAAAAATTTGAGGAATGAATCTCCACTTCACAAATTACATAATCCATCATTACATTTCATTACAAGCAAGTGTCATCGCATTCAGAATTAGAGATGACCTCACCTGCTCGCACTCAATTGTTTTGGTTTGGACTCGCTATTGTTTCGCTTATCTACTATTTAATTCAACTTGACCTTCATAGTTAGTCTTTAGAGTTAAATAATACTAGATTCTTAGTAGCGCGTGGTTGCATTTGAAATTTGGATGTTGAAATCATGTTAGGTAAGTCTAGCGATGCTGAGATTGGAGCTGCGGACTATTTAGCGGGTTTACCGGGGCTCCGGTTCGAAAAGCAGGAGTAGGAACGGGTTGGTTTTTAGTGAGTAAGAGTCTGCATGACACTCCCTTTCACCTCGCAAGAGACAGGAGAAGTCATTAGATGATTTTCCCCCTCAAATAAAAAACAAGTGTTGCTGAAAGCTACAATTCAAAGAACGGTACGGTGAAGATTGTTAGTTTTAAATCAATTTCGGTGTTTTTTTTTTAACTTGGGACTGAAGGCACATTGATATTAAAGGTAGTGTAAATTCAATCATACACAAAACTAGTATGAGGTTAACTAGTTTTAAGGCTCTCGATCGTCGTCTTAATATGTTTTGGGTAGCTAGTAATTTTCTCGAAGCGAGGCATAAACTGATAAATGTCATTAAAAAACCAAAACGTCTTTCGACTTGGACTTAAGTCACTTTCTGGTAATGACATTACATTAGAGTAAATAAATATTTAAAGAACTGTTATCTGAATACGATTACAACATCTTCAAATAAAATTATCTAAAAGTACTCACATCCTCTATCGCTTGATCCAACTGTTTGTGTATTTGTAACCCCACCCAGGGGTCCGTGCCCACACTGGAGTCATGTCTTTCACAGTCCTTCGACCCACACGTCTCGCAACCCTGCAAATACAAGTAAATTACTATTAAATTAGGAAAACTCCAAAGAAAACATTATAATGTTGTCATACACTGAAAATTAAATATGTAATCTATACTAATATCAATATGAAGTTGAAGAGTTTGTTTGAACGCGCTAATCTCCGAAACTACTGGTCCGATTTTAATGATTATTTTTGTGTTGGATAGCGCATTTATTGATGAAGTCTATAGGCTATAACACATTACACTATGACCAACAGGAGCCGAGCAGAGTAGGTAAAACCGTGCTGAAGAGAGTTTGTACAGTCATTATTATATTAGTTGTCCAATCACTTTATAACACATAATATAACATAGTAAGCAAGTCAAACCTCATAGTCAATGAAACAAATAGAAAAACAAATGCTATTCTATTTTCTATAGGTAGTCAAAAGTCTTAAGAATAACCAAAATAGGATTAGTCATGTAAAATAAACAAACTTGGTAGTGACTAATAAGATGTTTCAATAATTCGAATATGACATGAGTCATACCTCCCCCTCGTAATTTCAAGAAACTGTCAATTACGATTTATTCAAGAAATTATGACTCATGGTGTTAAGCATTCAATTGAATAATACTGTATTTTGAGATGAATGATGAATGTGAGGAAAGTATAACGAATATGGCGGTCCATTGTCTCTGCCTACCCCCATGGGAGACAGGCGTGAAGTTATGTATGTTTTATTATTAGTAGAAGTTATTCAATGGCTTGTGGGTAAAATATCCTTGTTTGTTAATGTATTTAAAAAAATGCAGCATTAATTTATCAGTAGCAGCAAACAGTTGCTGCATACAAATGTCGCAGAATACAGCTCGTGAATATGAGCCTCTAACATGGCTTGAAACTAAACGAGATCCAACTCAAATAGTTATGATGTGACTAAGCCGAAAAACTATATTAAATAATTTAGTATGTCTCATGGAAGTTATAATACAATTTAAAAAATTGTTTAAATAATTTTGCTTACCACAAAGGGGTCATGTAACTTTTCAACATTTTTATTTATTGTCCTATTCATTACATTTATCATTGTATTATCTTACCTAGATATTCATCTTTTAGCTACTGCTGCATTTAATGTTAATGAATTTGGCCATAGAGAAGAATGCCATACCAGCTATCTAATCTTTCACATATTATGTAGATAATGTTATTGTTATTAAAAATCAGATATGTGTTGTAAAACAATATATTATAGTAGGTATATTGATAGTATACTTAGCACCTGTTTCAACACCTTCATATAAGTGCCTGATAAACTTATGTGACAGATAGTGCATACAAATTACATTCTTAATTCAAAGTTATCTGATACATAGCGGCTATCCAGACATTGTGAAACAAGTGCTTAGACCTACAACCTACCAAAAGTAATTATAAGTACTTTTAAACAACTGACTGCAAGGCACATGTTATGTTATTAAATAAAAACTATTATAGTTAACTTGTTCTCAAAACAAACTATTATAGGTCCTTTGTATTGTAACAGACTGAAAGACATTTCCAATTAATTACTTTGAATAACTAAAATAATATTGTGACTCAGACCAAAGTTATCTGTGTCTTATGCTAAAGGTCCTTAAACTACACTTGGGAGCAAAGAAACAGAACCTCTAGCATTTTTACTTTTACATTTACTTGATAAATATTTTCTGAAACAAGTATTTTCATTAAGAAAATACTGGTTATGTTATATGAAAGGTCATTTAATAAACTTTAAAAGCATTTAGTTTTAAAGCAAATAATTTTTTTAGAATTATACAAAGAAAAAAATGCCAGTGGCTCTGAGTTTTTCTCCCTACTGTATTTTGCACTACTTCTACAGTAACCAGTATCTTTAAACTGGCTTCTATCTGTACACAGATACTTATAGATAAGGTCTAGCTAGATAGTTAACTGATAAGCAGATTAACTGAGAAAGTTAGAAGATAGTACTAGTTTTATGCTTCACCTACATACTTAATACATTACTTGATATACTACTAGAAAACAGACACCGAGCAACGACTTAATCAATTAATAAGTCAATAACTACGATCAATAAAGTTCCATAACTTCAAAGAAAATATAAAACAATAGTTAGTTGTTTTCTTGTTAGCTTCCAATAATTGTTTTCAAGATAATTGCTTATCAAACATTTAAAATGATGAACAAGGAGGCGTACATGACCTCAATAGTGAATAACGAGTTTCCTAGTAGAAACAAGTAAACAGTAAACAAAAGGTATGTTCACTCACTTTGACAGGCGCTTTCCCCTCATCCTTCCTCGTCTCACCGACGAAATGGCACTTTAACTTTTCAATATAATCGTGTAAAATACTCGAGTTGAGCCCGTAATAACAAGCCAGACATCCCAACACATAGCTAAATGCTATTGTGGCAAAGTGAAATCTGAAAATAAAGTTAACAAACATTGCAATATAACTCACAGAGTACACAAATAAATTGAAAAGTATTAATACTACCTGTAAAAATATAAAACTGCGATCGACGTACATAGAATACCGAAATAAATAATATAATTTTTATTATCAAATTTCTCTGAAAGCTTCGTTTGACATCTTTCACTCATGGCTAAGCGAATAATGACGTTTGTGTGACGTATAATTTGTGATCATTTGACAGCTGCAGTGTTGCCTTGAATGTAGAAAAAAGACTGGTGGTCTCTAAAATAAAATAAACGCCACTTAATTTGTCTGATGGGTGCTGTTGAAGAATCAAAAAACGGGGATCTTTTATACGATGCAAGTAATTATTGTTCCTGATAAACTCGTTGTTTACCAAATTAGTTAATGATCAAGTGATCACTTACCATTTTACTGGCAACAAGAAAATCGTTCAGAAATATTTTTGTAATTTAGAAATACACAATAAAATTTTAAACAGAAACAATTAATAAACCTATTTCCTGTGCACAAATAGCAGTTATTTACATAAAAATACGTCAACTATTTCTTTGCATGCAATTTAAATTAGCATTTTTGTTAAAATCATTGAAAAAAGTAAACCTAATCAAATAAACGTCAATTCTGATTCTGGAATTGTGACAGATTGTCAATTTGTCTGTTTCCCGAAAAATACAAAAATCTTATCAAAAAAATAATATAAAATCATTTTTGTTTTAAAATTGTGAATAAAAATTAACGTACATCTGTTTACACAATTTCATTTCTTATTCATTTATAATTTCTCAAATATTTAAAATATAACCTTAACATCTTAGTAGATACTTGAGTCAGACAGCCGGTTGTTAAATATAACAGCCAGAACAATATTTTACAAGCTTTAGATCCAAAGCAAGTTCTAGCCAGGTAAATAAAATCCTATAATTTTCACACAATAAGTTTGTTATTACAACTATAGAATAAGATCGAGGTTTCATTCAAGTAAAAATCAGCTTACACAACTTCTCTAGTTATATTAGTGTCGGGTACCTACGGGTACAAGAAAGTGTACTATATTATATGCCAGCGGCTTCGCCCGCTTTGCAGTGAGATAAAAAATATTCTACTAGTCAGCTCATACCCTGTCTGTAACTATACTAAATTTCATCAAAATCCGTTTAGTAGTTTCAGAGTGTTTGACGGATTAACATCCAAACAATCAACTTTCACATATATAATATTAGTATAATTGTGAAATTTCAAATCGAAATTTTACAGTTTCATATTGAAGCAAAGTATTCAGTTTTAATTAACCTCATCTTTATTTTAAATAGTCTGAAATAGATGTCAAATTTTAAGATAAGCTGACCTTTTGCCCATTTACAATGTAAACAAATTATCTAAATAATTACCATTGTTTACATTCACTTATCAAATTGTTTACTATGTTATCAGAATATTTCAAATAACTTTTATAGATATGAGTTGAGGTTGTTTTACGATTTATCTAGCAAAGCCTCTATTAATACTTATTGTACTTACATTTACAGATAAAATGGCATTCCAAAGATGCGTGCTACACCTATCAAGACAATACATAACAAAGAATTGCTTACTGCAGTCGGCAAACAAACAGAAATACACTAGCACTCAATTCAACCAACAATATAGTACTAAACAGCCAAGATTGTTCTCCGACAGACATGAATGGGTTATAATTGACAAAGATATTGGAACTGTAGGCATTAGCAAATACGCACAAGAATCTCTAGGTGACATCGTCTTCGCACAGTTACCTGAACCAGAATCTATGGTGCATGAAGGAGAAGAATGTGGAACCCTCGAGAGTGTGAAAGCAGCTAGTGAAATATACTCACCCATCAGTGGTATCATCAGGGAAAAGAATGTCGAAGTAGAAAGTAAACCAGGACTTATAAACACTAACTACTATGACAAAGGCTGGTTATTCAAAGTAGAAATGACTAACGCTGAGGAAATACAAAACTTAATGACAGAAGAACAATATAATAAATTCCTTGAAATGGATTCTGAAAATAAAGAGAAAGATGAAAAAGAAAAGGGTGTGGACGCATAGTTGTACATTTAAAATCTTTATTTGTTTAATTTATTAACTGTTACTAGAGATAGTATGTTGTGTTATTTTAGTGCAATAACAAATTTTGTTACAATTTTAAGATTTAAATGAAAACAACAAACCAATATTGTGCGTTATCATTTTTATTCGTGCAATCTTAACTACAAAAATCAATGGTAAACACATGTCTACTTTGGCATCAATCACACGAATAGTGCAATTAATATTTATCACAATGACTTTTTGTATGCCAAAAAAGTAACATAATTATCACAAAAATTTACAAAATCTATCACAAATTAGTAAATATGGCAAAACAAATGTGTACTATGTGAAATTCCTTATAAAATACTAGACCAATTAAAGTTTACAGATAAAAATAAATGCTGTAATACATTGTCATTGGTGCTAGTACATTTTTGAATATAAATAAAACTACCTACATTGACAATACGACCAAAAAGATCTGTGAATTAAAAATGCATACAGATCTACATCATAATTATTTTGAAGGACAATTTTATAGAGAATATTATTTATAATGTGGTTGAACATTGGGTACCACTGAATACAATGCGATTTGAGCTTTTATTTACGTGTAAATATATACCTTATGACTAGACATACACATAGACTTTATCTATAGATAAATGTGTGGATAAATTCAAAATTTTAGGGCACTCCCATTAACATGTAGATAGGGGATATTAGGACTAATTTATTATAGTTTAAAACAATTTTCTGTAAACAATCAATCCTAAGTACTGTATTTTAATTAGAACGTCAGGATTGAGGAGCCAAAGAAAATGCGTTCATCTACAAAATTTACTCTGTTTTACTATTTTATTCCTATACTGCAAAAACAAACACAACACCTACTAAATGATCATTATGTCGAATATAATAATTGATCGCTCATATCCAGTAGTTAAATTTAGATAGAGGAGCCATACTAAAAGTATTGTATTTTCTTACATTTTAGCGCCACAGAAGCGAAATTTGTAGAAATATGCAAAATTGCTGCTAAATGATACAAAATTTTCAAAAATATTCATCTATTACTTAACGAGTTATAGGTGGCTCCTCAATTTAAACGTTTAGATCGAGGAGCCACTTTTGCATTAATATATCTAGTTATATATCTTGCTGCTAAATCTAGAATTCGTGCTGCAAAATCAGCTTCCTTGCTGCTAAATAATGGTAAAATCAGATTTTAAAAATCTGATGTGGCTCCTCAATCCTTATGGACATAAATAAAACTACCTACATTGACAATACGACCAAAAAGATCTGTGAATTAAAAATGCATACAGATCTACATCATAATTATTTTGAAGGACAATTTTATAGAGAATATTATTTATAATGTGGTTGAACATTGGGTACCACTGAATACAATGCGATTTGAGCTTTTATTTACGTGTAAATATATACCTTATGACTAGACATACACATAGACTTTATCTATAGATAAATGTGTGGATAAATTCAAAATATTAGGGTACACATAGGATATTAGGACTAATTTATTATAGTTTAAAACATAATTTTCTGTAAACAATCAATCCTAAGTACTGAATTTTGAACTTTACCCACACATTTGGTTTTTGATACAATAATATCGTTTTGAAGTAGATTAGAAGCATTTTGAATCCTTTTTATAATATCAATTACAATACTTATTTCCACGATACTGTTAAATAATACCGTAAATAAAAAAAACTTATTCCAATATGTAGTCAAATACAATGGCTTTTAAAAATAGAACATTAACGAAATATTGAAATGAAGGTAGATTTCATAAATAAGAAGACTTACCGCTGTACTCAGTCATATAATGATTACTTAACCCAGTACTTAGCAATCGTTTTCGGAACAAAATCGTTACTTAAGATTAGGTAAAGTAATAATTAAATATTCGAGTGCGGCAGTTAATATGAAAATAAATGAGTATAACAAAATCAGATAGTTATAATGAGAGAGAAACTTTAAATAAAAATTTAGCTAGGAAAAATGTGATAAGTACTTCTACACTAAACACAAATAGTAAACACACATTTTGGAATTTTTCATAAAACCTACAATATTAACTTCACCCATAACATAGTAATAGAATAGATTTTAATAGTTTTAACATCATAGACAATAGATTAACGTAATTGGACTGTGCCCAGGGTTAATATAACAGTATTGAATATGTTAAAGTTACAATAAAACCTTACAAACTAGAAATATGTCTGGTAAAAAGCTTGAGTAGAGATTATTATTACTAATATCAATTATACATGGAATACAATGTTTAACACGTTAACATAAAATTATATTATTGTTAAAATAAATGACATTGGAAGAATAATGCTGTACAGAAGTTTACAAAATATAAATGTTAAATCAGAGTTACAATCTTTGGGTCATAGCTTACCACTAGGCAATTCACAAGCCGATCTCTTTTTATAATAGCCTTTTCTCATAAGATCTTTGCTTTCCACATCTAAGATTCTCTTCGAGTACAAAAAACTGACAATCAATATTCAATCTTATAGGTTTGTTAAAAAACCTAATTTGCATGGCCTCTTAAGCTTTCCAAATGATATAAAATTGAGATTTTTAAGATGCTTCGCGAAGCAGAGTATTGTTAAATATGTACAGACATACAAACGTATGTATTTGAGTAGACACGTAGAGGATACTAAACACGCAAAAATGGCGTATTTTTATCGAAATTACTGGTTTAATTTAAGTGTACTTTAAATACAGCTAAGCCCACTCGTATGAGAATAATTGGCTTAATACAATGTATATTATGTAAAATATATTTAGCATATTTTCTCAATACTTACGTAAGTAGTCTCAATTCAACTAGAAAACACATGTCTTTTCCTAAATCCCAATTCCCTGATTGGATTTCGACTAGGTATTTGCATTAACCATTGTTTATAAATTGTACATTACTATCTCAGCTTACTTATATCGGAGTATCCTTATAAAAACACCTAAGGGTACATTACACCTTGACATACGATGCCTGTACTTTATACATGTTGGAAAAGCCCGTCTGACAAGAGACATTATAATTGGACTAACAAAATTACTACTTTAAAACCTCCTTTTGGTAAAACTCCCTATACATCATTCTTGCCATTTTTAATGGGCCATCTATCTCATCAGAAAGGCCTTTACAACACAACGAAACTAGTCAAATCCTCATACCGCACACACAAAGTACCAAAATATTATCCCCGTAAAATTACAGTATACTTCAAGCTTAAGGATTATTCTTACTACCCATCCAACTTCTCCAATTAGGGCTGGGTGTCTTTAACTTTTCATACCATTTAACGTTGAAAGGTTTGTCTAGGGACAGATTAGCAGTAATTTGGAGTACCTTAGTCTGCGTGTTGTACGTGAACTCGCAGGGCTTGACGCACGGCTGGTAGTTGATGGCGACCATCTTGATCGGCGGTTGGTTTAGAACTGAGATCTTGTTGAGCGATGGCACGCCGTACCCCCACCACTGCACCGTGCTTCGAATCTCCGTTATGTTTAGTGTAAATTCTATGTGACTGTATTTCTGTTCTTCGTAGGTGTCTGTGGAAGAAAATACATAGTTAATTAGAATCGAATACTAAACAACAGTTACGAATGTACTAGAAAAAATTGTAGCATGTTTGATCTTTATTCTATGATGGCTAATGTTTTATGCTCAGGTGGCACTAATCTAAAGTGAGGTCTTGTTTATGTAATCAATATCCATTGATTTACTATAAAAAAAATTAAGGTTTAATGAATTCACAAAAAAAATTTCTCTACTAGACAAACTAACTACAATAGTCATATATTAATTTCTGACTCTCATCAATATTTCCGCACATTGCTATCTATTCATTTACAAAGGGCTTAGTACGAGTTTATTCAATAAACGTAATTTTTTTACGTTGAACGTGATTGAAACGAATGCGCAGCTGGCCAATCAGAGCGTTTTTTCGTTTAATTTCGTTAAACGTAAAGCAAACGTAAATAACTTCAAACATTAACCATCCATTCCAGAGTTTATCAACCAATTTAAAAACCTACTACTAAGTAAATCAAGCCTCTAATTAAATACTCACTCAGGCTATCACCATCGTCCCAGTAGAGTTCTCCTCTAGCCTGGTTATCTCTATCAGGCACCACGAGCAGTTGTAGCGGAGAGCTTCGCGTGTTGGTCGTGGTCACCGGGCCTTGTACCGGCGGCTCCTGCATCGGGATTATACCTCCGCCCTGATGAAGGAAAATTAACGTTGATTTTATTGATATAATGCGCTATTTGCTTTGTGATGGCCTGATAGTAGTATACATTGTCACCACCAAGATAAAAACTGCGAACTACTTTTTTTGAGGGAGAAAAATCATCCGACGACTTCCCTCGCCGTGGGTGAAGCGAGAGGGAGTGTCAGACTCTTACTGACTAAAAACCACCCCGTTCCTTCTCCTGCTTTAGGCTGGAGCCCCGGCAACCGTTTACGTTGTCCACAACTCCGGATAAACCGCGAACTCCTACCAACCTCTTTTGCAGAAAATATAGTACTGCATACAGGCTATTAATGTGCAATTTTAATTATCTTGCGCAAATCTATTAAGACTGTCAGAGTTCTAAGTTTAACGAGATCGAAATGAACGCACGTACAGCACTCTCAGTTAAAAATTGCACTCCCATCTCCACTTAAAGACACACTTATCCTAAATCAAAACACCAACCATACCTTAACCGAAACAGTTTCGTTCTCCATGACCTCATAAGACTTGTCACTAGCAATGAACTGTCCGTCGAGGATGTTGTACCATCCATGGGGGCCGGGGAACTCGGCGCGGACCGTGGCGGCGCCCTGCGACAGTATGGGCGCCACCATCACCCACGGACCCACCATGAACTGGCTGTCTATCGAGTGCAGGTTGTTCTGCTCGGGCGCTCTGACGAGTAAGAAAGAAAGAAAATACGTTTATTAGGCACAGACAGGAGACTACAAATACACTCAGCGGCACGGAATCTTGGCCAAGCGCGTATTCTGCGATAACAAGAGCTTTAAGTGTTTCTAGTGTTTATTTCTTATGAAGGTGGGTACAAAAAATGTTTACCCATAGTTCAAGAGGGTAATTCATTATGTTTGAGTGCATTCTGTACGATAGTTTAAGTTTTAGTCGAATCGGGTCATTTAAGCGAATAAGTTCAAGTTTTAAAATCGTGTTTTGTGAAGCTTTTCCGTTCGGTTGTGTCAATTTTGTGATATTGTGTGTTGAATTCAATAACTAGCCGTGTTTTAAAAGCAATAAAAATGCCACTAACACCAGCACAGGTTGCACAAGCCGTAGCACTAATCGACCAAGGGTTAACACAGCGTGAAGTCGCTACAGTACTTAATGTACCACGTTCTTCGATGCAGTATGCACTAAAACGATATCAGGAGACAGGTCGCTACTCACGTAGGCCAGAAAGTGGCGGCGTCAGATGCACATCTGTCCAGGACGGTCGCTTTATAACGTTAGCAATTCTAAGAAATCGCTACCTTACAGCGGTTGAGATACGCCACAGGCTCCAAATCACGAGGGGTGTCAATGTAAGCGAGCGTACAGTGAGAAGACGAATGGAGGAAGTAAATTTAAAAGCCCGTAGACCAGCACGTGGCCCACTACTTCTCAGACAGCACCGAGTAGCCCGACTTCAATTTGCTAGAGAACACGTGAACTGGACCCACGAGCAATGGGCTAAAGTACTGTTTACTGACGAGTGTAGAATCGCTTTGCGTGCTCCAGACGGTCGAGAAAGAGTGTGGAGAAGAAGAGGAGAGCGATTTTTACCAATTACCACCACACAAACTGAGAGTTTTCATGGCGGCTCAATAATGGTTTGGGGAGGAATAAGTTCCGACGCTCGCACAGAGCTGGTTATCGTCGATAACCGCTTGACTGCAGCCCGATACATTGAAGAAATCCTTCAGGAACATGTTTTGCTTTACACAGGCTTCATAGGAGAAAACGAATTTCTCGTAATGCATGATAACGCTCTTCCGCACGTTGCACGTTGTGTCGAGGAATACCTTGAGGAGGTCGGTATTAGAAAATTACAGTGGCCAGCTCGTAGCCCGGACTTAAATCCAATAGAGCATATCTGGGACATGCTTAAAAGAAAAATTAAGACGAACTCCAACCGCCCCGATACTCTAAATCAGCTTCGCAGTGCAGCACTGGTCGCTTGGGATAGCATACAGCAAGTGGATATCCGAAACATCATCCAAAGCATGCCAGAGCGCATGCAGGCGGTTATTAGAGCTAGAGGAGGGAACACCCGATATTAAAAACACAAAAAACACAACAAAAATACAGTTACTTTTAATTCCATAGTGTATTGAAACTGATAGTGTAAAGTTCTTCGTTTTCTGTAAAACTGTGTTTTTTTTAAAAACAGTATTTTCGGTGTAGTGTACTTGTGAAAACTGACGTTTAAAATCATGAAAAACAGTCAATAGTCTTATCTACCTTTAATTTAGTGTCAATATAAGTTCTAATCTAGAAATATCGTCAAATTCTTACGTGGCCAAGTTTCCGTGCCGGTGAGTGTATTTAAATAAATTCTTTTTCTGTCGCTTGGACTGTATATTAGTTTTACATTGTTCTCACATTGTTGAAGTAATCGAAACAATGTAACCAAGTGGAGTTACCAACCTATGGAGTTTCTTGCTCGTTCTTCTCCATAGGAATCTACACTTTGGAATGAGCAAATAGCTTCACTAGAGGGCTGTGTATGTGTAGGACAGACGTTATTAATATTATTATATTTGCTTTGACGTTCAAAAGTGCCTTCCTGGTCTATTTGAAATAAATGATTTTGACTTTGACTTTGAGTTCATCCGTGATCATGGCGCTTGCAACAATGCCGAAATATCGGAAACTCATAGACATTAATAAACATGGTAAATATCTCGTCTTAAGTTCTAATGTTAGTATTACAAGGTTTTGTTGAATGTAGCTAAAATTATGTGAAGTGTGAGATTCTGTTTATTGTAGAAATGATTCCTCGCCTTAAATATTTATTAATAGCTTCATCAAATTACTTATTGTAATGTATTTTTAAGGGAGCAAATCATAGTCATATTGTTCCTTCTTCAAAAACAGGTCTAATGGATGACATCGCACACAACAGAATTTCACTAAAATCACATAATAACAATAAAAACTGGCTCTAATCAAACAAATAACAGTCACCAGTTCAAGATACATAGCACACAAATACAATAGTAATGCCCGAATACTCAAACGCTGCTCAATTTTAAGACGCTCTCAAATGTAGTACTGTCACTATCAATTCTTTGTAAAATGACAGAGATAGCACGATATTTAAGTGCAACTTAAAATTGAGTAGCGTTTGAAGAACTCACTCGAAGAACAGCGGCCTGACGACGGTGTCCCCCTGGACGTGCGCCCTCCAGAACAGCGTGTAGTAGTACGGCAGCAGCGCGTACCGCAGCCGCAGCGCCGCACGAGACGCTGACACCACCTCCGGGCCCAGGGATACCGGGTCCTGGGGCTAAGGGGGGAACATGTCTTTATACATTCAACTTTGTGGGGTACTCATGTGGATTATTCGAGAATGAGCTCATCGATATGAGTCCAATAGAGCTTCTATTGGACTCATATATCATGAGCAGCATGCACGCTGTTATCATGCATACAATATGTATGTATGACTCCAATTGCGCGGACGCAGGAGCATAAAATTTGGCACACTTATAGTTTATGTGTAGGAGAAGTGCAGAACGTTAATTTTTCAATAATATATAACTTATAAAATACATTACATGAATAAATAAAACATTACACACACTACAGTAAAAAACGACCAATATTGCTATGATATTCACATCGCCTTTAGATCGATAGAGTTTTCCTGTTTATGATGCGCCAAAATATATTAATTTTAATTTGACAAAACTAATAAGCAATCCGTTAAATAAAAATTATCCTTGAACGTATGTTAAGTGGTATTGTAAATTAAATCGTATATGGTCGAATTTCGACCACTAGGCGACCACTAGTAATAATAATTACCTTGGAGGTGTCATCGTTATGGTTCCTGGAGAAGGGGTAGAAGGCGCCGAGCTGCATCCATCGCTTGCAGAGCTCCGTGGACGTGTCGCCGCGGAACCCACATATGTCCGCGCCCATCATCGGGATACCGAATAGGCTGAAGCTTAGTAGCTCTGTGGGTTGGGAGAAGGAAATATGTGTTAGAATGGTAATTTTGTCTGAATGTGGAAGTTTGGTATTAAGATAACATTAAAAATTCGGTACATAATTCCAACAAGATTTTTTTTTTAATATGCAAAACTAAGTGGTCTAGTTTGGTTCACTAATGAAGGTTTAACGAAGGTTTTTCTCTGACAAAAACGTCCTCACTCAATTTTCCAGACTTTTTTTATGGTATAAACCGGTAAAAGAGCTGACGGATTATCTGATGATAAGCAATCGCTGTCGTCCATGGACACCCAAAGCACCAGAGCCGTTGCAAAAGCGTAGGTTTTACGTAACATTCGTAACTCTTAACAATCTGAAAGCCTTAATAAGAAATTCAAATAAGTTGTGCGTATAACTGACCAGGAATAGTCATCCTCATATCGTGCCAGTCGCTGGCGATGTCTCCGCTCCAGTGTCCGGAGTACTTGCCCATGCCCACGAACGTGGACCGCGATATTATGAACGGACGCTTGCCGCGGATCTCTGCTAGCGAGCTGTGGGGGAAACAAGGTGTTTGGTTAAACTGTTTTACATTTTTTGAACTTATCTAAAATTTTGTTGTTATAATGGGTACAAAAGAGATGGCCATTATCACTGAAAGTTATCTTTTTTGACATGTAAAAGTGCTCTTTAGTAGCCTATTTACAGAAAAATAAAATCATTTCAAATCATTTCATTTCAGTTTCCAGTGCAGTATTTGAAAAAATATGGAGCTTAAAATAAAGTATACATATAAAATAAGTATATATTGCGAAAAACTTTGTCAATCACTTAATCAACTATTCTGTGGTTTGTAAGACACGTTTAACCGCCTGTTATTTCCGTGTCCCTGCTCAAATAAATGGATGTTCTACAGTATAGATAACAACTTCTTTTTCTTCTCCTCTAATAACATCTTCTGATTTGTTTCGTTGCGGGATCCAAAACAGTCATTCATTTCCCTGGGACGTGCCGGACGTCAGTGTTCCGGTTTTTTCATGGTTGTATCTACTGTAGATCCGGCTTACGGGAGTTGCAGCGGTTTGGGAGGTTGTGACGGGCTTGTCCCAAAAAAAAAGTATGTATAAATAACAAAAATAACTTACAAATAAGTAGCGACTGCCTCAGTGAAGGAGTACAGGTTATGTAGGTCGTAGTGCGAGCCGGCGTATTGCCTGGCGTCCATACAGATGGTGTGGGTCTTGAGGTCGGGGTCCTTGGTCCGCGGCTTGTACGGCAGGTCCTCCGGGGCGCACCAACCTACTGCGGTACCGTCGCGGAAGTTGGACGGCTCGTTCATGTCCTGGAGGTAGGGAGTTATATTAACTTATAGTATAGTGTATACAAATGGCTCAACACCAACATAATTTTTATAGTCTTAAGGAATATTTAGACTATAAGTTTTAGTTTTTTAATTAGGCAGTATTTTGCATGTTGTATTACCGTAGATACAAACTCAAATTTCTGTGATAATTTTAAATATTTGCATGCTTATAATTTAAGCAAAACATGTGAATCCCATTTAAATTGTAAGATCTTTGTATACCATGTTTTCGAGAAAATAAATATATTTCTATTTCTACATTACATTTAATATAAAAATAAACATTTAGTTTTTGATTAAAACCTTCACATAATTCTTTTTTTTATGGTATAAGCCGGTAAACGAGTCGGCGGATCACCTGATGGTAAGCAATCCCCGGCGACCATGAACAAGTGCGTCGTTTCTTTTGGGGATTAGAAATTTAAGGGTTGTTAGGGAATCAGGCTTTGGGAAGATTGGGAAGGGGGGTAATTGGGTTTCCGGTAACCTTACTCACACAACGAAACACAAGCGTTGTTTCACGTCGGTTTGTCGAGCCGGCCCAGCAATTCTAAACCTCTAAAATCCAATCTACCTCTGTGCCAATTTGTCGAAATCTAGTTCAAATGTTACATCGTAACTTACTGCCAAACTGTTACTGTGATAATTATAATATTTTTTTATTTTCATCCAAAATAAGACTTCCTAAACTAATAATAGAGTTGAAAATGTCCTCAAAAGGGCGAGTTTAAGGTGAATGTTCCGATCGCCTTTTCATACATTTTTCGTTCGCGGTATACTCTCCGTACATAGACACTTTTTGCACAAAACTAATCACTTTATCACTTTTGTACGGTCAAGAATCTGCATATAACTTTTTGGTAAATAATTCGCATTATACATGGAGAAAAACAGTCTTGAAAACCGTGAAAAATTTGGCATTTCTTTTACTTGTGTTAGTGCAATTTGACAATCAAACATATCGAAATGTCTGGATAGGTTATAATATTAAACGCTAGATGGCGTGCACCCGATAATGTAAATTTGAAGAATCATTACTAATTTTATAACAATGGTTTTCATTAAAAAACATTACAATAATTTAAAACTAACTATCGTAAACGAAAATATAAAACATTGTGGTCGTGTGTGAAAAAAATGTTAGCGTTAGTTATTATTATTGTCACTGGCAACAATAAAAAAATTTAAATTCGTTCGTAGACAAAATACGATGTTGCCGTTCCGTCGAACATGACCTTTGACACGTTGCCAAACTTATTTAGTACCATCAGATGGTTGACTTGAAATAAAAAATACATTTTGAAGCATTACGTGCATTACGTTTCGTTTTATGCGCGGAATTTCTTGTATGTTTTTGATCAATGAAAATTCATTGATTCGAACTAATATTTCTTGTATGTATTTCTTTCCAATTTAATAAGATTATTGCAAAGTATTGTAGTATATGTTGCTTATAAGTAATTTTATTTTAAAAGAAAAATATCTACCAACTAATAAATATTAGCACTGAACACTAAACTCACGGGCTGACCAGCCCGTGAGTTTAGCTGGCTATTACAAACTTAAATCCTCATAGTAGAAATCACCGATCGATATTATATTGTTTTCTTGATTAGTAATACAAATAGTTTTATTTGTCACATTATATTACGTCTCATACATGAATTTATGGAATGCACCGCGCGTTCCGATACAGTTACATCGTTGAACGGACGGTAAAACAAGTTTCTTTAAATTTCTAATCTTATAGTAAATAAAGTATAATTATGTAATATGTTTTTTTATGGTTGTTCTGCAGCGATTTGTCAATTGATGTTATATCATATTTTGGGTAAGTAAAATTTTCCTGCTATAATTTTTCTGTAATTCGGAACGTCATTTTTTAATAAATTCTGTTTTATCTATGGATATTCACTTTGCAATAATTTGCATGACATGAGACTGCATATTGCTGCAATTACAAGCGATTTGATCTGGTTTTGTTATAATTTCATTTCCTTTGTCTTGTATATAATTTGTTTTTATGTGTTTCAGATTCCGTTTACATCTAGGTACCTACTATGTCGGGTCCTGCGAGAAAGCTGGCGTATCAACGCCACGAATATTCAGGCGCCCATAAATCGTCAAAACGAGTGAAAAGCGCATTCAGACGGATACATGGGCACGACAAGTTAGTAGTAAACCTGTAAATTATAACTTGCCAGCTTCATAGTAAATAAATTCTCAAACTTTAGTTTTCAAGTAAGTACGTATAGTACCTACGTAGATGGCTCAACGGATTTCCCGTGTAGGTTAACTTAGAATTCTTTTAGTAACATGCGTTTCATCCCTCCTCTTCACATGATAATACCAAGACCAACGATTTCCTTTCAATTTTCCTGTCACTGGCGCCATTTTATTATTCACAAAAATTTATATCCGTATCGTATTACAGCCGCGTGAGAATATGGCGTTCTGAAGAAATTAAGAAAAAGTTAATGAATGACCAAATCATCCGTGATAATTCTATAATGTATGTATGTCCTATCAAATAATAATTATTTATTTTGATCGCCGATCTTAAAAGTACATAACGGTTATGTTATTTATTACATACATTGAAACTTGGTGGGATCTAGATAAGTGAGAAACCTCCACAACTGGAACTCATACTGAGTTACCCAACATATTGGCACTGAATTACCTCTATTAGTGGGAAAAACAATTCTCTTTATGTCGGATTCGTTCTTTCGATTTATCATCGTAGTTACCTTTATAACTGAGACAGCAAATGAATATTTAATACATAAACCTCAGTAACTGAGATACATCCTTTTGTTTGCCTACTTACTTATTCTTGTTCAATTACAATGTACACATAACACATAGTCTTATTCAGGAATCACACCTCTTTATCTGAAATAACCTGTATGGAACCCTCTGTAAATTATTGATTTATTTCTTACAGTACCTCGAATACACAACCAAGAACATATGCTCGTGTAAAACCGAAAATTCACTTAGAGGCCACCTACAGTATT
The DNA here is from genome assembly GCF_023101765.2 of Spodoptera frugiperda. Classification (NCBI taxonomy): domain Eukaryota; kingdom Metazoa; phylum Arthropoda; class Insecta; order Lepidoptera; family Noctuidae; genus Spodoptera; species Spodoptera frugiperda. The sequence continues at coordinate 11,012,658 of NC_064215.1, read as the reverse complement.
TCTAGTACTAGCACAGTGACGGCTGAACCTGCGGTTGAACCTGTAGTAGACATTAATTGGCCGCAAGCAGATCCCGAAATTGAGTCGTTTCAGTTGACTGTGGAAAGTGTTCCAAATACATGTTTATCTGAAATATCTGGGTATCGCATTGTAGAGCTTAGGCATGTTATTGAGTGGGCCTTCCTTATGGAAAGACACAGAAATATCTGTGAATCATCACAAATTGAATTTGTTCATGAAAGACATGATGGATTTCGAAGTGTATTAACCTTCAAGTGCAGCATGTGTGAAAAAGTTTGGGAACACTGCACCGAGAGCAAAGACAAAATAAATACTGCATTTGTGTGGGCAACTGTGACTTCTGGTAGCTACTACACTCAAGCAGCTCATATAACAAGTGTGATGGATATTCCAACAATGTCACCTAATAAATTTCGACGAATTGAAAAAAAATTAGGCAATGTTTGGTTAGAACATTTGACAGAGGAAATTAAGATTGCTGGTGAACAAGAAAAATCTATTGCTATTAAAAAAGGCCATGTGTCTTCTGATGGTGTTCCATTTGTTACTGTTTATGTAGATGGAGGATGGTTGAAGAGATCCTATGGGCATAACTTTGATTCATCATCTGGTATGGTAAGATACATTATATTATTTATTAACACAACTTAATTTATTTTCAAAACATTATAAATGTGAAAGTGTGGATGTTTGTTATGTACTCAATCACGCGAAAACGGTTGAACGGATTTGGATGAAATTTGGCATGCATATGGCCTTTGACTTTTTTTTCTGAAGCCCACATAGTCGAAGTCGCGGGTAGAAGCTAGTTTTCTGTAATTGAATTGTATACAATCACTTATGTGCAATATTTCTACTGATATTTTTCACTTCCAGGCCTGTATTATTGGGAAAGAAACTAAGAAATGTCTATTTCTTGGCGTTCGAAATAAATATTGTTATACTTGTCAATATTATGATAGAAGAAATATTGATATAAAACCACATAATTGTTGCAAAAATTTTACTGGAGCGTCTACAGGAATGGAATCGGACATTATTGTGGAGGGTTTCCAAAAGAGTGAAGAAACACATCAACTTCGCTATTTGAATTTTATTGGTGACGGAGATTCTTCTGTGTTTGCAAACTTGAAGGAAAAAGTGTCTTATGGAAACAAAATAAAAAAAATTGAATGCAAGAATCATGTAATCAAAAACTATACCAGTGCACTCTACAAGGTAAATCTTCACTAATATTGTACTTGTAAATGCAAAAGTGCGTTAGTTTGTTTGTTTAGCTTTCACATCCTACTGAACTGATTACCATGAAATTTTACATGCATCATAATAGAAGTGCAGAATAAATAATATACCTTTAATCTGGTTGGTGTCGCGGGTCTGATCCCCGCAAGGATCAAATATTTGTATGGCCTTCAGTTAGTTGTTCTGGGTGTATGTGAATTTATATATTTGTAAACACAAAATCATATTCTATATTTATATTTGTACACTTTCAGGTTTTGGCCAACACTAAGCTCCCACTTCGTGGGAGAAATATTTTGAAACCAAAAGTATTAAAGCTTACATTAGTGGCACGGAAAATCATAATGTATAGCAGTGATAATACTGTTATGGCTGCAGATTTGAGAAATGGCCCACTTCATGTATTTGGAGTTCACGGAAACTGCAAGGACTATTACTGCAATATCAATGGAAGTGAAAAGAAGAAAGAAAACCTCGTAGAAGATCTAAAAAAGAATGCTCCAGAAGTGTGGGCTCTGATTTATGCTGCCAATGAAAAAATAGCATTGAAGGCAGGTCGTTTGTCAAATGAGACGACAAATGTGGCAGAAAACTTTATGAGTGTAATAAATAAGTTCAACTGCGGAAAACGAATTAGTTTAGGTAAAGCGGGATCGTACCAGCGCCGTGTTCATGTGGCAGGTAAATAATATTTAACCATTTAGTTTTCTATTATACAGAAATTGGAACCAAAAAGAAGTGCTTTTTATAATTTTTTTTTGGACAAGGTTTTTTTTATATTTTCTGTTAAAATTATATTTTGTTTTCAGGGCTATCGCTTGCCACTGGACACCAATGGCATGAGACTGCATGGAAAAAGCAGACCACACAGAGCCCAGGAACACATTTTAAAAAATACATAAAGCGGAAGGAACAGAGCCGAATACGACAGCAATCGTCAACACGCAAACGATTGTTTGTTCCACGAGAAAAAACCAAACCAGACAAGAACTATGGACCTGAAGCAAGTGATCCAATTGAAATTGATGAAGCACAACTGAGAATATGGTGTGAAGAACGGTTAGCAGAATTCCAAAAGTCACCCGAAGATATAGCTTTCATTGAAATGTCTACAGTAGGGCAGCATGAAAATGATTTATATACTACTCATAGGCGTGACCGTCTGACTGCAAGTCAATTTGGAATGGTAATGTTATCAGAAATGTGCTTGTGTAATTTCTGTATTTTATAGAACACCTATGCAGGTAATGCAGTATTATTATATTGACAACACAATTGTTTTGCCTTTTACAGGTTTGCAAACGCCGTATTACAACACCATGTCACAATCATGTCAAGGATATTCTATATAAAAAGAATATTTGTACAACAGATATGTTATATGGACAGCAAAATGAAAATGTGGCAAAAAGTATGTTTATGCAGCAGTATAATAAAACTGTAAGGCCCTCAGGTCTTTTCATTGATGAAGAATTTGGTTGTTTAGCTGGCAGTCCAGATGGTAAGCTTTTCTTTATCAATACACACACAACGTCACGCCTTTTATCCCCGAAGGGGTAGGCAGAGGTGCACATTACGGCATGTAATGCCGCTATACAATGTACACCCACTTTTCACCATTTTGTGTTAGTCCCATGTAATAGGGGGTGAGCCTATTGCCATATACTGGACACAATTCCAGACTCCGTGCTACTACTGAGATATTTTTCTAAAATACGAAAAAAGCCCAGTAATACTTTGCCTGACCCGGGAATCGAACCTGAGACCCCTTGTTCGGCAGTCGCACTTGCGACCACTTGAGCAACGAGGCAGTCCTTTATCAATATACATGTATTTTATGTGTATAAATTAGATGTTACTAGCTTCAGCCCGGTAATATTAGTAGAATAGGTAAGATCCAACTTAGGAAAATTATAACACAATTATAAGCACAAGGGACCAAGGATTACAATTACAATAGGCAATTACATTAGTTGTTTCAAATTTCATAAAGAGCTCCATTTTATTGATTTATAATCTTGTATAAATTTGCTATAGGTGTAATTGAAAATGAGAGAGCCTTAATTGAGATCAAATGTTTTCCATCATTGGCGAGGAAAAACCTAAGTCTAGAGGCAGCTGCGGTAGAGAAGAAAAATTTTGCTCTAACATTGGATAATAATGCACTAGTTATGAATAAAAAGCATGATTATTACTATCAAGTAAATTAATAATTCTATTGCATGTCCACTCTATAATTTATTTTAGCATCTTCTTACTATGATATTAAATCTATTTCAGGTTTAAGGACAAATGCGTGTCAGTAACATGGATAAATGCTACTTCATATATTTTATTTCAGTCAATGAACCTTTGATTGTTATAGAAGTTTGTCGAGATAATGACTTTATCAGCAATATGATGCCAAAGTTAATACACTTTTTTAAAGAATGTATTCTGCCAGAAATAATTTTGAGACGTGTTCAAAAAAATGCGAAATGTATAGATATGAAAGGTACACAATTTTTTTTATATACTTCATAATTTCCATTAATTACAGTCTATATTATATTTTTTTGTGGGATATTGTTTTTTAACATCCACATCAAAAGTTACACACAAGATATACTATTTATAGTAATTTTCTTTCGCAGCAGCTGTGTAGCGGTAGTTTCCAGGCAAGAATGAAGAAGGAAGAGAGAAAACAACACGACAATTGTTTTTTTTATTGTACTATTGTAGTAGTGTGTTTAGAATCTAGGGGCCATCCATATATTACGTCACACGAATTTCGTGATTTTTGACCCCCTCCCCCGTCCTTGTCACAATTGGTCACATTTGTAGGATCTCCCCCTCCCTAGTGTGACGTCACATTTTATAATTTTACATCTAGAATTTCTTGAGTTTTTCATAAATAGTTTCAAGGTCGTGTTTTAACAATTAGATTATAATAATTGAAATGTGACGTAATTAATGGATGGCCCCCTACATTATCAATGTTTACATTCATATTTTTTTTTTGTTGTCAGAAACCTTATTTTTTTTTTTTATTTCCTTATTTAAATAAGTGATTATGGATGCTTAAATATTGTCAAACATTTTTCCGCTTTGATTGCAATCTATTATTCTGTGTATTTGTTGCCTAGTTTATAAATTATAGTTTCTTGCGTTTGCCTTGTACTGGTGTGAAATTGTTGTAAATAATGTACCTTTACCTTGAATTACTTCAAAATTGCATTGAGACTAAATATTTTGAATGAGATTATTATTTAATAATCAGTCACGTATCAAGCATTCATGTCACTATAAATACTTGTAATAATTTATTTTCCATTATTTCATTGTCTGGACTTTAAAAGAGACTATGACCTCTGAGTTTGTTTCGGCATTTCTTCTCAGAGTAGTCGGATAGGAAATGCCGGCCTCATCTAGCTATTTCAAATATTGACGTGTAAAAGTGTTATTTTATAACCTACTTACAGAAATAAACATTTTTATCATATATAGGGTAATAAAATAAAACTGTCTTACATTGCATTCTTGAGATTCATTTTATTCCCAAACTAGTGAACCGCCCCGGTTTCGCACGGGTCAGCACTTATCAGTTTCCCTACTATAATACACATATAAACCTTCCTCTTGAATCAAAAAACCGCATTAAAATCCATAAGCATACATATGGATATAGGGACAGAGAAAACGACTTTGTTTTATGCTATTTAGTGATAATAAGTACCTAAATATAACACTACTTATACCTTTTATTTTTAGAACATAATAGCATCAGATGGTGTTCTTTAGTTCCTAATCCCCAAGACATAATTTCTACAGGTACCAGCCTATTAACTTTTAAATGCACGCCATCTAGTGGATAATTTTGAAGAAAGGTTGATTTTAAAGTAGGCGCTATGTCTATGTGTGTATAAATGACTGTAAACAGAGTTGGATTTTAATATTTCGCTCATATGGCAAATCGGATGGGTTTTGAGGCGATAATTTGACTTATTCCGATAAAGTGGGATGCCTGATTTTCGCATTTCTATTTCTGTTACTTAATATTGTTCCAATGACACTCAAAACAACATAAAACTGAAAATGTTCAATTCAGCGCCATCTATCGGGAAACGAGCCATGAAGAGCTCGGAACATTCACCTTAAGTCTTAAGTAGTTACTTACAATCCAAGCGCCGTCATAAGGAACGTGTTTGTGGAAGTTGGCCATCATCTCGAGCCAGTAGCTGCTTGAGTTCGGATGAGTGAAGTCTGGGTACACTGTCTGTCCCGTGTTCCATACCTGGAATCAAATACTATTATTGTAAAACTATATTAAAGAAGGGCCAAATTAAAAATACCTTTAACCGACGAGCATGCATGAAAAGACTGATGACTGTTGATGAAGCGAAAGAGGTATGTAAGAATCGTAGCAATTGGCATTCCATTTTTTCTGCCTACCCCCATGGGAGACAGGCGTGAGGTTATATATGTATGTATGAAAAACTACGAGAGTAAGGGAACCGAAAGTTACAAAATTATGAGGACATGCATAATCGAAGTACATTTGTAAGCATTAGAGATCTATAAAGTACTAGCGGACCCGACAGACGTTGTCCTGTCTACACGTCTTTAATTTGAAAATTTTAAACTTTTTTTAATAAGCTACAACATTCTGGACCATTTTGATGAAAATTATTATTCAAATGTTATGACAATATCTAACGTCATTAATATTTGACACTGCGATGGTAGCGCCGTCTGTCCGATCCAATGTAAAACATTCCAAAATCAACAACTACTAATAAATTAAAAATTATTTAAAAAAACATTGTCCAGCGGACAAAATTGTGAATCTAAACCATTCTCAGATCCCCTTGAACACACACAAAAAATTTCATCATAATCGGTCCAGTCGTTTAAAAGGAGTTCAGTGACATACACACTTACAGAAGAATTATATATATAAAGTATTTTCTCGCGGTTCGCACGTCAGGTATAGCTTTGTTAAAAGTATTTCTTAGTATGTAATACTAGCTGCTTCCGCGCGGTGTCACCAGCTGTGCTCGGTTCCTATTGATCGAAGGGTGGCGTTTTATAGCCTATAACCTTCCTCGACTTATTCAAATCGGATCAGTAGTTCCGGAGATTAGCGCGTTCAAACAAATAAACTGTTCAGCTTATATCTATACTATATTAGTTTAGATTTAGTTGTAATTGTATAATGACTTGCCTGTCCAATAAGAATGTGATTGGTGGAGTTCTTGATGAATATGTCCATCTCCACGCCTCGGTCGTATGGCGGGTACGTACCAGGCTTCTCTGACGCACCTACGCCTGGATCTGAAACAATTTATAATATTAAGTCTTTGACTGCCAATAGAAAACTGTTGAAGGCAAATCCTCCGCTAACGTCGGTCACCTGGTGTCCCCCATGGCGTTTAACGTGTTAAGTATATTTGTTGTATTTTATTGTGCATACTATTCAAGTATTCAATGATATTAAAAGTGATATTTGAAGTTGGTGTACAGTACCTCTACCATGAGTTTGAAGTCATAGTAAGCGAAAGCTATTTGCAGTTATCAGAATATAAATAAATTTAAACAAAAACGAAATTTTTCAAGTGTTGGAGAGCCATGCTTCGGCACAAATGGGCCGGCTCGACCGGAGTGATACCAGGGCCTCACAGAAAACCGACGTGAAACAACGCTTGCGTTGTGTTTCGTTGTGTGAGTGAGGTTACCGGAGGCCCAATTTTCGCCAATTTTCCCAATCCCCGATTCTTCCCTTAAATTCCTAACACCAAAAAGCCGGTAACGCACTTGTAACGCCTCTTGTGTTTCAAGTGTCCATGGGCGGCGGCGATTGCTTACCATCAGGTAATACGTCTAGACAATAATCGATGACAGGCGCGATTCATAAAAAAAAAAATGTATTATGGCAAACCCTCTTCTAACGAGGCCCATAGTCCAGCAATGGACTGTCGAGGTCTGTTGATAGCTATAATGACCCGAAAAAGTAATAAGACTCACCAATAATAATCATATAGTGCATTCCCTCGGAGTGCACTTCCTTCACGAAGTCCGGTAGTCCAGCGAACCGCTTGGTGTCGTATGTGAAGTCGTTGTGGTCCTGCATGTAGTCGATGTCGTTCCATTGCACGTCCTACCGATAAGAAATATAGAAGATTTTTAAAAACGATTGGTTCTTTTTGAGCTATTTCTTAGTTCGGAAAGACTAACTTATATCATTATGTCAAACTTATCAATATCGAATAATAGGCTACTTTCCTACTAGTCAAATTCAATACTTTTTTCGAAACGTCAAAATCGATATTTTCTATGAACTTTGGATGAAATAGTGCGTTATGACGTCATAAGTTTTTGAAAGAAGTAATAATTTATTTTTGACCGAGGATAGTACCCAATTGTAAGTTAACTAGCTGGCCCTACAAACATCGTACTGCCTTAAACATTTTTTTACTCACCTTTTAAACCTCGTTCTTCCACAAATAATTCAAGACTAAAATTTGACAAATCAGTCCAACGAAATTACCGAACAGCAATTGATATTTAAATAAATAATAGATTTTACTGCATTGTATTAGTAGAATAAATACAATGTATGATTTAGATTTGTAGATCAGTGTCTATAAATAAGAGGAATGAGCTAGTTAAAATACTTACAAAGGGTATGCCAGCATCTCTATTCGCTTTCCACACACTCCTAGTAGCATTCACTGTGTTGTAGTTGAACCTGGAATCAGAATAAATTTTTTTTTTTTAGTTCAAATTCAGATGCTACTCGATTGTCTATAGATTATTTTTTATTCGAGTGTGACTTTGTTGAGTTTGTGAGTACATAACTGCAATCTTGTGGAATTGCACAACTTGATTCCCCCTAGTCCTTTCCATCATCGAACCACAAGACAATCGGCGAGGCGTCACCGCTTCATGGTAGACACTTCGTGCTTCGCTTCAAGCTTCCTTAAGCGAACTGCTAGGGAGTGGAATTCTTTGTCGGAGTCTGTGTTTCCTGATGGGTATAACCTGGGTGTCTTCAAGGCCCGAGTGAATAGGTTGCTTATGGGCAGACGTGCTCCATCGTAGGCCGCATCATCACTTACCATCAGGCGAGATAGCGGCCAAACGTCGACCCATCAAACGTAAAAAAAAATCTCCAATCCAAGCGTGGAGATTATGTATATCAAACCAATCTTATGTACAAACAAGAGGCCACAGTCAAGCAGTGGACTCTCGCTGACTTTAGATGTGTGACAGAAACGCGCTAACGATGACCATCATAATCTTACCTGCACAAATGGAATCCAAGCGACCAGTAAGGCGGCATGAATGGTCGTCCGACTAACTCAGTGTACTGGGCCACTACTTCCTTGGGCGAGGGTCCGAGGAAGATGAAGAAGTTCAGTATACCACCCGTAGTTCTGTATGTTATGCCTGGCGTCGGCTGGAGGACCACGTCTGGAAGATGTTTTTAGTATTATTTGAGAATTTTTTAAGTTGTTTGTAGGTCAAAAATAATAATATACTTACTGCCACACTCAAAGTCAATTAATGGTTACTTAGTAAAAAATTCTCATGCAATTGTTTTCGTTATGAATTATTTTATAAGGATCTGGTTTAAGTATATCCGGTAAATGACTGCTAGAGTGAAGCTGTTAATGATGTTTTCTAAAGCAGAAGCTTTGAATGTTGCGCAAATCTTGTTGTTAAACCTCGAATTGTATTTTGCATAGACTTAAGAACGCTATAGTGATTAAGTTCATAGATTAAGGTTTGCAATGATAACATTTATACACATTTGTTTGTTAAGTTTAATATTAAAATAGAAATCGACAAACAATTAGGAATTTCCATGAATTTACATGTTGAAATAAGTTCCTCTTTGAAACAAAACTATTATCATTGTACACTATACAAACAAAACTAAACCTTTACAACACAACCATAAGATCGACTTTACAACTACAACTACAAACAAAAGTGCAATATATACACAGGGTGTACCATACCCATAGCGTTAGAATTGAGCAGTAGCATGCCGTGACTGTTCCCGTCGTGTTCCACGGCCAAGTAGAACGGCTGCGTGCCGTATAGGTTCACCTAGAATAATCGGGATACTATTTACAAAGATAAGTAGGAGATACATCGTCACCCTCCCGGCTAATTGTCCCAACTACCAATTGATGTTTTTCCAGGGAACCGTTTTTCGATCGGGCGTTACAGTTAAATTACTGTAGATGCGTTATTTGTGGCTTTATCAATGAATTAAAATGTTTTTTATATAGGTCTTGGCTTATTCTTTAATTTTGTAGTCGCCCTAAAGCCCTAAGGTATCTATTTAATGTCAGTGCAGATACGTCAGTTTGTGAGATACGACAGTTAGCGGAGAGGGCGACGACATGTGAGGAAATTAGTTTTTTTTATGGACCACATTAAACGAGCAGACGTATCACCTGATGGTAAACAATCGCCACCGCCCATGGACACTTGAAACGCCAGAGGTGTTAGAGGGGTTAGAAATTTAAGGGTTGTTAGGGAATCGGGGATTGGGAAGATTGGGAAGGGGAAATTGGGCCTCCGGTAACCTCACTCACACAACGCGCACTTACAGCGCGCCGACAGCTAGCTGCAAGCGCGCCCACCGCTGTTTTAGGCTATTTTTTATTGACGTTATGAAATATATCATACGACATATGATTTAAAGTTCAAATTTAAATGAAATGTTAATTGCTGGGTTGGTTATTGTTAAGTGTGGAACCTTGAGAGTATACTAACCCCCTCAGTAGGCGCCCTGTCTCTATTAAACAGTGCGAAAGTATTCCAGTTGACGTTATTCATGAAGCGCGCCCGCTTCTCTCCGAGTCCGAATATATGGCTCGTTGGTAGCACAGCCGACATTTGCAGGAACTTGTCTGATAGGATCAAACCGCCTATGTCTTGGGTGTTTACACTGCAAAATGGGAACAAAAGGTATATCAATTTGAATAGGGTAGATGACTAATTTTTATTTGAATGCCCGTCTTGTAAATTGTTTTAAAACATTAGATACGTATTTTTTATTTTTCTAAAGGAAACAAATAGTTTCGAAGGTAATATCGATTTGAAGAAATATCGCGTGACGTCACTTCTAGGTACATTTTATACGCAGAAATTACGTATTTGCTCCCTCTCCTAAACCTTGATTCGTTGTATCTAGGTATTGTTATCTTATATGATAAAATTAAAAAATGCGGCTATAATATTTTGACGGACTAGTTAGGTTTTTAATTTTCATACCACGTCATCATTCCTATTGTTACAAATACTAATATATTGGTTACGAATATGTATGTAGGGCAACAGGATATTTGTTTTTGCTTATAGATACGTTTATCGAGTTATCAAATACCAGCTGACCTAATTGACCTATACGCTGTACTAGAATACAATGGTGCACTTCATATACAAACCTAGCTTCTGCCAACGGCTTCTCCCGCGTTTCCATGGAATAAAAATATCCTATCACCCAAGTCAGCTCATACCCATATACTCATTTCATCAAAATCCATTCCATTCGGACAAACATTCTTTAACTAAACATTGTCAATAATAAATCACGGTTGGCGCGGTGGTTGGGCAACTGGCTGCCGTGCAACGTGTAGCGGGTTCGATCCTCGCACGGAGCAACTCTTTGTGTGATCTACAAATTGTTGTTTCGGGTCTGGGTGTCATGTGCATGTGAAATTATATGTTTGTAAACGCACCCACGACACAGGAGAAAATCCTAATCCCAACGTTCTTTCAAAACAAAACAAAAAAACTTGGCAGTCGATATTTCGCAGCATTTATCCCGTATTTTACACAAGCAATGAAACAGATATATAATATATCATTAATGAACTTACATAGTAACATTATCAGAGTTCCTGATGACTTTGAATCCCATAAGGGACCCGTCGACTTCCACCCTGTACTTTTTCTGAGAGAGAGGCTTCGACACTATCGATGTTTCGGGCTGCATCGGCTCAAACCTCTTGTGTTCCGCGTCGTAGATCTGGAAATCAAAATAGCATTGATGATTGGACAGAGCTAGAAAGACTCAAGAAGAGAGTATGGGTGCTTTTCCATCAGAGATGTGGTATGCTACGTTGCTGTGGATGCGTTTGGCTTCCACCAATCATATTCATTGGCACACATAGCTTAGCACTGGTGGAAACGGACTCAGCTATGTTTTTATATGGAACTATCGATATACGTATACTCGAGCTGCGCATTTTCCTCGCACAGCTACATAGCTTAGTATCAGTGGAAACGGTCACATAGTTTCACAGCTTAACTATTACATCTTTGTAGCATAGCTACATAGCACATCACTGATGGAAAAGCACCCTAACAGTTAAACACCACCAATTGACTTAACTTTTTTTATGAAATAGGTGGCAAACGAGCAGACGAGTCATCTGATGGTAAGCGATCAGCGCCGCCTATGGACACCCGCAACACCAGAGGAATCACAAGTGCGTTGCCGGCCTTTTAAAAAGGAATATGCTCTTTCCTTGAAGGTTTGAAGGTCATATCGGTTCGGAAACTAATTAACCTTTCAACAACTGATGCCGGTGTTGAACTTCTTAATCAATATATGACGCGTGGGAGGACTCAGGGGACGCATTGGGTGTTTTTTGTGACTTATCCAAGGCGTTCGATTGTGTCCTTCATGAAACACTGATCAGGAAGCTATCCCATTATGGAATGCGGGGCAACTCTCTGGACCTACTTATCTCTTACTTGAGTAATAGAATTCAGAGAGTTGAGATTAACGGGAAAATTTCTGCCGGGTCTGTTGTTAGGATGGGTGTTCCGCAGGGGTCAATTCTCGGTCCGTTTTTATTTCTTATTTATATTAATGACTTACCTTACCTTGTAGAAGGATAACCATGGGATAGTACTGTTTGCTGATGATACCTCTTTATTATTTAAACTCAAACGTGGACAATTAGTCAGTGATCATGTAAATAGTGCTCTCTCAAAAATAGTACGCTGGTTTAGTGCCAATAACTTGCTACTTAATGAATCAAAAACTAAATGCATTAAATTCACAACACCAAATGTTAGGCATGTCAAAACCAGCGTGCTAATCAAGGGCGGGGAGTTGGACCCTGTAGATTCAGCTATCTTTTTAGGTATAACTCTAGACGCTAAGCTACAGTGGGCCCCACATATAGATAAGTTGTCGAAAAGGCTCAGCTCAGCAGCATATGCCGTTAAAAAAATTAGAAATTTAACTGATGTAAATACAGCGCGTCTAGTATACTTTAGTTATTTCCATAGTATCATGTCATATGGTATTCTCCTGTGGGGGAATGCTGCTGACATTCAGTCTGTCTTTGTGCTGCAGAAGCGAGCCATTCGATCAATTTATAATCTTAGTCCGAGGCATTCTCTCAGGGAACTATTTAAAGAAATTAATATAATGACTGTTGCCTCTCAATATATCTATGAAAATATAGTGTATGCTCATAAAAACATAAAGTTATTTAAAAAGTACAGTGATATACACAATATCAACACTAGAAATAAAAATAAATATGTTGTTCCTACTACTAGACTTAAGAAAATAAGCGGTTCGTTTAGATGTCAATGTATACGCTTTTACAATAAAGTTCCCAGCCATATTCAAAGTTTAAACCTAGGTAAATTTAAAAATGTTATTAAAGAAAAACTTTGTAGTAAAGCTTTTTATAAAATAAAAGACTACTTGGAGGATAGTCAGGCTTGGGAATGAACTGCTATAATGTCCACACAGGTCTTGCTGACATGTTTGTAACATATAGTTACATTTTTTATACAATTTGACATAAACTTAATTTGACATTGTTTTATATTTTTTTCCTTTTATATTTTTATATTTCCTTTTAAAATTGTTAGTTTGAGGACCGTGTGAGACTTTTGCTAGTCATTTTATTTTTAGTAAATTATATTCTGACAGTTTGAGCATTTGTGTGGCCTACCCAAATGTTCTTTTGGTTGGTGTTGTTCGTCGGATCATTCAGCAACAGCCGTCAGCTGAGCTGATTGTAAACTGACACATGCGTGCTGCCATCTGAACAGGTCCGCTCAAACTGCTGTGGTTCTTTCCTCAAAAGACCACTACAGAATCAACTTGCACGGTTCTCCGACATCTTTAATTGATTTTGTCTGGACTTTAAAAGAGACTATGACCTCTGAGTTTGTTTCGGCATTTCTTCTCAGAGTAGTCGGATAGGAAATGCCGGCCTCATCTAGTTATTTAAGAGATTGACGTGTAAAAGTGTTATTTTATAACCTATTTGCAAAATAAATATCATTTATCATTTATCATTTTAAAGTGTGAAAAAAAAAATTGAACCGCCGCAGTTGTATATAATAATTATAGAATATTAAGTTGCTTATATACACCCGCCGCAGTTGTATATAAGCAACTATAAAATATTAAGTTATATACAACTGCGGCGGTTAAAGGGTTAAAGCATAACACGCTCCATACCTTAATTTGCAAAGCATCATCAGACAAATATTTGAAGTCCATCCTGGCGATGTCGAAGTCCCCTGGATATCCTGACGGACGGACTTTCTCCATGTAGGCCACCATACCGTGCTTATCTTCAGTTATGTTGAGGAAGCGAAACGAGTCGAAGTGGGATGGATAGTAGCAGTGCGGCACTCCTTGAGTCTCTGTTGTTTTCCAACAGCATCCTGCAATAAATTGTGACAATTTCCTCGAAATGTATTCGACACAACACGGTCAAAGTAGTTTTTTTTAATTTCAAATAGACCGGGAAGGCAACTTTTGAACATCAAAGCAAGGTGTTAAAACATACATATGTCACGCGATAGCGCCGCCTATGGACACCCGAAGGGAATCACAAGTGCGTTGCCGGCCTTTGCCAAAGTAGTATGCTCACTGTAAGGTCATATCGGTTTGGAAACTAATTAACCCAACCGCCGCAGTTTATATAAATTTAATATGTTGGTTATATCCCTTGTAATGGTGGTGATAAGCCTATTACCATATACAACTGGGCATTAAATTTCCAGCAAATATCACCTTAATTAGAAAAAACAAAATGTCTGTCTGTCAGTCAGCCCTCTGGTGGCGCTACTTGCTCGTAGGCCACCATTCCGTGATCTTCCGTATGGAGGAAGAAACGAGTCGAATGGAAGTAGCTCGGCACTCCTTGCGTCTCTGTTGTTTTCCAACAGCATCCTGCAATTGTGATAATGGAAATGTATTGTTTCAAAGTCAAAGACAAAAAAAATATTTCAAATCCGGGAAGGCACTTTTGAACGTTTACATACATACATATCGTTACGTTTAGAAGGTAGACATTCCCTAAGTGCTATTAGATTGTGGTTTCATATTCGTTTGGTAGTAGGGTAGAGGTAGATAATTATGTATATTGTATAGTATATATACATACATATTTTAGATATAGACCAGAAGTACCACATACAGTAGGGTACAGTACCATTTAAAATACCTATATTGTCTATGTATAATTCGACTTTCAATAATTGTAAGTTAAGTTTCCTAAAGTAATGGAAGGTGTCGAACTATTACTACTAGTATTACTGAATTATTACTATTCCGAAATGGATAATAAAAAGAAATATTTGATTTTTCTAATCTTAAAATAGAAATGCTGATGCACATAAGGAGCGCGGTTGATCACTTGGTCAGTCTTTCGGTAGAGATAATTAGAAAGCTACATTTGATTTAATTTTTTTATAATAAAACAAAATATATTCGAAATCTTATTTATCATGAAACAACACAGACTCAACACGCTTTACATGAAGGTCGTTTAAACACGCGAGTGTATTGCGGTATAAATTATAAAACCAATTAAATAAAAATCATACAACAGAATTAATTAAAGTGGATGTGAGGTATTTATATTTTACGTTCATAAAACGTGCAGAAGGTTAAGAGTGAAAACCAATCCTAGTTAAAACGAGGTTCACTATCAATTGTCCTTAGTATAAGTTTGCTTTACGGATAAAGTAAAAGAAACGAGAGCGCGTTCGGCGCTCTGATTGGTTGGTTTAATCTAGCCGGTAATTAACACCTTTGCAATGATTAAGATTTGAAAAAGCTTTATTATTAATAAAGCGGCATTACGTGTCGTAATGAGCACCTCTGCCTACCCCTTCGGGGATATAAGGCGTGATGTTGCTTTTTTTATTAATAAAGCTTTGTATAGCGAAAATCCGAATTTTATTCTGGACTCCGAGATATTATTGAGAATCAATCAATCAAAAGTACACTTGCCCTGTCCAATCACCTCATGCGAGGCAATAGCATATGACTGAATATGATCAGAGTCGTGTTGCTATCGATCATATTGTGCATGGAACTACATAGTTGGTCGACCGCATTAAACTGTTTCAATAATTGAACAATTATTATTGACGATATCTCAATTGGAGATTGGTCACCAATCATCATTGTTTAATCTCATATGCGTTGCAAGCAGCAGGCAAACCCCTCACCCCTGTTCACCACCTAAGAACGGTCAATTAGTTCCGAGCGCACTACTTATACCCCAACCACGACAACTCAAGTGAATAGTCCTTGCTTACCTACTTGTCTTTCCTCTCTACTACGAATTTTATATTTTGCTGTGCCCGACAGGGTCCATAATAGTGACTAAATACTGTATTTTCTAACACCTGTGTACATTATGGATGCAATAAATACTTGAATACTTAAAATATACTGTAATAAACACAACGAAAACTTACCTCGTTTAACGCAATCCTTTTCATTGGCATCAGGGAGCCAAAAGCAATCGAACTTCATCTTCTCATCTACCTTCGAACACATATCCTGGAGTACTTCCACTGTCCTCTCAGGGTACACATTCTTCTTATTGAGATCTGTCTTCTTCCTCTCCGTAGCATTACTTTTGTTCTTTGTACTCAAGTTATTGTGATCGTGGTACCGGTACTCCGGAGCTTGCTGTATAGGAAACTACTTATTAGTTGTATATCTATCGCTTTTGTGTTGAGGTATTGTATTTTGATTGGTATGTAAATTGAAATAAAGTACCTTTTCATATGGCATCGGTGATAAGGGTTTCTTAATCGCATCTGGATGTGTTCTTTCCCAGAGTTTTCTGTAATTACATGATGAATGTTGTGAGAATATATTTTAGCTGTGATTTCTTGTAATTGAAGAAGCACAAGCAGTGCCGGCGTTAGGGGGGTCTACATGGGCCGATGGCCCAGGGCGACAAAGTCTGGGGGGCGCCAATAAAATGAAAAACTACTACTAACACTTGATATTGCTTCCCTCAAGTGGGCGCCATAATATTTTCGCCCGGGGTGTCAGTGGCCCTTACGCCGGCACTGAGCACAAGTCTATTTGAGTGTGTTTATGAATATGTGTATAGATGTGTGTGTATTCTCTGTAAGGATTCTTTAAATAAATAAATCGCATAATACAAACAGCAAAAAAAAACTCTGCAAGAGTATATGAGATGTCCTTATCTATATCTATTAATCTTCTAATAAGTTTTCAAAATATAATACAAAACCAATTACCTATTATCAGTAATAATTTCTAAATAATTATGTGTAAAGTCCATTATATCTTGCTACATACCTACAATGTGAAAAGCCTCTTATCTTAGATAAAACGGTCCTGCACCAAAGGATTAAAAACACTTTATCTCTTGACTTTCAAAACTGTTTACTTTCCCTACAATAACATCCCAGTCAGCCTACCCTGCTGAACTATGAGCTTCTCCTGTATAACAAAGGTTTAAGCGTTTGATATATTTTACACGCTTGACAGGCCGGATAGGAGGTCGTAGGTAATTTAAAAGGCAATGATATACTTGAGTGCTGCTGCCTAGTGTCTTTTCGTCATTTACTCTTTACATTTTCTCCGACTCGGAAAGCACTAGTGGGAACGGAGTGGTTTTTAGTCAGTAAAAGTCTGACCCTCTCGCCTTCCTCAAGGCGGGAAAAGCCATTGGATGATTCCCCTTCCCCCCCCCTGCTTAAAAAAACAGGTAATTGTTGAAGGCAAATCTTCAGCATTGATCGACATTGACCGTATTACCAATGATTGCACTTTGGGGAGGGGAGGGGGAAATCATCTAATTACTTCTTCCATCTTAGGTGAAGCGAGAGTGAGTGTCAGACTCTTACTGACTAAAAACCACCCCGATCCTACTCCTGCTCTTAAAGCAGTAACCCCAGCAGCCCGTCAGGTCTTCCGCGGTAGCAGCAAATGCAATAAAAGTTTCTCTTTCTTTCACCACAAACCTGTAATGCTCTTCTCCCCAGGAACCACCCACAGCGCCGCCGACAGCCCACCAGGCGCCCACACACAGCGCACAGACCAGTGCCACGCCCAGCATGCCTGACCCTAGCCCGGGCAAGTGCTCCCAGACTCGCTGGAATATGTTGCGACGCTCCGAAAAGCGCTGGTATCTGTGAACAATAAAATTTGATTTAAATATTTAACAATTATAAAAAGTAAATACTTCATCCTCTTATAATTGAAGAGTAGCCTTCGACTTCCTCCTTAAAAAGATTTGTTGAGTAGAGTAGATGAAGAGTAAAGAGTCAGCAAACGACATTACATTTTTATAGTTAATAATGAATACATTAGTTCATTGCACACATACAATGGTAGAAAATGCTTGTAGTAAAATAAATATCAATAACTAAGTAAAATATGTTGCCACACAAAATCACACATTAACACTCAAATAAGTAGGTTCAAATTCCAAATTAACACCCACTAACTTTTCCATATTTCCTTCCTTAAGTGAACAAAATATATCTAACAAGAACCAACAAGCAGAGCTATACAGAGTATCGCACAAAATGGGAATAATGTTGCTATTTATATCACGTTGATTAGACAATTTATTAGACAATCAAAGATTAAAAGTATTGAATAGTAAAGGACAAAGAATGATTAATCATGTGACAAAGTCTTAACTGAATCCGCACTTAAAATGACCCACTGACTTAATTTTGCTATTCAATTTTCAATCTAGTTGCAGTGAGTTAGTGATTACTTTGTGTTAAAAATAGCCTTAATTAAAAAAAAATTATAGTGATGGACAAAGAATATTTGTTGTAAATAATACTGAAGTTCTTTGTCTTTATCACACACTAGCTGATCCAGTGTACCAACTGTAGACTTCGGCAAATAAATCAAGACAAAAATTTGCCAAATTGATCAAGCCATTCTTGAGTTTTAGTGAGACTAACGAACAGCAATCATTTTTATATCAGCTCTGATGCTCTGAATCACTTAGAATTAAAGTGTTTAGAATTAAATTAATTCTAAGTGATTCAACAGACAAAAGTTTTACCGCCTTAAACATTGCTCCACATTAGGATTTCTCCTGTGTCGTGGGTGCGTTTACAAACATAAAAGTTCACATACACATGACACCCAGACCCAGAATACCAATTTGTGGATCACACAAAAGTTGCTCCGTACGGGAATCGAACCCACTACCCATTGCACGGTAGCCATTTGCCCAGCTGACGCACCAACCGTGCGGTCTAATAATAAACTCAACCTACCTGTGAATCCTTTGATTATATGTACTTATATAATCAAAGAATAAAACATATTAGTGTGTGGTAGTGCAGAAAGTACTAAATTAACATACTCTTCACATAGTATGTACTACACTTCTCTTCATATAGTAAACTGACACAATAGAAATGTAGGTTTATATATAATTTCTATAACTAGTTAAGATAAGAACATTCTTGGTTCTAGTTGGAATTTGTAGAACATAAACATTGGACAACTATTGTAATAAATCAAATAATAATTTATGCAGAAGATAACAATGGTTATTTCAATGTTGTACATTTTGAACTGATTAAATAATTAAGACTAGAGAAGTTGCTTTAAAATTGACTTATACCAAAAATAAAGTACCTAGAAAAGAGACTAGGTGTAGAGTACACTTACATTGAAAAGATGATTGAATATGGATAACAGGATGAAGAAGATTGAAAATTATATAAATATTGTACTAGCTCGCATTCTGGGGTTAACCCATCCATGGACCAAAGGATTCTGTGTATGAATTTAATTGTTTTAACTTACCTATGCTCCCTGGCTCCTGACTCTCCTTCATTTCTTGGCTTAGGAATAACTCCGCTGAACAGTGGAGCCCTGCCTGCTTTGTTGTTGTACCGCCCAAAGGGGGCAAACGAATTTGAAAGCTTCCTCTTAAATGTGACACCTTTGGTGGGGCCATTTAAAGAGGTCTCCGTCTGCCTATCTGCAGCTCTGGAGCTCTCGCCTTCCAATTCATTCAATTTTGAATTCTTATCACTTTCGTAACAAAGACGATAGTTTATATTATCATTCAACGTCAATAGATCGGTTTTAGAACCAGGAGACTTGTCACAGAAGTCTTCGAAAGACACAATTTCGTAATCATCGTCGTCCTCATGTGTTTTTTCAGGTTTATACGGTATTTTTGGCATCTTAGTTTTTCTTAAATGCGACGCACAGAACCCGTGTAACACATAGCTAATTTTAGAACTTGTTATTTAATATTATACTTAAACTTCAAGATAAATTATACATAAAAGCACTTTATTTCCACAAAAATCTGTCGAACAGAAGAATAGAACACTGCAGAGGCAGTTTTATTTGTAATATATTATCGTAAAAATATCAAATTGCTCCGTTTGTTGTTGTTGGTATATTTATTTTTTAAATCAAAGATAACAGACTGGCCAAGGACATTACACCATTCTGCCTCAAGAATAAACTATACCATAATGTCAAAGTAATACAAAAATCTGAAAGTTTTAAAACCTTTTTGATTTTAACTTAAACAATAAATAATCAGTTATTTAAATTAATAAAATTAGTCTTATTTGAAAAAAAGTCAAAGGCGGACACAATGTTAGAAACATTTCAAATATTCTAAAATACTTGTTTTGATTTTGAGGGTACCAGAAAAAAACCGAATCAGTTTGTGACCAGCAAAATTAGTTACGTTACATGCGTGGACGATATGGTGGACTATTGATATTCTAAAAACTTCTTTTTAATTTGTTAGTTTTAAAGTACCTTGTAAGTTAACTACGATGGATTGGAGAAAAGCACAATTTGTTGTTTTGTCAACTGCTACTGTGATTGTCGCGACACAAATAGTAAAAAAAGCTTACAACTATTTTTTTAAACCAAGAAATGAACCTGCGATATCTGTTGACGACATGTGCGAAGTTACACAAAATCTTAGAAACCGTGATATAAATGATGTGATAGTGTTCTCAAACGACGCGACTCAACATGCAATAAGAGTACCGCCAACGAAAGATATCTTGATATGTGAAAGTAGAGATTTAAATTGCTATAAACTACTCACATACATAAATGCTACACGTGAGACCTTGGACGTTTGTATGTATCTAATAACTAGCAAAGAAATATCAGAAGCAATTATACGATTAGGACAAAGACATGTCATAATTAGAATAGTAGTTGACAGTGATACGGCATTCAAACCACCATCACAAATTAAAAAGTTAAAAGAATACAGTAAGTTGAATATTATTATTTAATTTCACATTAAAGGGTATTAAAATAATGATTTGAAATCAATGTGTTTATTCCAGGTTTCATCCAAGTGCAGCCCAGCAAAAAGACTGTTTTAATGCACCACAAATTTTGCATTGTTGACGGGCCAAAGGCCATTCATCGTAAAAAACTATTAAAAGCTCAAGCCGAAAAGTTAAATTCTCATGCGAAAGATCCAAAAAAACCAGTGAAAGTCCCGCCTAAGGTCAAAGTCACAGGTTTTGTAATGTCTGGTTCTTTGAATTGGTCCTCCCATGCAATGGTTTCAAATCATGAAAGCGTTATTGTAACATCACATCCGAAAATTGTTGATAAATTCGAAACTGAGTTTGCGAGTTTGTGGGTGGACAATGACCCGGTAAGTTTTTAAAATCTTTGAGGGCCCATTTTACCACTATTGAAAGAGTATTCATTTTGTCCACGTTTTCCTTTACTGCTTATCCATCTAAAGCTTGTCTGTAAGATATGACTTTTTATTGATAAGATCGTCCATTGCATACTATAGTTTTCTTAATGTTTGTCCTATGTTTTTTTATCGTGTACAACAAAGAGTGTTTCTATTCTGTTCTACCCGATAATAAAGCTGATGATACTATCTATAAAACATTGTGAAATAGGCCCTATTATTTAAAATAATTATATTCTTATTCAATCCAAGTAAAACTTTACGATTTTTGTAGATATTGAAGTCGTCGTTGAATGCGTCGTGATTATCCTACATGTATTTTACACTGCACAAGTAAAGTGTTACAACCTCACATATGCTTTTAACAACTTGATGGTAAGTACCTGCATTAGATTTTTACTGAATATCATTCGTTGTTTTGCTATCTGTAATTTCCCATACTTATTGTACTTACTAGTTGAATTTTTTATAACCCGATTGCGGTGTAGTCGTGAACTCAAAAGGAGAAGTATTTGTACAAAAGTAAATTTATACGTTTAATAAAATCAAACAGAGTAATTTAATATTTATTACTTATCGAATAATATTTTTTAATACGATTTCAATCTTTCGAGTGGTCCTCTATAGTCTATTCATTTCCCGTTCCTCAAAGTTGACAGGAGGTCGACCATAGACAAGTCCATGTGCACTTCAATTTCGATCGATCATATGTTTTCTTTGTGTAGTTTTTTCAGCCGCTGTAATTCGAATTGGTTATAAAGTTCACGTGTTAAATTGCCTGTAAACCCTTAATTACCGGCTCGTTGTGCTATATAGACGCTCATTAGGCCCCTCTACTGTGTGAATTAGTAAAATTTTGGGACAAAATTACTTAGTGCATAATAGGTGCATTTCTATGTGCACGTGCTTGCATTTTTCAGGCTAATTGTAAAGTTTCAGTTTAAAAGTGTGTTGCAAGGTGACCTTAGATTCATAAGAGCTGTCTTATTTACGCAACAGTCACCGCCCAAGCCCAGTTTTTCGGTGTATCCTATTTAAAACGTGTGTACAAGAGTGTTAGAATAAGTTTCAAATCTTAGGTTGGAAAATACTTTGGTTGTTTTATTACATCTCTGTGTCATCATGAATTTCGTATCCTGGATTAGTATTTCACTGGATGAAGTGTTTGTGGTATGTATTAAATTTTTTTTCGCTATAAAAACTGTAGTGTACTCATGAAAAAAACAAGTTAATTTTGAAGGACATTCTAGAAAGGTCATAATGTTTATATTTATTTTTTCTATTTATAAACCATCTGTATTTACAATGGCACCTTGCGGGACAATAGTTTACAGAACTGGTAATGTGATAAAACTAATGAAATAAATATAAACAATTATATTGATTATCGATTATTGGTTGGTGTTTTGGATGCCAAATGACCATGATGTGTGGTTTGGAATTACATATTCATCCTCTAACATAAATAGCATTCACTACTGAAATATTTAACAGACATGTGGATATGCCACATAGGCAATATTATGTTTGGCAACTTCTTAATTCATTAACACAACAAAATCACTTATTTTGGAGTAAGAAAAATCATTCTTTATGCTTAGAATACTTAAAATGTGATCCGTAATATTAATTTATAATTATAAATAATTAACAACAATATACCAGTATTTTATATTGTGGTACTGACATAAATAAATATATTATGTTATATAATTAAATTCAAATTGAAAGATTAAAAACAATTATTGATGGCGTTTATCTTGATACTTTTGGCATTGCAATCAGATATTGAGTGTTTCGTCATCAAAATTATTGTCATACTGCATGCTTCTAAGGTTTTTATAGTAATTATAATACTTATAGAAAGTCTATGATTATATGTATTAAGTCCTATAAGCTTAGTTTATGAATGTCTAATTAGTGTTTCTGCCATGTGCTTGTTTTCACATTTCCGATATTAATCTTATATTACATCAGATTTGAGAAGTCCCGTGGTGTATATTGATAAGGTTACTCTTCTTTGTTCACTATGTATTGTGTATAGTAATTCCTGAAAATGTGTGGTGTTGAAGGATTAAAAATGTATATTGAGTATTTAGGTCACACATTCTTGTAGGGTTGGTACGGGACTGTAGTCTGAATGCTTTACCAATATGATTTTGATAGTCTTTGTCTACTAAACTTCTTTAGTTTTGTTATAAATAAGTTTTAAATATGAATATTAACAATATGTTTTCTTTTTGTTTCAGATAAATATGATAAAAAAATACCACATGTGCCAGTGTAAAATATGTGTTAAAAATATTCATGAAGTGAACGAATTAAACAAAAATTGTGCCAACGACCAATATAAAACGTGAAAAATTAATAATATTATTGAAATGTGTGAAAGTCAACAGTTTTCAGTTGTGTTTATAAAGTGCACATTGGATGCAGTGTTCTTTCGCTAGATGGCGCTGTTTGGATTGTTGCTTAGCAAGTGAGATACTTGTTCAGCTATTCGCCGCTAGGTGGCGTTAACGGTGAGTTTAATTTCATTTTGTATTAAGACACCAGATGGCGCTTGTGTAACAGTGCCATCTAGTGGCGAGTAGCGTTAGTTAAAATTGTTTGCGAAATATGTAGATGGCGTTACTAGTACCAAAAGTAATTCAAGTCCAACTTGGAATATTGTTTATTTTATGTATATTTGTTTTTTTTTTAATATGTAAATATGTTTTCTTTTACGTCTAAATTCATATAATTGATTAGAATTACTATTATTGCGAGTTACTTATGAATCGGATTTTTTTATTCGATTGGTAATTTACGTTTAGTAATAGTTGAATGATATTATTATACTTAAATAGATAAAAATATTAGACAACAATAGTTAAGAGTTTAAGATAAAGTTTTAAAATGTAATTGCACTAATAAGACAAATAACCTACTTTTACATTTATTAATTAAATATTCGCCTACCTTCGCTTCTTTCCGAAACGAAATCGTTAGATTGATTTCGTAACATTACCTAGGTATCTATTTAGCAAATCAAAACCGCAATCAAATTATTATAACCGCATTTATTTTAATTTTATAATGGATTAAGCTATCAGGATAGCAGGTATGTGTTACAGAGTACCTACGTTTCGTTATAAAGTAGGTAGAAAGGACAGGAACATAAAGATTTTTTCATTAAAATAACTAGTTTTAACAGCTACTGAGATATCTAACATCTTTTGAAAATAATACATGATTAACATAGGTAATTTCTGTCCGTTTGACGTATTTAATCCATCTGCTTCAAACACTTTCAACGGTCAAGGCCAGTCTGGCTTCAAGCCGTGGCATGTGAAATGTTGTGAAATAACCAGTTATATGCAATTTGAATAAAATAGCCTTGAACCTTACACGTAGTAATGTAGACAAACTAGTCGGATACTCGGTATTCGGCTTTCCGAAAACTGATTCGATTCGAATGCGTCCGTACTCCATTGAGGCTTGAACGCATCACTATTTAGTATTCCATTCTTATTTTCAAATTTGAATACGTTTCTCGGCGCAACCGTTGACTTGACTTGGGTTGGTACTTTCACACACATCTTATTAATGGGTAGATTCTTTCGGTTTTTAGTTAAAATGACTGTTTAGATAATCTTATTCGGGTTTTGGAACTTCTACCGTCAATTTTCAATTAAAAAAATACGAATCACAGAATGATTTTTAATTATGAAAGAATGTAGGTAGAGGCGAGAATATGATAACTTGAAATTGAATATTAAATTAGGTATTATAAATTAAATTAACAGCTAGGTTAGGTATAATTAATGTGTAATTAATTAATTATAAACACATTTTATGACTGGTAGTCATCATTGACATAAATATGTAGGATTTATCTCACCCAGACGGACCATCGTCGATGTACCTACTTATTCCCGATTTTATTTCAAACATAGGTAATAGGTAATTATTATTTAGGTAATATGTACCTAGTTTGGTATGATGACTTCAATAAGTACACCGAAATGAGTAGGTAAATACTTTTAATGCGTAATATTATTATTTTAAACTAACGGACTCCGCGAACTTTGTTTCGCATTGGCAATATTTCTGCGCATTTTGCTTTATAACAACTTTTTCCTAACAATAACAAACACAACGAAAATATAATTAAGTAGCGAAATCGGTTCAGCTGTTCTCGAGATTTGCACTTAGCAACACATTCTATGATGATGACATGACGACACATGATTAACAAATAAATTAATATACATCTTTCAATCACCCTCTAAAGTAGTTAATGCTTCTTGGATTAAAAAATCTAATAAGAAAGCAGGTAAAATTATCTATCTACCCACTATTTCTAATGAATCTGAATCTACCTACATATTATCCAGGAACTATCTTGCTACCTTCTTAACATAGAAATTAAGTATTTTAAAATGTCTGCGGCATACAAAAGTACACCTTTTCTATGAAATAGAAAATATATTCACAAACTGGAAGTCTGTGTTCGTCATCCATGGTACCTGGTTCGTTTCCTGCCCAGAAGTCGTGAGGACATGACATTCTTTAGAATTAATTAAACTTAGTATAGTACCTACCTATACGTCACATTTTTGCATTTACCTACGTCTTGTTCCAAGAAGACGGTACGTCTAAGCATTTTATAGTTTATACTGTTGCTTAGCAACACTGGTTTTACGATTAATCGGTAGTTTTGGTTACCATTTAATCATGTCCAAGTCAAAGTCAAAATTATTTATTTCATATAGTTAGATCGGGAAGGCACTTTTGAACGTCAAAGCAAATATTACAATATTAAAGATGTGTTATAACTATTAAGTACAGGAACTAAAGCTTTGCTTGTTACAGAAGATTCCTTTATGGCTTATTAGATAATTAGCCAGATAAATTAATAAATGTAACCCAATCTGTTTGACATTGTCTGCCAATTTAATCATAGTCATTTATTCATCAATTAAGTGACACCTGTGTTCTTTAAATAACCTCAGAATCTTGATAAAGATTTTAGTAGTTACGATAAACATAAAATTTTATATAATGTCGTAGACTTAGTTATTTTATGTAGCAATAAAAACTGCCCTGAAATCTCGTCCTTAAGTACTTAACATTAAAGACTGAATACATTTGTTATGCACTATAAATAATTCATAAAACACGTCCTAACTATACGAACTGCTAAAAAAACTTATCTACGATCTTACAAGTGCCACATTTCTAACGTATTAAGAGAATACAAAGTGCTTAATTTATTAGCTTTTATTTGTTTTTTTGGGACACTTTGACCCGTGTATCGTTTTAAGACCCACACACATTGAAATTTAGGCGTTCCGTAACTATATCAAAGTACCTACACAGTACAGATTGACAAAATCAAATGTTTGTTAAGTTAAATTAGAACCAAAGCCTTTAAAAACGCAATAAAATTGTCACTGTCTCAAAATACACTTTCTCTAAAATAGTACCAAACACTTATGTCATTAACGTAGTTTCAGCTGCGCTAAAGTCAATCAGGATACATTTTAAAGCGTTTATTTCGTATAGTCTAATATTAGCGACATCAAACGAAAGTTCGATGATCTGAAAACAGTGTCGTGTTTTCAGTTAGAAAGTCGCCAGTCGCCGGTCGCCTACGTTACGGGTGTGGGACGAAACTTCCCTATGTTTGTGAAACCGTGCGCTTTAAAAATAGTATTCGTTTCGCTTTCTGTCGCTTAGCTGGCCGTGTATTTACGTCCTAATCCCGGCCGTGTGACTCACGTAACGTTTAACATTTTAAATGTTTTTATATTTACAAACAAAGCTACTGAAGGGTTAACAGCACCGGATGTTTTGTCCAGATATGGAATATAACGCTTTTAAAGGAAGTGGATAAAATAAAAAGGGCGGGTGAATCGGAACT
Organism: Spodoptera frugiperda; assembly: GCF_023101765.2. Lineage (NCBI taxonomy): Eukaryota > Metazoa > Arthropoda > Insecta > Lepidoptera > Noctuidae > Spodoptera > Spodoptera frugiperda. The sequence continues at coordinate 10,985,487 of NC_064215.1, read as the reverse complement.
CATAATCGATATAATCGTATAGTCGATCCGGGCATACGATTAATGTGTTGTTGACTTTTCGATTACTTAAATGTTGTATTGTGTTGATAATCGAGGCTTGTTGTCGCATTCTTGTGTGCGTTGGAGGCTCACAATTGGATCAATCCACAATCCTATTAGCTCGCTTATAAGAATTGAGGGAGTTAGTAACGTCTGGCAGACTGACGTGAATTCTCCGTAGATCTGGATAGCCCGTTGTTTCATTACGCCGATTCTCTGTCCAATAACTCGAGACATAACAATTGAATATTGACAAATAGAATGCAGTTATGAAGGAATCAGCCTCAGTTTACCTGTCCATTTTGTCCATCTGTTATTCGAAGAGAATCGTTCACATTGTATCTGTTACGTTTAATTGGCATTACCTGAATGGAGCCTGCATTGTTAATTTGTTGCTGTAATGGATTCCGTGTTTCAAATCTCTGAAGCACTTAATTAAAGCGTTTTGGGAATAACCAGGATCGTAAATGCGCAAAAGTTTGTGCGATTATGATGGTGTTTAGGGTCTTTGTTGTTCATGGTAAAATGATTTATTAGTTACTTAACAGATTTGAACGAACTATAATTCTCAAACCAGTAGGTAATAGGTGCTATCTGGAGTATTATAGTATATCTTTATGTTTTGCTGCTTTCAGATGGTAACTATTTAGCATTAGTTACCTAACATAACTCGATCAGATACCAAACCATGACCTTGATAACGTTTACACAGAACTTCGCTAGTTTTTAATTAAATAAAAATTAACTACGTATTTTTGCAATCGAATAAATAAACAGTAAGTAAGTAAAGCTCATTAATTATTATACGCACTGTTTGGCGCACGTCTTGCCAGTTGAACAGGTCATGCTCGAGTCCGCGATACGGTAATGACGTTGTAACATCATCAATCTTTTTTATAACTACCCACCTAATTAATGGAGGCGAATGTTACTTGAGGTAACACTTAACAGGTCATTATTTAATCGTTGAGTTCACTATCTACGTTTGTTTTGGTTATTGTGCGTTATTCCGAAGCTTATCTATGCAGGTTTTTTTATATACTTAATAGGATGGCGTTTGGCCACCATTTCGCCTGGTGGTAAGCGATGATGTGGCCGATGATGGAGCACGTCTACCTATGAGCAACCTGTTCACTCAGGACTTAAAGACACCCAAGTTATATTTTGTAGGAAACACAGACTCCGACAAGGGCAAGGTTTATGCAAATATTTTTTTGTCTTCTGTAGTAACTATGTAGTTTTACTATCGTGGATGTGTAAATATGTTGAAATACGTACTCATTTTAATATTAAAATCTGTATACTATTTAGTTAGCAGTAGCAGTATCAGTATCAGTTGGGGAACTGCTTAAAGTTTCCTTATTGTGTTTTTCCTTATTAAAAAGATTGTTTACATTTCATGTAAACATTTTGTTGTTAATTACATAATTTTATGTGTAACTAAGGAACACACAATGATTGTATGCTGCAATATATTATGTTACATATTACAAACACATTGTTTTGTTTAAGTTTGTTTCGAAAACAATGTTTATGTTTCCTTGTTGTGGACTTGTTAAACGCGTTGCCTTCGGGTTGTTTACATGTTACAGCTATGATATATCATATATTATAATTTGATCTTTATTTTCATATCATTACAGAGTCTAAATTTAGATAATGCGATCGGGAAATCGATTAATGTGATGTTTATTGAGCATTATTAGTTTTATTAGCTATTACTAGCTTATACCATGATATAGATTTTAGAAATACAGGCAATGGTTTTCAAATCAGTTATTCGGTAATTTTAATACCTAGTTAAAACTAAAGACGTCGTTTACCGCAAAACTGGTCTTTACCTTATTTTTAAGCTAAATGTACCTAAATTGCAACTGGCAACTGCTATTAGAAATCAACGAATATAAATACATAATTCAATGTATCCCTGATTTTAAATCATAGTTACTGACAGATTTAATTAAGTCCCGTTTCATCCTTACCATCTGCCCTGCGGCGGTAAAATTGACAGCTTGATAATACATCTCATTTCGTGCATCGGTTTGTTGGATTTTAGTGAAATATCTCAATATTTTGTGTAGTTAGTTATAAACTAAATGTTGTGTATTGAAGATGTCTACTGAAAAAATAGGCTATCAGTCTTTATTTCGTACTACCTATTTAGAGTCTTAATAAGGGCTTAGGTGCTAAGTTTTCTATACTTTACCTAGTTGCCCTTGTGATTACAGTAACAAATACCTAGCCAAAGTAACAACAAGTTGTCTAAAATCGATACGGGAGTGTTTATCCTGGACGGCGCAACACAGGATCAATGCATGTCCTACAACGACATTATTCAGTTACAAATCCGACAGATAATCCGTCCTATTACCCCGCATCACCACACCAGCACATCACCACCGTTCCGACTCAAATTACCACTTAATTCACTTCAACGACACTATAAACAACTATAAAAATATAACAATTGACAAAACTTTTGTGTAACCACTTACTATAAAGTTTATTGCCTTTGAACACACATCATAATAGACATGTTGTTTAAATACTTGCATATTATACACCAGTACCTATATAAATATATAATTTACGAGCAATTTGCAAAAGTGCTAGTTTACGACGCTCTTAAAGGGACATAATGTAGGGGTGTTGTTTATACTGCATAGTTAGACGTGAAGGGGAGGCACACAGATTGTGGCCAGTAAATACAATCATTGTCTGAGATGCTTTAGATAATATTTCTTCTTGTAGTTAACAGTATCAATAAAGTTAATGAATAAGTGTGTTCTATAACATTCATACAATACTGTTCTAATATCAAAAGCGGTAATCTGCGGATAAAAACATCAGAGTGAACGTAAAAATGTCATGTAACGCGAGTAAAATTAATTTTCGCGGCTGATATCATAATTTTATTAATTAATTAAGTTTTATACGCAAGTCGCGTGAATATGATGACTTGCTCTGTTCCGCTACTGACTCTGCTATGCTGTGTTCATTACACAAGAAATTATATTTTTAGTTTTATTCATACGGACACAAAGAACAAATTATTATCCCGCACACAGCCACTACAGCCAGTATCGAATAAAGTCCGCCATTTTTTGCGGAGACTAGGTTCGAGAATAGAACTTAATTATTACGTGTGCGTATTATCATACAGATGATGTTATTATAACTTTTCACGGGATATAATGGGCTGACGTTAACGCGTCGGTTGGCACAGCCTCAGGGCGTTGCAGCTTTCCAAACTTTGAATGAGCTCCTCCGCTTCGCATGGCAACAGGATTAGGAACGCTCCAGATTCTCATTGTCAATACACGAATAATTGAATTTTACCTTCTTCTATGAGTTTGGCATCACCTGCATTTGGTCTATGTGAAAAAATGGATCCCCATCCCCATATATTTGGCGTCTCGTTACTCAATGTCTTGTGCCTTTGTGTGCTCAAGACTATTGTCTGACGCGAATTTTGCCGCGGGCGACCCCAGTTCCGTATTAAGCAATTAAGCCCTTATTTATAGTGGGGCAGTATTGATTTACGAGTGTTCCGTTTTGTCGGTTGCGACGTTTTGTAGTTGTCGGCGGCGGCGTCTTCCCGCCAGGTGCGACTCGTACTTTTTTCCTTGATAGCATTGTGGACGGTTTCGTTTCAAACTACAATGGATGCGAGATTTGCACAAAAACGCGCCGTAAAAAGGGGGGTAGTTGAAAAAACTATGGTTATGCAGAATGTCCAAACGTTAGTTCGTTGGACTGTAGTCGCGTGCCGCGAGCTTTATATTTAATAGTTTTTTTTTGCGCCAGACCCAGGTGAAGGCGCAGCTTGACGCGGTCTCCGTGATCACGAATCAACTCGATTAATTCCTTATATTGTTTTATAAACTAACTCGAATTACACGTCTTTGTTGTTTTTTATAGCTGACAAAAGTAAATTGATTGCTGTTTAAATGTCATCCTGTAAAATTCTTTAAAATCTTATCTATTTCCGTAGGCAACAATTAGTCAGTGAAGACGATTCGTATTCCAAAGTTCGTTGCCTCGGGATCTCGAGACTAATGCGTGTTATTCTTTCTCAAACACTCCTTGACACGAGAGGCACTAAAAATACTTAAATTGATTAGTCGTCTAAGCGTTACACGGTTTGAATTTTACGTTTAAATATTGCACCGAGTTCCTGAACGTGTGGGAGTATGTTTATAGTTGTGCCGCCTCACACAGCATAATAAAATTGACACAGTCTGTCAATCGGTTTGATACCCCCAACAATGGTTCCCGCGCTTTTACGGGATGAATGATTGAACGAATGAATGGATCACTGCGGGCGGTTGATGACTGACTTTGTACTTGTGTGTATGACTAAATTAAATAAATATTTTATTGTAGTGTGTGATTTTGAATGATGTGGTTCGTAAAAAGTTTTGTATTTATTTGTTGTGCTTCGGTAAACGGTTATTGATGATTTTTTGATTGGCTGCTTTTTAAATGATGATGTAATATTGAGTCTTTGTGGTGTAAGCTTTGATGTTTGCAACATAAATGGACCCTCATTTATTGTATGGAGAAATCGGATATTAAGTACTTATTTTAAGAACACGAGATGTACAAATTGAACCTATTAGATCTAGATAGCGAACAGTACCTATCTACAATTTCAGACAAAAATAATATCGTAATTATGTGGAATTATGTAAGGATTTCCATAATGAGCCTGTTATTGCAGCTGTTCGTGCATTAAAATGTTATTTTCTATTCAGTTGCATACTGGCGAATGCATACCTGAATCTAAATGTAAAATTTTGCATAATAATTATCATTCGCTTCATTATACTGTGGTAGCTTCCGCTGATGAAAAATTACGTCTAATAATAACAGTTCCTCCTTTGAATCTATTAAGGAGTTAGCTAGTCGAGCATTTCGAACATATATTTTATGTGGGATGTCTTACAGGGTGCATTTTAATGATATTAACTGCAAAGTCTTAGTCATCATTTCATATAATTTGTTACTTTCAATTCAGATTTTATAGTTGTAACAAAACTACTAAGTAATAATGTAGATAATTTATAGTTACCTTATTATTAGTAACTAGTTCATAGTTTTAACATAGTATTAGTTACAAGAAGAAATGCGAGTAGCCTTTTTTCATAGAAAGCCTCGCCCGGAATGCAAGTCCGTTATTCTATTGATGCAAGCGCGCGATCTCCGGATATTTTAGACGTATGGTCTCTGGTCGGCACGCGCGGTTACTCGAACAATTCACGATGAAATTCACCATCTTTTTAACACTGTAATGTATATCAAAGAAAAACGTTGTAATTGCACATTGCGAAATGTCTGCCGGTCTATTATTAGTTTTTGTTAATACGTTGTTTCGTAGAAATTAGCCGGCTGCCTCAAAATCATCTGGATGTAAACATTGTATTAGACTTTACGGGTAATTAACATTGGAGTACACACGGTACTTGCTTTTCCAGTTACTGGCATCGAACCTACTTGTGTTGCACGACTTTGTTTCTCACTGGGCTTACAATACAGGGTGTAAACGGAACGCCCCCAAACGGCGCAAACAAGTGATAGTAAAAAAAGTGATATAGTTATTAAAAAGAAATGAATCCAATGTCAACTATTATGTATTAATAGTTGTAGTTAAGCAATTGCTTAAGGCTGATGTTGCATATAAATAACACGAACCCAAAAAAAAGAAAAATAAATGTTTTTCGGGAGCGTTCCGTTTACATCCCTGTATATTGTACCTGTTAATCCAGGTCATATTTCATCCGGAAACCATTATAAATTTAATCTAAATCCCTTCAATCGTTTTCTGATCATTCGTCCCACAATGTTTCCCATGTGCAGTTACTAGGGTCACATGAAGTTATTGATAAATGAGCCTTTTATATGTCAATCAAAAACATTTAATTTCAAATAGTGAACTGTCCATGTTCGTATATCGGAGGGGATCTATAAAATCAATCACTACAGTCGCTGAGTTCGCGAGGGACAGAATAACGGTTCACGACAATTTTCCAATATTTTCACTTTTTTTTATTTCATCTCCCCTTGTCTCCCATCTTGTTTGGACAGGCCCCTTGGCTGAGAAACTTTGAAAAAGTACCATTTCTACGGATATTAAACCTAGTTTTCAACCCTGGGTGTCTTTACAGTGTTTTATAGTGTCTACAGTCTAGACTAATTTCTTAAGTCGATTTCAAAGTTAGGACAAGTATTTTAGGTCTTAAAACTTTAGTAATCGATTGTATGTCTGTTAGACAAGCTTTAAATTAATTGTAGTTCTCAAGTAAACTTTAATTTTAGTGGAATTCATCTCGATTAGGTTAGCGAACAGATTAAGTAAATAGAGTATTAATTATGTGTGTATTTTTCTAGAAAATCTAAAGTTTAGGTCTTAACTTTGCCGCAGACTACCTAATTATCTTACTGCTTTAGCTCTAGCGTAATCTTAAACTTATCTCTTAGTACTTAATTAATTAATGCGGGATCTTATCTCATCTCTGATTAATTTCCGACCAATATACATAATTGGTATTACGATTAGCTTTTTTATTTACATCTGATAGTCTGCTCCGGAAAATTACTTTACGTAATTTAGATAGTTACAGACAAGATGAAAAAATGTCTAGTTAGTTAAAATTTTCTTTAAAGAAAAACATTCATTGAAATCCGTTGATTGAGATAGTAAAAATGAATTTCAAATATAACGTCTTTATTTAAGGAATAAAAACTTTTTTAATGTTTCTGCGCATTAAGTTCGCGTGCGCGGCGTCTGCTTGCATTAACTATACGTTAGTCTTACGGGATATTGGGGGGGAGTCGGCTCGTGTTAGCTCAAATATGTATGTAACTAACCAGTGTAGTATTAAATATTAATGGGAGATCGTTAGCTCACACGCGACCGCGTCTAGCCGGGACGTAGGTTGTAAAGCCGCTTTTTATGGACTGAGTAAAATCTGGCTCGGCCCCTTCTGCAATGCGCGAATTTTGAGGGTTACAGCTTGGTTTCCAAACTTAAGATTGTGAACGCAACGTGACGCCTTTTATCCCCGAAGGGGTAGGCAGAGGTGCACATTATGGCACGTAATGCCACTGTACAATGTACAGTCACATTTCACAATTTATGTTGTAAGTCCCATGTAAATAGGTGGTGAGCCTATTGCCATATACTGGGCACATTTCCAGACTCCGTGCTACCACTGAGAACTTAAGACTGTGACTGCCAACAAAAATTTGTTGAAGGCAAATCCTCCGTTAGCGTCGGTCACTATTAACCCCTATCGCGTTTAATGTGTTAAAGTATGTACAAGCGAAACTAACCACCGTACTCAGTCATTTATTGATTACTTTACTCAATCATTAGCAATTGTTTTTGATACAAAATCGCTACGAAGGAATAGTTTAAAGTACATACTCAATCATTCAATATTTCTCAGTACGGCAGTAAATGCCGCATACTTATACTTACTACAATTTTATTTACATGTGTACACGTATTATCCTTATATCGTTGCTAATAATCACGTGATGAGTATTTATTTCATTAAATAGTTATTACTTTTCCCGTTCGTTACCATAATCAGTAGGTAGCCTTACTACAAGTTTGCATTACGTTGAACGAAAACGAAACGAGAGTTCGGCGCTCTGATTGGCCGGCACGAATGGACCAACTAATCAGAGCGCCGAACGTTTTGTTTTCTTCAACGTTAAGCAAACTCGTACTAAATGTGACCCCAATAGTTACAATATTAAATAACAAACATGTAATACCTATGTTGAATATCAATGAGGTTAGGCACAGGAAAATCCTCATGATGTTGTTCTAAAATTAATGCTTAATCAGTTAGAACCTGCACTTATCTGACTTAGGGAAATTCCCTTAACCGATATTTGGTGTTGTTTTCCTTTGAGGAAAATTTAAAAACTACATGTTATGCTAAATACCTACTTAGCTAGAAGTCTTTTAGTTGTTTTATTTTATAGAAACGTCTTGATTCTATAAATAAGCGTTGTCGTAATTTAGTTTTATTGAAAACACCAAATACTTTTCGATCCATATACGTTTGGTTTTCTTTGATAGCGTAACAAAATTATGTAACTAACTATTATGTTTTTCGCCTTATTCACTTGGATGAGGAACTCAACTAGTTTCAAGCCATAATAGAGGCTCATATTCATGAGTAGTACTGTCGGGCTGCTACTCAAACAGTTACGAGATTAAGTCGAAAAACTTAATCAACTTTTATCTTACAGCCGCACGCAGAGATATTTATTGATTACTTAAACCATTCCTAAGTAACGATTTTGTATCGAAAACGATTGCTAAGGATTGGATTAAGTAACCATTAAATGACTAAGTACGGCGGTTAGTATTTCTCACGAAAGTTATCACACAGATACCTAGTACCTAACAAATGTTGTTAAAAGTACTCCATCATTTCAAATGCTAACGTATTTAATCATACAATACCTAACTTCCACTCCATTACGATGCCTAACTCAATTTACAAATGAAATGAATTTACAAGCCACATTTTTTGCTCGGAATTCATTTTGCATCCGCAATTATAGCGTGGGCGGTGATCTCTGGCAGACTGCGTGAGGTCTGCACGGACCTCAACAAATACTAAACTGACAATACCACATCAACCTGACCACCACTTGTTAAACACATTTTCAACTTCATTGCAATGAATTAAGGTTGAATTTCAATTGAAGATTTTCTTCAGGTTGGTGTACGTTGACGTGCTGGTACCTAAATATTGGATTCGGTATCAAATTAACACAAATGTGTTAATAAACTGGTCTTCGTTAAGCGTTAAGAAACGACGCGCGTCGTGCAATCACTGACGAGTTACTGATGAACCATTACGAAAGATTTGCATAATCGACTAATCTACTATGCAGTTCCGAATAGCTATTATCGATTAAAATGGTCGATTTTATTAAACGTATGTTTATGGTGTTAGTTTAACTTACTTTTATGGTTTAATCGAGTCTTGATCAAAGTCTAAGTTGTTAGGTATGAAGTAACTATTATGATCATGTTGGCATAAGACCTTTTCAATTTGTATAATGTGTAAACATTGATTTTGTCATCGAATGAAATATGTAGATAGATACGTCTTAATTGTGACCTCACAAATCTTTTAACGTATTTTACAAAGCAGCAATTAACACTAACAGAATAATTAACCAAACAATTATGAGGTAAATAAATCCATTACGAGTTATTAGTCATCATGGCGGCCCATCTCTACAAGTCTGGCAGCAACTTCGCGCCTAAATTTGAAATGAGAATGCGTGAGAAAACGCTCGCGGCCCGTCTTGAATTACGACGTTCGGAATGTGAATGAACGCCTCTAAAAAAAAAGAAAAAAAGTACTCAGAACTTTTTGCTTGTTAAGTAGTTATAGGAGTAAAAACTTTCTAGGTCCGCCATGATAAGGAAAATTTGCACAAAAATTTACCTTGTAGTTAGGTAAATCAATTTATAAGTCATTGTACATGTCAAGAACCTACATTAGAGTATGTTTGCGGTCTGGCTAGCCGACTCTTGTGTCGACGAACTGCTCTTAGCACGCTTGACGGATGTTGTGTGCGGTAAGAAATTACTTGTGATAATTTTAGCAAAGAGGTTTCATTAGGACATAGCTTTTTACAGGCAAACTTCCTGTGGAACGGTATAAACGGCAGGGTTGTTAGCTTACTTACAAATTATAAGGAAACTTACAAAATAGTTCTGTTCTATGGGTAAATAAAGTCTATAATATAAAACGAACTATGAGTAAGAAGTTGAAGATCAAATGTCAATGCTCTTTAGTGCCTTCTGTCGAAGTGAACGCATCCAAGGTGCAAGCCCCGGTATCATAACCCGTTTGCTTCAATTACGTATTCTTACACCTTTAGAATTAACTTCTTCAACGAAATCACTATTAATAAAACTTCCCTGAGCTGTTATGACACAAATCATTGTGTTTAAAAAAATAAAATCGTATTTAATCCCCTTATTTATCCGTACGGGGACGCTTTTGTTTTTTTTTTTACCATCAAATTGCGCTATAGAATCAGAACACGTGCTGTCTTCAAGAAATTACGGGTTTTGGGGAGACGTACGGTATAGTTTAGTTAGACACGGAGTAGGGTGTGTATGTGGTACGGTGGCCATCAGTTTTATGGGCGTTCGTGGGATACATCCAAGTGTTGTACAATTAGACAAGGGATAAATCGATTTCAATATGTTCGTTTTGAATAGGAGTGACACTTTCATTGTTGTTTAGGTAGTTATTTTAAATAGGTATGCAACGATTCCGTCATAGCCAATTATTTAATTAACTTTCGTTGAACTCGTGTCATTGACTATCACCTTGAAAGTTTCGAATAGGTAACAATAAGGTCTGTCCAAGGTACGTAAGTCTGAGAGCGGGCAGACAAGTCTCACTTTCACCCTGCGCTTTATGGCCATATTTATGAGCGAACTTGCTTTAATCATAACCCTTCCCCTTGTAAGTCTTAAATTTTTACGACAGTCCTCCTTGTTGAGCGATTGTTCGAATTAGCGTTTGTAACGGCACAGTCCACGGTAATGGGATCGTTTGGTCACATTATACATGAGCAGGCAGCGCCGGGTGCGGCAGATGGCTCGGCTCAGACGTTCCCTTTTCAATTGCCCATCTCCAGCAAGCACCCATTTTTTGCCCCCAAACTGATTGTGATCACTACTATTGTAACATCCATTGTACCACGCAGCATTGTTACGGAGAAATTCTTAGGTTCTCGGCTTTTCTAAGGCATATTGCAAATTTTCTTTTTCTGCAAATTCTATGAATCGGTGGGAACCTTTTTGCGATTTTGGATTAGAATTGAGGGTAATGCAGGTAAAGTATGGGGATTGCGATCGTGAGATGTCGATTGCAGCATTGATTTTGATGTATTGTGTTACAGTTTTAAAAGCTCCCGTTTTGCTCTAATGGCAACGACATTGTGAGGGTACATAATATAAATTAACATTACTGGAAAACGTTCCATGGTATTTATTCAACATCTGTTCTAATATTGATTTATTGAATAACTGTTGCAATAAATAATCGTTTTTGCGGTTTGACTTATGGTGAATAGAACATTTGTTAACAACGGTGAACTGCGGCATTTTAATTCTTAACAAAATGATTCATTCATTTGAAGTTTTATTTTCTTTCCATCTTACGACTTTTTATAGCTACTCCTAGAAACACTTGAACATTATTTAGATAGTCCGACGCTAAATATTACAAATTCGTCGGCTCTATTTTTCTTCAAAGGGACTCCTACCCTTTGAATAGTCATCGGCAGCCCTCCTGGCGTTTCAAGTGTCTGAGTTAAACACTCAGAATCAAGTGGCCTACTTGTGCCAGTTCGCCGCAAAAACTTGTGCTTCTTGTGCTACATTTTTATAGCCGTGCTTCCAAAAAGTCGACCGTAAAAAGGTCTTACGTCTGCGTGTTTTAAAATTTCAGTGTATCGAACAAGCAGATCACGTAGTAACGACCCGAGTGCCTTGCCTCACAATTTTGTGACCTTCGCTCGCTGCTATTTTGCCCTATTTGGGTCTTAAAGGATTTAAGTTAATTTTGTTAGTCCTCAATTTCAGAGAGTCGAAGGGATCTAAGTAAAAGTATCGATCGCTCGCCTAATGCGTGTAATAAGAACGCAGTCGCCAACGACATTTCCTCACTGGACACTAATGGCAGCGAGCTCCATAAACAGCACATAAAATGCTCATCATTAAATCAGTCTATAATCTCTTTAAAGTCCCATTTTATTACGTGTTCAAACTGCCATGACTATTCGCCATATGTCTCGGAATGTCAATATCGAGTCCATTTCATAGAAAGCTCCACTGGCAATTTCCGCCCATAACATGACGTAAGCATCGCCCAAATGTCCCAATTGAGTTATAAATCTTGCTCAACGTCTTTATTTTAAATTCATCAGTTGTCCATTTGGTGCCTAACAAAATTAGCGGGCACTTTTTAGTCCCCCCGTTAGATTCGAGTCACGTATGGACAGTTAAGGCGCATCTCAGCATTCGAGGGCTGAGTTTAATCTCGGAGGAATGTCGGACGCTCATAACAACGCCAGTTCTGAGTTATGGGCCGATAAACGCGACGGATTTGAATACTACGCGACGAGACGGCGTCAACCCCTTCCTGATGAGGTACATGCCTAGATGGATCCTTCCGGAGACTTGAAATTAGGAAGTCGCTATAGTCTAGTCAGATATTCGGAACAGCTATTTGCATTCTCTCCTACGCTCCGTCATCTGCCTGAAATGAATGTTATTATTTTATTTGAATTAGTTAAACCATCTCAAGTCAGTCAGTAGTCCTCATGTTGACTTTTCTTTTTCTTTGTCAAAAGATTCTATTTTATGTATTTTTCCTTGAGATTGAGTTTGTGCCAAAAAACAAAATTGCTTCTTTAAAAAAGCATTTTCGGTTTGATTATTGTTTTTATACGCTGATACACCTAGATTAAAATATATTTTGGGAATGAAAGGCCATTGAGGTTATATTACATTTCTGGGAAGTCTGACTTGCGGATCGGTGACAATAGAAGCACCATGGTCACGTAGTAACTGGCTATAAAATGTTTGTTAGTGTCAAACTAACCGCGGTCAGACGAAATGCGCCGGTCGAGCGTCAGTGAACGGTTGGTTGGTTGATGTATGAGCAATTATATTTTACCGTAGTTAAAGCTTTAATTTTTACCAGACTGCCTTTTTAGTAAACTAGGTAGACCGTAGTACGATCTAATTTTACGCCACTTTTTGCCGATAATTCAAGTAATTTAAAGCGTCCTTATGGGATTAAAAAAAATGTTTTGCTTTAAGGTGGATATTGCACAGAGATTGTGCGAATTGTCTGCTTCTATAAGACGAAACTGAGTTTCAATTGAAATTTTCATCAAGAATCGCATTCTTTGACAGCGAGTACAGGAATTATCTTCTTTTACAATTACACAATAGTCAGACAATGTTTCTTAGAAATCTTTTGTGTTATGTCTAAGTATCATCTACAAATATTCTCCGTCCGTACAACTAAACATTCCTTGTAATGGCTAGCAATTCTTATTTGAATGAATTGCTTAACAACAGGTCATATTTTAACTTTTATGACAATATGTAAGGTTGCTTGTCTATTTTGTTTTGTTGTAGAAGTACAGAAAACCTTAATTGCTTGTTTGTCATCCGTTATTCAGTGACTTATTTCAGTTTCCCCTTGTTTTATGGTATTAAGTGCTTTAATACAGAACTGAATTGCAAATAGCATTTTTCACCTTCGCCCCCTCTCTCAAGGACTCTAGGGGTATTCTAAATCTTTTCTATTAATGTGCAATAAACAATATTTTCGTCTAGACTGTATAAATATATCAGAGGTCTAGGTATAGGGGATTCAAATTTAATGGCGTTGTTTGCCTTTATGTGTTTTGTTTTATAACTTATTTTCTAGCTACAATTGCTTCTTACGTCATGGGGGATGCACTAATGTTATTTGTACCTAACTCTTTAATGGCAGTCGCGTATGTGTTCCGGAAATTACTGGACGGAGACAGATTTATCGTTATGGTAATCCTGTCTACATTCTGCACTAAAAGTACACAGGGTGGAAGAGACAGTATGTCTCAGAACACATTGCTTTGCTACCTACATGGTTCTCAATTTTAGGGATGGATTTACATCGTATTTTTAAGGTCTTTCTGTTTTATGTTCTGGATACGTTGGAATACACCAATACAATTTAACTAGTATGCGACCTAGTATAGTAGAAATATTTGCTTTCCAGAACGCAAATGGAAACATTTCACATTTATTGCTCTATTTGCACACTATAAAACCGATTTAAACTCTCAAATCTGAAATACCACACGGCTGTTCTATTTTTAGCGTCCTCCTCTCTAAAGCCAAGGTCTCTTGAGATATGAATGAATGTGACAGATTATCGATCGTGAACGTACCGACCGGTCGATCATGCTTATCTAATGTTCCAAGTAAATATTGGTTCGGCGCATACCGAGAATTTGGACGCAGTAAAACGACGTGCGAAGGGAGGCTCGCTTAAATATTTAAAGGGTGTAGGATTGGATACGGTTCGGGGTATGGTGTGCTGTTTAATTAATGTACTCTTTTATTTCTATTTAATGATATCCGGAGATTATTCGGTTTTGTTTTTGTGTTAATATTAGTAAACAAGCTTACCGTTTAAACCAAATGTAAACATGCCATAGAAGGTCGAAGCCCGACCTGATATTATGTGATCATTGTTTGAGTTTACAACTCCTCATTGATCAGGGTTCCAGTGAAGTTCTTAGTTGTTCAGACCCAATATTTATGGCCAAATACACTTGTCAATTTCATGGGACAATTGAATTAACTGGCGAAATATTTATGTGAAAAATCTTTTTCGTTTGTATGGTGTACCAACTAAATCCCAGGTTTACCAAATAACAATTTATTTTATTCTTTATTCATCTGCTTTTCGGCAGTTTATAAATCTCAAACGTCTTTTGTTGTTGTGATACAGCTTTACTTCAGCTTTTCCGTATCAGTGATTCACAAAAAACCTTATTAATTTTGTTTGTCCGTCTGTTCTGCCCGTTCGGCCATATTGTTTGGATATTGGTTCCGATATTCTGCCGATGGTCACTACCTGCCGTTTACCTGACCGCCTGTGTTATTGTTGTTATTTCGTTTTAAACCTTCCTTCTTTGAACAATGTTTTTAGGATGCTACAGAAATGTTTAGAAGCGTCTCCTATTTCGGAAACTTTCCAACTTTTTGTCCAAAGAAAGCAAAATTGCATATCTATTGTTGCTTGAAAGTGGGATGGTGACAATGTCACATATTATTGATTTTACTGGCTTTTGAATGCGGTGCTTTCTATTCAGGGTTAGTTATCTCGGAATCTTGGTCATTAAAGTCATCATAATTTAGCAAGTAATTGCTCTGAATTAAATTCACTGCAGAGATACTGTTCACTGATAACAGTAGAGTAAATACATCAAATCCTCCCTCGCCGACAATGAGTAACCGACAGACGGGCTTCAAAAAACATGCATGTAGCAGACACGGATACCTGTACATGTGTACACGTTACACACAATTACTGGAGCTTTATGATCTGTGTACTGGGTACGTAGCGTCGCCCGTCAGACCAGACACGCAAACCCATACATCCAATGATTTGATAACTGCAACGAGCCGACAGCGGCGGTGCAACGTTACTGCGGCGATCGTAAAACGAACCCCACTACAATGTTATTAAACGTATTCTCCGTTTTTATTGTCGCATATTCTATTGCTATTGCTATTGACATGACATTGTTTTATTGCTTTTTAATGAGTACTACGTTCTGGTGATTGGGTACGTTTTTTAACATTTTGATCAGGTTGATCTGTTTTTTATTTTGTTTATTTTATTTGTTTGTTTTGTATTGGCTGGTCAGCTGTTGCGAATGATTTTGATCATGTAGTAGATAACGTACCCATTTTTTTATTGTTTTGTTCCGATATTGATACTATACCAATATTAATTATTATGTTATCGGCTTACTCACGTAGTGTTTTGACGAGGAACTCGACTAGTTTCAAGCCATGCTAGAGGCTCATATTCATGAGCAGCATTACGCGACACACGACGCGGCGATTGTCGCACTGCTACTCCTGAGTAAGCCGATAACATAATAATTAATTTAGTATGTCTCACGAAAGTTACAATAAAATCATATACCA
Source organism: Spodoptera frugiperda (assembly GCF_023101765.2). Classification (NCBI taxonomy): domain Eukaryota; kingdom Metazoa; phylum Arthropoda; class Insecta; order Lepidoptera; family Noctuidae; genus Spodoptera; species Spodoptera frugiperda. The sequence goes on along the minus strand of NC_064215.1, from coordinate 10,969,664 downwards.
ATATTTTTATAATAACTATCATGTAACATACTAAATTAAGTAGTCAAAGCACGCTGCTCATGATGAAGAGTCCCTCTGTGACTCGAAACTAGTAGAGCTTTTCTCCATTAATTTACGTGAGTAAACCGTGATTTTTAGTTAATGTACCAGTAGTCATAAGATTTGATTGGTTTTGGAAGTCCAGTGTTTTTATAATGACGTTGAAAAATCGTAGAGAAATTTAATGAAACGAGACAAGACTAGTTGCAATAAGAGAAAAAGAGTATATTAATTGACAATATCTTCACAAGGTGCATGTTTAATAAAACGTTTCCAAAGGTTAGCGGTGTCTTTGTACAGTTTTATAGTATCGTTAACCTTTTGCTTATCAATTTTATGACGTCAGTGTGTTCCGGCAGTTAGGGGCTGACTGTGCAGGTGTGTGATGTGATGTCCAGTTTGTGATCGTCTGATCATCACGATGTCTGTGTGTGATGGATTATTGCTATGGGTTTTTCTGTTGTTTAGGGGATTTTGTGTGTTGTTGGTAGAAAATGATTGTAGGTAAGACTTGGTTTTATGAGTTAAACACTACGGTGTTATTATTAAAATAGTGAGCTGTCTGTCTGTCGGTCTACAATAATCTTCTCTATTTCACTTTGACGTTGATTCATTTGTTTTGTAAGAAAAACAAGTCATTATCTGATACATTATACAATGGATACTGATACTTATTTAATACAATATAGTTTGTATAAAACATATCGCGGAATAATATATCCATTTACTATATTACGATTAACATTTAAAGGCTTACTGTTTGTAAACACTCGAAGCGTGAAGCTGACATGGATTTTTGCAATTTCGAACATTAAAATCAAATGTGCATCGCGATGTATGTTAATAAGTTTTAACAAAGTTGTCTGCGCATTAAAGAAAGTCTACAGCCCGTGGCCCAGCCCGCTAGACCGTGCACACGGTAATATTTTGAATAAATTACAATTTCCCATCGTAAAGGAGTATGAATACGAATTAAGTGTTTTTATTGGCTGCACTGCTGTAATACGTGTTTTGAAATTATTTTCGACTGCATACTGATATCGCTTTAATACTCCTTCGACCCTGTAATGACTTTTATGACGCATTTAGGCTCTATGCTACAGATCACACAAATAAAACATAATATAAAACGTTGTAAAAATCATATTGCCGTGTAATATTGTAAATATACAAGTGACGTCACCGTAACGCTGCGTACTCTTGCAATTAATGGCTCGGATAAATTAATAACTATAACTACCCACCTAGTACGAAAGAACGCTTGCGGCGCTGTAATTAAAGCTCACTTTTACTCTTTTTAATAGTTATGAAACTTATAAAAATAAAAACTGCACGTGCCCGCACGTTTTCCAATTAACTAATATAATATTTTTATATTTAATTGATAATAATTCTTGTAATATTATACACCTTTTAAATATTCAATGCGAACTTTTAAACTATAATAAACAGTCGGCTAGAGACGGTTAAACTATCACGCGAAATATATTGCAATACAATGCGCCCCATCTTTAATGCGGCAAGAAATTTATTACGGCAAACCGAGCGATAAACTCAAAAATAAATTGGGTGTCGCCATAATGCTTTACTTACACTCGAACACTATTATTTCGAATATAGAACGTATGGAGTAAACGGGAGGCGATTTCTTTACGAATTTATTGTTCGCGCGCCGTTTTCGCGTCGTATTCAAAAGAGTTATTGGTTATTGTCGATGGGCACGTTATTGTTCGACTTTAGAGGGGGGCGCTCGACTCCGTATGTTATCTTTTTCGAAATGGCAATAAATTTTAAATGAATCGCCGTGTGATTGCGATCGTTGAAGTGGTTATCGTTTTGAGAATGTTCTTTTGTATGCCGGCTGATGTAGCCGACGCCTTTTATAGGTGTACACGGGACTTTAATCGCCTGTTATGTTCCGTATAGCTTTAATTAAGAACTAAAAGCCATGTTGCGGTGAGAAACGGGTCTCTTCTGTCTATGTTATTAAGTTTTTTTGCTTTATAATGTTTCATATTATGTCCTCTTGCTTGAGATACGAGGTCTCATTTTAGTGGACATTTAAAACTGGATTTTTATAATCATACTGGTTCTTTCTCATCATTTCATTCACCAATCCTATTTCGATTCATGTTCTATGGCGAAAGGAAGCCACACTTTAAAGTCTTGAAACTTTATGCCCGAATACTAGTGTAGTTCTGTCACTATCAGTTCTTCATAAAATGATAGAGATAGCACGATATTTAAGTATTAACTTAAAATTGAGTAGCATTTGAGTATTCGGGCGTTACACTAGTTAAATTGCCTTAATCAAAGTGAAACATTACATACCAGCAAATCTTTTAGTCTTACATCATATGGCCTATACGACGATGACTAAATGCCAGTACTTCTGGCTGTATAAGTATGTACTATGTACCGACCTCGTTGCCCTCAGTTGACACTAACAATTTGCGCGGGAAGATTAACAGCTGCTCCTGTTTCCGCCATTCCGTACCAGAACGTTTTAAACACTAATTCCGGCTGGATTTAAATTTAGAACAATGCTTTGTTCTGTTTGTTGTTTTGTTTTTTTTTTATATTTATTTTATTCTTTATGATGCTGGTTATTGTTCTCTACGTGTTATTTTGTTTTCTTTTACGATTAAAAAGAAAATTCTCGTAACTATCATAGATTTACTATTCTGTTTTGTATTACAAAAACCTTCCCATTGGTAGGAAAAATTGTCATAATTATGATCAATCTTATTAGCAGTTTTTGAGCGAATCCTACTATAATTCTAATTGGACTGATCAACATTTTGACATTGGTTGATCAATTCATAATAATAGTTACCAGATTCATAAGACTTATTTTATATGCTTCTGTTATATGATTATGTGTGTTCATTTAAATGGAATGATATTACATTATGACATGATATCTACCTACATAAAGATCATCACTTAACATCTAAGAAGGTACTATAGGTTTTTCCTCATTCGATTCTAATAAACAATCGATAGACAGTTGACAGTCATGCTCTTCAAGTCTAGATACAAACAAATAGTTAGGTATCATAACTACTCGAGTAACGATTCCGATAATTTTAATCGAGTTGTTATGCGACAATAATAGACTAGGTATTAGTCATGTGTTTATGATATTGGACTAGGTAATAGAATAACTAATTTATAAGTCTAGACTCTGGTTTTCTCGAGGGATAGACGAGATTGGTGGTAGCTACATCATTATTTTGATATCTATGTCTTCTGATTTATTTCGTTGCGGGATCCAAGACAGTTATTCACGTCCCTTAGACGCGCCGGACTTCAGTGTTCCGGTGTTTTTTAATGGTTGTATCTGCTGTAGATCCTAGCTTACAGGAGTTGCAGCTGTTTTCGGAGGCTTATCTCAGTGTATTTGGATAAGTCAAAGATTGAGTCGATGGATCTAAATTTTGGAACGAGCTAAGAAGTGTTCCATTTGAGACACATCTATGTATTTCTCTACCGGTCACAAGTCAATCGAAAGTTTATTGAATAATTTATTGTTTGTTTATAAAAATGGCCGCGGAAGTGCGTGTACTCTCCCAATAAACTTGCACACTACAATAAAAGTAGTAAATAGACGCACGTGCTTGATTTTTATAGTATTTGTTTATAGGGTACCATAGGGGAGACCCATGGTAAATATTAAATAACAAACATTCATTCGTAAAAGTAAATTACAAACTGATTATTTCATAGATTGACTTTTCTTTTTCTTAAATGTGAGTGCGTGTTTCACGATTATCGAGTTATTCGGTATCGAGTATCGATATAAATCAAACAAATAATTTATTAGGTCAAAGTATAATCGGGAAATTGGTGGTTGTTGTATCAATTGTTTTTATACGTTTCTTACGTAACATTTACATTGTTGTGTTTAAAGTTGAATTTTAAGCGTTTGATTTGGTTGAACCTTAGTATATTATACAGGGTTAGATTACTCATTGAACCTTTGACATTTTAAAAACTTGTCAACAGTATTAGTTAAATTAAAAACTATAAGAATATACTAAACTTAAAAAAATCGTACTTATACACTTATGTGTCACTTACAGGTGTCATTAAAATGACGTTATGTGTGACATATCTAATTTAGGCGTTCCTTAAAATTTAAAAGAGATTGCTAAAAAACGGGCCTTACTTCCTCCAATAGATAGCGAAAGCATATTTATTTACGTTGGCAACCGTCTCAAAAACCGTATAATTACAGACTTTCATCAATGACACGGAATTCGAGACATCGGTCGGCGACGCCGCCGTGAACCGTTTGCGCAGTCGCACTGGATTAATTCAATAATTGTATTATACTCAGCTGTTGCTAAGTGGATTATCATCAACTTGGTATTCCGCATTCCTAGAGATTGGCTCTATAAAGATTCAGTTAATCGTCTACATTTCGTCCCACGTGCCATCGACTTAAGGCGAAGCATCTTAGATTTTTTGTCAACTTTTTTTGCGAAAAGAAAAATAATGACACGCATACATATTTGCTGTCGTTGTTGTATGTCGTTTATTTATTGCGTTGGTTAATTAATTTTCTATACACTGTCTCCATTCTTTTTTGAGTCTGTTATCAGTTTCTTATTAGAATTAAGAGTTTACAAGTTAGAGTTATTCTTTACTACCTAACCATTTGAGATTGGTATGTACAATGTAATTGCTAATTGAACAAACACAGTCGCAATCGAAATGCTTAAAACAATTTGTTTATTACCAAGTACCGTGTACTTAGTTCTCATTTTACAGCAAATCTAATTAGGTAATTTAATTAGTTAATTGCTTAGTATTCTACTTGTTCAGTATATACTTTGTATCATTGAGAATTAATTAGAATATAAAATGGCGATCGGTCCACGTGTGACGGTATTAGAATATTATCAAGAACATTATGTACTTACTAATACTAACTAGGTACTTACTCATAGAAGTTTTGTTCAAAGATCACTCTTACATTACATATAAACAGAGATGATAATGCTAATAATTACTTATATAAATAGTTAAGAAAGAACTTATTTATCTAGGTATTTTCCTTTCCATATTATGTTCAAGGAAAATGCACGTAATTTTAACCGACATAAAAATATGAGGTTCTTTGTTGTATGTATGTATGTTTGTGCGTGGTTATCTCGCGTTGGGCTGAGCAGATTATGATGCGGCCAGGTGGTCTTTTTCTTTTTTTGCTTTAACGCAATTTTTGTAGGTCTTTGTAGTCCGGCTTGAGGGAGGAATTTATGCTTCAGGTAACTCATTACTAATTACAACTTACGCCTTTAGTCTTACGTAAGTTTTCTAAGCATTGTCTAACCGCAAACCTATTAATATTTAAATTAGCTTACACCGAATTAGTGCCTAAACAATGTCTAGGTTTAGTAACCTTAAACACAGGCTTATGAATGAAGCCATAACAATGATAGACAGTTTAGGTCGACCTAGACATAGTCAGGTATTAAAATTTCGGTAACATTCGGTAAAAACTGTTGAATTTCGTATTGTTTCTAGTGTTCCTAATAGGGTTTTTTGTTTGTAAACTTAAGATCAAAGCTTACTCAATAAGAGTTTTGGTATTTATCTCACTAGATTGGACCATTGAGATGTAAGTCGTTTGCTCACTCAAATTTTTGTACTATCAAAATTGGTCAATGTATTGGTCAGGCAAATATCGGTTACAATACCTGCAGCTATAATAATAACTAAATCAAATTCTTACCCAAATCAATATAGGCACATTTATTATAACAGTTTAAGAAACTCTACTTAAGGATGTCCTAAAACGACACTAGCGCCACTAACGCGCAGATAATGTTCCTCATTACAAAAAAGGGAAGACACGAACCAATAAAATCCAGTGCGCTCCAGCACAGTCTACTCCTTAACCAGCGTTATATGTAATTGGGCCAGGATGTCGGGAATAACCGGCTGATTCATACAATCTCGTGACTACGCCCACTTTCAGCTCGCCTACAATGTGAACACAGCTGATAGATTCGACTATTTCTCCACTGCTCATCTGCTATTGCATTTCATTGCGATTTTTGGTAAAAGTGTTGAGAGAAATTTACTTAGAATAGTTGTTAATTGGCATTTAATTATCGGGGCTCTTAGGGTTTTAATGGGTTAGCCTAAAGTCATTGAAAACTTTCGCTAGTGTATTGTAGTATGACCGACTGATATCGATGATTTGTTTAGTGTAAGTAACTACATATTGCCAACCCGTATTGAGCAAGCGTGGTGATTAATGCTCAAATCTTCTCCGTGTGAAAAGAGGCCTTTGGTCAGCAGTGGCCACTTATAGGCTGTTGATGTGAAGTACATATTGAGATCTAAGATTTTGGGACTTGCTTATTAATATCACATGTTAGTTTATATCTAGTTGCAGAATTTAATAGCCAAATTACGTATGTTCTACGTCTTCCTGTAATATTAAGATAATCTATGCTAGTTATAACCAGTATCAGCAGGATAACCCTCTAATAATCACTTAAGATATTCAAGACGGATTGTTTAGGTTTCCTCCTTTAATTTTCCTTGTCATCATCCAATTCACCATAGCACAGATGCAGGTCAATCAACTTCAACATGGTTATGAACTTTAAACTTTATCCTACTGCTTTAAAGTAGATATTTCATTGACGAAAATTAGTAGATTGGTGTAGGTCGATGTGCTACGTCTGTGGTAGACCGTCAAAACAATATGGCGTTGAGATATATGGTATAAAAAGTGACTAATATTCTGATGACGAAGACGTTTGGCCACACCCATCAAATCTTGATTAAGTATGATGAGAATCATGTGTTTATGGTAGCTATGGTATATTATGTATCTCCATTGGGTACTTGCGACTTCGCTAGCGTCATATTGTAATTACATACTTATTGTAAAATTGGTCTTGTTACCATTACAGTAATCGATTGAATTAGAAGTAGTAAATATTAGTGACATAAAGATAATAAGAAGTGATAGAAGATGCCACTTTTCTGGCATACTCTATCATAAAAAGAAAATTAATTTCAATGTTTAATCACCCAGATCCAAGGCTAAATAAATGGCAATATCTTTGATGTTCGCAAGGTTATTCATTGTATGATTAAAGGCCAAACGTTAATAAAAATATATTTAGTTCGCTACACCATGAGCTCTCTGCCTCAGATAATTATAGATTTCAATTACTCACGGCTCGCAATAGACTTTTTTATAGATCCACCCTAACAACGCATTAAACCGACCTTAACCTTAGAATTATTTAATTTTAATGAGGAAAGACGGAAATCGTAAACACGTAATGGATAAATATGTTAAACTACAATAGGGGGCCAACAAAATGTTGTCAAGTATACAAAGGTCAGATTATGTAGGTAGGTGACACATTGTTGAAGCTCGTAGGCTCGTATGTACCACCCTGAGGACGTCACAACACTATTCTTGAAACATTTCGCATAAAAACTACTATTTATACGCGTTAGAATCGCGGAAACAATACTCGTTTGGCACTACTATAAATGTATAAAGCATGTGTTACTACGCAGCCGTAGGCTCTGCGGAATCCATCTTACTACGCCGTAACCAGTTCCTTAAATACATTGTAAAATATTGCGGTTTTTTTCCGACACTCGTGCGACATTCATATACATAATGTAAATTATCCGGCCAGACGACATTTCGTACTTAATTCCAACATTATTCTCTTATAAAAATGAATGGGATTCACAAATTACGAATTTCAATGTCACGCCTCGTGTATTTAGGTTGGACGTGCCAATTTCTTCAGTTTGCTCCAAGGTTCGTTGATAAGTGGGCGTATATAGGTTAGTAGGATCGTCGGAAGATATCGCATTGTGTGCTCTGGGAAGCTATTGGTTTTGATTACAGTCGCCTTTGTGTGCCTACGAGATATGGAGTGATTGGAGGGCATGCCTATCTTCCGATAAGATGGCACGTTTCATTACGGTACCGGACTTAGGTCTTTAATTGAAATCAGCTACGAATTAAACACAAGTTGTCCTGATTTCTGCCAAAGCAAATACATCATAAATTACTGACGTAATATAGTTTTAGACAAATTAACACATCGGAATTACTTTCCTAATAATTCAGTTGCAAGCTCAGTTCACGGAAACCGATCACATAATCAAACAATTTAAAATACCAAGAACTAATGAGGAAGCGTAAATATTTATAAATACCTTGAACGAATATATTCTACGAGTAGATTCATCTTTGACTGATAAAACATAAACATTGTACATGGACGTCTTTCCTTAATACATAGAAAGACAGAGGATAGATATATTATATGTATATTTATTTAGGTACTAAGTGATGTACAAATAGTAGTTGTCCTGTTCAAGGGGAATTCCTACCATTTAAGTATCGAGAATAGATCTTGCGTAAAACATTATCTTAATCGTCATCTATATACTTAATGTAATTTATATGGCTTAAATAACGAATGAAAATGTCATTCAGATTTCTTAACTAGTTGATGTTTGCGACTTCGCTCGCTCCAATCATTTCATTTTATTTATTATCCGATTTTTTTATTTTATCCGGAAGAAACAGACAGACAGACAAACAAAACTTTAAAAAAATGTTATTTAGTAATAAACGGTTAACTATATTAATATTACAAATAGATACTCCAATTTTATTTATTAGTCTCTAGACTGTGTGTAGTGGAGTATCTGGTAATAGGTATCTAGATCTACTAGATACCTAATTACCATCTTAATGTAAGCCTCTAATATCGGATTATTACACAGAAAACGACGCATAGCTCTGATATTCTCAGAATGACATCACTATAGAAAGTTTGTTCATCTGCAATCCTGTATCTATTTAATCTTCATTATATGCTATTGATATAATCTATTAAATAAAGAGATATTGAAATCATATTACTTTTACTTTTGATGCAATTGAATTGTATAATTATATTTCATACTTCTGGTTTCTATTATTGACATTTTGCGTCATCAAATGATACAAGAATCGCGCGCGAAATCAGGTGGGACGCTGCTGATATAAATATTGGTGGAGAAAAAAAGATTTCGCACTTTGTGGAAGTGGAGACGAAAGAATTATTATGTAAATTGAACGAATCAGCTGCTGGTGTGCCCACGCGTGTTGTAAAATTGCTAGAGAAATGGGTTAATAGTGTTAATGCGGTGGTAAGCCATGATCTAGTAACCTAGGTCTGCCCACTTGCTCATTTTTCTTCCCGGGTTTGCCATAGCGACAGGAGTTAAAAATATCTGCGAAAATTGTGTTAATTGTAGCATAGAGTTGAGGCACTGTTAGTAAACGTTGAAGTTTGGTTGATGATAATGTCAAATTTATTTCTATTGATGAGAGTGAAAATGTAGTAACGCAAAGGTACCGGTTACCGACCGGCCTCCTCTATCCGACCATTTTAGTTTATTTACGCTAATTTGTGTATTTATCGCGCGAAAGTCTTGAAATACGCCTTATTCAATACATTAATTCATCATTCACCTTCAGTCAAAACTTGGGTTTGTGGGGTTAACGCACATTCCGACTGTCCTGCGAAATATAAAAAAGGTGCAGTTTGCGTAAATTTTCATGCGAAAAAAACATAAATCAGTGAAATAAAAGATCTCGATTTTAACGATGATCACTCGGGTAAACTAAGAATGTATTTACTTTATGTGATTTATTGGTTCATTGAGTCCTTATAATTTCAATATGCATACAGAAATTCCATGTTTTTATAGATTTATCAATAAATTAATGTTGGACGGAATAAGGAGCCCTACAAAATGACGACGTACCGAATACCGACCAAATTGGTCGGTAAACGGAATTTTAAGGTTTATGAATGACACTAATTTTCTGTAACGTGGGTTGTTTTAGGAGTGTTTTGTGATTAGTTTCTTATTCTTAAAGCTATCCTTAGATATTAGACCGGTATCCGACCTATGCTAACTATAATGGATTCTTTGTAATTTGCGTTTCAAATTGACATATTTCAGATATATTTACGATTCCTTCACAAAGACTTTGCTAGAAGTAAACCTTTATATTTTATGTTTATTTCGAAGAATTTCATGAATACGATATTGTTACAACTTAATAAGTAATAGTAGAGTAGAAAGTAACTAAAAAAATGGTATAAATCTCAGTTAAGACGTTTTATTATACAAATACAGGTTTGGTCGTAGTCTGGATACGATTTGTTTCCCTGTCCCTTGTTCCGACTAACTAAGGGAATATAGGTTTTGGTGTTTTTTTTAAATTACATGATAAGCACATCATCGGTAAGTCATCGGGATGAACGACAAAAACGTTAGTAATAGGTATAGTACTTGCACGTAATACCTACGACACATAATGTTCCGAAAATAACTACGGAAGTTTATTGTACCTACAACCTACAAGTAGTAAAGTAAATAAAATAAGTATCTACCATATGTACGATAAGTACATAGTATGTAATGTATAGGTAGATACATAGAAAAGTTTAGTCACGAATTTACCTAATTACGTATCTTAACAATAGGTATCTACCTATAGGTACTTAAAGACCATTCGCATTTAACCAATACGAACAATTTCTTTATTAGGCATAATAAATTAAGATCGACATGATGTAGGTAAATCGTATGCTGAAATACTAGGAAACTTAATTAAAAAATAAATAACTATCTACACGGTAGGTTGAAAAGTAGACGTCACATTGTATGTTCTCTGCTTACATCTCCGAGTGTTAAAAAACGTAATGTTATGTTAAATTTAAAAATCATTATCGTAATATCAGTATCGAATCCAAAAACAATGCGTGAATAGTTTTAAAAAGATTGTTGTTTTACGAATTTCTACTCTATTGCTAAGATATAGAGTTGATTTTACAATGTGCGTTTGGGTCGAACGGAATCAGGTTCCTGAGGAGTCGGTATCACGGACATCTGTCGGCAGTCGGTCGGTATACGGGGACTTTAGTATTTTTCCAAGCGTAAGAGTTTAAATCGAAATATAGGTACAAAATAGTCGTAAAAGGGCAAAATAATGAACATATTTCTAATTCATAGTTAATAAACTTTTGGAAAAGCATTTTTTATTATACGATCTTGAATATTTTGTTTATCTTTTGGAGGATTTTGTTCGCCGCGCCGATCACCGGTCGGTATTCGGTGCATTTGCGTTAGACCTAAATGATAAGCCTAAAAGCAGAAACATGTTAGAGACTATAATAACTTGTTAGAGACTTTGTCCAGTGCCGGCGTAAGGGCCACTGACACTCCGGGCGAAAATATTGTGACGCCCACTTGAGGAAAGCAATATCAAGTGTTAGTAGTAGTTTGTAATTTTTTTGGCGCCCCCCAGAATTTGTCGTCCTGGGCCATCCGCCCATTACGTAACTACTAGACATCGAAAGTACTGAAGCAAAACTTAGTTATAAAACCACCTGACATCAAATTGCAGTTGCAGAAACAATCCCAAGCCTCCGATTAAACCAGACACCTAACTGCACCAGTAAATGCAGCACACGTTCAATTTGAAACGGTAAACTCTATAAATAAATTGACAATCATACAATGTAGTGCATTCTTACGTGTGCCAAGATATGTATGCGGGACTCCAATAGATCAAAATAACTCTTGATTCATTGGTAGTGCTGCAATTGCATTCATTCTCCTTATGCAGACTAGTTTAGATACAGGCTTGCCTTTTTCGTATTTGTATAGGCATTATCGTTTTGTTTTAGGCTTATTATGTTCGGTTGGATTGTTATCTTGTCTTAAGGAGTTAGAGAAACTATTTTGGTTTGTTTGTCAGTTTCTGAATTTGTGAAATCTGGTAAGTCGATTCTTGTCCCTTTAGGTTTGTCTATCTTGGTACATTCTAGTTTGTCGTCATTACCTACATTTTGTCAAAATTTTCCGGTTGAATTTTCTAGAATCAATGGTAGCTACTCCAATTGTTGTTCAAATGTAAGCTAAACTTGATATTTCTTCTTTTGCTTCAGCTCATTTCTCATACGGAACGATATCAAAGGAATTGTAATTGAACCTTACAAAGAATTTATTTGGTTTGATCTTATACAGTTGATACTCGGCATCCGCGTCCGTAGAGGTATTTTTGTAACATGGAACTATTTGTTAAATGGGACAAAGTAATTGAAATGAGATGTGCATAAATATTTTCGCTTTGAAGGAAAAGAGTGAAAATGTCAGTGAACTGCCAGTCATAGGGCGTAGGCGATCCATCCAGTGTGCCAGTGGCCAGTACGGAGTTCCGCTTGGCAACAGATAACTACAACAAACAATTGTTTTCTGAATAAATGATCTGTTTGTATTTTTCCTCGAAGTCTAGAAAATTATTCATGGTATGCGGTAAAGTTTTGAATTTCTAGTTCAACCTAAAAATAACTTGAAATCGTTTTGTTCTCTATAGCAAATCTGTTAACAAAATAGAAGCAACTGATATCGGCAACAAAATCAACAATATTCCTTTTAAATTATACATGAAGACGCTATACCAGTACGTAGGGATTTACGCCCTACTACAAATTCCATTTGCTAATTACTTAGTTAATATTCAAACGGTGATTTTCCTCGTCCATTGTGAATTATATACGGTCGAAGGTAATTAACGACGATACCTCTGTCCCACCGCATTGTATCCACGTGACCGCTGCAACAGTTGCAATGTATCGGTGACCTAGCACCCATCGCCTGCGCCCGAGTCACTAGATAACGTAACCATAGGTCAAGATGCTTGTTCTATTCAAACACCAACAATGTTGTATGCAAAGACTAGTGTATGTATATGTACATAATCAATGCTCAAACCGCTCGTACTCATTACAGATAATTGCATTTTGTGTTATGCTAATCCAGACAGTTTTACAAACTGAAAAGTGTCGCAACAAAAATCCTAGAATACTCGTTCACGCAACATTTGCATGTCGTGTGATCATTTTTCCAAGATTTTCCGACATCTGTGTCATCGTAAATGCTCTTTTGCATTACGATATGAGCTTCTGTCCGCCAAGTGTTTATGTTCTGCTGTCTGTTTTAACAGATATTAACCTGTTGTCACGCTTATGAATGCGCTATTATAATTCTCAACTATTCTAAAACGGTGTGGCGTATAATGAATGGAATATGCAAATTGAAATGCTGTTGCTACGCGGCATTTATCTCGTTTTAGACATCAGCGATAGATATAGTTGCGGATAGCGTAGTGGGTGCCCTACATGGTTGCGTCATACGGTCGTAGGCGCCGGCGGCGGCGCTAGCGCGCATCTCGGTCAGTGTGCCACGCGCGCACGCACCTAGTCACGCGCACACAGATTCACACCAGATTACGCATTTTCACGAAGATTTTACACGTTGTTTGAGATAATAGCCACTTTTATAACACTGTCACTTTTGTTGGAATTCTTATCATCTAGAAATAAATTTGCAAATACTTACACTTGTTCGTAATACTTCCTCATTGTCACCGGCAGGGTCATTGTGGTGATCTTTGCTGTATTTAAATGGCTCAAAGTGTTATTGACTTTGTCTATCATTTGTTATTATAATCACGCTTATTGTACTTAACATTTATTACGGTTTTCGACAATAGTTACAAAATACATAAATGAGAACTGGGTGGAATACTTTAGGCCTTGTTTCACAGTTGTTAAACAGCCTAGAAGACTAATCAATTAGTTTTATTACTTCGCAATTTATGTTTGCAATTTAACGCTGTTGCATCCTCCCGTGTCGTTTCTATTTTATAGAGCACCGAATTTTACAACCTGTCTAAAGATTTACAGCTCGCTACACATAGTAATATTTTACAAGTTTATATTATGCTTATTTATTAACGGCAGTCAGTAACTGGAAGCTTGATTTTTACTTATATTTATAGACCATTATTTTCACTTCAAATGTCACATTCATTATGTGCGAACGCCTGTTGCGAAATGTTGCAATTCTATACTTTTCTATGATTTCCAAGGTGACTGGAGTTATCTGTAAGACATTTATTTTAGTACGAGGAAACGCAATTCTTTATTATTTATGTGACAATGTATAGATTGGAGTGAATCCAACGCTGTGTTTTTTCGATAAAAAAAATCATATGTTGACACTCTTGTTGCAATACTTCATAATTATCTGTGTCCGATGAGACTCTGTTTTCTATGAAACTTCTGGGTGCAGACGTTGTTATGCAGTTTAGATTTAGAAAAGACGTGTCTTGCATCAGTCTCTGTCAAAAATGCACTCCGTGGTGGCCTCAGTCGACCGTAATTATTATTAATTACACCACATGTTTAATAGTTCTCTGAATGTTAGTCATTTACTCGCTTTTAGTTTTTCGTAGCATGCATGGCATTTCCGTTGCTAGTGTGTGTTCTATTATTTAATGGGCTTTCTTCATTGTCATTAGGTATTTCACAAATTATTATCTTTTCTCTCTCTCTGATAGTTCATCCTAGGTTTTGAACTCCTGTCTTTAATACCGGGAACATGTTTCGTAACCTCCGGCTATCACGACAGCTTGATATAAATAAATATCGTCCTAAGTAATGCTCCGTGGATAGGCCGTAGGTCAATATAGCCATTAGATGGCGTTGTGTTCGCCATTACAGACCGCCAAGAAGGGAGCGGTGTATAGTGACCATGGCTTTAATGTATTGGGAATGACTTGCTGTCTACATCTTCCAATATTTTATGTTGACCTTTTAACAGACAGGCTTCGGTACGATAGGTGTTAAGACTGTCTTCATGCATTGAATGGTTTTTAAGAAGGATTTCGTAACTGAAATGTGGGTATGCATTTTAGATTTGAAACTAAAAATAACTCTCTGACAAGGTTTAGTCTGGATCGTCCAACATTAGACTGATTTGATTCATTGTTGACTTTAAATCCTGTTAATTGCACTGTACACACGCCAGTCTCACGTGCGAGACATTTCGTCAGCGAAATTAGAATATTTCTAGAAGCTTTAGGAGTATATGTATCTAATATATCATGAGTGGGAACAATAGCAGTAATATAAGAATAGGTAAAGTATTCGTTCTAAACGACCGTTTATACTTTGACTTTCCAACAACCTATGTGGCGCTGACGTGAATGTTAATTGTCTGTGTCTCCACATACAAGATCAGACGCCTGGTCATCTACATAAGTATTATTTTATTTTACCATTTAAATAAATCTAAGCAGTTTCTAAATCCTAATGCAGGAATTAGTGCAGCCATTTTCTCTTATTGTTGCCATTATTTTTATTAAGCTTAGCATTTTCATATTTAGTTCAATAACTAGTTACTCAACATGTGTGGCCCAATTTGTTTGTATCTATGAATACAAGATCTTTGATAAATCATACGAGAAATCCGGTGTTACATGCTTGAATTAACCGGTCATTTTCACTCGCATGAAGCCAAGCAAATGAAAAATAGATCAAATATACCTACGCTTAATCTTAAAACGCGGTTATTTATAGCGAAAGAAAATTTTTATTACCGGTACTGACTTCCCTAATGTCCCTGTTTCCTAATGGTCACCCTCGGGTAGGGCGGCAGATAACACGACCAATTTGCAGATCTAATATCCGTGGTCCCAAATTATACTCGGCCACGGGATAGGGCACCATGAGTGATCCGTATGGGCCGGCTTTATGACGTGTTGTGGATTCCCTTGCTTTTATATTAATATAGTTAATAGAGAAAAATGGCGTCCTCTCTGACTTATCGTTGTGGTGAGATGATATTAATTTGTGGAGTCGTGTGGGTGTGAATGTGGTGTTTTGTCTTCTTTATGGCTAGACGTATTTATTTGTTTCAACGGAATTCTATGGTCGCTTCTTATTTTTAAATTAGAGGTAGGTGTTTCAAGCTTCCGTATCTACCTGCCAATTGGTTTTACGAGATAGAACGTTGGAATTTTTTGAATGTCCAGACAGTTAGTTATTGGTAAAAATATCTAAACTCAATTTTTGGTGCTGGGAAATCGGGTCGGATGTAGATGTATGAAACACAAAACTTTCATTCTTATTGTAACTGTATTTTTCGGATGCGCAACTAAGTACTATAATAATCATAATCGGAAATGTTTTGTGTAGGTTTCGAAACGTTGCTAGATTGTGCTGCTTTTTGTTGTATATGGGCGTATCAACTAGTTGGATGCTGCCTACGGGACAGACCCCACTCACTTTCATGTCGCACCTACAGACAAGAAAGTGCGTAGGCTTAACACCATAGACAGATCATGCTTTATGTGAGAGCAGAATAATGGAATCATATCGTAATAAATGCACTTTAAATCTACCGACGCGACGGGTGGAATAACTATGCTATTGATAATAAGAACGCCCTTCATCTTAAGTAGTTAGTTCTAAGTTCTTAAGATTAATGTGAGTGAAAGTTATGTTTCGTAGTTAATAACGTAACAAAACCTAGTATCGTGAAAACTACACCAAAATTTCAAAAATCAATGTCAATGTCAAAATCAGTTAGAAAAGGAAGTCACTTTTGGCACTTTGGCACTTTTTGTCAAACAAAAAATTTTTAAGTGTCATTCTGTCGGTCAATCCTCTAGTGAAGCTAAAAATGTACATTCCTTTGTATGTAAGATTCCATAATCATCCTATGGAATCAGATATCAATGAAGTTATAACTTTTACTTTCAAGTCCAAACATCTTCGATATCTTCGTTTAGTTAAAAGATAGAATCGTCCCTCACAATATTTTAAACTGATAGCAATTTCCAATAATCTGTATCGTACCGTCTGGTCCCCCACTGTCATTAGCAGGCGATACCAAGATACCTCCTATTGATAAATCTACTACAAATTGCTTTATGCCATCGATAATACCCTTTAGTTAATGGCCATGGGCGCACTCACTGTGCTTAGAAAATATTTCTTCCAATTCATCCCTATCTGTATTTTTTTCTGTTTTTAATCCTGTTTGGGTAAATTCCTCATGTTTATCATCTGATTTTATTTTATTTGTTGTAATCTGTTTAGCTAGGTCATGATATTTTATTTCTGTCATAGTTTCTCGTGAATTATGTCAATCGCTTTGGCGTCTAACTTCTTGATGGCAATTTACGTGATTCTCTTTGATATCGTCTACAAATGACTGGATCTCTATATCAATGACAATATGATCATAATTCTGACCAGTTGCTACTGTTTCTGCTGACTCATCTCCAAGTACTGACGCAAGGACTCATGTCCTAACAGATGTCATGAAAAATTCATGAAGTATTTATTTATACGATAAGCAATGAACAGTATTGTCGTGTTGTAACTATTGACTTATTTACTTACCTTCATGGTTTAATTAGTGCTGTGAGTAATGAGTTCATGACTCATTTTTTTTTCATTGAATGTGTTTGTTGTTAAATTTTAGTTGTTTCAATTTATTTTAAGTTTTTGGTGCTATTGACAAGTTTATTTATATCATCAACAAGATAAACCCTTTTCTTCGGTATAAAATGGCGTTCTCGTATAGAGGATTGATTTGTCCGCCAATTTCAATTTGATAGAAAAATATCTGAGATTTTTTAGTTGATTCGGTAACCCAAGCTTCCCCATCACGGAATTATGTTGCCAGAATTTTAATATTGGTTTATCTCGTCCCCTTTTTATTCGTAAACATTTTTTACGATAACCCACATTATTAAACATAGTTTGGTTTTACAACTGCGATTACATCATACAAATTGCAGTCAAGTGGAACGCCAGATTTTATAGTTATGTCAGTTTTACTGGTTCCATTACGATTCTGGCCCGCATCAAGTAAAAATGCGGTCGAAGGACATTGTTTTTAAATACACATTGGTGTGCTAATGAGACTAATTGTTATTAATTAGTTACTCATACGTTGTGATGTGTATTGACGCACGGTTCTGATGAAATGCAAGTCATGAAGTTGCCGAGATTTGCATGTTGATTACGTTTGTTTTGTTTTATGATTAACGGTAGTTAAAGGTATATTTATGTACGTCTTAAAGCAGCACTTCTTTAAACTTATCCTGGTAGCTTTCCTGTAGTGTAAAAAGAATGCAAACGCGTAGCCACAACCGGCACATGTATTTAGAATTCTAATAAAAACCATAACTTACCGAATATTAAACAGTGCTTATGAATGAACGGCCAAATCAGTCGTCATTAACTTCGGAACCGATCATCCGCAATTTGTCCAGAAATAAACGTTTACAACATTAAACATCCTGATCCGGACAACATCCGTTATAGCTTAACGTAATATCCGAAATTCTCAACTTAAAGCTTAATACCTATCGGTTCTTGTTATACTTTATCTGGTCTCCGAAACTTGGATCAACTTGTCCTTGCAAGTTTTCTAATGCGTATTTTGTGCGGAGCCCGATAAGTCGACATTGTTCCCAAAAGTTTGCATTGTAGTATTTGACTTTGTGTTAAAAGGTTCCGAACGAGGCGCGGTAATTAATGATGTTAATGTTTCGGAAATTAGATTATTGATCTTATGTATTGTCTCGGGATCCAAACTTGAGGGCTAAGTTAGATTAAAACATCACGCTAAAGAGAAAGTAATGAAAGCAAAGTTTGAATTGACTAAACAATAGTTGAAGTACGTGCTTCTGAATAACTTAAAGTAATGGACCATATACGAAATATCATAAAACCCCTACACGTATTCCAAACAAGTAAATGACCCAGCCCCAAATGGCTGCCATAATGCAGTTATGAGTCTCCTACGATGGCACATACTTGGTGATGGTAAGGGGACTTTACCCCTAGGACAATTAATTGTCCAACAAGCGTCCGGTCTAGACTTTTGGGGCACTTGGGGAAATTCAAGTGGACGTTAACTTGGTCCCCTATTTGCGCTCTCTGTCCGTATACTTGTGGTAATTAATGTATTTCTTCGTAAGTAATTAGTGTACCTAGTTTTCACGATGTTTTTCTTTTTGTTACAGGGTGAGTACCATTACGAAGCTTGCGAATTTCCGCTTTGCCCGAGGTGTTTCTGTAAGTAATCCTTGTTACGTAACTATGGTTTCTTCCGACAGTAATTCTGTACAAATTGAGTTATCTCATAAGGCTAACGCAGTCTCGGTAGATTTACAATCTCTTTCATTTGAAAGCTAATGACATGTTTAATTGACAGGTTTATTAAACTTGTAAATAAATGATGATTAGTCCATTACCGTTTGCGGGAAAGTAGCTAAAATTAGAACAGCCATTACATTTATTGAGTCATCGTATGACCCTCTTTAGTCAGAGTGCATTCGATGTTCCCGGTAAACCTATTAATACGACCAATTATAATATTTTACCTCAGTTATGTCTCAGATACATACTTATATGGGAAATCCAGTTCAGAGATACTTCATTCTATGTTATAATTATGTTAATTAAATTAGGTCATGAAATTTTATGTATTTGTTTAATGTGTCCGAATATTTACATAAATCGGTTGCATTAACAGAAATGTTAGAGCAGGCATTAGTCGTTGTCGGTATGAGATACAACAGAAGCTAATTGGAAAACGTTTTGTTGGCTTTCAAGCTATTGGACGGTTGGTTTATTTGTGTTTTGAGCGTAAATTTTACTATCGCCTAGTTTATATGCAGTTGTTAGCGCGAGGTTCAAAGACTCGCGTACTAGTAAAGAGTATCTCGCTCCACATGATTGCGACGGTATCCTATGATTTACTCGGATGCGCACTATTCTTGGCCCCGACGCAAGGTACAAGATCACGTGTGCTTTACAACGCGGTAGTATTTCGCTAAGTCGTAAAATAAATATGTCTTTCGGTTTCGTCCGCATGAGTTGTTCTAGTTTTAGCACAAGGCACTCCACAGGGCAGGAGTCGGTATCAATTATGTCTGCTATGATATTTATTTATTGCCTTTGTCGTAAAGAATGTTAAAAGCTACTTTGGGTTAGCGTAGGAGGTGATAATAATGAGCAGTCATCATCGGTTCAATGTTAATGTTACGTTATCAATGGAAATTACCCGATGCTTTGTTTGTCTTTCGTTATACGACGCCCGTCGCCGCGGACCCGGGAAAATGTTCGCGTGTAGACTACACATAGCAACAGCTATAGTAAATATTTTGAAACTGTTCCCAACATTTTCAAACAATCATTTAAGTTTACTACTATTGACCTAGATTCCTGTATTTCTTTTTCGCAAAGAAAATATTCAGAATTGTTTGTCGAATAAATTTCATTGGCGAAATAAAACTAGTGAAATATATTGCGGTCTGCAGACAAGCGTTTTGTCAGGCGCGCGGGAACATTATTAAAAGACGATAGCCAGAAGAATAGTTGTTCTGCTTACGAAACAATCATATTACTCCGTTCGTTAAACTAACACACGGTTCACACTTACGGTTAGTTAGTATGCAATTTATAAATAAAAATCGTAAACAAAAAGAGATATATTTTTCTTCTTGAAACAATATTTCAAACCGTCGCTTTTAGCTCTTCACTTGAAATCTACGATCATTCAGACCTTGACATGCAACTGTTCAGTGCAAAGCAAAACTAACGGTACAGCTGTCTTCAATCTTATTTCCATCAGGTGATGACTCATATTTCCTTGTTTTTCTGGTAATAGTATAGGATAGTAATAACCAAAGTTTTGTAGAACAAGTACAAATCATTCATGAAATGTGTTGAACTGTTTGATTTACAACCGTTTGCCGTTTGTTTACTTGGCATTATTGCGTTCCAAGGTGTATTTGGATTGCTTTTTTACTCATACAGGATATCGTGGGTAGTAACAGAAATGTTTGCATTCATCCATCTTATAATGAAACGAATTGCATATGATTTCTAAAAGTGCTGTCTTTGAAATAGACAAGTAACCTACGTCATAATTAATGTAAACTTCCAAAGTACTGATTTTGCAACGTACTTACCTTGACTCTCAATTTCTATCTATCGTCATTGTTGCCCTAATAGTCTCTAAAATACCCCATTGGATATAACTAGAAATGATTTGTGTGTATAACCTCCATTTAATTGAAGCTATTCGCGATAGTATGAACAGGGATCCGCAAATTACATGCTGACCATGTCCTCGGTCCTTATAATACCATAACTGATACCCTTCCCGGTCAAACTACACCCTGTTGATTCACCAGCGGGGTTAAATGTGGATAAACACATGGAAAATGGCTTACGTCCGGGAAAATTTGCAAACTGAACCCTCTTAACGTGGCCCCGGGACGTTTGTATGTATACTTGTGGCTTTGGATATCAAATGGCTGAAGAACTTGAAATGGTCAGTTTGGGGTTGAGAGGATTCAGTTTGCTTTTAGTTTTCATATCCATTGTAAGTTATATTTTTGAGGTATCCTTGTATTGTATTGTTTATAAAGGTTTTACCATAAGCTCATTGTGTATACAGTATGATTATGTTTTCCTGTATGTGGTAGGGTGATCCAAAGTTCAGTAGAACGTCATGCCAAATGCATACATAAATTGTTGGTTTTGGCATGCATACCATAGTTCGAGATATTTTGCGGCCTTCTCACGTGCAGTAGAAATTCTTACGAAATCCTAGATAACGGATCTTTTTATACGGTTACCACAAGAAACATGATCAGTGTCTTAACCAAAGCGGATCTTGGCAAAGGGCCGGTACATGAGAATGAATAAGTAAGAGTAAGCGTGTCCTTTGCAGTGAAAGTAGCAATGTGTTACCAACTGTCAATAGACTCAGATTCTTGGCAGGCCAACTAATATTGTGGTAACTGTTTCTGGCTATCATTACTCCTTAGGTCATTGTGCATGTCCAGAATTAATCGCAGGATCCACGTGTTCTGTTTAACTATTTGACTTCACTGATGAAATTACGATGCATGTGATAGATGTTTTGTTTATCCCTAAACAGACTTACATTGTTTTAGTCTTATTTCTCTTTGTTTAGCGTTGTATCGGCTATCATTCTTGTTCATTTGTCTGTAGCCGATGTTTTATTTACTCGTCCACGGTAATTGATGTAAGATGTAGAATGATTACAAGTTTAGCACTAAATAAATCTGTTCAATATTTCACCAGAGTTTGATAAACTCCTGTTGTTATATAGGCGTCTACGTGTGTTTGTAATTGCGTATCGTCACCCAAATATTCCAGTCTGGTGCTTTCTTTCATCGCAAAATCTGCTCATAAATTAATAAAGCTTACAGCCAATGTCAAAGCTATTTATTTACTCAACGAAACAAGAATCATTTCACCTTTCAGTGGATCCCCTAAATTGGCAGGCGATCGTTCCGAACAATACAAATTGTCGTTTGTTTTTCCCCAAACATGGGATGAGTCCTATTCATCCAATTGGTCCGCTGTAAACACGCTGTGACCCTGATGAATAAGTAAACTTTTGATTTTAAACCACCACGGGTTCTCATGAAACATGCAAGCCTGGCTTTCCCTTCATGTGCTCCATATTGTGTGTGCATCAATATTTGATTTAAACTAACCACGGCTTTTTGAATAGCTGATGGAAAATGTGAAGAAAAGGGGATTATGTGTGTGGTTTTTCGATCGTTAGGAAAGCTTTGAAGTTTTTGCCATGATTGAGGCGGCACCTATCGTTTATTTACTATCTATTTGTTTGTTTTTCCTTTTTTTTTTCTATATTTATTGAAAAATCCTTCTTCTTACGGCCTTCACAAACCTGTCTGATTGTCCGATTTCCTAAGTTAACGTTTAGTATTAAACTTGATGGGTGGTATTCATTTCCAATAAATGTTCATATCCAAGGGCCACATTAAAACATCAATAAAACCAATACCACACACGCGGTAAGGAAAATTGTCCACATCCTTATAAAGTACCACTGCTTAAGTAGACCGGTTACTCATTGCTCTCAATACACTCATTGACGACACAAGTTATTTATAATAATAATTAGTATTAAAGTGGAAAATTCATGTTATTGTCTATTAATGTATTTATATACCATATCAGTTTCCCAGAAATCTCTTACTAATT
Source organism: Spodoptera frugiperda (assembly GCF_023101765.2). Taxonomy (NCBI): domain Eukaryota; kingdom Metazoa; phylum Arthropoda; class Insecta; order Lepidoptera; family Noctuidae; genus Spodoptera; species Spodoptera frugiperda. The sequence goes on along the minus strand of NC_064215.1, from coordinate 10,946,640 downwards.
ATTTTTTACGAGCTTCGTTTAATTTCATCTAATCGACACAACCGTCTTCCAGACATGCAATACAATTAGTCGAAATAAAATAATAAGCGTTACAAATGAAGCCGCAGATTTATTTAGCTACCATATCAACAGCTCAACTTGTATTACATAAACAATGATGATAATCTCTTAGAACGCGTAATTACCGCCCGTTGTGTACACACGAAGATGCCGTATATAAACATAATATTTTAATGACTGCACAGGAATCATCGTAACAAATGTTCATACGCAACCACCGATTATTCATGATTGTCATTAAAAAGTTTACAATCGTAATATCGGGTATGACAATGGTAGACGGCGGTTCACACACGGTGTTTTGTTTAGTTTTCACGCGTGGCGGACTCGGTACAAATTGCGGCAGATTGTCGTGTAGTGTGCTGCGGCCACATTAATCATTGTAAACGTCGGGAAAATGGTATAATGGTTGCTAAATCCACTACTTATCGGCGGTCGGTTTGTCGGCGGCTGCTCTAGTTTTGTGTGGTGCAAGCGTCGAGCGCCGAGCGGGAGCGGGAGCGATTAGCTTTCAGTGCTTTACAAAAATATGCATTTATCGTATCGCACTTATGGAGATTTATTAAAATTGTCATTTTATGATACGAGTGCTGTTGTATAGTAACATCCCCATACCCCTTTCCTTGTTAAAAACATATAAATTGAATCAGATTTTACTTATCTATGTTATTTATTGTCAGTTTTTGAGGAAAAACCAAGTTATTGAATGTCAAATGAACTCGTAAAGAGTTATGTTATTTCTCAGATCAACAATGCAGTCATACTAACGTTATCTTGGGTTAATAAATAATTATACGTAGGTAATACATGTATGTCAATAAGGCTTTAATATTAAATCAATTACGCCTTTATAAGATCCTTGCGTGAATACAAAGTAACGTGTAGGCAATAAAAACGTCAATAAATGATCTGTCCGATAATGCAGACGTAATTTTATTACACAGACAAACAAATGCGTGGGATGTGCACTGTGCTGTTATTACAATTAAATACATACTTATATGGAGGTAAAGTATCTGTTATTTGTTAAAGGGAAATGGCCTTATTGTTATCATGGTATAGTAAAGTAACCCAGCTAACTACGGATTATGTAGTCTGTTGCACTAGATGACGGTTGATGCGGTGGCTGGGCAACAGGCTGCGACGCAACGTCTAGTGAGTTCGGATTCCCGCACGAAACGACTCTTTCTGAGATCCATAAATTTTTCTTTGGGATCTGGGTGTCATATAAACTTGTATGTTTGTAAACGCACTCACGTTATAGTGGCTATACATACTATAGTGTGGCAAAGTTTGATTTCGAATAAAATTAGATATTGAAACATCCACGCTAGTTATTGACGTCGCTTTAAGAGCGTTAGTTAATAATATTTTCTTAGCATTTCAGTTTAGACAATACGGATAGTTTCACTTAATTAATAACAATAGTAATGGCCCGTCTTCAAAATATCTAAATCGCTCATACAATACAACTGTTATAGCAACGTTTTCTTTAACCTTGCACCACACACCATCATTCTTTATTCCAGTTGCGACCCTCAAAAGAGGACCAGTGACAAATGATGTACAATATTGGAAAAAAACACCCCAGCCATTGTCGCCGTAATCGAATATAACTTGTTTGTTCTTTAATAGTTTAACGGTTATTTTTGCAAACGAGTGCAAAAGATCGGAGATACAGAATACAGGCTCTTTCATGGTCCGCCATTTTGGTTTAACAATGGCTTTACTTATAATCTGTGCGTTTATTTCGGCGGCTAAGCTTTGTGGAGAAATAATATTAGAATTAGAACTCATCTATATTTTTTTTTTATTTTACTAGTTGGTTTTTATTGTGATGTGTTAAGTAAATAGTTTTAAAAATGTCTCATGTTTCTGTAATTACGTAATCAAGTGAGATGACATGAAATCTTAAGTCAAACAAAATTTTGATGAGAGTTTAATTATCAAAGTCCTCAATAAAAAGATGGAGTATATAAGTAGTAGAAGACTTCTCACATTAATGCAAGCCAACATTATCTCCTCGTATATTTGAATTGTATTTCCTCTAGACAGAGGAGATAGACACAATGTAAATAGAGTTTAGCTTTTTATTTTACTAGCACATAGAACGTAGCGCTTTATTCAAGAAGCAAATATGTGGTTTAGCGCTTGCTCTTTATTTGTTTTCATGTGGTTATGAATACCCCGTCACATGGCATTAACTGTTTATAAAAATAAATAATAAAATGTGTGTAGGTATGGCAACCTCACAACTATTTAACATTCATTGTGTGAAATTAAATGCGATTCGTTCCATTTAAATCCTATTAGTGTTATGAATTGATATTACAATATATTATATTTATGAATAGAGAATATCAGCGTTTATTTTCTCCCATATAATAAAAATAAATAAACTTTAATTGGAGCATGCCATAGTATATTTTAAAATAGCAGCTTTAGCCCGAATAGCTATTTAAAGAACCCTAAAATATTAATCGAAATGTCGAACCGTGTAAAATGATTCCATAATAATACCTATCTGATATAAAGTAAATAATGGTGGAAGCGCTATTACTTACTCAAATTGACACATGTTTCATTAAAAACATTGCTTCCGGTCCATTCTACGGCCTACCCGATTGAAAATGAAATATTACGGAACACTTGATAATATTTGGTCAGATTGTAGGATAGTGACACGTACAAACATTGGAATATGGTATCCACGAGGTAGCAGGGACTACATACACAGAACGCACACAAACACACACGGCGCTGGTAGCACGCACATTACAAACAACGACTACTTACCTCAAACGAACAAAAACCAACGTTCTGTCAAAGATGCGTCCAAAAAAGTTCTTTTTGTAGTTTTGTTTTGAAGCCGAAATGAATTTATTATGAGAGAAGGTCTTTTGTGACCCTCACAGGCCGTACAGAAAGACCGACGCTATTACCATACACATTGTCCTTTGGTTTCGTGATTAATAGTTGTACTTTAACTGTGCAAGCTTGACAGAGCCTATTTTCAAAATATGTGTGTGTCAGCTATTTGTTTATGCGATTTTTGGAATCATTAGCCGAGGCAGCGACCGTGATATTGCGGCCAAAATGTTGTCTGACCTGTTCAGTTTTTTTGAGATCAATTATAGAAGGGATGCGTGTGAACAGCTATTTGCTTTCAGGCTGATAGTTGATGCGGAAAATGTCAAGATATTAGGACAACGCGCAGGTAACGACTGGTCCTCTTTACTATCCGTTATTCGTCAACGAACTATTTCACCGCATTCGAACAACAAAGTAAATTGGATGAAAAAAGTAATAATGACATTAATTCTTAGTGATAATTTTAATTGTGGCTATTTACATTTACGCGTGGGGTCGTCAATATAATTTAAAATGTTATCTGGAATCTTACCCCCAGCCCCTACATAATGATATGTTAGCAATTTGAACCCACATTTTGCGGTTGCATGCAACGTACTCGTTGCCAATTTTGTCATAAGGGCTCCGGCTCTCTGACTCATGTATAATTGTGGCTGCCGACTCAAATGATTTTAATGATGTCAAAATTGAGTCCGATGATAAGGCTAACAATGAAGATGGTATCAGTATAAGGCCGGTGTGCGATATGTTTTTGCGATGGTGTTTTAATGGTTGTAACCAACCTAATGGCGTATTTCAAGTGGAACATCAAATTCTTGTGAACATTATTAGGTTATCTTAAACTACTGTTTAAATAAGTCTATTTTTATCTGAGAGTTCATCGTAATCATTGTAATAAATCTAATGTTGGGCTCGTAAACCTATGTCGTTGTTGGTAGCGTCATCATAGATAAATAACATTTGGTCGTTGGTCGCCGCGTAGCAACACGTCTCTCCCTTCTATTTCGCGAGATAAGCGTTTGACACTGTTTTCTTTCATTTCATATCACTTGAGTAAATGTAGGTCGACTTATATCCACAATGCTGCCTTAATTTCCTCCTCTTGTATTATTCTTAGCCCGTGATACAGTTTGTGTTCCTTTGTTATTGAATCTTATGTGTACAGCTGACATGGTTTTCTTAACCAGTTGGGGTCTTCAAAGTCCGAATTAATATCAGGTTTCCTTTAGTAATTAATTTACTTTTAATAGTCATACTTTAAATCAGAATATGTGTTCGTATGTAATCGTAATATTCTATCGTCTTCTAGTATGTTGACCATTACTTACTAATTAAAATATTTTCAACTTCCCATAAAATTAATGTCTAATTCGCTTCCTGTTTAATTCCCTCAGTATGTTAATAAGGTTACACATGTTTGTTTATGGCAGAAGATGGTCAGTCTTAACCATCTCTAATAAAATGAGAATAAAATACAGCACCTTGTCACTATGGGGCTTTAGAACTAAAAGTATCTTCATTAAGCGCTGACTTTATGGATTCGGAGAGTATTTAAGTCCGGAGTTAATGTTGCCATGCGGGTAGTTCAATACACATTTTAATCTTTTACTTGTGTAAACAAAAAAAGTCGCAGGCAATTGAAATTTTTCAAATCCCATTGCTGGGCCAATACGGGATCATTCCAAACAGAATGAGTGGACGAATATTATTATTAAGTCATTAATATACACAGTAACGTATGCCTGTAAAATGGTACCCGCATGGTGCGCACGCGCCTCTAATGAATTTTGGAATCGGACCCCATATTGTATTTCTTTTTTCTGACGTTTTGTTATTGACTGCGTGTGGGCACGCCTTAGCTACAGATTAACTCACAGCTATTCATATTTTTTTTTATTTCATGTCAGTAATGTAATTAGTGAGGAATTTATTCTTATGGTTTTGATACTTGTATACAGAATTGTTTATTTCCATCAGTTCTAAAAGATGTTGACACTTTAAATCTGTCCCAATCGCGTCTCCGATACGGAGTCGTATTTTTTCCGACTTAATGAAAATGTTACTCACAGTTAGCAGGAGAGATATGCTTCCGTAGGGCCATTGCTTAATTTAATTTGTAATTGACGTTTATTTCACGCTAATGCTGTTTATCCTGACATTATATAACGTAAATTGACACAATATATTATGAAATGTTTATTTCAAATGACACGAACGGCTCCCCACTTCCAATCCATTCAGTATTATTTTTATCGCATCTTAAAACCAACTGAGAGTATTTCTAAAACGATACATTTCTTGTATCAGACGTTTATATGTTTTTTATTCGAACCATGGGGAATTTATGCCCCTCATGGGAATCACTCAACGGGACCGTGCCAAAACGTTTCTGACGTATGTAAACAAACCCTAAAATATAAAATTTAAACCGGAAACTATAGAGCCAGTGTCAACATAGTCCTTCTGCGAAACTGCAATTAGCTAGCCAACAAAAACTTCATTTTATGTAAATATAATCATTGAAAAAACAACACCGAAAAAGGTTTACCGCTCCTGACATCTTGTTTATTCAATTTTAAACTTTACGTTCCCGTAATTGAGTTTAGTGTGTTTTGTAAAGAGATTTATTAGAGGTGGCGCTTTTTATTAAAAGTTGCCAGATATAAATTTAGTTTTTCTTTTACTTATTATTCAGTATTCAAACGACTTTTCTAGGAATACGATCTATAGTGCTTTTATTTAGTTGTGCTAGAAAGTCTAGAATCTAGAATGTTTGAAATCGATTTGTTTTGTTATACTTTTTTTAATGTGAACAGTTGAGTAATGTCCCGTTTAACGAATTCCATTATCACGAGTCCAAACAAATTTATCGAGCAGAGTACCCAAAGTGTTGTGAATTACCAACACGGAGTTACAAAATTCAAATACTAATATCACTTTTTTTGTCAGTCTCACATTCTTGCCTGATAAGGAGGTACGTAAAGTTTCCATCGCGTTCGCTGACGAAACGGTGAAGTGTCGCGACCTCCCATAACTGTTATCTTGAACGATAGCGTTATGTGACAACGACCGATAACTGGGCGTCACTCGACTCCTCATCACGATTTATGATTTTTAACGGTCCATCTCTAGGCGCCTTCACAACTTTGGGTGATAAAAACTAGGTTTTTCCTGGTTGCGTCTAGACCGTTTTATTTAGGAAGACATGCTTGAACAAACTTGAGATATTTACACTATTTTGTTTGTGTTGCACAGACGCGTTTTTGTTACTATATTGTGTGTTTGATGAGCAACGATGTCGTCTATTTTCATTTTGTCTGTCTTGGTGCTGCTATTTTGTAATGGTTCCACATTACGATTCATCTGCGAAGTCCTTGTATTAAATAATAATACGCGAAGAAATGAATTTGACATTAGGTAACAACAGAAATAAATGAAGTTGTTTGCGCGTAGTGTAAAGAAAATATTTAAATTAGTATCATTCGATTTACAGATTACTTACATCACTTCAATAATCTACAAGATAGATACTAGATAGACATTCTAAAAACACACTTGTAAATGATAAAAAATGTACATTTCATTGACAGTATAACGCATAACTGTAATAAAAGCTATGCATGACTTATTCAATGGTGGTCCTGTAATAATACGGCGTATAGGGAGCTTTATGTAGGTACCATTTGCGTGATTGACTTAGAGATAAAACAGAAAATGATGAGGCTCGGTGGCGTTGTGTAACAACCAATAAATTTATACTGTTTCTAATTTAGAAATGGATACTGATACTTTAGTAGGCGGACGGTCGCTATCACTTTGTAACGAAACCCTGTTTTTAGTGAATTAGTGTTTTAGTACAAGTGGTCTATCAGGCTTTGCATATTTTCCCTCTGCCGCCAGTCTGCCTTTATTATTCCGTGTAATAACTGGGCTAAGGCTCGTCCAGATGGCCTTTATTTTCAACTTGTTAAGTTTCTATTAACTTTGTGTTGTTTGGCTAAAGGACCAACTGATTAAGTAAGAAGTTTGTGCGTGTTAGTGCTTAGTGTGTAAGATCTTTTATATAGTAAGTTTGTTTTCGAATGAGGCGATTAAATGCGTATGTTATTCATAATTATCTTTACAAGCACCTATTTATTAATGAAATGAAAACGAAAGTGTTGTAAAAACAGTTTTAAACATTTATGAAAATCTCCATTTTCTTAATTTTCATCTTTCATTTGCATAAAAAAAATCGTAGCTTGATAAGAAAATATGTTCTAAACTAACAAATTGTTCTCGGGTTTACGTAATTGCTTCGTAATAGGTATAACTTGCGCAAACTGACGAGCCTTATTAAATTTTCAATTTTGAGATCAAAATGAGAGTCCTCGCTGTAAACCTGTAAAAGTATTTCATCAGGAGAATGTTTCAAGACATTATTCGTTTCTGTGAATTTGTTCAACTAAATTACGAAGATTTCGTCCGAAGCATATTTCTTCGAATCTATTAGGTACATTTATCCGCTTCAACACGCTGGACTGGCGAAAATGGGTGACACGTAAAGACTTCAAAAGATGACCGGTCGAATGTGTTTTCAAAGTAATTGCGAACGATTTCCCACATCACGGCCTACAGTAAAAAGTTCTTAATAAAACGAGACGAGATTCGCAGTCGGAACGTTGACGACATCGCTCACAAGTACTCATAACTCGATGTTTGGTCACAGAGTAATGAACTTGATAAGCAGTTAAGAAAGAATAGCTTGTCAACGTCATCGAACAGCAAACACTGACTCCCTAAATTGGGTACTTATCTTTAATTGTAAAACATGTCTGCTACGTAATCGCGTGGTTCACACAAACGTACCGATGTGTAGAAGGACTAACGAACGCAGCGTTTGACGAGCGATGAATACTACAAGAGCCGCGAACAACCTGTCATTTATTAACAGAATTGAACCGGCATTCTAAAGTGAGGGGCCGAATTTATGTTCACCTTCCTTCGGCGGAAGAGTAATCACGATAAAGTAAAGAGATTTACATTGAATCTCTTTAAGATAAACCGACCGTGTTGTATGAGCCCTCTGATCTCTTAAATCTCCTAAATGAACAGGTTTGTCTGAAGTTGGCGGGTCGATGCCAAGGGCAACAGACAATGTCACTTCTATTTGCCTTTGGGCTGAGGGAGGTAAATAAACTAAATACTCGTATTGCTAAATGGAGTGCGGTTTGTTATGTGAAAGAGGCACTCGATTAAAACGTATGCTGTTCTCTACATACAGAAAAACTTGTTTGCACGTTGTCGCCGCCAAAACAAATAGAAAAACAAACCACCCAATTCGCTGAAATCTGGTTGTTCATTACTTTGTGCAAATTTCAAAATGTAGACCCAAACATGGAAATATATATTCAGGAATTTGCACAGAACCTCCTTGTATGGCAGTGAGTAATATCAGTGGGAGGATTGTGATTTGTGCCCGACCGGTGTTTGACGTCATCTCCAAATTGCCACTACAGAGACAATATCAAAAGCTGGTCCATTCAAAACAATATTTAAATGTTTGTGAAAACGAACGTCGTACGCAACATGAACTTGACATTGACATGATTCCGTTTGACATGTTCATCTGACATGTAATTGTTATGTATTCGACGGCTCGTTCCATAGTCATGTTCCCACAAGTCTCGGCCTACTGCATACGATTGACCTTTAGGCTGTTTGTACACTGTGTAACAAGACGCATAAAACTGTCAATAGAAATGTAATAATTTACTCTGTGAGAGCAATATCAATGATCATTCAATTGTCGCGGTGTGAGGCAACTACTCCGTCTCTATTGAACCTTGAACGTCATTCAGTTTATGAGATGTTGATATGCAAAGTCAGTGTGACCATTGTTGTACCCATATTGACAATTAATTACAACATACGACGCCATATAATGTGTTAATCTTCAAACTGCTATCTCATTTTCTGGCAAAATATTTAAAGTTGAAACTGGTCGGGCTGAATGACAATGCAAAATTATATGTTTTGTGCGTGATGATTGGACGTCGGCAAAATGGGTATCTAAAGTATAAGAATGTGGGATAAGTGTTTCGCTATCACGTTGCCACGTCTCCGCAGATATCTGAAAAGGAAATTGGTGTGTAAAATGTATGGCTCCGTGCGTCAATGCGTGAATATTTCGACACCACAAAACGATTCCCATTTGAATTTAAAATGTTAATAACATTCAAGTTGAAACGGACGCACTTTGTTATGTTGATGGAGATTTTTGCCACGATTATGCTGGGATTAATACGGATGGCGCCGGCTGAGGCCCTACACCTGAATGTTTAAGTCGGCAGTCGGCAGTCGGCTACAATGTCAGACATTTGCTATATTGTAACCACTAGGATAACTGCACCTCGACCTCCATAAAGTTAACCTTCATTAATGCCGCCTTATCTATTCCGTAGTTTATTGTCATGGTGCACCTAAACATTGTAATGTATTGCTACATTCATATTTATACCGTAATTTATCATGTTTTGTTTTAGAACTCTAGGCTGCGGATACTTCCTGGTGCACGCTACTATTTAAAACAATATTACTGTGAGATTTCTCAAAAATATGAAAGTTTAAACAATTTATATTATTAACTAGTTTTATTACTGTTTATGAATAACTTTAATTAATTTATAGGCTTAATAAATATAACTTTATAGACTTAAAAACACAACTATGTTTATTCATTACACAGACAGAATTTTGATTTAAATTTCCCAAAAAATTCGTTTTGCATCTCGAAATGGCTCATTGTATTTTTATGTACATTTTCTTCAGCTCTATGAATAAACTTGTTACGGTTTATATTATCATACGAAAATAAGTTTGAAATGTTTTCTTTGCACCTCAGGTCTAGCCAAGTCCCCAAATCCACTTTAGGCGCAATTTTCTCACGCTAATTTCAGCCACGCAAGCTTTGCCAAAACTGTTTTTGTCTAGTATTCTGAGAAAGTAAGTTCACTGCACCCTGCTGGGGTGCCCTCTGCGTAGAAAATTAGATTTTTCAACTTTTCACGATATAAATAAAGTAGTCTATCTAGTCTACGTTCGTGACTTGATGCGGCTTTACGTTTTAGGTGTTTCTCAATTGTCTGTTATTACACTTTGCATGCGACTGACTTTCAACCTGTTCGCATTTTTTTTTTTATTTATTTATCATTCGTCTGTTGTTTTTAATTAACAAAGTTCCAGTTGTGAGGGCTAGATTAGGTTCGTTGATAATTAATTTTATTATTTTGTTTTAGTTGCACTTAGCACGCTACGTATGTCAGTCTAGTTTTTAAACCTTTAACTATACTTCGTTCTGTACCCGAGCCTAAAAATTTAACCAATTACAAATCATAATCGTACAACAAACACAGAAAACCGACGTGAAATAACGCTTGCGTTGTGTGTTACCGGAGGCCCCCTCTAACAATTCCCCATCAACACTTAAATTCCTAATCCTCAAAAGGCCGGCAACGCACTTGGAACGCCTTTGGTGTTTCGGGTGTCCATGAGCGGTAGCGATTGCTTACCATCAGGTGATCCGTATGCTCGTTTACCGGCTTATACCATAAAAAAAAAACAACCGCACTGTATTAAACAAGCAATAAAGACCGTAAACCGTATAACAAACACCACATTATTCTCCACAATACACATAAAATTATATGTCCGAACATTATCAAAACGAAAATCTGGCGTCTAACACTTAACTTGAAGTTAGGCACGTACCGCTAAAACCCGCATTCGGTTAAAAATCTAGCCGCATTCTGCAATGCAGCTGTGCTTGTGGGTGGTTGGCCGTTGCAAAATTGTTCTTTATGCGCCCCAGCCGGCCATTACTGAAATTATATCACGATGCATTACCTGCACTGTTTACTGAATCGCTAACATTGATAGGGCTGTTTTTAATATTGTTTGTTTATTGTGTTGTATATGAGTTTAATGTTGAGGTTTTGTTTGTAGACTTTATTTTGAGGAATGCTATGGTGATTAGAATATTCGTCTGTAAACATAGTTGTTGTATTCTGGACGTTGTTTTGGTATGAATTAAATACTTTTTTCTTTCCACAGAAAGATTACATAAATAATGTTCCTAAAACCTAGGCACCTTTTGAAGGTTTCCCCCCCGTCAACAAAAACAACTCACAGGCACATTCTCACCCAATTTAAGTCTAAGATGACCGTGACTAATATCAAAACAAATGCAATGACAATAAAACAAATAAATCTTTATCTATGCCGTTAAAATACGAGTAGTAAATAATAAATCGTAATAAACAGGATACATCACCATGCATGATGCAACGCCCATTAGAATTATAAGTACATGAGTTAACAGATTATAAATATTGTAGCTGTGTGACGTATGTAGACACACCTAGTCTGTACACACACATTATGACGTGTTTCTGTCTGTGTACTATGCACACAAGGAAATACTACAAAGTTCGTTACTCTCTTTTCATATCTCTATTATATTTTTAACTAGCTTTCCGCTCGTGGTTTCGCACCTGCTTTTTTTGAAGAGTTGGAGGGCAGATTTCCAAAAAATATTTATGCACGATTGTTTTGTTACTCACAAGTAATCCATGTACTAATTGTTTTCTGTCTTGAAATTGCCGAATGTTCCTTACAAACTTCCACCCCCCATTTTAAGAATTTGGGGGATTAGAAAGAGACTAAAAGTAGCCTATGTCATTCTCCAGCCCCCTAATTCTAGTTACCAAAAAAAGTCATGTTATGAACTCGCTCCGTTGCGACGTGAAGAAAAGACAAACAAACACATTTTACAATTTATAATATTATAATATGGATATGAAGCATCATACTAGCAGGTTTTACTGTAATTTCTTTTGATTTGAAATGTATTATTGAGTTTTCTAGTTCGGGTTTTTACAAATCAGTGTTTGAAGGAGTACTCTGCACTACACCTTTGCATACCTCCTCAGAGAATAACATTATGACGAGTTCTTATGCTAATGAGTACCTTCTTTAATTTATTATGTATTTCTAATTATCATTTTATCCACCCGTCGTCTAATGCCCAATTAAGCCTTAACACCCGTGTCACATGACGGAAAACTGCCTCACGAACGCACGGAGAACCCTAATTGAACAACTCTGTAAAAAGCTTAATGGAATTTTGAACTCAAATTTTAATTGATTAAAGTTGAATCTTGCATGTAATGCCTCGTCACAGAGAGTGGTAGGTGTTGCCGTACTTGATGTTTACCCATCACTTGAGCTTTGATTTCGTCATTAGCTTACTGGTGTAAGTTGACCTATTAGTCCACATACAAATGTTTATGTTCCGCTTTAGTGGCGCGGGTCCAACGTCTCTGGTGTTCAAATACGTGGAAACTCCATCCATCCATCATGTCGGCATGGAACTGTGTGAACGGATTATTTCGAGATAACGTATCTATCGGTCGGTTACCGAACGGAATTTCAATAACCGATTATGTATATTTTTTTGTTGAATTTCTTGCATAATGATTCGCAATGCTCCTTTTTATCTCAAGAGTAAATATTTACCTTTCTTACACGCGGCTTGTCAGTAAATAAGAAAAATAAATAATATACTTACCTGGGATTACGTCTCAAAATTATATTCAAACACATTAACTAATGGTTTTTATACCATGTTCACAGGTTCCTATATAATTAATGTAATGAGTGATTAAAATTAACTAGCCAAGTATTATTTTAACGTCGTATAATAAATAATTGTCACTTATAAATAGTTATGAGTAATTTTTGGAATAAATTCTTCGACTGGGAATGTTCCCGTGGCATCGCTCCTCGAAGGAATTCCAAGTTCTTTAATTACGCGTTTTGAATATTAAATTAGGGTACATTGTATCACATTTATCAATGGATTTTATTTACATCGTTATTTTCGGTTTAATTTTGATGGCAAAAACAGGTTGATAGTTTTATGGCAAGTAGTTAAAAGTATCAGTACCCTTAGTACGAGTTTGCTTTACGTTGAAAGAAAACGAAACGAGAGCGCGTTTGGCGCTCTGATTGGTCAGCACAAATGAATCCACCAATCAGAGCGCCGAACGCGTTCGTAAAACAAACTCGTACTGAGCTCTTGGTAACCAATCGATGGCTGGTTTCATCTCCTTTCGTGGGTGCCGTATGAACTGACTTAAGGGTCTACACATTTGACTGAGACTCACCAGTAGTACCTACGTTCTGATAAACCTGAACCTCTCTCATCTCCCATGTCTTACACTCCAGCAGTGGACTGTCGCGGACTGTTGATGATGATTTACGCCCTATTTTCATGTTGGTTCGACTGATTTTTGAATGTACTTTACTTACCAAAATAATATGTATTACAGAATTGTATTGTTCATCATAATCGTACGAATCAAATACAAACAGAATTAGACTCATTGTCTAAGCACGTAAACCTCTTAATCTATTGTCTGTCTACAGTCCAGTAGTTTCAGTTGCCAAGTTGATAAGCAAACGGTAACTATCCGTAATCGATCAGTAATATTCCATTCGGTTGTTTCAGATTCGAGTTGAGTGAACGATAAGCTTCGTGATAACGTGAGTTTTTAACATATTTTACTGTTTGTACCTATTGATATATTTTTTGGCGATCTGTTGCTATGTGGAAGTTTGGTCGAGTGAGAGCGTTTTTGGTTTTGTGTGATGCTTTGGTGCATTGGGATGAGATTGACTCTCAAGTGATTTAGTCTTTGCTGGGGCATGCTATGTCCGGAGCTGCAGACTACCTAGCGGGTTTACCGGGGCTCCAGCTCGAAAAGCAGGAGTAGGAACGGGGTGGTTTTTAGGCAGTAAGAGTCTGATACTCCCTCTCGCCTCGCCCAAGGCGGGAGAAGTCATTGGATAATTTTCCCCTCTTAAAAAAAGTGCCTTACCCTTTGCTAGCGTATGCTATGTATTGTGATAATGCTTGTCAATATGTTTATGCTTGTATATACAAAAGGTAAAGAAACGTAACTCGTGTAACATCAGAACCACGCCTTTATAAAGTATTTTCCATCTATAGTGCTTAGATACCAAACTATAGTTGGACCATTACAAACGTGCGAACTGTCATAAGTCATTTTTATCAGATCTCTCGCTCACACTTATGTGAGTTGTGTGGCATTGTCGCATTCCTTCTACGTGACAGTTCGCACATTTGTTAGGGCTCAGCTATAGTCAAACTTAAGTCCAAAAATAAGGTCACTCTACAAAAGAAATGGGCTTCAAAAAAAGTTTGCATTAATAACAAAACATAGGGCCATACCTAGCATGTGTCGTCATAACCCTTTTCCTTATAAAAACTAAATGATACTTAAACGGTAGACCCACAACAATGTACTCGTACTCTATAATTTCACTCATAAAATTATATCATATTTGTTGAAAAAACCTGCCATTAGATCGCCCATCCGAGACTGTACACAATGTTTTCGTTGTAAACTGTCTTTGTAATAAAAAAAACTTTCATTGACAGACAGACGGACGGACAAAGCACGATAATACATTGCTGGGTTTGACGAGGAGCATGGTTTTTGTAGGATATCTTAGAAACTCATGGGTTTTTGGGAATTTCCTGTAAGCAAAACTAATAAAGGTCTCGTTTTTCTGTTTTTCTAATCACCCATTTAACAAATGATGAGTTCTTGTTATTGTCCCATTATTTATCTTTCTTTGTAATTTTTGTGAGACAACTACAAATCATTTTTCATGTAATAAATAATGTAAGTACTTTAAAACCACATATTTCTATTTCTCATACATTTTTAGAAACATGATTGATGCCAACTGCGATGTTTGAATTTGGCCAAATTCTTGAGCCGCCGCTTCTTAAAATAATTCGTTTGTTTATCTTTTACTGGAGGTACAATATTTATAAAGGTTAAATAAAATGTATGGAATGGTATAAAAGTCGTGGGAAATATAATATGGGGATGGGGACGCATGCTAAAACCACAGCTTGGGTGTTAATTTCCGCTAAAGATAAGCCAATCTAAAACTATGACAAATAAAGGATGAAGTTACCGTCACGTTTCCACTAACAACCGGTTGCTATGGTAACACCATTAATAATCTCTCTAAATTTTACTTCTAACTTCATTTTAATTAATAATGAAATGGATTTTGCTATGATTCAAAAGCGATTCCCAATGGGAAAACCTTTTTGAGAAATTAGGTCTCAACCGATATTTACTGAGTTAACAGAACATTCGTTTATTTGATACTGTCATTATTTTAGTACTCCCAGGCGGTTGGTGTATTTCAAAACCTACGTTTAGTATCAAAAAGAATCTAGATCGTATAATGTATTCTTAATGAACTCTTCTTTAGATACGAAAAAAATCTTTACAGTTCAATATTTTTGTACTACTTACTAAAGGAAAAATTCAGAAATCTGATACACGACAAACCTACCACAGTTTCGAAAAATACCTTCACGTAAATTCCATAAAATTAATTGGCATTATTGCCTTTTTTCTCAGTAATAATAGTCCGATGGTATCTGGATCCGTTATCTCGGCGTGCCATAAATCAGCCGGGGCTGCAAATTTAGCCGTTCGCAGAACTACCCATTGTGGTGGATGATCGATGACTACCGTGGGGCTACAAGGAACTGGCTCCGTGCAGCCGTGCTGGCTTTCCCGAACACCTAATCAAGTTGTTTGAGCTCGTTTTCTTAAGTACTCTTGATAAAGTCAACATATTTGTCCCGGTTTTATTGGTTACAGTTATGACGGTAATGTTGTGAATATTGGAGAAATTTTTGCCTTTGGAGTAATTACTTGAAGGTCTTAGAATTAGCGAATGGCGTATAATGTAGTATAGTATTAATGTATTATAAAATCAAGTTATCAAACCTTTTAGCAACGAGTACAATATGCACTTTCCAAGTGCAACAATGACATTCAATGATATGTTGAAAATAATGGTTGCAAGATTAGTCCTACACTATAGGCTGCCTTATAACACCCTCCCTCGATTCAAGTAAAAATTCAAACAATGCAGCAGATTTTATCAAGTGTCACCCTAGCAGCGTGCCGTACCTAGCTGGTGGCCGGATAACGGGTACATGGCTAATAGCCTCTACATGATACCACCGCACGTCTGCCTTTGTGGACGTGCCAATTTATAAGGACCCTCCACTCGAGGGTGGAATGTTCAGTTTTTTGAGCAAGTGGGTTAACGACTTTGAATTTTTTTAGGACTCACATGTGTGTTGCGAATTTATTTTAAACCTGTTGTCTGTAAACTGATGTCTTTCGGTTTGCTAAAAGCGTGTAAGGTCCTCATTCTCATCCATCTCGGACTACCTATCGTATTTGACCAGTTCTACAAACATAATCTATGGCAAAAACCAATAAGCCAAAAGGAATTGACAGAACGGAAATGCAAAGTCACCCTTGAAAAAAAAGAGCAAAATAAATAAAGCAGCTTTCCAATCGATAGCATGCGTTGTATCTGAGATATTCCGCCAGCACAATATTGTCAAGCCGCGGTTATCCGGACGCTGGCTAGGTGCGGCATGCGTGGGGAGGGCCGCAGATAAGTATCAAATGCATTGTTTCCCTTCGTTGCTGTCACATAGGGGTAGCACTAACGGTTTTTGCATTATATCGTTTGCTTTATGTGCGAAATATTTGCAAAAACTTTTAAAACTACTTTATCGTATCTACTCACTACTGCCTTCTACGTCATGCTATGCCAACCAAGTGAATGTATTCCTAGGACTTACAAAAAATACGTGACTGAACTACCGCCAGCTGACTGCTATGTGAGTACGTTCGCTTGGCAACACGCAGCGTTATGTCATCATTAAGTATTTGTAAAACATCACTGTCAGCACTATCGTACCTTATTTTTCTTTGACAAGGTAATGAATAATGTATTCATTGATGATATAAAAGCCTATTGCTTATTGCTCGAAGCTCACCCGCCTTCCAAGAATTCCTCGCGTCATCGCCCACTGTTTAATTTCTATGTTTCCATTGATTGGTGATGGGAGAATTACCTCGTGGCTACACAAATTACAATGTTATGTCGATAAATTCTCTGTTATTATGGTTATTGATCGCACTTTGTCAGCTTTGATAGATTGGTTAGGCACTAATGACTTTTGTTGTTTAATTATTCACCTCAGCTCGTAATAGGATTTAATTTTGTGTCTGCATGCGGATTTATATCGAAATTGACATGCATATTTTAAAACGCCCTAAACAAGAGTGGGGCGCTTATCGATGCAAACATCAAACAAATTGGCAAAACACTTATTATTCCCGCCATATCGATAGCTGATTGTGTTCGGGCAAATGACGTTTATTTGGTGATATATAGCACCATCAAATCATATGCTGCCAGCCCTATTACAATTTACTTCAAGTACTTACAATTTTCCCCTTGTTCACTTTGTCGTGTGTGAATGGAAATGCGATCTCCTTCCATGGGGTGAATAAATTCCATAGATCTTTGGCCAACGTACTTTTAACGGTTCCCTAAGTATTATTGCGTGTTTTTGTTATGAAAATGATGTGTATGAGTTATTTTTCTGGGTGAGCTTTGAATTGTTTGTGGGCTAAGTTTTTTTGTTAAATTATAATTGAGGCTTTCACTAGTTCAATGGGGAAGTTTATGGTTGAGCTATTTATAGTCTTGGCCAATACAATAAGGTTTAAGTAGGCGCTTGAAGTACGAGCTCTGTTTTCGTTTATATTTAGGGCTGTGAGATACTCTCGATTCTCGATATCTGATATATCTACTTAGTGGGGTATTTTATCTGTAGTGCCTAGATTGTCATCAAGTAGGCTCGGGTTCATTAAGGGTCATTACACATAGTAGGATATACACATACCTCTGTCCACACATTGCTCATCTACTTTGATCTGAGGCATGTGACGTGAGAGGGGTCCGGCTGTGGCTCCCTTGTACGTGCGCTATTTTAGTACCCCACTCGATGTACTAACACACAGATAAAAATGTACACCCGCCGGCCAGTACAATATTTATTTATTTACAAATGCCGTGGTCCGTAGTAAAAACATCGTAAACATTCTTGCGTGTCTATTGTTAAAGAAATAGCACTGTTTTTACGTCTCCACGGAAACGTACACTGAGATCCATTAATATGTAAGATTTAGCTAGGCAATAAATCTGGTAAGCCGATATCTAGGCAATCTATAAACAGCTGTTCAGTGAAGCACAGAGGTTTTGACAACTGAACTCGCTTGATCTCGTTCAGCTTCGTTTTTCTGTCTTTTCTTGTGTACGTCTGCGGTATAATTAAGATTATGTTCGAACAGTGTGCTAATCTTTTTGTATTATTCAGTTACCTTGCGCTGCGATCGGAATCGGAATATTATTGAAATCTCTTTTAGACTTGGATTTTTTTATAAGAAAAAGTTATTGGTTTCTGGCTTTTCATTTGTTTCCTATAGTTTTTCAGCGTCTAGGAAGAATAGTATTAGCCGTGAAACAAACCATTAACGTAATGACGCATGGCAACTGTAGTAACCTTATCTGTATTTACAAATACATTTACATTGTTACCGTAGTATAAACTACGTGTGTAAATCAGTTTGGAACACGTGTAGCCACACGATAGAGTAGTACTACAACAAGTGTGGTGGCCGGCCGATTGTTACGTTACGCTTGTATATGACGGTTACTTTGAATGAAGATATGGCGAAAAATATAATGACTTTTTCTTAGGTTTAACATGTTAACCGCCACGTCGGACACTGGTGACCGACGCTTAGCGGAGGATTTGCCTTCAACAGTTTTCTTTCGGTGTTTAATGCTTTAAGTAAAGCATAACATAAGCTAAATTATCAGTAGACTGTAGTGATATTGGTATAGTAATCCTGGTTTGTTTAATACGCATTTATACCATAGAGGGAGAAGCGACTGAATTTTTGTCTCGTCCACTAACTTGATCCTATTAAACGATGTGTATTCGACTAGAAATAAGAATATTCTAATGTTACAGTATCAATTTACTCCCAAGAACACATGGCAACCACGAATTCCATTATTTGACATTACTTAAAGATGGAGCAATTTGCATGAACCTCTGTTTAGCAGCAATTTTAACCTACAGTAACTGTGCATGATGCAAGTGAGCTCCAATGTAAACACTACACATTGACCTATCAAAACCAGTCTATCATGGTCTCGCTTTGTACGATATTGCTTTACATTCGACGGTCAGTTTACACTGGTTTTGCATAACTTGATGTGGAGTTACTATGCTGGCATCCATAAAACAATGCCATGGTCATACAGTCGGTACTACCGATCGTTTCGCTTTAGTTTATTAGTCGTATATGTATGCCAATCAGTAAACTACTGGTTTCCTTGTTATTTACGTTGGGATATTTTAAGTTTTGCTGTTATTATATTAGTTATGTTATGTTCTAGAAATCTAGAAGCTAGTTAATGTCTGTTTTGAACGGTACTTGGGTATGAACACTGGAGGTACTCGAGCATGTTTATATGTGGTGAGCATTTTCTTGTGTGGACGTTTTTTTAGAAGGAGGACATTTTTTTAATGATTGACCATCACCCGCTTTAGATGAGGCGAGAGGGAAGTGTCAGACTCTTACTGCCTAAAAACCACCAGGTTCCTACTCCTGCTTTTCGAGCCGGATCCCCGACAAACCCGCTAGGCAAGCCGACCCAATTTGAAACCGACTTAAAAAAAGGAGGTTCTCTGTTTGACGTGTATTTCTGTTTATTGACGATGATCTCACGATTGGTCGAACCGATTTTGATGCGGTTTTCAGAAAAGTGTTTGTTATAGTTACTTTAGGAGCAGGTTAATATACTAAACCGACTTCAAAAAGTGTTCAATTGGGGTTTTTAAACGCAGTTTATTATTGTCTTTGTCATCGAGTAGTTGTTATGTAGGGTAGGGGTCCATATTCCATTATCCACATTTCCATATTATGACTAAATCAGAGTTTCCCGAAATTACGATTTCCTCCCGCGGGACATTCTCCTGTTTTTGTTTGTCTTCGGAAAAATAGAAAAACAAATGAACGCATTAAAATATGTTAATGCGAGTACACTATGAATAAATGAATGATTAATTCGCGGTCCTTAAGGTCGCCGGTTCGATGCCGTGCTGACAATGGGGAGGGAACAAGATTTATATCTTTTGCTAGCTTTGGGTGGTAGCGATTCCTTCTTTTTTATATATCTTTCTTAAAGGTCAGCGTGCATTGGATTTCCGTCATTCTTGCATGCTCTTGATCGCGTGTGTGCAGTGAGCAGCCATGTTTTATTTTTAAAATAAATTAAAGTTGATACTTAAATAAATGTTTTAAGTTTAATTTAAAAGGTTCCATATAGCGTGGCGTCTTTAAAAATTTAAAGTACAGTCGTTGTTGATTAAGGAAAACAATTCATTTAAATAGATGGTGTAATAAGTGTTGTATTACGTATTACGTAATAAACTTAGATCGTTCTTATACTTTCTATTGCAACCACTAGGCTCCAATAGTTGCAAACGTAACTGCTGGGCAAGGGGTCTCGGATTCGATTCAAAGTATTATAAGGCTTTTTCAGTTTTTCGAAAGTTCGAAAGCAGTAGAGCCTGAAGTTGTGTCCGGTATATGGCAATAGGCTCATTCCCTATAACATGGAACTTATAACACAGATGGTGAAAAGTTAGTGTACATTTTACAGTGATATTACATGTCGTAATGTGCACCTCTGCCTACCCCTTCGGGGATAAAAAGCTTGACGATACAATACGACAAACTACAGTATGTTTTAAAAAAGTTTGTTCTACTGCATTCCTCGTCATTTGTGATCGTGTCCTATCTTTCTGTATGTTATATCATATGTTGATACGTGTGGTATCTACACCGGCGCCATCTTTGTAAATAAAACGAGCTTTGTTTTGCGTGTTTACCTAATCGTATCGCGTTTTGTTTTCGACAAGCTTTTGACATTAAGGTTTTAGCGATTGGTGGATTTTTTTGTGGATTTATTAAGAAATTAATATGCCGATATCAATACAAAGTTAGAAAAATCGTTCTATTTTGTTTCTGTTAAAAATCTAAATCTAAACTAATCAACCTCCCAAAACCGCTGCAACTTCTTTAAGTCAGGATCTACAGTAAGTAGGGTAGTACAAGAAGGTTTTATTGTGGTTTTGGTTGATGAAGTAAAAGAGGTACCTCTTTATCTACCCCCATGGGAGACTAGCGTGAGGTTATATATGTATGGTTTTGGTTGTTTATACGCAACAAATAAATGCATAATCATATATTAGAAAAGAAACAAGGTCAGTAAATCATAAAAAGCCTTTATTGCATGAAGATAGCATACAAACACATATAGCAAGTAAGCATCAACCGTTACATTTTCATTTTACAATATCAACAAATCAGTTCCGTTAATGTTAATTTTAGAATACAATAAAATACAGTAAAATATTTAGAATATTTAGAAAAATAAACCAAAAGTCAGGAAATAATGTTTTACAACATTATTTCTGACTACCTGTACACCAGTGTTGCTTCGGCGACGGCGCGTGGTCAAGTGAAGTCCTCAGTGGTGTGTCAAAATGGCTGCCATGGCGCTCCCCACCTAACATCTGATGACATTTCTTTTTAAGTGCGTCATAACCGGAAGTATCAAAATAAGTGCGACAACACATAACACACTTCCAAGTTCTACGATGCACCTAATTAAATCCATCCCGGTTTCTATTTACATTTCTCGCACGCATGCGTAAGCCCCCTTCAGCATAAAGTTCCAGAAATAATCGTGTATGAATTAGTTAAACTTACATGATATGTTATTAGCTATGATTCGTGATTACTATCCCTTATTATTAAAAGCAAGGATCGTTCCTAATGCCAGGTTTTCTTTACCCAAACGTTGGTTTTAATTCTAGTAGTCGAAGTAATTGAACGATTAGGTGGGGGAGACTCTGTGTGTGGGATCCGTATGTTGCTCATTATTTTTGCTTGATTTTATCTAGAGTGCTTGCTATGCTTGGTTTCAAGATACTTTGTACTACAAAGTACGAATGCTTTATTCCTGTGGGTTGATCAAGAGTGATTTTTCTCGTATACCCTATATATTAGTTCTTTTTACTATAGTTTATAGTCTTATAATTTCTTATAATAAGTTTGAAATCGCCAGCCCGCATTGAGCAAGCGTGGTGATGCTATTCTCAAACCTTCTCCATGTGAGAACATGGTCAGCAGTGGCCACTGATGTGTGATGTGATTAGGGCGGTAAACTGGTTGCCATATATCGGTCTTTTTTATCATCCTTCTATTGGCAACTTTGTAGTCTAAAAAGTCGTTCTTTTCATTTTTGTAATATAGTCCACAATGTCATCGGAGATAATTTGTAATCAATATCAACAGTAAACAGTGTCTCCCATAAAACAGTAATCTATTTGCTTCTTGCATAGAAATGAGAAGCCGACAAGTGTAAACAAAGATTTAGCATAATATTTCTCCAATTAATCACGAGACTGTCTTGTTTCGTTAAACATAATTAACGCGCGCCACCTAATTAATCCCCTCAATTAAGACGGTGAGTTTAGACTTTAATAAAAGTCTTCGTGTTGCAAAGGTTTCCGTGTTTATCTGCGTGCCCCTAAAAATATTCGGCCCTACAAAGGGCGCACAAATTGTCATAATTGAAAGTTAACGTGCGTTAACTGACGTAATTACAAGAATTGCTTATAATTAAAGGCGTTACTTTTTTTCACTAAAACAAGCACCGAATTATACAAAATTACTAGTTGTATTGCCTCCCGGACTTATCATTATGCCCGTTCTATGTCCCGGGAAATAGTTCCTGGAAAAAGTTATTATCTTGCCCTATATAAATAAAACACACGAAAGTAAACTTTCCTCTATACAAAATAAGGATGAAAAAACTGACCTTTGATAAAAAGTACAGCAATTTTGATCAGAAATTAATTCTAAACAAAATTATGTTTATCGTCCTTTACGAAGTTGAGTCGAAATCTGAGTCTAATTGTGATGGGAATAAGGTTGAGGATGTAGCGTGTGGGCAGCAACAAATGTCTTGATCGACAGGTCAATTACCTAAGGGCACGCGCACAGTGTACAAACACAGTGAACATGTTTAAATTAGTGTAGGAACAATTGATGTTTGAGTGATCGGAACTCACTGAATTGGTCATTACGGAGCCGTTGGGTGGTCGATTATTATTTTTTTATTTACTTTTTTATAAACATTATGAAAACAGACAATAATTGCTTACAGCCTTACACCATTCGTAATTGTTTGTAATGAAAGGAAACGTGTATGAACAGTGTAATGATCTTAATTTGTTCAAATAAGTGGGCTCGTGAAGGTGGAATATATTTTAATGATGTATAAAAAAACAATGGCTACCTGAATTAAACAAAAGAAAACGTTGAACTATGCACGTAATTATATTGTAAATGGAAAAGAGATGTAGATAAAATAGTTTGTCCAATATGTATCAGGAAGAAATTAAATATTTGTAAACTTGATTTATATTTGTACCCTTAAATTTTAAACCCCTATCGGCACGGAGTAATCAGTAGAAATGTAGCACAAGGATCTATTAATTGATCGACAACGTGACGCAGACGCACCTGCCGCTGATTTACAACGCTCACAAAAACACGAATTCAGCAAAAAACCTTTAACAATCCGAGGACCTACATTAAAAAGCCATCGGAAGGGATATTAACAAATGTTTAGGAGTTTTAAGGGCTCATTACGGGTGGAGGCGGGAAAGTAGGGTGACTCCAGGGTTGCATATGATAAGGATCAACGCCACGACACCTGTCCAATTGTAAAAAACCCTATCATTTATACAAAGGACAGACTGTCCACCTATCATGATGACTTTCTAGAGAAATACGATAGTTGCATGTATTTTTAGATTGCACATTGCACTTTCTACTGACTGTTTTATGTTGTAGTGTGTATCAGTGACACAAAGGAGTGAAATAAGTATAGTTCGATAAGTTTATGTCTAGTGTAAGGCTTTTTTTCATGGGTTTATAGGTTATAATTCCTGTATACTGCACTAAACATGTCTAGATAGTCCTTGAGTGAGTTCACACTTCAACAAGAGACAAAGAAAATAACACCATGTATTTATTTCTTCACTCCAACAATACTCTACTGTCATACTGTTTTCTATAGAACCTAAACCATATACGAAAAGCCTCAAACAATCAAAAGTATTAAAGACTCAACCGAACCATAATACACAATTAAACAGAGACGCGGATTGGCTGAAACTGTTGAAACCAAATTTTCTAGACGTCTGCGAAGTTTCATCTAATTATCAACTGGAATAAGTTGTCGCTACACTGTTGACTGTACTTACATTGAGTGGCAATGCATTTGTTTCATTATCGTCTACACCATTCAAGTTTGCGGCAGGCTTTACTCCCCCAACTCGAAAGCGCTTCCAACAATAAACATCTCCACAACTAATATCTGTATTTACAAAAGTAATATCCAAGATCCAAAATACCCACAATTGATTAACAAATATCCATCATTATAAATTCAATTTCAAATAATTCTTTAATCCATCATAAAACCACTAATTGTGGGGTATCCGATTATATTGTGCATTAGGAACCCATAAATTTCGGACTTTGAAATCGTCCAAAATTGCCTAATACCGGATGCGAATCAATCGTTTAATTACAAACGCTAATTTGATATTGAGTCCACCGCAAGAAATAAACTCCCAACACACAAAGCTATAAAATTACGTGTAACAAGGAAACGTGGAGCAGGTGCTGGCAATTACTGATAGATACAGATGGAGGATGAAACAAAGCTCCACATTAAACCGGACCACCTTACCAACACCTTTCCAAACCCACCAGCTGCCATCATTAAAAAGGGAAGTGTCATAAATGACGCCTTGGATAATATTTGTTTTACAATAGCCAATGACAAGACAATACTTGGAATCTTTCTACAAAATGTTATTACACACAAAAATAAGCTCTGCCAACATACCACCCATAGATTCCGATTCATGTGCGCCAGTACCATAAAAGACTCCAGCACAATGGATTCCGTTCATCTTTTGTTGTCAAGGGTAGATGGTGAAATGGTCCTGTCTTCCCGGTAAGAGGATTCGTTTTTGTTGTTACTGATGAATAAATTTTTATTTACCTCCAGGGAACAATGTCAACGCCGACAAAAGTCAGTCCCGGTGTGTTCGTCCAATTGTTTTTCAAGTACCAACAGTTTTTGAATTGCTTTCTTACAACATTTACTAAAGAACTATGGTTTTCCCGTTCGAAATGAATTGACTGGTTGGTAATAAATATCATTGAACACATTTAGTATTCCAAGTGCTTGAAGTTGAATAGTATTCAAAGTATAAGAGACGCAACAAAGACACGCAACATTGCATTCCCATAAATCGGCAATGATTTCAAGGAATTTAAAAAGAAACAGTATTGCACCAACAGCTAATAGAAACGAGTTCTCTCAATCTGATACCGCATTCGCGCCAAATTTTTTTCCTTCCAAAAAAATTGAGGGCTTTAGAGGTAGGCGCCAAAAAGCCGCCAGTTCTCAGAACGGGAATGAATGAAAAAAACCATAAACTAAAGTTGCGCCTCACCGACAAACGGCTTCACGTGCCGATGCACCAAAGAACAAAACCCTCCGATGGTTAACAATTTAACGATAAACGAAGTATTGGTCCGTTTTTGTGCGTGCTGTATCTGTCCGACTGAATGGATCAGTGTAGCGATTAGAAACACTTTAATTACAGGAATCTTATGTCGGTTTGGTGTTTAATGGCTTCGGTGCAAATAGCGAAAATATGAGATTGCACAAAATGGCGATAACAGCCAGGTTATTGTGTAAGTTGAAAGGTACCGAAGGCTGTCAGGAAGAAAGCTTATATCGTTGTACAAGAAAAGTTTTTTTGACAATACATTGCGGCATGTCTTTGTTCCAATAAAGTATTGTCACTGCAAAATGTTCAATGCTGTTTAAATTCAATGTCATAAGTATCAAAAGAGTTTATATCATGGCCACGCAGTCCACAGTCTATTACATTACCGTATTGTGGGGATCCGTTCTCATCTTCATCACATCATCCGGGCACTCCTTTGGGAAGTCGTAAGATTATTTCGCCATTTCCTTTGTGGTCTACCGCGACGTCTGACGGTGCCTTGGGAATCCTTCTGTGGCTACTTATAAACTAGAGAGGGTGTATTATAACTATTGTTCTTATTGCTTTGTCGGGTACGACCGAGGTTACACTGCCCGCGATTTGCTAGTTTAATTCGATTTTAGACACTTTTGGCTAAATTTTCACTGAACATTGATTTTGCTACTAAAATACCATTAAGTATATCAATAAATTAAACAACTGCGTCTGTGTGTATTTTAAAAGACCTGTCATTATAAGTAAGTTCAGGATGATAATTTAAATAAAATATCGCTTCCTATGAAGCCTTTGCCGAAAATTCTAATCTAATCTCCTTGCAAACTTGGGCCATACCTTCCCATATTAAATTGAGTTTGTTCACATCGTTGGTACAAGTTTGGAGCATTGCGTTTTCATTTGTATTCATTCATTACTTTGATTAATAACGTGAGTGTTGAACAAATTTCGACAAGATTCTTTGATCGAAAATTGATGGCATAATAATTGTATGGTGCGGTTGAAGTACGAATTTTTGCAACCTATGCACCTGGACATCATTTGTTTGTGTCAATCCGCGGTACCTCAAAGGTTTCGGTACTTAATTACCGAAATATCATTATTAAGTAATTCTTGGAAAGTGAAGTATGTATCTTTAGCTTTCTTCCTGTGTATTCCCATAAGATTCATTTGCCATACTTTTTTTTCTTAACATGTTCGTTTGCACACCGATTTGTTTTCAATACTCCCAACGTCGAACATTCCTCTCTATATTTATTTACTGTATAATTTTCTCCGATTGTTATCCCCTTAAGATATTTCGGGAAAGAAAAAAAAAAAACATTTTTGAAAGCGATTATTCCTGCGGTACAAAAATCGCGTGCCTTTGACCCAAGTTTGGAACAATAAGATGATTAGCAACCCTTAGGCCAGGCTCGCTCCCTTTTAAACGATAGAATTACTCCTCCGTTGTTACGATGTTTTGATAGCGGAGGTCGTTATACGCTCAGAAATCTTACGTTTCACCGCTCGCGATTTTTCGCTTAAGTTTTTTATTGAGCCTATTAGTGGTAATTTAAATCTAACTTAATTTTTTTGCGATTTAGAAGCTTAACTTTGTAACAGCTTTTGGGACTTACCACCGTAATTTATGCACTAAAGCGTTTGAGTTAAAGATTAAAGCATGATATCATTGAGATATATGGTTATCATTTTAATGGTATTTATAATAATATTATGCGACATCAGAGTATAGTGGCGGGCGTTGACGCTCGAGCTATGCGGTAATAACGTTCCAAATTGACAGACAGCAACACATTTCATTGCCAATGCAAAGGTCGGTCGTTCACAGTCTACGTGCTCGTTTAGATCGTGTCAAGGTGAAGCCGGGTTGCATTAATTAACTAAAACATCTGAGAGGCCTCTTGCACAGATTAGGCGACGTCCGGTCTGAAGGTTAATATGACAATTTAACAAGCGATGCGGGGAATTGGATCGGGATCAATTAGAACCGTTCTGGAACGATTGGGGCCCATTGCTAAGGCATTAGTTTGTGAAGGGTTAATGATACTTGTTGATTTCAAGGAATATCGAGAGGTAGACGGGCGAAAAACAAGTGTTGTTTACTATCCATTTGAAACTAAAGAAAGTTTCGAAAGCATAATTGAATAAAGACAGCCGTAAAATCTATAATACATTTCGTAACAGAATTACTTATTAAACTTAACGAGACATTTATTCGGACAAACAAGATTGTCAATTGTGAACCCGGAACGGAAAACATTTCAAAGAGATATGCATGTACCGTTAGTTAATCTCAATATCTAATACTGTTGGACTAAGTTATCTTTGATTGCATTCTCTAATTCTAAATACAAAGCAATTATGTAATGAACGAGTTATGATAATGTTGGTATTAGGGTCGGCGATAGTGATACGGCTGACAACGGAGAAAGGCGGTACGGATGACATGGTTCTAATTGTGAAACGCTGTGAAATGTGAACGTTATTTCTCGGGTCATGATTCATCGGTGCATTCGTGTTGTCACTTCGTATTAAGCTGTACTAGTGCGTATGTTCTAGTTGGATGTCGATAGTCTTCGTCTATATGACAATTTACATCTCTATCAAGACCGTCATCGTCATTTGTCTTTATTCTCTTCTCTCTACAATACTAAAGACCTAGAAACTTCTTGCATCTTCTCCTAAAACATTTTGTTATGAAATCTATTTAAGTTATATTTATACAAAAATGTTTCCCGCTACTCTCAGTATATTGCTTCCCACCAGCAATTATTTCTCGTCGCTTGTCAAAATAAATCCCGATTTTATACGAGCCCTAGTTTCGTGATGAACGTCACTACTTGTCTATGTCCAACTCAGCTTAACCTGATCTATTTTCGGAGAGTAATATTATGTCGTTGTTTGTTTTGGATAGACTGATTAATATCCTCAATGATTGCTCTTCTGAACCGTCTCCACAAAAATCTAAAAACACCATAATTAATTACTGCTTTCAGTCGACACTGGAACGAGCTACAACCTACGTATGAGCGAGCTACTGAGCTTACAAGACGAATAGTCTTACTTCATAAATCAACACAAGAAAATCCTCGTATAACTCCTACCTTAAAATTGATTCAAACGTATTCCCTCGCCGACAATGATTTACGTTGCTTCCGCAAGCTCGGGTTACGATCGGATGACATAACTTTCTACACCATATATGTCATGTGTTAGAGACATTGTAGCGGTGTCTATTACGGTGTGAGCGGAGGGTGTCGTGTGTCCAGAAATATCTGGCTATTTAGCGTTGGACGCGTTCACACCGACGCGTAATTTAGCGAGTTCAATCACCCCACATCATTCCCACAATTAACAGGTCAATACAAAAAACCGTATGCGAAAAGGAAAAGTTGAAACTCGTTTACTAAAGGACTAATGGTAAGTGCGCGTCATTAACACACAAAGGACTTTAAACTTAAGACATTACGTCCAACTCGCTTTTGACAAGATCTACAAAAGAGTTAAAAAGAAAAAGTTTAAAAGTTCAAATTGAAATACGTAACATAAAACACCGTTCTCGTAAAGCTCTTTAGTTTGAATAGGAAAATGGTTTACAATCGATTATAATTATGTGTACGCTGTTTATTGTAAACGAAACCGTTTCCATTTACAATAATGACTTCGGGTATCGTTTGTTTACTCTTTGCGGCTTTTCCCTCGTTATTTTAGTAAGCTAAAACAAAGATTTGATTAAATCTACCTACTTGCCTACCTTTAAACTTTTCGCTATTTTTTCTTGTAAATATTTTGCTACGTTTATTTATGTATTTTTTTAGTGTTAAATCTTGCTATATTTTTAAAAGCATTTTTGTTTGGGTAATGAATATGATGAAAATACGATAAATAGTCTGGCTTTAGAATAGAATTTTTTCTAAGCTTATTTATATCTGGGTTAAGGTCGGAATTACGTGTGATTGATAAAGGGTTTTTAGTGTTTGGGTTACCTTATTAAGTGTACCTATCGCAGGTGTCTGAATTTAGTTCGGTGTGACAGAGAAACACGTTTAGGCGCGCCGGTTCCTATGTACTTTTTGTCCCCGGGACAATTCTAAATCGGGCCGGGTCGTTGCCGGTCTAATTCCGTGCTATCCACGCCGCCCATACTATATACTACTGCGACTTCCTATTGCGTAATGCCGATACAATTGATAGCGTTTAGCGAATATGAGACACAGTGCACGCTCCGGTGACACGACGCGCGACGCTGCATGCACTGTGCACGTTTCATTACGAAACGTTACGTCTAGTTGGAAAGTGGTATTAGTCATGTTGCTAGACGGGAGTTGGTGGCAACATTAGAGGATGTAGGTGTGTTTAGTCGACGTGTGATAGCTCTTTTTGTTACACAGATTTTGAGATTAGATTCGGCGTGTAATTGTGACCATAACGCCGACACCACCGCTTCCCGCTGTATCCGATCGCGTGAATACAAATTAAATATAATGTAGGATGTCGACGTGTGTACACCCATTATGCGTTTTATGGTACTTTTGTGAATGGGCCACGTAAAGTGCCGTGTTCAACATTTGAATTCTCAAAGCGTAATTAAAAGACAATGGCTCGGAGGATAATTTATGGATACAACCGAGCCAGCAGCTTAAAAAGACAATCTAAAAAGAGACAATCTATTTGACTTTTACGAGTATTATCAGCCCCATCAGAGCTTTGACAGCGCACAGTTTGAATCCACACAAAGTGCAACAACATGTTATAAATACGCTACTGAAGTGTCCATTAAGTTAATTCCTTTGTGCCCACAATAGATATCTGTAGCTACTCGAACCGTATCAAGACTAGAATAGTTGACAAGGAATGCCGGTCGGCCATGTTGGCTGGCGCACGCGCCGGTGAGCGCCAACTAATTAATACATGCCCTTCCAACTCTTCATTAGCGAGCAGACGCGTTTTTGTCGAGATCGTTGCGGGAGCGCAGGTTTTTCGCGGCCGCACGTGCGGTAAATGAACGCGATCCCACTAGGAAATGCAATAAACATTATTGCAATTCTAATTTCTACAATATAAATGAAACTTTAAACGCTTATAGCGATGAGATAAGAAGATGCCTTTTTGTCCCGAACTGGTTTGTTAATTTTCTAATGTTTTATAATTTGATGTTGTGTTTTTTGTGTGAAGTCGTCGACTCCATTTCAGAAATTCAATAAATCTTCTCCCACATTTGAATAAGAAGTCAATATAAATAAATCATAAAAATAGACGATAAA
Organism: Spodoptera frugiperda; assembly: GCF_023101765.2. Lineage (NCBI taxonomy): Eukaryota > Metazoa > Arthropoda > Insecta > Lepidoptera > Noctuidae > Spodoptera > Spodoptera frugiperda. The sequence continues at coordinate 10,915,737 of NC_064215.1, read as the reverse complement.
TTCGCAAAGTATGGAACTACTATGTAATTAAAATTGTATGATCAGTTTAATTACGATCGTTTCTCCGCTGAGGGTTTATTGCTATGCCTTTAAATTCTCACTAACATAAAGTTTAGTTTTTTCGCTAGTTAAGAACTACACGTACCGATATTAAGATGGTATTTTACGATTCCCTCCAGTGATATGTTTAAATGTCGGTTTTTATGCGGTTATGATATTACGTTTTTTTATTGTTTCCGGTTTTCGAGTCGGTCGGGTTATCTTTATGTTCTATTTTATTATTGTCTTGTTGGAACGTAGGTACGGTTTTTGTTGAAGTAAGAAGTTTTTTGGGAAAACCTCTAATATAAAATTATCAGCGGCCATGTAATCGAAGAGACTTTGTGAGCCGTACTTTATGGTAGTGTTCATCTTCACCTGTAAATTAATTGAAGTTTTTATTAGTCTTTATTTGAACGTTGGCTTGTGGTTATTCATTGTGATCATTGAACTCTTTACATATGCCATACATTATCGCAGTTTTAATATCAAGCGAAATACAAGACACCTTTTTCTATAACAAACTTTAAAGCAATGAATGGCTTTCTACCCAAAATATTTACACGAAACTGCTCTACTTACACCTTTATTCTAAGCAACAGTGACAAAAACACTTTAGATCCTCCGCCGAGCCGGTGAATGTAGACTATACCGACTATACCTGTACAAAAATTCTTGGCAAAAAGATCTTGATGGATATGAGTTTTGTTGGTGTTATAAAAAGTTGAGCACGTGCAAAGTTTTGGCTATCAAAGCGATGGCATTGACCTTTCCGATTGATTCGATAGATATCCGACGGACAATAACGCAGAAATAAAAGCTTAACTTCACCCAGGGCTGCCACACTACGGCAAAAGATTAAATAACTTACACTAACGTTGTCATAAAAAGTTTGAAGGGCGTTCAGAAGATGGCTGTTTTGATCGGCCTCCTCGTTTACTTACATGTTTAGTACCTCGCAATATATGGCCCCAAGTATCAAAGTATTGTTTAACTTCGTTTGTGAGTCGTTAATAAAGATAGCTTTATGATAGCGCCGTAAGTTATGTACTTAACAATTTATAGCCGCCTTTAGTCTGGAGTTAGAAATAAAATGATTGAGGTGGAACGCGCAGTAAAATTATATTTTGTTTTTGTATCTAAAGCCTTTAATGTAATTGCCGTCTACTGAATTAATTTTATGGAAATAATGCCCTTACTCGATGTGGAATCACACACGTCAATGACAGAACTTTCACTCCTTTAGCGATAATGGTAGGTTGCGTTTACATTGACAAAACAATTAACTGACGACCTTTTGTTTTGACGTGCGACGTGGTTACGTGCACGTGAAGGTATAAAATAAATGAAGGTGGCAACTGGCAACCCTAGTAACGGGGCAAATGCAAAAACACGACGGGCGGTCGGGACGGGCGGTAGATGTCGCTGTGTTTGGCTCCTGCATCCGCTTGTCCGAACCTCCATTAAGAAGAGAATGTATTGTAAGATAATAATGACAGACCTCTTTAGATCTGAGAGTCAATATTGTTTGAGGACGCCGCGAGAGATCAGGTTTAGTGCATTTCCATAATCTGGTGTAAACGCGTGTGATGCGTTTGATGTCGGAAGCCCGGGGGACCGTGATTAGTGGTGCTAGTCTTTTATTTTGAGAGCACAGAAAGATAATATTATCTCGGGTACTAAAAATGGTGAGAAATTGGATGATAATGCTATCTTCCTACTCTAATATAAAAAAGTAACAAAAGATTAGAATTCGAATCAAAGTTATGTATTAAAACATGATCCATTTTTAAGTGTTGATTACGTCCCCATTCTGTTTTGGACTAGTTAATTATTCTATTTAAATATCAAGGGTACGATTCAATTATACAGTTACAATGTATTTACCATTAAAGTGTGTCTGAATTGTTATCGTATAAGTCCATTAATGATAATGCACGTTAAAGTGCTTTATAATCCTTTAATTACAAAAAAGTTCTTCATTCCATATCGTCAGCGGTTTTATTCGCAATTTAAATAGAGAATGCAGTTTGTTCGTGTTTCGCAATTCGCCTGAATATGGAATTATCAAAATAATGCACGTTTCCAGAACGTGGCGGCGACACAAAAGAGGTCGTTACATCCAGCCAGACTACCCGTACTCCTACATAGTTCTAGTGAGTTAGTCATAACTTCCGACATATCAAACACTTCACTATTACGTTAGGGAAGTTAGTTTCCGTCCTCCGAATAACCTACCTACACACAGTAGCCACACACAACACTAACTTTAACGCCCTTCGCATAAAGGTCAAAATTGAATACAAAAGCGCAGTATACGTCCCGACGCAAACTTAATTATACAGTTCGCAACCGAAATCTAACCCATTCGGGCGGTGTCAGGAGTTACATTAGCATATCCGACGGCGGCAAATACAATTTTGTGTGCCAGTACATTTGGCTTACCATAATGAGTGGTTTATGGCGTGTGCGACGTACGTGGACGTGGGTAGACTGACACACGCGGTCAAGGTCACTCCGACGTCCGTCGTCCTGCGAAGGTCACGTTTCTGACCGAGACCCTGTTTGTCCCCCAAAGTTCTGGGAAAAACACGCGCTGACGACCGTTTCCTTTAGATCCTTATCCTTGATGTCTGTGAAATATGGCCCACCAGAGATTAATGCGTCATCTCAGCGTTAAGTGTAATGTCTGCCTGGAATCCAGCAATTGTTCCACATAAAGCACAATTTTATGAGATGCAGCCATTATTCAGACACCACTATGACCCAAGAACTTTAAATATAACACTGTTGATATGATAAAAATGGACACAGCTGGTAATTTTCACCCAGAAATGTACGTCAAACATTTCATAGCTATTTCGTAAACTCACTTATGCAGGGAAAATCCTTACGAAAAAAACATAAACAATGATTCACAAAGCTACTATGTAACATTTCATAATGGATGTAATCAACACACCATAATTACAAGAACAAACCCATATTTTAATATCGCGTTATAATTTGCGGGCAATTGTCGCTACAATGTGGAAGTCACAGATACATATCGCTTAAATGTGATGATACTATTATGTCTGTATTGCACAACTCGACATAGAAAACTCACTGAGATAGTATCTCGTACAAGTAGATATGAATGGTAGCCATCTACGGAGGTATGCAAAATTTGATAAAGAAGCAGAAATAATGGCTTGCGTGTCGTCATTTGTCGAGCTCGTTTTAGTAAGATATTTCTGGACCTTGTTGAGTAAATGCGGTAGGGAGTGGACGCCTAATGTGTTCAGACCGCAGGGCTCGTGTAAACTACCTAGTTTCACTAATCCTGGCGTAAACGTTTCCAAACCCAATTCAAAACTCCACACAGAGCTTAAATGAAACCCTAAAGAAGAGAAGACCGTCAATAGTTCGTATCCATTCATTACCTAATAAGTTCATTCAACTTGGCGTGGAAAACGAGGCAGCTGGCGATACTACATTATTCCATTATTTTTAGATTAGCACACGATCCAAAAATACTACCGAACCCCTTTTTGTACGTTGGAAGTTTATCAAAACCTTAACCGCTCTCCTGCGTAAAAAATAAACAAGAACCGTTACATTTGTGCATCAATGTTCCATTTTAAATTGATGATCAGAGAACATAGTACTTTAATTCCGGCTAAAGGAATCCATCAATCTGTTTTCACCGCGGCCTTGGTCGTGAAAAATGTTAGTGGCTTCACGGGGATCGATCGGCTATTATAAATACGGTTATTATGGCACTGTATCGATCCCTCGGGGTTCAAGGTAGGCCGTACTCGCCTCCTCCGTCTTCTTTGTACTTATTCTCTTTGAATAATAATCGCTTTCATCGTTCGTATAAAATCCGGTGCGCGGCATTACGTCGCTTGGAAAATTCGCAAATTTTTCAACTCCACTGATGAATTTCTCATTTGTCGTTTTGCTATCTGGCTGAGTGTGCCTACTCGTCAAGATTGATATTTAGACATGCCTTGGTCTAAAGTCTTTGAACATTTTGATGGATATTTGCAGAATGTTTTATTCAGTATCAGAGATTTGATGTTACCCGTGGGCGTTGCTTCGAATAACACAAGATTGCTTTTGCGTTTATTGTTTATAAATTCTATTCTCCACAGAATGTTCATAATCCATGTTTTAGTTCATAGAAACCATCCTTTGAAACACGATTTAAGGAAGTTTGTTTGTGGTTTAGGTTTTGCATAACTATATCGTGACTGAATCTGCTTATACGTTCTTTCATTCTATTAATGTTACATCCGTGATCAAAGAAAACTTTAGATTGACCGCAAATTCTGGAAAACCCTACATCAATACCATTTACATGTTTACTTATATAATAATTGTCTAAGTGTACCTGGCCTTGTAGAGTTCGTTGACAAAACTAATAGTTTACACGTTGATGCCACTAAGGACATATCAGTTTAGCGACACTAAGACGAAATGTGACGAAGGATGGCTTCCGTCTTCAAGGGAATTTCATAGCGAATTTTCACCAAAATTCCGATGTGAGTTAGAAATTCCTTGACAGATCCAAGGTGAACTGAACAGGGCTTACGTCATGTCCAAATGATATAAGACTTTGGAAAAATCCACAAACGAGTTGTACAGGATCGTAAAATAGATTTTAGTAAAGCGTTCGATTCCGATACCAGAGTGTCTGATAATATATTTTATTAAGTAATTCGGAATCTTAACTCGTGTTTTAAGTTAAGTTCATTGGACTTATCGTTCGTTAATAAAGTGAGGTTCTATACAAATTGCAGTTTGTTAAATTTTAAATACAATAACTATACGAAACCATTTTGTTCTAATACCATTTCGGTTTTTATCACCCAACAAAGTTATTAGTTACACATTACCTCAGTCAAACGACCACCCATTATACGCAGAAAAATATTGCGTAATGTCAAAAACCATTACTTCGTTCCGGTCGCTAATCCATCGTGTTTTTATGAGAAAATCCATGAAAAACGATCGTTTCTTCCGAAAGCGCCGGTTTATCGCGTCGGATGCCTTGCCAACTGTCCATCATCCCAGTTCAAGGTCGGTCGTGTCAAAACATTCAGCTGATGTAACTACTGGATCGGGGACTATCTTATTGATATTATAAATGCGCACATTTCAATCATTATGCTCGGAGTAAGATAACTTCAGTATAGAATTTGAACTAGAACAATCTAGGTACTTCATATGTCCTATGCTATCCTATCATATCCCTTCCTTACTTGGAAAATACCCAGGCTTCCGAGATAAAGTGCTGATCCAGGATATATTCCGATCCCTCCCAGTGAGTCGTATCCTAGTCCATTCGGGCGTTATGGCTTGCTAGATTATATTATTGCGGACCGTAAAATGGATTCCAAAAATGTCTAACAGTGCAGTCGTGCCGAGGACAACGAATGTGCTCTTAAAGGCTCGTTACAGTTGTTCTATGCATTCGGAATTTGCTCTAGTATCTCATTTATTCTGCACGAGTCCTTTTGGTGATCTTTCGCAGATATCAAACGAATCTAGAATAACAATATAACTTCGGCGCCGTACATTGCATTTTTTGCTCGGCTAAATGAAGTTTTTTGCTCTAGGACTGTTTAGTGCCGAAGTAATGTAAAGCATAAATTTCGAGAATCTCATTGTGAGTCCATCGCAAATGGTTCTAATCGTAGGATGGAAACGAGCAACATTTCATCTAATAATAATGCATTCCGTAGCGAACAGTGTACCGGCCGGTGGTGGAGTTTCCTCTCACTAGAAGTAAGTTTATGTATTGAATGTTAAATATTGTCGTCATGTCTGTCTGTCCGTGCACGTGTTGTGAGGTTCAAGGGCGTGTTCTCCGGTCGTTACACTTCGGTTTTTGCGCGTTTGCGTAACTATACCTCAGCAGACACATAGATTGATGAGTAAACCATGTAAACATGACATCGTGGCTGTGACATGTTCGGAACGAATCTTGGCATCCGGATCAGACGCACAACGATACGAATGAGTTACATAATGTTTATTCACTTTATTTCATCTTTGGGAGATAAAGGAAAGGGTTCTTAATCTGGCGAGAGACAGGAAGAAACGTGTGGTTTTAATTAGTAAGGGCATGATACCCGGTCTACTATCGATCTGGATCGTCTTATCTTATCCATACCATGAAATCTTATCCCAATTTCCAAGATTGCTTTGAACAAAAAAAAAGTCTTGTATGGCAGTTCTACTCTTTTTTAGATATCTTAGTATCGATACAATTATTTATACGTGCGTAGCAACTAGCAACTAGATAAACGAGGAACGTAACTAGGCAGTCGTTGTTTAATTCATTATATCGCCGGCTTCATAAAGACATTGACTTTCTAAAACATCCTATAAAATCGTTACAAACGTCTTATTTTTCCATTCACATACAATTATGTCATCGTTTATAAGAAACTGTTTATTCGCGTCAAAATTATTGGCCGATGTAAACTTTATGAAGTCGCACAGCAGTATTATGTCTAAGTGGCTCGGCGACTACTTCTATTTGAATAAATACGTATGCAATTTGTTTGTCAAAACCATTTTATTTGTTCTCACCTTAGTTCCCGGCGCCGCTGGTGTCGCCCCCTGCCGTCGACTACAATGTTTATTACACACAAACATGAGCTTCGTTGGCTTCCGAATCAAATCGGCTCTCATAAGATCGTAACCAGTTTCCTTGGTCCCGGGATACCGACGTCCCAAAAAGAGAAAATACATGGACGTGCTCTAATTTAAAAAACACAGAACAGTAGCCTCTTATTACGTCTTTCTCACCTTTTTGTAAAGGAGTACATGTACAGGTGAAATTGTTTCCATTTTGGATTAGGATTTGAAAGCGTTCCTTTATTTAACGCCTTGTGTTTGTATCTTGTTATTGGGTAACTATCAGGAATGTGTAGTAATTGTGTTTGTCTATGAATGTAATAGTGGTCTGGTATTGGATGCGGCCTTGAGTTAGTAAACGGATTTTTGATTTTGGGTATGGAAGTACCTTTGTATAACTCTGATCTTTGGCAGTGTATCTGCTTATCCTTCAAGAGCTAAGGTATTATGGATATAAACAATGTTAACCACCTGTCCTTGATCAAGGAAAGGACCGTAAATACGCTCAGCTTAATTTACATTGAATGACTTGGCGTTTTGGTGAAACATCGAAATTCTAACACGTACAGTATCAAACGCTCGGTTCTGCATATTTGGTGACGAACTGGTTGAAAACTCCAAACTATGAGGAGTGTGGGCGTGTGAATCACTCGGCCACTATAAGTACTCAAGTCAAGGTCGTCTCGAGACCTACGCGGCTATCAAAATTTTATGGTGCTTCGTACTCGCCCGTATCTCTAAATATAGTTAATGGGCATGGTGAGCGAGGCCTTTTTAGGGGTTTACTTTGTTCGTCCTTTTAATATTGTTTGTTTTACAATTTTGCTAATGTTATGGCTTCCGCATTTTTCAAAATCGGATTGTTTTATTTTTGTTGTGGTCCTCATTTAGCGAATTCTAGAAGGTTCCTCAGTGGCGTTGGTGTAGTATAAATTCGCAGTTACTGGCGTTTTATTTCAAGAGTAGAGTCGCTAAGTCGAGTCTTATGTACTTTTTGTAATTAAGATAAAATACCCAGACTTCTAAATTATACTTGACCCTAACATTTTTGCATTTTTGACTCAATTTGCAAAATTGTTTCCTGCGATAAGGAATCTACTCCGATACAGTTGACAGAAGTCTATTTAAAAAAATCTAAGATCACATCATCATTCATGAATGCATACCAACTGTTCGTTTGCAAATGAATCATAACGACTTTGACGGTTCATGCTACATCCTTTCTGCGAACTGGGAGTCTCTGACATCCGTACTGTTTTGTATTGCTTGACTCACGGTTCATAGGTCGGAGCTCGCATAGCCAAGTAGTATCTACCCTCAAGCTTGGCTGCGGAAGTGAGGGTCATAGGTTCATATCGGTTTACCAAAACTATGCCGACGACCGAAGACGGCCGAAATTTAATTAGAAGGCATCGTGTCACGAATTATGATCTTGATTGCTTGACGTATGAGCACCGTTTACCAATTGGTTTTTAATTACATACCAGTAATTACACTTCTTAGTTCGTTGACCAGATTGACCGTCGACCTTAGGAAAGCTGCTGACAGATGCTGTGAGAAAGAAATCTAGATAGATAATAGTTCATTTACCCTTCAGAGGGTTCGAAGACTTTCCAATAAATGCCACCAACAATAATCACCTTGTAAAACAATAAACATTTCGAATTCCGGCTTCGCAATAAAAAGTACAGAATCAGCTGTTATTAAATGCCGTTGTGGTACACCAGGAAGAAATACCTCGAACATTTCGTCGACTCTTTCCTGATAAATTAATTAAACAAGAAGGGAACAAGCTCGCTCTCGGACGGCCGTGACCTCTCGCTTCCGTTACACTCCACATTCACTGTTTTCTTTGTATCTAGGAAGGAGGCTGATGTGTCAGTAATTGGTGGTCTTTGAAAATTAGTTTTTTGTCCAATCGACATTGGGGTACCAGTTTAGTAATTGCTCTATTTGCCCAGTTACTTGAGAAGCCAGTTAGAAGCCGTTTTCAAATGCCGTTGCTGACTCAGGCTGTCCAGTTCGTGAGTTCGTAAGTGGAAGGAATTTCGAAGCTAATGCTGCTGGGTTGAATGTGAGAGGATTTAATTATAAACTCCTAAGAACTATTTGCTTTACATGATAAAAAAAGACGTGTCACGTAAGATTAGCTCATTTCACAATATTTGCCAAAACGAGTTCTGTTGTCCTAAATGTTTTTTCCTCAATAGGTATTCAATATTTTTGTCCAGGTAAATTCAGTTTTCCGCGAAGCATTAATATGCAGCCCATTGCCTCGACATTTGGACTCTAGTGCGCATGACATGACTCATTGAAACACTTGTCTGATACTAATTGATACCAATAATTATGTTATTTTTAAACGTGATAACGTATGACACATTTATTTAGTCTTTAAATGAATCAAGACAAGCGTCTTCTGTGATCTCGGGTTTTTTAAACGGCTATTAAATGGAATTTTATTGTTTCTGCTAACATATGCAAATGCATGGTGTTATGGATGTTAGCATGTGGCTGACTAATCAGTTAATAACTTGTCCTTTGAGAAATACATCATTTTATTATTTCCGCGAATATATCGATGACGTTTCATAAAACATGGCGCTTATAAATTAAATGCTAGTTTTAGATATGTTCTCTGTAACATAACAGACATAACGTGTATGAGTATAGGACTTTTCGAAAGTCCCCACATGTAGAGAAAATATTATTTGTGATGTTATTGATATTAGTTAAACAGATACATAAATAAAATATGATAAATGATATTTCTTTAACGCTAACAAGTGATAATTCATTAATAATGTTTAATAATATGCGTTGCTACACAAATTTGAGTTATAGCTCCTTTTAACAAGGTTCTTAATTCCGATGATGTATGAAATCACCATCAGAATCCGTTTGATCTGAGCATGAAATGCAGATGCAGGCTGTTTGACTGTTTGTGTAATAAATTAGAATTTATTGACGTAATGTATTCATATTAGCAGCGACATTATATTTCAATGTTTTGGGGTTCTGTCTAGTCTTTCTACAACGTCTTTTGTATGTTTACTTGTGTTTTTGGTGGAGTTAATTACTGTACCCTTGGTTTAAACTAACCAATCAGAGTGCATTTTGTTTCGATTACTTTAAACGTATTGACGGTACTGTACTCTAATGTATTTACTTCATTGAATGTCGATTATGTTCAGGAGAATTGAAACCTTTCAAAAGATACGTCTTCAAGAACATTATTGCTTCTTTGCACATAACAATCTGAATGTTCTCAATGCACAAGCCTGACGACTCAGTCCTGATGGCTTTTTTGTGTAATCATTATCACATCTCATATATTTGACGTTCCCAGTTTGGACGTGATAATATATTGAACGCGTGCATGTATACATTACCGATTAGTGATGCTGCAGATCAATGATCGCTTATTTTTTTATAATTTTTTTGGCACTAGCGGCACATCGACGTGTTCGTCTATAAAAGGATCGTGTTGTCTGGCAATCATTTTTATATTATGTACCTCTTAATTGCTCATACATAATATGGGTTTTATATCTATACAGCGTGAGAACCGTCGGTGATGGCATTTCTGTATATTATTTTACGACTATGTTTTATGACCGTTGCAACGATTTAGCCCGGAGTTTCATTAATTCGAACGTTCCTATGATTATAGTTATCGGTAGTATGGTTGCCTATAATTGTTACCTCCGACTTGTGAGTCTTGCGGTGTTTTACGGACGAAATATTTTTATTATGATGAAATATTATTTCGATCTTGTTGACGTTTTTAAATGCCTCGTTGACCGCGTCTCGGGTGCTCCTTTTTGTTTGTAAATAAAAGTCTTGTCTGAAGATTTATCGTGCACCTTTAGTCTGATGATTTTCAATTATAGAGTAGTGGTTCTGTTCCAGTGTAAACTAGTTAGTCGAGTGATGATGACCGGCATCAAGATGGAAGCACACAGCTAGTTATATCGTTACGGTACGGTAGTAAGGCGGTGAACTGTGGACACGCTGCTGTGAAAAAAAAATATAGTCATCTGTGATATGTACCGCTTATGCTTAGGGTTCTTGCTATCATATAAACAATCCGTTTTGAATAAAAGTTCTGGTCAATTTTGATAGAAATCATACAATTAAAAACTGTAGTTGCTGCTCGGTGCTCAATCTCGTCAACAGATACCAAAACTACCCAAATTGGTTTGGTAGTTTCTAAGAAAAGCGAAATAGGAAAAAAAATAAACATTTGGAAGGTTACCTATATCATATATTTCTAAGTATTGATTTATTTACCCACCTATGAATATTAATCTTCATTGCGACTTTGAAACCTCTAATTTGTCATTCTATATGTACCTACTATACTTATTTACCTGTAATTCACCTATATCTTTTCAGATTTATTTTTACACTTCAATTGAAACAGATTTGACTCCTACCCCAAAGAACTCTAAAACGCCGACACTTCATTATCCCTTAATTTGAAATCATGTTTGTTTTTGGTTCCAGATGAGGTTGACGGCGGCCCCTTGATAACACCATGGTGAGTTATGTTTTTTTTTTTCATTACAAACATTTTACTTTTGTTTATCCTATGACAGATATGGTGTATGCTTTTATTTGAGTCTGTAGGGTTAATTGTTTATCTGTGTTGATGTTGATTAATTAGCTGATTGGGTTTTTGAAGTTGTTATTGTATTTTTCCTTTGTTGAGTATTTCTGCTATCACGAGCACTTGGTGACTTTTAATTACATTTCTAATTTGATCAACAATACTTTATACCAGTATACTTTAAGGTGCTTGTTCGCGTAATGCCTTGTTACTAACAAGATATTAAACTTTATCACGTTCATTCACACTAACATCAAAAAAGTCGTAAGCAGAATTAAATTCTCCTTTTCCTGTTTCAAAGCGAAAATTTCTTTACCAAGAAATGTCGGTTTGAAGTTTGTTCTCGCCAAAACACCGCGAAATGTTTGGTGACAAATTTATATTGGCAATTAAATAACAGTTGTTGATTCATTCACGGTTTTTGAATTCGACGCTCGACGCGACGCCATTTGTAAAACCCGGTCTGTTGGTGTTTTAAACGGTTTAGGAAGTTAGTTAAAGTATTTACACCGTTGTTTAAAGATATAAACTTGATCAAAGAGATACGTTTTCGGTGTATTTTGTAGTTGGTCTAGTTCAGTCGGATGCTAATTTTGGTGTTACCGGTGGATTTATGGTGCTATGTTACTCGTAATTAACTTTCATTGTGTCGATAAGAATATTTATGGAAAAGTACTAAAAAGTAGTTACATAGAATTTGCTGCCTAGTTACTAACTACCTTCCATTTCTTATGCAAAATATGGAGCAACTATCGCTGCGAAATAGATAATTACAGAAGTTTTTTGGTCTAGAATAAGACCTAATAGAATTGCCTAACGAATTCTGCGAATTGTCAATTAGGTTTTACAGTTACAGAAATTAAAACGAAAGCATTAGTCTCTACGTATCTAAACGGTGAAGGGGTCCAATTTAATCTCATTTACTTCTTTTGTGTAGATAATTTGCGGTAACGTTTGTTAAGTAAAACGGTTTGCTTTATTTACAACACTGTTTATTTTTTCCATTGTATTATTTTCTGCCTCCGGCTTTAACATATCGTTTTCCTGCTACACATCACCTCCAAATGTTCGGTAGGTCCAATAAGCTTCCTTTTAAGGAGTCAAATGACTTAGAAAACAAGTTCCTACGTCCTTATGATCCAGTTCCATTGAAACATTTGTTTATAGCCTCGGTTTGTTCTGTGTTCATATGACTGGTTCTCAAAAATTGTACGATTACCTCAGGCCATTGTTATGTACCGGGTGGGAGGATAAAGGGTTCACATCCACCATTTTATTGCTCGTCTTTATCTCAATTGAACAGCAAATAAACGTAAAGACAGTGTGTGGGCAGATTTAGAACAACTGGCTAATGTCTAGAGGGCGAAATGGGAGGTTTATCGCACTCCCAATTATACCTCTGTTGTAATGTTTCTCCTTGATCCCGGAAGAATGTGCGTAGGTGAATTATTTTGCTGTTGACTTTACGACCCGAGTGCAGTACGTTAATAAAACGCGCGTCTTAATTACACTTGCGGCAGATAAATAGGATATTTGATATTGTACACTAATGGCGATGCTGTTTAGTAGATACGTCGTCACGGTTGTGCGTCTTCAGCTAACGGGGTGCTGTATTTATCAACAAGAATATTGACCCAGACACGGATGACTAGCTCTCTCTTTGATTACGGTGTAAATAGTAAATAATGCCATTTGAATTATTATCGCGAATCAGCATCTGAACTGAGAATTTCAGTTCAATTGTTGAAGTAAATACATTTATCATGGAGCCCACGTTATAGTTTCCATCTGACAATCGTCACGGAATCCTCAGAAATCCCTTCTCATGATTGGTTTATCACAAGAGCCGGCATTTGTATCGATAACCCTGTCTTCCTCGAAGGGCGACCCTCGATAACTGGCGATAACAATGTAAATAGATAGCGACATTTGGTGAATGAAACCCAACAACATAGCCAGAGGATGTCGATTCATAAATATGTATATTTGTGTACCGTTTTGTATCTACTTTTCGGATTTTTTTACGATTTTCGTTGATAACTTTATGGGGATTTATTTTGGGTTGAGGTGAGAGGGCGCCTATGTCAGTTTGGCGGCATTGAAATATTTGTTCTCATATAAAAAGTTGCCTTTGAACGTTTTGGGGTGAGGACTGAGGTTGCAAAACAAAAAATCATAACAACTTTAACGCCATTCTTATTTATATAGAAAAGAGACATTTTTCAAATCAGACAGTTTAGTTTAAGTGGCTCCATTCTTAGAAAGTAATAAATATTTCTAGTTGCTTTTGTAGATGATATTGATTGTGTATTCGGCCCTTCCTTTGACTCGTGATTGAGGCAAATCAGTTTGAATCCGTCATCTGCCCCGTGCAGTAGCCACATCAGTATTCTCACCACAGTTTTTTCATCTACCCACAACATTGGCCCTTCGGTTTCTATAACAGCATCGTCATCCGCGTTTTTTCAACCTTCTCGTCATTACACAGCCCTGTCGTTTCATCCCAAAATGAATTAAAAAGTCATCACAGTACTCCAGTTTTTATTTATACGCCTCGTAATCATTACCGGCTGATAGATTTTTTTCTAAACGTACAAAATACTCAGTCGTTTTGTTTCATAAGATTGTTTCGTTGCGTGATAATAATTACGGATGATTAGCCCCAAATGGGCGGTCGTTGTGGGCAATGATAAATACATTAACTCCTGATTAATACTGTTTTAAAATATCCGTTGGTAGCTCATTAGAAGGAAGTGATTCAAGAACTAATATGGCGCTAGTATTTCGGTGTTCATGGAATTGTGACTCACTATAGAAGTATTTGGCCACCGCAGAAATTGTAGTACCCGATATCATTACAGATTCTTTAATGATTTCTTGGACTGGTCTAATTGAAACATGCTGCAACCGGTACGTTCTAGAACCAATTTAATATAGTCACGCCTATCTCACTTAGGTACCAATCCTTGCATATTTCTTTCGCATTGTTCAATCAATCATGTAGGTCGCTGCGCTGGGCCTAATTGATTGCACTGGACCTACTTGACTTCTAACCTCTCGAGAGGTCTCAATATCGACAGTGGGAACTCTAAGACCTGATTATTAACATACATAAGAACACAATCACGTGAGTATCACTCTAAATGGACACACAGTGTTAACAAAATGATCTTGTAAAGTTAAATAAACCATTATCATCGTGTTCGGAGCCACTCAATTCGTGATCCACTACCGAGATAAGGCAAGACTTTGGAACCCAATAAAAACTATAGTATCTTTATCAAAATAATACAGCTGTGTTGTATGAATGAGTCACGATATGAACCAGCCGAAAATCCAAGTTATTCACAGACTGTGACGTCACGGTTTTGTGGAAATTGGACGGTAAGCTGAGCCTGACTACGCGTGTTTACTAAAATATTAGTGCACGTTAGTCACCTGATGAAAGCCCTGGTCATACGCCATCTCATGCATACATAACACCTTTGTATTACTTACCTAAACATTGGACAGTTTTGGTCAAGATATTTTTGATGTGAATTATAGTTGAATGTACGAAAAGAACTAGACTTTTAAGAAGCTCTTTAGCTTCTAAATTATCACTTTTGATAACATTGAAACAAAAAGAAGGAAATACAATTAGTTCTCGCGTTAAAACAGCAAGTGATATGTACAGTTTGTACAAAGATTTGATTTTATACGTGTGCCCCAAGTCTGCGGCGAAATGGGGCTAGTTATCATGTTGTCTTGTAGGTCATATCCCATTCTTCCACAACGATCTTAAATAACTTAATAATAACAAAAATCGATGCACTTGTTTTCAAAATAACCCCATAGCTACAGGTACTACTAGTTTCGTTCACAATAATAATTTTTTTACTATCATAAAACCGCACGCATTTCCACCGCCGAAGATTACTCTTGCGGCCTGACATTTACTTTTAGAATTCATTTTTTCCAATTATAGTTAATATTTTACGGGATATTGTGACCTTAACCCGTGCAACGCCTTGTTATTATACCACTATGGAGTTTATTATGACATTTACAAACGAGAAAGGAGTAAATGATACGTCGTTTTGTGTTTTTATCGTCAAAATATTGATTAAAGGATATCGATTCGAGGTTTTGTGTTTATACTTTATCGCTTTCGAGCCATTGAAGTAGTGTACAATGTTTATTTGATGTAGATTGGTTTTGTGAAGTTATGAGAGCAAAAACTGGACTATTTTTGATTAACACAAGGAAATTAAACTAGCTATCCTCGTGTTTACACGTTTTTGTGTGTTTCTTCACCAGTTCTAGTGTCAAAACAGGTACAACATAGCCTACATTACATTCCTATAGAGCCTCCTATCGTGTGATATATGGTTGTATGAGTATGCGTGCGCGCAAGGTCGGCGCGGCATCTGCTGTACCGGCCCGACCGGACGCCGGCTGTGTTCCACTTCTGCGACGTTTACATGACGATACCCATGACAATTTTACTATGGTAGCTAAAACAATCATGTTTCATTACATTCTTTTATATTGAGTTTAATCAAAAATGCAATACTGATTCAATAGGCTAGGAAATGTCAATGATACCTATTAATCACCAGAGCCCATATTCGTGTCAAATACTTGGCACCACTCAATACACAATTCACGAGAAGAGAATCATTGTGATAGTTCTTTCCTAACCGAATATTAGTTGCCAAGGCAATAGCAGCTTATTATTGCGGCACTAGCCATCCATCACTGGTTGTACAAATATCTCGGAGTACTCCGCCTGAGACTAATGAGCCATCCTACCAATACATACACAAAAGCCTAGATTTTATGCCACATCATCCTAGAATTCTATACGAATCGTTCCTCGCGTACGATTTATGTCACGGAATGACAGATAAGAAGTCGATGCTGCGCGAGTATATCTGAAAGACGTTACGTGCCCGTTCCTTGTATGAAGCCAATAAATTCCGCGTCATATAAGACGCAGCTTAGCGCGCGCGCGGCGACGCTGCGTGCGAACCGGGTCACCGAGGGCTCTGACTCAGTCCCCAGTCTCTACCTTGCATTGCAGGGGTGATTGCTCTCCCAGTCCCACTATGCAACTGACACTTTTGTTGCACTTACTATGCAAAAAATACACTCACCATGCAGGTGCGCTAAATCAACATTCATTGTGCAAATTACAGGAACCAACGTCCAAAGTAAAAGAGAAATCCTAGAAATCCGTCCCATTCAGACAATAATATATCATACATTTGCCATCTCTGGGTGTCGCTTTTGAATGCAGCTGCATTATTCCAGAGATATGAAAACAAAATCTCGTCCTCACAGTCGGATGGATGCATTGATCGCTGAACAAGTTCGAACACGCTTTTGTGAATGTAGAAAGGCGCGATTTTCTCCGGTGCATATCGCTAAAGCGTAGCATTTATGTTTGAGCCCATAAATCAGAAGTTTACCTTTTCACGCTACCGCCGCAGGTGTCCACGCAGTATCATCGCGCCGAGACTGCATTGTGAGCGCGCCGCGATTGTTCCATTTCATTCACCTGCGATTTGTCCGGCCCTTATTAGCCTGTCTATCGCGACGTCCTCGCGTCCTGTAGCCGTCGCCGCATCATCTCAAACGGTGCCAATGTTCGACATTACAATTTGGTATCTGTCATTTTTGTGTTAAGACCGAGTCTCGCGTGTCATGCTGGTAGCGTTAGACCGGATGGGAAGCCGAGATGCTGTAATTTGGCCGCACAATACCGCGCAATAATAATCGCAGCCGTTCGTAATTGCGACGACATCCGTTGTACGAGATGTACATACATGTGCACTCCGTGTGAAAGTTCGAAAGGGCCACTCGTTACCGGACCGAGTTGTGTTATCAGAACCAGTTTTACGCATTTTAGATATATCGGCTTTCTTTACCGCTCGACACTCGAGATAACTCGTGCACCGACAATTTTATTGCTTTTAAATTGACAAGAACTTTTTGTATGTTCATGTTCGTTTACTTAATAAGGGATTAGGAGTCGTTTCACACCTAATACGAGTCGTAGATAAAAAAACAATGTGTCACGATGACAATGGAGGTCCTACCACAACATACGGTTCATTTGCTCCGACCGGAGCGATTAATGCTTTTGTCGGTTTTTAGGAGCGGAAGTCCCATTGTCGAGCCTGTCGTGTGGTCACTAACGTATTTGATTTGTGTGCATGTTTTGACAATCGGTGTTAGATAAATGCTTTTCTCGCCATTGATTTACTGCTATGTCCGGTGCCAGCAATGAGCTATCCACCAACGGTATGACGTGAAAGGACGAGCTCCGAAGGCTGTTTGCGCAAACCCAGGTAGAAATGTGGAAGTATTTTTTACTAGAAAAAAATCAATTGTGAACGAAGCTCAATTCGATAAGATCTGTTTCCGACTGTCTACACTCTTCAAAAGATAAACGTAACATGGGGTTTAATTTTGTAATGTTATCGATAAAAAATATTTTACTTTCCTTGTGTTGTGGGCGTGGGACCAAAGGATCGATTAAAAAAACCGGATATCCTCTAGTGCTTAGTATTAATGTATACGTATAATGTTATGGAAATAATACCCTTTATCCTTTTAATTCAATGGGATTAAAAGATACTGTATAATTTGTATAATCTAGCTTTTTATACAGTGCACCCTTCCTTACGGTTCTCAATTTTCATGTGATTGAATTGTAACAATAAAAAACTGTTCTTGTACATTTTTGAGAACATCTTTTGAAACAGGTATCGGAAGACGGAAAGACTCCTTTTACATTTAAGGTGTTTTAACCTCTTTCCACGGGTGCAATGCATTTAAGATGAAACCTGTTTACGTTTCAAGTTTCGTTGCTTTTTAACTTAATACTGGATCATGTCATGACAGTTTCTTTAATTAAAACTAACGATGAAATCAATGGAAAATTACTATAATTCACAGCGATGATTTAAAATGGATCGATGATTCGCCTGCTGCTAAATATTGTACATAAAAAAAGTAATAAACCGTCATAAACGTATAAAAAATATTAAGTAAGTATACATCTATCTATGTCTGATGGTCTTAGATGAAAGATTCAATCACGAAGCGAGACGCTTCTTAGAAGCCCGGTTTGTTTTTTCGCTAAAGTTCAATAGGTTTTAGGGTTCCTTTTGTTGTTATGTGAATCGCTATGTGTAATGGTAGCATGGGAAAGCAATATGTTCCATTTTTCATATTAAAAGGATGCTCCAGATATTGTTATGCATTTACTAATGGATCATTATTTTCTTTACTTTTTAAACGCTTGTGTACTATAACTTAAACGTCTCTAATAAAGTCATTAGATTTAATCATCCACTTGCAGTAATTTATAAGCACTACAAACATAATCTTTATTAGCAGTCCACTGATGCAGTTTCCTCTTCCTAATTAGCGTCCCTTGCATTTTAATTTGAAACAAAGTTCCAATTAAATTGTGAGCATCCGAATAATTCTTTGGAACGACTACATAAACGTCGCTGAATATTCATAGCGTCGGTAATTACGGAACCCTTGGCGTTCTCCGCTTCTGTCTTAGCACATTTTTTCTTAGCCACCAATCACTCGGGAGTCGTGAGTTTAGTTTTTTCAACGAGACCCCGTTAGTGACCTGCACCCTACCATCTTCCATCACCAATCACGGAAGACATGAATAGTTCACATTACACCCATCCTTTAAAAGGAAGCATCTTCAAATTAACACATACTGACGCAGCGTTGGACGTTGAACTTAGCAATACCGTCATTTTGTAGATACACTTTTGTTCTTCGTACACTTTTCTGAATGTATAAAGTGCTAAGTGATTTTTTTTTATATGTTCGAAGATTTATTTTACTTTTTTTGGACCACCTCGCAGATGACATTTTGATGATTAAGGGTTGCGCAGACGAGCATGTGTTGTGAATGTAAATTTTTTTCGACGAAATATCGGGGTAGGTTTCGTGAGAATGGTGTTTTTTGGACAAAAAATCTAAGCTTTTTGTGGTAGAGAAAGTGATTAGTCTCATATTGGAGTTTACTTAATTAGTTTTGAGAGATTTTTAGTCAACAACAATGTGATATATTACAAAAAGTTTTGGTTTAAGTAAGTACGGTATGATTATTTTGGGTATTGTATACAGAAGTTTTTATTAAAGCGATACTCGTAACTATTTTATTTTATTAAAAAGTATCCAAAACGAAATTGTTACGATGGTCAGTAAAATTACAAGGTGTCAGTGAAGTCGTCATTTTAGATTGAATAAGAGAAAACGTCATTACGAATATGGACCAATGAAATCAATGTCACCGTAAACCTAAAGAATTGACCCTAAAATATGGATTTTATTCTGTTATTGTTGTTTAAATTTCAATTTCATTTTTCTTTTATGAATCTGTTGGACATGTATCTTATTTCTCTTGAGGTGTTGAATTAACATTATCATAACTATCTGAAAATAAAAATATATTGTGTTTTTTTTTTGAAACGGATTTTTTGTTTAATAATATATTTAAGGAACTGTAGTTCTGTACTGTAGCTACTGCATGCTGAGTAGATTAAAAAGTTATGGACTTGATATTTTAAAGTTATTATTTTTTATTGTAAAAAATGAAATCTTTTTAATTTCGTTTTCTCTTGGTTTTGTACGGCGACATAATTACGTAAGTGGCTCACTGGCATTTTTATATAGCAATATTGAAATATTTTATTAATATTAAAGAAAATAAATGTTTCAAAGGATCTCTTTGAATTACGTCTCGGGTCATTTTGTTTCTTTTTTTTTTACGTTAGTGTAGTCGGTTTGATATAAAAACTAGCTGAAAGATAAGCGGAGTTTGTGATAAGATGATGTTTGACAGGGGAAAATGGAAAAAGATGACATATCGTACTGACCCCAAGCGGTAAGGGTAGGGAGAAGAATATTGAATTTTGTTAAGGGTGGGAGAGCCATGCTTTGGCACGAATGGACCGGCTCTACCGGCGTGATACCACGGCCGTACAGAAATCCAACGTGAAACAACGCTTGCGTTGTGTTTCGTTGTGTGAGTGAGGTTACCGGAGGCCCAGTTACCTCCTTCCCAATATTACCATTTCTCGATTCCCCACCAACCCTTAAATTCTAATCCCCAAAAATGCCGGCAACGTACTTGTAACGCCTCTGGTGTTTCACGTGTCTATGGGCAGTGGCGATTGCTTACCATCAGGCGATACGTCTGTTCGTTACCGGCTTATACCATAAAAAATAATAAAATCACTATTACCTATATTCATAAAACTATTAAAAATCCAACAAAATTGATAGTCAATTTGTTTCAACAACACAAACCTATTATTTGTAAATGAAAAAATAACTCCATAGTGTGAGAACGACAAATGGAAACTGACAATAATTGTATAAAAATTAAGGGCCGGTCCTTTACGCCCTTAATATAAACATGGTCACCAAAATTAACTTATTATACTATACAAAAAAATAATAACAATAATACACACTTGTGTATTATTCGGATCATGACGGCGTGACATGTACTGAAACAACCAATATAACCTGACCTCTCCCAATATCAATATCTCACTTCACAAAAGCTCCAATTATACTGGATTTCCAACTACCTACATAATAAAAGTATTGCGAAATTCAATCTTATGGTTATGGAAATAAAGGTCGTAGGTGTTGTGTTGGTTAAGTAGGTATTATGTGTTGTGGTCCTTGTTAGTGATGGATAAGGGGATACTGTAGTTAATTGAGTCGGTGCCGTGACGTGGTTTGATGGACGCGATTGTCGTGTAATGGAACTGTTCTTTTATGTGGAGAGATTGTTTTGCTGGGCCTTACTACTTAGTACGTATTTATATTGTTTCTGGGTTATATTTGGCTCTTAGAAGCTTTGATTAATTTAAGGCCTTCACCGATTTCTTTTGGTTTTGAGTCATGTTAGAGGGTTTTAGTGATAATTTGTGCGTTTCTCCCAGCTTTCATCATTGGCGACTTTAAACTCTTGGGGGATTTAAACCGATTGGGAGATTGGGGACATTGGGGAGGGGCATAATTGGGCTTCCAGTAACCACACACGACGAAACATAACGCAAGCGTTGTTTCACGTCGGTTTTCTGTGAGGCCATGGTACTCCGGTCAACCTATCCCATTCGTACTAAGTTATCCGTCTGAAGCTGTCTGTTAACCTTTTCAATAAATCTAATCAAGGAATTCATATAACCCAGACAGTCCCTCTATTAACAAAATAACCAGTTATACAAGGAAAACTATTAACCGAAGGTGCAGTATGCGGAAGGTCAACGGATATCATTAGTGCTCAACTAATGATCGTCATTGCACTTGAAGTACTAGTACTTTAGTACTAGACCGTTTATGATGCTGCATTGTATTGATCATTGTTTGTCTCGCATATTGATTGATGTAGACATGTATAGTAAGTTGGGTGGTTTACGGTTTGTTTTGGTTTAGTTTGTCTTGTATGTGTTGTCGTGGTGAGGGTGTAGTTGGAACTGAATGATGCTATATACTCTGTAATGGTGTAAAAATGTTTTAAGAGCGTGATTTTAATCTGCTACTAAAACCTTTAGACGCCAAAGAAATCCACTTTGGACCTACTAAAGAGTAGGGCTGATTGCTAACCATCAGATGATTCGTCTATTTGTTTATCACTCTATCCCATAAAAAAGACAAGTTGTAGTACAGAAGTAAAATCTCAGCGTCACTAATCTGTGCAGTATCTAGTCAGAGAGCTGACGTACGTGCCGCCGTTATCTGTGTCACAATG
The DNA here is from genome assembly GCF_023101765.2 of Spodoptera frugiperda. Lineage (NCBI taxonomy): Eukaryota > Metazoa > Arthropoda > Insecta > Lepidoptera > Noctuidae > Spodoptera > Spodoptera frugiperda. The sequence continues at coordinate 10,893,664 of NC_064215.1, read as the reverse complement.
CGACGATAGCGCCGCACTGCGCATTCATGCCTCCCCGACTATAATATTTAAGGCTCCCGCCGGAACGCGCGATACATTTTTTATTATTTCGAATTTCACCTACCAAACATACTGCAATAAACAAAATATGCGAAATCTGTATTTGTATTTGATAAACGAATCGAATATCGAGATCCTTTTTGACAGTGGAAATGGCCTCGAAATATCATTTAATCTTCTATTTTTGTTTGACGTCGAATTTTCCGGGAAGAATGTGCCGTATCATCGTATTTACCCAGAAGATAAAAATTTTAATGTCAGCTACGAAAATAAATTACGATAAGATGAGAGTAATTAAACGTCATTCGTATCAGATATCGATATAAAGAACCGGATATGGCCTCTGATAGTATATCACCCATCAACGGATAATTTCGACATATCCGACTGAAATCCGAAAGGGTAGTACGTAGTATCGCATCGAGGGAACAGTAGTGGGCTGTGACCGCAGAATCCGGTGACGATCCCACCACGATCGACCGCCAGACTAAACTAATTGAGCAATATTGTAAGGTCAAAATGTTATTCCTGCTCGTTATCAACAAGCATCCGTTGATCATAGGCACCGCATTGTAATTCTGCCTGTGCTATCAGGAAGTTTGATACTACTCACATAATATGTTTCTACTGAATTTGACCACACACACAACTATTGATAAGGATTGAGCGTGGAATGTATTGTATATTTCTGAACCGTTCTATGAAGGACGCGGGATGCGGGCAGCGTCTCTAATTTGCCGTTGCTATTTGACCCGCATCAAACGAAACCCGACTCGAATGCCCTTGAATAGCTTTTAACTTTAATTATACCATTTTAATTATGAAAAATGCAGAAAACACTAAAAAAGTAGTTAAGTCTCACTAGTACTTTATCGGTGCTAGTACTTAATCAGGAGTCGTAAACTACTCGTAAAACTTGCAACAAAGTCACGAAATATTGCAAAACATGACTCCACTGCACCTTATAGTCTGCAGTCTCTAGTGTGATGGGTCTTTACATGCAGTAGGTAATTAGCGAGCTCTTGAAAAACAAAATATCGTAAAACCAGTGAAGCGGACTGCTCCACTGCTCATAGTGCTCATAGCATGACCAGTCGCTGACGTAGTACCACTTGGACATTTTAATCTCCCTTATCTAGATTGCCTTGGGCACGTCAGAGTTGCATAAAACTATTAAAAATGGCGATGACGTGACAGATTGCTGTGTACTGCGAATTTATGAAGGGCTTGCTGACGTCGACGACCGTGTGTACTATGTGCGGACATGTTTCACACATTGTTATGGAGTCTCCTGATTGGATGTCGAGATTCATCACGTTTGCTCGTTCTGAGCCCGCTCCTCTGTTCCGGTATAACAGGTTTATATTGTTCTTGAGACTAGGTACCATTGTTTATTAACATTCCTAACGGAGATAGGATAGGAATAGCGGCTACAGACTATATCTTAAAATAGACTATAAACTTATGCTGAACTCTTCGGATTTCCAACGATTCCTAGTTCTGCGCTGCGGTGATTATTCCGTCGCCTTAAAACATTAAAAGGAAATTATAATTAATGGGTCATTTTGGGAGATATGCAATGATCGTAGATGTAACTGAAATGCCTGAGGGAAGAGGATAGCACTTGGAGAGTTCAAGAGAACTTCTAAAAGAAGATAAAAGCAATACAGTATTAAAGATGGTTGCCAACTTTTCTTCTCTCTTATTATTATCGACCACGTGATACTTAGCTCTCCTACAATGCAGTGTCTACAAGCAATCCTCCATGTCCTCGTATGACTTAATAGCAGGCTTTGACTCCTCAATTGTCATATATTTGTTCACAATGCTAACGGATATCATTAGTACGGCAAGTAGGGCGAGCAGTATTTGTGATAGGACAATTTTCAATATTGTTTTATATGAGTGGTGTGGAACAAAGGTTTATTGTGTAGTTGTATTGCCCATGGGTCTAGGTTGCGGTCGGAAGATAATGGTGCCTAGTGCGTTTTACAGTTATAAATGTTTTTAACTTTGTGACGGATTTTCCCTCCTGAAACTACTGCAAATGTTACTTAGGTATGGTGTTATTTAGGTTATCGAGTTCTTTCCTGTTTGTTTTATTGGTTGTGTGTTTGTTCTTTATATAAACTATGTGTCGTCATTAAAAATGTCTCGTTCTGGTCTATCAACAAAGAGACAATATGCGGTAATATTCGAAGCTCTTTAATAGACCCAAAGAAAATTGTTGATAAATGCAGAAGGATGTCCATCCAAAGCAAATATTCGAAATCCTAAATCTTAAATCCACTCCATTCACATCCATCCATCTTTTAAACTCTAAAATGAAACAAATAAAACGTTTATACGAGTATAATCAACTTGTATGATTTAAGTTGATTTCGCTTTTCATGTTATTCTTAATGGTACAGGTATTTTACACTGTAACTGATGTATGCGCGGTAATGCGTTGATATCCATTGGGCCCTCGAGGCTACAGTTAATCGGAAAATTCTTCAACACATGAAACAACTATAATGTGCTAATATTTGTCTAAACTAAGTTTCCAGACAGAATTAATTATTATAATTCGGGAGAGATCAGTGGGTGCTGTAATACTAACGATGGTTACATCAGACAAACGCAAATAAAAAAGTTTTATTACATCATGTCTCCGTTGTTGCCAAAATGATTTTAGAATAAATGATATTAAATCATCCTTAATCTTATCAATTAATAAGCTTATTCAAAGCACTATAAAGAGAAAAATTACCCTCCGCCGTAGATAAGAAAACGCCTCAACAATTTCCACGATAAATTTTCGTGAGAAATTATTCAATAGACGCCTTTAGATTGAATAAAAACAGTGCGAACTAAGTGCTTATCTTTCCGCACAATTTGTACTTATAATGGAGGGAAATGAAAAAACTTGACGTCGGTAAACGGTGGTCCAACAACCCATCATTATTTCTGCACTATTGCAATTTTAAGGCCTTCGGACTTGACATGAATATGTAATGTTGCTACATTCTCCCATGGGCGTTGGCCTCTTTTGAGATCGTTTAAGTAAAGCTATCTTTTGAACATAATTTTTGGGTTCAAGTTGAATGTATGGTTTACGTAATGGTTTGATGACAGGCTTAAATAGTACTTGTATGACTTGCAGACTTTGTGTTTGTAAAGACAGTGGGAGCACGACAAAAATAGTAGTAAGAAAACGTATAATAGTTGTAGTTATCCTCGAAAAACTACATAAAAATTGGCCCCATAAGAACTTTCCATAAAACAAGAAAATTACGCCAGTATTGACATGACAATAAGAAAGAAAATCTCGAACATTCCATGAGAAAGGGGATGCGGGAATTCCTCGAAAACTAAGCCTTGGGCAAAGCGCCTTTAATTTAAGAATGGGGGTTATAAGTATGAAGAGACAAAATTGAGGGTTGTTCCCACAAAGAAATGAATATAATCACACAAGTACCCTTACTTTGACCGACTTTTTTAAAGTCCTCTTTTTCCTTTTGATTTTTGAGGGTTACTATACACTTTCAACGTGTTTCCTTATGGTGCATTTTACCTTGATACGATACAAATACCAGACCACAAATAACTGGGCTTCAATTTGCGGTTTTTCATTTTAAACTTTATGTTCTGTATTGGTAGCAATATCATGTTGGAAATATTTTAAATAATATTAAAAAGTGTATAAAGTAAACCAACTTGCTTCCTATAAATAACTTATGGCATGACCAATGAAAACTGATCGAATTTCTTCCAAGTAAAGTTTTGAAAGTAAATATCAGGTTAGACTACTGAAGTACTCAAAGTCATTAAATGATTAGTTAACCTGATCCTTAGCAATTGTTTTCGGAACAAAATCTTTGCTTAAGGAATAGTTCAAGTAATCATTAAATGTCTCATAGGAGTAAGTATATAAAATCCTTGATTTTCTACGCTAGCACAATGTTTTCATAACTAACTGTTCTATAGTTGTACGATAATGATCGCGATATCTTTGTCATCGCGCTCTGCGCTTGCGCAACCGTGATTACGGGTTATCGAATGTAGGCCGATGTGTTTGTAACCTTATTTTTGTTATTGTTTACTCGAGTTTCAAGTTTACCGAAGTATCTATATTTAAACTGATAACAACTTTGTTTGTTTGGCTATGTTGTCTAATTTTAATTAAAATTCTGTTTGATTGCTATGTATCTTTTTTGATAAATGTATGGAGTACGCCGCCGATTTTGCATTAGAGCCAACTTCAGGTGTCTACAGTGGATCGATAAAGTATACGGTATAAGTACAGTCACGTATTCAAATACCGCTCAATTACTGGCTACAAAGTGTGTAAGCAGATGTCTATATCTGTCTAGCGAATCATTTGGTTCAACCCAACTTCCTTAGAACGAAGTCTATCCAGCAAATCCAGTTCAATGTTTAGCGTCAAAACCGCCACACGCAGTACAACAAAAATGAGTTAACAACTCATACAACTCCATCGGGGACCCATCTAACCACTACATAAACAATCGATTAAACTGAAACCAACAGTCGATGCACAACTTCACAACTGTCGAGCCTCCCTGCAGCCATTAACTGCACCGAGCGCTAAACTTAATCGCTATCTATAAATAGACACGTCTGACTCGGCAGACGTCTCACTACACTACAAACGGATACTAACATCCTATCTACAACTTCTACACAAACGAGAATCAACCTTATCTACCAACTCTAGAACTCACTCTGCAATGCCTGCGCTAGCTTGTAAAATATAAAATACAGTTTTCATAGGCGAGATGTTGCTAAGCGATTTTGCATCGTAAACAAACGTGACAAGGTTCGCTTCGATTTGTTTTGGCAGTTAGCGCTCGGCTACGTAGGCTGCAAGTTAGGTCGGAAAATGAAGCGCCGTTTATAGTACTCATTATAGTACTATCGTAGTATTGTGCGAGTGTGTGAGTGCGGCGGCGGCACGGGGCGCGTGTGTGTGCTGCATCGGAGTGCAGCGGCTGCATGTGTGCGTGCCGTGTGCTTATACTCTGTGAATGGAGATTGTATTTATGTTTCCCTGTCTGAGGTCGGACTGCGGCTTTATTGATTTTTTTTTCATTACGCTCCGTTTTAGCTCCGCGTCAGATGCAAGGGAATGGGGAAATAGTAATGGAATAGTAGTTGCTTGTCAGTTTGACGTACCTATACTTTTTTAATACGTTTTAGTGGGCCGCGTTACTGCAGGGAAAATGGGGGTTGTAGAATGAATCGAGGTAGTGTGCGCCCGGTCTGCGTGTGTGTGTGACCGTGTGGTATTTAGAATAGATGGAAGTTTTGCGCAGTTGTCTAATGAGCCCTAGTTTATAAACAGATGCAGGTCGTAACTGTTTTAGTGCATTCACATTTTAGTGTATTCTGATCTGAATGTATAAAATTCTCTCGTCTTTATGAACATTTAGTGCAGATGCTTAATACGTATAAGAACTAAAGAGTGCTTCTCTTCAAAATACCTAAGTTTGTCTGTCATGTATTACCTACATTCATGACTAATTTCCATATTTTTCCAATTTACAGGTACTTACCATCGCCACCAATCACCACTTGCAGCAACGGTAAATATATTCATACATTTATTGATTACACGTACCTACTGTAAATAAATAATTATTAATAATTCAGTAATAATAGCGACACGAATAGTAATCGCGATAACCTCCAGTGATGTAACCTATGTTTACATGTTGCACCAATAATATAAAATTATTCATATTTTTCATTATCAGGATTTAAAAATCTCGACGGCCGTCGTCGCTTAGTTCCGTACATTGCAATATTGGTAGAAAGAAATAAAAAGTAAAACGTTTTTATTTCGTTATCATAAATTGAAAACTATTCATTAAACCATTAATTAAAATCAGTAGTTACTAGTTATACAATCTTTATTGAATTACGTATTATGTAACGGCTACGGAATTTCATGTCAGTATATAAACATGCCAAAAAAGAGAGTAGGGGAAAAGATCTCCAAAGAAGGGTTTAACCTGGGTGTCTTGAAGGCCCGAGTAAATAGGTTGCTTGTGGGCAGACGTACTCCATCGTAGGCCGCATCAGGCGAGATAGTGGCCAATCAAACATTATAAAAGCAAGGTTCTATAGTCCTGTTATAACTTCATGTCCCTGGGAAGCCGAAATATCAATGATCCGGTGTTTTGATGGTTGTATCTACTGTAGATCCTGGCTTACAGGAGTTGCTGCAGTATGGGAGGTTGTCCCAATAATAAAAAAGTCCCGTTATAACATCTAACTATTATTTTCAAAAGTCCTACCTTCTTCTCATGTAGACGAAAAGTATGTAAACTGATACTTTTCGTCTAGTTTCCATTATAACAGACGGAACTCTAATTATATGATTGTTTCTATTTCTAGTCGTTATCAGTGGCCTTAGTAACGCCACGTCCAACATTGATTGCATTCAACACGTGTGCTACCACGATACTTTTTCATTTTCTCTCATATATGCACAATGAAAACTGTTATTTAATATTGTTAGTACATAATTACGAGTACATAGAGTTACAGACTTTGTGCGATAGGCTATAATGTAGGCAGATTCTATGTGATTTGGGGTGCTTTTCCAACAGAGATGCTATGTAGCTATGCTGTAAGGATGTAATAGCTAAGCTTTAAAACTATGTGAGCGTTTCCATTGATACTAAGCTATAAAGGCTGCACGAGCAAGAGGTGCAGATCGAGTATGTCATGCATATGCATCGATAGTAGGGAAGCCATCCATAGCACTAATCTTTCCATGTAAAAAACATAGCTTAGCTGAGTCCGTTTCCACCAGTGCTAAGCTATGTGTACCAATGAATATGATTGGTGGAAGCCAAACGCGTCCATAGCAACGTAGCATAGTACATCTCTGGTGGAAGTGTTGTGTGATGCAACTAATTATGTTAATTATTCACACTTGTAATTAGGTTTAATAGAGAACCAAGTGCTGTCAACCTTGTTAATGTTTTAGTGGTTTCTACATTTATTTTTCAATCAAGTTAATGTATGAAATATAGTTATTATTGATTCCATTTGCAATTGATTATGTTTAGTACATGGCTAGTAAGATTTGCAACGGCATTTATTACAGGCAACAAGCATGTCGGTGTCGTGTACTATAAACATATTACTATTTATTATATTTCAATATCATTACAGTCCCGATGTCACGGTGTGAGCCACTACTTGGTTTTATAAAATTTTCCGTCATACAGTTTTAGCGTAGCGAAACAGGAATTGATTACTTTATCAGGCGATAATAATACGGACTAATTCAAACCAGTAATTAAAAGCTTATGCCCTAATATCATACACCTAATTAATTAAATACTACCTAATCCGTCGAAAAACCTATACATTGACACGTATCCCAAAATAAATCTTTTTAATCTTATCGACCAATGAGCTGTCCGGCGCACGCGATTATCGATAATTTCCCCCGGCCTTCGATGTGGTCCCGGTTTATCGATAGATAACGCATCGATAAAAGGGGCCGCAGTAGCCTCACAGTTAAACAATTACCCGTGTACTACAACTATTTCACTAGCCAATGTTTACTATTGTTAAATATCATAAACCGTTCAACAGATTAACAGAATCGCTTTACGAATGAATCATTCGGACTAGAATCGGTACTTTAAATCGGATAATCGTATTGATCGATTTTTTATTCGATTTAAAGTTTCATTAAAATTCGATTTCATGGTGTCGGTACTGAAAGGGCCAATAAGTGGCAAGAAAACACTGGTGTATAAGTAAGAACAAGTTCTTGTAGATAAATGAGGAAAATAGAATCGTCTCGTAATGATGGAGCAGTTTTATAAATACGAGTTTGAATTACTCAATGATTGCACAATGTTATGTTCAGGCGGTATTTTGTCAGTTTGTACAGTCATCATTTCGTAATTTTTTGGTGTTTGATATCATAGTAGGTAGTAGGTACATACACATACATATTTACTGCGGTAAATCAGATTGTAAATTGCATTAATAGACAGCGTAGAAAAACTCTGGATCTGTCACTTCTAGAGATAGAATTCTGTTGTCTTTTTCCTTTCCTTTCACATATTTCTATTTCTCGTAGCAAAATCTTAACAAATAAGTAACTAATGTCCAAACGCTACTCAATTTTAAGACGGTCTCAAAACTAGTTCTATCCCTATCAATTCTCTATAAAATGACAGAGATAGCACAATATTTAAGTACAACTTGAAATTGAGTAACATTTCAGTATTCGGGTGACCGATCTAGATATAACATTTCATAAAGTGTTGTGAGTCCGCGAATCGAACTCACAACACGTTGCACGGCAGCCGGTTGCCCAGCCACCGCACCAACCGTGCAGTCGGGTAATTCATACCTCTATTTTGACATTGCACATACCCGACCTACATACGAAATTTTCCAAAATGGTACGATACAATCAGTAAATACCTATGTACTGATAAATAAGCACGTGTGTATTACATAAGATAATGTACACACGAAGCACGTGAAACTGCAGATCTTTGCTGTAACTGATAAAATGATAAAGAAATACTTAAATACACTTTTTACTTCAATTACGAATTACGATATCTGCAACGCCATGTCGCCGTGTCGTATTCGCTTGATAATTTTACAAGGACAAGAAATATTGCATGATAACTATTACAAAAATGTTTAGTTAATGGCGCTAGGTGTTATGTATAAAATGTAAGTGATTAGTTTAATTACCTAAAAAGTAATAAATAACGTATATGCAGCGGTTATGTAAAAATAAATTAAACTGAATCGCTAAATGCCTTAAGTGATGTCCTGAAGGCTTAGTACGAATTTGTTTTATGTTTAACGGGATCGAAATGAGAGCAAGTTCGGTGCTCTGATTGGTTGGTTCATTCAAGTCGGCCAATCAGAGCGCCGAACGCGCTCTCGTTTCTTTTTCGTTTAACGTAAAGCAAACTCGTACTAAGGATAGTGTAATGTGGATATTCATATTAATATTCAATAACGTTCAGGTGAGACATAGACAATAAATCATATTACAATCCACTAATGTATTACCAAACTTAAAATCAACAATTATCAAAATAATAAGAGTCATTCTTCTGGGACATCTTAGTTTGCTAAAATCAATGAGGGTTCATTGATTTTAGCAAACCGAAGCTTCTAAAACATACCTAAAATTATAAAAGTGATATAATCTTTAGTACATTAAACGACTTGGGGAGCAAAAATGACCGGCACTATCTCAGGATTTGCCTTTAACATTTTCTAAAATGTTTGAATTGTCTTAATGCCCCACATTCACCTTGGATTCAGCGAGCGACCATTTTAATAATAAGAATAATATTTATTTGCGTCACACTACTCGCTATATTACTGAAAGGTTTTGTACAGGCATTGTAAACGATTTGTTCAGCTGCGGCTGCCCCACTGTTGCTAAGTACTAGCCATTGTTTCTACATTGAAATAATACTAAATGTATGAATGTGTGTCAACGGGTCGCACTCCACGGATTTAATGAACTACGATTGTGTAATGACGTCAATTAAACAGTATCGGTATGTCTCTTTATTTCAATCCGATTATAGATTTCATTTTATTATATGTATTAAATTTAAGAATGCTTATTCAAAAGAAAGATATAATTACTATGGAAATGGTATAGTTCTTTTAACATCTATACTAATATTATAAAGCTGAAGAGTTTGTTTGTTAGTTTGTTTGAACGCGCTAATCTCCGGAACTACTGATCTGATTTGAATAATTCTTTTTGTGTTGGATAGCGCATTTATCGAGGAAGGTTATAGGCTATAAATCATCACGCCACGATCAATAGGGACCGAGCAGTGCGGGTGAAACCGCGCGGAAGTAGCTAGTGACATATATAAACCTTCAAATATTGTACCAACTTACTGATAAAATTCCTACATAATGTACGTATTCGTCTCAGTGCGCAGGCGCCTTAATTCGTGCAGGAAACATTTTTAATTATAACCGCCATTACTCAGTTCATTAATTTTAATTGTATAATGTTACAATAAGTCTAAAAAAAATAATTGGGTCCAATTTTTACTTGGAATCGTATAAAATACACGCTGTATATATAAAAGAAAGAAAAAAAATGTTAGATTATAATATGAAATCGGACGTTCGTTACGAAATGTACTTAATGTGTAAGTAAATAAGTTCCAGACTGGTTTGCGGATATAAAATTGTAATTAAACTGTCTGGCGATTTTGGCATACGTTGCTGAGTTACAAATAGATTGTATAGGTTATAAAACATTAGCGTATAGGAAGCGTGTAATAAATAATGAAATCTATCTCTATAAATATACGGCTGATATTTATGTACGCTAGGAAACTAGAGAATAATATTTACTATTGAATTGGAACATGACCTACAATATTATGTGAGTATTGATAACAATAATCACAAGTCATTTGTTACATTAGAGATCTGTTTATGAGAATAGTAAAGCCTGATTGACATCTACTGAATGTAAATCCTACATGCAATACATTTTAATATAGATAGAAAAAACTTTCAATACTTTCCAATAATAAAATATTTTAACCAACATTCTAATTTGTCATAATTAACATAAGCCAAATACAATAATCTCTTATCGTATTAAATTAAATTAATAACAGTATGTAACAAAAATAATATCAGATTACAATCATTTTAATGATAATCGTATTATATCAGCAATAATGAAAATTGGATTAAAATTAAATTCATTTCATTCGGAAAGGTTCGCCCTTATGCTTTGCGAATTCAAAAGTCTTTTAAACAACTAGAAACTATTTTCTTTAATTTATCTTGTAGTTAATAAAACTTGTTGATTATAAAATAAAATTTTCCTCATATACAAAGAATACGGAACCCCGTGTGTAATTACAAATCACACCAGACCGCAATGACCCTGTGATAGATTTTGTATCTTGAATCAGACTTATTAAAATTAGTTTCTGGAGTCAATACAAACATCAGAATATTTATTCATGCAAAATCTACAAACAAAAAATATTCCCTCAATGAAAATTTAGATAGTAAAAGAGATGTAAAAGAAAGACAAGGATGAATTAAAAAAAAATAGAAAATAGTTCTGTTACTTCTTTAATAAAGCCGATATGGTTCCCAAGCTGCCTATAACGTCAATGGTGTATTATTGTTCCTGGTCCCCTTCATAATGCTAATTCACACTAATTACTGTTGACCATCCCTTAAAGTTTACCTCAACCTGATTATAAGGACGATAACCACATTCCCATGCTTCCACCAAGAGAGCATTCAAGAAACGCTTCATAGAATTACCATACAGATAAAATCGGAAGTATTTATTGTGGCAACAGCTTTACTATTTATAAATATTATCGACTATTGAGGGCATGCGGTAATCAGAGTCTAACTCAATGGGAACCGTAATCAGGAAAAGGGATATTCTGGACAAGCTTTATATATCAGGACCAAGGACAGTGACACCGTCCGTATACAGTATTCCAAAGAAAACGAGGTCTTCGCTAACTGGACGCAGTAGCAAATTAGTGTGGTCCCCAGCTTTGTATAAACCCGTACTGCGTAAGGGTCTGGTTAGTTTGGAGCCAATGTAGGATTAAGAAACGGGGTAAATAGTCAAGATTACGACGGGGCGTGGGCGAAATCGAGGCCATGACGAAACTCTGATTGATAACGTTCCACTATACGTATTCTGATAACTTCGCTTCTTGTTGCTATGCGATAATATGAGTCTACGGTTTTTTTTTGTTCATTGTATTCTAATGTTAAAATAGGACGCACGACTGTCGGTGAGCCCATCGCCAGTGGGTGGACTTTTGTGTAGGATATATTAAAAGTGTTATTTCTAGGCGGTATATACGATGTCGGTTCACCAACACCAGGCCCTGCGTCAGTCATCATTAAACATTTTAACATCTAAACACTAGTTACAACGTGACGCTTTATCTGTAGTTTTTGTTCGATACTGGTTCATGAGAAGAGAACAATGCCAAAATCTCCACCATGAAATACTTTTAAGTTCGTTTACATTAATTGTCACGAATGAAGCGGTTCCAAATCGTTCAGAACGAAGTTTTCCATAAGTGTCAACGGCTTCCCGCCATCTATTTCTGGCTGCCAAATTATCTGAACTAAAAAAATGTCACCCACGTCTTCGGCGGTGTGATAACCGACGTCGGCTGACGCTGAAATCTTGTCTATATATTATTTTTGAAACAGTTAACTCACACGTTAATGTCTTAACAAATCGCCTTGAACTAATATACCTAAAATCTATTTTTTGTAAGTTCCATGCGATCGTCTGCGATTGTATTCCTAATTTTAATTCTGACGTACGGAGACATAATTAAAACTTATTATAGTGATTATTTATCAACGTATTATAAACGCAAACTGTCGGTTTCTTGCATCACTTAGTTCGTATCAACATGGCAACTATAAAAAATTTGAACAGGGTCATCATTGATCGCAAAATGAATCTGGAAATATTCACTGGGCTATTCACACGTCCCGGGGTGCACTTATTGATCCAAAATGTACCGAAACGCTGACTCATGCATTCTATATTAATCTTTCTTCACCCCTTCCTGGATTTATTACTGGATTCGTCACAGCGTAATGTAGCCAATTTAGAATGGCAATGCACTTCTCCGTATCGCAAAAGTTTTTATTACTGCAAATAACAATGGAACTTGGATTATTAAATTTAATAGCTTATGATACGTCATCATTTTCTTTTGAAGTACGAGGGTGTGGACTTGTGGAATAGTTCCAGTGACTTGCCAATTTTGTATCTACATTTTAATATGATTGACGTCGGTTTACTTACTCTTACCTTTCGTCGAGAGTTGCAGATGTCTCGCTTTTATGAACATGCTCCCTACGGATCTCATTATTATTGACTTTCGAATCATTGTCAACTATTGTGCATTTGATATTGAATAAACCTAGTGAAACGACATCGTCAAATGTAATCCTCTTGAGACTTCACTTTCTGTGTTGCTCCATTTATCTGTATATTTATTTTGTGATCCTTATTCTTTGCGTACATATTTATAATGTCTTAATTTATGTGTATTACTTTACTTTACTTTTCAAAATTTTAAATCCGTTAAATATTCTTGTTTCAGATCAAACGCGACCAGTCCGATGCCGAGACCTTGTTCCATCTAGCGTTTAGCATATTAGCAGTCCACCATTATATTAGACTCTTTATGTTGCAATCACATTGTGTAAATTCCATTCTACAATCCTAGTTACATCTGGAATATTACGAAATGTGCAGTCAGCACTCATCACTGGACTTGTCTCATTGTTCTTATACATTCAATACATGATGACGCTACATTGCAATTTCGTACGTTCTTAGGATATGTTGATTCAGAACATTTTGAAGTCCAATATTGTTACTTAAGTAATGCTAGCTATACATTTTATACATTTACCATACTTTATGGTAAGATCTCGGAGGAAAATACAAAAATGCTCCTTTAGTTTATAAGTTCTGTGACTTTGAAACACTTTGTGATCTTTATTACGTTTTTCTGTTTTCCTCCGCGATCCTCTAAGTTCACGCATTTTTATTGTTTTGTTACTCTATTTTATGTTCGTGTTGTCTATACGTGTTTTGAATTATATTGACTAACAAATACTAAAAAATTCTAACGCATGACTCCTTATTTTTACTATATCAACTCGCGAGTATGCATGACGTCAAATAATGTTGTTAATTTAGCTTAATTTTATTATTTTTTTGTTAAACACTTAGACAACCTGCTACACTGACATGTTTATATTATTTTAATTTATTTGATTGTTTATATTTATTGATTGTGTTTACTTCAACAATTTGTAAAGTTTATTGAATTCTATACCAGTATGAGATCAATCGTATATGTTAGCCTTGCTCCATAAAACTTGATTTTACGTTTAATTTTCATCGCTTAAATTCGAGTTTTAGTTCATGCATGGCAATACCCGGGGTTGCTTTCTAGTTTTTTTGATAAGAAAAATTTGATTATGCAATCTGTTAATTAAATTAATCACTCAATTATGTTATATCGAAGTTATTGTTTTATTTGTATTGATTTAAGAACAGATTTTAATAAACATTTCGGCATGAATGTTGGTTTCATTGCGTCTCCATGTGGCTCCATCTGTTCCCACGATTATTTCGCATGTCTTGTGAACGTTGAATGGCACGTTTGGAGGTCGGACATAAAGTCATTTTTCAATTAATCCAATGTCATCAGGACGACGCGACCTCTGCACCGAACCGGCTAAGTACCTATGTTCGGCATACAATTCCTTTACGATAATAAACTTTATACGTATAATATTAATGATGAATTCCTCTTCTTACACAAGCGAGGTCAATATAGACTTTATATAAATTTGTACAGTTGTTTCCTTACTATGGCAAACTTGTGTAAAGGCAGGTTAAATAATGAGTATGAGATCATGGAAAGGTGTTCGTGGCCGCGGGAAATGTGCGAGCATTGCTCAGTAGATTACTGGCTGCGAGTATTTCTGTATTAAATAGGTCACACTTGGTGTGTCAGTGGCGCACCAGCTGATGTACTCTTCGTTTATGCTTCACTAAACCACATCTTCTGTAATATACGTCTGTATTGTTGTTTGTTGGTCTATCCAAGTGCTTAAATGCAGGTGTTAAATGAATTCTACACGTTGAAGTATCACCAGCATCGTTCTTTGACCCGTTTTATTTCTTTACGTCTTCTATAAATCTTCTATGTTTTGATGGACTGAATGATTTACAAGTTTAAGACGTGCATTTTTAGTTTTATGACTGTCATAAGACTTGAAGGAAATATTAACTTCTTATGAGATGTTTATTTCGGGCGTCGAACTGAGATTATAAGATTTAGAGACATTAATTTCAGTGAATGGGCCATTGCTGGTACAAATAGGGGGAGAGCTGTGAATCGTGTTACTGAAATAACTAGAACATTACACAAAACTATCATACGACATGAATGAAATGATGACAATGATGTAATAGATACGCTTGGTCAATCAGCAAGTACGTACTTCAACGCACAAGTATTTGCTAAATCAGTCATTACAATAAAACAATTCAATATTTTTCGCGGACACAGTTAAATGATAGTCAATAACAACTTGTGTGTTTGTCAGCATTTCAAAACCGATCACACGTAGGCTATGTGTGTTTTGTTCCAAATAACATGACGCTGCAACTTTGGTATTGCGTTTACAAAACTTACGCACATCCTTCTACAGGCTTCTATAAACGCCTGACCAAAGTCCAAAATGCAAAACAACAATAATTAGTTGCGAGCTACTACTACAGGTCTCAAATGTGTGAAATGGACGTCATGCAATCATATGCAAAAAGCACAATATTCAAAAGAACGATCTAGAAAGAAAAAAATGTCTGAAAAATTTTAACGAACCACCTAACGTAACGATGAGTGAAAATTAATTCGTCCGTAGTAATCTTGGATCGGATCTTATCTGACCAATCTGTTCGGACATTGACCGCGGTCTCTAGTCTTAAGTCTTAGTGGATCTTCGGGACGATGACTAATCTTAAGAGGAATTCGTTGCGACGTCTGAGATGTGTAAGGCTTTTTATCCACCGTAAATTAAGGTGTCAGACACTGGAATATGTTAATTGAAATGATAATTTGAGCAATAACGTCTGAGTTCTCTATAGTTTTTATTTTCTTTTCTCGAGTCAGCTGTGTGGAGTCTGATTAGCAGTCGTGCTCTCAGTTCCTTGCCCCATGATTTGGCAACTTTTTTGAACTGTTTTTTTGCGTCTGTAGTCTAAAACGCAACCTTTTTGGCGTTTTAACAGACTTCAAAGTGTATTTGCTAAATCGTCTTTGCACAGGAATGCGTGTAAATAAATCGTGGTAAGTTAGTATCTATGGCAGCAATCACAGCAGTATTAGGTAGTATCAGTAAATTGACACCGAATAACGCAACCCGACGTGAAATTGCAGGAAGTAGCAACATACTAATTACTGCAGCGACACGTGAATCACTATTATTACATAAACGTTACATGTCAGGCAAGCAGGCCCGCTAGCAAATATTTCGCCAAACTGGTCAATTCTTGGCCATAGTGACATTTCACAGTTGCATATGGCCGTCGAAAGTTTGTGCCGATGAATAAAAGTTGTCCCACCAGTGACTTTCATGCTTACGAAATTTGTTCACTTAATTGGGTTGCCTGTCAGTTATGGAATGTTAGGGTTACGTCCAGTACAGTGCGAGGCGATGCATGATTTATTGGAGCAGATATTTTGTGATTAATTTCCAATTCAGACGCAATATATTCAACTAAGAATATCTTTGCAAGTTTAGTGACAATTTGACTTGATTTGGTACAGAAACTGATCACGATTAAATCGATTTCTCCATTATCGAATCACAATACTCAAGGCTTTCTTCCTCGCGAATCTTGCGCTACATTACAACCACAGACATCGAACACGGGTCCCGGTATTCGTGTGATGTTTTTTCACCAAGATAAATATACTTACGATTGAACGATTACATTGTACTGGACAGGTCAACGACTATATTAAGTTACTGTTTTTGTTTAAAAAACTGTCTCTTTTTATTGCCTTTTGTTATGGGATGGCGAAAGATGGATGACATTAAGAATCTTAGGCAAGCCATTATAATCGTTATGGAAACTCAACAAATGTATCTAAGTAGGTACCTATAGGAATTAAATCGTTGCTGTTAAGTTACATACATATCTATACAAATCTTGAAACCATGGAGATGGACAGTATATCTACTAAAGAGTTCCATCCACTACGATTCCTGCTTACTTTTGATGATCTGAACCTCGAGCTTCCATTATATTCTCAACATAAACGAATCCCCATACATGTGTTTCCTTTTTATAAAGTTAACGATTATAGAATTTGGCCAGAACTGCAGGTGATATAATCGCAAAAGAGGGAAGTTTGGACTTTCCAACCGCACTGCAGATGGACTACGGAGAATGTGAGGGAAATGAGGTCATAGCAACTAGGATTTGGAGGAAACCGGATCCATTATGACGTTCAAACAAACAATTTACTTTTATTCTGATTTAATGCAGCTGCAGACTGTTATTTGAAGTTTTATGTGCTGTACTATCTTGGTGTTAAGGTAAGGAGGTTGGAATTTAATGGATGGGTTATCTATTGGAAAAGAGTAAGTATGTGTAAAGTATTTCGAGCTTAAATTATTGAAAACTGTGAACTGTATGTATTGGAGTGAGAAAAGAAATGTTGAAAGACAATGAATCAATTTATTGCTTTTATGATGAAATAGGAAGTAAACTAGCAGACGGATCACCTGATGGTAAGCGATGAGCGCCGTCTATGGACACCAGTAACACCAGAGGAGTCACAGGTGTGGTGCCGGCCTATAAAAAGGAATACGCTCTTTTATGAAGATTGATATTTGCTAATTAGTGAAAAAATAAAAAATTAGCCATAATTAAGTTTGCTATTCGACAAAATGTCGAATGGGTATTGAAACTCATTCGTATATCGGGTGTTTAGCAGTTGCACTTAAATCGTACATAATAAAAAATAGCCATAAAAATGGGAAAGTTGTTCAAGAATTAACCATCTTACTTAACTTAAAGTTCTCATGTACTTAAATGGATGTCCTCAAAGTCCTGTAGCACTATTATTTACAAGTTTTCAGAGTACGGCTATCCTTCAATCAAGTTGTCAATTAAGATAACTGTCCCGTTGATGTGCACATCACACTGGAGAGTGATCTCATCCGTAGTGTCGTAAGCAGAGGTTGTGGGTAAGTGGTAGTTTTACATTTTGAGTGTAATCGTTGATTTTAAGTGAAGTGTTAAAAAGAGTTCAGTTTTGATTGCGAGTTTTACTTACTATGTAAATTACATTGGTTTATAGAAATTCAAGACTTACATTTTTAGTATTAGGTCTCAACTTCACTGCAATAGACTGGCTCTTCATTTAGGGATGATGAAGGGGTATGAAAATTAAAAATTATTTAGTCCGTCAGTTAGATAATGAAAAAATATTGGAAACGTATTTGTTCCATTTTGAACGAATACAAAAGTGAAGTCATGGGTTTTAAATTAATATGTCGTGGAAAGTATTCATTTCCGTCAGAAAATAAAAAATACGTGTCTAACGTTTTCAAATAATATACCAGATGGACATTAATATTATACATGAAGACGAATTGATAAGCATATTTCACTTTACATTTACCTAGTATATAAAACAAAATTATAAAAATACATAGATTCAATATAGTTACTGAAATGCACATATTTGCACTTACCCAGGAGTGCTATATGGCACAAAGTTCATTCAAAGAACTCGACACCTATCAGTTTACAGGCTACTATTTCCATTTGTTAGCAAATAACTTTAAACCGTTAGGAAACATGTCGGCGTTTTAGCCTTTTTATTAAGTTTTATATTTATAGGTAAGTATTATAACTTCGACAAATGTAAAGTAATGATAAATGAGGTACTAAATGGAATCTATACAAACCTTCGTAACCAATTTTAGTCATCAAAATTGCTTTCATAGTTTTCAGATTTTTTCCTTTACCTTGACCTAAAGACCTTTTCAAGTTAATACGAGATTTTTTGATGAGTGATTTCAGAGTTGGTACCTGTAATAAAATAGATTTTGAGTTATAGGTGGGTCAGACAAACTTGAGTTCATTTTCTAGTAGATCCACGAATTGGGATTTGATATTTTTCTCATATGATTGTGAGTTTTGTTTTGACATTATGATGGATAACCATGACAAAAACAAATAATACATTTTTAACCTACATGGTCAAGTACGATATTGTAGATGTCACTATTTTTGACAATTTAAATTAAGGTAATCTTTCATAATTATTGAAAAATAAGGAGTCATGGTTCCTTCCTTCCTAAATAGGCGCTATAACTCCATGTACGCAAACGAACATTTCGATTTCCACTGGTTTTTAGCATTTGTTAGAAAGTTTTTATAAAAAAAAACTGATCTTCGGGCTCAATGAAAAAGATACGTGAGGTTTATAGCATGAAGAAAATTCAGAGAAAACATTAAGAAAAGGTAGGAAAACAGGAATTTCCTAAATAGCCCTGAGGTCATTGGTGGCGAATATTCGGAGGTTCGCCGGATCAATTGCTGGTTGGATAGTCGTAATCTTGTCAAACACAGTTATCATTATATTACGAATGTTTTATAGGATTTCAAAGATTTTCTCTACTATTCGAATTTCGGATTGTTCGAATACTTCGCAGTAGTAGCAAGGAGTTGGATTTCAAAAAAAATTGTGGTTAGTATAACTATTAGCAAAAAGGTTCACCCCCGGTACTAGGTACCTACTATTTGACGATGAAATCACTGAAAGCATTTAAGTCATACAGATGGACCATGACACACATAAACAAATAATACATTTTTAACCTACATGGTCACGCGGACGCAGTCACGCTAACCTAACTGCAATATACAGACAATCGCACGTCAAGCTATCCTTTTCAATAAAACATATTTGATTGATTGTCAACCTTATTATTTCAGAACAAAGTTAAGAATTGCCTAAAGATTTTTACAGATTGGAGTACTTTGAAGTGCTGCATCCTTACTACCAAGTTAAAAAGGACTATTCATCAGTAGGCTGCATGACGTCGCCGCGTCTGCGCACGCTGCTCATCATGAAGAGTCCCTCTGTGACTCGAAACTAGTAGAGCTTTTCTCTATTAATTTACGTGAGTAAACCGTGATTTCGTTAATTTAGTATGTCTCACGATAGGTTTAAAACTGGTAATATTCTTGTATTCAGTGCATAAATCAATGAAAAAGATACTTTATTTTGTAGTTAACTAGTGTTTATATTAGACCTGACACTGGTTTCAAAACTGTGCAAGGTGCAAGAGAAAGCACGAAACGGTGGTAACGCGTGCAACTTAATTATATAAGTAGGTATACCGCTGCATTCATTGGCTGACAACATTGTAATAGATCAGCTGATGGATCTATTAATATGGCTTTATTTGATAGGTAATTAATTGGAAAGAGTATTTAGTTTAATAAGAAATGAAGCTTTTTTTAAGGGGGAAAATCACCTAATGACTTCTCGCGCTTTGGGTGAGGCGAGAGGGAGTGTCAGACTCTTACTGATTAAAAACCACCCGGTTCCTACTCCTGCTGTTTGAGCCGGAGCCCCGGTAAACCCTCTAGGTAGTCCACAGCTCTAGGTCAGACATCAGCCCCACTGCAACAATCTCTTGCCACAGCTGGGATGTGAGGAGGTGCGTTCCCTCTACGCGTCCCGCCTCCTTCTTAGTTAGCATGCTTCGCAGAAGGAGGAAGAAATAAAGCTGGCTACTTGAAGAGCTAGAAAATAAAGATCGCGTTTCGGTAAGTAAAATAAAACAACATGTAGATCAAGTAACCAAGGCACTTTTTATTTATGTTGCCAAACTATGCAACGTAGAACTCCAAACAAATTCCACCGCCAAACAAATTAATAAATGCAAAGGTGACATGTGAAATAAAAATACGATCTACGGCAATAAGCATTTTCGTAAGCAAGGTCAAATTAAATTAAAACCACTGAACATGTATCTAACTGTATATTTATAATTTCGAAACCTAAACACCTACATGAACTATACATGATTAATTATCTTCGATAGCCTTTTAACATAGGTATTTATCTGTGATAAGTTAATAGGTACTGAGAACAGCCTGAGCTGACCTCCGATCACTAATACCTTGCCTTCAAACACCAAATTGCATAGCCTTGAGTCTGGATTAAAGTCTAGACTTCTCAGAAATGTCTACCTAACCATAATCTGGTTTCTGGTGTAGTCTGGAAGATACTTTTGTTTTTACTGTGACCTCCATTGTCCGGTTGATAAAGGCCAAAAATCTAAGTTGACTGTTCGCTAGAAGAGAACGAATTTGGTGGATGATTCATCGTACCACGAAGTTGGAATAAACCTGTGTGTCTAATATAAAAATAAAGTCCTTGATGACTCACCAAAACTACCCCAGAAGACGTGACGTCATGACTCATAGTCACTTCGAACACCGTCATCATTCGTTTGACCTTCAAAGCTCCACGCTCCATTCCTTAAGGTTCTTTCATCCAAGAATAACCTCCAATTGAGCAATCCAGAGGGCAAGTAAATGGTCTCGTTATCTGCACCGTGTATGGTAATCAGTGTCACGATTGTGGCGCGATGCAGCGGGGTGGTTGACCTGTGGGCATCCGAAATGGTGATCAGGTGATATATCGGCCGAATTATCACGAGTGCATGATAAGTCAGTTGATGTAATTCCGTTAATGTGCTGTTTGGTGAGTATGTTTGTAGTTTGTACACGAGAGACACATTATGCCGTTTGTTTATGTTTTTATTTTTGCTCTCGCATTTGTTTTGGATCACTCTTATTTGCAGTTTGGGTGCGTGAGTAAGAGTTTGTATTCTTAGAAAAGTTTTGTTATGAAAATTGGACGGCTGCTTTCAGTACTCAATAGGAAATTAATAGTAATTGTTACTTGATACGTAAATTCGTTAGAAAGAGATTCTTTTCGACATATTTCAGCCATTATTGTAGCCTATATAAATGGAAAACTTGTGTAGTTTTTATGAACAGAGAATGTTTAATACGATGGTGCTCGTGTTAAGTTTAACACGGTTTTGCGCTCTGCCTAACTTCTATGTTGAAAAGCTTTTACTGAAATACCTGAATGTTTTCTAAATAAATTACTTATCTTGAAAAAACACGAGGAGAATTTTCGAACTTTCGCACAAATCATAGTAAGAAATATGAGGCTCCAGAATTCTTTCGCGTACTTAGAAAAACAGTTACTTATGTAAGTATCATTTCAATAATCGCATTCAAATCACAAATACATTCAATCATAATCAGAACAACTTATTAAGGAAAAAACCCATTGTCTGACCGGCTCATGAATGAAACTGCCCAGCATTCGATCACCGACTCATTCCCATCGATCATGACTGACTCACTACTCATACATACTGCCTTTTCGTACACGGACATACAACAATGCTAGATATGGCTGACTTTACGACTTTTTGCCCTCAAATAAGGCATGATTGACACTGCCAGATGGTGAAAACTTACCATTTTTGGTTGAGCAATTTCTTCAATATTGTAATAAATAAACTTGATTGTTTACATTGCATGTCGATTGTCGCCTAATCTACTTAAGTGATGCTTTCACTAGCGGCATTCAAAGCTTTAATTATAATGCTTTTCTCTGTTAAGTACTTACTGAGCTGTCTTATTAAACAAGTATATGAGAAAACATTGTTTGTTTAACTATCAAAGTAAATGTTTGTGGACATTGGACATCGGCTGGAGACTTCGTGGTGTTTGAAATGGTTTAAGCACGTGACATTACTTCGGGTACTAAGATTAGTTTTAAGAATCATTAAAAAATAGGTATATATGTATCTTATGGAATGTTTGAATTATTCCCAAATATAATATATGTAGAAGACTTTGCGATGCATTTTTTATCTAATAAGTCGGTAAACGAACCGTCGGATCATCTAATGGTAAGCAATCGTCGCCGCCCATGGACACTTGAAACACCAGAGGCGTTACAAGTGCGTTGCCGGCATTTTGGAGGTTAGGAATTTAAGGGTTGTTGGGGAATCGGAGATTGGCAAGATTGGGAAGGAGGGTATTTGGGCCATGGATTAACTGCTAGATTTATACAATAATTAACAATCAATTTACGTTTTTGTTTACAAAACTAAGCAGGAAATGTTTACAACGACTAAGTTCACTTTAGATGTATTTTGTGATACATTTTTTTATTAACCGTGACACCTCTGATATCTGTTATCGAAGGCCATGGATTGGTCTAAATGTAATTTGCCGTCAATTTGATCTGCTAAAGGTTATCAGCTCTGATTCTATTTAGCTTTCCGTCTGCAAATTGGTGCCGACTACTGATATTGTGGCAACCTTGAAGATTGGATATCTTGAGCTGTAAGTTTATGTTAGTTGGTTAGTCAATAGTGGAAATATTTTCGAATTATTTTATTTAAGTACACTTCCTATCAAGAACTTATTGCTTATGACAATAGTTTTGAATAATCTCGGTCCAGAAAAGATTCCGGAGAAAAATAAACGTTTGAGCTTTTGAATCTTTGAGTTTATTAGATCAAATTGAATCCAGCTTCTACAGTTTGTTAAATAACTTCTAGTAAAGTCATACATCTTGGTGAATGAATGTAGAATATTCGGTTAATCGTCCGTGTCGATCGAATGCTCTAATTGGGCTTCAGATCGATGCGTGTGGAAAACAATGAGTTTCGATTAGCGTACAAACCATTCGAGCTTGTTGCCAAACTTATTAACTATGCCAGAAGAAAAAAACTATGCAAAAAGACTTCTGGAGATATTTATCGAAATTCTCTAGTTGTCAAATCATTAAGTTATTAAAATAATTACGTACATTCATTACTTTTAATACTTTATACTATTGCATTAAGTACATAAGCCGATTTAATGCTATTGCCACTTTTATCGGCCTTTCTGTGATGCAAAGGCTAACATGATAGATATGAAATAAAATGTAATTAGAGAAAGTTAATAAAACTTGAAGCCAGACAATTATTAACTGTAAGCAGCCTAATATAAAGATTCATTTTAAACTGATACCTAAAACATACAACAAAAGTAAGACGTCGCTATGTTTCAAGACCAGTTTGCGATACCCTTTAACTTAAGGCTTTGGATCTGAGAATAAGCTGACTCAAACTCAATGGAACTTTCCTGCTATGACTGGTCTAGATATATCGATACGAATACAAAAAATATATACGAATGTATATCAAAAAATCGACCCAGTAATTCATTATTTAAATTCTCTTGTTGTCTTTCTTCGAAGTCCGAACCGGTTCGCAATGCGTCAAGCTTTTCGACCAGTGACGTTAAACCTAGCTTATGAGTTATGAAACCCAGTTTCACTTGGTATACTTAGTGTAACATTTTAAATGTCAGCTGTTGATTCAGATGCATTTGCTAATATATCTACAGTGAAAGGATTGGACAATTAGCCTGATAAGTAGCCAGTAGGTGATATAGTTCTTAGTCTGATTGCGCCATGATTGTCTTGTCTATGTTCGATTGGTTGTATTTTATAAGATAGAGATTCTCAGAATCAGATTGGCATTAGATTTTTGTAGGTATCTGCTTCGTTCTATGAATGGAGCTGTTACCTACCGTATAGGACTGAATGGGAGAAACCGACCTGAGTTGACCAATATGTTATTTTTTTTTTTCAGGGGAAATATACAATACATACAATGACTTCTCCCGCCTTGGGTGAGGCGAGAGGGAGCGTCAGACTCTTACTGCCTAAAAACCACCCCGTTCCTACTCCTGCTTTGAGCCGGAGTCCTGGTAACTCCTTAGGTTGTCCGCAAGTCCGTACTTAAGATGAATTCTCATATAATAAATATTGTTAAGTTAGTATTCAAATCTTCTTTAACACAAGTTCTGTGAATAATTTGATCAAAACATATACATTATTCTCGTTTTACAGCTCAATCCATTCTTGTCTTTGCTTTTAATAAATTCACTTGGCTCCCTAATAATCTAGTTGTCTAAACATTAATACCTGAATTAATCACAGCCAGTCACCTATTACATGAGATTTGACATTTTAACAACATTGATTTATAACATTTTAACTGCTTTTCTACAATATTATGAGACAGAGACAACACAGAATATTTTATTCTGCTACAACTGACAATTTTAATTGATGTGTCAATTTTATACGATTGACGGATTTACAGATTAATTTCTGAAATTGAAATTCTATGTTTGTTGAGTTTTATGTTCGATCTGTTCGAAGTAGTATAGATATACTACAAGTTTAGATAGATAGATATCTAGACTTGTTTACTAATAGTAAAATATTCTTATATTGATTTAGATTTTGTCAGAAACACTTAGTCGTGAGTCTTAGTAAGTCTCCGCAAAATAGCTAAATCGTGGGCCATGTCTACATGGATACGGTGAAGTAATCAGTAAGAATTTGACACTCCCTCTCGCCTCACCCAAGACAGTAGAAGAAAAAGTCCATACATCGATTACTCTAATAATCAAACATGTTTTAAATGCAGTTGCACAACTAAGTCAACTGATACCTTTCGTTAACATATTGTTCTGTTAAAGTGAAATTTAGCTCTTATCCTAACCAGACATTAAAAGTAATTTGACTACACAACTATGAATTACGTCTAATTTGACAGAGAATCACCCACGTCTGTTCTGTGTTGACGAAACCCCCACATGTTTACAAGTCATTCTAACCGTCTAAATATCAATGACATGCAATAACAATGTAGAGAACTTGGGTGAGAGTGGATCGCCTACTGATCATTGTGGTTGCTCGAAATGAGTCACTTTCCTTCGCAACCGGTCGTCGGCTATGCCGCCCTAGTACATGCGAACTATCCGGAGCTGCGGACTACCTAGCGGGTTTACCGGGGCTCCGGCTCGAAAAGCAGGAGAAGGAACGGGGTGGTTTTTAGTCAGTAAGAGTCTGACACTCCCTCTCGCCTCGCCCAAAGCAGGAGAAGTCATAGGATGATTTTCCCCGTCAAAAAAAAAAAAATAGTACATGCGAACTGGGACCCTCGCTCATTGGAACAAATCGGGAATTTTAACGCTGTACCACAGTTTTAATTACAGTGTTATTGGTGTAAGTGTTCAATAAGGAGAAAGTTTGTTCGGAAAACTGTTTCTGATGGAAAAATCTTTACAAATCATCTATGGAAGGTGTTGGTGTTGAATGGAGTTCGTTGGTTTATGATCAAGTGATGTAGATTATGATACATCACTTGATTAAACTATATTTATAAACTATATTAACTAACTAAATCAATAGTGTTACCATATTTGTAGATTGGGTTTTAAATATACCTAACAGAAATTAAAATATGGTGAGAACAGTAAAAGGTAGATTTTCTTAAAAATGTGTGTGTGTTTGTTAAAGCCAGATTTAAAGCCAAAGTTACAATCTTAAGGCAAAAACACAAATTTCAACTTTGTAAGTAAACTTTAAGGCCTAGCTCACCAGTTTTCGAACACTATACCAAACAAACAGACAGTCAAATCCATTGCAAAACACCACCCACAAGCTTTCTGACGAAATGTACTGGAAACTCTTTTAAAGAGGCTATTTAAAATTAGTCTCTGATCTAATTTGGCCACAAAATCTTGGCTGCCTACCATACGTTGGTAGACAGAAAGGCGCTGCCCTTCGAACAAGATGGCCGTTCAGCCTAAATGTTGTAATTGAATGATAGTCTTGCTTCTGATTTCTTTATCATTATTTATTACCCCACTTCCCAACTAGGTGATTTATGTTCCATTTCATCTGGTTATAGAAAACAAGCGGTTGCTATGGTTACCAAATGAATCATTGCTTCACACTGAGGTATACGAAGTAGGATTAGTTGGATCTTCATAAATAATGACTTAGTTAGGGCTTAACAATAAGATGATGAATATCGACTGACGCAACCGTTTGTGGCATTTATTGTGTGGTAATAGCCTGTATTGCTGTGTCTATAAAGCTCGAATTCGATTTTCGTGTCACCTGTTCAGTCAAAATAGGGATGATGACGGAGTATGAAAATTAAAAATCTAATTAGTCCGACGGTTATATCAGTATTGAAAACATATTAGACACGTATTTTTTTATTTTGTCATATAAGATACTTAAATAAAAGGAATCAAGGTAGGTATATGAGTGAGAGAAAAATCAAAAACGTCATTTCTACGTATAAAATGTACTTAGAAACGACTTGATATTTCAAATGGATATATCTTCGAAAGTAGTTGTTTCCGTAAGAAAATAAAAAATACGTGTCTAATATTTTAAAATAATCTTCAAGACGGACATTAAATAAAACATTGACGTCTACCCTATTATATTAATCGTAGTATTAGAAATATTAATATGTTCTGTTGCTAATCAGTCATATTCTAATTTATAAAGTCGTATTTTTTGTATCTATAGGAACTTAATATAGTCTAGGTAACTCAATATGACTTCACGCTCACGCCAACACCTCAATGAATTAAATTAGAACAACGACTGACCACAGAAAGAGATGATCGATATTCACGATTAATCGCCCATTAAATATAATTCAATGAAACATAAAAAAAAAACAATTATTGTTAAGCATATGTTGACGTAGCAACAGGCATGATATGGCTGGCTCTAGTTTTTATTACATTGACTCACTAATCGGAATATTACCGAGAAAGTAACTCTGTGTGAGTGTACGCCGCTCCGACGCGTAGGTGCGCCCGCGCAAAGAAATGTGAACGAAACTAGATAATCAATTTGTAGATTGGTATACAGAAGTACAATCTTACTAATATTATAAATGCGACTGTTTGTATGTTTGTTACTCAATCACGTCAAAATGGCTGAAGTGATACGGGATGAAATTTAGAGCAGGGGTAAATTATGGACTTGAATAACACAGGACATTTTTTATCCCACAGGATCGTGGGCGATGCCGTTGGCAGAAGCTAGTTAGTTATAGATAATAGTATCCATTTTTAATTATTCTATTGGTCTTGTAGATCTAAAATTCCTTTTTCACATTTTTGGTGGTCGCGAATTTTTCAATTAAGCTGTTCTTGATGTTCTGAATTTTATGCGTATTTAGCATAGGTTCAGATAACGAAACTTCGACCCGTTTTTGACAAATCTTTCTTCATTGGTCCAATTCTTTGTCTCTTCTCTTGTGACGAAAAAGAAGAATCATATTTTCATAAAGTATAAAAAGATGATACTTCTAAAGTTATCTATGTAGTGGTATTAGCAAATGTGCTTTTGATCAGTGGGTGGGCAGTATAACATTTTTTTGATTGACGTTGGGTGACTTTATTTACATTACATTTTGGGAGCAACGGTCGCATTTTGGCAAATGTTTGTTGTAGTAATCATTATATGTGCTGATCTTGTAGTCGATAATTCTGTTTCTTTTTTAAATCGGTTATCTAACACTAATCTTCTTCAATCTTCCAAAATTATCTGACGCTAGATTCGAAATCTTAACAATCTATGGAAATAGCTTTTCCGAGAATTTCTGTACTATAAATACTTGGTTTGGTTCAATTCTGAGTATGAGGTAAATCCCTGGATTGTCTATTTTTGTAATTTTCTCTATTTTAAATTCGTGACGTTTTTTAATGTTTTTTTAAGAGAATAATCAGTGGATAGTAAGTTAATAAAAGAAACAATATCTACTGGAGATGTATCCTAGACCAAAGCTAGAAGAAACTTGAGTTACAAATCCGAAACCCATTTTTTAGAAGCACACTCACAACTACCTAACTAGGCACTTGGGCTCCGGCTCGAAGAGCAGGAGTAAGAACGGGATAGTTTTTAGTTAGTAAGTGTCTGAAATTCCCTCTCGCCTCACGCAAGGCGAGAGAAGTCATTGGATGATTTTCCACCCTCAAAAAACCTTCAAGACAGATCTATAAATATCCCTTGTATGCACTCCCAGGGTAATCCGAGAGACCCAAATTCTTGTTTTTTTTTACCTCCTCGTCCCTTTGTCCCCGTAATTAGCAAGCTTATCAGATGACTGGAGATGTCAGCCACGTTCATGTAATCACTCCATAAGGGCTTGCAAAGAACTTTGATCTTTTTACCGCTTTCAAAATGCCTGAGAGATATTTTTTGAGGGTCAACGATTTTACAGCGGGCCATGTAATTTTGATGCAGTATTTAGAGTTTGGAATTCAGTTTTTTTTAATGAAATAGAAAACATTTTATTTGTGTTTGGATTAAAACTAATCTTATCTCCTTACTCACGTTTTTATTCCTTCTTCAAAAACAACTTTTGTTTTATTTTGTTTAGTTTAGACAACAAATTCTTTGAAATGTTTTTTGTACAATTTTTGAGTGCAATTCCCAGAGTTAGATCGCGTCATACTGATTTAATGTTTTTGTTGATTAAGTTTAGCATTTTAGCAAATATCTTTATCTTTATCAGGGTGATGTGTACAAATGACTGCACCGTGTATGGTCTGATATTTATTGATAGCAATAAAAATTATATTAGTAAACAATATCATCGTGTGTCATATGGTGATGTAAGTCAGACTAAACAATATAATGCTTCATTGACGAAACAAGCTTAATATAAATTCTATCGTCATTGTTGGATAACTTAATTTTATTTACATTAGTATTTTCCTTATTTTGGACTGTACCTTTATGTTACCATTTCGATTGAAATTATTAGAAGTAATAAGTATTCCATGTGTTTTTTCGATTAAATCAAGTCTTACATTCTATGTACAAGTCTACAGATGTAACAACAGTCTACACGATTGCATAATCATTAGCGAAGGATATACACAATTACTATTACATAGTTGAAATAAAATAAAATGAAATCAAAATAGGTTGTATTACTAGACAAGAGGTACTTATTGAACAAAGCTATCCGGTTGGCACCCGGACAGCAATCTTCGCCAACACAGGCTCTTAGTTACACCTCTATTATCCTTATGAAGACATAGATCGTGAATGATCGGCCGATAGATAAGTACAGTACAATTTACAGCGATGAACGTCGAACCAAGCTCTTTTAATAATCTCGTAAGTGTTTCAACCACTTCTCCACAGTAAACATTTGTATTTTTTGCTCAAAATCGTTCTCCGATCTAGAATTATATAGTTGTAATAGCGCGAGGTCCAATGCTCCTGATGGAGTGTATTAACTATTCAAATAATAGACGATTCATCATGAACAAGAAATGGATCGCAAAAAATCTTATAGGATAGTTACTTCGTGCGCAAACATGTGGTTCCGTCAATGGTTTTGTTATTAGATGTTGAATAGTTATATATTGAATAGTTTTCTGTGTATTTATTTATATACTTAACCAAAGTTCTGGAGTTGCGGACTACCTAGCGGGTTTACCGGGGCTCAGGCTCGAAAAGCAGGAGTAGGAATGAGGTGCTTTTTAGTCAGTAAGAGTCTGATATTTACTCCCGCCTCGCTCAAGGCTGGAGAAGTTATTGGATGATCCCCTCTCCCCCCCCAAAAAAATCATTTAAAGTTATCAAGATAAATGTCTACCTTTTACCTACAAAGATCTAACATTAACGATCAATTTTGTTGTTAGAACATAAAACATTTTGCTTAAAGTAAACTTCATGAACTTTAAAATACCAACATGTGTACTAAGTAGGTATGTTTATAATTCAATACTACAAAACTGCAGAGCAGGAACGAAGTCAGCAAATTCTTTTAAACAACTAATACTGTATTTGTATCACGTTTTTGTCCAAAAAAGCTACTGGAAACTGGCTTAGGTTGCTTCTTTTTGTGCAAATTGTAAAGTCAACTGAAATAGGTTCCACCGTACTTGTAGGCAAGGAGCCAAAGTCTTGTTTTTGCCTCCGCAGTAAATTCAGCATTTAAGACATGCACACGGAGAGTTTTTACAGAATTTTGCAGTTGCTTTGTTTCCGAAACTTGTGACTTAGCACTTGAAGGCTTAACTTTGAAGTTTATACAAAAAGAGCTGGTTGTTCTAAGTGACTTCAAGCTACGAATTTCAAACCTCTATATCAGATAGATACACGCTCAAAAACTAATTACTTAGACATAATACTTTTAAGTATTTACTTGAAACAAGTACCTATTTTATTATTCATAAGTACTTTTTACTATCTAAAATTACAAAACGAAAATTGTTACCAATTATTATTCTCCTTAGAGAACCCTAAAAAAGAAAATATAACAACATTGGTCGTGTGGGAGTGTAGTTCTTTGAACTGTACTAAAAGACATGCGAAACCAACGTTAAAAACCACTCTATTCTATAGTATTTAAAGTTGGTTTTTCATTACCTTCAAGTGTCCACCTGCAAGATTGGGCTAGCCTTGCCGATTTCTGCTCTACTCACAGTCGTTGTGAGCTAGTCATCTAGATTCTTTTTTTTTTCTATTCTTATTACTAGATTAGATCTAGACTTTTTGTGTGCACTGCCTTTTTGGTGGAGTGGTCGGAAACGATACCGTTGAGTATCAAGTTTTGAGTTGGAGTTTAGGCGGAATGATTAGGGTGCTTTTCCACCAGAGATGTGCTATGCTACGTTGCTGTGGATGCGTTTGGCTTCCACCAATCATATTCATTGGTACACATAGTTTAGCACTGGTGTAAACGGACTCAGCTAAGCTATGTTTTTGTGTGCTATAGATGGCTACCCTACTATCAATACAGCTACTGCGAATCTTCCTCGCACCGCTACCTACATAGCATATATCAGTTGAAACGGACACACAGTTTCAAAGTTTAGCTATTACATTGAGCATAGCTACATAGCACATCTCCGGTGCAAAAGCCTTAAAAAGGCAATTCAATTTTGAAGCTTTTAGTGTTTTCGCTAAAATAAAAACAATTGATTGTTACAAAAACCCGTAATAGCTATATATAATGTCATGGAGTAATGACATAAGTTTTAAAAGACAATTTAGGACCTAATAGCTCATTACGTCACTTTAGGTAGGTATGAAATGTGGACACTTATTATGACGTCATGTATTTCAAGTCTATTTTACGTAAAGCCGGATCTACATTACGAAAATAGTGGCTTGAAATTTATAACACTAATTTGATCAGTAATGTCACTTGTAAAAGTTCAGTTTTACAATGCATGCTTTATTTTTGTGACACTTTCTTTTTGAGGGCGGTAAATATCATCCAATAATTTCTCCCGCTTAGGGTAAGGCGAGAGGGAGTGTCAGACTCTTACTGACTAAAAACCACCGCGTTCCTTCTCCTGCTTTTCGAGCCGTGGTAACCTGTTAGGTAGTCCGCAGCTCCAGGTCGGGCATCAGCCCTACTGGGCCTCATCTGTGGTGGTAGTTTCGTACTCTGCCCATGTTTTTTGCAAAGCGACTAATTTTATCATTTAAATCTGGCGTAATGAGAAAATTACTTTTTTACTACTGAAATAACAATATATCTTTGCATTATCTTTGGTCTTTACCATGACCCCGCTTGTAATTTTCACCCAATCTTTACTCCATTTGTATATATTTTCATCCCAATTCACATACACCCATACAAAACTTAAGAAACCAATCATTGAACCCCAAACTCCACAGCTTCCCAAACTGGCTATCTCTCAATCAAGTCCAGTTTGGGCGTCATCACGACGTGTAATCAAAAATGGGTGTGGCAGAGAGGTGCCCGTGGCGGTCCATCAAAATTAGCCAGCGTGAAATAAGACCATGTCTGGCAAACTTGTCTGAACATATTTAATGTGATGAATTATGTGTTGCTGTCTGTTTGTTGAGGGGCTTTTTCATGTTTTGGGTAGTTAGAGGTTAATGGTTATATGATATTTAGGTTTTGTAGCATTCTAAGATTAGTTCGTACTGAACTTCAAGTTAAGTAAATTAATTGCCTAAAGTTTGATTTCTGTTTATTTTTATTCGTTGGCGATAGTTTACAGGTTTTTTTTTGAGGGGTGAAAAACATTCAGTGATTTCTCCTACCTTTGGCGAGGCTAGAAGGAGTATCAGGCTCTTACTGACTAAAAACCACCCCGTTCCTACTCCTGCTTTTCGAGCCGGACCCCCGGTTACCCGTTAGGCAGACCGCAGCTGCGGATAAATAATAGTAGTACACATTCTACTCATTGTTGTTGTTTATACTGAAAGACAGTGGGAATTACATATTTTCATTAAACTTATAACTGATTAAAATATGAATATTTAAAAGAATATAAACATCATACAAACTACAGTAAATTTTCTATCTAATAAATGTACTCGCAATCTAGCTACCAGCTACCTAAACATGTAAATAAATGTATGTATATAAACATACTCCACGGATACATACATATATATATAAATAATATTTGAATAGACATACACATATATGTATATTTATATAAATAAATATATATATTATTATATAAAACTTATTATACTACACATATTATACTACATATTATTATATATAATTACTATACATTATACTACTGTGTAAGCATTTACTACTAATACATAATATTTATATTTATCTAATATATACCTCTTGGATCCGACAGACAAACTACATATATAGTTTTGTCGGACTATGTACTAGTTTATAAGTTCATAACATGTACCTTTTAATAAAATAAATAAATAATAATAATAAATAATCATGCTATGCTAAAAGTAAATAAGACAAATTAAGAGTTTTACAAACCAAATAAAAATCCATTAGCTTCATTTAAAACTCTATAAACAATACTCTGTAAAACCAATTAAAATTACATTCATATTCACATAATCAAAAGTATGAATAAGAAAATGTGAGACGAAAAACTTTTGAGCCAATTAACGAATGGAGTGCAAGTGGAGCCGGGGTAAAAACTTGTATGATTTACAGTGTACCTGCTCAATTATAATGCGATACGTTTACTTTTTAAATTGGAGCACTTTTCTCGTATTATTACATGGTCTTATGTATTATTACTTCTTATTATGTATGTGGTTTTATATGTAAGTGTTAGGGATGTGCTCTGTTGCTATGCTACAAAGATGTAATAACTAACCTGTAAAACTATGTGAATATTTCCACTGATACTAAGTTTTGTAGCAGTGCAGGTAAGATCTGCTATGAAGATGCACTGCCGCAAAGTAACTGTGCGAGGAAAATATGCTATGCGCAGCTCGAGCTCGTTGCCCAGCTCGAGAGATCTGGAGATTCACAGCACACATCCATAGCACGCATTTCCATATAAAAACATAGCTTAACCGAGTCTGTATGTCTTAGAACTGGTGGAAACCAGTGCTAAGCTATGTGTACCAATGAATAATAATATGATTGGTGGAAGTCAAACGCATCCACAGCAACGTATAGCATAGCACATCTCTGGCGGAAAAGTACCCCTAGACTTGATGTGTGGGGTTAGATTCCCGATCAGAGATAGTATTGGTAGATTATTCTTCTCAATAATATCATAGGGTATAAAAATAATGCCCGTATTTTGGTAGGAATCGGTTATCAGACCATAACAGTACCTATTTGCGACCACAGTTATGTTAATGAATTCT
Organism: Spodoptera frugiperda; assembly: GCF_023101765.2. Lineage (NCBI taxonomy): Eukaryota > Metazoa > Arthropoda > Insecta > Lepidoptera > Noctuidae > Spodoptera > Spodoptera frugiperda. The sequence continues at coordinate 10,859,438 of NC_064215.1, read as the reverse complement.
AAAAATATATTGTGATAAGCCAATTGGTAACTTGACGTATTTTCAAGAGGAAAGTACTGCGAAATTCTTGGTAATTGAGCTCACGTTTGAAACCGCAAAATAGCCATGTGTGTAAGTAATATAATGTAAATAACATAATAATTCGCTTATTTCCTTGATCATACAACACCTGCAGACCTCTAAAATTACACCGACTCCACAAACTCTACAAAGTAACACGAATCGCAAAAATTCGCTAAAAACGCAAAACGGATACAATTATTTATCAGCATTGTATCAAAAATCGCACATTAAAAGTCGCATGCGCAACGCAACACGACACTTGTACGTACCTACTTGCGTGTGCGCATTGTCGAAATACCCGCTCCGGTTATTGACCCCGACCGTGAGGCCTTAAAACCTGTACCTGTCGCGTTTCAGAAACTTTAAAGCACCCACGTCAGGTTGCCGTGTGAACTGAATCCACATTGTTTTTGACTGTACCTCTACTATGTATATGACAGGTACTGCTCGTGACTGTACACGGCAGGTTAAGCTATACCAATCCATCAACTTTTCTCATCCGATTTTCAACATTAAATATATTAAGACAATAGAGTTTAAAATCTAATGATAGTTTTTGATAGCTTGCATTAATCTCTTGACAAGTCTCTATCTGATTTGAATGGAGTAGACTTTCGCTGTGCACTTAAATTTTTCTAGACCAATTTTTTGTTATAGTGTTTTGATTTGGTTTTGAACACCTGGTTGATCGAGTCGAGCAAGGAGTTTATATTTAGGTTCTCAGCTAGGCTTAGTATTTCTGGGGTAGTAGTAAAACATGAGCTGCGGATTGCCAAGCGGGTTACCGGGGCTCTGGCTCGAAAAGCAGAAGTAGGTACGGGATGGTTTTTAGTCAGTAAGAGCCTGAAACTCCCTCTCACCTCACCCAAGGTGGAAGAAGTCATTGGATGATGTTCCTCTCCAATAAACACAAAATGGTGTGAAAATGTTCTCAGTATATGGCGATAGGCTCAACTCATATTACATGGGACTCTACAACTGGTGAAAAGGGGTTCACTTCTGTCTGTCCATCTAGGGAGATTATACTTTTGTTTAAGATGTTCTTTCGACTTTCCCATCTATTAGTTTTTTCTTATAAACGAGACTGAATTGAGTGGGTAGTTCCTAGGTCAAAATGAGATTATTTTGACATATTAATACAATAAAATATTAAAAAATAATCATACATTCATTCATTGAAGATATACTTGAATCATGATTTATTCTAGCTAATGTTTCAGAAATAAGTGTTATGTATGATGTAAAAATATGAATATTATGTAGTTAATATTTCATACAAAAATCATAGTAAAGTATCGTTTTTGACACATCTATAAAAATGTTGAATTTGACCAGTTGTCAACTACCGAATTACGAGTACATACTCAATTGTATGTATGTGGAAAATTTTCATCAAACAATGTTGTAATGAATCAAGTCCAAAAATAAAATTAGTACCTAATAACTAACCTACACTTATGTCCTATGTGTTAGGTGGTTAGTATTTACTTTTGGTTGCAATAATAATATTTATTTACTCCTAATATATAGGTACCTTTTGTTCATACTAATAAATAAATGTTCTGCGCGTACCAAACAATATTAAATTAAATTTCAAAGCTTATCGGAATTGTTGCTTTATTTATTTATATTTTTCCTTTATGTTTATTATTTCCCTTTAAAGTAAGTTATGATCACGTGTTGGGAATCCTATATAAGGTATATATACTATATATAGAATCATATAAAATATTGGAAAAACCTAAATAGTTCAACAACATTTATCACAATAATATGTATTATAAATGTGAAAGCTTGTTTGTTTCGATGTTTATCTGTCAATCATGCTGAAACTACTGAATGGATTTTGATGAAATTTTGGTATACAGGGGTATGAGCGGACTGAATTAGATTTTTATACCACGAGAACGCAAGCGAAGCCGCTGGCAGATGCTAGTTATATTATAAATGAATATTATTGAATAGTATAAGTTATCATTAGATGTATATGAGTAGGGTAGTTACCGCAGCACTTAGAGTTATTAATGGTTACTTAACCCAATCCTTATCGCCGTACTCAGAGACATTTGATAATTACTTAAACTATTCCTTAGTAACGATTTTGTACCGAAAACAATTACTAAAGACTGGGTTAAGTAACCATTAAATAACTCTGAGTACGTTAGTTAGAATTATGAATTAAATTAATAGAGCACCCGCGCAAAGTCAGGACAGCCCGCTAGTATTACTAGATATACATTATATAAAGTTATGAATAATATAAGGAAACCTATATAAAAAAAACAATGCAAATGTACATGATTAATGAAAAATTAACTTATCCTCAAATGTCACGAGACAGGAAATGAATTTTAAACCTTTTTGTGTACTAATAGTGTCTATTGTTCTTTGTCGTTATGTTGGCAAAAAGTTAATGTAGGTACTAGGTAGTCGTATGTTTTGTTTGCGGTGTTTAAGTAAATATTTTATGTTGTACGTTTTTAATATGCTGCTCGATAGGCATATAACAAGCGAATTAGGATCCTTTACTCTGAAGATTATGGCTTTGATTCTTTAGTTGGGCAAAAGTTACCAGTACCAGAAAAACTTTGCAAAGTATTGTATACAAAAAGAATTATACAAATAATGGGATTGTCTCTGGTATGCCTTTTGTAAGTACATATCGCGATGGAAATCCTCATAGACTTCTCACGTCGTGTGGACTGCGGTGTTCCTTCACTACCTGCAGCTGCAGCAGAATCACCACACCCGACAAGATTTGACATAACGCGATGTTTGTTGCAGATCCCGCTACATCAGAGGCCCTGGGAGGCTGCTTCCCTTGGAACACTAAGCTAACGCCTTCTCCCGCCTATACAGCGGGCGTCTGATTCCTGGAATTGTGTCTGATACATGTCAAATAGTCATTACCACAATATAATTAATACGTGTACTATTAAAATGTTTTCCTCTTTCAACTGTAGTGTGTGTGACACCTCACCTCACCCTTATAAGTAGCGTAAGTTAGTTGTATAAGTTTGTTAATTAAAGTTTTTCATAAGAACAAGACGTCTCTTTATTTGCTCCCGAAGCCACTACCTTTTTTTATTTATTTCAGTTTCTAATACAAGAGTCACGTGATGAAACAATACTCATTACTATATTTACAGTCACAGCTGATTGACAATATATTTCGGTACTATTTCTGTTAAACCGAGATCAATGAAATATTGGCTCCACAAGCGTGGCAGACAATTATTTTCACTCATTTGTATTCGTTTTCTACGGACGTAAATAGATAAGAAAAGGGCCTGTCGAGCCAACTTTTAATAGATTTCCACTGTTCACGGTTCACACTGGTAATATTTAGGTGATTGACATTGTTTCTTGTTGTTTTAGGCGGAGTATGTATCAGTTTTTGGTTTGTATATAGCATTTGAACATGGGAGGACTATATGAAGTAGCTAGGTCATTTGGTGGTATAGATCAAATTTAGCACATCCATCCCCATCATATAGATGCTATGCAGGCCGCAACTGTGCACTTCTCATAAAACTTACTGCCTCGCACAGTAAAACTGTAGAATGAACTATCGTCGGCGATACGACCTTCAAGAAAAGAGCGTACCTATTCCTTTTAAAAAGTCGGGCAACGTACCAGTGTCTCCTCTGGTATTGCGGGTGTCCATGATCGCTTACCATCAGGTGACCAGTCTGCCCGTTTGCCCCCTATTCCATAACCAAAACCTTTTGTTTAACCAAAAGGTCTAATGATGCAATGTTCAATCTTTCTCTTCAAAAACTTAAAATAACGAAGTTATAAAAAGAACTTCCTTTCCGTCACACGTTTGAAACTTTGAACTAAGAATCGGCGACTCAGTAGCGTTACATCTGCTGATTGACTGACTGAGTGACTGACCAGTCAGACTCCGTGTCACAAAGAGCATCGTCCCGTCTTCCTGCGCGTCATCTTGTTAGTTACGTGTATTAGGAAATACTTTGGGTGTGTATACGAAAACTGTGGAGTGGTGACAAATTGGACAGACAAAATGTAGAAGGAATATGGTTAAACGAATTTTTATTAAAAATTTGAAGTGAGATAGAGAAGAAAGATTTATTTCAACACTATCACAGTTCACACAAATGTGAAAGTCTGTTTGTTTCGATGCCGTGAATCACGCCGGAGATTAACGCGTTCAAACAAACAAACATACAAACTTTTCAGCTTTATAAAATAGTGTAAAATGTACATAACGACACGTCCTAAGTATAAGTAAGTAACTGAAAAAGTTAAATTTTACAGGAGAGCGAATTTAAGATTGCAAAAATTATAAATTGTCATATCTTTGTCATTTTAAGGATTTATGGTTTGAAATTTGGTAACTGAGTTTAAAATTAAGTACAGTTTATGTTTACAAGGAAATTTTGTTTGTAAAGGTTTATGGTTTTGTTTTATAACACATAGATAATTTTACTCCGGTCTTAGAATGTATCAAAATACTCTAACTGCCACATCCACACTTTTTCAATGGAATATTTATCGAATATTTTACGCGATATCCATGGAATAAGTAGTTAAGTGCCTAGATACATTTTACAATTAAAATTGAATCCAGTGTATAAATGTGTAACTACGTAGATACACACTTATGCACCGGGAATGGCTAAAATTCCATAATAATTATCATTAGGACTTACCTTGTCTAGGTGACGAATAAATCTCATTTGGTGGTGACATGGTGAGATTCTGTCGCCTTTTAATTGCATTTTGCTTTAACGATACTAAGAATTTATAGCGTTCACTATATTAATAAAATATAACGCACCGCTCGCGCGTGCCGCTCGCTGTTACCGCGAAGAACTGAGCGAGCGGCAGATGCCCGCACCCCGCGTCTCGATCCCCCCGCGTACTACTATTTAACTGGAACTTACATATTTGTACGTTGTATTTATTTCCTAGCTAATTCAGATAAATACTTATGCGTCTGAAAAAAACCATGTTCGGCTGTTACAATTTTTTTGATATTTTTTTATTGGATAGATACAGGTACGTTGAAGCTAAAAATGCAATAAAAACCATTTCGTGTATCTGGCAGATACATACTTATACTTAGCGGGTGTCGAGATACAGGTACGTTGAAGCTAAAAATGCAATAAAAACCATTTCGTGTATCTGGCAGATACATACTTATACTTAGCGGGTGTCGATAAGATTAGTTATCATTCAAATAGGTACAAAATAGGAATTTTCCTTTTCATAAAAAAAACTGAAACTGGAAATTCCTTACAAACTTACCTCTAGCTAACAAAACTGTGGTTTCCATTGTATTTATATACAATTTTGATATAAACACTATTTACTTGACACTTTGTTAAAGGTACTAGCAGTAGACTTTAGTCTTTTCCTCAATGACCCGGCACGCGTACACTGGTATTCGCCAAAATGAATGTTATTCCCATAAGTAGAAGATCCCTTTTGCCTTGTATTGTTTATTTATAAATATTGCGAGTTCTTAATAAAATTATAATTTCATGATTCATTCAAATAACTGATCTTCATTTAAATTAACAGACTTGGCTGGTACTAGGCTGTTTATTATTACTTAAATTTTTTGGTTATATTTACCTTTATTGATTGAACTGTTATTGTTAGTTTAGTCTGAATTAATATAGATATGAAAATACTTTAACATTTGAAGCCAAGTAAAAGAAAAATCACTAATTCGACGGAAGACATGCATACAAATACAATATGATATAAAATAATTATAAAAAACTTAAAACAGTAAATAAAAGAACAAAGAAACAGCGAAATACAAGAAACCAGAGAAAATAAAATACACAGAAATTAAATATTACTAAAAGCAATAAAACAACTGTTCTAACAATATAATAATGTCTCAAGACTGTATACTCAGTAGTTGTATCGCACGTCTAAAGTAGAAACCACCCACTGGCGGCGGGCGGGTGAAAGAACTCGCCAGTTTCACACACACTCCCGGATCTGATCTCATCTCCAGGACTTCGGACGAGGAATGATGCTAAACATTCAATTTGAAGATAGAAAATTATAGATTGAGAATAGTTTATCTATTAATCTCTTAGTAGATGGTATATTGAAGCTCTATTAGAGGATTTGTCTGCAAACAATTTTAAGAATCGAAGACCATTTTGTAGAAGAGGTGTCAGTCTTTACTGAAAGGCTGTATTTTTTTTATGATATAGGCCGGATCACCTGTTGGTAAGCATTCGCCGCCGCCCATGGACACCCGAAACAGCGGAGGCGTTACAAGTGCGTTGTCGGCTTTTTGGGGATTAGGAATGCAAGTGTTTTTGGGGAATCGGGGATTAGGAAAGGAGGGCCCGAAACGGAACAATAATTTACGGATCACATAAAGTTGCTCTGTGCGGGAATCGAACTCGCTTCACGTTAGGCAGCAGCCGCTTACGCCGCCACAGCGCCAACCGTGCAGTCAAAATGTTAATCAGTAATCAGTATGTTAAGAATTCCATCTACAGTCAAACTGAGGCAAGCAAATCTTAAAAAAACCGTACAGATATTAGCATAGCAACACCTCGCCATCCAGTCTGCGAAGTTAATAACCTCACCATTGGCACGGACTCATGACCAGCTGACTCCATTCAGCAAACATTTATCTTTAAAAAAAACTGACCACACTATAAAACTCAAATATTTGCTCGCTCTCATAAAAACATAATTTTAATTGGGCTTTCTCCACTCGCTACATTGATATCATATCGGCTCGCTCCTTCCGTGACCGCTACTCAAAGCCACCGGAACATATCTCAGTCTTATGTATATTTTACTTTATCAAATCAAGCATCAGTTATAGTAATTAATGCACGGCAATCGGCAAAAAGAGCTTTCGATCACACCGAACGGTATTTCGAATTCACACCAATCATGACTGATGCAAAACAGCCAGTTTTTCAAACGGAACGCCTAAATCTCCTGTCATCTCTTTCACGCACCGAAAAGTGTGACGGAGAAAGGTAGATTTTTACGAGTCGAAAGTTTTTGCTCAAAACTTGAGTACGTTAAGGCGCTGGAATGCAATATTGAGTTGAATATAAAAATAAAGTGGGCCGGATTGTGGCGATCCTATCGGGCCAGTGCGGCGGCCAATTATTTGATCCGACTCTGTTGCCATGGCAACGGACGCTTGTTTCAACGCAAACGCCAATCGATTTTTCGGTCATTAAATAAGTTAGTGGCATACTTTTATGAAATGCCCATAAAATTGAGTGTTACGTGATACCTGGGGAATTTGGGCTATCATGGTTTCGACTTGTACTTTTGTTAGATCTATTCATTCATAATATCTTAAGTGTAAGCAAAAAAGCGAATAACAAAACAATATTAGAAGCTTATTTCCAATCCATCAAACAGCATTTTTTCGTCACACTAAAATAAACACGAACATCGATTAGTAAGCGTTACCACCGACCATTAGAGGCAATGGCTGCATTGAACGCGTAATCTACAGCATGTGTACATAATAACACAAATTGAATAGTTTTCAATAGCAAGCGCATACAACTGATGGACCGGAGAGAAAGCGTGGCGGTGCTTGATAAAAAGCTCACTATGTACAGACAGAGAAAAAACGCAAAAAATATATATTCATTATGGTGCCAGTGTCTGTGAGACATGCCGACCGTAGCGTCGACAAAAACGGTTAAAGACTTTTTTTTAACTATTTTTTAATAAAACAAATATTTGATGTGTAAAAGGCGGATTGCTTTAATGCATTAATTTATTGACGTCACACTTTATATAAAGAATGTTTTGATTGAAATTTGGCGATAGATCTTACTTAGATTTCATAGTAAAACATATAAACCTTAATGAGTGGGAAATTTTAATTTTATGCATTTTTTAAAGATGTGACGTAGTTTTACTTTGTTAGTTAGTCAAATAGATATTGGAATGATGATATACAATAATTTATCTGATATACTGTAATTAAAAACCATTTTTTTTATTATTGACCCACTTTAAGATTTTCTCCTGTGTCGTGGGTGCGTTTACAATCATACAAGTTTACATACACATGATACCCAGATCCGAAACAATAATTAGTGAACACAAAGAGTTGCTCCGTGTGGGAATAGAACCCGATATAATTTGCATGGCAGCCAGTGGCCCAGTCACCGCGGCAACCGTGCAATCATTATACTAACTGGCGAAAAATATATGTACCTTCCCTTATATCCTCTTATTTCATAGTAAAGTACGAAATTAATATATTATTTATATTTTTTATGTAATCGCTACAAGCTGGTAGTGGCCAGTGGAGCAAAGCGCGTGTCTATAGTCCTCTACAGGAAGTTGATTTTTACGTAATTATATTTTTTCTCCACGTCAAAATACACCTTTGGTAGCAACATATAGCAGCATATACTCATGTGGTTGCAGGTGACGGTCCCTCTAATTTGTGTATTCCTTTTTAAATTAGGTAGTAATGAGATATTTACTATCATTACAATGTTTGGGTACAAATTTGTTGTAGTTTTCGATATCTTAAGTGTGCGGTACGAATGGGCCGGAGTGATACCACGGCTTCACAGAAAACCGACGTGAAACAACGCTTTCGTTGTGTAAGTGAGGTTACCGGAATTACCCCCTTCCTAATCCACGATTGCTCAACAACCTTTAAAAATCCTAACCCCCAAAAGGCCGGCAACGTACTTATAACGCCTCTGGTGTTTCAAGTGTCCATGGGCGGTGGTGATTGCTTACCATCAGGTGATCCGTCTGCTCGTTTAACGGCTTATTCCATAAAATAATATCCTTGCGTTTAGTGCGTGTGGTGCTTAGCTTATGAAAATCAGGTAAAAAACAAATGTTTACATTTTCACAAGTAGTGTCTGTCTGCAGTGCAAGTATTTGCAGTAGATTTTTCCTGAAAACGTAATAAAAATATAATAATAGTAACGTAACCTAATTACTTCACAACTTCTCCACGCAAAGAACCGTTCATCAACTGTCACAGGTTCCTCAGCAGCTCATGTGTGACGCAGATAACATCAGTTTCTGTCAGAAATCCCGTTCCGATAACATCTCGTAATAATTAGACGCAATTCCTAGTGTAAGGACCCCGGTTTTTGTCGTATTACGTCCAGTACAACGACAAGCCCGAAGGTTTAAGTCCCATCGCAATTTCGACGGACAATTACCAAGCGAAAATTCGTCTTGTTTCTTTCTGTTAAGGTTTATATTTCGTGAATCATAAATGTGATACTTAACCGGCCATTGGTATGTGTTTTATATGTGACAGTTCTCGCAAAAAAACAATGGCGGATCTATCAACCATGCGTGAGATAAAAAAATCGGTTGATGTTAAGATTTATTTCAATAGTATAGACTACCATTATTAATGGGAACAGTCTTTCTAATCAGCTACCTTATTGCTTAGACATAAGGTGGTGTTTCCTAGTGGTAGTTGTTTTAATTTCTGGTTGATTGTAAGACGGAGTGATGGATTGGTACCGGACAAGACGTTTGTCAGTACACACGTAGGTCAGTTAGTTTTAATTTTTTATCGATCATTACAAATTGCGGTTATAATTTGGAGCTCGTAGGAACAGCTGCGTAGATCAATCATTTGTTGGATGGGTGACTATAGCTTACTTGTTTTAGAGTCCTCTTTGTATGGTCTATCTGACGACGTATGTATGTAAGATGAATTAATAAATATTTTTCTATTATAGGTAGTTGTTTCTAGTGGGTATTAGAAATAAGGAGTTGGACCAACATTTCTGACTATGGTGTTCTGTAGTTGCTTACTTTAAAATCCATGCATTTATTTTTGATAACTGAAACAGTAGGAAAATAAATGGCCTATGAAGGTTAAAAAGACATTTTGGAGATCAATAGGTGAGCTGCACCCCAAACGGTCAATGCAAATATCACTAAATGGCAACAATACAGAAGAATTTTTTACATCTCATATCACACGACACCACCTCTACCTCAGTCTACCTGACTCAAGCAATTCATCAATATAAAACAATTTCGTTACCATTGAAATCAGGCCAAGAATTCGCTTGTGACTGACCAATTGAGACCTTAGATCGTGATTCAGCACTTACACCTTAGATACTATAGAGTCGTGATTGTACCAGTTATGTCTGTTTTAGCAAATTAACGCACGTTTCTATAATATAGCATAGTGCCTACACCTGGTTGGTGATTGGTTATTTTATGGTCTTTGGATGCTGTTGAATTCTTTTCGTAAGTCAATGGGATCACTTTGCTAAATGCAGGTAAGGGACCTTTATTCTTCATTCATTTAGCTCTTCATCTAATTTTTTTTAAGCGGGGAAAGTCATCCAATGAATTCTCTCGCCTTGGGCGAAGCGAGAGAAAGCTTTTACTAATTAAAATCCACCCCGTTTCTACTCCTGCTTTTTGAGCCGGATACCTGCTAAACCCCCTGGGTAGTCTGCCCCATTTGTGGTGGTTTGATGGCTTTCGAGGCGTAGAACGCGACGCCCCGCACGTATTTGATCTAAAGCTTGGAGCAAAGTGAACAGTCTTCATAAGTGGCTAACAAGCTTCAAGCCTTCAACTGCCATGATGGATAGTCGACTCGACATCTGCAGTTCCAGATTCTATGTCCCAAGGAAAAAAAAGCTCAATAGCTAAATTAAATTATCAAAACCTGATTGTACGAGGATTAAATTAGTTCTAATTAAGCGATAGAGGATGTGCAAATGATTAAAAAAAAACACATTTTAAGAAGGCAGTCTAGCTTTAAAATATCATAGGCACACAAGTTTTTCTATAATCTGCATACATACACGAAGCAAGTTAATTTCGTTAGCATATTTTTTCCTAATTCAAGTACCCATAGTTATTCGTATGCACAACGAAAAACATGGCGCCAAGCAAAAACGTCTCTAACCTTTATAGTAACCGAGTTACTGACTATGAAATTAAAATGCTAAAGTATGGTAACTAGGGTTCTTATTAAAATACGGATTAGCTGGCCGGAAATCGTGTTCATAGTCACGCTACATCCTTTAGTGGATAAGCAGAAGTTTTTCTTAATGTACCAAGACTATGCTTCTGGGTGTCAATTGCCCAATGGAGCGCAAACAACGATGCTTTGACGTAAATGCCATTGGATTATTGAATACTTATGTTAATGCCATATTCGATACACTTGGCCAGGCTGGTAGGTTGTTTTTATATGTTGAAAAATGCGTACCTACCGATACTCGATTTATCAGCTGTTTGAATTTTTTGCCCTCTAAGCTGTTTAATAAAACTTTTTATGGTATTGGTTATTGTATTGCAAACAATATCGGAATAGGATACCTACGTGTGTTGTCTCTGATTAAAAAGTTATTCTTATTACAGATTTAGAAGCAACCTGCTGAAAACCTTGATTTTACGATTGAGGGGTCCAACTCAACGTCGTCAGACGTCGCGGCAGGCCCAAAAGCAGATGGCGGAACGAATTTGACACCTACAATAAGGATTGCAACATAAAGCTCTGCACAGAGAGGAGTGGAAGGAGGATAAGGAGGCCTTTGCCCTGCAGTGGAACGATCACGGCTAAAAATAAATAAACTAAAAATAAAATAGATTTTATGCACAGGAAGCCTGATGAAGATTTATCTAGGATTTATTTTACATCAAATAACGAATTATTTAGTTAAAACAAAAACTAAACCATAGCTGAATTCTGGTTTGGGCTCGCTGTCATCGCAGCGGTAAGTCCCCTCTTTGAGGAGTGGCTAGAGAGGCGCCACGGCGTCCTCACCTACCGCCTGACGCAGGTGCTTACCGGACATGGGAGTTTCGGTAGGTTCCTGTTCCTTATTGGGCGGGAGGAAACGCCCGGGTGTCATCACTGCGAGGACCGCCCGGAGGACACGGTAGAACATACGGTGGCGGTGTGCCCTGCATGGGCTGAGCACCGCCAAGTCCTCAGGGATGTGGTCGGCGACGGCGACCTCTCGCGCCCGGCACTAGTTCAGACCATGGTGCGGAGCGAGAGGGACTGGGATGCCGTCTCCTCTTTCTGCGAAGCAGTCATGCTAGCCAAGGAGGAGGCGGAGCGCGTGAGAGAACAAACCTCCTCACGCCCCAGCCGTCGCGAGAGACACCCCGGGCGTCGGGGATCGCGGGACGATCTCCGGCCACCGTAAGTGCGGGCCTGCGGGCGGCGAGTAAGGGTAGCTCACCGCCCGAACAGAACCAGACCCGTGCGTACGGCGCGTAGCGTTCCGCGCGCGCCTCAAAGAGCCATCAGACCACCACAGATGGGGCCCAGTAGGGCTGATGCCTGATCCGGAGCTGCGGACTACCTAGCGGGTTTACCGGGGCTCCGGCTCGAAAAGCAGGAGAAGGAACGGGGTGGTTTTTAGTCAGTAAGAGTCTGACACTCCCTCTCGCCTCGCCCAAGGTGGAAGAAGTCATTGAATGATTTTCCCCCCTGAAAAAAAAAAAAGGTGGGAGAAGTCATTGGATGATTTTCCCCCCTGAAAAAAAAAAAAAAAGCTGAATTCTGGTTAAGACTTTTAAGTCTTAAACTAAGCCATTTTGAGTCTGATCAGTTCGTTCTATTCCTTAATTATGCTTTTCTGTTTGGTACGATTATACAGGGTCTATATTAATAAGAGTTAAAAGGTCTATCAATGTAGCAATACCTGTGATCACACCCAACATAACTACCTCTATAGATAACATTACACAATACTTCTTCAGATTAGTCGCGATTTTCCGCATCGAATCTAAGATTTGCCAAAGGTTAGGCTTTTAAAATCCAATTTGTATGTAAATTTTGAACAAATCCTTGAATTATGGGATATAAAACGTGTTTCGCTTGTCCCAGTTTGATTATTTCTGCGAAATATTTGTTTATGAGTGCCTTTAGGACAATGCGTGAAGGTGGGTAATTGAATGGGTTGAAAGTTTTGTTCAATTAAGTTTACCTTTATTTGTAGCCTACAAATCCTAGGGATGTGTGGTAACAGGCTTTGCACCGTGGGGGCTCCGGAGCAGGTCTATCAGGTCTACCCGGAGTCCCTGACAAGAGATGAGGGTGGCCGTTCGGGTGGTTTTAGTAAGGTAAAGATCCCACACTCCCAAGTCTTCCTTTCAAAAGCGCACCGTCACCAAACAATCAATAGGTATTATACACACCTATTGGTTTCTATATATTTAACTTTTTGGTCTACGGTATAAACCATTGCTGTAAGTCGATGTTTGTGTAATATATTTTTGCAATACCATTCAGTGTATGTGAGAGAGAGCTTTTCCTTTATGATGTTGATTTTAAGTTGAGAAAAATACTTCAAATTACACAAAAATCTTTTTTTACTAAACTTTTCAAAATCACTTCTTCACTTCAAGCTTCATTTCGAATTCCAACTTCATTTACTCAATCAATATCCCATGGCGTCTCCAACGGGAGGCAGTGGACCATCCATCAGCGACCTGCTCCTCCCAGCGTCCTGTGACCGGCCTCAAACATTAAATCAAAATGAAATTGATCATGTTACAGAGAGATCTGAACACACCGCTTTCAACTCTATTAATCAATACATGTCGTATGATTGACGAAATATATAAGAAAATAAAACCAACCAAATTAATAAAACTAGTGAAAAAACCCTACTCTAACCACATAAGGTTTATATTCGTATGTATCGTCGTGGGATATTTTTATCTGTGAAAGGCAGTGCTGATCAAAAAGATATAAATATTGTAAAGAATCTAGACAGACCGTTAGTAATTCTAGAACCGGTTTTGCTCGATCGGAATCTCGGATTGCCGTTTGGATCCGGAAACGCGGCTCGTGACCGAAGGAATGAATGTAATTGTGTCCATTGTTGAATTGTAGTTAAATGTTTATTAGTACCAGCTGAAGATATGTTTTAATTGTTATTTTAGTAATAACAAAATAAATAGAAAATCATTTTACTGAAAAGAGAAATGGATGGAAACGAATGGACTTTCTTGCGCGTTCTTCTCCATTCGAAGCTACACTTTGGAACGAGCTTCACTGGCAGACAGACTGACGGACAATTCAATTTGACGTTTCAAAAGTGCCTAATTTTTTTTTTTCTTGAATTGCAAGCAACCGAGTCTCCAATACTAAGTTGTCGACTATACTGACAGTGTCAAATGGTGAAGTGGCTAATTAAAGATTAATTGAAATAAATACTTTGACTTTGACAACGAAAGCAAAAATGTCACCATACTTTACTTTAATGACACCTAATATTTTAATTAAGAAAGAATTCACGTTATGCAGAGTCCTTGTAATCATAAGAAAAATCGGACCACGCATCGATTTAAACTCGAGCAAGTAGCAACAGCGCAAGCGTTTTACCGAAAAATTTCATCTCGGCAATTCATCGTGCGTCATTATCTCCGAAAAAGCGATTCGGAGCAACTTTTTCATGTTTCACAGCAATTTTAAAACAAACTGTAAGTGTTAATTACATTTCAGGTTTTCTGAGAGCTTATTAGCAAATTATAGTTTGCAGTACCGATGTGATGTTAGCATTACCGATGTCGGATCATTCAAAGAGCTTTTTCGCTCCGATATTTTTTTCGGCAAAAAGTCTGGACAGTTTTTTCGTCGGACGAAATAATATGGGACTAATGGTGTACCTGCCGGCCTGTAGGGGGCAGTGCACACCGATGTGTGGCTTTGATTAAAATATTATGACAGTACAAGTGGACCGGTATTCTGGGTTATTCTTTATGTTAGTTTGTTTTGTTTTAGCGATTTGCATGCTGTAGTTTCGTTTTTGTTTTTTGCGTAAACTGATTTACAAATGAGCACTGCATTCCAGCACTATCGAAAATCACACTTTCATTCCACATTCTCAATGAAGATAATAATTCCCTGAACTTAATTTTAAAAACCGCTTTCACAGCCAACAAACCAAATTAATAATTTAACTCCCAATCAAAAACGCGGTTAACTATTTAACATCGCACCACAATAAATACATTAAAACAATCCGCTATTAATATTAAAACAGTCCAACCATTCAATTAAGAATTAACTGCTAAAAACATGAACGAAAACCGCACTCGTCAAAAATTAACCGCAGCACAAACATAATCGTCGAACATTATGAACTAAACCAATACCTAACTAAATAACTTAATTGGTCGGTCGTGCAAAGTGTATAACTGTTATGTAATAAAAAAATAATCGTAATATGGTGCATGACCATGTGAACACCGTGGTTACTCTTTATTACAGTGAAAAAGCGAGTAAAAAGTTGCCTTCAGCCCGAAGCGAACTCATTAAGCTAATATAAACGAAACGAGGGCCGAATGCCGCCGAGCTTCGTGGAAGTGCATGGCTGACACAGTACATGCTACTGGCCGAAGGATTGGACTGAACTGCGGAAATGTAGATCGCAGATCGAAAATGTCGAACGAAAATCTTTTCGAAGACCTCGATTGGATTTTGTAGGAGTTCTAAATGAGGTTTCTATAGCTTCAGCGACCAACACCATTACTGCTGGTGATAAAATGCCATTTTCTTTTTTAAACTGAGAACATTATCCAGTTACACATAAGAGAAGATAATCATCGCAGTTAGATATAAACTGAAAACAGACTATACTCGGAATCACTCAGCAGAAGCATTCAGAGAGGATTTTGCAACCATTATTTTTTCACGGTAGTTCTTCTAAACTCACCTTTCTACGATAGTATTATAAGTAAGTCCTTGTTTCTCTGTTCATCCTTCACTGTGCCACTCCCCTTCTATGGTGGTACTCCAGATTTATAACCCGACAAAATTAAATCAACTTATAACGTATGTTGTGGCCATATCTCTATTGGGCAACACGTTTCGGCTCTGAACAAATTGACAAGTTTATCCGGATATATCGAGGAGCACGTTGAAAGCAGCGCCGGTGATGGACGACTGGTGATTTTTTATTTATTCGGGTTATTATAAACGTGAATTCAGTTTTAGGGTCCCACATTGACATGTGTCCGGAAATGTAAGCGGTGATATTTCATCCTTTGGCAAGACTTCTTAAGACATTAGAAGCAGTTATACATGTCATACTAAATAAAATTCTGGAACAACAATTGCACAGACGCTGTTAAAGTCGAACTTCACTTAATAACAGTCTCTATCTAGTCAATAACATCTCCAGAGCTCCAGTCCCACCTGTTACTATAAAACCCTCCAGAATAGTCTCTAAAGCTTTTACTAACATCCTAAGCCGCAAATGAACCAGCATAAAACTCCGAGACTTTATGGCCACTTCCATCTCAGGCAATAAGGCGCAGGCTTAACACTCGGGACCTCTTTCCCACGGAACACTCCGGCGCAGCTCGGTGCTGGCAGTTCCTTAACGATTTCCATCATTGGACAAGTCGGTGATCCAATTAATAATAATAATGGTGAGGGCAAAAACAACGTTACGATGTGCGATTTTGGAGCCGAAATCAGCCCAAATACCGCAGCCTCCGGCAACGGAGGTCAACGCTCTGGAACTGGTTCAGAATTATTTGCCCAAAAAAGCCCTTGATCGTGGGACGGTGAGGGTTAGGTGGCATGGCCAGATTTTTGCAAGTTCCTTAACATTTTTGCGTTATACTCGCTGATAGTATATGTCTCCTGGTTGGTCGCGTTCCAAGAAATCTGAGGCGCTTTTGATTTTGCTTTATGGTGATGCGGTATTTGAATGCCCTAAAGGGGCAGGAATTATTTAATACACTTCAGTTACAATTTACTTTTAAATTGGCCCAACGAGGCGGCCGTTTTAATCGCTGCGTAAAATACGTTAAAGTAACAGGCCGCGTCTGTCTGTCTGTGTGGATTAATTTCTCGAATTATTAAGCTGTGCTGGTGGTACGGTGCTCAAAAGGGTTTTGTGATAAATTCGTTTGCAGACAACCTTTTATTGTGATACTTATTTGAGATACTTTTGTATGTATTTTAGGAGCTTAGTGTGTATAATGACACCAATAAACTTAGCTACTTACTAGCTTGGATCCTAACGATGAACATATCTGACATTTTACGTCAAACAATAGTCATTAAGAAACATGTTTATAACGACTACCAAGATTTTGACCTTTAATTAGTCCAGTTTACAAGATGCTTATCAATTAACGATTCACAAAAATGTGCATATTTTGATTTTTTTCTTGTCCTTGCGGGTCATTTTCTGACGGTCCATGCACCAGAGAGGCTGCGTACCACCCAGGGCGTTTTCGAAATTATCCGGTTACCACCAAAAGAGATTATAATATACGATATAATTATGACTTTAACGTAAAAACGTCATGAGTACAGAGGTAACGTGTTGCCATACAGTTTTATTACACGAACGGCTTGCAAAACGGGTCGGTGGTGCGGATGGGTTTTAAATATATTCATAAGTAACTAGTAAGGTTTTCATATGATGATGATGTTAATGTTGGACGTTTAAGGTGCAGTAAATCTTTTTTTATGGAATAGGTGGCAAACGAGCAAACGAGTCACCTGATGGTAAGCGATCAGCGCCGCCCATGGACACCCGCAACACCAGAGGAGTCACAGTTGCGTTGCCGTTCTTCAAAAAGCTTTTGTGTCTCAAATATAAACGACTATCTCGGTACTAGAAAGTAGTCTTCTACAACAAAAATGACCACATTTTGCGAAAACTGCTGCAAAATATTTCCATTTTCTCCGGTCTTTTTCCGGATAATTTTCCTTAACAGTTTGTTCTAAATCCATAAAAGAGTGGTTGTAGCGACTCGTCTACGGGCTGTCATGTGATATGGTGGTTGGGTAATATACTATGCTGGTATAAGGAAACACATGGATTCATATTTATGGTAATCAGCCGTACTTTGAGCTAGGGGAGATACTTTTTACCGTATGCTGTCCGATAGTTTTAGTAAAAATGCTAAAATGTATACGGGTTCCTGTTGCACTTTGAATTTTCCAACGTTTTCCCTGATTTTCATTTGGAAATCAAAATTGTTATGCAGATATATTTAGTACTTTGTTAACTTTCTGCTTTTGTTGGAATGTGCCAATGTCCCACATGCGTAAACGGTATAAATAAAATTAGTGAGCGAAGGTTGGGATCAAAAAGAATGAAACTGTCTAAAGCAAGAGCAATCTTAAAAAAAAATATAGTTTTTTTTATAAACGTAGCCCTACACTAGAATTTTCTCCTGTATCGTGTGTGCATTTACAAACATACAAGTTCACATACACATGACACCCAGATCCGAAACAACAATTTGTGACACAAAGAGTTGCTCCATACGGGAATCGAAACCGCCACACGTTACACGGCTACCAGCTACCACGTCAACCGTGCAGTTAATGCAGTTCATCACACAATATGCTTTTTAGGTATGCAGTTTACGACAGATCAAAGCCTTTAACTTTCTTTAAAGGTCCACAAATATTATTTTAAAGCCAAATAAGTAAACAACACACGTAGTAACCCAATCCCTCCAATCGACACCGGTGTCAAATCTATCAAGGACCTCGGCGGTAAGCGATAGTTTACACTTAACTAGTTTGTATGCTATCAATTAGTCGTTAGTAAAGTATTGCATGGCGTGTAAGGGAGCGTAGCCACAAACCACAGGCTAGTATAGTGGTACGCGTGAGAAACTTGTTGCGTAAGCGCACCCTGCACTCATACACTCATATCATAACGTTTCCTCATTGTCCTGATGCTGGGTTTATTTTAATAATTGTCAATTATTGAGATTGTTCTAATTATTTGTAATGTAAATCACTATAACGTATGCATATATTATATATTCAAGTCGTCCTGAGCCGCGGCAGACTTAACAGGTTGCCGGGGTTTCTTGTTCGAAGCAGTAGTGTAGAAACGAGGTGGTTTTTAGTCAGAAGAATCTGTCACTTCCTCTCGGCCTCACCTAAGGTTGGAGTAGGCATTAGATGATTTTCCCTCGTTAAAAAATGTTGTCAATGTATAAAAATTTGGTCAATGTTTGGCTGTCTTGCCTTTTGCCTTTACCTTCCTATGTGATGTGATAATTATCACTGTGATGTGATAACTACGATTGGTAATATGTGTCTACAATAAGTATATTGTGCGTCCTCATTAATGTACAGACGTGACGCAAAAACTATTAAATAAATAAAAAATGGCGTCGTAAATGTGATCGCAAAATGTTGCTCGATCGTATTTTCTTCGAAACGGCTCCTTATATTAAAAGCTTCGTCCGAATATTGAAATGTTATTGTAATTTACAAGATCCTTAAAATCAAGTAACGACAGTTTACCTTACGTTTTTAATTTACAACGCTATATTATCAACCTTTATGAGTTCTCGAAACGCGTAAAGTGGCAAGTCAACAAGTTTCATTTTCAATACTGAGAAAAATATTGCCAAAACAATAATAACTAATGAAATGAAATATATAAAAAAAAAAAACAGCCTCACGCCTTTTATCTCCGAAAGTGGATTTGTAGAGGTGCACATTACGACACGTAATGACGCTATACAATGTACACCCACTTTTTACCATTTGTGTTATAAGTCCTATGTAATAGGGGGTGAGCCTATTGCCATACATATACTGGGCACAATTCCAGACTCCGTGCTACTATTGAGTAATAATAGAAATATAATATTCGAACCCGAGACCTTTTGTCCGGCAGTCGCACTTGCGACCACTCGACCAACGAGGCAATCTGAAATGAAATATCAATAAGGTAAATATGTATATTATGGTATAAAAACAATCAACGTCATATCTGTATGCAGTGCACAGATCGAAAGTAATTTCTATGTCGTACAAATTGCAATTTACACAAAAAATAAACGATAAACTGAAAAAAAATGTTTTGATGTCGAAAAGATCGGTAACCCTGAGATGAAATTACGTATTAAAATTTCACCTGTCGCCGTCAAGAGGGGTAATAGGTAGGTATGTGTTCATATAGTATCGGTATCGGAACCTGTTCTCATTTCTACATCAATGGACGGCGCGAGGCACTGCCCGCCACTGGATCCGAACGCAAATTTCTTTTGCATTAAACACGATATTAAAAAGCAATGTAGACACAGAGTAGTGTGGGCACAGAGAGAACAGTCGCTCTAGTAGTAAAACCTATTTTTACTTAGAGAACTGCTGGGTGAAAACTTATAGGTGCAACTTCAAATTACTCATTCAGAAACAAAAAAAACTTTCTTTCATTCATTGTCGTCACTTAAAACTTTTTTTGTAAAAAAGTTTTAAAGTTTAAAAAAACGTATTTTTGTAGGAACTTAATCAACTAATTGAAGTATTTATTCAACTAAGTCTAACCGCCGTACTGAGTTATTTAAGGGTAAGTAACTTAACCTAGCCTTTACAAATTGTTTTCGATACAAAATCGTATGTAGTACTATTATATCGTAGGAATAATTTAAGTATCATTAAATTTGTTTGAGTGCGGCGGTTATACTCATTTAATTTTTCAAGATTATGGCCATAGTTAGTGACAAAAAGTCTAGAGTCCGACCGAAACTGGTTTTCCAGCCGAAACCGAAACCGAAACCGAATATTCGGCCGTGGCTTTAGTTTCGGCCGAAACCGAAACCGAAACTCACGTGGTCATGTATAAAATTACTTAGAATACTGAAATTTGGTACATTTTATCGATTATTCTGCATTAATTATTATTAATTGGGACATGAAATGGAAACACAGTATATTAATTTTCTTGTAATGATTTATTATTTATACTTCGGCCGTTCAGAGAATGCGTTCCTGACATCTATCCAGTGCAGGTGTTAGGGGGGGCGTGATGGGGCGATGGCCCAGGGCGACAAATTCTGGAGGGCGCCAAAAATATTAAAGACTACTACCAACTCTTGATATTGCTTCCCTCAAGTGGGCGCCACAATATTTTCGCCCAGGGTGTTAGTGGCCCTCACGCCGGCACTGCATCTATCAGTTAGTCACGACTAGTGATGGGCACAACATAACACTGAGTTCGTTACCGTTCCTCCAAAATGAACCGCCGCATTATTTTAAGATTATTTTCATTGAATAATTTAAACTTAATTTTTTAGTTATTTATGTGGAGACCAAAAATATATAATAAAATTGTTATTGTGTGATGTAAATATATATTCATATTATAAAATTATTCTTTGTTACAAAGTTACAATCTGTATTTCTATGTAATAAAATAAGTACATTGAATTGAATGTGCGTACAGAATATTAATCAGACTCCGATCCGATCCGATCCGATTCCTGTATAAAAACAGATTACGGTTTTTTTAGCACAGCACTACAAAATATAAAGCGCTGACATAACCTTGTAATAGCACAGTATAGATTTAGAAAAATATTGTTTACCAAGTTATTTGACACTCAGTTTGGCAAAATTATTTTTATCGTAACTGCAACGCCATTATAAAGTTACGTCGTCAGTTCAATCGCGACGTGTCAGGAACGCATTCTCTGAACGGCCGAACTATAATATAATATAAAAAAATATTAATAATATTTTTATTATTTTTTCAAATAAAGTTATCATAGCAAAATGTTTATTAGTTATGAATAATCAAATTACGGCGCACGACAATTCCCGAACATGGCCGCCAGCAGCCGCCAAACCGTTTGCTGCGAGAAACGACGTTAGGCGAGCGTGCACGACAACTTCCGAAATCAGTTTCGGTTTCGGCAAAAATTTCGGCCAATTTTGGCCGAAACCGAAATTGTCGCCGAAACTTGATTTTTGGCCGAAACTCGGCCGAAACCGAAACCGAAACCGAACTTTCGGTCGGACACTAACAAAAACCCATAATTCAATGATACCACCCAAATAAGTCTCTCATTCACAAATATTTTCTCATCAGTCTAAGTCATTTACAGAGAAAATCTCTTCAATAAAGTCGCGAGTATCTGTGGCAAACTACTCTCTACCCTGATGCCCTGGGGACCATCTCATTTGATCTGGAGCGAGTTTTGTATTTTTTTCAGAGCTTCGTGCAAGTTTTGGCAGTCACTTACAGTGCGGGCTCGACCGCCATCCCACCTTGATTTAGAGAGCGTGGAAGTGGCTTCAAAATTGTGGAGAAAATACGTGAGGTTTGATGATAAGCTAAGAACTAAGATATGAACAGGATTTTGCTGTTGTTAGCTCTTGAAGTCTTAATTCAAGAAACATGTATGTGAAATATCTATCCTTAATTTTTTTTACTTTTTACACTAATTTATGGAGTTCTGTAGTACTGATTGTACTAGTATCGGTAAATGTACGTTGAAAATATTTCGGTTATAGCCACTTCTAGCATTATAGCTCAGTGGCGCCGCCACCTACATTATACACTTCGCAATTTCGTGGTGCACGTAATTGCATAGCGTTTTCGACTCAAATTTTTATGTTAAGTAGTTAATGTTTTCTTAAAATAATGAGTAGTTCGTCGTAATTGGACGGCACTGTGCGGCGCGGGCGCACTGGCAATCGGCTGATTTTAATCGCGAGTCTTACGCTTTGGTATGTCGGATCCTTATTTACTGTTATGCTGTGTTGCCAGGAATATAGTGGTGTAATTTGGAGCGATTATTCTTTGGTGAATAGGTACTTGGATTTATAAAAAGATTTGCATAGATTTATTTATCTTATTTACACTACTAACACGACGTCTGATGGTAAACAATGTGCCTAATCTAAAGTACAAATAGTTATGCTGATTAATCTCTTGTCTGTCGGTATATGAGACACAATAGAAAACACATTGAGTCTCGCGTAGATCTGCGTTCCGACATATAACGGGTTAAAAATATGTTTCTTGATTATCATAAAAAATTTAATCGATAAAAGACACGGGACAAGCTCTCAATACACATACAAGAACAAATATTACTTAAATAAATATTTCACCAATTAAACATTTCCTTGCAATTACAATTATCGATTGATCAGACAAAATCCACTCAGCCGACTTTAATATCTTTCTTGTGATATTTAATCGAGTACTGAGAGAACATAAATCTTGGCAATCGAGTCAAAAAGAAGTCGAATCGGACAGACTTGTCCGATTACGTGCTGCACTGGATTACGACTCAGTTTTATTTTTGGGGGTCCCATGGAAAATGGTTAAGAGTGTTTGTTTGACTTTCTGTCCGTCGGGATCCGGGTCCGGAATCAGGGTTTTATTTGTGTTCTTATATTCATTGATATACATAATATAATTCAAGTAAGTATCTTGGAGAATTTCTTTGTGATTAACTAAAGACGCGGCGACAGTAGGCTGCGCAATATAGCCACGTCTGCGCACGCTGCTCATAATGAAGAATCCCTCTGTGACTCGAAACTAGTAGAGCTTTTCTCCATGAATGTACGTGCGTAAACCGTGATTTTTAGTTAAATTGTATGTCTCACGATAGTTCTATTTCATTGATTGAGTGTTGGTTAGAATGATCTGGAGATATTCGAATTCTATGTGATGTGAGATGTAATGAATGACGCAATGAACTAGTGGAAAAGTGGGTGTTACACTTAATGAGCACCTTTCCATAAGGAGTACATAGGCGTGATGACGTAATTAAGTTATTAAAATAATCCAATTATTATAATCCGTTAATAATTGATGCTGGCAGGCTCATAAATATATTCGCTTAGCTTTCGATCTAAATAGTCTAGCGCACACGGCGACACATATAGCTACACAATCCAGTATAAACTGACCGTCGAATGTGCGGAAAGATCATTCACAGCGGGACCAAGATAAACTGGTTTGTATAGTTCGATCTGTATACTCTAACACATATTTATTTCGTCTACCTACGTACCTGTCTACCCACATTAGTGTTAGTCAGCGCAATTATCAACGTCCTGCCATGACCCTTGTTGTAAATCATTGACTTCTCCTATTAGATAACGTAAGTATGAAATTCAGAGTTCGATTTTTGGGTCGAGTAAGGAATAATAAAATCCCATCAAAAACATCCTGTAAAAAACCCAAGTCTCGCAGCTCAGTCTTTCTACCGTCAAAAGTTGTGAGATCCATGTAATACCAAGTCGGATAATCTATTTAGTGTCTACTTGAAGGACCTTCTGTCTTAAGTTATTACATAAGTTATTATCATGCCAATATTAAAAATATTTAACGTTTTAAACAAATAGATCGACTTGGACATCGCTTGATTTGATTATTAGTATGTATCACACTACACAGCACGACGGGCCAGCGACCAACAGGAACGAGAGTTTCAATCGCGTGAGGCGCGAGAGACTAAAGAATCTAATATAATATTGTAATATTCATTTTGTTTTCATGCGATGTCCAAGTCGATCTATTTGTTTAAAACGTTAAATATTTTTAATATTGGCATGATAATAACTTATGTAATAACTTAAGACAGAAGGTCCTTCAAGTAGACACTAAATAGATTATCCGACTTGGTATTACATGGATCTCACAACTTTTGACGGTAGAAAGACTGAGCTGCGAGACTTGGGTTTTTTACAGGATGTTTTTGATGGGATCTCACTTCTTTTTGTAGAGCCTTTCTTATATATAACAGATTTAAATTATAATATATTGTTTTATTAGATTTTCGTACTTCAAGACATGTCAATAATGTTGTTCAGTTTCATGGGCTAAACACACCCTTACCCACCCTATACCCCCTCCCTTGCCTCATATGGTAGGTACCTATCTACACCTATTAAATTTATAACCACCACCAACCACCAACTGCATAAATAACTTTGTAATCCCATATAAATATATGGGATTACAAAGTTATTTATGCAGTTGGTGTATTTGGAAAACTGGACCGAAATTACAAAATATTTAAGTTTTCCCATGATTAAGACACTAAACTCTATATGTATTCCAAATATGAAGCTTCTAAGTCTGCTAGAAGTGCCTTGGACTTTTGATGATCGGTGAGTCAGTGAGTGACAAAATTTAGAAACTTTAACAAGTTGTCATTCTTAAACTACTGGTTCAAATTGACTGAAATTTTAAATATTCCGTGTTTATACAATGCCGAATTAGTTACTGAAGATTCAGGTTTCTTGCTTTATCCACAACCGAATTATAGGGGGTCGAAAAAGGCCCGAATTGCTTCGAGAAAAGGATGGTACGGCCGTGCCGCTTTTTTTGCTCGACTTGGCGGGCACTGCCGTGCCCCCAGATTACCAGACACCAAATAATGAGCACCAGTCACTAGTCTAGATCTTCTGGAATTACGAGACTTCACAATACTCCATTCTAGAACTCTAATCTTTGACTGTAAATAAATTAGCCTTGGCTAATATGGTCATGTCTCCCATGGGGGTAGGCTAAGACAATGGACCGCCAATTGCTACGACTCATACACATCTTTTTCGCTTCATCAACAGTCATGAGTCTTTTCATGCATGATCGTCGGTGAAAGATTTTGGCTAATGTTAGGTTCATTTATTTATTTATTTATTTAGAAAAACATGCATAATTTTACAGCTTAAGCCAATACATTATACAGTTAAAATGTTGAAAAATGTTCATGTCTGCCTTACTATTTTGTAACGAAATGAAAGTACGAAAGGGAAGGTATATGCATAAAAAATCAGACGAAATGTCCTTTGCATGCAATAATTCACTTCTTTTACAAAGGGCAACTACAAACTACGTAAAAATTGGTTTCCAACAAAAATGATCGAGAACACTCTTTTCCGTAATTTCCTTATGATTTGCACTTACATCGATTAAGCAATTTAACATTGAAACATGCTGATTCCTGATTCCTATAATAATATAAAAAAGTAAGCAATTTGCGTGTCAGGTGTCGGTCAGTTTATTCGAGTTTCATGCAAATTATGCCTGTCTTATGAACTGTGAGAATGATTACTGTATGTTTATTATTAAATGCTTCCATTTCCTTTTTATGGAAATTGTAAAATATTGTAGATAGAATTTTGGAAAAACCTACCAGAAAGTCTAAACTGCCTCATCACGCCAATTCTTCAACTAACACTATGTCAATTTCAGTAAAACCTTTGGTCTAGGTATCTTTATAATTGAAGTAAATGATCCGGGGTAAGTATTTCTTCACTATTGTGATTTATTAATCTTTAAACACAACACTACCTCCCATTAAAGCCGTAGCAGATAATTTTAGAACACCTCATAATTAGTACACACATAAAAATAGATTTTCTTCAATTACGACGGTTATTTTTAGCCATCATATCCAGACACCATAGTGGAACAAAATCCAAGCCAGAGCTGTCTCCAGCCACTGTTACGGCGATGTTATTAGCAGCAGCTGGTCACTGCCCCTTAGTTGACATAATCCCCACATCGTCACTCCTGACACCCACCGGCAGTCACCGGCACCGGCAGTGGTACGTCCACAACTGTCAAAAAATCACGGCTATGAATAGAGCTCCATTCCATTCTAAGAAACTGAAACATTTCTATTCATAGTCTGGACCACCGTGGTTCAGTTAGTGGCACCATGACAATCTAAATACTAAAAATATATGTTTTCATGTTACAAGCAGTCAGATCACCTGATGGTATACTCCGGTTCTGTAGTTACTCTGTTCTGTTTCACAATTTCGTTTAATCTTCGGCCACAGGTTTTATAGATTTACTTAAAATAACGTGTTATTTATCTTCATTTCATTCGTTCATTTTTGTTCACAAAAGTTCGCAATAAATGGAATTGTAGTACGAAATCTGCGAAGTTTCGGACAAAACTTCGTTTTTCGTTGAATTAGAGTAGACCTCCTGATGGTAAGCAATCAGCACCACACGCGACACCAAAGGAGTCACAATTACATTGACTGCTTTTTAACAAGGAGTACGCTCTTTTCTTCCTACAAATATGACGTCATAATGGTTAGTTACTCCATGTACATTAACGGTTACATTTTGTATTAAGAACATTTAACTGTAACAGTTACTTTGACAGATTGGCGACTAACGCCCGAAGCTAAACGTGAGCTTACACACGTGAATACAAGGGAATCCTCTAATTAGCCAACTCCCACCTTATTGGCGAATAAATAAGTGTCATATTCCTTTGTATCGACTGCAAAATAAAATTGGTGGAACTATCAATTGACCAGTTTATCTTGAACCCCAATATTGAATCGATGAAACAGAAATGGAGGTCAAGTTATACTGTGTGTTAGTAAGTGTCTAATGCCCATCCCTAAATCGGATGTGTGGCTTAATCACGTTGATTTTGTTTTACGACCAGTCGTGAATCGTTGCGACTAATCGCAGGGTGAATGTCGTGGGGTGTGATCGTGTCAGCAATATGTGTGCTTATATTATTAGGGACTTTTAGTCGAAACAAATAAACACAAAGGAAGGAAGGAGATATGATCACAAAGGGCGATAGTGAATTAGAGGTATACTATATTTTGTTTAAGGATTAATGCTAGTATTAACAATGTACATGTTTTTCCTCAATGTAAATCAAACGTCAAACTATGTTTAGAAGTTTTTTTGACAGATGATATGGAATACGCCGCCGGTAAACGAGCAGACGTATCACCTGATGATAAGCAATCGTCGCCGCCTATGGACACCCAGAGGCGTTACAAGTATTGGCCTTTTAGGGGTTAGGAAATTAAGCAGTGTTGCGGAATCGGAGTTGGGAAGATTGGGAAGGGGGGGTAATTGGGCCTCCGGTAACCTCACTCACAACGAAACACAACGCAAGCGTTGTTTCACGTCGGTTTTTTGTGAGGCCGTGGCATCACTCCGGCCGAGCCGACCCATTCGTGCCAAAGCATGGCTCTCCCACACTTATATTCTGTCATTTCAGACTTATTTTCTGATGCCTTTCTACAGCTTTCTATGTTACAATCTGGTTGCATTTCGAAATAAACAACTTAAGCACAAACTTATGAAACTTGGATCCCAAAATTGTCAACATCGAGAGTCGATGTCGAAAACAAAATGAGGCTTCTTGGTCCACTGCCTCGGACTTATCGAGGTGCCAAGCTAACTTGCAACCATAAATGTGAATGGAGAAGGTCCACTTTGGAATGAGTTTTGTCTAAGAAGGGATATATTCTGCAAGCCACGGAATGTTTGTCCTGGGTCTTTTTAAACGAAATATGAAGATAATTTAAACAGAGCCTAAATACATTCTTTTTCTGAACTTGAATCTCTGTGAGCTGCGCCTTGAACTTTCTTTCTTTCCAGAGACTTCTTTCTGATAATCTCTGTGAGCTGCCCACCTGCGAAATGTGAAGATTATGTCAAATCCTTTCTAACCAGAGGTGGACCTTCTTATATTAGGGGCTAAGAGCCTAGGCTGAAGACCGTCATCCTGGAACTACGGAATACCTATAAATTTATAGCGGGTTTACCGGGGCTCCGACTCGAAAATCAGTGCAGTAGGAATGGGGTGATTTTAAGTCAGCAAGAGTCTGACACTCCTTTCACCTCGCCCAAGACGGGAGAAGTCTTGGGATGATTTCCCCGCTCAAAAAAGTAAGCATCATTGCTTAATATTTCAATGAAAAACGGTATACTATAAATGATTTTCATGGTGAATAAACTACTCATGAAGTGTATTATCCTTCTGACTTGTTAGTCATGAGTGGTTCAGCTCGTTATCGGTTCATAGTTCGGTGGGTAATAATTGCGATAGTTATTTTACCGCGCCGGCTAACGAGGTAATGACTGACTGAGTAACTTGTTGTGACTACATCGTTCTTACATTTATAGTTAGTACTGTTTCATAGGGTTCTTTTTATCTTGGTAATATTGTGGCGAAATTGGTCAATTTTTAGTCTATCGTGAGACATACTGAATTAACTAAAAATCACGGTTTACTCACGTACATAATGAAGAAAAGCTCTATTAGCAGCGCAGACGCCGCTCAAGATGAAGACTTCCAGAGAAAAGCACGAGTCAAAGAGACTCTGAACTAGTAGTGCTTTTCTCTAGTTAATTTTTAGGCTGGTATACTCTTCTCAAGTATAGAAGAAACTTTAGTTTGTTTACAGTTTTTGCTAAATAGACCAATTAGTGAAAGAACTTACATCCCCATTACGGTAAAGATACTACAGCTTTATTGCAAAATAACAAGATTGAAAATGTACTAAACAAATTTGACAGATTTGAGTAACTTTATGAACTAGAACTCCTTTACACTTCAGTTTTAAAACTAGAAAACTTCAAATTGTCCAGTCAAGAGTCCTAATTGCTGAAACTAGGCCTATTATAAATAGGTACACGTAACTTCAGATCGAGCTATACACAACCAGTTTATCTTGGCCCCGCTTTGTATGAGCTTTCCGCACATTCGACGGTCAGTTTATACTGGTTTTGTGTAGCTTGATGTGCGTCACGTTAACTATTGCCGTGAGTCTGGCGCGTGAGTTGGTAACCGTGGAAAGTGGTCAACGTATTCATGCCAGTTGCCAATTGGCACCAAACCGTCTATTTCTAAGAAATGGTAGGCTCGTGACGTCATCTTTATTGCCTAGTATGGTGTTAGCTAGGCTCACGTACTTTGTGTATGGGAAATTTGTGTGTGATAGTCATATTTTAGATTTTTAGATAGGAGGAAGTTTACAATGTCGTGTCTTAGTGGTTCGTTAGGATAAGGCCCTTTATAATAATTTTTTTCAAATTATATCATGGAAGGATAGATTTTTATTTCAAGAGGGGAAAATCATCCAATGACTTCTCTCGCTTAGAACGAGGTGAGAGGGAATGTCAGACTCTTACTGACTAAAAACCACCCCGTTCCTACGGCTGCTTTTCGAGCTGGAGCCGCGGTAAGCCCGCTAGTTTGCAGCCCCGCACCAGGCATCAGCCTGGTGGTCTGATGGCTCTTTGAGGCGCACGCGGAACGCGACGCGCGATCCCCCATTGGCTGCACCGAACATTTTGCGTAAATTAATTATGAAAATACGTACATTATTTACACTATTAGAAAACATGTGGTTAAGAACCAGATGATTCAAAAATGTATTCTTGAACACATCAAAAATACCACTTGACCACAAACCACAAAACGTAAGGTGTTATACATAAATAGTAACAAAACATTAAATACATATAACGTGTCGATGACCACCACGTAATTAATCACCGCCGCACTTAATCACCGGCCCGTTAATTATTCAATATATCACCGGTTAAAACTCAATTACAGTTTATTGTTATGTTTGTTAAGACGTCATTACAATGTGATAGGGGCGAGACTTCTAACCCGTTAAGGCTGAGTTCTACACCTAATTTTATCGACAAAAGTCGGGGGTCGAAGTGGTCGAATCCCCTCCCCTAAAAGTTATGGCTATTTTAATATTTTTTTTACTTTTTTTAATACCAAAGATTGATGCATCGTAGAAACAAAAAAAAAACGACTAACGGTACCTAATAACCTTGGCTAACTAATTCATGACTTTTTTCATATGTTTGATAATGTTTTGGTGAGAAAAAAATCATTTATGAATTATTTTTACCGAAACTATTGAGCCAAAATCGAAGGATTTTGCTTCGGAGATAGATGAGAATTTAGACACAATTTTAATTATATTATAACAACACGTCCTTGATCTCCGAAAAGCCACACTTGTAACTCTTCTGGCATTGCGGGTGTCAGGGTGTCCACGGGCAGCGCTGTTTGCTTACCATCAGGTGATCTATCTGCTCGTTTATCCTCAATCCTACTAATAAATTTGAAAGTTGGTATGTATATTTGTTGGTTTGTTAGTTATTATTTCTCGTTAAAACAGCTAAAAGGAGAGAGATAAGTAGTCGTTATAGATTTGTAAAGAAATACATTGTTTTTTAAAGTAAATTAGTTTGTTACTGTTGATTTATCAATCGGTAAGTTACTAAACCGCGGTTTCTTCAAGGCGTCAAACAATTTCAAGTTAATAATTCCACTATCACGCAGAGTGTTGAAACTTGGAAACTCGCTTGTTGAACATAATGCCTATGTGAAAGCCATAATTATCGTGTACCGTGACACTTATTTGCATACTTAAAGGTAAAGGGTTGCTTTTTAGTTCCCAGTCGTGACATTTCATTTTTTTACGTGTGTTATGGAGCTGGATATCACACTAATATTATTATAAATGTGAAAGTTTGCGTGTTTGGATGTTAGTCCGTCAATCATGCTGAAACTACTTACCGTACCGATTTTGATGAAATTTTTGATCGAATATAAGACGGTATCAGCTGACTTGAGTGATAGGATACTTTTTAACTAAAAATCACGGTTTACTCGTAGTACTAGTAGTAGTATTTAATACACGATAGTTAATACAAAGGATACTTTTTATTCCATAGGAACGCAGGCGAAGCCAGTAACAGAAGCTAGTATCAATATACTCTCTCTATCTATATCTATGAATGTATCTATATGAAGGGTGGTTTTTAGTCAGTGAGTGTCTGATACTCGCCTCACCCAAGGTGGGAGAAGTAATTGGATAATTACCGCCTCTCAAAAAAAGGATCGTATCTAAAGTTAGTTTTGGCGTCAATACGAGACAGTATCATGGCACTAAAATGAGTTTAATTCTGATTCCGTGAGTAATCTTAAATACTAAGAGTATGACGCAATAAACGCTAACGACTCCTATTCATTACTTCCACTGTTTATATTATGTATCAGTAGTTTTGTACAACTGTCTGTCCGTCGCATAATAGCATATCTGCGAAATGATAGACAGAGCAACCCATCAAAACTATATCTATAATAAACTATTTTAATTATTATGTTAGCGGCTTACTCAGAGACATTTAATGATTATTTAAACTATTCTTTAGTAACGATTTTGGTCCGAAAACAATTGCTAAGGACTGGGTTAAGTAACATTAAATGACTCTGAGTACGGCTGTTAGTCACGTAACTGTTTGACGAGGAACTCGACTAGTTTCAAGCCATGCAAGAGCTCATAATCATGAGTAGGTTGCAGCGTTGTGTGTCGCGGAATGCGACGAAACTAGTCGAGTTCCTCGTCAAACAGTTACGTGAATAAGCCGATTACATAATAATTAATTTAGTATGTCTCACGAAAGTTACAATACAATGTTTACCTAGCTAAAGTTATAATAAAAGAGAATTAAAGAAAAGAGTTTTTCCTTTAGTCAAAAGAGTTTTTTAAACGCAAGAGGTCAATTGAGACTCGTCTAGTGTCACCGTGTCGAAATATATTTCATTTCACTCTATTGTATACTTAAAAAAAACAAACAATCAAAATCAATTGAAAACTTTCAATACTGAAAGATCTGTAAAACATACTCTCACATAAAAAAACGAGAAACTACAATACTCTTAAACACTGGGAAAAACCCACAGTCTATTTCGACAGTACAGTATTAGCTTTCGCCACAGTTTAAAACGAGAGAAGCCGCCGACTTTTCTAGTCTCGCACGCCGGGGTCAATGACCTGGAAATGGAAAAAGAACTATTTGGCATCCGCTTCAGTCGATGTTACGTGACGTTTCTTTCATGTTGGGTTAGGGATGCGCTGGACAAGGAAATATTTTAAATTAACTAAAATATCTTTTATAATAACTATCGTAAGACATACTAAATTAACTAAAAATTACGGTTTACTCACTGCTCATGATGAAGAGTCCCTCTGTGACTCGAAACTAGAGCTAGAGTAGAGCTTCCCTCCATTAATTTACGCGATTTTTAGTTAATAAACTAAAATAATAATTTTTGCTGTGTGGCAGAAAATATTTTGCTATCAGCACCAGCTCTAGTCTAGTCTTTCTCTTTTTTTCTCACCTTTTAGACCTTCGCTAGACTTGCACAAATAATTCAAGACCAAAATTTGCCAAATCGATCCAGCCGTTCTCGACTTTTAGCGAGACTAACGAGCTAATAATTATGTAGATAAAGGATAAAATAAATGCTCTACTACGGAACTCGATATATAGCTAAAGGAATACGCTTGTCCATTTATTTTTACGCACAAAGTAGATGTTGAATGTGATATTTGAGAATGTTGGCAGCCTGATTGATCGTAGACATTTTGAAATAAAATATTCTTAATACCACCGTTTTATGAATGAAAACTATCAACAATCCAGTTTTTAAATACTATTTGACTTTTACCTAGAAATATGAGAAGTTAGGTCACATTCTGGACCTGAATTTCTCAAAACAACTTTACGTAATGTTTCAAATTACGAGTTCTTTTTTGCTTTTCAGACGATTTCCTAGAAAATTACTTTGACACATTTATTTGCAAAACAAAATGCAACGTTTTTTGCTAACTGCATATAATGTGTTTGCTAATGTAAAGAACTACTGACAAGTTATAAATAGATTTAATTTCAGTATTTTGTCACGCAAACAAATGAAGGTTAGATGACATAATCAATTTTTCTATACTCCAGCTACGAAGATAGACCCAAAATTATCACCAGACATAGTCGTGCTTTGGCAGGAATGGGCTGGATCGACAAGAATGACACTAAATGCCGAATTTACACCTTCCTTATAGGCCAGCAACGCACCTGTGACTCCTCTGATGTTGCTGATGTCCATAGGCAGCGCCGATTGTTTGACATCATATTCTCCGTCTACTCTTCTGTCGTTCTATGCCATAAAAAATGGTCCAAATTGACTGATTCAAGGGAGAAAATAGTTCCGAAGCTGCGGACTGTCTAACAGGGTACCGGGGCTCCGGCTCAAAGAGCAGGAGTAGGAACGGGGTGGTTATTAGTCAGTAAGAGATTGACTCTGACGATTATTATTAGGTGATTCCCCCCGCCCCCTTAAAAAATAGGGAGAAAATTGTTATAACTAATAATAACGCAAAACCGAAAAAATAAAAACCGCAGTACCAACACCATATAAAACTGGAAACTTCAATCAATCGTCACTTGCCAAAAATAGCCAAAAGTTTCTCCACGTGTAATCTTGTAGGCATGACTGATTTTTTACTGATTCCACATAATTATCACCATGCGTATGTTTTACGCAACGTCTGTATCTACGTCATCCGAGTTAACTGACTTGGTTGTGACGCTTTACAGGTTAATAGCCTCGCTGATTCTTAAGGAGGTTAATAGTCTAGGCCTTTCTCAAGGCCCTATCTCTTTATTGTCGTGTTTAGATCGTCAGGAGACTTCGTAGAGTGTTTGTCGTCTCCGAAAACTTGATTGGTGGTCCTTAAAGTGTTTTGCTCGTCTTTCTTTAAAGGGATCTACTATGTAAATTATGTAATGCTTCTAAAAGACCCTATAAGATCATTATATTTCGTTTCCATCATATACCCTCTGGGCTTAAACGCCTCAAAAATCACGCCACTGCAACTGAGCTCGATCTTTTCTTTTTTTTTCGCAAACAAACAAACTTACTTGTACGTAAAGAATGTGAAACCACATTAATATTTGTTTCGAAGTGCGAATTCTGGCCACCACAACGCAAAGGTACATTCATACCCACAAACAAAAAGGCTTCCAAAAATATTTACTTAAAAGCGAAAAATGTTCGCGAATGTTGAGAAAATGTACAAGTGATTGCGTACGGTGTCTGCCGGCAAACGAGGCCCATTCATTATACAGATAGTCGGTTTTACTTTTATTTGCCGCGACTAAGTGAGAAGGAATAGCATCCTGTTCACGATACGACAGCAAATTAAGTGCTTATTCGCATAATTCTAATTGATTTATTACTTGCCTTTGTTTTTTTTCAAGTTTTATTGTAACGGTCGCATTCATGTCTACTGCAATAAAAAGGAGGTTAGACCCAAAAAGAAATTAAATGCTAGAAAAAAAAAACGAAATAAATCTGCATAAGAGCTTTTTGTAAACAATTAAGCAAACTAAAATTAAATGGTCCCATAAATCAGTGCTCGAACATTTAATTGCCCATGCGCATCTCTGTCTAATTCTTCAAAATCATTAAAAACGAGTTTGTCTTTCGAAAAGTAACGACAAAAAGAATTGGTTTGACGTGTCGTGTGTCAAGAATGCATTCGAAACTCAAATGACATGACAACGGCCAGTATTTTTAAAATAGAAACTCCTCAGTAGATTTTGTCCTAAAATATTTAGGTTAAGCGACTAATTTTGTAACGCAGTCAACAATACTTGTCTCTATTCATTTTCGTTTTGTGTTTTTGTTTGTTTGTTCGCTTGTTTGATGTATTTTTGTAGATATCTTCTGAAATATGTTGATTGGTGATGAACAGTGGCGTGATTAAATTGGTGTAGACGACTCATTTATTAAATAAGTAGAGAAAAGGAACATTTTTGTTTAAGATAAAGTAAACCTCAATTTTAAACTGTTTTCTCTTCTTTATGTACTTTCTCGAGAGCAGTATGTTTCTTGATTTTCTGTTAATCTTAGCCTAGGTACATAAACAAATAAGATTTTGAACTGTTATACATATTATTAATATTCGTACCTATAGTTAAGTTATATACATTTCTGTAAAAATCCTAGACAACCGAAAAAAAAAAATTTTGGTCACGACATTTAACTCAAATAATTTATTACCAACCAACCAGATAAAATTAACCTTACAAAGACATTAATATGCGGACCATCCTCGTTCATAATGTGTGGGAAAATTGCGCAGGCGTCATCGCTAATTTAGTGCAAACATGCAGATGCGCATGCGTCGTTTTGTTCCTCCCGTCCTGTTTGTTTCGGTCACCGTTTGTACACACGATTACGCATCAAGCTATACGTAACCAATATAAGTTGACCCTTCAAACTACCGAAAGATCATATAAAGCGAGGCCAGGTTATACTGGTTTTTTAGCCGTTTGTAAAACTACCCACATTCTGTTATGCAACTCATCCGGTACAAGTGGCTTCGTTCTCTTATTGTGGACTTCTTTAACGTATCTTTTGACACTTTTTGAGTTATTTTGTTTTTGGTTTTGATGTTGATACAATGTTGTGAAATGAAAAGTGAATTGTTATTTGGAACGTGTTGTTCGAATGCTTGTATTATTGTTAAATTCGATGTTGAAAATTATGTTCAGTAGTAAACGTCTTGTGAAGATTTTCCTGGCTCCAGTACATATGTATTTTGCTTAACATTTTGTAAAGTTATGCAATTGCGTATATTTTTAATAATCTAAGTTTTCTTTTTTTTATAATGACTATCGGGAGACATACTAAATTAACTAAATAATCAAGGTTTACTCACGTACCTATATTAATGGAGAAAAGCTCTACTAGTTTCGACTCACAGAGGGACTCTTCATCATGAGCAGCGTGCGCAGACGCGGCGACGTCGCGTCGTCGTAATTTTTTAGTTAATTCTAGTTTTCAGTTTCTCCATATTCAATTAAATTAAGTAAGTTTATTTTGGTCAATATTAAGTTCTCCATTATATTTTTATAGGCCTTTAATCAAATTTAGCTAAGAGCTACGTGTAACGTTTCTGAAATAAATGAAATCTTTTCCGGGTCTTTTATTCATTACCTTACTGTTATATTTTCATAAAAACGTAGATTTGATTAGGCAAAAGGAACATTTTTATTCCCAGACCAGTTTTGGTATATTTTTTATAACATTTTAAATAATAATCAACCATTCACAATGGCTCACAGGTTAAAATATTTTCTTCAAATGGAATCTACTGCAATTCTTCTATGGATATATATATTTTTTTTATGAGGGAAAATCATCCAATTAATTCTCCAGTCACGGGTGAGGCGAGACGGAGTGTCAGACTCTTACTGACTAAGCACCATCCCGTTCCTTCTCCGCTGCTTTGTGCCGAACCACTGAATTTGAAGGTGAATCTGATTGAAAAAGAGTAACCTATGGAGTTTCTTGCTCATTCTTCTCCATAGGAATCTACACTTTGGAACGAGCAAATAGAGCAACTAGAGGACTGACCAACCAACAGACAGACATTATTAATATATTTGCTTTGACATTCAAAATTGCCTTATTGGTATATTTGAAATAAATAATTTTGACTTTGACTTTGCACCAGTAACCTGTTACGTTGTCCGCAGCTCCGGACCAGTTTGTTTTCATGGTTATATCTACTGAAGATCCTGGCTTACAGGAGTTGCAGCAGTATGGGAGGTTGTAGCGGGCTAGTCCCATTAAACGCCGAATCGGGCATCAGCTGGGCTGGTTTGGTCTGTAGTAGTTCTATGAGCATCACACGCACTGGCATACCTAAACTTTACTAATAGATCAATTACACTTACATGCTATGCATAAAACGTAACAAACAACTTAACTAACCAAGTTAACTACAATGTAAATCTAAAATCAAGAGGTAAAACCAAACACAATTAACGGAGCGATCTCGCGAAGATTCAAGTACAGTAGTGTTCAAGTACCACTTTACTTAGTTCCAACTTAAGTTTGTCTGTGTAACTTATTTAACTGCACGGAGCTGCCTCTCTCGCACCCAGTTACCGTCACTATTGTGTTAGTTTATCAATTAAAATTTGTATTGTTACTCTCAGAGGGAACTGTACCCGTCTTATACAACAAATGGATCCCCTTTTTTGCAGTACTGTCGGTACTTGCTTATGTAGGATAGTTGAGGTTAGAAAAAAAGTTTTGGAATTCTACAGACAAGTTGCGACGTGTTAGTGTGTGATAATAGTTTTGGGTGGTTTTGGACTTTATTTTAAAAATTTTAAGGTTTAAAATCTATTAGAGTTTGGGATGGTTTGCTTTCTGGACAAGTACACATCTGCTCTTTGAATGTTTTCTTTCTTTGTCATTCTATTACCATAGTTCCACAATCTCTCTTTATTCTGAAATAACCTCTTCCCTTAGTACAAGTTGGCTTTACGTTAAAATTAATCGAAACGAGAACACGTTCGGAACACGCTCTCATTGGTTGGTTTATTCGAACCGGCCAATCACGCGCTCTCGTTTATATGACTTTTAACGTAAAGCAAACTCATACTAACGCTACCGATAAGCAAATACAGTTCATTAATAAAATGTTAATGAAGGTTTATATCTCAAAAGAGGTTTTAATCATCCACGTAAGAAAAAAAAATAACCAATGTCATTATTGACAGCTAACCAACCGAATCTTAAACTTGGAACGGCAAATAAAAATGGCCGCGATCAAACGTTCCACATTTAAAAGGGTTCGATCTTCAAAGATAAGGTAATAAATCAAATTTTGTACTCCCGCCGTTCCCGAGGGGATGGAGTGCAACTGTCTGACGTCACGCATTGCGTGTGACTACTACCTTTGCTAGTTTTACTACTTGATGTAAATAGGGATGTTATATAGTATCGATATTTTAAAAGCTACACATTCTGTTCTTTGATAAAATAATAATAAGACCTTGGTAGCAATCCTATAATTTAGGCTTAGGTAAAATTATACTTGCTTAATTAGATATCGTTTACATATGTAATTTTTAATTATCTTGTGTTAGTAAAAACATTGAAAATATGGGTTCTAAAAATTTCCTGAAATCAGTACCTAACTGTATTTTTTTTGGTATAGGGGGCAAATGAGCAGACCAGATGGTAAGCGATCAGCGCCGCGAGAAGTCACAGGTCCAATTTAAAACTGATTTCACTGCGAATAAGATAACTTCTGATAAAAGTCCTTTCTTTCAAGCACTTACACCATAAAAACGTAAACTTTTATATCGATAACTTTCATTCGATATTCTCCACATCCCTAACTATAAAATCCCGTGTCGTATGTAAGGGGTGTTTAACACGGGAACAGTACCTACTGCGGGTACATAATAAGTCAGATATTAGTCTATTTCAATGAAACTGATGTATGCACGCGAGTTTCGGCGTTTAATGGATGCAATACTACCAATATTATAGTTAGTAGTAAAATGTAAGCGTGTAGTAAAATTCATATTGTAGTTCTACATGTCTTTATTTGCGTTTTAGATGAAATAAGGTATATTTATAAGAAAACACATCAGAGAAAATAAAGTACTACTGATACACATTATTGATTGATAGTATTGATTTTACCGTTCCATTTCTTAGCAATTCATATTTTTTTAATGTTACAAGCCGGAAATTAGTGTATGGATCACCTGATGGTAAGCTATCGCCGCCGTCCATGGACACCCAAAACACAAGGGAAGATTGGAGAGGGGGGGGGTTTTATTGGGCCTCCGGTAATCTCACTCAACGAAATACAACGCAAACGTTGTTTCACATAGGTTTTCTGTAAGGTATCCGTAATATCACTCCAGTGAAACAGGCCCATTCGTGCTGAAGCATGGCTCTCCCACACTTATTTGATTACTTTATTATAACTATAATTTAAATTACAATATAATTGAATTTGTATGAACACAAAACATATTTTTAAGACAGACGCTTTGTTTAATATTAAGAAATCTAATTTCTCTTCATATTTACTATTTAATATATATTAAGTATATGAAATAACTAACTAAAACATACAATTTACGAAATATTACATTATAATTTCGTCATCTTATTTTATGATAGAAACAAAATAATAAATTGTAATTACATATTTTGATATTTCTTATTAATAAACTACGTAGTACGTAAGTAGATATCATTTCGAAAAACCTTGAGTTTTTTTCTACTAGATAAAAACATTATCGCCAAATAACATTGAGCACCCATTGACCTAATAAAAGAACATTTAATTTCAAAAACCAAAAGTCAACAATGAACTTTGATTTTTGATAAAACCAAATAAAAACACCTAAATAGCCACAAGGTTATCCATCTTCAATGATATGAACTATAGTTATTATCTATTTACGTCTAACCACCAGCCGTCAGTAGTTTATCTTGTAAAAATTTGCGCGCAAATGTACATACAATAAATAAATAATACTATTTATTTATATGGTATAAGCCGGTAAACGAGCTTACGGATCATCTGATGGTAAGCAATCGCTGCCGCCTATGGAGACCCGAAACACCACAGGCGTTACAAGTGCGTTGCCAGCTATTTGGGGGTTATGAATTTAATAATTAATTTTTTATAATTAATTTCATAATGCTTACTATCAGCGGTGCCCCACTGCTGAGCAAAGTCTTCTCACACGGAGAAGGAATGGGCATTAGCCGCCACTCTTGCTCAAGACGATTTCAAACTGCATTTGTAACTAAAAGTTTCTTGTCTCTCTACGATGTTTTCCTGTAAACTTAAATTATCCATACACCTAGAAATATCCTATGGGAGTATCCAAACTATCTAGAACTTTACGCCTCCAATTTGGAAAGAAACATTGATTTATTTTAAGCGAAATTATATTTTTCTCTAGTTTTACTGAATCGAACACGTACGGTTCAAAGATCTATTGAGTTCGTTTCCTTCGAATAATATAGGCTTCTTCATAACCACGACTGTATTTTCTAACACATGTGTACATTATGGATGCAATAGATACTTGAATACTGAAATCTTCAGCCCTTAGCATCCATTGTCCCATACATAGACACTCTACCAGTGATCTTCCACTAAGTACCTAAACACATCTCGTACAATTTTGCGCACGAAACAGACGACTGAAGTATTATATAAATTAAATATTTATTTCCAGCTGTAATTATATACTAACTGAGTAGATACGGGTTATCTCCGGCATGTTGTCGAGGTCATGATTCAGGAAATCATTAATTATCACCGCTTATTACGCCTCATTTAATTTTTTAACAAATTCCTTTTCGCTTTCTTAAGTGTTTTGTGATATGCTGTTATCTCTGCTGCTTGAGAAGAGAGTAGAAATTGGAAATGCGATACGACACGTAGTTATACGTAAAACAACATACTCAGTAGCTGTGCATACGACCAGGATCATAAACCAAATTACAGAAATTAATGAGATGAGAGTGAGATTGATAAAACAATTTGTTGTTCAATTTTTCTTCAGTCAGACACAAAGGTCGGAGCCGCTGACTAAAGAATTTTAAATCTAAAACTCAATATCTAAGAATCAAGAAACAAAGTCTTCATATGTCCACTTGTAGAGTGTCATACTACGAAAGATCCTCCTTGGTATGGCTTGAACAAAGTGGCAGTCGAAACTGGACAGAATTTTATTAATATTATAAATGCAAAAGTTTATGTGTATGTTTGTTACTCAATCACTTCAAAACGGCTAAAGGGATCGGGATGAAATTTGGAATAGAAGTAGACTATGGTCTGGAATAACACATAGGCTACTTTTTATCCTACAGAAACCGCTGGCAGAAGCTATATAAAATCATCCAAAACAACGCTTGAAGCGCCTACAAACTAGCTTCAAATCACAATTACTATATCAAGGGCCGCCATTTCGCAACAATTCACAAAACTAAGGTACCTACATACATAAATATTTCCCACACTTTCCACATAAACTGTTTCATACAAAGTGATCCAAATGTATGAGCGTTTATTTCTACTACTCCCTTACAATGTAACATAACCACTTCGCATTTACTTTCGTTTCTCACACACTCCTAATCCCCAATCAGATTATTTACCAACTTCTACATCCATATATAAATAAAGAGATATCATACATTAAAGGAAATATAATCTTAGCAACATTATTATAAAGTTCATATCACAATGAAGGGTACAGTTATCAAGTCAGCCTTATCATAAAATGTGATTAACCTAGTTTATAGTGGCTACATATACATAAGTAGGTATGTACAGCAAATATTTGTATAGGAATCATTCAAAACTGAAAATTTGTGTCGAGCTTTTGTCGAGTGTAACTTCCATAGTTCTCATTATAATATTATGTAATGCTCTTGTTTACTTTGTTTACATTTCGGAATAACTTGGGCACAATACAGCGTGTTTACGAATTTATGTTTATATGTATGTATAAATCTTTATTTAGGTGTTGTATACTATAAGGTTTCCGATTCGAACCTTGGCTTAGATTTGTTTCAATATTTGCAAAGATGCAGTGTGCAGGAGATGGAATTTTGAAAAGAGTTTCTTGCTCGTTGTTCTCCATTCAAAACTACACTTTTAAATGAGCACTGACAGACTGACGGACAATTCAATTTAACGTTTCAAAAGTGTCTTATATAGGATTAATTGAAATAAATGCTTTGACTTTGACTTTGTAGAATGAAGTTTGAAATCCAGAGTTTGTCCATTAGGACAGTAATGATTTAATCCTAGCAATCCTGCAAATCAATATTTTATTTTGTTTTATTTGATGGAATAACCAACAGTGTGTATAAATATATATTTCAGTCTGTAACAAATGTGTGGACATCGAACGAATTTTGAAACGTGCCGTCTGCAATAAAAACCGCAGACGGGAAGAACCAGAAAATTCTGTTCACAATTATGGATGTAATAAATTCAAACAATAATATAAAAATGACATTTTAATATAATAATAGCCACAAGGTCAAATGAGAGTTCTCTGTTTGACCTGCATGTATGTATGAAAGTTTCGTGACGCCTTTTTATCCCCGAAGGGGTAGGCAGTCGCACTTGCGACTATTCGACCAACGAGGTAATCTGAAAGTTTGTGTAGGATTATCAGACGATTATGGTATAATGGTATTTTTATCATAGCAACGTCTATAATATATAAAATAAATAATGGCACATAAAAAGCCACGTCATACTAAAAAACTTATCAATTTAAAGGAAATAAAATCGCGTATTAAAATAAAATAAAATACTTACTTATAAGATTAGTATCAGCGGGTTGACTGATACGATTGAAGCTCTTCCTTCATTTAGCAAGGGCAGCGATATGGTATCTCACAATGATATGTCAGCTTATACCCAAGGTTTTCATAATCCAGGCGATTGAAGGTCTATTTTATATCTAATTCTTTTATTCAGGGTGTACAAAAATTTAATATTTATAGCTGGTATATGACGTCATAATGCAGTAGTTGAAAGAGTGAATGCATTTGGCTTTTTTTTCAAGCTTTGATAAAAAAAAAATGGACAAAACGTTTATTTCGAAGTATTCAGTTTGCAATTATTTTCGTTGATGTATATAAACATCGACCCATTAAATGTAAAAAAACACATTCTAGTTTTGTAAAAACATTGTAATATTTTTACTGTCTAGAATAAAATTCGTATTTACAATATTGTCTTTAAAGAAACACCATGTATTTATATTTTAACCTAGGTCAGTGATAAAATTTAATACTGACGTAAAATCAACATTAAATAGATGATAAAACAATAAATATAATAAAAGATATACGTATTATATTATATAACATATTTGCTACCTATGTATAACAATAATTTTCTGCGCAGTAGCCAGAGATAAATACATCAGTAGCTAATATATATATGAAATAATGTTTACATTATAATATAAAAATGTCACATTACTATGTTTACACAGACATAAAAAGATAAGTTATGTGTTTTAATTTAATTTAATGATCCTATTCTGGCTTACTGGGCATATTATTTTAGTATTTTCGAAGGGATCGCGGTAAAATTATATTTTGAAGACCATTATTTAAGAGTATAGACGGTTTATCATTCTTACTGGGGTTATCTTTCGCTATGTGCCAATTCGAGGGTAGAGTAGGTCAGTACCTACTTAAAAGAACTTACTAAAAGGTAGGTCAGTGCTTACCAAATAAAAGAGTCAGACTCTTTTATTTTGAATCACATTATAACTTTATTAAAATAAGTTTTCATTTGTAAAATGTAACTTTCTGCCTAGTTCATCA
Source organism: Spodoptera frugiperda (assembly GCF_023101765.2). Taxonomy (NCBI): domain Eukaryota; kingdom Metazoa; phylum Arthropoda; class Insecta; order Lepidoptera; family Noctuidae; genus Spodoptera; species Spodoptera frugiperda. The sequence continues at coordinate 10,815,821 of NC_064215.1, read as the reverse complement.
AAACTGTGGCATGAGCTATTGTCGGCGGTATTTCCAAACTGATACGAGCTTGAAACATTCAAGAATAGAACGTATTCCTTTTCAAAAGGCCGGCAACGCACCTATGACTTCTCTGGTGTTGCGGGTGTCCATGGGCGGCGCTGATTGCTTACCATCAGGTGCTCGTTTGCCCTTTGTTCATGGTATAGTACAGACTCGTTATTATTTGCCCTGTAGTGGAACGATCATGGCTGAAATAAATAAATATATATTATTAATATAACTTAATTATACTCGGCATACTAGATAGCTCTTTACTATATATGTAATGTATTTGTATATCTACACAAATTAGTATGTGTATATAAATTGTCTTTTAGATATATATCTCCTGATTACGAAATATTTGTGTTATCAATATCGTTAGCGCTGTCTTTCTTTGACAAAATCGATACAAGTTACTGACATTCCAAAAAACTTGCATAGCCGCATGATAATAATTATGTGATAAATTGTGGAATTTCACTTTTTATTTTTATAAAAGGAAAATAAACAAATTAATCACCAATTGATTTGTAATTGTTTTAGATTATAAACATGATATCACACCCTCTTTATATAATTACATATATACATATGGAGGTAAATATTTACACACGCGTCGCATTTTTATCATCACATCAACAGCCTATAAGAAGTCACTACTGACCAAAAGCCTCTTCTCACACGGAGAAGGTTTGAGCATTAATCACCACGCTTGCTCAATGCGGGTTGGCGATTTCAAACTTATAATAAGAAATTATAAGCCCAGGTTTCCTCACGATGTTTTCCTTCACCGTTAATCATAGTGTCTAAATAATGTTAGAAGAACACTGCCTATACTCCTAAGTCGTACCTAATATTATGTTTATGTGACACATAACAGATAAGTTGACATGTAAACACTTTTAATAAATAAATCACGAGAATTCACTAGAGAAAATTTGGATGATTCAGATTTGATGTGATAAGATTACATGCGAGATAACACCTCGCTGTTATGTACTGAGAAAATGCATTTACGATAAGAAAAAATAAGTATTTAGGTACTTGCATTTAAGTTGTTAGTGCAATCAAACAGGTCATTATTGTAGGTAGGTACTATGTAGTTAATCCGGAGCTGCGGACTAACTAGCGGGTTTATCAGGGCTCCGGCTCGAAAAGCAGGAGTAAGAACGGGGTGGTTTTTAGTCAGTAAGAGTCTGACACTCCCTCTCACCTCGCACAAGGCGAGAGAAGTCATTGGATTATGTTCCCCCTTAAAAAAAACAAAAGGTACTAAGTAGTAGTATGTAGAATGTAATGAAGTTCATAGAATGAACCATATGATCTACAGAGCGCTGTGAAGATTTTTTTCTTTAAACCAAAAATAATTATTATTAACCATTAATAATTTTAATTACAAACAAACTAGCAGTTTCTATTGAATACATTCCAATTTAAAGAAACAGAAAAAGAATTGTGAATACCAAACTGCTCTTTTTTCAAAAAATAGTAACTAAGAAATTATAATAATTAGTTCAAGATACCGAACCAAAGACCTTTTGCTTACTGAAGAGGCAAACATTTTTCTTGCTACTATTTTAAGACAAAAACGTTAGTTTAGATATAAAAACGTATGCCTGATCCAGAGCTGCGGATTACCTAACAAGGGCAGAAGCACGCAGAAGTAGGAACGGGGTGGTTTTTAGTTAGTAAGCGTCTAACACTCCTTTCGCCTCGCCCACGGCAGGAGAAGTCATTGAATGATTTTCCCCCTTCAAAAAAGGTATAAAACAGGTGACTAGCAACTTATCTAATGGCAAGTCATTTCAATATCATATCTAGGTACGTATTTGGATTTTTCCTAAAGATAGAGGTTTCATATCAATTTCTATACGAAATTAGGTCACTAGTATAGGTATTTCTGCTATATTTTTATCTACTAGGTATACTTTTTCCATTTTCCTTCATATAAGTGCTAAAATTCAGTGAAGATTGCGAATTAAGGTGGTTACACACAATCTTATACTGTCACCGCTTTATTCGCATTTCTTTAAAACTTATTTTACTGTTTTGGGGCCGTTTTCCGACGTTCCATACTAAGGGTACCGATACATTTTATAGGAGGAATAATTTTGAATGTTTAACAATTCTTCAATACAATTCTTCTAATAATTTTCTTTCTACGTTTAAAAAACTGACGTCAACCTCCCCTTTATAAAGTCGGTTTATACAGGGTGTATTTTTAAAAACGAGACGCATTCAAGGAGGTGGCTCGGCTATCGATTCTGAGTCCAAATCAATAAAAAAATTTTTTTTTTTTTTTTTGTAAAATTCGCAAATCCGTAAGTGAGAACTACGCCTATCACATTTCGAACGTTATGTAACTAGCTTAAAACGCGGCATTACACGCACACAAACTCAAACACGTATTTGACATTATTACCAATTCCCTAAAATTCCAATAAGAAACGCGAACGCACCACAAGCTCCGCCCCCTAGCACCCTCACCCTGTGGCGCGCACGCACACGCATTCAGTTTATGTTTTGGCACTGCCGGTGGCAGTCGCTTGCGAAATTTCTTATGCATGACCTTGAACTCCCGTCTTATTAATTATCAAAGTTTAGTGTTTATGATGATAACAGACACTTAGTCTAGGTAGTTTACTTTCCCGCCACCGGTAGAAAAATTCTCCGTCGAGTTATTCAAATGTTCGTCTTAACCAGAAAATACCTACACAGGCATGACAATTACGTATGCTGACTATTACTCAGTGACTGTAAGAAGTTTAGTGCTTGAAACACATTCAAAATAAGTGTCTTAGTGTTACAATAGTCAATCAGTGACGTAGTGCATACCTATGTTACTGTGCATAGGTAGATTACGAAGACGAACAAAATCTCCGGACTCCGAGTGACACAGGTAGATATTTATGTAATTTATTTACTTGTACATTCCGTCCCTAAGGATACCCACTGGCCCATTACTAAGTTTGAAATTGTTTATTAGTTACACCAATAGGAAACGCATTTAGTATGTACTTATTACGAATCAGCTGATCAGCTGGTAACTATCGTAGGTATGTATGCGGAATATCAATGCATAAATAGGAAAGACAAATCCGCCCCTAAGGCTACCCACTGACCGACAATTTTATAATCAACCGATTTAAAACACGAATAAACATTTGGACACTTACCTACTCGTACAATGCGTATTTTGATATTAACTTTCAAATTACATTAGTAGTTTTGGCTCTCTAAATATCAATTTTTACATAACTACTAAATTCACATAACTACGTCTCACCCAGACCCGATACAACAAATTGTGGATTAGGTACTTATACAGAGTTGTTCCATGCTGAAATCGAACCCGCGACTCGTTATGGTATCGGTTGTTGCCCGCCACTGCGATATTCTGATTAAATAGCTAGACCGCTAGCAGAAACTAGTTTATTTTAGATCGGATAAGAACGCATCAATAGGATCGATGAATTTAAAGAAATTGTTCCAACACACAAAAATGAAACAAACAGCTGAGCGATATTCAGCAGGATTGCAATAAGACGTAATAAGTAAATCATTACTTAACTAGTACCTACGATGAATCAGCTGATAACTACCGCAGGAACATACATGAAATGATAATAAGTAGGTAAGTAGTATACTAATTGTTAGAATTAGTTAGGCAATAACAAACTAACAATAAAGTAGGTGATAGGTACGTAGTACGTACGTAGGTTATGCGGATGAAACCATTTTTAGATTTAGATCAAAATTATGAATTATCTAATACCAAAAGTAATTTCATATTAACAGTTTTAATACCATCTACCAAAACTTTGAACTGAATGTATCTAGGTAGACAGAATACGTTAGTAAACTACTTATCTAACATCACGCCCGCAAACAGCTGAGCGCTTGGACTACCTACTTACCTATGTGTGTTTATTATCCCGATCTTACGATTCTAAGTTTGAAATTGTTTGTTTTACGTATTCAGCAGGATGCCAATAAAATTTAATTAATACATCATAATTCATTAGCTATTATGAATCAACTGATAAATACCGTACCTATGGCACAGAATAATAAGTAAACTTATGGTCAGTTACTAATTAATGGTTAATAGTAACGACTTAATTCAAATAGGAAACAAAATTTTACATCATTCGATTTAAAACACGAATAAAACTTTGGGTTGAACTTACCTACGTACAATGTGTTTGTTGATATTAGTTAGTAGGTAGTGGTACCTAAGATTATGCTCGCAAACAGCTGAGCGTTTGGATTAGATCCCTACCTACCTTTTCGTAGGTAGTGTTTTCATAATTCAGACCTTAAATAACTAAGTTTTAAATTATTAGTATCCAACAGGATTGCAATAAAACGTAATAAGTAAATCATTAGGTACGTAGTGTTATGAATCAGCTGATACCTACGTTTTCTTTGAAGATACGAGTACTACTTTTTTATTGATTGTTTCTGCACTCTAAGATTATTGAAAATGTGTTAACAATCAAATCATTAATAAATGTTGGTGATTATTTTTCTTTTCGCTTTCTAACTGCCTACTCGCGCGGCGTCTCGCGTAGCCCCGCCCACTGACCTTCGACGCTGTCTTGTTACGCTGTGTGCGTGACATGTTGGGCGATTCTGAAAAATTCAGAATCGCCGGTGACGAATTATTCTGAAAGACGGCCAATCTTAAATAATTTATTATAGCTGTGTTTTTAACTATTGGCCAGAAACCTTATTTTAAATTGAACATTTTTTACTTCCGTAACATGCTCCCGAGTTCTGTCATGGTTTCAAATCTGCACCCTGTATACTAGAACCTGCAGATTTATATACTAGAAAATATTTGTGATAATTAGGAAATTATCACAAATATTTTTAGGCTTTTATGATACCCACAGGCAGATAAACGGTCACAAGTACTTATATTCATTCAATCCATAATTTTAATTTTAAACACAATACCAATTACATGTACAGTGTGCACCCACCTTTACAAGTATTGTATAATGAACTGGTGCCATAATGATGTATTAATACAACAAAAATGTTCATTGGGATTAGCTGTCGTATATAATCGTTATCAGCTGCGCAGGCGCCGCGTAGCCGCCCGCGTTATCGTGATTTCCTAGATATAAGTGTGCGTACACGTGCCTTGTTGTATCTTATCATAATACCTGTGTATGTGTGCTTGTGTGTGTGTGTGCAATTGCTTTTGGTCTAAGTATGGTTAGAAATGTTAGTTTGAGAAGAAAGATATAACTGTTTCTGTATTTGATCTCTCTGGAGATATATTTAATTAATTAGGTTTCACGAAACTGTTAATCGAAGTAACTCGACTAGTTTCGAGCTGCGGTAGGGACTCATATTCATATGCAACATTGAGCGACATACGATGCGGCGTATGTCGTGCAGTTAACTGTACCCTTAGTCTGAGTTTACGTTACGTTTAAAGTAATCGAAACGTGAGCGTGTTCGGCACGCTGATTGGCTAGCCCGAATAAACCAACCAATCAGAGCGCAGAACTCGCTCTAGTTTCGATTACTTTAAACGATAACAAATTACTTACTCTCACTTATCACCAGTCACAACTGCAATAACAATTGCATACTGAAATCTTTTTAAAACACCTTTCTTTTAACCATTACATCATCACATAATACATATAGCTGATCAAACACCAATCTACTTCCCATGGAATCAGTACTTCCCCTAGAAGCAAGGTCTTATCAACAATAACACCAACTGAAGTCACGTTGTATTTTGTATGGTGTTTCTACGTCACAATGTTATGGCTTTCAACACCATAAGTACTATAATATGACAAATACCTATAAAGAATAGTCACTGCATTGTACGCCTCTGTTTACTCTTCCGGGAAATATAAGGTGCGATGTTATATTATGGCGTATTTTTGTGAAAAAAGCCCCGTAAGTATACAGAATACATTATGCTCAATATTTACCGGTTTCTGGTTTGCTGAAGATTGCCTCCTTGGTCAAATATCTGAAAGAGGAGACCCCTTCTATCGTCACGTCGGGCAAAGTCACATCATCAGCCTATAAGTGGCCTCCGCTGTCCAAAAGCCTCTTCTCGCACGGAGAAGGTTTGAGCATTAATCACCACGTTTGTACGCGTTTTAGTCCATAGAATGTTGCGTTCCTATGTCGAATCGATCAAGGCATAATTTTATATATTGTACTAGCTGATGCACGCGACTTTGCTCGTGTTGATTACGGACTTTGGGATGAATAAAAGTAGCCTAAGTTACTCCTTAGGACAACAGCTACCGGCCAATAAACGTCCCATCAATATTGGCCCAGCCATTTCAGGGATTAACCAGAACAAACAGAGACGACAGGCAGACAAAAATATTAAAACATATATTTTAATGTATTTATCGTGTGTATATGCATGTAGAAAAAAAAACGGTGGTTTCAATATTACAAACAGACAGTCCAACTTAATTTATTACTCTAGATACTAGATAAATAGATATGTTTCTAATTGACATACTTAAAATCACATAGAACCATTGAAGTAATTGATTACTCGTCAGTAGAGGCGCACGCGCACCTATAAGTAAGTACTCGAAGAATGCATCAATGGACCACTTATAGGCCATTAACGACAAGTTTCATACAACTTGTTTTTTTTTAATCTCATTCACTTTGTTACTTTGTAAGTAAATGCTAGTTGTATTTTTAATTTGTGCTTTATGTATTTGTTGTGGAAGGTTATGCGATTAAGATTTTTAAATTTAAAATTATTAAACGGTTTCACATCTATAAGTGGCCACTGCTGGAAAAATATTGTAAATCTGAAAGTTTGTTTGTTTTGGATGTTTGTCCGACAATCCCACTGAAACTACTGAACGTATTTTAATGAAATTTGGTATACAGACAAGATATGAGCTGATTTGGGTGATAGAATACTTTTATTACACAGGAACGCGGACGTAGCCACTGGACGAAGCTAGTTATTCCATAAAAAAAACATACAAACAGCTGAACATAGTACCTCCTCCTTTTTGTGAAGTCGGTAAAAATGGTAGTTAATGTGCCCTATCTATCTTTACAAATTCTGGTATCATCCTCCAGAAGCGAAACAACAATATGAAATGTAGCTGGTGGTATTAATATAAATTCTAAGAAAAAAGGCCCAGTATGGCGCCAGCCTAACAAGAGGAAGTTTAAAACTATTCTCAATTTACACAAGAATTAAAACTTGACGTGTAAACGTTGAATGTTTTGATAAAATAATCATTTTACGAGTAAAATAAACTCTTTTCTTCAACGTAACGAAGTTATTTGAACTTCCTACAACTACTACAAATATTGGACTCAGTTTCAATGTCACGAAGTAGACACGGCTCACATCAAACTATAATAACCAGTGTAAACTGACCGTCGAATGTGTGAAAAGATCATACAAAGCGAGACCATGATATATTGGTTTTGTATAGCTCGATATGTAAAGTAATTACAGCTATCATCACGCTTTTAAACTAGACACTAGACAAAAGTATTTTCTTTCATTTCAATCCAGGTTGGAACACTGTTGGATACTAAAAGGTACGATTTTTTCCTGCCGTACTCTCACATACACAACGTCACGCCTTTTATCCCCGAACGAGTAGGCAGAGGTGCACATTACGGCACGTAATACCGCTATACAATGTACACCCACTTTTCACCACTTGTGTTATAAGTCCCATGTAATAGGGGGTGAGCCTATTGCCATATACTGGACACAATTCCAGACTCCGTGCTACCACCGAGAAATTTTTCGAAAATCCGAAAAAAGCCCAGTAGTACTTTGCCCGACCCGGGAATCGAACCCGAGACCCGCAGTCGCACTTGCGACCACTCGACCAACGAGGCACTCTCATACTTAATCCTCTATTTTCTAACAATCTTAGAATTTTAAGGTAAAATATCATTCCGAGACCATATTGCCTTTTTAGGTGTGAAAATCGTCCAATGCCTTCTCCCGAGGCCATTTTGCCTGCCTCGAAAATCGAAGCCGAACCTTGCTGCTGTAACCAACGAAGTAGTTAAAGCTAATTATGATATTATTATGTTTCTAATTATTAAAGTTATATATACAGTACAGTGTATACAGTCAGTATTACACTATCAAATTGGATAGCCGCCAAATTGTACGGCGCAATCTGTACCGACATGACAGCCGATTATGACTTACTGTTTCTCTATACAACATATATGCAACGTCACGCCTTTTATCCCCGAAGGGGTAGGCAGAGGTGCACATAATGGCATTTAATGCGCTATGTAATCTACACCCCCTTTTTACCATTTGTATTAGGTGGTGAGCCTATTGCCATATACTGGGCACAATTTAAGACTACGTGCAATTTTCGAAAAACTGAAAATAGCCCAGTAATACTTTGTCCGACCCGTGAATCGAACCCGAGACTCCTTGTTCGGCAGTCACACTTGCGACCACTCGACCAACAAGGCAGTCAATCTACAATAATATGCAGTAATACTACAATAGTCTATCAATTGTCCATAGTAGAAATAGACTTTATGTCTAAAAAAATTTTGCAATGATCGAAACTGGGGACTCCCAAAAATACGTCAAATCGATTCGTAAAGTTATATGTTATGAATATTAATTCAGGTCGTAGTCTACACGTGTGTTGAATTGCATCTTAACTCATCCAGTAATTTATGCATATAAGACTGACAGATAACCGGCAATGATGACGCATTGTTGTTTTGAAAACCAATTCGTTTTTTTTTTTGATCATCATAATATGCTTTATCCTTATAGTAAGGTGTTGTAGGTACATAAGTATTCCATTCCGAATAAGTAAATAAAAACACTTGAATACCGTGAACTACAATATCAACAGTTGTGCATATTTTTCATTCATATTACAAGCTGTTCACACAAAGCTTGGCGCCGGCGACAAAACTATGAAGGAAAACCTACATAGCAAACCAAATACACCTATCGTAATTCCACAAAACATTATCAAATCGCGAATCGATAAAACGGTAATTATATCGAGCATTCGCTATCGTTCGCGGAATCGAATGTAAACGTCTTGTTGATGCAATTCGGTTTTATCGTTCGCGGAAATTTGGCGGCGAACGGAATGCATTCTCCATTTTTTCTGTTCACTGTCACAACACTAGCGTGGTGACGTCAGTTTCGTGTTTTGTTTCTATATTTAAAATTTGAACGGTTTATGTTCTTTTTTAGAGATGTAACACATTTTAATTGATGTTTTAAGGTATGTAGCTAATCCGGAGCTGTGGACAACGTAAATGGTTACCGGGGCTCCGGCTCAGGCGGGATGGAACGGGTGACTTTTAGTGACTAAAGTCCGACACGTTCCTCTCCTGCTTTGAGCCAAGAGCGGGAGAAGTCACCTGTCACGTTTTCCGCAGCTCCGGAAAAAGGTATGTAGCTAGATTTGTCTCTATCTGTCTGTGAAAGATAAAACAAAAAAGTAATTGCAATGCTTTCCTAGTCCGATCAGAGACAAGAGAGAGTGACGTTTGACATTTACAAACCGATTGACGATTTATTCCCGATAGGGCTATTCTTAGACGTCATAGTGTCTAGTCTTATACTACATACAATGGTAGGTGTCGATCTAGTGCTAGTTCGATGCTCGTTTGGCACACACCGCGTCCGTGTTGGTTAACGCTCGCCCTACACTGACCCAGCGTCTTCAGGCCAATAAACTCTGAAGCTATTTTTTCTTAACCTTCTTTGTGACGATTTATAGCAAAGATTTTAAAAGTAAACTTTCGTTTGAAACACTCTTTTTACCCAAACTAACTTGACAAAGGTACGGTTCAAATGGATGTTATCGATAAATATATTGCATAAGAAACACCAAAATAGTGTTTGTCGAAAGTATATTCAAGCCAAGCTAAGACAAACATTGTCGACAAACGCTCGTTTTATAGGCGTTATCGTAAAAATACATTTTCCTGGAACGATTTTGGCAAACGCGCGCCGCGACCGCCGTTGCCGCCTATGTACCTATGTGATATTTTTAATTCATGAATCAAAACTGTGACCGATGCGTCGGCTGCACATACAAGTTCAAAAGAGTGAGAGAAAAAATATCGTTTCCGGACACTCTAAACAAATTTTTGCAACAGACACGTGACGGGAGTTACAAGTAGGTTGCTGTCCGTTGCCCTTAGTACTCACGTGATTCTGTTTAAAGGCTTTGAGTGCGCACACGCCTGAAGTTTTGTCAGATTTATTATTAATAATGCACTTAATCATAAGTTAAGGGCCAGATTTGTCCACACAATTATCATTAGAATTATCAGTTAGTTAGAATTTGTATTCTTACCTAATTTTTTTTTAATGATAGTGTAACCAAAAATGAATAGTCACGATGAATCTAAATAATTACAGTCATGTCTATATTTAAGTTTATTTTATCGAATAATAAAGATTATCGGAAACTTAATCGGACATCGCATCAATTTGCCCAATATGAAAATGCCTAGTACAAGTTTATTTTACGACATTCGGTGCTCTGATTGGCCTGCTCCTAGTTAATCAACCAATCAGAGAGCTAAACGCGGTAACGTGTCGATCGCGTTAACGTAAAACAAAGCCGCACTAGGCTAGACTAGAAAATTACGCAACATTTCACAATTTGATAAGAAGAATAAAATTTCTACTTTTCATAATTGGTTTATTTGTGTTTGTATGGCCTGATATCTTAAACTTATCAGTGAATTTGTTCTTCAATCCATCTTATACACGTAAAATGACTTGTCGAAATAAATTAGGTTAACTAGAGATAACTAGGAAACTATCCGTCATCGCTCATTTTGGTTACACAAACGACAGCAAGCTGACGTGGAATTTTTAGCGTTTCATTCAGATTTTGTGACGCGGGAACGTCTTTTCATCGTCAGAGAGCATTTTCGAACCTTTACTGCCGCACTCAGAGTCATTTAATGGTTACTTAACCCAGTCCTTAGGAATTGTTTTCGGAACAAAATCATTACTAAAGAATGGTTTAAGTTAACATTAAATGTCTCTGAGTGCGGCGGTTAGTTTCAAAGTTTTGTTTTCCAATGGTAAAAAGACCAACTATAAAAAATACATTTGCTAAAAAAGTACAAATAAATAAAAAAAATCTTTGAACATTATCTCGATAAATACGTGATTATTGATTAACCTGACTCCCTACCTACCTTGACTCCAGGAACCAGTGTTGGCTGTCTATGGTGATGAGCGCAACGCGACGCTTCTAATGACCTCATTCGCCAATTTTTCAACAGGTTGTCCTGTTCATAAAATCTACGAAAATGGTAGTCGTATTTGCAAAAGTCAAAGTCAAAATTATTTATTTCAAATAGACCGGTAAGGCACTTTTGAACGTCAAACCAAATATTACAACATAGAAACAAAAAACAAAATGTCTGTCTGTCGGTCAGTCCTCTAGTGCAAAACAAAGAAAAACAGTTTATTTGCACCAATTACAAAAATAATAAACATACATAACTGAAGCTATTTGCTCGTTCCAAAGTGTAGATTCCTATGGAGAAGAACGAGCAAGAAACTCCATAGGTTACTCTTTTCCAATCAGGTTCACAATACAATTCTTGGTTACATATTTTGCAAATTTCACGATGACGAAACACCTATGTATAAGATAGGTATGTTATATTATTTTTATCAAAAAACAAATCTGTATGTACTTGTACGCGTGTAGAGATAAACAAATCATAGTAAATAGCACTTCAGACGGTCATTGACTGTTAAATACCTAAGTTTACATAGATAGGTACCTATCTACACAATTTCTAGACTTTCACCTGATTAGAATTAGACTTATCGTGTTTTGAGGATAATAAATGTATAATATTTGGAACAACTAGTGCACGTAGTAAAAATACTAAACAATTTTGATTATTAATTAATATTAGATATCTATATTTTATTGTTGATTTATTTGACTACTTGTTTCTCGATCAAGCGGTCGGGAAAAGTGTGATTGGGTATTTTCGGATTTTACGAAAATACTTTAGTATCATCATGGAGTCTGGAATTTTGCCCTATGTAGGCTGTTGCCACCAATAAAAACCGAAGTCAAAGCATTTATTTCAGTTAATCCCTAATTAGGCACTTTGAAAACGTCAAATTGAATCGTCCGTCAGTGAAGCTAGGTGCTCGTTCCAAAGTGTAGCTTCGAATGGAGAAGAACAAACAAAAAACTCCAATAGGTTCCTTTATTACATAGGCATCTTATAACTGGTGAAAAGTGGGTGCTATATGCTTAACTTACACAGATCCATGCTGTTTATCCAGTTACAAATACCAGTATAAACTGACCGTCGATTTTGCACAAATATCATACAAGGCGAGGCCATAGTAAACTGGTTTACTTAGCTCAATGTGTAACCGTGTTTACACGAGTAAAATGCTTATAAAAATATACTACAGTTCAGTTACTAAGGCGAAATTGTGTCACACGCGACATATTCGCATAATCACAGACGGCGCCAAATTCATATCGTTCCTGTAAAACCTCTAATATATTATGATTACAGCGATTGTGATAAGAAATACTTATCAATAAAATATTCTGCGTTATCTACCTTTCTATGGCTAGTCAGCAATATGGAGAAACCTTTTTATATTAGTATATAATGTACCTTTTATGAGGTAAACGATCACCAAGATCACCAGGATGGTTAGTGATTAGTGTCGCCTTTTTGATTTTTTGTTTTTTTTTGAGTGTGTAAATTATCCAATGTCTTATCTTATCCCGCCTTGAGGGAGGCGAGAGAAAGTGTCAAACTCTTACTGACTCAAAATTACCCTGTTTCTACTTTTGCTTTTCGAGCCGGATCCCCAGAGTTAGGATATCCCAGGCGGCACATCCACATCATCAGAGTTACAAGTGCGTTGCCGGTTTTTTCGGAATTGGGCCTAAATCGAAATTTTCATATTCTCAAATAGCCATACACAAAACTATACAGATAGGCAGTTCTTTCTCCCAAAAAAAAAAAAACGGTTAAAGACTAGTATTTCTGAGTACGTATAACTAACATCTAACTTCTAGTTCCGGCCTACGGATAAATTGTAGGAAGAAAAACTCCTAACACTTTTTGCCCGTCCAGGAAGTCTAAATGAATTACTGAGCCCGTATCAGGCTAATCAAGTTTCATACTTTATACATCACAGGTGATATCATTACCTTCCGAAGACGTGTGTTCGTCTACTCAATCAATTTCTCGACAACTTCATTGGATCGTTAGATTTCCTGGAGATAGATTTAATTTATGCACAATATATTAACAAACTTTTTGAAGTGGTCCGCTAGGATTTTTTTAGAAGTCCATAAAGTATCATCAATTAGGCATTTAGTAAACTTAGGAGTATTCCTACAATGATGAATATTTAATGTATCCGTTTACCCGTTTTCGAGTAACCAACACACAAACTTTCCCCCTCCTAATACTACCAGCTCTTCCAACATCAGAACTATTACAAAACTTCCTTAAACCATTCCCCTACTCGCCTACATCCGAAATATATGGCACACCAAAACGAGTATCGATATCAATAATAAATACATCGATTACATCTTATATCGAGATATCGATGTTCAGATTTGGACATTGCGAATACTGTGTAACAATGCCTGATCGAATATTCATGGGTTAGAGATGGCGGATTTCCTCCTGATTCACGTCCGCTCGAGGCAGGCATCTGTGGTGCAATGACATACCATACGTGATCTGGCGAGCAAAGCGTATCTGGCTTTTATAAAGTCCGTAGTTTGATAAAGTCGTAATCTTTGCGTGTTATATGTATTGTTCTGCTAAGTGTCGCTTTAAGTGGAATTAATAATACTTGTATTGTAGATGCTATGAGGTAATGATTTCGCAGTAATACACAGTTTTTCCCCGCGGTACTGGACAATTTTCGCAATGTTTTTCTATTTTGTGTTTTACTCCAGATACTTTGATACTTTTGATAAGCTTAGAAAAAAAAAGCTTGAATTACACCGACTACCTAGCGGGTTTACCGGGGCTCTGGGTAGAAAAGCAGGAGTAGGAACAGGGTGGTTTTTATTCAGTAAGAGTCGGTCACTTCCTCTCACCTCGCCTAAGGCGAGAGAAGACTTTGGATGTATTTGGTCCTTTAAAAACTGCAACTATTGTTAAGTGATAAATGGCATACAGGTATGACGTCAAACCTTAGATTAAAAGGGTAAAAAGGTATGATAATAATGAAAGACATATCAATAACGAAACAAACAACAATTAAACATACATTGTTACTAAGTAAAGAAACATATTAACATTGGAAGGAGGTGAGTTAAAAGTCGCGGGAAATGTATTAAGTATAAGTATTTGTTTACGATGTTATTCGAACATTGATATTTAACTTAAAAATAATCGCCAGTAACAAGAATATGTGCCAGACTACCGAGTCATAAAGACAATAACTATGTTTGCATTGCGGGTTAAAGACAGAAGTCTTAAAAGCTATAATATTAGTGTGAATGTCCTAATGTTCCTCTCGCTGAACTTAAATTTAATAAATTTTCTGCTTCTGACCTTGAGTATTATATTTTCCATTCTATCTAATAAACCAAAAACTCCCATTGTAAGTATGTATAATTATAAACCTTCCATATTCCAAAGCTAACCCGATCTTAATGTGGATTTTCTGCAATCTCATTGTACAGTGCCTCTGCCGCAATGGCGATGAAGTGCGAATTTTGCACAAATTATTAAAGCTCCCCCTTATGGTGGGTGCTTGTTTTTGTTTAATATTACCATGAAACACCATATTCTGATCATGGGAAACAAATGGATCCTTGAATACGTTTACTTTTTGATTCGCAAAGTTTTTAAAATCACTCATTGCGTGTTTTTTCCTCAAGTATATTAAGGTTGTTGTGTTCTAAGGTTTTTTTATGATATAACCCGGTAAACGGGCAGACAGATCACCTAATGGTAAGCAATCGCCGCCGCCCACGGACACCCGAAACACCAGAAGCGTTACAAGTGCGTTACCGGCTTTTTGGAGGCTAGGAATTTAAGGGTTATTGGGAAATCGGAAATTGAGAAGATTGGGGAGGGGTGTTATTGGCTCTCTGGTAACCTCACTCACACAACGCAAGCGTTGTTTCACGTTGGTTTTCTGTGAGGCCGTGGTATCACTCCGGTCGACCCGGCCCATTCGTGTCGAAGCATGGCTCTCCCACACTTAAAACCTATTAACCAAGTCATGTCTTGCATTCTTCGGTTCTTTAATGATTTTCATTTTAAATGCATTACTAATAGTGAAAGTTGTCTTGCATCTTACTCAACTATGCATATAGATGCATATAGATGCATAGTGGATGATTGTTAAAAGAAATGTGAATGTGCATACGTAGGTAGTGTCTCTTATTAAGAGACAAAACGGCTGCTTAAAAGCAATCTATTCATAAAATTAAACTTCTTAATTGGATCGTTTACATTTTAGTTTTTATTTGTTACTCGTTAAATCTTTTTCTGTCTATCGTTTTATTTTTAATTATTTTAAGTTAATTAGCAGTTTGACGTCATTATTATATGTATTTGACGTATAGCTGATGCCCGTGACTTCGCTCGTGTGGATTACGGAGTGTGTGACTGATAAAAGTAGCTCAAGTTACTCCTTAGTTCATTAGCTATCTGCCAATAAAAGTCCCGTCAAAATCGGTCCCGCTATTCCAGAGGTTAGACAAAATAAACAGAGATACAGTTTTTAAAAAAATATTATTTTGGTTGGAATGTGTCGTATGTATATTCATATGCATTTAGTAAAAACAACGTTGATCTCAATATTACAAACAAACATTCCAATTTTATTTATTGGTCTAGATAATTTCTCTGCACACCTTCCATTGCGTGTTATACTTCTATTTAAACTAACTAACTACAAAATTGACAAAACAAAGCCGCAATGTACAGCAAAACAATCAGTATATGAACTACAGCTTTATTATAATTAGAAATTAAAAAGGCAATCTTCATAGGTGAACAATAAGACATTCTCCTTTCTCCTCTCTCTCTCTATATACATAGTTATATAATGTACATACATATATGTAGCCAATCTAATATTAGCTAGATCCGTGTCAGTGACTATTGGTATTTGTTTTTGTCTTTGCCCGATGACTAGGTACTAAATGAGAACTAGTTTTCTATCGAATACTGATTTCTATGTTTTCTAGATTATTTTTTGTTTCGTGATTTATGTTTGTTTTTTTCTGTTAATGCGTGGATTTTTGGGTCTAGTTTTTCTGGTGTTCGGAGCTGCGGAATGCGTAACGGGTTACTGGGGCTCCGGCCCGAAAATCCGAAGTAGCTACAGGGTGCTTTTTGGTCAGTAATAGTTAGACACTCCTTCTCGCCTCGCTCAAGGCGGGAAAAGTCATTGGATGATTTTCCCCACAAAAAAGAAAGCATTTGTATTACGTTTTTTTTTTTACTTTTTCGGAAAGTGATAGCTTTTGGCTGGCTCAAGCGTTTTTCAGGATGACTGTAAAAGTTTGAGGCTTACGCAGTTGTAGACTATGCAAAGAAATAGCATTTAAAACTCACCTTAACACCGAAATCACCAAATACAAGCCCCGATCATCACACATTAAATTGATTCTCATATTAATCCCAACAACCTTGTTTCCTCACAAACTTTTGAAACTCGAAATATCCCAAAACACGTGCAAAAACACGCGCCAAAATTCCCTTTCAAAAAGCAATACAAACATTACGTCGTGACGATAATAGTTACATTAAGTGCGCAAATCCGAAATAACTTCTGAATGGACAATTAAAACCCTATTGTGGGGGGTTTCTGAACAACCAAGGTCTTCAGCTGTTGCGAATTATGCCTGTAACACTGTTTGATTTGCGAATTACGTAAAATTTTGTTTGTTATGTGAATCATTCAGCTGAAAATGTGGTTGTAAGGCCGTTCGTTCGTAATACACGTTTTGGATGGCTTTTGTTCTTCGAAAGTTTTGTTGCTCGTTGTTCTCATTAAGTTTATGTTTGATATTTCTGTACTTTTAGTACGAGTTTGCTTTACGTTGAACGAAAATGATACGAGAGTTTGGCGCTCTGATTGACCGGCTCGAATGAACCAACTAATCAGAGCGCTGAACGCGCTCTCGTTTCGATCTCGTTAAACGTAAAAACGAACGAACAAAACAATCACATTCTAAGAACTAAATACTTATACACAAGAACTACTACGTAGTATTTTGCCAAATAAATTCAATGGTTTATTGAACAATTACATTGACCTTTAAACAACTACTTTATGTCAATTGTCTGCTTCAATTGGCACCGCCTTTTTAGTTGCACCTAAAAAAACCCAATTTGGAAAACTGCATCAAAGCAAATTACTTGTAGAAGTGAATTACATTGGTTCAATGCATATTTAACCACATATTTACATAGTAATCTCGACAGAAGCCTTTTCCGTAAGCAATGAGCTGTTTTCAAACTTCTTTTCGGAGTTCAAAACCGAAATTAGGTTCTCCATTTATCAAAACATTTAGGTAAATAAAAAAGGATCTTTTTAAGGTCATAACACAGTTAACAAGCATGGTTTCAGCTCTGACACGGCGTTGTTTCAAATTATGGCTACCGCTAACTGCCAGCGTGCCAGCTTCTTACGGTGCGTCGCCCACTAGGTGCAAGCGAGCTTACGGCGCATCGCCCGCGGGTGCTAACGCGCAGTCGTCGCGCCGGCGGCAGCAAGGAGGACCTTTATATAAAATGTACCCATCTGACACTTTAATCCTATTTTTGTTCTTTTTATTGATGGTCTAAACTGTGCCTTATAAACAAAACTTTATCCTACTTTATGCAGATCTAAAATTATAAAAATTATATGAAAGGAAAGAGTGAACCGTAACACCATGTACTTACTAAACAAAATCCTCTGCGTTCTACGAAAACTATTCTTCTTTGGGGCCCCATCAATGGAGAACTTTCCAGAATTCAATTGAAGGTTCCCAGTATTATCAGCTGTTTTTCCTTCTTACACGTGTAATATTGGTTTGGAAACACAACAAATAGTCCTTGGGCAGCACATGTGTCAGCATTATGTATTTGCTTATACTCGTATATAAGCGTAATATGTAGATTTGGTAACGTCGGTACAGTTATGCAAGTAACATATAAAGTAAATATAATTTCTTTCCAAGGTCATTTGCTACTTTTATGACGTAAATAGCTTTTGGTAACTTTGTTTCTCTTCTTAGACTTAGAATTAGCCTGAAAACATCTACATAAGTACTTCTTAGTAAAAGTCTCTTAAAGAGAGACTCTCAACTAAAGAGGTTTGCAATGCCGACCACACTTGTCAGGAGGGTTGGGCATCGCAGTTAGGGCACTGGTTTACTCAACAAATCCAAAGGCTTAATCCTTTTATTCTTTGTATCATTTTGATTATGATAATTAATGAACTTTTTTCGGTTTTCGATAATTTCTCAGTAGTAGCACGGAGTCTGGAACTGTACAGTATATGGCAATAAGGTCACGCCCTATTACAAGGGACTTATAACACAAATAGTGAAAAGTAAGTATACATCGTACAATGTACAGTGCACCTCTGCTTACTCCTTCGGAAATAAAAGGCGAGGCGATACGATGATTATCATGCCGGAAGAATTCTCCATAGGATATAAGTGTGCTTCCATGTTTTACCTATATTATTACTGGTATGTAAATATTGCCAATAATATGCAGTTATGACTTAATGTATATTTAAATACTAAATCAAAGTTATCCTGTAATTAACGGTAGCATTAAAGTGCTATAAATAAATTATGTGATGTCACGTCTAATGTCAATGTTAATTCTCAGATCATTGACTTCTAATTAAATTATGGGGACATTTAGACTTCCAATAACAATAACGAAAATACTAATTTAACACCTAATGGTACATTGCCCTCTCTTGAATGCCAAATGTACCTAATTAGGCAAGCAACAAACTTTACCGTGTATCATAAAATTTGTATCAAAATCGTTGTGTAGACACATTTTGTGTGTGCAAAACTATAACGAAAATAATTTTTGGAATATTATTTCCGTTTAATATTTAAAGGACTTGGATTGGTTAAAAGTTGGATGTGAAATCGAATATAATATGTTGTAATCCTTTTATTTAGTTGCTTCATTTTATTCTTCATTAGCTGCTGCCAACAGCTTCACCCGCATTTTCATGGGATGAAAAGTACCCTATCACCCAAGCCAGCTCATACTCTGTCTGTCTGTATACCAAATTTCATCAAAATCCGTACAGTAGTTTCAGCGTGATTGACGGACAAATATCCAAACAAACACACTTTCACATCTTACTAATCCTACTAATACCTATTATAAATGCGAAAGTTTTTGAGTATGGATGTTTATTACTCTTTCACGTCAAAACAGCTGAAGGGATCGGGATGAAATTTGGAACAGGGGTAGATTATAGTCTGGAATAACATATAGGCTTTTTATCCCACGCGAACTCAGGCGAAGCCGCTGGCAGAAGCTAGTTTAATTTCCTCTTACACAGAAAAGTAAATAATAATATTTATTACCATCCCTCTAAACCTTAGCTAAAGGTTTATGTACTTAAGAGACTCGATATTTATACAAACCATTGAGGAAAATCCTTTGTATATGAAGTCATCATATAGATTACGATCGTTTCCTTAGATACTATGTATACTTAAATAATAATAAATCGGCCAAAGAAGCATTTCGATGTATTTTTTGCAAAAGTAAATACAATAATCTGTTGAAACTTATCACGCTGTTTGATAGGAACTTCTAACCACATTACCAGTTTAGTTCACGGTCAAAAAACGCTACCTAAAACCGATAACGATTGTCGATAGTGATAACTGTTATTATTAATAATAACTGGTTAAGTTGCCAACGGATTTAACAATTACGTTGCGAAGATATTTAGACGGTGCTTGGTGGAAATTCAAAGCGTTTTGCTGTTAGTTAATGTTTAGTAGATGTGGTTATGGATCATTAAATGCTTTTAGTAATAGCTCTCATTTATTTATAATTTGAAATTCGACTGCCTTAAAGGGTGTGATGATGTGATGTATTGAAATTCGACTACTTATGTAAAATTATGGTTTTTGGATAAACCAATACTAATATTATAAATGGGAAAGTGTTTGTCCTTTCTTCACGTCGTAACGGAGCAAGTTTATGGCTTGATTTTTTTGTGTGGAGATAGTTCGGGCGCTGGAGAGTGATATAGGCTATCGTGAAAGAGGCTTGCGGACTGCTGCTCATGAATATGAGCCTCTAACATGGCATGAAACTAGTCGGGTTCCTCGTCAAACAGTTACACGAGTAGGCTGATAGCATAATAATTAATTTAGTAAGTATGTCTCACGAAAGTAATAATAAAATTGCTGAATTGTGTACATACACAAACGAATTAAATTCATATCCATTGTTATACAAATCCGAGAATTTAAAAAACTTACAACTGTTTAAGATAACGTAAAGCATTTAAACGAATTCGAGTTCGTTTATGTTTATTAACTGTTGAGGTTTGACGATTAAGGTCCTAACTGACCGGATTATTTTTGCTCAATTACGGTCATTTTATAAAGGTTTTTTTATTTATTTTTTATTATGTGCCTCTGTTGTGCGATATCGTTTTACGTTGAGGCTACAGGTAGTCGGGTACAAAGTACTTAGGTTATGATAAAGTACACCGTATCACGTGCAATGAATTTTGTACTTTAAGTCTTGTTGGATATGTCACTAAATAGTTTAGCAATTTTTTTGTGATATTTTTGATAGTTAGGAAGGAAGTGTATGATATGAATGATGGTATCAGTACTTATAGGGAAAATAGAAAAAAAAACTTCACTTCAAAGTTATCATTGATGTTATTTCGATTCAACACTTTAGTCGTCAATGGCGTCCAGTAAAAAAAATGGTTGTAATATTGGCTTGGACGAATTTACTAACGGACTTTCCTATTCAAATTGACCAATAACAGACAGAGTTTTGGCAAGTCAATGTTACCTCAACAGGTAAACTGATTTTTTGCGCCTTACCGTCCTTCGGTCGTGTCGGATTGCCGCCCTGTCGGATCATGAGAGTAAGAAGATGGCACAAACAATGTACCTGTGTTTGGGCACGTATTTATACACTACATTATCCCCTGCGTAGTTCACTTGTCTATGTGAGACTGGCCACCATGATTGATATCAAATTAGAGATATTATTTGCGTATGGAAGCCATACGGAGTTCACAAATGACTACAAATGTTAAAAGTAGATCTAGGTCCTTTCCTAAGGTCTGAAATGAGTAAGACATGAGTCATGGTCATGTCTTTTATCCTCAAAGAAGTAGGCAGAGGTGCATTTGATGGCACGTAATGCCACAGTTCAAGTACTTACTAAACATCAATATTGTTAAGTATTTTAAGTATAACAGCGCAACAAACAGAGAAACTGAGAATGTTTAGTATGTATATCTATAATATAATTAGTAGAGTAAATTACTAATACAAGAATACGACTATGTAGTGTGTAAAAGAAATCTCCAAATCAATTTCCTTCCTATAGCTATATACGTTTCCATTCACAATACTGGTGCTTGTTCAACCAAATCTAAGTTAGTCATGCAGGAACAAAAACAATAGTTTAGGTGATTCCCAGGCACCACGAGATATCTCCCACGGCCTCCTTCGAAGGTTGGCCATAGTGACATACTGTCTCTATTGACTAATTAGGGTCAAAACCGCTTGGCACTGTTGTCTGTAAACCAAACAGTTGTGGGAAATCAAATTTATACCTTTTTTGTTTGATACTTTTCAGTTTTTGCTTAGGCGTTCGATGGGATGGTTCATGAAGCTGCTGTGAAGTGTTGGTTGGTTGGAACTGTGATGCAGGTTTCACGTTTTGTTCTTCGAGTTTAAGAATATAGATGTTGTTCTATGAACAATTTACTCTGTTGTAGTGGTTGCTAGCAGCACAAAGATATTCGAAAGTAAGTTATTTTACAGGGGATTCATTAAGTACTTTTTTGGTTAAAATTGCTCTCGCTGATCTATTCCTGCCAATGTCTTGGAAAAATAAACAACGTAATTTTCTGCAGTACACTAAAGAAACCAACCAATCACAAACAACTTAAACAAAATTATTCAAGCTGCGGAGCCGCTGAACCGACAACTCCTGCAGATACTCCGTGGATGAGCGAAACATATGTCCAGTGATTTGTTGTGCGTCTTGTGTGTGCCTTTGTGTTGTATACCTTTGCTGCATGAGCATTTAATTGCGGGCGGGACGGTGGTGCTGCACACCGCATGCTAAAAACACATCTACAAGCAGAATGAAAACTAAAACTTTATTGTATTATTTTATTGTAACTTTCGTGAAACATACTAAATTAATTATTATGTTATCGGCTTACTCACGTAATGTTTTGAGGAGGAACTCGACTAGTTTCAAGCCATGCTAGAGGCTCATATTCATGAGCAGCATTCCGCGACACACGACGCGGCGATTGTCGCGCTGCTATTTTATTGTATTGTTAGTTTAACATGGATTTCTGCAAAGTAACGCCTGATTCTATTCTATATATTAAATAAAATTTCACAAGCATTTGTCGTGTGACTTCACAAAACGTCCTTTCCAGCTTTATCTTTCAAACAGTGTTAAGGAAGTCTAAATTATAATAATGGCGCCCTTTAATTGTGATGACGTCACGCGAGGTGACATAATTGTCGCTATGCCAGGGCTGGCACTAATTGCACCAATTAAATAAACTGACTGTATCCTAAAGTTTGTTATGAGGTAGAACTGCGAGTAACCTGTGGTGAATAACGCTGATGTTATGCAGCTATTGACAAAAGTGAGAACAATTATTTCTTAGTTGGAAATGAAACTCGATTTGCTATAGCATTTTTATGGAATGGGCGGCAAACGAGCAGATGGATCACAACACAGCTCATACACGCAACACCAGAGGAGTCACAGGAAATTATATTATTTCGAAATCTTAGCTTTTGGCTCCCCATTGTTCTCAATTACTTCTCTCAAATTTTGACAGCTTATCAGGAATCAGGTATACTCGTACCGTTTATTTAAACATAATTTAGTTGACACTGCCTAAAGCCATCATCATTTCGCACTTTGATAAAAATCTTCTTCCGTATAACCAAACGAATTCTGAATACCTTTATCTTATCTTCCCTAAAAGACCTCACGCAGACGGAAATCTTCCATGACCATCATCAAATGTCCATGTTAAGTCAAAACGTTGACGTGTTAACTGTGGTGTCCTATAGTTCCTACATGTTAACAGTTAATGTCAACAATTGTAGCCTTCTGATGACCTCGATTGCAGACACCATCTAATGCTTGTCTTGAATGTGTTTGAGGTGTATTGATGATCTTGAACGTTATTATATCTGTTGCTTGTACTGTATTGACTGCTGTTGTAGAAATATTAATAGGATGGTAACTATATTAAGATATAGTTACCATCCGATGTTCTCATACTTTTTCTTTTTCAAATAATTTCGTGTCTTTAAAAGAGACATGTCCTGAGCTTGTTTTCATATTTTTCTTAGAGTTATCGTTTGGAAATCCAACCTCATCCAGATTTTTTATTGTTTCATTGATGGTATATCTTCTGTAGGTTCTTCTTCAACCCCATCGAATATTAAAAAGAGATCTCGATTTAGTGGCATTATTTAAACACTAATTTCGAGATACTTTCTTAAGATACTTTCTTTCTTTTTGCCGATTGTGCTCCTATCTCCATCTCTCTATTATTCTTATTAAGTCTTTCAGTATATTTGGCATCTAAGTCGTTCAAATTAAATGCTAATAAAGTACTAGTTACTAAAGGATGTGAATTCTTAGATATTACCCGCTATCTAACACCTGTTTCGATAGCGTTGCCATCGTTATAATCAAATCTTATCACAGCCTTGTTCTTACCGAAAATGTTGGCTACTGACTGCTTGAACTATTTTTTTAATTTTTAATTGCTAATTACTAATGTATCCCTAGTTTCCCTTCGAAATGACCAGTGATCGAAAATGTGTATTGAACTTCGACAATTTTTTGGCTACTTTACTCTGATTTTTTATTTTTTTTAACTGCTCTGTACCAGATTCAACTGATAGAGACTAGAATAATTGTTTCAGCATTTTCAGTATTTAGAAAATGTCTAAGAAATTTTTCGAAGTCTATAATTGTTCTATATAGTAATAGGCTCACTCCCTACTATGTGTTATAGAACAAACGAATGAAAAATAGTTTATGACATTTTACTTGTGCATCTCTGCCTAACCCATTAAAATTGGATATTTAGAAAAGATATGACGTTATGCTTTATTGCACCATACCTTACTCTGATCTAATCCACATAATGATGCAAGTAGATAACAGTAAAAATAAAAATATCTTAAAACAATTGTTATAATTGAAATATGTGAACCTTAAAAAGACAAATGAAATGTATTCGTAGCAACAAATGCTACATTTACATAATCGTAGGTGCGAGAGGCCGGTGTCTGTCTGTCTGTTTACACAGCAGTGGCTGTTACACAATCTTGCGCGTGAAACATCATGATATATGTATAAAATGTTTTACAGCATTTATTATGAGTTTTATCACCTTTGAAATGATTGTCTCTGTAAGAGTTTTCGCGCATTTTTGGGAACGTTAGAGATAATTTGCTATCTATGTTAAAACTAGCACTAGATATATTAGTTTTAAACACAGAGCTAGAACTGTCTCATTAGGCTTAAACCGTAACCAAAAATACTATCGATATATGACGTCAGCAATTTGTCTTATTTAATTATTTTTTTCGGTTGTCTTTTTCGGTATTCAGTTTTTTCTAATGCTAATGATATGACGTCAAGTGTACGAAAAATCTTTAGTCCAAGAGTAAATTATAGACCATGTAGAAGCCTAATTAATTAAGCCATAATTTCTGGTCAAATTTTCCTTCTCCTTACGTCATCTTAAGCCAAAATCTTGTATTGTTCCTAAACCAAACACTCATATGGTGTTGAGTCAAATTCAAACCATCCAGATTGGATGATGACCTCACCCATTCAACAGTTCTAGTTTGTTATGAATGACGTCCAAAAAAATACTCCAGACATTTTTATAACGCAGTTGACGCCAACCATTAAAGGGGCCCATAAAATGCATGCACTCAAACAATTGCCCGACAAATAAGTTCATTCACTTTACATTTAAAAGCAGACGTTGCCGAAAGAACTTCCTTTACGTGTGCAGAATCGAACTCATTGTCCAAATGTCGAGATCTTGACCAGAATTGTGATGTTCACCTGCATCAGACCGCTTTGACCTCTGGTTTGGGTGTACTGGTATACAATTAGGGTTTGCAATTTTGTGATTAGATTTTAAAATTGATAAATAAGTAACTGCCTCGTTGGTCGAATGGCCGCAAGTGCGACTGACAAGGGGTCTCGGGTTCGATTCCCGAGCAAAGTATTACTGGGCTTTATTCGGTTTTTCGAAAATTTCTCAGTAGTAGCACGGAGTCTGGAATTGTGCCCGGTACATGGCAATAGGCTCACCCCCTATTACATGGGACTTATAACATAAATGGTGAAAAGTGGGTGTACATTGTATAGCGGCATTACGTGTCATAATGTGCACCTCTGCCTACCCCTTCAGGAATAAAAGGCGTGACGTTGCGTATAAATAAATCAAAAAACCCATCTAAATTATGTAACGTTTCCTACTTACCTAAAATATTTAAAAATTCCAGTTCAGTAGTATAAGATTATTTATTTAGTGCTCCATATCATTGCGTGTTATCAGTTAGATTTGAGGAACGTACACAATGAGTATGTTTCAAGGCGATTCGCATTGAAGACGGAGCGCCACTTCTATGAGATGATTCAGGGCTGCCTGTGTCGCAAACGTTACTGAGTGATAGATGAGTGACGTCTTTGGTAGAACGATTTCTATTTAAGAAATTTTACAGTTCTTTTGCGTAGATATTTTTCTTCTTTTCCTTCTTAAAGTCTTTTGAATTCAATAGAATTGGTTTTAGTTGACTTTCTTTCATCAATATCTTGTCAATTATTAGTATTCTTATTCATATTTACTCCTCTTAAATTGATGTATTCATCCAAAACTGTATCATCTTTGGAATCTTCATTATAGTTATTTTATTTTATTTCAAACGTACATACTTCATGAACATTTCCTACATTCCATCCTTTTCACTATCTTAACATCTCCACACAAAAACCTATTTCCTCATAAAAATTATGATTATATAAACTATCCAAACACATTCAGATAGCAACAGTACACAAAAGTAATGCTGAATAATCTTGATAAGTGACATAGTCGTCAACTCACACTACTAACCCAATTCCGCTCAGCTGTTGATGTTAACTAGCGTAAAAGATAAAAGGTTGATACACTCTGTTTGCTTTAGATCCCTAGATCAACGAGAACACGAGATAGCATGATTGTTAGGTATTAATTGGCCAGCCTGCAAGCGAGGCAACCGCGTCATTAATTTTCTTTTGGATAACATCATCATACTACGCCAAGTACTCAGCTACATTCTGATCTCCGTTGTAATCGACACTTCTAAAGAATTCCAAAATCAACCAAACAATAAAAGAGAGAACTAAGAAAAAGTTATTAAACGATGGAACTCCAAGGATGCTATTTACGAGCTATGGGCATTGTCTGTCTTGTACTTTTTATAGCAAGCAAAAGTGCGAGACTCTTAATGTTTATGGAAACCAGTTTTGTATTCATTGCTGCAATTTTCAGTTTATGGCGATCTTTAGTTGCTTCGCATGATAGGGTTTCTTCTGAACTATCATGTTTCAACTGGCTTTTAGTAGTTGTATGATTGCCTATTGGGGGCCCTCTATAATCTCCGTATCACTTAATCATTACTAATCATTGATAGCGTATTTCTATACTTTGTTTCTTTTATCAGAGGCTCACGCCATAGCGCTCACGTACATACCTACTTAGTTCTACCAAAACGTTTTATTGTCACTATCAGCCAAGATAAGTACAAGGTAATAGTTCTCTAACAGTTTTTTATCAAAGACCCATTGATATACTATCTGTAGTGTATCAATTAGGTAATATGGATTGTCGCTACTGTTGAATTCACCCAATTCTATTGACGCAATAACACACTGACCTATATTCTTGATTCTCATGTGAAATCTGAGTTTCGGTACACAGACATCTATTATGATACAATTAACTTTTTAATGACGAATAAAGTGGGCTTTACGAGTGTTGTCACCGGCGTTATTTTTTCCAGTAGTCATTTTCGTCGTAACTCGAAACCTAGTCATGAATGGTCGCCAGGTCGGTAACCTATTTTCAAATGGTGCAACAAAGTGACCCATTTTCGCGGCAGCCCTGGCAGGAAAGGGCGTTCGAAAATGGCGCTTACGTTCGTCTGGGCGACGTCTGCGCCCGCGCGTATTCCGTGCGCATCCAGCCTTTCCGCCGGCGCGCGCAATGTCAACAAACTCGGCGGGTCAGCTCCGAGCTCAGGAATGCAACGACCACAGCGCTTGTACCATTCAATAAAAACACAACATTCGAAGATCCACAAGCAAATTACTAAACACAGATAGCAACTAAAACACATATTTAAGCCATTAATATGAAACCATTCCTAAGTCAGTATCCCACTATTATCTCTAAACGTAACCGTTAACGTTTCATAAAGCTAGTCTTCTATATCTTCATATTTATCGAGTGTAACGTCGGTGCATTGTGCGCCGGCGCATGTCACGGTATATGGAATATGAATAGGATGTACCCTTTTTCGTAGTTCCTTTTATTACGTCATTATAAACGATACTATCAGTACCTATGTTTATTCCGTTTGTAATTTTGATTGGTAATTCCGCGATGACGTCATAAATTGATAAGTGCTATTGACAAGCAAATGTGACTTCAATCACTGTTATGTATTGAGATAATATTTGGGGTCTGACACCTGTAGGTTTGTTTTATAAAGTGTTGTAAGATTTCGCTGTTTGGTCTTTGAGCTCGTGCTTGATTTAGCGTTTTACAAATTTGTTTTTCTATAATGGCGTTTGCGAATTACATGCCGTAGTACACGTCTGTAGTATTATAGTCTCAAGGAATTATCAGAATCTGATTATTTTGTACTCTAATACCACCTGTTACATCGTTAGCATCTGTCTGATAAAAGGACTTGATTCTATTTTCTGTCTTAACTAAAAATCTCGGTTTACGCATGTAAATTAATGGAGAAAAGCTCTACTACTTTCTAGTCACAGAGGGACTTTTCATCATGCCCAGACACGGCGGCGATGGTAGGTTTTTCTCCATTAATTTACGTGAATAAACCATGATTTTTATTTAATTTAGTATGTCTCACGATAGTTATTATAAACATATTTATTGTCTTACTTTTTAATCGGATCCTAAGACCTCATATTTAGCTACCAATTTCTAAACTACAAGACCAGTGCAATATTCTTGCTATGAGGTCAGTATAAATAAGATTTATTACGGTTTCGTCATCCATTTCAATCAAATAATAAATAATCTCTGCAAGATCCTTTCGCTGTCATATTTGTGCCAATTTATGGTAATGAAACAAAACGAGCTTTTTTATATAAATTAATGAGTTAAAGCCAAGAAGCTGTATCTGAAATAAAGTCATATTCTAAATTTAATGGTGCTTATACCATAAAAATTAATGTACGGAGTAGTAGAAGCATAAAAGATTTCAATTAAAATATAATAGGTAGTATCAGGTTGCCTAAAAACTGGTCTCATAAACTATAGATCTAGAGTATTATGTTTTTTTCCATAAAGACAGTTTGAAGCTATAAAATGCGAACGTTGTTTGTGTACATGTATGTATGTTTGTTCCTCAATAACACCAGAACGACTGAATGGATTTGGATGAAATTTACCAAAAAGATAGGTAATAATAATCTTTTATAATACTTATCCTTGCTAATATTACGTTCCTGAGATATTTTACGGGAACGTGAGTGAAGTCGCTAGCAAAATGTGTCTTTTTTAAGTTCCCCCCTTATCATCACCCAATAACTTCTCTCGCCTTGGGCGAGGCAAGAGGGAGTATCAGACTCTTACTGACTAAAAACCACCCCGTTCCTACTCTTGCTTTTTGAGCCGGAGCCCCTGTAAACCTGCTAGGTAGTCCGCAGCTCCGGATCAAGACCTAGTATTTAAATAAGTATGATGTGTCTAGTCTAAAATAGAAATGACGACATCCTAGGGTGAAAGTGGAAAGGTGCATTCCAGCTGTGAGAGGTATGAGTTAAATGCAATTTATGAATCAATCAATTTATCAATCTCCTATATTAATATTGCAATATAAATTGAGCTTGTTATACTCGTGTGTCTTTATTTGTATTCATTATGTATATTAGCAATGCTAGTTATTTTATTCGTGTTATTTTTTCCTTGTAAATACACGTCTTCTAATCTACTATTTTACATTTATCATTATTTTTCAAAGCATACAAAAGTATTACTATAATAAGGATAAATAAACTAAAGTGAGTAAGGAGGTAAGATGTAAATTCAAGTCAAGAAAAAATTAATTTATACAGTCAATTTCCAATATCCAAATATTCCACATACAACCCGCAATTCTATGCTTAGTAACAAGGTGCAACTTCTATTGATTTTAAATGTATGTATCGTCACGTTTTTTATCCCCGAAGTATGAAAGTAAAGTATGAATCTTAAAATATACGACTTTTACACTATATCGATCATATCGATAGATAAAAACATCGGACGTAAATATTTTTTATACAATGTCAAAATGAAATCCCGATGCACTATTTAACTTTAAAACACGACAATATAATATAACCAATGATGAACTAACTGGAAAGTAACCGTGTCACCCACATAAAATTATAATTTTAAACTATCTACGTACTCAGTATATGTTACAGTTAAATATTTAAACTGCGATCAATAACTTCGGGCACTTGTTCAAACATAACTTTGACGGTAAGTAAATCATTAATCCTTTTGTTGTACTAAACCTACATTTCAATGTGCCTGTACTTTTCCACATACTTTTTGTAAAGTTACATCATATGTAGATGTAGTTTTCAAAAGTTTGTATTGTCTTTTAATTGCATCGTGTTTCGAAATTTTTGTAGGTTCCAATTGTTTTAGGTGTATGTCTTACATAAGTTTGTAGATGTCTGTAAACTGTGCACTTAGTATGAGTTTGCTTTACGTTTAAAATAATTGAAACAAGAGCGCGTTCGGCGCTCTAATTGGTTGGTATATTGAAGCCGCCCAATCAGCGCACCAAAGATGCAGACTACTTAGTGGGTTACCAGGGCTTCGGCTCGAAAAGCAGGAGTAGCAACGGGGTGGTTATTAGTCAGTAAGAATTTGACACTCGCTCTTCCTCACCAAAGACGAGAAGTCATTGGGTGGTTCGCCCCCTAAAAAACAAATGCAGACTGTAACAAAAAATTAAAGAGACAATTATCATCTACTTACTAAACTGCATTTTTTCACCCATTTGTCACTTGTTCCAATGTTGACATTCTTTATCGTTATCGCTCCGTAGGTATAGTAATCGATATGCTATCGATGTGCATCGATAAGATAACGATTAAGAAGACCTTATCATACTAGTGCATGTCAAAGTACGTGGCGGACATGTCAACGACTGCATAAGTATTTAGGTCAGATTTATTTTACATCTGTGGTATAAAAAAAAAAGATATTTATAAGGACGTTACAATGTAACTTTTTCCAAGAAACTAAGTTTAGTTAGATATCAGTTCACCACTGACTTACGGTAAAGAAAAACATCGTGAGGTAAATTGAACTTTATAATATCAAATTGTAAGTTTGAAATCGCCAATCCACTTTAAGCAAGCGTAATGAAAAAAATCACAATTGACCATTTACGATAGCTTATTTTGTCAGATTAGATAGAAAAAAAAAAATATTTTTATATTAAAGTTAGGTGCCATGGTAACCGAGATTACATACAAAAATAAATAGAAACCAAAAAAAAATTAAGTGTCACCAATATGTCAAACATTCAAAACGTCAGCTGTCACTTTTTCAACTGACGTTTGATTGATAGAAAACTCGAAAAAAAATCAATTTTTTGCCTAGAAACGGGTCAACGATTGTCACAGTCATACCTCCCAAGTTTTTCTTCAAAACTTTCTCCATTCTTTTACAGACACGAGTCTAAAATCAAATAAATTAGAGGTCCATGGTCAAAATGTAACCCAAATTGATACAAGTTATCGTGGCCATCAGCTAACTGCGAGAACACGCGTGGTTTAACTACGAAATCGAAGTTATGTCAAAAATCTGTTAACATGAACATGATAATTGTATTAGAACTTTAAAAAATTGCCTCCACACCACGACACTCATTGAACACAAAGTACTTAAAGCACTTTAAAGTTTATAGTTGACAAATATACCTATTAAACATATACTAACTCCTGCCTGCCAGTGGTTTCGCTTGCATTACCGGGATAAAATGTACGGTACCTATTTAAAATCAGCTCAGTAGATTTTGCATGAAAGAGTAAGATATATCAGTAGCTAGGTAGATTCACACATTTTTTCACAACACATTATTATTTTCCATCACATTAGCCTAAGTACATCCACATATATTTTCGTACTATGCACAGATAACAGAAATATGTATCGTGAGTGGTGATTACCATATACAAAACAAACTGCTGTTGTTTGCCCCAAAAAATAATGGACATCATAAACTGCCTATTTGAAGACCTAGAAGTCCTAGGAGACATCATAAACTGCTGATCTAATTTCGGTGCGAAGAGCGAAGAGTTATGTAGCTACGAATAATTAATATCAATGGAGTAAATTTTTTAAGTATTTGCCCCACACTAGGATTTTCTCCTGTGTCGTGGGTGCGTTTACAAAAATATAAGTTCACATGCACGTTTCCCAGAATTTAACCAACAATATTTCACACAAAATGTTGCTCCGTGCGGGAATCAAACTCTGTTCACATTGCCCGGCTGCCTGTTGCCCAACCACAGCGCCAACCGTGCAATCAGAGACTCAATAAAGTTTACAGAATTATTACAATTCTTGACTCCTTCCTACCCTTATCTACGGCGTATAAAAAAGTATAATAAGGTAAAAGTTAGTTGCAAGCTATCCAGATTGCTCATGTACATAATTTCATTGTGTATCTTCAGTTAAAATCTTAATTAAGCCGCGGTCACGGTGTATTAATACAATTAATGATAACTTCCACGTCTCCGGACGGTTTGTTGGCTCGTTAGTTTTGTGCGGTTGGCGCCACTGTCGCGGTAGGGGTAAGGCCATAGACATATTGCTGTCATACAAATTTATTGCTGGCTGGCTAGGATTTGAAAATGGAAGGATGTCGTTAATATTTGAATTAGGATTGATACGTTTTTTTTTTCGATAGGTGAATAAGTGACATATTTTGGAACTATGTTTTTTTTTAATTTATTGTAGTTTTGAATCCACGATATGCGTACCTTGAAGTACTACAAGTAATCAATTAATATTTATTAGGAAAAAATAACATTACACCTGCTAATATTGTGACTCCTTTTTTTAAGGGTGGAAAATCATCCAATGACTTCTCCCGCCTTGGGCGAGGCGAGAGGGAGTGTTAGACTCTTACTGACTAAAAACCACCCCGTTTCTACTCCTACTTTTCGAGCCGGAAAACCTGCTAGGCAGTCCGCAGCTCCAGGTTGGGCCCCCATCTGTGGTGGTCTGTTGGTAGAACCTTATATGGAAGTGTTTTAAATAAAAATAACTTGACTATTTACTATTAAAAGCTAGCTGAAAATAATATCTTACAATATATTTCCACCAATACACTCCCAGCCTAAGCCGAGTGCA
Source organism: Spodoptera frugiperda (assembly GCF_023101765.2). Classification (NCBI taxonomy): domain Eukaryota; kingdom Metazoa; phylum Arthropoda; class Insecta; order Lepidoptera; family Noctuidae; genus Spodoptera; species Spodoptera frugiperda. The sequence goes on along the minus strand of NC_064215.1, from coordinate 10,782,838 downwards.
ATGCGCGCCCGCACGCGATCCGACAATATTGAAACATCAAGAGCAGCCCTTTGGAACCGTCGCGTCGTTACTACATATTTATTCGAACCTGAGACCTTGGCTTCAACTGAGCCTTTGGCTCGTTACGTTGACATATCTTGCATAAATCATTGTTATTAATCAAGCAATATATTATCATAGTAAGAAGTTTTAATGTAACTGATTGTAATATCTTTTATTTTCAGATAAGTTCCTTTGAAGTGAGTCTCTCAATGAATTGGTTGCTGTTACAGTACCTATGTGTAGGTTTTTACTTTTTATGCGATAGAGGGTAAATAAACTGACTGATTTACCTCAAAGTAAGTAACTTCATCAATAGCCTCTGAGAGATTACTGTTGGACTATGTAACTCTTTAACAAAATATTTTTTTAGGAGAGCAAATTCATCCATTGGCTTCTCCTTGAGCGAGGCGAGAGGGAGTGTCAGACTCTTACTGACTAAAAGCCAGCCTTCTCTTCTACTCTTGCTTTTCGAGCCGGAGTCCCGGTAACTCACTAGGCAGTCCAATCGTAATTCTTGGAAAAGACTTTTTGCTTTGTGAAGATATGGATTGGCTGTTATCACTATTGAAGAATAATGAAACAATTTTCGAAATAGTTATTGTTTACGTATGGATATTGAATGTTATTTTATATGGTTATTGTTTAATGACTTTGTTTTTCTCACACTCATGGTGTTTAGATTCCGGAATTTTCATTTATCTAGATTTGGTTTATCGCCACAATTTTTATCAATTCTTGGTAAAAAACCATGTCTGGTATTTTTGCTTTCATTACAATTAAAACGTAAGTTTTTTTTACTTTTCAATTGACCTATCGGCCTTATAGTAAGGCTTCGACTGCCAGTATGTATATTATGCCGTGTATACTCTTCAATCAAGAGGTACCATATCCATACCAATCATACGAGTACTATTAAGAGTTTGTTTGTGTTTTGGAACGCACTAGTCTCTGTAACTACTGGTCCGAATTGAATACTTTTTTTAGGGTTTGATAGTCCATTTATCGATGACGATTATAAGCTATAAAACATCACGCTGCAATCAATAAGAGCTGAGCAGAGCGGGTAGAACCGCTGGAAACAAGTGCAAGATATAAATAATACATCAGTACGTAAACGTCTACTTAAAAGATAAATAACTTACACTTTGGAAGCGAAACAACTGTTCCAAACAAATATCGCATCAATAACTCTCACTAATGCATTTTAAACGCAACGAGTGATGCAGCCGTCATAACTGTATCTCGATACTGTCAAAACAATCTTTGTGTTCCATACTTTGATTACGAAACAATTAACTAGTTAGCCCCAACGGCCTATTTCCATAAACTAGGAAACGTTTAACGACCATTGCACAATGACGAACAGACAAAACAATCGAAACATCTAATATTAGAAAATGATAGCGAAAAAATTCCACCGTTTCATCTCCAGTTACGAGTTTGCAACATACATTGGTTGGTTTGTATGTGTAGTGGATATTTCTGGCTTCGTTAGCCGCGCAATGGATGGTATCTTTAGCGAAGTTATGCGTGTTTTGGTAGACGGTATTTAAGACATTATGGCCTAGTTGGCACCGTGTTCCCTCCCACGGACTTCGGGAGGGAATCACAGGAAATTTTGTCGCCGGCAGAAATATACACTGGCGCAGTTTGTGTTTATTATGCTATGTGCCGGAATTGCAAACAATATTTTTTTTTTTCAGTGAATTTTTTGCGATGATATCTACGATGTAATTATGTTCTACACGTGTTTCATGAAATGTTTTCTGTGTAATGCTTTTTATTTTTTGAGTAATTTTGTCTCAGTGGATTTTGTAGCAACATTTTTGATAACATGCATGTTATTTTTGTTGTTACAAGTAAAATTCTCAAAGTCGGACTAGATTTTCGACTGAACCACAAAGCTTCTAGTATTAGTGTCTGGGTAACTAGCTGCCGTGCAACATGTAGCAAATTCGATTCAAGCACTCGTTGTGTGATCCAGAAATGTTTGTTTCGGGTCTAGGTGTCATGTGATGTAAAATTGTATGTTTATAAGCGCACCCACGAACTTTAAAACTCAAAGCGCAAATCTTGATAAAGTACTAAGATTAATTTAGAAAATATGTGACGACATAAACAATAAAAGAGTAAATAAAAAACACGGCTAGGTTCTTTTTCGTAACTGGGTCAAAAGAAGTAATAATATAATCCACATCGTTAATTAGGGACTTGGTTGATCGCGGAACTTTTGTAACGACTTATAAATATCTTGCCGTCTCGTCTGCTAACTTTGTGAAAATAAATCTATCTACCTAAGATGTTAAATAATCTTATTTCCCTGTGTAAACGGGATAATCTCACTAATATTATAAATGACTGCCTCGTTGGTCGAGTGGCCGCAAATGCGACTGCCGTACAAGGGGTCTCGGGTTCAATTCCCGGGTCGGGCAAAGTATTACTGGGTTTTTTTCGGTTTTCCGAAAATTTCTCAGTAGTAGCATGGAGTCTGGAATTGTGTCCAGTATATGGCAATAGGCTCACCCCCTATTACATGGGATTTATAACACAAATGGTGAAAAGTGGGTGTACATTGTATAACGGCATTACGTGCCGTAATGTGCACCTCTGCCTACCCATTCGGGGATAAAAGGCGTGACGTTGCTTGTATGTTAAATAATCCCGCTTCCCTGTGTATCCGGGATAATCTCACTTTTATTACAATAAATGTAAAGTTTTTGAATATTTGTCCGTCAGTCACGCTGAAACTACTGGACGGATTTTGATGAAATTTAGTATACTGCTAGTTTTAAATAATTGTCATTTGGTTGGATTTGTTGTTCCTTATGCCAAGAACTACTCGAGAACTACTAGAACGGATTCAGATAAAATTATGTTAACAGATAAGTTTAGATACGTGGATTTTTATGGTATAGGGAGCAAACGAGCGATTTTAGGGAACAGAGAGTAAAGTTTCCTAAGGTAAAAGTACCAGATGAGGTGATCGTGTTGGCGGGCTTTCTGCTCAACTGTTCTTCGTTGGAATCCTGCAACGCCAGAGAAGTAACAAGACTATCAAGTTCCTTATAAACCTAATTAAAAGATAATTTGGATTATTGCATAATGTGTCAAAATATTGTGTTAAGTATAAAGTGCATACTTTCGTCTATACATAGAATTTTTGTTTAAATATTTTAAATTCTATCTAAAAGTTGAAATCTATTTAACAGTAGCTGGTGTAGCTTTATGTGCATTTGCCTGATACCTATTCGGAAATTTTCGTATCCTTATTAAGTGCCATTCACTTATTTTAATCTTTCTACTTATCACTTTTATCCGATTTTCTTGATCGCGGGAAATACCTCAATATGTATAATTATTTTGACAGATATTTCGTTGCTATCTTAATTACAATAAGTCCATTATGGTATTATTATTATTATCCGCACCTACCTACACAATAATTACTTTATTAGCTTGCTTTATTGTTTATTTTATACCTAGGAATATGTTATTTTATTTATTTCCTTACGTGTTTAATTGAGTGGTAATTATTTGTTATTAGTCATTGAAATAGACTGTGGAATATGTTTATTACCTATATGTTTATTATACCTATCATCATCATCATCATATCAGCCATAAGCCGTCCACCGCTGAACATACGCCTCCGCCAATAACTTCCAGATAGACTGCTAGGATTTATCTAAGATATGCCACTTACAAAAGCTTGCTTAGAAGAGAAGCATTACATATTTTTTTGGATTTTCAGAAATATTTTGAGTAATAAAAAGGAATCTAGAATTGTGGATGGTATATGGTCATAGTCTCACTTTCTATGAGAAGGGATTTAGAACATAACTGGTGACAAGTGAAGATTGAAATGCGTGCATTATATTACAAGACCTATGACATTAAGGTTGAAATTAGCATAGCATTCAGTGGCAGACTCTCATCAATAATTGATCTCATCTATTCCCGTTGCCACTGACGATCGATGGCACTAATGCATTTGCGGACCTGTCTGTTTGTCACTCTGCAGCCCTGGTACTTCGGGTACCACTTAGTAGCTTAGCTAATACCTCATTTATGTGTATTTAGTTTAGATGTTAGATAGATAAAAGAGGCAGAGCATATCAGTAATGGTACGGTGTCTTGTGTATTATAATTGACGGTCTGTACTTGGTGGTATTTCACCAAGTACAGACCAGATGGGTTGAAAAATCCGATATACCATGTACAGACCAGATGGGTTGAAAAATCCGATATACCATGTATCCCTTTAATTTTTCAACCCATTGATCGCAGATTTACGTGAGACACAATGTGTTTTCTATTGTCTCTCATATACCTACCTACACAAGAGATGTTAATACCCGACTGCCAAAAGCAGGGTTTAAACAGGGTGTAAAAGGAACGCCCCCAAACGCCGAATACAGGTGGAAGTAAAAAATGAGCTTTATTTTTAAAAAAATGAGGATTTTATGTAACAATAGTTGTAATCAGCTGCTTTAGACTGATGTTGCGTAAATCACATGAAAAAAAAAACGATTTAAATTATAGAAACAAAAAGATATTGTAGCGTTTTTCAGGAGTGTTCCGTTTACACGTACGTACATATGTTATTTTAAATCATTATATGCAACTATTAATTATTACTTAGATGATGTTGCGAAGTCGTTAGACTTGACGTAGGTAGGTTGACAAAAAATTAAGACAGTCCTGCAAAACATCTCTATATACATATTTCTTCAGCAGAAATTATTTTAGTCTTTTCATAAAAAAATCAATTCCAAAAGCATTGCAATTGAAAATTTCAAATACATTCCTAAACACCAACCAACACAGACAATCATACAAAAGTTTACCAACACAACACAAAACCAAAGCTCCTCTTGCTGAAAACAGTACCATAACAGGTCGGCCATATTTATTTTAAGCACGTTGCGAATTATCCCGCATTCCTGTGTCTAGTGCGTGCACAAAGCAGATGCATGCGGAACCAGTGAACGAATGAACAAATGAACGAATGAACGAGTGAATGAACATAACCTAGTTGAAGAGGCAACTGCGTCAACAGCATACCTTTAATAAAGACGTGCGTTTGTTACGTTTAACACCATAAAGAAATTGACTTTGTTGCCATAGACTAGATGGTAGACGGTAGATAGTCCAACCGCCATACTCAGAGTAATTTAATCATTTAGATTTAGATTTCAGCCATGATCGTCCCACTGCAGGACAAAGGCCTACCTACCCTCCTCCTTATAAATGATTTAGTAATTTAACATTTAATAATTACTTAAACTATTTCTTAGTAACGATTTTGTTCTGAAAATAAATTGGTGTGGACTGGTTTAAGTGACCATTAAATGACTCTGAGTACAGTGGTAAGACACTCAAATAATGGTTGTTAATTCCTTATGGAGTAGAGAAGACATTAAAAGACAGTTTTCCCTGGTTACTTTCCGTAATACTATATCACCCATATACTATATCATCTGGACTATTAATATTTCCATTTCCTATAATTACCAAACCTAATGTAATTGACTCCGACTATAAACAAAACAATCAAATAGTAATATTACCTAAAAATATCGATACACACCTACAACTACCACCCAATTAGTAGAAACGTGGGTGTAATAGTAAACAATAAGAATGAATGAAAAACAAAAACATGATAGTAAGATAAGCTGAAATCAAAACAATATGGAGTACAATCACTTGTACAATTGAATATATGTTACGTTGTATTTCGTGTCGCTTCAACATCCTTAGGGTTCAGATTGGTGAACGGTTGGATTAATATTAGATATTAGACAGATTTGGCGGAGGCGCTGACGATACCCACGAGAAGAGTGAGGATGGCGTCAAATGTATTGCTAGACTGTCGTCACAACCCAGCAAACTTTTTTAACCGATTCCAAAAAAAAAGAGGTTCTCATTTTGACCTGTATGTGTGTTTGTGCGCGATTATCTCGCGTTTGGCTGAACCAGTTTTGATGCTATTTTCAGCATAGTATTTTTCAGACTTAAGAGGTTTTGGGTATAATGACTGACTTAAAAAAAGGACACGGTAAAGAAAATTAAAGACCTTTAAAAAGATATGTTTTATCAAATATTATTTTTCCAGTCTACGTCCCCATATCTCCTTAATCTATGGCCCTCATGCCCTCAGTGTACACAAGTGGACATTGCGCAAATGTTTGTCTCTGTCGAGTGTCAACAGGGAGTTTTGTATTTAAGCTATGCCAAGCCAAGCTATGCTATTGTATTATCAAAATAATGTTGCGACATCGCATGTCATGTATCTAGAGCTAAACTTTAGATATTTATAGTACATGTTTTAATTAAATACTGTATATCTGTCCTATATTTAAATATGTATTATATAAAACTTTTTACTAAGAATCATATATAGAAGTAGTTAAAAAAGATACCTTAAGTCAACGTCACGCCTTTTATCCCCGAAGGGGTAGGCAGAGGTGCACATTACAGCACATAATGCCGTTATACAATATACACCCACAGTTCACTATTTGTGTTATATATGTAAGTCCACCACTTCCACCAGGCACATTTCCAGACTTCGTGCTACCACTGAGAAATTTTCGAAATACCGAAAATAGCCCGGTATTGCTTTGCCTGACCCAGGAATCAAACCTCCTTGTCCGGCAGTCGCACTTGCGACCACTCGACCAACGAGACAGTCTAACCCTCTAGTAACCTTAAGCTTAATTTAAAAAGATAAACAGTGCTTAACTGCCTATCTAATATCAAATACTAAACTCAATTTTGTGGCAAACTGATAATATATATAATATATACCTATAGCTATTATCATTAAATATATTTACTTACAATATAAAATACAAATATATGTAAGTAATATTCTTAGTCATATCGAGACCGAATTCCAGGAAAATTCATACGAAATTCTTCTATACGTAGACGCCAGCACAGTTATTACAAAACGCAAATGTAATAAAACGGGATAAGGTTGAAAATCGAATAATGTAAGTGTTGTATATATTTCCTTATAAGTAAAAAGTAGGTACTGAAGTAGGACTATTAAGGAGTAGGGAAACTATAGGTTCTTTTAAATCCAACCAAGTTTTTTTAACAGTAACCTTAGTATGAGTTTGTTTTACGTTTAAAGTTATCGAAACGAGAACGCGTTCGGCGCTCTGATTGGCCGACTCGAATGAACTAACCAATCAGGACCCAATCAGGACCCTTAATATGAGTTTGCGCGTTCGGCGCTCTGATTGGTTAGTTTATTCAAGCCGGCCAATCAGAGCGTCGAACGCGTTCTCGTTTCAGTTATTTTCTCGTTACAAGTTTTCAAACTCATACTAAGGGTACAAGGGTACGTATCAATAAACAGACATTCAAACAAACAAATAAATAAACAATTTCTTAATTTATATTGCTGTCTAGGCGCAATCGACTATCATAGTAACTACTATCTTGAATTAGGTCAGTTAGATAAAAACTTAGGTATATAATAAAAACAATAAATAAAAACATAATCATATATCGTAAATTACTCCTTATAAAATTAAGCTGAACGGACACGGCTAATTGGTCAATCGGAAATTCCGAGATAATATATAGTAAAATGGAAAATCGGGCCAATATTATATTGTTTTCCTTTCCTTTCCCAAAAATAGTAAGTTAATAAAGTAGTAGTAAGTACTGTAAGTACTTAAACCACAAAATACTACTTAAACTCAAAATTAATCAGGTGACTCGTCTGTTCGTTTGCTTGCTATTCCATAAAAAAGTCTTTGTTACTCTTTTATGCAAAAACTGCTGAATGGATCTAGATGAAATTTTTCATACGTAAAATTCGATCCAATATGGTTGACATTATACTTACATGTATGGAGTATTGGACGGGAAAGTGCTCATAAAAAGTTAAAAGAGGTGGTTATAGCAATTATTTTCCTTATACTGAAGGCCTTTGATCAGTTGAGAATGTGTCTCAGACAAATGGTAATTATCATCATCATCATGCAAAACAGAAGCCTCCCCAAATGACTTGAAATCGATCGGTTCGAAACAACAGTGATAAAGCCTTAAAAATGGAAAGTTTCTTTTAAAAAAAATGCCTTATCGTATACTGGCATTATCACGGTTAACCCAATTACCTATAAATTACGAGTATTATTTTATCAATATTAAATTATTATCGATACGAAAGATTCTGGAACTGGGCCGAGTTATCGCGTCCGCTTCGTTGTATCTATACATTTGTACGTTTTTCTTTGATTAACTTGACTATTGTTAGATGATAGCTATCAAGGAAAAGATGATGTTGCTAATTTAAAACAAATAACATAATGATAGATTTTTAGGGAACAGAGAAAGTCCCAACTGTTGTTCGTTGGGATTTTCTATCCGTGTTAATTCGCATGTAAACTTCATATGTGCGATGCAGGATATTTATGACGACATCCGTTGATTTGCTCGTCGATAGTTTATGTGCGACTTCTGTCATCTGTCACTTGTCAGGTGTCGCCACAGATTACTTGCTATTACAGAGAAATTGTCAAAAACTCCAATGAAACTTTGCCCCATCCAGAAATCGACTCCGGTAACAACCACTCGGTTAACGAATTTTTTAAAATAAATACATAGTATATTAATACTTATCGTCGTGAACAAAACCACGTTTCTTATTATATTTAAACTATTTTAAACTACTTAAGACAATTTTCGTCTGATAAGCTAATATACGTGTAGCTACGTACGTTTTATAAGGACTTATCTCGTAACAATGATTCATACAATTTGTCACCACTAGAGCTAAAATTTTAATTTATCTGTATATTACGTATAAACAAAAGTTAGCCGTTAAGGAAAATGGATACAAATTCGTTTTATTTCACCACTGCTATTTAAAATTTACATATTCTGTACCGAATAAACTTGAATTTTTCCGCCATAAAGGCTCACGAAAACTTAGCTAGAACTTGTGATACACTACTAAGCACTTTTGAAAAGAGTCAATAATTAATTACCTACATATATATCTTTTTTTGTTATTTTACAGTACAACCTATTCATACAATTAACGCAATGTTCTCCGTTTTTTGACACTGAGTGGCGCTAGTGCGCACCTCTCGTCTTTTCGTCCAATAGTAAATTAGCAAATGTCACAAATGATGAATGAAAAATTATACCATACTTTCCTTCCCTATTCCCTACTTTCAAAACTAAACTAAGGTATGTATTTAAAAAGATCAGTCCGTTGACGCAATTTGACGAATTTGTATAACTTATCATTACATAAGTCTGAAGCATATATTTAATCTGTGATAAAATAAACTCTCCTTATCTATGTATCTATGGAATTTCGCAAATGGCAATACACGTGTTGGACCTATTTAGATTTTGTCTATTTATTTGTTGATACTAGGCATATACTCGATAAGCGATTCAATTTTGTATGTAATATACCTGTATGTGACTCCGTGGTACTACTGAGAAAATTTCGAAAAACCGATAAAATCCCAGTAATACTTTGCTCGTCCCGGGAATCGAGCCCGAAACCCCTTGTCAGTCGCACTTGCAACCACTCGACCAACAAGGCAGTCAGTCAAATCCATTCAGTTACCTAATATTACTCAATAAATTGACTGCATGTTTGGTGTGGTGGCTGGCCAACTGGCTGCAGTGCAACGTGTAGCGGATTCGATTCCCGCACGGAACAACTCTAAATTGTATGTTAGTAAACGCACCCACGATATAGGAGAAAATCCTAAAGTGGGGCAACGTTTTTTTTTTAATTTGTTCATTACATAGTGGTTCTGTTGTTGTGTAAAAAGTTTTTTCAATACATACCCAGTACCTACTATTCTTTATCTAATAAGTAGTTAGTTATAAAAGGTCCAACTAGCCAGTCTTTTCCTTTAAATTGTTCATTAAGAATGCCAATTAAGTTGTTTCTATGAATAACACAATAGGGATAAATGACTCACTACATTTGATAGTAGAAATAGTCGTTAAAATAGGTATGTAAGTAAAAATTTAATGTAATTACGTAGGTATTATTTATTGGAAGTTAAAAAAGAAACTTGATTCTATCACGGTATTGTGATCATCTTCGGTCTTCAACTTTTCAGATTCAACCTGAAATCATCCTGAGACTGAAATCAAGACCATAATAAATTATAGTATGTTTAGAATTTTTTTTTTCTTCTCTCGCACAACTAAGGCAATACTTCCACCGCCTTGGGTGAGACGAGAAGGGGTGTTAGCCTTGCGGCGACACCTGACAAGTGACAGATGACAGAAGTCGCACATGGACTATCGATGAGCAAAATCAACGAATTACGTCATAAATATCCTACATCCCACATGTTAAGTTTACATGCGAACAAACATGAATAGAAAATCCCAACAAACAAACCCGCCAGGCATAATCACCTCGCCTGATCGGAGGATCCTCATTTTCTAAGGGAACTTTAATTCGCCAATTGCTCTTATTCTTACACACCTCTTCACCTCCTCGAATTAAAATTATTCAATATTTTATTACCTTTACATAAAATGGTAATGAAACCAGGAAAACAGGACTATATTATTAGTTAGACCTTGATCTCGCTGGGCGAAGTGATACGGCCCTTTGACCTTGGCCATTTCCGACCTTATCGCGGACAACACCCATTTCTGGCTGATATACCAGCAATACGTCAATTTATAATTGGCAATCAGTTTTGTGGGCAGATCTTCTGTGACGTACTGGGATCGAACCATGTGTGTTGGGTAAAGAATTATTAAGTGTTTCGGTTTTGTTGAAACTCATATTCCTTATCAGACATTGTTTCTTTCTTCTATGTTAGAACTTCTGTCTTCAGGACTTCCTAAATGAAGTTCCTTTCGTAAAACAATTCTCACAATAATTGTGAACTTGAAAATAAATGTAATATTGTGTTGTAATATTAAAATATTAATTTGTATTAAATAACTAATACTTTTAGATACATATATACAAACGATATGTACGGTACATAAAGATAAGCATTACTTCCTAATACTTTATATGTTCGATTCGTTAGTGCCACGTAAGATAGCATAATGCAACTTATCTATACGTAAAACTAAAATAATGATAATTCTTTTATACCAACTATACTAAAGATAATATTGTACGTATTTTAAACCTTAATATAATTATTGTTACCTACAGGATTAACTCTACACCGGCAGCAGAATGTAGGCTAATCGATTTCAAGCGAAAAAACCCAAGTTATCACATTCTACCTATAAAAATCTTTTATTGATAAACGGACGTTAATCGAACCAATTTACACGTAATCGTTTTCGATATATTCTTCTTTTATCAATAAATAATAACGATTTTTTTAAGTTCTAGAAAATATATGTATGTATTTTTTTGACTCATTGTTATATTTTAACGATAATTCGTAATTCAATAAATTGACAATCAATTCATATTATTTTGTTTAAGGTGTGTGAATTGTCAATAGTTTTCCACCCACGTCACAGGAGAAAATTCTAGTGTGAAGCAACCATTTTTTTTTTAAGAAAGATAGTCTATTCTTAGATCTTACTGTGTTCGTTTAGCCGAATTTTGTCATCTTTTTCCCTATCATGCCAAAAATTCTGGTTTAAAGATATTAAGTCCTTTTTTTAACTGTTATATCTCAAAAAGGAAACATAAAAACTAGTAACCACCACTTAAAACTTGTAAGTAGTTCCTATCTATTGCTAGCTCACCGATCGATAAGCAATCACAATATTTGTACTAGTCGGAAATCGAAGGCTCGGTCTAACTGACGTTTAACTTACTTAAGTGATACTTTGATAACTTTAAATTATATTATTACTAGCTTTTGCTGTGTCCTATGTGTTATTCCAGACCATAATTACCCCTGTTCCAAATTTCATCACATATCTCTTTAGCCATTTTGACGCCGATTGAGTAACAAACAAATACTGTTAACACACATTTGTCAATGTGGATACCTGAGGCCCAATTAGGAAGGAGATCCTTCCATTTCGTTAAGGAGTTCCCTTCATAATTATACTTCTTCATCATCAGACCCTTAATGACAGTTGCGCTCCATTTAAGTGTAAAGTTCTTATCAATACAAATTAACCAAGCCCAAACACCAGGTAGCTACTGTTAACCGTTGAGGAGTTCCCTTAACAAATTATACTTCTTCATCATCAGACCCTTAATGACAGTTTCGCTTCATCTAGGTGTAAAGTTCTCATCAATACAAATTAATCAAGCCCAAACACCAAGTAGCTACTGTTAACCGTTGAGGAGTTCCCTTCACAATTATACTTCTTCATCACCAGACCCTCAATGACAGTCGCGCTCCATCTAAGTGTAAAGTTCTCATCAATACAAATTAACCAAGCCCAAACACCAGGTAGCTACTGTCAACCGTTGAGGAGTTCCCTTCATCATCACCAGACCCTTAATGACAGTCGCGCTACATCTAAGTGTAAAGTTCTCATCAATACAAATTAACCAAGCCCAAACACTAAGTAGCTACTGTCAACCGTTGAGGAGTTCCCTTCATCATCACCAGACCCTTAATGACAGTCGCGCTACATCTAAGTGTAAAGTTCTCATCAATACAAATTAATCAAGCCCAAACACCAGGTAGTTACTATAAACGGTTGAGGAGTTCCCTTCACAATTATACTTCATCACCAGTCCCTCAATGCCAGACGCGCTCCATCCAGGTGTAAAGTTCTAATCAATACAAATTCATCAAGCCCAAACACACACGTAGCTACTGTTAACCGTTGAGGAGTTCCCTAAACGATTTTATTTTTTCATCACCAGACCCTCAATGACAGTTGCGCTCCCTCTAAGTATAAAGTTCTCATCAATATCAATTATTTAAGCCCAAACACCAGATAGCTACTGTTAACCAGTGAAGAGTTCCCTTAACTATCTTATTGCTTCATCATCAGACCCTTAATGACAGTTCCGCTGCATCCAGCTGTAAAGTTCTCATCAACACAAATTAATCAAGACCAAACACCAGGTAGTTACTATAAACGGTTGAGGAGTTCCCTCGACTGTCTGTCGGCTCCATCATCAGATCGACTCCAGACCCTTCTCAAATTGTAGTGCTTAAAAATATTTATTAAGAAACCTTACTCATCCCACAATTTTAAAATGATGATCAGCACTGGCTGCCCCCTGATCAGGAATATGCTTTTCCAGAAATCTCAAGATCACTCCTACAGTTCTTACAAGAATGGTATTTTTGTAAGAAAATACCATTAAAGACCACTTCGGTTCTTGCTCGAGGCTATATAAGGCGCGGTCAATTGTTCATTCGGCCCTTTCATCACCCAGCCGTCCACTCTCTTTCTCGTCAGATTCTCTGTCCCCGATAGTTCCAATGACATCAACCCGAAATTTAGATGTTTTAGAACGGTCAAAAATTATAGATCGGTGGAAAGAAGGAGCTGATATCAATTTGATTGCACGAGAATTAAACGTGACGGTAAGTAATTTTATTTTAGGACGGTAAGTAATTTAATTCAATCTTACTTTTAATTTTATGAAAGTAAAAGATTGGTAGGATGTGTGGATAGATGAATGCATGTTTGTTAGTCTTTTTGTTGTTTAAAAAATCTAGAAGGGTGTGGAAGGTACAGTCTCGCAAACATATAATATAGTCAGGAATGACATGTGGGATTTTTTTTCTCTGGTACGAAGGGTTAACAATTAAAGTAAACCAGAATATTTTATTGACACAAAATACAATATTGTACCTAGTAGTTATTATTATTTAGTTTAACCTACTTAAAGAAAAAATATAATAATATATAAAAAAAATATAATATTTCACGGAAACCGGCCTTACCTCTATCACTTAGAAGCAAACTAAACATAATTTATAAACATAAGTTTTTTGGACAATTATAATCATTGCTTGTTTATTTATTTATTTTCAGAGAAAGACTGTGAAGCGCTGGGTGACTCGCTTTGAAAGCGAGGGGCACCTGGAGCCAAGACAACGTGTGACTTTACCACGAGTCATCACATCGGAACGCCTGGCACTGATGGTTGAGACGTTTGAACGAGAACCCTTCACTTCTACCAAAACGTTCGCCAAAGAGTTCAATTGCGATGTGCAGACAGTGAGAAACCATTTACGTCAGGCAGGTATACTTCACAAGAAGCCGGTGATGAGAATCAATTTGACAGAAGCAGACAAAGCTGCTAGAGTGAGATTTGCACGCGAATACAGGGACTTCGATTTTACACACGCCATCTTCTCCGGAGACAAATGTTTTATATCGAACGAAGCTGGACGTAAGCATGTATGGCGCGTGATGAATACGCAGTATGAGTTGAAGAACAAGAAACAGAAGAACACAGAATCTGACCGAGTGGTGGTCAACCTGTGGGCCTGGATGTGTTCTGGAGGACCTGGGGAGCTCGTGTACATCCCCGAACGGTCAAATGGAGCCAGCTATTTGGAACTATTGCGTGACGTAATGGTGCCAACAGTGAGAGTGGTATACCCGGAGGTAGAAATGCCGAAAATAATATTTTTCCAAGGCAATTATCCTGTAAACCGCTGGTGTATGGTAAATAAATGGATCAAGCAGCAGCCTTACTTACATGCTGTGCGATGGCCAGTACGATCTCCGGATCTGAACCCGTTGGAAAATTTGTGGGCAATTATAGTTCAGAGGTGGGACCCGAAGAAGGAAAGAACCAGAGGTGCTCTTGTATCACATATTGATGAAGTTTGGAACTGTCTTCGAGGCTCGGATCTCTGTGAGATCCTCGTTAATTCGATGCGGAAGAGGTGCGACGCCGTAATAAATGCAGGTGGAGCACTTACTAAATATTAAAATTTTAATGATAATGTTATTATTTTGTAAGACACCTATCTTAAAGGGCTCGTTACAATTCCGTTGTCTTAATGTTTGTGCTTGGTATTTTTATTTTGTCTTCCAGTCGTTCCTGTGGCATAGTAAGTAGCCTAAGTGTTATTCCAATCCACATTCTACATTTCTACACCTATTCCAAATTCCATCCTGTTCCTTCAGCCGTTTTGACGCGAACTTGATTAAGTAACACACATAAGTACACACAAACACTCGCATTTGTAACATTCAGTAAGTCTTTTTTATAAAGTTGTTTTTTTTTTAATTAGATATTATTTCATGGTGTTATACTATTTAAAATTTTATATTGAAATTTATATAGCCATGTTAATATTTATTGTTGTTTTTGTATAGAACTTTATTTAAACATGTTAATATTTATTTGCGTGCATTTATAACTTTCAGTTTCGGTTTTAAATTAAGATATTAATTCATGTTGTTATATTATTTGAAATTTTACATTGAATTTTGTATAGTCATGTTAATATTTATTGTTGTTTTTGTATAGAACTTTATTTAAGCATGTTAATATTTATTGTTAATGGTTTATTTAAATGTTATTAGGAACAGCTCTGTACACTGTATTTCTATAGTCATTTAAATTAAAATTATTTATTTTCTATACACTCTATATACCTACCTATTTTTGTTTTACTTTTAAATATGTAAACAATGGATTTTTGATTTACCTATGTGTACTATCCTCAAGTATTCATCGTGCAGTTTTTAATGGTTGGTATTTTTTGGCTATTGTTGTTACATCGAAATCTTGTATTTTTATACTTAATGGCGAAAACCATGCTCTTAAAACGTTGAATGTGTGAATTAACCTGGTTTTTTATTCTTTCAGTAAACACCGATGGCGCTATGTTCAGGATTTGGATTTGGCCGTCAAACAGCTTCACCGTCACCGGAATCTGCTATAGGTGATTTTATTTCAATTAATTTTATTTCATTTTAATTCTAAATAAATACAACAAGCAATGGATGAAATTAACGTTGTATTTCTTTCTTACATTATCCCTGCTTACTATACGATAAGGTCTATCGACTTTTTTTTTAAATAATGGTATTTTTTGTGACGTCACATTAACATCAAGTACCTATACTTTTGTGTTTGGGCTCGAACATGAATATAAAAATATTGCACTATTATTGATTATATTGAGTGTCCTAATATACATTTTAAAGTTTATTTAGGCACCAGTGACAAGCGGTGAAGGAAAACATTGCGAGGAAACATTGAAGAAGCGTGGTGATTAATGCTCAAACCTTCTCCGTTTGCGACGAGGTCTTTGGTGATTATTGGGCACTTATAGGCTGTTGATGATGACGATGATGATGAGGAAAACACATACCTACTACATAAGAAGTTTTGTATCAAGAAAACCAGGACGAAAGAGGCACAGAAAACTCCTATTCGGTGAGCCAGATTAAATTTTATTAATGTAATAACTACCTCTTTGGCCGAGTGGTCGCAAGTGCGACTGCCGGACAAGGGGTTTTGGGTTCGATTCCCGGGTCAGGCAAGGCATTGCTGAGCTTTTTTCAGTGTACCCAGTATATGGCAATAGGCTCACCATAGGCTCACCCTCTATTACATGGGTCTTATAACACAAATGGCGAAAAGTGGGTGTACATTGTATTTATTTATTTACGGCATTACGTTCCGGCATATGCACCTCTTTTTTTTTTTTTTTTTGAGAGCGGAAAATCATCCAATGACTTCTCCCGCCTTGGGTGAGGCGGGAGGGAGTGTCAGACTCTTACTGACTAAAAACCACCCCGTTCCTTCTCCTGCTTTAAGCCGGAGCCCCGGTAACCTTTTACGTTGTCCGCAGCTCCGGATCAGGCATCAGCCCTACTGGGCCCCATCTGTGGTGGTCTGGCTCTTTGAGTCATATGCACCTCTGCCTATTTCTTCGGGGATAAAAGTCGTTCACGTTGCAAAAAACGGTCCTATTAAATAAAATACATACCAAACTATGATGAGGAAATATTTCGATATACATAATAGAAGTAAGATTCCGTTGGTTCTAATTAATACGACTAACATAGATTACGAGTGTTAGGTATACGTATTATTTTAGTAATTTACTTATAATAATAGTGCGTGAACAGGAAACTAGGTGCTGATAATCAATTTTCAACTTTTAATTGAGTTTCAAGTTCGTTAGTAACTGTTAAGGACAATATTATAATGTACATACATACAGAACTGCCTTTTTTGGGTTGATTGGTTAAAAAGGCATGGCTTTAAGAGTTTTTGCGGTTAAGTCACCCGTGATCGGGAAATAATGTTCATTAAAATAGTTTAATTTAAAATAGTACATATACAATTATACATAATAATAATACGTAGTTCTCCCGTTTTTCTTGCGAATAAAATAATAGACAACTTCACTACTTTACTATGTAATACAAAGCACTGTGTTTTATGCAGTTACTTAAATTTCTTTATCATTTGGGAAAAACAAAGAAAGAACAACAATACTATTTAATTATCTGAATAAAGAACTAAATCCTAAACTGTTTTCTTTTCATACCTTGTCTATTTAAGTATTGGTTAAGCTTAAAGGCTAGTCTACCCACAGAGAGAACAAAAATGGGGAACCTAAAGTTAATGTTATCTGTTCCAGGCTATCTGTTAAGTTCTTCACTTGAAATAACTAAGCAATGCTACGTTCCTTTACCAACAATAAACTTGTAAAAACAAAGCCAAGTTGCATACAACACATTTTTTGTAACATTTCGCCGAACTTAGGTTCTGTATTACTTTATGGTGGCTATTGTCGCAACTACGAAACACATGGAAAAATAAAAAAATCCATGGTAATCCTCCATTTTGTTCCCTTTGCGTTGAAATAAAATGCAAGATGGGTTTTATGGGCTCTCTTTTTTTGGGGACAAAAGAAAAGAGGTGTTATTGCGCCTGTACCTGCCTGCATGTCTATAGAATATTTCTAAGTGTATAGATAACGCTTTTGTTGATTTAAAACAATAGCTTACTTTTAAACAAAAGGCCTGAATGGTGGCCGAAATTAGAAGTTAATGAACTTTTGTTCAGTTTAGTTATAGTTAGTGTACTATTATTATTTAGTACATAACTGTACTTTGACCAAGGAACACTGTTTGTAAACAAACTACATAGGTAAGGCCTAATGTCCACGCGTCATTTGACGAATGCATGTAACCTACAAATGACAATAAAAATGCTGGCATCTTACTTAACAACATTGAAAATGACCTCATAAAAATGCTGTGTAGGTTGACTAGGTTCCATGCGTTTGTCAAATGACGTCGAGGACAGTAGAAGATAAATAATTTGACTGCGTCAAATAGCACTTTTTTGTGTTTTTTAACACCAGAACTGTCACTTCAAAAGTAGAGTGAGAAAGAGGGCCGAAGTGTGACTGTACACGGCAAGATTGACAAGATGTAGCCCTAGCTATACGGTACTAGCCTTATGGAGTTGTTTACAAACATGTTTTAGCTGTATAAAGACTGGAAGAAAGAAGATGTATATAGACTTGACAGCTGAATTTAATAACCGATTTCAATCCAAAATTGTATCTGTATAAAGGTCGATTTCTGTCATAAGTTTATGAAGTTTCTCTCAAAAATTTTGTTCGATAGATTACGGATAAGTATGAGCAATTATGCAATTGTGATGTATAAATGAAAATAAATTATTAATATTACTTAATTTCAAATGTTTTCCTATTGAACTATATCTGTGAATAAAAACTAAATATACAACCATCTCGAAATTTGGACCCAGAAAATACTTATTTTATCAAATTAAGTTTAGTAATTTGTGTTGTTTGTTAATAGCATTCCGTAAAAGTACTTAGCTAATAGTCTATCTGGGTTTATTTAATAAATTACTTCAAATTAGTCATAGGATCTGTTTAATTTTACTGCAGCAGCATCTTTTAACAACGTTTTCCATAATTTTGGAAAATATTACCAGTAAGCTAGGATAATCACACATCAGGAAAGGGCAATAATAACATATAAATATAACAATAGAAAACCCAAAACAAAGAAATATCTATACAAATGACTATTCCGTCCGAAGCGATAACGCCTAACGACCTTGAACAGTTGCGAAACAATAGCTCCCTAGTAAACCCGTTTTTGAAGTTCATTTGGAAATTAGCAATTAACTAACAATAGGGTTATTATATTATTACCTTAATCCTCTATCCCTTTCTTTGAAAAATTTACCTAATTTTCAAATCTGCAGCTGTTTGTCCATACAGTTTTTGACTGCCTCCGTGTGAACATTGCAAGGTGGTCTCCGAAAGGTTTGAACGGAAATATCGATTTAATATTTCTTCTAAACTATTGTATAAGTGAATACAGTACCTTTGAAAGTGCGTGTGTGTGTTTATGTGTCTATCTACCTGTGTGGAGTTGTTAGAGGATCAAGTAGCTTGGGTAAGTTTTCTCGATTTTAATTGTTAATCGATTCTGTGTTGCATGGCCAGGTGTAGACCACCC
This sequence comes from Spodoptera frugiperda, assembly GCF_023101765.2. NCBI lineage: Eukaryota > Metazoa > Arthropoda > Insecta > Lepidoptera > Noctuidae > Spodoptera > Spodoptera frugiperda. The sequence continues at coordinate 10,763,401 of NC_064215.1, read as the reverse complement.
TTAGCTTTGAATGCATATAATAATAATGATGATGGAAGTTGTACTATGCGGTGCTCGATAGTTATATAGATCCTACCCCATGAGCCATATACATATACCGAGTTTAGGAATCGTATTATAAAGCCAATTTATTAAGTTCACAACAAAGAGGAATTAAGTTTTTAAACTGACACGGTCACTAACACTAACATTAGAACTTAAGACGGGATATTTACCATGTTTATTAATGTGATCATGGCGCTTGCATTAATCCCGAAATATCGGAAAGCCAAAGACATAAATAAACATGGTAATTATCCCATAATATTCTAATGTTAAAGAGGAATTGTTTTTTTATATATGTATTTTATTTATACGTTGTACAAGTATACATTTATTGTGTACTTGTGTATGTCTGTTAGTGAAGTACTTGTGAATTTGTATATTTGTAAACGCACTCACAACACAGAGAAAAACGTAGTGTGGAGACACCTTTAATAAAAATCGAAAATAACAACAACATAATTTGATTGCGTTAACAAAACTACTGGAACTATAAAATAAGCAATCAGTTATTGACGTTACGTTTATCACAATCACACTCATTACTTGATGGCTACCCACTTGTAAAGACGTAATGTCGCATGTTTACATTTTATTATAATTGGTCAATCGTAACAAAACACTTTTCGTTCACCAAACGATGGTTGCACATCTCTAATGTGCATTAGGGATAATGTTTAACCAAATAAAAAGGGGATTAGCGACACTTTCTAACATAATGAGGATAATCTCTCTTCCTGTTGTGACAAATAGCCGGTACCCTGCGCGTACGCACACCGCATGAAACCGTTTATTAGGGATGACATATCCTTTGTATTAAGGATTTTGTATTTTAACGACGTGTGACAAAAATGCATCATATTTTTTGCGGTTTTTTTTTCTATATATTCAATTCTGCTCTAAAGGAATACGTTTGCAATTGATTCAGTTATTATTGTTATCTACTATTTAATTTATCAGTAATTTAATAATGGCGAGTTCATTATAGTTAATCCATTGATATTTTACGGTGATTGTTAATGGTATCGGCGGGCAATTACACTAATTAGTCTTTGGTTTCACAGTGCATACTGCGTTGCATACTATGCGGACTGCGAAATTGTAATTCGTTAATGAGTTAATTTTACTAATGAATTTTACTACGAAATCTTATCGCGAATGCAGTATCGGTATCTGTATTCATGCTTTATATTTGACATAATAGATGTTTGGATATTTCACACTAAAATAACGCGATACGCATTATTAAGTCGTACCCTAATGTATTCGGATGTTTAAGCTAGTTAATAAAACGTTTGTATCAAACCTGCCGTTCACTTTGATCACCGGGACAGTCTCTCTTGTCAAAATAATGAAGTGACATGTCGTAAAAACGTGACAGTTACCGACCGTAGACAAATGAGTTTGACTAAGGCCCGGATTATATCGGGTTTGATGTGTTACCCCTTTCAAATTCCATATTCAAAGGGTTCAAATGTATTCCAAGGACCATAGAACGCAGATTTGTATATTTTTTTTCATAGACGCGAGGGAAATTGTAAAATTGTGGGTTAAGTGGCATTGTTTGACAACCCTAGCTAAGTTACTTTCGGAAGTACACGTTCTATACTTCCTGCTTATCTATTTTTTACACGAAAAGGGATGAATGAATGTGAAATTAATTGAAGGGACATACGTGTAAAAGGGTTACAGTTATTGGGGCAAACTTGATCCCTTTTTCTATTATATTTTTTTAACTTCTTCAAGAAGTCATTGAAATTAAAGTTAATAAGCAGTTTTTTCATTGGCTAAATTGATATGCTGTTCGCGTTTACTAAACGAGCTATAACGATAAAATTGATTAATATTTATAAAACTTGTTTTTAGCTGCTTTCAATAAGTATTGCACTTACCCACTTATGAAGCTCTTAACATAAATTTATTAATTACACACTCGATCACTTTAAAATGATACTGATCACTTGGTGTCCGTGCTTACATATGAACACCTATGAAATATTGGCGACTATCATTTCACTTTTGATGGATGTTTCAGTTATAAATTCTTCTAATCACATTTCATAGTGTAATTCATAAGTAAAAGAAAGAATAAAGGAATTTTATAAGTCCTAAGGATTGCAAAGTCGATGCGGATTTTTATTATTTGTATGGGAATGCAACGCCAGGAATGCGGGGTCAGTGAACTTCGTAGCGGGAACATGGGGGTTGGTACTATGGGATTACCTATTTGTTCCCAACCTTACGTAAAATAACAATACGTACAACAAAACGAATTTACAACCCTTGTTAGACTGACGGAACCCTAGCTTTATTTTAAAATTTAGTCCGGTGGCCATTTTGACGCGCGACTCGTCAATATATTGCCAATGTAAATAATAGTCATTTCGCTCTGTTGCCATGTCGATAAATGATAATAACTAATTTAAGTGTGTACAGTGTATTTAATTTACACATATCCGTGTATTCAGCTGGTGTTTTGGCAACATTGTGCCAATTACACAATTAATACTTAATTATAATATGTAAGTCGGACAAAGTTTTTACCTATTCCTAAAGTTTGCTCGGTTTTTTTAACAATAATGAGAAATACCTACTGAGTTTGTAGCTGACGTACATTTAATAAATATAACTTTAATAACTAAATCATTGGTAGTCCTTTCTTTATGTAGGTACACATTAGATTAATATGTAGGTAGGTAGATAATCATAATAATATTTCTGCGTAAAACACAGGTTGCCAAATAATATTGTAAACTTGTAGGTAAACCTATCTTTGAGTGCCTCAAAATATTATTACAATTTTTTTCCTGTAGGATATACCTACGGGAAAAATTTAAATCATTCTAATTTTAACGCTCGTAGATCTACGAGCGTTAAAATTAGAATGATTAGAATGAAAATACATAATATTAATAAGTAGTTATCTAGATAACTACTTATTAATATTATGTATTTTATTTTTTTCGCCTACCGGCTATTGCAGCTGTAATAATTCGTATTTGAGATTTTATGGCATCCTCTGAATACCGACCATGGGACCGTAACACAGAGTGCTAAAGCTTCGCAGAAATATACAAATGCAACGTACCTATAAAAAGGCTCGTTAATACAAGCATCTGGGGTCAAGACCTTCATCTCGGTTAAGGATCGCGCTACACCTGTACTTACAGCTGTGGGACCTCACAAAAGCTAATTGTTTGCTGTGTACACGTCCAGTAAATAATACGTGGCAATTCATCAGAATCGCTCAGGTATTTCTGCTTCGCGCCATAATTCGCCGCCTCAGGAATGTTGACCGTCTGGCTTCGATATCTGCAGCTGCTAAAAAACAAAGCGACACAATCTCCCCATAGCAAGGCCGGCAGCCGAGTGAGGCTACAGCGGTGACTACATCTAGCCGCCCGCTTCGCCTCTTCACGACTTTTCGACGGACCAACACACACTCGTAAAACTGCCACACACACATCCCTACTTTCGTGTTCTTTGAATGCCGCTGCGCTGATTTCCTTCTTCGAGCGACCCCTCCACCCCGCGAGACAACCGCGCTCACCGAAATTCTTCTGCAAAATTCGACTTCAAATTCATCCAAAACATATAAGAAATGTTATGATGTATTTACTACAGTAAGTTGAGCTTACGTTTAGATAATATCCAACCAGGATATGTACGTATTTACAGAGAATTTCGTGAATGACATCGAATTAGCCGGGACGCGCGGGTGAGAGGGGCGCTACCGCGTCACCGCGCCCGCCGCTCGCCTGCGACCGGCGACGCTCGTCGACCGCTAGTCGCTACTCGCAGCGCGGTTCGTGCAATACGTTGATCTAGCTTGTAGTCGGTAGTCGTGTCCACGGCGCCCATCGAATCGCACGCGCGGCTCTCCTTAGAACCGGCCGGCTCCCGAATAATGTTTCAGTGCTTGACAAACTCAATCGGAGGTCTCGGAAGAAGTATCGTATTTAATAATTTACACTGTATAACCGATCGCATATTCTCAGTGAGTGTTACGCAGTGTGTACGGAAAAAACTTTGTCGAAGATTCTGAAGAATCTTGTGTAAAATTGTGTAATACACCGGCTGCCGCCGGATTGCGTTTTGCACAAAACTTTTTGGTAAGTGTTGCATTTTGTTCTTATTAATTTTTGCTATTAATTATATTATCCAGCGTTACATTAAGTTTCGAATGTAAGTGGGTACTAAATACTTAGGTACTGTGCGCGCGGGGCGTTGCCGACTAACTCGTACCTATACTATAGGTTTAATGAGTTTTTCTGCGAATTGGCAGCGCCCAAATTCTTTACCTTATTGTTGCGGCAAAGCAACTTACAATCAGGGTACCTGCAATTGTGGGTAGTTGAATTGTAACTAATTTCTTAAAAATATTTTTTGCGAAGATAAAAATTTATAAGTAGGTACATCCTAAGCCGGTATGTGTACCTACCTATTTTGCAGAATTATTTCTGACACCAAAAAGTTTTTATTTTTCCGATAAATATTGAAGGTAACTTCAGTTTTATTTTTCCCATTATTTTCGAGAAAATTGCCATAGCGAAAAATATATCTTGGTAAAAGTGAAAATTAGCCAAGGTTAAAAATCTCTTAGAAAAATATTGAATAGTCAAATATTGTGAAATAATTATTTCAAACTTGTAGTTAGTGCAATATTAAAAAGTTACCTTCATTTACCTACATAATGTGTTATGTAGATAAAAAGTAAAAACAAATCTATGTATTGATAATGTTTTGTATCAGATTGCTTTCATTGTGCAATATTTATGAAATTTATTTACAAACATGAAACAAGTATTTCACAAGTGTTCTATTACTTTGGTAACAAGTACTTGAAAATAACATTGTATAATATTTTAAACGTAATGCATGGACATAATTTGTTACCTAATTTAATTTGTACCTAAATTTTACACGAAAAATATTCAAGTTAATTGTACCCACTTTCATTATATTTTTTTGTGAATGTTAAAAATGCGCCATAATCTGCTTTGTCATTGATATAAGTGCATCTACCTTCCGCTTCATAAGTAAATGTGTGATGTGATAATTTTTGCAAGCTTTTATTTTTTTACTAACTTGTCCTAATTTTACTAACCGTGCCTAAGTTTTTGAAAACTTTCGAAAACTTCAAAAACTATTCCTCTCGTTGTGAACTTGTATTGGCTAAACTATGTGGGATGTAGGGACCTTTATAATATGTATTGTGAAAAATTATTTTTTTCTAATGTAGATATTTATTATTTGCGTATTCGAAGGTAGAAGGTAACTTTAATAAAACACTCCTCTACCTTCAAAATAACCAAAATTTTGACCAAAAAAATTATCAAAGTGCCACTAACAAATTCTGTATCACTGTCGTAGGTATGTCGCGTGCATTGTATTGAAGGCACAAATTAGCGGGAAAACAACTCGTTGATTTGCATTATTATTAGTAAACACTCATTTCGCGCCGATCTGCGCTTGTAAACAAAAACAATTTTACGGAAATCTTTATCAACTCAAGTTGAGCGATGCACGCAAAAAATTGGCGGGATTAACTAGTGATGGGATCGCTCTCGTTCAGGTAGAGAGAAAATAACAAAAAAAATGGCGGGGGTGGGTCTCAGGACAATGACTAATTGTTGTTTCTCAAAAGTGGGATAGGGCCCAAGGCCGATGTACTCTTTAAAATTGTTCGGTCTCGTATCCAGACTTCAGTCTAGTTTCGGGCACCGCAGTGGACACTTCCTCCTTAGTGACACTTGCTTATAATTATCATTGTGCTGTTTCGGTTTGTGATTGTTTGTAAATAACAGGGTGCTCTTCTCCTGTAGTGACTAAATATTTTGTGATTTTTTTGAAATTTTGGTGTTTATGAATAACAGTGAAATATTTTCGTGATTTGTGAACTTTGAAATTAACTAGTTATTGATTTTAATTATTCAATATCTATCTATCTACAACGATTATGAGGTACATTTATTTTATTAATCTGGAATTTTATACAACAAATATTAAAACTAAATTAATAATGTTATTTTATTTTATTTAATATTTTTTTAAATTTCGTATTTATTTTTATTGACTTGCAAATTTTCCTCGAACCATCACACTTGATGAAATGCATGAAATTAATTTAAATCATTATTATTTTTAAGTTTTCATTAGTTTTAAAATTTTAAATATTTTATTTTTTAGTAACACTAGGTTCTTATTGTTACAGACTGCGTGCGTTGTCCTCATCGCGCGCATCTTCCCTGTGATAAGAGGGTCCTGTGATATCGACGAGTTCGACTTAGCTTTAAAATTAGTTAGTGTTTAGGAATATAGAATTAAAAATGTCGCCACCGTTAGATTCATTCGTTCAGTTTGACATCTGGGAAGCCTTGGACGAAGATTCTGTCAGGTTGACACAGACTTCAGAGTTCTGGACTCAAGTTCAATATGAAGCAGACGAATTGGACATCCTCCCTCCAGCCAACTTTTCAGATCCGCTACAAGAAAGCGATGAAGACTGGAGGGTAATGGAAACACAAGAGGAAGAAGAACCACACAAAGAAAATATAGTACACCATGATTGTATGTGGGCTGGCTCTTGTGCGGATTTAGTACATCCAGGAAATACATTTGTCCCAAGCGATCCGACCACAACACCAACCACACCAGGACAGAGTCTTCTTCGAAGAGATATGTCACCGTCAAGACCTGAAACTCCACCATCAATAGACGGCGATGAACCACCACAGTTCCGTCATTCGGTAGATGTAGCTGGCACAGCTCTACGCCTCTTGAGAGACTCGGCCGTGGTAGCAGCTGACCATTCATACACACTGGCCCGGCGGCACTTAGACTACCTCGGCGTGCAAACACCCTCTGACTCGTGTGAATCAGGTCAGTACTTCATTCTGAATCGCCTTCGTATATGCTTTATTTTTTAATTAAAATAGATTATCTATATTACGTGTCTGACTCTCGTGAAAACCTCATCCACAATGTCAGTGACAAAGTTACAATATAATCTTTGTAAAGTGTTGTCGCTTTGATTTAAAATTTAAATGGATGATGTTAGGGCCTCTTTTGCTTATTGGGAAGCCATTGATACGCCGGCGACGATCGGTGACCTTAATAACAAATTCGAAATGTTTACTTTTTGTTTCTTACAACGATTATTTTCAATTTTATTATTACGCACTAAAAGTAACTAGTTATAGTTACAAAAGTAACTAGTTATAGTTACTTTAAGCCTAAAAGACTGTCTATCTCACTAAGTCGTAAGATGTTTCTCTAAGTATTTGCAAAGTTGGGTTGACCGGGAATGTCGGTAGGACGCAGGCGCTGAATGTAAGCGCGGGAAACTGCGCATATCGACCGCTATCCCGCGTCCCCCGCCGCGTCTAGACGCACCCGCTTTTCCGCTCTTCCGGAACCTTCGTCTATTGCGACCTTGAACGCCTCAACCTTCCTTAATGTCAGATTGCGCAACGCTTGTAGCCGGCCTCTCATCTCCCGGGAATGACATGTTTAATTAGAATTAGAATTAAAGTTGTATGCAAACTAAGTAAAAGGTCTCGCGACGTGTCACGGGCTTAGACGGAACTAAGGTCATAAGTACATCGACCGAAACGTTCCGACCTTGATGCATCCTCCACTTGCAATCGGCGCGGCGCTTCCCGCCGGCCGGCGGCGCGGGGTACTTATATTTATTAAAATGATGGATTCGATTAGTTTCAATATTTATTTTCGTAACTTTAAGGAAAATTACATTTCTTCTTTTTACCGCGATTTGGTATAATTATAATTTTAAGGTCTGTGTTTGTTTAAATAGGATCCGATCATGATCAACAATGTTAATAATATTATGCACAGTAGCAATTTAGTTATCATCGATAACAGTGCGTAAGGTCGCGATGAGCATGTTTGAATTGATTCAATCGGCCGCGAACGATTGTTTACATTTTAACTTGTTGCGTAGCTTTTGGATGAAAATTAAATAGTAACATTGTCGACATCTTTCGTAATTAAATTAACAGTTAGTAGAAAATGAAGTAAACGATACACGGGCTCCCTTGCACTCAGCTATCTCGTGTCTAGTCCGTTACTTGTGTAAGAATGCAGTGGAATGAAATGGAATCTCATTGAAGTGTAGCTTGCTCGGCTTGCTGGACCGGTTTGAAACTCGGTATTCTCATGTCCAGCTTCGCCGGATGACAATTTGATAGACAGCGTCTTAACAATCGTGATAGAACATCAGTCGGCAAGCGCCTTTTATCAGATAAGAATATCATTATAGATACCTTCTAAAATCTAATTACGTTAATTCACTAGCCGATTTCAAATATGTATTTAGAAAATGTAATAACAAATTAGGTAAAATAAATTAAATAAAAAAATAACGTAAGCGTAATGTAGATATTTCACATCACTACTGTGCGCGGCGCGAAGAATTTACGACGAGCGACGCATGCGCGGTTTTATCGCTTGGTACCTACGCCACGCAGCTCTAGCCGTACGCCTGTAGTTGTCACATTTTCGCGCCATTTTAGTTAGTACACGTTGCCCACTAACTCTTAAATGAATACTTCTTGTTTTCCTTACTTATTTTCCTTGTTCTCTTTTATTCTAGACTGACAGAATTTAGTTTTATGTCTGATAATTGAGTTAACTAGTTGAGATAACTATCTATGTTTAAACAGTGCGGGTGGTTTTGACCTGACGCTACTATCTTGTCAGATTGCACAGTCTTGATTAATAAATCTTAACTTGAATGTAGGCCACTGGTTTAGCTATGAATTGTAAGTTCCTTTAAGGCAATTTAGGACACAAAGATCCGGTTTGTTGGGCGCCCTAAACATTATAGCATCAATCAGTGAGCCAAGGCTATGTTCTAGTTTTAAAGTACAAGAGGCTGAATGTGCACTTACTTAAACCTTCATTTTATAAACTTACTTGTCTATGTCTAAATAAATCTTACGGAGGATTCGAATTGGCTATGGTTTAAAAAATATACAGAATTAAATGTCAAAGTTTCCCGCCATCCGCCATTATTGCAATTCAGTCATTCATTCTTATCAGACAGGTTCGCGTGCAATATTGTATTACCATTTTTCTTTAGTCTTAGAAGAAACATTAATCGTGTCGCCAAGCGTAATAATAATAATTCAAAGGCCTCGAACGCGTAGTAAAGCAATTTGCGCGGTTTATACCATGTATATAAATATCATAAGTAGCTATGTATAAAACAGTTATATAGCTACCTGTATATTTTTCACACGCTGTAGTAAATTGTAATAGGTAGGAATCTGCAATTTGATTATAGATTGACAGTTGCTTTTCATCTTCCCAGTTATCAATGAGAATAATTTGTTGTAAAGGAATTTTCGCGCGAATAAACGTTCTCTGTTAGTTTTACTTGAAAAATTCGAGAAATGTGTTTAAAATACTTTTAAATCGGTGCTCTACTTCTGTCGGTATGTCCAAGTACCTCACCGAGTGATAGTTGACACTACACTGCCCTAAATACTGTGGCCGGTAGTTTAACAGATATTTAGACTAACCTTGCCTTGCCCGCCCGCCTAGTTACTGAGCCTGGCCCACATTTGATCTCAATAACTATGTATTTGCTTGTATGATTTATACTCAATAGCGCCGATGTTAAATCAACTCCGGTGACAGTTTGCACAACTAGATTATGTACCTACTTACACGAAAGTCATAATTAAATTTAGTCGTATTGTAATGTTTCGCTTCGACTGCTAATAAATTCAATATGCCAGCGAAAGTCTTGTTCGACATTTAGACATTTACATTTGATTTAGAAATTCAAGTTCAAGCTAATATAGGTACTCACATACAAATACCTACACACTTCAATTAAAAGTACATTAACAGCTATTTAATAAGGTAAACAAACAAATTAAGTGGTTGTTAAACGCTTCAGCGATCGCAACGATCACAAAAGATAGAGAAAGTTTTTATCTGTAAATATTTCGGCGCGAATCGCAGCACTAGGCCAGTAGGGCAGTGTAACGAAAAAAATAATAATATTAAATAGCACTTTATCAAGCAGCGATAAAGTAATTTCACTGGTCGATCGGTATGCATGTACATACATAGTGGAAAGGACCTTGGGCCTTATCGCCACAGAATATGCACTTAGATATTTAAACAATCGGTATGAATGTGTTGATACGCTCACATCGCGATCGTAGCGCCGCCATCTTGGCCTCCGCGCGACCGTCGCATTATCAATGCCGATAACAATAGTACTTATTACAACGTGACACCCTAACATAAATTTGTATTGTCTTATCACGAAAAAAAAACTAAAGCCACGCTGACGACTGATATAACGACTTCGCAACAAGATAACGCTGTTATATTACTGTTTGATCTCGTAACATCGCGAAATATTTTAATGAGGAATGTTGTAGGTGCTCACTTGTATTTGCTTAGCCGGGTGCGTGTTCCAAGTCCACTTACAACTCACACAGGCTGCGTAACAATTCAAAAATGGCGAACACTTATCGAATCGTAAAAAATAATGCTCTAAAGAATTGTTGTTGATAACACGTGACAGTCGGCGACTTATGTGATTAGTTAGGATTGTAGACAATATTCAATTATACATTATTATCAAGTTCTTAAGTTACATTCGGATTATGTAACGCAGTATGATCGCAGGTTTAATTGCGTCTAATACTCACGTTTTGCCAAATTCGTCACAATTACATTGTCGCGCGCTTTATATGGAAACCGTACTCATTATAATTTATGTTGCTTGCATTTTAAGGGTGTCTTTAGACCACAGTGCGGTGACGTTGAACCACAGCTGAGAGTTGTGCTTGTGTGAGTCCAGTCAGGCATATCTAGTAATAAAATAATAATTACGATCCGGTTTCTTATTCGGTCGCAGATGGGCGTGGTGGCTGGTGACTGCCCGGCAACACGAACTACTTACTATGACGTAATGAACTGCCCATTTGAATGCTAAACACTAAGGAAGTGTCGTCTCTTCAGGTTTTTTATAAGTTATTGTAGTGTAGGACTGACATTTACGTTTTACTCATTTTGGTCGTTAATCAAATCTTTCATTATCCTTATGGCCGAGTCAGGTGGTCTACTGGCTTCTATTATACCTAAGTCCTACTTGCCTACATTTATAATTACTTGCATTTAATTATGTAGTAGAAACTCGTATAATTAGATAGTCTAGACCTGTAGAATGAAAAGTAACGTTGTCGTTAGGTGGCCCTACCCTACGTTGCGTAGTTTAGGTATGTGCGTGTACTAACTTGCATAGAGTATCACTCACCTCGTCACACCCAGTCTGAGAACAAAAGTGCTTGAAAAACCTTTTTTCCAAATTAAAAAGAAAATGTAGTTTCACACCCGTGGGCTTACACACTTTAATTCGGTTAGGAATTCGCATGTTTAATGTTAATGAGCCTCCATACACATATGTCTCATTAATTGGGTAATAAAAAAATGGTTGCGTCACATTTTGTACGCATATGTACCGTCCATGAACTTCCGCCGGTGCGAACAGCACTCAAGGTCGCTCCATGATGGTGGATCGATGCGCCATACGATAAATTACGAACGGTCTATTTTAGCCGACTACGAGTGGTTACCAGTAAACCAGATGACCGAGTTTTCTTAGTTGCGTAACACTACAGAAATAGTGGCTATCTGTCTGTATATTGATGCCTACGCGATTATTCGATACCTACCCGCGTATCGTTATCATTGATAGCGTACGATTTTCGTCGTAGGTACGTACCTAATGTGTACGTTACGTAGTATTAGTAATGAGTTATTTTTATTTGTTGTTTCCCACGTCTGCTGGTGGTGAAAACAGTACCGTCATTATTATTTTGGGTTCGATAAGCATGACGTATTAAGTAATTAAGTTCAGTGGGAATATGAACACCGTGATCAACATAAGCAATTGACTCGGTAAACTGGTACGTCTTACGTACTCCTAATTAGCATATACTTATATCAGTCATACAGATATTAAATACAGGTTGTGCTAATTTTCGAAGATCCTCTATTACTTTAGGTACTTTAAAATTTTGTTAGTTCCAAAGTAGTTACAGTCCATTAGGATTATGATTTTATCGCGACGACAGAATCGCGTCAGATTAAATAGGAACATTTATGATAGATAACGCAGTACTATTGAAATTCGCGACTGCGATGGCTAACTTAGACAAACGGTTATGTCCATAAAGGCTTCCATTGCATTACATGAAAAAAGGTTTTATTTATTTTTTAATTAAGCCGACATTACGAGCAGGCTGTATAAGATGGCGTGCGCCGCGTGCGCGTCACGATAATTTTTAATTATCGTGCTCAAATGCCAGTGAACTTGGCCTCAAGCCGTGGCCAGCGGAGCGTGCACTAGCCCCCGCCTCACCAGGTCATACTCGACGGAACCATTGTACTAAGTGTCTGCATTCCGTTTTCTAACGTCTTTACTTGTTTACATTGACTTCGACTGTCCAACAAGCAGTAATTCACACGGACATTTAGATTTTACTACTTTCCGGATCGGGTAGATGATAACTGCATTCTGTTTACGATCTCCTGCCGTTTTCCCAGTACACCGTACTAAGCAAAGTTTTCGCTTTCTTCCTTATGTCATACCCAACTTTGTAACTAATTTACAATTAACTTTAATTACGACAAGAAACGTAGAACTGTCAAAGTTATAGGGAAAATATTTACAACGCTTTACGAGCAGGGAAACTCTTACGCTGTACCGGTTTAAAATAACTGTCTACAAAGATCGCCGGCGATTAATAAGTTAGTCTCTTAAGTCTGCAGATCTATGACTCATTGTTTTCTCACGCTAAGGCTACCTAGAATTTGTGACTAATCAGGCTCTACTAGTCCCTACCTTGCTCACAATGCTTATTCATTGTTTATCTTCGAAAATGAAAATTCAGCAAAGTTTTTATAAAGTTCGACGTCTTGCCTGCACAGTATCTAGACATGAAAACATATGGGCTAGTATAAGAGAGAGAGCTGGCGATTTACCCCACCACTCGTATACCGGTCGGTCGGGCGAACAATAAAAAGCGGATTATCTCTGGTATAAAATTGGAACGGCGGCGGATCTGAGAATCGCGTCTCGAGTGATGGAGATATAATAGATATGCACTAGACCGGATCCCGGCGGGCGGCGCACCGCGACAATACCGGCCGTATCGCCTTACACGCAGATCTGAAACAAATACTCTCTCGGGCGACCGTTAATCGTGTTGGCGCCACGGAGAAAATCGTCACGTGAAAATTGACTCCCGCACAATAGCCGCCTACGCGTACTGTCAACCTTATTTTATTTACGTCTTTCACCCCGCGGTGTTTCCTTTCGATTACACACTCTAATCTGTTTCACTGAACCCCTTCAGTTTGTCACTTAGGTCTTTAGCTTTATTGTGCGTAAAATGCGACTAATAGTTTGGGGCCTAGTCAACGAAAACTCTTTCCAAATATGGAGATTCAGTCGGTGCTACCAGTATGGTGTATCCTAACAGGCAGGGTGTGTCTATGTGGCTCGATATAGCGCCAGCGATCTTACCCACGCCTAGATTTAGACGTAAGCGAGGCGTGTTTGACGACAGGCGCCGATCCTCGAATTAGATCTACGCGTAAGCGATAAGCGTCTGCGTAACTATGCGGAAACGTAGTAAAAAGATCTCGTTCGTGTATAAATTTATCGTCGCGCCGTTCGATAAATGTGTCTGATGAGAATTTTTTCGCGCAAAACTGCGCAATTTAATGAACCTATTTAGCCGCGTCCCTGACTCGCTGTTTCGTAATCGAATCGGCCAGCTGCCCACGTAACTTGTTTCTATTTCTAGTACTTAAGCATTGGAGATTTAAACGGAAACTCTCGTCCTTGTTAGGTACATAAATAGCACTGCAAGCAACACGTTTTAGCTCGCAGCCGGTAACCTTTAATCACAATGAACCGCTGACATAATTATTTGTTGGTGTAACCGGATAGTGCAGCGAACGGATTCCGCGAAACATGCACTACGACGTAAACACGAGTCGGACAAACGTCGACATCCGCACTTAGGTGCAACGCGATCGTGAAATGGAAGCCCGCACCTACATAGCTCATTCATAGAAGTCCACAATGCACTCTCAGCACTCGTATCGCTTCATTGCTGCACCGGACGGAATTTAGGCCGTTTCCGCAACGACCACTATTCGTGTTACAATAAGAACTTAGATGTAAGTACCTACACCACCAAAAGGTGGTGGTATCCTGTTCATTTGGGAGTCGTATGCCTCTATGGTTGCGGTTCTAGAAAAGACAGGTATATTATATCAGTGAGGCGCCCGTGTTGAGGCGGTCGCTATGGACGCCATGCAACCCCGTACGTCTCACACATTAGAAATACCAGGCGCAGTGCAACGTGATCGATAGTGCAGCTTTTAACTCGGCGACTGAACCGGTCCTGCTGGTATGTCAGTTAGGAACGTGTAAGCCAGCCGGCCGTCGTTATCGTGCAACTCTCACGTGACAGTTAATTTCGATCGATGCTTTGTTAAATGGTGGCGGCGGAGGCCGGAAAGCGTGTCCACCGCTCGGTAATCCGGACTCCATTGAGTGCGGACGTTGCGGCACCGCGCCGCGCACGCGCTCTCGTTTTGGCGCGAATGGCGCGCCGTGACGTCAGGCGTCTGGATCGATGGCGGCAGACGCTGCGGTAGTACGACGGGGTCGACGCCCTCCCCCGCCGTACGCCGCCCCCACCCCCTCCCGCGCACCTGACCACTGCAGTCGCATCTCCCCAACTAGATCTAGCCCCCTACGATCGTATACAGATGTAGCCACGACAATCGACGCCCGCCTTTTATGGTGATGTGAGCGTAATGAAAGATATGAATGAAAGTATGCAAGCAATGAAAACTGTAAATGCGAGCGGGATTCCACGAACTGTTCCGTCACGGCTTTTTCCAATTATGGGTCAATATGTTAAACGTATGTTCTCTTTTGTTGCAGAGGAGGAAATAGACGTGGTCTCGCTTGGTACGCAGCAGCCGTTGCCACCATCGCAAACTCACGTGCGCACGGACACCCTGCCCCGCGTGCCCTCTGCGCAGGAGCGCCAGCACATACAGCGCACCGTAGAGACTGCCATCACGCCGCGCTCCCCGCGGCCCGCAGCCAGGAAGCGTCTAGTACCGCCGCCCAGCATAGCGGCAGCGTCGTCTCGTCGCCGCGCCCGAGGCCCTGGCCGCCGTGGACGCCGCTCTAACACTGATACTGACTCTGAAGCCGAATCGCCCGAGATCGAACGGCGCTCCATCCACAACGACATGGAGAGACTACGACGCATTGGCCTCAAAAATCTCTTTGATGAGCTCAAAAAGCAGATCCCGGCCACTAAAGACAAGGAGCGCGCGCCTAAAGTTGTCATTCTGAGAGAGGCGGCCGCGCTCTGCAAAAAACTTAACTATGAAGACATCGAGAGGGAAAAGCTAAGGAAGAAGCAACTCCAACTTGTGACGAAGTTGAAAAAACTACGCTCCGCGCTGTCAACGCGCTACGGACGAAACTGAGCGCGCCGCGCTACTGACTGGTAATCAATTTGTTCCAACTGAGGGACTGTACATAGCCTACTCGACTGGACACTTATGGACTGTCAACTTTTTATGTAAGTTGCGCTTCTCAACGCTCTAGTGAACGTTAGGAACAGTTTATCCAAGACGCGGTAGCACATTTGCGCCCGTCCGCGCGGCCGGTGACTCCCTTGCCGTTCTGATTGCTAAAATGTCCTCAGTCGAGTCGGTATTCGGGAGTTTGTTATATTTCAAAGAAAATATTCAGCTTTTACGGCTTACTCTGCTTCTGGCAAGGTCTCGAGAGTATAATTATGACACACTGACCGCTAGGTTTGTTTTGCTCAAAACGATATTTTGCAGTGCCAAAGTGAGCCATAAAACTGTTGTTAACGACAAATCCTAGGTCTTCAGTAAAATATCTTAATAGTTACAGACTGCTTCGTGAACTAGTAGACTGGTTTATACCTCTAAAATGTTTTTTGAATTTATCATTAAAGTATACATAGTTGAAATAGCACATACAGATTTACTCCGTGTTGACAGATCGAAAATGATATGACATTTGTTAAAATATTGTTTCGAGACGTTGATATGAAGATTTTTTACTGGACCTTCCATTAAATAGTTAAGTATTTTAAAGGAGCATGAATTTGTCAGTGCTGTAAATATAATGAGAACGTGCAGGTAGTTGAAAGCTTTGTCAGAGGTGGTCAAGCGCTTGTGAGCAGACTGGAGATGTATGGCCACTATATATGTTTTCGGCCCGATTCGCAGGATTTTCAATTTTAACCTTTGACTCGCGAGAGTGGGGTTACTGAAGTGATACATCAATTACTATTACTTTTAATTGCTTTAAGTAAACTATTATTTTAACTGCTTTAAGTAAATTGCATTTTAGGATAGGCGAGCTTGTTTAATTAGTTTATTTTTGTTATTTTGTAAATTTTTAACACTTATTGTTTTTTACGTTAGAAATGCCCTATTAACTCGGTACCAATCTTCGTTAATTTGGAATCGTTTGATAAATTTTGGGTCGTTTTAAATCGATAATGTTTTGTACAATAATAGAATGATGCACATACAGCTTCCATTATGAGATGATGGTGTTGATTCATACGATTTTATGAGTAATGTGTATGCAATTTTATATCATGTGAAACTACACCGACGATAGCATGTGATTGTGATAACGGCTTTTTAGATTGACTATTTAATAAGAAGTAACTACATAGCGCCCTGTCGGGGCTTCTATCCTTTTGATAGTGTTTTAAATGCGGACCATTCGCGAAAATTTTATTTTGATGTTGACCGTTCCTGTTCTTTGTCGTATCACGTTTTGGTATGGATCTATGTTCACAACATTAATTTTTAAAATACTCTGGCAGCCTTAATACTACTACATTGCATTCGTGCTTTTTCTGACTAGATTTCTCTTTAATAAATATCATGACGATGGGCATGCTTCCTAATTACATGGGACCTGTAACAAGCCTTTCGAGGAATGAAAGGTCTTTTGTCATGTTTCGTAAATATTTGACTTTGATTTGTTAAAATAGTTGTGGACAGTCCATTTGTACCTAAGTGTGAACGGAACTCGAACACACATGAGCTTGCTATCCGAAAATGTAGTTTCTCTTCATTTTACGATCATCGTACCTTATTATAATTATAAACATTATTATTAATGTTAAGCCGTTTAGAATATTGAAATCAATATAAAATCATTCGCATGTTGGGATTACAATAGAAACACCATATTTCATTATGATTTATGACATTAAGATAATATGTTTTTATGTAAATTGTATAATCTCAGCGACAGTCATCGATTCGTAAGAAAATAATAGACTGTGTATTTTGATAATAACATCAAGTCTTATATACCATATAATATGACGGTCCGGAGAGGATCGATTAAAAAAAATAACCAAGACATAGTTCCTCATAGTACCTACTAATAGTAAATTTTGCATTTTTTTTCTTTATATTTTTTTATTAATGCAGGTAAGTTAGTAAAGTACTCGCAATAGTTGGTGTTTACTGAACATTAGAGCCTGGCCAGGATAATAAAGCGTCAAAATTGTGCAGAAGTGGAACTCGAGCCGATGTTGATTGTTTCGGTCTAGCCGCGCCTTTATTCTACTGGCCAGGTGCCGAAGGTTGATGTTTTATCAAGCACAGGTCAGCGACGTGAGTGAGAAGGCTTTAATTGTGTGAGGAATGTGCCTTGCTATGTTCATGTACATGTATATATATATTAGGTTTATACTCGAATTAGTTGCAAGACATATTTTTTGTGAACGATGTCTACGATTAGAATAGCGCTGTTCTAAGTAGTGTACATACACAGACAAGAAAGTTATTGATATTAAAGATGTTTATCTTATCTTCCACTAGATGATTAATTGTACATACGATTGTAATGGTAATACTAAGTATAATTATACTTTGATCAATCTTTTTTACTAACGAGTCTTTTTCCTAGTAATCGTTTAGTTTTCTTAACTGGAGAGTTACGGATCCTCGAATGTTGTACCTGCATTTATTTTTTGTTAATTCATATCTTGACATAATTAAATAAAGATAATAATGGTTTTAGTTATCCAAAATGTAATCGGTTGCTTGGTGATGACGACCAGTGTAATTAGACCCATAAGAAAAAGTCAGTAGTTAAATGTTAATGGTAAGAAATGACAGCTTTATAAAAATCGGAGACAGAATGTGAATGTAAGTGTTGACAAGTGTAGAAGCACGTTCTTGTGAACACTATTGTGACAAGGCACATTTCCACCACTGGCAAAATGGAAAGGAATTATTGATAAGTTTAGGTTGAACTGTATATAGTTAAGGTCGGGTTATAAAATTATAAGTCCTGTTATATGTAAAAGATTTCCTTTTATTCTTTGTGTAGTATCCGTATGTATGTAACACCTAGCCGCCGCCGGCCGCGCCCGATGTAGTTATTGTGACGAGAGGCCGCGGGCCGGCGGGGTGCGCGCGCGCCGCTACAGGGAATGCAGGGCGCAACATAGATTCCGCCTAATATTAATATTGCACTCTGCAATCTTTGAAGCGACGCTCTTATGTCTAAGGACCTTTGTACTTATGTGACTAATTTTTTGGGATACTATTGTAACACAGAGATATTTTTTTTTTGGTTTTGTTCCTTTATGTGTATGGAAACACTGATACATTGTATTGCATTGACTATACATATTAAACGCTTACGTCGGATCCGGAGAGAGCTTGGGAACAGTGGGCTAATTAATGTGATTTTTATACTTATTCGCTGTAATTTGGGATAAATAAAATCATTGTATTGTATAGTATAGATTCTGTGATTATGTACCTGTTGGGTACGTTTGGGTTTCCATAGCCCTATCTGGTCTGACTTAATAAAAAAAATCATTTGACTTTTGATTTTTATTCTATTTTCCTCATTTATTCAACTACCCTATACTGAACAAATGAATATGCCATATTAAATTAAACTTGAATAAAACACATCACACACACACACACACACACATAAATAAAAGTAAAAGTAGTAAAAGCAATGGCATGATAATTTTGGAAACAGCTACAACAGATTGAAGTAGAAATAAAAGGAAAACAAAATCAGAATAAAACATTGAGAATGGAGAAGTCCTGTTAAAAATAATACATAACACCTATCCCCCTAAGGGGTAGGCAGAGGCATAAGTAATCACTATCACCTACTTCCTACTTATTACCAGTCTGACCTCAGCCAGACTTAAGAATTATCGTACAAGTTGTAGAAAAACTTGCTATTAAATACTGAGGACTCCTAAAATCGAAACCTTAACTAAGTAATAATCTACTTGATCCGGGAATCGAACCTGAGACCATTGGGCAGAGTAGCAGTGGATCTTTTGACTACTAGGTCGTCGAGGCAGTCTGATAGAACGACGATAATAATATTGTAAGTATGTATTTAAAAGACTAATAAACTTGAATAAAATCTACCCTCAATATCTCGTAAGGAGTTTTACCAGTTGATATCCATTGAGATTCTAAGAAATAAGTGGACACTTATTGCTTTATAAATGCTCCAGATCAGACAAAAGATATTCCTGAAGTCACAGTAAATAAATCTTTTAAAACTGAGTTGGAACTGTGCCCGACAAATTAAAGATAGTTATGTACTTACTAGTTACTTATACTGTCATTGGATTGACGTCAAAGCCCTTAACTCCGACTTTCTTGAACTATAGGTTACCTATCACTAATGTGAAAGAAGAAAGTCCATGTTGCACAATGAATCTAATACATTATTGCAACATGTTTTCAAAACAAACCGCTATCTACATAAATACTCTCAATATAGGAACACAGATATAAAGAGAGAGAATGTATTGAGTAGATTAACAATGTATGAAGAGAGAATAAATAAACAAAGCCGTATCTACTCGTACTTTCCGATTCTAAATAGATATTTCTATTAATAACAATAATTATCACTTTGGCAGTAAACGTAATTCCTTTGCTTCAAACGAAGCGGTGCGAGAAGTTGACACTTTGACAGCCGTCAAGACCAAAACAATAGTGAAGTTCGTGCGTTTCGGTGTTACGATGGCTCTCCGTGCAGTGATATCTTCTAAAGTGCCTATGGTGATAATTTTGGGTGCAACAGGAACTGGAAAGACTAAGTTAAGTGTAGAATTAGCGCAGAAGTTCGCGACAGAGATCATCAGCGCTGATTCAATGCAGGTAAGTTACTGACAAACCATGTTTGTATCACATTCTAACCTCAAAAGTTTTATCGTTGTTTTCTTTGAATAAACAATGAAAATATGTCTGAATATGTTTTCCATACCATTAGAAGACCGATACAAGTTCATAAGATGAAGATTTTTTTAGTTTATAATGATTTTAGTTAGTATTTTTGTTAGAAGTAAAACCTAACCTCAATGTATTGTTTTGATTCGTATAACTTCGAAAGTATGTGTAGTTTAAACATGTTTTGTGTTGGAACTAGTTAATTTTTAAAGATAATTAAACATTTAATAATAATAGCTACGTATATTAATTAAATAATCACAAAAACACTTAGATATATACACACTCTTTGTTCTATATGGGGTAGGTATAGGCATAAGTACTATGTTACAGGTTTACCTGCTCTGCAAAAAGTAAATTTATTTTAATTACAATAAGATCTTGAATTCCTTGAAATCTTGTTCCAGCTACTAATAAGAATCTTATATGAAACTGAAAACTAATAAGACATAGATAGAGGTAAATTTTTCTATCTGGAAACTTTATTAAATGTTTGTTTTAAGAATGAGAAATAATCTGATAAGAAAGCTGTGGTTTCATCATCAGTGGCCACTGCTGACCAAGCCGTTCGTCTCACATGGAGAAGGTTTAAATATTATTAATAATACTCGCTTAATGCGGGTTTGTGATTTCAAACTTATAAGCCCAAGTTTGCCTAAAATGTCTTCCTTTACTGTTTGTCAGTGATGTCTAAGTATTCTTAGAAAGTATATGCAACTCAGAAATGTCACATTGGTACTTACCATTTGGTAGGTATCGAACCCACACACTAATGCATGAGGAGACTTCTTCGACTTAGGTCTTAAACCTCTGGGCCCCCATGACTTACATAACAAAATAAAGGATAGGATAAGCATGACAAATATAAACCATAGAATAGTGTCATATAACTCTAATATTTTTCCTTTCATTTCTAACTAAATGAGATAATGTTTATCAGATCCCAACATCCATTTGGACCTGCAGTTAAATGTTCTTTGTGATGGTAATGTGTCAGCTTTAATCTTATTTTTTATTTGACAGTTAGAGCAAGGGAACCACTTCTTATTAGAACCTACTTTGTCAATTTGAAAAAAAAAATCTATTGGAAATTATCAGTCAGTCCATTACTGAAGTTAGCGGCTAATACAAACAAGAATTTATTGGAGAAAGATATTTATGATGTCAATAATTAAACAATTTTATTATTTGTAATAACTAGAAGTAGTTATTAGTTATTAACTAGAAGTTAGTGCTTTAGTGAATATGTGTGAAAGTGGTTTTAACTAGTTACAATATTTTATTAAGATAAATTTTAAAACAAAGCTAATTAACTATAGTTAACTACTCTTTTATAGATGTAGATTTAATAATCAAGCTAGACTACACTACTCTAATTAGAAATATCTGCTTATAAGAGTTCCTTATTAGAAGTTTGCTTATGTAATCTCTTAAATGGTGATATAATAAATTATGATTTTCACCCCTTAATACATGGGACTTGTAACCCAAATGGTGAAAAGTGGGTGTACACCTACATTATACAGTGGCATACTGCCTACCCCTTCGGGGATAAAAGGCGCGACGTTGCAATAAAATATTACGTAAATAAAAATAAAACGGTACAAAAACAAAACCGTTATACTCGAAACCACCCCATCACTGACCCACACAACGCATAGCAATTACTCCTGAACTTTAACACTACACAAAAAAAAAACAATACTCTATGGAATCCGTGTGACTTTTGCGTTCCACAGATTTAAAATTGTATGTAATTATTTTTGTTCAGTCAGACCCGCCTAGAACACTGGCTGGTAAAAAAATCTGTCTAACAATGGGGCGTAGCCTGTGAATCACCGGTCACTATCCATGCTTAATGTTGTAAATGCGAAAGTGTGCGTGTCTGTTTATTTACCCGTCTTTGACGGCAAAACAGAGCGACGAATTGACTAGATTTTTAAAGTAGTTGGAGATAGTTAAAGGGATGGGTAGTTATATAGGCTACTATTTGTCTTTTTCTAACCTCACTTAAGGGAAATTTGTATTGAGTATTTCGTAAAAATTGGTTCGCGAGCTAACTATTTGTGACCAATAAGAAAATTTTGCATCATTTGTTACATAAAAACAGCCAAGCAGCGGGTGAATCCGGAGCAGTAGCTATTACTCAAATAATGTTGCCGATAGTAAAAAAAGAATTTTGATTTGTGGACACTTGTGTGCGCCCGAGGCAGTATTAATTTGCAAATGGCCGATTGATGGCGGGCAGACATTTAAATGTTAGTTAGCGATACGCCGATAGTGTTGCTGGTTTATTTTGTCTTAGTTAACTGATTCTGTATCCGGGTTGCTTTGTTTCTGCTGTTGCTATAGCTACAGCATCTAGTAATTGTCTGCCATGAAAAAAGTGTACGGAGTTTAGACTTAGAGGGGAAATTTTCGTCTTTCTTTTTAGTGCTTAGTTAATTAAACTTTCGCCTTGCATTTTTATCATGTGTTGTTTTACTCGGAACTATTATAAGTTTGTTAATTTTCAAACACGTTTTTTTATTTTTGGTCTAATTTGGCTCCAGTTTCATACTAGGTATAGGATACATACGACTAATTATTGGAAGTTCTAAACACATCGAGGAAAAGAAAACAGAACATCCTTGGTATCGATTATCCGAATAAATGTACCCTTAGTACGAGTTTGCTTTACGTTGAACGAACACCAATACCGACACCGCCTCGAATAAACCAACCAATTAGAGCGCCGAACGCGCTCTCGTTTCGATTACTTTAAACGAAAAGCAAACTCATACTAAGCATACTGTACTCTAGGCCTTTGCGATATTTACTACCAGCTTGCCAGTTCAAATGCGAATTAATTGTATAACCATATTAATCTGTTTGGTGTTTTTGACTTACCCAATAACAACTCCTACTTCTGTGACAGCAGCAGCAAAAGCATTTAAGGTCCCATGCCAACCCCGACCTATTATATCAAAAGCGAATGATCCAAATAAATTAATTCACAATTCAACAGTATTTACTTTGATCACCCATAACTGTTATTTCAGTGGCAACTATTATTAAACATGTCAGTAGAAAAAATAAAAAAAAGTGATGTTGGTAAGTGGAGCAGCCATATTTGGCTATGGACTGCATCATTTTTGTGAGTAATGATCAGTTGTTAGGTCTTGCCTTTAGGCACTGAACTGATTAGGCTTTCTGACTTCAAATGGGACGAAATGACAGCGTGGACTCACGGCGTGTATGACAAACTAGTTTAAGATTGAGTAGTGGAATCTTGTCAGTGCCTTGAGGGGTTCAAATTAATATGACGATGTTTGTTTTATGTTTTCGATGAGGGTAATCAAATGTGCTGTTTATTTTAATATAATATAAAGTAAAAAACGGGACTGCGGAACGCCTAGCGGGTTACTAGGGCTCCGACTCGAAAAGCAGGAGTAGGAATGGGGTGGTTTTTAGTCAGTAAGAGTCTGACACTCCTGTCGCTTCGCCCAAGGTGGGAGAAGTCATTGGTTAATTTTCACCCGTTAAAAAAAGTTACTATAAAAAATATTTCGATCTATGCGTATCTACTATCTAGACTATCTACCAAATCAAATTGATAGAAGTTATAACTCTTTTTTAAGTTCTTATCTTATCTCTATTGGCTTTAATATTTGAATAAAAAGAGACAGATGCAAAGTGCTTTTCTCTCTAAAACTTGAATACAAACCCCATCAAATTGCATACAAAAATGAATGCGTTTAAAAAAAATCTTTAATTGATCCCGTATAATCATTGTGTTATAATTTAAATCGTGGGCCAGGAGATATATTGTTACATCCATTCTCACTCCCCCATTTTAATTTCAGGCTTCATTAACTCATAAACTTGGTGAAATATTACTAAGCAATCTGTATGAGGCAGTTTTGTTATTTCTAAGAATTTCTTAATGTCTTTCTTTGTTTAATCTCTAATTATAATGGTTCGCTAAATAAAGAATTGGAATAACTTCCTTAGCTTAATATAAAGAACTCAATTTGGAGTTGGTTTTGAGTTTTTCTCCAAGTTTTGAGAAGATTTATTAGCAATAGGGTTTAGGGCTTAGTGCAGGCACTTTAAATTGAAACAGCGACATATGATGTACGATAATGTATGGTAAAAACTAAAATATTAGCAAATATGTATAGATAAATAGCTTATGCCACGGCTTCACCCGCGTTTCCGTGGA
The DNA here is from genome assembly GCF_023101765.2 of Spodoptera frugiperda. Classification (NCBI taxonomy): domain Eukaryota; kingdom Metazoa; phylum Arthropoda; class Insecta; order Lepidoptera; family Noctuidae; genus Spodoptera; species Spodoptera frugiperda. The sequence goes on along the minus strand of NC_064215.1, from coordinate 10,738,779 downwards.
ATAAATAGTATCCTATCACCCAAGTCAGCTTATACTTAAGTCTGTATAGCAAATTTCATCAAAATTCGATCAGTAAACAACAACCAAACAAAAACCTTACACATTTATTATATTAATGTGATATTACCAAATATTTTGATAGACAATGAGACCACGAAATATAACTAGCTTTTACCTCTTAAAAGGTCATGGCACAAGAATGGATTTCGGTCTCCGTGCATATTCCCATTTAAATAGCTAAATTAAGATAAATGTGCCCTATCTTTGTAAGAGTGGGTTTGATCACAATGGGTCAATGGGTTTGAATCGGAACGGCCTCACGGCTGATAATGTGCACCCTCACTTTTCGCCCATTGTGTACCCTGCATTCAAGCCACAAACGTTTTAACGTTCCTTTATTTTGATAAAAACAAATTTTAAATTAGATTGTGGTGGTGAATTGTCTTATCTTTGGTATCGTTTGAGGGATTGATAAAAATTACTTGCATTATTATATGGTTTCTGGAGGTTTTGTTGCTATCTGAGTGCGTTCTGAGAAGTGCGTTTAATGAGCAAATGTGTAGTTAGAGAAATGTAGAAAATTGGCAAAGAAAGGACCTCCGAATGTCCTTTATAATTACTTTATAATCTTAAAGAATGATACAGTTCCAAATAATCTATAAAACTGCGTCCTAGTCCCAGCAAGTTTGAAGGGGGATAGATCGCTAGGTGTAAGAGAAGAAACTTTTTAAACGAATCTAGTTTAAGCAAATGACTTAGAACTGTTCCAAAGACATTTGAGAATGGTCCCAAAGTGGAGAATGATTGTAAAAATAGAAGGAGTTTAAAAATGAGAAATCGTAAACTAACTATGATGAGGTGATGTGTAATGTTATTGACCCCAGATACAAATCATTATGTATTATGAATTATGTACAACATATAATATATAATAATTCGCCCAGTCACGCTGATAGTACTGATGTTCAACGGCAAAAAGTTAAACTGTCCTTATTGACATGGCTAGACTACAAACTAATCAAATATTTAAACGGTTGTGAGACTAATTCTGCTAAATTGTTAAATTACGTCAAAGGCATATTTAAATAAATTATTCGTTTGAAACAAAATGGCTGTTGCAAGATCACCCTTCTTTAGAAGAAGGCAAGTCCTGACTCTTCCATAGATCCTATAAAAATAGTCGGTAAAGAAGGAAAATCATGGAGTTAAGGTATAATGCTTTTCGGCGGGAGGAAACGCCCGGGTGTCGTCATTGCGAGGACCACCTGGAGGACACGGTGGACCATACTGGCGGTGTGCTCTGCATGAGGTGAGCACCTCCGTGTCCTTAGGGATGTGATCGGCGACGGTAACCACTAGTTATAAGAAAAAAGTATAGTACTTGTTACAAGGTGCTAATATAGTTATTGCATTGGCCGGCCTGTTGATGTTGAAACTGTATGTAATATCAATGGTATTTTATATATCAATTCCAAATTCCATACTCCGAAGGATTATAGGAAAAAATAAACCCAATATAATATTTTTCCGTCCCGAACCGAAAAAAACCTTTTCAAAAATAATATTAATATTTGACTGTCAATATAAAATGGTTGGCATTTCGCATATTTGTTCCATACTTCCGGGTTTTATATGTTACATATGCGGAGTTATTGTTTGTGCATATATTAATAAAAACGATGGGAAAGTTTTTCTAGTTCGTATATTTGCAGTCAGCCGTGTGATGATAGAGTAGAAAACATATTTGTTATCACAATTAAACTATTTCTGTGCCACGTAAAAAAAGGGACAACACATTAGACAGAGACCATGTTGCAGCTTCTGATAAAATTGAACCTGCAATCTTTAAGTTCCAACCTGCCGAGCTTTGCGATTTCGGTAAACACTCCGTCCTTTGTACAAGTTTGCTTTACGTTTAACGCAATCGAAACGAGAGTCCGTTTAGCGCTTTGATTGGCCGGTTCGGATGGACCAACCAATCAGAGAGCCGAACGCGCTCTTGTTAAACGTAAAGCAAACTCGTACTGTGGCCCTTGATGTAGACACACATTTTTCACACGATGATGATATTTAAAATGTCAGTGTAAGTAAGTTACATTTTTTAAGGCATTTTAATTCGCAAAAATGATTTGAAAAATTTAACTTACCTTTAAAGTTTAACCAAAAAAAGAAGAAAACGAAACCGCTTCGATAACAATTATCACGAGACGCAGTTTTTTCGAAATCTCATCTTTCTAAATCCTTGTCCTGAACTACAAGTTCAGTTGTCGTAAGATTTGTACCATTGAGTCCCCGCATTCTCAAGTTTGTGCACCGAGTTACATAAGCCTGTCGAGTAGCCTTCGTACAGGTCGCTGTCTCCATAGTATATGCAAAGATCTCAGATAAAGCGGACATACCTGTGTGGCATTCGGATTTGTCTTCATTGATTGATTAAGCTGTTGTGAACAACCTTCGCAACGGTCGATGCCGCTATAGTATATGCAAAAATGTCGATAAATTGATTTAATACTTCTTGTTTGGGTTTTTAATTAATGGGTCTTCTGATAGTAGCTTGTAGATTTATGGTGTTTAGGTGTGTTTTCGATTACATCACTCCTGTGTTTTGTTAAAATAGTTATAGAATTTGTTATAATAGAAAAAAAACTGGTAAAATGCATTACTTTTTCATGTATGGCGGGTTTTTTGTTAGTTAAAAATTAACTAGTAAACATTTATAAATCTTATCTGACTTCCATGATCGACCAAATTTATTTTATCGTAATTAAAAGTATTTCATAAATCATTCGAAATTAGTTTTATGTTTAGATGGTATTATTAAATTAGGATGGAGGTAATAATTAAGTAAAGACTTACCTTTTCTTTTAAAAATAACATAATTTAATTAGTTTTCAATACCAACAAACTCATCTATAGGATTTCTGTGATATATGTAGTCAAAAGAAAGATGATTTTAAAACCAATAATTAGAGAAGAAACATTGTTTGCAAAAACTCTTCGTTCGTTGAAAAGTTCAACCAGAGTTTGTTTGGTTTACGAGCCTTCCCTGACAATCCATGTTGTAGCAAACACGTAGCCACTGATGCACCGCTACACGTGCCACATATTTGGTTACACTTGAGGACAATAACACCGTGAGACAATGTTTAAACAACTACGGATTTACTTCCCAATTTACGTCTAGTCACAAAATCCTCACATTAGCATCATTTTGCTACATTTGTGTAACTACAGTAGTAACATTTGTATGTAGTTTTCCTGTTTCTATTTGGCATTCTTCTTTAAAGTCATGTGCCACAACTTGATCTGATCGGCATTCAGTTATTTGTTCTTCTTTATTGCTGTTTATTTCATCATCTCCCCTTAATTCCCAACCAACATAATTTAAAGTAAAAGTATTTGCAGTTTTTGCAACAAAAGTGATTATTTTTAATTAGGGTACGGCGTAATCCGAGGATTATCATCTATTGCGCGCATTTTGCTCTCCCCCATGACACTTAGAATTAAAAATGCGGTTAAAGTATCTGGATATATTTATGGAACTAATTACAATCCCTTTGCTTTAATATTCTTTGTAATGCATAATGAAATAGTGGTTGAATTCCTGTTCCACGTATTCTAATTGGATGTTGCTGTTTATTAGATGTTTGGTTTCATTTTCTTCTCATCTTTTATCTTCAAAGCAGTCCTAATTAGACAATATTAAATGTTTCCTTGGATTACGTCAGTATTATCCTCTATATCTGCCGTATGCTATTTTTAGGTCATATCGATCTCAATTCCAATAATTTTCAGCAGCTCCTGCAAAAAGGGTTGTGCTAATTTTTCCCATGGCCATTACTCCAAATTCAATACAATTAACCATTTTATCTGAACTAGATTCAGCACAGAAAGTGAAAATTCATGTAGTTATGTAGTTTCGCTTCTTTTCGTGGTGATTAATAGAATGAATCAGAGTCTAAACGTTTACATCTAACGAGTTTTAATATTCGACTCAAGGACAAACGTTTTATGGCGTATCTAATTATATAATGTTGAAACAATTTACCAGACGAATTACTATGAGATACTCTCAAACCGAATGCGTAGACAAGTTTTATTTTTATTCACCAATACAATGGAATAAATAGAACGTTCATTTTTAGCCTAGTTCTGAAATCTAAACAATAAATATTAAAATTGCGAGCGATCAGTTCACACCTTCGCTTAGTTGGATGGGCAAGTTACATCTGCGAATCCGCCACATACACACAATTTTCGGCAAGACGTCCGCTTGTTCGTGTTTGCATTCCGCAGAGTTCGACGTCTCGTCCAAGGCCACTTGCGCGGTATTTTCCGCCACCCTGCGGTGCCTCCATAGACCTACCAAGTAGACAACTGAATATTTAGACAAATCCTCTAACTCCTTAAGGATCATTTCATCCAATACTAGCATGGATTGAAAAAAAAATCCATAAGCCCTTACGAGGATACGAAAAAATTGCGCCGAACTTTGCAAATGTCACGTACTCGGTATATTTATGTAAATGTAACCAGTCCTAAGTTCCACACGGTGACGTCAATCCTAATTGTGTTAAGAATTCAATTTATTTTTACTCAAATTACGACCAAATTGTTAATGTTTGAAACGGTTTCACCGAAATACTGAAACGTTCCTTAAATCTGAATCTCACTTAATCTCTTCCAATGTTCCAGACAGACATAATACGTACGATGTGTATCTCAACATAGTTTATGTTGCGTTGTTCGGCGTCGGTACGCATTAAATAACCTGCGTACCGTAATCCCAAGGTATTCTATTCCTGACGTTGTATTTTGACCCGTTTTCGAGTTTGCACTACGAATAGCTGAATGTATCAGTTTGCAAATACATTTACTGGGAGGATATTCGCTACGATAGATGAGAATTAATCTATGCCGTGTGACATACGTGTAAATACTCGTGATCGTGGACATAATATATGTAGTTTGCCGAAGTGCCTCCGTGTGACCTTCGAAGGTATAATGGGTACCTTGGGAGGTGTTAACCTTCGTATCTACTCAGTGCTCTGACTTTTTATGAATGGCTATGTCTCGATACCAACGTTTTTCTTGGTTGTTCTCTAATAAAATTCTATTTATTAACCGTGTCATTTTAATTGCCCTTTTTGTTCGCACGTGATTTCCGCTTCGGTTAAGTAAGCGTTTCCAGCACGAAAGCCAACTGTGGAAAAGTTCGATTTCCTGAAGGAGCTTAAATATGTTTCTAGAAGTTACTAGAAACTTATTTATTGAAAACTTTTCATACAAGGACTAGTTATATTTAGCAGACTAACTATATCCAAAATAATAAATTGTGTTCTATAAAAGCAACTGCCTAAATTAGGCAATAATATTATTGGATATTCATTAATCTTTTCAAACCACAACCTTAAGAAAGTTTACCGAAATAAACGTGAAAGTAATTTCAAAACTCGACCCAAGAATAAACAACGAAGAAAAATTCAGGATGGAAGAGACCTCGAAGAAAACAGCTGTTCAAACAGTAAAATCTATTCTCATGAACCTATTCAGGCGTCATTGCGGACATTTTTTGCGAGCCTACGTTATGTAATTTTAACTTTACGACGTCACAACTTGAATCTTTAACCTTATGTATGTAAATGACCCGAGAATCTGCGTCGAATAAAATTTGGAACCGTTTTGTACTGCGAACACTATGAGCAGGGAATTCGTGACATCATGTTTACGCCCACGACTGACTGATGCCCTCTGATTCATGTCATCTGCATTGCAACCAGGCATTACATTAAAATAAAATAAAAAGTAACAGCTGTAGTGTGTATTACACCGATTTGTTTATGAATATGACCGATCATGACCATGGCAGTAATTGAGAAAGATAGACATTGGTGCAAATAGATAAATGCTATTTAGATGTCGCGTTTTCATTTATGAATTTAAGACGTCGATTGGTTATAATTTTTCGATTAGCCTTGTTTGAATTTAAAGCTTATAAATATAATTTATCATGATGCTTTGAACTTGAGAATTGGTGACGGTGACGATATATGTGCTTCTATTTCTGTCATCGAAGCTCAATTTAATAAGGTCTGTATGACTTCATCGTCTGTCATTCATATTATAGGCTGATGGGAGTCATTAGATGCAGATCGCTTTCCACTAACCGATCATGGAAGTTATTGAGGAAGGCTTTTACTTAGCAGTTTAGCACTAAATGTCTTTTACCTTTTTTGACGGGGGAATATCATCCAAAGACGTCTCCCGTCTTGGGTGAGGCGAGAGGGAGTGTCGGACTGACTAAAACCCACCCCGTTCCTACCTCTGCTCTTCGAACCGGAGTCCATGTCTTGCGGTTGATATGATGATTAATACTACAAAGTGCGAGGATAAGAATATTTTCCTCAAAGCTTTGGTTTAGAACAGGTATTTTTGGTTGGATTATTTCCTTGAAAAAGGATATGATATCTTTAGCCATAATGGTCACCAGTGTACCTATTCCTTGTATTGGTTGATTTATATGCGTTGCCGACCTTTAGGGGGTTAGGAATTTAGGGTTGTTGGGAAATCGGGGATGGGGATAATTGGGGAGAGGGGTAATTGGGCCTCCGGTTACCTCACTCACGCAACGAAACACAACGGAAGCGTTGTTTCACGTCGGTTTTCTGTGAGGCTGTGGTGTCACTCCGGCCCATTCGTGCCGAAGCATGGCTCTCCCACACTTCTAAATTAATACTGAGAATTTTCAAAAACCCTAATAAACTTTTGCAGTCCTGGGAACGTTTGTTTAGCACTCGTGACGTGTCAGCGAAGCAGTGATTCTAATTAAGGACCTTAAACTCAGCAGTGGTGCTTACGGTAGCTAGACCAACGAAGTAATCTTTATTTATTTACGTCTTAAATTAACTTTGAATGTTTGCAATGTCTGGCTATTAATGTACATTAGGCCGGAGCAGGCGCGTCGATCTGTGCCAAAACTGCCAAGAGTGCCTTTGTCCAAAAACCGAGGGAATACATACTGTTAGTCATTGTTTATTTCTAATTTTAGTTGTTAGTTTATAAACATTCGTTTATTCATTAGTTATCTTTAATATTTACTCTTTTGGAATAAACATTGCTCATGATTATACTCTTAAACACAAAATATCTGTTTTAGTTTTTCTAAGGATATACCTAATACGAGTTTGCTTTACGTTGAACGAGATAGGCTGGAAAGCGCGTTCGGCGCTCTGATTGGTTGGTTCATTTCAGATCCAATCCAAGCCGGCCAATCAGAGCCCTCTTTTTGATCTCGTTCAACATAAACTCATACTAAGGGTACTGTTGTTGCTTTTTATCGTTGGCTTTTGCCACCACCCCTACTTATTACTGTCGTAAGAACCGATTAAGGGACTGCACATTTAATAGAGACCATGGTCCAGTAGTAGACTGTCATTGGATCATGGAAAGTTTTATACATTCGTATCCAAAAATTTCCAGGTCAGACATAAAACCAGGTGTCTTTTGCGTCGCCCTGTCTGTTTTATCGCAGACTTATAAAACGTCCCATCTTTGAAGATTTAGAAAAAAATGTTGGCATATACTGGATGGCCGGTTGACACGAGTCGACTCGCTAATTATATGGTCACACGTGAGTTTGGTAGACAGACTTGACGTAGTATGGTCTGGAATGTTCTATTTAGGGCGTTACCTATGTCCTACTAGTATTATAAATGGGAAAGTTTTTATAGTCCTTTAGTTCTTATACACTAAAATCGATTGGATTTTATTTTATTGTCGCTACTGATTGTTGCGTGCGTCTACTTTTGGTGGGAATCGTAACTATTGCCAAAACATCGGTAATTGTAATAGGCCAGTGACCTCTAATAAAGGTAAAAAGTAAAAGAAATTTATAGTAGAATGAAACCTATTGGAAATGGAAGAGAATATGCTAAAAATGGAAAAAAATAAAAATTCCACTCCATCCGAGTTCGGGAAGTGGGGGGGAGGGAGGTTTTAAGAGGAAAAATCGGTTTATCGCAATTTTCGGCGAAACTACAAGTCCTATGAAAAAAAGTTCAACGGCAAAGTTGTAGGTAATAAAAAGATCTACAACTTTTGTATTTACACTTTTTTTGTATTACCTCAAAATTTTGTGAAAAATTCAAAATACTACGATTTCGGTTTTTTATTGTTATCTTCGACATAAATATTTACTTTTTAACGAAATTTTATGAAAACGTGCCTTTATATGTACCAAATACGTTGTATCTTTTTGGAATTGAAAAATTAATTTTTTTACTAATTATTGATTAAATACCGAAAAATTATCCTAATTTTCAATGGAAAATTCACTCGTCAAAATATCAGATTTTTTATAAAGTTCGGTGGGCGTTTTGTTCGTTGAAATCTCTACTTTTCGATAGTGTAAAAAAATAAACGTTACTATGGAAAATGTTCTGAAAAAACGCAATAAACTAAAAAAACTCGAATCAAAAAATTTGTTTTTCATCATTATGCACAATTTTGAGCTATTTATTACAATTAACTCATGTAGCGTAAGATTTAATAGTACATTAACAATTTAAAAAAATATATAAATTAAAACATTCTACTATGATTAACAATCAAATAAGTTAATAATGTTTATATTTGATAAGACATCTACAATGTTATATGAAAAATGTAGAATTTTGTTTGAATTAAATACGTAGATACTTATATATTCTTATTTGAAGATAATTTATAAACCTTTTTTTATTTTTTAAGGTGGCAAAATCATTTAATCCAATCCAATGACCTCTCTCGCCTTAGGTGAGGTGAGAAGGAGTGTCAGACTCTTATTGACTAAAAACTACCCTGTTCCTACTCCTGCTTTTCGAGCTGGAGCCCCGGTAAACCCGTTAGGCAGTCCGCTGATCCGGATCAGGCATCAGCCATACTAGACACCATCTGAGGTATTCTGATGGCTCTTTGAGGCGCGCGCGGAACGAGACGCGCGGCATGCACGGCTCTAGTTCTGTTCGGGCAGCAAGCTACCCTTGCTCGATGTCTACAGACCCGTACTTGCGGAGGCCAGAGTACTTTGCGCGATCCCCCAACGCCCGGAGTATATCTCGCGAAGGCTGGGGAGTGAGGAGGTTCGTTCCCTCACGTGCCCCGCCTCCTTCTTTGCTAGCATGACTGCTTCGCAGAAGGAAGAGACGTCATTCCAGTCTCGCTCACTCCTCCAGAGACACTCCGGGCGTCTGGAATCGCGCGACAATCTCCAGCCACCGTTCACTATCACCTGTTTTTTCAGAACATTTTTCATAGTAACGTTTATTTTTCTTTACACCATCGAAAAGAAGAGATTTCAACAAACAAAAAGTCCACCGAACTTTATAAAAAATCTGATATTTTGACGCGTGAATTTTCGATTGAAAATTAGGATAATTTTTCGGTATTTAATCAATAATTAGTAAAAAAAATAATTATTCAATTCCAAAAAAATACAATGTATTTGGTACATATAAAGGCACGTTTTCACAAAATTTAGTTAAAAAATAAATATTTTTGTCGAAGATAACAATAAAAACTCAAAATCGAAGTTTTTTTTATTTTTCACAAAATTTTGAGGTAATACAAAAAATGTGTAAATACAAAAGTTGTAGATCTTTTTGTTATCTACAACTTTGTCATTTAACTTTTTTTAATAGGACTTGTAGTTTCGCCGAAAATTGCGATAAACCGATTTTTCCTCTTAAAACCTCCCTCCCCCCCACTTCCCGAACTCGGATGGAGTGGAATTTTTATTTTTTTCCATTTTTAGCATATTCTCTTCCATTTTCAATAGGTTTCATTCTACTATAAATTTCTTTTGTTTCAAAACCTATCTGCACTGGCCTATAAGTGCAATTGAAGTGATAGGAAGAATAGAATTCTGTCAATTCGATACCTATATTATAACTTTCGTGAGAGATACTAAATTATTATATTTTTGGCTTAATCACGTAACTATTTGACGGGGAACTCGACTAGTTTCAAGCCATGCTAGAGGCTCATATTCATGAGCAGCATTCCTCGACTCGCAACACGGCGACGTTCGCGTCGCCGCGGTCAAAAACATAACAATTACATTAGTACATTTTATCCGTTTTATAAGGACGTGGCTTTTAGGGGGCTAGTGAGCAGATAGATTACCTATTAGTAGTACCTAGTAAGTGGTCATAACTGTAGAATCAGTCAACAAACCTTCCTTAAAGACTCACTTAACACCTCAGCGTATTTCATGGAAAATAGGCGCGGTTGTCCAAATTTTTGGCATAAAAAAAGGGCGTTTGCATTTACGTCATTGATTACCACGGAGCATTAGCAATTCTGTACGTGTATTGACCATTACAAGTGCTGCTAAATATTCTGCGGTTTCTTTTATACATATAGAGTATATATATTATACGTTTGGTATATGTATAGGTATGTTGCCTGCCAAATTCATTCACCTCAGCATTAAGAATTCGTTGATCTAATAATAGTTCGTTTTACTCCAATGACTTGTATGTTTTTTTTGGTAGCAAGTGTGAATGCTAAGATTTTACTTTAAGCTTCGATTAGTATAAAATCTTGGCGATTTTTGATTTTTAAAATTTTTAAGGCTTGAAGTTTTTAAGAGGCGTATCTAAATTAAGTTTATGCCGTCATTGAGTCTGGTGTGAGAAAAAAATGCTCAGTTTTAACTTTTTGAGTTAATAAGTTACATTTAAATTCTAGAAATTTGAATTTTCATGCTTTTTGAGGCAATTTTGATCAAATATGTCTATTAAAATTCTAGATCGCACATAAAATTTAAAGTAAAGCGTTAAAATCTAACTCAATATTATTTTAAGTGCTATTCTTACTTTACGATCGAATGCTAATTTCTATGAATTCTTCTTATATGTAAAATATTCTTCATGTTTTTACTTTATTGCCATTTTATTAGTTCTGTCTCTACCTACGTTACTTAATAATAATGTCAAAGATCTCGCTAATGGGGATGATGACGGGGTATTTGGTTCCGTAAGAAAATAAAAAATACGTGTCTAATATTTTAAAATAATATACAAGACGGACATTAAAATAAAAATTAGTCATCTATCCTAATCTAAAATATAAGGTTCAAATTTTTATGCGTGATTCTTTTAAAGTTCCATGTCTAACCTATCCACTCAAAATACCATCTCGGTACTAACGACAATCCTTTTACCCTTGAACTGAAGGCCTGATTGAGTTCCAGCCATTCAATCAAACAGGCCAATCCTTCAGCCCGCTAATTGAACAGCTAATAAAGCTGTTGGCTCCGACATAGATATAAAAGAAAATGTTTGACGTAGTCTCCTTATTGTCTCTTTCTTGACACGGTAAAGTGTCAAAGCACTGAATTGACGTATCTATCTCTACGTAGACTCACGTAACTCTTTTGTTTTTTTGACATTTCATTTGTTTAACACAGTCATGTATAAAGTATGAAGTATTTTAATTAAACGTGTCATGTACCGCTACGTAAAGTTGTACAATAGCTATTATCTTTCTTGCCTGAAATATCTTTTTTTTAAAGTTGTAGTCCTTGTGAGATCAGATGAAAATTGACACATAGTTTAGAACCCATCATCATCATCATCATCATCATCATCACAGTCCAGGATCAGACAAGACGTGTACTACTGAGGGTTTAATACGAGTTTATTGTACGTTTAACTCGCGCTCTGATTGGTTTAGTTCATTTGAGCCGGCCAATCAGAGAGTCAAACGCGCTCTCATTTCGATTTTGTTAAACGTAAAGTAACCTCATACCAAGGTTACTAAACATAGGTCTCCCTCAATGACTTCCAAATTGGTCGGTTGTCAGCGACGACATCCAGATTCATCTGGCATTCTAAATAGATTCTTTTTCCTTGATATGACACTATAGTCATTCCAAGATCTAATTCACATTTGCATGAACTTGTCCCATAAAGCTAGATGAACATAACAACTAACAGTATCACAGTATGTTATAACTTCTATAAATAACTTGTCAAATGTATGCGTACGAGTACAACTAGGTGTTCATAGAATTTGTATGCTGTCATCCTTAATACTGAGACTATCAGATTGTTGCATTGCAGCGGTGACGTAAATATAATTGATACTTATGCATGTCTGTTCTATGGATTTATGTCGTTCTATGGCTGTTTCTTGTTTGTTTATTATTAAGCTGTTGTAAATCTTATTCTGTACCCTTAGTATGAGTCTGCTTTTACGTTAAAAGTAATCGAAACGAGAGCGCTGATTGGTTGTTTTTTTCGAGCCGGCCAATCAGAGCTCCGAACGCGCTCTTGTTTCGTTTTCGTTTAACTCGTACTAAACGTATTGTCTAGTAGATTACTCCCTTTTCAAAAGTCACTAATTTAGGAAAAATACTCTCACTCACTCCAATATCTAATTTACATTTGCATGAACTATTTTAACAACGGCCTCATAAAGATTTAACGAAAATAAATAGGTTTTTTGTTTATTCGTTCGTCTTTGATCGACGGCATAAAAAATGGGATTTTTGATATTGCGTATGTAGTTCATGGAAAATATTATTTTCTGGGGGAAAACCTTTCTTGTTCTTACGATTGAACTAGTATCCAGCTACGCTTGTAACTTTGATTGATTATTTTTTTATAATACTGATAGTGGGCCATACTAAATTAAATAAAAACACGGTTTACTCACGTTAATTAATTGAGAAAAGCTCTACTAGTTTCGAGTCACAGAGGGAATGTTCATCAGCCTGTATCGTTGCGCTGTCAGTAGGCTGCGCGACATCGCTGCATCTGCGCACGCTGCTCATGATGAAGAGTCCCTCTGTGATACGAAACGTGTAAACCTTTTCTCCTTAAATTTACAAGAGTAAACCGTGAGTTTAGTTTTTTGATTAATATAATCTTTCACAATGTCCTTTCGGTAACTTAAAGATATTTCAAGGATCACTGTTTGCGAACTAGTTTCAAGTATGTTGTTTTGGATTCAGTCTCTGACTTAGAACAATATTTACGTACTATTTTAATTACAATTAATTGAGTCGTTCATCAATTTTGCAGTGTTTATATGGTTAAACAATAGTTTAAAAGCCTAAATAGATTTATTTTGTCGCGCCATTTTGGGATCGCCTTGAAACTTTTGACCTCCAGCAAGAAATCGTCAAAGTATTGGCTATTGATATTATTGATGTAGCGCCTATATTTTTTTTTTTTATAAAATTTGTTTATGACAGGTGATGTGAAGACATATTTGGTGGGTGTGCTAATGTTTGTATTGATTTAGTTATTAGTTTTTGTGGGACAATTACTTTGTTTAGACTTAAATAGCTTTTAAAGAAGTAAGTGTGTATACTTACTTACTCGAATCCTAAAGTTGGAAGTAGTGGAATTTTGGAAACAATTCATTTGTGATTGATATACTTAAAAGAATTGGTTTGAGAAGAGTAATTCTTGCAATTTTATAGTACCTAATCTATTACTTGGATGACGTTAAAAACCTATATTTCCCAGTTGCTCTATTACCTACCAATACACACTAACCTATAAATGAAACAAATACAAAAACATACAATAAAAAGGAAAGAACAAAGGCTCAAAGGAAAAATCCAAATTCTTAGCATACATTACACGGAATACCGCACGTATGTACTATGTACTATGTTAATTAGATTTTAATTTATTTCGTTTAGTGATAGATTGTATTGTCATGCGAACGATGTACGCAATAGATCGATTTACAAGTTAACATCTCCAAAAACAATAGCAAGTTAATTATATTATACAATATAAGGTCGGACTCCCAGTAAGTAGCGGATTATCATAATTAGGTGGCCATATTCGATGACACAATTTGATTTATAATTCTTTACGTTTGGCTAATGGTACCTAGATTTAATCGGTGGCCGATTTAGATTGTAATTACGATCGATATTGTAATTTTAAGCTCGCCTGCCTGCTTGGTAATGAGGCGAGAGAACTCGACCAGAGGTTTGTTAGAGAAATTAGAATAAATTAAAGATGTATATGATTTTGGAAATGGAGCTGGTGATAAAATGATTATAGATGTGGGAGCATGTAAAAAAGAAGAAGAGAACTAAAAAGAAACGGTTGTCTTTTTAACAGAACTAGGAACAAGATTATTTAATTATGTATAGGTTTTTAGATAAAAGGGATAAGTTTGAAGATTAAAAAGCATATTTAACTATACTTGTGCCTGAGTAACATTTGATTTGATTGGGTTTAAAACATTATATTAATAAACTACTTAGCGATGACGAAGTAGTATCAAATTACGAATAGCTGCCGCATAGACAGGTGTACGACCGTTGCCATGCAAAAAAACGACGATTATTAAAACCAGCTTAACAGTTGGAAAAATATGGAAAACTACTATGTTGAATTCTTATTAACACTAAAAATATACATATTATGCTAATATATTTTTTTTTGTTCCGGTAACGTGCAGAAAGTCTGGTTTAAGTAAACTAAACCATAGCCTAGAAACGGTGGGAGCCTTTTGTATCAATATCATATTTCTGCATTGTACACCAAAAAACAGCTGACGATATTCTAAACCTCGCTTTGAATCAGAACCATAACCGAAAAAAATTAATTCCGCAATTTGCATGCTTAATTTTGGAGTAAACGCGGTCTCACACGCCCAAAACTGGAAATATGAGATTTAATAAAATTCTTTGTATCGTCCTGTTAGAGGCGTGACCTTCAACAGCCACAGCAGACTGTTTAACATCAAACACTAGACAAAGACTGCGCAAAAACGTGGTACGCGGGCGAAGTAAAACACTACACGTACGCCGTACAGGTGAGTCCGAAGGCCCCCCGAAACAGTCTCTAGGCGGAATGTTTCGCGACATGACATCATGTGCCACTGACCCACCGAGGCCGCCGATTCTATTAGATTACACTATTCAACGTCGCACTCGTTCGCCGAGCCATTGATCTTGCCATGTTCTCGTCTTTTAGTGTTCTTGCATTTCAATTGGGCGATCACGTTCTTTTTTTTGGAAAATAAACAAATTGGTAGTCTGTCTCACCGCGGTGATTATTTTTATGTAATGCCTGGGAAATATGCAATCGATGTTCCGGATTGTTATGATGATGTAGGTATTCGATAAATCAACGTGATTTTGACGGCAGATGGCTGACTGTTTGATTATTTATTGAAGCTTAAAAAATTGCCATTCAATTTCCAGGAAGTTGTCTACGAATTTGATAACAATTCAGGTTTTCATATGCTAATAACTTTTATTTCATTGTTCAATACGAACAAGTATTTTGTGCGAAGTTTTTCAAAGTAAGTACAAACACTCGCGCTTGCCAAAGTTAGTATTGTTGCGCGGTCCTTATTAAATATAGAAGTAAATAACAGTCGTATAAAGAAAATCAATAAATTGCGTGGCTTTGGAGACATATTTATTAGTATTTGTGTCTCCATTCCCACGTCGACTGAACGTAAAGATTCGATGAATGAGGTATCATAAACAACACTTATCCCACGAGACTTTGATTCGACTAATTGTACGTGGAATTACCGAGAAACGTTAGCAATATTATCAACTATTACTATTTTATTATTCTCCATTCAACGACTATTGGTTACCGTAAATGTACCGTTTACATAAGCACTCGTATGGCTTACGGTAAGATATTTTGTTGTGTTCCTCAGGGAACCATATTGGGACCACTATTGTTGTTAGAAAATTATTGTTTTCTTTAGATTAATATTACGGTATCTACTGAATGAGCTATGGTTTTACAGGCGATTTATATTATTAAATGGATCGTAAATAATTTCCTACTTTCAACAACATTTATTTATTAAGAACCTTAATCGATAAAAATATGAATACTAGTGTAGCGTCTCAGAATCTGTCATTGTTTGTCATACGATTGCATGCTTAATAAGGTCTGAATAAAAACTTGTTGTCATTATTGATTTAGCTTCGACGTAGTTTAAAAAAATTGAATGAATGTACATACATAAAATTATTCATGCATATGATCACGTTTTTCCTTTACTGTGTATGTTTTTACTCTTATAAATATTTAAATGGCACACATCGTCTGTTCGTTGCTTGGAAATACTTTAGGACGAATCTTAACGTACTATTGCGAATACGTTGAATATTTTTTTTACTTATTGCGCCTCTATTTTGTCAAATATTTGTGTTTCATCTTTAGTTGAAGGAGTGTTTATAATAAATTCAAAAGCTATTCCTGTGCGTGGTTAAGTGAGTTTGTATTTCAGGCTCACCTTGTAAAAGACTTACTTTACCAAGAGAAAATATTTAGAGTATAGTTGAATAAAAATGGATTGACATTGAAAGCTTTAGCATAATTTCCAATATGTCAATATTATCCTATAATTCGCTGTTTCCATTCTCTAATATTCATCAAGCATTGTTTAAGCTTAGTTCTTCCTCATAGCACTAAACTTGCTTAAGGCGATAACATGGGATTCGTAATATAAATAAATTAGCATAATTATAAAATAGTATGAAATAAGTATTACTATCTTAACATTCTAGAAGAAAATGTTACCAAACAAACACTATTATTGAAAGGCACATTTCTAGACTTCATAGATTACATAGAGTTTTTGTCAAAATTCGATCAAAATGAAATTCGGTTCAAACGTTTGTTGCTTTATTTCGATTCCTTCATTTTCACAGTTAGTCTTCGGCAAGTTTTTCCTTATTTCGAAGCGTACTATTTTATTTATATACAAAGTTTTTGCTAAGCTATAGGACGATGACATTTTGAGGTCATTCGTGTGGCCACTGTCTGTTTTGACACGTGTATCCAAGTATAAAGTGTTTTTAATTCTCTGTTTTGTTTTGTTTTCTATGGGATTAACTTGAGGTGGCTAGGTGGTGTTTTTTATCCCTTGTCGTTTCGGATCAATTTGTTAAGAGTTGACGTTTAATGTTGTATCTTAATTGTCTTGAATAATGTTGTGTAATGTTTTCTTTAAGCTCAATTCACGATATCTGATGTGGTTTGGCTAGAATTATTTAAATCTAGATATACTTACTTGCCAGATTGATATCTACATCTACACTAATAAATAAAGTTGGAGCATCTGTTTGCAATCATGCATATAAATACGAATACCTGTCGTAGGTGCTCCAAAATAATATTTTTTATAATTTTTGTCTGTCTGTTTATTCTGGCTAATCTCTGCAACGGCTGGCCAATTTTGACTGAACTTTTACTGTCACTATTCAACGCGGACGAAGTCGCGGGCAACAGCTAGTCTTTAATAATCAAGAAGTATGAATTATATTATTTCAAATAACTCATAACCATTTCAGTATTTTGTAATCGCAAACACAATTGCTATCATATATTGCGTCTCATCTAAACAATAGCTTTAATATTTAATTCAGATTATTAATCATTTTGACATGTCTAGTTATACCGTAACAATTATTTCGTATGCACATGTGAATTATTAGCTTGGGAATTATCTCATGGATGCAATAAGACGTGTGACATTGATGATGACAAATAATTATTAATTTGACAAATTGCGGCTTTTTTATCTAGAATTTTGCTAAGCTGCGTAGATCAGTAGTATTTCCTGGTAATTCGGGTTTTTCGAAAATATCCCAGTAGGTTTTAGCTGGTATTTCAATAGATTGAGCTTTTTGCCTGTGTATGAGAAATGGGTATTCCCTTGTAAATGTGCACATATATGGATACACAGACGTGCCCATCTTAATTTGAAGTTAGAAGGGATTACCGCCCCATCACTCCTCACTTAAAAGATCGACAACACATATGTAACTCCTCTAGTATTGGGGGTGTCACTTATAATTAGGTGAACCCTCTGATTGTATTCCCTATCCCCTAAAAGTACTATTGGACCATTACATTCGATATTAGAACTCTAAAAGATCAGAGATTCGCCGTAACTTATAAATATGTAAAAAGCACGTTCACCAATAAAATACATTGTAACTTTATGTTTCGGTAAATTGTCCCAAATCTCCTTCCATTTTTCCTTATAGTCTTTTAGATATTGGTTTTTTTATCCTCGTTGCTTGGGCACGGAGTTTTTCTTAGGTCCAGTTTAAGATGACAGGCGTAAAGATGTACTTATATGATTTATATTAGGTGTTTTTCTGTGTTTTAGATAGTCCGTTTAGTTATATCTTTATTTTGTTTTTTCTAGATTTTATGTGTCGTGTATGTAATTCGGAATGTTTGTTGGTTTTCTTGTTAGTGATTGTTTTATTTTGATTGGGTGTTTCTCTTTTAAATCTTCGGACTTCATAACCAACGAAGAGTGCAGTAGTAGGTCTAGTACTCAATACAGACTTTGCCATTCTCCAGTTTGACTTTTTCAACTAGACCATTTTTATTTTCACCTAAAAACATATTAAAATATAAAACAAATCAAAGATAAAAATTAATTCATCAATGTAACAATTATTGATAGCTTTCTGAATAATGTGTTTAAGCCAACATAAAAATGGTCACGGTAATTAGAAACAAGAAACATTAAACTAGAAAAACGTCGCATATGCCAACTTTTTTTTTACCTTAAACTGCAGCTTTAAGTTATAATCACATTCATAGA
Source organism: Spodoptera frugiperda (assembly GCF_023101765.2). Lineage (NCBI taxonomy): Eukaryota > Metazoa > Arthropoda > Insecta > Lepidoptera > Noctuidae > Spodoptera > Spodoptera frugiperda. The sequence goes on along the minus strand of NC_064215.1, from coordinate 10,720,167 downwards.
ATTCTATAAAACAATTTACTTAAACCATTTTATCTACGACAAATTATTCCCCGCACTAAAGCTTTAACATGGCTCATATATTAAATCTTGCTCTAGAAATTTCAATCCTTTTCATTCATTAATTTTCTTCTCAAGACTAATGACTCGCGTCCTGTTACTGAATTTAGGAGAGACCCAGATCCGGCCATGTGACATAATATATTTTGAAATGTGATATATTTGTGTACTAAAGGGACCTATAGTTTGTGTAGTTTCTAGAAGGACTTATAAGGTTAGTTTTGCAAGTATTTATTTGGTAAGTTCTAGTGCAGTTAACTGATGGATTACTGTGGTGGTCAAGAGACTTTTTAGTTGTAAAATCGCTCAGTTAACAAAATACAATGCGGAGCAAAAGCACGGAACCACTTACGTTTTTTCGTTTTCGTTTCTTTATAAATAGTTTCTAATACAAGTATTTTATTAATTAGTAGGTAACGTATGTGATATGAAAGGCAATTTAATTACCTTTCAAATGAGACTTTTTTGGGTATTTAAAAAGGAAAACAAAAACGCTAGTGGCTCCGTTTCTTTGCGCCAAAGTGCGCAAGTAGCTGTTTCTAAAAACCCAAAAACATTATACCTAATCTCCTAATAAAAAAATGTATTCTTAACTTAGAAGTCAAACTTAAAATTACACAAAAATCCAAAAATCAGTTGTTCACGTTACTAGCTAGAGTACGGTAAACTAGAATTATACGTGTATGTATGAAAGTGAAATTGTTTCACCGACCTGCCATTGTGATGCTTGGCCCGTGACACAACCTTGGTGGGTCATCGCTGCTCACATGGGGATTGTAAACAAAATTATGGCGGCTGTGTGGGTGTATTGTATTTGGATCATGAATGTTTTCGTTGTGTCTGTGTGAGTTTTTAAGTTTTTTAGTGTTTCGGTGTTTTGTTGTGTGTCTCTAGTTTTATTTAAGTTTATGTTGTCTTTAATGGAGATAATTTAATTATGGAAATTGTTTAATCCTAATTAAATTAATTATCTTTATGGTTCCATGCTTCATTTGCCGAAAAACTAACGAGGTTCAAAAAGAGCCTTTGTCTTTCGTTTATTAAGGGGGCGGGGTTGGAAGGGAGGAGGTATTATAATCATCCAATGACTTCTCCCGCCTTGAGTGAGGCGAGAGTGAGTGTCATACTCTTACTGACTAAAAACCACCCCGTTCCTATTCCTGCTTTGAACGGGAGTTCCAGTAACCCTGTACCTAGTACCTACTCCTATACTTGTAAGTACATTTTGGATGTTAAAAGAACAAGTTTTTTTTGTTATACGCCTTAATTTTTTGCAAATTACTATTAAAATATTTAGCGATATTTACATGTCTAGTCTATTTTTTATCTAATCGCCACATTTCGGTCAATAACTCGTTTAATTTCATCATTCGGTCTGATATCTAATAGTTATTTATTTATTCTTATGTATGTATATGTTATGACAATATAATATTTAATATGTCGCTGTGCCAATCATCATCATTCTGAATATAAGGAAATAGACCGTTCTACTGCGCAGTAGCATATAGTTCTGTTATGGGACCTGTTCTACTAAACTATGTTTTAGAATTTACGTTTAGTTCTAATGTTGGTGGTAGAAGGAAAGATGGATAGACTGTTTCTGATGTGATTACCGTTGTCTCACCCTTTTGTCGCTTAAGGGGTAGGAAGAGGTGCAAGTTACAGCACTTAATGCCACTGTACAATGTGCACCCACTTATCACCATTTGTGTTATAAGGTCCTTGTAATAGGGGGTGGGTCTATTGCCATATACTGGGCACAATTCCAGACTCTGTGCTATTACTAAGTTTTTTTTTCGGAAAACCGAAAGAAGCACAGTAATACTTTGCCCGACTCGAGAAACGAATCCGAGCACCTTGCTCAACAGTTGCACTTGCGAGGCACTTAAACATGTGATGTGTTTAGAACTGATAAGGAAAACGAAAGAAGACGTAAGGCACAGATGGAAATTAACTTTTTCAATATTAATAAGTTTTTTCTGACCTCACAAATGTCCTTCAGGATTTGTGAGACCATTGCCACCATATTTTATGTCATCAGTGAACACACTAGTTTAAATTTAGAGATACCGTCAACCAGTTCTTTCATTTACATAGCGATATCATTTGAAATTAAAATAGATTCAATCACGTGTCTTAATGCGCAAATCATATAGACTTCTGTAGTTTTTTTTCAAGTTTCTGGTAATCTTTGTTTACTTATTGAATTTTTGCTTTTTTTCTTGTGTACTTAAGCCTAGAAGTATTCTCTAGGTTAATGTAATTTGATTCATCATCAACAGCAACAGCAACAGCCACATCAACATCATCAGCATTAGCATCAGCATCAACATCAATATCAACAGTCTGTGACAGTCCATTGTTGTACTATGTTGTATACTACATATTTGCCATAATTTCCTTACTTGGCAGTCGATTGGAGATCGTTATTCTATAGGAGTTGTTGAGATTTCAAAAAGGGGAGGTTCTTAAGGTTAGTCTTTAGGTCATCATCACCAGGTAGCAATTCTGTTCAATTTGATGACGAAATGTCCTAATGTTTTACAAGTTAACCAATATTCTCACGATTATAAAACCGATAATTAATTAGTACACTAATTTTAATCTAACTTAAACTAAAAACAGTGGAAACTAATTAGAGTTAATAAATTACCATTACTAATTTATATTTCACCACTGGTCATGTCATACGGGCGTGGTAGCCAACACATCCCTAAGTTTCTATGGAACGAATTGACACGAAATTGGTCATATTTTGGTAGACTCCCTATTTTGAGTATAACTTACAATTCGTTTAAAAAGTACTGAATGTTAGGTGGAGATATATGTATGTGGGTGGAATCTTCCAATGGGAAGCACCACTAAAGTAACTAAAGTAACATAAGACAAAAAATTAGAAGGGCCACTTTTGGTCATCTAGTGGCTTCTCCCGCCTTGGGTGTGTCAGATTCTACTTGATACTGTCTAAAAACCACCCCGTTCCTACACCTGTTTTTCGCCCCGGTAAAACTAGGTAATCCGCAGCTCCGTATCGGGCATCAGCCTTTCTGGGCCCCATCTGTGGTGGTCTGATGGCTAATGAGGCGCGCGCAAGACGCAAATATGCTCGTATCTGGTTCTGGTCGGGCAGCAACTACCCTTGCTCACTGTCCCCTAGATGACAACTAGCAATTAGGTCACATCAATGTCAATCATATTAGAAAGCAAGTAACTAAGTGATGTAAACACTAAAGATAGAAGTTATCTTCACGCTCTCTCTGGTACGGTGTCAGCAGGAGACAAAGCGGAACTAAATACAAGTCAAGATAGTTGCAGAGATTTAATTATTGATTTGAGTTAGTTGACAGGCCATCTCTGATAACTTCTTAACTATAGTATTTAAAGAAAATTAGATTTTTTTATTTATTTATTCAATTTCCATATAATTACATTACAATATAATAAGCCCCACAAAACCGTTTTAATAGTTTGACTGTGGGGTCGCTGAATCTCTATGTTAATAATATATGTTTTTACAAATTAAAAGTGTCTAAATAATATAATTTTAATTTACGTTTAAATCTAATTAATTTTGCTTCACTCCTTATGTCTGCTGGCAGATTGTTTAATAGGTAAGGTATTCTCTTGTTTAGTGTCCTGTCACCATAGTAATTGGTGACTCTGGGTACATTGAATCTACCAGCAGCCATGGATCGTGTGTTAAGAGTGTTGTTCACATAAGTTAAGGTATGTTCTTGGGTTCCATGGTGGTTAACTAATAAAAGATATTTATGTTTTAAAGTAATCGGCAAAATTTTACATATTTTAAATAATTTTCTGTAATCTCCTTTACAGTTGCTTTTAGTTTTTTTAGTGACAAGTAGTTTTAAAAATCTAGTTTGAAGAGCTTCCAATTTATCTAAGTTAGTTTTGAATGTTAATCCATAGCTCCCAAGAGCATAGCTCATAATAGAATCAACTAATGACATATAAATACATCTTAAAACATTAATAGGTACATGTATTAGATGTGTTTATCGTTAAGCCTTACACAGATCTCGTAAATGCATAAAGTCAAAGACAAAATTATTTAATTACAAATAGACCAGGAAGGCACTTTTGAACGTCAAAGCAAATATAATAATGTTAATAACGTCTGTCTGTCGGTCAGTCCTCTAGTGAAGCTATTTGCTCGTTCCAAAGTGTAGATTCCTATGGAGAAGAACGAGCAAGAAACTCCATATATCCCTATTTCTAGGAAATCTAATAAGGAGCTGATCAATGATCATGGAGTATAATAAACAATGCATTGCTAACTAACGGATCACACGTCTCCTTCCATAGTCACATTTGCGATTCTAATACTTACAAATACTACAGCACTATTGTATTCAAAAATGCGGTTTCAATTTTCAATTCTTATGCAACAACCAAACGATTTGCAATATTTATCTGTTCCACTAAAACTGTTGAACAGATATTACTTGAACTTGAACTGGTAGTATGTTTCTGTATCGAAGACATTGATGTGAGGGGAAGTTTCTTGTCAAGGCCAGATACCCCACCTGAACAGACCTTGAGAATTAAAAAAAAAAACGCGTCGCGTCACGTTGACTTCAATAAAACTTCTATGGCGTCGTAAACGTACGGATTGGCCTTGTCAGGTCATTGACATAGCCTAGGTTTTGACGTCAGACGATTACACGCTAGGCAACTGGGCTCGGCACGCTCGAAAATTTCAAGGCTAACCTTGCTTCCCGAAACTTTGATATGTATAAAATTGGATTGCTGGTGTAATGTTACAAGTATTGGGTAATTTTGTTTAAAGTTTGGATTTTCCAATGTTTTGAATATATCGTTTATGTTATAATGAATGGAATCTCGAATTAGATTTAATATGAAAAATGTTCTTTAACTGTTCAATGTTCTTCTTTTTATTTTAATGCTTACTGCGTTTCTATCTTTCCTAATAAGGGCTCTGGCAAATGCCTCCGAGCTTAGAGATTTGTCAAGGAACAAGCAGACAAAGTACCAGTGGAAAGAGAGGAATCATCATCATCAGCTGCAAGACGGCCACTGCTGAATTAAGGTCTCTTCCTTAGTCCACCTGCTGACGAGAGGAATACTGTTCCACAATTATTCTCCTCCTTACAAAGAAGATACATTCATTGTCTTCAAGTCCCATTTACCTGAATAGGCAGGTACTGAAAATCACCAATCTCTTTCCACCGTTCTCTTCTACGAGTAGAGTAAAAAACTTGTAAGCAAACAATCACTTTTGTACTAATGACAATTCAGTACCGGTCTACATTGAGATAGAGTATTTGATAGCTTTTTTGCTTCGAATTCTTAATTGTTGTATAACTAACTAACTTTAATCTTATTTTATTCCTAAACCGTAACGTTATGGCGAAACGTTTTCCGTATTTAGATTTGCGAACTTGAATATGTCTGGTTCATTTAAGGTTAGATTGAAGGTTGCACCACGGAAGTCTTACATCGACCGTTGCTAAGCTGAATTACTTAATAGACAAAGAAGAATATGGTAATAGAGCAGGTTTTCAAGGAGGAAGACGTTTTATTATATGTTTTATTTATTTTAAAGAGGTTTTGTGTGAATATTTGAGAAGTTAATAGACCAGAAGGTTATAAAAGAGTGTCTATCTTCTTTAAAGAATATTGTGATATATTAATACAATTGATGTTTAATACATTTTATTATCCTTCTTGCCCTTATCCCAAGCTACTTGGGGTCGCAGTCGGCAATTTTATGTCTCCGTTTTCTATTTTGTCCTACAACAAAACAGACGTACAACTTTCTCTTTCAAATAGTTCTTCACGCAATATATCCGTCTTTTCTTTGGTCGTCTTCTACCTTTCCAAGTTTCCATCCTTACACATTTAAATATGTACTTCGTACATATCCCTCCGGATGGTCATTTATACCATTAGTTCAGTAATTGAAACAAGAGCGCGTCCGGCGCTCTGATTAGCCGGCTCGAATAAACCAACCAATGAGATCGCCGAACGCGCTTTCATTTCGATTACTTTAAACGTAAAGCAAACTCGTACTAAGGCTACAGGTAGACCATCTAATATGTATTACGAAACAAAATAAATATTTACTGTCGTTACCTTCCAAAAAGATTTTCACAGTTTTTCCTCCTATTGAAGGAAATATTGGAAAGAAATGGCGTGTTTAGATCTTGTTATGATTACTCTAAACGAATTTCCAGAATTGATTATATTATCAATGTAATCTAGTAAACGTGTTACATTAAGTTGAACACTTCATTTGGAATTGTAAACGGATAACCCTTTTAGATTATTATCACTTTAAATGTACTTTGGCTGCTTAATGATACCACCTGAGGAAAAGTAAGTTGAAAATGTTAAGAATTATTAAAGAAGGGCCTAATTAAAAGTATCCTTGATCCACGACCATGCATGTTTGCCATATTGCCATGTGGTGTTGCCTATGTTCAGAGGCTGCAAAATAATGATGACTGGTGATGTTGCGCTAGAGGTATGTAAGAATCGTAGCAATTGGTGTTCCATAGTCTCTTCTTACCTCCAGTCAAATGATGGTGATTCATGATCATGGTGATGATGATTTTGCCGTTGTCAAATTATCTTCTAGTTCAGGCGGGTTCCCAACCTTGTCCTGGCCACTTCTAAAACATTTCTTAGTTTAAGTTTAATTAATATTACTTTTTTCATGTGGCCCAACGAGTCTTTCTCCAGAGTCGTAAGGCTCGTTCCCAAAATAATGTGATTTTTCGGTAATTGAAATCAATTGATCCTCTCAGTTCTGTTGCCTCCTTGGAGTTTCATTCGAGCTTTAACCGTGTCGTAACCACGCCATATTTCGTCTTATGGGAACCATCAGTTGAAAACTATTGTCCTTGATAGACTTACAGGAACTTAATCACTAATGACACACGTGTACTGTGTAGGATATATACAGGAAACAAAAGTACGTAATTTTAATTATAAATGTTAGTAGACATTAACTTTGTACTATAGTATCCTTCCATTCAAAATGGAATGATAACGTAGGTACTCCCTATTTTCAATGAATTAATTACGAAAAAATAATTAACTTTTAAGTAAAACGAGTGTTTTGCTTATCTTCCTTATGTTTTGTAAGTTTTTGTTTGTATTTTACATAAATTTTGGTGTTCTTGTGTTCGTATCTCCTAAACTGCTTGATCGATTTTGATGATGTTTTCTTTTTGTTGCAGGTATTTACACTTTTGGATGATTTACTAGTAGCATTGGTGATTTTTGAGCAGATATTAGCTGCTTTTGAGTAAGTTAAATAATAATGTGATCATTTTTATTTTAAAGTGATTTTATATGAGCTACGCCTTCTACATGACGAAATTCTTCGTTTTTTTTTTGTTATGACGGTTTAAAATACTCCAAAACCTAATCTCGAATGTGATTTTTTAAACTCGAAAATTAATGGAGACATCTTTTTTTAGTGAATTAATAAAAGAAAAAGAATAAAACTTGAGAATAGTTTTATCTCAGTGTTTAAGCGGCTCGTGATAAAATTATTTTTACTACTCGTGTTCGTATTAAAAGCTAAATCTAGTTTGTCTTTAGAATAATAAATCTGGGTCGTTAATTTTTTTCGCTACTTTTTCAATGTTACAAAGTCTATTTTTGATTCTTGGTTCACTTTTATATTAGACGAAATGTCGTTACTTGTAAAATTTTCCGAGAAAATCCTGCTACTGTTACAAACGTTATTTTGTTGATGTCGTCTGGTTGTTGCTTTATGCGAAACTGCTGAATACAATTTCATGTATTGTCTAATATGGATAGATGTTTATAATTATTTTTTACGTAGGTAATGCTCACATATTACGTTTATCTTGTGAGTGTGGGAAAGCCAAGCTTCGGCATGAATGGGCCGGCTCGACCGGAGTTATACCACGGACTCGTAGAAAACCGATGTGAAACAATGCTTGAGTTGTGTTTCGTCGTTTCCTAATTACCCCTAACCTATTTTCCCAACCCCCAATTCCCCAACTACCCTTAAATTCCTAACCGGCAACGCACTTGTAACGCCTCTGGTGTTTCGGGTGTCCACGAGCAGCGGCGATTGCTTGCCATCAGGTGATCCGTCTGCTCGTTTACCGGCTTATACATAAAAAAGTACTTTACAAATTCTATTCATAACCGTCTCGTTCCCGTCTCGCAGCCGTTGAGTGTAATGTAAACGGGTCACAACATTACTATTGGGTTGATAGCCTCATTATGCAGCTCGTAAAAACCGCTGCCTATTTATATTTAACCGCTTATCCACAGATTTGAGGATTCCTAGATTATTATCTACGTGCTCACCATTTTATATTTTGTTACATCGATTTGTAGAGTGGAGATAGGCGATATACGACTTGTTTGGAGTTGTTTTTTAAATGTTATGGGTAACAGTTGAACTGTATATTTTTAACTGAATTGAATCAAGAATAAATAAAACTGTATAGTTAAATTTTAAGTTGTGTAGGCTGTATGGACCTACAATTTAACTGCACAGTCCAACTGTACAGTTAAAACTGCACAGTTAAGTTGGTTCTAATTGCTCAGTTGGTTTTAGTCAGTAACTGCCGTACTCAGAATTATTTAATGGTAGTAACCATTAAAAAACTATTGCTAAGGACTGGGTTATACTTAACCCAGTCCTTAGCAATTGTTTTCCATACAAAATTGTTACTAAGGAATAGTTTAAATCATCATTAAATGTGTCTGAGTGTGGCAGTAAAAGTCTGACTCCACCTTTCGCCTCGCCCAAGGCGGGAGAAGTCATTGGATGATTTTCCCCCTTAAAAAATGTAGGTATTTAATATACGTACAAAGTTTAACCATTATAATAATTTATTGAGTAATAAACATCCATGTAGTATTAATAGAGTAAGCACTATCGATGATAGAACTGCAATGAATCTTGGCAAGTTGCTAGGAACTGCTTTAAACGCGCTGCCTTAGCAATATGACAATATATTAGACGGTCGTGAGAAAATTAACCGGTTCACAGGCATGCCACGGTATTCCTTACTTTATCGACGGTTTTCCCAACCATATTTTCAGTTACCAAAGTATCCGATATGCAACTAAAGCTTTGACAGGATTTTAGTGGGTAATTCTAATTTTGAATGTCTTTAGTGTTAAAGAAGTAATTTAATTTTGGTAATAACTATCGTGAGACATACTAAATTAACTAAAAATCACGGTTTACTCACGTATTATTAATGGAGAAAAGCTCGTGTGTAATTTAAGTTAAATATTTTTTTTCTCAAGGTATTTAATTGTTGTCATTCATGACTTTTTAAATATAATTTTATGAAATTAAAAAATATCAACTTTTTTCCTCCCACAGAGCCACGTAACCCTTCCGTTAACCGGCCACATTATTGACCCTAGCGGTCGAAAAAAGTTTGCATGTTTACGATTTTATGAGCCACCTCTAACACTCAGGAAATAAGGCGCATTCAACCCCCCACACAAAAAGGGAGCCTGTTACGATAATATTCTAAACTCCAGCATGATTATTTTTTCCTGGTATAAAAAGTAATGTGTTTTAGCAACAACCAACCACTCCAATCAAAACTCAAACCTCAACCCTCAATATAAAGTCGAATTTTAAATGCGAACTGACCAAATTAGAATCTGTTAAGCCAAAGGATAGGGGCATTTTGCAAATATTTAAAGGGCCATTTTTGTTTGTGTGCGTTTAATAAAAATATACGTGAATGTTGCCAATTAACGCGGCAATATGTTCGGTTGTTCTCGGAAGTCGCGATAGCAACTGATCGCGCGACCGTCGTTATCAGACAAGGATTAACTGGCAACTCAGAATGTAAAAGCTTTCAAAAATGGCGCGTTGATGACGTCACATCCTTTTATAAGTGTTTCTAAACAAATAAGAACGGTGTCGTTAAAGTTATGACGAGATGTCCTTTCGTCCTTTCCGGTGTAATGTCCTTTAATGGCCGACTTATGGTGTCGTCGATTAATTGACGTATGTAGCAAAGGATTGTCTGTTTCTAAGCTTCATAAAGCTTGAGGGATTTGAGTGCCTTTATAAATTATCCAAAAAACTTATTTAAACATATTATATGAAAATGTTCCTTGCGTGAGACATACTACATTAATTATTATGCTTTTCGGTTTACTTCCTGTTAACTGTCGCGCTGCAGTCGCCGCGACGTATGTCGGGCATTGCTACTAATGAATATGAGCCTCTAGTATGGCTTGAAATTAGTCGAGTTCCTCGTCAAACAGTTACGTAAACCAAAAAACATAATAATTGATGTTACTTGTATTGCATTTAGCAACAAAAATTAATAAGTTCTCAAATATTTTTCACACGCTCACCAATGGTATAAGTTTTATTATCCCTCACAAGAATTGAACATACCACCCGCATGTAGGGGGTTGCTTGAATATTTGTGTCATTTCGCACACAAATCGTACGTTTGATTATGCGGCCATAAGTCTACAGATAGACGCTAAGACCAACATAATTGATACTTATCTTCAACTGGCTTTTTCGAACTATACTAAGTGCTACACAGAAAAAAATGCAAGTGAACAAAAAACAAGTTTACCACACACAAAGTATACGAGAATTGAAAAAAGCCTTTCAAGAGTTTCCGAAATCAATCACTTTGAATTACCTAAGTACAATAGTACAATCAAATTGTTTGTGGCCATACTTTGTCCGTCAAAATAACTAGCTTTAATCATGTTTAAAAATAGATTTTACGTTTATTATTTTGTTTTGAATCATATCATCAGACTGCACAGTTGTCGCTGTGGCTGGGCAACTGACTGCCGTACAACGTGTCGCGGGCTCGATTCCCGCACGGAACAACTCTTTGTGTGATCCGCAGATGGTTGTTCCGGGTCTAGGTTTTGTGTGATGTTTGTGTATGTTGTATGCGCACCCATGACACAGCAGAAAATTCTAATGTGGGGCAACGTTTTTCTTAAAGCAAAAGAAATATATTGGTCCGATTTTATGGGTCTTGACTTTTCTTTCTCTGTATACATAAATAAATACAAACAAACATCGCCTTCAAATATTTGTGTCACAAAGATCCTTACAAAAATATCACCATAATATCATAAGAGACAGCCCCACAACTGACGTGGATGAAGTATAAGAGAAAACTGAAAGACGAATTCTAGTTACAACCCACTCATTCGGTGTTATAGGGCGCCGAATCGAATTAGTATCAAATGGGGTGTACATAACACAATTACACCGGCAAAATAAACACGATTGCTACGTTACTTTCTTTGCGAAAATTCGCTTACTTTTCGCATAAAAGGTGTTTGTGCCTTAATCTTAAGCTCCGAAGAACGAACGAATGAATGGATCTCGTAACGGCTTCGTTTTTAAACTCGGAAGGTTCGAGGGTGGGCGGTATGTTTTCGGTTTTGTTCAGCAGTTCATTCAAATTCCATCATCCATCATTTTTAGTGTGGGAGGAATATTTTTCATATTTTACCGTCGTACAGGTTTTATGTTCGGTCTGGAGTACAATGATATGATTTTTACTAGACTTTTATGTCAGACGAGTAGGTCTAAAAGCTTCAGACGCGTTCTTAGGTCTCATTAATCTTTGTTCAGGTTATGCTCTCGCTAAAACGTTGTCTACGATTTGTAAAAAAGACAGTAATTTAGGATAATCTGTTGTCACTTTCGAGCTCATGAAAATAGCTGCATTCTTTGACAACATTTACTAGATAGCTTCTTATTAGGGCTAATATGTTTTCCTTCAAGTTGAATGTAAACTAATATACACAGAAAATACGCCTAAACAATTGCGCAAAATTACCTTTTAATGTCTATCTTTGTCTTTAGGGTCATTAACGTAAACCCTTTGACCATTGTTCGCGTTACACAATATCGTACTAAGCGAGGTATCATCACTTTGTCAATGAACCGATTACCTTGACATGTGTCAAATGAGCGTCACTATGCCACTAGGGAATTTGTGATCCATTGCCGTGTTTGCATAGGACGCTTTGGTTTTTGAATTTGCGTTTGCATCAGTGTATGGTGAAATGTATTTGTTGGTAATTTTCTAGTAATTGGAGAGTTGAATGATATTGTGTTCGTGGGAATAGGTTGTAGGTTTAGGGCTTTATTATTTTCAAATTTGTGGATTACGCAAGGATAACTTGTACCTAATTGTTGACAAACTCGCTGCTGTTTTCTAGTCCACGTTTAGGGTTTGTTCTCGTGTTTTACATAAATGCTTAGAGATAATAACAAATATAGGGTTTTTTAAGTTTTCTTCGGTAGTTTAATAGGAGTATTCATAGAAAATACTCGTACTTAATTTTAGTTTTTTTTATTCCAAATCTGCGTAAGACAAAACGTGTTTTCTATTGTGTCTCATTTACCCACAGACCAGAGGTTAAAACTAGTATTTTCAGCTGTATTGACGACAGCAAAAAAACCCGTTAAACAAAACAATGTTACTAGTTCTTCAATTTATTTATTCATTATTAACATTTTACCTTATTTATAGTTTTATACATATAAATGTAGTATTTATATTGTGCCTACTGTTAGGCTTTAGATTTTAATTTCCTCATAGTTACACTCAAATTAGTTTACAATAGTTACTGAATAAATATCCTCATTACATAGGCCTGGTGATAAATGGGTAGGCTGTAAGTATCTACTTTATTTTCAGGAAAAATAGGTATGATTTAGGTATTGTTTTGTTAGGTGCTTGTTTTACGTTATTATTTATTTATTCATTTATTTTATTTCTTCATGCACATGAGTGTGTACACTAGGTGGGCTTAATGCCGTAGGCATTCTCTACCAGCCAAACCTACAGGTGGTGCAATGAAGAACCAGTGGTAGGTGCATGGACCAAGCAAATTAATAAAAGCTCAAGGAGAGAAAAAAAAATACAATATACTTTCTAACACAAACATATACCAAAATATATTTAAATAATATAGAAACATAATAAACCTACATAAAAACAATACATATACTATCTACATATTATAATATATACATACTACTTATAGTGAAGATCAAGATGAACCCTCTGATAACCTCTTCAAAAGAAGCTCCCGAACTCTCCACTTGAACGTCAAGCGAGCAGACAGCATCCTGATATCGGTGGGGAGCGCGTTCCACAGCAAGATAGATTGAATAAAAAAAGAAGAATGAAGGAATTTTGTGTGATGAGTAGGACACTGAAGGAGACGGTTATTGGAAGAGCGTAGATATTTGCTTATTATATATTTTATAATTATTTTTTCAATCTATTAAGACGTTCGCTTCTTATGCATGAGAGTGCGGGTTCGAAACCTACCAACAGCAAGTACCAATGTGACATTTCCGAGTTATATGTACTTTCTAAGATTATTTAGACACCACTGACTAACAGCGAAGGAAAACATCGTAAGGAAACCTGGGCTTATAATTTCTAATTATAAGTTTAAAATCGCCAACCCGTAACGATCAAGCGTGATGATTAATGCCCAAACCTTCTTCGTTTGAGAAGAGGCTTTTGGTAAGCAGTGACCGCTTATAGGTTGTTGACGACGTGTCATCAAAAATAGACTCTATACTATAGAAAGATTCCATAATATAGAAATATAGATTCTTAATACGAATACTTTTTGAAAATCCAATAAAGTAAATCCTTTAAATGTAACATGACACATATTTGTAACTATTTCACATAACAACTACATATAATGTAACTCACGTTGCTTGCACGTGACGTATGTCAGCGTTTTCAGCGTATTATGGCAACATATATAACATATACACATACACATATACTATATTATGTGGAATGTCAAGCATACTCGTACACGCAGGATTTCCTTACCTTCCTTGCATAGTTTGCAAACGTTAAATTCCTTTTGCTTACTTAGTTACTTAGCCCCTACTACTAGAGACATGCTTACTATACATAGTAACATAGAGACATAATATAATGTGTTATGGTTTGATTATAAGTCTGTGTGCTCCATCTTCGTTTCGTCGTTCTGGCAAAAAGCGGGTTGGTGGCCAAACGCAGACTTATCAACGCTAAAAAACAGATTACTTTAAGATTCAATGTACATTATATTTGTCACCATATCTGCTCGTCTTTTGGGTGTCAAGAATTGGTTAATGAGAAAGGGAATGCAACATACAAGTTTTGTAGAAATTGGGTAATAGAGCTCTTTGATAAACCTGAACCTTACCCAGATAAGCCTGCAACAATTTTTTAGCATCCTCTCGTTACTATTTAATACAAATAATAAGATTAGCTACTTTAGTGATGTATCTTTTTTATTTGGACTGTCCTACGTATGGGACTGTAAACTTACCTCTTTGGTGGTCCCATCCGCCGACCATAGTGTGGCTCCTATGTAAAGAAGGCCAATAGTCCAGGCGTGGACTGTCAACAGTTAGTAATATTGTAATATCAACTCACATTGTAAGGGGAGATTGCAGTTAAGTGCATGTATGCAAGCATGGTAAAGAAACTACTCGTTTTTATCAGAACTAAGTAAACAAACATGGTTTGTCTTTCACAAATCGAAGTAACGGCCCCCTCGTACATACAAATAGGTAATGCAAACATGGCGGAAATCTCGCAAAAAGCAACCCGCCATTAGACAGAATCGAATACTTACACTACACCATGTTTAATACATTTCCCCCTTTAGTTTACACATTATTAAAATACCGAACACTTCACTTGAGCGTATACAGCTAAAGTCAACATCACACAAGTAAAAACACACCCTAAAACCTAAAAAATAGAACTGCATTTTCATTGTTGCAACTATAGTTTAATCTTTACATTTTAAATGGAACTTTATTCTCTGTTGTATAGGAGTTATTTTTGTTATCTTTGATAGTGTAGTTTGTATGCTTGGCTTTATCACGTGCACCTACATGAAGACTGGGCTGTATAATTGATTTTCTTTTGATAAAAAATCATAGAGCTCGCATACTATTAATATTTTACGTCTATAATTTGATTATTTCGCACCTAACGTTATGGTATTATGTACTTTTATGCTTGTAGAGGGCTATGTACTTACATGGAGTGATGCAATGTGAATAATGGTAATGTGTACCTACTTACTCTTATGTACTTTGTTTATGTTTTGTGTTGAAAGTAATGTAACGTTATTTAAGGATACCTTTTATTTGGTAGGGTTGGTAACTAATGATTACTCAATTTTCGACAATTATTTTATAATACAATACATAACCTCACGTATGTCTCCCTCTCTCTCCCAGACAGACTATGGAACGCCAATTGGGTAGTTTCCTCAGTCAAAAAGAAATTATTTAGATTTTTCAATAATGGCAATGGCAGTTTCATTGATAGATTTGATGATCTACTTGATTTTTGAATTTAATGACGCCATAACGCACTATTTATACAAAGTTCATAGAAAATATCGTTATTGACGTTTCGAAAAAAAAGTATAGAATTTGACTAGTAGGAAACTAGCTTCTACTTAGCTACGAATCTTATCTACCTCTTTCGCTTCATCAACAGTCACCGGTCTTTCCATGCATACATTATTTTATAAGTGTTGTACATAATAGAAAGATTAAACATATACTCATATACCGCACATAATATATCGCTTCAATAATCCTACAAGTGTTAGAATAATATTAAAAAAGCTTAGCTTATAACAATAATAGAAGAATCAATATTTGACCGAATAAGTGTATTAAGTCAATTTGTGAGTCAATATTTCTTTTCTAAACTCATAAGATTAATGACTATGTAAACGTATGTATAACAAAAAATGGACTGTCTAGGTATCGCGGAACAAGTATCGATGAGTAACAAGGAGTGTAACCTACTTCATGCTAAAGGTAGATATACCATACCTAAGTGACTAATACAGCTAGAAAAGTCAAAGTCTAAGACAAATCATTTATTCCAATTAATTATTAAACCATATAAAAATAAGTCGGGTTTTCCTTCCTGACGCTATAACTCCAGAACGTACGAACCGATTTCCACGGTTTTGCATTCGTTGGAAAGGTTCGGCCTTCCAAGAAAATTCCAAAAAATTCACGAGAAAAGCAGGAAAAATGATTGGTGGCGAAACGGAGTTCGCTAGGTTTGCTAGTTAAACCATAAATACTTAGATATTTTTAAAACGTCAACAAATAAAGAAGAAGAAGTCGTACATTAATTTCAATATGATCTGAATACAATAGAATTAGTTTAACAGAAAATGCCATTTTTTGAAGTTTTATTATAATCTGAAACAACTTTTGTAGTTTTATTAAAATTATGGAAGCAGGTGATGTTTAAGTCCCAGTTTTATAAAAATACGTATATAAGCATTTTGCATCTTTCCATGTATTTCCATTTCTTTTTTATTTCCATTATTTATGTATTTTTTAGTTTTTTATGTAAAATAGATTATTGTTATTCAAATTGGCGTTTCATTGTCTCTGCCTACCCCCTTGGAGACGGGCGTGACGTTATGTATGTATGTTGATTCAAAATCGCATTATAGCGAAGTTTAATTATTGAATTCCTAGATAAGTAATTGAAAAATTTACATTATTTAATGGTAATGAAAACATAAGGAAGTATTTTATTCCTAGTCAAATTACGAATAATTTATCGTATTCTATTTTCGAACGACTCCGTTGATTGTCTTTTGTTTTTTAAAACAAATGGCTGGAATATACTAATATTATTGGCATAACTGATTACTAGTTCTTTTCATGGTAAGGGATAGCTGGGTAATCATATATTACATAACCTCACGCTTGTCTCCCATGGAAGGCAGATACAATTAATGCACGCCACTTGCTACGATTCTTACACACCTCTTTCGTTTCATCAACAGTCATCAGTCTTTTTATGCATGCTCCGAGTAAGTGGTAAGCAATCAGCATCGCCTATAGACGCCCTGAAACACGAGTCTTTGAGGAAGGGGGGAATGGGCCTCCGATAATCTCCTATCTCTCCTCTTAGTGTTTCGTTGTATTATGAAAACAAAACAAAAAACAATCACGTGTTAATGTTTTAGTTTTAAGCTGTTTCGAGTCACAGTTTTTGTGAGTGTAGTTTTTGTCTAACTAAAAGCATATTGAACCCATCACGCGGTTGTGAACCAATTAGAACTCGTTCCTTTACTCCTGGGTCACCAACCTTTGTGGTTGGTCTGATGGTGGACCCTGGAGTATCCTTGGGTTGAGGGGAATTTGGTTTTGATAAGCTAAATGTAAACTTAACCACTTTAAATGTAATAAAGTTTCTGATTTGTTGAACGGATTGGTTTCGTACTGGTTTTGCTTTAGGCATTATAGTGGTCCATGTCAGTCAAGCATTGGAGATTGGTTTGGAGATCGCAGTTTAAAAGTTTACCTTACTTGACTCTTACTGTACTGCCCGTGACTATCATCACCCATAGGAGTGGTGAAAAGTTTATTTAACTTTGCTACCACAAACATTTTTATATGTAATCCAGGGTAGTCCTATTTGTCCGTTGACAAGAAATCATATTTAGAGCTTAACTCTCCGACCCTCCATATTCGGACACTCATATAAAATGAAAATGAAAAAGAGAAACAAAGTCAACAACATTACAAGCTACTCATATCTGCAAAACTTTAAAAGAATTTTCTACCTTATCATTTGGTCATAGAGTTTAAAATCAGTTTAGGGTATTTTGATATGCTGCCGTCTCCGCATATTTTTTTAATCCACCATCTTTTTAATTCTCACATCCCCCATACCTGTATCAAACGGTAACTTTCATCTAGGATGTTAATATTTCAATTATTTGTGTATTGTTTGCGTCTAATGTTTAATTATGTAACTCCCCTACCTTCGAATACCAGGGGAGACACATTTCTGATGTTTTTATGTCAAAGGGGACCGGTTTGTAGGGAAATAGCAGGGTATGGAGACACCACGCATAAAAAGCTACCCTTCACTGTCAAAAAGATCTTCATCTCTATTTCTGAAGTAGCAAGGTTGAAAGTCTTTTGACGATGTTTGGAAATTTGGTGTAGGTTGATGTGCTGAGGTCTGTATAGGTATACGGGATATCTATTTTCCTATTTTCCGTGTCGATGTTTCAATGGTTTATTGTTGTTTATCACTGTACCATTGAGATTTCCAAATGTTTTATTCCAAGTTGAAGGGGGGCTGAGATTATACAGTTTTGTGTTTGGAATTTTTGACTTTTCTTTATATCTGGTTTCGTGAAACCAATGGTTGTAACTTGTTAGATTGCTTTGGATTTATTTAATAAGATTCTGTAATGTCTTAACACGTTAACCCCGATCTTAGTGGAGGATTTGCCTTCAACAGTTTTTTAGTGGCAGTCAAATACATAATCACACTAGAAATATAAATGTGAAAGTTTGTTTGTTTAGATTAGTAAACTCATTGTTAACTTTAATTAAAAACGCAACATTTTTAAACCGCTTCTAAACTTACAAAATAAATTGCAATTTACAATTATTTCATAAAGCTATTGTGCACAAATGAACAAATGCAACTATGTTCTGTATTTCTTAAACCTAATCAGATAATACCCCGCAGGGTGACGCGGGCTTTTGATTTATTTGTAAACAAGTGCAGTTGGACGGTGACTAAGTCAAGTCTGATCACTCGACTAGGATCTCTCTAAAATCGTGGCTTCGTTTACCAATCGTCACGCGTACAACTGTTGGATGTGGTCACAGAAGGTGAATTAACATGTTTTTTTTGAAGGGAGAATCATCCAATGACTTCTCCCTCCTTTAGCGAGGCGAGAGGGAGTGTCAGACTTTTACTGACTACAAACCACCCTGTTCCTACTCCTGCTTTTCGAACCGGCGCCCCGGTAAACCTGCTAGGCAGTCCAAGGGCAGCACTCTCTGACTCTCTGTTGATTCTTTTGTAGAGAAGGTCCATACTACAACTGTATTCTATAGACAATGACGTGTTTATCTTAGGAATACCTTTAATTGACTCTCCTTATACGACTAACTTACTCTACTTATAGGGGCGAGGTGTCACACACACTACAGGTAGTATAATGAAGATTGTGTGAAGTTGATCTTCTGCACCAGTGTTACGTAGTTATAATCAGAATAGGTGAATGATCTATACGAATTGAAGGCCGACAATCGTTTGGTCAGTTTTTTTTTATAATATTATTAGTACTTACTTATTGCTTATACGTGTGTTTGCTCGGCCAACGATCCGAGACAAAAAAATTATATGTATGTAGTTCGAGCTATTAGAATTTTTATACAGTCCGTTTTGGGGCCTTTTTAGGTAAAAGGTTTAATTTTATTATGTAATGTCAATTGTTATGTGTTTATGGAATGTTCTAGATACTTTGATATCCTTATAAGACTTTTTTCAAGGGAAAGTCATCCAATGACTTCTCCCGCCTTGGGTGAGACGAGAGGGAGTGTCAAACTCTTACTGACTAAAAACCACCCCGTTTCTACTACTGCTTTTCGAGCCGGAGCCCCGGTAAACCCGCTAGGTAGTCCGCAGCTCCGGATCCTAATAAAACTAACATCCTTTTTCTTTCCATCGTCGTAATATTACTGTTTCTGATTTTCTTCATCAAAAGATGCAACATTCCTAACATTCCTGTTGTACATTGAGTTCTAACTACGTGCTAATGTACGCGCGTTACGTAGCCCACATTATGGCAGTCTTATTAAAGCTCGTTAGACATTATTGCCCACTAAATGGGTCAGGACATAGGTTAGGTACGCATCAAGTAAATACGCGACTAAGTACCTAAGACTAGAGTATTGTGGACTGTTTTTTAGACAGTTTTTGCAACTATTTGTGAATTAACGTTAATTAGTGATACGCCTTGTTTGATAGTGAATGTTACATTCTAATAACGTGATTTGCTTTGTTGTTCCATTATATGTATTTGTAAATTTTGAGGATTTTTTTTGGGTTTGAAGTTTCCTCAAGTGCTATTTGTTACCCGACTGTAGGAAGGGTATTGATTTTTGCAACAAGATACGCATCTTGTGTTTTTATTTAAGTCTTCAAATGTATATAGCAGTTCTTCTTTTGAGACATTTATTTAGTTCTTCATGCACATAAATGTGTACAAGGTGGGCTTAATGCCCCAGGCATTTTCAAGCCAAATTATTTAATGATAAATGTTTTTCTTTTTGCAAATTGGCTACAAGATAACAATTTTACACGTCTAAAATAACTAGATGAGGCCGGCATTTCTTATCGGACTACTCTGAGAAGAATAGCTGAAACAAACTCAGAGGTTTTTTTAAAGTCTAGAAATTTCTTCGTTCTTAAATTCATCATTGCACTATTAAGATAGAATACCAAAATTAGTCAGCGCCATTTTTCGGCTCATTCGGTTTTCGGAAAACGGAATTGCGCGGAGGACATCGGCAAAGGAGGAATTTTCTTCCTCCCCCAAGAATCCGCATATTACAGATAGAATTGAATACGAAATAAGGTTGAACTACCCTCTGAATTTCAATCGTATTGCACGCTTGACGTTTGTATATCAATGTTTTCCCGCGTTTTTATTGTCGTAACAGGTGGCCATGATGAAATTTTAGTTTTTGTTTTTTTTCTCTCCGCGCCCGATTCTAAATTTGAATGGCGGGAGTTTCGATTAAGTTGATTCGATGTTTGATTAATATTTATTGACTTGTTTATCGAATTTAGTATTCGATCAAAAATTAAGATTAAAATTAGTTGTTTATAACAAAAACTGTTTCTTTAAAAGTAGATAATATTTACGCGTCACATCATCACATCAACATATATATTGACGTTTCAAAAGTGCCTAATTTAGGATTAATTGAAATAAATGCTTTGACTTTGACTTTGACTTTGACTATATATGCCTATAAGTGGCTACTGCTGACCAAAGGCCTCTCCTCACACGGAGAAGGTTTGAGAATTAATCACCACGCTTGCTCAATGCGGGTCGGCGATTTTAAACTTATAATTAGAAATTATAAGCCCAGGTTTCCTCATGATTTTTTCCTTCACCATTTGTCAGTGTCTAAATAACATTAGAAAGTAGATACATGTAACCTGAAAAAGATTCGTTGGTTTCGAACCCACACTCTCATGCATAAGAAGCGGGTGTCTTAAATCACCGAGCCATCATGACGAATATTTGTCGGTTAGTTTTATTTGCAAAACACAAGAAGAATTTAAATAACAAATTATTTAAAAGGTTTGACTTTTAACAGTAGTCAGTTAATGATCTGCTAACTACATAGCATATTAACTACACTATTTCAATACTCATAAAGATTATTTGAATGTTAACCTAATCTTTATTACGGAGCACTTAGGTTCACTTTAAACTTATCTGATACAGTGATTTATTTACATCTATTGAATATTTGATTGTGACATTTTTATTAGAAATCGATTAATCAACGTGTAAGTTTTGTAATGGAATGTTCTGTATGCGCAAAAAATGCTTTATTTTATCTTATTTATCCAGCCATTAGACCACCACAGATGGGGCCCACTGATACCTGATCCAGAGCTGCGGACTACCTAGCGGGTTTACCGTGGCTCCGGCTCGAAGAGCAGGAGTAGAAACGGGGTGGTTTTTAGTCAGTAAGAGTCTGACACTCCCTCTCGCCTCGCCCTGGCGAGAGAAGTCATTGGATGATTGTACCCCCTCAAAAAAAAAAGGCAAGCTGAGCTGCGGGCATCAGATAGTTAATGTTATGATACAAAATATATTGTTTATAATTTTCATTTGCAAATTATTATTTTATAAAAAAAAAACATCGGGTGTTTGCCACCAGACAAAGGCAGTAAAAATAATAAGAATAACACAGTAATTATTAAAATATAACACTATATTGCTACACAAAAACCGTACAATTTATATAATATAATATTTGTGGCACACGCACATAACTACGATTAAGTTCAGATCACGATCGGCGATGAATTAAATCTAATTGCGATGAAAAAATCGTGCGTGCGATTAACGCATACTTTTTTGGCAGAGTCCTTTCAAGGCGCTTAAGGTACGGTTTCCATAGCACGACTGTCGCAAATTGCTGCTTAATTAAGCCACACACACAACGTCACGCCTTTTATCCCCGAAAGGGTAGGCAGAGGTGCACATTACGGCACGTAATGCCGCTATACAATGTACACCCACTTTTTACCATTTGTGTTATAAGTCCCATGTAATAGGGGGTGAGCCTATTGCCATATACTGGGCACAATTCCAGACTCCGTGCTACTACTGAGAAATTTAAAAAGCCCAGTAATACTTTGCCCGACCCGGGAATCGAACCCGAGACCACTTGTTCGGCAGTCGCACTTGCGACCACTCGACCAACGAGGCAGTCAATTAAGCCATTAATTGTATAACTATAATTGTTCTAATCGTTATAATATTGGCTTCTGATTGGTCGTTTGAGATGGTAGGAAGCGTCTGCTAAACAATCTTAGATCTAAATGGTAGGTGAAAACGATTTCGTTTAATTGGTTTATTTAAATATTTGTGCTGATTACTGCCGATGATAGTGTTGTTAATTGATTTTTATTAGGTTACGTAATTTGTAATTTAGTTTTTGTTAATATGAGAATGGTGGGAGTAACGATAAAATTATCTTACTTGTATCGGCTATAAAGTGCTTAATCCTCAATTTTTTTAAGCAGTAATAAAATAATTTGATTCTTTTTTTTTTTCTTTGCTTGGAATCATATTGTCTGCATAGCCTGTTTTCATAACATATTTTTCTTTATAAATAAGTATAATACTCACACACTATTATTTTTTTCCAAATTATATACGTGGAGACTTGTAATTGGCTGAAAGATACCTGTGTTCATTGTTATTTTTATCTGTTGTTTTTTTTATTAGCTATAAGTCCCCCATGGATTATAAATGAATAAATTGTCTTAAAATTAAAAAGCTGTCTTTAATTATAATTAAAAGCTATGGTGACATTAATAATTTATATGTCTGTCTGTCTGTATGTAGCTGTTACTATTGAGTATTTACGGTAAAGTTTAAAGCGTTTTACCGCAATTAATAACGATTAATTTTCTATTATTTAGCGGAGAAGAGAAGAAATTAATCCCGTCATATGGAATATCATTTTGTTTAATTCTTTTTCTTGTTTTAAGTTAAGTTCAAATGTATTTTTTTTTTGTCTGGAACTTCGTGTGGTTGACAATATGAAATGAAATAAAAAAATGACAAATTCGTAGATAAAATGCAATTTAAAGAAATACTAAAGATTTACATATTTACAGGTACATTCACGTTTGACCAGTTAGGTATGTTGTGAGTTCCATAGTCCCATGTAATAGACAGTGAACCTAAAGTACTAATATGTATGAGACGGTCAGGTTATTGTCATTAAAATAACACAATACCAAATTCCATGCTAATACTGAACATTTTCCAAAAACCGACTAGTAGGTACTTAGTATTAGAACTCGAAACGGGATATTTATACCATGTTTTTCTATTTCTATGAGTTTAGTAGAAAATAGTTTAATAGAAAATTATGGTAAATATCCCGTTTCGAGTTCTAATACTAGTGTTAGTGACCATGTCAGTTTAAAATGACTAGTACCTAGTACCAATTTAGAAAACTTTTCCTTTATAATTTTATCAATCGTTCTAGAACAAAAAGGGACATAAATATTCATTGAACAATTTAATCATTCACGCCAACGTTACAGCGACACCAAAATAGAGCTAATCGCGTCACAGACTACATAGACACATGTTATAAATAAAATCGACTCAAATTTTATAGTTTTCCGCCATCGGTCAGTTGACAGTATTAATTTGATCGTTAACTTTATAAAACACTCGTAATCGGCTTAATATGTAAAGTTTTCCAATACTAATATGTAGGATTGATTGATTAATATGTACATGTGTTTCCAAGCGGATCTTCAAATGATTAGATAATTCCATTAATTATTATCTAGCTTAGGATATCTGTCTGGTTTTGTAGTTTTTATTATTTTTGTCGCTGTTCTAGACGTTGAGTAGTCTTTAGAAATTATTTTTGTAGATGTTAGAATCGACGTTGTAGCGATAAAATAGTTTCCTGTTTTTAATTTCATCGTTATCTGTCTAGCCGTTACCAAGAAACGAACATCATCTCACAAACTTCCTCATTTACAATACCTATCAATAGGAATTCACAAAAATTATGAGATTCCATATTAAGATGACTACAAGAAATATATCAATAGGTAAAGTTAACGTCTTTTATCTTGTAACAAGAAAATTAAACAATTAATTAACTTTGTACAAAAATGGAGTGCGTCGATACCTTTTAGGGTGGCTCCTAACTTCGGCAGGGTTACAGGGTTACTGCCATATGGCAGCAAGTTAACAATTGGTATTAGAACGCGGAATATTACATTAACCACTTAGGTAAAGAAAGGGTTGTCGATATCAGAGCTTGTTTTAATTTTGTAAAATGATTTGTTGTTTTATTTTGTTTAGTGTTTATGTTCTGATTCATTGATGACTGACTTTAAAATTAATGGTTTTTAAAAACTGCTGACACTTTATCCACGTTATGACGTCATGTAAGCAGAGCTACAGATTAAAACTAAGAGTTGGTCAATAAACAATATCTCAATCTCTTACACTTACTGTTGTCTCTCTCTGTAGGTATCACCCTAAGTTTGGCTGTTAGAGAATGGACTTGGCAGTAAGTTCAACATTGTTTAAATTTACAAAAAGTGTAAAATAAAAATAAGTAACACAAAAAAAAATCTTTAAACGGCAACCCTATCAAACCGCTCGCTGACAAGTCGATTTTACAATCTCGAACAGAGCAGGTCTGGTAACACCGAGATGTTTTACAAACAAAACGTTGTACGGAACCCGAATAGGATTCCCCAGGCGGAAGCTGCGTGTATTAGCATAATGTGTGCCACGGAACGGGGACGACTGAAATGAAAAGTGGTTTTCAGACATGGCATTTAATTTTAGACGGTTTTTGAAGCCGGTTTGGCAAGGTAAATAAAATAATAGATATTTGAACGGATGCCGCGTACGATCTGGTTCGTTTTGACAAAAATGTTAGGTAATGTTTGTTGTGGCGGTGAGGTTTGTTTTCGACCAAACGTGTTTGGAGTTTGGGAATGTAAAGGTTTATAAGATTTAAGATATTAAGGTAGGTAAATATACTTATTTTCGGAGCTGCGGATAATGTAGCAGGTTACCGGGGCTTTGGCTCAAAGCAGGAGAAGGAACGGGGTGGTTTTTAGTCAGTAAGAGTCTGACACTCCCTCTCGTCTCACCCAAGTCATTGGATGATTTTCTCCCCTCAAAAAAGGGTTAATAGTTATTGTTTATTGTTGGTGTGAGTTTCGTAGTTTCCAGACTACAGTTTGGTCAGAGGACTTATTTAAATCTACTTTTTCTCTAAAAGTAATTTTTGGAGGTCATCGAAAACTAAGGCGTAATTTAAAAACTTTAGCTCATTTAATTTTCATGGTTATATTTAACAGATGTTCATCAAACCGACGCTTTTTGGTTTTGAAAAACATAACATAACAAGTTAGTTAGGTATCAGTTCGAACACCTGGTTTCTTCGAGAATGATTTTTACGAAAATTAGCAAAAGGAAATCTTTTAATAATGATGACAGCATTATCAAATCTATATAATTAACTGGTTTCATTTTATTTAAAATCCAAATTATACGCGTAACTAATAAACATAAATTATTATTATTAAAATGAATTTTATAGTCTACGGTTATTGCGCGTACCAAAAAGGTTTCGAACTCTTTCGAGGTGGTAATGACGAATATAATCTGTGTTCTCATGTTTTGGTGGGAAAAATTGTGATAAAAAATGGAGGCGCGTTTAGTCTCATGGCAGTTGTTAAACGCGATTACTATCTGAAACATTTTATTGAATACATTTAGGTATAATTTGGATTAATCCGATTCGGAGATTTTGTTGTTGATTTTTTTCCTACGTAACGTAAATAAGACTACTGTTTTTCGAACCCTTAGTGTAACATTATTTTGAGCTACGGACTACCTCGTAAAGCAGGAGTAGGAACGGGGAGGTTTTTAGTAAGTAAGAGTCTGACACTCCCACTCGCCTCGCCCAAGGCGGGAGAAGACATTGGATCATGTTTTTTCCCCTTAAAAAAAAGGATAACTATTAATATTTCATGAAATAACTATCGAAATACGTATCATACACAAAGATATCTACTCTAACCCTATCTACTCCTTAAGAACTTTTAAAGACAATAAACATTCGATATTAATTATTACGCAATCTTTCTTCACCAACTTATATATTTAACACGACAAGTCGTATTAGTAAGACCACACCTTAACCAGTGTCACTGCCTTACTTCACTTAAGGTCTGCACAGCTATTTAGCATGGACAACACATGAACAATGACTTGTAATTCGCTCAATTATACCCACGATTGTAATCGTGTGTTGACCCGGCCTGGGATGTCTCATCTGCCCAGTTATGGTACATTCGTCTTGATGAGAGGATTTCGTTTAGACTTTTTTTTTTTTTTTTTTTTTTTTTATAAAAAACGTTGCCCCACATTAGCATTTTTTCCTGTGTCGTGGGTGCGTTTACAAACATACAAGTTCACATACACATGACACCCAGACCCGAAACAACAATTTATGGATCACACAAAGTGTTGCTCCGTGCGGGAATCGAACCCGCTACCCGTTGCTCGGCAGCCAGTTGTCCAGCCACCGCACCAACCGTGCAGTCAAAGCAGACTGCTTGTTTCAACGATGATCTGAATTACAACTATGTTCTTTTTTTTTATTAAGGAAAATGGGTTGGTATATAAATCTCTGAAACTCTTGCTGACTGGTAATGGTGATGATTGTTACTTCTGTAAGATAGGATCAACTGTGGAACCAAAAAAATATGAGGAAAGTATAGATCAATGCGTCCCAAGAACTGTCTGTTTTGGTTTTCGAAGTAACAGTCAAAAGTCACAATGGTATTTAGTTATCAGATGTAAACTTTTCCATAAGAAGCACAACACGCCTTCGGTTAAGTTTGGTTTAAAACTACTAAGGTATTTTATTTGGTCAGTAAATTTAGCCATACTACTAACAATTAACATAAAAATCTCAAAACTAAAAAGCAAAATTTTGCAATTTAATTGAGAACCATCCTTCTTCTTTTTGCATTCTATTAAAAATCCCTTTACACACATTTTTTTTTTCAAACTCGCTCCCAGGGTCACAGGCTCCAACGTAAAGGGCGATGGAGACGTCCACAGAATACATAAAGGATCGATACACAGTGTACTCCTGTACACGGTACACACTTCCGGTTGCGTAACGTCCGGCTCTAGTTTGTACGTACAAGTCTGATATGAATTTTTATACGCTGTTTTTCCTTTCGATTTTTTTGCGATCACCATTTTAGGTGCAAAGTCACTATTATGATTTGTGGTTGCTATTTCGATGATGACCACTTTAAGGTGCTTGGCCGGGTAAGTGGTGTAACGTACATTACACCTGTTAATCCCCGAAGAGTGAAGATGATCTTATAGTAAGTCGATTTTGGCTAAACCGAACCGATACGATCTTCAAGCCTTTAAGAAAAGAGCGTACTCCTTTTTAAAATGCCGGTAACCTGTGACTCCTCTGGTGTTGCGGGTGTCCATGGTCGGCGTTGATCGCTTATCATGGTGCTTCTTCTGCTCGTTTGCCCCATATTCCATAAAAAACCTTTTAGAATAATGCAGTTCTCATTACTTAAAGCTATCAGTCTAGGAGTCATGGTCATGAAGAAAAGAGTTTTGTTCGAAGCCAAATAACTAAAAAAACAACTGTATACATACCCACAATACTGCAAGCAACATCCCACTACCCCATTAGTGGGAAATTGCTTGTGCTTAGCTGGACTGGCTCTGCATGGTCAGTCAATGATGACAGCTCGAAGACCGTTGAAACGATGGCATAGCTCCTCATAAACCGTTGTAGATCGGGAAGTCCGGATCATTAGATTATGCCAGCATGTTTCTCATGCTGCCTTGCCTTAAAAAATATATCATTCCTTCCACCTGACATGCAATGAAGTACTTTATTGTTACATGATTACTGCACAATTTACCATGGTAACTAGCCTTATCTCAATTACATGTATTATGTAAAACTATTTTCGTTCTATAAATAATATCAGCGTGAAAATTGCAATCTTTAACACATTCTTACGTAATTTGTACGTTGAAATAATTGGTAGATGCCAAGGTCAGATGTGTTTGTTGTTAGGGGAAAATTGGCTAAAGAACTTAATATGGTCACTGTTTTTCCTCAAAGGTAAACATCTAACTAACTTTAGGTCCATCTTGGGGATTTTTTATGATTCCCATTTTATTAAGCATTAGGTATTTGCCAAACAAACAATTTGTTTACATTTTTTCTTCGAAAAATCGCACATTTTTTCCTACTCGACAGATACCTTTGCGATCATCTCTGTCTTTTTTAGGCTCTGTAATTCATTATTATGTTATCGGCTTTCTCACGTAACTGTTTGACTCGACTAGTTTCAAGCCGTGCTAGAGACTCATATTCATGAGCAGTATTCCGCGACACATGACGCGGCGACTCTGGCGCTGCTACTCTAATAATTCATTTAGTATGTCTCACGAAAGTTATTTATAATAAAAAAGGCTATTGTAATACGTAAAATAAAACAATGAAATTCGAATTTTGAATAAAAAGAAGATGGCATCGAATAAAAACTAAAAAAGAAAATAATTAAAAAATGTTATTAATATTTTTTATTGATGCTCATCAATTCCTAATCGAAAGAGTTCCTATACACAATAAATTGTTTCATATAAAACAATAGGCCAGAAGTCTAGCCACAGATAATAATTGAATAGTACAAAAAAGAGAAATGGTTTGATAGATTCAGTCATCTACATTATAAACGGACAGACATTAGCATTTTTTATATTGTATTAATATCAGTTGCAATTAAACGTAACCTGATTTGATACATGCGTGATGATATCATATACTTATGTATGAAAATTATTACTAGGCTTACATTTAGGGATCCTTTGAAGTACTGGAGAAAAAAACCGTTCATTATATGTTTTTTTTATTGTTGGTGTCATGTCAGATGGGTCTCATCTTTAGTTTTAAGTGGAACTCAATATCACTGATTTTGACTTATAATTTAAAAGATAAAAAAAGCAAAAAATAAAAAATAAGTTTTTGATTTATATCTGACGTTCCAAAATTTTGACATTTAAACGAACTTGGAAATGGTTAGTTGCTTTTTTTTAAATTGTATGTATAATTTAATAATTAATTGTTAAAAATAATCTAAATTAATTCTTAAAAAAGTGTTTTTCTCAATGGACAGACAATTAACGTCACAGATTCTCACATACAATTGAATTGTAATTCAAAATAAATACAATATTTTTGTTATTCTGTAATGGAAACTGACAAAGTTGTAATTCCAAGTCAATAAATACTTTATACTTTAATGTTTCAGAAAAATAATATGTAACAATTCATCATTTGGATTAATAATATTAAAATTAATTTAACAGGAAGTCTGTAACTCCACATTTACACAATAATATTATATTTAAAATACATTATTTCCCTAAACAAGGTAAAGGAATAACAAATTCGTATAAAAATTTAGTCTGTGGCGACACATGACAAGTGACAGATGACAGAAGGCGCACATAGACGATCGTCGACGTCATAAATCCTACACCGCACATGTGAAGTTTACATGCGAATAAACATGGGTAGAAAATCCCAAACGAATAACAGTTGGGCAAAAAGCCCGACAGCAACGATCAGTTCACCTGGTTGGAGGATACTACTATTGTTAGAAAACTTTACTTTTCCTTCGCAAAAATTAAAACTAATTTAAACCTAATTGGTTTTGTTATCAGGGAAATGTCTGTATTTCTTTTGTAGGAAAAGGGACCTATTTCATTTGAATCGACTGTTTTCTCCCCTCCACAACTCTTTGAGGATGTAATACTACTTTTAAAGTAAGTACATCATTAATTAATAAATATGTACGGAATCATAAACCCATAACCACAAGTCGTACTTTTCTAACTTTTTTTTTGTAACAAGCAATCTAATTCTTCTAGTTTATCTTTTAATCAGTTTCAACTTTCAAATTATGAGAACCAATGTACAGCTGTTAGCTTGTGGCTGGCAAAAAATACCCGTTACTTCGAACCCGGATTTAGGATATTTCCTAAATGTATATAAGTAGGTATTATTGTACCTACAGTACAGTACACTAGCTTCGGTCAGAAGCTTCGCTCGCGTTCGATAAAAAGTAGCCTATGTATTTATTCCAGAGGATAATCTACTCCTGTTCCTAATTTCATCCCGATTCCTTTAGCCGTTTTGATGTTATTGAGTAACAAACATACTTACACACAAACTCACTCAGAAACTTACTCATTTATAATTTTAGTAAGATAAGTAAGTACTTTTTTTAACGAATGGTAAAAGAGGAAAATCTAGTTTATTTACTTTTGGTCTAGACACTGGTATGTAGACCTGATCTTATGGTGCGCAACTGTTGGGATTTCCATTCTGAAAGTTTACACCACATTATAGTCCAGTCAATTTAGGAATTCACCTCGGAATTCGAGATACCCAGCTGTAATTTTGTATATACTTGTATATTGACCCCCTAAAACTTGTCTCAAAACCTACATACGGTAGGGTGTAAGCAACCCTTAAAATTCAGGGTCAAAGGGCCCAAAAATTGTTTTTTTGCGGTCTTTTCGAAATATCTCTTTTCCTATGGGTTTTTGGTAATTGTATTCTATAGCAATATTGTGAAATACAAAATTCTCTACAACTTTTGTCAAAACTTTTTCTTTATACGGTGAACCGTTTTCGAGATAGAGGGCGGAGAGCGCGCGGTCGCTGCATCTCATCAAAAAATTTTTTTTTCGTGTAACCTATCCGTGATGGTTGTCTATGGATAGGACATTAAAAAATACGTCATGGTTCCTAAAACCATTTTTCGTCAAAATCAATCGTTTGAAAGATAGACGCTTCCAAAGTGGAAAAATTAGGTCTATAGAATGTGTCCTGCCCTCTAACTTTTAAAATAAGTGAGTAAGAAAACTAAAAAAAAATATATGCTGTAGATTTTAATGGAAACTTTCAACGAAAATTGGTTTGAATGAGATATCATAATTAGTTTTTAAGAATTGATTAAAAGAATTGAGAAAGTGGAAAATTAAGTGTGTTTTTTTTAAAATGTATCAATTCTTAAAAACTAATTATGATATCTCGTTCAAACCAATTTTCGTTGAAAGTTTCCATTAAAATCTACAGCATATATTTTTTTTAGTTTTCTTACTCACTTATTTTATAAGTTAGAGGGCAGGACACATTCTATAGACCTCTGTTTTCCACTTTGGAAGCGTCTATCTTTCAAACGATTGTTTTTGACGAAAAATGGTTTTAGGAACCATGACGTATTTTTTAATGTCCTATCCATAGACAACCATCACGGATAAGTTATTGAAAAAAATATTTTTGAAGAGATGCAGTGACCGCGCGCTCTCCGCCCTCTATCTCGAAAACGGTTCACCGTATAAAAAAAGTTTAGACAAAAGTTGTAGAAAATTTTATATCCCACAATATTGCTATTGAATACAACTTCCAAAAACCCATAGGAAATGAGATATTTCGAAAAAACCGCAAAAAAACGATTTTTGGGCCCTTTGACCCTGAATTTTAAGGGTTGCTTACACCCTACCATATGTAGGTTTTGAGACAAGTTTTAGGGGATCAATATACAAGTATATACAAAATTACAGCTGGGTATCTCGCATTCCGAGATTCTTACCTAATTTTGCCTTATTTGACTGGACTATTAATTTATTTTAAAATAAAAGCATGTCGGCCTTACCTACACCATACGGATGCAGCGTAGCGTATTATTTTATTTATCTTTATCGGCCGACCAAATTGTATACATGAATACATTAAACAACAATCATTTCTATAATATGTAAGTAAAATGTTACAATCGATTATAGGCGAGCATAGCATTCGTTAATAATTAATATTATTTAAAAAAAGTTGTCAATTAATAACAGAAGTGTGGGAGAGCCATGCTTCGGCACTGCTGGGCCGGCTCGATCTTTGACGCCTTTGGTGTTTCGGGTATTCATGGGCGGCGGCGATTGCTTACCATCAGGTGATCCGTCTGCTCGTTTATCAGCTTATACCATAAAAAACAAGCAATAGAATTAGAGTAAAAAATAAAACACGGTCTACCGATATTTTCTCAGTGTAGCCTACTGAGAAAACAGTAGTATACCGATCATTCCACAATCGGACGATCCGCAATAAATTAATTAGGAAAAACATATACAGTACAATAGCCTATGAAAACTAGAATCAAGTAACCTAACATTAATAATAACAATAAAATTAAATTATTACATGTCATTTTAAAGCAATCAAAGAAAAAGGGGGAAAATCTAGTTTATTTACTTTTGGTCTAGACACTGGTAGAGCTGATCTTATGGTGTTCAACTGTTGGGATTTCCATTCTCAAAGATCTCACCACATTAATTTATTTTAAAACAAAAGCGTGTCGGACTTACTTACACCATACGGATGCAGCTTAGCTAGCAAAGAAAAAATGCTACAATTTTTTTTTTGGCTATTTGTACCGAGTAAATTAAAACGGCTATGCGAGACTTACTAAATTAACTAAAAACAAGGATTTACTTACGTAAATATACTGAGAAATGCTAAATACAAGATATCCATACTTTAAAACATATACATAATTTAAAATGGTAAAAAAATCATACACACTTTATGGTATAAGCTGGTAAACGAGCAGACGGATCATCTGATGGTAAGCAATTGCAGCCGCCCTTACACCTGGTGTTTCGGATGTCCATGCGTGGCGTTACAAGTGCGTTGCTGGCCTTTGGGGGTTAGTTTAAGGGTTGTTGGGGGATTGGGAAGAGGGGTTATTGGGCCTCCGGTAACCTCACTCACACAACGAAACAACGCAACCGTTGTTTCACGTCGGTTTTCTGTGAGGTCGTGCTATCACTCCGGTCGAAGTATTGCTCTCCCACACTTTTCGTCTATGTCCAACTAGACAAGAATTATTTTAGTAGTTTAAAATTAGATGTAGTTCTATGTACTCGTTACTCATAGTCTTATTCATATAGTAGTCATGGCAACAGACATTAGTCTGGTTTCGCGCCTAAACACACAACGCACCTAGAATTGGCGGCAAATGGTTTAATAATATCAATGAAGTACTTCGTTTTACAGGAAAATGCGAAAACATTGTAATAATAAACGCTAGCCGTTATTTTAATTGATTTAATTGTTTATTTATAATTATTATTCCCTTTGTTATGGTTCAGTTATTTCCTTATTGAAGACGTCATCACTAAACTTTGTCTGTGTGTGTGTACTAAACTTTGTGTGTGTGTGTAGGTATGTCTGTTGATGACTTCACACTTGTACAGGACAATATTTGGTTTATTTATAGTGATGTTCCCATGCAGGCAATTTTAGATTTTTTTTATTCAAGTATTTGTTAAGGAAAAAGTAGGAAGGATAAGGAAAAATGCACAATTGTTTACTTTTAGGCTCATAAAAGATCAAAAATCTAGGCATCATACTTTGACCAGGCCACTAACAATCGCACTCAATTAAGAATCGTTTCTCAACTTAGAAAAAAAGGACCTTGCATTATTCAAAACAACACGTCAATTGTTCCAAAAAAACATTTGATTGCCATTGATCGATATCCCCCCATAACTCAACACAACATTCCAACAAATAAGTACATTCCCACCACTTAATCTTACATTACGATTCCAATAAGCACGTAATATTGATTACCGACAAACCGAAGTACAGTTAGACCTTAAAAATTCCACACTTGTAGCCCTTTCCATACAAATCGCGGCTACCTTTGAATACCTTAGCTCGAGGCATTCCGTTGCACATAATTGCATAATGTGTATGTTAGTGCGCTTCTCGTTTGTATGAAGACGCATTTGTTTGTACGTCCGAGAGCAAGCGGCAAGGTGACTGATTAAGAGGGATTAACGATTCAGTAGCCATCTTTGTACGAAATGTCGGACAATGCCTTTTATTTTGTCGTTGAGTGTACATTTTGACATTTTGATTGTGTGTGCGATGAATTGATGATCATGTAGGTATAATTCGAAAGAAAGTGTTCCTTTTTTTCGCATTATTTACCTTTTGTAAACGTTTGGTATGGGGTAGATATTAAGTTCATTAATGCGGTTTATTTCTTATCCTAAAACGAGATTATATTTCGGAGCTTAAACGTCAAACGAATACAAACCCTCTGTCGCGTAGATAGATAACGTAGATGACTAATCTATACCTTCATGAAAAGCCACTATTAACTTAATACGCATTCATTCTTTATAAACCACCCTCATTATTGATATTCAAATAACTCATTATGCACTTTGAAGCGTTAACACAGTGCTCATACGAAATAAAAACCAAAACAATGTTATTGAAAAAACATCAAGGAAATAAATAAGAGATTTATCCTCGGTCTTGCATTCGCTTGGCGACCGTCGCCTCCGCTGCGGTCATCGACACAAACCTTGGCATTGACTACGAAATACAGATCTAAAGCTGAACATGCACAAAAACCAATATATCTTGACACACGGCGAAATACGGAACTAAACCATTCACTTGTACTTTGACAGCTGTTTTGACAGTTTTCTTTACAAACAGCGCCAGTGTTTGATGCCAAGTTTAACTGGTCGTAGTTACTACGTCGCCCAATGAAATTGAACAATTATATAAGGAACATGTAATTATGCCTGTCAGTTTATTGCCGTGGGATACTTACTATATTTGTTTTTGATTGATTTCAAAGGTGTTATTGTTTTTTTTTTTCGTTTGCTAAGTGGCCGTGTTATAACGCCTTTCGACTAATGGTCGGATAATTAAGTACATTGCTGCTTTCGTTTTTTGAAAGTTTGTCTGCGTTGTAGTAGGACAAGCGATGTATGTTTTATATGTATTATGTGTCAGCTGATCGTAATCGTCTTGAATGTTTTTGGGCTATTTAATGGGAAATAGAAATGATTGATGGGGTTAGTAAGTGACAGGTGGGCTATGAACTCGGGTTACTAACCTAGGTCTAAGTATGTAGACTAGGTAGGTACATAATTTTAGTCGCACTAGTGTAGGTTAGGTCAAGTTATAATTTATTTATTACTTTAGGTTAATAAAGACCTTGTTTTCAATCTTACCTATATTTTGTATTTCAAGGCTTATTCACGTTTCAACTTTCTTACGAGGTAATTCGATTACTTTCAAACCACACTAGGGGCTCATAGCCATATCTTACGAGAGTTATTATATGAAAATTGTTACATCTCTTCATCATTACATTTTATGTTATTAACTGTGTCATTTTTATCAGTAGTTTAAATCTAATTATATCTCATCTTTACTTTTATTTGCACTAATTTGCAATAAAGAATTGAATGTACGGCGTCTATGCCTCATAATCATCAGTGAAGGCCTCTCAGTCGTACGTCAGCGAATTTTTTCTAACATCTACAAACCTTGAAGAAGTTCACGCACTTTGCATACATTAAATTAAACTCGACAATTACACATTAAGAATTATCATAACACCCATTTATTTTTATTATGTGTAAATAATCTCTGGTCTTGTTGGACCTCGAAATTTAAGAGGTCATTCACCTTTGCATTTTTGTTTCATATTGTAAATAGTTTCAGTGTTGGGTCAAGGATTTTTATGTTGTGTAAGGATTTATTTTGGCCTTTCACTGTCTATCAGTCGCATTTTGCATTCACTATAGTATTTGTTCTGATAGCCTAGATATTATGGCGCTGTTAAAGGTTTCAAGGAGGTTAAGTGAAATACGGTAGTTTCCAACTAGTCAAATTTAATACTTTTATAGAAATTTCAAAAACGATACTATTCTATGAAATTTGTCGGAGATCGCTTTTTCTGACGTCATAAAATGTTTGCGTCAAACAGTATCCTTATTTATCAAACATAGCTAGAAAATTTCACAAAAAAAAGTATATCGTCAAATTAATGCATGAATGAATGTACGATTATTTTGCGATATTATATGGTATTAAAAAGTCCAAATAATTTATTTTTGACCTAGGAAACTATCCTAATTGTGGGAACAGCAAGCTGTTTATTTTCTGTTCAGTGTCAGTCTCTTACTGACTAAAAACCACCCTGTACCCTTAGTATGAGTTTGTTTTATGTTTAAAGTAATCGAAACGACAGCGCGTTCGGCGCTCTGATTGGCCGGCTCGAATAAACCAACCAATCAGAGCGTCAAACGCGCTCTCGTTTCGATTACTTTAAACGTAAAACAAACTCGTACTAAGGGTACTGTTCTTACACCTCCTTCGAGTCAGAACCCCGGTAAACCGCAAGGTCGTCCGCAGCATCATCTCTGCCTAACATTTTGCGAAGTAACAAGCGTGATGTTTTTACATAGTTTAGGTGTAGTATGTATGATTTATTTCGTCCTTGCCCCGTTGAATTTCGTTTACCTACTTATTGGACTACCTACTTTAACTCCGTGAGAATCTTATAAATATCTTTTCACATGGTTTCTTATAGTTATAACGTAATTGTTAAGTTAGTTTTATTGTTTACTTTATAGTTATATAAACGATTGTTTTAAACAGTCAATTGTAATCATAATGGGGACTTTGAAATTTGTTAAAGGAATAAGCTTTGCAAAATTCTGGTAGGAACATTTGATTTGATGTGGTCTTCAGTGAAATAGGGGTTAGCTGAAAAGTCGGACTTTTCCTTTTTATGTGGGTAAAGAAGGGGAAAAGCAGAGGAATTTTCTGATGGTAAGCAATCAGCACCAGCTAAAGACACCAGAGGAGTTAAAACTTACAAGTGCGTTGCCGACCCTTACTACGATCTGCCAAGAAGACAGGTTTTTGGCAGTAACATCAAAGTCAAAGTTAAAGTAAATCATTTATCCAAATAAGCATCAAATAGGTACTTTTGAAATGTCAACACATTGAGAAATACATAATAGTCTGTCAGTTTGTCCGTCAGCTAGGTGTTCGTTTCAAAGCATAACTTTAAACATTGACTAAACCTTATTCAAATATAAGATTTTGCTATCGAGTACACATTAACTGGAGTTAATTAATACAGTAGACTATAGATTTAATCGACTATTTTCCCATCACATTCAAAGATTTTCCAAATAAACTTGAAAATCTCACAGAACGAGTTTCGCGCAGACATTCCGCGATAATAATTATCAATCATGATTCCTTTGTCCTTGAACATATTAACATTAGTATATTTAAAGATTTATGTTAATTATAACTAATTATATTTACATACTTGTCTCTCTAACTTGTTTGTTTTATGACTTTACGCGATTCCACTTAATGGCGATTTGACATTATTATGTCAATGGTGTAAAAATAGATTTTTTTGTACCTATCATATTATTATGTAGGGTATCAAATGTTGGTGTTAATTAATAAAGAGTTGTGTTAATATTGGTTTGGTCAAGGTGCAAATGTTTGATTCTCAGGTCCAAGAATTTATTAAGTATTTAATTTTAAAATTACCTGTAAGTCTAGAATATGTTAACAAACTAAATTAAATAAAATCATCAGTTTACTGACGTAAATATATTGACAAAAGCTCTACTTACTAGTTTCGAGTCACAGAGAGACTCCTCATCATAAGCAGCTAGATTTGTTTTATGATAATATAGTGAGCCTATTCATTTTGTATTAAATAGGACTCATAACATACTTGTGAAAAAATATTTATAACTAGCTTTTGCCCGCGACTTCGTTCGCGTGGAATAGTGACTTCCGGCAAATTTTTGGTTTTAACCACATAGTTCCCGATCTCGCGGGATCTCTTCAAAAATGAGATGTGGAAGATATTCCAGGGAACTCTTCAAAAATCAACATAATGAGCTCTGCGTTTGAATTTAATAGATGTATACTCACTTAGGGCATTGAAAAAATAGTTTAAAAACGGACTTAAACTAACTTAAAACTAAAGAAAGCTACGAATTACGAATTTATAACAATTAAAAAAGAAACTATATTACAACCTATCCTCTATGCTATAATAACCAAGCTTAAACTAAATAATTTAAAAGAAACGACTTAAATCTAATCTAATTAATTTATAAATTAGACTTACAATTTTATTAAAAAAACTAACTACAGTAACTACTAATAATCGATATCAAACTAAACCTACGTTAAATAGTTTAACCAAAAAACCAGGAAAACCCAACAAATAAACTTATTAATTGACAAATACAACGAAACCAATTTAGAATATACGAAACAGCAGGACCACTACAGACAAATAATCATACGACTGATAATAAACTTTTTCTACGATAGTACCGAAGCGCTCGGCCGATACCCAACCAAATGAATGTAACGAAACCATAGCGCGATCTATTTCGATCCCAACACCATCTATCGAGGATAAAGACAACTTGGATTATTTATTTATACTCCGTTCGGGCATTTTCTTTGTACTAAAAGTTTAATTATATTGATATTATTTTTTTCATACCTTTTTACTATTTATTTACTTTTTTTCGATGAATTAAAACAATAACATGAACCGAAGTCGTGTAACGATCGACATAGAATTATCTATACTCCGTTAGAGCATTTTCTTTGTACTAAATGTTTTATTATATTGATATTATTTTTTTCATACCTTTTTACTATTTATTTACTTTTTTTCGATGAATTAAAACAATAACATGAACCGAAGTCGTGTAACGATCGACATAGAATTATTTATAAATAATTTATTTCTTATTTTTATTTTTTGATTTTTGAAATAAAAATATATCTATGTCCTTTCTAAGGTTCTAAACTATATCTGTACCAAATTTCAACCAAATCCGTCAAATAGTTGCGGAGATTAATGGTATAAGCATAGAATGTTCGACGTGATTCTTTAATTTGACATAACTTTTTTATTTATGAACCGATTGACATGAAACAAACACTAAATGTAAATTTAAGCATCCCACAATACATTCGTGAAAACCGCATCCAACTCGGATCAGCCGTTTCTGAGATTAGCGCGCACAGACGAACAGACAAACAGACAAACAGACAAACAGACAAACAGACAAACAGACAAACAGACAAACAGACAAAAAAAAAGTTAATTACATTTTTGGGTTCGACATCGACATAACAATAACCCCTGCTATTTTTTTTATTTTTATTTTCAATGTACAGACAGCACTTTTCTACGATTTTATTATATGTATAGATAATGTGCCAACGTTCGGGGATTAAACCACTTGAAATTATGTAGTGTAAATTAGTAAAAAATATGAAAGTGTTCTTCATATATAAAAATATCCTCTTAAGACACGCTCTAGAAGTAACTAGAAGAATATTTTTAAAGACAATATTTACATACTCGCCAACAGTCGACTCGTTTGCACACTTTAATATTAAATACAATTTTGAATCTTCAAAATCTTGACATGTGTAGGTGTGTACCTGCTTAGCAAATAATTGATCGTCTAAAGTATTTCAGACACAAAAAAATACTGACTATTTGTATGAATGAGATTAATACATATACTAGTTATTTTTAGGGTTTGTCTTCGTTTATTTTAACTAAGTAGTCTTATTTTTATCTAATTCTATTTTAAGTCGATTCTAATATAGAACTTTTTCTTCTCGTTTTCCTCTATCATATTCCCCAACCTCTTCTTTCTTTTGTATAAATTATCGTTTCTTGCACAATCTCTATCCATATTTATAAACAAATATATTTCTTAAATGTATGGTTATTTCAAGAATCACATACTAACTAGAAACTTTACGTCAACAACCTCCTTGCATTAAGAAAGTAATCTGAACAAACGTCAAACTTAAAAAAAGAAACTAATTCCTTTTTTCTTTTATTCCAGGTACGTTGGATTTCAAAAATCGAACACTGCAGTATGCAAACACGTGCCAGGTACAACAGTCGACAGTAATTTGAAGTCGGCACGTTCGTTATGTCGGCAAAATTGTCAATAATACTAATTACGACATTACAATTTAATTTATTTGCCAATATTATTGTAAGCTTGTAAACAAATATGGTGACGATGGTCTACATTAAGTGTACTTAACCTTAAGTATTACTTAGATTCTTGACGCCATTTGTTTATTTGCGAAAATAATTAAAATGGTCATACCGGTTTAGTAAACGAGCAGACGAATCACACATCATCATCATCATCAGGCGGAATAAGTCCATTGTTGAACACATGCCTCCCCTTAAAATCACACGATGGTAAGCAATCGCCGGCGCCCATGGACACCCGAAACATCAGAGACGTTACAAGTGCGTTACAATCTTTTTGAAGGTTTGGAATTTAACGATGTTTGGGGAATCGGGGATTGGGAAGACGGGTAATTGGGTCTCTGGACTGTTGGTTAAACGCATACATGATTAGTACTAAACCAATAAGTTTGTAAGTATTTTCATAACTAGTCCACATTATTATCTGTCTTCATAAAACTGTCCAGTTCGAAGAATTACTCTTTCTATCTCCATGTAAATGTTACAATACGATCTAGATGAAATGACAAAACACAACAGCCGGAAGAAAACATTTTAACCTATTTTTTGAGACACTAATTTCACTTTGACTTACCCGTCTTGATCAAATTTTCTTTCCGAACGACAAGTAATTTGAGGTAGAATCTTCTCGAATTTCGTAGGCACCTTGAATTTTTAAAAGGCCATCGCCTTGTTGCCTTGGCGAAAAATACTTAATTGAAATGTAAACATTGGTAATTATGTTTTGGGGGTTGATGCGCAAGGGTTAAAACGATCGATGGCATTGGAATGGAATTATCAATTGATGGAGACGAGAAGAGTATTTTGTAATTCAAAGATGTATTGTGTTATAGCTAATAACATGCAACTGATGCAACCAAATCTGATTTCTACTAAGAAAGATAAAAGTTTGTCTTGGATTGGACTACTGCTACTCTTTCAATTATGAGACCATTTTGGTAGAACTTGACTGACTGGCTGACTGGCGAGATTCTGTGTCAATTTACTGTTATTGACTATTGGTCGTAGGACCAATCATTGAAACCATACAATGACTTCTCCCGTCTTTGGCAAAACGAGAGGGAGTGTCAGACTCTTACTGACTAAAAATCACCCCGTTCCTACTCCTGCTTTTCGAGCTGGAGCCCCGATATTCATCCCACTTACCACCACTATACCGATGACGCCATTCTTCAGACCAAACAGAACACATTAAAACAATCAAACAAGCAATAAAAATTGAGAAAACATCTTTATAAGTGTATTATACCTATTCGCATACTGCAATTCTGAGCTATAATAAAGACAGTAAAAAAAAAACTAATGTACACCTACTGACAATTCAAGTTATCGGGGTCAACGGCCAATGGAACTCGTTATCAATGCATTTTAATTAAGTTTTTTGGCAACGTTGATAACTAAATGGTGATTTAGATTAGCTGGGTGACCGCGCATTCGGGAGCGTGATATGCATTCAGTGTTGGGGGGCGAAGCGACTATGGAGTACGGGTTTTGTACATTTAATAGTTAGCAAACAAGCAGACAAGTCACCTGATGATAAGAGATCAGCCAACCAACAAAGCGATCAAACAACCAGTGCATATAAATAAATAACACCTTGAGAAATTGCTAGAAGTCTTATATTGCTAATCTTATTTAAGTTTGGTATTCCATTTGGAATTGAAATTTGGTGAATAGAGGGCACAATTCCTAAATCTGTTGTTGTTTCAGAACATTGTAATATTGATAATAAAGATGAACCATTTCTTTCATCATTCATCCCAATCTAAAAATCCACTTCTCCAGCTTTGATAATTGTAGAAATGATACCTTTACAACCTTTATTTACCGTGTTCACCTCAACACATTCCTATCAAAGCTCATCCTACATCTCTCAACTCCGTACCAAATAACACTCCAGAACTTAAACATCCATACCTCATTACTACAGAGGAACTCTAAAATATGTCCAATACATTGTATGTAGCCTGTTGCCAGCCGGATCTAGGTTCATTACATCAGATACTGCAGGTCAAGCTCAGAATTCAGAGTTGATGGCTATCGCTATACTGCCTACTCACGCATATCTATGTAACTATGTAGGTATGGACACACAACACATCAAGTTACTCATAACCAGTATAAGCTGACCGTTGGATGTGTGGAAAGATTGTACGATGAGAGGCCAAGATAACCTGGTTGTGTATAAGTTGATGTAGGTACGCCCGAGATTGAAAGAAACAGTTATTTGTGTATCAAATGATGAATTGAGATTGTTTCATGAGTAGGCTTCTTTCTTTGTGCTTACTGCCTGCGGCATTTCTTTTTTAATAGATTCTGGTCCTGTAGGTATATTGCGTATAAAATTATAGCGTATGTAATACGGTGAAATGTGAGGTTATCAATGGCAAAATTTGTTTTAAGTCGGGCTCTATTCGATGCAAGGAAACACTTAACGATTTTCAAAATAAAAAAAATATATATATATTCCTAGATCAGCACCCGTTCGAGTGGCAAGTCTAGTGAGGCAAGTTTCCGGTTCAAATCCAGGGTTTTTGAATTCCTGAATCATAATTAAGATCCCCCACAATAATTTAATGTGAATATTTCATCTTAAAAGGCAATTTTGAATGAGTTTCGCGTGCTTAATCATTATTTTATTGGCGGATCATGATTGTGATGCTAAGCGACGCTATTGCATGACCGACCACCATGCCAATGATGGCGCCGGCAACGAATGCAATATAAATTATGAAATAATTATATTTTATAACTGACCCACATATTATATTCACTATTCTCATCATCATCAACCTCGCGAATTTATAATTAATTTTCTATCTGTAAAGTGGTAATAAAGCACCAACCTAATTATTTAAATAATTATTTTATTTAATGATGATTTCTTGAGTAAAATTAAAGAGAACCTCTCGCAATTTTGATTGAACGGTAGGCGTGGTGACGTGCAATGTGTAGCGGGTTCTGATTCCCGTACGAAGCAACTCTGTGTGACTCGCAAATTGTTGTTCCAAGTCTGGGTGTCATGTGTATGTGAAATTGTATGTTTTTAAACACACCCACGACACAAACAAAAATTCAAGAGCGGAAAACAGGACAGCAAAGTTAAAAAAAAATATTGCTGGTCCATCATATAACTATCTCTAATTGGTTCTCAAGAGCTCAAGAGTTCAAGAGCTGAAGATCCAGCTCAATGAATGGCGTGCTGTTTGTGAGTTCTTGGATCAGCAATGAACAGAAACGGTGATAACTTTACTGTGATGCTGGATATTCATTCAGAAGAAAGCACTTTTATAAATAAAACCACAAGGAAGATAGTTGAACTCAAAGATTTCTTGTCAAATCTAATCATTGATATCGTTCTATCGGTGATCTAGTCTTATTTTGTAGATGAATATCGCAATGAACCTATAGCTCTAGGTTCAAGAGCCTATTAAATAAGCAGCCTACTCATACCCCATGGTGCTTGTAAGTCAAAAGTTTAAGACAAATTCTAGGCCAAGCTATTGTAATGACTGGCCAAATATTGCGAATGTGATGATGATGAGTCTGTATTTCATTGAAGTATCGAGTTCATATTGGCTTATTTTTTTAATCGTACATACATACATAATCTCACGCCGGTCTCCCATGGGGGTAGGCAGAGACAATGGAACGCCAATTGCTACGATTCTTACACACCTCTTTCGCTTCATCGATAGTCATCAGTCTTTTCATGCATGCTCGTC
Organism: Spodoptera frugiperda; assembly: GCF_023101765.2. NCBI lineage: Eukaryota > Metazoa > Arthropoda > Insecta > Lepidoptera > Noctuidae > Spodoptera > Spodoptera frugiperda. The sequence goes on along the minus strand of NC_064215.1, from coordinate 10,676,213 downwards.
GGTTAAAGGTACTTTTTTAAATCTTTTATTTCTAATCAATAATATGAGGGTCGGGTCTATGTTTAATGAAAATTGGGTGTCGATACCTATATATCGCTTGAGTAATTCTTGTGTTCTAATTTAAATTGTTTCTGAAGGCGTTTTCAAGTGATCTCGATATAAAAAGCCCTCATACCGACATAGAAACATCGTCCCAAAATACTATTTTTGGACTCGTGCAAAAAGGATAATATTTTCTTAAAATATGATTGATGGAGGTCGTAAGGTGGGCCTGTCGTGAAGGAATGGGGTAGTTCTCTGTGAGAATTGTCATTCAGGATGAATGAAGTATTATTTTAGATAAATGGACAATAGGACAGACAGCTGCTATAAATATTTAGATGTCACGAGAGTGAGAGTTCTATTTTTAGTTTTAACCGGTTTCTAGAAAAAGTCCTTTGTTTCCTTAAAGATATTATTAAAGTGCGAAGTATGAAATCTCAGAAAGTAACTTTAATGAGCTGATGAGCAGTTAACAGATCACTTGGAGCTTGGAAATTTAAACAGTATTGAATATTCTCAAAATATACTTGAAACCACAATCAATTCAGTTCCAGAAGAAAAAAGATTATAACAATATTAACAAAAAAGACACATTTTGCAAAGATAACACCAGTTTTTAACATTGTAACAGTAGGCATTTTATATAACTTTTATCTTGACTTGGCAACAGAATTTGATTCGGCGAAATAAATCGGTCAGGCTTGTATCGGAGCAGAGGTTAATTACTTTAACTGTTCCGGTAGAGATAAAGTATCGGTTACTTTGTAATCAGTGTCTTTTTAAATTTGATTCTTTGGAGGTCCTTTTATTGACTGAGATAGAAAGTTGAATTTCGCTTGAGGGAAATCGATGGTATCATTTAGGATGATATTGGTTGAATGATCTGAATGATCACAAATGTGACTACGAAGATCACGGCGCTGAGTCCAATTCCAAAGACAATGCAATGACTGCAGGGTTGGCGCGGTGGTTGTGCGACCGGCTGCCGCTCAACGTCTAGTGGTTTCCATTTCCCGACGGATCAATAAACAATCGTAGCTGTTAAAATAGCGTTCAGCATAGAATCTTGCTGGATTAAGTGTTTGTCAATAGGTTTTCCTCTACATGGTATAAGTTCCATGTAGTTGAACTCGAGAGTATTAGCATATACCAGGCGTAATACAGAAATCATCTAGGTAATAGGTATTACATCCAAATCTGACGCATATATCGGCGCCACACAACCACATGACATTTGACTCACACGATAAAAGCTTCGCTATGGTCTTGTACCAACACATGGGCGTAAACACCATTCATACCTAAATCAAATGAATCACCTAATTAAAGCACTATCTGTAAACAATTCCACTCATGCGCAAGAAAAATGTCACTTTGCGATTCAAATATAGAATTCGGCCATTCGTCATCTGTCTCGGAATTCGGAAATGGAACGCATTTTTCAGTGTTCATATATCCGTATGTCTGTTGGTGCAGTCATTAGTCATCAGATGTTTTTAGAGATTTCAGTGCCTGAAAATATTTTCGTCAGTTTGCCAACCTAAGGTTTTGAAGGAGAGTTATGTAGCTGGTAGGTCATTTCTTTCCATGTGTGATTGTTTTGGTCTATAAGTAGTCAATAAATGGGAGAAGCTTTTTTTACTTACATTATAATAATAAAAAAAAACACTCATGCTTATTTATCCCCGAAAAGGTAAGCAGAGGTGTATATTACGGCACGTAATGTCGCTATACAATGTACACCCGCTTTTGACTATTTGTGTTATACGACCCATGTAATAGGTAGTGAGCTTATTACTTAATAATTGATTTTAATATATACTAGCTTTTGCCCGCGACTTCGTTCGCGTGGAATAGTGACTTCCGGCAAATTTTTGGTTTTAACCACATTGTTCCCGATCTCGCGGGATCTCTTCAAAAATGAGATGTGGAAGATATTCCAGGGAACTCTTCAAAAATCAACATAATGAGCTCTGCGTTTGAATTTAATAGATTAGGGCATTGAAAAAATATTTTAAAAACGGACTTAAACTAACTTAAAACTAAAGAAAGCTACGAATTACGAATTTATAACAATTAAAAAAGAAACTATATTACAACCTATCCTCTATGCTATAATAACCAAGCTTAAACTAAATAATTTAAAAGAAACGACTTAAATCTAATCTAATTAAAAAAAAAATTAGACTTACAATTTTATTAAAAAAACTAACTACAGTAACTACTAATAATCGATATCAAACTAAACCTACGTTAAATAGTTTAACCAAAAAACCAGGAAAACCCAACAAATAAACTTATTAATTGACAAATACAACGAAACCAATTTAGAATATACGAAACAGCAGGACCACTACAGACAAATAATCATACGACTGATAATACACTTTTTCTACGATAGTACCGAAGCGCTCGGCCGATACCCAACCAAATGAATGTAACGAAACCATAGCGCGATCTATTTCGATCCCAACGCCATCTATCGAGGATAAAGACAACTTGGATTATTTATTTATACTCCGTTCGGACATTTTCTTTGTACTAAAAGTTTAATTATATTGATATTATTTTTTTCATACCTTTTTACTATTTATTTACTTTTTTCGATGAATTAAAACAATAACATGAACCGAAGTCGTGTAACGATCGACATAGAATTATCTATACTCCGTTAGAGCATTTTCTTTGTACTAAATGTTTTATTATATTGATATTATTTTTTTCATACCTTTTTACTATTTATTTACTTTTTTTCGATAAATTAAAACAATAACATGAACCGAAGTCGTGTAACGATCGACATAGAATTATTTATAAATAATTTATTTCTTATTTTTATTTTTTGATTTTTGAAATAAAAATATATCTGCAAACTATATCTGTACCAAATTTCAACCAAATCCGTCAAATAGTTGCGGAGATTAATGGTATAAGCATAGAATGTTCGACGTGATTCTTTAATTTGACATAACTTTTTTATTTATGAACCGATTGACATGAAACAAACACTAAATGTAAATTTAAGCATCCCACAATATATTCGTGAAAACCGCATCCAACTCGGATCAGCCGTTTCTGAGATTAGCGCGCACAGACGAACAGACAAACAGACAAACAGACAAACAGACAAACAGACAAACAGACAAAAAAAAAGTTAATTACATTTTTGGGTTCGACATCGACATAACAATAACCCCTGCTATTTTTTTTATTTTTATTTTCAATGTACAGACAGCACTTTTCTACGATTTTATTATATGTATAGATTGATTTAGCTCATGAGATTGTCGACAGGAAGGATGTAGATTCAGGAATCTTGTGCCAATAATCGTATCTGCCAATGGCCTAATAGCCAAAAGCATCGATCAACTCCTGAATAGATGGTTGGGTCAAGGGCCTGATGCAGAAGGCAGTACTTCTGGATAAAGCGCGTATTGTCTGGAAATTCCTCTCTTGAGCCCTGACCGCCGATAGTTTGGATTTCTACTGCTCTTTGTATTTATTAAAGTTTTGTTTTATAATTAAAAAATGTAATTAACAAGTATTAGAAATAAATAAAGAATACTATTAATAAATATCCATTCAAAGTGATATTCTAGTAAATTCATTCATACCAAGTTAATTGACGTAAAATATAAAACTTACATAAAACGATAACTTCGCTTATTTTAGACGTTGTTGTAATAAAAATATAATTACGTTTAGAAAATAAAATACAACTGTGAAGTTTATATTGTTTTCTGAGAAGTGTTTACTGGTTTATCTTGTCTGCCTTTCCTTTATTGAAGTTGGTATTAGTTATGTAATAATAAATAACACGATATCTTTTATATGATACAATCAAACGAGCAAACGGACTAGACAGATACATACATAAGTGGTTAGCGCTGCCTAAATACCTATGTATACTTGCGTCAAAGTCAAATCATTTATTACAATTAATACTTAATTAGGCATTTCTGTCGTCAGTCTGTCAGTGAATTGGGCCTCCGGTAACCTCACTCACACAACACAAACGTTGTTTCACGTCGGTTTTCTGTGAGGCCGTGGTATCACTCCGGTCGAGCCGGCCCATTCGTGCCGAAGCATGACTCTGCCACACTTAAAATTTCAGCAAAATTATCGTTTGTAAATTTCTCAATCCCACTGTTGCCAAACAAATCCATCGACACTAGTATTTCCTGCCCACCTACTAAGAAGGAAATGGTATTTGTTTACTTTTCCTAGTTTAACTACTAAACGCCGGCCTCAAACAAACAGCTAGAGTTTTATTGTCTATACAACAAAGGTTTACTGTCAAATTGAACTGTACGCGGACCTTTTTATAGATTTATCTATGCTCCGTGATCGGTTGTAGGGTTGTGCTTGACACAAAAATAATATTATACTACTACAGCACATTTTTGTTCTTATATTTTAAGTCTGAAGTCAAGTATACTACTTTTATAAACTTGAACATGTTAAATTGTTAAAGTCAAATCATTTATTCCAATTAAACCATAAATAAGTATTTTTGAAATGTCAACAAATAAAGAAATAAATAATAGTCTGTCAGTATACGGAGAGACAGCCAAAGTAACTTTCCTTTGAAACGCACTAAAATTGAGTTGCATGTAGGTCTGGAAATGGTGTCCAATGATATACAATGAAAAACAAATATTTTATCTGTACACCTACCAAATCTCTCTCTCTCTCTCTCTCCATACACGGGTAGCTCCTTGCAAGACCTTTGCAAGATTTGATCTAGTCCCTAAACTTCGAACATAAGCGATCAGGGCAGCCCTAGTAAAAACGAAAGTGATACATTTTTCAACAGAGAAAATTCAAATAATATTTTGTATGGGACTCTTGTTTTCAAGAACTTACTATGAAGATTTATAGTAAGCAGTGCCGAAGTAGTTGTGTTCTTTGGAAAAGGGAGAATATAGTTTTAATAGTAATATTTTAGTTCCATAGTCGAAAGATTTTTGTAATTTCCTAGCGTTATCTACGGGTTATTGCTCGATCCAGGTAAAAGTATTGTTTACCTACATAGGGATATTGTAAACAACAATGTGTTTGTGGTTTTATAAATATAGTTTTAACTTAATAAATTCGTATATTTACGCCAATGAACGTATTTCGTTTCGTTTGTTTAAGGTTCAAGGTTTAAGGATAAGTTAAAATGGGAACTAGACTTATATAGTTATGTTACAGGTTTTTGCCACAAAATTACGGATGATTATTATTCCTTAATATTTTTTATTGGTCATGCAGTGTTAGAATAAAATACATTTCCTAATCTTTATGTCGCTGTTTTAGATGCCGACGTTTAAGGAACTACAAAATTCTACACATTTAACAGGGACCTCCCTGCAAAAATCAATCTCTAATAATTAAAAAATAGCCTTTTCCTTTGTATAGTTCCGGAGCTGTGACCAACGTAATGGATTACCGAGGCTCCGGTTCAAAGCAGGAGTAGAAACGGGGTGGTTTTTAGTCTCCTTCTCGCCTCGTCCAAGGCGGAAAAAGTCATTGGATGATTTTCTAGGCATAGTTGGTGCAAATCTCTATCCACCTGTAATATAACAGGTTAATTTATAACAAATGACGTCACAATCCATTTAACGGTACGCTGTAGAACCGTTCGATCTCTTTGAACTTATTAATCATATTCTAGAATCAACATAATCGATAAAAACTCGGTTTTACTTGACACTTTGCCCTAGTTGCGTTAGTGATATCACGTAGTCTAGGTGATTTTATACGAAAATATGTCAGAAGGTTAGTTTGTTAAGGTAGCTTTTGCAATAACGGATGTGTATAACCTAATATAAATATTTGTTTTTCTTTTACAAGATTGAAATCAATAGAACTAACCTAAAGTAATATTACGTTTTGGAGTTTATATGTAAACTATACTAATTACTTCTTACCCATTTCGCTCCGCTCCTATTAATCGTAGCGTGATGTTTGCAAAGCCTATAAGCTTCCTCGATAAATGCAGGATCCAACACAAAAACAAATATTGAAATCGGACCAGTAGTTTTGGAGATTAGCGCGTTCAAACTCTTCAGCCCACGATAGCAATTTAAAAAATGTTTCATTAGTAAATTTTCTCGCACTTATACTTCTGTTACCTCTGTCCCATATACCAAAGTATGTTGCGACATATACTATATGTCGTACGTCCGGTGTTTAGTTGCATTACCTCCTACTGATTTATTTACTACCTACGTGCATATTTACCTGATAACATTTGAGTAAACTTCAATTTTGTTAGTCCATACTTTTTTTATACGTGTGCATTGGTAGTAGCTGTTTACTTAGGTACTTTGTTTATTCATTCATACATACATACATAACTTTACGCCTGTCTCCCATTGGGATAGGCAGAGAATGAATAAGAGATGGAATACCAATAGATTCTTTCGATTCATCAACAGTCGTCAGTCTGCATGCGTACTAGTATGTTAAGGGTACTTTACTTATGTATGAAATTACATAAATGTTATAAATATGTTTTTGGGTTAATTACGAAACAATTTTTTTAAAAGAGTAACGATGGAGTTGCTTGCTCTTTCTTCTTCATTCGAAGCAACACTTTGGAATGAGCACCTAGCTTCACTGACAGACAGACTGATGGAGAATACAATTTGATGTTACAAAAGTGCCTAATTTACGATTAATTGAAATAAGTATTTGATTTGATTTTGACTATTTGATGAGGAATTCGACTACTTTAATGCCATGTTAGAGGCATTACATGGCATATTAACTGCAGTAAAATTTTAGTCTAGACTCGACGGCCTATAATTACGGCCATAAAAATCAAAAAGTTCCCAATACAACTTTAATTCAAAAGTCTTTGCAAGATTAAGCTATATGTATGTGTAATATACTTTTTAGCGTTACCAAATCTATATGAGGAATTTAAACCACAAATTCAAATACAGCATGTACTAACAATTTTGTGTGCAAATTATAATATTATACGGTGTGCTCCAAAGAAAAATATTAGCTTCAGACCTCTGCAAATTTTATAGAGATCGTTTCGGATATTTGTGATATTGTAAAACGGGGTTTTATTCGGTTCGTGTGCTGTTCTTTATGTTATTTCATGTGGAACTGTAAGGGGGGTGTAGAAGTTACAGCCTGTATAATATATATTCTATTTGAAATTTACAAGTTCAGATTTAACATTCTCGACACCGTTTTTTATCTGGTTATATAGAGAGAGTAGCTTCTGCCAGCGGCTTTTCGCGGTTCCGTGTGATCAAAAGTGTCCTATGTGTTATTCTGGATCATAATCTACTGCTGTTCCAAATTTCATCGCGATCCTTTCAGTAATTTTGACGTGATTGAGTAATAAACACACAAACTCATAAACATTCGCATTTATAATATTAGTAAGATGACAACCATTTTTATGTGTTTGTTTCATAACATTGTTTCATTTAGTTCTTACCAATTTGATAGGAATTTAAGTTAAATTACCGCCGTACTCAGAGTCATTTAATAATTACTAAACTCAACGCTTTGCTATTGTTTTTCAAACAAAATCGTTACTAAGGAATAGTTTAAGTAAATAATTTCTGATATCTGTTTCTGAGTACGGCATTAAGACATAAAAGCGGTTCAATAACTCCTATGCAAAAAATGGCAGTAGATTCTTAAATAGACATTCATTTTTCTGTTTAATTCTATTTGTTTTTATGTGACTGTTGACATTTTGTTTAGCACAGTTCTAATTTTAGTTAGGTACACTAACACCTAAGCACTAGGTGTGGCATATGACTCAAGATTAACATAGATTACTTAGCATAGCTAGAAATACTCTCATTCTGCGAACGAGTATGAGATAAGACAATCCTATGTACTTTACGTTTATTGCAACCGAAAGAATGTATAATTAATACACTTATTATTATGACACTACTCGACTATTCCAGGTAATAGTGATTTCCTTATAAAATTACATTCGGTCGCATGCAAGGTCGAAGTGGTCGGAATAAGACACCTACGCTTTTGAAACCTACCAACAACAAAGTACCAATGTGACTTTTTCCGAGCTATATGTACCTTCTAATATTATTTAGACGCTACTGACAAACAGTGAAGGAAAACATCGTGAGGAAACCTGGGCTTTTAATTTCTTATTATAAGTTTGAAATCGCTAACCTGCATTTAGCAAGTGTTTTATATACTTAAACATTATCCGTGTGAAAAGAGGTCTTTGGTCGGCAGTGGTTATTTATATACGAAATTCGCGTTCGGTCCCTATTCCTATTTGTTTTCCTCAAAAAGACTAAGTTTAATTTGTAAATAACTGTTAACCTAATTGATAAATAATTAAAGACTTACATTACTAATTGAGAAAAGTTCTACAAGTATCAAGTTTAAAGCAATTGCATTCTAAAAACGTCCTATAAGGCATCTCAAACCCGCTACTTTCAAATTCAAAGTCAAAGCATTTTATTTTCAATTATACTAACATACCTAATTGAAATTTATTCAAGTCAACCAATAAGTTGATTGAAATGGAAGACGGAACAAACGGACATACATAGTTCCTTACATTATGTACATAGACATACATAATGTAACATTACATCGGATTTTGCATATTACGGGGAAACCCGCATGTAACCGGTACTTGGAGCAATATGCAGAATTATGCCAATACGAAATATTTTGCTGTTCCTGTGTTCCTTATAATAGCGAATCAATTTGCATAAAATATGTTTAGAGCGTTTTCGTGATAGGGGTTTTCATACAAACTTAGGGTATGTTCATGGAAACTACTTAAACGATTTTTAGTTTAGTTCAGGCGTAAAGAAGAGATAAAAAAGAGACAATAGACAAAGTCGTGAGTTACTTTCATATTGATGTTTATTAAATTTTTCATCCATTACTCGGCTCCTATCGGTCTTAGCATGATATTTATAGCCTTTCTGGCTAAATTCTTTGGTAACACACTATCTAACACAAAAATAGTTATTCAAATCGGATCAGTAGTTTTGGAGATTAGCGCGTTCAAACAAACAGGCAAATCAACTCTTCAGCTTTACATATTAATATAAAATAGATAGAGATGAATACAGAATTTCATTAAAATCAGTTTAGCAGTTCCTATGAAATTGAAAGTTTGTATGAAAGATCGCGTTTATAACCGCTCTTTAAGTCATAAGTGGGAAGCGGTTTGTCTGTGTGCTGTTGTAGCTATAAATCTTATAGATTTATTATGGTAAAGATGCAAGGGGTGTACTGGGGGGTCGTCTATGGCATTATAAAGGTATTTCGTGTAATTTTGCATGTGCTTTGTGAGATAGACATGGGGTTGCTTATCAGAAGGGGGCTGCTTGTTATCTGTTAGTTAAAGTATAGGGTAATTTGTTTAAGGTTTAAAAAATAAAAGCAATCAATATTATAATATAAATGTAAATGTTTGTTTGTTGAAATTTTTGGATGTTTGTCCGTCAATTACGCTGAAACTACTGAACGGATTTTGATGAAATTTGGTATACAGATAGGGTATGAGCTTGGGTGATAGTATTTTTAACCCACAGGAGCGAGGGCGAACCCCTAGAACCCGATGCAACGATATACACTCCTATAGTACTTTAATTTTTTTTCTAATTAACACACAACAGTAACAAACAATAATTAATTTTAATCGTTGTAAAATTAAATATTGTTTGTTACTGGTAACATCGACACATTTCTTGCAATTTATATCCTTTGGATTTAAACTACTATGAACTAAACTTTATTTGCGCTTTCACTAATCATGCTAAAATCTTTAAAAGTATAATATAATATATTATAACCACTACATAAGGACACTCTTCTCTCCATCTACACAAATAGCACCCACAAAGACACCCAACAACACAAATCTAACAACACTCTTATTAAACGCTCCCTTATTCGCATCAATCGAATTAAAAAGGCAAAAATTGACCTTTCCATTTGCTACCGTCACCGTTTCCGAGTAAGTAGTCAACTCGGACCACATACCTACGGCCCATTTGGGACGAGTTGGGGAAATTAAAAATAAATTAAATTTTTAGTGGTCAACTCGTCCCACTTTTTTTTTGTATGGATTTTTAAACTTTATCAATGTTTGGTACAGTTAGCAACACAAGACTAAAAATACTTTTTTATAGCTTTTTTCTTTACTTTCTATTTGTTCATAGATTATTTCATATTAAAAAATCCTGACGAAGTAAGAACCTCATTTTTTAGTGTCGGTTAAATAATTTATTACCTAAATTTTTTTTAGCAATCGCACAATTCATGTTTTAACCAAAATTACTAAGAATAGTAAACATGTGTGGCTTAAACAATGGTCATGGCGGTCACTTATGAAGTAAATGATAACATAGATAGAATAAAGTTCCTAGAAAATCTTTTGTTTTCAACAAAGTAATAGAACTTTATTATTTCCACACTAACCCTTTTCCTACTGACTGTACCTTATCTCAATGTGGTAGTGACGTGGGACGAGTTGACCACTAAAAATATTATTTTATTTTAATTTCTGCAACTCGTCCCAAATGGGCCGTAGGTATGTGGTCCGAGTTGACTACTTACTCCCGTTTCCGGACTCGCCGCCACCGGACATTCCCGGCATAACCTCTGTCGGCCAATGAACCATAGCCTTATGGTAAAAAAACCTGCATAGAAACCAGTATCGGTTATTGCAATTTTTAACCTCTTATAAGGAAAAAAAATAATTATATTATTAGTTCCAATGATTGGGCTCTGCTAAGGAATTATCGACTCGAAAATTGCCGAGCTGCTGTTATGTTGCAGTTTTTTGGAATAAGATTTTTTGTTTTTTAGGGGTTTTAGTAGTTAGGTAACTAACATTCAGGTGATATAGCAGTACCTAAGTATACTTGTCATCATTTTCTTTTTTTTAAACGTTGCTCCATACTAGGATTTTCTCCTGTGTTGTGCGTTCGCTTACAAGCATTCATGTTCACATGCACATGACACCTGGACCCGAAAAAAAATAAACAATTTATGGATTACATAAAGAGTTGGTCCGTACGGGAATAGAATCCGCTACACGTTGCACGGCAGTGCCCAGCCACCGTACTAATCGTGAAGTCTGTGCATTCTAGTTCATAATTTTACGTTTGAATAAAAGTACGTTTCCCGAATTAATTAATAGTTTTCTTTTATTTATACTATACGATATTTTAACCTAACAAAGTCCAATCAAATTTGTAAAGGAATCTTATCACATACAATACCCTAAGTGTATCTCACCCAAGGCGGAAGAAGTCATTGAATGATTTTCCCCTCTCAAAAAAAGGACACCAAATGGATATGACAATATAATTTAAGTGATATTTTTAACAAACGATTTTTCTGATATCTGTCTTCAGATGAAATTGAAATAAAAATAAAATAAAAAGCCTGCCTCAAAAGGTAGCCTTGTAGAACATTAGACAATTAAATAGCCTACAGGCATAAAAAACATCAGACGAAATAAATTGCTTTAATTTTTTTCCTTTATTCATCTCATTATAGCTACAATATTTTCCTAGTAAACGCCTACATTTTGGTAAATTTCGCGACTTTATTACGATTCTGAATCTTAATGTTTTAAATTAACTAGCTTTTACCGCGGGCTCTTTTAAAATGTTCGCCATTTTCTTAACCCCTTTTCTCTCTCTCTTTGTCTTTACCTACGGGAATGCTCACGTGTGGTCTAAATATATGCTAGATATTATGCAGGGAAGCCACAATGACGGAAGGAAGGACGCATAAGGACTCCCTCACATCCACATTGCATTCTACGATAACACAAACTGTAATAGACAAACAATATAGTAATATCAATTCCGAGAAACCGATTGGCCAACACTAGCGCGGGGAATTCTGTGCTTTACATAAAACCGCTTTTAATTACTTAGCAGAATTTAAAAAGGATCTTATTGTGTAACACTAATGTTAGAACATTAATATTAGATTAGACGTCATAGCAACAGTACATTATACCGCCATGAATGTAGCCGTTTTCTTGCTACGTCATCAAACATTAGCAGAGGAATTTCGTCCCCTCAATTTCTATTGTAAACTGACCCCGCCGCAATAAACCCAACCACCAAAAAGCTCAATATATTATCTTCGCATTTACTTCGCCTTACAGCAGTTTCGAACTCAAGTCACGAATGCGTTCAAAATAAAGATTCGATTGTTGACTCATCGACGTCAGAATCGAAACGTTTTCCCGCGTAAAGTTCGCTTGTTGCAAACTTAGTCGGGAAAGTTAAACATTAGCCTTCGGACATCCTTATCTGTAAACAAATAAGGCTTAAATTATAGAGGTCCGTGCTGAATGCGATAGCAAATAGATTGTCAACGTATAAATAGTGCAACGGTGCGTTCCGCGAATTCGCTGCGTTCATTTTCCTCCTCGAATGGAATGCGCATTTGGCGTCATCGTCATTTAGAACGCACCTACAAATAACATGGCCAAATTAAATTGTCTTCATTCTATGTTTAAATTAGAATTCGAAGTAGGCTTTAGTGATGACTTTTCATTTTGTTTCGTTTATATATTTGCGAAATCAACTTTTACATTTTGCATTACCAATTATTTTATAAATATTAGGTACTAAGTACCCTTGAATATCAGAACTTGGTTGTAAAACATGTTACACCTGTATCAACGACATTTTCAACAAATATGTACTTATTTGATTTGGTAGGAATAAGCGGAATGTTATGAACCGAACAACTTGAAAAGTTGAGGCGTTGTACGTAAGTTTATATTGCTAGTTGTAACATTCAACTTGGTCGGTTATCGTGTGCAGGATAACGGTTCTCATAGTTCGCTTGAATGACCGATAGGAATGTTTTTATTAGTTCTAAAAAAATAAGGTGTTTTTATAAGTTATCGCATGTGGAGTTTACGCTTATGGTGTTTGGACAGGTGATGTGTCGACAGGTTACAAGTACGTAGCCACTTACTTATGTAGCAGATAGCATTTTTAAATTGTATTATTATACGTTGAACCTTAATGTCTTAATTAGTAACGCCATGAAGAGAGTTAATTAAGATAGAGTGGTCAGGAAACGGCCGCTGACATGTCTGTCTGTCAAAAAATCAGCCATTACGGTTTAGATTAAGGGCGCGGCGCAGTTGAGCACCCTACACGGGTGCAATGGTCAATTAACGAAATGTGGACTTCATGATTTGAAGTGATTTATTTGAAGGGGGCTTGCGTATCCTGTCTATTATCTATTAATAATGTATTAAAACCGTTTACTGTGGACGGTAGGTTACGGACATTTCGACCTCACCGAAAACCGACGTGAAACAACGCTTGCGTTGTGTGAGTGAGGTTACCGGAGGCCCAATTTCCCTATGATCCCGATTCCCCAACAACCCTTAAATTCCTAACCCCCAAATGGCCGGCAACGCACTTGTAACGCCTCTGGAGTTCATGGGCGATTGCTTATCAGGTGATAATTACGTCTGCTCGTTTCATAAAAATTAACATAGATATTTTTTGGTATTTGACAGCCCTCAGGGCTCATATGTAGACAATCGTGTACCATAGTGATGTAACGATGTTTTTACTCTGTTCTAACTTTAAACGCTTCACAGTTCCAAATTCAAACAAATAAAATAAACAGAAAAAGGGAAAACCGTTTTCAAACATGATTTATTTACAAAAGAAAGCGTCAGTCGGTCTGTCTGTAATACAATAACTAGAGACAAACCGACGTATAGAAATATGACAAAATCATTTGTCCCCTTAACTCCGTAAAATAATGAATAGGCAATAATTGGTCGCCATTTTCAACAGCCAACAATGCATTGTGAAACCGAAACTTTCCTATTTAAAATGTATATAATATAACAAACTTAGAATTTGCGTATGCATAACTATAAAACATTATATTTTGAACCTTATCGTTTTCAAAATACAGTTTATAAGCTTTTAAGGTGATAGTCTCTTAATGCCTAATGTAAAGTAGTCAGTTGGCGAGTATAGTTCCCAGGTTTGTCTATATTAATGTAACGGAAATGTAAATTGATTGCTTACATCAATAACTTTAGTTCGTACAATACCAAGGAAAGCTATTTTAATCAATCATATATCTAGACATCACCTGGTATCTTCCCGAAGCATCATACAAAGTTCTAAACTAAACTACCACCCTGGCTTCATCCAGGTGCGAATTATTTACTTTCCCGGCAAAATGTTCATATTTTCAAACTTTTTTTTTTGAGGGGTTCAAAAAATTAAAGCAGCTAGTCTATCCTATAGCTGTGGTCGTTTTCTGATGTGGTGATACATACATAACTTCACACCTGTCTCTCATAGGGGGAGCCAAAGATGCCAATTGCTACGATTCTTAAGTACCTCTTTCGCCTCATCAACAGTCATCAGTTATTTCATGCATGCTCGTCGGTTAAGGGCCCTTCTTTAATATATCTTCTGCTTTGGATATATGTATCTGAATGTGTCTGGTGTTTTTTTGTGTGCCATAAATTGCAAGTTCTGAACTGTTCATTTCTATGATTTTAGATTTAAGTATATTTTTGTGAATTTTTTGCATGATATAGCCTCCTATAATTGGGGAAGCACATACCTTTTCATTCGTATGTTATTCCTTGTAGACGACCCTTACTTAATTAATAAATAAATAAATACGCCTATACTTTGAGTGTTCTATTTTATCGCGCGACTTTGCACTTAAATGCCATTTGGCTCATAGCTAGATGACCTTAAGAAGGTGAACGAACACTTTGTATTATTACATTGGAACCTAAAGATGCAAATGAGACCAGTTCCAATAAGTGACAGGTCATTCCAACGCCATGGGAATATTCCACACACCATTAATATGTTCCGGTTTTTTATATTATTATTATATGGTTTTTCGATAGTTTAGGAGTTCCGTGGACTGGTATTGGAAACTGTAATTTAATGTAGTTAATATAATATAATGTACTTATTTCTGCCCCTGGGTACTCTTCTTCCGATTGTTGTAAGAGTCGACTATAGGACTACACATTGGACAGAGACTGAACCTTTTCTTTCGATCTCCAACTCGCTTTTCTTCCAAGTATAGAGTTCATGAAAAACCCTTCTTATCTAGATAAGAGGGGTTTTCATGGGAGAGATAATCCAGCAATGGGCCATCAATAGAAAATTAAAAATGCTTTGCCCAACACTAGGATTTTCTCTTGAGGTATGGGTGCGTTTACAAACATACAAGTTTATATACACATGACACCCAGACCCGAAACACACAAAGAGTTATTCCATGCGGGATCGAACCCGCTACATGTTGTGTAGCAGCTAACTGCGCCAGCCACCGCGCCAACCGTGCAGTTAATTGCAGCAACAGTGCAGATGGGCTAAATCTACAGACTCCCATCAACATTAGAACCGCAGAAAACGGAACTAAACTCAACCGACTTATATTCAAATTGAAACACAAGGAAACTTCCACACGTGTTCCATATAAGGATTAAACTCATTAAGCTCCCGACTCACACTTACCCACTTTTTTAGTGGCCAAAGTAGAAATACCAGTTCGCGAGGAATTCAAAAAATTCGGACTTGTTTGCCAAAGACATGGTTGGCATATATTATATATTTGTATTACTCAATACCTAGGTCATTGGCCTACCTGCAATCGGCGTGTTTTGATCGCAGTGTTGCCATTTAAAATTCTGTACGTCTTGTTACTTTTTTTTGTTTTGTTTTTTTTTTTCACTGCCGTTGTAATATCGTGGGTAAGTTTGGGAGTTTGTTTGTTGTTTTGTGTTGTGTTTTGTTGTGTTGTATGTTGAATGTCAGCTGTTCTGTGTTTACGTTAATGTGTGGTGATTAGTGTACTATTGGAACTAAGTCATAATAACTACTTACCTGTCTTATTAGTTTACCTTATTTAAGGGCAGTGTAGCAAATGCAGTTATATCAATGCCCTTACCTGCGGTTATTTGCTGTATCACACTTTACACTAATATTATAAATGTGAAAGTTCGTTTGTTTGGATATTTGTCCGTCAATCACGCTGAAACTACTGAATGGGTTTTTATATTTGGCATACAGACAATGTATGAGCTGATTTGAGTGATTGTTTCCCGTTTGAACGCAGGCGAAGCCGCTGGCAGAAGCCAGTCTCCATTTTTTTTCATACAATATACTTCCACATTGTACCGTATATCAATTTAACTCATCACATTTCCAAATTTTAACCTAATAAGTAAAAAATCTAGATTACAATACGAAGACAAAGTAAGACATAACAATAGTACTATAGTCCTTATAAATTCACAAAATAACAAGCAAAGTCACGGTTATCGCACAGTATAGAACAATTTGCGTTGTATTGTTTTTCCATAACATTCTTGTACTAGTTTTTTTAAAGTAATCCGGATGTCAATGTGCGCCAAAGTATTCCAGTTATTTTTTACCAACACTCTGTTGACATCCCTATTTTAAGAGCTGTTTGAAGTTGAAATTGATTTAGTATTCAAATTAATTGCAACCGTTTTTTGTTGGGCGACTATGATCTAAGATTTGAGTACTTTTTCTGTTCTCTCAGATTTTTTAGTAAGTTCTTTAAATATTTATCTTTTGTAAAATGCCAACTTTCCGCTTGGATTCGCTTGTGTAGACTTTAAATGAAAGAATTTCTTTACACGTGGAAAGGATCGATGACAGCATATTTTCCGAAAGAAATATACTGTGTAATGGGGCCGTAGATAGAGGGACTAGGCGGACATATAGAAACTACGAGTAGACAGGTAACATATTAAAGAAGGGACAAATTAAAGTTACAGTAACGACGAACATGCATGAAAAGCCTAATGACTGTTGATGAAGCGAAAGTGGTGTGTAAGATTCGTAATAATTGGCGTTCCATTGTCCCTGCCTACCGCCATGGGACATAGGTATGAGGTTACGTATGTATATATGTCTCGATCTTATGAAATTAATAAAATTATTAAACCATTTCCAAGTCACCTGGCAAACGCGGAGATTATGGCAAACCCTTTTACGGGAAAAGTCCTTAATCCAGCCGTCCAAGGTTGCTGATTAAAAGATTAAGTCCCACCTACAAAAATAGAAAGTTAATCACAAACATTGTTTATTTCTGGATGCTTCGTAATAAATAACACTTGTTTTTATTTTCGGAACAAACTTTGGCCGCCATATTAGATTCTGGATGTAATGTAAGTAAACAAGTACATTCAAGGTCGGTTTTTTGCGACGTAAATATTTTGGGCCATTTTCCTGATATGTTTTGTATGATAACTGTAGGTTCTTGACTATTTATGGTTGCTTTGGGGTCTCTAGATGGTTTAGTCTTATACCTATATATGATGCCTGATCCGGAGCTGGGGACTACCTAGCGGGGATCCGGCTCAAAGAGTAGACGTAGAAACGGAGTGGTTTTTAGTCAGTAAGAGTCTGTCCCTCTCGCCTCATCCAAGGCAAGAGGCGCGAGGAGAAGCTATTGCATGGTTTTTATCCCTTAAGAACTACCTAGCGGATTTTCCGGGGCTCTGGCTCGAAAAGCAGATATAGGAACGAGCTAGTTAGGAGTAAGAACACTCCCTCTTGCCTCGCCCAAGGCGGGAGAAGTTATTCCATTTCCCCGCTGGAAAAAAGCTTGTCCTTTCAAAACCACATTACTTTATGCCACACTCCGGGACTCCCCACTCCTTTGCCCTTACAGTCACCTACCTACTAGCATTGCCAGCTCATACGACACTTATCGCATGAGCCTGTGAAGTAAGTACAACCACATGCAAAAATAACGAAAATATTCCTTCAGGACAAACGGTATTTTCCTTAACACTCATAGTAACTGCCATGGAGAACCCATAACATGGTTTTTAATACTTTTAATGAACGATATAATATTGTAAGGATCAAAACACCCAATTAGTGGGTCCCTTTTATCAAGAACTTAGATTATAGACGGAAGCGTACGCTCGATATTGAACCGCAACCTTCCTGCTTTTATCGTGACCACGGATCCCATGGTACCACCTACCAACTTAGGGGAAACCCGACTCGTAATAAGTGATAGGATATCAATTCCGTTTCGATATATCTAGAAAAAATATATTTTAATTGTTCCTCGAAAACTTAAGATGTTTATTTTGGTAGGTACGAGTATGACTAAGTTTTATAATGCTTTTATATTCTACAGATGACAAGTGATTCATTTCACATAATATGTACATTATTCAGCGACAAATGATTAGACGGATTATTTGATAGTAAGTGATCCAGTGTCGCTCATGAATGGGTGTGATCACCTAAGGAGTCACTAGTCCATTGTCGATCTTATCACATAAAAATGTAGTGGGTTTGTACTGCTGGCACGTTTTTGGCAATAAGCTCCTTCGTTCGTTGCAGCGGTATGGGAGGTTGTGGCGGGCTTGTCCCAGAAAAAAAAAGAAAAAAAAATAAAAAGAAAGAAAGCTCGTCCCATTTTACAGGACATAGATGAAACTGTGTAGGCCACCTGCTTCCTTGTCATCAAACATCCCTAAAATTATCTACCGAAGAAATGATATGATGCAGTTGCTATGGAAACCTAATTCATACTTCGCAGTCAATTTTATCACATTTTTGAATACTAACCGAGAAGAGGTATTCATATAGATTTGTACGTAATCAACATCAACCACAACCTGACCGGAAAGTGATATTACAATTTGAAATCCAAAATGGCGGACTTGGTCAGTAAAACCATTCATGCGCGTGCGCAACTACCAAGTATTTTTAACAAAACTGCATGTTTTATACATATAGGATAAGTATTGTATATTCGTACTTGTATGAAGTAAATGTTTTGTTGAATTTCCTTCCCTAAGTTTTGTAAAGTTGATTACAAGAGGATATCGTATTTACCGCCTGAGATAAAGAGTGAAAAAAATAGTAGTATTGTGTAATACTAATAGTAGTTTGATGTTTTAAGTTTTGCCCATTAATTGGTTTAGTGTAACATAGTTTGGTAACTAGAGTCTAATCGTAATATTTGGTAAGTAATGAGTTCTAGTAGTTCAATAAGTAGGTAAATCTAAATTTAGGTAGTATTCAAAAAGCTGGGCACTTTGGGCAAAGGGCTGGTAATGCACTTGAAAGATAGAAAGAAAGAAAATATATTTATTTTGCACCGGGCACGATGCACCAAAAAACAAATCGAAAATTAAACTTCTAGCTGCTTTGGTATTGCCATGGTGAGTGTTCATACGCGGCGCTAATCACTTACTACAAAATGATCAGTCTGCTTGTTTTACTCCCTATATCATAAAAAGGAGATGAAGTCCAGAAATTCATAATTTTGTTTATACATGTATTTAGGTTATAAATATTCAATTCATAACGTTACAACAAATACTCAAGAATTTGCCTAGAAACAACGGTATAGGTGTAGAAATAACACAAAAGTTCATATTTCACTATAAAGCGAATTACTAATGTAAAACAATACTCGAACACTCGAGTGTTGTTCAATAGTATCCTGTTTCGAAAATTCCATAATTGTGCTATTTTTCTTTCCAAGCAAATTTTTTTTATGACAAGTCCATCTATTACTTTCTATCATGCAGGCGATATTGAACTTTGTTTTTAATGCTAGAAGGTTGGTGTTGCATTGTATGGTGTTTGGATATAGGATGTTATGTTATAAACCTGTTGTTTGTTACATTTTTATTTGCAACTGCATTCACTTTGCTAGAAAAAGCTTTGATTTTTGCCGTTATAATGCATATTGATGATACATTTTATTTTATAGATTTTTCTTTTTGCTGTATATCGAATTATTTTAAACTTAAGTGGACATTCACTGCTAGGCATCCCGAGCCTATCTTCGGGTAGTGTAAACTGGTACAGGAAAAGGTAATTGTTAGGGTCGTTATTAGCGGTTACTGAAAATCACTGTGTTAATAAATGACCGGCATAATGCGGTAACCCGCATTGAGCTTGGCGATTAATGTTTTAACCTTCTCCGTGCGAGAATAGGCGTTTGGTCAGCACTTATAGGCTGATGATATGTGTGATGTAATGATGTGGCTAGCTCTAGCTGGAACTTTTGAGGAGACAAAGTCCAGCAGTAAACGTCATTTCAAGCGAACGAACATCAAAGAAAACATGAAATGGCTGTTTTTCCTTACAATCCCTTTGACTATATACCGTTCCTATTTACATAAATATGACGTAGGTACCGTTTCCCGGTACCCGTGTGTACATTAAACAAATAATGTTGTTTCAAAGAACGTTATTGTTACCAGTCAATATTTGCTGCTCATAGTAAATCCTTGGAGCGAAGTATGCAAATATAGGATTTCTTATATATTATTGTATTGTATGATCTATGTCTATGTATATTGTATATATACGTATGTATAAACTTCGCGTTAGTCAAATCTTTGGCGCCAGTGCTGATGGATTTAGGCGATTATAGGAGTGTTTTTAAGGGGGAAAATCATCCAATGATTTCTCCCACCTTGGGCGAGGCAAGAGGGAGTGTCAGACTCTTACTGACTAAAAACCACCCCGTTCCTACTCCTGCTTTTCGAGCCGGAGCCCTGGTAAACCCGCTAGGCAGCTCCGAATAGGTTAAAATGACGCGGGATCACAACGATTTAATTAGAGAAGAGAGACTTTCTGTATGAAGTAGATAATGTGTCCAAAGCAGGAAGGAAGACGTCAAAAGGAAATAATAATAACAGGCACGATGCTATTGTTTAACAACTTTCGATTTATTTGCATAGGTATTCATTCTTATTTCACCAGTTGCAAGTCCCAGTGGAGCTACGGCGAACTATTAAAAATATATAAAAAATCCATTTAAAATGTCCTACCTTCTAGAACAATTCCCCACACAACTGTTCCATAAAGGCAAATCGCGATGACCAAATTATGTCTCTTCAATATCTCCAAACCGGTTATCTGAATTCATTACCCGTTACTTGAAGCTTGTATGACAACGGGACTCGAGACGAGACGAGGGGTCTAGGAGACCCCTCACTTAAATGAATAGATCTATGGAGGTCCCGTTCACCAGACACCGGAAGAGACCGTTTATTTCATGGCGGTGTTTAAAAACGTACATTTTTGTGTCCCGATTCTTGGGCCGAACAAAAGTTTTGAGAGTAATTTGGGCTTGTTTATTTTGTTGATGTAAATTCTGGAAATGGCTATAGATTAAATAGTCTCAAGATAGGACTAAATATGACATCTATTGATATGACCATAACTACATACATTTCCATAGGTACATGCATATTGTAGTCACACAGTTAACAAAAGGTAAAAGTGTAAGTCCCATTCTTAAATTTGACCTGTGTCCGTTCTTTCCTTACCTTTGAAAGTCAAACAAAGCAGACAAATAACTTTTCCCGCCCCCAAACTTACTCCAAACTTTTCCTGGACGTAAAATCAATACTCCTAATTAAACATAAATGGATATAGGACCTTACGATCCTGGTACCATTGCACTTACACATTCAAATATGCACAATTAAAAAACGTTCTCAAAACTGTCTAAGTTATGTCATCTGCGGAGCGTTGAACTGCGAAAATCTTTGTATTCACTCAAGGAAACGAACAAATCAGCTGTTAATATGAGCTATTAGTAGTCGTCTAGCTTCAACACATTAGTTTGACAAATGTCGCATCCACATACTTGAGGTCACCACGCATTTGTCACCACAGACTTAGTTCTCGTTCGTTCGACATTTCCAAAAGTGGACGCCATGTTTCCTAAATTGGTTCCATTAAAATTTTATAATCATTTACTTTTGATTGAGGTGCCTGAACCTGGATATTTGTCCTTACTTCTTAATTTTTATTGAGATCTATTGTGTTCGTTAACCTAAGTTAGGGTCTAATCGTTTAGATACCCGGCTTCTGAAACTACTAAATATTGTTTTAGTTCTCGTTTACATTCAACTAGTTCTAGCTTACCTAAGGTATACTACATATTCATATAGCTCCTAGAAAGTAAGTTACGAATAACAATGTAATAGAAACATCATTTCGTACTCCCAAAATGGTAATAAATGTAAGCAAAATACATTAGCTACATTAAGGAGTAGGGTGTTCACAATACTGTCATCATTCAAATAATCCGTCGGCTCAGTGAGTGACAACCCTCGGCATCCAACATGGCCGCCGTCTGGAGGTCAAGAGGACTGGTTGTCGTCTCTTTGTTCTGTTTTTGCGATGTACCCTGACCTACCTTTGTGATTTACTGGGGTCTGGGCAGACAGAATTCAACATTTTTGTTGCTATGCCCACGACGAATACACCGTTCATTATTTATATTAATGGCCATGTCTTTCATACAGGAACTAAAGAATGGGGTGTACTGTCTTGTGGTGCTAGTCGCTAGCCATTTGTAACCTCATTAGGTTCAGTGTTGCGAATCCCTCACGGAGACAAAACTTGGTTGACCTACTTCATTATTCCGGTTATTGTTGTTTTTATATTACTCAAGTTTTCGTGAAACAAATAAATTTACTATCAAGAACTATCTTCTATATTGTATTATTTATCAAGAAAGACTATTATACGTTCAAGCCCAAACTGATACTTCACAATGGAGTTGTCAGAAATGTAGTAAACCCGAATCAAACATTAGCGTAACGTATCAGACGGTTAGTGTTAATTGTAGATTGTAATTAAGGTAAACGGATTAGGTGGTCTGTAGTCCGGGTTTTGGGTGTAAACTATTAACTAATTGTCTTAGTGCTATGTTTGCGTGGGTTAAGCACCTCATGCGGCAAAACGTATGCGGTTGTTACTAGCACATGTGTGTATTCAAATACTGTTAGGCAACCGCCCATGTCCGTACTCCGTAGGAAGTTACGTAATGTGCACATGTTTTGTTCCCTATAGGCGCCTTCTGGATTTTCTTTATTATATAAGTAACTAGACCATATTGACGTGTAAAAGTGTTATTTTATAACCTATTTGCAAAATAAATATCATTTATCATTATCATTTATCATTTGGAATGGATGATAGAATAAGTATGGTAGTAATTTTTATTAATATTTTTTGCTTATGCGATAAATTCGAAAATATACTTGATTGGTTACTTAATTGGTTACTTGGTTACTTAATTGGTTACTTGGGTACTTAATTATACTGACAGAAATTTTTGGATGATGTTTTATCAGATTTTGGCGAAAAATTGATACTGTTTCTGCAATATAAACTGTCTACCTCTTCGTTATGGAAATACCAAACCCACATAACACTCTTTTGATAATATCAAAGTTAAAATTAATCAAAATTCAACCCCAATCCCCTAAAAATAATGAATATTTCGTGGAAATTACATCAGATCTGAACATCCATCCTTACTTGATCAGCATAATAAAATATAAGGGAAAAGAAACTTCGTGACGAAAATGTTTTGGTGTGAAATACTTGAGCTGAGATTAGGTATACGTCATGGTGTGACGTCACTCGACCTGATAACGAGGTGGAAAGGGCGTCATCACTCTCCAAGTAGGAAAACTTTGAACTGGTACAACTTCACGATTGTCGTAGGATTTGTCTTTGGCCTTTGCCCTGGATTGGGACGATCATGGCTGAAATCTAAATCTAAATCTGGTTTGAAAACCCTGTAGTGTCTCGATGTTTGTAAAACGGGTTCTTTTTGATATTAGTTAGTTGGTCAAGGTGGTTTCGTACTGGTCATATAAAGGAGCCTATGTGAACCCTTGAACGCTGGATGGGACCAATAATGTCCATTGTTTGCAAAAACTAAGACTGAAGCTTCTATCTACATTTATGCGCCTACCACACGTGCATGCTTGACCGCAGTTTTACTTGCGCATGCCAGCTTGTACACTGAACACTGTGCGTGTAGTTGGTAAAACGGTAGCATGCGCAAACTCCAATGCTTGGCTTGATGGTTTTTAAACTTGCTTGAAATGATCTGGCATGCGCAAGCTATACTTGTACAAACTTGTCTGCGCGTGTGGTTGGTAGTTCAGTGTTCAAGCCGCTCTCAGTTTAGACGAGTGGAGTAACTGTACGCGCAGTCGTTAAAAATGAATAATAATAATAATAATTAATTCCGCCAATCGCTTGGCTCATCTCTTAAATCCTTGAGTAGATGTATATGTGAATGAATTTTTCTATTCAACAGCCATTTTTTGTCTACTTTGATCGTTTACACTTTGACTTTTGTATTTTCTTTTTTTTCACAAGCAAACACTTGAAAAATAATAGCAGAAGAAATAGTTCTTCATTGGGAAACATTGTTTCCACGCCGACGATGTCGACAAGAATGTGGCTTGCGCGTACTTAACTGTGCCGTGTGGTAGACACATCCGTGTTCAGTCTTTTCATGCGACAAGCATGTGCAATCAAAACTGTGGTCAGGCATGCACGTGTGGTAGGCGCATTACTACTAGTTCCTAGTTTTATTTTTCTCTTAGGTCCTGTTAACGCAATAATGTTATCGAGAGAAATAATAAATACAATTCCTATTGTGACCAATCGTACTGACAGACATTTCTTCAAGATATTTTCAATTTTATTAACAAAAAAAAAAAACATTAAGTTCAAAATTCTTAAATTAGTTAAACAGATGAGGGTATGTTAACCTGATTTAGACCTCCATAAGGGTTGTAATTTACATCTCATTATGAATATCAGTTTTAGTCGACAAACACGAAAATTGGAACAATACTATGAATACTTAATTGACTTACATACACACATTTTCATTTGAAATGATTTACACATACGTTGGTTTCCCATAGGGAAATTTCTGAACTTATACTCCGAATTTGGAAAACCGTAAATAAAATTAACGTTAAGTTATTATGTAAAACACTTATTTCAAAATACCTCTTATCGCCGTACTCAGAGTCATTTAATGGTTACTTAATCCAGTCATTAGCATTGTTTTTGGAACAAAATTGTTACCAAGAAATACCAAGAAATAGGCGTTAAATCTTCCGATTTTGCATTAAATACTTTTCTATCAGCAGTCAGTGACTAAATTTAGCCTATCATTTAATCATAAAACTATATTTAGCCACTCGTAATTGTATACACGCTTCAAATACCAATATATTACTTATTAATTAAATTAAAATACTTATCAAAGAAAAACAGCAAATGTTAATCCATTATAAACTAAAAATAAAATCCCAAAATCTCAAGTAACACGATATTCGCAGCCGCAATATTTTCCAACATTTTAATTTAAAATGAAAATTTAAATGAAATAATCCTTTTATTTGATATCTCCGCAGTTTTAGTGTTGGGTGTGAGCCGCCCACGCGCCGCCCACCGCCTGCCTGGTATTACCATTACCCACAATTATAATTACCGTTCCATCATTTTATTACACAAAGTAATATTTATTAAATACTGTTATTCGTAATGACCTTTGTTACTTTCACTAGTCTGACTGAGTGAGTCTAGTAGCTTTCCATCTCCGATGCTGGATTGATTGATTTGTTTTTAACAGTGATGTATATAAGTTATTTTAGTTTTTTAACGACTTTTTTATAGTTTAAGCTGGTAAATGAGCAGACGGATCGCCTGATGGTAAGCAATCGTCGCCCATGGACACTCGAAACACCAGAGGCATTCAAGTACGTTGCCGAACTTTTGGCGGTTAGGAATTTAAGGGTTTTTGGGGAATTGGGGATTGGGAAAGGAGGTAATTGGGTTATGTTATGGTAGTCCTATTAAGGATGAAGTGTATTTTAAGTATTAGTTAAAATTTTCAACTTTGTATTATCACTGAATATTTTGAAGCTAATTCCTTTTACGTTACAGTTACAGTTTGTTTTGGTCCTAATCGCCCAAAGCCTCGGAATTAGCTCACTTAGCTAAAATAATATACATCATAACGTCACATTTAAAAATTGCGAAAACCATGGGTGCAAAAATCAGCTTGAAATAACTATTCTGTCTCCTGTTCTAATGTATCAAAAATACCTATCACTATATCTCCTGGCGTGACAAAATACCATATTATATTGAAAATTATGTCCATAATTATGGTAATATTTTTGGACTAATTAACTAAGTAGGAGAGTACATCGTGGATATAATAGAGAATAACTAAATTTTAACTAGTATCGGTTCATGCGTGGGTAAAACTCCCGCCGAGAAAACTTTGCTCCCAAAAATAAAATGTGTCACTGTGCGACAGTTTCTTAGTAAGTTGTTATAAGTAGATATTTCTTTGGTAATGCGGTGGGCATTACTATTATAGTTTGATACATTAACTGATATTTAAATAATAACGGCATTATCCGCAAGGAGATACATATACGCACTCGCAAATTAATGGAAGTATTTGGTCTTGAATTTTGAAATGCCATTCGATAGCAAGAAGTAAAAATTGTTGTATCGGAAGTTTAAAATTCGTCTCACAAGATTTAGTACCTATTTTAAACTCTTTGTAGAAGTATGCATGTAAATATTGTATCCTGTCCATCCAACCAGGACGCTTAATACTGGCTCGCTCTCAAGACGATAGAACTGAACCTTATGTATTAAGTTATAATGTATGTAAGCACCCCTCAGACGTATATTACATAATATTTCTGTATAACAGGCATTAGTTACACTCAAAGAAAATATTCTTAAAACACACGTAATATCTTTTCAGCCCTTTTGCTCGAAATTGATTCTAGATCAATGTATCAATGTAGATCCCATTGTCAATCTGTCTAGACGTCCGTCTATCTGTCATCGGGAAGCTCCTCAACGACCAATCACAGCTTCTATTTTTAGATAGAAACAAATTGGACAAAGTTAGATAATTCTCTGAAAGGGTAAGTAGATGTACTTATGAATCACTTCAGAAATACACCCACATTTTACTGCTTGTAATTGTCGTTGTAAATGTAATAGACACGAACCTATCAGAATCCTAAAACAGCTGGAACTCCGGTAAGCCAGGTTCTACAGATACAACGTAAGTCCGGCGCGTCCCAGGGGAATGAACTGTCTTGGATCCCACAACTAAATAAATCAGAAGATATTATTAGAGGAGAAGAGAAAAGAAAAGAGGCGAAATTTCCCTACATTTTAACTTGCAAATCAATCAAGTAGTACCTAACATATAGGTGATTTTCTGTTTTTAATCGTTTCGAGCTGACACATATTTAAAACTAGAGCTAAAATGATACTGCTAGTTAGATTTTTTGGATATCCACCAATCAAGGATTTCCCAAAAGATCTATGCATACAGAGTTAACTAGTACGATGTTTAGATCCGCAGACGAATTCGCAAATTAAAACCAGTGAGTAAAGCTTAAAATAGTAATACTTAACACTAACCAATCTTGTACATGTCATCACACAATAAACAGCTAATCAAGTCGTCAATCAAAATTGTCAATCAGTCTCAAAATACACACAGAAACCTTAATTCGTAAACTCGAACGTCAATTTGCAAAAAATACTCAGTCACCATACAAAAAGCAATGTTTATTTATAATTAATCAGATTTGAATTGATTGGCCTCCCTTGAACCACAGTTTTGGCCTTGATAGTGAATGGAAGCTCATTGTATACGTATTTTATTTGTATTTGACCTGTGGTTTAAAAAACCTATACGTCAAGTTAGAAATGAGCACTATGAGCAGGTAATTTGAAAATGTATTTAGAATTTTTCGTATCAAAGGACCGGTATTGTTTTTGTTTGTAGTTTTGTCAATTTCCGGTGTTTTGTTTAAAAGTAAAAGTAGTGGCATTGATAGACCATGTGATAGGACCATATCTATCTTAACCCAGAGCCGCGGCAGACCTAACGGGTTGCCGGGGCACCGGCTTGAAAAGCAGGAGTAGGAACTGGGTGGTTTTTAGTCAGTACGAGTCTGACACTCCCTTACACCTCACCCTAGTCGTAGGGAGAGTCATCCAATGTCTTCTCTTAAAAAAAATAGTTTCAACTATCGACAGTTTTTCCTGAACCACCTTCTAATAAGTATCTACAGTTTATTACTTAATGTTTCTATCTACACTAAAGTCTTATACAACAAACGTATGTTTACAAACACCCCACTCACGGCACCACCTAAAAATAAACAAATAGCACGTCTAAATCTGTCCTCCATTCATCAGTATAAAAAGGAAAATTTTCCCATTCATAAAGAAAAAACAAATTCCACCCACGCCTGCTTATCTAGAAAATGTAGGCACTATCACTTTAAAGTACCTGAAAATTTCCATACCCAGCAAATGATAATAGACTTAAATACAAAAACAATAAAGTCTATCGAAGTTTAACAGGTACAAGTCCAGTCAATACAGCAAACGTCAGCCATTTTGTTATCAATAAAATCATGTGACGTTGCAGTTGACATCTGTGTGTGACGTCACAGTTCACAAGTTATGAATGGGCCCACGCTACGCTCTACTCTATTTCGAGATCTCCCCCCCGACGCCGAAGCTCTAATTATTGAGTAAGCTAGGATTCTTGGAACTAAATCTAGGTGTAGTTTGTAGACTTTTTTGTATGAAGTGTCTGTGGGTGAGTTGGGTATTTATAGGACTGAGTAGGGTTGAATGGTGTAGTGGATTCTTTGAATTGACCATTGAAAATGTTTTATGTGGACTAGACAAATGCGTTTATTTTTGGTTATTAGATTTACTATTTCGATGATTTCCCATTGTCGGGCATCCTATATCGTTAGAATTGTCAAATTTTAAATGCTCAGTTTTCACAGTTCTTTAATGATTTCTATTGCCTAAAAATACTTTTGAAGACTGGTCAAAACCACTTGCACTATAAACTCACTTATACCAACCCCCTGTACAACACATCAACCAAAATCCCACGCAACACTTCACCAACCATCCCCAACAATTTCACAAACCGATCCCACTGACCTACAAACCACAAGACGCTATACTTCAAACAAAGTCAGTGAAGCCACAACATAACTTCATGAATGAGCCCGCGTCCGTATAATCGTGCAGATAATGATGATTGCATCGATTGCAAAGGTCATTTGTAAGTGCAGTAGTGACTAGCGAACGTGAATGAACGCCTACGTCCATATATTGATTAATGGAAGGAGATAATGCTAGTTGCTACCATACTACTCTTGAATGGTAGTACGTAGGATCTATGTCAACTGAGATTGGGAGTAGTTGTATTGGTTCGCGTGGGTTGTTTGTACTTGTTTTGTTTTGATCTGCTATGATCTTTATTTGGTCGAGGAATTTTTTTAAGGGTTTTGTGTATTGTTGTTTTGTGTATTAGTGTATGGAGTAACAGAGCTCTCCAGTACGATTAAGTAATTATATCAACTGAGTGCTTGGAAAAAGTTCTATGTGAAGAGTTGAAGATTGAGCTAATGGACTTACTATTGGCGATGTCTATGTCCTATAGTGAATGGAAATGAAAATGGACTGAATGATGATGGGCTATTTGTAAACAACCTAAAATGATTGGTTTGATATTATTATTTATTATTTATCAGAATAGTCAGAGTCGGTTATTATCTAAACAGGATTAGGAATTACCTACTTTTCCAACGCAGATTACCTTAGATTTTCTCAATGTTTTTAGGAAAAATTGCAGCATTATTACTTAGAAGCTATTTTAAATGGTAATTTGGGATTCGTGCCAAGGATTAGCTTTGAAAGCCTTTTGGCGTCTTCAAATCTTTTAAGATGTTACTTAAAGCGCCTTAGGGGACAGTAAAGCTAACACTTTTGAGTCTAGAGTTAGATTTTAAAGTTAGTAGCATTTAGTAAAATAATGTGCTTAGTAGAGGTAAAATAAATAATATAATTGTCCGTGTTAACAGCAGTTGAAGTGCAAGTTAAAGCATTTGGTTCAATAAATCTACATACAAACACTTTTACCGTCAACATAGAATTGTCCATCAGACTGTTTGTCTGTCAAGCTCAGCAAATCATAGATTCATATTCATCACTAGCTGCTTCCGCTCGGTTTCGCCGGCTCTGCTCGGCTCCTATTGATTGTAGCGTGATGTTATGTCTTTAACCCTTCTCAAAAATAATTATTCAATTCAGACCAGTAGTTCCGAAGATTAGCGCGATCAATCAAACAAACTGTTCATCTTTATCTTTATATGTATATTAGTATAGATTTCGGTTCTGATAAGTTTAAAAGTGTTTGACGAAGAACTCGACTAGTTTCAAGCGATGCTAGAGTTCCTTGTCAAATAGTTACGTGATTTTTTTTTTGAGGGGGAGGGGGGGAAATTATCCAGTTACTTCTCCCGCCCTGGGCGAGGCGGGAGGGAGTGTCAGACTCTTACTGACTAAAAACCACCCCGTTCCTACTCACGTGAGTAAGCCGATAACGTAATAATTAATACTGCTGGTGTTGTCATGGAATACCAAAGTCTAATATTTATATTATTAGTGACCACTAATCTACCGAATGCTTGCTGTTTTAACCTTTGCTACATATCAGTAATTTTTTTATAATTAAGTAACACATACAGGAGCAGTCCGTGAACCTAAAAATAGCTCTAAGATAAGGGTTTCAAGCATTATTTTACTTAGTGATATGTCGAAAATGTAATTAAGTATTCGTTGAATTTGTTATCAAAACACCGAGCGATGTGGTAACAATATTTGTTAGTAATAGGAAAACTAAATGTAGGTACTGCATTTTTTATTGGTTTTGAGTACATTTTCGGGCATGGTGAAGATTATCCGTTGTATACCTACTTATGATACGTTTGATGCCATTTGATGTCGTTTGGACTTGATTAAGGCATGTTTCAAGCAACTTACATGTCTGTAATTACCTATATTTTGGCATACTAGTTTCTGCTAGTGGCTGGACTCGCTTTCTCGTGGGATAAAAGTATCCTCTCACCCAATCAGCTCATACCCTGTCTGTAGGTACTGCAAACTTCATCAAAATTCGTTCAGTAGTTTCAGCGCGATTGAAGGACAAACATCCAAAGAAACAAATTTTGGGTCAACAAAACAAGGTCCTTACTGTTACAAACTTGCAATCAAACACACTAATCGGTCTAAGAATCTACATTTATCACATTTAAAACACTTTGTATATGCAAATGTTCCTTGTTTGATACCTACCGTGTTTCCCTCTCGCATCGCATCGTAGTAAAACAGTTGGTCCTTTGGATCGCGTGATCGGAACAAATCGACGCATTTATCAACATCGGCCGGGCTTTACAGCCCGTGGGAATAACTCACGTGCCCATATAAATACATGCTTCCTTACGTGAATGAGAGTTCATCCATTTACTCTTACCGTTGTGGTGTTTTGTTTTATTGCTTCTAGTTGTGATAGCCTCATTCATAGGACTATCCCTGTTATCGCAGGGAAATATAATTGTTATAGGAATGATATTTTAGTTTAAGTTTAACGCTAAACGTTTCCCCACATTTAGGATTTTCTCCTTTGTCGTAGGTGGCTTTACAAACATACAAGTTCACATATACATCACACCCAGACCAATTTTATTGTCGATCAACAATTTGTCTATCACACAAAGAGTTGTTCGGTACGGGAACCGAAAGCGCTACACGTTGCGCGGCAGCCGGTTGCCCAGCCACCGCATCAACCGTGAAGTCAATTGTAGATTAGATATGTGTTTCTTATGTTCTGTTCATTTTTAGTCTTAATTATGTTGGCCTTAGTCTTCTCGCTGATTACCATACTAGATAGTTAGAGGTGTACAATACCTATTGTCTGTATACAGGGTGTCCCTGAAATCGACGTCCAACGGGCACTAGATGATCAGCAAGGTTCTAACTGTTATCAGAAAACAATAAAAAAAAATCTAAGTCCTACAGTTTTTAAATTACAGTGACTTATGTGTTATTCACGAAAAAGTACACCCTGTGCCAGTCTTTTGACTCTTGTTGCTACAAATCTTTATTTTTTCGTCTGCAGTCTTCCTTACATTATCCTGAATAGTGCTCCAGTAATATGGAATCATAAATTCTTAGCCAACTGCTTTAGATTGGAAAACATTGTTAGATTTAGAGGAACCAAATACTCTGAATAAAATTTTCACCTTACTTTAAGTGACTGTACTGAATAAATTATGTATGGCACTAGTAGTGGCAAATTTCACCAAAGTTGGCGCATTTAATAAGGATTATAAAATGGTATAGCACTTTGCAAATTATTTCTTAAATTTGACACAAAAAAAAAGATTTTTCAACGAAACTCCGTTTCGGTGAATTTATTTGAACTTACTAAAAATTCTTCTAGTGTACTCAAATCATACGTTACAACTTCGTATGCACTAGACAACACTTTGCACGCGATTTGTTATCATCATGTTAAAAATCAGCGAGGATCTCTTGTCAATCAACATTGTCTGTCTACTCATGATTTCGCTTGCAGCTTTCGTCGGCAATATTACTAGACTTACTAGAGGAACTGATGTTGTGTATCATGTTTCACTAAATAATATTGAATGATTGCAATATGATGTTCATAGTGCACCAAACACATTATCAAATGTGGAGTAAAATCGAAAGGAACGGACGCGGCAGATTCATGTACAGAGCATATCGACGCGGTAGTGGTATGGTGTACGTGAGCCCTTACGCACAATTACTCGACATATCCCAATCAAAAAAAAAAAAAAAAGAAATGGGTGAATTCTCCGATTAAGTTACGTTGTGATCAAATGCGGGATGAAGCATCAAATATTCTTTAGTTTGTCGAGAAAGAGTTATTTGCACCGTTACAAGGAATTGCATGCAGGTAAAGCAAAAAATAATTTAAAAAATAAATAATCAACACGGCGCAAAAAAGCCAGTGCTCAGCTAAAATGCCGAAGCCCGGTTACGATGGCTCGAGATGCACACCACCAGTTCGTCTAGCGATAATATTGCCGACGAAAGCTGCAAGCGAAATCACGTGTAAACAGACAATGTTGTTTGACAAGAGATCCTCGCTGATTTTCAACATGATGATAACAAATCGCGTGCAAAGTGTTGTCTAGTGCATACGAAGTTGTAACGTATGATTTGAGTACACTAGAAGAATTTTTAGTAAGTTCAAATAAATTCATCGAAACGAAGTTTGGTTGAAAAATCTTTTTTTGTGTCGAATTTAAGAAATAATTTGCAAACTGCTATACCATTTTAAAATCCTTATTAAATGCGCCAACTTTGGTGAAATTTGCCACTACTAGTGCCATACATAATTTATTCAGTACAGTCACTTAAAGTAAGGTGAAAATTTTATTCAGAGTATTTGGTTCCTCTAAAACTAACGATGTTTTCCAATCTAAAGCAGTTGGCTAAGAATTTATGATTCCATATTACTGGAGCACTATTCAGGATAATGTACGGAAGACGGCAGACGAAAAAATAAAGATTTGTAGCAACAAGAGTCAAAAGACTGGCACAGGGTGTACTTTTTCGTGGATAACACATAAGTCACTGTAATTTAAAAACTGTAGGACTTAGATTTTTTTTTATATTTTTCTGATAACATTTGGAACTTTGCCGATCATCTGGTGCCTGTTGGACGTCGACTTCAGGGACACCCTGTATTTGGAGAAATGCTTCGATATCGATAACTATTACCTTATTTCTGTATTTATGTTGAAGCACTATGTTATCATTGTCCATAGAACATACGTGACTTAGTTTAAGTCAATTCTTGTATTTCTGATTGCGAAACAAAACTAGGGCGAACTCTCGTTTGTCTTTTCATACCTAATTTGCATCCTTTTGTCCGAATGATCATTGTACCGGTCATTTAGAGGCCAGCCTCACAAAACGTCTTGCAGTGGATTCTGGCGATAACCCTAAAATGCCAAATACCTTATTATCTTGCAACTGTTATCAGCACTCGTGCATCCGCGAGGGACGCGATACCCTTGACCTTTTCTTATCGAACATGCGTTTTATTGCCAAAGTGTTGCTTACTGTTCGTGTCGAATTTTTTCGATCAAGTGGAAGAATTTTGATATCTTGATGAAGAATAGTAGGTAATGAAAATACGAGCATGTTTCTCACTAGAAATTGGTACATGCATAAAGTCAAAGTCAAAAGCATTTATTTAATTTAAACTGTAGATAGTACTTTTGAACCAACTAAAGAAATAAATAATATGTCAGTCTGTCTATCAGTGAAGCTAGGTGCTCGTTTCAAAATGTTGATTCGAATACATACATAACCTGACGCCTATCTCCCATGGGGGTTGGCAGAGACACGTAGCATGAAGTTCAATTGTAAGATTTATAAGATGGTGCTGTTATAATCTTTTATTGAATAACATTCCACACCCTGATACTAATGTCTTGACGATCCTATTGATGCCGAACAAACACATGTTTCTTTATTTTCACTTTACTTTTAATCCGAAGTGTCTATTATTATTATATGCTGTCTTTATCCATTATTATATTCGTCTTAATCCAAGAGACCTGTAATACTCTTTTTGTCTTGGACACCGACGATGATACGTACTCACTTTTGTGAGTATTATACTGAGTTGCGTCATTCACAAAACTGTAGGTACCCAAATAAACATCGTTCTCCAAAGCCAACGTATCACTCGATCTATTTTCCAATATACTCAGTGCTGCACTCGGCTGTTGAATGAATTCCATCGAGTGCATTCGTGAATGAAAGATAGTAGCTATCTCTGTTTACTTTCTATGTTTGTATTGAGGCCAAGATTGTGATATTTGTATACTATGTACAACAACCTATAAAGTTTAAGACGGTCGTTGGTGACGCGTCCTTCTTGAAATGTCTAGTGGAATTTTGAAATGGTAGTTGTAATGTAGTTAATCCTTTTTTGAAGTAGGTAATGTGTACCAGCGGCGTCTTACTGGCGTGACGCCGCTGGTGTTTCGCAAACTTCCTAACCCCCAAAAGGCCAAAGGTTAGAGGGGAATCGGGGATTGAGAAGATTGGGATCGGGGGTAATTGGGCCTCTGGTAACCTCACTCACACAACGCAAGCATTATTTCACGTCGGTTTTCTGTGAGGCCCCGGAATACATAGACGTCTACTATTTATATCTTGTTTTATCAATGTTCATAGAAAACCTGTAGTTTTTATATAGATACCTTTACATATAAAAGGTATACTATCATTCTAGGTAACGACTGATACCATCACCCTTGAAAAGTCCTCAAAGAATTAATAAATGCTATATATTTACAAGTATATTTTGATAGTATGGTACCTATAGTATGGTTTAATCAATACGTTTATATAAAACTATACATTTATAGTTCGTCAATGACATTTGGTATCAGGATTGCGTCCGTCTGACATTGCTTTAACTTTTGATAACGACAAGATTGGTATGAGAAATCTTGTTCGTTTTATTAAATATACAAAAAATATTAATTTTGAATTGAATCTAGTGTCATTTTTATGTATATTTTATTGCACTTCTTAGTTTAATTAGTTTTGTAATGTAGTCAAATTTAAATAAATGGATTTGGTCCTGGGTTATCATAATTGAAACCGAAATCGGGAAATGTCAGGATTCTTCCGTCAATGGTGTTTAAAGGATCTTAATTGGTTGATCAATGGTAAATATGTATTTTTAGTACTTCGTCTTTCAGGACTAAGACCAAAAATATTTGGTCCTTACTGGCAAAATATCTATAATTCTACGATTTACTTCAGATTTCTCATTAAGTTACTATTAAAGCACATATCTCACTGCAACTACTTATATAGACCCTATTAGACACAGCTAATTAATTAGATAAAGATACAGTTAAAAAGGGCATCTGTATCATTATCTGATTAATTAACTGTATCTAATAGCGTCTGTAGTTGCAGTAAGTTTTAAATAATTCCAAAATTATAATCCATTTAAATAAAAAAAGATCCAGAAACTTCATCAAGCTCATATTTTTAATTCCATTCTTATTTTTGCCTTTACAAAGGCAAACCCAGATCCTTTCATTTGGCCCTGTTCAAATACAGGTCAAACAGAGATATGAAACTACGTAGTTTATAATATATACGAGCCCAATACTTTGACAGATAATTGTAGTTATTAATAAACTAATGAGCGAATACGGTGATACTTGCAATTATGTATAGCGATAGGCACGGCCTTGGCTGATTTCACTTATCTAGCGAATTTTAAACTGTGAGGTTTGGTCCTACTGTTCGCGGCGTAGGTGTTTTAACAAAATTTTCCATTGATGCTTCACAATCTTTAAACATGTATTTTGTATCGATATATTTTTATTTTATTGGGCAGGATCGCTAGTTTCTAGTCACACCAAGCACCTATGTCGTGTTAATGTTAACATTTAGGGGTTGTAAAAAGTCTCTGTCTCCAAGAAACATGCTGATTCCGTCGAATTCTGGTTAGGACTTAGTGCTAATCATATACTTTTGTGAGATAAACCAGGTGAAAGATTAAGTGTTATTTTGATCTTTTAAGACCAATCCTTTTCTTTTTATGGGATAAAAACGTGTAGATGGATTACCTGATGGTAAGTGACCAGAGAGGGCTTAGTAAAGTCGGCTCCGATGAATCAACCAATCGGAGCGCCCAACGCGGTGTCTTTTCGATCTCGTTCAACGTAAAACAAACTTGAACTAAACTGCAGATGTATGCCTGCAATACCAAAAGAGATATAACTTGAATACCAACCTTTTCAAAATGTACGTTCTTATCTTGTACCTTTGAAGGATCTCTAGCCATAATCGGGTAAACATATCAAAAGCCTTACATCCGAAATAACAAAATTTCATATTTTCACTGTCCGCTCTTATCCCCAACTGGAACCTGTACCTAGCAACAGATTTTTCATAACATGTGTAGTCTGATACAGGTTCGTATCTGTCTGCAACCTACATTACATATAAACGTTACGTAACATACTCGACCTGGTCCAATTTACTACCAGACTGGTCTTCGTTAATCAATTTATATTAAAATTTGTAAATTTTCCGACATTTTTGACGTAGTTCTTGTAAATTATATAATCTTGGTGCTGTGACGAATTTATTTATTGAGCCAGTTAATGTTACTTTTGAGATTGTTTTAGAAGACTAACCATACAGACATTACATTAACTGGGTCGTTAGATGACTCAAAACGCAGCCACATACTCTGAGCAAGCACAAGGACCAAATTAAATTGACCTCTGCTAACAAGGAGAGAAACAACGACAAACTTAGTATTGACGTGCTTAAAACTTATAACTATACAATTATATCAACTACAGAGTGCTACGGATCTAAAAATATTACCTATTCACATGACCAAATCACACCAGTTTCACGTTATCTATCTACGCTTACGTCAATGGCACTTTATTTACATTATGATATTTATAACCAGATTTACTGAACCTTAAACTAATGACTGATATACGCTGATATAGGCCTATGCAGATTGGATGCAGTTCCAAAAAGTACCAGTCTTACATGACCTCTGATTACGAATGTTGGCGTTGTATGTATAGGTCTTAATAGACTGGTTGTGTGATCATTTGAAGAAGATATCTTTTTTGGAATTAAATGATAGTGGTCAGATGTCAGGGTTCGCTGAGCATGTGCTACCGCAAGCTTACAATGTTGCGCAAGGTGATTGATGATTTGGTATAATTACATCATTTTGATGATTTAAAGAATTGTCAATATCTTTATCTGCAGATATTGATGTTTAACAAGTTAACGAATCAAACCACCACGCTTGCTCAATGTGGACTGCCGATTTCAAACTTATAAGTAGAAATTATAAGCTCAGGTTTCCTCACGACGTTTTCCTTCACCGTTTGTCAGTGGTGTCTAAATAATCTTAGACGTCGTGCATTAGAAGCGGCGTCTTAAACCTGCTGGACACCACGACATATGAAATCGAATGTACGAATAGCAATTCCAATAAGTTGAACGTCAACTTACCACATTGTCTTTACAGTAAAATGATGGGGTCAGTCAAGTGCCCAATTTATCCATAAAATATTACCCGTAGTCTCATCAAATTTACTGCTTCTTAACTTATTAACTGTTGCTTAACCTGTCAACTAGGAACACCGCAATATAATCCCCAATCCGCTTATCAAGTATGATCATTACTGCTTGATTGGTTAAGTATAGGCCCATGTGAAAATAACCAAAATTGCTTGACCCCTACCATGCAACGAAACGTCAATAATCAACTAGGCACACTTGAATATAACACACAATTTCCCCAAGATCAACTTAAATTAGCCGTCCTGCACGTAAGAACAAAACAAAAGCGTGTAATTTATGTCTAACTTTAAAGAATTCTTTAGAAAAATCTACTTGTCCTAAATACATTAATTACTTTTTGAAATTATGGTAATTTATTTGAATAGGCCTATCAGTACGAATTTCGACATTCTTTGGAAAGTTTTTTTCTGTTATTGTGGCATAATTTTATTTTGAGAACATCGCTATGGTAATTTTGGTCCTTCGGTACTTTTTAACTTTTCTTTCCCTTATCCTTATCGTAATTATCTTATATAATTTCGCAAATTATAAAATAATTATTTGTAATTGTATACCAGAGTGGAGCTAATATTTCATTGGTTTTACCATTTAACAATCAGATAGATGACCTGATTAATTGGCTATCGGGAGTCGCTGGATGCAGGTTGCTTCCAACTGACTAAACTAGAAGACATTGAAGGAGTCCTTTGATCAGTAGTGGACGTCTGGTGGCTATTACGATGATGATGCTACAATCTGAATTAACAGACCAGTATAAATCTTCCATTAATATTTCCTTAGCATCCTCTGCGTTTATACATAAGTCATTCAAACAGATGCTAAATGTTCTTGATTATAATTCAACCAGCATTCTACTGAGTAGGTTAGGGAAAGGAGGAAAATACCTCATATTAAATGTTTGAAAATTTCTAGGTATACCATTTCTAGGTATTAGATGATTCTTGGCTAAGTTTAAGGCAGCGAGTTGAGTAACTGGGTGTAGTAAGAGGTCTGGTGAAGCGAAAGACTGATGATTGTTGATGAAGCGAAAGTGGTATGTAAGATTCGTAGCTCAATAGATACGAATGAAATGCCAATGCGTTCCATGGTCTCTGCCTACCTCCAGGATAGACAAGCGTGAGGTTATATATGTATGTAGTAAGAGGTCTGACTGATAAAAAATAATGAGTGATATATGGTTTAAGGTTCTGGAAATATCGTTGATGATCACGAAAAAAAATTCATTGTTTGATACTTACGTAAAAGTTAAATTTAATTGTTTACCTTA
The DNA here is from genome assembly GCF_023101765.2 of Spodoptera frugiperda. NCBI lineage: Eukaryota > Metazoa > Arthropoda > Insecta > Lepidoptera > Noctuidae > Spodoptera > Spodoptera frugiperda. The sequence continues at coordinate 10,636,976 of NC_064215.1, read as the reverse complement.
ATGGAGAGCGGTCAAGACGATTCACTTAGATAATTCCTTTTAGATTTTTGTTTTAAATACAAATGTAGGAACAAATTACGAAATGCCTCGGAATTACTTGAGTGTTCTATTTTCAGCTACACGGACTCTTACTAACAAATCTTGTCTTAACTTCAAATGATTAAACAAAGGTCAGACATTTTAGTACTACGTCACTATTATTTTTTCCTGGAAATTGTATAAAAAATGTATGTCTATTTCCAAACAGGTATTTTTAGGATTTCCTATAAATACATATATCTATACTGTTCTAGGACTAAGCTTCTATTGATAATTTTGCATACATATTTACAGTACTTTTAATTTGACTCTTCTTTAACATAACGCCAATCTGGCGGTCTGTCTAGGGCGCCCTCTAACGACAGTCCCGTTCATATCCGCTCTGTATAATTCTTTTGTAAATCTGCTTTAATCCATCCTTGAAGTTTCATTAAGTGAAGGACACCACCACATATTTCCCGAAAGTGAAAAGCCTGCAAGTTAGGATCTACTAGAACTAAATAGAATAAATATCCACAAAACAGTAATTTTCAACTAGGAATTTGTGCTAGTTAGGAAGCCCAACCCAAAATGACTTTGACCGGTGACATTTGGCGTAGTCGTTAACGAGACCTACTTCTAGGCACTTCATAAGCACCTAATGCTTTTATATTCTGAAATACACAGTTGCCTTATCACACTAATATAAAAGTAATCAAGCATTTAATTTATCAAAACGACATTGCTCTTGAAATAAGAATGCCTACTGATCAAAAACAGTATTTTAAAAGTAACTTAGAAAGCTTCCATGTCTTCGATATTAAATAAGGAACAATTCTTGTTTATTATTCTTTAAAATTTTAATAGTTAAATCGTATTGCTACTGCTTTTCTCTACAAAGATTGATTAAACGTAGAGATCAGCAGCACTGATCCACCGCGGAAGACCTGACGGGTTGCCGGGGCTCCGGCTTGAAGAGCTGGTGTAGGAACGGGTTTTTAATCAGAAATTGTCTGACACACTCTCTCTCTCGCCTCACCCCAGGCGGGAAAAGTCATTAGATAATTTACCCCGTCAAAAAAGATCTGATCTAGATGAACTTATAAATCTATCGCATGTCTAAAGTCAATTGTAATCTTTCAAAACTAGGTATCAAGACATTTTATTACACGTGTCTCAAACTTCATCATCGCTAACGAAACCACTTCTTATCTAAACCAAATAATAATTTGAACCGAATCGAAAGACCAAAAAAATGGCGATTTGCGCAAATGAACCACATCATGAGCCGTTAAAGAAATAATCTGTGATACTTTGTTCTGGGGTTATCTATATGTTATATGTTACACTAGTTGCCCTTCCGAGTTTCATTCACAAAATCAAAGTCACATTGGTCTTATCGCACAGTTTTATATTAATTGTGTCATATCTATACTTCATATATAAAGCTGAAAAGTTTGTTTGTGTGTTTGAACGCGCTAATCTCTGGAACTACTGGTCCGATTTGAATAATTCATTTTGTGTTGGATAGTGTATTTATCGAGAAAGGCGATAGACTATAAAACTTTACGTTACGACCAATAGGAGCCGAGCAGAGCGGGTGAAACCGCGAGGAAGTAGCTAGTACTTAGATGTAATACACGAACTTATTTATTTTGTCCCGACACGGACTTGTCCGGATTGTCTTGTCTTATGTGTGTATGTATGATTAATTTTAGTTAGTAACTAATGTTTTTCTTGGAATATTTAAATTGTAATTTTTTAGGATATTCTTGGAAAGTAATGTAGGTATAAGATATGCGGATAGACTACTGCTGACGTATTGCGTCTTTCATTTGTTTTTAATTATTATTTATAGCTACTAGCTTTTACCATTGGCTTTGCCCGCGATTCAGTGAGATGAAAAGTGCCCTACATTAACATGTAGGGCACTTTTCATCTACTAACGACTAACGTCCAGACCATAATTTTTTCATCCCGATCCATTCAACCATTTTGAAGTGATTGAGTAATTAATAATATTAAATCCTATCCTATCCTACAAAGGTGACAAAGATGGTAATTTGTCCCCATAAAAATAAATATGAATTACTGAAATATTCAATTTGTTAAGACTTTCAGAATATGGTCCTTTTACGCTCTGTAACTACAGCCGTACGAAAAATTTCTGTGACCTGCAGTATTTACAAACAAAAATCGAATTTACAAGTTGCCAACTTAAAATCTAACAAAAAATCTTTTAAAACAAAAATACCTGATATAACACTAATTTAAACCAATTTATTAGACATTAACTCAAACCTATTAACACGACTTTTAAACCTTCAAGAAAAGAGCGTATTCCCTTTTAAAAGGCCGGCAGCCACCTCCTCTTGTGTTGCGGGTGTCCATGGGCGGCGCTGATCGCTTAGCACCAGGTAACCCGTCTACTCGTTTGACACCTATTCCATAAAAAAATTAAATATATACTCCAGAACATTCGCCCACTTTTCCCGCCATCAGCTGTCCGACTGACGCAAACCACACAGAGCCATAATTTAGAATCGGACCTGATTGTAATGTGCTGATAATACGAACAATTGCGCAACACCGAATGACATTGAAATAATGCGTAATTCTTCGTGACCTGGTAATTTCGATGATAACTTAGTTGGTGCTATTATTTATCTCATTTCTCTTATCTGACACGACGAACGCGTTTGCGAATGTCAGATGTTCTGCTTACCTAAGTTTTTTAAAGATATTATTACATTTACAAGAAGCGTTTGTTTGTTAAAAAACTGGAATATGTCTTGGCGTGGTGTCCGAGTTGATGATGATGATGATGAGGTACGGAATCTCGCCTTAGATTTATCTGTTGCATTTTTGACAGCCAAAATAATATCGGCTTTGGGTCTAAATATTGTCCGGTGTGTAGAGTTAAAAGACTATTTATACATAACTAGCTTCTGCCAGTGACTTCGCCTGCATTCTGTTAGCTTCTGCCAGTGACCATAACCTAACCCTGTTCCAAATTTCATCCCGATCCCTTCACCCATTTTGACGTGATTGAGAAACAAACATTTACTTCGCATTTATAATATTAGTAAGATTACTAAGAGAGAGAGAGAGAAATATTATCTCCTTTGTAAATCTAAATGCTAAATATTTCATTCAGTTATGTTTTGCCAATCTCAGTCTTTACATTAAATACGTAATATCGTATGTGATAGTATTACGAAAGCAACTTTCCGATTGTGTCGATGCGTATTTTGTTTTGTTTGTGGTCGTTATCAACATTGTTGTGCATGTATTTACTAACATTGTTATCATTTCTCTTTATCTCTTAATAGATTGCTAGATAGAGGCCTTAATCTACACTAGCGCCGCTCCGTAGCGGGAAATTAAAACTCTCATCGCTGTTTGCATTATTTTACACAATAGATTAGGAGATGGTTCATAGGGAAATACTTATTACAATTAGATATGATTTCTTCTTGCATTTTTTATGGGATATGAGGCAAACGAGTTTACATATCACCTGATGGTAAGCGATTAGCATTTCCATTTCATAGTGTTTGCATTGTAAGGTCTACTCCTAAAAAGCTAAAGCAACAATGGTGAATAAAAAACTTAATTATTTACAGTAACAAAAATATGCAACAGATTTTACCAGTAGACAAACAGAAAGGACTATAAAATTACTTAGCAATTTAAATGAAAATCATGATATTCTATTAATAGGAGCATCGTTCTAAATGCTCGCAGCGCCATTAGCGTGCAATAATGAGAATTGAAAGATGCCAGCAGGATTATTCAGATGTGTGTCACACCCCCCACGGTAGCCTCGTTACATATATTTCATGGTGTTTTACTTGAATTACCATAATGTCCCACGATCCATTGAAGGTGTAATAATAGAATTTTTCGTGATTTATAATGTGACACGGATGTGGGTGGAAATTGACTGGTCCCGATGCTTGTGGGGGAAATTTTCCATAAAGAGGGCATTTGATTCATGGCGGTTTTTGCTGCTTTTTTTTCGTTGTTGCTTGTAATAGAGATGATAAGTAATGGTGGTCTTTATAGAAATATGTTTTATCTGTATTTGTGGAAAATATTGGAAGTTTTTACAATGAACTTTTTGGGACGTTGTGGTTTGAATTCAATAACTACTACTTACACGTACTTATTTACCTACGACTGGTATTTTTGTCTCAAAGATAAGGATATTACAGATTTTAGTTTCCTTAAAATTAAAAGTTAATTTTTCTATGTTACAGATTTACAAAGGCCTCGACGTGGTGACTGCGAAGGCTTCCGCCAAAGAACGAGAGATGGCACCACATCACCTCCTGGACATTCTGGAGCCACATCAGATGTTCACAGTCGTCGACTTCAGAAACAGAGCTCTTAAAATTGTATCCTTTTTTAAATTGGCATAAAGAAGAATGAGTATTAGGGTATGACTCCTTTAATGTCTATTGGATCAGCGCCCATTTTTAAACAACACCCAGTCAGAGTCTACCGTTCTCTCTTTGCCTCTTGATGATATACTTACAGACTCTTCTACTATGCTTTAAATATCTTCACTTCTAATCTCTTTCTTTTCTTATTTTATGAACTTGTAATTGTTAATGTCTCCGACAAATAGTTCCGTAGTTTTGTACCTCACAGAAAGAAGGTGCATTGTAGGCGATTCTTTGTTTCAAACAGTTCTATCTACCATAAAATTAATTTGCAAAATTCTCAGCATTGCAACTTGCAAAAGAGGTGTAATTTGTATTATTAAGGAGCAGTAATCGTTGCATTTGATGGCCCATTGCATGAGCTTCAACCAGATGCACTGTAGTTAAGTTTTAACGACTCGGGAAGTAACTCCCACTGTTATGAGGACAATTATACTACTGGCATTTAATAAATCCTCGTTCACATTAGTTTCATTGGAAAATACGTGACATAAAATTGTCTTGTAGTTGATTTAATTCCCGTGGGATTTTTTGATCTAGTCTATAGTTACAGCATGCGTCTATTCTCCTACTTCTTGATTGGAAGGGGAGATACAAGCAGACGGATCATCTGATGGTAGATGTGCTACGGATGCGAGCTATAGATGGGTGGATTTCCTACTATCGACATATCACTTACTCGAGCTTCGTATCTTCTTCGCACAGCTACATAACTTGGTATTAGTGGCAACGGTCACATAGTTTCATAGCTTAGCTAGCACCCATAGTTTCACAGCTCCGCCGATTGCTCATCTCAGGTGGAAAAGCACCATAAGGCTCCGTTTTACGATAGGTAAGAACCTATCTTTGGAGAAAAGGTAACCTTATAGCTATAATATTACTGCCAATTTGACGTCGATATGACCTACAACTTTGTAAAGAACATGTGTGTAAATATGTACCCACAGTTACTGAATCGTCCCACAATCTACGTGTATAGGTACTGTCCCATACAATATGGTATTAATTTAGCAAATATTGAGTTTCAACATGTATGGGCTAAATATATTTATGTTGCTAACGACTGTTTCTAGGTCAGTATGATTATTAGATTTTTCGTTGATTATGTAATTCTTTTCATATATTACACGTGTTTGAAAATTGTGTTTGGGGAATTATTGTTTTTTTTTGTGTCCTACGAGTCTTAGTTACAAATTCTGAATGTCATATAAATTGGAGTACATCGAACTTGAATGTTTCTGCGAATATGTGTTGGATGGTAGGTATTTCGAAACATTTAATTGTTAACTACTCCATAAACGTAAGTTTGCTAAGTGTCTCCGTCATTCAGCAGGTAAAGTGTCGTATGAGATGAGACTACTTTTCTGAATTACGCCTGCGATAGGCTATATACTGTTTGTGTTCATAGCTTTTACAAACATTTAAATACTACGTAGGGAAATGCATAATTTTCAAAAAAACATTTATAATTCAACAAAGAAACAACAACAACAGTGCGTGTGAAAGGGAAACTTATCTAGAATATCAGCTGGCGCAAGGGTCAACTGCAACACTAATGGAGGTGTAGGCGTAAAACACGTCACTGGCAGTATTGCGGAGCCTAATTTAGTCATACTAGACTCAAATAATGTAGTAACCATGACTCATGCTAAGCTTGAACCATTCACGTTTGAACCTACAGACAAAACATACAAAGATACATAAGATTTTTACAATACTTTACACCTTGATCGAAAAAGAAAAGTGATTATAAATATTGAGCTTTATGCTGCAGTTTAACAATTAGAAAGGTGTAAACGATGAAGTTTTCAATTAAAATTAGAATTAACTTTTAAAAACAAAAGTAGAAACTTTTATTTTTATCGTTGTTACACTATTGGGTGCAAAGAGCGCAATAAAGTATATGAGAAACTATCTTTTAAACGTAAAGTTCAATTTCAATTTGCTTTAATTACTTCTTAAGAAGTTACTGTCATTATTGTATTAGATTTTAGTGGTGATAGTTGAGTAGTTTGACAAGATGTTTGATGAAGATCTTCAAATATTCCAAAGCATATGAAAAATTCGTTGATCAAACCGTAGTAGTGCCGGTCACCTCTGACAAGTATTTGAAAGGTTTACCTTCTTTCACGTCTCGGCCATTGACCACATAATCCTCTTATGTTGACCAAAGTAGCTTACACATTTGGTACATCGTCATGTCTGTATTATAAGTACGTACCTATGTACTCTGCTAACGAGCAATTTCGTCATTCAAAAGTGAATATTGGGCTATTGGATGTACCGTTCCTTTGATTTGGCTTGACTTGATGATCAAAAGATTGATTGTTACTGTATTATTTTTATTAATGTGGTTTTCCGTGTCTGTTTAGTATTAGTTATCATCGTTTTTTGCTTTACCTGTGTTTTTATTTAGCGGTACGTTGGTGGTCTTTGTTAGTTGAGTTCTAAGACGCCGAAAATCTAATTCGATGTTATTCCAAACTCGTAGTTACGTCTGAATTTTTAACTGTCACTAATGATTTAAGATTACACTGTTTATGTATGTCATTAGAGTTAAGTAGTTCCCTAATTGTCGTTTTAATTAGTTCTCATTAAAATTATAGATCCGACGAAAGTAATGAAGATCAATTCAGATAACACTTGTTTGGATTCCATCAATCTGATACGTACTTCCTCGGAAACTTCTTTGCTTTTAATGTTTAACTTGTTTTTGTTTATATGTAAACAATAATCTATTATATAAAAATAAGTCGGGTTTTCCTTCCTGACGCTATAACTCCAGAACGCACGAACCGATTTCCATGGTTTTGCATTTGTTGGAAAGGTCTCGGGTTCCGTGAGGTTTATAGCAAAAAAAAAAAAATAGGAAAAAAGACATAGTGGCCTTTTCTAGTTTTAAGTTTACGTGCAAAATTTATATCGTTGAATTTGATAACATTATTTCCTTAATATAACCTAAATCAGATAGAAAACTTAACAGAACAAGGAAAAATACCAATCGTGGTTGGTGGAACGAACTACTACATAGAATCCATTGTTTACAAAATCTTAGTTGAAAATATGGACGATGGTGAAACCTTGCTTTGGGATAAATCAAGGCGAAAAAGGAATATGGGTATGGTAGAGGATGTTAAAGAAATAGATAACACACAAGCAATAGAAGATAATAATGCAAAAAATCTCATGGATATTGAAAACAAAGAAAGATTCATAGACTCTAAAATCACGGAAAATATTGTAGAAACTAAAAGTGAAGATCTCGCAGGATATAAGAGTGCGGAAGATCTGACCGAAGAAAAAGGCATGAAAGGCTTAACAGAAACTAAAAGTATTGAAGAACTGACAAAACATGAAAATACAGAAGATCTTGAAGAAAATGTTGAAGAACCATCTACATCTGCTCCTACCAAAATAGATTTATCCAAAATGAAAATAACCAAAGAACAATTACAAAGAGATTTGGAAAATGAAGCAATATTTACAAATGAAGAGATACATGCAAAGTTGTCTGTGATAGATAGACAGATGGCGCGGCGGTTACATCCTAATAACAGAAGAAAAGTTTTGAGGTAAGTGATATTTGTATTACATTTTGTTTGACTCATTCAGTGACTGGTTTTACAGCAATATCTAAATTAAACAATCATAGAGCCATAAAACAAAGTCATCATACAATAAATCATAAAACATTAAATTCGTTTAAAAGCTTGCTAAAACAATTGATATTATTTTAAATTTTTCCACTAGTTGTAATATAACGTGACATACTTTATTGTGTTTATAATATTTCAGCGTCTAGCCAATTTGTTTTCGCTATCACTAAACGATTTAAAAATAAATCATTCAACTATTTTATCCATTCAAAAACAACGTAGCGACGCAAACAAACTGACGCGACTGGTTTTTATGAATGAATCCATCCAATATTTTGCTAGGCGACTATCAATAACTCATTACCAATTTTAATAATAACCTCTACCGTTCGATTATAACCCTTATCACATTGTTTTAAGACACAAAACGATTGGCTCTATGAGTCTATTTTTCTAAAATATGTTTTATCAACTTTATCAATTAATGCCAAAGTTCAGGCACACTGTGTCAAATTGATCAATCTGGTCCTTAGCTGGATGTACGGTATCTTAAACCTTGTGTCGACATGATAAGAGTCATATTGGTAAATCACAAACGTGTGACGATTGATTTAAGTATAACATGTTTCTTTATAATTATGTCAGATATTAATATTTCATGGGATATTTTTGGATCATATGAATTCTGATTCTAACACTTGTGATTTAGTGTTCAAATTTAAATGTCACAGGGTATGACGAGAGTAAAGTATCAGCAGTTGTATTTAAGTAGTGTCCCCAACAACACAAAATACGAAATCAGTAAAATAATACCATTCTTAAAGTAAAATATTTATTTAACTGTTAAAATATTTGTTCGACATACTTCCTTTTAAATGGTTACGTGTATTTTTTATTAATTCATTTAAATTTATGTACAGATGTTAATTGCCAGACCAATCGATGGAATTTTCTGGAAAATGCTCATACACTGCTGTGCTATTATAAGTTTTATGTAACAACATTTATTTTTACATATTTACTATTCAGCTTTTTGCAATATTTCGCCGGCAACAATCAATCTACATAAACTGTCCCTTTCTAAGAATATATTACAATGAATTTTTATACGAATTCTATAGTTAACAGCCTTGAACGAATAATCAATTTTATTCTCTTTTTATTACTGTAGATAGTCGGTTTCCTATGTTTAATGTCTTATGAAGATATCTCGTTCGACCTCATCAACCTCTCATGCTTCCTGTTGCTCAATTATTGTGTTGTTGGTGTTTCTTTGATTGGCTCAGAAAAGGGCTCTTTTATATCCTCAGAATCATCCTCTGTAATAGCTGTATTATTGATTACTTCTTCTTCATCGCATTCGTTCGTTTTACTTGATTTATTACCAATAGTCTTATTATTTTCTACTTTTGTAGCGTTAGCTTTGTCAGCATTATAAATATTGTTGTAAGGTTTAAATTTGCGTCGCAATCCTCCCACCTAAGTGTTCATTCAGTGTAGGAAGAGTTACTTAAGCTATACCTTATATATGAATTATTTCATAATGCCTATTCTAAGACAACGAGTCATATTCAAATCAAAATAATTTAATTCAATATGTCACTTTTTATATTAATAACTCCTTTTTCGACGTCCATCAACTTGAATCATTCGTATTGTTCCAACCTCCGTAGAATCCGTTACATTAAGGAGTACAAGTCCAAAGTTCGATGCTAAACGCTTCCTTCGCATATCGCACAAGGCGTACTAAGATATGAAATATTGCCGGTTTTGAAAAAAAAAAACACTTCCCCCTAACAACAGCGTTGCGAAACTTGTTCACGCGGTTTACATAAATATAGGAATTGAAGGCCGCATGACATGATGACATAAAACCTTTGAACCAGTCAGCCTGGTCTCCATCCATGACCGAAATGTACGTGAAAAAGGGGGAAGTGTATTGACGGCGGCAGCTCAACTAACGTTAGACGTAACGACTTCCGTAGGTCTTTAACCGCTGCCAAGGATTTCGTAGACGTTTGCGAATGTGTGAGTGCGACCTTGGTTCTACTACCCGTTGGTAGAGTGGCCATGCTCGCGCCGGTAATTCGCGGATTGGGTCGCGGCGATTGTATGTGGGTCGATGTAATTGGTCCGTTTGTTGGGACAAGTGATCGGATATTACAACCGTAGCCTTAATATAATATTGTGACGTATTACTCTATATTTGATGATATTCGAATTGTCAATATTTAACGATCGAATGTCTGTTACTACGCGTCACGTAGTATTTAATTTAGCTCATTGTATTTTGACATACTTACCTATATTTTAAATACGATTAATTAATTTTATTATCCACAGTACACGATCTTATGGTTCAATATTAAATTGGTTAAATTTTTTGATATTTTTTGTATACTCATAAACGAATGTTAGATGTTGATCAACGACAATGTTTTACCTAAATCGAAACAAATCAAGAGCTGTACTCCTATTTTTCCAGGTCACTAAACCACTCATTACTTTCAATGTTAGCGTCGATATTTGTAAACAAAAACAAACGTAGCGGGTATTCAATAAACAGTCCAGTGTATCTGAAGCGAGGGATCATGGCCACCCTACTCTGTATCGCGAATAAGGCCCCGTGATAACCCCGAATAACTTATCACGTGATTATTATACATTCGGCATTATAGACGTGCGACTGATGTTTAAAATGGAAAATTATCATAAGCATATTCTATTGGACTTTGGAGTTTTTCGCTTTTTTTCCACGAATTTGTTTTATATTTTATTCGTTTCAAGTACTGAAATGATTGTTGCTTTAAATCGGACCTGTATTTTTTTATTCCTTTTACTTTTTTTTTTTAAATGGCCATTGTGTCAACTAGCAGTATGGTTGGCATGAATTCTTTTAGAATAATGTCGTAATTTTAATAGTTTCAGATAAGATTGTGCTATTTTAGTAACTTATCGTTGTAGTGGCGCCATAATGGTTTCGTTTCGTTCTTCAGCAAACTAGGTAAGGAGCTCGGAAACAGAAGCAAGCAGTATTGCTAAAATAAAAAGATAACTAAAGATTTTGCAGGTGTATCTTTAAATGTAGGAATCAATTTACAAGTTTATAAATGGAAATGAATATTCTTGAATACATTCATGAATAAATTCACGATGACTAAAGATGTGACAAAATCTCTCATTCACTGAAAATAAATCAACGGAGACAACCATTTCATTCAGAAAGAGTTCAGTAATCGATGAATTGACGATGATTGTCCACCTTCACCATTGTGTAGCCACCACCAGATGGATACCCAATTCATATAAAAACTCCATTATAAGCTATGGACACAAAAACCACGAAAAAACCTTGGGATCATTGTACCTATCAATCTGAGAAGATGTCTGTATCACACTTTACACGAACACCAATTAAAGTTTATAAATAGATTATATTACGTAGTTTATATATTATGTTTATATAAGTGTATCATTATATAGTTTATAGTTGCATTAATTTAATGATAACTGCGTCACACATAGTGATTTTATTCAAACACCTACAAAACTAAATGAGTCTTTAGAGACGATTTTAGATAATTAATCTCATTGTAGTACGATGAACTAGGCATGTGCATCAGAGATGTGCTATGTAGCTATGCTACAAAGATGTAATAGCTAAGCTGTGAAACTATGTGACCGTTTGCACTAAGTTATTTAGCTGTGCTATGAAGATGGGCCACCGCAAAGTAACTGTGCGAGATGCGCAGCTCGAGTATGCGATGTATTAATAGTAGGGAAGCCATCCACAGCACACGTCCATAAAACGCATCCGGAGCACGCATCTTTCCATATAAAAAAAAAACATAGTATAGATAGTCAGAAGTTTCTTCTCATGGCGATGTATTTTTTTTTTATATATATATTTGATGGGTCGACGTTTGGCCGCTATCTAGCCTGGTGGTAAGTGATGATGCGGCATACGATGAAACATGTCTGCCAATGAACAACCTATTCACTCAGGCCTTGAAGACACCCAGATAATCTTCATCTAAGGTTAAAGAAAAGTTGGTAATAACTCTGTGTAAGTCCTACTTGCATAACTTCCTCATGAAGCCAGTCAACAAGACCATTAATCACATATTTTAGAAAGATTTTCCAATATAATTCCCCAGTACTATTACAACGTATATTTTCTCCATACTAATACACTTATGCTTACCCAAAAACTAGGTTACTTACTATTATTCCGCCCTATACGGCCATATATCCTGCTTTTATGAACGGCTTTATATGTCATGCGAATAGGCGGATTTTTCCGACTATAATTATATGTATGTATAAGTGTGACGTCACTGTTGCTACGCGCCCTACAATGATGTAGATAGCTTATGGGGTGGATCTGCTTATGACGCTGTATTGTACGGAACAAAATGAGTAAGTCGTTGACCTAAAAACATCTTGAATTAGTAGTTGGGTTTTTACAGACATTGTGGAATTAGATAGTTTCATCTTTTAGAAAGGATATCGTAAACTGAAATGTAATACAACTATCGATAGTGATGTAGAGAAGAACAATGACGGTAATGAAAACACTATCTATAGTAAGCTAATTATCACTATGCTATGACAATCAAGTGTGGGAGAGCCACGCTTCGGGCTACGAATGGGCCGACTCCACCGAAGTAATACCACGGCCTCACAGAAAACTGACGTGAAACAACCCAAGCGTGTTCTCAATCTTCCCAATCCCCGATTCCCCATCAACCCTAAAATTTCTAACCCCCAAAAGGCTGACAACGCACTGGCAATGCTTCTAGTGTTTTAAGTGTCCATGGGCGATGGCGATTGCTAACCATTAGGTGATCCGGCTATTCGTTTGCCGGCTTATAACACAAAAAAAACTACAATAGAATTTCAAAACTTTATATTCACATTTTTTCGAATTGAATTTTTTTTAAGTAGGCCTCAGCCATATGTCTCAAATCTAATGATCTAGTCTGCTTCCGTGATTCTAGGTTACATAAATAGATAGCCTAGTATCCACGCACACAAAGATATTTCGATATTTTTTCTAGAATCTAAATCGATACGCAGTCGTGTGCACTTGGTACGCACATTTATTATTTTAAACCACCAAAGAATGCTGTTTGAGCTTAAAATAAGCGTGAGCTGCGTTTGCCCAGGTTTTACCCAGCAGAATCCATAGAATTCTCGTTAATATGGAATTTTTGTTTATATGTAAACCCATACATTTTTTCAATAATTTAAACACTAACATTGTGCCTGTATTTTCATGAGATACATTAATAACAATTTTGCTCCAGGATTTATCAAAATGTTGCTCGATTCAAGGAAATTAGGCCAATGTTCTGCGTTCTGTTTTAGCTCAATCACTTCTTTAACAATAATTATAATTTTGATGGATGACTGGATAGGAATTCCTGCGGGTCGATTTCCAGATAACGCTTAACCTTAAAAATTTACTTTCCAAAATTCTTCTCCTCTTAATATGATCCTGCTTTAAGGACGCATTTTGTAACTAAAGTTAAATCTCTCTTCTCTCTTATAGAACTTCTGTAAATGTCATTCACGGAATCGTTAAGATTGTTTCCTGGAATCCTTTTATCAATTTCTATCACGTATCTCCTACAAGTTGAGAATTTTTTTTTTTTTTCTTAAACTTCTGGGAAATGTACACAGTACAAAAGTGAGAGTGATATTATGATACGGATACACGTGCTGCATAACACCTTATAAAGTCACCTTGAAATTGAACTAAAAACAGAAGAAACAATTGATCCTCGAAATTATCAATAGTCTATTTTTTCAATTGTATCCAGTGATCCATGCAAAAGTTCATGTTTGGTCTGTCTAGCTTCCAAGGTCTTTACGCACGGCACACGCATGACGCACAATAATTGTCGTGTCAACAATCAAGTGCAAATTGAAATAAACGCCATTTTATTTAGAGACGTTTGCATTCTTAGTTATCACTCGTTGCCTGATGAAGAGGTATGTGATGAGGCTGAATAAGGCGTCGGAGATTCTTATCAAGATATTGATAGGATCAATTAGGATGGTAAGGATGGCTTAGCAACTAAAAATGTGTAGGAAGTATTTAATTAATTTGGATAGACTAGTAAATGCCTAGGTTCTAGATATTACAACAGGGGAATACATTATATTAAATACTGCTAATAAATATGAAACATCGCATGTTTGCAGAAGCTAGTGTTTAGTATAAGTCTTTTATAATACAGATGAGGACTGTACTATCGTCCAGGCTTCGATTCCTTAAATTTTCAGTAAAAAATCAGAGACAGTGAGTCTAGTGTGTGGCAATAAGTAAGCCCCCATGGGACCCGTAGCATAACTGACAAAAAGTGGGTGTGGCTTCTAACGAATCTGTACCTCTACCTACCCCTCGGGATAATAAAAGACATGACGTTATGTATGTTATGTCACGTTTTCAGAACTTGTGTTTCTAATAAGTTATGTTCAGCAAAACCAATTTTCGGAGAAGTGTAATAAGTAATGTGGGTGAAGGAATAAGAATATTCTCTCTTTGGGAAGGGAAATCTTTGCTATGTTTTCTTATGTGTGAACCTACTTATTTGAAACTGTTTATTAGTATCAAGCACAGAGTACAGTACTCTCATAGATCATACGAAGTTATTATATCGTATAGACATGGAACCTACAACACATATCACAACTGCCCATTGCTCATTCACAGGACCTAGCACTCAAAGGAGCTCTTGCATTACACAAGTACACCGTCCCAAAATACCTTTTGAATAAATAACATGAAGTTCCGTGCTCACATCAAAGTGTGTTCCACTCCAAAAGAATACATAATAATATTCGGCAACGCACTGCTCGCCGCGCCCTTGGCCTCATCCTTGGCGTATCGATTGCTTGCCGGCCTTGGACCAAGGAGGCTGTGGCATCTGGATACATTTTATGGGATATTTGTTTCAAAGTAATTTGTTTTTGGTGCTTTTATTAGCTTTTCTTGTATTACATCTATTTTGTTATTGTCTAAAGGGTTGATACTAATATGATGTTGCTGTACAGAATTTTTTGTTGTAAAATGTGCCAAAATATTTTTAAAAGTAAGTACTGTAAGTATTCAATTTCGAACTAAAAATTAGCACTGTTTTTGAAATCGGAAAATGTTTAAATATAGAAACCTGGAAATGAAACCTTAATCGTAAATGACCACTTGCCAATAGGAAGAGTTATAAATACTGCCTCTCTTGGAAGAAACTCACTATTTAGACAACTAAGCTAGTCTAAATGAAAATACAAAGAAACTATTGTCCTTTCTGGCAAATAAAGGAGAAATTGGGTCAAAACTACCAACATTCGGTTGCAGGAAATATCTGAAATTAATTCATACTTCGGGTACGCACGCACTCGCTTGGTCCTCTTCTCGGGGCGTCCTTGGCCCAGTCCTTGATGCTTCCGTATTGATTGCCTTTCGTTCGTTGACTTTGGGCGTTGGGTCTACTCGAATTATGCTTCAATTCCATGGTTTTGGGGTGAAAATGTTACATGTTTCTTTTAAAATGACCTTGATAACGATGTTGAAGGAAAACGAAATTCATCGGATGTTGGGACTAAGATTTTTTTGCAAATAAAATAACAATCGGCTAGATATGTATTATGTGAAGTAAAATCATTTTGTAGAATACAGAGTATTTATCATAGTTTCCACTACAGTAAAATACAATTTGAAAAGTTTCTGATTTTAGTAACACAATTAGCGAAAACACTTCTATTATTTATAATTGATACGAGCAGCCTCTGTTACCACTGCCATTTGATACAAGCTTCAATAGAACTGTACCAATCATCAAACCCTATATCACCAAACGTTTTACCCCCAATGAATACAATATTTTCCAAGTGAACCGAACTAGCCGGAGTGTCAACGCGTACCTCACAGGGTCACGGACGCGCACCGGCCCCTTGATAATGACCTTACACCAATTTAGACGCAGTTTTGAATCATTAAACGTATTACGCCTCCGTTGTAGGCATCCTTCGATTTAGCACGACTTTGCTTAGGGTTTTGTACTGTTATAAGATTGTCGTTTTTTGTATTGTCTAGGCTGTTCTGTGACTGCTTAGTTCCTGGTCCTTATTTGGTCTTACGCTTTTTAATTAAGTTTTTGTGATGGATTTTTTGTCTTGTGCATAGTTTCGGTGTAAACTCTCTTCTCATTATTTGGCATATCCTTCTATAGGTCGAGAATTTTTATTGTAGTTTTTGTATCAAATTTTTGGGGATAGTAGATTTTAACTGGTGTGTTTGACATTAAACATTTGAATATCACGGATTTGTGTTTTGGTTCAATTGGTTTGACTAACCTTCTGTTAATACATTAAGTCTCAACTCTCAACCCACACTACAACAAACAAAATCAAAACACTTAATGTTTGGGTTTGTTTGCTAAACAGTCATCTGACTCAATAAAAAATGTCCACATTTCGCACGTCATCCTCAGCAAAAATATCCAGAGTACATCCAGTAGTAGACAATGGTGTATCATGAAAAACTCGTGTCAAATGTCAACTAGTTATCAATCATGAGGTTGAGCGGCGCGACGCTCATACAGCCAATTGACAGGGATTGCCCGCACCATCGAATTGTGGACGAAAATTCATTTAATAACCACATAACGGGAACTGAACTGGTTTTAATGGAGTATTCGTTCGTTTTTGATGGGGATTTTATTACTGATGTGTTTGCAGTTGCTGTTTTTATGTTTGTATATATTTTATTGCTATGGTCTGTTGTATTATATTGTGTCCTATTTCATGACATTATGGTTTTCCTACCTTACGTCTATCTATTCTCTTCTTTTTTCTTCTTTTTAAGAATACTTGTATCTTATGTCGTGAGAAAAGTCCTTTCTGTCAAATGCCTTACACAAATCCAGAATATTCCACTTCGTAATAAGATTTTACTAAATAGAACAGCTTAATATCGAACTAGTAAATTAGGAAGTATTCCTTAATCAGGCTAAAAAGGACCTACTATATGTTTTTAACTCCAAAATACACCCAAGATTTATCTTCAATACATTTAAGATATCAAACGTTCTATCAAATCTTCAACGCATCACCAGACCATCGCACTTGAAAAAAAAGGGCACAGAATATGACACCCAATTTTCAATGTCACGCCAGTTAATTCACACCAAGTTTCGTTGAACGTGACCTATAAACATCTGATGGGTATCTTAAGGAGTCCCGCGGGGTGTGGGTGCCGGGCGACGGAGGAGGGGGGGGGGCAGGGGGCGTCACCCGGAGGATGACGCAAGCCCTACAATAAGGAAGTGTGTTCAATTGTCCGTGCGTATGTTGGGCTATTCCCAAGTTTTATTGAAAAGAAATGGCGCTTAGTATTTATTAGATGCTGTTTTAGTTTTGTGGATATGAATACTAGATACATGTACTTTAATCTTGGTGATTAGATGTGAATGAGCATAAAATGTTAGGTTTATTAAGTAAATAGTCAATTATCTGGAATTTCGCACTATGCTAAAAAGCTTGCTAATTATATTTAAAACTATTACGACAACTACGTTGCTATCCGCGTTGACAACTTGTAGTAGCTACAAAAATTAGCAACCGCGACACAAGAATTAGAATATTAAGTTCACAAAATTAACATTTTAAATATTAAATGTAAACATTAAGGTGGCCTCTGAAAAGGTTGCGTCTGAGCATTTTCACGTCACAATTCAAATTTGAATTATTAAACTGACATCGATATACTTAATATAACTGGTTGCAGAAGGTTAAAATCTCCAGACGGACTCATAAAATAATAATACCGATACTTATTGACCGATACATATTAATTTTTTATTAAAATATTCCGATTATTGCCAGACTGGTCCTCTAGACAACAAATTTCAGAATTTTTAGGAAATGTTTCGTTGAATGGCCTTCAGAATCTAATTTTACTCAATTTATGGCACACCACACCTACGACCCCTGAATTATTAACGAAATGTAAATTTGTATTTTATACTACGTAGTTTCATTCACGATTTGCCAATCACGACGTTAAGTTTTTACAAGGCCTACGTGTTAAATCATGAGTATACATTAGCTGAATAATAAAAAAAAAGTTTTATTTAATGGGATTCATTTAGCCAATCATGTCTCGGAATTTTCCGATAAATTTTTAGGCTTGTATAGTGACAGACCATAACCCTTTGGGAGTAATAGAGAATAAGACGTAAAACAAACTATTTCGTAATTTAAATTATAATTATATCAATGGCGTTCCAAATTCGGTTGAAGTTTGCGCAATCCGTGGGATAGGTCATGGATTGACCCAATTTGAATTCAAAAAAGGAACAAACAACTGTTTTCCTATACAGTTTTTATTGTATGCTAATTTTATTTGTTTAACAATTCCTGTTCTCCATTTTGTTTTAAATCCTTTGTCGTGTTTTTGAAGACTAGCCCTGCGCGTCGGAATGTGGTGCGTATTGACTGATTTATTGTAATGTAATGTACACCACACAAGTACTGCGGACTTCTGTGAACTAAATACGTGCAAAAATATTTGTTAGTGTTGTATAAAGAATTTATTTGAAGACCTTAGTAGCAGCCAGTCAGCTGTTTTGATTGTATTGTCACTATCTTTTAATAAGTCTGTCGTCATTCTTTTAGGTCTTGAGTACTTGAGACCTTACAAAACAATTATTTTGTTATTTTTGAAGAATTAGCAGATTTTCTTTAAAGTCGAAACTGCCAAAACAAAACTCGTCGGTCACCAATGTCCGACGTGGCAAAGTTAATATGTGAAAAGTTAGCATGTTAACACATGCTAACTTTTCACATATTAACTTTTACTTCAGTTAGTTAATAACTTACTCTCTCAAGATCGAAAGTCATAATTAACTGATAGTGTAACCACACGTTGTGCCCTTTAACCTATGTATCATTATAATTAATAAACTATACTACTACTTACTCATACGTTATTTCTGATATCATTTCAAAAAAACATCAGATCTCACTTAAAACTATGACTCAACGAATTATAGGATTTTGTTTGTAGTGTTAGCTGTTAATTTGTACAAATGAAATTCTCTACCAGCCAGCCTTTTGTATGAATCATAAATCTGCATATAGCAATGACACTCCGCGACAAAAATGGGTGAGGCCAGTCTCTAAATGATCTTCGTAGTCTCGCAAAAATCTACACATAAAAGCACTATTATGCATAAATTAGCCAGGACATTCCAAAAAAAAAAGTACACTCAAAGAACCCAGACGTTTTTAATTTGAATAATGGGTAAACCGCAAATAATTTGCTCGTTCTTAAATCCGAAACGCACGCCTTTGTTGGCTCTGAGTCAAAGTAAAGACTTATACATGTTTAATTACATAATTTTAGCAAGACTCGTTATGTCATCGTGTACTGTCTGTTCTACAAGGCCGGTTCACCGTCATTATGGTTATTGCTCATCCTAACTGGGGCCTTAGTCTGCTATTACAATTGTGTCATAATGGTCGATCATTGACCAGTGCAAGAGGGATGGAGCTATACAACCTACATAGCTCCGTCCCTCTCGCACTGCTCAGTGATCGACCATTCTGACACAATTGTAATAGCAGACTAAGGCCCCTGCTTGTTAAAACTATTCGCATCACAAGAGATCCCGACTTGAATGCGTTTACGAGTTCGAAACTAGTCGAGATCGTTTCAAAGAGATGTTTTCGTTGCATTACAAAGTTTCCTTGTAACTGTAACAATGTTTTCGATTCAGTTTTATTTGCAGCAGTTTCGTCTTTTACAACTTAAATGCGTTTCGGAATATTTTTCTGATGTATGAGTCAATGGTACTCTTGTGTTGGAAAATATCTAAATTGTTTAAGTACCTGAATGTGTAGTTGACTACACGGAAGATTTAACAAAATCAAATCTGGATATATCATTAGATCAATGTGTTGCTCTACAATATTTGTCTTAAAAATCTCACAATCTGAAACTGAGGCAGTTTAAATAGTGGAAATGGTGAGGTTCCGTGCATTGATACCTATTTAATGTTTGTCAAGCTATTGAATCCAATACTTCTATCTTGCCAAAGGATCAATGTCTGTTTAAAGGCCGTCTTCTCTACATTAGTTATGTTAAAAATTTCATAATCTTAAACTGAGACGGTTTAAATAGTGGAAACGGTAAGGTTTTCTTTATTGATAGCTATTAAACGTTTGACAAGTTATTGAATCCAATATTCCTAGCTTGCCAAAGAAATACCTGCTAATTCTGCTGTAACTGTCAAAGTCAAAGTAAAAGCATTTTTTTACTTTTGAAACGTCAACAAGTAAATAGTCAGTCAGTCTCTCCGTCAGTGAAGCTAGGCTCAGCAAACTATACCATACATCAACAACGATCTTTAAAAAAACAATATGAATATCTAACATGAACTACACGTAAACAATACCTAACACTTAAAAAAAAATGTGACTAATAAAATATCCCACCATTCAACCCGCACTCGATTAGCATAAAAACAACAGACTGTACATACCTACAGTTTTATAGCTACCTATACATTCCCATTCAGTAAAATAAATTCTGATTCATACAACATAAAGTTGCGTGTAAGAAGATTGCATTAAAAAAAGTGCAGTCAACAGCGAGGATTGTAAATATGTCGTTATATTGTTATTGACTATGTGACGTAGTTGCCACTGTGTAGTTTTATTTCAGTAGAATAAGTTTGGTTGATGTTTTTTTTATACATTATAGTTGTATTAAAAACTTTTTTGTTGTTAGTTTTTTTTTGTAAAAGGTTTACCGTTAATCTCCAAGTTTGGAGTTTGGTAATTAGGGGTTACTGTGATCAAGTAAATGTTATTGATATTTATGATCTGAAAAATTTTCGAATAACCCGAAAAAAGCCCAGTAATCCTTTGCCCGATCCCAGAATCGAACCTGAGACCCCTTGTCGAGCCGTAAGTGATACAGTCGTAATATGTACCTACCTACTACTTAGTAGTTAAATGTACCTTATCAGGTAACCAATGGTCAATCCATTCAAAAATCAAAACCCATGTCAACGTTCCTTGAAGGATACTACAAGTACATATATACATTGATTTGCAATGTATCAATGAGTTTCGTCAATGGACACTCAAACGTGTGTAGTATATGATATAGAACCTTCGCTATTTAATATTCTGCTCGTGTAAAACGAATTAAGAATACCAATCGGTTGTTACAACACGCCAGGCATTAAGTTAGGCGATGTTACTTGTAGTTTATAGCCTGTAAGTACTTTAAGTACCTTAGTTAAGTTGGGTGTTTAAAGTTTTAAAGTATTTTTGTGAATAAACGTAACGAAAAAATTTGTTGGACAAAGAAGTTTGTAGTACACTACATAATATCATTTTTGACAAGTAAAACAAGACCATAGAATTCACTAATTAGTATTTGCCAAAAACTATTAATACCAATATTAATATTGAATTCAGGTCAATCAGTTACCATTATACCAAACATAAACTACCACCCAATTTTAATCAGTGGAAACCAATTTTAAAAAACATGTGGTATCTGATTTACTGTTTATTATTATTTTGCTTGTAGGGTGCGTACGCGCCTCGGCGCCTCGTTGGCATCGCGTGATGTCATATCCGCCCGCCATTCATGCCGAGACGTTCATTCATGAAACTCGCGCCTCGCTGCGTATTAACAATTATGACCTTAAATTATTATACAATTAAGCACATTTTAGCTTGAAACTCTTGTCGCGTAATAATTATAATTTTAAAGATAAAATATTTGCAAGCCTAGAGCATAAAAAACAGGATATGTTCGGGCATATGTTCAGAATTTGGAAATTAGCACGTTTGTTAATTACTTGGAGCTTGTGGATTAAGTATTTTTGGTTAATTGTTGGCGATACCACGAACTTGGGTTTCTTGAAACGAGATAGTTGTCATGCAGAATTATCTTGAATTGTGACGATTATAGTTTCTGCATAAGTGAGTATTTTGGTAATTACAAGGCGTTATAATCTTTATCCCCAAGTGTTTATCTGTTGACGTAATCTACCATTTGGTGGTAGTGGCTCGGTCGATATTATTGACTCATTTAATTCCCCGCTCAGGCGGACGCTATCATGTGACAGGGATAAGTAGAAGATTAAGGATCCAACAACTTATTCAATGACTAGCCGTTGCCCACGGGTTTGCCCTCGATATCAAATGAAATTTCCTCTACATTAGTTTTTATAATCGGCCACGTACGTCAGAAGTTGATTGAATACCAAATGAACTTTCACATGCATTGCGCACGATGTGCCTACTGGCTGTTCCACCTATCGTATCCACATTTACGAATCCGAGAATATTAATGCCCCCATATAACAAGTTAACGATTAATATCGATCGCTATTTTATAGCTTTTAAAAGCAATATCTTCTCTGTTTCGTCACAGATTATGAAAATGTGGGAGAGTAGATGTGTCATGATTGTACGCTCTTTTGTGTATGATTCATTCGAATAGCGAAGATTTAAAACTCATTTATCTATGTCTAACATGTTTTTTGACAGGCCACTTCCGATTACACATACCTAAGTCAGCCATATTTCAAGGAATGTATAAAAAAAAAAACTCGCTAAATTATTTACCGAAAATGTTGATAGAAGTTAGCGTTGTGTTGTGGTTTTGCTAATTAGTCGCTTATTAAATTATCTTTGAATCTATGATTTTATTGTAATTATGTAATTACTATGTTCTTGCATGGCTTGAAACTAGTCGAGTTAATCGTCAAAACATCACGTGAGTAAGCCGATAACATAATAATTAATTTATCTTTGAATCTGTTTTGTGCAGTCACTAGCATGTCAACCTATCCTTTTCTGTCAAACTTTATTACATTTCCAACTTTAATGTGTATTGATATAAAGTCGAAAATCCAATGAATAAAACTTACAGATTGGAGTAGCATGATCTGCTGGCACAATGACGTACATGTTTCTTTTCTACTTACTTTTAATTCTTTACTCTTTGCCCACGATACATGGTATACGGCGACCGATAATTTTGATCCCACCTCGCGGTATTTCAATATTTCTTATTTATAGTTTTAATACTTGTAATGAATGTTGGAATCGTGTTTAGAGTTATTGTGTGTGATCGTTAAGCATTCTATGATATTATCACTTTGTAACTATGATGAATAGGCTGCCCCTTTTTGTTCAAACACTCATGTTTGAAAAGATTCTTAGATTTTTTTTTTGCTCTCATAAAAGTTTTTTTCGTCACTAAAATGTCGATAAAGGAATTAATGTTGTGTTTTAGATATGTTATCTATATTACTAAACTCAAAATGTTCGATGATTTTTTAGAGGGACAATTTTTGTTGACTGTATTAAATCTTTGATGCGATAAGTAGGTTTAATAGCTGAATAGTGGATACAATAACATAATTATCTTATCTTTCCTAAATTCATATAACTAAAAACTTCCGATACATAACGATCCTAAATCAACTACTTTAATGAGTACCTACCTACATACTTCCTCTATTTAATTTTGTGTTCTATTTCATAAAGAAACAGAGTTCATTTTTCGCATTCATGTAATACGATAATTAAATAATTATAAGCAAGTAACACCCATAAAAGTCGAATAATAAACTAGGCGTTGTATTAAAAATAAAGCATAATGATTTGTATTTTATCTTAATGGCGCATTTAGGAGCCGAACGGTGTCGTACCATGGGGACCATAAAAATATTTCAAATATTCTCGTGATTAGGAACATAAATTGTAAATTATGTAAACAGTAATGTACCAGTCAGTTTTTGTAATTGAATTTATAACTATTTGGAACTGTCAAAGGCTTTCTCACATAATTCTTGTCTTGGTTTTATAGACAGTTTGTATAAATACCTTTGCGTCAACATAATAAAAATTATACGTCGTTGTCTATGGATTTAGTATGTGACAGGTACCTCCATAATCATATTCTCTCTTTGTTTTAATAAAAATATGTATGCGAAAATTATTGTAATATTTTGTTTGCGTTAAGCTAAGTGACCCACTGTCCTATATTTCCAACGGCCTGTCAAATTCCTGCCGATTTATTCATAGATTAATTTGACGTCGGCGCCATATTAGTATTTTTCGCGCCACGCCCGTTATCGGCGCGTTTAATATGGCATAATCATTCACACCACGTTATAACAGATGTCGCCCTTCAAATTTGGATCTTGCGTGCAGGGTTGCCACGCTTCTTACCTACACACTATTATACAGCTATGCCATTCTTGGAAAAAATATACAAAAAAACTGAGAAGCTCAACTTCATGTTTTTTTACTGATAGGAGAGTGCAGTGTATTTTCTTCCTATTTTGACATTTATAGTAAATGAAGAGCCTATATTTTGCCATTTATAGTACTAAATTTAGTACGATGAATTTTGAACTCAAAACTGTTTTACATAAGGAGCAAAATTAAATAATGTGTAACATATTTTTTCAAAATACCCATTATAGTTTAATGAAGTCAAGACACGTGTTTAGTATCAATTCGTCAGGACCTTGACTCCAGGACGATGCCCTCTACACTAAAAAAATAAATTATGTAGCAATGAGGTTTCATCACATGCACCTGGCAGGCTAGATGTTGACACACACTGGCAGGCTGCGTTGTGACACGGGAGAAGAATTGAACGTTTTGAATTTGACTAGGTTGTCAACGATGAGAAAATTTTACATTATTTGTCATTACATTTTATTGTCAGAAGAATTTTAGCTTTCGTGTAAGACACAACCCATGCTAAATTGGCGCCCAGCTAGTAGGGCCGACCATGCCCCGAACTAGGCTACGGAGGCAGACGACGGCAGACGACGAAGCTACGGAGCAGAGTCCTGTACGGGCCCCCGAACTTGTCACAGCGCCTCGTCTGACCGTGCCGGCATAATGCAGGCGGATACGACTAGGTGCCCAATAGAGACGCTGCGGTCGTTGCGCCGACGAAACGCGGTCGAAACGCCGGCGCCTCATGGCAGTCACCATCGTCACCGTCGCTGAACATCACTATATATACCGCGGGGTTCACCGGACTTCTCAAGAAGAGTTCGTCCTGGAACTTCGCCAAGTGTACCGCGGGGTTCACCGGACTTCTCAAGAAGAGTTCGTCCTGGAACTTCGCCAAGTGTACCGCGGGGTTCACCGGTAACTCCTCAAGAAGAGTTCGTCCTGGAACGTCGCCAAGTGTACCGCGGGGTTCACCGGACTTCTCAAGAAGAGTTCGTCCTGGAACTTCGCCAAGTGTACCGCGGGGTTCACCGGACTTCTCAAGAAGAGTTCGTCCTGGAACTTCGCCAAGTGTACCGCGAGGTTCACCGGTAACTCCTCAAGAAGAGTTCGTCCTGGAACTTCGCCAAGTGTACCGCGGGGTTCACCGGACTTCTCAAGAAGAGTTCGTCCTGGAACTTCGCCAAGTGTACCGCGGGGTTCACCGGACTTCTCAAGATGAGTTCGTCCTGGAACTTCGCAAAGTGTACCACGAGGTTCACCGGTACTTCTCAAAAACCGGAGGTACTAGAAGCCTTCATCGACGCGGTCCAGGTATACAAGGAGTGTGCTGTGCGGACGTGAGTGACGATCACGCGCTGCGGGGACTCCCGATGCTGTTAGAGGGCGATGCCACCGTGTGGTGGCGCGGCGCCCGCAACAACGTCGCCACCTGGAAGGACGCCGTGCTCCGACTTCGCTCCATGTTGACTCCGAGACTAAGATTCGGAAGTTGTTGGGCGGGTGCGGAGCCTCGATGGACTTCAGCTGTGTCCTCGTGCACTACCCGTACACAGACCCGTTTAGTGACAGCCAAGAATTCGACTTCTCATCACTGTCAGACGCCGAAGCCGGCATACAAGATATCACGTGAAATGTTCAGCTAGGAACAAAAAGACAAACGTGCAGAAGTGTTTGTGTGTAGATTTAGGTCTCTAATTGTAAACGAAACCTTTCGTACTCAGAACTGACAGTAGCAGTTAGGCTTTAGGAGTGGCATTACTCCAGGGGGAGGGGACCGACGAGCGACCTATAGAGTACGCCAGTCGCCTCCTCACGTCGGCTGAAAGAAACGTAGGAGGGGTAGACCACGCAAGAACTAACCTGATCGCGGGGACGTTCGCTCAGGTTAGAGGGGAGACTGTAGCAATGAGGTTTCATCACATGCACCTGGCAGGCTAGATGTTGACACACACTGGCAGGCTGCGTTGTGACACGGGAGAAGAATTGAACGTTTTGAATTTGACTAGGTTGTCAACGATGAGAAAATTTTACATTATTTGTCATTACATTTTATTGTCAGAAGAATTTTAGCTTTCGTGTAAGACACAACACATGCTAAAATTATCTTTTTGAAAAATATTTAATGTGTCTTCGTATCTAAATTAACACAAGACATTAGAAACTAAAGTTAAGTGACCGCGTCAAATGAATTTAAATAACAAGACTAATATAAAATTGTATGTACCTACTTTGGCACATACGTCAAGGGATGTGTTTGAAAAAAAAAATCGCGCAAAAAACGCATGAGGATGTGTGTATATTTGGAGTCGATGTCGGTAACCCTAGCGCGGTTGCCCTTGGATAAAATTTTGACAATAGCTCTGCGATGCGTAGATATATATTTTTTATGTTTCCGCTTTACTTCGTGAACGTTTTATTAGTATGTTGTAAGTTCGTCTCGACACCTCGGGTTCCGCAGGGCAGGCGGTTTGTTCGACAAATATCCCTGTGTACACAAACTTGCACATCAACCTATACAGAACCAGTTTATCTTGGCCTCGCTTTATATGATCCTTCCGCACTTGTAAAGGTCAGTTTGTACTGGTTTGTGTAGTTCAATGTGTATCCCTGTTTACATACTTGCCTGTTAGCTGTTAGCTCTGCCGATGGACACACAGAAATATGAACTCGTTTCGAGTATCGATAGTTAAGTCGAAGTTTACGTAAATCACTAACTTGTGTAATTGTGGCTTTATTTACTTTTGTATGGTATTCGAGCCAGATGGTTAGAAAAAAGGATTTTTTTACCACTACTACTCTTCTTGTGGGTATTGTAAGAGTTGAGTTGAGAGATCGATAGCAGTACTTTATAATAAACTTAAGCAACTTATAATGCAATCTCCAACTCGGAGATTATGGAAAATATCAATATTGCTTTCGCCTGCTTCTTCAAAAAAAAAAAATTGCACTCTAGAATTCTCCGCTCCTGTCATGGGTGCGTTTACAAACATACAAATTCACATACACATCACATTTAGACCCAAAACAACAATTTTGTTGAATCACAGAGTTGCTTCGTGTGGGAATTGAAGACGCTAATAACCAGCAGCCGATTGTCCAACCACCGCGTCAACCAACGTCAGAGTGGAGACCCAATAGTCTAGACTCCAAACCAAAGGACTGACTGACCAATCACTTAAAGTACTCAACTCACTATGATAACTAAGTACGACAGTAGGAGCCTTCCAAAAGTCGGTCACAAGCCCATGGCACCCATTATTCTATGACCAACTAAAACATGTGTTGTCTCTCCTTATTTGGCGATGCGATAACCGGCATATTTTATGGGAATTATAATGAAACAGACGGGAATGGAACCAGTGACCTTGTGCGACCTAATCTGTGTGAATTAATCGTAGAACGTTTGGCTGTGTTGCCAGATTGTGATTCTAATGTTGAGAGAGGTTGCGGTTTATGGTAGTGTGATGTGTTATAATTATCATAAGTGATAGAAATTAGTAAATGTGTATGTCATGAATGGTTTAGAATGCTTCGTTAGTCGAGTAGTTACATACATACAACTTACAAGCGGTGCTGCTAAAGACCGATAAACAAGAATCGTATAATATACGGTATCAACACTAATATCCGATTTCTAGATCTCTTAAACGAACATAATAGGACTTTTTCTTTACAATCTAAAGCTTGAAACTACTATATTTTAATGTTTATTTAAAATATTTTTCCTTGCAAGTTTCTCCAATAATTTTGGGTAAGCGCCATGTCATCTGGCAACACTCAGCATGCCACAGTAATAAGTGAGTCATTAACTGAGTCCATTCAGTTGCCACTATCAAATCGTTTCAATACTATTTATTGAATTTATTGGTCAGAAATTGATTATGCCTTTACCTTACCGAAGAGATTGTTGGTTGGACAGATATTTTCTTTTGTATAACTGTATAAACTTTTCAGTTGTGCTGCATATGAGCTTACTATCAATGGTGGGCATAATACAAGATATGTATATTATAAGACTTGATGGGTTGCTGGGGCTCCGGCTCCAAGAGTAGGAACGGGGTAGTTTTTAGTCAGTAAGAGTCTGACACTCCCTCTCTCGAGTCGCCCAAGGCGGAAGAAAGCATTGGATGATTATTGCCCCTTAAAAAAAGCTATTACTAAAGTATGTTAATCATCAAGAATAATCTTTAATATATTACCAAAAATCTTAACAATACTTTGATTGATTTGACCCAAAAATCGAAACAAACAGCAACAATAAATATTTGTGACTGAATCTAAGTAAGTATTTACACTTTTTGTTTTGACTAGTCAGTCAACTAGTCAAAGTTAATGATTCAATTGATACCTGTTGTTTAATTCATGAAAATGAGGTAAAACAAAATTGAGCATAATTGGTAAAGGCCGAGTGGTATTTATTGAATGGACTCCGCGAACACTGCCCTTGGACAAGACGTATTAAGGACTGATGTAGAAAGGCAGCCGATAGTCGGAATTTACACGCTGGGATTTTCTGTACTTACCAATAAAATGGAATTATAATGTAGCTATTACCTTGAAAAGTTGCTTTTACCATAACTTTAAAGAAATGTTGAATGAAAGTAATTGCGAAAACATATATTTTTTCCCCATTTTCTCTATCAAAGCCAATTTTATAACTGTCTATCTGTACCGCAATTTCACAAGAATCGGCACAGCAATTTAGGCGTAGCGTACCAAGTACACAGTTCCTTATAAATATTAACTAACAAAACAGCTACTTCCTAACATCAATAATATTACCTTATAGAATACGTCGCGTCGTGTCTAATCACTTGGAATATAAATTCAAGGTACAGTCGGCTAGTTTGAGACATGACCCACCTTTTTTTTCAAATCATCTAATGACTTCTGCCGCCTTGGGCAAGGTGAGAGTGAGTGTCGGACTCTTACTGACTAAAAACCACCCCGTTCTTTCTCCTGCTATTACGAGCCGGAGCCCCGGTAAACCCGCTAGGTAGTCCGCAGCTCCGGATTAGTCCGCTAAACGCTAAAGATGACCCACCTGGATGAAAAATATTTTGAAATCACAAAGAACTGCCATATAATTGTGTCGATTAATTGTATTTATGATAGCTGTAAAAATATAATACATTCTTCACAGCCCTTTCCCTTCCCGCGAGTGTCGTTAGACTAAGAAACCACAGAATTGACGGAGACCGGGCACCAACGCTTTTTAATCAACCTGAAGCTTTTAAACTGTAATCAACAAATCGCTGGGCAAGCGTAGAGATTATGACAAACGCTCTTATTTAGAAGAGGAAAACCAATGCCCAACAGTAGACGGCCACAAGCTGTTAATAATGAGGAAAGAAAACTTACGGTGGGTCATAATTCAAACTTGTCGATTGTACATACAACATTAGTGTTGCGTGGTGAGGCGCCTGTATATCACTTAGTTAGTGGCATTCACATTTAGTATGTTAATACGCTATTGTTTGAGCGGGACGGTATGGTCGCAGCAATTAATGTTAGGCAGCTACTACGGTCCCACGGAACTCGCCATTCCTGTAGTGTACAAGTACAGTTTACAGGTACATTGGTGGCTTATTAAGAATCTTTTACTTAATTTATGTAACAGAATTACTATTAAAGCACGTCAACAGAATAAACACCTACATTAATAAAAAATAAGATGAAGATACAAGGGCATGTGCTTATGCCAATTATAGACATGCTATAATTTACATTATTTACTCCACATAGTTGTTCACACATAAAATACAATGTTTACCTACATATTATATAACAGAGATAAATAATAAGTAATAACTAGACGTATACCATATATGTATTATTATTTTCTGCCCAAATAACCATACCCATAAATAAACATAAAAAACTGAAACCTAATATGATTTTTTGTTGCTATCGTTACCATCAATGGTATTGTCCAATGTTACCCATAATCGCTGTTCATTAAGCTTTCTTGGTGCATACGAACTTTTTTAAAATACGTCTGTGAACCATTTTTAAATTGCTCCTACATACATATGTATGTATGTAATATAATAAGTATTAACGAAATTCTTAATACGTGATACTATTTTGTGTTTATTTAAAAAGTTCTCAAAATTGTGGTGGATTTTTTATGATTATACGTTCTAAATGACTCAAATGAATATTTAAATAAACATAATTAAAATAAAAGCAAGCTCAATATTTGAAGAAACCTAAAAAATACATGAATAATAAAAAATCAGTAATTCACTAAAATGATAAAATGTGCAAAAAATATTTTAAAATATTAGATTCAAGAATATTTTTTAATAAAAAAAAATAATAATAAAAAAGAACAAAAATAAAATTTATGCTCAACATCGCATAGGCCCCGACGAGATTCGAACTCGTGATCTCCTGTTTACTAGACAGGCGCTTTAACCAACTAAGCCACGGCGCCACTTATTGTGTTCGGCCAAATTATACACCACGTTCCACACACACAACTTCGCAACTAATCTTGATGACGCCATTCCGAAATTGGACCACATACACCTATCTCTTTCTTCCTTATTTCGCTTTTGTTGTTAGAAAGAGATAGATATAGCATTATTAATATTTTATTTTATCTTTCTGTGTCGCACTGTTGCTAGGCGCGTTTTAGCGAAAAAGATACAAAATGTTTTAAAATAATTGAATTTGTTAGATAATTTGTGTGTATCAGATAATTATAATCTTAAAACCTTGAGCGCTATGGTTTAACTGTAAAGTTTCGTATAGGGCTGGCAGAATAAACTAATTTCCTACAAGACAAATTCAATACTTTTTCGAAACGTCAAAACCGATTTTTTTATGAATTTTGTATGAAATAGGGAGTTCTGACGTCATCAGACTTATTTTTGAAAATTAGAAAATTAGTAGATCATCTAAACTAGCAATGAAAGCGTGATTATTTTTAAATATTTTAATGTATTGAAAAGTCAAAATAATTCATTATTAACTGAGAAAACTACCCAATCATCATAATCGTAACAAAAATCACCTTTTCCAAAATATTGTAAATTTAATTACTTATGTTAATTTTACGTTATTATATCAGATGCGATGGTAAAGCAATTGGGTCAATAGATATAAAGATAAGATGACAATCTCCAACGTCACTACCTTATGGACACAACTGCAGTTTCACCAAGGACGTGGCCTTAAATTATTGTTAAAATTATTAACACTTGTTAAAAGTAAACTGTACTTTTTGGAAATATTTTGTTACTAAGTCAATAAGATGTCGTCTGGGAGATAAGTTAATTACCTACATGATTATGGCACTGTTTGTTAATGACTGCTTAGAGGAAAATGAACGTAATTACACATTTAATGTCTATTATTATTTATTTATGCTCGCAAAACAATATTTTACTTAGCAATTCCAAAAAACAAACATTTTTAAATAATTCATTTTTAATCCACTTAAAAAAAAAATGTCAGAATCATTTTTTGCACACATGTTCCACAAAAACCTCGCCAAAATTCAAACGCGTTATTTTTTTCTTTTTTTTTTGTAAAGGCGTGTAAAGTCAACAGATCACACAAATCCTTAAAACGTTCGAACGCACTTTGAACGCCATTAAAGCTAATTTTAGCTGGGAGCCTATAAAATGACGTCACAAGTTAGCAAGTATACAAATATGAGAATGTCTCATTCATTAATTCAGACATCCGTTTGTTACATAGATATTTTTGTTATAACTAGAATGAGTGGCTCTTAATGACGGCATCGGTCCTCAAGTCGCTGCGCTGTTAAGGCGAAGTTACCACAGCCGTGTGGGCTCGCTCGGAACTAAACGACGCGGAGCGAACACAAACTAGTGAAATACGTCATCGATGACAGATGTCATTGATGACAGAATTTCTTGTTGACAGATGTCATTGATAACTTTGGAATTTGAGATATATTTGTTTTTATATTGTTATTTATGTGACCCGAGATAATAAGTACACATTTATTATGAACCTTTATCAACCTTTATTATCATATAAGTTTTATTTTTCAAATCCTAATACAACTCGAATAAAACGATTATTTAGCCATCATTTGGACATGTCTTTACGATTCAATTTGAAGCAGTGAAGTGTAAGTAATCGTGTATCGCATTCCCGAAATATCATGACCAAAGAGTCAACTATGTTATATATCTTTTTCAAAATTTAAATCGGTTCCATGAACGAGTAAAACGCTATTATTGACGACGTTTATCGGGGTAACTTCGCCTTAATGCTACTACCATGAATGTAGATATTGTGTAGGTACTTCCACCGGGTCGGGCAAAGTAATATAAGCGTTCTCTCCCGATTGTCAAGTAGTATTTGAGATGACCTTTTCAATTAAATCAATCAAAATTTTATTGTAACTTTCATGAGACATACAAAATTAATTATTATTTTATCGGCTTACTCACGTAACGTTTTGACTAGGAACTCGACTAGTTTCAAGCCATGCTAGAGGCTCATATTTATGAGCAGCATTCCGCGACACACGACGCGGTGATTGTCGCGCTGCTACAGCGTCGTGTGTCTCGAAATGCTTGAAACAAGTCGAGTTCCTCGTCAAACAATTACGTGAGTAAGCCGATAACATAATAATTAATTCCAATAATTAAAGTATACGAAATCAATTCCGTGTTCACCAGCCCTACAGAAGCAGTAGTCCCTTTCTATCCTGAAGCCAATTCATTGTTTTTACACACAATGACCGTACTTGACCCTCTGGCATATAGACGATAGGCTATAGACAACAGGCCAACTTTTGTTACACTCTGCTTGAGCTTATCTTACAAATTGATCTTACTGTTATTCTGTTGGATTACAATACTAAGCTTGCTTGCTTGCTTACTGGTTACTTTTACTTATCGTTTCGTAATTTTGAGTAGTTTATTCGCCTTTACCATAGATTTTGTGTCTTTAGATCTTCTTAGAATTCGATTCTTGCTTCTTGTTTCCACCAGTTTTCTCTGATCTTTTCATGATTGGTGGTTCATCCATCTCTAAGCTGGTTGCTAACTCTCAGTTTCATTTGGTAGTCTGCACAATAACAGACAATCTATAACTAAGAAGATGTATTCGTAACTGAGACAAATGTAAGGGTAATTTTCAGATATGTGCTATGTAGCTATACTACTAGGATGTAGTAGTTAAGCTGTGAAACTGTGTGACCGTTTCCACTAATACTAAGCTATGTTAGCTGTGCGAGGAAGATGCGATAGTAAAGAAGCCATCTATAGCACACATCCATAGCACGCATCCATATGCATTTTTCCATATAAAAAACAGCTTAGCTGTGTCGGTTTCCACTAGTTTCTATTCTAGTGTGTATATACAGTTAAAAAAAATAACCACGTGTAATTCAATTAAACTTTTTATTAACAAGGGCTCTTTAAAGCTGTCAGTAAAAACACTTTCACCCATCACTACCGTACAATATCAGGCTCGGCGTAGCAACACTCACCTGTCAGAGCCACGGAAGTCAACCCGCTGTAAACTATACAAACAGATCCATATCTCCATACTAATTAATATAAATAACACACAAGACACAGCCTGCATTCGTCTCAGGTCACTCGACTATAAAATTATACGATTTACATAATAATTTTTAATTAATAAACAACTTGAGCTTTACCTAATTAAAGGTTATCTCAGCGAAGGGAAGTCGTTTGTTATCTTCGCTTCGGTTTTCTGAGGGTCGTGGATTTTGTTTGGTTGCCATGGGTACCGTGGCTTGGAAGAAATTTGAGTATAATGGCGTACGTACTGCAGAGCCGTTGATAAAGCTGTTCACATAAATTGTATTTGCATTCTTAGGAGTTAAATGTCGTTTAAGGTAAGCTTCTAATGCTTTACGCAGACAAATGGTTGTTTCATTTTGGTGGTTGTATGTAAGGACTTTAAAATAGAATATTTTTATGGTTCCAGTTTTTTAGAACGCTAGAATAAATATGATGCAATTAGACCCTGACAAACTTTACTATATTTAACAATAATCAACGTAGTGCTACTTCACTATCCTTGCTTACAAATTCATTATCATTATCAGCTCATTTCTGTCCATTGCTGGGCCACTTAGGCTTCTCCAAGAGCACGCCACTAAGCTCGATCTTCGACGCGGAGCTTCTTAAAGGGCTCCGGCTCAATCACCATAGGCGGTAGAAGGCATTGGATGGCTATCCCCCTCAGAAAATAGTTCGATCGCTTTTCGTATTCAGTCAATATCCTATAAAGTAACATATCTTTAAATAGGTAACCATCTAAATATAACCCAAAAACAATTTCCCAATCACTTTCCACTCACTTTAAAATCCTGACATGAGTCGACGAACTCTTTCCACCGAGTGGTTCCGAGTTGAGGCAGTATGTAAACAAAGTACATATAATATGTTGTATAGTAATCAGCCCCTTCATTCCCGTGCTTTATGCCCTGAAACATTATTATGACGAGACGATGTAAGTACGACTTTCGATTCCCGACAATAATGTGAACTGACGTTTGTGGGTTAAGGTATAAGAGGAGCGATTTATTAGTATGTATTTAGGGAGCCTTTTTACCGTGCCGTGTGGTGATGACAAAATATATTTGTCACGATCCTCACTCTTATGCAGGTGTCGTAAGATTTAACTAAATAACTAAACCTTTTACAGCGACTGGCCAACATCGCTGTTTGATAAATCTGTTTTTTTTTAACTGCGTTATCCAAACTCCTTTTATTTAGGATATCTAAGTAGATGCAAAGGCCAGAATATATTGACGTTGTGCTAGAGCTACCCAGCTCTCTATCAAATATGTTCCTCCTCTTTGTATTTAATTCATTATCAGTACTCACTCATTAAATAATCTCAGCTATACTACCTTACCCTCTAGTCTCTCATACCTTGTCCCTCCTGTAGACATGACGTATGTTACACGACTTACACGCAATAATGCGCGCGCGTCTAAACCGGGGCGACTTTTAAAAGTTCCGCGCAAACTTGCCGACAACCACCGCAGCTTCTGCTGAACATGATTTTGTGTTTTTTGAGGATAATTTGTAATGTTATTGTAAATTGAGATTTATTATTAGTGAGTTTTGAGACTATTTTTGTTTATTTATAAGATGGTTTAGTCTATAATCAAGATTGTGTAGGTATTGGATGAAATTTTAATCGGAACGAAATATATTTTGGTTTTTGTAAACGAATAACATGTTTAATAGAAAGAAAGAAAATGCCTACCAGGAATACTTGCTTCTTTGATAAACTCCATGTTAGCAAGGCCAATCATCACCCACTTAATTACGAAGTAAATTAAAAATCCGTTAAACCACACACCTGATAAATGTGCACCGTAAAAACCTCCCTTCGGAACAAAACAAATGGTGCTGTCCGCGCTAACAGGTACATAAACAGATACCCTACTATTAGTCTTACCCGTCGAATCCATCGCTAAGGAAGTCACAAGTCACGAAAACACCAATATAAGAAGACCTACACATCACATTTAATAACACAAACACATTAGGACTAAAGGGGTGACAAAGGTCCGTTTAAACTGGTCGTCAAACTCCTTAATAAATGTTTTGAATATTAGATATTGTTTAATAAAATGCATGCTCGGTGAACTTGGACTTTTTTCTATTTATAATTGACGTGAGAATGTCCCAATTATGAATTAATTATTTATGGGGATCCCGGTGCAACGTTACGTCACGGTGGTGGTATCTTCATGGCATGTCGGCTATGGGATCGGAATGAGTGTTAGTTTCAAAACTGTTACATGTTTGTTTTCGAAACGGTTTTCTTTTTACATTTATTATCTTAAATGTATTCACGCCTTGGTCCCCATAATGCAAAAGTTAATAAAGGTAAATGAACGCTAAATTCTTAAATATTTTCTTTCGCTTCATCTATAGTATCCATCTTCAATAACTTCAATTCAGTACTTGTATAGATATCTAGTTTATTAATTGAATTTCTTAATTCTAATTCCCATATCGCACAAATACATCTGTGTACAACGGCCTTTGATTGCAACTCGATGAGTTGCACGTTTTATGGGGGTTTTCCCCTTTACACCGTTAGCTTTATAATTGGTTTAATTTGATTTTTGCCATGAAAGGTTTTTGCAAGGGGTTTCAAGATGTCCATGATTTACTGGTTTGATTTCTTTATTTACAATGAATACAGCTTTATTGTAAGATTTCTTGTTCTTATGAGACAAATAATTATACTCCAAGAAGTCAATATAAATATCATCATCACCAGTCGGAAGACGTCCACTACTTAACATAGTTCTCAATCTTCAGAATCAAGGGTTCATTATTGCTTAGCTCTAACAACTAGTACGGCATTATCTTTCCGACCTTATAATGACTGCATTAAACTAGACTCAATCCTTTATCTACTCCATCATTTATTCCTTTAATCACTTTTCATTTACAATTAACATCTCTAAGATCACTGTTTACTTCTTTCGTCCTCAATTCCTCTACTCTTTCAACCAAAGGATCTCTCAGCAGCTCAATTACGAATAAATATTTAATCGTTCATCGTCAAGTATACAGCATGTGGCTTCAACATGTACATATATTATGTCGGATAATGCTTTCACGCCATGGTAATTAGCAAAAGATGTAGATGAAACATGTTGTTACTATTTTAGATCATTTAGTTGCTACCCCATACTGATGGGATTCAATTTTGGTGATGATTGAATTTTGATGGAAGATTTTGTAGTGTTTGTGAATTTGGTTTGGTCGTTATAAGTTGGTTTGTCTTATGTTGGGCATATTATAATGAAAATTTTAATATGTAGTAAACACTATGTTTACTATTCATTCCATAATATAGAGTGATCCCCGTGAACGATGATTTCAATGTTTTTATAAATTATGCTAACGAACGTTATGCCAAACCTACCTTCCTTCTGCCGGATTTTCCTCAAAATTTGACTCCTGACATTTAGACTATCGTATTATTAGTTAGATTCATAGATTACTTATGACCTGTATGAGAATCTCAAAGTGATGGCTCATTGTGGAGTCTAGATTTATTTGAAGCTTCAATTAGTGTTCCTATTGACTAGTGAAGTGACTAGAACGTTATCATAGTTAATCTCCCATTCTGTTTTTATATGTTGACGATTTAAAAGATCTCTTGGAATATCGTCACACCTTTTATCCCCCAAAGGGTAAGCAGAGGTGCACATTACGAAACGTAATGCCGCTGTACAATGTACACCCCCACTTCACCATTTGTTTTGTAAATCCCATGTAATAGGTGAGCCTATTGCCATATATCTCTTGAAATATTATGAAAATAAAACATATCACATCAATATTATGTGTTTTTATTTTGGCCTTGTAAAGTAGTGGCGCCTTGTACTTAATGTTTTTTTATCGTTTAGCAATCGTAAAGTTTAGTAACAATGATTTCGGCTAGATAACTAGGGTTAACCGTTTTCCTTTTGGCTAATCCTGTTAATAAAGTTACGCTTGTTCTTACCAGAGAATCAAAAGATATAATACAAAATATTTACTAAAAGCTAAGCGTGAGACGTCCACCTCCCACGAGGTGGACAGACGACCTGATTAAGGTCGCAGGGAGCCGCTGGATGCAGGTCGCTCGAACCAGCCTATCTGAAAGTGTTTGGGGAAGGCCTATGCTCAGCAGTGTACGTCTTGTGGCTGATATGATGATGATGATGATGATAATACTAAAAGTAATACTCAAAAGGCTACAATTACCAGTATTGTGATTACCCTGTTACTACGATAGTTATACAAGTAATAAAAAGTAAAGTATTACAAGTAAACACTTATCAGTCACGGATTCATTGAACAATATGTGATTTGACCTCGTGATATTTCGATTGTAGGGAATACCCGAATCACTTCCTTGTGTAATAATTACAATATTGTATTATGGCGCCTGCTAAGTAGTTGTAAATACTTATTATATCCTAGACTATGGCGCTATGGATGTGTAGTTTTATGAATAGGCACCTATATTATTGTATGAGGTAAAAAAAGACTCCCAAATGGTCTCATTGCTAGTATTTAAATATTAAAAGACCTAGAACGCCAAATTTAATAATGTTTAGTTAAAATTAATTTGTATCCTATAATACTTTTAAATTCAGACACGACTTTTTTAAGGGGGAAAATCATCCAATGATTTCTTCCGCCTTGGGCGAGGCGAGAAGGAGTGTCAGACTCTTACTGACTGAAAACCACCCCGTTCCTACTCCTGTTTTTCGAGCCGGAGCCCCGGTAAACCCTACTAGCAAGGATAGAATGGTTTGAAGAAGATTGTGTCATCGTTAAGCCTGTCGCTACCTATTATGTAAATTAATAAAGATCATTTACCTATGAGGTTTTCCAAGAAACTTAACCAGTCATAGGAAAGAACCTCAATGAGGAAAATTCGCGAAAATAAGAACCTAACTAAAACTATATACAGGTTGCTTACTTAAAGTGGTCTACACTTAAAAATGCTTTCAAAACTGGATAAGATATTGTCAAAAAAACGACGATTTGAAGGACACACAAATACCTAAGTTACATACAACATACAAGTTTTAGTACAAATCAATTAACATTTTACGACTTTTACGAGCATGTCTCGGTTAATAGCTGCGGCGTGCGTCACTGCGCCTGCGCGTAAAGTTACGTGGCGCCGCGACCTATGACCACGTCGCCTCGTTCATTCATTCGCGAACGGCGCTCACTCGGCCTTGGGACCGGCTCCAGCTGTTTTACCGCGAAGGGATGCGAATGTTACGTCTAATAGTTAACACAGATGTAATAGGTTTTCATGGTTGCCACTTGCCAGTTACTTAATCGTCAATTTTGAAGTTCGAATTTGAAATTATTGTTTTTAAACTGACGTGGTCACTAGTTATATCATTAGAACTTAAAACGGGATCACGGATGAACTGTTCGTCTGTGATCATGGCGCTTGCAATAGTGCTGAAATGTCGGAAACTCGCAAAAACTAAAAAACATGGTAACAATTATCCCGTTTTAAATTCTATTGATATTGGAATTATTGGTATATTTTTTGTTTTTTTTTTTTTCACGATAGTTTCTGAGTTTGAATTTAGATTTTATAACTGACAATTTTGTTGAAATGATTGGTTCATTTCTTTGATAGTTTTTGAGTTTGAATTTAGATTTTATAACTGGCAATGTGAATGGTTTCTTTTATTTTCTTGAACTAAATTGAATACGTCAATGATTGACTAATCAGAAGATGACAACCACTTTTCAGTATCTCTGACATTGATTCCTGAAAAGATTGCGAAATTTAAGAAAATATCATATCTCTTTACTCTTTACTACGAGTATTTCCATATCTTGTGTCCACGTGTTTTTTATGTGTACATAACAAAGCGAATTTTTTTATTCACGTGGCCTTAAGCCCAAATGCCAATCGTACGATGGCTTCAAATCTTATCATACACTTCCTACTGCTCGATTGCTGTGAACGATAACCCACTCGTATATATCTATCTCTAGAATTAAATAACTACGTCTTACTATGGATTTAGGTAATATTAAGGCGTAGTTTACTACGAGTATTTTTGCGACTTATTTCCTGAGCTATCTTTGGCTATAAATAGGATATTTATTATGTAGTTTGTCGTCAAACTGGTTGGAAATGAGTTTCCAGTTTTTTTTTAATTATTGGTAAATTGATATGTCCTGTGGTGTTGCTTTCGGTTGGCGTTTTTAGGTATTGTAGGTTTGATGTGACCTATATATTTTTTGTATTTCAGACTTGGAGTGTACAAATAATAATAGTAGTAGTTAATAACGACAAATCATTGAATACACGATGTCGACTGCACGGTTGATGTGGTAGGTGGGCAAGCGGCTGCCGTGCAACGTGTAGCAGGTTCGATTCCCGGACGGAGCAACTCCTCGTATATCTTTCATGCGTATGTAAACTTGTGTTGCAAACACCCCATTTAATTCTCAAATCTTCACTAACTTGTTTAAAACCCTAAGCGTTAGAGAGAAAACCCAACAATGAAAATTCCTCCCAAACTTTCATCCCGACTCATGGTGAAAAATCAACCGATTTATTATAAAATGTATGCACATTGATGTTATAACAAGCTCCCTCAAAGTTTGCCGGGCCACTAGAAAGGCGTGACATGCTATTAAAAGTTAAAGCGGCATTTTACACGCCTGAATCATTATGAAACAAGTGACGATGCTACACGAACTATTAGGGCGGAACTTGGTGTATCGATATTGTAACATTATTTTTGAATATTTTTTGACATATAAAACTTATTTAGTAGAATAGTTCCAGTAATCATCTAAAATACTGTTATTTATGTCTAGCAATCAACTGATTGCATTCTCGTATCCTTGCATTCATCTGAGATTGGACTCTGAAATCCAGGGTGATTCTTAGCTAGAAGGTCTGACAGGCTTATTCAACGGGTTCCATGACGATTTGTGCACTCCAATGACAACTTACTTCGATAAATTAATTCTACTACTTCTAACGAGTTGAAATAAACTTCCATATTGACTTATTCACTAACAATACGATGTCCCACATTTGTTAGTTACAAATAATACTTTACATTTATGAAATTGTAACAACGCTTCCTACCTACATTTTTACTGCACATAACCGGAGTGGAATAATCATAAACAGACATAAAAACTTATCGTAAAACCACAAATATAATGCGTACCACACATTTCCCACGACTACCATAAAAAACATGGCTACGATAATCTAATAGTTAAACAATCGTGCTAAGTACCTATTATTGTAATTATTCTGTTAACATAATTGCGTAGTTTAAACATTGATTGTCATACAAATTAGTATCGTAGAAAGCAACAACGCAATTTCGTATCGTACCTGATAATGTCCAAAAACTGCGATCATTTCTGTGGACAATAAATATTCTTAATTTTTTCTGTGATCTACAAGGTGTAACAAAATACCCATATACATCAAGAAGCCCTGATGAATACAGGTTGAATAGAATCTCTTGACAAAGTTTCAGCAAAAAATATGTTTAAAAAAATTAGTACCAAATACTTGGTATCGCATAGTTCTTGATTTCAAATCATACAAACGTGTCATAATCCTGCAGGGATCACTCGCTAATATTACAAAAACATTTTTTCTGTCAGTCTGATCACCTAGTACCTGTCTACCTAATTTTGATTCGCGCGTCGGCGCGATTAAATTCATAACATGGTACCATGAAAACATGAGCTCAAAACCCCTTCCCGTATCGTTTGTTATGTTATCTAGAAACCGTGCAATTGATATGTATACCCCCTTTTTGTTACACGTTGTATATGCTTATGCCCGTCCTAGCGACTGATCTGGAAGCCAGGTCATTCAAAGAGACTATGCCAGGTCATTCAGCAAACGCTGATATG
Source organism: Spodoptera frugiperda (assembly GCF_023101765.2). Taxonomy (NCBI): domain Eukaryota; kingdom Metazoa; phylum Arthropoda; class Insecta; order Lepidoptera; family Noctuidae; genus Spodoptera; species Spodoptera frugiperda. The sequence goes on along the minus strand of NC_064215.1, from coordinate 10,595,192 downwards.
ATGATGAAAAACATTAAAAATTGCCCACTGTAGATAAATGAGTACATGGCCATGTCTCCAGATGTGATAATAATTACATCGTGCAGGATAAAGTAGAGGGAAATAGATCAAGAGGCAGATCAAATATGCGCTGGACTGATCAAGTGAAATCGACTAAAGGAAACCCTGTGGCAGACTGCGCCACAAACAGGGAGAGATAACAGGAGATAGTGAGGGAAGCAGCATCCACCTCCAATACAAATACCGCTTTGACAAGAGCGAAACGACAGAAAAGAAGAAGTACATTATAGTGGTCATTTTTTTATAATATCTCGTCTCCAGCTAAAATGATATAAAACGAATCAAGCGATAAAAATATTTCCGTAAATCTTGAAATTGAGATAAATCTACTGGGCCAATTCGATTTAGCTTTACATCATCTTTTGCAGAAAGGTCTTGTACTACTGCTCTGGGTAAAACACAATAATAGGATGGAATACCAGGCTTCAGCTGTTTATCAGCGATTATAACCGTAATCAAAGTCATCAATCAGTTTTTACATGTAATTAATGATCTTTCTTGTCTTCTTCACTGGACAAAGCTATTTACTTATAATACTAATTACGATACATTAGATAGGTAGATTAAAGACAGTCTTTAAGATACTACGTATTAGTATAAAATTGAAAAAAAAAATTAAAGAACTGTCTCGCTTGACTCAACAGCTGCTAAATTGACTCTTGTTTCCGTTATCAATACACAATGCGATTAAGGAATTCTTGGATATGATTACATAACTCATGTCAAACATTTTTTCATTAAAGAACCTTTTATTATACCAATGTATCAGAATCAATCAACACGCCCAGAATTCGTTAATCGATACAACTTTAATACATAACCACTCTATCAATATAATTCGATCCGTTTATCAACAAATTATTTCTAATTTACAACACCTGGCAACAACGATGTAAAAATGTCAAATTTATTAATGAGCTCTCCGATTGGTCGGTTTCGATTACCGTTCCGAGTTCAAGGATGGCAAATGCCGCTATCTCAACGTGTCACGTGTTCGCGAATTCTGTGGAAAAATGTATTTGGTTCAATTCCAAAGAAATGTTAAAGATATGTACTTAAAATACCTTTTGTTGCATCGGGAATTGTATTTTTATCTGCGACACTAACTTTATCTGTTATAATTTTGTGTCCACAGAAAATGATTATATTTTCGTACATAAATAAAGGAGTAACTTCATTAATACTTTAAGTCCCTTCAACAATAGTTTGCTAAAAGGGCCTCCTACGCTGACCTTTTAACAAAATTATATACATTGACGTATTCACTTACATAAGTAGTAGTTACTATGTAGATAACTATGACTCAATGGAAGCGATTCCACAGAAAAACGTACGAGTGATAAAAATATTTCCGTAAATTTTGAAACTGAGATAAATCTTCTGGCCTAATTCGATTTAGTGTTACATCATCTTTTGCGAGAGATGAGGTATTTTAGTGAGATTTCTAACTTGAACATATTATATTTAAACTGTTTAATAAGTCTAGTTTAAAAACTTTGTAGACTTTTAGTTATTTTGTTAAGCTTCTATGCGAAACTGATTCAGGTGATATTAGATGTAGAGATAGCTTGAAAGATGACATATTAAATTATTATTAAATATTATGTTAAATCACCAGTCCACATAATAAATTCTGCAGTCTACTCGAACACGAACAGGGTCGCAGGCGGAAGCTAGTTTGACAAATTGATACAGACCAACGTGATAAACGTATTATTATCAGCTGTAGTCGCGACGTAGCTAAATGATCATCATTTTAATAAATTATGATAATTTAATTTTTAAAATATAAATCTGAATGGTCCCTTTGGCTACCATCTGACAATAGAATGTTTATACAAACTTTTTCTGTGTCACTGTAATATATTTTCTGGGTGATTTGTGAATTTATTCATGGGATCTATGTAAACAATAATAGAATTAGCTCCCGTCTGCTTTACTTCGTTCCCTGGGAGAGAAATATATTGGAAAATTTGTGGATTTTTCCTTTGAGTTGTAGCATGAATCTCTAAGTTAGGCCTACTAAGTTATTGCTAACAGATATTGTGAAACGCGGTGTATTCCCAACAGATATTGTGAAACACGGTGTATTGCCATTAGATGCGTTTCAGGGAAAACTTAACTTTCCATAACTTGCAAGACCTAAGACATATATCTAATCAATTTAAAACATGTTACAATCAAAATGAGCAAACCGCACCCTGAAACAAAACCCAAACTGAAAACATTCACTCAATAAAATCGCTAACTATCAACAGTATTACCATCTGTACTGTACACTGTACAGCTTATCTAAATATTGTAATGGCTCCATCCAGCCAGATATTTGCTCCACAAGCACAATTGTATTAGTGAAATATTTGGGGCACTAAGTCGACTTAGGTTCGGGTGTGATCGCGCGAGTCCGCCGTTTATCGACACTAGTCGCGTCACTGGTTCAAGGCTAGACACGCGGAAAATTTCATGGCCGTTCTCGTACTGATAATTTAATGGGCGCTCGCTGCGTTGCGTAATAATTAAATAATTCTCCTAATCGCAATAATTGGACCCGAAGTGATAAGCCGTCTGGTTGTGGTTTTATTTCGATATTTGTTTTCGTTATTATTTTTTGCGCGAATTTTAGGCGGTTTTTGGTCTGTTTGTGGTTGTTGTTTCAGGAGTTTTTCGGTTTAGGATTTTTTACTTTTTTTATTTAATTATTTTAATGGTAGGATATTGTAAATTTTTGACTTATAGTTTATGTTTTTGTCTGTTGTAATTTTCTATAATGAATTTCGCACCCCTCATTAATTATGTTCATCGATGTTTTCAGCTCTTTAAAATTTTGACATTGTACATTCAATGTAGAATGTAGTATTTATTTTGTCTAGGACTCTCTCATAGGTACACCAATCTTAACTTAGGTATTTCATAAGACCTAGAAACATAAGATAATTATTACGATATTCTAAAAAAGCAAACGTAAAGATGAATCAACAATATTTTTATATGTATAAGTAATGAAACTAAAAATAAAGTAATTAACAAATTCATGAAATGTGTGAATGTAATTGTTGTACCTACAAGATTGGACGTCATTTGTACGTCAAACAGTTTCTTTACGCTTCAAATGTGTTCCGAATTAAATTGAATCGTTCTAGAATTTTTTGGAAAACATTTGCGACTTTTTACAGCGGGTTTAAGGTGCTTTTCCACCAAAAATGTGTGTGTGTTTGCGTTTAGCCGCCATCAATCATATTCATTAGTACTAATACATAGCTTAGCACTGGTGGAAACGGAATCAGCTAAGCTCATGTTATTTATATGGAAAGATATGTGCTATGGATGGCTATATAGATCTGTGTCAGTTAAGAGATATATCTAAGTGAATAAACGAAAATCACGAAAGACAAATAGTAAATTTTATTTACTATTTTGATCCATTGTATCTACAACATAACTACAAATACCAAACCATCGTCCGTAATATTACAGTATACACTTAAAATAATAATGCCTACTAGAAAAGATACCATTAAAAAATCACTTTCACATATCACGTACGTAAAATTCGTATAATTTTTGCGACACCTCCTAATAAAAAGTCTATGATCGCGCTATCATACATATGGGTCACCGGCAGGATATCACGAACGGGCCCATACATTACAATGCCCAAAAACTTAATATTCACACCGAATGCGATTCTTTCCCAATGTCCCTAAACCGTTCCTATTGTTGTTTGCTACTATCTATCACATTTAACGACTATTCATGGCGATAGGCCTATAACGTGTTTAACTGACGTATTCTCAAACTACATTTAACGTAGATATTACTGTTATAAGTTTTTTTTTCTTGAAAGTATTAACTGGTGAAATTTTTTTTTGCTTGAGCATTGACCATTTTAATTTTAGAATTTTGTTATTATTTTAGAATGTAACTCTTTAATTATGTATGTATAATTCTAATCTAATTTTAACTCGTAATTAGATTTAGTGATTTTTCTATTAATGTTTTGCAGCTAATTATATATTCTCCATATTAATTTAAAATGTGCCTTAAATACTAACAGTATCCTTAGTACAAGTTTACGTTGAACGAAATTGTTCGGTGCTCTGATAGGTTGATTCATTCGCGGCGGCCAATCTGAGCGCCGAACGCACGTCTCGTTTCGTTTTGTTCAGCTCTACCATTCAAAGAATCGCTTCTTATCGAATTTGACTAGCCTTTGAGCATAAGCCAGTAACTCAAGCGTTGTTGCTAGGCACACATCATATCATTATTCCATAGCCTTCGTATGCAAAGTTCGGAATCGACCTTAGATACGGTTTTGCAAGTGGTCCTTTAGAATATATTACCATACAACACTTAGATGGGTGTTTAGACAAATTTCATGCAAAGTGTAGGACGCAGGCCTTAGCTTTACCTTCAGTTTTATTGATAGACATCTTTGTATTTTAAACTGACTTTATAAGATAATCTAAGATGTGACTTTGGCGTTTATTCATGTTCAACATCCTGTGGCAATCCTCTGCTAGACTTTAGGCCTCCTCTAGATAAAGAAGATTTACCATCATCGTCACAGTTTTTGGCAGTTAGGAATTTGAAGGTTGTTGGGGAATCGGGGATTGATAAGGGGGTAATTGAGCCTCCGGTAACAACACACAACGAAACACAACGCAAGCGTTATTTCACGTCAGTTTTCAGTGAGGCCGTGGTATCACTCCGCTCCAGCCAGCCCATTCGTACCATTGCTCTCCCACACTTAACAACACGTGGTGAACATCGACACAGTTACTATCAGCTATCGGAAACGTCCACAGTCCTTCAAATTCACGACCACAGGAAGGGACACAAGGTTACCGGGTTAACGTAACCTAGGAATACGTCAGATTAAAGAAAAAACGAACAACCAATCGTTGTTACTTCTTGATTCGGTTCAATGAAATTCTACTCAACGACAGCATAACAAAATATACCTATTTGCAAAATTTCCTTATGCGAATTTCAACTTAATCTTCAAAGGTTAAGGTTGAATATTGATTAGTGGGTTGGTGTAGCTTTATATGCTGTTTCGATATGACCTGGTTTTCAAATATTGCTATCGGTTGTTGCTAGGCAGCGATTTTATGACAGGATATGACAGATTTGATAATTTAGCTGTTGATAAGGAAAGTTCTAGAATAGCGCCTCCAGTGTTGTAGATTTGTGAAGTTAATTAAAGTTTTCAACTTAGTTTTGACTTTTGAATCTGTAAGTGGATTTAGGCAGATTGTTTTAATCTGTGAAATTGACCTAAAATTAAGGACATTAAGATTAATTTAGGGGCGTTTTCACTATTGTAAAATTGACTGAGTAACTTGACTCTTTCATTGGCCGAAGAAATGTTCGACGATCTTCAGTTCGACTCACAGCACAACGAATAAACCTCATTTCGGCTGCTTCTATCAATAGTTACATTTAAATAAATATTTCCAGAATAAGCGCAATAAGTCATACTTCGCGGAATCAAAGTCAAATGTCAATGCACTCGAAGCAAATTCACGGGCAGCGGAAATTATGGAATATCAACAGTAAATATACAAACACCGATAAATCTTGAAACGTTTAAAAATAAAAGGATAAATATAGGTACCTACCTATGTATACATATAGGAACATACACATACATTACTGTATGGATAATAACATACAAATAGTGTGGACACGGCACGGAGTTGAATACCACCCCTACTCGTGTCGAGGGTGTCTTAAAAGTAGCGAAACCAGGCAGCAACGGTCTCTGATATAGACCTGAACTTTTTAAACTGCTATCTAGAACCCAGCTAAAGGTGGAGATTATGGAAATCCTCTCTTATGTAGACGAGGCCCATGGTCCAGCACAAATGACTTGTATTTATTAAAAGACCAACTTCTGCCAACGGCATTACCCGCGGTCCTGTTAATTAAAAAGTGTCCTACGTGTTATACCAGACCGTAATCTACCGCTGTACCAAATTTCATCCCCATCCCTTCAGCTATTTTGACGTGATTGAGTAAAAAACATACAAACTCAACAAACACACAAACTCAAAAATAAATTTCAGACTTCATACCTACGTTCGGTGCGTTTCATCGTAATAGTAATAAAATTAATGGCTACTTCATTTCAATTCATGATGTCATGGTCCCTTGGATTAGGGAGCTACCTAATAATGTACATTTTTAAATACCTCTAATACTTTAAATTCGCAGACAGTCATGAGGATAAATTGTCAAATGCCGCCATTTTGCGGCGCAACGATCTTTTAAAAAAAAAATTCAGTTGATTTTCCGACACCTAGTATATTTGAATGAAACTTCCTTGTAAACGAAGGCCGTAGGATTTATAGTGGACAGTATCTAATGTTAATAGTTAATACATTTTCAACTTTATTACAGAAGTGTAAGGTTGATATTAATGTTAATCAAATTGGTGAGTTTTGGTTTGTGTGCTACATAGGCGTTGATTCTTTGTGACGTTTTAATAATTCTTTTTGTTACTTCTTACTGGAGGGAATTGGCAGTGGGCCCGCTAGTTTGATCATTGTAATTTCTTTTTCATGATTTGTGAATCAAATGATACTGCGAAATTGTTTCATTTTAATAAACTATGTAATAGAGTACCTGAAACTTAAATATTAATTCGATTTTATAAACTATCACTAAAATGCATTATGTGATGCCAATCTGCATTGAGCAAGCGTAGTGATTAATGGTCAAACCTTCTCCGTGCGAGAAGCCTTTGGTCAGCACTGGCCACTTATAGGCTGTTGATGCGTAATAATGTGCTGTCATATCTGCTTTACACAAAAATCAAAATAAATAACAAACAAGGGTTTTATTAACTAAAGCAACGCTTCTACAGTTTTTGTTTAATCCAACCAACACAAATCCATCCGAAGCTGCGGACAACGTAACAGGTCGTCGGGGCTCCGACTCAAAGCAGGAGAAGAAACGGGGTGGTTTTTAGTTAGTAAGTGAAGTCTGACATTCCCTTTCACCCAAAGCGGACGCAAGGAGAACGCATTGGATGATTTTCCCCACTCGAGAAAAAGGCAACCCAGAAATAGATATGGAAATTACTGTTGGAAGTTCGAACGCAATACTGAAACAATAAAAATAGGCAAACTGTGCTGAAACAAAATTAAATAAACTAATAATACACTTCCGTGTGAAACATGATCTTGACCAACCTCAACTGCTTAAAAAAAATATATAAACAATTACGTTTTCATTGCCACAGCCCTGTTTTCGTCTATCAATAACCAGAAGTCTGTAACACCGTTACAAAAATAAATTTGAAACAAATCCAGCTATTAGAGTTAAGATATATTACCCCGGATGTGTTCGGTGTTATAGTGGCTCCACCTCATACATAGGTATTTAATATGTATGTCACCTTGTATATCTTTTAACACATACAGGAATTTTGAAACTGGCAACCTTGATTGTTAAGTAACCGTTCGAAACTGTTGCTTCTTCGCCGGCCTAGACGAGTATTGCCAGCCAGAATAATGTGAATTAAATAGGTTATTCGGGTGCGTATTATAGTATTCTGGAATGTTTTTGATTGCTGAAATGACAATGCCAGAATATCTATAGAGCTTTGCCCCACCAAAAAATATATTGTACAGGCATACCAAATGTAGCATTCTATTGCTGCTCTATTAGTGATAACTAAATACAGGATTAAAAGCCTTTAGAGCTTGCGGTTTCTATATAAATCTAAGAACAAAATATTACATTTAGGTTAGGTACCAGTTTAGATTAATTGCAGTTATAATGGTAGAAATAATTAAATTAAGTGCTTTATATTATTACAATGCTATCATAGGGTGTTTAGCTATGAAAGGAAGGAATGTCATCACCAATATCACCTTTAGTAATCCTACTTTTCATTCATAGCCATAACGAAACAACAATGTAAACAGAACAGACAGAGCGAATGTCAAATAATGACTTTTTGGACATAACTGACACAAGCACGCCAATGACGTTTCGTTACATCTGATCACTTACGTTCAAATACGAAATAATAATTAGAATAAGCATTCATTATAATATATATTATATAAAAAAAATAAATTAACTAACAGTATGTATTTATACCAAATTCATATTAAAATCCGTACACATTACATTAATAAATATTTTTTTATTGAATGACTCGTTTTGTTCCTTGTGCAAGCGTACTAAGAAACGCAGATAGTCGCGATAAATACAGGAAATAGGCCTTGGATTTTTTAGATTCTTTTTATTTCCTAATTTTTATCCGCAACCTTATTAGAATAATAATTAAGTAACCAAGGGTCTTATTTTCATTGCATAATATTGATTAATTTACATTTCTTGTACATTGATGAAATTAAGTGGGGCAGGATCTGGCATTGTCATTTGGGCATCATAAACGAAATCCTGCGCCTTGTAAGCTTTAATTTTTTTCAATATTTTTATTTAGCGTTAAAAATAGCGTAGATTGAAAACCTGAGTTTCAAACACGAAGCCATCCTAGATAGCACAAAGTGCACCTCTCCTTGCTCCTTCGAAGAGAATAAAGCACATGATAATTATATGCAATACAAACTGAAGATGGTCTTGCGAATTATCGGAGCTCCAGCTCTAAGCAGGAGTAGGAACGGGGATGGGTTTTAAGTCAGTAAAAGTCTGACGTTCTCTCCCGCCTTACTCAATGCAGGAAGTCATTGGATGAGTACCCAGCCCATCTCAAAAAAAATTATATAATATGACTGACTTATTCAAAACTAAATGTGAACTCATAATTGTCTATTATAAACTGTATTCACCTTTTTTTAATGGGGAAATAGCATCTAATGACTTCTCTCGCCTTGGGCGAGGTTAGAGGCAGAGTCAGACTCTTACTGACTAAAAACCACCACGTTCCTACACCTAGTTTTCGAGCCGGAACCCCACTACTGTATTAACCTACATTATAAATCGACATAAGATTAAATATAGTATAAACAACAGATCCATTTGACGGACACGGGGTAGCCAGTAAAATTAGTGGCGACGTAGACAAAGTGCTGAGCTCTCCGAATGATGGCCGGCACTTCATCAAGTGTTCCTACATTACCCTGCAACGATACTGCAGTGGCTGGACTCTGTTTGAACTGTGTGATATATGTATAACACATTTTATTAAGCAGATTACAATACTTAGATTTGAATGAAAATGTAGCTAAAACGTTTGGTTTTTAGATCGATAGTATGTATTTCTAAATAAAATAACCTAAGAGGCGAAGACTTTGTTACGTAAACATTTGAGTGTGCTCGACTAGTTTCAAGCCACAACCAGGGCTTATGCGTACAATGCGGAACTAATAGAAGAGTGGTAGAGAAAAATGTATGGAATACAGTTAAGGCCACCTAATGTTATGGGTATTTTTCGCATACCTATAATTGATGGATTGCAATATTAAACAGGTAATTCATATTACGATATTACTGATATAGATCAACCATATCAAATATTTCGCTATAAAGTGAGATAATGAATAAACTTGTTTAATTATTATCGTAACAGTCAATCTGGATATCTTTCTTAAAGTCAATAAAATCTAAGATAGAAATAAATGATTTGATTGTAGATTTAGATATGGTTTATTGGCTAGAGACGATCATATGACTATGATATCTATAGGTATATATCTATGATTTTATCGCTAGACGGAAGGTCGCGATCTATGCGATATTTAAATAAGTATGGCCTTTTTTGAGGGGGGAATATCATCTAATGGCTTATCTTAACGAGACTAAAAACCACCTCGTTCCTACTTAAAAACACCTGGTTCGAGCCGGACCCCGGTAAACCTGCTAGGTAGTCTGCAGCTCCGGAAATAAGTATGGCTTTGGAAAGAGCTCCCATTTCTTCTAACATAATGTCATGTTTTTTTTTTTCAAAACTGGTAGCTGGTGATACCATATTATGATGATATTTTCATATCCACGTTTCGCAAATTATCGTGTATTGGGGTTTTAGACTTGTGGTACATGATATACGATGTAACTGTACCTTTAAATTGAAACACCCAGTTACACTTAATGCTTAAAACAATCCATGGATGAAACCTAAAATCGTAACGGTTCTGTTTACAAATTGTCCGGCCGATGAAACAGGTGACGATCTACGAGGTATTTAAGCAAGTCTGGCCTTGGGATAAAACCCATTTTAATTCAATGGCAACACGTCACAGAATTCGCGACTGGACGAAGAATGTACAAAATTTACTTTTTATATCGTCGTAAATCACACGTTACGATGGCTACACACTGCCTCAATGTTGGAATTAGAAAATTAAATATATACACAAATGTTATAAAAATGAATCACCACTATAAGTACTCGTAGTGACCCAAATATAACAGCTGATCACGTCATTGTGTTACATAGCACCTGTATTACGTTGTAGGTTGTAACCGAATTTAGTGCTTTCGTGAAATGTCCAGTTTTTCTCGGCAGTCGACTGACATAAAAAAAAAAATATTTTTATGTGCATTTCAAAATGTCCAAACTAAATAATATTGAACGACTGACCTACAATCGAATTGCTTTCATAATTAAAACATATTTATTCAGTATTCACATATATGTAACAGTACACTTTAAAATACAATCACAATTTTCTAAAGCACAAAAGACATTACAATAACAAAATCTTGACGAACAAAACAATATATTGGCGAAATTATGTGAGTCTTAATGAGTGAACTTCATTCTATATAATTGAGGAAGACTGCGAAAATTTATCGTTTATTTGGCGACATCAGACTAGAACTGGCGATATAGTATATATAATATATATTTGTGGACCAGGCCTGAGATTAATATAGGAAGTGGTGGTCCCAAGGTCGATTGCGTGACGCATTTAAATCTAGGCATCATAGATGTCATGACGACTCGTTTATAGCTCTCGCTTTCCTATGACGAAGTTTGTGTTTGGAGTTTATTTAGATACTGGTTTCATTGCTTCCTTGTGTTGGGAAAGTGTGAATTTTTGAGGGTGGGTTTTGTTCAAAGGGCAGTTCTTATGGGTTTTTTGGTCTAATATTGAGTTTAGTTCTGGCAATTAACTCTTTAATCTCTATGGGGTTAAATTAGAAAAAGGGATTTAAGTAGGTGTACACTTAAATACCCTTTTCTAACTTAGCCTTATTTTGTAAATGTTTGTTTTTCAACCACACTAAAAATATTTATATCAGTTTGGAAATAAAAAGGTCATAAATTAATTTCAAAATTCCGTATTAACATTAGACATTCCAGCGGGCGTTAAACCAATTTATGCACTAATTGTTTTTATTTCCACAAGATATTAGCGGATGTGTCTGCATAAATATTATAAGCAAATTACCCGTTAAACATAATTTGTGTGCAATATTCAAGGGCAAATACCATTTTCCAGGAAAGCGATTGGTATAAAGTTGACTCACAAAGAGAAGCAGCCTTGCAGTCTTTTAACTTTTTTCATTTCTTTTAATTCAATGCCAAACAACTCCTTCCTAATTGTAGCCATTAGAGCAAATTATGAAGTTTTTCTAGGCTTTACTTAAAGTATCAAAGTCGAACAAAAAGAATTGAGAATTTAATAATAATGCTTGTTTGAAAAAAAATTACAAAGAAAATCGTCTCATTACCCATCCCATCTGACATAAAAATTCCTGTACCGAAGAAACAATAATTAAAAACCTTGACGAAGACGTTAAATTAAACAGTCTCAAGTACAATGAATTAACGACAGTACTGTCAGGAAATGATGAGTCCCTGACCTAATTTTTTGTCTTGGCGAACATTATCTGTGCGTATGAAAACGTTTTGTGAAACCACTGTGGTATACCCTGTATACAGCACACACACTATAAAGCCACAAGTCAAAATACATGTTCCCGCGCTACGGAAAGTTGCTATACTTAGCTCGCTGTTGCTAAGCGGCGGGAGGCATGAGTGAATCTCTAATATAGTTGGATCAGAGTTATTCAGTTTCTTAGCTTCACATACTTTAAACATTATTTCAGTTGCCAGGAATAGCCTATAATAGAAGTAGTCCACATTGTGATACTCGGAGGCTGAATGTCTAGAATAGAATTTGGATTAGCACTAGACTTTGAACAATTTTTTTGAGTTGGATATAACATTTATCTTCATGACTTCTTTTCGATTTTTGATTATTTTGTTAAGTTTTTAGTAGTAAATCTCCTATTACATTGTCTTTTTATTCTAATTATAGCCTTTCTAATCACAGTACTTAATGCACTTATATCCCGATCAATAAACTAAATGGTATCTTAGAAGCCTCTCACGAGAATGGGAGGTGTATCCCACAATAACGTTGTCATCCAATAAGGTTGACATGATTATAATATTTTCCGGTACAAGAAGCTTTTATCTTGCACCGGATGAGAAACAACTGATACCCAAGTATACACCGCTTTACTTTCGGTTGCGGTATTATCAGTATGGGAATAGCTATGGGAAATAATGTGATACTTTTTACATACAGTGTCTGATTGTAATCTGACGCGAGGACGTCATAATAATATTATAGTATGAAATAGTAGTGTTTCATAATTAAATAATGAGAAAAGTTCCTATTTGAATAAAGTCTTGTGTTAGTAACTCGATGGAGTAGGCTTCTTCTTTCTTTATCTTGTCATTGTTAAGGGATTAATAGTAGAAAAAGAAATACAGTTGCTTATCATCTCTTAAATCATGTGCCCTGTAATGAATAAGGTTAGAAAGCCCGGATAACTATTTGAATACCAAATCACACGTAACAGAACAACGTATGTAAATACTAAAACAGACGTACGCACTGATAACTGTGACATAAATCATAAAATATTCCTCAATGCATACCTCAAAAAACATAAAAGTCACCGGCATTGGATTAAAGTGATTAGTTTTACGAGCTGGAGCGATGTGAATGTATATAAACTTCATTATAAACTATATAAACATGAGGGTCACGTCCTATATACTGTATATCAGATACTATGTACTATATATTATGTTCATTGAAATATTTCCACTCTTAAGTACTTAGAAAAATATTTGAATCGCGTATCATAGTGATTTCCTTATTGACACGCTGGTTGTCATGGCAACGTAGTGTGGATCTGTGAATTTCATCTATCCCTTGCTTCGGGGTAAACTTACAGTCAATGTTAGAGGACCTCATAATATAAGGTAAATATAACTTTACGCGTTTTATTTATAGAAAAAATGCGTCTTTCTGTTAATCGGTTATGTGAAAATGTTATAAATTTAGACCACCTTTTGTTTTTGAGGGGGGAAAATCATCCAAATATTTCTCCCGCCTTGAGTGATGCGAGAGAAAGTGTCAGACTGTTACTGACTAAATACCACCCCGTCCCTTGTCCTGCTTTGAGCCGGAGCCCTGATAACCTGTTACGTTGTCTGCAGCTCCGGATTGGGCATCAGCCCTACTGGGCGTCATCTGTGGTGGTATGGCTCTTTGGGGAATTTAGACCATTTAAAAATTGTATTCAATTGGGATAGCAAAATTCTTTACTACTATAGGAACTTCGTAACCAACTTGTGACTAATAAACTAAATACTATAGAAACTTCATTTTACTCCTACTTTTATATTTTTCATTGAAATATGAAGATCATAAGAAATATACTTTATGTGTCTTCCCCATTAGCTAGTACATAATTACTGTTCAATAAATTACCAAAAACACTCAAAGCCAATATAAATATTTAAAATATCAAAGATATGGGACCTCAATAAATATTCGGAGCATTTTCCATAATTATAAAAATAACTTAATATCAATGTGTTCGTCTTGGAGTCGCATAAATCTATGCGCACACGCCGCGGCGCCGCCCACTCGTGACGTCGTTTGATCTGCCCAGCTAGTTCTAACACCCACATTACCGGACTGAGTAAGATCATGCTTCCGTCGTTTTTCTTGAAAAATCACTTTTACTATCGTTCCACTAATTGAAATTGTTCTAAATACAGGTCAACCGTGTACTGATGAAGAAATGCTCTCTAACTCTCCCAAAACTTATTTATTGATCCGTTCTATAATTTATTCGAATACTGCCGCTCTTCACGCACTTCTCATAATGACTCTCTAACGTAAATCACCCCGGGAGTTCGTACTAAATGAATTTATTCGCTCGTTATTTAAAAATATAGATATCTTACACGTGTCATAATGAAATGAATATAATAGAGAGCATGTGTATTTTACGAAATCATTTTTTTACAACTTATAATAAAATGCTAAAGCATATTTCCTTCAGTTTACGACTTTCATACTTACAACCTAAAATTATAACACAAAAGTTCACAAAGACCCGGTCATTTGGGAAAAATCCTGAATCACCACACATTACCGCTACATAAATTGTAGCGAAACAATTTCGTTTTCACTAAAACGCGCCACCATCAGCATTGGGAAACGTACGCAAATTATTTTCGTATAATTTTATTATTTTGGCACGTTACGTTGTCTGTCTGGCCGTATTTAGCGATATCGACAATGTGTGTGACGCATTAGAGTGGGCGTGTATGTGGGACTATCGATAAAAGCCATTTAAAGAGATGAGGAAGTGAACGTGTTCGCGTCACTAGTTATGGCGATGATTGCCGGGAGTCTGCCAGGCAGGCCTCCCTAGCGTTGGGGCCTGACATCTCAATCCACGTTGTGCCTGGCGGCGGTAATCGATTGTGGAGGCGCTATGTCTGCACGCAAATTAATTATTTGGTTTTTACTATTGGTATTGAAAAGTACTGTGCATTATTTTGATACAAAAAAATAAATAAAACTAAATGCAAATAAAAGAATATCTTGTTCTCGGTAACTAGAAGATCGAAAATTGTAGCCAGCTCGCAAATATACCACTAAAAATATATTTATTTTATTTATGCAACGAAATCCTTACCAAAAAAAAAACAGATTTACACTTGACGCACATCTTAAGGCTAGCCGCACACACTCAATAATATTGTCAATAAAGTACGTATTGTCAATAATATTGTGTGTGTGCGACCTGTATTGCGGTATTGTTCAATAATATTGTAGATTATCCAGAAATTCTGATTTTGTCACGTCAATATCGGGGGGAGGCAGGGGTATTGTCAATAATGACGTGTGCAGGCGCGCGGCAATATTTTAGTTGAGGAAAAGATTTCAAGGCAGGCGGACGTTCGTGTTATTTGTTCAAAATGGAAGACGAAAACAGTTTCCAAAGCGAAAATAGTGTTGATACTGTTGATAATAGTACCCTTACGGAAAAACATTATTTGTCAGTGTTTATTAAAACATGGGAAACTTATCCAGAATTATGGAATACATCCTGCAAAGCATATCGTGATACAGTTAAGAAAAATAATGCGCTTGATAAGTTGCTCAAAATTTATAAAAAAAAAAACAAACCAAATAGTATAAGAGAAGAGGGAAAGAAAAAAATAAATTCCCTACGAACAAATTTTCGGAAACAATTAAAGAAGATTCACAAATCGAAAAAAAAATAAAAAAAAACACAAATTCACTCGTAGTTCATTTATTAGATTAAAGTGATTTAACTCAGCTTTTTTTCTCATCCAATCCTTAATCCATCGTTTCTTTCTTGATTGCCTTTTTTTAGTTAGTAAAATTAATGCAATACTCAATGCAACAACTTTTTTCTTTCTTTCCATTATGTTCAACGTGCGCACAAGAATCTAGCTGCGGATCGACTGAGTCAGATTGTACCATGAAAAATTGACAATAATATTGTATAGTGTGCGGGGATCATTTTATTGATGAAGATATTGACAATCTTGCATTGACAATATTATTGAGTGTGTGCGGCTAGCCTAACATTTCATATGCAGTAATGCAATATCTCACTCACTTTTGATCCCCCAAAATGAGGTTTGGCAAAATTGAAATACATCTAAATAGTCTTTGAGGGCCCGTCAATAATTCGTGGGCCCCTTTTCATCAAATCCTTGGCCATTTTTGAGGAATGGGTATCGAAACAAATTGATGTGTTGACCCCTCATATCGATACAGCAGGGGATGAAGTCCCAAAAGGCACGTGCTTATCGGAAATCTAGTTGTTTAATATAATAGTAATGTAAACACGAGGCTTGCTATTCTCCGAGAGGGCAGGCAGATGTGTAAAGTAACTCAATTATTATTTATTGTAGTAGTTGAACTGTTCTCCGTGGTAACCTGCCCAACTTCAGATAGACTTATTCAATCATATACTACTCTACTCCTGTCTCATAATAGCTAGGAATAGCTCCTGATATAAAGTCACCTAAGGGACCAGTAGAATACCAGCGCAAGGTCCAGTCTTGCATATGATGAACTGGTCCCATTTCACCACAAATTTGGAACATTTTTTTATAAAATCTCATGTGTTAACAAATATTTGTGTAAACTATACAAATGACTTGTTTATTTAGCGTGTGGAATAAATGGTTTTTTCTTCCTTTTTTACGTTTGACGGATCGACGTTTGATACCTAATTAGTTTCCTAAACTTAATATCCTTAACACCTACAGTTTCTTACGATTAGGCCCGCTCAACTAAACCCAGTCCATTTTTCTCCAATCTTACATAAATATTCATAAACGAAATATAAAGCTCCATCCCTCAAAGGACAGCTTGAACCTTGCCCTTCAGGCCGTGCGTGACTCGACTGAGGCAGTTATCATATTCCCCAGACTGACTCAACAACTACATTGACCATAACACACGAAAATAACCGTATATTTTGACAACAAATTGTTTTATAGACTTTAAAATAGAAACAACAGCACGTTAAGCTATCCTGTTTTGTTCTGTAAAGGATTTTCTACCTTATTGCCTTGGACAAAAGTCGAAAATCTGGTAACCAACTTTGATATTTTGGTGTAGGATGATGTGCTTGTGTCTAAGTGTTTGAAATGAATATGTATGTAATGCCATTTGGGAACTATTGCAGTCTTTGACACTGTGTGCCTACGGTCTCATTTACCCTTCGTCGGTCAACGGCTTTAGGGTTAGGTTTTGCTGTTTTGCTTAACCAAGAGTGTGAGTATAAGTATAGTTCTTTAGCTGTATCTAATCTGATCATCTAGTGACCATGTTTTATTGTTTTAATGCTTGCTTGCAAGTTTGAGATCGATTTAATTTCTCTTTAATAAAAGTCGCTAATTTAGTCTAACGTCCATTATCATTAAGATTTTATAATCTTAATGTATAAGTACTTCTGTACATAACATAACAACATAACAACATACCTATCCGTCATACAATCTAAAAACGTTGTACTTTTATAAACCTTTAACTGCCATTAGAAAACTGAAGGCAAATCCTCCAGTAACGTAGATCACCGATGACCTACGCGGCAGTTAACGTGTTAATAAAATTGGTCTGGAAAAACTTAAAAAATCTGCCTCTCGTATTTCTGTTGTATAGGCGACAATTACTAGTTGTATTTTCAAAGACAAAGCTGCCGCTATTAATTCTGGCACCTTTAAATTCTATTCATGCGTTACGCAATATCTCTATCCGATATTACAACCCCAAGGTTTTTCCGTTTCGCTCACGTAGCGGGCCCCTAATCCGCCTGCCGTGAAGATATTTTCGCGCCGTCTTGTGGGGCCATTAGAACGGAGACTATGAAAAAGTTTCAGGTCCACAAATGTTTTGATTCTTTAACAAATCATGTTTTGATTGAACAATTAGTCTGTAGAAGTTCCACATAAATAATTAACCAATTCAATGAACGAATGAATGAAAAAATAAGTTATGGTGATGTTCAGTAGATACAAAGAAGAAAACATAGGTGTGTCACTTGCAGTCATAGAAAAAAAGAATTATTCCCACCACAATGTAATATGAACAATTAAAAAGATCATAGTATTTTTTAATATTTTTTTTCTCTAAGTTTTTCTCCTGTGTCGTGGGTGTGTTTACAAACATACAAGTTCACATTCACATACACCCAGATCAGAAACAACAATTTGTGGATCACACAATGAGTGGCTCCGTACGGGTATCGAACCCGCTACACGGCAGCCAGTGCCGTCAATTAGCTACTATCATCCAATTATACCATTGTGATTTGCCCATACAAACAATTAAAATATACTTTACACAAAATGTAAATCAAACGGGATCGAGGGATCAGTATCCCGCTAACAAGCCCATCATCCCGCAAACTTTAGAGTCATACCCAAACAAGAAATCGATTCCGCTATAAATCGACGGCCATGACGACACGACATGAATATTATTATAACTCGTATTTATTGAGGATTAGTCCACCGCTGGGACTCCGCGAAATATGGTGTGTGGGACTTTTTTATTTCTTAATTTATAACTCCTAGATGTCAGGGGAAAATATTTGGTGTAAGTGGGAGTCGTTTAGTCGATTATATTGCTAATAGTTATTTGCATGTTTTATGGGATGCCAGTATACCATTGGAATTTCGCATTGGAACTTGAGGGGCACAAATTTTAGTGTACAATGATTATTTTCAAACTTAAACTCATCTCAACTCAACTTAAAATCATCTTTCTTTACTAAACTCGTAGCTCTGAGATCAAACAAATAATATTTATTTAAATAAACATTCAACTGAAACTTACTAACAAAATAATGTATTCTGAAAACTGCAGACAGCAAACTTGCAGAGGTCAAAACTCCCAAAATGTTCAGAACGACTCCTATAAATCTTCTCAATTTTCAGAGATTTAACTTTTGACCCCAGCTTCGCGGAGTCAAATGGATACTCTATTAGAAATAAATAGAACTGGAAACAAAGAAAAGGAAGTCCAAAATCTGTTTCAAAGCAGGAACGGAATGTAACTCTTTTTGGAACGATCAGGGAATGTCTGCTGCTTTCATTACTTATGGATAAGCAAGTGTCACACCCCATGCTCCTCAAATCCCAAAGGACCCATTCCACGACCAGAAGTCGTCGAACTTTCACCCATCAAGAGACATTTTTACTACAGGACGCTAGCAGAATATATTTAAATCTCTACTGAGGAACGCTTCAGTCTCGTGGATGAATTAACAATCGCCCAAAACAAATCACTCAGGCTTACTACCGACGACGGATCGAATTTGTATAACCTGAGAGTTTGAGGGGTCATTCAACAGACCCCTCATTACCATATAGTTTTGGTACCGTAAATTCTGAAGATACCCAGTAAGATAAAACTGACTAAACGGTCGAAATTATATTGAGGATTTTGGCACTTATCTGATAAAGAAAGTGGGTTAAAAGCTGGTATTTACAACAGGAACGAATATCACTCTCCCCGCCAAAAACCTTTGTTATTGCATAGAAGCTTTACATCCACATCCTTTTAGCACAATGCCTTTGTTGTCTCCGCGCGAAATCGTCCTCTCCTCGTCCGTTTCACCTTGAACCCAACATAAGGTCTAGGGGAATCCTTCCGAACTTTCACCTAGGCACAAAAAATCATCGAAATCTCGTTGCACTCAGCATATCGTAGCTTCATCAGCATCTAACCGTGGGATCCAGTACATCCTTCTGTTTACTATCGTCAGACGGTCAGTGACCCCTAACCTGTGGGTCGCGAGCCAGCAAATGGTTCGCAACACTACACTAGGAGATACGATACCGACTAACTCTTTGTTGTCTGGGATAAGATTGGTGTTACCAAGGACCCAAGAACTGGTAACGCGACTCGAACTCGATTTAATGTGTAAACACAACATTAGTTGCTGTTTTGTTTTAGTTTGTGGGTGGTCATTGTAATTTGTGTTTCTAAATGTGCCCGGCCAAGAAATTGTTATTATTTCAAGGAAGAATCCTTGAAATAATAACAATTTCTTATACGTGTTGTTTGTGCCACTGCACTGTGCATTTATTTTTTGACAGGTCTTATAATTTAACTAGCGACCACTCCATTCAAATGAATATTTTCGAAGAATAGTAAGAACTTTCATAAAGTCCAATATAATAATATGTCGTGTCAATATGCAAGCATTTAAAAGGTTCAATAAAGCTAAACTTCAATAAAACCAAAAATCTAGTCAAACAAAAACGCGAATTTCCAAACAATTTCCATAAAACAGTGAACAATGGTAAGGAATTTTCATTTGGAGTTTGTATGTAAATTATTTTTCTTTTTAAATTATTAAAAAGTTGGTTCGATTCTGATCTCAGTTTGTTCATAATTTAGCACGTATTTTTCTTTGCTGACGTCGACTGCAGGTTTTCTTTTATTCTTTGTATTTTCTCCGTAGATATTGCTATTGCTATAGAAAGATTCTTATCCATTTTTGTTCGTGTGTTTACTACTTAGAATTGTAGAAAAACTCTCTTTATTTTTACGTTTTTTTTTTTTATTATTTGTATAAACATGCAAAGACATGAAATCATTTTCTGTCATACGTATTTTAGCTTAATGCTTGGCCATATTGCATACCCTTTGTTGAGGGGGGAAAATCATCCAATGACTTCTCCCGCCTTGGGCGAGGCAAGAGGAAGTGTCAGACTCTTACTGACCAAACACCAAACCGTTCCTACTCCTGCTTTTCGAGCCGGGGCCCCGGTAAAATACATAATTGACTCGTTTATTTTCAACATATCAACCATTAGAAGCAGTCCACTACTGAACATGTCACATATTATCATCTCTTAATTATAACAAACCATTTCTTTGAAAAAAGATTATATACGACCCTTTACAAAAGACTCATGGAGCCTCAAACTTCGCACATTCAACTTGAAGTCCGCACATTTTGACCCTCCCCAACTCATGTTAGCAATATCGTAAAAAAAGTTACGAAAATTACTTAGTAAGTACATACATAGACATCAATGCCCTCAACTTCCATGATAATTTGATTTTGACATCAATTTTATATCGTATGCAGTAAGATCGATTTTTGATTACATTTATTGAAATCTCGAAAGTACATTATTTGACGGTGAATCTTTTGCTCCGTTTTTGGGGGTAAATACTTTCTTAATATTTTTTGGAATGCTTGGTTTAATACAACACGTTACCTATCAACTTAATACTTTAAAAGTGTTTGATGAAATATCTCACGCAATCTTGGTGTTTTATAAAAATGTAGACGTAAACAAAACCTATTAATCTAGGTTTATAAAGAGATTTACTAGATGTGAAAAGCCAGTTTATTAAAAAGAAAAAGAACTATGGAATGACAAAGGAGACAATCACAAATATTTTCATAAAAGTTAAACAACCGGAGTTAAGTAAAACCGGAGTCTTTTTTTAGAGGGGAAATCATCCAATGATTTCGCTCATCTTGTGTGAGGTGAAAGGGAGTGTCAGACTCTAACTGACTAAGTACCACCCCGTTCCTACTTCTGCTCTTCACACTAGAGTCCTGGTAAACCTACTAGGCTGTCCGCAAAAAACTGAAGTCTGTCATTTTGTCCGGTATCATAATAGATTCACCCTTCATTACATAGAACTCAGAAGATAACTGGTAAAAAGTAGGTGTTACATATTAAAAAGTAAGCCTCTGCTTACCCCTTCTTAAAACAACTCATGTAATTAAAGATAAACTATTGCCAAACACTGACCATAACTTAATGATATAAAACCAATAACTAACAAATTAAACAAACCGAATATTTGCGCGCGAAAATCGTCAAAAGCGTCCTGTTTTTGTTGTGTTTACTTAACGACATGACGTGACGTCAAGTTGGGATTAAGTTAAGTCTGTCAACAATATAGTCTGTGGGGAGTTTAACTTTGAAGGTTAATGTATAAGTGACGAGTTAGGTCTTATTACTCGACTTGAAACTGTTTTGAGAGTCAAAGGACCAAAACCACCGAATGACCAGACGTAATAAAGGGAAATCCTAATGTTTTATCTGTAATTGTTCATGCAACAACATCAAGATTTATTTAACCCATAAAAAGGTTGAAAACAATCTATTTCTATAAATCTTGCCAACATGGAACTCGTAATGTGTTTGCTTAAAACTACTTTTCTTGCACTACGAAAAAAGTTATTAAAGGAACTTTTATAACAACTAAAGCATCCTGAAGCTAGCTATAAAGTCAATAGTTTCTATTGTAAAATGTTCAATCTTACGAACATTGATAGACAATTAATTTTTGTAATTGAAAATCCATTACTTTTATGCGGTAAAAGTAGCAAAGATCACTCATAAAAGAATCAATCATAATGAATAACTGTTCAGATATTGACTTACCAAGAGAAAATCACAATTCAATATCTTCAATAGAAATTACTATCTACTACTACTAAACATTTTTATCGCTCACTTACCCACCCACGTATCAGTAGAAATGTTTTCTAGAATATTCCAAACAAATATCAGATAAAAAATTCCAAGTTCCACTAACTGACGCTCATAACACCCAAGTACTCGTAAAACGAAAACTTTCAACTTTTAATTCGCGCCAAGTTTCCCCAAGTACAGAGAGTACAAACTCGCAGATCAAGCTACCCTTGGCTGCCTAATTACTGTATTAGATTTTCAACTTTACAATGAAAGAATAAGGTTTAAATTTAAATGGGTAAATTTGACAGATTGGGGTAGGTTTAGGTGCTGTGTCTGTACCTACGCAGTTCGACATTCGATTAGAATAGTAAACGGCGTTGTGGGGGACAGACGTCCCCCTGTCTGCGCCCTAGGCCCAACGCCCTTTGCCCTTTTTCAAAGATCAACTTTGATTAATGACACAGATGCGAGCGAATTTCGGCGGGAAAAGAATTTTTACTTAAACTGTTCTGGTCTTTTTAACTTCTATATTTATTTATGAAATAGACGTCGTAAATTGTCTGATTAATTTTGTGGTTCAGATATAGAATAAGTAATAAAGATAGAACCTAATTTAAGAATAGAAATTTTATGGCAACATAAATATTTTGTTTTCAATAATATCAATACGCGTGATATTATGTCTTTAATGAATGGCTTTTCTCGATTTACTGCCAATGTCTGCATTTAACTACTTTTATTTACTCGCGTATGTTAGGCGCAATCTATTTCAATGAAGATGTGATTTTGCGCCAGAAAAGTTTAAAATGGTCTTACATTATACAGATACAAGGAGCCACTGCTATATTTCTATAATTTAACATAATATTATTATATTTTATGGTAATTAATAACAATTTCATAATATAAACAATTAGATACCCTTGGTAAGACAACCCACATCAAAACCGTCCTTAGTAAAACCCCAGTCGAAATCTAGTTCAAGCAACACAGCTTTAATTTAGTCAACATTAAATGACGTCATCACTCAACGCTGCTACGTAAATAGGTAAAAAAATCACCACCGCCATCGCTTCTGTAATTTCGGTCCATTAGTCTGGGGCGGGCGTCTCGCCGGTCGGGTACAGGCGCACTGAGCGCGCCCGGCGCCCTTACCCTGCCCTTATAGCAGGATACGACGCAATAACCAAATTTCACCTCACTTTAGTATTTTTAACTGCTGTAGAAGCATCCATTCGCTGTACAAAGTCAACCTTCTATGCCAAAGTAATTAATTTTAATTTTATTTGAAGCTTTGAGGTGTTTTACTAGGTTTTGTCTGGTCTCAGTACAAACGTACCGAACTTTCCCGGCGCCCTTTATTTATCCTTACATTCAATCCCGGATTCGCTGATTTAGTCGGCTACTGATGCTTATAGCTTATAGGTCTAACATACGGGTATTTCTTATGACGTTTAAAGAGTTCGTCATTTATTTTGGAGGGAGAATAATCTCTTGCAAGTTTTCAGTTCAAAACTTTAAAACTTTGTTATTTGTTTACCAAATTTCCTTGATTCGTGTCTCTACACACATTAATAATTCACGACTAAATGGTTTCCCATTTATGATCTAACGATAAGAAAATTACACATAGCATTCTATTATATGCTACACAATCACATATTATTCTTTTTCTTTAGCAGTGATTTCTTTCGCGTCTGGAAGGACCACCGAATATTTTTTGGTCCTTTCGGACTTGTTACGACAAGTGCGGGTGTACCGAAGTTCTTTCTTCGTCCTTATCGTGTCCTTAGGATACTTGGCTGAGTGTTCGCAAGAATAGATCCCTCGGGTACTTGAGAGGTGCCTAAGGAATAGAAAGTGTGGTCGCGCCTAACATTATGTAGTACGAATATTAAATGATGTTTATTTATGTAGATATGATTCGATTATTTTTTTGAATCACTAGACCAGAAGATGGTATTGTTATGTAAAGTCTGGGTGTATGATTTTTTTATGTGTAATATACATGATTTTTCTAAACGAAAATGTGATCGTTTTGGAAACAGTTGTAGCTACATAAAATCATTTTAAAGACAACATGGCACCAATAGTTGTAAACTTTAGTTATACAATGAGTTTCCAATTTCGATTTCGGCAGTCCAATGCTGTTAAACTGGTGAAAAGTAACTGCAAATTCCAGAACCCCTGCATCTCATTACCTCTACCATACTTCAAGTACAAACGGTTCAGGTGTTAAAGTAATTACAAATACATAAGGTATGCGAACTTCGTCTCTGGGATGTCAGTCAGAACATACACACCTATACATACATATATATTATATACAAAGTGTTACAAAAGTCCCCTGCCATCCGTCTCGTCGTCTCGGTACATATGTACCGAACTTTCAGCCCTTGACTTTCAGAGACCTCTGCTACGATGTCTTGTCACTCAGCTAAAGTTTTTTGTGGTAAATAAAATAACAATTGAACTGTTATTTGGGGTGTTTACTTTATTTAACTCTTTGACAGGATCTTATGCGTAGGTAAAGGTAAAACCAATTCGGTAGAAATATGTTTTAAGGAATATTTCTCCTATTTTATTATGATCTTCTGTTCTAATTTGGTCCTAGGTTCCGTGTGCATATTAGGCAAATATTTTACTGTTTCGTGGTATCACACTTGTTCGTAAGAGCTTTTTATGAAGAGGGAAAATCATCCAATCAGTTCTCCCGCCTTGGGCGAGGCGAGAGGAGTTTCTAACTCTTACTGACTAAAAACCACTCCGTTTCTACTCCTGCTTTTCGAGCCGGAGCCCTGGTAAATAGCTAGGAGCTCTAGATTTGTAAGTGCTTGGAGCTTTAATAAAATTAGTCTATTAAAGTTACATGGAATATGTGGGCGTTTAATAATTACAATAGGCCACTAGGGAATGAAGGGAGACATGTTGTAAATATATTTTAAGGACCTAAAGTTCCGAGAAAGAACCTGACCTTTCCTTTTACATTGAGCTATCAGTTTACTCTAACTTTTATAAATTGTCTTTCTTCGAAAGGACCTTTGTTTTGGCGAGCCTAAAAGAATTTGTAGGTCAAATTTTATTGGCTTGTAAATCTGATAGGTCAATTTATAGAGTCTGTTTACTATGAAATATGTACTCATAATAAACAGTTTTATAGCCGAATAAATGTTGTATAGGTACTTCTTTTATGGAGATTTTAATAGGAGAGAAGATTCTAGGAAGAAATTCTTTGCGTACTTCAGACAACCGAGTTAGTAAAGCTGAAGAGTTATGTTCTTTAGTTGTGAAAATATTAAATAAACAGGACAATAAAGTTATGACATAACGACGTTGATTTAACACGGTCACTGAGACGGTATTCTTACTTATTTGCAACTGTAAATTGGACTTTTAAGGGCATTCAGTTTTAATGTGTATCTGACTGATTGCCAATTTTACTGTAAACCTTGAAACTGCATAACTATAGCTTGATGGTTCGGAAACTGGCAATGGAAACTTATTGTACTCAGAGTCATTTAATGAATACTTAACTTAGTCTTTACCAATCGTATTCGATACAAAATTGTTACTAAGGTACAGTTTCAGAAATCGTTAAATGTCTCTGAGTGCGGCAGATTCTATTGATTTTCTTCAAAATTCCTGATATCTACAAAAGCAAGTTTTTCTCAAGCAATTCAACTAATTTCCAAACGACCACACACGACACGATCTGAACCCTAATTTCTGTCAACAACTACATAAAAATCAAAGGGAAAAATACCAGGGAACTATACATATATCAGAGCTCTGTTTAATCTGTAATTTTCCACCTTTTAAATGTCTGAAAAGAATTTGTGTCTTAACGTGTTCGCGTTAAAGATGATATATTGATGACACGGTGGTCACGTAGGCCAGGAGTTGTATCTATAGGAGTTTGTCTGTCTGTTTGTTTTTTGTTAGTTTGTTTCCCAATTCACTGCTGGAGTTTGGGCCTCCTTCTCTATTCATCTCTCTTGTTATCTCAGACTTGAAAAAAACAATAATCTTACTAAATGGTATAAAGGATATATAAAGTTGTAAAAACCTGAGGATTTATCTGAGTGACAAGCAAATTGTTACCTCACATTTCAGCCCCAACATTAAAACACAGCGAATAAAGTCATGAATGAAATCAACGACGCGATGCGACGCTCGAAATACTTCACCCACAGTAGCGAGAGTAAGTGCCCACAAATTCCCTTCCTCCCTCAACCTATTTCAGTAACTCACCTGACGCAAGATAATTCAATACTAAAACATTTTTATATACAAAACGTAATTCAAGATAAAATATAGACAGTAACGACAATTCCAGTCGTCTCTGCTATTCGCCGCGTCTATTTCGATGCGAACGGAGTCGCGGCCCATAGTTATAGCTAGTCTATTTAAATCTATGTCTGTCGCCTGGCCGGTATTCGGGTCAAACTATTAGGCTTTACAGAAACACGGTGACAACGACAGGAACTTTTTGTCTGTTACTATTTCGAGATCCTACTGGAATAAACGGTTGGTAGACCACAAAGGGTTCATTAGGAAGTACCATGGAATATGTAGGTTGATGTGGACTAAACTGTAGATAAGTTTTGTTAGCTTTTTGTGAGTTTTGTCTTTCAAATACCATTGGTATGGGCATTTCATTACCTAGTAATTTAACAACAATAATCCTTCGCTTTCGGCTACGACAACCGTTTCTTTACTACTGGCGTCTATCATGGACTCTAATGTGGCTGACAAATCCACCTTTCCACCGAGTGGAGACGTGAGGGCACCATAAACATAGTTATAATTAATTGCCCTAGTAACACATAGGTATATCCACTTAGCCAGTACTAAAGTACTAGTACACCATCATACTACTGACATTGACACCATGAAAACGCATACAAAAACAAATTTCATCATCAACATTCGATTCATCAAAAAATTTCGCAATCCCAACAAAGTCGTAATGCAATCGATACCTACAATTATAATGACAAAAACGGTAATTAATACACGAAGCGGGTGCAACACAATACCTCTTTGTCGGCATCCGTCGGGTAACAATAGACAGGTGGACAAATGACACCTTATAGTCACATCTCTATTGTGAACTTTAGACAAAAAAAACGATTACAGACTAAAGTAACGGAACTTTTTGGAGACACCTTTTTTTTGTCTACATTTGAGGGATAGTGGTTTTTTCTCTTTAGTCTGGTGTGAACTGTGAACCAGTTGATATGCCTTCCCCTTAGATATCTGATACTTGGGGGCTACCTGTTGTACAACCACGTGCCAGAATTGTCACCTCCTGTCGTTGATTGCTTCATGTATGCATTGGAGTGTAGAAGCAGGTGCTTTGTATGTCTTCATTAGGATTAGTCTGGATGAAAGAGGTTTTGTAGCCAAAGGCTAAGCAATTGCTTTTCTCATAAGAACTTCTTTAGCAGAAAATTCGCGTGATTCTTTTTGCGTAGCATCTTATAATGAATGGACTCACAACGATGCAGTAGACAGTGATTCAGAAGACATCCACACTAACACACTGCTTTTACAATCCTGGATACTGAACCCTGGGACAGTTACCTAAGTTTAGTTAATGAGGTCTTAAGCTCCTCTTAGTAGCAACAACCCCCATAACAGCAACCTATGAATCATTTGACTAAACCACTTTCCTTCAACAGAACCATTTAAAACAGAAAATGCCTCATTAATTAGGCAATGTCACGCAAAAATGTGAAAACATGGCGGTTGCATTGAGACCGGTTCGCCACGTAATGTATACGGCTTACGGCTAATTATTGGGATGCCTATGCAAATGTACGCATAGGGGTTCCCTCATGCTGCACTGGCTTTCATGGTAATAGCTAATACACTGATCGTTGGGGAGAAAGTTCTGTGGCGGATTTATTGCTAGCATATGAATAATATTATGAGTTAGATATCGCCAAAGCGGTATGAGAGGATGAGGCGAGCTTGTCCCTTAAAAAAAATGAATAATATTATGAGTTAGATATCGCCAAAATATCGTGGTGGTCAGTAGTTTTAGACGCCCGCTGCAGGTGCAGAATGAAAACCTACCACCGGCATGTACCAATGTAACTTCTTCTCAGTTATATGTACTTTCTAAGATTATTTAGGCACAACCGACAAACGGTGACGGAAAACGGAAAACATCGTGAAGAAACCTAGTCTTATAATTTCTAATTATAAGTTTGAAATCGTCAACCTGCATTGAGCAAGTGTGGTGATTAATGCTCAAACCTTCTCCGTGTGAGAAGAGGACTTTGGTCAGCAATGGCCACTTAGAGACTGATGATGATGATGAGATATCGCCAATCCGCCATGAGTAAGTGTGGTAGTTATAAATGGTCGTTAATTCTCCGTCTCTTGTCAAAAAAAAGGTATTTTTTGTAGTTGGGGCACGATTTGTACTACAGTTGCTGAGCAGTTCTGATTCGAATCTTAGATTGTCAGAACATAAATGTGATTGGATTTTTCGATTTGCCATCTCTCAGTAGTCTAATGTCATCATTAGTAATCTGCACTACCCCCATTACATGTCTACATCTAGAGACGTAGTATTTTGGCCCCTTCTCCCGACGATCGTTCCTAATATCATGTGTGTATGTAAAGCAGCCATTTTCATCTAAGTTTCGTTTCTTGGCTTTCACCTGTCAATACTAAAGTTACTTCAATGTGGCAAGATTGAAATGTTTCGCTACACAAATGAAAAGGGGGCCGACGAGCATATCAACGTATACTATCCAGTATATCTTGACCTCGCTTTATTTAAGCTTGCAGTTTTACGAGGGTTCAATTTATATTGGAATGTGTAGCTTAATATGCTCTTGTGTATACATGTATCTATGTTTCGTCGATGTACTAAGTACTGCGATGTTTCAAAGGTAATCAAGCAAGTTCAGACGCCCTTTGACAGGACCCAAATGTAGCTCTTCCTAATTAAAATTTTAGTGCGTATATAAGGACCTTATCAAGATGGGGTAGGGTACATAAAAATAGCTAGTTACGTGTTTAAATCAGTTGCTGTATCTTATCGTGTCTTTTTGGATAGATCTCAAGTTTGCACTAATATGGTAAATGTCATAAATTACTGACACATACCTAGGTACTTTAAATCGAATAATTTCTTCTACTCTCAACTAATTGAATAATTCCCATCACACACAATTGTCTAGTATCGTAAAGTAACGTGTCACATTGGTAGTTAAAACAGCAATGCTATAGGGGAAATGCTTAACAACATTCAATTTTCTCGTTACTCCAAATCTAATAAAAAGTGCTAATTAGTGACGAAAAATGATGACGTCAACACACTCGTAACCATGACGAATTGATAAAATACAGTACTTGTAAAACAAACACAACCTTTATTGATTTATTGCTCATAATTCCAGCTTATAACAGAGCCCCCATTCGAATTTAACTTAATTATCAAACTAGTTAATTATCACACGTCCCACTTACCTATTACGTATATTTTTTAAAGTTTTTTTTCTTCTTTTATTGTTATATCTATCTCCGTACACTTCCGACCATAAAAAGTTACTCAGTTTATTTTTATATTCTTCTACGTCATTAAATTTTTCATAACAATAAAATGCGATGTGTTTTATACTTTTAATGGTTATAAAAGTAAGTATGCGTTAATATTCATAGTATTTGTAGATACGAATACAAATGTATATAGTTTATAAAGTAGTTTTACTGCAAATTAACAGCCTTTAGGGGAGTTTTAGTATGTGTTATGTGGTAAAATCCTTTGCGTTGTCGAATGGTTCTTGCCTTAACGTATTTTGTTACATTGAGGCTGTAAATAAGGTAATAATCATAAATACAATGCGAGAGTACTCTGGTGATTCCAAGAACATGGGGGTTACTGAGAAAGAAAGTGGTGACGCAAAAAAACCATGTTTCCTAGCTAGCACCTCTGTTGAAGATTTTCTGATAAACATTTCCTAGTATGCACTCGTTTCTTACTGTTTCCCTTCGCATTGCATGGCTTGTATCGATGCATCTGTCACGCAGACCTTATTCCAACACAATGAAATTATGTTATTATAGTGTTTGATCAAGATCCGTTATTTAAAAGAGTATTTAAAAGAAACAAGCTCTGTACTACAAACGTAAACTGATACGTTTTTCATGGCCTCAAGTGTACATCGGCGGGTCAACGGCCCAAACAAAAACTCATTCAATTGTCTTCCACGTAAGATTAATATCTAAACAGTTCTCATTTAGTATCTTATTATGGCTTTTAAATAATTTTGTAACGATTATTTATGGTAAACATAAAATTTCGTTCGTTTTTAGTATCCCAAAGATACGAGTATATATTTAATTACCTCAGTAATTGTCTTAATGTTGGTACACTTGAAACAATATAACACTTTCGAAGCTCAAATAAAACATCAGTTAATTAATAATTAATGTTTTTAAATGAGAAGAAGCAACGATCCAGTAAGTCGGAAAGATTATATGTGTATAAAACTCGGTGAAACCTATAATTAATTTCAAGTTTTTACTTACCGTCCGAGTATCGCCCTTACGCGTAAACAATTATTTTATGTGTCAACAAAAAAGTAAATATAAAATTATATGAAATTTATTTTTATGTTTACTGATACAGATATAATTATAGTGTGTGTTTTATATTTCAACTTAAGTTGCACGAAAGCTTATATTAAATAAATTAATATAAATCAAGTGTTATGTTTTTATTGGTCGGATGTGTATGAGCGTAATACCGTAAAAATACCGTTATTTAAGTATATCTCGGTTGTAAAACGTATTGGTTTTAGAAATATTGTTTTTATCCAGGGTAAAAGAGATGTAGACAGTTAAAGTGAGCCTAGTATAAGACTTTGCTAAAGCTATAAGAAATGGTCAAAGCACTAACATTACTAAATGGGTGTGTTTCTTATATATGTACGAGACCTCTAGCCATCCTTTCAGGGTATACCAGTAGAGTTACCGCATTCGTCACTCTGATTGGCCTGCTCCAATGAACGAATCAATCATAGCAACGTTTCGATCTCATTCAACGTAAAACCTCGTGCTACGTACGCCTCTGACTACAAATGTAATAACAAGAATAGGTCCTAACATCCTATAGTTCACACGGTGAAGCAATTTTCATTCCTTACGTAACGAGAGTCGAATCTGGGCAGATGTCCCAGTTTCTTCCAATATCTTCAATATATAGCCTCCACTGTTATTGGAAACTATCCAAGCCGTACATCAACATTGCCTAGGCCGTATTCGAATGGAGATGCCGAAAATACTCGATTTAAAACTCGATTCATATCGAGAACTGAATCAATGATGGCAAGTTTTGAGTTTTGAATAGACATTCGTCTTCGTCTGTCATTTTTGACTGATGTGATGTGATCATTTGTGATCTCAACTTATCTTTATTGACGATATATGCAGACTCCACAAGCTCTAACTTCACAAACTACGCCTCAGTCAAAATATTTTTCTCGAAAGTGTCCCTTGTCCCACACTAATTTAAAAAGTCACATACCTAATAACTTTACTTTGTTGACTCACGGAATGTAATCACACTCGCGATCAATGAACCAAT
Source organism: Spodoptera frugiperda (assembly GCF_023101765.2). Taxonomy (NCBI): domain Eukaryota; kingdom Metazoa; phylum Arthropoda; class Insecta; order Lepidoptera; family Noctuidae; genus Spodoptera; species Spodoptera frugiperda. The sequence goes on along the minus strand of NC_064215.1, from coordinate 10,563,285 downwards.
TAAACAGTTTTTGCCAAATAAAACTCAACAAGAAACGAGCTCAATATAAACACTAAAATATATCTCATAAAGTGTCAGCAAAGCGTATCACGACCTGCTCCACATACACGTCACCAATAAAAGCAACGAGGAGTAATTAAAAATAAATAACAACAATATGCCATCAGGGTTCGTTTACCTGGACGAAGTCAGGTGACACCGCTAGTACGAAAATAAACAGAAGTCAGCCAGTCAACTTGCGGTGGCGGCCATCTGTCATGCCAACATATGGCGTTTTTACGGGGCCACGATTTGTTTATATCCCATCTCTTTCCTTCTTCCCAGTAGTTCGTATTTCTCTCTCGCTTTCTCCCAGTTTTCCTTCAAGGTGAGGGGTAATTGAAATCGAACACTGCATGCGGGTTAAGTGAAAGGACTTGTCTTGGCATAGATTAGGGCGGTGCAGATGGTTTTTTGTTTCATTTTTTGCCTATTTCTAATAGAGGTTAGAATGAGATGCAATACGTTGCTCTTGTTTTTATCTGGGGAGGATGACAAAAACAAATTACTGGTTTAATTTGAACGAAGATGCTCTTGGCTACAGCTACAGTCACACCAACTTACCCTTGTATTACAACACGTAAGTGAGTTTGACATGATCTGTCTATGGATGAATGGATAGGTGCTACGTTCTTTACACCATAATTATCACTACCAAAGTTGCGAACCTTATTAAGAATGACATATTTTCATTTATAATACTATCACTAAGAATATTGCTTCATCCCTAACGTATTTAGAAGGTTCTAATCGAGTCAAGATGTCTATCTTCAGCTATGCTTATGCAATGCGAACCACTAATGAACTACAGTCCATATCATAGTGTAAACAATGCTATTTTAAGTCATTATAGTTAAAAAAAAGATAACATGTAATACGTACTTCATTGTTAATAAGTAATAAGTCATTCATACATGCACTCACAGGGCATAAACTTAATTATTTCTATTTAATTGATACTTATTCACTATAATGAAGCAATTTGTCTTGTTCTTCGGCTTTTAGTAAGTAAATTGTAGTGAATGTTGATTTAAAGGCAGTCGTTGTATGATTCTGCTATGATATCATCAGTTTTTGTTTTAGAAAGTAGAAGGGACGGTTGTAATTTATAGGTAATTATGGTAGATCTAAAGAATACAAATATTTTCTTACTACTGGTCTACTGATACTGGTCTCGTCTAGGTACTGTTAGGACCAGATTTCACCGAAACACCATGGTGGCGTGGCTGGTCACCGCTACCAACATATTGTATACAGTTCTGTAGAGAGTTACTCATCTGGTGTCCGCTTGGTTGCGCAACCAACCTGGCGGCGCAACCAGCTCGGACGCCAATACTTAGAGATCGATCTTGATGCTGTCGCAGTATGGTGTAGGAACTCTGGTGTCTATATGGTGTCTAGTTTGATAGCTTACGGACACCACAACCACCGTGGTGCCCTGAAATATAACCCTTTTTGTTATTATTAACGAAAATATTCTAACATATTTTTTCATCAGTGATGCAATTCCATTTTAGGTTCTACAGTTTCTTCATTATCATAATCTTTGTGATTTTTCCGCAAACCGCGCGAACAATGACCTATCATACTAAGAAGTATGTTTGTTATATCAGGATAGTTAACTTTTACTTAAAGTTTAGTTCAAATTAACAGAAGATTTATATTCGAAACCTTTTTAACTGCATTTATGCAATCGATTCATTAATACTTTAATACAGGTTTACGAGGAAATTTTTAAGTTTTATACTGCTGTTAATTAAAATTATTATTAGATGCTTTGAGCACTTTGAGCAGCCGCTACGTATAGGAATGTCTATAAAACTACTAGCCAAGAGATTGATAGTAAAAATAGTAAACGGTTTGTGTTTCAAGTTAGGTGCTTTTGATGCCTCAACAAAAGTTATGGTAAATTAATAACAGGTTGCTTGTATAATTCTACTATTTTAGCTGGGACTAACTTCTGCTAGCGCCTTTGGATAAAAAGTAACATCGCCCACCCCGATGAACATAAATTTCATCAAAATCCGTTCATTAGTTTCTGCGTGATTGACGGATAAACATTCGAACAAACAAACTTTCACATCTATAATATTAGTGAGATCCGAATAAAGGTCGCTTAAACGCCCGATCCATTTGAAACACTGAACCATTGGGAGAGCTAATGTTCAGCAGTCGAAGTCTTGTAATAAAGGTCTAGAATTCAGTTCCGCCATTACTAACTAAACTAAATGCAGTTTAAGTTACCATCCTAAGATAATAAATCTGACTCCATACAAATATCTTACAAAAACCCAACTAACTGGCAAAAGTCCCACCGTGACTCGTCTTCTAATATCAAGCTAGGAACCAGTTCCTCATCCTTGGATCCCAAGTATCTGATACGTTACGGTAGTAGAGTATCGATAACCACCGGTAACAATTAAATCGATACCGTGACGATTATTTTACGTCAATTAATCGATTACGTTCGATATTTCTTTTGTTATATCATATTGTTTTGTTTATAGGAATTTTCGGTTGGTCTGTCTGTTTGTTACACTTTTATGGATAATGGATGTTTTGAATTGATTTCCTTGTAGTAGTGACTACCAGGTAGGTAGTCTAAAGGTTTAGAAGACTTTTTATATGCTTTAAAATAGCTAGCTTTACTGACAGATAATTCAATTTGACGTTTCAAAGGTTCCTAATTTAGAATTAATTGAAATAAATGCTTTGACTTTGATAGTTTGCTTTCCACGGACTTGAGTCCTTGTCTTTCTCATACAATTAGTTAGATTTTTACAGTCAATAATCCTTATAAGTTTTGAAAGGTTGGGCATGTTGTAGTACTCCTACATTTAGGTAGTTGCAAACTTACAACCTGCTTAATTTTTTAGTTATACCTATCTGATACAGGCTACCTTCGATTAACAACAGTTCAATCTGGAACTAACTAGTACAGGCTTTTGTTAAGCTGTGAAAATCTTATAATCTTCATACATTTCCAATACAATCACTTAATTTATCCGAGTAAACCCAGGCACCTAAACTAGTGGATCCAATAAAAACGTATAACTCCGATACATTGATTTCACGTGCACCGGATCATGGCATCGGTAATAGGCGCACGGTATATTAATACTCCATGGTCGCTAATGGGTCGGCTATTGTCTCAGTGATATACTGACAACTGGCTTTGGTGTTGTTTTGATGAAAATTTTAGGTTAGGATAGGACGTAGTGTAACGATTTGTTGAAAATACTAGAGAACAGATGTGAATACAAAAAATGCTTGTCTTTTAAAAACTAGACACACTTTTTCAATGCATATAGCGACATATAGCGACCAGATTGGCGATATATTAAAAAAGGGCCAAATTAAAAGTACCTTTAACCGACGAGCATGCATGAAAAGACTGATGACTGTTGATGAAGCGAAAGAAGTGTGTAAGAACCGTGGCAATTGGCGTTCCATTGTCTCTGCCTACCCCCATGGGAGACAGACGTGAGGTTATGTATGTATGTATGTATGTACTTTTTCAATGCACGTTTGGTGCATTGGCTGGGCATCCGACTGCATGTTCGATTCCCGCACGGTATCTCTTTGTGTGATCCACAAATTTTCGCTTCGAGTCTGGGTGTCATATGTATGTGAATGTTAGAAAATCTAAATATCCCCATATTTAGATTTTCTAAAGCTTCAAAGCTTTAAAAATCAATAAACCATTAGTCTCGACAAATGTACGTAGTTACAAAGCTCCTTTAAGAAAAATCATTTGAACTATTAGTACGGAGAAAAATAAATAAATCAAACATTCAGACAGCCTCTTCATCAATAGTATAGATACCGGTGCATACATTACCCACGTTATTTACCTTCCATGGTCATTGAAACGTAATAATTATTTGCATACTCCAGTCCACCTAGTCCCTGACCCTAGCGTTGTTTATACCATAACCATAACTGTGACCGTAATGTAGTTGTACCTCGTTCGTTATTCAAACACACTGGCTGTTCATGATTAGCAAGAAAAACGTATTATTTTAATTTAAGAACCCATAAATTACAAAGCTTCGTAATTCAAAAAAATGTTTTGCCAACTTCTTTTTTCTCGCCGGCCAGCCAAACCAATTACAGACTAATTTAATTAAATGAAGTAAATAAATATAAAAAAACAACATGGCTGCTACGGTATCTCTCGGTTACGACAACCATTTTTAATGTTGGCAAAAAATACGTAAAACTACTTATCGAGGTTCAATTAAGCTGCAGTTTTGTTCCTATTTAATCCTAAAACATTACTTATGTCAATATTAAGTGCATTTTTATGCAAATTGCCGAGATAAGAATGAATTTTAAATTAGCTGTGGGGAATTCATTCATGAAAAAAAATGTTGTGAGTCAAATGGTAGGTGTATAAATAACACTAAGCTTTATGTTCAAAGGCCCGACAGCGACGGTTATGCTATTAGCTAATCCATCTATCTGTTATACTGATTAGACAGTGCCTAATTGATCAATTTTAATTAATGTTTATACCGTACTATTAAGTAATAGACGATTTTTTATCTCAAGAACATTAACAGAATATGTTAAGTCTATCGATATACTATTCTTGAACATGGAACATGTCTCGAAACTTCCAAAAAACCAAGACTAACAAAGCAAACAAACTCAAACATACAATTTTAAACACCGAAGTGTTGAAAGAAATAATCTAGGCTAAGACAATTAAAAATAATGTCTAGAATGATTAGTCTATGATAATTTTAGGCTGGAGACCCACTGGTCGATGATAGGCAGTTGCTGGATAAGTGTGTGCACCACCTGTTTCGCTGTCACATGGTACCAGCATGTGCTTGCTTCCGCCAATTGACGTGACTCCACACTACCATACGACGATACGACATTTATTTTATTACGTTAACTGACAAGTGTGATTTAATATACTTATGAATTACCAAAGCAATAAATAAGATAATGAGATAGCGGCCAAACGTCACCCCATAAATGTAAAAAAAAAAAGTTTTCATATTCATTTCATATTTTTCTAGTAGATTCATGCAATCAATTTGGGTATTGACATATTTGAAAAAGTAACTACTACAATCACAATATTACGTAGAGGTATAGCCAACCAGCCGCCAGCACTTTGACAAGATTCTCATCAGACAAATTATCAATAAGTAAATTACTGTCAGTAGTATATCGCAATTTCGCAAAGTATACTTTGTAGTTTTTGTAAATATTATAAAGCTCAAACCTCGAACAATACAGCAAGTATAATGTTCAATGTATTTAACTTCACCAGGTCTACAGTTTCTATCGTGACGTCAAAAACCCGAGTGCAATGGAAACGCTCCCACAATACTTTGACAAATCTTTTAATAAAATGCCTACGGCCACACGTAGAGCGCTAATGCTGATTAATTAACATTTATTACAATTAAAGCTCTGAATGGGTCGCACTGTGTTATAATATAACTAACTATATTTATTTGTAACAGATTCATTCATTCGCCTCTGCAAATATTGACCGAATTAGAACTAGTTAGACGAAGGAAAGTTTTTAGAAATGGTTCATTGAGTTGGTAGCTCACCCCGCTGAGTACGTTTATAACTGGTATTTCTATAATTAATTGGATAAATCCAGTCTTATTACTTATAGACTGTTAGTGCTTGCTCTTAGTATGAGAGTTAAATTTTTGTTTAATGATTTAAGGTATGTAGTACCAGCACTCTACTGGCATCTTCACCCGCGTAGCTAAAGGAAAAAAGTAATATCATTAGAACTTGAAACGGGATATTTACCATGTTTATTAATTTCTATGAGTTTCCGATATTTCGGTACTATTGCAAGCGCCATGTTCACGGATGAACTGGAGTAATTGTTATAAGAGGCAAATAGGTATACCATCTTTCTTGTTGGTTTTTTGACAAACAGCGCTACGCTTTAAAAACTTATAGGTAAAAATAATTTAATTGCATATATCATTCATATGATTTTGCTGTCATTAAAGGGTAATATATCTAGTTGTATCATAGTCCCTATAGTAACAGCTCTGTCCAAAGATTTCAGCAAACAAAACAAAAAGTCGTCAGATTCCATTTTATTTGCAAAAAAGTAATCTTGTAATAATTTCTTATTCTTCTTTGTATTCAACAAAAAGTTCCATAATTGCTAAAGTTGTGGAAAGTAATAAACTATTAAAACGTAATTCAGACTTAGGTACGACGAGATTACTTAACTGTTCTCTTATTATTCTTATAACTTGCCCTTCAGCGGCCAAATGTACCCGTACTTGGTAACTTTTTATATCGTACTGTGCCATTGGAATTCCATTCATATTTTCATTTCAATTCAGTTGCCAAGCATACAGAACATTGCTCAAATCCAATAGAATTTACTGCCGCACTCAGAGGCATTTAATGATTACTTAAACTATTCTTTAGTAACGATTTTGTAATTGCTAAGGACTGGTTTAAGTAACCTCTAAATGACTCTGAGTAATATAGTTCGGATTAAGAAATTCGCAATACTTTGTTCTGGACTCGTCATCATTGTATCTCATACTACATCGTCTATACATGGTATAATGATTCCCTAACCCTTTTTAAGGGGTGAAAATCCTATAACTTCTCCCTCTTGGGGGAGGCAAGAGGGAGTGTCAAACTCTAACTGACTAAAAACCACCCCGTTCCTACTCCTGCTTTTCGAGCCGGAGCCTCAGTAAACCCGCTGGGTAGTCCGCAGCTCCTATCGTCGTTTTTACACATGTAGTTCGGGGAAATTTTGCATGATTAATCACTAGAACTTCCACATCAGAGGTCAATATTCAGTAACGTACCCAGTGCCCAGCAGCAGTCGACCACTCCACCAAACCACAAACACAAAAACAGAACAGTTATCCTATCATTATTATTCCATTAAATACATCTTCGTTGATAAAAAAAGTTTTTTGCGACCACAAATTTTACATGTCATGATCAATTAAAAAATCGTTCGCTTAGCTCTATGTCTAAACATTTGATCAATGTCTATGCTCTAGATGTTATAATGAAAAAATCTAGACAAAAAAGGTGTATAGATGAAAGGCTTAGTGTTCAAAATGCCTTGTTAGATTTATCAGTTCTAAGAATTTTAATTATTCGCTGATCGAAACATCTGGTACATTCTTTATCAGTGTTTTATTTAATATTTCGTTGTCATGATCTTCTTTTGTATTGTACTTTTGGTAGTTTTTTACTAACCAACTTATTCGATCTACAGTTGTGCCTATGTATCGCAATAGGGTCACGTACTTTAATAAGTAAATGTAACAAAAGACAAGCAAAACTGGCGAAAAATAACAGACATTGCATAACGACTGGAGTGATACCACGGCCTCACAGAATTTCAACGTGAAACAACGCTTGCTTCGTTGTGGGAGTGAGGCCGGAGGCCTAATTACCTCCCTTTCTAATCTTCCTCATCCCCGATTTGGATTCCCCTGGTGTTTCGAATGCCCATGGGCGGCGGCGATTGCTTATTATCAGGTGATCCGTCTGCTCGTTTACCGGTTTATACCACAAAAAGACGTTTAACTGTGTGTCAATAATTTTATATTCAATCTACTACTATAAACCACAAATCTTTTAATCTGTATTATATGTGTCTGTATAAATGTGGTCTAGTCATAGTTTATCGTTCATAACTCAATTAGTTCCTCTTTTCCCTCTCTCTCCACATAATCAAAGAGCTTTATTATTACTTACATACGAATTCTCATGAAATCAAAGACTCGTAAGATTCGGTGTTATTTCTTGGAAGTCACACCTGTGGTGTCTTTTATATGTTTTAGCGAAGCATGTGTGGGTGCGCTGACCTATCACGGCTTTTACTATTAACCTAACAAATGTTACTTAAATTTTTGCAGAAAATCTTATTGGTATACCTACTGATTAGATTTTTTGGTACATATTATTTTTTCATTCTTCTGGGAAACCATTGTGTCTAAAAACATCACGCCCTATAACCTGAAGGGGTATACAAATTAAATCATATCTACAACTAAGTTATAGCTGACTTTGTTAAAGTCCTATATAGAGCCTGTTTCTGTACCATGGGGAGAAACTCAGACCTTTATATTATCACTTCCAAAACGAACAAACTTGTTAATACTATTCCTAAACCCAAAATTAGACACCAAGACTCCATGCTTGGTAGTTCTACCCACTCAATCAACCAGTTTATATTTTTATACCTAAAATATGCACACAAGCACTAACCTCTCCTCTCTACTAGTACTTTCTAGCTCAAACATAACAGTACCTAGTTATTGATTGAATCGGTCTGCACTCACGACACACTCATCAGTAGCCTATTCGATACTTAATACGGAGTTAATGATCACATGCCCCCGTTTATCGAGTTTAGAAAGGCAGGCGAACACTGGCTGATGAGCTAGCCTGGAGAAATATGCGGAAGTAGACATGACAGGAGTTTTTACCGATCGACAAGAGAGAGAGTTCTATGATTGAGTTTTGGAACCTAAAAAGCTATATGACTTAAGTTTGTTATTCTAATCTAGCCTTTGATATGTTTATGTCTAGTTTGAGTGACAAGGGGGTTAATACTCTTAATACCTTCCAACTACATAGTTTCTAATTTTCTAGAAGCTTACTATGGTAATCTGGCTGTCTTTGAGCAAGAGACCAACACTCATCTTAATTGTAACTTAGGATCAGTGTTATCTGTCGTTTAGGAGTACCAAATATTCTTCTGTATATATAAAACTCTACTGTTACTGCGTGACTGACTGATTGACAGACAACGCAATGCACAGCCAAAACTACTGGACCTAGGAAGCTGAAACTTGGCATGTATGTTCCTTGAAGAGTGTAGGGGAGCACTAAGAGAGGATTTTCCTACATTCGAAGTCACTGGCAGACGTTACCTAGTGCGTAATAAGTAGGGAAATCTGTTAACAAAAATATGTATGTTCATTTAACTCTAGCACAAACCAGTGATGCCTATCAATAAAATCAAAGTCAATGTCAAATCATGTCAACCAATAAAGATATAAATAAATAGTTTGTCAGTCTGTCCGTCATTGAACCTGGGTGCTAAGCTAGGTAAGCAAAAGAAACTGTTACGCGCGACAAAACCCACCTAGCGACAGAAATCCACATAAAAACTACAACTCAATTCCGATCCATATGACTTCATGGAACAAAAAAAGAATAATTCAGATACAAGACATTTCTATCATCACGACGTAACCATCAGGTGGTTGACAGAACGACAGCTCATCAATTATCCCCTGCCTTGTGACACTTCGTGTGTGTCTAAATGACACCTCTTCACAAAACACACGCTAAAATCAACCTTATTTCTTTTGTAATAGAGAGATAACATATTAGCTATTAATAAGATTTTTTTACCTAGCCCAGTAGGCTAGGTGTCGTTGACCGGAGTTTTTGTGGTTCCGAGAATCATTGAGTATTGTTTCCATTAATTATAATGTTAGTCTAATTAAGGAGTGCTACGTATGAAAGAAATATCGAAGCACAAAGTTCATGTTAATTATGTATTTTAAGTTCTATAATTATATGGCACAAGGGTTAATGTCGATTGCTACATCTGAACTATATGGTATCTTATCATTCTTATTAATAATTCTTTGGTTGGAAACGCTGTTGATCATGAGCAAACATAATAATTATGATGATCCTATTTTTGGATTCACAATAGTATAAGTGGAATAGTCATTATTAAATACTTTGATATTACTAGACGTCAACTTATATGTAGGTACCTTATGACAACGAGCTAGCTCATAGTATACATTAAGCGAATATAGAAGACTTGAAGAATGGGCCGGCTCGACCGGAGTGATACCACGGCCTCACAGAAAACCGACGTGAAACAACAAAATTACTGGAGGCCCAATTACCCTCCTTCCCAATCCCCGAATCCCCAACAATGCTTAAATTCCTAGCCAAAAGGCCGGCAACGCACTTGTAACACCTCTGTAGTTTCGGGTGGCCATTGATTGCTTACCACCAGGTGATTTGTCTCTACGTTTACCGGCTTATACAATAAAAAAGATTTTTCCGAAAACCTAAACATTAATATAACTTCTAAAACAATCTACATCACTTCAACAATATTTCGGAATCCCTCAATTAGTACTTGAAACTCTCATTGGTCCTCGTTTTTATTAGGGTCATCAACATTCATGAGCTGAGCTTTGAGGCTTTGATCTTAAAGACGTTATGGCAACCCTTGTTGAATGATTACTCGTACTACACTCCACACATTAAGATGGTTTACCAGCAATACACTTTTGTTTTTTATTCACATAAAGAACTTAGGTCTTATAGAGATTATAGCAAAGGCTTAGAAAATTCTAGTAATAGAATAAAATGTGCTGTAGATATTCATGCTTTCACCAGCTTAGTAACTAATCTGAATGTACATTAAACGAGTATGGGACTATAGGGATAGTCCCATAGTCGCGTAAGTCGGGGTGGTTCGGAGGTTTAAGACGCCCGCTTCTCATGCATGAGAATGCGGGTTCGATACCTGGTAGGTACGAGACTTTTTCCGAATTATATGTACTTTTTTCGTTATTTAGACACCACTGACAAACTGTGAAGGAAAACATCGTGAGAAAACCTGAGCTTATAATTTCTAATTATAAGTTTGAAATCGCCAACCCGCATTCAACAAGCGTGGTGATTAATGCTCAAACCTTCTCCGTGCGAGAAGATGCCTTTGCTCAGCAGTGAACAGTGGTTGACGGTAATGATGATGACGTTAAGCTGGCTTAGCAACCAACCCCACTCAAGCCGAACGAAGCCAATCAAAGTAAAACAAGTAAATTCGTATCCCGGATTCAGCTCACGAGAAATCTGACATATGCAGTTCACAAGTGAATGTGCATTCCACATTCTCGGAGTAATGTCGCGCGCATACAACGGAAGACCTTTCACTTTATACTTCTTTCGTTTAATTATACATTAACATTAACATACGGAACCACATACCGAAGACAATTGCTGTTCAATGGTCAATGGTCAGATTCTGGGTATCGCCGAATTCCCTAACGGGTATTGTAGGGACTGGAGTGTTAAACCGGTACTCAGAGTCATTTAGTGCTTCCCTAAAAATGTCCTTAGCGATTATTTTTGATACAAAATCCATACTAAGGAATTGTTTAAGTTATCATTAAATGTCTCTCAGTGCGGCATAATTCAAGTACCCTTAACTTGTGTGCCTGTATGATCAGAAACATGAATGTGATGGAATCTAAGGAACTATATAAGCGATATGCTGTTTATCTAAACATGGCAAAAGTAAATATTCTGACACTATGGGATGAAAGTTCAACTATCATATTATTAACATGGTTGTATACATTTACAAACAAACAAAGTATAAAGTATTTTTAAAAAAGTACCGTCAAAAGCTAAGCGCTTAGTATCAGTAGCTAAATACTTGAATAAAAGACGTTAACCTATACAATGATTTCTTTAAATAACTTTGTTATTTTATATTAAAGGTCCAAAATCTATAAAACATTTTCGACATATATAAGTTAATGTGCTAGCGGGTACTTGAAGCAAGTAAACCTGCAGGTATGCGCGTACGCATTCCTGCGCGCGCGCCGCTATGGGAGCCGGCGAACGAGCTTTGACGCTAAACATACATTAGAGTAACCATAATAATGCGTTATTTTAATGTCAGCCTGTTTGTTGGTAGTTATTCTGATGGATTGGAATAAATAAATTATCAATATAAAAGATAGTTTTTGTTACACTGTAACTTTTATTGCTGTGCGAAAATGGACTTTATTATTTTGACATAAGTTAAATTACCCTTTTAAGCTTTACACTAATCACATCCATTAAAGAAATTACTCTCCGTGGTTATAATTGCATCGGAATGCAATTTAGTTTCAACAACTTGCCACTTTTAACGAATTTTTACCAGAATTAAAGGCATGTAACTAAATGAGAGTTAACAAATCCAAAACCAGTTAAGAATGTTAAATACCATACTTTAATTTTGATAAAATTATTAATTTAGTAGCATTCAGCTCAAGAGAGAACCCGAGGCTAGGCTAACCAACCCCCCCCCCCCCCAAAAGGGTAACTACCAGTCCCTCTGTTGCTGTTGTCCATGAGCAGTGCTAATTACATACCATCAAATCATCCATCTGCTCATTTGTCCCCTATCCTACAAAAACCACTTTAACAACAAAGCTATGGCATATTATCCCCTTTATTTATGGAAAATAGGAGATTTACATCTCACACCCTATTTTTACATGGCGTTGTCAAATGTTTTAAAATTCTACTCAACTCAATCAATCATTACCCATAACCGTAGGTGTTTGACACTTTTGAACCTTTAATCTATAACACCATTGTGTTTCGCTATAATTTTCAAATCAATGGACTTTTAAGGCTTATCGTTTAGTTTTATAATGGCATTTTTAAATCCTGGGATCAAAACAATGTTTGATTTGGTTTTATGTTGGCTTATCTTAATGACTTCTTTTATGAGTATCGATATCAACAGGATGGGGAATCAATTCATCATTTTGGGCATTAAATCAGATGGTGACACTGCACACAAAGACTAACTTTGAATAAAAGTGTGTGGAAATTGCCAAATGCCTGGTGAAGTCCTGCCATACAAACTATTAGTCTGCTTTTATTTCTTGTCTTAATAATTTTCTGTTAAGCTGTTGTCGGATAGTTTAACCTATTTTCCATGAGATACATCTCAAAAATGTATATGACAGACACTTAGTCTTACACCAAACTCAAAGTTGTCTGTTGTTGTGTAATCTATAAAGTTGAAGCCAGCAAACTTTAACATCTAGATCGAACCACACAACAAAAAATAACTTTACTCCACATTGTAAAGTCGGCTGCAGAAAATGACATCACTCTCTTAGTCGGGCATCGAACTAACGAAGAATTTCCTGTGTTAATGGACACAGACATTCGTACGCGATAATGTAAGACCTCACTGAGGGCAAAAGGGATTACTAATTAATGCAGAATTGGAGGCAATGACCTCCCCCTGATAATGTTAAGTAATGCAACCAGAAAACACAACATTGATCGATTGGAGAATTAGCGGGTAATAAATTTTAAAGTTTTCGGTTGATAAGCGTGTTTTGTTTTGTCCTTAAGCACAAATAAAGTCTAATTTAGGTACTAAGCCACTGTGACGCACAACCACTCAGTAAGATTTAGGGTCTCCGTCGAGTACCTACTGGTGAGTCCTGAGTGGTAACCTAACCAATATTTCCACTGAAACACAATATAATGAAATCTATGTGAAGAGCATTAAGTTTTTGATTTGAATGTAGCATTTAAAACAGAGTTCACTCATAAGGTGTTTAGATATTATTCCCTTTGCTTAGTATCGTATCTAGTACAAGTGACACAACTTTCGATGTTGTGACGTCAAAATACATACACGATTGCAATTTATATCTCACGAAGTTTTACTTTGTTTATTTCGAACTAGCTCTCTCCTGGGGTTTTACTCGTGTATTCTATTCCTATATAAGCTTTATAATATATGTATGCTATAAATTCCGATCATAAGACCATACTTAAATACTTTTCTAACTAATTCAACATCACCAATAGCCCTCAATAATCCACTGCTGGTCTATAGGTCTCCTTCCTCTAACTGATTACCCTGAAGAAAACTTGTTACCACTTATCCTAACTTGTTACCAACTTAGACAATACCTAACACTGTTATAAGCAATCCAATCTTCAGAAACAAAACTCCCAATAGTATGGTCATCCAGAAATAGAACGTTCTGTACAATTGTTACTTAGCCACAAGTTTTTCTAGCAAAATGATATTCACATAAATATTACTTCCACGATATGGTAGATTGCCAAAAAAGTTGGCGAAACTTTTTCAATAAACTTAGCCGTTTTCCTATCACATATCTCTTGTGTTTGCCCTTCAGTTATACGTTCTAGTTAGCCCAGCTATTACTCAAACGGTTGCGGCATACGGATCTATTTGGACCTTGACAATTATCCTGACAAATAGGATCTTATGTTACCTCCTTTTCTCATTATACTAGTAGATTAATTGGTTTTAGATGGGAGTCGAAAGTCTATGATGATAGTCCTGACCAGATAGCTAAATCGGATGATTTTCTAAAAAAAAAAAAGACCTGATAGCTAAAACAATTTTCTGTTTGTACTGATTCCAAAAAATACCTTTTTGGCAACTATATCCTAAAATTCAAAATGTATAAATATGGTAATCAGGCGATTTTTACGAATGCCAACGACTACTCAAAATGCAAAAATTTAATGTTAACGCTTCCTCCTTAGTGAGTCACTTTGTTTTAAGAAATTTTAAACACTAAACCGCATCATGGGAAAAGCCTTGAAGTAGGTCTTTTGGACCCAGACAGGCTAAGGATGATGCGACGATGATGACATACCCAAAACAGTGTAATAAACAAACAACAGGTCTAATTTTAATAGTGCAGACAATTTTTTATCATATCACTCCGACTAAAAACTCAATGAGAAACCAAAAAACTGTTAGTTCAAACTCAACGACCGAAACTTACTTAACACAATTTTTGCCGCCATTTTTTCCCGCCATGATGTAAGCGAGGTCGTCGCCCCAACACCTGTTGCTTATGTTTTTTTTTTAATCATGTCTGCGTTGGGCACTGGTCTATTAAGTATTAAGCACTTAGTTTTTATTATAACCTCTTAGTTCATTATTGATTTGTGGTCAGCGAAACGTACTGCGTTGGTTGGTGGTCGCGGATGGCACAGAAAGTGGACTCGAAAAAATTCTTAGCTTTATTGTATTGAACTCTAAGACGTAGGTATTAGAGTAGTAAAAAACGGATTTAAAAGAAAACACATATATACCTATATGTGTTTTTACTAGCAAAACTGCGAATAATTCGATTGGTTTTTTTAAGTAGAAAAGAAAGTTCAGATCATCTCCTTAGCGGGATTTGAAGGAAAAGTTGACGGCTTTAGAGAGATAAAAGTGGGGTTTGTAACCGGGAATCGATCCATATCCCCATGAATAGGGGATTTGGGAGTTTCTCGAAGTATGGATTCACCTTGTGAGATGTACGGGAACTTTGGAAGTGTGCTGTTGACATGGAACAAGTTCTGATCGCTTGGTTCTATGCAGAAGGAAAAGTAGCGAAGTTTTTGAAAAATTTTCGTTGTGTCCCAATACTTGAAAGTAGTTTTTTCTCATCATTGTTAGAATCTCAAGATATAACAGTAAAAGTAATAGAACTCAAAAGTAGTTAGAAGAGGATTTGTTGGTTGAGCGATCGCAAGCATGACTGCCAAACAAGGTGTCTCGGTTTTGATTCTTAAATCAGTAAAATATTAACGTGTTTTATAGAAATACGCAGTAGTAGCAGAGATATTGTGAAGTGGTGACTGGTCTATGGCGTCAGATTATTCCCATTTTAATAATTTTATAAAACTTATTTAATGACTAGATACATCTCAATCTAACCTTTATATAAAAGTAGAACATAATGTCTTGCAAAAAATAAAACGTTTGGTAACATAATATAGTAATTTCTTGATTTGAAGTAAATGACATTCATTACGGAGATTTCTTCATCTCAATAGTAAATAATACACCAATTTACGTCGCAAACGAAAAAATTACAAAATAAAATAGTTTTTGTGTACAGACGCCAGCATATGATACTACACTAAACTCAAATTCACTCTTCTATTTTCAACTTTAACACTTATTGATAAAGTTTATAATCTTTTACTGAAATTAGGACTAGTATGACGTGCTGTCTGGCTGTCTCCATGCCACCACACTTAATCTCGTGTGTACGGTCAGGTTGTTGCCATATCAGATTTCATAACATCCTGTAGAAGCATCCTTGAGACTTTTATTTTTTAATTGTTTACTATCACTTATGCTTTGTGAACACTTCACTGATCCCTTGAGTAAAGGTGGAATGACGTTATTAAGAATTACAGTTTTATGTAATTTTTTTTTCGATTTTGTAGTGATTAATTGGTCAATTTGTCGTAATAACTTGATTCGGGGGTGAATATTAATAAAGCATAGTAAAGGTAAAGTCAAGATAAAGCACCTACTTTTTGCAGCATCAAGTTATTAGTTCCAGTCATTGCAATCAATTCAAAACAAAATACGGTATCATTTAGTCAATGCTTCAACTAGTAGTAGTAGTAAACTGTTTTCTAATACCATCATTAAACCTAAATATACATTATATTTAAGTTTACTTTCAAAATCACATATTCATCAATTAATATTATTAAATCAACTATTAATTTAAAACCTTTCCATCAAATGCACAAACCATTTACGTGCTCCAACAAATGCCTCATCCACGACTAACTGGAACCATTATCACTTCGAACAACATGTACCCAGTATCCCCAACAACTGTCCCAAGTCCTCACAGACGACAACGAAATAAAGCTGTACCATCACGCCCCACAAAACATTGCGATAAGCTGCACAGCCATAAAGACCCCTCTTCAACTTAGTTTTTAACCACGTCCAATCTAAGAGTATGATCTCTTTACATCGACGCTTTCGGAGGCTCTTCCAAGTTCACTTTTATGAGTTTTTAAGTGGCCATTATGACGATAGAAGGCCGAACTTAATGTCTCTATGCTGAGACCACGGTGCACGGACTCGTGCACGGAAATTTTCTTGTGCTGCGTTTAGATTGTGTTTTTCTATTTGAGGCGAGTGTGTATCTAGTGTTATTTTTGGTATTGGTTGCTAAGATGAGCAAAGTCATAGTTTTCTGTAACTTTCAACAAAGTATATTTTGTTATGTTAAGTAATTTATACAACTTTTCATAATGCAACAACAAAGTCCTATCTTTTAATTGAAACACAATATTAGTTTTGTAAAACATTTGGTATCACACTCCACAAGCTGATATTGCTACTTTGTCATTTGTAATAGACTCATAATATACTATTTTTATTTGTAAAGAATGTGTATATTTAGTAAAGACTAACCACCACTAACAACCGCGTTACGCGTATTATGTCACAAAATAAAAGATTACATCAATAACGTGCACGCATTTGTAATCATTAATCACAAAGAAAAAGTACCTGTCCGTTTGAGCCCCTGCTTTTGTCTTTATTGATTCCAATTAGTTCCCGATGACTAATAGTGGTTCTGTTTACTAGCGCGAGTTACTCGACTGATACAAATGCGCCTTAAACAAGTTTAAAGTATGAAATGTCTTCCAGGATGTGGTGACACTGTAATTTTTATTTTTTTTCTCTCTCTGCCGCTGATGACACGAAATTGTTAGGTAACCTGATAGTTAATGTCATAAAATAACTGCTTACCGTATTGTAAGTTTCGTGAGAATATTTCTAAACGTACATTTGACACTTGGATACAGCAATTGGCTCGTTAGTGCGACTGATTGTCTGTGATCATGGTAACTGACGCTCGTTTTTCTATTAACCTCTTTTCCGTGTAATATTTGTTTGGTTTCCCAACTTAGTCGCGTATTAAGGTGATCATCATCTTCGCGTTTTGTTTTCTCACTTTCTAAATGTTTTTGAATGTTTAAGCGATTTGGCAAATTGTAGGAGTAACTTCACTTTTACAAAATTAACCATTCTTATGGTCGTTCAGGGGTCAACACTGGACGGACCTCGAATGTAGTAGTGACAAAAAAAAATTGGCATAAGTATCTAATATTAAAAAAGATGTAGATGCATATTACATTCCCGCTTCGACATGTATGAAATATCAATCAAACATCACTATATTAAAAAAAATACAAAAAACATGGCCGCCACAAGGCCAGGGGTACAAACTACATAATAAACTCAATATGACAAATGAACTGCGTATTAATTTCCCTGTCAATACTAGGGGAGCACGGCTCCTTAATTTTTCACGCCTACGCGAACAACTACCAATAAAACTAATGTATTTACTCCCTTCCTTCCTCGGAATAGAATTCATTATCGCATAATTTCACAAATTACAATACCGAAACCATTATATAAATGTCTTTAATGTTTGTTTATTTTTTATTTTTGTACTTAGGGTCGAAATTACCTTGAACTTCATTGTGTAAGACGCATGTTTTGGTAGTAGGAAATAGCAACAACAAACTTTTTTATTTTTGTTCATTCATATACGTACGCAAACGTTTGTCCTACTAACTCTTTTACCTTACTTTATTCTCATGACATAAGAATAGCTTACCTCACCCTTACAACTTCAAACTTCGTATTACTTAGTTACAATGAATTTTGAAGGAAACTTCGTTAAGGAAACCCCAAAAAAGGCCAGAACTTATGAAAAGAACACAAGTTTACGAAAACTAGACTAACACATACACAGTTAGGATGCTTTTGAAAACCAAGAGAAAGATGTGCTATGCTACGTTACTGTGGATGCGTTTGGCTTCCACCAATCATATTCATTAGTACACATAGCTTAGCACTGGTGGAAACAGACTCGATGCATGCTATGGAGGTGTGCAATGGATGATTTCCCTACTATCACATACTAGAGCTGCACAATGCACATCTTACTCGCACAGCTACATAGATTAGTATCGATGGTAATGATCATATAGTTTCACAGCTTAGCTATTACATTTTCGCAGCATAGCTACATAGCAGATCTCTGGTAAAGCACACTTATTACATTCAGTCCCAACTGTCGCTTTCCTTGAAAGCAGTCACACAATAAAAGCACTCTTAAATTCGCAGTATGTATTACACATAATGTTAAAGCTTTGCATTAACCATTTTTATTTTTATCCACAGGTCCATAGAAGTATGGCTGAAGACTGGACGTCGCCACAGCGAGATCCTGGCTGAACAGAAACTCAGCGAGGGTCAGCTACGGAAACCAGATTCCACCATCATATTCTGGTTGAAATGCGAACAGGTAAGGATTATTTTACATTGAAAGAATCACCTTACTAACACGTAGTTTTTAAACCTTCTTCAACTGCAGTCCTTATCGATTATTATTCGACGTACAAAATTTCATTACTGCCGTAGTTTAAGTAATCATTAAATGATCACTTAAACTATTCCTTAGTAATGCATCACCTTCGCGAACGCAAGTTTTTAAAGACTGGGTCACATGCTCACTTATTAATTATCGTTTTGAGTTTCTTAATCACAAAAAATTACTAAGTAAAATCGACTGTGGACTTAGTAATGCTTCATCTAGAATCTTAAATACCTACGCTACTTTATCTAAATGCTATCTAAATTCTAGACCAAAGCCACATATAGAACTGCAAAATACTAATCACTTTAAAAAAAGCAAAGAAAACGTGAAAACCATGCATCCCTAAGATAGTTTTTTATAAAAGTTCCAACCCCTCAACGACAGGTGTCGCTGAATTAAACACATTATAATAATTATTAAACACAGCGCTTCCTGCGTTCCCTACAATTTATTATGGTCGCATGGACACCGAGCATTTTCTTATAATTGCCAGTCATTTGTCTACTGTTTTTTATTGTATTTCGTTAATCAAAATTGCGTCACGTATACGATGGTAATGATTTTTGACATTTATCTAGTATTTATGGTCGTTTTTACCATGACCTCTACACTGTCACTATTATGACGATGATGAGAACTGTCACATAAGTAAAACTTACTGCCGTATTCAGAGACATTTAATGATCACTTAAACTATTCCTTAGTAACCATTTTGCCCCTAAAACAATTGCTAAGGACTGTGTTAAGTAAGCATTATGTGTTAAGGACGCAGTCAGACACTCGGAGGTACTATTCTGGTTAGTAGATACCTCTAATGAGTCGGTATACCTGTAAAGCACACCAATATTTTATGACACGCTACCTTCGCGCGGTTTCACCCGCTCTGCTCGTCTCCGGATGTTCTATAGCCTATAATCTTCTTCGATAAACACACTATCCAACACAAAAAGAATCAGTCAAATCAGACTAGTATTTCCGGAGATTAGGGCGTTTAAACAAACAAACTCTTCAGCTTCATATTAGTATCAGTATAGATTATTTTAATCTATTTTGTCGTTCATAGAATCAAGTTTTCAAGTGTTCAAGATAAATTATACAAAGCTCTCCAACGAAAATAAAGCTACAAATAACATGGCGTCTATAATTAATCCTGTTAACCAACCAATAAACTATACTAATGGTATTCATGACATTTCTAATACACCTTTATCTATTAACATCTAATAAATTACTACATCGAAGGAAATAACACAAAAATGTCCCATACGCCCTTCTAACAGGTTCAAAAGGATTGAAAACGCGACAAGCTGCGTTAAATACAAACACGCGCGTTAACGTTTAGCACCTGATCCTAGAAAAGGAACAAATAATGCCTGCATCCATAGTGCGATTATCTAAATGCATTAATTACTGTATCCTCACCACTCATACGTATGGAATAAACAAGTTATTTATAAACTAAACGCATCGATATTTTAATGCGCCATGTGCAAGGGTTGGTCTTGGTAGCTCCCTCTGCCCCGACTCTAATGTAGAATGAACACAGAAGTTACACTCGTGCCAGTGCTTAGTACGAAATAATAAGTACTGCATTTTTTTCCGATCACCTGATGGTAAGCAATCGCCGCCGCCCATGGACACCCGAAACACCAGAAGCGTTACAAGTGCGTTGCCAGCCTTTTGGAGGTTAGGAATTTAAGGGTTTTTGGAGAATCGGGGATTGGGAATGAGACCTCCGGTAACCTCACTCACACAACGCAAGCGTTGTTTCACGTCGGTTTTCTGTGAGGCCGAGCCGGCCCATTCGTGCCGAAGCATGGCTCTCTCACACTTTTGAAAGGATAATTAAATAAACAAATTGACTGCTAAGTCTATCGCAAGTCAATGAAATGATATTGCCTTTATTAATTGATAGGCGTTCCTATTCAATTATTCATTTTCGAATTAAAGTACTAATTGAACTCTGCCACAAACACACAGAGGCAGCGATTAATAAGACAAGAGCAGATAATAGTATTCTCTAGAGAAATATAATCTAATTTTACTTTATCCAAAACATACAATAACCTACGTTTTATAACACCAATAAAACATTTTTTAAATATTCATCAAATACACCGTTACCCTAGTAGCAGGCAATAAATAACCCAATAACACTTCTGCATCTCCCTGCACGATAGCACGCAGATGCGCCGACGCAGCACCTGCCAATCTCGGCGTGCGCGCAGGTGAAACTGTGTTTACGTTTTTTACAACCCTGCGCACCGACCTCCGCGAACGAGCGATTAATAACGTTACTTTGTTGCTGTCTTGTTTGGTTTAATTGAGAATTTAGGGTTGATACCACATATGGCCTCTTGTTCGTCGATGTGATGTGAAATGACGTCAATTGTCACAATTCTTGACAGAGGTCACTGATAACGTGTTTTAAAGGTGTTACAATTTCTTCGGTCGTATTTTTGTTTAGTGATTGAGAAATATTAATAGGAAAGAATTCTTGTGAGGGCCAACGTAAAAGTCAGTTAAGTTAATGAATGAAAAAGTGTGTTAAAATGAGGGATATAATTTTAATTGCATGATATTTATTGTAATTAATTACGTACATAAAGAAACTTGGCTTTCAAACTCCGATTAAGTTTTTCTTTCATTAAAGTTATTTGATTTATAGCGTCCTATGTAGTTTAACAAAAACAGGTGTTACTATTACCTATGGCATGAATATAGATTGTTTCAAATTTGCTATATTTTTTCTTTAATAACAATTCATTTATAGCGAAAGTAAAAGAAAGTTAAATGCCAACTCATGTTCTCTCCTATATTAAAAAAACATACATACGCATATACATTTCAAATTGGCTGAATGAATTACGAACTTTGCACATGATATAGGATAGTCTAATTATCAATATTTCACTTTTGATAACTGAAACATGTTTACTTGGAAATAGAAATATAACGAGATACACCTGGCTTAATTAATATTTTTTTTTTAGAATACCCTATCACGCGAGGGCGGCGTATCTTAACTAATTCGCATTCGGCGCTAGTGCTGTGTAACCTCTTTAGTGGTGCACCTTTTGCGGTATAGTCTGTAGTGCGGCCATTAAAAATGCTAATGTCATTGAGCTCCCAACTTCGACGCTACAAGCTTAACGGGTGCATCGACGATTTTCTGCACGATAATTGCGTTTTATTTTTTCAATATCGAATCTTGTTTATATTTAATTTGCATGTTTTTTTATGCTGAGTTCTGAGCAAATAGGAGACAATTTCTGCTATGGTTTGTTCAGTTCGTGTAGAGAAAACTTTTGTCTTCTGTTATGAAAACTTGACTAAAAATTATTTTATCTAAGAAATTAAAAGTTCTTACCAAGAACTTAACAGTAAGACTACATACTTTCGGGAAATTATACTTACATACAATCGGGAAAATGATAGTTAGGTAATGTACCTTCATAAACCGACTAGCTTTCTGGGTATAAAAGACTAGGGAGTGTGGGATTATTACCCTACTCAAACCACCCCGGTGCTAACCTCAGTACCTGTAAAGGATACCGGGTCCTCTAATAAACCCCGGATTAGAGTACGATTAGAGATGTAAAATATCATTAATTTTCGAAGTCTATTAAGACATTCAAAGAATATTTTAGAATAGAAAATAAAATAAATAAACTAACACCATCATCCACCCATGCGCATACGCAAGTTCCACGTGTCACGTGACATTCCCGATATAGGCACAACAACACGGACGGACAGACGGCCGCTTTTTACTCGTTTTCTAAGCAGATGCAGATGGTCAGTTATAATAATTTACTCGCATAGATGAGAACAGGTGTCTTCTAATGTATCTTGGTATTTGTTTTAATTTTTTATTAATATATTTCATTTATTTTGTGCTTAACTTAGTGCCTAGTATTAAATGACTTGGCACCTTTTTTCTTATTTGTGTTTTGTTACTTTGTTGTGCATAGTTTAGAGCTTTTATGCGGTTTCACTTTGTCTTGTATAAGATGTTAGATATTCTAACAATATTAATTGTTGTTTCAAATCTGCCTAATTAAAGATTCAATTGAAATAGATGCTTTGTCTTTGAATATTTGTCAAGGAGCAGAAAGATTTTCAAATTCAATTGACTGTTCCAATACAAGGAAGCCTGAAAAATAAACAAATTCTCGTGAAAATCTCGTCTCGCGCATGAATATGAGCCCCTTTTTTAATTTTTTTAAGGGACATCATCCAATGGCTTCTCTTTGCCATGGGCAAGCGAGAGGGAGTGTTAGACTCTTACTGACTAAAAATCACCCTGTTCCTACTCCTGCTCTTCGAGTCAGAACCCAGTTACCCGGCTAGGTAGTCCGCAGCTCCGAAATATGAGCCCCTAGCATTGCTTCCAATAAAGTCGAGTTATCTCATCAAACTCCTCGTTGTCAAAGTGAGCAGTAATCATAATTAAATTAAATTCTTCAGCATAATCGGAAAACGTTTTGTATACCAATCTAAGATTAAAGCCTAATCAGATTAAAAGATCAATTGCCCTCTCCTACCGAACCGAGTTTGTCCCTAAAATATGCTAACGGCCTTGGCTCCTAAACCCGGTTAGGTATTTACGAATTAGCAACAGCTTATCACTTTGTGGCCTTCCTAATTTTAACATTATTAATTAATACATTCACCCAATCGTGCCAATTACAGTCTAATTAAGTCAATAATTGTCGAAATATTGATAACGTTCCTATTTATGGGTGTAGTCTGTCTGCAAAAATGGTTAGTGTATAAATATAGCCATAGGCATATATGCATCCTAGGAGACCCGTGCATGCGGCGCTTCGCGTTCTGCGCGCGCCTCAAAGAGCCATCAGACCACCACAGATGGGGCCCAGTAGGAATGATGCCTGATCCGGAGCTGCGGACTACCTAGCGGGTTTACCGGGGCTCCGGCTCAAAAAGCAGGAGTGGGAACAGGGTGGTCTTTAGTCAGTAAGAGTCTGATACTCCCTCTCGCGTCGCCCAAGACGAGAGAAGTCATTAGATGATTTTCCCGCCTCAAAAAAGGCATCCCAGGAATACGAAAATTTTGTTACTGCAAAAAGATCTGCTGCTCATAAATCCTATTATGATAGATATCAATTAAAATGACATACCATTTGATGTATGTGAAAGAATGAAATAGAGTGCTTATACTGCCATACTCAGAGATTACTTAAACTGTGCCTTAGTAACGATTTTGTTCCAAAAACATTTGCTAAGGACTGGGTTAATTAAGCATTGGATGACTCTGAGTATGGCAGAAAATAAAAAAAATATCTGGCTTGACACCAGGTATCTATAAATGTGACAATGTAAATTACTGAACGAAATACCAGTTCGTCACTTTATCGATTGCTTCTAAAAATCTTAAACATATCACTTTAATACCTCAAGGTGCGCACACGCAACCTTAACGCAAGTTAACTATACTTAACGCCTAAACAACACACCTGTAGTAATTTCTTATTTTCCATTATAAATACCAAATTCCTAAGACAACACCTTGAGGCCATTTAATCTTGTCCATTAATTTATGCTAAACACATGTTCAAACTTCAATAATTCTAATTATCTACGTCATTTGACCATCAATAACAACTTTTTCACCCTTTTCTTGTAACACTTGACGAATACTTTATTCTCTAAGGCATAAAAGAGCTTTTGCAACGGTCGAAATACATTTTTTAACGTTGTCATATTTTGCATAGTAATGCAATTTCAGTTTTACGTGGACAAAATATGCGATTAGGCGTCAGCGGAGTTTAATTACAATAATTCCAATTAATTTTACTACGTAAGTACATTTTATGTTAGTTAGTATGTTTGTTGTTGTACATTAAAAGAATTCTTCCATGTTGTACTGTTCTTTTTTTATTTCTTACCATCTGTATTTACTTCTAATACATTTAATAAGGTACATGGTTATAAGCAGGTGCTTTTCTATTCTACGGTAAACAAATAACGTTAAATGCAATCTAAACAATGTGTATTCATTAGAGCATTAAAACGTAAAATATTTAAATATCACCGAAAAGCAAAAAAAATGTAAGGACCAAAGAAACTTAAGACGTAATCATGTAAAACACAAAATATTTAACATAATTAGACCCTCGGGTCCAAATCAAAGACAAGAGGATCTCTAATTAACCCAATAAATAGATTAATTTATTTTTTTCCGTATCAAAGTATAGCAGGTGCAGTGGGCACGAGTCAGGTGCATTCGGGTATCTCCGTAACCATTCGGTTTTATGATCGGCATCTAATTGATAGTGTAAATCACTTTAATGTCGAGTTTTGGGGAAACGCTGTGATAATGGGTCTATTTATCAAATGTGTTGATGATCATAGGGTTTGAAGAATAGAGGAAGGGTAGTAATATTCATAATTATTATTTCTGAATTGTATTAGAGAATGTGGAGACATATTTTATTAAATATAATGTTAGTTCTATGTTGACCAATGAACAACTCAAAATAAGGACCGCAAGATCACCCATGACGACGAAATGTGGGCTCGTAACAATCAAAATTCTTTATATTTTTTGTAAAAAGAACTAATTCTTTTTGTCGTATAATTGGTTGAGGTTGTAAATATAATGAACGTTATGTTCTCTAAGAGAAACAAGACAATCATTGACATTCTTTACAACAAAAATTCAATAAGATAGTCCAAGTATTAGTGTTACCCTGGTTCGGCAAACATCGGAGACATTCGGCCGTCTTCGGCTCTCGATTGTTCCACCAGACATTTTGCATTAACTTAAATACATGAAAATGTAAAGTTAATGATACCATGTACTCATGTACCTGTCTCTATTCGGTGTAAATCGGCTACGTTCGGCTGTTGTCGGCACGTGAACGGCGTGTGGCGCACTCAACCACCTGTTGCGCCTGCGCACCCTTCATATTCATACAGGGTGATATTAAATCTACTTTTTACATAAATATCATCTTAATTATTATTATTAATTAATCATTGATTATAATTAGGTACTAACGCTTAGTTTTAACTTCTTATATCTTATAAAGGTAAAGATTTTGACCCACTTTTTGTCAGTTATGTAATAAGAGGTGAACTTGTATCTCATTTCGTATAAAACTAACCTTACCTAACCTGAGTAAACAATAATTATGTATTACAAACACACGTCAATCAGCTATCGATGAGACGTGAGTCGAACATCAAATAGGGTTCATATTTATTGAATTTTTTATCAATCAATAAATGATTACCTACATAATTAATAGTCGCAATAATCATTATCCTTATATAGAGAGTAAATCCTATCAGTCAACTACAGATGAACTAGTTCTTAATGCTACCAAGCCAATTACTTACATCTACATTTTAAACTACTCATTACTTTTTTACACTCGATCAATGAATCAACACTTAATTGCAGTCCATTAAAATTTAAAACGTATCATATTAGTACTAAGTCCATTTATCTCACATAACCGAAATTATATGTACAGTAAATTAATTATAGCCAATATTTTACGAGTGCCAATTAAAATTGTCAACAGATATTGATACACTTTCCTTTTTTTAATCAGCCTGTATATTGTGCCCGCGCACCTGCTGTTTTCCCGACTTTTTTACTTTTTTTTCCTTTGTTTCCCATCTTTACCAACTTGGCAAGTATAATAAGCCAGTACGTATTATGGTAGGTCATTTGACATCAGTATTTTAACCTTTTTAATATGTTGTTGTTATTTTTTGCACCGGAACTCGCTCGCATTCCTTGAATCGTTTGAACCGTTCGCCCCGTGTTGCCACGCTTGCGTTGTTCGGTCAGTAAAATTGCTTAATTTATTTCTTTGTCCTCATACTATGTATGTTTGTTAACGATACGATGATTTCGAGTAAATGCAGTAATTAATGATGCTGTATTTTCCTTTTTTGGGGTTAAGGTGAAACAGAAGCCGTGTCACAATTTTTGCTCCAGGTTTTAAACGAATGAAATTTTCACCTGGATGTGTCATAATAATCATGAATGAGTTGGAAAAGAAAATAATATATTCCCCGTTAATTGACGTAAGTGAAGCTTGTCAATGTCATAGAACATTTTTGTTCTTACCCAGGACTTTAAACTACACCAGCACCAAACACGAACTATTATTCCTATAAGACTAACTAACTCTGAAAACTATAACAATAAATAAACAACAAAGGTCAATAAACCTTTTAAAAGATACTACAACGTAGATTGGTACTCGAAGGTTTCCTATGACGTCACTTGTCATGTTTTTTATTACAAATAAGCTGTCAGCCTCCTTAGCACAAATGGGAGGGTAATAAATGATTTCACGTCCATTCATCGGCTCTCAATCAGAATACGTCAGAGTTGTCGATAACACACCGGCGCGGTATCAAAGCGCCGACAGATACTAGATACTGATATTGTAATGTAGGATGCTGGGCAGGGATGAACTAGGCAAGTAATGGGTCCCCATTAAGGGTTTTGAGATTGTAGGCCTTTAAGTTTAAGAATATTGAACATGTTTGCGTAAACATATCTTAATAATTTTACATTGCAGAACTTGAGTTCGTAGTTAATGATGAGGTTTAAGATTTCATACTTTACCCGGATAATTTGAGCTATGCTAAAGTATCTATTACTATTCTGGAATACATATATACCTATAAATCTATTTTATTGGACACATGGATTAAAATAAATCATACAAGCATGTAGCTAATCTTAAAATCAATGAACATCAAGCTCACAGTAGACACTTTCTTCAACACCGATAAAAGACAAGCAGTTGCACCCGGCACTTTGCCCACCAATCCGACCCTGTGCGTATCTGTCAGTCTAGCAAGCTCCCACGAATCTACAAGTCCCGACAGGTTGAGTAACCAAGTTCATAGACCCCATGTTAAATGACAAAAAGCGATCGTTCGGTTGTAAGCACGCGTGAAAAAAAAATTAAAAACCATCTTAACAGACTGATTAAGTAATTTTTGCACAGATTTCAATGACTCGTACTTCTGTCTGGGAAAAACGTAATTATTCGTTCTTGTTTGTTTTTTGAGTGAGTTTACGTTTGCTTCGTTTCACGGTGGTGGCGCTAGTGGCGTTTTTGGCTTTGATGTTGGAAATTCAAGGCTAGCTTCAAGCTTTTTTCGTGAAACTATAAATGCGAAATGTAACTTGTAAATGACCACTTCAATTCGTCATGTTTGCTTAAATCACATAAATCTTAAGAGATCTTGATAGATTTATAGCATAGTCATATTTCCAGTATCACCACGATTCTAATATAACGTATCCCCAAGGATCAGATGTTCGGAATGGATCCCATCGTAAATATGAGTATTGCGTAAAAATCAAAACGTTTGTCAAAAATCATTCTCACAAAATTACATTAATCAGGACAGTAAGTCAATGTATTGGTATATTTACGTAGATAAAATTAACTTTTCCCTTGAACTCCGGCTCTGAGACGAACTTTCTCACGATACTTGTTTTTCTGAAAACAATATCATAAATAGTGGCGTGTAAACAAAACCACTATAAATAGATACATTTCGAGAATCCCCAATACTTTACGTACAATCGTGACATTTGATCCCGAAGTTCCTCGAAGTGGAGGCGAGTGATCAACCTCTTTCAGTTGTACCGCCAAGGTGCCAAAGCACTCGAATTTTGGCGCGAACCAAACGTCAAACTTCTATCTATGGTTGTCTAGTCTAGTTTTTTTTTTACTTTTTAAGGCAAAGGCAGACAAAAAGCGCTCGTACCATCGCATCAATGATAGCCATTTAATAGCATCACGACATGATAAAAAGCACTGGCATCGATAAAAACTAAAATGTAGATCGTTCTGAAATGAGCATACGTGAGAGTTTTTGTGCCGCCATATTGTCGTCTCTTGTACGTTTTGTTTTATTATTAACTTTGCTGTTTCTATGTTTCGCTATAAGGATAAAAGTTAGGGATGATGCTCTTGTGAAACTTATTGGTTTATTGTTACTCTTGAAATAGACGAACTATGTAATCTTAAACAACCGCAAGCTTGCACGTCTAGCAATTATCGAAATTAATTGTTTGTTTTTTCTGTAGAAAATGTAAAGAATATTTTGCTACTTTTATTCGCCCTCTCATAGTATTACGAACCACTTGGCCTCCTATTATTGATTGTTTGAAAAAAATCTGTACTATTAACCAAATCTAGTCCGTGACTAAACATATCTACGTATCTAATTGCACGTACTTACGAATCCTTTGTCAGTACGCCTATGATCTCATCATCTTTAATAAGAACTGCATTCCATCCCCGATTTATTCCACCAGTATGAATAGATCGATTTAAATCGACTGACTATTCGCTAACTCATTTCGTTTTTGAATCGATTACGCAACTCGAAGACACGCGAATGATCGATTTTAAATGCATAGTTCGATTTGCGGAATCCATTTCAGTACCTATAAATTAGTGGTAAAAATGTAGCGTGACACTGACAGAATATTTAAATTTTGTTAAGGCTAGTGTACACTGTTGGGATGTGTTTAAATACCTGTATAACTAACTCTTAGTTACATTTACATAACATTGTCATGTTTCGATTTCTAAATGTTTACTGAACCTGAAATTATACCCAAGTGTTGACGATTAAAAACTATCTACAGGATTATTTTTATCATGTCATTTTTCAACAAATTGTCACACAGTTTTACTAATATTATAATATACTTATGAAAAGTAAAATATCTATGTGTACCATTCCGCAATAAGCCAGCTCCTCTCCAACCCCCAACAACAAGCATAAGCATGCTTGCCATTATTTTAATCCTTTTCATGCCCCCAAGGACTGCAGTCTTGAAAACAGTCTGAAGTCGAAGCATTACCTCAAGCAACCTGAAAAAAAATATAAACATATTAGAATAAACCGACAAACATCAAAGTAAAGTAAATAACAGAAATATTAATTCAACCAAACCACAAACTACCTCTTTTGTCGAACAAAACGCGTTTCGCGGTAAAACGTAAGTATCGTGTCAACACCGCCTAACATCTGTTATGCTTTTTATAACGAATTCAAACTGGCATCAATAGGCACAATGGCGAAAAAAACACTTTTACTCTTTACACGGAATTTAAAAAAAGAACGAGATTATGTAAAAAAAAGATGGAGAAACGTCGAAACGTCCGGCTGACGACGCGATCGATGATTTTATTGAGAATCTTGTATTTTTAGTTCCGTGATCAAAATATACGACGTACAATTCAATACGTATATTTGGAAATGTATTGATGTTATTTAATTTAAGCTTTTCGTTCTGGCAAAACTAGACATTTATTACCGATTGCATAATTATTTAGCTTGGTACAGATTCCATCACTATTCAAAATATTTAGAGCATTAACACCTATCCTAATTTTAGTCAGTCCTTACATTGAGAAATTCAATCTCTGCTAACCAAACAAAAGTCTGAAACTAAAACTTTTATTCATTAACACCTCTGTGTATTATATGAAAAAGTGGCAAAATCTCTCTTTTGGCCTAATTTCCATTGAGAATCGCACGGAACGGGCGCGCGACAATTAGCGCGCACCGTCGCGTCGCGTCGCACTAAGTCAAGGGCAGTCAGCAACGAGCAACTTGTTCCGACCGAATGTTAATACGCTGCCGATTCAGAAACTACGACGTTGATACTAGTTTACGACCGCTCCCGAGGCCGCGGCCACTCCAATTGTAGTCTTGTAACTATGCGCGGTTTTGTTAATTAGATGCACATAATTTTTGATAGCTTGTACATTTTGTTCAAGACGGACTTTCAGCTACGGTTTGGATTGAGAGATATTGAATTCAATTGTGGGAGATCCATGCTACGACACGAAGGAGTAATACCACCGCCTCACAGAAAACCGACGTGAAACAACGCTTGCGTTATGTCTACTCTTGTGAGTAAGGAAGCCCAATTACCCCCCTTCCCAATCCCCTATTCCCCAACAACCCTTAAATTTCTAACCGGTAACGCACTTATAACGCCTCTGGTGTTTCAAGTGTTCATAAGCGGCGGCGATTGCTTACCATCAGGTGATCCATCTGCTCTGGACGTTCACCAGCGATATATTCCATAATAAACACATCTGAAATAAGGTCAACAAATTCCTACCTACATGTACATTTTTGTCCAGAAATTGTACAGATTCTAAATTCGAAACATGGAACTCGTTCATTGATTGCATATTTTGACAACAACTTAAAATTGGAACGTTCGCACCGAAAACATTTAGTTTTCAAACGACGGCATGGCGGCCATCAATATTTCCGTCAACATCGATCTCCTTTTGGATTAACACGCAGGGGCCGTGCTCGCGGTTGTAACTTTCATATATTTACGCAAATAAAATTCACTTTCGATCCTTATCTATATTTCCTTACTTAAAAACCTATATTTATTAGGACCTGTAGACATCCTGGATACTCGCGGATGTCGAAATATGTCAGTCAGTATCATAGATAACATAATCAGCTCTATTTTTAAACCTCTCAAACATGTCAATATTTACTTACATCTTCGTAAGATGTTTATTAAATAATGAGTGGAATTTTTCATTCATTGGCACGAGCGCGTATTCACTGAATAAATTAACTAATTCTAGCATAGTAGCAGACGGCGTAATATAAGTAATAATGATGTGGAGTAACTTGGCAGTTAATTCAAATGAATACTCAAAAATTCTGGCCACCATTCAAGGTCACACGCTACATACCGCTTGAACTTTAAAGGCGCCCATTTGCTTTGAATTTATTTCAATATTTAACACGATTTATAAGGCGTAACCAAAGAAATTTACTTCTGAGAGCACTGATAAAAAGCACTATGAACTTCTGCACGTGTATCCGAACGTTGCACGTTAACTTTTTAATTTAGGTATTTTGCTTTGGCAACATTTTTTGGGTATTTGTGATTTAGCGCCAAAAACCATTGAAAAACAACACTAATTACCCGCTACCCAGTTATTAAGATGATTAGATATATTTTTGCACAAAGAAATAATGTCTGGGCAGCTTTATTTACTACTTATTTCGAGATTGATAATCATCTTGAAATTAACGCCTACAATTATACATTTAATATAGTATTAAATGGTTTTTGTAAAGTTTATGAACCAAATCATCGCGAATTATTTTTTGCTGACTTACCGAATGCCTGTACACATACAGGAGTTTTTGTAAATAAACAAAACAGTGTATTGACATGGGGATTTTGACGTAAGCTTTTAGAATACGTGTTTATATAGCCCATAGATACTTATTTTGGCTTGGTCAAACTTTGTTTTGGGTTTATATGTGGTTGTGGATTTACTCGCTAATTTATCAGTAATGGTTTTAATCTGTAAGTAATTGGCACTTATTAACTTTCCAGTGTCGAAAACATCGTGATTATAATTATAACAAGACTTATAATTTTAGGACATTATTATAGTTTATAGTGAGACTGATTTTATACCTACTTCTATCAAAAACTTCGGTTATCAACAAAACATTTCAAAGATTTGATATCTATTTTTCCTATAACATTAATCTAGTTAAAATATGAAAACGATTTAAAATAAATTTAATTATTATAACTATTCAAAATAAAATTCATTTTCATTTAAAAACGTAAATATTTTTCCTTTTGAGCTCGATTTCGTTTTCGTTATTATTATTTTTACACAATGACACTTATATTCGTATAAAGTTACCCATTCATGTGACGACAAATTTACGCGACGACGTTAATGGCCCGTTCGCAGATAATAACGATTTAATTTGTCGCGATTGAAATATGTATCGAAATCCGACTCATAACGAGCAGTATCCTTATTATTGTGTAACTTAATTAACGATATTGTTATTTTCACAAGTAGTTTAAAAGATTAATTAGATGTATAACATTTGATGTCTATTTTGAGAGCTTTTAAAAAGCAGGACAGTTTTAGTCCGTTAAATTCTAACTACGTTAAAACTAAAATTCTACTATTAAAGAAAAAGGAACTGGATGAAATAAAGATTTCAAGACTACCGAAGACGAAACTCAAAACTTCCTCAGTACCAAGGACTTGGTGGTAATCGAGAAAAAATTTTCAAGAGCTCCACCTGAAATATATCGCTATTAATTATTTCTCTACAACGATTTCAAACACGTCGACTAAAAATCGCAAACATTTGCGATAGACAATAAAAAATCTAAACATTTTAAATCGCACCGTGAATGGCCATCGTAGAATTAAGCGATTCAAAATTTGGAAACGTCTCGACTAACCTTGAACGCAAACACCGGTCGAGTCGCGATAGTGCCGGCGGGTTGAACGCTCTCGTTCAAGTTTTTTCTTACTACTTAATTATTCTATTAGTATGCACTAAACATAACATTGACAGGGTTACCGGCTTTGCATATCTAAGCTCGAAATTCAGCATACAAATTGAGTTAAAAACTAAAAAAAGACGATTCGTAGACAAAAATCAAAGTTCAATTAACTTCTTAATCAATATTTGCATAATTAGCTGGAGGTAACCACAGTCACTGGTGGACGGTGAGCAATTAAATATGTCTAGTGCAAATAGGTGGTCTATGACGTAAGCACTAGTTATTAAAATATTAAGTATTCACAAAATACGAAGTTACCCAACCGTAACATTGCAGGAATACATTTTCCTGTCGGAATCGCAACCCTTTCCAACGAACTGGTCTCACCCTACAATAATAATAATCAATCGCCGCCATAGCTAGCCCTGAGTGCAGTTCATTGCGCTAGCGTGCTGTTTCGGCACTACATTCCGCCTCCGTTAGTCAGACGCCCACGAGCGTCGGCGAATTCGCACGAATTTCGCACTCGGATGCACGAACATGTTTTAATATATAAATTGATATGACAGCCCCACTTGTTTCGCTGTTCGATTTGGCACGATGTATGTTTTAGTTTTTTTTTAATGTTAGAGATCAATAAACTGGCTAGTTGCTTGTGCTATAATATGAAATTTTACTAGTGGCATTAATAATTACTTGGATATACAACTGTCTGTCTACATTTTTAAGTCGTGCGTGGTACATCTGTTATCTAGTCGTCCGTTTTTTTCCTTTTGATTGTTTTTGTTGGAATCCTTATAATTATCTTTACAAGAAACTTGTGCTTAATCTAATGGTTTAATTTTTTTATTGCCTTTTCTTCTGTACCTCCCACTTATCACTTTTTTGCTTCATTTTTTATTTTTATCTCGATTTATTAATGTCTCACTCCAGCTGTTGGGTTGTTATTTTCCTTTAACCCTTATGTGACCTGCATCTGTATCTCAATCGGCCCTTTAATTTATCATCTGCTCTTAATCTTGTTCTATATTTAACAAAAACTTTAAATAGCCACCGAAAGTATTCGGATGCCTCATCCGACACTACATTTATAGTTCGTAGCAAACGGAACTCGAGACTCCAGATACGCCCAAATTTGGTCATGGGTCGTGCGAAATACAGTCCACAGCTATTATTATATTATGCGTATAAATAAAGCATTGAAAACTGCCTTACCGAAGCAAATCAAGGACCAGACCTTTGTAAGAATTAGATTATGGGGCGACTTGCTGCACAGTCGTGACCTGTGCGGAATGCCCATGAGAACTAAGCTAATTATTAGAATAAATTATTTTAGACTTACTTCTGGTAGGGTTAAGGTTAAATATCGCTATGTTACATTGAAGACGGGTTACATTTATAACAAGGTTCTAGGTTAAAACTAATTCTTCATCGAAAAGTTTTCAATTACTGGCTATGAAACTCTTTACTTCATGTACAATATATTCTATATTTTACACATTAGCGTACAATGATAATTGTTTAATTCTATTATGAAATAAAACATAATGTACCTACTATAATACTTAATACAACAAATCCCTATCCTGCAAAAATCCAACAGAAACAACAATCCCAAAATTAAATTGTAACTACAAACTCATAATTGCGTTCAAAAAACGCTAAAACACACAACACCGACCACAATGTACCCAATTACGACCGTCTTCGAACATAATTTGCAATTTCATCACCTAATTCCGATTCAGGTTTTCATGAATGAACGTTTAAAATCCAAACGATAAGGTATTTATAAATTATAAGAACCGGTTTACTGAATAAATGTTAATGGGACCGTGAAAATGAAACGTGTTACTTGAATTATATGATAAAATTTATGCGTAAGTTTGTGGGCGGTCGGGTACGGCAGACAGGCTGAGTGAAAGGCGATAGTCATGAATGAACAACCATTTTCTATGTTTGTTGTTGTACGGTACGTTATGTAGCTTCTAGACGCTTTTTTCGCGGGTTAAACGTATCATTGATAATCTTTTAAAGTTATTTAAATAACACTTGTCTACTTTATTAAGTATGTAAAAATATTTATTCTTTAATAATATTAATTTATTATAATCTTAACTATGTAATAAAATAAATATAAAACAATATTTCCTTCTAGCAATGAATATTAAATCAATAAATACACTTCGCAACACGCTTCCTCGTAATATACATAAAAAATGCAAAATAAACGCATTGTGAACAGCAGGCATTACGCCCCCAAGATTCAACTGTCACAACACTCGTAACCAAGTCGTTGATTTAACGTCCAATTCAAATTTCGAACGTCAGATTTTGCCGCCCACTAGAAGCCCACAGATTATATAAGGTTTGAGTCATGCTGCATAGACGATGCACCTCTATTGTCGTTGGAATTTTAATGAGAGTAGTTCGCACGCATTTCGTGTGGGCCACCGTCTGTCACTTGGTATGAATGAGAGCTTTGGGCTATGTGTGTCACGAGAACTACAACTAACCTAATATGCGTCTTATTCACAGAATTTCTTGATGGATGATGTTTTACTTCTTAAACTCTATCGCTAAGTAAAGCGGACACTCCGTTAACTTATTGCAAGAAATCATTAGGTGACATATCCCCACTATTCTGAGATAAACGGTATTTTAGTTAGAATTGTGTATTGGTCGGTTGTTGATTTGCCCATATTATCCTGAAATGTCCTGAATATAACTACCTTGATGAAATTTGTTTTTGCATTTTGTAGAATGTGTCAAAATAAGTCCACGATGTCCTATCGCTACATACATATAAGTTATACAAACCCCTTCCACGATTAGCAAGAACCCCAATCAATATAATATAATGACTTCATATAATTACATTTTTGGCCCCACACTTCCCTTTCACGCCCCATCTCAACTAGAAACACTAGACCTATCATCTAGGACCTAGGTAATTCCGTAATCACCAGCTCGGAGTCATGTTTCCACGTAATTAGGAGTACGGGTCATGCGCGCCAGTCACGACCAATCAGACGCCTGGCGCATATTATTATACTGAGTTATTAATAATACATGTACCATGTACCTGATTGCAGGGCTCTAAGGCTCAGGTTCCTTTGTAGCGGTACTTGCGTTTGGTCTTTTTGGTCTTGAAGAAAAGTCCAAAAGGACCACGATACTAGAAGTCTCAAAATTCGCAGATGGTCCAAAATAAGTCTTAGTAGCAACATATGACCGCTTACTTACTTAGATAACGGTGCATGGAAAAGTTTTGGTCCTTATGAACCTAGAGGAAACCTAGAAGCACCACTATACAAGGTACAACACGTGCCCAATAGGACCATGTCTATGAGAATTGAGAATGTAACATTATGTTATGTCTTATTTACTTCAGAAATAGACAAAGGTGTTCTTCCATCGCCCATTACATATTGTTTTTAGTTGGATTCTTAAGGAGTTGTAGACATCATGTCATACCTAAATAATTTGATTGCTGGAGAATCACCTATGCAGCAAGATATTTAAATCGAATAAAATATAATAAAGGACATCAACCAGTTTCCCGCTTGCTGTCTAACCATAGCCTGAAGGTCGTCTAATAATAATACTTATGCATTTATTATTGATAACTATGTTATTATATCTACGTAGACATTCGCCAAGTGTTGCACGAAGGATTTGCGGTTACATTGGTATACATTGGTCCTACTGACTTATTTATAGGGTTTCAGGATATAGAAAGGAGTTTTTAGTTCCTTATGTTAATTCGTTTTAGTGTTCTTTATTCTGGTAGAGTAATTTAGTTCTTTACTTATTTATTTAAGGGTAAACAATAAAGCATACACCAAAATACATATAAATAGATTTGTAACAAGACCTCAAAGAGCCATCAGACCACTACAGATGGAGCCCAGTAGGGCTGACGCCTGACCCAGAGCTGCGGAATACCTAGCGGGTTTACCGAGGATTCGGCTCGAAGGGTAGAAGTAGGAACGGGGTGGTTTTTAGTAAGTAAGAATCTGACACTCCCTCTCGCCTCGCCCAAGGCAGGAGAAGCAGTTGGATGATTTTCCCCTCTTAAAAAATATGTTTGACGCAGGATAAAGTGAAGAGGTAATGATAAAAGTTGCATTCGTTTAAAGGTGACCTAATGATTATGCTATCAAGTATTCAATTCCTTAAAACATATTAAGATTGTTATCAAAACAATACTGTAATAATCTGATTGGAGATAAGTAATTATCAATGCACTATCAGCAATTTGCATACCAATCTTTTATCAATATCCATTCAGCAGTTTTTTTATGGTACAAGCCGGCAAACGAGCAGACGGATCACCTGATGGTAAGCAATTGCCGTCGCCCATGGACACCCGCAACACTAGAGGCGTTAGAAGTGCGTGCAAATGAATAACGAACATTCCATTATTAATCTGTGCACCTTTAACCACAAGATTACATAGTATAATATACGTAGTAGACAGTAAGACATCAAGTAAAATATTTCATTAACCAATCTAAAATACGGCTCCAAACTACTATTAAAACTTTACAAATCAAAACATCTTCAAGAACATCCCGATTCACAACGAACAGTCGCACTTTTGACCTCTAGACCGGCTAGACGGACAGTCTGTTATCAATTTATTATATTAGCTAAATGAGCCGACAAATAAATGACTGGTGCCGGCCACAATCCATACTAAATGAGCTGCGACAAAGGATTTGGACAAAAGATCTTAAATTATAACTATTTTCAATCTATTATTGAATAAGTTGACAGCTTGATATATGATTTTTGGTAGTAACCAGGTATATTATGTTAGGTCAGGTAGTTTCCTCACACATGGATCCTATTGTCTATGTACTTAATAAATGGTTTTATGGCACATGACTATGACGTCACGTCGCGAGTGCGCCGGCGCCAGTGCTAGAAAGGACGTATGTATTTGCGGCAAAATTACACGTTAGATTTATGTAACATGTTATTTAGTATTGATATGAATATGAATAGGTGTTTGTACTGAGATTCTCTGTCTGCGAATTCGATTGAAGTACCGTACTTTGTTGTATATAGCACAGGTAAGAATGAGCTGATAGTCTACAGATATAGCGTCTCCTGAAGAGTTTTACAAATGTTGCAAACTCTACCTTACCCTTTAGAAAATAAAGTGCTTTTTATGTTACATAATTACTGGTTAAGATTCAATACTAAACACAACCTACATGGGGAAAATTAAAGCGACAATTTTCACTGATATCCACATTATTTTTCCTGTTAGGTAAACAGCCAATCAATTTGCAGAAATCAAATTAGTTACCTATCCAAATAAAGTGAAAGTAAAACCGTTATCTCTGTCCTTATCACACGTATGTTTACTGAAAGTGAAAACAATATTATCAGCTGTTTTCCCCGAGTTAGTCAGCTGTGTTGTTGCACCACGATGCAGTGTCATTCCAATTGCACAATGAATGTAATTCTCGCACAACTGTACTGCACTGCTGCAATGATATCGCCCCTGCATATAGTACTAGGTACATAGATAGTGCATCGATCATTTGCATGTTATTTCACAATACGTAATCATTGTTGTTGTTTTTCAAAAGGTGTAAGACATGATTTTTTTGATAGATAAGATATATTCGATGGTTTCTATTCTAAGCCTGTTGTCTGACACCGTACAATCCTCAATCTTCTAGGGTACAGGAGTCTTAATTATCTCCCTTCCTAATCTTACCAATCAATCAATTCCCTGGATCATACCAACCTTTAAATTCCTAACACCTAAAAGGCCGTCAACGCACTTATAACGCTTCTGGTGATTTCGGGTGTCTATGCTATAACGGCGATTGCTTACCATCAGGGGAACCGCCTGCTCGTTTATGTTATATCGTAAAAATTTAATTTAAGTTTCCTTGGTAGAAAATAAAGATATCCTGAAAAAAAAATACATGTCACCTAAGCATAAAATGGATGTGTGCATATTAACAACACGTTCATGGTGTTAATACACATCCATTTCAGAATTGAAATCCAATCACGAAATTAAAAATACTCAATAACAAAAATGGCGGATTAACTGCTTTAAAAGCAGCCTGTCTGGCAGCGATTTAATTAAAACCGAATAAAATATAAATCTCGCGAATTGAGTTATAAAACGATTAGCCGCTTTCCAAAAATGGCAGTTAAGCTAATTGATACACTTTACGAAATAGCGATTTTATTGAAAAATTACTATTTTGTTTGTACAAATATTTAGAGTTTTAGAGGAATAACAATTCTAGTTTTATTTTATTGTTCGTGGCAATGAGTTAATTTGTTTTAAACGTGGTAAGTGTCTCTTAACATAAAACCTGGTCACTTTGAATCCTTTGAAAAATGCTATGCAGACCTATCCAATCTAACAAATAATATATGGAAGATAAAAAAATGGAGACTTAACGCCGTAGTATGTCGGGAGCGCAGATCTACGCGAGATACAATGAGTTTTCTATTGTGTCTCATATATATAAAAATTAATCTTTGGCTACCAATAAGCACCGTCTAGTAGTTCAAGTACAAGAGGAAGAGACGTTTTGGAAGTTCCTCAGTTGAACTAATAAAACGATGTAATTCAGTATTGTCCTTATTAATATTCAATGATAATATTGTCCTAACTCACGAATCGAACAGTTCTTCGGCATATCTACATGTAACAACAACTTTCGTCTACCAAAAATAACAGCTAATAGTAAGAAAACACAAAATTACATGTTTTTCTATGCAGAATATGTTAGAAATTTTCCGATCGACATTACCTAAGTGATATAATCAAAACCAATACACATGTAATAACTTAGTTTGCATCGCCCAAGAGACGAGGGTGTGGTCTATCATATCTCAATTATTTATTTATTCCCGACTACACACGTTAATATTATGCCCTGATATTACTGTATTTATATATTTACAATCTATTTACTGAGGAATGTATTTGTTTTGCATATCTCTGAAAAGACTAAGAGAATTTACTAAAGATGTTGTACGAGTGCTCCGTTTCTTTCCTTGAACAAATAATTTTGATTCATTTATGTACCTATATGGTCCTATTGTTTTCGGATATTATAATAGCACTGGCAATATCAGTAAGTTTATATTGTAACTTTTGTCAGACATAATAATTATTATATTTTTCGGCTTACTAACGTAACTATTTGACGGGGTTAACTCGTCTAGTTTCAAGCCATGTTAGAGGCTCATATTGATGAGCTGCATTCGCGACACACAACGCGGCGAATGTCGCGCTGCTACTGTTTAATTAGTCGACGCATAGCTTGAAACTAGTCGAGTCCCTCGTCAAATAATTAGATGAGTAAGCCAAAAACTTCGAACAAAATATCAGTAAGGATTGTTTGATCTGGGAGTAATAACGAGAAAGTTTATTTTGCAGTGCACGTTTTATGGTTGATATGATGATGATGAACCTTATTCTCTATAGACATCATTCATTGGCATTTAAAAAAGGTTTCAGCAAATGAAACCGTATAGAAGTTCCAGTGCATATATCTATGCGATGTTCACAATAAACGCAAGTGTAGTTATGACAAGGGCACTGACATAAGTCAGTCAGTGGCTTGGAGTCAAAGTCAAATTTATCTAGTATTGAAATTATCTTGTGTATCGGGCACGAGGACGCGAATGTATTACGTGTGCATGTGAACTGAGACACAGTGTGTTATAATGCAGTATGTCTAATTTGTGCATAAACGAAGTGCATAGATTGGGTAAAATTTTTGGTCCTTCGGTACATGTAATCTGTCTTTTTGAGATTGAATGTTAAAGAGCAGATAGATCACACGCAACACTGGTGAAGTTACAACTGCATTGGTTTTCGTAAGACCATGGTATCTCTCTCTAAGTACATTTTTTAGCGATGTTCTATCTCCTCTTTCCTCTTTCTTCTACTGTGTCATAAGAAATGTGGGTGATCTGAGCTCCTTTACCTTAAGTCTTAGCAATTTTAGATCTAATTCCGATTCAGTAAAATATTGTAATCAGAGTAACGGAAGGAACTTGAATGCTTTATCATTATAATATGCTAGGACTAGTCCTAGATAGCTATAGGTCTTAACCTTAGTTCAGGTTTATCAAAAAGCATTGCTGGCCGATATCTAGAAATGTATAATCCCTTAGTCGTTACTTACCTAGGTGCGTTCTGACTTCCGTGGAGAGTGTAGGGTGACAAATGTCATCCGGAGCTGCGGACTACCTAGCGGGTTTACCGGGGATCCGGCTCGAAGGGCAGAAGTAGGAACGGAGTGGTTTTTAGTCAGTAAGAGTTTGACACTCCCTCTCGCTTCACCCAAGGCGGGAGAAGTCATTGGATGATTTTCCGCCCTTAAAAAAAGGGTGACAAATGTGTTCTATACTGACGTCACTGTATGACTTATAGTAGATATTCTGTTCTCTCTGTGCTATGGTTGTGTACCTCATGTATCTTCACCGACTGGGACCGGCATACCCCTTGTACAAGCTAACCCTTGTATGAAATATGTTTGTGCTAAATTCGTTATTAGATTATTTTATTAGGGCGTTGATTATGTTAGATTGAGATTACTAATCAATGTTTCTGGCTTAGTGTAGTTTGTTAGTTAACAAGCCTTGGTCTTTGGAAACGCAGCATGATGCATAATCCACTACAGATGGGGCGCAGTAGGGCTGATACTCGATCCGGAGCTGCAGACAACGTAACAAATTACCGGAGCTCCAGGTCAAAGTAGAAGTAGGAACGTTGTGGTTTTTAGTAAGGAAGAGTCTGATACTTCCTCTCGCCTCAACCACGGCGGGAAAAGTCATTGGATGATTTTACACCCTCAAAAAAAAACAGCATGATGAATAATTGAATTTATTGTAGCTTTCGTGAGACATACTAAACTAATTACTATGTTATCGGCTTACTCACGTAATTGTTTGACGAGGAACTCGACTAGTTTCAAGCCATGCTAGAGGCTCATATTCATGAGCAGCATGAGGAATGCTGAATAAAAGTAATATGGCCATCCAAATATAATTCAAACATCAATTCAAATTAAGCGAAATACGCTTATAATAAAAACAGCTAACACGAATAACATCCCATCTTCCCGCGCGGTTGCCGCTCCGTACTTATTCCCTCAACACATTGTTTCCTTGCTACTTAGCTACTCTGCGTGGAGGATCAGCTTTTGTTACCAGCACGTGTAAAAAGCACACGTGTACTGGTTGCCTGCCTTTAATATAAGTTGTAAAGTATCTGGTTTGCCCCTTAACGGCTACTTAATAAGTGTGGAAGGTAAAGTACTTATAGTTTATTATAGACAACTTGCGATTAGAAAAGCAAAAGTGATTCAATTTGATTGTTAAGGCACAGTTTTATATCGAAATTGCTGAACTGATTTTGATGAACTTCATACAGAAACATAGGCTAGCTTTTCAAATGTGCGAAAAACGGATGGGCTACGTTTTTTAGTATATTTTCTGCTTCTAGTAAAGGTTCAAATTGATTAACAATTAAACAAACACTGAAAGAAGTGCTGGCTTATAGCGAATGTGTGCGATGTTCATTGCAAAAATTAACTATTTTAATCGATCAAGATAATTGTTTATTATGCCTACTCATTAACGTACATTATTACAAATATGCTATCCCAGCTTCTACCAGCGGCTTCGCCCGCGTTCCCGTGGAATAAAAGTATCCTATCACCCAAGCCAGCTCATACCCTGTCTGTATACCAAATTTCATCAAAATCCATTCAGTAGTTTCAGCGTTATTGACGGACAAACATCCAAACAAACAAAACTAAGTCTAAATGGGGTGAACCGTGAAACTTTTCGATATGTATTTAGCCTATGAACGAACTTGCTAAATAAATTCATTCAGTTTGAAACCGTCTAACCAACGACTTTTATTACTTTAAGTATAATATTAGTTTACCACCACAGATGGGGCCCAGTAGGGCTGATGCCAAATCCGGAGCTGGGGACTACCTAGCGGGTTTACCGGGGCTCCGGCTCGAAAAGCAGGAGAAGGAACGGGGTGGTTTTTAGTCAGTAAGAGTCTGACACTCCCTCTCGCCTCGCCCAAGGCGAGAAAAGTCATTGGATGATTTTCCCCCTCAAAAAAAAAAAAAAGTATAATATTAGTGTGCTGTGATTCACCTAGTCCTAGTACCAAACAAAGTGACTAAGTGAGCCTAGCCCAGTACCTAGTAGGTAGTCAGTCAGTGGACTGTGCACCTGTAATCGTGCATGAGAAAGGTCGCCGAAGGATTGACACACGCTTGACCCAAATGACATAACCGTGACCAACATGGATGTACGATCGCATAGTGTTAGCTGTGTTCATGTGAATAGTGGGTACTCGTCTTTATGCATTGAGGATTGTGATTAGATATGAACCTTAGTTAGGTTGCTTTAGAGTTCCATTTAACGTAATAAATATTACACACTAGCTGATTCGGCAAACTTCGTACCGCCTCAAACATTTTTTTCTCACCTTTTACACCAGCTTTAGATGTCCACAAATAATTTAAGACCGAAATTTGCCAAATCGGTCCAGCTGTTCTCGAGTTTTAACGAGATTAAAGAACAGCAATTGCTGTTGTAATTGTCGTCACATTTCCTTAATCTCTTTGAATATACCACCCATTTTTCGTTATTTCCTTGTAAATAGGTGAAAAACCCTTGATGAAATTAATAGATTGTTTTAGGAATGTGACGATATCTGAAGGGGAGAATGCAAAAAGATACAGATAAATTTTATGGATTCTGAAACTTCAGGAGGTTCTTCATAATTTTTTCTTTCTACGAGCTATGTGGACTAACCTCATACAACAATCCTACCTCATTGTCAACAGCACACCGCACGCATTCGGAAAACACAATGCGTCAAATGCATGCGCATGATTCATTATTATCATTACATGTTAAATAATTGAAGTATGCGCAGTATGTGGTTAATAATAGGGT
Organism: Spodoptera frugiperda; assembly: GCF_023101765.2. Taxonomy (NCBI): domain Eukaryota; kingdom Metazoa; phylum Arthropoda; class Insecta; order Lepidoptera; family Noctuidae; genus Spodoptera; species Spodoptera frugiperda. Next base: position 10,518,906 of record NC_064215.1, on the reverse strand, counting down.
TTTATGATATTTAATGTTCTGACAACACATAGCTGAACAAAAGGGCGTAAATAGATAAAGGTAAATAATGTAATCGTAATAGTTTTATAGCGTGATGTAATGGGTCGCGAGAGCCGGTTGATGCAGGTCGCTTCCAACCGACCGATTTGGAAGTCATTGGGGGAGGCCTATATGTTTTAGTAGTGGCTGCTGTTTTGATTATCTGGATGGATTGATGGATGGACGTCTCTATCTCTGTTCTATTAGTGATGCAAGACCTTTGACTTTCCAAAAAGAAGTCATACATCTCTTAACAAGAAATACTCTCTCTCTCTTAATAATAAATATATATTTTTTTATGTTAGTACTGTAACTGTACTGTTTGATTTTAATACTGTATGGTCATCAAGATTAAGTGTGAGTATCAAATATCAGATTGATCAGACGTCAGGAAAGGAGTGTAATTCCAATTACCTACTACAAATTTCAATGACTAAATGTGACCCAAACAAATCAACAGGTACTTAAAATCTCTCTACATAAAACCGTTTAATAATAAAAATGCAAAGTTTCCCTTAGCAACTCCACTACTCAATCCCATAATGTATGCATTGCATACAGACAAAGTTTTTCAAAGCCCAATCGTAACGATTCGTGACTCACAATCTAATCGATTGTTTTAAATCGTTCGCGATCGTTATAACATGTTAACGACCAACAATAGACATGTCGACTAATCGAGTGACATGTACTCTAATCACAGGTATTACCATATTCATAGGTTTGGTATGGGAATCGAGAAGCGAGCTTATTCAACATGTTTTCAATTTACTCTTTCTTCATTCGAGTTGTACTTGTAACTTTGTTGACATCCACAAATAAGTACTTCGTCAACTTAGCACAGGAGTCTTCAATCCTATGGTTAATATGGATCCTGAGTAGTATTTTTAGACTTTTTTAATCTGTTGACTGTTGGATTCTGAAACAGAATGGGATAAGGACCTTTTTTATGGTACAAGCCAGTAAACGGGCAGACGGATCATCTAATAGTAAGCAATCGGCGCCACCCATCGACACCCGAAAAACCAGAGGCGCTAATCATTACAAGTGCGTTGCTTAATTCAGATCAAATTAATTGTTTTTGTGTTTATCAACATAAGAAACAGATATTATTAAGCACTGGACTGATGGTAGGAAGATCAGCGAGCCATTTAATTCGCGTTCCCCAAGAAAACGGACATCTTATAATCTTAAACCGATTTCCCAGCTTCAATAGTGTCTAGATTGCAAAACAGCTTAGGGTAAGGAAATTACATCTTTTCAAGACTAGCACGGCTTCGGCTTCATAAAGGTTTCTTGGTAGATGTTGTCCCACTATGTTTACCTGTACTGGATGGAACTCCGCCGCGGGTATGCGCGCCTGGTACTTTGGATTTTATATTAAACTAGGTTTTCTTAGCGATTTAATTTATGTTCAATGGAACTTCAGCAACGTCACGCCTCTTATACCCGAAGGGGTAGGTCGAGGTAGGTACACTCACTTTTCACCATTTGTGTTATAATATAAGTCCCATGTAATAGGAGGGGGTGAGCCTATTGCCATATACCGGGCACAATTCCAGACTCCGTGCTACTACTGAAAATTTTTCGAAAAACCGAAAAAAGCCCAACAATACTTTGCCCGACCCGGCAATCGAACCCGAGACCCCTTGTCCGACCAACGAGTTCAATGGAACTAAATTTATATCTTTTAAGTGATCCCTCCATATACCTCCATATATTTTAATCTCCCACTAGCATAGTGACGTCCGGAGCTGCGGACAACCTAGCGGGTTTACCGGGGCTCCGGCTCGACAAGCAGAAGTAGGAACGGGGTGGTTTTTAGTCAGTAAGAGTCTGACACTCCCTCTCGCTTTGCCCTGGCGAGAGAAGTCATTGAATGATTTTCCAAAAAAAAAAAAAGCATAGTGACGTAATCACCTAGGTAACTGTTTGGACTACAATGCTTGCATTTATCAACATTTGGTCACTTATCTAATCACATGGCGAATTCAGATTTATTCGGTTTCTCACGGGAATCCTCCGTTCCCTAGGTAAAGTTGTTCCATGGGGGAGTCAGGGTCTTCGTCCTAACATCAAACAGTATTGGAACACCTGCCACTATTTCGCAAATATTAAAAATAACGATTTTGTGAAATGTTGATTTAAACCATTCACATAAGACTCTTGTCGTAAACTAGGAAATTTTAGGTGTATGCCTTCTCCACGCTTTGCCTACGGGTTATAAGGTGTATAAGGTTCAAGTTTGAGAGAATACTGCTGCCCGGTCTCTGTCAAATGTATGAGTCTGTCAAGTTATTGAGATTAGCCGTAGGTAAATACCAAGCGATCCAGAGCTGCGGGCAACGTAACAGGTTACCGGTGCTCTGGTTCAAAACAGGAGGAGGAATGGGCTGCTTTTAATCACTTCCTCTCGCCTCACCCAAGGAGGGAGAAGTCATGCGATAATTTTACCGTCTTAACAAAAATAGTAAATACCAAGCCCTAACTAAATCCACTACAGCGATGAAAGTTTAATATCCGTGCAATTCATGTTACAGAGTGTCCACGATCAGCGACTGAACTCCCGCGTGGACTCCATGATAGAAGAAGGCCTGATACAGGAGCTGCTGGACTTCCACGACAAACACAACAAGCAGAGGATAAAGGATGGAAAGTGAGTATAAATGGAATCCTCAAACGTTTAGGTCATAAGGGCCTTTTTAGAATGACAGAGTACGAAGACATCAAAAACTATTATTGTAGGTATGTTTGTTGTTTTTCTAACAGTATTTTTCCCAGAAGGGATAGGCAGAGGTGCAAAGGTGCACATTACGCCATTTGTGTTATAAGTCCCATGTAATAGGGGGGGCTTACAGTCTATCGATCTTTTATTTCAAATAACAATGACTCCTTTAAAATTCTACAAAAATACTAGACGTCTATCAACTCTATACTATATTTAAACTTTATCAACATGTAAAGTTATTTATATCGTAAGACAATTTCATTTAATTAACATGTTCTAAACACCGACATTGTGGACCTGGCAGGTTTACCGGGGCTCCGGCATGAAAAGCAGGAGTAGGAACGAGTTGGTTTTAGTCAGTAAGAGTCTGACACTCCCTCTCGCCTCACCCAAGACGGGAGAAGTCATTGGATAATTTTCCCCCCTTAAAAAAGACTTAGTTTCTACCAAATTAAATCATTACCTATTATACGGGCAACACAACTAAAAAAAAATTCAACTATCAATGAATGGAAAAATACAAACACATTTAAAATATCTTTATTATCGTTTTAAAATAAAAACCGGCAGACAGTGAAGTCTGTCGATCAATACTTAATTTACGAAAAACAAAGGGCATTCGATCCACACAAATTATCCGTGAAATTAAACGGCGCTTAGCGAATCATTTTGTTAGTAAGAAACGCGAAATTGACAGGAAACTTCTTTACAATACCACCACTCTAGAAAGACCCGCGGCCAAATCTGGAACTAAAGGAAAAAAGTACGAATTCTTCTCAATTTTCGCAGTATCGTAAACCAGTGGCGCCACTGTGCTGTCTCAAGGTATTTTGGTTAAGGTAATGCCAAACGTAATTACATATTTGATAAGTTTTATAGCTTTATTGAGTGGTTGAATGATTTAATAAAGTTGCCTTTCGAAGCGTAATCTCATGAATGGAAGGTACAAATAGAGTACGAGATCTATTTTGAGTGGTTCAGTTCTATTTAGAGAAGTTACATAATTGAAGTACTTTGACCTTGAAGATGTTCTCTTCATGAAGGGGGACTTAATGAAGTTTATACTGAGTATTCTAGATTTCTTAAAGGTACAACAGACCACGATAATTGGAGAACATGGGTGTTAATCTGATGTATCTCTGCCTAAGCCTTCAGAGAATAATAGGCATGATATTTTATTGTATCTACTAGCTTCTGCCAGAGGCTTCGCCCGCGTTCCCGTGGGACAAAAAGTATCCTATCACCCAAGTCAACTCATACCCTGTCTGTATACCAAATTTCATCAAAATCCGTTCAATAGTTTCAGCGTGATTGACGGACAAACATCCAAACAAACAAACTTTTACATTTATAATATTAGTGTAATAATTAAGGCAATAATTATGTAATCATCAACTTTATTCACAAACATTGCATAAATTTTAACAGTTCAAGTTCAAGTTTTACTATGCACATGCATTGGCCGTACGCACTACGCCATACGCACGTCTTGTCTATGGTGTAAAAAATGCACAAAAACAAACATGGCGTTGGCGGGCAACGTCCTGGCTGTCATCTGTCGTGCGGTGCTGCGGTCGCGTCTCTACGTGTCGTGTTACACGCCGAGCCTATTTTACTATCGCGCCATTATTTTTGGTACTTGGGAAACTTTTACTAATATATGTATTATAAATGCGAAATTAATAGGCTGTCTGTTATTCTGTAATTTTGGTAAAATTACAAATTTTGTTTTAAGTCTTTGACTGCCAAAAGAAAACTGTTGAAGGCAAATCCTCCGCTAAAGTCGGTCACTGGTAACCATTAAATGACTCTGATTGCGCGAGTAAGACTAACTTCATAAGTTCTAAAATAACCGACAATTTGACTGTCTACGCTATTTTTACTTTTATCATATTATTACATTTATACAAAAAACATGGTCAGAAACGGTTTGGTTATTGTGTAAACATTTAACAATATTTTCCTTTTTAATAATTTAAACTTGATTACGTTAAGTGCTAATTAGGTAAATTATGAAAAGTTAACTTTTTCTAATTATAAATTAAACAACCTTCAAATTAGTTTAAAAGTAGGTTTAACACAAATAGTTAATCAAGGAGAGAATAAGAATAGTCGCCTGTTAAGCAGTTTTATAAAAAAAAAACTTTCATTCAAGACTGAATATAATTAACTAACTTCTTTTTCCTTATAAACCATTTTTCACGGACATCTTGAAAAAGACATCAACATCACATCGAGTTACCGCATTTTTACACAAGTTGAGGAATTATAATAACCATTATCCATTATTACCTAATAATCTTAGACCAAAATTAATTATAAGTAGGTCTTCATCAAAATTACGTTTTAATTATTCGTGCATAACAGTATTTATCAATTAATCGATTCTTGATTGATTCACTTTTTTCGTTTAAATAAAGCAAAGTCCGGTGTACAAAAAACTTAGAATTTCCGATTGATTTATTTTTAACGCACCGTGTAATCGATACTCGACGTCTCAGCACTAATGGACGGAACTTTCGATTTTTTTTTTATTTTCGTCTCATTTTGGAAAAAGTAAAAGTTGTTTTTAATTTTTTCTTTTTTTTTTTTTGTTTAACCTTAATCTAGTAAGTCTGTTTCATCCTACTAGATTAGGGAAGCATGGCCTCTCTGTTTCTGATAGGTACTTTATCTACCTTTAACAATGGCATTTTGCTTTGAATGTCTTATGTTATCAAGCAGTTTATTTTATTTCATAGAAGGATCTTCGAATATCTAGTAATAGGGTGGTTTTCCGAAAAAAATCACAAAATGTTAACAACCAATACCTACAATAAAAATAAGGATGAGTAAAGTTTCATTTTTTTGCATATAAACGTAACATAATACCTAAACAATAATAGTATCTTAATATCTTTTATGAATGTGTACAACATTTATTTTAAACATCTTAAAGTAATTAATACCAAGGATCAAGACTTGTTCAATCAAGAGAGCGCTGCGTACACGCAGAACGGTAGCAAACAGGGAACAGCATCCTTGTCGTGTAAGCCCCGCCCACTTCATAGACAACTTGTCTACCCACTGACAAATGACTGATGGACATTTCTCTTTTGAGGACTCCTAAATTCTCAAGTTAATTTGTTTATTAATTTTTTTGTTTTGAAATACAATATGATATAATATATGCTTTGATGTGACAATAGATAGAAACTTCAATGAATGAGCCTCTTTTTGGCAGTAGGGTAAAAAGTTTTTCAATGGTAATAAAATTAATGATGTAATATGAGTCTGAAGTTCATAGGAACGTAACTTATCTGATTCTAGTTTACACGCTATGTCATACCTTTTATTCCTGAAGGCGTAAACACAGCTGCTCCTGCACATTACGGCACGTAATGCCACTATTACACCCACTTTTCACCATTAGTGTTATAAATAAGTCCCATATAATAGCGGGTGAGCCTTTGCCATATACAGGGCACTATTTCAAACTCCGTGCTACTACTGATTTTTTTTTTAAAGCCGAAAAAAGCCCAACAACATTTTGCCCGACCCGGGAATCGAACTCACTCGACCAACGAGACAGTCTTGATTCCAGTTTACATTTCATAATAAAACAAACGTATCACAGGTACCTTTGACATTAACCAGAAACAAGAACCTACTTACCCACTGACGAATAGAATAAGCTACGGTTTATAGTTCCACCAACCTGTTCCATCTTACATGAAAATTAATTAAAGGTAAACCCTTCCACCGAGAGCAAGTTACTCGAAGTAATAAATCAAAATTGTGCATAAACCGGGCATGTCGTTGTTCTGGAACAATCCGCTCCTAGCCCTCTAACATAACATAACATAGACTACATTGAGATAAAACACAGAAGGAAAGTATTTTCCACATTCTTTCAATTTACTGATAATTCGATCAAAACACGGAGTTATACTTAAAAATGTCCGCAGTTATGAGTGCCCCGTAAGCCGTTTGTGTCCAGAGCTGCGGACTATCTAGCGGGTTTACCGGAGCTCCGGCTAGAAAAGCAGGAGTAGGAACGGGGTGGTTTTTTGTCAGTAAGAGTCTGACACTCCCTCTCGCCTCACCCAAGGCGGGAGAAGTCATTGATGATGATTTTCCCCCTTAAAAAATGTACAGTCAGCCAACTTATTTAAGTGACAGGTTAGTAGAAGATTAATTAAATACAAACTGAGAGATACCTCTAGCTATTGGTTACACAAAATTGTATACATTTTTAACGAAGCTACATCTTTTGTGTAACAAAGTTGTATTAAACTAACCAATAGTTATCTTTTGTTATATGGCTACTGAATTAAAGCCTTAAATTACTTCAAAAATGATACAATAAGCTCAACATTTACTTTATTATGACATAAGTTTATCCACTGGCGATAGTAGACACATCTAGTCAGCTATATCTCAGCGGGCACTTGTAAGTCTTCATTCAGACGCGGCGGGTTCATTACGCGCCGTAATACGTCACCGGCTATTACGGCCCACTACCCTTTAACCTACTTCACTACCCGGTACCCCGACACCTACATCCCTTCGAATAAGGCCACTGGAGCTAGCAGCAGTAGCAGTAGTGCCTCGTCCTTAAGTTTTTATTGTTTTAAACTTTTAACTTCTGTTCCTTGTACAGAATTTGTTGGTTAAGATTCTCAGGTGTGGTCACAAGTTTGTGTGAAACAGTTTGATTGTTAATTATTATGTTATCGGCTTACTCACGTAAATGTTTGACGAGGAACTCGACTAGTTTCAAGCCATGCTAAAGGCTCATATTCATGAGCAGCATTCCGCGACACACGACGCGGCGATTGTCGCGCTGCTACTTCATAACATATTTATAATAACTAATTTAGTATGTCTCACGAAAGTTACAATAAAACTTTGATTGTTGACTGATTCTTAGTGATCGTCTGCCGGAACTGAGACAAGACAATCGGCGAAGCGCCACCGCTTCATGGTAGATATCCCACCCACTCGCACGAAGCGCTTCGCTTCAAGCTTCCTTGTGCGAACTGCTAAGGAGTGGTGTTGTTTCCTGATGGGTGTCTTCAAGACGCGAGTGAATAGGTTGCTCATGGACAGACGTGCTCCATCGTAGGCCGCATCATCACTTACCACCAGGCGAAATAGCGGCCAAACGTCGACCCATGAAATATAAAAAAAGAAATTACTTTTGTTAGAAATTCAGCGATATGTATGATGAACCTATGCTAGACTATTTGTAGTTTTCTCAACAGATAAACAAACACAACAACTTTAGAGCTAAAATAATTGACATGGGGTTTCTTTTGCACTATTATCATTCAAATTAAAACCTTCAGCCTATCTATCATAGATATACCTAATTAACATGTCGGCAAATAACTTTTTGCGTATTTAGTAAACTCGACGTGCGAACATGTGACCGAAGCACACATGTGTGATAAAAATACTAAATAAAATTAATCGAATATATTTTGAAGGTTAAGTCGCGGGGAACGGAGCGAGGTGAATGAACGATACCTAACAAACGTTGCGTAATCGATGATCGTTCATCGTTCGCTAAATAATAATTATACCATCGGCAAAAAACTCCGCCACGGAATGGCGCGCAAATATTCATATTTCCATTTTTAAAATGTTCGGGTTTCTACGTTGTTTAGCGTATAATGTATTGACGTATTATGCAAAGTACGTTGTCGTGCATCGTCTGCATAAACGTAGTTATTGTTATTAATGCATAGTTGCTTATTTATAGATTGAAGCCGATCTTTATCTGTTCCTAGAGCCGTGCCCTTACCGGAGCTACCTAGATATTGCTAGTGCTGTCAGTGCAGCCAAATCAATTTTACAAGCGTCCTCAGGATTTTTATGTACTTATCTCTAGATCGACCAGATCCATCACAAAACACTTTCTATTTACTATGATGGATAAACTTTCAAACAAACTAAGCAAACTAGTTACTAACGTTAACGCAGTGTTCAAAAGAATATCAATATTGTACAAACATTAAAATGGTGAGCAACATCCTATTAGATTAGATGAACTAATGTTACAATAACTCTTTGTCAAACCATATAAGGATAGTTAGTGATATCCTAATATTAGCCGGGCCACACAGAAACTAATCCGACTGATTTGACGAGCATCCGACACCTACAGCATTCGTACATTGCCAATGACAACAGAAGTAAAAAACTCGGAATGTAAATGTGTACGCGGTCTACCTATATTTACTACTACGCAATAAAACAAATGATCGAACACGCCCACAAGTAAACAATCCGCGTTAGTTCCACTTCCCTGAAAGATATACGGTATCGGAAAGATAAACAAAACATTTTTGCATCGTTTCATGTTGGCGAATACTTATCTGTAGCTAATCCAGCGCCGGACTGGCCTTGGACGACTTATCTTCCACACATTACTACTTCTAAACAAATTCAAGCATCTTCCTACCCGCAGACAGATTGTATAGAGTACCCAAGTACCCGCACTCCGTACCTACCTCCCATGTTTAGATAATTCGTTATTACCTACCCAAAGTCATAATCTTTGCTTCAGGCTTCCCTAAGCGGCTTACGGGCTTACCATGTTACCGAGCACACGTACCTACCTACTCAAAATCAATTTAAGAAGTTTACCTTACTCGTAGGTACTTAGGATTCTCAAGCACAGCGCGGTGACGTCGGCAGACATTCGTACGATGTTTAATTATTCACTTCTGTTTTCCATAGACGTACACAACCAGCTTTTATCCCGCCGGCTAAAAGACCCGCAGGCGGTATCCGTACCCCGTGTAACATTAATTATTAATTTCATACATTATCCTATTTATTTATTATCGTTTCCAGGCCACCGGACTACACTAAAGGCGTCTTCCAAACTCTCGGCTTTAAAGAATTCCACGAATACTTAATGCTGTCTGATGAAGAAAGAAATACCGATGCAGGGAAAAAATTGCTCGAACAAAGCATAGAGAACATGAAAATGGGCACCAGAAGGTACGCCCGCCGGCAAAACAAGATGATTAGAGGAAGATTCTTGGAACATCCTACAAGAGAGGTAAGATTTTAATTAAATGTCAAACAATTGAAACAACAAAAATGTGCGGTAGGTACCTAGTTTATTTTAACAAAGGACACTCACGCCATGTCCTCTTGCGTAGGTAGGTACTAGAAAAACCTACAGGACATAAAAAGTACCATAATTTTCCCTGTCGTGTAACATTCGATAGATCAAATAAGCGATATTAGTATTGCGTGTTATTGGTTTATTGCGCATATTTTATGTTTCATTTTTGTAATCCTTGTCAGTTTTATGAGCATTCATTACTATTTAATTTCTTTGGAAAGTATCATGATCTTTGTAACATATACATAATTGTATTGTTATCAAAGTTTAGTCGCACTAATATTTAAAAGAGCCATCTTGTGGCAAATAGCGGAACTACTACAGTTTTCGCTCCAACGCTTTTGAAATCATTGAAAGTTTGTGCAGCGCCATCTTGTATGTAATAGCAAAAATAATATTTTAGGGTTTGTGTTTAACAATTACAAATCATAGATGGCACTAAATTTCATATTTTTATTTCAGGTACCGCCCATTTACGAACTGGATACTACAGACGTTTCGAAATGGGATGAAGAAGTAAAAAATAAAGCTATTCATATTATAGAAAGTTATCTTAATGAAAAACCATGTGAATTTGTTCCAATAAAATCAGTTGTAGATGAAGCAAAGAAAGGAATGGATGGTAATTCACATAACTATTGTGAAGTGTGTAAAAGAATATTCATTGGGGATAATGTATATGCCATTCATTTAGAATCTTTTAGACATAAGAAAGTACTGAAGAAAATGAAACGTTTAGAAGAACAAAGGAACAAGACAGAAGCAAAAACAGAAATAACTAATGTTTAATTAAATTAAATTGTTGTGTGTGATGTGTTGTATGACTAGTATTAGTAATGAAAAATAAACAACTTTATTTTAAACAAGTATTTATTCCAACATAACTAATATATACAACTAAGTCCTCTAATAACTTAAACTTCTTGTTCTACCACTTTTTTGCCCACCTTCTGCGCTCTGTAATCATAGTGCTCAAATTCAGGATACTCTTTAATGATTTCATTGTATGCGTGACATATTCTGGCAAATTCCATGTTAGCTATCTGAAAAGGTCTGGTCACAGGATCAATTTCAGCCATTTTATACATTCTTAATGCCATCTCTTCTCTTACTTCTTCAGGGAACAAGGTCTGTGCCCCTCTAATCGAATACTTTTGTCTCATGGAAAATATCTGGCGGACAACTTTCTCAACCATTTTAAAAGGTAGTTTTATAATGGGATGCTTCAAAGGAGTTAAGGTTACTACTCCTACATCAACATCAGGCTTTGGAAGAAATGCTGCTCCGGAGATATCAAACTTGTAGTTGACATTGCACCAGTTCTGACACATCACAGACAGCCTGCATCTCTGGTCACTCAGAATCCTCGCCGCCATCCTCTCAGCAACTTCTTTTTGAAATGTCAGTGTCATTCTGGTTCTCCCAAAAGCCCAAGGACCTTCTTGCTTTGATATCATTTCTAACCAACGAATTAACAATATTGTGGACACACTAAATGGCAAGTTCCCAATCAAGTTAACGGGTGGCGGCGAGTCCAGCCAGTCTGTCTTCGCATCTTCAGGAATATACTGAGCTATGTCAGTCTTCAAAATGTCACCAGTTATGATGTCAACATCCACTTTGTCTTTACATGCGTCGGCTATAAGTTCTAGTGATGGCGTAAAACGACGATCCTTTTCGATCAAAATTACTTTTCTTGGACCTCTTTGGATGATGGATCTGGTGATTCCGCCAGGGCCGGGTCCTACCTCGCAAACTATGTGATTCTCTATATTACCAGCGGCATTTACTATTTTGTCAATTAAACGAGGTTCCATGAGAAAATTCTGAGAGAGTTCCCTGAGAGCACGGAGTTTGTACAGTTTAATAACATCTTTAATACTTGGTAGAGGTGGTAGTCTTATCTGAAAAGCTTTCTTCGCAGCAGCCATTTTATTACTGCTGGATCTTCACTGGTTCCTCAAAGTCGTCGAGGAACGTTTCTTGTTTCACAGCGAATATAGAATACAAGTAAACACTCAATACTCCACTCCCTATCACGAGTCCAGTCAACCTATTCTTTTTCGAGATCTGCTGTAGCTTTTGTACACGTTCACGGTTTTTCTGCTCAATCAACTTCATATACGCTATCTCAGCCTGTTTAAGTACCGGATCTTGTGCAGTACTGCTGATTTTAGGTTTGAATCCAGAATCGGAGTCACCCATTACGAAAACAAATTCTGTACAAATATAACCTCAAAAACGCAGATTCCCGTCTAGAGATTGAATGAATGATTATACATAACACAGATAACGAATCGTTACGACTAAGAATGAATGAATGAATGAAATTAGACGCATTTCAGGTATGCAATGTTCGCTATTTAAGCATATTTTATTGTGTTGGGTCTTTCGTCAAAAAGTGATTTAATTTCAGTTAATACTGTTTATTTTTATTATAAAATTATAGAAATACATAAAATAATACTGCAACAATTTTTAAGTCTATAAAATAAATAATGTTTCTAATAAGAACTTGTGTACCAAAAACAGCTGTTTATGACGTCTTCTATAAATCAACAAAACAAAAGCCATGCGCACAGCTATCCTTTTCTAAACAAGACTTCTCAGTCGCACTTGTGCATTTGCTTCACTTCGAACTCGAAACCTCGCACTTCTCGCGTCAAAATCGTCAAATCCCGTCTCGCGGTGTAGTCGTTTGCTTGTGTGACTCGTTGGCTTCCCAGTAATCGTGTTAAACTTTGTTGTGTTTTGTGTTATTAAAATGCCTTTTATTTCAAAAGACTGGAGGTCTCCCGGTGAGGAATGGGTTAAAACTCAAGAGGGATGGGAAAAGAAGAAGGTGTTGGAGTGCACTGCACAACGGTGAGTTGCGTTGCAAAATAAACACAGTCCTTTGTTCGCATTTAGTTGAACGCAACGAAATAACACGGGCCATTTACTTCATTAATTTTTACCTACTAACATTAGTGAGCTAAACATTGAAATGCTTGAATTTTGTAGTGTTATTGTGAATGTTGAATATTACTGTTTTGTATTGCAGATATCCCGCTATAACTAACTTTAATAACTCAGACGATAGTCAACAAAAGTCGTGGTGAGTGTTCCTATAAACTTATTATTCCTACGTTTGTTATATTGTCGTGATCAGCTGTTGTCTGTTGTTGAACGCTGTTATTGATTTTCCTGCGCGTGTGTGTGAGTCCTTCGCCTGGTTTTGTGTTGAACCACAGCAAACGAAGAAAGCGTTTACCTATACATACCTATACTTTTGTACATAGATTCCCGTTTTATAGATGGATATAGGTAGGTATGTATTTTTGCATAGACGCTAGACGTAGGTATCTATAAGTACTTATGTGTTTGCTAACAAGCTATTCGTAAAACAATATTCTTTACAAACTTTACAGTTGCTGAAATCTAGTGAGACTTTGTTTCTAGATTATTTTACAAAGAACTATTTTTAAATTAAGCTTAGGTACGTAGGTAGATATATTAGGTAGCTAGAATGTGCCTCCAATAGGATACCTTCTACATATTTACACTTCATAAAGTACTTACTTGTAGAAATTTAGCTCTAGTCTAGGTCTCTTCTACTATTTCTACCTATTACATACTTTAATTCATTAATGACTTACATTTTCTTTTAAGGAAATCCCTGTTAGGTCTTAACCACGTACACTGACGTCTTAAATACCTATGACCCATTAAAAGAAATGCCTAGGTACCTACATACATACCTATGTTATTGTTTTACGTTTTGTTCGAACAAACATATACTTACCTAGGCTTTAATTCTTAAAATTATATAATTAACGTAATTTGTTACTTAGGTTAAAGTTGCTAGTTACCCTGGAATATCGGTAAAATAAAAAGTGATAAAATATTACACTTAAAATTTTATAAAATTTGTTTCGGACGTTTGTCCGTCAATCACGCTGAAACTACTGAACGGATTTTGATGAGATTTGGTATACAGACAGTGTATAAGCTAGCTTGGGTGATAGGATTTAGGAACGCGGCCGAAGCTGCTGACAGAAGCTAGTTATAAAATAATTTAAATACGTAGGTATAGGTATATAGGTACCTTACATACCTATTGGTATGAAAACCTGGTAACTACACAGTAACATGAAAACCTGCCTATACGTTACATCCAGACCACAACCCGGTGGTTTTTATTTAGTTAAGTAGGTACCTATACTTAGGTACAGATAAACGATTTTCATTTAAACTTAAACCAATAAAACTGTTGAGTAACTGACGTAAACTGTGGTGTGATTTTACCTAATAATGTGACGTTCATATTTTTAGGTATTTTGGTAACATTTCATTAAAACTATTTTGTTACCTAGTACCTAATTTCATACTTTACTACCTAATAACTGAACTAAAAAATACTGACTAAGAAGTCAGACTCGGACTGGAGCCAACGTAAAAAAATGGAACAAAATCATTTGCGGAAAAGAAAATTTGCTAGTAGCTACTTATAACAGTTCAGCCTACTGACAGACAGACAGACAGACGGACAACAGAGTTTTAAAAGTAGAATCCTGTTTTTACTTTTTAGGCACAGAAGCCATAGAATAATATTATTTTTTTACTTTTTAAATCTCGAACGAACAAAACTTCTCTAAATATTTTTTTTATTGATATACCAAAAACAATGTTGACCTAACTAACGCATAAAAGATACAGTATCGATTATAATCGACTATTCATTATTTTGTGAAAATAGGTCATTGATAAAATATAACGTTATGATAATAGGTACGTGTTAACTGAAGGAATAAATTGTTTATGGAAATCTGGAGAATGTATGTGAATAAATTGTTTGTTTCACAAGTCGCTTGCCATATGATGTTGATTGGTATTAATTAATGGGTAAAAGAGTAATTCGCGTTTGCGTTATAATTTATATTTAAGTGTTGATTCGACGTACGTAGGTAACGCTAATTTTATCGGATATTTAAGAAACAATCTTAATTTAATTTCAATCTCATTAGATCTTCCGTTATCTTATTCGAAAATACTGAAAATAATACTTTAGTTGATCGAAGAAAAAATACGATGGGAGAATAAGAAAAAATACAAGGGTCATTGACATTTTTACTTTATGGCAAAGGCAAAAGGTATAAAACAATACAACTTGAAACAAAACCAATGCAAAACAATACTGTTTCATGATTCATGAAAACGAATTAGTCCATTGAAATGTTACAATTTGAGGGCCGAATTATGCATTTTTTAGAGGACGCAATTTTAATTTTTGATCATGTAGGGGGGTCAATAGAAGCTTAACTTGAAGTTTGTGGGGTCGCCACCCTTGTCCCTCGGCCGCCATCTTGGAAAAAGGGATGGAAATACTTTTTTTGCTATATCTCGGAAACTATGCATCGTAATAAAATTTTTAAAATCATAATTTGTAGAAAATTATTTTGCCTACAAATATGTTTAATAACTTTTTGCCCTAAATTAACAATTAAAGAAGTTATAAGTAAAAAAGTGAAATTTTGGTAATAAAATTTTCTCTTTTGCTCTATAACTTTTTTTTACATTTTATAAATAAATGGCTTCAGACCAATCTTGTAGAATATTTTTCGAGAAAAATTTTTCCCTACAACTGTTTTCAATTTCATTCATTAGAAACTCAGTTACAGCGCTCCGAAGTTAACCGGGTTCGTCAAATTAGTCCAGTCAAATAAGCTTAAATTAGGTAAGAATCTCGGAATGCGAGATGACCAGCTGTAATTTTGTAAAAACTTGTATATTGACACCCTAAAACTTGTCTCAAAACCATGGTATATATGGTAGGGTGTAAGCAACTCTTAAAATTCAGGGTCAAAGGTCCCAAAAATCGTTCTTTTGCGGTTTTTTGGAAATAACTCATTTCCTATGGGTTTTTGGTATTTGTATTCATTATCAATATTGTAGAATACAAAATTCTCTACAACTTTTGTCTAATTTTTTTTTACATGGTGAACCGTTGTCGAGTTAGAGGGAGGAGAACGCATGGTCACTGCATCACATCAGACATTTTTTTTTCAGCTAACCTATCCGTGATGGTTGGTTATGGATAGGACATTAAAAAAGACGTTATGGTTTCTAAAACCATTTTTCGTCAAATTCAATTGTTTGAAAGATAGACGCTTCCAAAGTGGAAAATTGACCGTGCGTTCTCCGCCCTCTAACTCGACAACGGTTCACCATGTAAAAAAAAATTAGACAAAAGTTGTAGAGAATTTTGTATTCTACAATATTGATAATGAATACAAATACCAAAAACCCATAGGAAATGAGTTATTTCCAAAAAACCGCAAAAGAACGATTTTTGGGACCTTTGACCCTGAATTTTAAGAGTTGCTTACACCCTACCATATATACCATGGTTTTGAGACAAGTTTTAGGGTGTCAATATACAAGTTTTTACAAAATTACAGCTGGTCATCTCGCATTCCGAGATTCTTACCTAATTTAAGCTTATTTGACTGGACTAATTTGACGAACCCGGTTAACTTCGGAGCGCTGTAACTGAGTTTCTAATGAATGAAATTGAAAACAGTTGTAGGGAAAATTTTTTCCCGAAAAATATTCTACAAGATTGGTCTGAAGCCATTTATTTATAAAATGTAAAAAAAGTTATAGAGCAAAAGAGAAAATTTTATTACCAAAATTTCACTTTTTTACTTATAACTTCTTTAATTGTTAATTTAGGGCAAAAAGTTATTAAACATATTTGTAGGCAAAATAATTTTCTACAAATTATGATTTTAAAAATTTTATTACGATGCATAGTTTCCGAGATATAGCAAAAAAAGTATTTCCATCCCTTTTTCCAAGATGGCGGCCGAGGGACAAGGGTGGCGACCCCACAAACTTCAAGTTAAGCTTCTATTGACCCCCCTACATGATCAAAAAATAAAATTGCGTCCTCTAAAAAATGTAAAGCTCATGTAACATTTCAATGGACTAAATATTTTGTTCGAATTTTTATTATCTTTTGTAAACAAAAACAGTTGACAACTTGACATGGAAAAATCTAACAGAAATTCTTGTCAGGGGACAAACATTTCTAAATGTTAAAAGAAACATTAAAAATAAAAAGAAATCCTTTTAACGCACATTCCGAAAATATTTCCTTCCCAAAAGAGTTTTATTCTGTTTCCTAATAAAATTAAAATCCTATTTCTCGCGTTTGACTGAATGCGCCACTTCCAGCCATCACCCGACGCTCACTTTCAATAAAAAAAAAGATGGCGCGAAATCCCGATTCCATTTTTGAAATCAACTGTCAAGTTGCATATAAATCCATCGACTAGGGAAATAGGAACTGAGCGTTTTATAGAAAAGTAGAAAACTACAAATCGTGACTAAACACGAAAAAGTTTTGTTCGAATCTAGGTCGGTCTGGAATGTACAGTTAGGTCAAACCACTCGCCTGAAAAATTCCCGGCTCGACACGAACAACCAATTTGTTTGGCCGACAGATAGTTCTCTTTAAACAAGTATTTAGAACATAGAATTTTAATGAGTTCTCAAATGCTTTGGTTTATACTACACTAACCTAAATTTTGATATAGAATTTTAAATTCAGTGTTCTGAATATTTAAAGAGCTTTAATACAATGAGATTACCCAACTTAGATTCGTCTTTTGATTTTGTTTATTACCTTTTGTTGGATAAAATCTTGTTGATAGCAATTATAATGTATGCTATTTATTATTCGAATCATAAATATTCGAATATCTTTTCTTACGTAACTATTAACAACGACAAGTTAAATCAAAGTATTGTTCTTATTGTTCAAAAACGCATTTAATTTCCTCAATCCCAAATTCCCAATTAATGTATTCAAAGCAGGTCGTTAACATATCGTCATTTAATTCGAAATAAGGTTTTAAAGAGTACCTTTATCGCTTAATCCCAAGACGATCCACCCACAGTCTGTGGTTGATGTAAGGATCCGAATGAGTCAACTTCACCGAACACGTCCCGACAGGAAAGCGAGAGTATTTTTATTTTTTAAATCTTCAGTTTTGTGACAAGTGGAGATTGAAAGCCACTTAATAATTGTGACATTTTGTATAAGAAACGTTTCTAAAGAAAATTCTATTTGACCACACCAGAAATCTTAGATACTTAAACTTTTGAAAAGTGCGTAAAAAACTAAATAATATTTATTTACTTAAGCAGCTTTAATTTATTTACAAAGTATAATATCGATTAACTATTATAATCGATAAACATTACCTAACTTTATCAATATTGTTCTCCTGATCATAACACAAACCTATTTCTTGTCAGTATACCGCAATCAACTAGTTTTGTGTAATTCCATACAATAAAATAAGACGCAGTATAAAGTAGTGAACCTGTAATAAAAATCTTAATAAGTAATCTTAATATTTCTAAATATCTTTAACATTTACACCAAGTATTGCTAACCTATACCTTTCGCAATAATGAAATTGATAAATACGTACGTAGAATCTGCATTCACAATAATATATCGACCTCATTAAACTTTACTTAGAAAAACATTTCAACCATCTTCAAAGACGTTGCTTCTGAGTTCTGTCAAAACAGATACATAACATTTCGGAATGCACCGAACACCGATCTAGTTTCCTCCGTGTACACAGACTATATTTAGCTTTTCTAATATTAGAAAGAAACGGTAAACTGTAAAGCAAGTAGTCCAAACTGCCATAAATCATGTTCGCCTCTTTGACATTCGAAAACCGGTGCAACTGGAATGAATGGAGTACACTTACAAAGGGTCTGGCCTAGACGTAGTAGGACCTTGAATGTTTTTGGGGTGAGGTTAGGCCAAATTTTTTTTTTTATGGTAAACAAGCATACGTATCACCTGATGGTAAGCAATCGCCACCGCCCATGGATACTTGAAACACCAGAGGCGTTACAAGTGCGTTGCCAGCATTTTGGGGGTTAGGAATTTAAGGGTTGTTGGGGAATCGGAGATTGGGAAGATTGGGCCTCCGGTAACCTTCACACAACGCACATTTCACGTTAATATAGGTATTTTGTTACTAACTCATACTAGTCGTGTTATTCTCAGCGAAACAGGTTGACTCATTGCATTTCAAAATTTAGAGAATTGTGGTGAAACCATTTTGGTCTTGGGATGACCAATCATCTCCTGAATGTATCCTCCCTGCCAAGAAATGTATCTTTTCAGTAGAGAAATATGTGTACAAATTCGTTACACAATTACAAATTCACAACTACTGATATGCATCCTGAAAAGTAGTTCTCTTTATCTAAACTTTCTATTACATTTGTCATCAAAACTTAAACGTTACTTTCTGACTTTTATCGATCTGTCTCTGACCCGAAGGTTAGTTGAAAATTAGGAGCGGTTGACCAAGGCAATTTTGCGTGGGCCACCTTAAACCTTTGACCTCTATGATATTTAGTCAACTGAGAGAAATCTTTCACTTGGTTTCATCGTAAACGTGTAAATTATTCTCTGGAATTTTAGTTATTTTAACACACGACACATTTAAGGCCACGTGTAGACATAAAATGTTCGTTTTATAGCGTGCTCTCTTTGGTAGCGAAATAGCTAGGAACATTCAGCTCGTTTCGTGTATGAAAAAGTATTACAATTTGTGCAAAATGATCCTGCAAATGTGCTCCCATTTAGTAATGTTTGCACTAGAAATAAACACTCCTCTTAATGTTTGGTTAGAAAATGTTATTTTGATAGTACGAAAGCTCGATTTTCCTTTGCAAAGCCAACAAAATGACTATTCTCCTGAATTCTCTTGTTACCATGCTCACGTTCGACCGTTCGACAATTTAGTCTACAAATGCCAGTTGGGGTATTGCAAGCAAATAGTTTGGTTTATTGTCTGACCTAGCTCTTTGTCTCCGATGCCAGTGTTGAATTTGATATTTAGCTTTGCATACAGATAAACTTGTACATTGTACAAAAGGCTCTCTAAAATATCGTAACATAAAGGTGAAGGTGAGAAGTTATGTTCTGACTCTATAGAGTCGGTTGAGATGAAAACAATACAAAATTAGGAATGGTCTTTTGTAACTGACAATTTAGTGAAAACATAAAACTAAAGATGACCATTATAAGAGAGATCCACAAAATAGGTGAAATAGAAATCATTGCTAACTCACTGGTATTACTAGAAAACGAAAAGCTCGAAGATTTCTCTCAAGTCTATCTAGTTTAGCATCCGATGTTTTATTAATATAATTCCAGTGTTTCATATCAGCTGAAACATCACCGGTTATCAGACGACAGTTCAGCTCCATTTAAATAGTGGGTTGTGTTGCAGGTCGGGAATTAGAAAGTGGTCACGATAATCGCACTGCACTTATTCGCTGTTATGCTCACGGATCAAAGAGACGAGTGTTATTATACTACGTTTCTATTCTGTCATTTCTATTTGTGTGATCATGGTGCGTGAGCTTAATGGCGGCTTTGATACCATAATGTCCATCCACTGTATTATCAAGGCTAACAATGGTCATAATATTGTCTAAATTGCTATACTTTTCGGTGTGTGTTATGGAATTTGCAGATGCATATTATGTGAGTAATTTGTCAATTTCCGCCTGTCAATTTTGGCATGGAACTTTCCCCTATAACTAACTAAATAAATCATTCTAAAATTGTCGCTTATTGAGTTCACTTGAGTTACAACAAATGAATTGTATAGATATCTTTATCAAATTACACTTGAACAATCTATGAACGTCAATCTAAAGCCACTTCATGAGGTTTCAATTCATAACATATTCATATCAAAAAGATTTATAACCGAAACGTCAGATACAGGCGTCTATACGGCAAGCTTTTATGGAAGATACCGGAATATTGATGACCAAGTAAAATATTCCTTACTACGGATTTACTACATTTGGCAAGAAGCCAATAAATCTGATGCAGTTTTATTTGAGAACTCTCTTTAACATCATTGCATGAAAAGTGATGAATGCAAATAGCATTCATTTCTTTAAGTAATAGGAATGCTTTTTCTAAAATCAGAGCAATATTCTAACAAAACAACATAGTCACTTATTCACCAATTTGATCTCCTTCACTTTCCACTATTTGTGACCAATCTTTTACGACATTTTGACCTGATTCCTTGTTTCTATCCCTTATAGCAACTTGCTTGGCTGGATCTGCAATGACTTACAATCTGCATCTGCTTCTTTTCCATCACAAACTCCCTTTAAATAAATAAAATATTTCATTTCATCTTCTTTAAGATGCTTTAGTTGTCTTCCATGAACAAATTAGGGCAACATAAAATGTTCATTGTTTGCGAAAATGGAATGAAATTAACCGAATATACAATGCAGCGAGTGAAGCGGTGCAGAAAATAAAGTAAACCTTTAGCAAAACATTTTGAACCGCCAGTTCATTTACCCGTGACTAACTGTGTTACTGTTCTCTTATTGTAATGTACATGTAAACAGATCGCTTTTGGACTAAAAACATCTGAAATTTGCGAAGGAGTCCATTTTAAGTCGAATCTTGCTGTACTTATTTCCATATTCTACTTTGTTTGAATGGCCCCAGAAAACTTATGTTCTAAAAGGCCTTACAGTTTTAGTTGTCCTTGGCAGAACTGGAGCACCTAAAATGGACGTTTCGCTAGAATCGGACTCGTACATTAACGATGAATTCGCTCCTATTGAAAACACATCTTTGGTATCGACATTCGATATAAAGGTATGCAGAATAACCTAAAAAACAAAAGCCCTGTGGGCTAAAAAAACAAGCCAAAACTGTTCTTGTATACACGAAAACTCAAGATCTTCGGCAAACGCAACCATGATGATTAATGATAATCTAGACAAGTTACAAGCAAGTCTTTCTAACAATGAGTAACATGCAAGGTTACTAAACAACCAGATAAACAAACATGACATCTGTTAGATACAAGATAACGACCAGAATACAATAACATCGATCAGATATTTTACAATCAAAATTACTAATACTATGTTGTAACGTAGAGAACAAAACATTGCAATATAAAGTAAACACGAGATTAAAGATGATTCATAAGATTACCGGGCAGACAGCGAGACGCCTACGAAACACTTGCCAATAAAATATAGCGTTTGTTGAACTTTGAATTGCATTGAGGCTAATCTCAGACTGAATTATTTTATTTATAAGATTGTGTATCTCTATTATATTTAATGTTATCTAGCTTTTCGTCTGCAGTTTCCACTACGGTACTCAAACCTTCACGGATTTTACACTTTTATAAACCGTTAGTCTATTAAATGATGGAAGTCATATTCAAATCTGTTCAATAGTTTTTGAGCTTATCATGAACAGACGTCTCTGGAGACTGTTTTGGAGACACATGGAATACTAGATTCTGTATTCCGTGGTACTACAGAACCCAGGTTTGCGCCCAAACATACTTCCATTTAATGGAACTAAAATGTCGACACTAATGTCCACCGCAAAAAGCCGGTGCCACTATTCCTACTCCAACCGAATGGAACTCCCAATTTTAAAAATATTTTTCCTGCCAGTGATGACACGAAACGACTTTAAAACTGGACGTTTTTGAGGACGGTTCCAAATTAATTTGGGTCGTTCAAAGCTGTTGCAGTTTTAAAAATGGCTGCACTGCGTTTAGTGTGGTGTATTTATTACGAAATATTTTTACGAACGCATTAAAGTTTTAGTATTTATAAGTTCTATTAGTAGCAGAGTGCAGAGTTGACATTTTTATTTTTATCACAGTTTTCGATTTTGAGTTCACGAGATGGCACTAGTGACGCATTAGGCCTTATTAATCCAATAAGTTTAGCTAATACAACAATTTGACTGACTAGTTTATATTTTAATATTTACAAAAAGCCGTGGCACAGAGAGGAGTAGGGAGGATGGGACTAAAAATAAATAAACAACCTACATTGGCTAATTTTCTGTTAGTTAGTAGACCTTAGGCTGAGCTAACTCCTCTAGTGGCTATGAGACCCTCATTCTGCATCAATTCCTTCTTTATGACGAATACTAAGTAATCTATCTACTACATAAAAGCTATGATCTTGTTCAGTAGTTTCAGCCTTCAAATAGAACTTCATATTGACTTTAATTGCTCTTCCATAGAGTAGTTAAGAATCAGACGAAGTTTCAATAGCACTTCGTCTGAACTAGAGTACGTTTTCCTTGTAATTAAAACGATGTTCATTCAGTCGATTAACGAGTTTAAAGATCTGAACTGTTCTTCTGATCTTTATGAGCATGTCTTTGTAAAACAGACAGAGTCTATTTGTAAAGTTTCTTTTTTTTATTCCAGGTGTATTGTGAAACAAATATGTCTTTTTTGAACAATTTGCAATGGGTTTTGGGTCCTAAATGCGATAGACTACCGATCCAGCGGTTTCAATTCCTTCGATATGAAAGCTGTTTTGGGCTTGCAAATTCTCAGTAACTCTTGCACTGTTCCTACCTGACACTTCACATAAAATATGAGTAATATTTATAGAAGTGCCAAAATGTCTGATAATGCAATGTAACCGACTTTTTTTATCTCTGCAGTATCAGATTGCATGGACAGGCTGAACAGGTTTAATAAAACAATATTGGTAGCATTTTCCTCGTAGATAATCATATGATGTATGGCAATATGTTTCATTTCCCTGATTCTAATGTTTCTTACAACATTATGTATAGGTGTTTGTACAATAAATAAGCTGCAAATTACTTTAAACGTATAGAAAAGAAGTTTAAAACCTTGTAAAAGAAGCCCACCACCGTAATACGTTGAACTTTTCTCCGTTTTCAGTCTTATCTACCATTTTAATTCATTCGTCTCCACACCTTAAAAAAATATCAAAGTTTTAAGTTACTAGTCTTAGGCTACGAAGAAAATCACAAACAAAAAGACTTATAACCCCATCAGCATTGTCATTACCAAACAAATGGGAATGTCACACCGACTTAATTCAATCTGGATTCGCTACGTCATGATATCAATCTTGGACCATTTTGATTAAGGGTGGACGATATAACTTCGGTCGAAAACAGACCGCACCTCAATCTAATCGTAGCATCAACCACACCCACTGAAAAGGTTAAAGTTAGCCATTTAGGGAATTGCACTGATATCTAATGCATCAGATTACCTTTAACGAAATACGCTTTGGAAAACGGAGCTTTAAAACCTTTGGATAAGAATGAAAATGCTGTATCAAAAGTTTGGAAGGTGATACTGCAATATTTCATTTCAGGTTTTCTGTAGACAAATTAGTGTATAATGGTAAAATATAAAGGTTTCTCTTTAAAAGTGAAAAATGCGAATGACGTGAAGAGAAAAGTTTTCATTGTTATCTTAAAGAGAAAAATCCAGAAAATATATCGTTTGGAACAACACGTTCTGTTTTTAACACGTCATTACTTGTTCAATGCCCTCTAGCAAAATCTATTCAAAGGAGGGTTGAACATACTACAACAAAAGTGTGCACTCTCGAGAAAACCTCGGATCATTATATTGAAGTTTGAACAAGAGTTGGTTCTCCATTCTCCAAATACATAGCAAAAGTCATAACATTCCTCGAATTTCAATAATATTTAAATCCACTGATAGTTATTTTCCAAATACTGTTTCATCGTCAGTTAATGTTGCCAAAACCTTGTCTTTAGCCTGGATTTTGATCTAAATGAGTCTTTTGCCTGTTCATTTGTAACTCTGATGATAAAGTTGTTCGGTTGTGCTGCAAACTTGATACATAGTAGGCTTTATAAGGTATTGTTGTGGGATCATCGCGTTTGGCTTTCCTTCTGGATACAATATTGTGTTACTTACCTTAATATTAGGAGCATGTTGTTGAAAAATTGAGTTAAAATTTAGGTGTATGTTGGTTTATTTTCAAAATTTGTGTAAAGGCATATTGAAGTTTTACTATTTCTTGTTATATTGTGAACGACGTCTTCGTTTCCACACCAACAGACTTCGTTCTTTAATGATATTGTTTTGTTGAAATCATGGTGTCGAGAAACAATAACGTTTTTCTTAACTGTTATTCTTTCTCCAACCGAGCAATCTGTCCTCATCTATTTGCTTTACGTGACAAACTGATAACAACTTTCTGCAAGGCGTCTAATGAAAAAAGTTTGTTTACACGTAGGTACCAAAACTCTTACACAAGTATTTATTTTTTGGACAGATTGCTTTCACAGTCTTCGAATATTAATTAGACACGTTCTTAGGTACTCATTTTAATGTTACTGTAAAACTTTTTTATACGCAGTGGAGTAGAAAAAGTATGAATATTTTAAAATCCCTTCTAACTTCTCTAAGTATTAAGAGCAGACATCTAAATGAAATGCTCACAATTAGTGCTTATTTCTCTTAACATAAAAAACTCTTTAGACGATGTACTACACAGATTATTTCATATTGTTGTTATCTAGCCATCACATCCCATTGCCATAGTTGCTAAACTTCATAAATTAAAGGGCAAAGATCACATTAATTCCAATACAAATTATATTTTTTCTATTCATAGTTCGCATCGTTAGCTTCATATCCTCAAAGAGAAGGAGGTCACGGTCGAAGTTCGCCAGGAAACGATTGAGTAATACCACAATACAACGCTTCGGACGCATATGTTAAAACTTCATAATTGGTCCAGATTTTCTCATACATCGTATATCTCAATAGGAATTGGATCACTTCCTTTGTTACACTGAGGATGTGGAAACCAAGGCTTAATTAACTATCTATTATAACATCTCCATTGTTTTAGCAAAATATTACCGACTACTATACTGTATGTTTTGGTAACCAAATCTTATTACTTGTGGTAGCTGTAGTTGAAAAGGTCACTTTGGAATAAACAATTCTAAGTGGTTCTAAGGCTTCATTGAAAATGCCATTTCACCTCTACTCCACGTGAAATACTAAAACACAAAGATCCAGACTTGTATAGAAAATATTCATAACATCTTTGAAAGGAATATCTATCTCCAACCTCATCTAAGTAAATAACATCAAAAACCTCGGGACCCTTTATAATCTTATATTCTAAACGTAAATTGGGACATCTATTTCTTGTATTTTATTCATAAAGGTACTTTTAACGTCTCATGATAAAATGTTTCCAAATGTAGGTCGTGGAGCTTTGGCAACGGACTCAGATAAGGTGTCAACTCAGACTGACATCGACCTCTTCTATATTTTAATAATGACAACGGTCTTCTTTATCAAGTTCTTTTATTTCATCGTCAGCCATTTCGGTTTTAAATTCCCTTTGCCCGATACTATTTTGTGTAACTGGAATTAAAGCGGCTTTAGAAAATCCTCGCAAAGCTAGACTAATTTGCTGTCCCTTGGAATTTTTAATTAAAACTGTCTCGTATTTCTTTTCATATTTTTTTGGATACAAATTCAGCTTTTTCTTTAATCAATCTTTACTATTTTCTTTTTGTATATTGAACCGTATCAATCTTTAGTAGCTTCTAAGTTTTGGACATCAAAACATTTTTTTGCTTGACATCGGCTGTATCACCAATAAGTTTTTTGCTTGTAATGAAATATCAGTGATATTTTTAGTCGTAACTGTACACCGGATTTGACATTGAAGCAATAATTGCGTCGCTAGATTTCTATGAGATCTCTATTAATCGTAATTGTTATATTTTGTCTCAAGGCTGATCTTAATGACGTATCGTATAAACAGATTTTTTAACCCATCGTTCAACAAACGATATTTTAATCAAACACTATATCGTGCCTTTCATTGCACGAAAGCTTACGTCTTTGGCAAACCATATTATTAAGGAAACTTGCCTTAAGTCAACGAATTATAGTAATGAGTGTAAATTAGACTCAAAAGCATTAGCATCAAATTCGACCGTGAACAAAATATCTTCAGATTTCTTTATTAAAATTTTCCAGCTTTTATCACGGTCATCAGTCCTTATCACAACATTTTCTTCAAGTTTTATGTCTACTTCAGTTTTACAGTTGTACAGTAAAAGCTGCAATTTGTAATACCCGTCATTTATATTACACTACTTGAGTCTCCAAAATATAAAATTTTGTAGTTGCACACACTAAAGTTTTAAATAAATGGCAATGTTTTTGAACAAGCCAGCATTTTTCAGTCCCTAATACTGGCAAGGAGAGCGTGCTCCAGTTTGCCATATTCCAAGCAGTTTAGTGTTGCCAAAACATATAAATCAGAAGATTAGAACACCTTCCAATGCACAGAGTGGAAACCTCGTCTTTATTCAGTCTTCATCCAGAGTCCACAATAAATGGACGTGTTTCGTCTGGAATAAATTGGAGCGAATAACTTGGCTGGCTTTTCGTATTCTACACAACAAATTGTAGCTTTTTGACGATGTTTTTCCAATATACAGATCTTAGTACTTATATTGTCGAGATTCGATTTCGTTTATGAGTCTCCCAAGATAGGGATCTGAGTCTTCGCATTCAATATTTACTGAATTATTTAGTAACGAAGTTGCTATTTTTGGTTATCTTCTGGAGGGTGATTGGATGGAATATTCTGTTTATTGAGTGTTTAACGGACTATTTATAGATTGAGTTTCATTGATAATTTTATAAATGTGTTTTTGTTCGTTGATTTTCTACTAATTCCCATTTGCAAAGTCACGACTCTTGTAAGCAGAGGTAAACATTACGGCACGTAATGCCGCTATACAATGTTCACCTACTTTTGACCTAAGGCCATGTAATAGGGGGTGAACCTATTGCCATATACTGGGCACAATTCCAGACTCTGTGCTACTACTGAGAAATTTTCGGAAAACTGAAAAAAGCCCAGTAATACTTTAATACTGTAATTCCATTTCTTCCTTGGTATTCCTACTTACTTAAAGCCGATTGTCACATATTTTCTTTAAAGTGGCGTATTTATGGACATAAAAATAGCAAGTTTTCATTTGATTTCAATTCAATTCAGCAAAGATAACATTGTTGAACAAAATTCGAAAGCAAATAGCCTCCTATTCTAACAAGAAACGGAAACGCTTGGAGACCGCTGTCATTTACCAATCAACGAACATCGTTGCAATCCGACCAACTATGAAAGACAAACTAATAGAACAAATTCTTATAGACTTTGCATCAATTGCATTTAGCTGCATCACCTTCAACGTCCCTGTGAACTAAAATCAACTCAACGTAGTGTTAATAAGGTTGGATTTTGTTATTTATTTAAAGCTAGGGTTATTAGTTGAAGTGGGAGTCGGTGAAAGTGCTTTCGATTCCCTTGTGTTTATTTTCAGACTACGGAAGTGTATAAACAGAAATAATTACAAGCCACTGCTACCTTTGATGTGCATGTTGTATTGTTGATGGGTTGAAGTGATTTAGTAAATATTGTTGTGCTAGTAACCAAGAATTGTATATCTCCTTGTGATTGAAAAGAGTAATCTACGGAGTTTCTTGCTCGTTCTTCTCCATAGGAATCTACACTTCGGAACGAGCAAATAGATTCACTAGAGGACTGACCAATAGACAGATGTTTATTTTTTTAAGATTGTAATATTTGCTTTGACGTTCAAAAGTGCCTTTTCGGTCTATTTGAAATAAATAATTCTGACTACGACTATACCTTTTACATCTTTTTATTAATTTTGTCTTTGTATGTGCCTCATTTTAAATTAATCGTGAATACACCTAAAAATTATTTTGTAGCTACCTACCTTTCTATACCTACTTATATAATTAACACAAACAATAATAATACCAAAAGTATTGTCACATGTCCTAAATAAAAATAAATAAATGTATCACACATCTGCGGTATTCCAAAAAGTTCGCCTATCTTTGTACTGAAAAACTACAGTACGTACTATGTACTATCGTTTGTATATAAAAGTGAGAGTATATAACTCTACTGTAATGTTCTACTCGCAATTTACGATTTCGTAACAAACGAACAATAGTACAATTGATACCTCATAATGGTACGAACTGATGGACATCAAAATGTCTTGACGGCGACAGCTAGGTACTGGAGAAAGTTTTCTATTAAAAACGGTGGCGCTGGCGTCGCTTTTAGTCTTTAGACGCTTATTGTAAGTGATATTTTTCAAGGATTCATCTGTTTCAATAGTGCTAAAGTTAGATATTTCTTGCAGTATTTATGCTTAATTTATACCGAAGCTATTCGCATCGGCAGAATAACTCAAAATTAAAAAGTAAATTAAAAACGTGAACTTTAACTATTATTATTATTATTTCGCACGCACTAAAATACATAGTTATTTGTATTTTTTGTTATGTATTACCAATTACACACAAGAAAGTGATACGTCCGTAAATACGTATGCCTACGTAAGTAGGAAAAATATCGTTATAAACAAACCACTAGTAGATACTCAACTTATTGCATTCATTATGCAATACTGCAATTGATTCCAGCTACAAAGTATCTACGCATAATTAAAACAACACAGCACGCATTAAGTATAAAATTAAATATAAAGTGAATCATTATCCCATACCCACACTTAAAATACGTATCTCATCTGAATCGCATCAATAAGAAAAAGCCCGATAAAATATTAAAGTAATCAATCATTTTAAATCAGATCAGGTGTACCTATAATTTGCACCAATTTTCCAATTAAATTGTTCATTGGATGTTAAGTTTATATTTCCAAAGACTATCGCAATCTTAGACGCAGTTCGC
The DNA here is from genome assembly GCF_023101765.2 of Spodoptera frugiperda. Taxonomy (NCBI): domain Eukaryota; kingdom Metazoa; phylum Arthropoda; class Insecta; order Lepidoptera; family Noctuidae; genus Spodoptera; species Spodoptera frugiperda. Next base: position 10,489,327 of record NC_064215.1, on the reverse strand, counting down.
TTATCATCAACGATCAGCACTTGACGACTGAGCCTTCTATTGTTTTGAAATATTTCTAACCAACAATAACGTAACCACATTGCAAATCGTTAAGTAATGTCCCGTCCCCAGTTTGTCGAAAGACACGCGGAAGAAAATTAGTCCCGAAACAGATTTAGAACTCAAAGCATCCAGTCGTGTATCGCATTTAAGTGCTGGCAACACAATAAAAGAGCTTTAACTTCTAAAACGGGAATGAAACAGTTTATAATCGTTCAGACACGTCTATGTGAGGGGTGATTAAAGGTTGGTCGTTGTCCGACGCATCCTTGGCAAAAAGCCAGGATGCCGATTCAGGGAGAAATGATTGCCTTGTTGGCTGTACGTTACTATTAAACTATCTATGGTTGGCTGTTCTAAATTCAAATTTTTAAACTAATCTGTCATCTTTAGAATAGTGGCTTGTGATAAAAAATACAGACTTCAAAAGAAACTTTTTATGACTCAGGTATTTTCGTATCGCTACATCATTTGGTTGGGTGGTTGAATCTCTACATGGTTCATTAATTTTAATTAAGACATGATCGAAGCATAGCAGTATATGTTTTATCGTTCCATTAGTGTTTCTAAATAAGCATTGAATTATGTGCACGACTTCATAAAGCTACGGCCCTTTTTGTGTTTATCGTTAATGGATTTTTTCCTTCCTTGACTTTCCTCGTGTGAGTAAACAAGCCACTAATTCTTCTTTACTCATAATTATTAAGTAACGATTTTAAAAAATATAAACAGAAATAGGCGTCACTTATGGAGACGGACGGATGACACCAAGTTTTACCAGAATGAAAAACTTGGTGAGTGTTAAACTAGGTCTATTTTTTCTTTCAACCAATAAAATCATAGGAACATTCAGTACAATCGAATTGTCAGGAGAATTTACAATCATTGGCAATTTAAATTGATTGAAAGCGAGTTTACTATGCAGCGTGAATTTATCTTACAAATTGAATCACCCGACCCGTCATATGCAGAATTTTGACGCGGGTTTTAAACGTGAAAAATAATATGGCGCCTCGTCATTCATTTATTAACGTTCCATTAACATTGATTTACATAATTAAATAAATAACATGAGACAGCCTTTATTCTTTTTTTAATCTTTTGTGCATGCTTTAAAAAGTGTTTTATGTTCAAAGACTGATGAATTAAGATTTGAAAATAAACTTTAATCTTAACATGCATTATGGTTAGGATAACACAATCGTTCTCTTAATACATTTAATAGACATTTTTCTTTGACAAAACCTTAGCAGCAATATCGAGGACAAAGAAAAGGATATAATTTATCACAAAAAATTTTCGAAAGAGTATAAATTTTCAAGCTCTAATGGACTTAAAAGTAACGTTCTTTCGATAATAATTCTGCCCGAATGAACACAATATTCCAGGCTCATTTTGCGACAGTTTATACTGAGCTAAAAGCTAATTGTAAGAATATAAAGAGTATAAATATTGTTGGGAGTTGGACCCCTTCCTTCCGTGGTCTGGCCTCTGTCTTTATAGGTCAAGGCTTCGGAAGTAGGAGGCTTGTGTCCCTGGCCCCTCGCAGTTTCCACAGGGCCACAGTATCCATTTATTTGCTATAAAAGAATTGCAAAGCTATTCCCGTTCGTGTTATTCGATCTATTTGCCTTTTTGTAGTGAAATTGTGATTTATTGTGTTACAAAACGTTTGTCTTTTCGTCTAGTGGAGTTGTGGCTAGTTGCAATTAGGTTTTGTGTTGTGTTTCTGTCTGATGTTGGTCGATCTTAATGACTTTATCTACGGTTTGTTGAATTTTTTCGCTTTCGGATTTTCTCGTCTTTAACCAAATTAGTTTAGTAAAGGATGGAAAATATTATGAAGTTATGATTTACGAGTCATTTTAAAGACTAAAATCATGGTTAAAATTTTAAATGCTATAAGGCTATGCTATCCACGTTGTTAGAGAAACGTCAGAACACAATGAGCCACAAGCTAGTACTACAGTTTGTGTACACAAGGAAATGAATGGCATTATGTAAATGTTTACTAACAATTTCTACAGACCATGACCTTGCGAGGTGCAGGCGTCACGTGACACAACGGATAGCCACAAGTTCAACTTTTATTATTATTGATTCAGCCTTGTACTAACGCTAGTTAGTGCACTTGATGATTGATCCCAGTTTAAATGCGTGCAATATCATAAGTGCAAATTGTGCAATCCGACCTTTGATTGGCGCTGTATTTTTTTTTTATTCACGCATTAAATGGTGGATAATTGATCGTTGTTGTTGATGGCTACACATAATAAATATTCATAGATACTCATGCATATATGCTTGTTATTGTGAATAACTAGATACTTACAAGAAGATTTATAAATTATTTTAGTGGTTGTTTAACCCTAGAAAGATAGTCTGCGTAAAAATTACGCATGCGTTTGCGAAATATAGCTCTATCTTTCTTAATAGTGGGAATCCATAGATGTGCGTTTAGGACATCTCATTGGTCGCTGGGAGCTTCCATATGGCGCACTTGTCAGTAAGGTAAGTATAACCGATTTTAAGATATAACGACCGCATGCGTTAAAATTACGCATGATTATCTTTTACGTGACTTTTATGATTTTGATTAGTATAATATTTTTTAATTTTTTTTGATGTTATTGTAATTGTATATCATTACTATCATTAACAGTTTCTTTTATAGATATTGGTGCAACAATGGGAAGTAGTAATTTGGACGAAGACCGTATCCTGGCCAGTCTCATGCAAAGTGACGACGAGCTTCCCTGTGAGGATACCGATAGTGAAGTAGGTGACCATGAGAGTGAAGATGACGTGCAGAGCGACACAAAAGTAGTTTTTATAGATGACTTAGAAGTAGACAGAAGAAAATACTGAAGAACCTGTAGTAAAAAAAGGAATTTACTGTACTTTTTGCCCTTCTAAAATAAGGCGAAGGGCAAATGCATCTTGTAATGTGCCAAAACTGTTTGTAACTGATTTTTATAGAATTCTATGTTCCTATAATATGTATAGGATATTGTTACTGTTGATTATGTGAAAAAAAAGGCTGATTATCATGGTTAAAAATAATTTATAGTAGTAAAAGTAAATGTTAAAAAGTTTTTTTGATTTATGACTGAAGTTTATAAGTTTGGTTATTTTTTATTAAAAAAATATTTATAAATATATTATCTGCAGTTTAAATTATTCTTATATATGTGTCAATATATATAACATACAATTTTATTGAAATAAATTAATAAACACCAACCTACAGCTAAATAAAACACATGCGTAAATTTTACGCATGAGTATCTTTTCCGTACTACACAATATGATTATCTTTCTAGGGTTAACTAGTATACCTATGTGGGCACGACCTCTTTATCACATAACACTAAGAAACAAAACTGACGACGAGAACAGTACGGTCCTAAGAAGATATGTCTTTATTGCGTTTTACGCTACCAACAACTCCTTTTGTCCCTTGGGAGTAGGCTGAACCCACAAAACTACCTATCTCTTACTATCCTTATACAATTCTTTGGCTTCCTTTACTTTCCTTTACGTACATCTAATAAGTAGTTGTACCAGCGTACTGACCATCAAAATTACTTCGCACTTCACACCTGACCTTTCAGTTCAAACAACTTATTAATTTCATCACACCTTTTATAAAAATGTTCATTAAAATTAATTAGCGTAGCTGCGCAATATTGAAGCTTGACTTTGGCTTGCAGCCAAATAACACTCGTTTGTGGTAAGTGATGAAGTTCACATAATAAGTACAGACATTGTTTGGTTGCTTATTATACTTACCTAATAGTCAAACAGACCATGTGGTAGGACCACCCGCTAACTTTTCAATCTAGGGTTAGCGAAGTAAAGGAGAGTCAACTATTAGTAGGTGACCGCTGTACTCAGTCTTTTAATGGTTACTTAACCCAATCCTTAGCATTTATTTTCTATACAAAATCGTTACTAAGGAATATTTTAAGTATTTATTAAAAATAAGTCATCTAACCTATTTAGAGTTATCGAAATAAAGGTTCCTTTCTTAATTGGATCATATCACATCTACAGCGTAAAAAGTAATAGATTTACATAAATACGCATGTACGCACAACGCCTATGAAACCTACTGAATATGCAAAAGTTTAGCAGCACTTACCCAACAATCGTGTTCCGCGACCATAAATCGAATACAAAAAGAAATAACTGAACGGTGTTGCATCAAATCTGTAATTCAAAATGGCATTAGAACGGCGCCTCTTGCTTCATGCGACTGGCTGTCATGAGCGTTGCACACGCGCTGACCCGGAATCGTTCCTCTCAGGAACCACATTACCAATATATTCTGACCTCCCTCCTCCGAATAAACTCCAATACCCTTCACGGTGGTAAAAGGTCCACAAAATTGGTCAATACAAAACATGCAGCGCCGCCCCCCATCTATTTTTGAATTCGTTCTTATTTGAATTTGATTATGTTCGGTGTTCCAATTATGAATATTATTATGTTCGTCGGTTGCCAATTAAAAAGTTTGAATAGGGATGACTGACTGAGTCGAAAATAAATTATTACAACTTTTCAATACAATAAATTATTCAAAAATAATCAATAATAACGTCAAAAACTTATGACGTCATAATAGAGTATTTCATACAAAGTTCATAGAAAATATCGTTTTTGACGTTTCGAAAAAAGTATTGAATTTGACTAGTAGGAAACTAGCCTATTAAAAAGTTTGAATTTTCGGCTGCGTTCCATATTCCATATTCGTGCGTTGATTTTCGCACGCGATAACTTTCGTTTTTGTTGTGCCTAGCGTCGGTTACATGTACCTAAATATTATGTCTACAACGACAGTGAAATTGTCGTCCGCTTTCCCGCGTACCACTTAGTGGTGATGCGATTAATTAATGTCACATTACGCGACCGCAGCTGACAATTATGACACTGATATCAACGCAGTAATCGTATGCTAATTGTGTATCTATTTATACTATTTGCATAGAACTTACTGTCAATAATGTTATTGAGTTTCTTATTGGTAGTCCAAAAAGTGTCTAGTTAATTTCAGTAACGTTCTCTAGTTATATTTATTTGCAGTTTGAAGGTGGGTCAATCGCCGTGAAGTATGTGGTTTTTATTAATCTATTTTTTTTTTAAATCGTTTTCCTGTACATTTCATTATTATGTTTTCATATGGGATTCGTTTAGGGTAAAATAATCTAGAAACAGAGGATTTAGTTAACCATAGATATAAAAAAGACTATTTCTGTATAGGTAGCCAATTTTAAGAAGGCACATTTATACATTTCATCGATTTATTACACATTTTATTATTCTTAGTTTCTTATTAAATATTCTGTAATTCGTATTATTCAGATTGAATATGAATGAACAAGACGCAATTCTGAGAATTATCTCGAACTATCTTGAATGCTCATCGAATAACCTACATTCTGCAATCCGTCGGCTATTCATGCTATCTATTACGTGTAGATCAAATATTTTTACGTGTCATTTCAACTGGGGCATATTCATCTTTGCCTTTGGAGAGTATGTCATAACTCAGTCGTGAAAATCGCTGTACATTTTCATTCTTTACTATAAACCTGTCTCATGTTTACAAACAACTTTTAATATTTACTCTGCATCCACTGTTACCAGCTCAAGACAGTTAGCAACCTTACAACATTGATATGTATGCGAATCTCCTGTTCCCACGTCAACGACCTCCACTATGCACTACCATTCAACCACAACCATCATTACTTAATCCCCTCCCCGCCTTCTTTCATCCACCATCACCTCTCAAAGATGCAACTGAAAGGATTTAGAGAGGTCTTTCTAAAATGGTCCTTAGTGTCGGCGGTCTCATAGAAAATGTAAGAGATCATGATGATACTATGACTAGAGACTTCAAACTGTGTTGTTGTATCCGTCATACTTCTAACTCTATACGTAATAAATTATGCTCGTATTATGTAAGATGATTTATTTCTTTATAGGTTATTGCATCATGGTATTTTATATCTTTAATACAGCTTCCTTAGTGCATTTTCGCGTGATACAACCGCGTATAAAAATATGTAATATGTACGAAATACGAACATTTCCAACGTAAAACATTATTGAAACACTACGGGCATATCTACATAGTTAAATCAATTACTCTAGAAAGACAAATAGGGTGGAAAATTCATAAGGATGCCCTCCGCTTATGAGCAATTTCGGAGATCTATTGCGTAAAGGAAAATGACTTTCAGCCTCATCTCACGGCATCATCGCTATTCCAACTGATATTGTCACTAAAAACCAGTACAAAAATAATCTTCTAGTATCAAGTTTACCGAAGCTGCGGACTACCTAGCGGGTTACCGGGGAAGGGGTGATTTTTAGACAGTAAGAGACACTCCCTCTCGCCTCACCCAAGGCGAGAGAAGTCATTGAATGATTTTCCCCACTCAAAAAAAGTATCAAGTGTACGTTATAATTATTTAATTAATAATCTCGTCAATATGATACGATAATGTCTTTTGCATGTTGTAAAACAATAAATAATAACAATTTCGTAGCGTGCACAGATTGCTATCGAAAATTGGATCCGAATGAGCGTTTTAATCGCTCACTGAAGAGAAATCCGTGTGTTACAAATTCGAGTGTTTAGAGATTTAAAGATTGGAAGTGCAACAAGCAGAGCTGAACATCCTGGGCCCTGAGTGCATTTGTAGATGTGATCTTCTTTGATTAAATAGTAAATTACAATTCATCTGTTTGAATTATGGACGCTTGTGTGATTGGCACAACTCAGAATGTATTAGATTCTTGAACAAACAAAATAACCTAGCTTAAAGCATTAACTGGCGAAAGAAAACTGTTGAAGGCAAATCCTCCGCTAAACGTCAGTCACCAGTGACCGACGTGGCAGTTACCTATAGATTGCGAAAATATAAAAGAAAATACCAGTGGCAAGGAAAACATTTTGTGAAAAGCTTCTACAGTACAACCACAGCTACTTACGTAACGACACGACATGTTTGTACCAAGTCTTAAGTAACACCCCTCGTTAGTGTCGCTCCTCTTAAGTGCAGAGAGCGTGATGATACATACACACACTTCATATACACGTCTACTTCGACACCACAACCCCCCACTCTCAAGTTTTGTAATTATTGTCACCACTCGAATATGCGCATAAACTCAACACTTTATGGAGGTGAAGATTTGCATCAAGTATCGTGTTAACTTAGTCAAAACAGCAGTTAGATGTTACGAAACTTTATGAACGTTTACCTCGGACATAAGCAACATTTTAGCGTGAGTTATTTAAGTTATTTTACTGCTTGAACAGTCAAGCTCGAAGCGTTATGTTACTAGAATATAATTTTATGGGGGAACAATTTAAGGGCCTTTTCGATTTTTCGACTAGCCCGTTGGTTGAATAGACGCAAGGGGATTCGGATCCCAAGGTCGAAAAAGCTTGGGCTTTCTGATTTTGAGAAACTTCTTGTCATATCACGGAGTCTACATTAGGTGTTGTCGGAATGTAACCGTATGGGGAAACCTCTTATGACTTAATTTAAACCACATATTTGTTATCATCTTGGCTGACAATATACGAAATCTCTTCTGAGTAATCTCCATCCAGTTTGTAACATAGAAAACCTTTTTTGTACTTTGTATTATGCTATCAGCTATACCACATCCATACAATTTTCTTATACAACTAATGAGTTCAGTAAAGCAGATTTCTTTGTCAACGTACCTTTTCTTACGTAAAGCAACTTTCTAATGGTCAACGTAAAAATGTGACGAACACCTATTATTTAGTAATAAAATCATTTTACGATAGTTGTGCACGATAAAAACCGCCATTAATCTATGGAGATATAGTTTTTAGATGGTCAATTATGATAGCGAAGCGCCGCTTCTCAAGCGTAATTGTTTTTGCATGAGAAGCACTATGATATTGGCTATTTTAAACAGTTTTCACATTTTAGAGCTAAGTTTTGCTAAAGCAGATTACTTTCGATATTGAAAATTGAAAACCAATTTTGTTATGCAAATTGGTTCTGTACTTAATTTTCTGGAGTTAGGAGTCATGAATGATAGAATTTTGTCTTGTAGTCAGAATAATCTATTTTGTTTTCTGAAAGGAAATCTGTAGGTTTAATAAAACCAACACTTTTCTCGCCAATAGTAATGTAAGTTAGTCCCATGTGATTGATTATAATCAATGAATTGTGTTCGGTTCATCCTCTTTCCTGATTCCATATTCATTCGTGTGGATTTCCTTCTCAGCTGAAAGCATCTGGTGTGTCACCAGTAAAGAGAAACAATATGTACATTCACAATTTAGTTCCAATCAACATACTCAGGTTAAGCTCTAATAAAAAATATTCCATTTCAGTATAGAACAGGTCAAACATGCATTAATCCGGATTTAAAGTGTACATCGCACGTTTCATGCAAAGCGAATACAAAGGCACTGCGAACGATGCTACCGGCCACTTTAATGAGACCCCGATACCGACTTCACATCATCGTGGCCATCGGTCTATAACACTGGACATGATATATGGGTCACGCTTAACGAACTAGTAACGACCTATTTTGCTTGGACAATATTTTGGAACCCTCTAGCTATTTTTGTTGGTCCTTGTAATCTAAAAAATGGGCATCATGTAGGAATCCCTTTCTCAACCTGATGGTTCTTCACATATAAGTTATTTGATGTTACTATAAGATACGTAGTTTCATATCGTCCGTTTACTTATACTGTGCCTTGTTCTCCAATGATTTCGAGATTCTAGGTCAGCGGGAACTACATTAAACGTATTGATCCGATTATAAAAGACCTGAATATAGTGCGTTTAGAGCCATATCTTTTCATTGCAACGACTTCAAGGCTTTGAAGTTTATTTTCTGAAAGCTCCCAAGAAATTGCAGTCTATAGAAAAGCATTTCATATTCAGTTAACTACGAAAATCTCCTATAATGATTCCTTTCAGTTTTTCAGGACCGGTATCCTATGTAAGACACAAAAATCACATACTTACAGGGGATTCCTTTCTGATATTGTGGTCCGATACCCTAAAAAAACATGTCGATGTCCTCTTTACTATGTAGGTACGATTTGATGTTGATACACGTTTAATTTCGGTCCATCTATTCTCGGCTATATTGAGTGGTCTTATTTCGGTTATAAATAAGGTATCTTATTATTGGAGATGTTATAGGTTTCTCGTTAGATATCTGGAGAAAATTGTTTTTTTATCTAACTAGGTATTTAGGTAGGTACGTTTAATCTAAGTTATTTAGACAGGTACTTATTTAAGGACGTCTGTGGGTTTCTTTCGCGATTTACTCACACATGCGTGTTTGATTTTAAAAATCGTATTAACAGCTTACTATGAAATATTCTAAATCATCTTTGGAAGATGGTATGATTTGATATTACAGGCTCGTACTGCCTCATTTCTTGGATCAAAGCTTGGTTCTTTTCATTAATTACTGTACTCTACTTCTTCGAAATTCTTATAAGACTTCTACATCTTAAAGTTCATTTTCATAACAAACTTAACGAACCGATTTAGTCTACGACTTTATATTGGTATCCACTTAATATGTTCATCATGCTTGCAGGTCTTCAGACGGCGAGGAAAGTGAAAAGAGCTCAGATGGAGTCAACAGGATACCTCCACATTGTCACATCACAATCAAATGTACCAGAGAGGTGAGTGATTATATCGGCATCAATAAATAGACCAATCTATTCCTCTATAGGACTCTTCTGCATATGAGGCTAGCTTATAATATCCAAGGGATTTACAGCATACCAAGCCTATACCCACGTATGCTTACTTTAGCAAGCTTTGTGAATAGATACTGGGGTCTTAAGAGCTATACAACCTACATAACTCCGTCCCTCTTGCACTGCTCAGTGATCGACCATTCTGACACAAATGTAATAGCAGACTAAGGCCCCTGGCCACATCCTAAACCCCTCCACTCCACTACATAGTCCCCTGTTTCTAATAAATCCTTCTCTCCCAACCCTCTTTCCTGATAACCGATAGCTTACGATAGCAAGGGTTTAAGGGCTGATTTGATAACTTTTTTATGAGATTTCTTCACGGCATCAGAGACTCCCGTTTTATTTTATGTGTCCCCAAATTAACATGATATTGCTTATCATAAAGTAGGATATTGAGAAAATTTTATGTAGCTTGGATAAAAGAGGATAATAGATTTTTTCACGAGACATCTCAAGCCAAATTGGGCTTTATTATCAGTTGTTGAGAGTGTTGACTTTTAGTTAAAATGTTATAAAATCTTTAGCCAACATTGGTATTATTGCCAGACGTTAGAAAGTGTTAATTCTTTAGTTGAAACTGGCTTGCTGATTTGTATCATCAGTAAATGATAGTAAAAACATGTCTATTAAGAAATCCGGACGTTTTTATGGTGTATCATGATTTTAATTCATGAAAACCTTTTCATAAAGTTTCAATTAGGCTTAGCTTAGCTGATTGCTCCCGTCTTATGATACCCACGATCGTATACAAACGAGATAACTTATAAAAACTACCACCTTTTTTTCTTCCAGATTGCTGGTTTCAACGGTCTATCGGAGGCGGTGCGTCGCCTGGACTTCTCATCCGCAGTGCGTGACGTCCGGCGGTTCAACTACATCTGTGCCCTGCTGGAGCTACTGGTCGGCGGCCAGAGACTCACGCACCTGCCCGGAGCTGCACAGAAACTGCTACTGTCCATGTTGGAGCAACTTGCTGATCAAGGTGAGGGACTTTACTTCAGGATTTTTACCCCTTTTTTAATATTACATTGTCATCTGGACTTAATTGAGTCAAATTGGTGGATTATTAGTAATAGTTCTAATTTAGGACACCTCAGTATACCTACCTGATAGTAAGGAGATTGTAATCGTGTCCTGGGTAAGCCAGGTGCCAACCTTCCTAGACTTAACATAACTGGCGAATACTTTTTCGTATATGAGCGGCAAATGAGCATGTCTGCTCATTGTAAGCGATGTCATTCGACTATTAAAAATATTCCAAACTGTATTCTAGTCTAACCATCACAACTAAATTCCAGTGGCAACATCAAAACATAACTTGAACGCTCTCCGCGCGCTAGTGATGTCTGTGTCATCTGCGCGTGAGTCGGAGAAGCGGTCGTGTTGGGGCCGACCGCTCGGCTCGCGAGCGCTGTGGGGCCACCACGACCACGCCATCGCGAGGATCAACCGCATCGCCAATAGTATTAGGATACAAGAGGTTTGTGATAACACGATTTAACATAATTACTTTTAAAGTAAACGCGCAAAAGTCTAATGTAATGTCTTTTTCTCGAACGCCTGGTGATGATTTTCTTCTTCTTCCTCTAAGTAGGGACTAATATGTATATACAAAAAAAGCTTCAAAATCACCCCTCCATTAAAATAAGGCCTAGGAATCAGCAACAGTCGTATTGCGACTAATAATGATAAACGACGTCGAAAAGAGATTGAAGAAGTTTAACAGTTTCTTTAGTTACATTAGTTTCATGCATTCGATTTAAAGAACAAAATATGCAGATGATTAATTGATATGAATACGTATTTGATTATAAGTATCACTTTGGAGTGCATTGCACCTACATGCAATGATATCGACCCCAAATTAGAAGTAGTGCCAAATGAATACGTCACTAATAAATCACCGATAGATGCCATTTATTATACTGCAAACTGCAGCTCATCAATTATAGTGTGCGTGGTGTGACAGGTCTTATAAATCGATAGTTTAAAAATGTCATTCACCTTCTCGCTTTAGGTCTAAACTCTAATGCCATAAAAGATATATAGGGATTATTAGAGATAAATTTTCGCCAAGGGCCAGCTCGACCGGAGTGATACCACGTCCTCACAGATTATTGACGTGAAACAACGCTTGCGTTTGTTTCGTTGTATGAGTGAGGTTATTGGAGACTCAATTACCAATCTTGCCAACCTCCGATTCCCCAACAACTCTTAAATACCTAATCCTCAAAAATCTGGTAACGTATTTGCAACGCCTCTGGTGTTTCGAGTGTGCATGGGACGCGATTATTACGCTTACCATCAGGTACTCCATCTCTCGTTTACCGGCTTATACCATAAAAAGTAGGTAGATTAGGGTTTGATATTGTCATACAATAGCATGTGACAGTTCAGTGCTAGTTTTGGGCCTTGTCCCAAAATGTCCACGCTTAACGGGCATGATAGAGATTGCTGTTTAAAATGTTCACGCAATTGGCACATAAGAATTTGGGACTATTGAAAACATTTTCTTCCTCACTTTTTTTAATCCTAACTATTTTTGCTGTATATTTCTCCTTCCTATTTAAGGCTGTTTACGAACCTCTCATCGATCAAAACCTGCCAGATTACAGCAATCTCATATATTATTAAATTCGCGATAAAATTCACAAAAGCTTTATTTTGGACAGCAATTGGACAATCTATCTTGTCCGAACGCCAGAGAACCGCTCATTTAGTGCTATTTTCTGTTAAGGGCATTCTGGCAGTGCTCCAAACGGTTGGAGCACTCAATGCGCCTGGTCGTTTGTATTCGACCACTCGTGGTTAAATCGAGAGCTTAACAAACGTACAAGACAGACAGACAGACACCAATGTGTATCTTTGTAGAAATTAGAAGCTCCTCATAGTCCTCAGCAGTAAATAGAAAAGCATTTGGACATTTTCGACTTGGTCTTACAGTTTTCAACCTATTCACCTGATGGTTTAATCATATTGAAATATTGCAGACAATAATCTTACTAATTTTCGTAAATCGAACAACACTATAATATTTTGCTCAATCTAGGAAGCGATACGCCATTTCTTGGCGGTTACGCTCGCAACGATAGACGAAGTTTGAATGAGTTCTTTTTCTCTTTTAGCCGGGACCAGAGGTAGTGCCGAAGCTCCACGACTTACCTGAAGAATGTATCAGAGAAATACTCCTAAGGATATCGGATCACAGGGATTTAGATGTAAGTACTTATCTTCATACATAATAGTATCTATGTAAGTGTAATAATGCACGCGAAAACTACTACAAATGTCTCTAGTATGGTATATTGCCAAAACTAAAAACGTGAAACAAACAGCTGGAAAACTGTGTAGCGAAATTAGTATATCACATTTTGCGGACGGCGAGCAATAGCTCGCCGCCCGGCCAGAACCAGACCCGGGTGTACGGCGCATTGCGTTCCGCGCGCGCCTTAAATCAGACCACCACAGATGGGGCCCAGTAGGGCTGATGCCAGATCCGGAGCTGCGGACAACGTAAAAGGTTACCGGGGCTCCGGCTCAAAGCAGGAGAAGGAAAGGGGTGGTTTTAAGTCAGTAAGAGTCTGACACTCCCTCCCGCCTCGCCCAAGGCGGGAGAAGTCATTGGATGATTTTCCCCCTCAGAAAAAAAAAAAGTATATCACATTTAAAATAACGTTACTACGTGTAGAAGAAAATAGGTTATACTCAAATCAAATCACTTTAATGCATCCATATCCAGAGCTCATATTATACAGTGTGGTTTACAATTTCGACTTAAATAGGGTGATGTCGTTAATTCCTTTAAACACGTTTCCATATAAAATTTGTCCTGACAAAATACATTTCCTTCACTGTTTACTACATTTCAATGATTAACTTTTTTCATTCTCCAGGCTGCTTCATCAGCATGGACAGTAATGGCCTCAGTATGCAATGAGCAGCGTATCTGGCGTGAGCTGGTGAACTTCCACTTCACCCAGCAACAGATTGATGCGGCCCTCGCCAAGAATAAGGAAGATATTGCTGATGAGAAGGAGTTTGACTGGAAGAAGCTCTTCCATCAGCTTAGGAAGTAAGTAAAATGGCAATAATACCCAACATAACTTATAATGAGTCAATTTTGTCGTATTTACAGCAGGCATAGTTCTAGGCTCCGTATTTTGTACTAAATAATCTATACTAATAATATAAAGCTGAAGAGTTTGTTTGTTTGAACGCGCTAATCTCCAGAACTACTGGTCCGATTTGAATAATTCTTTTTGTGTTGAATAGTGCATTTATCACGCTATGACCAATAGGAGCCAAGCAGAGCGGGTGAAACCGCGCGGAAGTAGCTAGTATTTTATAGTTATTTAACAAAACAATTTTCTTCAAGGATGTACGGTCTCCGAGAAGACGCGCAGTTTGCTGAGACACTATCCCTCTGTCGCCACTGTAAGTGCCTGTTCTGGCGTTCGCTGGGACACCCCTGCATAGCCGACCAGTGCCCGGAGTACCGCGAGAGGCTCAAGGAGGCCGGTGGCCCTCTCCCTCCGCACCCCGTCCCTCCCGCGGCCTTCCTTAAATTCTTCTCTCTGTAGAGGAAACCTGGACACCTACGAATACTTCACGAAGTCGACAGTTAGTTTCCTGTCAGAAACTCTGACGTCACTAATAAGGAGACAGGTATGCATTGAGAAAAATAGAATAATAGAGCCGCTGAATTTTGGTATCTAGTAATGACATGTTATATTACGTGAACTGGTTTCATAAAAATCCCTTACGCACTGAGTATCAAAAATGGAGTAAAATATCTATATTTGTAAACGATATGTGTTGTGCAGAGCTAATATTTATCAGTATTCATGTGTACAAACTCATTTGAAATGTGTAAGTCTTCCGTAATGGGAGAATATATCATTCATGATTATCTATAAAAAAAAAATCATACATGGAGATGCCTAATGCGATTCATAATTAAAAATATATGTTGGTGCTTCATCCAGTATTTTATAACTGACAGTAATGCAGCCTCTTTGTATCAATGACTGACTAAGATCTCAGGCATCGGGCCTACTTTGAAATATTACATAATCACTCTATATGAGTAGGAAATGAATTACTTAAACTATAGATTACTTAGGGAAAATGGCAAAAGGAAATTTCAGAGACTGACCTATGGAAAAATGCTTGTGAAAATCAGAGAAGGAAATATTAAGAAGCAAGTCTGTCTAAGTGTATAATATTTACTTTTGCCATGAATCAAAATTAATATTTGTTATAAACATAAAATCACGCTAATTAACATAAAGTGGTTATAATGTATTTTAAATTAAAATTATCGGAAAATACCTATGGGTTAAGTAAATCATTTAAAATCAGAAAATAATTGATGTGTTCCATTGTAGCAATTTTCTATTATTATTGAATTTTGACTATAGTTATGATATACAAGTAGTTTTTTAGTAAATCCTTGTTTCTCATTAATTATGGAGGGCCTATGGATGGTCCATAATAATAAATTACTAATGAATAATACAGCTATAAAATACCAGCCAGTTAAGTGTTGCCAAACTTGAATATGTTTATGAATCTAATTTATCTGTAAAAATTAAAAAAATATTCAAAATAGGTTGGCAACACTACCAGTGAATGTGACCAAAAAACATTTAAAACTTGCTATCTTTGTTTTAGAAATAATATTGTTATGTTTAAGGGATTTCTTTCACTTATTTTTGTTTGCGCACGCACTTAATGCTTATAAAATAAAAGTATGAATAAGGCTTTAAAATAATAAAAAAAAAGTTATGTGATAATTCCAAAATTATATCAGTATAAGTGTGTTGTAATATTGTATTTATATCTATGTGTGTTGTTTGTTATGTTTATTTATATTACGGTTATATTTTAGTTGAAAAATAGGAAATTTAAAGGTAGCCAAGTTCTCTACAGGAAAAGCTGCTATTTTAAAATATTGACTTTGACAATTTTATGACGAAAAAGGTTTGAATAATTATTAAACAAAAAAATATAATTTAAATGCGTTGTTAACTTGGTTGCATAGAAATAATGCTTATTTAATGTTTAAATTATTAAAATTAAAATATTTAGTTCCTTATTTGAAATTAGACTAATTTAATATTTTATGGCTACGAATTTAACACCATGACTTTGCTTTTAACGTGTGCTTGCATTTAAAACGCACACAATATGAAATTAAACATTACAATTTCATACATCACTTCGGTAAATATGGAAATAGTGACACAATAGTATAGTAGAACTTTAGTTGACGTAGTAATAATTGACGAGCTAATTTTGCCTTTAAGAATAGTATAAGATAAAGACTTGTCTCGTCAAATCCTGCAATTCTAACTCAGTATTGATATCACAATGTTAAATGTTTGTAGGTTTAGATGTGAAACTATTAGTAACAGAACCTATGTACGCAGCTAATGGGTCATAAGTAAAGCAATATTTTATTACACATTGATATGATATGTAGATGCATTGTAATATAATGAGGGCTATGGGAGGTATTTTGCGCACCAGATGACGCCAATGTAACGCGTGGTGTCTTTGTCCAATCACTAGCTGTCAAAAATTTATTGTCCAATGAGAATTAACCAGCTAATTTTCTATTGGACAAAAGGGACTTCACGTAACATTAGAAGTCTTCTAGTGAGCACAATATCACTGGTCTTCATTAATGTGCTAAGAATTTAAATCTGGGTAATGTTAAAACTGTTGTAGTATCGGTTCTTTAGGCCTAAAGTACTGTTCGTCAAAGTTCTATCCGTCACGTTAATGTAAGGGGTCTCTGTGATTACTTTCAAATCTGAATGCAAAATTATTTACTAAGTCTGAGATTAGGTTAATTCATACATAATTGTGTTGTAGACTGTGTTTATTGGGAAGCCAGAAACTATATGTATATAAAAGATTAAGATGTCCATATGTATCCAAGACCTATTTATGTGTAGATAACACTTACAACATTTCTTTATTTAGTATTCAAATGTTGAAAAATATTAAAATGTTTTGCTTTCTATTTTGAATCTGTGGCTCCCATAAACACAGTATAATTAAAATGTTCATTGTATTGTGGTAGTGTAGTTGTTGATATTGTGATATTTTAAGATAAATTTATGAATAATTATAATATAATAAGCATTCAATAGTCCCAAGAAGCTAACCCTAGAGTAGATGTGTTAAATTATGAACTACATGAAGTATATTTAAATGGTCCAATATTTGATCCATGATTGTGGCAAACCTTGGTCGCAAATATTGGCCCAACTTGGAAGCTGAAGCATTTTGGGTGTAACTGTCAAATCTATGAGAAAATGTGCAATATTATATTGGGATTGTTTTAGTTCTACTGTTTTTCTTGGACTATTATTCTAATTGTGGATCTTATAACTGTTGGACATAGACCTCAACTAATGATTGCCTGTTGGAAGCAACCTATATTCAGCGGTTTCTAATGTAGTTCATAATTTAATGGTAGATGATTATTATGAAAAATGCAGCTTACCTACTCACTCAAGTCATTTTTAGTTAATCTGTGATCAGCTTTATGTTTTACACAATGGAATTGTTTTTTTTTCTGATTTGTGTTCTCACTATGGTACTTTATATGGTATTTTGAAATAAAGTTATTTTGAATAAGAATATCTGGTTTAATTTAACATTTTACTTGTTTACACACCTATGACATAAAATTTGCATGAAAAGTTGAACACTTTATGCCATTTAGTTCTTTTCAATGTTGTAAAGAAGTTTACAATATAGTGAAGTAAAATATTGAAACATAAAACTTAGAATATCACATAAAATGGAATAATTTATACTCTGATAAAAAACCAAATAATAATTTGAAAACATTAAGTCAGCTCACTTTTCGTTTTCTCACAATGTCGCACTAAGTCTTTGAGTTTATAGACCAAATCTTGCAGCTGCTGGCTTCCACACGTAAACCGGACATCGTTGCCATCATCCGTCTTCAGAATAACCGTATACAGCAAGTTTTCTGAACCCACTCCAGGAGTATTCGTCAAAACTTCCAACTTCCACTCAACATCGGTGATTTTAGGCAATACGCCAGTTGCCGCACTCTGTCCCGGTTCCATATTGCAATGAACTCCAAGATAGTTACACTATTTCATTGTATTATTAGTTCAAATTTAGGAAAACAAGAATAATAAGCAAAAATTAAGTAAATAAACGAAACGCCTTCAGCATTAAAATGTCAAATTCAACTATGACATTGACGTTTGAACAAAAGATGCTAAACATGTTGAGTTTTATGTTATGTGGAGATGGAATGTTTACTTTGAGCATTATATATACATATCATTCACTCTTTTCGTATTGGGGTCCTTGGATTTTGGGTTTGTCTTTGGAACAGGATCTAAGGAGTTGCACTTATAATCCCCCTATTTATTAAAAATAGGATAGTATTGTGTAATCCCTTCACACAAACAATTCATATCTGCGAACATGGATGGGTAATACACAATTACGTCTCAATGAAATAAAAACTTTAATTACCACCTGATCAGTTTTTTACAATCAGTTGCAGCCACAAAAATACGTCATATTTACTTTGATATATCATATTTATATCAGGAGTATCATAACATAATAAAAGTAGAAACTAAAAACTATTCTAATAAAACTACCCTTACCTTACTCTTGCTATCCGGAGCTGCGGACTACCTAGCGGGTTTACCGGGGCTTCGGCTCGAAAAGCAGGAGAATGAACGGGGTGGTTTTTAGTCAGTAAGAGCCTGACACTCTCTCTCGCCTCGCCCAAGGCGGGAGAAGCCATTGGATGAATTTCCCCCCTCAAAAAAATACCTTACTCTTACGATCTGCCCTGGAAGCTTAAATGTCATTCAAGAAAATTTTGTCACGCCTCTTACTTTTGATATGAGCACCTCGAAACAAACATCACGTATTTTGCAAGGGGGATATTAGAAGTTTCGTTATTATTTTAAATACCCCTTGACTGCTTTACGTAAACATGCGTTACTTAACGGTATAATCTTCGTTTTTCTGAAGGCCTACCCAACTTTTTTACCTATCTTGTAAGAGCTGACTTGTCACCTGAGAGATTAAAGATACTGCAAGATTTTCAAGCCTGGTAAGACAATACTAGTGAGCTGTCCTATCATTGAAATTTTTTAGGATTATGGAAAATAGGACCATTTCATGCCAAATATCACTCCCACGCTGTCTTTAAAATAATTTCATTAGGTTATATGAGTTCCATAACTGGTGAACCAAACCTTTTTAGTCTGAGACCTATTAGGCCGGGACTCCACCAAAGCAGAGATGTGTGCGGTGTGCTGTGTGCTGTGCGAGAAGAGATGTTTTTCAGCTCGCGGGACTCCACCAAAGCGGAGATGTGTGCGGTGTGCTGTGTGCTGTGCGAGAAGAGATGTTTTTCAGCTCGGGTGCGGGGCGTTGAGCGCGCGCGCGGGGTTCTGCGGGTTGCTAGCGGGTGAGAGGACATCGCTCACTGCACGCCGCTCACATGTCTCGTCTCCACTGCGCGTCGTCCGCGCATAGCTCACATCTCCGCTTCCATCGCGACATACAAATATTACACATCTCCGCACAGCGATCTCCACTGAAGCTGAGCGGAGAGGAGACGTGTCAATAACTCAATTCTATTGGTTGTTTAAAAAACATCTCCTCTCCGCTCGTCTCGTCTGCGCTAGTCCCGGCCTAAACCTTTTGTCAACGGGTATATGAGACAACAATAGAATACACATTGTGTCTCGCACTGATCAGTGCTTCAGCATACGACGGGTTAAGAGACTGGATGAGGCTTAAAAAATAAAACACAATGATATTACTAAATCGTTAGTTTATTAAACAACTTTATGAAAGTTGTAACATTTATTTGTCATCAAAAATATTTAAAATCTATGCTTAAGTTATAACAGTTATGTCATAAGGCAATATGTTATTTGGCCGGGTTATAAGGCACAGTTCACAATAGCGTTAACAATTAGTTTTATTACACGATACATGGATTACGGCAATTACATTTAATCTCAACAATATAAATAACATGATAGAGATTCTTGGCTTCTATCGAGACATAAAATTCGGTAAAAAAGGAAAATATTCGTCATTTTTATAACAAAGCATTTTCTAATTGTCACAGATAATGGTATAAATATCATAGCTCTATGGTTTACATATTTCTCGTACATAAAATTTGCTTTAGCACCGATTTATATATTAGCACATATCCTTACTAATCTGTAAAACATAATTTAATAAATTTAGTAAAATTACTTCGAAAATTCACATTTCATTAAAACCAAAAGATATTTTTAATTAATTAGAACACAACCTAAGTACTAAACAACACTTAAAATACTGGCAGTTAAACAAGATGGTTTAGTGATGTTTAAATACATTTTTAAATAAACATAGAACATTACATAAAAAATGGTTGAAAAGAGAATTAATTTTAAACATTTATTTGTTCAATTTGAAATGCTTATATTACTGATGGCACTGATGTTTTATTTTCTATGATTTACTTGCAAAATCATCAGTTATTGACAACATATAATCAAATAATATATTCTTCTGTTTTTATTCTTACACCTATAAATGGTTTCGTATATAATCTCTTAGGGTCGATTTATAATAGCGCAGAGTCGAATATGTTCAGTTTTGGAAAGACGCTTCGATACGCTTCGACTCTGCGCTAGTATAAATTGACCCTTACTGTAAACATCGAAATGCGGGATTTACAGTCAGCGAACATTAATACTCAGACACTCAAATGTTATTCAATTTAAATTGTACTTAAAGTATTTGTGTATTTAAGTTTGTATTGGGTTCGAGACAGTGGCACGGTTCAACGAAGTTTTCCGACTGCACAACCTGCGACCCGAGAGCCCTTGTCCGGCAGTCGCACTTCCGACCACTCGACCAACGAGGCATTCGAAATATACTTCATCACAGCATATTATAATCTATGAAAATTGAATAACATTTCAGTATACAAGTGTCACACAATAAAAGCCACATATTGTACGTTTGTTTTCGTAAATAAACATTTATAAACATTAATAGTACTTGGCGTTTCGAGTCAAACAAGGTGTATATTTGAAATGTATTTTATCAAAAATAATATAAATCCAAGGTGGGTTGCGTACTTCGTTGTAAGAGAAATTAATATATAAATATAAAAAGAAAGAATAAAAGAAACATATTTTTAACTTTTTCACAAGTAACATACATTACAGTACCTGGAAATATTGCACATACATTTTTGGACAGAGACAATAAGATTGTGAGTGTGAAATCTTTTTATGATTCGAGGAGAGTGATCGACTAGTTTTACAATATACGTGTTGGATAGTGCGCCCGGAACTATGTAGGTGGCCGCGCGCGTTAAACTTCTAAAAGATCATTTGTTTCAATAATTGAACAATTATTATTCACGATATCTGGAGATTGGTCATCAATCATCATAGTCTAATCTAAAATGCGTTACAAGTAGTAGGCAAACTTCACCCCTGTTCGTCACTTAAGTAGCGGTCAACTAGTTCCAGCCTGGCCAAAAATGTGCAATATTTATCACCAGATACATTATTCAAGTATACACATTCCAAATACACACCTTGCTACATACATCAGACACATAAATAAATATAAAATATTAAAAACCTTTGTTTACTTTCAGCGTTTCATCTTCTCAAGGATAGGTATGACCATTTCGAAGGTGGGTCGTTTGCCAGGGTCCTCGTTCATGCAGATCTTGATCAGTTTGGCGATGTGTGGGGAGATGCCGGGCGGGATGGTGACGCGGAGACCTTCCAGCGCTATCTTCATGCCACACTCCATTGGAGACAGGTCGGCGAAGGGGATCTGAAATAACGTTTTAAAGATTAGAGTGTGTCGGCGCATCACTTACGCCTGTAGACGACACGGGCGGACGACACCGGGGAAGCGTGGGGTCCGGGTACTGAACGCGGCAGCGCTCGTGCCACGGCGCGGCCACTAAGCTCTCAGACGCGTTAGACTTCAGGCATTTCATTGTTCCAAAAGGAAATATTTGTAATTACGGTATTAAACCTATTTATACAGTCCACTCTCTTTTATTAAGTCCCAACCGAACCGTCAGAGTGTCTAAGAAAATCGGTTTCGTGAGAGTAATTTGGTGTTTATTATATGATTGCCCTTCTTGGCTAATAAAATAAAGTTGTAAAATAAAAAAATCCCCGTGAACAAAGTCAATGAAAGATAGGTAGGTACTAGGTATTGTAAACCCATGTTGAGTACCTAATATAAAAAAATACGCTTACTTTTCCTCTATGAGTAATCTTGATGCGTGAGTGACCTTTAGTAAAGAGAGACGAATGACTCACAATGCGTCTTTTCTCTAGTAGATTTTCAATTACATGATTATTGGAGATGGATAAAGAGAGCTATGCTCGGAGTCTCTCTAAAGGATCAAATGCGTAACGAGGTGATCCAACAGAGAACAAACGTTAAGAACTTAGCTCAAAGGATTAGCAAGCTTTAAGTCGCAAAATCAGACCTGCCCACTGGCAGGTCAGATTTGTCGAACAACCGATGACAGCTGCGGTAAACGTTTTCTAGAGTGAAGACCATGTCTAGGCAAGCGTAGTGTAGGTGCGAGCACTCCAGCGAGGTGGAGTGACGATATCCGTAAGGAGGCTGGTAGTGGTTGGATGCGTAGTGCTAAAGATCGAGCTCAGTGGCGTGCCATTGAAGAAGCTGATGATGTATGTAATTCTCTCACACTATCCTCTATTTCATTGGCTGGACTTTTAAAGAGACTATGGCCTCTGAGTTTGTTTCGGCATTTCTTCTCAGAGTAGTCGGATAGGAAATGCCGGCCTCATCTAGCTCTTTCAAATAACCTACTTGCAGAAATAAATATCGTTTATCATTTATTATTATAATACTTATTGCCAATAAATAATCTTTTGATCGAGTTCTACTTACTTCTCTAGTAGCAAGTTCCCACAGCAAGATGGCGAAGCTCCACATGTCGGCGGCCTCCAGGTTCCGCTTGGACGGGGGCTTCTGCAGGGCTTCGGGCGCCATCCACGCCGGCGAGTACACGCGACCCTTCTCTTGGAACGAGAACTTGCAGTCCGCCATGTTGATACGGGCTGTTAGGTCTTCGTCGATCTGAGTGAATAGGTAAAAGGAAATAAATGACGGTGATTAAAAAACGAGAGGTTTGTTTAGAACACATTTAAGCCTCGTCTCCTCTAGAAACATTTGTTGTGAGACATGTATCATCGCCGCGACATTGTTGACTGTGCGACAAGGAACAGTGCGACGTTTTTTAATTCCCTGAAGGGGAAAGCAGAGATGTACATCATTGTATCATCTGACAGTAGACAATCCGAGTAGTATTTAAAATACATGCTTAACATATTGTTTTGGGGACAACACATTAGCCACATTATTTGCGGAAGATATGCCTTTCACAGTGTTCTATTGTCAAACACAAAGGTTTTAGTATCGAATGATACCTATACAACTAACTAACTGTATATAACGTACCATAATATGCTTAGAGTTAAGCGCATATGTGGGCAGTATCTTGTCGGTCTGCAGCGCGTGCAGGTAGCGCATGGCGCGCGCCACGTCGTGCGCGAGGCGCGCGCCGGCCGCCGCGTCCAGCACCAGCGCGCCCGCGCCCCCCGCGCCCGCGCCCCCGCCCCCGTGCAGCAGCCCGTACAGGGACCCCCACGACATGTACTGCGAGATCACCACCAGAGACGGTGGAGATACACAGCAACCCACCTGCCAACCGAAACAAGATTTTAGTAACAAATGGATAAGACAAAATAAACACACAAAAAATTACGTAAACACTAAATAAATGAATACCACAATCAATGTTTCTATTATATATAAGATTCTTATTAAAATAAAAAAAACAAACAAGAAATGGCATTTAATAGATACATTTAATTATATTCTATCAGTATTGTAAGTCGTAACGATTTGTAATACCCTTAGAAGAATACCTACTGTTTAATAATCACGTTATGAGCCCACATAATAGGAAAGAGAACCAATTGCCATACAGTAGATATAATAATATAATTGACTAGTAGTACTCACAACAGGCAATATATTAGGATGCGAGAATATCCTGAGCTTGGGGAACTCCTCGTTGAAGTCCCGCTGTATGCGCGGCGTGCACTCGCGCACCGCCAGGATCTTCGCCACTATGTCGTTCTTCTGCCATCTGCCGCGCCACGTCTCACCTGCAGGAATAGGTATGTTGTGATGAAATAATAGGAGGATAATTATATTCAACCTATTTCAGTTAATTTCCTTTTAAAATGTATAGAGAAGGGGGGAGGGGGAAACGAGCAAGTGGATCACCTGATAGTAAGTAATCAATGCCGCCTACCTGCAATATTAGAGGAGTTACAATTAGGCCTCCGGTGACCGGCACAGTTTTCTGTAAATATCTTATGGCCGTATCATGCTAGTCAAGCTGGTTTATTTTTATTATTTCTTACTAGCGACCCGCCCCAGTTTCGCATGGGTGCCATGGTGATATATTATGCATGTATTATACATATAAACCTTCCTCTTGAATCACTCTATGTATTAAAAAAAAACACATCAAAATCCGTTGCGTAGTTTTAAAGATTTAAGCATACAAAGGGACATAGGGACAGAGAAAGCGACTTTGTTTTATACTATGTAGTGATTGGGAACTCCCAATAATCTCATTTTACTGTGGCTTATATACAATACCTGAGGGAGTAACAGCGATCCTGGTGTGCAGCGACAGTTCGTTGATATTGATGCCTTTGTGGCGCGAGAGGGTGGCGTCCCTGCTCCTCGTCTTCAGGCCGAGCCAGGACTGGTCCTTGAACTGAATCTTCTTCAGATCCTGTCCCTGTTGGGTGGCTAGCTCGTGCAGTCTGTAAGGAAATTGTAACCAATGTTATTGTTTGATTCATTGTTTTCACTACAATGATATAGGTAGAAGTTTTTTTTTAAATAAAACATTGCCCCACATTATGATTTTCTCCTGTGTCGTGGGTGCGTTTACAAACATACAAGTTCATATACACGTGACACCCAGACCCGAAACAATTTGTGGATCACACAAAGAGTTGCTTCGTGCGGGAATCGATCCCACTACACGTTACTAGCCGGTTACCCAGTAAAAAAACCGAGATATATTGTATAGACAGAATTTTATTTATATTTTCAATTAGCCTAAACACTATGGTTCAATAAAGTATCAAATCCGACTAGTAGACTAGACTAGACGAAGTAGTGAGAATACACACTACTTCAGGTCATTCTTTGGAAGTTTAATACCACTGAATTAAAACATACATAATGATCATTGATCATCCTTACCTCTGCACAAGTTGTCCCCTAGTCTTATCCAGCGGCGTGTCACCGTCCTTGTTGGCCAACGACACGAGAGCCCCGGCCATCAGCAAGTCCTCGGCGATGGCACTGTAGCCCCAGAAGCAGGCGTAGTGGAGGGGCGAGTTGCCGTGCTCGTTCGTGAAGTTTACATCTACACGGTTTTGTAGCAGCTGTGGAGAAAAATGAGGATTAAGATTTATTTTGTTTTCTTGTAGTAAATCAAATCACTTTATGCATCTATAGTGTACAGGGCAATTATTTTCTGTGCTTTACATTTTCGAAATGTTCTGTTATGATTTCGATATTATTATGTGTGTAATGAATGCTGATATTTGGTATTAACTACATTTTTCAATGTCAATTAATCCATATACAGACAATTTTCAAACATCAATATAAAATTGGTCATCAAACACTGTTACTAAAGAAAAAATAGCTACTTTACTCTTAACAAGAGTTAGTAACAAGCTGAAGAAGTTTTCAAGGGAAGGAAATATCTAGTGAGTGGAACTCTGTACTACTCTTCTAGTTTCCTTTCACTTTAATGCATCCATAGTGTACAGTGTGGTCTATAATTTTAATACAGTAATATGTCCCAACTATGGGCCCTTTTGGGCACCGCAAAAGTACTTAATCTACTTAAATAATAATAGGTAACATTGTTATTAGTTAGTAAACAAAAACTTACCAGCTGCACAATAGGTCTGTGCCCATGGGCGGCTGCGAGATGCAGTGGTGTATCATCTCCCATGTTGGTGACATTGATGCGCGCGCCGCGGCGGATGAGCATCTCCACAATCTTAATGTGGCCCTCCTTGCACGCCCAGTGGAGAGGACTGAAGCCATGATCATCTCTGGAATAGACCAGATCATTGTTATAATCTATACTAATATTATAACGCTGAAGAGTTTGTTTGTTTGTTTGTTTGTTTGAACGCGCTAATCTCCGGAACTACTGGTCCGATTTGAATAATTCTTTTTGTGTTGAATAGTGCATTTATCGAGGAAGGCTATAGGCTATAAAACATCACGCTACGATTAATAGGAACCGAGCAGAGCGGGTGAAACCGCGCGGAAGTAGCTAGTAATCTATACTAATATTATAAAGCTGAAGAGTTTGTTTGTTTGAACGCGCTAATCTCCGGAACTACTGGTCCGATTTGAATAATTATTTTTGTGTTGAATAGTGCATTTATCGAGGAATGCTATAGGCTATAAAACATCACGCTATGACCAATAGCAGCCAAGCAGAGCGGGTGAAACCGCGCGGAAGTAGCTAGTAGTGGTATATGCTTGCCAATAGATAATGAAGTTTAAACTGTGTGTAAGGTTAAAGTGCATAGAAAAGGTATTTTTTTTCAATTGTCGCTGTTATTTTTATTATTAGAGAACACATTTACGTAATCTATATTACGTAAATATGTTCTCGAACAATAAATAATCTAAATAATGCAAAATACTGGTTGATTACATTTTTCAACAAGACTTGAAGTACAGTTATTGAAATTCAGATCAATGTACTTTTTTAACTTAGTTAATAACAACTTTTCCTTGCATATGAACAACTCAACAGTTTCCTGAAGATAAATACTACAAGTTGTGTAGTTAGCTTCAATTTATAAGCTGTTAAGGTTGAACTAATTACCTACATTGGTTACATTCCTTACATTTGCTTGTAGTGACTAATGTTTTCCTCAATGAATGATGCTATGCTGTAGTAAAATAATTCTTATTCTTGAGACTCATTGATTTAAATTGATTTTATGTTACAAAAACAATAAAAGCTCTTTATTTATTTGCCCAGTGTAGACATCTCACTAATATTATAAATGGGAAAGTTTGTTTGGATGTTTGAGAGTTTGTTCATCCATCATGTGGAAACTACTGAACAGATTTTGATGAAATTCGGTATACAGACAAGGTGTGAGCTGACTTAGGTGATAGGATACTTTTATCGCAGGGGAAGTCTATAACTAGTACTATAACTTTATTTTTTTATGTATGTACTTAGTGTAAGTTTGACATATTTCATACTAACAATAAACTACTACTAACAATAAAGTGTCTGTGTTTATTTATCTTTCTTTCATGTTACAATAGAGCATTTTTATGGACTAGTTTTTGATCTCAAGATAAAAAGGTTAGATTGGTAAAGGCTACATTTTTCTTTTGTTTATGCAGGTGAAACAGTGCAGCAATATATAAAGCTGAAGAATTTGTTTGTTTATTTGGACATGCTAAACTCCGGGAACTACTGGTCTGATTAGCAAAATTCTTTTTGAGTTGGGGAATTCATTTGTTGAGGAGGATTATAGGCTGTATAACATCATGCTACAATAACTAAGAGCTGAGCAGAGCAGGTGAAACCGTGCCAAACCATATCTAGTCATAAAGTTTCCTATCATGTTATTACCGAACATTTTATTACTACTACTGGTAACTACAAAACAACTAATAAGAAAAGTAACAAGTATGGGAAAGTGGTCACCATTCGTACGTGGGGCACATTCGTACAGTGGGTATATCAGAAAAACTAAAAGGCACACAAACACGCCTTTGCTTGTGTGCCTAGACATACCGGCCACCATATTGTTAGCGGAGTAGAGCGGCAGCCGCATCACGGTGTATCGGCTGACAAGACGTAACGTGTTTTCGCGGGCGGTGAGTAAATTTTTTCCTTAGGTGTAATTCGCATTTGTAAGTAGAATTGTTATGTTTTTGACAATATGGTGATGATTAATTAATGTTAATATTGTTTATTTTGAGCTTTAATTGTTATATTTCTCAAAACTAAATTAGATTTTGTATAAAGTTGTACTTTAATTTTGTGCAAGGTATGGGGTGCTTTCGTACAGCCAAACAGGGGGCACATTCGTACGCGTACGAACGCTCCCCTTTAGATTTTATTAACCACCACAATATCATAATTAGGTTTTTATGAAATAAAATATAGTAAACTTTTAAAATACCAGGCAAAAAGCACAATAACATGTCTTTCCTTTTATAAAGTATTGTTCTTCTAACAAAATGAAATATGTTAATTAAATAAGCCTTACAATTAATATTTTATTGCAGAATCATGGTGCGAAAATATAAAAAAAGGGCACGCGTACTCAAGACGTGGATGAGGAGTCCATAAAATTAGCAGTTGACGACGTAATGAGGAGGAGGTATGGCATACCAAGGAGCACCACGGACGCTTCTTCCGGGCCCTTCATGGACCCAGTGTAGATTTTCTGGCGTCCGTATCTTGGCTACGATTCAGTAATCTCTTTGGAGAAACTGAAGGATTTGTCTATGCAATTATGGACGAAGTTATCCTTACGAATAACTACCGGAAATATATTATTAAGGATGGGACTGTTGACATATGTCGGGCATGTCATAGTCCTGGTGAATCCGTAAGACATATAATTTCTGGTTGTGGTCGTTTGGCTAATGGTGAATATTTGCATAGACATAATCAGGTGGCCAAGATTATCCACCAGTAACTTGCTTTGCACTACCAACTTGTTGAGTTTGAGGTTCCATACTACAAGTATGTGCCCGATCCAGTTCTCGAAAACGGCCATATGACGTTGTACTGGGATCGATCTATCATCACTGACAGGACTATTGTAGCCAATAAACCTAATATAGTGGTGATAGACCGACAAGCGCGCCGCACGATGATAATCGATATCACCATCCCTCATGACGAGAACCTCGTGAAAGCTGAAATGATATCTTGACTTGGTTCGCGAGATTGTCGACATGTGGAATGTGGATTCGGCTATCATTGTGCCGATAGTCGTGTCGGTCAACGGACTAATACCCAACAGCCTTGATAACCATTTTAGAAGGATGGCGTCGGGCGGAAGGATCAAAGGCTTGATGCAGAAGGCAGTGCTCCTTGAAACAGCACGTATTGTGAGGAGGTTTCTGTCTCTGGAGCCCTAACCACCGGTGGCTTGGACCATGCTCCCGCTACTGGTCGGCTCCTATTTTTATATTTTTAAATATTATTTTATTTTGTATGTGTAGTATTTAAAAATGTAAATTTAGAGAATTTTAAATAAATATAGATATTAAAGTAATAATTATTAATTATTAATAATTAAAGTGATTGTAAAGATCTCATTTAGACTGATTGTAAACTTAGAATTATCAATAAGTAAACTAAGGATGAATGATTTAATGTTTTGTTATTTTTGTAAAGAAAGATTTATCGACTATGAGTCAAGTCAAATATATTTAGTTCTTTTTAAGTTAGTTCTTTGAGAAATACATATTTTTATAATGATTAATAAAAATTTAACGACTTTAATAGGCTTTTTAATTACCCTGTATGAATCTACCCCATGCGTATGAAAGTACCCCACCTACTGTACGAACGTACCCCGTACGTGGGGCACGTTCGTACAAATATCTTATCGTAGAAAAATGACTATAACTCTATAACCTTTTGACATAATAGTGTCGGACTTTTTGGTAACAAACTACAATATATTTGTTATACTTAGGTCTATAAACTAGATAAATTCGATTATTAATCATAATTTAAAAAAATAAAATGTAAAAAGCGTACGAAGGGTAACCACTTTCTAAGTACTACAATATTAAAAAATAAATAAAAGGAAACAATCTGTAGTCAGGCCAATTTTAACAAAAATTGTTATAGAAAACATAATAATTATTTTGAGTCAAATATGTAATACAAATAAATTCATATTTTTCATGAATCTGATGCCAATGGAAACAATTGGATTTTTTATGTTTTATTATTTCCTGAATTTAAATAAGGAAACTATGTCTTAATACATGGAAATCAAATCAACAGGAAAAGGTAAAACCCACATAATACAACTATAGTTTGTATTCTATTTCTAATAAGATCAGTTCTATTCTCAGACAAAACTTTTCAGGAAGTTATGACCCACTTATGAACTGTAAGCTTATTTTTTTAATAATTAATTAATTAATGCACTACGAAGGTCGAATACCTGATCTCATAACCACAGACTATTATTATTTTTGTACACATCTGACGCATAGTACTAGGCCATGACTACACAGTGGGCGTGTTCACTCAACACCATATACGGAAGAACTAGACGATCCATATGGAGTATCATTTAAGAAATACATCGAGGATATAGTCTACTTACCCCTGATTCATATCATGTTCCGTATCATCGAGCCAAACTCGCACCTGCAGTGCATTTCCTTCCCTACACCATTGAAATATATCTTCCATGTTTTAACACCAAAAACACTAACAACACAACTTATTTATATATAAACCCTTAGGTATTTCAAAGGCACTTCGCTAAAATAAGAAATAAACTTAAAAACAATAAATATTTCAAAGAAAAATAAATGAAATCATCTCATCTGCGACCCGTTTGACAGTTTCGCAATCACCAAAAATATAAAATAATACGGAGAAAATTAATTGACGCAAATAATATAACTATCTCTTTCATACATGACCAAAGCGTATATGTCTATCTCTTTTTAGCGGTTATACCTTAAAATTTAATTTTGACGTATTATATCTGATAGAAGTTGCCAGACTACGTAGCAAAATTTCTTCTATATATGGTAGTTTTTGTAAATTAGTAATTTTCTTGAGATTTAGGTTTAGACTCTCCAAATCTTTATGGACTTAAATGTGATTACGGTAAGGTGACAACTATACAGAATTAAACTATGTTACTCATTATTTGTAACAAAATATGATGTAATCACAAAAGTGAAGTAAACACTCCATTAGACAGACTAGACTTCTAGGGCAGGAATTCTTTACTTTGAAAGTAAAACTCAAAGTGGAATCTTAAAAATATATCACAGCCGAAGAGAGCTGTTCAGGCTAAGTGCAATGCTCGAAACAGTTCTCAAATACTTAAACTTTATTTATTGACTAAATATAAACAATTTGGTACATTGTACATTTAAATTATTTCTTAGCGAAGGTAATTTTCATTGCATGAGTAGGTGTGATCTTGAATCCTTGGAGAGCTTCCTTGGCTGCAGCAGATTGCATTTCATTTGCAAATTCAACAAAAGCAATATCATGCCTGTTTGGCACAAGACGAACTTCTTTGAAGCCAGGGAACCTGTAAAAAGTATAATGAATTGTTAAAAATAATTTTATGGCACAACTTGAGCAAGTAAAACTAATGTCTTATTCAGAAATTGTACTAACTGGTTGAACAACATAGATAACATCATTTCTGAGGTCTCATCAGGTAGATTGGTCAAGAACAGGATCTGGTTAGGAGGCTGTTCAGCATTGACATTGTTGAGCATGCCTCCTTGTCCCATATGCATGCCAGCACGGTTGGGGTCCTTGTTCTTCTTCTTCCTGTTTTCATCAAGACCCTTAGGCATTTTAGGTCTCTTCGGTCTTTCTTGGAAGGTTCCTTTAATTTTAGCTATGACATCACTGTCCGTTTTTGAGTATTGTATTCTCTGAAAAAGTAAATGTTACTTTTAGATTATGAAACACATTTTATTGGATTACATACATGTTTAGAGATCATTAAAATACATACCATAGGTTTGTCATAAAATGGGAATCCTTGCATACTTCTTAAAGCTACTGTGGCGCTTGATATTTCCTTAAAAATAACGAAAGCTTGCCCTCTCATCTTTAATGTTTTTAAAGCGACAATGTCCAAAATCTGGCCGAATTGAGAGAATATGGCATACAAAGACTTTTTTAATTCTTCTTTTTTAATTTTCTCATTGAGGTTGTTGATGTAAATCGTGTGGTTAGGTCGGATATCCATTGCTGAAACAAGAAAATAATTACATTAAAAAGTTGTGTTTAGTAGGACGCTGCCGCTAATATTTTTGAGGTTATGTCGACTCGTACTAATTTCTACTTTATGTATAAGAAACCATTACGACACAAAATATTAATAATGAAAGCAATTACTATACTATCACATTTTATGTACCGAAATAATCAAATAACATGCCTCTATTAATTGTATAAGGAATAAAATACTTACTCATAATGAAAGTTTGTACCAAGTCCTAATGATTGCAGGGCCTGTGTTTAGACCACTTGAATTTTCGGGATTATTAACCGCAAGAGGTTAAAATCAGCACTTTAGCTTGCTTTTAAATAAAGTAACAGCGAAATGGGTACAAAGTCAAAAATAATTCACCGACGCCGCCACAAAACGATGCTACATCTACTACCATAAACAATATAAACATAGACTAAAAGAAAAACTTCTAACATAGACTATTGACTTGAGAATATTGAGTGTAGACTATAGATTGTAACAGAAGAACGACCCAACTCTAAACATCATTTCATTCAATCTATTTGTCTATCTATTTCGCGCGCTGTCAAATCGGCTAAAACTAAAACTTGTTTAGCCGAAGTGTGTGTTAACAAAAATAAACGTTTTGGCTGAATTTATTCGTTTAAAATAGATATTCGAACACAATCCACCAGCAGAATCTATAAAAATATAAATAAAATATTTTTCATAAGAAACTTAATTTTCTCTAGGTCCTAAAATGCACGATCTAATGACTGATTTTGAAACTGTTACTCCCGATTTGTGGATGGCAAACGAAGAAGCATGGAAAGAGAAACTGTTAAAACTGCCTAACTGGTTCCAGGTATAATTTTTGAGAGTATAACACAATTTAATTGAAAAAATCTGTCGTAAATCTTTTGACCTTTAATTAACCTTACATTGTTCTTTCAAGATTCCACTGATCAATTCTAATGCTTCACACAACCTACCTGATGGCACTTTGGTTCGTTTCCGAGGGATGGTACAGGATATGCACAATCCTGAGTTTTACTTCGAACAGTTTGAAGTGTTTAACACAGTCACCAATGTTACTAAAAGTAAAAGTGGCAAGTACAGGGATACAGCTCATATTTTGGTAAGTATCAAAAACAGTTCCAGCTGGAAAACCAATACATTATCTACTTATTTCTTATAAGACTATCTACCTCTTATTAAAACCTTCACACTACACAGGAAAATGAAAAAATCAACTACACAGAGAATCTCAGAAGCTCACAACGACAAACTATGGTTGTGGTGTCAATGCCTGGCCTGAACGACTGGGCACAGCAGTTGGAAGACAGACAAAACCATTTAAAACATTTGGAACAACAACCAAACACATCAAAACGCTTGAGTAACGCTGGTACGAAGTTGAAACGAAGTCACGATGAGACGGAGGAAGATTCTGATGCTATGGAAGTGGTTGATGAGACCGTTACCAATAAGGAACCGAAGATAAGTGAAACGGAGAATAATACGGGTAGCGTACTGTCTAGGGAGCATTTGTTAAACTTCCCTCTACCTGATATGCCCAGCAAGTCTTGTATTGTTAAGGTATGATTATGTATTTATTATTAAGTAAGTAAGATATACCATTTGTAGTACATATTGCTTGTAATTATGCTTATAACATCAATTACTTAACTATAATTCAGAGAATAGTGTGCTCATCAGTACCATGTATTTTTTTCCTAAATATGTGACCAGAGCTGCATTAAACAAATCTTTCATTTGGCATAGATTAATCTTATTTATCATCTAACTAATTAAATTATAAACCTTTTTGTGCTTAAATGATTACTCAAAACATTAACATTTCAATAACCATGATATACCTAATTAATTTTCATACACAAAATTAAAAATACACATATTTTTATTTCAGATCTATGATGACAGTGAAAATGTGAAACTGAATGAGATGATAGAAGTAGTAGGCTTCTTGTCAGTAGACCCAGCATTATCAGGGGAGTTCCAACCAGAGAAGGACCCTCTGTTGGATCCTGAGACGGAGTCTGAGGTGGAAACTATCACTCACAACCCTCCACCAAGCTTAGTACCACGGCTTCATGCAGTGTATGTGAAGAAGTTGGATCATTGCAACCCTTTGGTTGAGAGTTTTGATCAAGGTAAACTTACTTATAAATAGAATTAGAAGAGATAATCCTCATCATTTTACCCTTATACTGGTCAGTGGGTCATCTTAAGGGCAAAACTTAATGAACTAAGTTACTTGCAACATAAGGTCTTTTTTCAAATTTTTCCCTATTAATTTTTTTTTACACTTCACTCATATGTACACTAAAAAAATTTATAATTAATTTTTCTTATTCAGTACTCCAAAGATAATTGTTGTTCAGTTTATTCTTAAGTCGGCTTTGTATGTATATCCCTCCATTTATCTACTTCAATAATATTTTCCATTTATTTCAGAATCAGTATTAAAAGAAGCAAACTCGGCGCGCGAACATTTGCTGAAGGCTCTCACAGAACTGTTACTGGGAGACAAACTGGCTGCTGAGTATTTAATATGTCATCTTATATCTTGTATGTAAGTATTAATATACATACATAACCTCATGCCTGTCTCCCATAGGGGTAGGCAGGGACAATAGAACGTGAATGTGCTACGAATCTTACATACATCTTTCGTTAAATTAACAGTCATCTGTCTTTACATTATTTTATTAATGGCTGATTAAGTTGCCCATAGACTACTATGTACAAATTAGCACAATGATCATGTGTTATGTTTCTCAACCAAAAAGGAAAACAGTTCTGCTTACATTAATTTGTCTAACCATTTAAAATGGCAAATACCAACATTATTTGACTGAAGAACTCACTTATATTATGTCTAATCTTTTATTCCAGATATTTGCGACAAGAAACACTATCTCTCGGCCAGTTCTGCCTCAACCTATCAAACCTGCCTATACAGAAGTACCCTAACTATGCCAAACAGTTGTATGAGATTATCAAGCAATTTGTCACGAAGAGCTACTACTTACCACTTACTATTGAAAACATGAATACACTCAGTTTACTACCAAAGTAAGTTAATTTACTTTTATCCAGAGCTGCGCACTACCTAGCGGGTTTACCGGGGCTCTGGCTCGAAAAGCAGGAGTAGAAATGGGGTGGTTTTTAGTCAGTGAGAGTTAGACACTCTCTTTCGCCTCGCCCAAGGCGAGAAAAGTCATTGGATTATATTTTAATTTTAGTTGAACATGATTGAATTTGAATCTTTATGATGACAGATAAGATTTATAGTCTATTGTTTTTCAAAAAGGATTATTAGCACTGAGAAATCTGTGTGTAAATTACTTATTATTATAGCACCTATATCTGTTACGAAAATAGTCTTATTATCAGTAATTTTAATTGTTTATTACTCTTGTGATGTACTGTTTCACTAGTTATGTAATATATATTACATAAATTATGTATTATTATATGACATCTATATTATCGCTCCAAAGTGGGTTATTAGATGTATTAATATTTTTTGTTCTTTTTTACTAATATTTGTACTAATATAATTGTTAACGAAAATCATTTCTAATTTCAACAGAAAAGACTATGAATGCAACCGCCTTACAAGTGGAGTGCTACAGCTCAGTAAAGACACCCACCTTGTATTAGATGAGACTAAAATGGAACAGGGGCGACTAGACGCGACTGGAGTGAACAATATTGCTGCACTAGGCAACATGATCATGACACAGAAAGTGGAATACGACTTCAAGTATTATAAAATGGACTTTGAATCTGATGTGTCTGTGCTTATACTGTCTGAAGGAAAATCTTTGTTACCAGTAAGTAATTAATCACTTAAATGTAAATAATGATTGTAACACGAAATTATTGAATAGGTAACTTTTTTGTAATTTTAATGTCTTATCATATTTTTGTAATAACTATCGTGAGATATACTAAAAATCTCGGTTTACTCACGAAGATTATATCAGTTGGCTGCGCGACATCTCCGCGTCTGCGCACGCAAATATATAGTAGAGTTGTTCTAGATTAATCGACGTGAGTGAACTGTGATTTTAGTAAATTTTTACCAAGCTATAGGCTTTAATTAGTTTATACTGTTATAACATTCTTAAGTGCCTCCTTTGACATTGAAGATAATTGATCAATGTTGTATATAGTGAACTTAGCTTTAAAATGTCTTTCAGAGTGACTACCATCTCCCGCTGCGCCCTGAAGAAGCTTCGTTAAAAATCTTCGACGCTATTGTCGAAGCAGCTACTTATTATTTGAAGGAAGACATTATGAACGTCATTAGGAAGTACCTAACTAGTCTTAAGCTTGTCAAGTATACTATTAGTGAAGATTTGCAGGTGAGATATTATTTGAAAATATAATAAATATTTTAAATATAAGCCATTCTCGCGCTTTTCGTCCGCTATCTAATGTTTCACGTATCGAATAAATGACAAGTATCGAACCGAAAAATTAGACTAGATTTTTGTTCCGAATTATAATTCACCAAACATTTATGATAAAAGCAAAACATTCAACCAATAGTATTTACACATTTTCTTTTTGTTTCAGTTTGTGGAAGATGATTTCATAGAAATGAGAAGCCAATCGGATTCAGATAACCCAGTTACGGCAGACGATTTACACAGACTGCTGGTATTAGCGCGGCTGGTCAGTCTCTCCCGAGGGCTGGATACCCTCAACAAGGAATGCTGGGACATTACCAAAAATATGGAGGCTGAACGACTTCAAAGAATAAAGAATAGGGTTGCTCCTACTTTATAAGTCTACTTATTTTACCAATCAATGCATTTTTTAATAAATTGTTTTTTTTATATTCCTTGTTTGTTTAATTAATTTCCTGGTTCGATTAATTAAATGACCATGTGACATTGATTTCACTAAGGAAGATTCACATTACGGCAGAGTATCAGATACATTTGTTTACATTGTTTATCTGATATATACTCGAGAATAAAAACGACGATGGTAATTTCTACCATTTTTGGTATTTTTATTGTTAGCAGCAACACTAATCTTAAAGGCCACGTACCCATAATCAAAATAAAAAACTCAATGACATTTGACAACCAAAAATATCAATGTCACAGTGACGTGTACGGTTTTCATGATATGACTTATTGATTCCAAAAAATCCTATGAATTTAATTTAATAGTTTGAAAGAAAATAGTTGTAAAATGGCGAGCAAAAGCAAGCAGGTTGCAGACGGAAGCAATAAGGTTAAACTACAGGATTCAGCATGGAAGCGAGCGTTAGTTGCGAACGCTGAATGGCCGGACAAGGTTAGACTCGGAAATCACGAGACTTCGCTCAAATTTTGTTAATAAAAATCTGATTTATTAATCAATTATATGTTTCGGTGATTTTCAGGAAGAGTTCCTAGACGTTATCTACTGGATGCGTCAAGCTATGGGCATTATTTTGGGTCTGTTTTGGGGCCTACTGCCAATGAAAGGCTTCGTTGGTTTATTACTGTAAGGATTCCTATATTACGTTACCTAATTTGACTTGATAGATATTCGAAAAGATTACACTACATAGCACTAAAGTTCTCTTGAATTTTTTCCATTTTTTTTATGACATACACTGGTTTCAATGTTGTGATTTGCTGTTTCAGGTTTGTCCTAGTAAATGCAGCAGTAATTTACTTTTACGTTAACAATTTCCAAAATATTGATGAAGAAGAATACGGTGGTTTATGGGAAATAACTAAGGAAGGTTTCATGACTTCATTCGCTGGATTTTTGGTAAGTTACAAGTAAATAGTGTGTTGTTTTATCTTGTGTTTGTTTTAGAATTATTGTTTTATGCAGTGATAGTAGAATTTTACTGTTCTTGATATCATATCACACCTGTTTTATCTAGGGATGTATGTGTTTAACCTACATCATCCATATTTATTTACCTCCTGCTGTCCGACATATTATTACTCCCATTAAATATTTTGCTTATTGCATTATGCAGAAAAACCACAAGAAACTATCTTTAAATAATTATATCAATCACTACCTACTATCTTGTAATTTCGCAATTAAGACAACTATTAATAATTAATCAAAAGTTAAAGATTTTACTCATTTAATTTGCTGGCATTTTCAGTATTCAAGTGGCATTCTACATAAATATAAATAAATAATATTTGTATGTTCCATTGTTACAGGTAACTTGGATTATAATTTACACAGGGCTACACATTGCAGACACTTTATGAGACACAACTTGAACCAAATGAGTGCTAGAGTATCAAGCCAAGACTTTTACGAGAGAGTCCTAGTACAAAGTATGTGAACAGTATGTTCCGTGGTTTCTACACTAAATATAAGCTCGTTTTGTTGTTGCTTTTATAAATATCACTCGGATTGTTCATACATTTCCATTTTGTTTTCTTATTTTAGATTCATAGTCTAATTTATTATAATTTCTAGTCCTTACAATGAGGTTCTATGTCTGTACATTGTACATTTTTTGTTGTAAGGATTTTAAATCGATAAATGTTTAAA
This sequence comes from Spodoptera frugiperda, assembly GCF_023101765.2. NCBI lineage: Eukaryota > Metazoa > Arthropoda > Insecta > Lepidoptera > Noctuidae > Spodoptera > Spodoptera frugiperda. The sequence continues at coordinate 10,450,765 of NC_064215.1, read as the reverse complement.
TCCTGTGTCGGATATGTTCAACTCACTTTAGATATCAACGAAATTAAGTTTAGATATGTAAATTACATACAGAATTACATAATCAACATTTTTATGTGTGCAGTCTTCTAGCCAGTGCCAATTAGGGCTAAATTTTGTACCGTTTGTAAAGCAATAATTTTATAAGTTTTGTAAGAATTTGTGTATGGCTGCATGCTATCATTCGGTATAATGTGTATGCAGGTTGCTTACTATTGATATGTGTAAAGGATGTTGACATTGAACATAATTTGTTTATCTATGTTTAGAAACATCCCCTTATGATTTTGTTTAATCTTCTACAGGTCAGCCCTGTAAACACTAGGAATACTTCAAAATTGTTGAAACAATACCATTTCTAAGCTAATTTATTACCCTATATTAACTTTTGGGATAATATCAAAATGTATATGCAATACCCAAAAAACTAAGAAACATTATCAAGACAAAATTGGTCGCAAAAAGTTTTAAGTACAATGTATTGTATTTAAGATAATATCTATTCCTACATTAATGCTCTATTTAAAAAAGATGAATAATATCAAAATTTTGTATAAATTCTCTGGTCTAACTGCGTATTTGGCGTCAAGAGATGTAATTGGATTCTTTCATGCTTCATAGAAAGAATGCACTAACATTTTTTGACAATTTTGTTTCGACAATAATGACTCGAGAGCCCTCCTTCTTGTCTCCAGGGTTCTCTATAGCAGTTAAACCTTAGAATGGATATTAAAAATTTGTCCAGACTTTGAAAAATTCTTAATTATTTTTCAGTCTAGACAATATTAATATTATAGGATTAGGATTGGTTTTATGAAGTGTATGTAGATATGCTGTGAGTGGAGTTAGTGTTGCCGCGTACTGCGCTACATGACACATATCATCATAGTAACTCGATCTGTGCAGGATTGATAGAGTCATAAACAATGTCTGATCCCTTCTTCAACTAGAAAACAATACAATTTGTCGATGCGTTGGTTGCGTATAATTATAAAAGCTTAGTATGTGGCAACACTGACCCTGGATGAATATATCGCTGTTGGCAATATTTCTCCGTCTGCATTTCTGTAGTATTTATTTATATTAATGTAAGTAAAACATTACTTGTTAAGTTTTTATCAATTTTCCTCAGAGTTCAATCAATATGGATATAATTTATTTTGAATATGCAATAATAATGGTACGTTTGTAATGTTATTTGTTGCGTGTTTGCTCCCGATGAGTTTGCAGTAATATCCTTATTTTGAACAAATATAAATGGTTGATTTAATAAAGTTTTTGTAACTTAACTTTTGTTTCTATTTAATAAAACTGGCGTTATTCTGTCCGTAGGAACTACAGGACATAGATTTTTCTGCCCATTTTAAAGTTAACTTTTGCTCCAAAGTTTTTAATCGTATAAAAACAAGCAAGAAACTAGGAATCGAAATTACCAAAATAAAAATCAATAAATATGAAAAACAATTTAATCATCTCTCCACGTAACATAGACATCATCGGTTCTAAATCTCTGTGTAATAGTTGATTCTTTGAAATCCATTTTGGCTCCTGATTGGAAAGCCAGAGCGCCTGCGTGGGCGATCATTACACCGTTGTCGATACAGAATCTTTCGTCTGTGGCGAATAATTTGGCTCCTCGTTCCGCACACATTACTCCCATCATTTCTTGTAGGCGTTCGTTGCAGCCAACACCACCGACTATCAGTACCTGCAACAAATCATGAAATACTTTAGTACAAAGAGATACCTTGTATAAACACATTAACGGTTCCGGGCTGCGCCGTTAGTGTGATCTATAATTCTATATCACCATTAGGGTACTTTTTCCACCAAAGATGTACTACGCTACGTTGCTGTGGATGCGTTTGGCTTCCACCAATCATATTCAATGGTACACATAAAATAGCTCTGGTGGAAACTGACACAGCTAAGCTATGTTTTTTAGGTATAAGGAAAGATGCGTGCTATGCTATCGATACATCGCATACTCGAGCTGCGCATCTTCCTCGCACAGCTACATAGTTTAGTATTAGTGGAAACAGTCACATAGTTTCACAGCTTAGCTATTACATCTTCGTAGTATAGCTACATAGCACATCTCTGATAGAAAAGCACCGTTAATCTCCGAAAGGCTGGTAAAAGGAACTTAGTTTTCAGTTATAATGTTGTTATTGCCATAGTTTCTGTTCTGTACTTCTCAGGATTTGCTGGCTGGTTGTGACCAGCCATTCTTTAAAACCCAATAAACTTTCAACAAGGTGATGATCAAACTCCACATTCAGATGTACTTTTAATAAATTTATTAATTCTCATATTTACCTCATCAGAACCGCAATGCGCCATGGCTCTCTCAGTGATTTCGACCAACATTGCAAATGTAGTTTCTTGCAGAGAGTAGCACAAGTCTTCAGGCGTGTGTGTTTTCAGGAGATCATCTATTTTGTCCTCCATGTATGACAGTATGCCTGAGAAGCTGACATCCATACCTGAAAATAGTATTCATTGAAATATTTAGTTGTGTAATGGTTCTGATGACAAGTACTACTTGTAGTTTCATTTAAGTTGTATGAGTTTTCTCTGTTTCATTTGTAGATCACGCAAAGAGGTGTTCCGTGCGCGAATTGAACCTGCTTGACATTACCTTTTACACAATAAGGAAGCTGATAGAATTTCTTTCCCTTTTTGGCAGCTTGCTCTATGTTGTATCCTGGACTTGGCGCGTTAGATAATTTCAACACTCTTGCAAACCTGAAATTTTATAATTTTCACTTCAACATTATTTACAATTGTAAGAAATTCTAATTTTTTGTATCACCCTTGATATTAAACCAATTCACTTCAATTCACAATAGGACTTGTGACTACAGCATCAAAGTGGTATTTCACATTATATTTATAACATAATTATGTATTTCAAGAGGAATAGATAAGCAATACATAGAAATGTATGACAGATAAAAGCAGATTTATATGGTTATTACCTGTCTAAACAGTTCCCCATAGCAATGTCGATGGTTTCTCCAAATATCCGATACCTGTTCCTGGAGTAAGCTATCACCTGTGTGTTGCCACCACTCACATACAGAACTGTGGGGTTGTTCGCTTTTGTTATCAGTCTACCCATTTCAATGTCTGTGGTAGGTGTTCAGAAAATTAATGAGTTTATTTGATTTTAATAGCCAATAATAACACAAGAAAATCAACACTTAGAGCATGTTCCCGGTTTTGTCAATGTTTTTAAGGCAAATGAAATAAGAGAATAGTTATTAGTAAGACAAACTTTGTAGATAAATAGGCTATTCATTTAAAAGGATACGTCCAATGCAATGATTGACTCCAAGAATTGGTTTATTCCATAATTTAGCACAGGTCCTGGCTACAATAGCGCACACCATCAGTGGAGCGCCCATGCCAGGACCCTTAGTGTAACAGACTACATCTATCTTGTCAGGCGTTATGCCAGACTGTTCTAATGCCTCCTTCAATACTTCATGGATCTTTTGTCTATGATGCTCTGCTGTTTCTCTGGGTAGAAAACCTGTAAATGACAATTTAATTAAAAATATTTTTTAATAAAATATATTTATTAGTAGTAATATTTGTGACTCTTATCTTTCATTAACACCAAGATTATAATTGCATTGTCAAATAAGAATCCTATTAACCTTGAAGATCTTTAAAAAGTATGGATAGAATTCTGCAATATATTCTCTTTCCCAATCCCCGATGAAACTCTTAACCCCCGAAAAGCCGGCAATGCACTTGTGACACTTTTGGTATTTCGGGTGTCCGAGAGAGACGCCGATAGCTTACCATCAGGTGATTCGTCTGACCCTTTAACGGCTTATCTCATAAAAAAATAGAACTTATACTAAGTGTTATAGAAAGAATGACAATATTAAGATATGTATATGAAACTGACCTTCTCCAGCCGGTGTGATGTAAGTTCTTCTGCAATTAGACAACACTTCTCCATCTTTGACGATACCAATGCCTATTTTATTTGCACTGCCTTCAAATCCTATAGCTATAACCATTTTATTTAATAATTAAAACGAAAATCCAATAGCAATGAAAACGTGCGATGTTTACAATTTCATTTGACATTGACAGCAACTGTCATGTGTCAAATCGTTTTAATGTCGAAGTCAAAGTTGTAACGTTATCACTTTGACATGCATAGCTAGGCAAAGGAGTGTAAACTTGTAAAATGTCGTAAACATAAACAATAAGTATTGTTGCGGAATCCGAAAATTATAAATTAAATTACTATCTAACTATTAAAATGCCGCGCTGTGTTGTGCCGAATTGTGGGGAAAATGGAGTACATCGTATTCCCAAAGATGAGAAAATGTGCAAGCTTTGGTTAAAAGCTATACGCAGAGAAAATTTAATTGTTACTAATAGTACAAGGTTATGTGGGAAACATTTCTTGGAAAGTGATTATCCAAAAGTCAGTATATATACAGGTAAGCTGCAAATCAGCAATTACTTATTATCTATTATTAAATAAAATATAAATAAGTAACAAGTAATTGATAAAATGTATTATAAAAACTTTTTTAAGTTAAAACCAAAAATCAGAACTATTTATAGTTAGGAAATGAAATTCCTATTACTAAATTTGATGAAACAACTGATGTTCAAATCATTAATATTGTTCTAGGAGTGGAACATCAACACAAGTACTTAAAAAAAGGTACCGTACCATCAATATTTCCATGGGCCACAAAACCACATTCCGACAAGGGAAAGGCAAGACAAAAGCAGTTGAAGGCACGGAAAAATAAGTTAACAAAACTTTTAGATGGGATATCAACTGCTGCAACAACACAATCCTATGCGGACACAGTACCATACGATGAAGATGACGGTGTGTACCTGATTGTAGCCCAGCGTGAGGTTGAATCAGAGTCTTCAAGAAATAAACAGAGTTGTGGAACACAAACTTGTTCAAATAGACTAATGACAACTCAGCTATTACTTTCTGATAATAAAACAGTGCAGTTTTATACAGGTCTGGAATCACCAGCAAAATTTTCATTAGTTCTAAGTACACTATTACCGATGGCAAATAATTTAAAGTATCGGTGGGGCAAGGAGATAGTATTATCAGTAGAAGACCAGTTTCTCATGTTATTGATGAAACTTAGAAGAAATAAAACACATTTTGAATTAAGTCTATTATTCGGTGTAAGTAAGAAAGATGTCTCCAACATTATCGTGACATGGATTAATTTTGTTAGTGATATCTGGAGTTTACTGGATGTATGGCCCTGCCAAAAAATAGTGTCTTTTTATATGCAAACAAGTTTTAAAAACAATTATCCCTCATCACAAGTGAGCGAGTTAAATGCTAGTGATATGCAAAAAATAGAAAGTCAAAGGGCACATATTGAGAGGCTTATAGGTTTAAGTAAAATTTATTTGATATTAAAAAATGAACTGAACCGATTTTATGTACCCTTAGCATCGAAAATTTGTTCTATATGTTTGATGTTGTGTAATTTTAAAGAAGGGATTGTAAATTAAAATTGTTGATATTATAAAGTTTTTCTTTTATTTGTAAAAAGTATGTATTTTCATTGTAATACAAACAAAAGTAACTGACAGCAAACTGAAGTGGCAGTGGTAGTTCATACTTTTTGTTGCGAGCAAGCTATGCTGGCGCCATCTGGATTTAGCTTTCATAGGTTAACCCATTGCCCGAATCTTTTAGTCCAAGACTTGGTATTTATCGTTGCTTTAAATAATATTTAACTACAAACCATATCCAAATATCAGTCTATTAACCTATGCAAAACGAAGAGGGAAACCAAATTTTGTCCATTTCAGACAAGAACTACATAGTTGAAATAAAACGAAATTATTGATTGATATGCAAATTAATTACTTTTGAAGCAATAATATAATCATGGAAGCGATACAGTTACATATGTACTCTTATAATAATAAATATCAAAGATTAAACTTAAACTACTACGCTTGGCTCATCCTTGACTTCGTCAACGAAATCAGCTAACATGTCTTCTATCGTTACTTCTTTACTAGTTATTGTAACTTCAATATTCTTATTAGCTGCTTCATTATCATATTGCTCAAGTTCCTCAGTCACTGCAGGTTTCACCACTTCATTGCTTGTTGTAGATATTTCTAGTTCGATTTCAATATTGTTCACCGCGTTGTTTGACGTCGTTGATTGCTGCGAGCCTACAACGGCTTGTCCACAAGTTATTTGCACGTCATCCGTTTCATTAGTACTGGGCAGATTATCATCATCCATGTTTTCTATCATGGCTACTTTACTGCTCGAGTTTGGAGCATCATAAACTACCTCTAAAGAGTTTGGGCTTTTATCCCCATCTATTGTATCATGTGAAGTGTTCATTGGCACTTGTGTTTTGGCATTGTAAATGGAATTTGTTTGGTTTGGCACATCAAGTTCATCGTTATTTGGTTCCGGGGAGTCATCGACTGTCATACAAGGAGAATCTAATGTTTCTTGACTCTGTCCATCATCTCGGTCTTGAGTATCCTCTTGTTCTGTGAAAATTTGTAATTCTTCTTCAACAGCCGGATCATTGTTTGGTTCTTCATTAATTTCTTCGACTTCATCGTCTGTACCGTCTGAGATTACGACCGAAGCGGCCGATTCGCTACTGATACTAATCCTGTCATCATCTAAGCGTGGCTTCTTGGTCGCTGGTGCTGTCGAGTCGTCTGCAGACTCTGTAGGCGGCATTCTGTGAACAAGTTTTCATTGTATTACATATATGACTTTTCAATTGGAATTTGGAGTTTATAGAGTTTCTTGCTCGTTCTTTTCCATTCGAAGTTCCATTCGAAGTTTCCAATTCTTTTCCATTACACTTTAGAACGAGCGCCTACCTTCACTGACGAACAGACTGACAGACAGTTTATTTCTTACTTTGTTGACGTTTCAAAAGTACCTAAGTATATATGGTTTAATTGGAATAAACGATTTAACTTTGAATAAAGGGAAATTGTACATTTCTTTCTAGCATTAGGTAGTACTAATATAACTATGTTCAATTGTATTATTAAACTCACCTATCCTTTCCTAATAACGCCTCAAGAGCTTCTCTGTTCTTCTTGGATATTTCCTTCTTATTTTTGGGTGCCTTCGATTCTGTTGGCGCGTCTATTGCGAAGTTGATTGAGGGTGGCGAGCAGTGCAGGTGTAGCCGTATGTCCAACAATGCTTGTGAACTGAGCTTCCTGATCTGAAGAAAAAAGAACAACGTAGGTATTTATTACGTAACGTATGTATGTTATGATATATAGATATTTATAATTTATTTGCGCTGTTAGAAAAATAGCTAACTAATTAAGTTTCGCATACGAGATGCACCTCTATCGGTTTATGCCCTGTTAAGCAGGAGCGTAGGGATAAAAGTTAAACTACTGACGGCTAATAGCACACTGATGTAATACTGTCTTAGTGTGAAATTACAGTGGCAGCGGGGCGGGCAGCGGGAGCGGGTGGCGGGTTAAGCGGAAACGCACATTTTCATGGATGAACACAGTTACAGCGGGGCGATTGAGCGGTCCAGACGTATCTACCTCGAGCAGTATTGAAAATAATAATAATGTCAGATTATTTGGAACCTAGTGCTTATTTGAAGTGGGACCTTGTTATTCTTTTTATTTCTTCCCATAGTTTTTTAATTACTTGTCGATTCGAATGATCTGAATCACTAGAATTCCACAGAGGTGGCCGAGCCAGTACGGCACTTATTAAATCTTCAGTCGTCAGCGGCATGTCCGAACAGATCGAGCGGAAAACGCAAACTGACTTGCGTCCACCCGCCCCGCTCGGGACGCCCGCTTGTCCCGCTGCGTTTTCCGCTCACCCACCCGCCCGCACTTGGTGCACCTTAGTCAAAAACTATGTGATTGCGTTACCCGCCACCCGCTCCCGCTGCCCGCCCCGCTGCCACTGTAATTTCACACTTAGAGATGTGGATATGGACATAGCACACGCGCTCACACACATATACAACATGGTGTTATCGACGTTATTATTGTCAAAGCTAAGCTTTTCTTAAACCAATTGTGATTTAAAAATTCAAGATCAACAAAATTATCATTCAACTAACATCAATCATCAAGTACCAATCAAAATTTTATAAGCATTAAAAGTCATTCTACGTTGAGGATACAGGAAGAGGCCTTTGTTCAGCAGTGGACATCTCTCTGATGATGATGAAGCATAGAATAAAACAGAATACTATTAAATGGCGTACCTGATCACATTGACTGTTAACGAGCACACTGTACAGCTGCAGACAGTACTGAGTGGGCGGCGGGACGTTGGTCGGCGTGTTCTTGCGCGCCGCCTCCAACGCTCGGAGTAAACACATGGAGCGCTCCGGGCTGTACGACTCCAAGTTGTAACATTCACGTACTAGGCGTTCTTGGAATATCTGAGAAAAGTTTTAATTAGCATTAGAATTTTTACACAATCTTTAGTCAGTGTTGAGTGTTATAGAGAAAATTCTCTTATTATAGGCGTTCTGATTGGTTGGCTTATTCGAGTCAGGCAATCAGAGCGTCGATCGCGTTCTCGTTTAGATTACTTTATACGTAAAGCAAACTCATAATAAGGGTAGAAGATCAAAGGGCCTCACGATTGAAACGTTTATAACGTCCGGCGTTCTAATTAGCCTGTTCTAATTAAACAACCATTGAGAGGGCTAAACGCAGTATTGTTTTGATCGCATTAACGTAAAAAAAACTTGTACTAGGCCCTCTGTACCCTTAGTACGAGTTTGCTTTACGTTTAAAGTAATTGAAAGTAGTGCGAGTTCGATGTTCTGATTGGTTGGTTTATTCGAGCCGCCCAATCAGAGCGCCAAACGCGCTCTCGAAAAGCGTAAAGCATACTCGTATTAAGGGATACTGATAAAAGTAGCAGAGAGCCACTCGATGGTATTTTATTTTCCTAACGGCTGATCAATGTTCAACATTGAAAGTCTATTGGCAAATGTGATGAAAAATTTACCTTGTGTGTGGTTGGTTTCAAAAATATTCCGCTGACAGTGAGGAATGTTTCAGCACAATCCAAAGCCGCGTTAGCAACCTCGTCACTGGACTCCTCAGAACTAAAAATAATAAAATGTTTAAATTTATTAATACTTTATTGAGATTTTTATACCTTATTTGTGTACTCTCTCTTTCACTTTCTCTCTTACTCTCACTCTCTCTCTCTCTCACTCCCACTTTTTGTATTTTGTTAGTTTGCAGAAAAAATAAATGATTGAAAATGATAGAATAAAGCAATACTCACACATCTGCCTTATTCTTCTCGCCGGGCATATGACTAGATATTGTACTTTGTTGTAACATTGTGTTCGCGAGCTTCCTTTTAGCTTTCTTACTCAAGTTTTTAGTATATTGATTGCTCATCTGTAACAAAATATTTTAACACGTCTTTTAATCTGTACGATATTTAATCGAAACGAGACCGCGTTCGGCGCTTTGATTGGTTGGTTCATTCGAGCCGGCCAATCAGAGCGCCGAACGCGGTTTCGTTAAACGTAACGCAAACTCGTAGTAACGGTACTGAACTCTTAAGTAATTAAAAGATGCCAAGTTTAAATAAGAACCGTTTAATGTCCAACACACGAAAGTAAAAGAAAAATGAACCACATTAGAGTTGACAGCTGTAGAAAACGACAGCGCCATATTGGCTACTTTAGGAACTAACCTAAGAACGAAAACACTATTTATGTTTAGAATTCAACATTTACAAGAAGAAAAATATCTCGAATATATGTTTGCAAATTGATATAGTGCATGGCGTATGCTTTAGTAATAAGCTTGACCCTTATAGTATTATGGAATTATATACCATAATCACATAATCGATCTGCTAACTTCTTTGGGGAATATAAGGTGTAATGTTACTCACAGTGAGTTGTACGATCTTCTTAGGCGGTGTGATATCTTGAATGATGTGTTTGGTGAGATCATCCTCCCAGGACCGGGCTCTACCCTCGCTGGAGAGGCGGTGCGCGTGGAGAATACCCAACCATTTGCTAAGGCTGTTGTACGCTGTGATGCGGACTTTTCTAAAAATAGGAGTAAAAAGACTTGAACTACACTGTCTCATTAGACGGACGAATATTATGTCGATGGCGTTTTTTAATTTTGTTGAAAATTTCTCAGTAGTAGCACGGAGTCTGGAATTGTGCCCAGTATAGGGCAATAGACTCACCCCCCTATTACATGGGACTTATAAGACAAATGGTGAAAACTGGTTGTACATTGTATAGCGGCATTATGCGCTGTGATGTGCACCTCTGCCTACCAATTCGGGGAAAAATGGTGTGACATTAAAATAAAAAATGTCCGTTAAAATTACCGTGACTGTTCGCTGGGATTCTCTGTACTCCACTTAAGTGTCTGCATTACAAATCTGAACACCAGACCCGAGAATGGAATGAGGTTTGGTCCCAAGCTAGAAGAAAACGTAACAGTTTTAGCTTTACAGTTTTGTATAATATACAAAAACAGTGTTCAAAAATATCTTTAAACAATGATATGAAATTAATTCCAATTTAATTCATTAATCAGCTCATTATTATGGACTCTGGTACAGCTTGAAATTAGTTGGACATACCCATAATGTAATCACGTAAACTGGATAAAAATTGCAACACTTTCAAAATCGATACCTTAATTGGCAAAGGTATGATAGTTTTAAGTGTCACCTGAAAAATTTGCTCATAAGGAGTTAGGTGGTTTGCCACTTAAGGTATCGAAATGTGAAAACTATACTTGCTCGACAATCCTACTGACTGTACTATGTTACTATACTGTTTCAAGTTATCAGCATATTTATGTGGACAAAATCTTCAGCTATACCTAGAATACCTACATATCGATTTCTGAATGTTTGTCCTATGCATTTGTACCTGTAATTATCAACAATAAACACAAACTTACCACAGAATGAGAGCATCTAAAGTCCTAAGTGCCTGTGTCTTGACAGTGCCAGCTTCCTCCATATCGGTATTGACACTACTAGAGACACTGAGTGCTTGCACTATCACTTCTAGTATCACTTGTGGTTGTACCGGCTTCGCCACTGGATATACTTCCCTGTAAAGGATATTTGAATTGATTGAAAGTAAGTCTTAGTACATTGTTCAAATACACAGTTGAGTTTGCGATGGGGACTGAACAATTGCCTAGCCACTAGAACTATAATGTAATTGGTTTGTTAAACCTTGTTAACATATTAATAATAAATAAATAAACAGTGCAGCTAGCCTATTGCAGTAAGTAATTTTATTCATATGGTTAACCAACCAACCTTGTCGAAGTTATTTGAACTACTTGTGCACGGCACACTTTACAGTCACTTCCATCAGATTATTATACCCGAGCAACATGGCTTTGTAAAAAAACGGTCCACCAACACCAATCTTATGATTTTCGTTGACCATTTGTTCAAGAACATGGATCAAAGGGTGCAAGTGGATACAGTGTACACCGATTTTCAGAAGGCCTTTGACAAGGTTGACCACGCGCTTTTATTGGACAAAATTGCCTTCAATGGTATACGCGGTAACTTGCTTCGGTGGTTTGCATCCTATATTTTCAATAGGACTCAACGAGTGGTTATTAATGGTTTTCAGTCGAGCTCTATCGTGGTCAGCTCAGGGGTGCCACAAGGATCTATACTGGGGCCACTTCTGTTTATCATATACATCAATGACATAAAACTTTGCTTCAAAAACACAAACTTTTTACTATATGCAGATGATTTAAAAATTTATAAAACTTGCAGAAATATTCATGACTGCCATCTCTTACAGGAAGATCTCGACAGGTTCCACGCTTACTGCATACAAAATAAATTGTTTATAAGCTTCCCCAAATGTCACACAGTATCATTCACAAAAAACAGATACAAAGTTAGCTTCAATTACGCAATTAATGGGACTACACTTAAAAAAGTTAGCGTAACGCGTGATCTAGGTGTGATATTGGACTCCTGTTTACACTTTGACCAACACGTAGACAGTATAGTTAACAAGGCCTACAAAATGTATGGTTTTGTACTCAGAGCGTCACGTGACTTTGTGCGACCTACCACTTACCTGCTTTTATATAAGACTTTAGTACGGTCACAATTGGAATATGCTGTCCCGGTTTGGAATCCTATTTATGCCAAATATGTTTACATGCTAGAGATTGTTCAAAAGAAATTTCTGCGATCAGTAAATTATAAATGCAACAAGCCGCGTGCCACCTACGAGCAGTTGTTGAAACAATTCAACATGATTAGTTTAGAGTCGCGCCGTTTGTTGCTTGAAGTCATGACACTTCACGGTTTGTGTAACAACAAGTTTGATTGCACAAGTCTAACGAATCAACTATGTTATGTTGTACCTAGAACTGTCTGTAGGCGAGAGGTGCGGTTACCCCGTCTGTTTCACACTGGAACCTCCAGAACCAACGCTGGGATACGTGCACCTCTTCGGCGTCTCGTGGATACTTATAATTCCCATTTCATGGACATTGACATATTTGCTCTTTCTAATATGCAATTTAAAAGGCAAGTTGTTAAGTCACTAACTGTAACTGAAACTGTGTAATCTACGTATTAACAACAATTGGACAAATCTTACATCCATGTCCTACATCTGACCGAATTTTAATTTCAATTTTTAATAGTTAATCCGCGAACAATGGTGTGGATCATATGTTTGTTAAGTGTTATTTATTACTTTTACTGTACTAATGTAACATATGATTGTTAATTGTTCCTAAATAAATAAATAAAAAAAAAAAAAACTGTTGGTGGTTTACCATTAGAGATGTGCTGTGTTGCTACGCTGCGACGATGTAATAGCTAAGCTGTGAAACTATGTGACTGTCTCTCGTAAGATGTGCTATGTATGAAGATGTGCAGCCGCATCAAAATCCGTTGCGTAGTTTTAAAGATTTAAGCATACAAAGGGACAGAGACTGCGTCTTTGTCTTATACTGTGTAGTGACTACAAAAACTTAATCTTTCTCATTATAAAAACATATTATTATATACAATGTACTTACACCAGCATAGCTTGTATAAACACGAATACATTCCTTAGCTTGTTACAGAGCACCGTCTTCTTCTCTTCACTGCTAGACCCGTGTGTTTTCTTTGTATTCAAGATGTTTGATAGTGCTACTGTCAGTGCACTGTTACCCAAGAGTTCTGCATCCTTTTTCTAAAAATAAAACAATTGTGAATACAGAACCCTTAAACCAAAACGAGAGCGCATTCAGCACGGATTGGTTGGTTCATTCGTGCTGGCCAATTAGAGCCTCGAACGCTCGTTTCGTTTTCGTTCAACGTAAAGCAAACGAGTTTGCTAAGGGATTTAAGCAATTAATTTCATTCATATTGAAGCTACTATTAATTTAATCATTAATAGACAAGAGAAAGAAGCATGATGATGTCTTTAAGAAGAAAATGGAAAAAAATTACATATATAAAGCAAACTCGTACTAAGGTTTTTTCTATTCTGTGCTAAGATTATCCTTACCTTAACACTGCGGTTGTTTTTGTAAACATTTATAGTATTCGAAAATATGGCTTCTATCAGTGCATGAGCGCTGTTACATAGTATAGACATCTGTTCCCTCCAGCAGTTCTTAGGACTAGCCAGCTTGTCCTGGGAGGGGCGAATCTGGAACAAAGTAAGAGTAATTATTAATCTCTATACATAAAAATCAATTGCTATTCATTAGTCTCACTAAAACTCGCAAAGACTTGACCAATTTGGCAAGTTTTGGTCTTGAATTATTTGTGGAAATTTAGGGAAGGTTTAAAAGGTGAGAAAAAATGTTTGAGGCAGTAGTTATGAAGATTCCTTTGGGGTCATTGAAGATCAAAAGGTGTAATATTATGTAAAAACTGAAAGAAAGTGACAAAATGTGGTTGCAAAAGTCAGATTAAAACAATTTAAAATCTACTTTTAATAAATTACTAATTTTATTATACACAAATGAAGTTTACCTGCTGTAGGGCGTGAGCACATTTGGCTGCGATGATGACATTGTAATAGTTACTAGATTCCAAGAAATGAACTATGAACTTCTCTATAATAGGTCGGTGTTGAGAACAATATCTCGGGTAGCTAAAAACAAATAGATAATAAGTAAAATGGTGCATGTCTTATTTATATTTATCGTAATACAGTCATTCTAATATAAACAAAATGTTTCGCTATTTATTTATTCTTAAGCTTAATTTTTCATGCACAAAATATATTATTAAAGTGCATAGGCAGAATAAATTCCTTAGCTAGTCTCTTAGTCTATTGAGTAGTGGTATAGATACAGGTCAAATGATATCTAATGGTAAGTAAAAAAGTGACTGAAGCTTATAGTTGTTGCTCAATCGTGATGAAATATTCCCCAAACCATGCTATATTATATTATTTCGAGGTTATATTACCGGGTTAACACATCTTCCAAAGCACGTAGCCATACGTTGCTGTTGTTGTCTACATGTTTCAGCAAATTCTGGATGAAAGAAGTTATTGCTTCTTTCACCGCATCACTGTCGTTTGGATCGACATTCCGTAGTTTCTGTAATACTTGACCTATAAGTTATAAAAATTAATATCTATAAAAACTTTGTTACAAAATAATATAACACAATTTATTAAATTATGAGGGAAGAACTAACTCATTTTATCGTTTTGGGATTGTCGCACTTTTCACTGAATATTGATTTCACACTTATTTTAGATATTTCCACTGATTTTTTTTGTAAACAAATCCAATCCACCACGAGTTCACGTTTTCTGATTTAATTTATCCAGTTTTGACGTTTTTAACGTTTGACATATCTTACATTTCGCTGTAAGGTTGCCAGCTTCACACAAAGTCTCATTGGACTGTGATTTGGGTTGTCTTGCACTTGCACAAATGCACATCTTCAATACAATTTGATTTATTGAATAAAATCTATAAAGACATAGTGGAAACCAAAGTGAAAACTTTACTTAATATTACGGTTTTTATGTTCATAATTTCTTAAATTTTGTGAGTTTAGGTCACATACGTATAATTATGCTTCTGTGGTTTAGGTTTATATATTATTCAATATTGCAACACCACTTTGAATGACATCTGGTTACGGGAAAATAACGCAATTACATTCGGCGTCAGACGTCTTGTAAACGACTGTGTACTGTGTTCAAATTAGATTTTATTGTTTCACTTGTATATATTCCGCTTTTATTACTGTGAATCATCTATTGTGAGATACAGTAACAGAACAGCCATGGCTACTTTGGAGGATAAAATTTTGGGTAACAAGTTACAAAACTATTGTAGTAGCAGTGAAGACGAAGGAGAGTCTGATGACGACAGAAGTGGCGATGAAGAAGGAGGAGAGATTACAAAGTCTCAGGTGGCAACAAATGCTGAACCACCACCCATCAACAACTGGACTGGCCAAGCCAGTAACACAGGACCGAAGGGGGTGCTCGAAGACTGGAGGAGATTCAAGCAGTTGGAAGCTGAAAATCGTGCGGAACTCGCCAAAGAACGAATTGCTTTAGCGAAGAAACTTACTCTCACCGTCAAACCTGATCGCGAAGCTGCTCAAGAAAAACAGAAAGAAGAAATTGAAGATGAGTTGTCAGAATTAATGGACGAGGAATTTCTGCTGCAATATCAGAAGCAAAGAATGGAGGAGCTGATGAGCCAGTTGCAAAAGGTACCTAAGTTTGGTGTACTTACAACTTTGAACAGCCAAGATGAGTTCCTCAATGCGATTGATAAAGAGGACCCTAAAGTTACAGTGATCATTCACATTTACAATAGTACTACTCGAGCTTGTGAAACTATGGATGGCTGCCTGAATATATTAGCAACTGATTACCCAACAACTAAGTTTTGTCGCATAGCAGCAGACATTACTGGACTGAGCCGTCACTTCCGTGTGGATGGAGTGCCAGCATTGTTAGCATACAAAGGAGGCCAGATTATCGGCAACTTTGTACAACTGGCTACTGAACTTGGTAATGACTTCTTTGCTGTGGATGTGGAGCGCTTCCTCATTGAGTATGGAATGCTACCAGAAAAGTAAACAAAATAATTTGAAGGCTCCTCATACATAAATGTTGATAAATAAAATCAAATTTATTTTATAAAATTACAAAACATAAATGAATTTAGAATGAATCATGAACATTTATGAATGAGAGGGTTTAGTTTATAATTTATTTATTTTGTAATTCAATATTGTGTAAGCTTAGCTTTAAGAATGTCTTGGAACTTTAGTAAAATAACAAGTGAAATGTTTGTGTGCTTGAGGAAAAAATATACATTAACGCTTATTTGTACACCTGTTTTAATAGGATCAATATTTGTAATAATGGTGTCTGTCTACAATATTTATGATTAGTTTTATCCTTGAATAGGTAATGTTGTCCCACCTATTGTTGGATTTTTATCCTTGAAGGTTGTTTACGGGTTTAACTCATTGTATGATACATGTTTCTCTGCATTAAGGGATTACACATGCGTCAATGTTTTGTTGATCTTTTTCCAACATCATATTTCATGTCATGAATGTTTACATTACATCATGGAAGTAAGCCAACGTAACTAATAACTTTAAGGAAAAATTTTGTAACACACACTTTTTAATCAATGTTCAATGTAAATTATATAGCCAAAGTATACTAAATAAATAGTTCAAGGTCCTTTCTTATCGAACTTTATAGCATTTAATACTGGTAGCAATATTTAGAGTTAGTTGTTGTTTTTAGTTTGTGTAATTTTAAGATTGTGTCAGCCTTACTAGGTCATAACTTCCAGCCGTGTTGTCTTGTGGGTACTAATAATAATATAATTGATATTATTTTGTAATTTGTAGTAAAATCATGCGCTAAAATCTCTTATAGTTAATATGCAAATTACTGTTTACAAATATTTAATTTTATATCAAGTTCTTAAGACAAAACTTGCATTTAATTTGTACTTATAAATTGTTTGTTTATATAGCTGTTTCGTTTCTTTGGCTGCACTGTGTCAAATCCGCCTGTGTTTAAAAGCGGGTGCTAAATATATAAAGTAAAAATACTATATAATTTTATTAAACGCGAATTGCACGTCTTTAGTTTTTTATTACGCAGACCCGGTTTTCTTTTCACCGAAGTTGAAACAAAGTAAGTAGGTGGCGGTTTATAAAATGAATCGCAAAAGCTATTTATGAAGTGGGCCGATCGAATGTGCTGTATCGAACATTGATGTTGTTTCCAAAATTAACTTCGAATGATAATAAAGACTAAAACGCAACAGATTCTTTTAGATTGTGCGCAGTTTATACGTCTATATATCTACCTACCATAATTTTAACGCTCGCTGAACTCTTGTAGCAAGTTATAATCTTCTGAGGAAAACACCGTGCTTTGTTAATTGGCTGTAACTAATTGCAATTTGTTACGGTTGTTCAGATGAATTTTAATCATGGGTTAAGTTAAAATGTATATTATCTTCGTTTTTAAACAGTTAAGATTCCTCTTTCGTATTAAACATCGCGGTTTCATGAGTATGGCCATTTAATTATGAGATATGTAGAAGTCACTGGATCTTGTATGATGTTTCATACATTTTGGACGACTGACTTACTAGTTACTATCGATAATAGCTGAAATGGGAATACTTTCTATGGAAATAATAGACATTCCACTTATGTAACTATTGAAATTTTATAATGGCATATTTGCATCATGCTGGTGAGAAAATTATGTCACCTAAGGTGTAGTAGGTATTTATAATATCTACACATTTATACTCATTCAACAATGGGCATGGACCACCAACATACCGTCGTATTGTTTCTGTCCCTATTGTACGCGTTAATAAGCTTTAATTAATGACACGCACGTCCGCAGTTTCTCACCCTTATGACTAATAGGATTGGGAAGTACTCAGTAACTAACATTGCTGACACTCGTTCACGTTTAAAAGGTTTCGGTATATGAACTGGGAAAAGGTCTTCAAATCAGCAAAAATAAGCATAGTTTTAGTGCTTCATCTAGTGTACATAGATGCTAAAAGCAGATACCGTGGGCGACTGATTATGAAAACATTCTTGTTGACTGAATAAATCCTTGAATGTCTCAAGAATGTGAGAAATTCTTTTATTCTAGGTACATAAATTCCTTTCTTTTGCTTTTGAAATGAATTAAAAAAGAATTGTTTACAAATTACAATGGCCAGTGGCTGCTATTATGAACGTAGGCCGTGGGAATGAGTCAACCGCATCGCAATTAACGGACCAACCAGCATGTGAAATGAGGGGAAATCACTCTTGATGTTGGTGGTCACTAGTGAAAACAAGGGGAAGGAGGAGGCATGACGTCATACTAGCGAAGTATGGTGTTTACCAAAGATAATGATAGAGTCGCGATACCGTACATTCAGCCTCCATAACTACTTTTAATCTTGTGGAGTTCATTGCTCCATAAAATATATCATAAAATCAGGTTTCAGTAAATTGCTGGGAAGTTTTAAGGTCAAAAGTCCAGGTTCTTATCTAAATTAATTTATTAATGAGACAAGAGTACTACAAAAGTTATATAACTCTTATATTACTAAGAAATTGTTCTTAAATAATTATATAGTTCTCCTCGAATTTTAATACTATGTTGCAAAATTTCTTAAACATTCGATTATAGGACCCATTATAACATTTTAATTTGTCTCAACATATTATGTATTGCTAAATCAGGCAAAACGCCTTTATATTTTTATAAAAAATGTATTTAAACATTTACTTATTAAATAGTAGAAAACTGTTTTGCGACCGTAGACTTACAATAGTCGAAAGTGTTCTATGGAAAATTTCAAAAGTCTATGTTAACAAAGGTTTACGATTTCATCGCTCATCTCCGTGCGCCTGCGCTTTGGGGGTTTCACTGTGGGCTCGTCGTCGTCTTCCTCAATGATCTCCATGTCGCTGTCGCTGTCTTCCCGGGTCCTGGAGGTGGAGGGGCCAGGTTTCGGGTCACTGCCGTTGGAGCCGTTGGCTGGTTTCTCTTCTTCTTTAGGAGCTGGCATTGGGGCGTCAGTGTCGGTGACGAGTCGCCAGGACTTCTCCTCGTCTTCCTGCTGTAGCCTGACCCTTACTTCGTAGTTTTGTAAGAAGTCATCGACTAGCAACGCACAGCCGTCATTTAAGCCGATCTCTTCTAGCGTCTTGTCGTTGTTGTGGTCAGTTTCACCTGGCTCTGAGGACAGTACGACTAAACCTTTGCCCTCGACTGTTGCGTCAGGAGCCTGCATGTTGAGACCCTCTTTGAAAGCTGATGTGAGATCCTTCAATGTGAGCTGCTTCAAGTTGCAAGCCAGGCCTACTTCTGGCTTAGGTGCGCACACGTAACATTTTGGGTTTGGTGGAGTCAATGCTGTAAAGAAAAAAAAAAACTTTATAAGAATTCTCGCCTGAGGAAAAATGTTGGGAGCATTTTGAATATTTTGATAGACAATTATTAATTAAAATTTAGATGCCTTTTACGCCGTATCACGTTTTTTTTTTTTTTTATCTTAGCACTGAGTCTGTATTGATTTCCTAAGTAATGCATCTATAATGTTTGTACCCCTATGTGGTTTGTCTAGTTAGTAAGTAATAATGTAAGGCAACTTACTTTTCTCCGGTACAAAGAGTTGTCCGCGGTGGTTGACCTTGGGCCGCAGGTACACACTGGTGCAGGTCTGTATGTCTCCCCTCAGCACGGCCTGCGCTCGCAGCACTGCTAGTCCCGCCACTATCGCATTAGCTGTAGCTATCGCGGGAATAATGTTGCCCGCCATTGCTGTTAAAACAAAGTTACTGTTAATTTATTGTTGCAATAATAAGGAGGATGAAAATTTGGTGCATAAAAAGGATGTGCACTCTATTTCATGGGACTTATAACGTGAGTGTTTCGAGCCTAAATCTATTCCTCAATTAGGGAATAAAGGTTTTTTATTAATTACTAACTGATCTGGCAAAGTTCCTGTACCGCCTCAAACATTTTTTTTTGGCTTTTAAATCTTCCCTGGACTTACCACAAATAATTCAAGGCCAAAATTAGCCAATCAGTCCAGCCATCAAATTTGCTCACAATGATAAAACAACTATGAATATTGAGTGTCTCTGATAAGGCAAAATGGATTATGAAAGGCTAATTAACTAATTACTAATAACAGAAATTATCAAACATTAATTTGATTGCCCATTTTACAGATGGCTTAATACAAGAAGCATACTCACATTTGATCTCAAACCTCGACTTGAGTGGTATATTGAAGATATGTGCGCGAATGTTAGCGCATGCTGTGACAAAGTCCATGGCACTCTTCTCATCCTTGTCCCACACCAAGTGGTCGCCCTCTGCACGACTCTTCAGGTCCTTCTGTAGGGCGTCGCAGCTTGCTGCAAACACCTGCAATATACAGAATTGGTTAAGATTGAGTGATTATTTGTAAATTGGTAGAACACTATAATACTGTCATTGTGGTCTTTAATGTTTATTTTTTCACACAACAGCTCAACTGGCAAACATGACAAGTACAGAATGCCATTCAAACACGTTTGATAAGAGATTTACGTTTTTATGATAGCATAATGTCGAAATGATATTACTACAATATTAATGGAGGATTCTGGTAGCAAAATCTTATAAAAATATCATGAATAAATTACCTGTGCACATTCATGCACTGACCAAACCCTTTGATCAGGCAATCCTGAGTGTTGAGCTGGTGGGTTGTCTTTACCAGGCAGATTGTCCCACACAAGGGGAGTGGGAGGCCTGCGCTTCTTCCAGAGATTCTCCATAGATAGCAAGTAACGGATATCATCACCAAACAGTTTAGAGAATAGCTTTTCAGGCTCATAATTGGTTTCCGCAGCCCATGCGCGAGTACTCTTCCTTTCTACGTTCCCTGCGGTATTTCCTTCTGATGATAATGCTGATGCACCGGCTTCTCCAGCTGCTTCAGGGTCTGCGGTGTCAGGACTAACATCCTGATCAGGATCCTCCTCACCAAAGAGTTGGTTGAAGAGGTGCTTCGCCCATACTATGCAGTGGATGGGCTCTGATGGTGTGTTTCTGATTGTGCAACCTGGGAATGTCTTTTGTGGGGCTTTAGGCTGACATTCATAGCATTGAGTCAGGCCTTTCTTTATGAGTTCCACCTGTAAGACGTGACAAAAACAATAGAAATTAATCATTGTTCATATGAGATTGTTTTATTGTCAATGTTTCTAAACATAATCATTTAAATTTTTTTTATGTAGTGAAAGAAAATTGGTTGGGATTATATTTTTAAGACCAGTATGGAGTAAAATGGGTGATGATAAAGTTAGACTATAAAGTATTTGTACTTCTAACAATATTACATGAATAGAGCACCTGAATTTCTTTTTAAACTGAAATATGTTAAGAACAAAACAACCAAATTACCTGTCCAGCATAGCCGGCAGTTCCGGTTTCAATAAGAGGGACATTAGCAGCGAGACACATTCTGTTGACATGGTTACGTGCCACACGGTTGTCCAGAGCATTCATCACAATCTGGAACTGCTTAAAGTAGCTCACTCCATAGTCATTGCTGGAATAGAAAGAAAATAAAATGTTACTGATTAGTTACTCAGACAGTTCATCATCATTCATACTCATTGTACCATAATATTATAGACATAAGTATCATAATTCAGGATGAGATAAATATTCTTGCAACATCACACCTTTTGTCCCCAAAGTACACCCAGTTACACAATGTACACCCAGGTTTCACCATTTGTGTTATAAGTTTCATGTAATAGGAGGTGAGCCTATGGCCATAAACTGGGTACGATTTCAGACTCCATGCTACCACTGAGTAATTTTTCGAAAAACCTCAGTAACACTTTGCCCAACCTGGGAATTGAACCCGAGACCCCCTTGCCAGCATGACTTGTTGCCTTAAATATTCTATAGTATATGTAAAATGATAGATAATCAAGTTGGGGAAGGGTAGATTAGGATAATTTCCATTCATATTCATTGGTCAGTGAGTATTCTTAAATGCATTACAAAAACAAGTCAATGACCTCTCACATCTATATTTTCCATTCAACTGACACTGCAGAACGAGATTGTTTACACATGTTTGCCATTCTAAAATATGTACGAACTACGACTAACCTGATAACACTGTCGTGATGTGCCACAATGTTCACGTTCGGGTTGAAACTGAGCGCACTGTCCTTCGCCACCTGCGCCTTCGATTTTCCAACATGCTCTTTGTGGAAAAGAAACTGACGATTCAAATTGCTTACGTCGATGGTATCAAGGTCGATCTGTAATAATAAACACATGACTAATGACTTCATAGCTGTACAATTTCAATCTAAATATTGAACAAGTGTAGTACATACAATCTCAATGTTTGGGAAGCCGGTAAGCACGAGATTCTTCAATATCTCACAACCTATACCGCCGGCGCCTACCACCAATATCTTAGAATTAGCGATAGCCTCCGTCAACTTCTCATCAAAAACACCAGCCACCCGCGCTACCATCTTGGTTTTGATAAATAAAAACACTAAAGTTATGAATTAAAACAATTATTTCCTGTTAGATTTTATTACTACAACGTAAACGCTAGCGTAGCGAGGACTCATTAAACTAACTGTCAAAATTGGCGTCAGTTCCTCATGCGTTCTGAAATTAATTAGATTTGAAATCTATTGATCTTCATTAGACTTTTTGCTTCTTTTGAATATTTCATTTCCATTAAGGTATATAAACAATGCTTTTCAATCAATGTTTTAAATACACCTTAATAAAAAGAAGAATGTTTAGTTTTATGCACTTTTCGTAATTTGGGTTACGAAAAGTGCCCATGCTAATAATATTTCCGAACGTAGAGGCGAACGTTTAGTTTTCGCACGTTGCAAAAGCGTTTTATTGTATTGAATGACTGGTCTGTATGCGTTCAAAAATGAAATTAATTTTTGGTT
This sequence comes from Spodoptera frugiperda, assembly GCF_023101765.2. NCBI lineage: Eukaryota > Metazoa > Arthropoda > Insecta > Lepidoptera > Noctuidae > Spodoptera > Spodoptera frugiperda. The sequence continues at coordinate 10,427,712 of NC_064215.1, read as the reverse complement.
TTGAAATAAAATAGTTATAATTAATTAATAATAAGAATATATCTAATTTTAAAATAAAAAATAGTGTAATGTGTAATGTAAAAGTGTTATGCAAAAGAAGGATCAGGTATCTCTTTTCCATAACTTACCATCAGGAATCAGGTGACACGTATGCTCATTTACCCATTATTCCATTAAAAAAAAACTTGTTAACTTAATCTGATTACGTTATCCACGTCGTGTAATCCATGTTCAAAAAATTGTGATAATTTACCCTAATGATTACTCATATTATTTTGTATTTTGGGTTCATCTTAATGTTTAGGGCGATAGTACAAGTGAGACTTGTAATTATTTGGTATTTCAGCAGGTACTTAGGTAACCATTAAAATTACAGTAAAACCAGATTTGTACCTTATTTAAAATCAGAGAAGTATAATATACTAAAAGTGACAGGTATGATAAAGTTAAAGAGAATCGTTTTTAGCAAAATAGAAAATATCTTAGTATCCTTTTCAACAAGCCTTTATTGTAAGCCGCAGGCCCATACATTATCAACTTTCCTTTCGGTTGTAGTGTATTGGAAAAACGCCAAACACGTGTGTTGGAATGGTTTGATTTATTGCTAACTGGCCATTACATATTACGTACACATTTTTTTTGAGAAGCGGGAAAAAATCATCGAATTACTTCTCTCGCCTTGGACGAGGCGAGAGGGAGTGTCAGACTCTTACTGACTAAAAACCACCCCGTTCTTACACCTGCTTTTCGAGCCGGAGCCCCGGTAACCGGCTAGGCAGCCCTCCAACTGTGGTTGTCTGATGGCTCTTTGAAGCGCGCATGGAACGCGACGCGCCGCTCGCACGCGTCTGGTTCTGGTCGGGCGTTGAGCTACCCTTGCTTACCATCCGCAGACTACGTACACATTTACGTACTTAAAAATCTCTTTTACGATACATTATTATACGAAGTAGGGCAATATATAATGATCAAATAAAGTCTAAAAATGGATGTATCAACACCCATCGTCTCCTACATAAAATGCGGTTATGTAGTACCTACTGACACTTTCATTAAAATTGCTTTTAACTTTATGGAATGGCCCTAACAGCTTTATATTTATAAAATGCAATATAGTGTGGAGTGTAGTCGAGCTCGTTTTTATTTGAGGTTGTTACTTGAAAAGGTGACACTGATAATGGCTGACTACAGGGGATTTAGTACATTTGGATTGTTAATAACAATTCCATGAAGGTTTATTGAGCTCCCTGACCAATTACTTCGGTTTTAGCGTCTGTAAAATTAAAGGTTAAATGTTCCTAATTGGAGAAAACGGGTCATTGGTTAAATACCAACTGCTCAACGACTGAATCAAAATTTGGAATACAAGTAGAAGATCTTACTTATTAAATAAAATCAATCCTATGTAGATTTGCGTTGTGTTGTGTCGGTTAACAATGTTATTCAAAATTATGAGTCCTTACCATATCTTGAAAGTAGTCGAGTAGCCTCGCCAAATAATTGAGAGAGCAAGTTTTAATTAATTTGCTGTCTTATAATGGATGATAGATAGATGAACCTAATAGGAAATACTATAAAATAAGTACCTTTAAATAATTATATATTGTGCACTAACAGATAGAAGTAAGACCCAAACAAATCATAATTATCTTTTAGTATTGTAATAATTCTCTCTTAGTTTTACTTTTTACTAAGTTATTTAAAGTAGCGTTGATATTTAAGGTAGCGAAGGAAAACTATGTTCCAAGGCCACCTCCTACATACATATTTATACTTAGACATTATTGTATGTACCCACCTAAGTGCTATAATAAATGGTCTATTTTAGTCTGTGTGGGAGAGCAAGTTTGTTTCGATCTTTCAGTTTCAAGACTTTCAAGTTATTTGCGTTAGTAACTACTACCTACTTGTAGTTTATTAGTTTTAAAGTACTTACTTATATAGTTTTTTGTTTTCTTGTTATTTATTTATTGGGTAAGTTGTATTGCGTGTTGTTTAGGTACCGTCCTCCCACCGTTGACTATTTCACTGACTTCGAATCGGTTCTTCAATCTTTGGGTTCTGAGTACACCGCTCCGCTAATGGACGCGACTGGAGTCAATGTTACAATTTTTAACACATAATATATATATTATCTATATTTAAATCAGGCAATCTTCACAAGTTACGACTAGTACAACTATAGCTAATTTGATCACACCATTTTTTATCTCATAGTGGGTAGTTGGGGCGGTTCGGAGAACACGATACAACTAATAGTATGGCAAAGTTCATTATTAGGACATTATTAATAAGACATCATAATATATCGTTATTAAAATCGCACCTATTTCCTACACTTGTTCACAGCGACCATGTAAACAAATCTAATGGAATTCAATCTTTAAGCCGTTTAACACAGGTGTCCGTTCGGAAAATGTGCAATTCTCTAGGGCTGCCATTCGGCTGACAATATTGGATTCCCGTTACTAAATTCACGCTCAGCTGAGGCATAAACTGCCTTATTTCGTATCGAAAGTTTTGTTAGTCCTTTATATCACGGGTATCCGGGTTTCGTGCAGGATCAAAGCAATTTGAGGCTCTACTCATGTGTCCGATACGAGAATGTAAACAAACAAGAGCCTGTGTCCCAACGCCATTGTTGTTTTATATTGGAGTTTTTAAAACTACATCGTACAAAGGGCAGAGTGACTATGGACATTGGACAGCCCTATTTTCGGATGGCTGGTTTGGCCCTTCGGTTCTTGTTGGTGGTTTGATCGCGGGCGCCTAATCTGATTTTATCCGTGGCCACCCAGCTTAAATTGCTATTTAGCTGAATGTTCTAATTTCGGCCAGTGGTGCAGGGAATCTGTTCGGTTAGTCGTTTGTTACCCAAGCTTCACGCCCCACCAATAGATTTATTTGCACATGTGTTACTGAAATTCGTTTATGCTATGTAATATGTACTTTTTGGAACAAAGATTTATTATAACTCAATACGCCCATAAATAACAGATTGTATATGCCCGACCCGGAGCTGCGGATTACCTAGCTACTGGGGCTCCGACTTAAAGAACAGGAGTAGGAACAGAGTCGTTTTTAGTTAGTAACAGTCTGATACTCCCTCTCGCTTCACCCAAGGCGGGAGAAGTTATTGGATGATTTCCCCCTCTCAAAAAACCGCGTATAGGTACCTATACAACCTTATTGTTATTGTCAAACTAACAAACAAACAAATGTCTATCAAAATCGTCAAAATGAAGTTTCTCACATAACATTTATCTGTTAGTTAAAGACATAATTTTTACTAAAGTACCTATTTAAAAATATTCGTTTCTCCAATCAATTCTTCATATTTTAAGCATAAGCAAAATTCGTAACGCACTTTTTGAATTTACTACATTTGGTTTTATAAGATTTCGTTAAGTAACAATGGCTCCAAAAGCTAAGAAACCAGCAAAGAAAGATATTAAAAAGAAGTCTGCCTTGAAACTGGCGGGTCCACCTCCAAAGCCGAAGAAAATACCACCTCCACCAGCTTGTTTTACTAACGAAGATATACAGAAATACAAAGAAATATTTAGGTTATTTGACGAGGAACAGATTGATAAGGTAAAAAGAAGTAGAATTAAGTACCGTCTTTTGTAAATTTTCTTGTAAATTTGAACGAGTGATTGCCAATGCAACCCTCAAACGAGGTTCATATTTAATTTTGGTCAGTGTAGGTAATAATCAGTGATAGGAATAGGTAGTGTTTATTAGCCTAAACTTTGAACAGAGAAAAGAAACGGAGACTTACTTAATACAATTTTTTTTTTCAATATCTATATCAACATCAATATGGCAATAATTGATGAAAAGTTGACTTTTAAAACGTGCACTGCTGCTTACCCCGCCAGGGTATGAGAGGCAGCTTGTCATGTGTACTTATCTACAAAATGTACCCACTCTAGATTACACGTGTCACCGGCTGTGCTATAAAATTATTCAAATGCTCATAATATGGAAAATAGATAAGCCATTCAAAATTTGTAGGACGAATTTTCCAGATCGGTTATTTGTGTGAAATATTAACCTAAATTATTAATATTGTGTAAATTCTGCAGGTACCTTTAAATATGATACCGCAAATGCTAAGGAAGATAGGATTAAATCCGAAGACAGCAGAACTAAATCAGATGTACGCGACGTTTCTAGAAGACGATCTTGTTGATACGGTAGAATTTCATGAATTTCTGCAAATGATAGAAGCTAAAGTTAACTTCGGAGATGACTTCGAGATAGATATAACACGTGCTATAGCTGCACTAGGACATGACGACGAAGAAACAGGCTTCGTTGACTTCGAAGTATTCAAGGGGGAACTTATGGAATGGGGCGAACCGCTTTTGGAGATAGAATTTATGGATTGGACCAAATTAGCCATAAGAGATAAGTCGTATACCCAACAAGATGGCAGGTTTTGCTACGGGAAGTTTGTGGAGAACATGAATAACAGAGACATGCGATTCTTTAAGGAACCGATAAACTATTTCAAGCTTGATCAGAAGACTTTAGCTGAATTGGCCATCAAGAAGGCGCAGGCAATGAAAGAAGAGCAGGAAAGGAGAGAACTTGAGAAGAAGGCTCGAGATGAGGCTAGGAGACAGAAAATGATTGCTGATGGCTTATTGCTCCCTGATGAACCGTTGCCCGTTGCTGAAAAAGCGACCACTAGTGCTGACGCAGGAGGCACGACTGCTGCCGCCGACGAAGTAGAAAAGGAACCAGAGTAATCAAAAACGTTCACTTCATAATCATTTGAATTCTTTATTTTGATTTTATTTGTTCCATTTTCGATAGCATGTTTACTATAACAGTTATGGTAATTGTAGTATTACTCGTTTAGATTAAAATATCTTTAATAGACGATTTTCTGATTACCTATTCAATTTTCATTTTTACGTCTAATCCTTTTAGGGTGTGATAGTGAATAGAACGTAAGTTAAGAGAAGATAAAATTAAAATTGTTTGAGTGTGGGAGAACCATGCTTCGCAACGAATGGGCTGGCTCGACCGGAGTGACACTACGGCCTCACAGAAAACCGCCGTGAAACCACGCTTGCGGTGTATTTCGAAGTGTGAGTGAGGTAACTGGAGGCCAAATTACCTCCCTTCCTGATCTTCCCAATCGCCGATTCCCCAACAACCCTTAAATTCCTAACCCCCAAAAGGCCGGCAACGCACTTGTAACGCCTCTGGTGTTTCAAGTGTCCATGGGTGGCGGCGATTGCTTGCCATCAGGTTATGCGTCTGTTCGTTTTCCGGCGTGTTCTATAAAAAAATAATATATACAAAATCATCATTATCAACATTATCTCCGGGGTTCTATCACTAATAATCCTAGGTCTCTTCAGCATGGCACTTGATGTTCAGCTCTACACAGTCATGTAGCCACTGCCTTGTGAACATTATCACGTACGAACTCCAAAATATTAAACTAAAAATGTAAGACAATTGACAAGACAAAACTAAAAAGGACTGCCTCGTTAGTCGAGTGGTCGCAATTGCGACAAGGTGTCTCGGGTTCGATTCCTCGTGAAATGCGAATTTCTCAGTAGTAGCACGGAGTCTGGAATTGTGTCCGGTATATGGCAATAGACTCACCCCCTATTACAACAAATGGTGAAAAGTGGGTGTACATTGTATAGCGGTATTACATGCCGCAATGTGCACCTCTGCCTACCCCTTCGGGGATAAAAGGCGTGACGTTGTAAGACAATATTAAACCATCCCAGACAACATCTCTACGGCCTCTCAGGTAAACTTGTAAAATAAATTTACTAGGTATAAAAATACAAGCGAGGCGAAACTTGGAGGGTAACTAATACAAGTTACTTGCAGTTTTTAATTGGACTTTCTTTTAAATGAGAGAGTTCAGTTAAAAAACAATTGTAAGGGTTCTGCCTGTCAATTTTTTTTTTAAGTTGTATGTTTGAAGCTTGGCTTTTGTACACTAACGGTAATAGGATTTGGGATTGTTTGAGATGCAGTGCTAAATAGCTTTGACTATTTTTTATTTTTAATTTGTGATTTATTATTACAAAAGTGTTTACTGGCTTCTTTCAGCGGCTTCGCCCGCGTTCATGTGGAATAAAAAGTATCCTATAATAACCCAAGTTAGCTCATACCCTGTCTGTATACCACATCGAAATCAAATCATCAAATCTGACTGCACGGTTGGTGCGGTGGCTGGGAAACTGGCTGCCGCGCAACGGGTAGCGGGTTCGATTCCCGCACGGAGCAACTCTTTGTGTGATCCACAAATTGTTGTTTCGGGTCTGGGTGTCATGTGTATGTGAACTTGTATGTTTGTAAAGGCACCCACGACACAGGAGAAAATCCTAATGTAGGGCAACGTTTTATTAAAAAAAACAGTAGCTTCAGCGTGTTTGACAGACAAACATTCTAATAAACTTCACATTTATATACTACCTCACTGGATAACATTCTAAAAAACGCTGAAAAAACCACAGAGGGCTAAAACTGTTAATACGTCTACATTGCTGAACTTACCCAGGCCGATTTAACTTTCTTCTTAATTTCTTTGACATAAAAGTGCACAATTTCTTTAATTCAATAAGGAACTCTGAAACTTGTCTAGGGGCATACATATTCATGTATTCATTTAGTAGGTCGTAGGTAGCGTCTCTGCATAATTTCTGCCTCGCAAAGAAATGGCGCGCATAAAATGGACAAGATTTTCCGCTTGAACACTAATTTTATGACAAAAATATGATTTTAACTCGTAGTGAGTTTAATGTAATGTGCTGCGACAAGACTAGGTAATAAGTTTTAGTTTAGTCAGTACATTAAGAAGAATGACTAGATAGCAGAGCTGTTTGATAAACCTGAACCTTTCTCTCTATCGCCAGGAGGTTATCGGTAGGAGGAATAGCGGGTTCTCAAAAGCCCCCCCCCAAGGTGCATATTACGGCACGTAATGCCACTGTACAATGTATGTACACCCACTTTTCACCCAGTCCCATGTAATAGGGGGTGAGCCAACTGCCATATACTGGGCAATTTAAATGAACTTAAAAAATATTTTATATGTACGTTCAAATTATAACATTCTTTACAAAGATTCCTTTGTACGTTAAGTATTACATGGTTTGCTATTCACAGTTAAATACATTGGTTGAACAAGTAAAATACATTGCGAAGTTGCACTTTACAGAGATCCATTTATAAAATTGCACTGCAGTAATTTAACTAAGTATGCTTTTGTAACTTTGTAACGTAGTAATAGTATTATTCAAAATGAAAAATAAAATGCATGCGCGCGTAACAAGGAACTATTGTATTTAAAGAGTAAGTCAGTAGTACTAAATTTGCTTGGCTATTTGATTGGAAATGTTGTTAAAGTTTTTTTCTTTATAATCCGGTAGACGAGCAGACGTATCACCTGATAGTAAGCAATCGCCTATGGACACTCGGAACACCAAAGGCGTTACAAGTGCGTTGCCGGCCTTTTGGGGTTAGGAATTTAAGGGTTGATGGGGAATCGGGGATTGGGAAGATTGGGAAGGGGGATAATTGGGCCTCCGGTAATCTCACTCACACAACGAAACACAACACAAGCGTTGTTTCACGTCGATTTTCTGTGAGGCCGTGGTATCACTCCGGTTGAGCCGGCCCATTCGTGCCGAAGCATGACTCTCCCACACTTAAAGTTTTGTGTTTGTTTAAATAATAATTAGGCACGTGTGGTGTGGTCGGTGTGGATACATTAGTTATGTTTCTGTTATGAAACTCTTGTATTTGTTTCATGTATGAAACTTACAAGTAAACTATACATATAGTAACCTGTTCAGCTTCACTTCACAGACTGCCTCGTTGGGCGAGTGGTTGCAAGTGCAACTGCCAGGCAAGGAGTGTCGGGTTCGATTCCCAGGTCGGGCGAAATATTGCTGGGCTTTTTTCGGTTTTTCGAAAATATCTCAGTAGTAACATGGAGTCTGGAAATGTGCCCGGTATATGGCAATAGCCTCACCACCTATTACAACATAAATTGTGAAAAGTGCGTGTACATTGTACTGTAGCTTTGCGTGGCATAATGTGCACTGCTTACCTCTTCGGGGATTAAAGGCGTGAGGATATAAAAAAAATATTCATAAAGTATTACAAATACTGACAAATAACATCCCTACATACATAGACAATCTGTTAGTACAGATGTGTGTGATCCGTTCACACCGCTTCCCAGAACGTTTCACTAACACAAACTATGAATATGAAACAGTTCTAAATCGTATGATAGATTCCGAAAACCAATGTAGCTAACATATTGGGTTCTAGTGTTTTAGTGTTCTAGGGAGGAGGTTAAATCTATTCAATTGATGGTTTCAATTTTAGTAGCTCTATGTTTTTCTATGTCTATACAACGTAGCATTGATAGATGTTGTATAAAAAGTACGTTAATTGAAAAAAAAAACAAATGTTTGTTTTTGAGATTCTTGGAGCCTGGAGAACTGACTTTATGGTCGTAGGACCCTTAGGAGGACCTTAAGAGTCCCCTACCTAGGAAAAAATATTTTTTAAAATCGGTTCATAAATACTCATATAAACGATTTTTTCATAACAACGCCTGAACTATTTTCATAGCAGTTTTCTTACATGCAGTATGCCATATTTTTATACATATTTAACTTTTTTTTAAATATGTCACTTTGTTATAGGACATGAGGTAATTATGTATAGATTGTGATAAGAATAAATTACAAAGAAAGCTCAGTAAATTCTACTTTTAAACATTGTGTGAATTTCAGAAGTAAAAAAAGTTTGTCTTAAACAATTAAGTCGAGAAGGTAAGAAGAGGTAGCCATACTTAAAACCTGCTTTTATTAACTCTCTATTAAGGATACTGCGCACTAAGTAACCACCAATTACCGAATTCTAAGACAAATTGACGTAATACTCGTTTAAAGAAACTGTAGAACGTAAATCTCGGCATTGTAAAGTATGGCCACTGTTCGCGACAGTTTATACCAATTTAATTACACAATAACTCAGCTGTATACTCTAGCTGTAGTACAACGGAATGTGTCCAACAGACTTCTCTTTGTGATATTACATTCCAGACATTTCTACGTTTTTGGATGATATTATTTACTTCAGACTCAGACGCATTCTTGTTGTACGAGGCTGGTAAGCAATTAAGTCGGCATCTAAGGGTCATTGGGTAACTGATTGGAACAGATTTTTCTGGAATGTTAAGAATGGTACAGCCTTTTTTTAAAAATGTAAGTAGGTTATTACTGCACACAGAAAATCCTAGTGAAAGTCAAAGTTTTATAAAAAAAAACCTCAGCGATGTTGCATATGGACACAGGAAATACCAGAGGCGTTGCAAGTGCGTTACCGGCCTTTTAAGGGTGAGGAATGTAAAGGTTGTTGGGAATAAGTTAGGGAAAACTTCCACAATTTTATGAGATGGTCATTGCTAATATTTCGCATATCTTCAGTTAAGTATTAGAATTATGTACCTATATGATGATGATAGACAACGGCAAAGACTCCGATGTATAGCAACAACTGAACAACTATGCTAGACAACAAGCTATATAAAGAAAGTTGAAAACTTATCATTTCTGGTTCTGATCCTTGTTGATTTTTGGTCAAGTTTCCTTAACCGTTGCTTAGGGTAAAATAACAATAATAATAAGTCGATATTAGTGTAATTTTGTGTCTTGATCGGAAGGCCTGAGGGTATAGCGAGTCGCAATTAAGGTCCAAAGTTGCTTCATAAATAATTCAGGGGCTTGTGTTCTGACCTTTGTGAACTTATGTTTGCTTTATCTACCTCTGATAAACAATCGACGGTATAATATTATTGTTACAGACGAATAACAGTTTGTCTTACGTTAGTTTTACTTGATAAGTTTTTGTTTTCGTATTACGAGTAGAAGACTTTCGTTTAAACGTGGTTTTCAACTCTGTTGCTTCCCTGGTTTTAGAACAAGAGAATGTCGTGTCTGTTGATGATTAAAATTCTCGAACGTTCTTTAATGTCATATTGCTCATAAATGTCACGTAGTTTTAAACTGTTCCTTGTAAGTCGTGTTTATTATAAAATACTGTTTGTTATTGTAAGGTTCTTATTGATATCTTCTATAATATACCTAAAATAAGTCGGGTTTTCCTTCCTGACACAATAACTCCAGAACGCACGAACCGATTTCCATGGTTTTGCATTCGTTGGAAAGGTCTCGGGCTCCGTGAGGTTTATAGCAAAGAAAATTCAAATAACAAATAAAAGTCCAAATTCTGCCACCAGTCATTATTGTACGTGGATGAAGTCTAGAATAACTAATAGTCATTGACTAAAATGAAGCCAATATTCAATAGCTCTTTTCTGCAACTTTATCCGTGCTATTTTAAATCAGATTTCTTTTAAAGCAGGTCGCATGCGATTCTATTAAGTCGTGAATACATAGCTCAATTAGTTTCTTTTCAAACAGGTTTAGCATTGAAGAGAAATTATGTTCTAAAGAATATGAGATATTTTTTTTATACCACAGTGATATTTAACCAGTATTTTTTTTAGGGGTCAAAATCATGCGAGGCGGTTGGGAGTGTCAGACTCTTACTGACTTAAACCACCCTATTCCTGCTTTTCTAGCCGGAGCCCCGGTAACCCGCTAAGTATCCAGTAATAGTATTCACTATACTCAGTTTATCTAGTCTCCTCTTTTAGGATAAACAATTTGAACTCTCGGACATTATTTTAGAGTATAAAATTACACGCTCGATCGGAATACGCATGTAAATGTCAAATGTCCACAATTACGTGTAATAATGATAGCAATAAATTGCCATTAGGGTCGCGTTTTATTGTTACGGAAATTTGGTTTCTTATTGACTTTGCAAATAAATGATGGCATCGGCTCGGTTGATAGCCCGCCGGATTTATAGCGTTCGGTGTTTTCTATCTGTTTATGTATTTGTGACGATGTTATTTTGAACATTGAAACAACAGATTTTTACGGGTCGTGTGTTCAGTGATACATTGTCTATTGTTATACATAGAATTGTGCCCGGTATATGGCAATAGGCTCACCACCATGGGACTTACAACATAAACTGTGAAAAGTGGGTGTACATTGTACAGTGGTATTACATGCCATAATGTGCACCTCTGCCTACCCCTTCGGGGATTAAAGGCGTGACGATATGTATGTATGTATGTATGTTATACATAGATTCCACATAATGTGGTAGGTTGATTAAGCAAACTTAATTGTTGTTTGCTTAGAATAAATAGAGGAACCAATGCCGGACGCAAGAGGCCACCGTTGTCGACCACATCCCTGAGGACATGGCAGTGCTCAGCCCATGCAGGGCAGATCGCCACTGTGTTTTCCAGGCGGTCTTTGCAGTGATGACACGCGGGCGATTCTTCCTGCCCAATCAGAAAAAGGAACCTACCGAAGCTCTCATGTCCGGTAAGCACCTGCGTTAGGCGGTAGCTGAGGATGCCGTCGCGCCTTTCAAGCCACTCCTCAAAGAGGGGACTAACTGCTGCAATAACACCGTGCCCAGCCCTCGGTCAGTCGTTGCTGCCATTCCACTATGAAGTCTTAACAGTTTATTAACTTTTAATATACGATAGTATTATTTCATTAAAACATATAAAAGTGTTTTACTATTATTATTCGGCGATACTTGATAATGTGTAAACTTAGAACTTGTCCAATAAAATGATTCATCAATAGGTAAGAATCTAATGAAATTACAATAACACTTATCATTTCATTAATTAGAATTAATGAGTAATTAGACACAATTTTCCTTCACATTGTAACTTAGTACGAAGGTACAATAATTAAAGATTAAAAACATCCTACTTCCACTTCTCTAAAGGTAAATCTAGCATAACTTGACCTGTTCCTACATAACTCTTGAAGGTATACAAAGGCCAGAATGCCTGGTACATTAATCAAAGCCGGTGGAAATTAATTATTGGCTAACGAGGATCACAAGAGGTAGTGTGTCCGTGCTTTCTTAATTAAAAACTGCTTTGGATGACTTTGTGACGTCACTCTGCCTGGTACCTACGTGCCGTGCGATGCCTTTGACAGATCGTTCTCGAAAAAGATTATGTTCTGGAAAAGTTTCCAAAGATAAAGAGAAAAGTTTTCTTTGTTCTGCTTTTGTTTTTAGGAAGAAAGGAATCTATTTCAATTAGTGTTGTTGTTCTTTCATATGTTTGTGCTCAAGCACAGGGGGATCTTTCTGACTTTATTTATTTGTCATGATAATATGTGATAATAGTTTTTTTTAAGGGTGGAAAATCATTCAATGACTTCTCTCAATTTGGGCGAGGCGAGAGAAAGTGTCAAACTCTTACGCGATAATAGAGTGACGGGCTTAAAATATACTAAAATGACTGTGAGTACTTACTCACAGTCATTTTAGTATTTGTTGTTAAAGCAAGGGAAAGTCTTTATTAGAAGAAGTGTTTACTGTATATTGTACTCTACATGTTTAGTAATAAAATCTTTAAACTTTTAAAGATTTTGATTTTTAAACTTTTAAACTTTTAAAGATTTTAAGTCTTTATTACTAAACATGTAGAGTACAATATGCAGTAAACACTTCTTCTAATAAAGACTTCCCCTTGCTTTAACAACAAGAAAAATTTGCAACACGTATATTATTCTTTGTGTAACGCAAAAGTATGCGTTCAAATTAATTTTTCTACAAACAATGGCATACATACGCTTGCCAATTTGTTAGAAAATGGCTTAACAACTGGTAAAAGGAACCAACTTAATTTACAAACAGCAGTTCAAGTTACCCTTGTCTATCTAATTTCATTAATAGATTTTGAACCTATATCCTATAGAAATAAAGCTGTTAATCAATTGAATATTTTGTCAGATTGGTGTACGTTGAGGTGCTGCCATCTATATTGCCAATAATCCACTTGTGTAATATTGTGTTGTCGATGGAATTCGCAATATTATGTTATTAGAGGTTTCGGAGATCCGACCCCGACTCCCGTACAAATTATGAGTCCCTTTAGCTCATCATAATAGGTTTATTTGCCATTATTATTGGCTATATTATGTGTAGAGACAGTATCGTTAATTGGCCATTAATAAATGATTAGGTAGCGGATTGATATTACGGATATTTTTATGGGAATGGGCAAATGAGTAAACGAGAAGAATAGCCAGTTGGCGGCTTTTTAAAAAAAGTACTTTTTGTTTTTTTTTTACACAATTAACAAAGGGGTTTTCGAATCTGAATAATATAATTTAAGACTGTGGAAAGTCGATCAATATATATTTTTCATTCAGACAAAACAGGTCGGACTGAAGACGTAAAAGTAGAGAGTAAAGGCAGAGAAAATAATCTTAACTACCTAAATAAATATATGCTATAAAGTATGGCTTACCGTTAAAAATAGATAGGATAGTTTTTTAAGAAGAAGTAATAATAGGTAAGTAGAAGGAATAATGAGGTCGTCATTTACACATTCATGTGCATAAAATAAATAATAGTTAGGCCAACGAAGCTAAAAACAAAATTAATTTCTTACCACCCTCAGAATCTGACTAAATTACTAAGGACTGCCTTAGCAATGGTTTTCAGAACAAAATCTTTACTAAGGAATAGTTTACACAATCATTAAATATCTCTGAGTACGATGGTAAGCCTTTATACTTAAAACTCTTTCTGTATTTCATTTAAACTCACTGCTATAAAGTAATTGCTTTCTTTAAAGAAACGTTTTACCTTTTCCTCTTTCCAAATTAGTACAATAATAGTTTTCTAGCTTTTAATTTATTATCTCTTTTCTAGAAACAAAGAAACAATGGTATGAAGCAATTCAATTACAAATGAGGCCAAGAATTTATTACTTTGTGGACTGTTTCCAAATTATTTAGATTTGTAGTTTTATTACGAACAACTTAATGTCCGTTGTATTGAGTTAGTGGGTATAAAGTCTTGTTGCTATTGTCTTTTTATATTTACTTTGAGTTGGAATTTAAAAGAGGGTGTTTTGTTTTATTAGTAGGACCTGCTTAGTATTTTAAGTTGGTGATGGGTGTTTTATTGGTGAGTACTTCTTTGCAGATGTTTTTAACTAAGAGGGGTATTTATGTTCTTATCTTTTACTTAAATGTTAATTCTCTTGGGAGGAAATGATATACGAAAAGTTTTACTGGTTAAAACATGAGACTATAAAATAGAAATAAACATATTTATAAGTAGCTACTAGTACTTTTTTAACGCTAGAACTTTACCAAAATAATTTTAGGTCAATCTCCAAAATGGTAATTGTGTATCTGAAAATACCAAAAAAGAAAAACTATTTGAATATGAGAATGAGATACATCATTATTGGTAATTAATAAATATCTATATCTGAAGCGCCAGAGTGATCACACGAATACGTTTTGGAGATTGACCCTTCTACGGGTTTCCTAAAAGGAAATCATTCAATGCACAATGCATAAATTGAAGGAAACGATCTATCTGCACGGACCCTGTGCACATGTGGCCGGTACTGGTATATATAGACAAATACATGTTTGTCACGTTGTACTCCTCAATTGTATCACCGAATACTGCCTTTATAGCTAGTCAGAAACTGGAGTCTAGCACTTATTCGTAACATGTCGTAAAAACCTCATTTTTATGAGGAAATCCAATGTTTTTTTATTCTTTCCCCTTCTTTCTTCAATTTATGGGTTATTGATGTTTTCGATTTTCATAAAAATGTCTTACGTTACCGTACCGTATCGATATAAAATTGGTCGATTTTTGTAATTTTATTAAAACAAGGATGTTGTATCTTGTTTTACGAGAATGGGTTCTGGATACCCGTTTACTGGTCTCGGTTTTTGTCAGCCATATTGTTTACTTCGGTTTATAGAGAATAGTGAAGATTTATGGAGTTGGTGTTCGTTTATATACTAAACGAGGGGTTTTGTTTCGTAGTGTAGTGTTTTACGATGAATAGACGATTTTTATATCAACGTTTTATACTTATACTCGTATAACACAGTGGATCATACGTGTTTATAACATTTCTTTTAGAGGTTAGTCAGTACGTATACTTTGGGATAAACTGGATCTAAAATATTTGGAATGTAAACTAAAAGTTCTTAAAAGTTGATTGCTCGTAAGTACTTATACCTACCTCTTTAAGGTCTCAGCACACATATGGGATCGGAAAGGGATCGTAACCGTAACGCCTTTCGCCTCGCTGTCAACCAGGCGTCAACCTACCGTATGCACGTAACGAAAGCGTATCAGCAGCGCCTGTACGTCAACTCGGCTACGGCTAGGCGACACCGACTAGACTAACACGATAGTTAGTCGGTACGGAGAGACGTAAGCGCGGGGACGGAGAAACGTAAGCGCGGGGACGATGAGCCGTAAGCGCGGGAATTCAAGTTCGGAGCCTGTTCCGAGGCGAGGCGATTACGTTATTATTCCGATTAGTGTGCGTTGCAGTAGGGAGTTTAATACAAACCATTCTGAACGGCTCGAGGCGATACGGTGACGATCCCTTTCCGATAGATTACCAATGGGTGAACTTGTGTCATTTAAGTTTATGATATATACGTCATTTGGGCATACATTATACTTTATATAATTTGAAGACTAACCAATTACAAGCACTTTAATAAAAAGTAAACGTACAGAAATAAAATGGTCCTGAAAGTCAAACAGTGCCAACTTCTCTAATTAAGAGTTCAGGTCCTTATCTTGATTGTACCTTTTAAGTCTCATTAAAATAACTTTATATTACATCTTTTAGAGTGCAGGGTAAGCACAAGTGCAGATGTTGGATGCAACTCATATTTTTTAACAATGATGTTATTAGTCCAATGTTTTTATGAATTTTTATTTATCAGGCTCGATTCTAAGCTCTTTTGTATTGCTTTTATCTTAATGATATCAAAACAAATCGACTGGCCGATTCGTGAAGCGAAACCGTTCCGACAATCATTAAAAATTACGAAAATAAATAAACTGTTTTGTTGAGAAATAAGTTTTATATACTTATTATTAAAAGGTTTATTGGCCAAGTTAATAGGGTTCGAGGGAGTCACTCAAATGGCAATTTTGTTCCCGTCTAGGGGTCCCCACTTTCTGATTTACGTAGGTAGGTTTTCGTCAGGTAATATATTGTGTCTTAATATTAGGATGCCTCGATAAAGTACAAAATTTAAAGACGGGCTACTTCATATCTGTTTAGCTGTATGGGAAATAAAACATCTGTAAAAAACATTTTTTTATTTTACCAACGGCAAGTAATAATGGTAATGTGACTTTTACCGAGCTATATGTACTTTCTAAGATTATTTAGACACCACTGGCAAATGGTGAAGGAAAATATCGTAGGGAAACCTAGGCTAATAATTTCTGATTATAAGTTTGAAATCGCCAACCCGTATTAAGCAACCGTGGTGATTAATGCTCAAACCTTCTCCTTTAGTCAGCAGTGGCCACTTATAGGCTGTTGATGAGATGTTGTTTGTTTGGAACAGGATGTAATTGTGAACAGGAGTAGACGGGAACGCGGGCAAAGCCGCTGGTAGAAGCTTATACTATATAATTATGATATTGGATTTCAGATTGCTTAGAATTCGTTACATTATAACTAAAGAGTTTCTTCGAAAGGGCACAGAGCATTCACTGTTCACTAGTTGTAGTAATATTTAATAAGGGTAAGCCTATCTGACACAAATCTAGACCTTCATAGTTATTACTAGGCATTTCAAAGTTTTAGTCCTTAGAAACATATTGTTCAAAGGCAGAATGTATAATGAGAGTCATCTCATCATACATTCTGTCTATTCTGTCTGTCTGAGAGATAAAATGTCAATTTTATCTATAAATAAACTGTTTTTCTTTCTTTCTTTCTATATCTATATATTCTATATACTTTTTTATACATATATACATATAGCTTGCTCGCCGTCCGCAGACCTGCATTTGTCGGAGATCGTCACGCGATACCCAATGCCCGGAGTGTCTCTTGCGACGGCTGGGGCGTTAGGAGATCCATTCCCTCACGCGCCCCGCCTCCTCCTTAGCTAGCATGACTGCTTCGCAGAAGGTAATTGGGACGGATAAGATTGATGTAAAAGGTAACTTCATTTGTAATTTTATTTTTTAACCTGCCGTTAGTGGAGTACTGCTGACTTCCTGGTTTGTTAGGTTCGATCCCTATGTTTAGCAATATATTATTAGGCTTTTCAGTTTTTAAATATTCTCAGTAACTAATAAAACTCTGCCCCCCATCCATTAGATGAGCATAAGTCGTGATTATAAGTATTATCATAAATATTCTTGTAAGCAAAGGTACATAATCCAGCGAACTATATTTTACAGCAAACGAAACTAACAGGAAATAAAACTAAAAATAAATAACGCTTGAAATAAGTATGAAATATTAAAATATCCAGGTGAACGTATTTCACGAGATACGACATTTTACTGGAGCTTAAATTTGACACTTTTCAGTTATATTTTCCTGAAGAAATATTATACAATTTAAAATACTGCAGTTTCGTACGACATCATATTTCGGGAGATTCGTGATACGTCGCCTAACTACTTGCTACGAGTTGCTACGACGTAGCTCTCGTAGCCGCTACGAATATTATTTCGTAGACGCAGCGTAGAAAGGCTCAATTAGAAGCATCTATATTTTCTCTCTATTATTTCTTCCCGAAGTTTCCGCTCTAGGGGGGACCGATAATACAATAATTTAATAAGCATCGATTGAGATTTATGATCAACGGAGATAATGTTACAATTTCATTACACCTTTGTTTTCCTTGGGGAAATAAGATAGGTATTATCATGTTACGTCATTTATTGCAGTGTTTAATAAAATTGAACAAATACTCCGTTAAGTATATTAACAAATAATCCAATAGTTCAGTAACATGTATAGTGGTGAAGAGAAATTAGTGACAATTAGAACAAGCAAAAACTAAAAACATGTTTTCAAAAAGCAGAGCCAAAACACTTCACTAAAAGCAAATACCCAGCTTCCTACAAGATTAAACATTTGGACAAGCTGTAGATTTCAAAACGACAATGCTTTAAACGTATTTTCAGACGTTAGCAAAGGAAAAATGTAATATGAAACGGGTAACACGATGCGTTGGCTGTATTCCAGGGTATTGCGAAATTCTAGCGTTAAAGCGCTGTAAAGCGCTGAAAGTGCTGCCGAGAAATGAGGCTCACGACCTGCCGGAGAGAATTAATGGCGTTCCAATATAAGGCTGTATGTTTATTTGCAGCTGTTCATTTATATGTATGTGTAAGAATGTATGGCTACGACGTGGTTGCGGCTTACTTGGACTGGCGTAGGTTTTTTTTTATAAATTGATAGTTTTAAGGCCGTTTGCTGGTGTTTAAGTTTTATATTACAAACGTGTAATTATGATGATTGGTTTTGTTCGAGAAAAGAAAAGAATAATGTTCAAGGAGACAAAAATCTATCCTACAGGAGACGAATATAATACTCATGTTTGGGTTCAAATTGTACATAGATATAACTATGGCAAATTCTTAGTCAATACACTAAAAAACTATTATTTATTTTATTTATTTATTTGTTAAAAGGTACATGTTAGAAAACTAATAAACTAGTGTACAGTCTGACAAAACTATATATCTAGTTTGTCTGTGTACAACTTAAAATAGTCGTTGAGGCTCTCTATCACAGAACAAAGCTATGGCAAAAAGGAAAACGGAGAAACGGACCCGTGACTTCCCAGTCTCTTTTGAAAATAAACCAAAAGAGCGAGTCAAAAACTAACATTCCATGTTAAGTAAAAGTAGTATTTATTTTACAGCTATTTACGAATGTGTTTTGCTTGCAGCTTAGTCGCCGTCCATAAAGTGTTCGCATAATAAATGCTGTTTATGTTGACTTGCGACCAGTGCAGTAGATTTCATTCGCTCTGACTCAAGCACACTGCACTGAGTAAGGGTGCAGTATTTCTCCAGTTTCTGTCTCCCTGAAATTGAAGAGATGTTTAGGATAGTTCTTAAAGTTTTATGTTTGTAAATGTATACAGTTGTGAGCTGCAGTCTGCAGTGTTTAAGAGGATGTGGTGTAGTAATCCTTGTCAAAGCTTAACTGTGAATGTGAGAATTAGTGAGAAGGATATTTAGGTTGTTTTGAAAGATGTTCCTTAATACTTTTTTGCGTTTTATATGTATTCTTTCGTAGTTGAATTTTGTAGTTTATGATACTCGATGTTAAGATTTTCAAAACAGCAAGATTAAAGTATGAAATACTAGCTACTTTCTCGCGGTTTCACACGCTCTGCTTGGCTCCTATTGGTCATAGCGTGATGTTTTATAGCCTATAGCCTTCCTCGATAAATGCACTATCCAACACAAAAAAAATATTTAAATCGGACCAGTAGTTTCGGAGATTAGCGCGTTCAAACAAACAAACTCTTCAGCTTTATAATATTAGTATAGATTTCCACCAGAGATATGCTATGTAGCTATGCTACGAAGATGTAATAGCTAAGCTGTGACACAATGTGACCGTTTCCACTGATACTAAGCTAGCTGTGCGAGGAAGATGTGCAGTTCGAGGATGCGATGTATCGATAATAGGGGAGCCATCCAAAGCACGCATCTTTCCATATAAAACATAGCTTAGCTAAGTTCCTTTCCACCAGTGTTAAGCTATGTGTACCAATAAATATTGGTGGAAGTACAGCAACGTAGCATATGCAAATCTTTGGTGGAAAGGCACTCTTAAACAGCAAGGTTAAACTGTGAAATATTTCCAAATAAATCTGGTTTTTATTCTTTTTCCACGACTTCCCACAAAAAAAAAAAAAACACATTTTAAGACAATATTATTAATATCAGACACAAAACTTAAATCAGTGTAATTAGCAGACCCGATTAATAGGCATACATATTTCTAGGTGTGGTTTCATGGAAAGTTGTGGAAATCCGGTGAATCAATCATTTTGGAAGTAATGGTAACAGGTGCCAGCGATCTGTTACTTTGATTGATATGACTCACTATGACGGCACGGCGCCTTAAACGGCCTGTCAGTGGGTCTTTGTTGTGTGTTTTTGAACTGTATTGCTATTGTGTAGAGATTAGAATTGAATGAAATGTTTGAGAAAAATGACGATTTGAACGATGATGGACTGGCAATATGCGTACGTTATTTGCGTGCGTACATTTTGTTAAATGCAGTTTCGTTCTATGTAGCAAGTCGAAGTTCCATTTGTGAACTGATACACTAAAGAAAATATAAATTGTTCATATTAAGCAATGACATTTTTTTATAGAGTAGGGGACAAACGAACTCACGTATCACCTGATGGTAAGCGAGCAGTGCCGCTCATGGATATCCGCAACACCAGAGGAGTCACAGGTACGTTGCCGACCTTTTAAAAAGGCATACGCTCTTTTCTCGAAGGTTTGAAGGTGGTGTCGGTATTTTTCGGGCGTAGCTTTAATACTTAGTAACAACTTAAAAACTTTATCAAAACCGGCCGTTTAATATTAAAAATAAGAAAATCACGCCAAACGACCATTACTCAGAATCATTTACTACGATTAAATTAATATCCTTTGTCAAAGATCTCCTTATTATACTCTAAATATCGTTTCCAAGTCTATTGTGTTGCTTGTCCAATTAAATTAGGATTTTCTAAAAAGGAAAAGAGAGACAGAGAGGGAGATAGAGTTAGAGAGAGATGAGAGATGAGAGTTTCCTTACAATTGATACTGATTCGAATACCGTCGTTCAATTCTCAATGTAATTTTATTTTCATACTGAATGTATATTTTTTTCTAATTAACGAGAATGTTCCCGTTTTTTTTATCACGTCGGTGTTGGTACTGTGGGCGACAGATTTCATTAATTTTATTTAGTTTACGTGGGATTATGTGTCTGTGTACAATATTGGATTTTATACTATTCTTGCTTTAGAATTAAATGTGTTAATGAGATTAAAATTATTGTTAAAATGTTAGTTTAAAATTAAATGTAAAAACAGTAGTGCCGTTGGAATTCCTTGTAACTTTAACTGAACTTTAATTATTTATATAAAGTTTAGGAGTAGAATCAAATACGTCATTTCTACGATCAAGTCACGCGACGTTTCAAATCAATATTATATCTTCGAAAGTATTTGTTTTCGTAAGAAAATAAAATATACGTGTCTAATATTTTAAAATAATCTACAAGACGGACATTAAAATAAAAATTAGTCTACCCAATTGAATAGCGCGGACCAACTTTTGCCGCCAAAATGAATACGTCAACTTGACGTAACTCATTTCGTCTGGAAACCGATTTTAAACTTATTCATTAGGTTGACAATCCTTATCGTATTTGCACAGACCACAGACCGACGGTCTTGTAAATTCTAGTTTGGAGCCTTTATTTATTTAATCAGATATTTTAGAATTTAATGTATATTTTGTTAAGAAATGGGATGTGTATTTTACTTGCAAGATAACATCAGTAAAATTATTTATTAGTCCGATGTAGTATAAGATAGGTACATCATCATTTCTGGTAGATTACCAAATTATTTTTGGGGCTTCGAAAAATATACATAATGAAATTGTACTTTGTTTTGGATACTACGGTTCAATTGTACGGTTGCCATTAAAAATAATCGCATTTTTTTGGTACATAATGCAAACATAAGTACATAATGGCGCTTTTCTACCAGAGATGTGCTATGTAGCTATGCTACGAAGATGTAATAGCTAAGCTGTGAAACTATGTGACCGTTCCCATCGATACTAAGCTATGTAGCTGTGACAGTAAGATGTGCTGTGAAGATGTGCCGCCGTAAAGTAGCTGTGCGATTAAAATACGTAGCTCGAGTATGCGGTGTATTGATAGTAGGGACGCCATCAATAGCACGTATCTTCCCATATAAAAAAATAGCTTAGCTTAGTCGTAGTAGTAGTAAGCTATGTGTACCAATGAATATGATTGGTGGAAGCCAAACGCATCCACAGCAACGTAGCATAGCACATCTCTGGTGGAAAAGCACTATAAGTACGACAATATGGCTGACAATTGGCCATTGTGTGCAATGAAACGCCAACAATCACCATTGTACAATGTACATAGCAACTATAATCAGGTACAGCTTTTGTCTCCAGTTCGTTTTAATATCGCTCGCTAAGTGAAATTGCATTCGCCGCGTTTTCCGAACGATTATGGACAACAGATTGTGGATTCGATTCAATATAAAGTGGTTTTCCACTTTCCGATTGAGTATTTGTTAATGTTATATTACCTACGTAATTGAGTTTCTTTTCAACGAAATAAAAAATACCTATCTTTATAGAATATGTACAATTTTCTATAGTTTTATTATATATATATGTATAAGATTGAATAATACATTTTACATGAGCAAAGAAAATAATACAGATTCACAAAATCAATTAAAACAAAACGTAAACATGTATTTCATATTTTTATTATTATTCTACGCACACGACGGAGTTTATTATGATTTTCAAAAAGTTTGTTAAGTCTACGTACATACTTCTATGCCTCTATCTATTGTATAGGTAAATATGTTGTTGTAGGCTTTTGTACAGATGACTAGACGAGATTATTTCGCCGACTCATGTGTGTACAAATGAAGTTGTTTATGCTTTCATGTTAAAGAACAGTTATGTAACAAAGGAAATGTATTTATGAAGAAAACTCGATATTACGAAGCGTCACGATATGATTTTTGTAGACCATCTAAGGTTAGTTGTTCTTTATAGCAATGTAGAATAACACATGGATTGAATCACACAAAGAGTTACACCATGCGTGCGTTAATCGAATTCACTACGTGATGCACGGCAGTCGGTTGTCCAACCACCGCGTCAACCGAGCAGCCTTTGATATACACGCTCCGACAAAGTTAGAAAAAATACGTTTAGAAATGTAAAAATATGGATCTACTGGCATAGCAATCCTGGAGCTGCGGACTGCCTAGCGGGTTTACAGGAGTAGGAACAGGGTGGTTTTAGTCAGAAAGAGTTTGACACTGTCTCTCGGGAGAAATCATTGGATGATTTCCCCCCGCAAAAAAAACTGGCATAGCAATTAATACGAATTGCTACACTATATTCGAGAACAAGAGAATGTGGTAACAAAAACAAGTTGCTGATGTAGGCACATAACGTAAACAGCAGCTATGTTCCGTTGTAAGACAAATAGCAGCTTTACCGACCTCCAATAAAGCTGTAACGAGTGCTGCCAACGAACGAACGAACATGAACCTAGAAAAAAAAACAAACCACCCGTTCGAATTTTGAAAAACAAGTGAAGCATTCCCGTTCGCATTTGAATGCGAAAACCGTTCCATTCTAGACTTCGGGTCCAAAGTCCGTATATTTCAATTTCACGAGACGTTCAGAATGGACGTGGACCCTCGTAGCCCCTTATTGAGTCGCTAAGTCACTTGAGACCAGCTTAACAACCGCTTCGTTGAAGTTTCAAGTTATTTGTAGGTAACATATCGCCAGTGGTGCCACCAATAAAACACAGATTGATCGTGCAACCACTCTCCTTGTTTACTTACCTCGACGAATAAATGTTTGAATAATGTAAAGAATATTTCCTCAGGATTTTGATGGATTTATTTTACGTACACTGACTTATGTTTTAAGCCAAATTGGAGGTGCGCCGTAAGATTTATCGCGTACGAGGATTATTTGGGTAATTTGTTAACGGTAGGTAATGCTTAACGTAAAATGTATAAAATGAAGGTATTGTTTTGTTTACATATTTTCGCTGTGTTGGTAACGTTCTTTCTTTGAATTTGAAAAGCAAACTTTCTTGCTGAGTAAGTGTTTGAATTAAAAAAATAAAATCCAATAGTTTGTGTATTTAAGACCAGTATCTCAATGAATAAAAGTAATGTTTCTCACGTAGGCAAGTTTTAAGTAAACACTCTTTGGAAAAAGGTAACATCGTCTGCCTGACCCGAATAAAATAAAAAAAGAAATAAATAAAACTTATCTATTCTCGATTCTTATTTCAAAAGCCTTACGTGTGTTGCGGAGTGGTTGATCTCATTGATCTCATTCATTACATATTCTGTTGGTCGAGAGATTGGCTGATACGAAGCGAGCAATCAAAGGCGAGGACATTTGATGTACCGTCGGTAAATAATACAGCAATATATAAACGAATATGTTCAGACAGAGATACCACACAATAGTGAATGGAATTTCATCGAATTTCGTGTGGGTTTGTAATAAACGATGTGGCAAGTAATCCTTATAATTGGAATACACTATTGTTGTAGATGCTAGTACTGGCTTGAATATAACAATGTACGATTAATATTGACGCATGAGATTTGGTTTTGTCTCGCTTCGCTTGATTAGTTGTTAGTCAGATCTTGGGATGGAAGGACATTGCATTGGGGTCACCTTGTCACCAAATTATAAAAAATATGTTCACTAGGACCACGAGGTCCTAGTGAACTTTTGACAAAGACAGAGAGGTTCTTTTTTAACGTTGATAAGTTTGCGTTTAGCTACCAACCCGCTTACTGCCAGGACGGCGAAGCGAAGATGTGACCGAAGATGGAGCACACAGACTTAGAAAGTACCTATTCACTCTGACCTTGAAAAGACCCGGGTTGTATTTCTCAGGAAAAATAGAAGCCGGCAGTTCCATTCCCTGGGTGCATGGATTAGGAAAGTGGATTCGAATTGTTTCGTTCGAAATACCGTTGGGCGATTCCTACGGTATACGGTATATTCCTAGTATGCCTCTTGTAATAACATCAGAACAAGCGTGTCTTCTGTGATTCTTCTATGAATTCTGTGAATCGTTCTGTGATTAGGCCTAATACTTAATAGTCAGGAAGGTTGCTACCAACGCAAGTTGAAGGCTCTTTTGAATGTTTCAGAGAACTATTATAATGGAGGAAATGAAACCAAATTGGTAATCACTTTTGATACTATTGCTTTAGTAAACTGAGATCTAGTTTGAGCTCGGTGACCTATTTTGTGTAAGTAATTTCCGAAACCTAGCGGCTACTGGGAAGCCATTATTTATAGGACACTATTTTGTGATGCCACTCAGACTTACGAAAACAATAGATACCTATGTGTTCTTTGTTAAAAGAATTGTTTTATCGTATAAGCCGGTGAACGGGCAGACGGATCAACTGATGGTAAGCAATCGCCACCGCCCATGAACATTCGAAACACCAGAGGCGTTACAAGTGCGTTGACGGCCTTTTGGGGGTTAGGAATTTAAGGGTTGTTGGGTGACCCGAAGATTGATGTACTAGTAGTTGTAGGGTACCCCCTTTTGGGCTTCGGGTAACCTCACTCACACAACGAAACACAAAGCAAGCATTGTTTCAGATCTAGAAAATCTGGAGATCTAACAACAACCAGGAAAATCATTTAAGAGTAACAAATATTCATCATATTTTCTCATGTGTTGAAATATCTTAGAACACTCCGGCTTTTACCAGTAAATCTTCCTAAGTTACTTATAATAACTAAACTAATTTCCACGGCAACTTAATAAGGCTTAGGAAAGTCACACCTATTATGGAGTGAGTATGTGAGACAAAATATGATGGGACCCGAAGTTAATAAACCCGTAATATATCTTAGGAAATACCCAACAATTCATGTGGCGAGGTCTTCCTGTATACCGGGTTCCATTTTGTATTCTGTATTGTATTATGATAAACTAGACACACTTTGGTTGAATAATGAGCCATGGAGCATGGAGCATGGTGGGGCCGTTGATAAATGCAAGATTCTTTAAATATGTTAGTCGTTATTGACTGAATTGCAGCGGTTACATGCGTGGCAATTCTTCGTTCCTTTGATATAATAACTATCTTTTAATGTCTATCTAATCTTATATAATCTTTTTTATCTACCACTAGCAGTGAAACCGAATGTAGGTCACGCCGTAAATCACGACGGAACCGCCGTCGGGAACATGGCGACTCCGAGGAAAGCTCTCATCAGTACCGCCACGAGGCTCGTGACCGCCGTCGTTCTAGATCTCGACCTGCACATACACCCTACAACACAAATAAGAAAATGGCTAATAATATAAGATTGTAGGCGTCCCAACCATCTTATACCATTGCCTTATACATTACTAAAGCGACTAACGTCCCATTGTTGGGCGACTAACGCTATTGGGACAATGCCGGTGCGGGAATATGCCTGTGCGGGACAATCCATGTGCGGGACAATCTCTGTGCGGGACAACGCCTGTGCCGGACAATCCCTGTGCGGGGAAATGCCTGTGCGGGACAATCCCTGTGCGGGACAATGCCTGTGCGGGACTATCCCTGTGCGGGACTATACCTGTGCGGGACAAGGCCTGTGCGGGACTATACCTGTGCGGGATAATCCCTGTGCGGGACAATTCCTGTGCGGGACAATCCCTGTGCGGGACTATGTCTGTGCGGGACTATGCATGTGCGGGACAATGTCTGTGCGGGACAATGCCTGTGCGGGACAAAGCCTGTGCGGGACTATTCCTGTGCGGGACAATGTCCGTGCGGGAAAATGCATGTGCGGGACAATGTCTGTGTGGGACAAAACCTGTGCGCGACAAGGCCTATGCGGGACAATGGCTGTGCGGGATAATGCCAGTGCGGGACAAAGTGTGCGGGACAATCCCTGTGCGGGACAATGCCTGTGCGGGACAATACCTGTGCGGGACAGTACCTGTGCGGGACAATGTCTGTGCGGGAAAATGCCTGTGCGGGACAATGTCTGTGCGGGACAATACCTGTGCGGGACAAAGTCTGTGCGGGACAATACCTGTGCGGGACAATGCCTGTGCGGGACAATCCCTGTGCAGGACAATGCCGTGCGGGACAATACCTGTGCGAGATAATGCCTGTGCGGGACAATACCTGTGCGGGACAATACCTGTGCGGGACAATGCCTGTGCGGGACAATCCCTGTGCGGGACAATACCTGTGCGGGACAATCCCTGTGCGGGACAATCCCTGTGCGGGACAATCCCTGTGCGGGACAATCCCTGTGCGGGACTATCCCTGTGCGGGACAAAGCCTGTGCGGGACAATTCTTGTGCGGGACAATCCCTGTGCGGGACAAAGTCTGTGCGGGATAATGCCTGTGCGGGCACAATGTCTGTGCGGGACTATACCTGTGCGGGACAAGGCATGTGCGGGACTATACCTGTGCGGGATAATGCCTGTGCGGGACAATTCCTGTGCGGGACAATCCCTGTGCGGGAATATGCCTGTGCGGGACAATACCTGTGCGGGACAGTACCTGTGCGGGACAATACCTGTGCGGGACAATGCTTGTGCGGGACAATGCTTGTGCGGGACAATGCCTGTGCGGGACAATCCCTGTGCGGGATAATGCCTGTGCGGGATAATGCCTGTGCGGGACAATGCCTGTGCGGGACAAAGCCTGTGCGGGACAATGCCTGTGCGGGATAAAGCCGCCGAACGCCATCTATGGGTGAATAGGTAAAACATCCGCACAAAGCGTGTTAATTGTGCTAGCGCCATTTTGCTTGGCATAGATTAGCTTCTCTACAGCGATTGCCTAAGGTTCGGACTAGCTGACGATATAAAAACCACTCAACTTGGGTGATTGACCGTCAAAATGAAGTGCATATTAATAAATTACTAAAAAGATTTAAGAAAATGTTCTGGAGATATTCTGTATGTCTTATACCCTTTTAACTGGAGATATTCAAGATGTCTTCAACCTTTTATTGCCTAAAAACTAGCAGGCATTCTGTCTGGAAGGTCAAAATTTTCAACACATCGCTGGAATGAAAATCATGTACAAAAAATAAGGCTATGAGCCATTAACGGAGGCCTGTAATCATCATTATTGTAGGTGTGGCAACTAGCAGTTAACGGCATGAACACTGCTCTACTTGCCCGAACTTTGTCGGGCAGTTTAGATAAAATGTAGCACCGCTTAAGTAGGTAATAACTTTAGATTGTGCTCATTACGTGTACCTACACGTTTTTTTCCTAATTTGTGTGTAATATCATACTAGTATAATGAATGTGAAAGTTTGTAATTGATTGTGTTATTTGTCCGTCAATTTCAGTAGTTTCACAATGAAACTACTGAAGATTTTGATGAAATTTGGCATACAGACAGGGTATGAAATGACTTGGGTGATAGGAGACTATTTATCCCACGAGATCGCGAGCGTAAGCTGCTAGCAGAAGCTAGTTTTGTAAAAAAAGTAGTGTTGTATGTATTTAAACGGCCGATAGTAAAATTTTGAAGAGTCTTGTAGTAACAACTGGGTAGAATAGAGGGTAGAATTATTTATCACTGTTACAATTTCCGTGGGTCTTATTTAAAAGAGACGTAAACAGCGTCGCGCAATTTCGCAATGTCAATGTCTGATACATTTCTATAGCGTTTTTTTCTAAAAACGCGTCACATGTCACATAAAGAAGTAAAAAAATTAACAAGCTGTACGTACAGATTTGACCGGCGATTGCACCTTTGTTGTTGAGCCTGCGTAACGGCCGGGCATGCTGACGTTAGCCGGTTTATTTAGATAATGTCCGTCAATGTAGCACCTGTACATCAACGGTATCAGGGTAAATGTTACTACGTGACGATGCGAGAGGGGAAAAATATGTTTATTTTTTATGTTACTCGTACAAGCCGGTATACAAGGTCTCGGATCACCTGATGGTAAGTAATCGCCGCCGCCTATACACCCGAAACACCAGAGGCTTTGCCGGCCTTTTGGGGGTTGGAATTTAAGAGTTGTTGGGGAATCGGGGATTGGGTGTTTGTTTATATTATTCTATACTTTTGCTTCCCCTTTCGGGGATGAAAAACCGCAACGTTATCTTATGCTATGTACTTAATTGGAATATGGATGAAAATGAGGTGAATATTTACACAAAGCACTATTTTATTAATTTGTGTCATGAATTCAAATATAGAATACTCCATATAGACAATACGCGCGCTTCCAATTGATAGTTTGTTGATTGGATACCGAGAAAAGGCGCGCAGGAGTTTTTTTTTTATTTCGCTCTGTTACATGTTTTGACAATGGACAGTCGTACGTATGTGAACAACCAATAGTTGTTGACAAAACCACTCTGCAGGGAATAGAATTAGTAAATTGGTGGGAAATTTCCATTTTTTGAAACAAGCTATTGTTTCTATGTTTCATTGATTGGTCTTTTGTTTTTCTGTGATTGCGAATTCATTTTTATTTACATTTCAATTTGATTTAGATAAATACAGTTTTTTATTTGTTCTAATATTTTTTGGAATATTTTTTTGTGTGTATAGAAAATTATGTATGTTATGAAAATTATGTTGTGTTATGTATGTGTAAGTAATAAACGAAACATAACAAAAGTTATGGCACTTTGTTATTTTTTAAAGGAAAAATATGTCACTTAGAGTTAATGTTGTAAAATAGTTAATTCTCCTTTGCACGCCAGCTTTAATTACAAGGCAAAGTTTTCTTAAAAACTAAAACTATCGTATAAAATTTTCAAAGCAGCCTTAAAGTTTAAAAAAAATAAGTTTTCAAGTATGCAAAAATTCCAGTGGGAAATTAAAAAGACTAAACTTTTAGACGTGCTCGCAAGTAGAAGTAGGTGAAAAATATGCACGTAATTAAAAAATGTATAGAAACTAGTTCCTTGTGTCCGCTAAAAGCGTAACTTAGTTAAGTTTTTAAAAGTGTAAAGTTGTACATGGACATTTTTTCTGAAGTATAAAAAGTTTGGAACGGATTTTCTTAACAAAGAATTAAAAAGACATATTATTCAAAACGAAGTTTAGTTCTAGCTCTTATAATCTAAAGCAAATTTCAGTAACTATGTTTATAATATCATTTTATGTGTAATAGTTTGGTTTATCCGTCAGGTCTTTGGTATCATTTGCCCTACTGGGCCCCATCTGTGGAGGTCTGATCGCTCATCGAAGACACGGCAGTGCTCAGCCCATGCAGGGGATACTGCCACCGTATGCTCCACCGTGTCCTCTGGGATAATGTAGTATCTTAAGACCTGTTAGTAGTTTCCTATTATAATAAAGTTCTCAAGTTTCAAGACTTATCCTGCAATATGAAGTAAGTACTAAGTAGGAAGGTAATATCGTGCAAGTTTGTATGCAATCCTCGTATATTAATGTATATAAGGTATGATATAATAATATGTGGTGTTCATCTGTGCGTGGCTGCATTGCGTCTTGCAGTAACTTGCCTTAGTATTTGTGACATATTGAATTAAATTGTATTCTGTATAATTATGAGGATTGTAGTAAGTGTAGAATGAATTGAGGACTGTTGATTGCTTTATCGCGGTAACCCAGAGGTTTAAACACTCGCTTTTCACGCACTAGACCTACCAACGGCAAGTATCAATGTGATTTTTTCTAAGTTATATGTACTTTCTAAGATTATTTAGACACCACAGATAAACGGTGAAGGAAAACATTTTGATGACACCTGGGCTCATAATTTCTAAATATAGGCAAGAAATTGCCAATATGCATTGAGCAAGCGTGGTGATTAATGCTCAGACCTCCGTGTTAGAATAGACATTTGGTTTGCAGTGGCCACTTAAAGACTGTTGATGATGATGAATTTGAACTTTAAAACGTATGTCGTATGATATATTTTATAACGTCAAAACAAAAAGGTGGTAAGCGAGCTGCCAGCGCGCTTGCATCTTTTTTATATTGTTTCCAAAACAAAAAACACCGGAGCCGAACCGTGGCCGTGTTTGTTATAACCTTAACCCTATGTACAATCCTTTACAGAATCTAACAAAAACTGACCAGCCCATTTATCAGCAGTCATTTGTTATCAGCATTACTCCAGATTAGGTGCTTTCGTGACAATAGGCAGTACAATCTTGTCAGTAGAGCACCATGAGAAGGGTCAGGGTGTAATGGAGATGGATTAACTTAATTCCTATGACGAGGAGTTGCTGTCGATGCGGTACGGAGATGAGTGAGTTGGGGTCAGTGGCCTTTGTGAGGTGTTTATGTGTATGTAGGTTTCTACTATGTAGGTATATTTTTTGTGTTATGTGCATTCGAGAATAACAACGATTGCAAATGCTCGGATGTATTAATGGGAAAGTGCAGGTAATACAAAATTAAAATTTTTGATTAAAATTTTGGTTTTGATTTGGTCGAGGATATCTTAGGCCACAAGATATAGAAAAGCTTGAAAATTCAAATCATATTTTTCTTCCAGCAAAGCTCGAGTTGCGGTAATACAGCGTGTACTAGCACCTACACTTATGTATGGTAGTGAATCATGGGTGTGGCAGAAGAAGCATGAAAGCAGGATTAATGCGGTGGAAATGAGAGCCTTGAGAAGTATGTGTGGAGTAAAACTGAGTGATCGAGTAAAAAATAGTGTTGTTAGAGAAAAGTGTGGTTTGAAAGACGATGTAGTGACAAGGATTGAAAGGGGAATGTTACGATGGTTTGGACATGTAGAAAGGATGGATGAAAACAGATTTACGAAAGAAGTATACAAGGCAAATATGAGTGGGACCGTCGGTAGAGGGCGCCCCAGACGGACATATAGCGACCAGATTGGCGATATATTAAAAAAGGGCCAAATTAAAAGTACCTTTAACCGACGAGCATGCATGAAAAGACTGATGACTGTTGATGAAGCGAAAGAAGTGTGTAAGAACCGTGGCAATTATTGGCGTTCCATTGTCTCTGCCTACCCCAATGGGAGACAGGCGTGAGGTTATGCGTGTATGTATGTATGTATGTATGTATTTTTCTTGACTTGAGATCGTAGCCTTCTATCTTGTGATTTATCGCTAGTGACCACTGAAGCTACAAGTTAACACTAGTTGTGGCTACAACTAGACTGTGTTTCTACTGAAATATTGATGTGAACTAATCTGCTACCTATAACAAGTCTTTAGAAAAAAAATACCTCTAGTCTTCTTTAATTAACACTAAATGCTGCACACAGTCTTTTGGGCAATCTATCTCACGACTCTGATAAGGATTATTTTTTCGACGCTATTATTATTATTATTTAGTTAATAAATAACTTTAACTTACGAGCATGCTTAAAAATAGTAATAAGAATTGATGAAGGGAAAGAGGTATGTAACAGTCGTAGCAATTGGCGGTCCATTGTCTTTGCTTACCCCCATGAAGTTATTGTATGGTTTATACTTAAAAAAATTAACCAAACAAGAATAGCACGATGTATAAAGAACGGATAAGTTCGAAACACCATCTATATGGAAGGACACAAGTTTCAGTTCAACGCGTGGGGTGATTGATCTATTTCAGGGCAACTTCACGTCCTTCAGAGCCCAGATAGTTCCCAACTTTGTAACCAACGCGTGTTATCCCAAAATACATTGCGTGCAAAAAGTTTCAACATTGCTAAGTGCTTTTTGTTATCACATTCGTGAAGTGTTGAATTGTTTTTTTTTTTGCTGAATGGATGAGTAAGGAAGACTAGTCTAATCTCTACCAAATTCTACATAAAAGTCCCATTAAAATCGGTTAAGCCATTTCGGAGATTGGCCAGAATAAACAGACCGAAAAAAATTTATATACGGATTGAACGTATTTATTGAACGTATCGTAATTCATACGCATGTAGTAAAAAGCAGTTATTTCAATATTACAAACAGACACTCCAATTTTATTTATTAGTCTACATTTAATTTTGTAATAGACGGAGCTGTTTTCTACAAAAATGTATCGAAACACCATTATAATAGAAATTCAATAAAGGATCCTGAGGCTACTGAGATATCAAATACCCATACAGATTTCTTTGTTTATGTTTCAAAAGGAAAATAATTAATATGTTTCTGAATTTCTGCTCAGTACCCTTAGTATTAGTTTGCTTTACGTTTAAAGTAATCGAAATGAGAGCGCGTTGGGCACTCTGATTGGTTGGTTTATTCGATCCGGCCAATCACGCGAACGTGTTGTCATTTCGATTGCTGTAAATGGAAAGTAAACTCATACTAAGCGTACTGAAACATATTTTCTGACGTCAAGTTCTGAAAAGCAGTATATTTTTCATTTCCCTCACATACGGTTATTTCGCGTTAATTATACAATTTCATATTTGTTTTAAACCAGGTTAAACATATTTATCTTAGGAATTCATTTAAATAATACCTCTTCTTATGTACTTTGTGAAATTAAAGAATAACATTACCTACGTACAATGTGAACTGCTTTTCATTTGAAAAAATATTCCGACTAACGTAAGACCCTAGTGTCTCCCGACTAACTTGTATGAAAGTATTATGTTCTAATATCTAAATATATAAGTAATCCTCAAAGGTGACTGACTGTACAAACGTTTTGCTACGAAATACAATTTTGGAAAACGATCTACAAACTCTCTCTTGTATTTTAAAGACTAAAAATCTAAAACTCTAGTGTATGCAAACGCAAATAGAAAATGAATAATATTCTAGTGTATTTTTTATGAGGGGGAAAGTCATCCAATTACTTCTCTCGCCTTGGGCAAGGCGAAAAAGTATTATTTTAATAAAAGTGTTAATAAACGATACGAGATTTGCGTACAAGGAGATTTTAAGACAGCGTTTTATAAAGTAAAGTACAGGCTGCCAACAATGTCCTCTGACATGGGTAGTATCAATTTCACCCGTTTACCGGACTGTTTTTAATATGTAACAAAATTGGTTGATGTTGATTGATCGCTGACATTTACGTGTTATTGGGGGGCTACGTCCAGTGCACGGGAACGGGTTGATGTTGGGGATGATCGCTGGTAATAATTACAACACGTTTTCCTTCAAATACATTAATTACAACATTTGGCTGCTCTTTAATACTTTTGTCGTTCAGTCAAAGATTGCAGTTCACATCAACACATCAACAGCCTATAAGTAGCCACTGCTGACCAAAGACCTCTTCTCGCAAGGATAAGGTTTGAGCATTAATCACCACGCTTGCTCAATGCGGGTTGGCGATTTCAAACTTATAATTAGAAATTATAAGCCCACTTTTCCTCACAATGCTTTCCTTTACCGCTTGTCAGTGGTGTTTAAATAATTTTAGAAAGTACATCCATATAATTTGGAAAAACTTACATGGGTACTTGCAGTTGGTAGGTTTCATTCTCATACATGAAGCGTCTTAAACATCAGAAGCGTGCGTCTTACTATGAAGATTGTAGTACATTTAAATGTTAATATGTCTTATGCAGAGCAATTCTACTGCCCTAGAATTTGCAATAGTAGCAAAAGTTAACCAAATATATCGACTTTAAACTATATGTATAAAAAGCCAATTAGCCAAATATTAATTTCGTATAATGTAAAGATTAAGGAACAACTTTGTCAATGCAATT
This sequence comes from Spodoptera frugiperda, assembly GCF_023101765.2. Lineage (NCBI taxonomy): Eukaryota > Metazoa > Arthropoda > Insecta > Lepidoptera > Noctuidae > Spodoptera > Spodoptera frugiperda. Next base: position 10,393,321 of record NC_064215.1, on the reverse strand, counting down.
TGTATGTAAATTATATGAGAATGAGTTTAAACGTGTTTACAAATTATACAAAATACACGAACCGCCATACTCTAAACTTTTAATGGAGGTTATTTGGTAGGTAATGGAGAGACCATTCCATAAATCATTTACATTTTGTTTACCAAATGTTTATTGTTCTAAAATTAAACGTTTTTCGAAGGAACGTTTGATGAATGGATTGAATAAATGAATGAATGAATAGATATAGCACGTACGTATTTATATAATTACGCTTAGTTGGTTAGTTTATGTGTGGAAAGAGACAAAATTATGAAGAAAAGAGTGAATAATTTGGTGTGATTTGATGTAGAAATGAGTTAATTATGACTTGGGAAAAATGTCATTTTTTTCCTTTAAAACGTCGCTTCACACTAGTGATTTTCTCCTGTGTCGTGGGTGCGTTTACAAACATACAAGTTCACAGACACATGACATCCAGACCCGAAACAACAATTTGTGGATCACACAAAGAGTTGCTCCATGCGGGAATCAAACCCGCAAACCCCACCGCACCAGCCGTGCAGTCATTTCAATGTATTTCTTCTACGAGACGTCATGCAAAATAACCTACATGTTTCTATTACAACAAAAACTACTATTTGTAAAGGTAGTATCAATAAATTATCCAGCACTAGCATAATAGGATCTAATAGTGGTTGATTTATTCGGTTCATAAATCCTTCAGTTTGCTGTTATGAGCGAGTACACTGTAGCGCGCTGGTTGCCGAGCCGCGAGCTGTGTGCCAATCAATTAGTGCATTAAACCAATGAACGGCACACAACGAGCCTGTGTCAGCTTTGTGTTCACCTTTTCTAAACAAATTATGGGGTTTTTAAGCGGAAAATGCGCGAAATATTCCGTAATATTAATATTAGAATCATGCAGGTATTCCTATACAATAGGGTAGTTTAGTGTCCGTCTTGTAGATTATTTTAACATTAGATTAGATACGTATTTTTTATTTTGTTATGTAAACAAATACTTTCGAAGATATATTAATTTAAAATCCTGCTAGACGTCACTTTTAGATTTATACGTAGAAATGACGTATTTGCTCCCACTTCTAAACTTTGATTCGTATTATCTAAGTATTGTTATCTTATATAACAAAATAAAAAATACGTGTCTAATATATTTTCTACAAAACATATACGTGTCTAATATAATTATTACACCGTCATTATCCCTATTCTGTTTCGGTTTGTGACACTAAAAATCAAGTATATCAGCCATCTTAAGTATACGTAACATTTCTAATGTGGAGTTTGTACACCTCAAAGAAGTATGTGAAGTGTAGTATAAAGACACGGTCTTCTTCCCAGGCATCAGAGTGAGACGATCCTACCAGTCTTTACTTGTTTCAAAACTTACTGGCAAAGTTCCAGCTAAAGAACTTCACGCTGTATAAACACAAACACTATATTTATCTAGTCTAGTCTAGATATACATGTGTAGCTGCCCTCAATCCAAACGCAGCTCATTTGCTCGTCAGCTAATTAAAGGGTTGCCAGACTATGAAGACGCGTTCGTTACAAAATTACATTGGCAACCCCGTTCTGTGGCGTGTAATCTTGGTTGGTAGAAGTCTATTATATCGTAGTATTATGAAATGGAGAATGTGGAAGATTATTGTATAGAAACAGCTTTGGTATGGAGAGCAATGCAGTTTTGAGGGTGGGATATATCAAAACGTATAAGTGGCCATAGCTCACCAAAAGTTTGAACATTAATCACCACGCTTGCTCAAGCTGGATTGGTGATTTCAAACTTATAATTCGAAATTATAAGCCATAGTTTGCCCTACGATACATTCCTTCACTGTATGCCATTTTAATATTACAGTTTGCTAGTAATGTTATTATTGTGTAAAGGTTTGCCTTTAGTATATCAGTAGCTTGTGCACCTATGTTATTGAAGATAGACCTATTACTATTTAGTGTGCAACCGACCAACGAAGCAATTTTATGCTGAAAAAATGCACTGTATGTACTTAAAGAATTCACTCAAGTCTGAGTCTAGGTTAGGAAGACTTACTTGAGATATTTTTTCTACATAGTGTCGGTTCATATCTGGTGGAACACACGTCGCGTATCGCCAGAATAGAAAAACACTTGACCGTTCACACTCAACCGATGATACGTGTGTGCGACAGATGGTAAGCTTGACGTATTTTACGTATTTTATTTCAGACTAGCTACTTCCGCGCGGTTTCACCCGCTCTGCTCGGCTCCTATTGGTCATAGCGTGATGTTTTATAGCCTTCCTCGATAAATGCACTATCCAACACAAAAAGAATTATTCAATTCGGACCAGTAGTTCCGGAGATTAGCGCGTTCAAACAAACAAACAAACAATCAAACAAACAAACTCTTCAGCTTTATAATATTAAGTATAGATATGGATCGAGCCTAAGTAACAGTCTATAAATAAGTAGGGAAATTCTTCTAAATTGAGAGACTTGAGCTAAGTCTTTGGCCTGCAACAGAAAGGCCGAGAAGTAAATTATGGAATAACTAAGTGGGAAAACTTTTTGTGTTTTATTTCCTAAGCTTAGTAGGTAATTGTTTCGGTGCAGAAGTTTGAAGGAATTTGCATTGTATTAAACACAGGCTGCGAGAGTATTAGCCGTGTTTTGTAAAGTAATATCTAACAACTTTATTTTGTGTTGTGCGGATTATTTTTGAATAATTTTTATTTGTTTTTGAGTTTGTTAATTCTGTGCATTAAGCACAGAAGCCTTTAACATTTGTTTTGTGTGTTTTCGTATTATACAGGTCGCAGAAGAAGTCGTGGGCAACAGCAAGTACTAAATATTGTTATGATTTATAGGTTCTTATCATTTCCAAGTATCCATGTATAGATCGATTAAATAATATACCCATAACTTAAGAACAAGGAAGAACCACGCAACTGGAACCACGATTGACTGAACAAAAACAATAATACAATACAATACAAAAATTCATTTATCATACTTAATCTTCAAAAATATTCGTTAGTTGTAAGCCACTAGTGTTTAATCAAGTAAAAGCTTTTCGTCATTCCACGAACAAAAAATATGCCGCAATTATTAAATTGGCAACACCGTTTTATGGGTGGGCGATAAGTATTTTGTGCTGGCAAGCCCAACGGCTCTATTAACAATTTGTTAGCTGAGGTAATTAATGGTTATAACGGAGTTTTATTAAGTGCTTTTGACTCGCGAAATTATATTTTGAGCACGTTAATGACAGGGGAATATAATAGATATGAAATTAGAAAAATGGCCCGGTTGTAACAATGTTCTTTGTAGCATAATTTATCATAGGCAATTAAAAATTAATTAAAATTTGTATTTTGATTTATTTCTTGAATGTTTCATGCACGTTAAAATGTATGGACTGCCTATCGGGTTACCGGGGTTCCGGCTCGAAAAGCAGGAGTAGGAACGGGGTGGTTTTTAGTCAGTAAAAGTCTGACACTCATTCTCGCCTCGCCCAAGGTGTTTATGCACGTAATGATGTTTCATACACGCTAGAATGTCCATAGATGAAGTTAGTGCTATAGTTATGATACCTATAGCCCTAACTTCCGTCATACTATATCTCTCCTACAGAATACCCCTAGTATACCTCTGATACAGAAACACTAAAGACTTTTAAGACTCGTTCAGCTTTAGCTTAAGCTACGTCACGGTCTGATATTTTGAAGTAATTGAGCAATAAACATTGGTTAAAACTTTCCCATTTAAAATATTGAGTACATTAATTTACAACTATAAGAGTGCGCAGCGAGGCGGTATCTAAAAATAATAATACAGAAATAACCCAAAGCCAATTAATTGCTATTGATTTATTGAAATTCAACCATTTCCCTTTTAATATAAGTTTTGAATTTCAAGAAAACGAGTTTTTGATAAATGGTTGTTAATTGGATGAAGTTCGATTACTCTATTAATGTAATTTGATTGAGTTTCTTTACGTAAATACGAAGTTTTATGAGTGGAAATATAGTATTGGTGGATACTGGCTATTTGGGAGGATTCTTGACACATACTAAGTTTTATATTACAAAGTTTGTACCTACGTTTGAAACGCACAAAAAATGCCTGTGGTGACTTCCTAATTGGAATTATAATCAGTATTATCACAGAGACGCGGAGACTTTGTTTCAATTGCGCCTGGCAAATACCACTTTAGCGCTTGACACTGATGAATGAAGTGTCAAAATGTATGTCAATTCCATATAATTTAGTTTTCTACTCTCTTTTTAAACAACCGCCAAATGGCACTTGGCTAGAGGCTATGGTAGAGATATAACGCTCTCCAATCTGCATATTTGGAAAAAGTGTAACAAAAAATCACGCCATCAAATTGCAGTACAGCTAAAATATACAGTAATCCCAGTCAACACACCACTGCCGCATTGCACCGTACATATTTAACCATGTATATGTACAACATTAAGCCACATTCTGATTCCAATATGTTAAAATATTCACAGTTCTCACCACAGATTGTCACAACGGAGTAATCCAGATTAATGTTAATAAATCAAGTATTTATGTAAGAGCATAATTTCCGAACAACTGAGTCAGATTCGTTCGGTTAATCAGATCAGATCATAATTTGTATATTATCAGATATAAGAGAACATTTTCACATTTTGTTTGCAAAATAAATAACAAGACTGGTGTGCTGACAAAACAAAATAAAAACTTCATTTTCTTTTCTTTCTTTTTTTGGGACAAGCCCGCCAGCCACAACCACCCGTATTGCTGCAATTTTTGTAAGCCAGGATCTACAGTACACACAACCATGAAAACACCGAAACACTGAATTTGCATTTTCGCATTTTCTTTACAAAAATTGGGGCGTTACGTTGGCACTTTTACTAAATACATCGCTTACTATCAGGTAAGTGGTCTGGCTCTTTGACGCGTCTGCTCGTTTACCACTATAACATAAAGAAAATACATACAGGCTTACTTCCATAACAAATCCATTTCTATATGTACTTACTTTTAACAGTCCACTTTAACTATCACCCCCATTAATACCCTCTGGACTAAACATAAAACTAACACTGCAATTGAATCTAAGCGTTGCGTTGCTTCGCTGAACAGGCAAGCACCAACCAAACAGCGTTAAAGCGCTTTAAAAGCACACCATCAAACGAACTTGTACGCTTATCGCAGTTTTCCAGCGCATCCAGCGAACACTTTCCGCTTGAACATAACAATTTGCATTGAATAGAAAAACTGATTCAATCTACATATTTTTATATCGGGAATAACGCACAGAAAGGTGAAGCGATCCAATTATTGGCCCTCGACAACGCAAATAAAAACTTAATGTTCGTATATTTTTGGGAGGGCGACAAGGACTGCTACTCGACGGTTTTCCATTCATATTTTGTCGTATAAAAATATACTGTTCGTTCAATGAAGAAAAATAATAAAAAATACACATATAGCAAGCAAGTACTTGGCTTATTTTACAGTAATGTGTTTTTTTTATGGGTGTATATCATCCAGTGTCTTCCTTCTCCCGCCTTGGCCTGAACGTGAGGGAGTGTCCGGACTTTTACTGACTAAAAACCACCCCGTTCCTTTTTCTATTTTGAACCGGAGCCTATGAGTAACCTATTACGTGGTCCGCAGCTTCGGATACAGTAATGTGGACTTAACTTTAAAATTTTGTTACCTCAAAGTAACCAAAAAATGGCTAAAAGTAGTCACAAGTTTAACTGTTGAACACAATCAAATCCGCGGTCAAGCTATGATTAATGGGTATTTCAATGTTAGAGTCTGGACCTAATGTACAGGGTGATTTGTTACTAAGGCATACTCGTAAGTCATTTCTAACATTTATGCTAAAGACAGACCCATTATGAGATTACGCCTTAGTAACAAGCTACCATGTATAACAGTAAGCTCGCAATAATACAAGGGACTTGATAACACAACACAACTAACAAGAAATGTGTGCTAAACTAACAATACAGTAAGATTTTTAGCTTTAATTCCGCTTATACACAATTATGTAACAATTATATACATTACTAGCTTCTGCCCGCGACTTCATCCGCGGAAAATTAAAAAAATTAGGGCTGTACTATCCTTTTAGGGGGATGAAAAATAGATGTTGGCCGATTCTCATAGATACCGGATAAGCACAAAAAAATTCATCAAAATCGATCAAGCTGTTTCAGAGGAGTATGGCAAAGAAAAATGTGACACGAGAATTTTATATATTAGATATACTTATACATAATTATATAATAATAAGTATAAGCGGAATTAAAACTAAAAATCTTACTGTATTGTTAGTGTAGCATGGATTACCGCAAAGTAACGCCTGATTCTATTCTATATAAGAAGTGTGTGTTACATTTTTAACAAGTGCACCTCTACAGGGAATATAGTGTTATATACATTATACAGCATAATCTGTACCACGGTAATCAACACTTTGTAAGTCTCGTCACGTGGGCAGGGCGTGACATTTTCCTTGCTCATTAAATCGAGTGGAAGCCTGTGTAAGGAAAACATTGATAGTACAAGCATGACTGAATATACTTGTATTGATGGAAAACAGAAGTCCCTTTTGGGTCACGGCACGGAAATCAGGAAATATAGACCTCTTAGGCCAGTGCAGATAGGTTTTGAAATAAAAAAAATATATAGTAGAATGAGACCTATTGGAAATGGAAGAAAAAATGCTAAAAATGAAAAAAAATAAAAATTCCACTCCATCCGAGTACGGGAAGTAGGGGAGGGAGGTTTTAATAAAAATCTGTTTATTGCAATTTTCGGCGAAACTACAAGTCCTATGAAAAAAGTAAAATGGCAAATTGTAGGTAACAAGAAGATCTACAACTTTTGTATTTACACTTATGTTTTGTCCCATTGTACTGATCAATAGGCTTAATACATCAACAGCCTATAAGTGGCCACTGCTGACCAAAGGTCTTTTCTCCCACGGAGAAGATTATTCACCAGACTTGGTCAATGCACGCTCTCTTATGCATGAAAAGCAGGCGTCTTAAACCTCTAGGCCACCACGACATCAATAGGCTTACATCTCTTTACTATTATCGGTAAGAGTATAATTTTTAAATGCTCTGCTAACCATATCAATTTAAATCCTGACTTCATACGACACCTCCACCAACTCCTTCGGGAGCTAATCCATACGATGTTATCTTATTCACAATCTCATTTCAGTATAATTGGAGTTCACCCACTCCTCACAGTGAATACAAATCGTGTCAGTTTGTTTGTCAAATGTATTCGGTGCTTGAGACATTAGACGAGGTTGTCAGCTACAGTTCGGGCCTATTGTTTTATGCTCCGGCTTAGTTTAATCTGTAGGGACGCGGTTATATTGTTAGCGATGATGTATTTTGTAACTTTAACTTTAACGAAGGGTAAAGGAGGGCATTTTGTGTTCAAAATACTTTTCTTTTTGCCCTTTATGTTATGTTATGACAGTCTTATTTTTTTCAAGTGTGGGTCAGCCATGCTTCGGCACAAATGGGCCGGCTCAACCGGAGATACCACGACCGAGCAGAAAACCGACGTGAAACAACGCTTGCGTCATGGGCGATTGCGATTGCTTACCATCAAGTAATCCGCATGCTCGTTTAGCGGCTTATACTATAAAAAATATGTTAGGCACTATCCACTTTGTTCTAATTTCAACAGTTTATATAATTAATTTGGGATAAGTTAAGGGTTTTTCGACTTCACTTTTATTGTTTGGTTGGCATAAGAAGCCAGTTTTATCTACTCACAGCCGAACCACTGCATTTTTGTACATTAAACTCTTAATTTCTTTTAAATACACATTCTTACTTAGTCTTTATAAACTAAATTTAATTCTCTAACAACTTCTAGCCTCGTTACTTCGCCTACGTAATTACCGCAGAACTACGGCCGTACTCTGACGCCATTAAAATGCATGGATCAATTAAGTCGTCGATAAACTTGCTTCAGAAGTCTCTAAGCCTTAGCACAATGTTACAGAATCAATCACTAAGCTGTGGTCATCAAAGTTGAGAAGTATTTCTACTTATATTTATGTAGATATGAAAGTTTGTGAGTTTGTGTGTTCGGCTGTCCTTAGGGAGCAATGTACCGAAGTGATTGCTTGTGTAGGGATACTTTGTGGGCTATTAAACTTGCTTGATTATTCGTTTTCTTACTTGTCTCTCAACCAATGTGGTTAAGACGAGCTTATATCATTTCTGATTTAAAACAGTATCTTGCAGACTTCTTTTTTTGGTTTTATGTTCTCTTTAAAGCTAGAGGTTTGGTGGGAATCGCTGTTAGTGAGATCAGCATTGCCTATAAAATGCCAAGATGCCTTCTGCTGTACTCGTGGCGGAGTACCGTAACAAGCAGAGCCCTAGCCAGTCCGCGTCATCCACGTCCTCGCCGTCCTCCCTGGGACCTGCTGCAACCGCGCCGCCGCGCGACCGCCACCTCGAGTTGCAGCTGAGCTAACGGATGCAGGGCGCAAGGCGAGTATTCTGCGCCTTAAAACAGAATCGACTCACTAGGGAGGAAACCCGACACAAAACTGAGCATATCCGCAGGCTCTGAAGCGGCAGCCCCGCTAGCGGATTAAGGCACAGTGGGCTAATCACCTGCTTGCCCGACAATCATCGATTAAAGAAACTGACACAGAGATAAACCGGACCGATCACTTACCAACGACTTTTGGCATGAAAAAACGGACACGAATTGCTTTTTGGAATGTGCGAACGCTTGTCGATGACAGCAGACTAGCCCAGGCAGAAGCAGTGATGCTTAGATACAATCTGCAGATACTCGGACTGAGTGAAGTTAGAAGAAATGGTTTCGGGGACCTGAGAACATCCGGGGGTTTGACCTTGCTGTATTCAGGTAAAGAGAGTGAGGAAGAGGTGCGTGAACATGGAGTAGGGTTCCTACTTTCAAATGCAGCTAGGAAAAGCCTTTTGGATTGGAAACCGATCTCGGACCGGATCATATACGCTCGATTTAACTCAAACGTCCGCAAAATTTCAATTATCCAGTGCTATGCCCCAACTAATGCAGCAACAGAGGATACCAAAGATGACTTCTACAATGCTCTGAATGCTACCATCAAGAAAATAAAGAAGCAGGACATTGTCGTCGTCATGGGGGACCTAAACGCTAAGGTTGGCAGCGACAACACTAACCGCACGAGGCATATGGGTACACACGGACTTGGGGTGTGTAATGAGAATGGTGAGCGATTTGTCGAGTTTTGCCAGAACCATGATCTGACCATCGGAGGGACATTATTTATTCATGGCGACCACCACAAATACACGTGGAATTCACCCGATGGCACCACGAAGAACCAAATCGACCACCTAGCCATCAGCTCCAAATGGCGTTCCTCATTGCTAGATGTCCGCAACCGTAGGGGAGCTGATATTGATAGCGATCACCACCTGGTTGTTGCTGAAGTTCGGCTTAAGGTCGCGGTGGCTCGCGCAGCTGGAGGACCTGGCAGGGTTGGGAAGAGGTTTGAGGTGGGCAAATTAAACGATCCAGAAACGCGCAAATCATTCCAACTTGAATTGCGCAATCGTTTTGCCACACTCGACACGGCTACTAACTCATTGGACGAGGAGTGGAATCGGATCAAAGTGGCCTATACAGAGACCAGCTCCATCGTTTTAGGGCGTAAGAGCACTCACTCAAAGGAGGACTGGATGTCGCAACGTACATGGGACCTGATAGAAGACAGACGGAGACTTCACCTGAGACGCCTCGAAGCCCATGATGACGCTGTTCGAGCCGAACTTAACGTGCAATACCGTCAAAAGCGCAAAGAAATCTATCGCAGTACCCGCAAGGATAGAAGGCAGTGGGCTGACGGTATTGCAGATCGTGCTCAACACGCTGCAAACACAGGCAACTTAAAGGAGCTATATAAAGCTACAAAATCCTTGGCGGGTGGCAGTAAGTCCAGGAGAAAAAGCCGCTGAAAGCTAAAGATGGGCAACTCATTGTGACACCAGAGGGGCAGCTGGCACGCTGGCATCAACACTTTGTAGAGGTCTTCCGGTTACCTACGACATCAACACCTGGCGAACTTCATTTTAATTCCCCACCACCACAGCTGCTCGATATTAATGTAGACCCACCTTCAGCCTTGGAAGTAGCTAAAGCAATCCATTCTCTGAAGACAGGCAAAGCACCAGGACTCGACCTTATCACTGCGGAGATGCTACAAGCAGACTTACCTTCCGCTGTCGATGTTCTGACGCCTCTAATCGAGAAAATTTGGACTTCGGAGGAGCTACCGGATGACTGGAACAAAGGCCTTGTTATCACTGTACCTAAGAAAGGAGACCTTAGTATGTGTGACAACTGGAGAGGCATCACATTGCTCTCGATTCCTGCTAAGGTTTTCTGCAAGATCATCCTGGACAGACTGGCAAGGGCCGTGGACCCTCTCCTCCGCAGGGAACAGGCTGGTTTCCGATCGAGCCGCTCGTGTACGGACCAGATCAACACTCTTCGTATCATATTGGAACAGGCATCAGAATGGCAGAGAGAGATTTACCTCACATTTGTTGACTTCGAAAAAGCCTTTGATACGTTGAAGTGGCCAAGCATCTGGTCTCGTCTACTAGAAATTGGAGTGCCACCGAAGATTGTCCGCCTGTTGGAGAGTATCTACAGAAAGTACTCCTGTAGAGTAACTCACAACGGTCTCATTTCGGAAGACATAGCGGTGCACGCAGGTGTCCGCCAAGGCTGCCTTCTGTCACCTCTGCTTTTTCTGGTCGTCCTGGACGGAATTATGCTTCGCATCACAGGTAAACGGCGCCGCGGGATAGAATGGGGACTGTCCAACACATTAGAAGACCTGGACTATGCCGACGATCTTTGCCTGCTGAGTCACACCCATGCCGACATGCAAGCTAAGTTGGACGATTTGCGACAGGAGGCAGCAAAAACAGGGCTTAAAATTAATACCCGGAAGACCAAAGAAATAAGATCTGGCGTGAAGAATAATTCACCGTTGCTGATTGGCACAGAGGCAGTGGAGCGCGTCCACAAATTTACATACCTCGGGAGCGTCGTGTCGGAAACTGGAGGAAGTGAGGAGGACATCGCCTCACGGATCGCCAAAGCTCGAGCAACTTTCGCGCAGTTGAGACCGGTCTGGCAGTCCCGAAAACTGACCCGAAGGATCAAGCTTAAGATCTTCGGGTCCAATGTCAAATCGGTGCTGCTATACGGGTGCGAGACGTGGAAGGTGACAAAGGACATCTCCCGCCAAATCCAGGTCTTCGTTAACCGATGTTTGCGTCGCATTCTCGGTATTTACTGGCCCGAGACCATCTCCAACTTAGACCTGTTGGAGAAATGCCACGAAAGTCCTATCGATCGCCAAATAAAACGCCGCAAGTGGGGATGGATTGGCCATACTCTCCGAAGAGGCCCCGACCACATTCCTAAACAAGCATTAGAGTGGAATCCCCAGGGGAAAAGGAAGCGTGGCCGTCCTCGGCAAACCTGGCGACGTACTGTAGTGGCGGAAGCGGCGGGCATCGGCATGACGTGGAGCGAAGTGAAGCGGGAAGCTCAAGACCGATCGAAATGGAGGACCTCTGTCGACGCCCTCTGCCCCATCTAGGGGTCATAGGACCTTAAGTCAAGTAAGTCACGTCACAAATAATTGATATAAAATTGAAAGTTCCTGTGTGGATTTTAAACGAGCAGATGAATCACCTGCTGGTAAGCAATCGCCGCCGCCCATGGACGCTTGAAACACCAAGGCGTTACAAGTGTATTGCCAACCTTTTGGGGTTTAGAATTTATGGGTTGTTGGGGAATCGGGGATTGGAAAGATTGGGAAGGGCCTCCGGTAACCTCACTCACACTGATGAAGCCGGCCTATACGTGCCGAAGCATGGCTCTCCCACACTAGGGTCCCACTGGTCGAATCAGTTTTTGATTCCAGATAAGACAAAAAGTTTAATTGAATTTTCTTTGCAAAGTTTTTTCACTTAAGAATAGGACAGGGTTGGAAGTTTTATAAACGGTAGGAACACTTTCGTCGCGTCGATTGATACGAAGTTTGTTTCTTATCTACTGACATATAGTATAGTTTGTAAATTGTGGTGTTTATTTATTTAATTTTAGATTACTTAAAATATTCTTTAGTAACGATTTTGTATCCAAAACAATTGTTAAGGACTGGGTTAAGTAACCAATAAATGACTACCTATATACAGCGGTTATTGTAATAAAGAAACGACTTACGTGGTTACGCTTTTAAATAAGTTTTGAGTTTGTAAATTAATAGTTTATTTTACTCCGTGAAGACCTTGTTTTAAAAACATAAATAAAGAAATGGAAAATAAATAGAAATTGATAGGAAATGGGATGATTGCTTGATCATGAAAGGATTTACTCACATATTTCCAAACCCCGTTCCTTACTATACATATACCATAATCAGCGTATCAGTAAATAAATTAAAAAATATGATGGGATACCGTCGTACTTGGAGTACCGTGCAATAGTAAGGTATGAGCTGAAGGCGAGTTGAAGAAAATGTTTTTTTAAGTGAAGCTTTTTTGTACTCTTCAACCATGTTAAGATAACATAAGACCTACGTTGTTGTAGTAGTAGTTTCATTAACTTACTCTCCACGTGTTACTTATATTATGAGTCCGCTTTGTAATACATGTAATAGCAAAAGATTCGTTAAACATAATAACATTTCGTTAATCAGAATAAATCGAATACAATTCCTTAACAAAACCATTGCTACGGGTAACCATTAAATTAATTTAAGTACGGCGGTAAGTACTATAAAAATATAAAAAATCCAAGTCGGTCAACCGATTGAAGGAACAAGAGAGGAAGAGTCATTGACTGATTAAAAAAAAAAGATTGACTTACCTATGTGGCTTGATTGCTTCTTGTACCACAGCAAGACGTACTATACTATCGTATATAACACACGTGCCTTCCCTTAGAAGTCCTCGGAGTTGACATGATTGCACTTGTAGGAAATCCATCTAAATATCAATTTATAAATATTAGCTTCAGCCGAATGAACTCCTAACATCCTCAACTCATTTTATGCGCTACAGCGTTTTCAGAAAATAAACAGAAGGGCGGTAATATTTTCCGATATTTTAACGCTTTAGCCGAGATTGGATGTGGCAACAAAAATGTATAAATTGTTAGGTTTATGTGTCTCGTCGATCCGATGTAGTTTACTGTCATATGCCGCCTCCGAATTCTGTTAGCCTGGTATTTTATTTACTTTGTTTTGTCGGAATATAGGTTCCGAATGTGTGTGAGTACTATGAGTGAAAGATCAGAGAAAGAAAAGTTCTTTTGTTTCTAAAGATTAGAAAACGTTTTTTAAATATCATTTAACGACTTTAAAAGAAAATATTTAACACAGTATTAACTTCTTGACTTTCCTATAAACCGGAGCTGCGGACTACCCAGAGGGTTATCGGCAGTGGTTTTAGTCAGTAAGAGTCTGATACTCCCTCTCGCCTCGCCCAAGAAGGGAGAAGTAATTGGATGATTTTTCCCCCTCAAAAAATACATTGTTATAAAAAGCCTAATGTCAAAGGAGTTTAAGATTTATGGACATGATATTTATAGACCGAATAAACTTGAAACCATTACCCAAAGCGATGGCAGTATCTGAAAAAGATTTCAAGATCATTATAATCAGATTTAAAAACCATTGGAAAGCAATGTAGTCTTGTATAAAAGCTATAATAGTTAATTATATTTAAGTTGTTGTACATTTTAGACATGTTTTATAAATAATAGTAGCTATAAAAGGTAAGTAAATCGGTTTCTGAATTACCTACTACGAATACTGAAGTCATAAATAAATTAAATATTCAAGGCTGCCAGACAGACTTATTGGTGATTAGAATATCATCGATTCGTTTTAGACTGATATCAATGCGAAGGTAAAAAGTAATAGAAATATATAAACGCATTATGGTACTACATTTACTCCTAAACCTAATTACATAGAAAATACTGTACTAATAAGTATTCCTCTTTCGAAGTGTAAGTGTGACGTTATGTTATGTGATAAAAAGAGTTATTTAATTTACTTAATTTTAAAATGTTATAGTTGTATTTCACCTATACTGTTCTTTCAGGCAAGTACCGTATGTATTTCAATCAACTGCCTCGTTAGTCTAGTGGTTGCCATTGCGACTGGTGGGCCAAGTGTCACGGGTCGCCTCACCCAAGACGGGAGAAGTGATTTAAATGATTGCCCCCCCTTAAAAAACGGGTCAGCTTCGACTCCCAGCTCGGGTAAAGTAGGAATTGCTGGGCTTTTTTCGGCAATAGTAGCCCGGACCCTGGAATTATGCATTGAACTTACAAAACAAATGGTATAAAAAGTGGGAGTATATTATACCTACATTAGCATTACGGCCGTAATGTGCACCTCTGCTTACCTCTTCGGGGATAAAAAGCGTACGACACGATGATGACAATACAACATTTTAATCAAATTACTCCCCACCACATTACAATACGAACATTAAACACACTTCCGATTCTTGGCACCGAACCCCGCACTTAATATTTAATCGGCAACTAAACTGTATGGAATTGGGACACGCCGGCAATTAGCACAATGACCAGAGCCATCACTTAGGTATCTAGACCAGACTAGGTAATAACTTAGATTGACTCACTAATTTAGCATTGGGTAGTGTTACATGCCTGTGTGTGCGTGAGGGATATGCAGTGTGTTATGGGTGTATGTGTAGAGTCTATTTAGGTATAAAGGAGATCCGATATCCCGCAAACACATAATACACGAAACAACAATTTGTGGATCATATAAAGATTTGCTTCGTGTGGGAATAGAATCCATTACACGTTGCACGGCAGCCGGTTGTTCAGCCACCGCACCAAATGTGGAGTCGAAATGACTTTACGCAATTCTCACACCCACGTAAAGAATAGAGGTGGTCATATAAAACTCATCTCTGTGATCAGCACACGATTAAGATAACAGTGACGCAAGTCGACGAACTTAATTACTATTGATAACAGTGTAAAGATAGAAGATGGAAATAATCTAAAACGTCAATATTATCAGACTTGAACTTGGAAATTCTCAGTTAAATCTAAATGCCGACAATAACAAAGTGAACATTGTTATCTAAGTAAGTAGCGTAGTTTATTCAGCAGCTTGTCGGGTTAAATATTTAATGGTAATTGTATTTTCTGCTCTGGCAACACATATCTTGAATAGATTAGAGTTACGTGCGGTTGACGGTGAAGAAGATGTAGGTATTGTTTTGTTTCGTTTCATTGTAAATAGAAGTAAATAAGGAGTTAAATTGTTTTGTTTTAAATGAATCTGTTGAAATAAATTAGTTTTAGGAAACGCTACAAATGTGAAATATTAGCCATGCTTCGGCACGCATTCGTGCCGTGCCTACTCGACCGGAGTGATACCACGGCCTCACAGAAAACCGACGTGAAATAACGCTTGCGTTATGTTTCGTTGTATGAGTGAGGTTATCGGAGGCCCAATTACCCCCTTCCCAATCTTTCCAATTCCCGATTACCCAACAACCCTTAAATTCCTAACCCACAAAAGGAAATTGACAGGGCCATTGACAACTATAATATAATAAAAAATAAACTTGCGTTCTTATTCCCAATATTTTGTTTCCTTTTACTACGTGGACGAAGCCGGAAGACGTCTAATCTTGAACAAAGGTTCCCTTAGGCCTATCTCGATACATTACATACATTGCCATTTTAAAACATTTGCAGTAAATAGTAGGTAAACTGAACTACTAAGACTGCACGGTTGGCGCGGTGGTTGAGCAACTGGCTGCCGTGCAATGTATAGCGGATTCGATTCCCGCACGGAGCAACTCTTTGTGTGATCCACAAATTGTTGTTTCTTGTCTGGGTGTCATGTGCATGTGAAATTGTATGTTTGTAAACGAACCCACGACACAGGAGAAAATCCTAATGTGGAGCAACGTTTTTAAAAACAAAAAAAAAATGGTGTAGCACATGATTGGACAGACAACAGATAGCCAGGGGTCAGGGAAGATTAAACTGTCCATTACTTTCAAATAACATAAAAGTTTAAAAAAAATGTTACCCTTACACAACCTAGAAAGCTATTCTCTATCACTCAAGCTGTCCGTCAGACAGTCGATTAAGTTCTGCTCACCCCACAGGGGAAATCAGGATGAAGATAGTTTTTATTTATTTATATTTTCAATTACTTTATAGTTTATGTAAGGGGTCGTAGAGAGTAATCATTCGGGATACGTGTGTTGTGTTGTGAGAGAAGGCTTTAAAATATATACTTTTGGTAGAAAATAATGTCGTTGTGGCCCGGAGGTTTAAGACGGGCCGTCTTAAACTTTTCATATATGAGAAGTAACAATGTGAATTCTACCGTGTTATGTGTACTTTCTAAGATTATTTAGACACCACTCACAAACAAATTGGGGAATTTGAAATTTGAAATTGCCAACAAATTGGGGATTAATGCTCAAACCTTCTCCGAGTGAGAAGAGGTATTTGGTCAACAGTGGCCAGTTTTAGAATGTATCATCAGCCTAATGAATAGAACCTAGACACAAACAAATAGAATATTTTAATCTTTGAATTTTGTTTCATTTATGATTTTCACACACTTTAGAACGAGCGCCTAGCTTCACTGATGGACAGACTAACAGAATTTTGTTTATTTCTTTCTTTATTGACGTTTTAAAAGTTCTACCTAAGTACGTACATACCTACATATATGGTTTAATTGGAATAAATGATTTTTGACTTTGTCATACACTTAGGGTTAACATAATCCGCTGCTGTCTCTATCTACTTATTAAGTATAAGTATATTGAAAGAATATTTTTATCAGCATTTTCCTATGTAGGTCGGGGTTAGCACGAGATTGTACTCAACGTCGGTATATTCCGAGAAGTGACTGTTAGGAGCTCGCTACGATCTAATATGGCTGATACGATGCTCTTGGTTGGACGCGTTGCTTAACTTACTGTTGTAATTCGTATGACAGGTTGTATCTACGGTTACTGGGGTTTAATGGACGGAGCTGATGTAATAGTTAGCTAGAATTGTTAGTGGTTGATTTAAAGATGGATTATGTTGAGACAGATACGGTAAGAGTATTATATAATACGTATGGTATGTAATTTTTTTTGTGAGACCTCATCCTCCCAGGCCACTGCAACTCCTGTTAGCCAGGATCAACAGTAGATACAACCATGAAAAAGCTGGAATACTGAAATCCGGCGCGTCCAAGGGACATGAATAACAACTGTCTTGGATTCCGTAAGAAAATAAATCAGAAGAAATAATTAGAGGAGAAGAAAATAAAACGAACTATGGTATATTATTATTAACACTAAAGTAGGCTCACCTTTTTGTGATTCGAAACGTCCTTGAAGGGGCGGCGAAACCTTGTAGTAACAAACTTCTCCACCAGTCGCTAGCGCACTATAGCGTCAAATCTTTTGCCGTGCATTGCTCACGTGATTAGAGGCAGCTGCTAAAATATAAAACTCCAAGACTACCGGCGTGTTGTTATAAATGTAATTAACGTATTTTTAGCACGAGTGGCACAATGCTCATAGCGCACCTCCTCTAGGGTTAACAATCTATGAAATCTCGAGTCCCTTAATCGGTTATGATAACCGTAATGGGTAATGATAATAGGTAATGATACCCACGAGAAGAATGGTTATGATGACAATTGCATTCTATACTACCCGTCTCCAACCACAACATTATACAGCCTCAAAAAAGTCAGTTTGCTAATCTAAATAACAGGAGTCTTAAATGACAGGAATTTAACATGGCTCCGTGTCAGCCACTAAATTCGTAAAGAGATGGGCCATGCGACTGTGACATTAATTAATTGAAAATGCTATAAAAATTAAAGCCTTCTTAATAATTTACGAAAGAAAATGTACCTTTTAATGGACTGTAAATGGAAATTAAAATATTAAGTAGCTATCAACTGTGAACTTCGTCAAGGGTTACTGGAAGACCCTTTTCTTCAGAACTTATTCTAGGTAGGTATTAATTATTTCTTTGTAAGTTGGAATTAAATATTGCATTATTATGCTTTTTTTTGTTTTACTGGTCTAATGAGAAGTTTAGGCCTGACTGTTAAACTGATTTTTCAATTTAGTTATAGTTTTAGGTCAGAAAAAACTTATGAGATTGAACTGAAAATTGCATTTTTGCGAATATGATCACATCATAATAATAATAATAAAAAAGCCTTTGATAGTGTCCCACATTCTTGGTTGATACAAATATTAAAGATATATAAAGTAAATAATAAAATTATAGATTTTCTCCGTAACATAATGCATCACTGGAAAACTACATTACTGATTAATACTACCGACAATAACATCATTACGCGACAGATAAGTATCAAGAAAGGTATCTACCAAGGAGACTCCCTAAGCCCCTTGTGGTTCTGCCTCGCCCTGAATCCTCTCTCTCATTTGCTACAGCGTTGCCATGCCGGATATTGCCTCAAACATAACTCTGAAGAAACAATAGTCTCACATCTAGTTTATATGGACGACATAAAACTATACGCTAAATCAGAAAAAGAAATGAAAAATCTAATAGACATAACAACAACTTTCAGTAAAGATATAAATATGCAATTCGGTTTAGACAAATGTAAGACTCTACACATTATACGAGGCAAAATACGACCTGGCGACTATGTAGTTAATGAGAGAGATACTATAACTGCAATGGAACAGACCGATTTATATAAGTATTTAGGCTACACACAACTCAAAGGATTAGACCACGTCAAAATAAAAAATAACCTCACTGCCGAATACAAAAGACGATTAAACGCCGTATGTAAAACACAACTTTCTGGAAAGCATCTTATTAAAGCCATCAACACTTTCGCTGTTCCGGTGTTAACTTATTCTTTCGGTGTCATAAAATGGACAAAAACAGACGCAGAACAATTAGAACGCACAACACGCACTACACTCACCAAACATAATAATTTACATCCAAAATCTGCAATAGAGAGGCTCACCATTAAAAGACAAAATGGTGGGAGAGGCTTAATAGACATCTATCAGCTCTGGCAAAAGCAAGTCCGCAAATTAAAATCATTTTTCCACATGAAATCTCAAACTAGTGATATCCATAAAGCTGTAGTCAATAACGATTTCAATTACACACCCCTTAACCTAAATGAACCAATAGATGTAGAAAATTCCACCGAAATTGATCCGCAGAAAGAAAAGATAGAAGCCTGGAAAAGAAAAGTCCTCCATGGCCGACATCCGCATGACTTAGAACAAGCCCACGTAAACACCATCGCCTCAAATAAGTGGCTAAAAATAGGAAATTTATTCCCAGAAACTGAAGGATTTATCATAGCTATTCAGGACCAAATTATTAATACTAAAAACTACAGGAAATTTATAATTAAAGACCCTACAGTAACTAACGATAAATGTCGCAAATGTCACCTACAGCCAGAAACTATTCAACATATAACAGGAGCATGCACAACACTCACACAAACCGATTACACACACAGACACAACCAGATAGTAAACGTCATTCACCAAAAACTTGCACTCAAATACACACTCATACAAAACACAAACACACCATACTACAAATACACGCCAGAAACCGTTCTAGAAAACACCACACACAAACTCTACTACGATCGCGCCATACTTACCGATAGAACAATACATTATAATAGACCGGACATAACACTACAGGACAAAATCAATAAAATAACTTACTTAATAGATATCGCTGTACCAAATACCCACAACATACAAAAAACAATTACAGAAAAAATAACAAAATATGCAGAACTCAAAGATGAAGTCACAAGAATCTGGAAGCAAAATAAAGTTTATGTAATCCCTATAGTTCTCTCCACCACAGGCGTAATACCAAACCATCTTCTCCATAGTCTCAAATTATTAGACCTAAAAGAAACATTGTATATAACCCTCCAAAAAGCAGCAATCCTAAATACCTGTAGAATAGTCAGAAAGTTCATGCAGATAGAAGACAACGAGATTAATCACCAAACGACACCCACAAACACCTAACCCTACTCACCACACCTGTATTTACTTGGCCTCGGCCCGTAAATATGGATGAAACTAGCTTCACAGCTAAGAAAAGAGATACTTTCTCAAAAAATAATAATATATTTATTTGCGTAAAACATGGTATACAAGGTATACAAGGTCTTACACAGAAAAATCGTTAGTTCAAACATGTTTAGCTTATGATAAAGCATGCAAAATTGTTACAAGTTGCAAGCGTTGAAGTTGTAACGTTAGTATTCTAAATACTCCTTAATACTATAAAAATTATTTTCATTCAATCACTTATACAATTTTAATTTTAATAATCTACAATTTAATTATTTTAGTGTCTTTGGCAAGTTTTAAATACACGTACACACATAGCTACACAGTTTTTATTATATTTGGTACACCTAGGCAGTTCGTCAAGTACAAGTGTGTATTGGTCACGCCGACTTCGTGAACATACCTCTTCAGCTGTTTTAAATAAGTCTTGGTGCTTTTTTACGAACATACACATCTCATAAATATATAATGAAGGCAACGGTAGCAAACCAAGCTTTTTAAATATTGGCTTACAAGATTCATCGGGCGGAATCCCGTATATGGCGCGTATACACTTTTTTTGTGCGATAAATGCCCTGTTGTGTTCCGTACTATTTCCCCATGTTAGAAGACCATACCGCAACGAAGACTCAACGTAAGCTCGGTAAGACATTACAGCTGTTTTTATGCTGGTAACATGTTTAATTTTTTTAAGAGCATATACAAATTTATTTATTTTATTGCATACGTATTCAACCTGCGCCTTCCAATCTAAATATTCGTCTAATGTAATTCCTAAAAATTTTGTCTGCTCTACTTGTCTTATTTTACTTATGTCTATTTTAAAATTAAATTTATTATTATAGTGCTTATTAAATTGTATGTATACGGATTTGTCAAGATTTACAGATAAATTATTATTGTTCAGCCAGTTAATAAGAGTGTCAATAGTATTATTTATGTCAGTTTCATGGTTAGTTATTGAATTGTATTTTTTATCAGCAGTTACAATTATTGAAATATCATCAGCAAAAAGAAAACATCTGTGTTTAGTTATATCAACTATATAACTATACTATAAGATACCAACCACTATAATAGTAAATTATCTACTATTATAAAATCTGTTATTATAATCAGTTTTATTTAGCTTGACCTCTTTGTTTGTTTGGGTTTTTAGTAATTGGCATTTAACTCCCTTTCTAACGTCCGCTCAATCTAATATTTGGTACACACCCTTAATTTGTTATGACCATACAATACAAGTACGTAAAACATGGCAACTTTACCATATTTTGGAACAAAAATCGAAATATATTTTTAACCATAAGACGCATAGAAACCAAAACTATATATTTAGAATTGTAGTCTATCTGGCTCACTTTACCGTAATCGTTATTATATACAAACGCTTACTTTAGCCGTAGTAAAGAAAAAACAACATGGGTAAAGATACCAAATTTTTGGCAACTTTACCTACGCGCCGTATTCATCGTGTATTGCATATTAAAGAGTTGTTGAGGTACAGAGGGCTTCATCTAGGACCTCTTCGTATTATAATGCAAACAATATGAGGAAATCTATAAAGATAACGGCTACACAGACAGTAGGTATAGTTGCCACGGGTTTCATCGTAATTTACATACAAATAATTTGTTACGCTCGGGGTTGTCAAAAAATGAGAATTTTTTTTATGACATGTATATTTAAAAAAAAATTATAAACCTTAAACCTAAAGTAAAAAAAAGCATAAATATCTGACAAAAATATTGTTCCCTTTTAAACTAAATTAGTTCTATAATTTTAAGTATTTATGTTTAAAATTGTAAAAAATGGCTACAAAATAATGTTTAATCTTTTGACTTATTAATTTTTTGACTTCACTATCTCCATAGCTAATTTTAACATTACTTTCGTATACTTTTTATATTGTCTAGCTCCGAGTTTTCTGCGGTTTTGTTTAATGTGAGCCATTTTGGCTCTAAAACAAAAGGTATTATTAAATACATTATAACTTATCATCCAGGATATTCACTATTATGCTGGGAAATTTAGGTATTCGAAAATGGTTACATACACACAAACAAGGAAAAAAACATTTATTGCCAACCCTAACTGTAGGTAAAGTTGCCACAAAGCAGGCCGTGGCAACTTTACCTAACCTGTGTCAACATTACCGAAGCGATTATTTATCAATAAATTGAAGAAAAAGCAATTGCTGACATTACAACAGTAATCCCAACTATATTATACATACAAGATCAAAATTTCACTCACCTGTGACAAATAATTTAGGCTCTGTGAGCACAATTTAGGAACTACTAACTTTTAGCACATTTTCACGCACTACACTGTAACGGCCATTACTGGCATAATAGCAGTCTTACGTCTACGCAAAATATAGTAAATATTTCCTTTTAAAGTCTAAAAAATACTACTATTACAAAACAGAATTCTAGTGGGTAGATTTTTAGATAAATGAGTTTATACCGAATACCTATAGTATGGTAAAGTTGCCAAGGGTCTGGTAAAGTTGCCATAGTTTACCGGTACTAAGGTACTTGACAGGTTTAAGACTACTACTAGACTCTGACTACTAGGAGATTGATTCAATTTAATGACTTTTTTGTTATAAGATTTTTTAAACTTTCACTAGAATATTACTATACAAGAATGAGGAAACATAAAACAGCTTGGTTTAACACATCTTACACTTGATCCTTTATGTGGATCTTGTACGAAGGTATTATGTTTACCGTTCTATTTATACGGAGGTACTGAGAGGGTCATGTGTTAATTGATGGGGGCTTAAACACCGTAATACAACACGGTGGGTCTGTCATACACGGTAGAACAATGTCCCGAACATAAAAGGAGATTTAAAGGGTATTGTTCCAAATGGTCTTGTTGTGAACAGTAATTAAATCTGCTTTATGTTGCTTTATTCTTTTTTCTACATACTCTCATATCCAGGTATATTATATACTCAGGGATGTGAGTACTTCCAATATATTTTTGTAAAAACTTTCATTAAATTAAATTGACAATCATCAAATGTTCTAAGGGCTTAGTACGACTTTGTTTACGTGGAACGAAAATGAAACGAGAGCGCGTTTGGCGCTCTGATTGGTTAGTTCATTTGTGCCAATCAATCAGAGCGCTAAATTCGTTCTCGTTTCGTTTTCGATCAACTTAAGGCAAACTCGTACTAAGGGTATTGAGCACCAAGCGCGCACTCTTGTTTCGTTTTCGATCAAGGACATATTTTGGCTACCGAACCGAGGTAGATTTGGATCATGATATATTTGTTTACTTCTACCATAGCAAAGAAAAATATAAGTGTAGTACAAGGCATAGAAAAGTCTTACCAACGACAATCTTGAAGTTATCTTTCCAACTATAAAGCATGCAGATAAGTCATACATTTCTATTTTACATAAGAAAATTGGCATATACACGTAGCAGAAGTTATTTCTTGGTGTCCGATAAGTGTGAAATAAAGCTGATGTTTGAAGGAAGTCTTATTACTGGTGAGATTGGAAAGGCGGTCGAGTGTGAACGAGTCGAGCTCTGTGATACGACCTTTGTCGATAGTTGTCTGTACATCAATACTGTTTGTTTGTATTGCTTTTAGTTTGCAACAATGAAATGAAAGATATTTTGTTGTAAATGTAAACCAACATGATAATGATCCGAAATGAAATATCATATCGGATACGTTTTGAAATGAAATTAAAGCATTAATCGACTAGCGAGACCTTAATGTAGATGTAGCGAAAGAGGTATGTCAGAATCAAGTCATTTGGCATTCTATTGTCTGTGCCTACCCCAATAGGAAACAGACGTGATGATATGTATATACATGTGCTTTTTAACACATTGTAGAGGTGTCTATTCTCAGGAGGAGTAAACACAGATGGGGTCCAGTAGGGCTGATGCCCGATCCGGAACGGCGGACAAAGTAACAGGTTACCGGAGCTTCAGCTCACAGGAAAGGAAAGGAACAAGACAACACTCCCTCTCGCCTCTCCCAAGGCGGGAGAAGCCATTAGATGATTTCCACCCCTAAAAAAGGTATTTAGGTCGGTCTATCATCATACATTAGACACAATTGTACTCAAATTTTAAAAACGGAAAAAGGGACTCACTTTGTAAATAAATAATTTAAACTCGTTTGTATATCAATAAATCTGTACAGAATTAAATCTGGGTACGTAAAAGGTGTGTGCAGAGATTAGCAGATTTAACAAAGGGCCTACAAGTATCAAGGTTAGGTACCTACCCTTCTGATCAAGCTGGGAGTTCGTGTTACATTGTAGATGTGAGCAGAAGGTTCATTCGTTTATTGATTTAGTTACTGAGATTTGGTTCCGTTATATTGCTAATATTGTGGTATGTTAATATCTCCTTGGTTCAGGTACATCGTTAATATTGTGATATGTTAATATCTCCTTGAATTATGTGGCTTAAAGAATCGGTTGGAGTGTAGCATAATTTCACGCCTATCTCCCATGGGATACTGATCACTCAATTGCACATTACTAAAGCGACGAGTGCCAATCACCGACGCTGGGCGACACATGCCTTCGCAGTGAGGCATCCACATGCGACTAACACTGTCGATAGGGAAACACATCCCATTGTTGGGCGACTAACGCCATTGGGACTCGACCCGGTGCGGGACAATGCCGGTGTGGGACAATGCCGATGCGGGACAATGAATGTGCGGGACAATGCCTGTGCGGGACAATTCCTGTGCGGGACCAAAACTGTGCGGGATGATGCCTGTGCTGGACGATCCTTGTGCGGGACAATGCAGGTGCGGGACGATCCCTGTGCGGGGCAATGCTTGTGTGGGACAATTCCTGTGCGGGACAATGCCGGTGCAGGACTATGTCTGTGCGGGACTATGTTTGTTCGGTACTATGTTTGTGCGGGAAAAATTCGGTGCATCACAATGCCTGTGCGGGACAATGCCTGTGCGGGACAATGCCTGTGCGGGACGATCCCTGTGCGGGACGATCCCTGTGCGGGACAAAGCCTGTGCGGGACGATCCCTGTGCGGGACAATGTCTGTGCGGGACAATGCCTGTGCGGGACAATTACTGTGCGGGACAATGCCTGTGCGGGACCATTCCTGTGCGGGACAATGCCTGTGCGGGACAATTCCTGTGCGGGACAATGCCTGTGCGGGACAATGACTGTGCGGGACAATTCCTGTGCGGGATAATCACTGTGCGGGACGATACCTGTGCGGGACAATGGTTGTGCGGGATATTACCTGTGCGAGATAATCGCCGTGCGGGACGATCCCCGTGCGGGACAATGTTTGTGCGGGACAATGCTTGTGCGGGACAATGTTTGTGCTGGAAAATTTCGGTGCATCACAATGCCTGTGCGGGAAAATGCCTGTGCGGGACAATGCCTGTGCGGGACTAAGCCTGTGCGGGACTAAGCCTGTGCGGGACGATCCATGTGCGGACGATCCCTTTGCGGGACAATGCAGGTGCGGGACGATCCCTGTGCGGGGCAATGCTTGTGTGGGACAATTCCTGTGCGGGACAATGCCGGTGCAGGACTATGTCTGTGCGGGACTATGTTTGTTCGGTACTATGTTTGTGCGGGAAAAATTCGGTGCATCACAATGCCTGTGCGGGACAATGTCGGTGCGGGCCAATGCTAGTGCGGGACGATCCATGTGCGGGACGATCCCTTTGCGGGACAATGCAGGTGCGGGACGATCCTTGTACGGGACAATGTCTGTGCGGGACAATGCCTGTGCGGGACCACTTCTGTGCGGGACAATTCCTGTGTGAGACCATTCCTGTGCGTGACGATACATGCGCGGGACAATGTCTGAGCGGGACAATGTCTGTGCGGGACAATGCCGCTGCGGGACAATGCCTGTGCGGGACGATCCCTGTGCGGGACGATCCCTGTGCGGGACAAAGCTTGTGCGGGACGATCCCTGTGCGGGACAATGTCTGTGCGGGACAAAGCCGGTGCGGGACAATGTCTGTGCGGGACAATGTTTGTGCGGGACAAAGCCTGTGCGGACAATGTCTGTGCGGGACTATGCTTGTGCGGGACGATGCCTGTGCGCGATAATCCCTGTGCGGGACCATTTTTGTGCGGGAAATGCCTTTGTGGTACCATTCCTGTGCGGGACAATGTCGGTGCTGGACAATGTCGGTGCTGGACAATGCCTGTGCGGGACAATGATCGTGCAGGTCGAGATCTAGAACGACGGCGGTCATGAGCCTCTTGGCGGTACTAATGAGAGCTTTCCTCGGAGAGATTTACGGCGTGACCTACATTCGGTTTCACTGCTAGTGGACTCGTCTCGCGACAGGCCTTGAGATCGGCACACATTTCAACCTTACAGGAGAGAGTTTATTTTACCCCCTAAAATATGCACCTTTCGATTCGCCTGGCAGACACTTCTGCTTACTCTAATCGCCTGTCATTTTTTTTCCATAATTATCAATGTATAAACTAAATTATATTAAATTTTTAGGCTTACAGAAGTAAGATTTTTTTGTCTTATTTATTTTACACTTTAAAACACAAAAGGGCTGATGACGTGCAGGGCTGGTGCCTGCCAGGTCATTGTTATTGGCCTTGGTGTACTATGAATCATCACTCCACAAATTTCTAGCCTTACAGGAACACCGTTAGTCGGGGGTTTCAGTAGCTCTCCACCTATGTCAACCCTGTGACGCTTTGCTTTTATAGACTCTTAAAACTCTTAAAAACTGTCATTCCTTAATTCCTAACAATATGTTATGTTTTGTGATATTTATATTATACTAGCGGACCCGACAGACGTTGTCCTGTCTACACGTCTGATTAATTAAAAAACATTGTCCAGCGGACAAAATTGTGAATCTAAACCATTCTCAGATCCCCTTGAACACACACAAAAAAATTCATCAAAATCGGTCAAGTCGTTTAAGAGAAGTTCAGTGACATACACACTTACAGAAGAATTATATATATAAAGATGCTACTAACTAAATATGTTAACCCGCCCCAGCTTCGCATGGGTGCAATGGTGTTATATTATGCATGTATTATACTTATAAACCTTCCTCTTGAATCACTCTACCTACAAAAATCGCATCAAAATCCGTTGCGTAATTTTAAAGATTTAAGCATACAGACAAACAGACAAAAATAGCGACTTTGTTTTATACTACGTAGTGAAGTAACAAATTTTCTGCTACCTTCCTGTCTCGTGTACCGTTTGCAATATTAATAAATACGCCCCCGCTATAAACTTCGTATTGCCGTCACTAAATTGTTACTGTAAACACTTCATTACAAAATTATGTGGTTATTTATGTACTTTGAATTTTATTATTAAATCTCTTAGGTTGATTTTAGAATGAGGATTTATGTGGGATCTCTTTCGTGTTCGTAATTGGAAAGTATTTTGAGCTGTGTACTATTTTGCCTGTCTTTATTTAAGGTGGTTTGTAGACAAATACTCAACGCTGGCAAACATGATTCTTTGTCGTATGTCTACCGGGCAAGGGGTTTCGGGTTCGATTCCCGGGTCGGGCAAAGTATTGCTGCGCATTTTCGGTTGTTCGAAAATTTCTCAGTAGCAGCTCGGAGTCTGGAAATGTATCCGGTATATGGCAATAGGCGTGAACCTATTACATAGGATTTACAGCATAAATTGTGAAAAGTAGGTGTACAATGTACAGTGCCACTTCGGGGATATAAGGCGACGATATATATTTTTGACTGTATTGTGAACTAAACAGCAGTATTTCTTTTTTTTGTATCAAATTCAGAGAGACAGCGTAGCAAGCTGAGACTCGGTATATAAGGATAACCCCGACTTTCTAACTTCCTTAAAACTTACAAGCCATTACAACACACATTAAAACTAAAATCTCACCGAAACTTCAACTTTATGTCATTCTAAATAAAGTTTAATTCTAAACGTTGCAATAGAGTTATTAAAGCCATCATAGTTAGCAAACATAAAGCCACAAACTTACATTCACGAAACTTCTAAGATTTTCTAAGAAAAACATTATTTTGTTTCGTGTTTCTACTTGTGTAGCTCTCTAGGGTGTTATCTGGACTTTAACACATAAATATACGCTCTTAAGATTATTTTTCGCTTCACATAAATAAATATTACTTATCACGTACTGTGGGGCAATAAATGTCATTTAGGGCCTTTAAGATAATGTGTTACTCGCAACGACTTTTTGGAATATAAAAGAACATTTGCTCTCTGTGATATGGAACCTCAAAGTACAATCGACAAAGTTGGCGGTCGACCATCATTAGGTAATATTCGCATGCATTCGGTGCGAGCGACCAGAGGGAAAACACCCGGTGCGTTTGCCAATTTTATTTAACAAGACGTGTGTACTACCGTGATTTTTGCCGATAGTACATATTGAAAATTGTCACAATTTAATTTTGTACTCGTAGATTAATAGCTTAATTAATGATTAAAGATCTACCTTTTAACCCTCAGTTCAAGATAAGTTAGTTCTTAAATATTTAAAACGACTCTCCTCGGCTTCGCAAAGTTGCTACTCCCTGACTGTTCTGTTTCGATTCGTCCATTTATTTTTCCAAACCATTTTTTAGGTGGAATAGTCATCAAACGAAATCTCCCGTCTTGGGCGAGGCGAGAGAGATTTCCAGGGTCTTACTAATTAAAAACCACGCTGTTCCTACTTCATGCTGTCTTATCAATAACAAAGTCGTTCAGAAGCTACAAACATTTTAGTTTTCCATAAAAAATACCTGTATTGTAATACAATATTAATAGCATTTTCATACAATTGAGTCATTTTCATACTCAAAAATTAGTAGCTGAGTTTTCTTTGAAGTACCATTGAGTCTAAATTTGAACAGAGATCCGTATCGAGACCCGGCAGTTCTAAATTAAGATCCATGTCCGACTATTGTTCTGGAATGCGGGTCTTTAAAGCCTAGGTCACACTGTTAGCGAGCGAGCGAACTCTATCAAATCTTTTTATAAATATTTTGGTTCCTAGCGCATACTGCTTTATTTTTATAATAACTATCGTGAGAGTATGTCTCATGTAAATTAGCTAAAAATCTCGGTTTACTTACGTAAATTAATGGAGAAAAGCTCTACTAGTTTCGAGTTACAGTTACTTCATCAGGAGCAACGTGCGCAGACGCGACGACGTCGCATAGCCTACTACTTTATTTGATTGGTTTTATACAATAACATATCTTTTATTTTTTTATTTATTTAACTTAATCTTAACATTATAATTATAATATTAGTTTTGAAATAATTAAAAAGCAAGTATTTTTATTGTCTTCAAAGTTATTATTTTGGTGTAATTGAAGTAACTAAATGATGTTCGCTTACTGAATGAACATTTCTTACCTAAACGAATTTCCCTCTAAATCCTTTCGCAAATAGTGGTAACGGTAGTTTAATACAAACTTCGATTATGCTAATGTGATTATTTCGGTAGTTTCACTATTGTTTTGTTTAGTTGCAAGAAAGTCATTTAGGTGTAGTGGATGCAGTTTAATGCTTAGACTATTGTGGAAAAGCCATTAGGTTTCGTCATTAAGAGAAGTTGTATAAACATTACTAAAGGTATTCTGTTTCCTGTAGTGTGGTCTTTCCTCTTTCTGATTTCGAGCATAAAGAAATTTGAAAGTCAATTGTCAATATGCTCTTTTTGAAGTCGGTTAAAAGTGTTATGATCCATTACAGTATTGGCCTTTGCAAGTATCGAACTTCCAGTCTAGTTACTTGGGTGTTGTATTTAATTATACCCAAACTATCTATATGTTTGCGATACTGAAAAAGTTGTTCTATAGTTGGACCATTACAAAACGTGCGAACTGTCTCGTAAAAAGAATGTAACTATCCCGCACAACTTGCATAAGTGTGAGCGAGAGATCTGATAAAAATAACTTATGACAGATCTCACGTTTGTAATGACCCAACAATAGTTTCAGACTCCATTTTAAATGATTTTTTAACCCAAATACTATTCAACAAATAGCAAGAAGTAAACACTGAATTCCCTTCAAACTGTAAAGAATCATAAAGCTATAAAACCCTTTGCTTGTAAACCAACTTTTCACGATAACACATAAGTCAATTTCCCCGTAAAATGCGAAGATTTTACTGAACATATCTACGGTACGAAGGAACCCCTTTATTTTGATAACAAATATTTCTACGGATATCATAGTATAAATCGAAAAGATTTTGTGTTTGTTTGAATGTAAATATTATGTCAAAAAACTTTTTATAGGTATGGTAAAAACATGTGCAGATTACTCATGTGTTACTTTCTCAGCCGTTCAGGTTTTTACCGGATATATTTCGGTGAGTGTGCTAGGGAATTGCACATTGATTCCCCATAATCTTCCTCTTTCCATCATCGAAACACAAGACAATCGGCGAAACGCCACCACTTCATGGTAGATATCCCAACTACTTGCATGAAGCGCTTCACTTCAAGCTTCCTTGTACGAACTGCTAGGCTTCCTTGTGGAATTCTTTGCCGGAGTCTGGGTTTCCTGATGGGTATAACCTGGGTGTCTTCTACTTATGGGCAGTTATGCGCTCCATCCATAAGCTGCATCGTCACTTACCACCAGGCGAGATAGCGGCCAAAAGTCGACACATGAAATATATATATAAAAAAAAATACTTATATTTTTCTGAATACGAGTAGTTAAAGCAAACATCATCATGTTTTTAATTAATTAGTTGTAAATAATCATTGCCCTAATACCCTGGAGACACAGGCGCAGTCATGGGCGAAGCTATGTTAACTACGGGCATCATAAAATCATAATTGGGAGGTTTCCATTGTTTACTGGCCTATGACGTCAATCCGTGTCATGGATGTGGAAGTCTATTTGGGTGTCCTACGCAGATTCATGTAAATTGCGTCGTGATAATACAAAGATAAAGTTCCTTTTTGTGTAACTAATCTTGTATATTAGAAAAAGTGATAGAGATGTACATATGTATGTATCAAATTAGCTACAAATCGATATATCTGCATGTTAAACAAAATACCCACTCCCTGTTATATGGGACTCATAAAAATACTACTAGCAAAAAGTGGGTGTGTTTTGTATATGTACATTTTTGTGTACCCTTTCGGGGAATAAAAGGTATGATATTATGTTACGCTCCTTAATTAACGTTCGTTCAATAATATAATGCCAGTGGAACAATGACAAACAAAATGTACATTGATAAAAACTAAATAACAAAAAATATTTATACAAATCTTGTTACATTTTTGTTAAATCTTGTTCAATGAAAATACCTTTTAAATAACGTGTCCATTGCTGGTTTTGCAAAGAGAGCCCGATTAACAAGCGGTTTTGAAATGGCAATGGTTGATAAACACACAAAAGCCCCAAGTTTTGTATATTGGCAATATTGAATTTCAAAATTAATATAATTAGCTGAAGTTTCAGCCACAATATTGTTGGTTCTCGTTGTGTATTTCAGTTTCAGGAGTTTGTCTTGTTGTGTTAATGTTTTATTTTTGTTCTCTCGTAACTTCTACCGGTTTTCATTTGTTAATTTTGATTTAACTTTCAAGTTATAAGGTTATTGTGCTAAATATAAATTATATGATAAAGTGATTAATGTTCAAATATTCTCCATGCGAGAAGAGGCCTTTGGTCAGCAGTGGTCACTCATAGGCTGTTGATGTGATATGATGTGCTGCTAAATGTAAACATCTATAGAGTTTATTTGAAGTAGACAACATAAAAGTACCATCATCAACCTGTACTCCTCCACTGCTGACATAGGCCTCTCCAATGGCACGCCACTGAGCTCAAACTTCAGCTCTACGCATTTAACCACTACCAACAGTCTTGCGGATATCGTCACTCCACCTAGCTGCAAGGCGCCCTACACTACATTTGCTTAGACGCGGTCTTCACTCTAGAACACATCAAATCAACTTTTTTAATCTCTAAAAGGTTAATTACATGCAGATTATACAGTATCTATTATCCAATTATATTATGAGATAACAATTCGAGACCCAGTACAATTTCAGAACACTGAGTTAGTCTTTTTATCAATCCACTATTTTTAGACAAAGACATATCAACCCTCACTCACCTCGTTCACTCAGTGAGCACGTGCTTACTATAAAACGTAAACACCCTTTGTCTTCATTATACATTTGGTTCTGAAAAAAAAAATTACGACGAAAATATTACACCACGACTTCTTTGTGCTTTCAGTACCCTTAGTATGAGTTTGCTTTACGAGAGCGCGTTCGGCGCTCTGATTGGTTGGTTTATTTGAGCCCGCCAATCACAGCGCTGAACGCACTCTCGTTTCGATTACTTTAAACGTAAACAAACTCGTACTAAGGTACAGATAGGTGTGAATGTATGTGTCAAAGATGAGGAAGATATTTTTGACGAGGTCTTATTTTTTGTGGTATAAAGACAAAGAGCATTTCAAAGTACTTATATTTATGTTTCGTGGAAATGTAACACGATGTCGGTTTTCATAACCTTTTTGTTGTTTTGGCTTGGCTTGGTAGGCTTCATATACTTTTACTTTGTATCGGAGAAATGGTAAAGAAATTATTTATATTGTCAGTCAAATTATTGGTATAGTAACGTAATTAATAATATATAATTAGTAATTATTGTAATAGAGCATGAGCCATTCCATATAACAGACATACGCAGTCTTCCAAACTGTATACAACAGAAGAGCGTACTCTTTTTTATAAGACCAGCAACACATCTGTGACTCCTCTGGTGTTGCCGGTGTCCATGGGCGGCGCTAATCGTTTACCATCAGGTGACCCGTCTGTTCGTTTGCCTCCTATACCATAAAAAAAAACATACAATCAATAAAAAAATCGAAGATTGAATATATTGAAACTTTTTATTCAACCATCGCTCACATTTTTTGGCCTCTTATACCAACCACATAAATTGAACAATAGATAAAAATCCTCATTCGCAGTATACTCATGAACGTACCGATTATCTTGTAGCTATCCCCTCGGGGAAGCACATGTACATAGCTAGGAAACAAAGGCCATCACTGTTTACGAGTGTACCACCGAGTGACGGACATAAAACTTACTACATACCTACATACTTAGTATATTTACTTAGAGCCTGTCCACATCGCCACGTCACGACGTCGTCAATGTGGAACGGAGCGGCAACGTGGCACGGTACGTTGACGTGACGTGCAAATTTGCTTTGCTAGCTTAGCTCGCCCACCTGTGCTCCCCATTTCGAGTAGACTGGTCAACAGAAAACCGACGTGAAACAACGCTTGCGCTATATTTCATTGTCCGCGTGCTCCGCCCGTCGCTCGTCTGTCCGTAGTTTTCGGTGTGAACCCTATAGTTTGTATAGCTTCCTTTGTTCGCTTCGCCCACCCGCCTAGCCCGCCACACAAGCCAACTAGCCGCCAATTAGCGGGCGCCCGCCCGCTAGTTGGCGGTGTGGCCTGCGCTTGAAGCATTAACTAAGCGAGCGCATCAAGCTACGTCGGCATACGACGACGTGACGCGCCGTCACACGGCGACGTTGCCGTACCGTGCACTAGAACGGCGCGGCAACGTAGCGTGACACGTTACTGCACCGTTCCACGTTCGAGTTTACCTAGGCTCCGGCTCAAAAAGCAGGAGTAGGAACGGGGTGGCTTTTAGTCAGTAAGAGTCTGACACTCCCTCTCGCCTCGCCCAGGGCGGGAGATGACTTTTTTATTATCTATTAGTTCACGCTTGACCGCTATCTCACCTGATGGAAAGCGACGATGCGGTCGACGATGGAGCGCGCTTACCTAGAAGTAACATATTCACTCTTGACTTAAAGATTCCAGGGTTGTAGCCTTCAGGAAACACAGACTCCGGCAGGGAATTCCATTCCTTAGCTGTACGTATGATGGGATATCCACTATTTTATTTTAAAATTAAATGATTATCCCCTCAAAAAAAAAAACCGTTCCACGTTGACGACGCCGTGACGTGGAGATGTGGACACGCCCTTAGTTCTAGGCTCCCGGAATGCCCTTAGGGCTTAGGTCACATAAAGGGTATGAAAAGAAGGCTATTCTCGGCTCTCGAGGATAATATTCTAAGTATTATAGTCACATTGATAAGTCTGAAGGCTGAAGTGACTATCACTTTGTCAGGCTCCGTGATGTGGGTCGAGATATTATTATTTTGGTGAATATTATTATGTTTCTATTAGAGTTTTCTTTTGGATAGATGAAGATGTGTAAGTGAAAGGGGTGATTGTTGAGCAGGATGATGTTACATTCGAACTCTGAGTAGAAGTTTCGAGTCCTGAATCAGAGAAATTTTCAGTATTCACATTTTGTCTTTGGTAAGAACCTAGATTCTATTGCAATATAATTAGATACTTATATTAATTTTGAAACTTAATAATACGACTTATTTTTGGAATTAAAAGATCTATGAAAATACTAAGAAATAAATACGAGACTAAAGAGTAAAGTGCAAGTGGTTAATTGTATTAAAGTTTGGTTCTGAAATACAGTTACCTAGCTATTTCCTTAACTATCTGCACATTAAATTTTTAGGTCTTATTTATTATTTTCCGCCCTTGGCCTGTATCACTCGTACTCGTATACCAGCAGTAAAACTAAGGTAAAAAGAATTATGTTAGGACAAAAATAGGTCATTTTTTAAACTGTGGTCTCAGATCGTAAACATACAAGCCAGACCAGATGCTGTTCACCATAAATTGTAAATAAACTCCGCAAGGCCAGAAATTAAGGCGAACCTTTGAATTTTACTGTCTTTTTAATTGACCCATTAAAAAGTATTGTTAGAATTTCCATTTTTTGTTGACTATTTTTTGTCGTTAAGTTTTATAGGGGACGTTTTTTGAGTACTTTTTGAATTACGCTAACTTTTTTAAAGACATTTTTCTACCTAACTTGCGTGTTAGTTACCAGTTTAAAATGTAACAGAAAACATATCTTTTTGATTAGTGCAGCTCGAGTATACAATGTTGCCTTACTATAGGTAAGGAAGCCACCCATAGTACGCATTTTTCCACATAAAAACATAGTTTAGTATACTCCGTTTCCACTAGTGCTTTTTTTTTTTCAGGCGTGAAAATCATCCAATGACTTCTCTCGCCAGGGCAAGGCGAGAGGTGTCAGACTCTTACTGACTAAAAACCACCCCGTTCCTACTCTTGCTTGTCGAGCCGGAGCCCCGGTAAACCCGCTAGTTAGTCCACAGCTCCGGAGTAGTCCGCAGCTCCGGTTCCACCAGTGCTAAGCTAAACCAATGAATATGATTGTTTAAAGCCAAACGCATCCATAGAACATAGCATAGCTTATCTCTGGCAGAAAAGCACCCTTAATGTCCCAAATAAGGTTTAGATACGGCATTTTTTTCAATCCATCATTTTTCAAAACAGGCTCATTTTCAAAAGGTTATTATAGAGATATACTTAGTCCAATGAACAGGCAAAGCCTGGGTCGGTAAACCCGCTCTAAATCAGCTTAAATTCAATAAGTTTGCAGAACAGACAAGGGACCAGACGTAAAGTATGATGGGCTCACGAAAATTACTTACGTAAGAGGACTTTGCTAAGTAATTGAGAGCACTAGGCCAAGATCTTCTATTGGCTCTGATTTGTAAAGTAAGATTGTGAAGATTGTGAGGAATTAGGAGGTGGAGTTTGAGATAGGAGCGATGAAACATGATGATTTAATTTATTTGTTTTGGGTTGGTCACTTAAAATATGGTTAAATTCTATAATAAATATATATAGTTCATATATGTCTCAAGTTAAATGTTATTATCCTGTTTCTGTACATTTAAGCCTTTAACTGCCATCAGAAAACTGTTGAAGGCAAATTCTCCACTAACGTAGGTCACCGGTGACCTACGTGGCAGTTAACGTGTTAAATTCCCATCATTCTCAAACAAATATAAATTTTGGCTATGACGCTTACCACGAAATCGTCATAGCCAAAAGAATCAAATTAGCATGAACGTAAATTAAACAGTTTACATTCTTATTTTAATTGACAAAAGCACCAATTCCGTGTCGCGTTTTCGCACGCTGCTCATGATGAAGTGTCTGTCTGTGACTCAAAATTAGTAGAACTTTTCTCCATTAATGTACGTGAGTAAACCGTGATTTTTGGATAATTTAGCGCCAATTTTGTCTGTGTATGTGAAAACATTTCGAATAGCGCAATACGTATTTAAATGGGAAGCAATAGAAAACAAAGACATTACATAAAACGTGACTAGATGTCGCCTGTGTCCATCTAAAATGCAGATAAGTGTTCAAGATGACTTTATTCAGTGGACGACGGCCATCGAACCATATTAGAGAAAAAACAGAAGGTCCAAAATTGCATTCAATATTTTACGAGTAATTAAAATAAAACTTTAGGTTATCATAGAATGCAGTTACTATTAAGTCCACCTTTATGCATTTACATATACTATTTGGTGACGGAAAAGTATATATTTTATAACCTATTTGCAAAATAAATATCATTTATCATTTATCATTTATCATTTATCATTTATCTATTATATTTGTCTTTCCACAGGTGTTGTAAGAACCGACTAGGTGACTACACATTTAACAGAGACCGGGTAACAGCACGCTCTTATAAACCTGTACTTTCTGACAGTGCTGACATACTTATACCTAATTGTGCGTGGACAAGTCGGCCCCTCCAGCGTGTTGGTGGGCTGCTTAGCAAAGCACTTTATAAGCGCAAGAAATAGCATGAATTTTTATAGTAACGTATTTCTGGTTGATTATTTGATAACGTAAAAGAAAGAACTATGCATTTCATTGACAAAATGTTGCACATTATTAACCTACTAACTGTATAGTGTATAATCAATCGAGAGAGACCTAAATTCATTCTGTTCTGAATTTACCTTCTGTATTCACTACGTTGTGAAGCACGTGACCGCACCAAATGTTTTATTGATGAGCATTCCACTTCATGTAACCGACTTTGAAACGAATCACTTCAGCTCCGGAACTTTAGTATCGGAAAATAATAATCTTTCTCCATAACTTCAAACTGGAAAATATTTTCAAATATTGACAGAAACCAGAATTTTGTCGAAATCCATGATAGTTTGGAAATATTTAGGTATATTCTGGAATTTTGGTATCATTGTTTCATTTAGGATTCGATAATTAAATAGTGTTATACTGTTTATTATTTTCATTGTTGTTTAATCGTCGTCTTATTTTATTTTATATCACATGTAGGTACTGTTTGTGCTTGGTGTTGTTGTTGTACCAAATAAATGATTTTTCTTTCTCATATCTTGGTATTTAATCCCGATATCTTTCGAGATCTGGGTTGGATGGCGGGCTTGGCCCACTTAAAAAAAAGTCTCACTTGTAATCATTTGACTAATGAGGCGATCTATAACAAGCATAAAGGGTTTATTTATAAGCAAAAAGCAGCCAAAAATAAAACTGTAGTCTCAAGGTTACATTTGCGTAAACACTTAAACATTTATAAAGAAAATTATAATTTTATCGAAATCTACTCATGTTTTTACCAGCGTTCCTTTATTTCTGCGAGAGCCCGTTCAAATTTCTTTGATACGCTCGGCTAAAATATTACCTTTTGATGACTTCGCTTTTTGTTAGAAATATCCCTTTCAGTTTGTCAGAGAAATTATAAGGGTTCACACGGTTTGTGTAAGATAAGGTATATTTTATTAATTTGTATTTTTTTGTAGGCCTTTCGTGGAATAGCACAAAGATTTGGATATTTTAGGACTTATTTGAATTGAAATGATTTTTGTGGTTAATTCAAGGTTTCCTTTTATTCAAAGTTTATGTTGTACTCAGGAGTATTATCTAAGACGTTACAATGCAAAAATAAATACATTAGCTATAATCACGTAACTGTCCGACTAGTTTCAAGCTAATGTAGGGGCCCATAGTTATGAGCAACATGCACGCATCGCTCGGTAGCCGCAATTTCTACTCATGACTATAATATTAGTTTATGCTTGTCAAATCACGGCAAATAATATGGAATCAACCAATCTAGCTTGTGGAAACTCATTTTACCGGTAAGAGTTAATACTAAGAGACTTCGAGCCTGTCCTTAATTACATTCGTACCACATGTAAAGTTCAATGAACCCTATAACAAAATGGCGCTGACATCACCGAAGCGCGGGAATTTGATTAATGCGAAATGTCTTCCAAAATGAAAAAGCCAATTGATTTTGCACGTTATTTAATGCCTATGTAAAACTATATTAAACAAACTCTCACTTGGAGGCCGAAAACTCATAAATATGTAAATCGAGACAAAGTTTGTTTAGACGCCATATTTTAATTAAAAATTGTCGTTGACTTTAAAAATGTTTAGTTGGAGTTTTTTTTAGCAATAGTCGATGAACGTTTTATGGACGAGGTTTCTATGTCTTTTCTATGAAAATCCACTCTCGTCTCTCGGGGGCCGAGTGTGGACTATGTTTAAGGGACCAATGAGCAAATTGTTTGACGATTTTTGTGTGTATTTTTATATGTATGGATTATGTGAATAAACGAATTAAAAAAAAAAACTATTTTAGGGGCCGAGGGTCCGAGAATGGACTAAACGAATTTAACTAATAATAGATGTACGAAAACTTAGTAACATTACATGCTCAAGTCAGGTAAAATACTGTTGAACATTTCGATGTTTTTGAAAAAAGTTAACAAAATACAATTGATAATTTACAATTAATTTTGCACACACAAGAACAGAGCTTCGATAACGCAACAGAAACCCAATTATGACGTGTAATCTAAACTTGGAACCTCGGTTGGGTTGGCGCGCTATGAAAAGGTAATAAAAAGGTTACATCTCGAAAATATGTTATTTCATCTTCATATGAGTAACACGTTCTCTCGCTGGGATTTTTTATTGTCTGTCTTTACTTTTCTAGTGATGCGAAACTTCGGTCGTAAGAAATGCGTTGGTTCATAATACGAGTAACGTGTACATAACATTACCTTATTTGTTACCGACTTTTTAAACCTCAAACAGGTTTGTATGTGTCAAACGTTGTTAGAATTTCTGCTCTTTCTTGACGACAGACTAATCTGATGTTTGGTACATACTCTTATTCTTGATGACCATATACATTAAACTCGTTTAACATATTTTTTATTCATAATATTACAATAGTAGAAAAAGAAACAGGCAATACTAAATTATTTAACAGTTATTGTTAACACAAAATACATTTCCGATATTGTCTTTAACTTTCTAAATAAATAACTTATCAAACGAAAACTGATATCTTTTGTTAATTATTACCTTTCCTAATACTCTCCACGTGTAGCAACAACGATCAAAAATAACTTGAATAAGTACTTATGACAAGAAATGAGGTATTTCTCTCATTGTCCTGTTTTTGTTCCAAAATACCGAGAAGAAGGGTATTGTGTTCGATTTTTTATTGTAGAAATTATTCATTTACCTTGTTAGGTAGTCGTAACACATTGTACCTATGTTGTATTGTAAAAGGACCTACTTTTTTAATAATATATCAATGTTACATGTATTAGGGGCTGTCATAGTGGTTACATATGTCTCCGGGTTGATTTTAATACCTGGATCAACATGGTGTTAACACAATATTTACTGCATAGAGCAAACATAATGTAATATTGGCTTATAATCTCTGTATGTGTATATGTTGAACAAGATTCTGCCAGTGGCTTCGCCCGCATTTTGGTGGGATAAAGAGTGGCCTACGTGTTATTTCAGACTATAATCTACCAACGTTCCAAATTCTATCTCGATCCCTTCAGCCGTTTCGACGTGAAGGAACAAACAAACATACATATAAACTTTCATATTCCTAATATTAGTAGTATTTCACAAGATAATACCTGAATATTTCATTCTCATAACATTTATGTGTTCCCCAGCTTTTTTAAATCTATTATTACAACTACAAGGAAAACGTATAAAACACATGTTACATATTTGATACAGTACGAGTATCTCTCTCGAACAGATAAACTTTTGGGATGAAGCGAGTTTTTATTGAGCACCTGAGCCAAAAATACAAGCATTAAGAATTCAAATCAACAGAGTGCTGTGAATTCGATGTGTAGGTAGAGGAACACGCTAAAAGATATAGTTTTAAATTATTTATCAAATGTCTTATATTTATTTTTGGGAGACAAGTCTTGTTTTGTATTCGTAGAAATGAATATTACGTAGGATATAAGTGGGAAAACGTGTTTGTTTCTGTTTCTTGCTGTACTCTGGATAATAGAATTAGGCATTTCAATTACTTTTGGTACTAGACAGATCTAATTTTAAAGCGTTTTTCTGTGTTTCAAAATTTTTTCGGTAGTAGCACGGGGTCTGGAATTGTGCCCAGTACATGACAATAGGCTCACCCCCTATTACATGGTACTTATAACATAAATAGTGAAAAGTGGATGCACATTGTACAGTGGCATTAAGTACCGTAATGTGCATGTGCACCTCTGCCTACCCTCTCAGGGATAAAAGACGTGACGTTGTTGTTGTTTAAACCAAATCACAGCATCAACTTAATTTTGGATTGGTTTGAAAGCGTGCCCGTTTCTACCAGTTTGCAGTAGCCTATAGTTGGGTGAGTAATTATCTAATTTGTCCTTGATAACGTAATCAATTCGGTAGTTTGTCACGGAAGGACAGGGGCTATATTAGGGCTACCGACGTCCTTTGGATCACGTCACTGTCTTTTATGTATGGACCAAGAAGTAATTTAGTTTTTGACCTTGAAATACTTGCATAAGTCTTAGGGTGCTTTTCCGCCAGAGATGTGCTATGTAGTTATGCTACAAAGATGTAATAACTAAGCTGTGAAACTTAGTAACTGTTTCCACTAATACTAGATATATAGGTTTAAGTAAAATGTAATGCTTTGATGCTTCTAAAGCACCATACTTACGTTACTTACATGTAGCATGTGCACTAGGTGGCAAAACTAGTGCTTCATTAAGAGTCAAAAACTGCTATCACCCCTAATGATTTATTTCCTAGAGAGCAGATGGTACAATACTGACGTTTAACAAATGACTTGAACATCATTATGCTAAAGTTAATTAGTGCTGACCCCTAGTTTGTTTGGAAGAAACTCAGTAGGTATAAATGAGACATACATAACTTGGCGTCACGTCTTTTAATTTCTGAAGAAGTCACACATAATTACCTTCCTATCTGTATTAACAATAATATCCCACTTGTCACAAACGAGTGTTGAAGTCAAACAAATGAATAAAAACGCCAGTCTTCAAACAACAACAATTTACTACCGCACTCAGAGACATCAAATGATTACTTAAAAAGAAATGCTTTAGCATTTCTTGGTAACGACTTCGTATCGAAAACAATTTCTAAGTACTAAGAGCTAAGTAATCATTAAATGACTCTGAGTACGGCGGTACTGCATGGCTTTGACATACTATTCTTATTGAATGTCAGTGTCGATTCTATACAATTCACTTTTCGATTCGCTCGTACGAGTACCATTCAAATTCTATTTGTCTACAGAAATGAATACTACAGCTTCCAGACTGTGCAACTTCCCACAGCCGTAATGAACTCAACTATGTACACTATACATTAACTTATTTGTCGAGCAAGCCGCTCTCCGTCCGTTTCCTGGATCCGTCCCAGTTTGCACGAAGACACGTTTTTGGAGTTA
The DNA here is from genome assembly GCF_023101765.2 of Spodoptera frugiperda. NCBI lineage: Eukaryota > Metazoa > Arthropoda > Insecta > Lepidoptera > Noctuidae > Spodoptera > Spodoptera frugiperda. Next base: position 10,351,388 of record NC_064215.1, on the reverse strand, counting down.
TTCCAGATCTAAATGCTCTTGGGTGAGGTTTATCGGTACAATTTATTGAGAATTTTAACCTCTTGGCTGTTTTGTTGACCTCGTTCGCATAAAGTATGTGCTTCACTTTGAAACTGATAAAACTTGGCTTAAGTTATTGGCTGTACGGCTCGCATATCTATGTTAAACTTACATAGAGTTTACTCTGCAGTTTCTGGACATCGAGTCCTTTATTTGGACAATATGTTTTTTGTGATTATTTGTGAAATGAAACATATTAAAATGGTCCCTATTCATTGCGAATTCAATTTTGTTTGAATTAAAAGTACCTTTAACCGACGTGCTTGCATGAATTGCATGCATGCTTGCATGATGAGTGTTGATGAAGCAAAAAAGGTGTATAAGAATCATAGCAATTGGCGATCCATTGTCTCTGGCTACCCCCTATGGTGGACATGTATGTATGTCAATTTTGTTTATAAGGTGGACTTGTATAATTGCACACGCCTGGTAAGTCACCATTATGTAATGAGAGTATCGCCAGCATTATTTATTAAGGTTTAGGATCAGTTAATTGGTCTATTACAGCAAATGGCACATAAAATCGAGGAAGCGATTTGATAATAATTAGACCCTTACCATCGTAAACGTAATAATCCTTCCGAGCCAGCTATTTCGGTAATTCTGTTTTGTGTAAACATTGATGATTAGTGTTTACAAGCAATTATAATAATTATTATTTATTACTACTGTAGGTTTTAAGACAAAAATTATATAAAGTAGGACATTTTTTTGTGGATCGATGTTTAATTTAGTTATTAATTTTAACGGACCCAGGTTTATGCAAAGACTGCAACGAGCTATACCTATAATGAACCAAGCCGCAGCATCCCCTAAATTTTTAGTGATTTAACTGCTATTTATCTCCGAGTCCGGGCAAGGATAGTTTACCACCCGACCAGAATCAGAGAGAAAAGTAGAAGTAGGAACGGAGTGGTTTTATGTTAGTAAGAGTCTGACACTTCCTCTCGAAGTCATTGAATAATTTCCCCCTAAAAAAAGATTATGTCACATATTGTATCAAAACATAACATAACAAGTCTACAAGCTATACACGATGTTTACGATCAGTCCGATGTAGCAACGCATGTAGTTGGCAAGCTACTACATTTAGTTCTTAATGAAGCAGCTAAGAACACATTTATAAAGTTTTCGAATAAAAAAAACAAGAACGTACTATTCAATTCATTGGAAGTTTAAAACAACTAGAGTAAAAGTAAAATTCAATATCTTTTTACCCTCGTTCTCCGAAACGAGAGATCTTCCTATCTTTATCTTGGAAAAGCAGATGTTTAAATCTATTATTTTCCAGTTGGATTTCCTAAAGTTTTGTTCTTCCTCAAGAGAGTACATTTCTGTACCTATAAAGTAATTTTCTGCACCATCCACACGTCTTCCGCCTATCATGCTAGATTGAAACGAACGCGCTAGTGATGTGCTGCAGTCGGTATATCGATATTTTCTGTTATTTTTTTATTTAAATAGACAAACTAATCCACGGCCTACCAACTATACTTTCCGTCAATAATTTTTAATTGAACTAGTCATTTAGTAGTTTAATTTGGTTTTTCTTTTCAATTTAATTGTGTTGAAAATTTGTACTTGGACCTTTGTTATCACTTGATAAGCTATAGAAATAGAAGATTAGATTATTGTTTTTTTAAAACGTTACCTCACACTAGGTCACACACCTCCTGTGGGTAAGTTTACAAATAAATGTTCACCCACACCCGAAACCACAATTTGTGGATCACACACAGAGTTGCTCCGTGCGGGAATCGAACCCGCTTGTTGCTTAATTAGGGAGGTAATGGTTACAAAAAAAAACTTTTCATTCAATAAAACCAAATTTGTTGATATCAATAACAGCAGTGCCAGGTAAAAATGGTTTCATATTAGTACATCACTTACGTATCCACAGTATAAGTATATTAAACAGTTAATTTCAATTCCATTCAACTAACGAACCTTTCCATTACACTGCAGATTGTATCGACGGTACTGTCAATGAAATTCTGTTTGTTGTCAATATTTAAATATCTCGATTTTACTGTTAAAATTTTAATATCTTTGCAATCACAGAGTTGAAGTATATTATATTTTTCTTCATTTCTTTGCAGCATTCGTCGTAAGCAATAATTGATTCAGAGATATACATGGATCGAAGTTTTGGGCGATGCATTTTTTTTCTGAATTTGGTCTTTCATAAAATATTCTAAATTAATTATTATGTTATCGGTGTACTCACGTAACTGTTTGACGAGGAACTCGACTAGTTGCAAGCCATGCTAGAGGCTTATATTCATGAGCAGCATTCCGCGACAATCGCTGCGTCGTGTGTAAAATTAAACCATTGTAATAAAATAATGCTTTTATTGTATATATCGATACATTAGTTCCCCGCAATGGCCAGTATCGAATGAGTATTAGAATACTTTTAATACGATTTCTCGATACGTGAGAGTGAGTGGCAGTGTTTACTCTGATTCATGGCGCTGAATAGTCTCAAGTCCCTATTTCATTGAATTTACATTGAGGAAGACTGGCCCGTAGACGAAGTGAGTAATCTTTTTACCGTTTATTTCAAGTTTAATGTAGTGTGGGTTAAAATATAAATAATGTCGTGGTGGCCCGGAGGTTTAAGACGTCCGCTTTTCATGCATGAGAGTGCAGATTCGAAACCTACCAACGGTAAGTACCAATGTAACATTTTCCGAGTTATATGTACTTTCTAAGATTATTTAGACACCACTGACAAACGGTGAAGGAAACCTGGGCTTATAATTTTTAATTATAAGTTTGAAATGGCTAGCTCGCGTTGACCAAGCAGGGTGATTAAAGCTCAAGCCTTCTCTATGCGAGAAAAGGCCTCCGGTCAGCAGTGGCCACTTATAGGCTGTTAATGTGGGTTAAAATATGGTGCTTCTATCGTCTCGTGGGTTAGAAAAAGTTTGGAAATTGGTTTAATGTGTGGGTGTTTATACTCATGTAATATGTATACAGGACAACATATTATAATGGGCAGCTGGACCAGTGTATAGTATTTAGTACTGGGGAAGCTCACAATAAAACACACAGCCCATTTGTAGCTCGGTATAATTCAAACTGCCATTGACAATTGACGTTGACAACTGACGTTGACAACTGATGTTGTACACAGATTATGCGCTTACACTACATCCCTCCCCACTTAATTAAGAATTACAACAATTACCCCTCTCTAACTTATTACCTACTTAATATCTAACAAATTATGATTAACTTAAGAATACTTATAGTTTATGGTTTTACCCACTCGACAACTCCGAACGGGACGTGGCTGGGTCGGTACTGGGGTGGTAGGAGGCGTGGTAAAGTCCTCACTGTTTGGCATGCCTAAATCCTCAACGGACTCTGTATTGGTACCTATCTTACCCCCGGGCTCACCCAGCTGCTCGCCTCGAACTACGGTCCGCTCAGATGGGATCTCCGCCTGGATATCAGGCTCCAAAGTCTGAGGGTCCACGGAAGACGGTCTCGTACCTGTGGGGACTACAAGCGAACTCCTCGTTCTACGCTTTAGCTGGTCGAGATGTCTATGGTGAACGTTACCCTTATCGTCAAGAATTTTATAATCATTAGTTCCTGTTGACTTAATCACAGATCCTGGTTGCCATTTTTCTGCCTTTAGATACTGACGGTACCAAACATCGTCACCTACTCCTACTTCTCTACTCTCCCCACCTTTACCTCTAACCTGCCGCTGCTGCGACTCACGAACCTTGCCTTCCCTATCTGGTTTCAACGCGTCTAACCTAGTCCTTAAACGTCTGCCCATCAGTAATATCGCCGGACTTTCTCCCGTGGAACAATGTTCGGTATTACGGTAATGCAGTAAGAAATTATTCAAGGTCAATTCTATATTTTTGTTCTCAGCTATAGCCTTTTTAATAACCTTCTTTAGGGTCCTGACTGCGTTCTCCGCCGCCCCATTTGACGCGGGATGATAAGGGGCTGTAAATACGTGTTCCACCCCGTCACCCTGTAAAGAGGTGGCAAATTCACTACTTGTAAATGGTGGACCGTTATCTGTCACTATCTGCCTAGGAACGCCAAACCTACTCCATAGTTCACTAAGCTTAGAAATAGTACTTCGAGCTGACGTATTAGGAACCAAAAAAACTTCTAGCCATTTTGACATGGAGTCTACTACGACCAAATACAATCTACCTCCGATGGGGCCCATAAAATCTAAATGGAGCCTAGTCCATGGGCGGTGAGGCCAGGGCCAGAGCCGTGGGGATGCGCTGGGGGCGCGTCCGCATGCTGGGCACAGGTGGCGCACGCGCGGCACTCGCGCTCCACCGCCTCGTCGATGCCGGGCCACCACACGTAGCTACGTGCTATGGCTTTGGATTTAACTATCCCCATGTGCGGCTCATGTATTAATTTTAACACTTTATCTCGGCAACCATCAGGAATTACAACCCTATGCCCCCACATAACACATCCTAATTCCTCGTATAATTCCGACTTCCTATTAAAATAAGGTTGCATACCTACTATACTACACACTTCGGGCCAACCGTCCCGTATAAACGATAAAACCCTACTCAGAATGGCATCCTTCAATGTAAATGTTTTTATTTGTTTATTATCCAATAATAACGCTTCTTGTGCAAAGTGTAAATATGTCTGTTCCGGAATTACGTCACTTTCTTGTTTAGTAGTATTGATCGGCAACCGCGATAGGCCGTCCGCACAGTTTTCGTTAGTTTTAATGTATTCTATATCGTAGTCATAAGCAGACAAAATGACGGCCCACCTCTGCATCCTACTCGCGGTCATAGTCGGTATTCCGGCATTAGGGCCAAAGATAGAAACCAACGGTTTATGGTCAGTGCGTAATGTAAATTTTCGTCCGTATAAATATTGATGGAATTTCTTTACACAGAAAATAATAGCTAAAGCTTCGCGGTGTATTTGAGAATAATTTTTCTCCGCAGCAGTGAGGGCACGCGACGCATACGCCACTGGGCGCTCGCCCCGCACCCCGCGCTGCGCCAATACCCCTCCAATACCCCGCGCGCTCGCATCACACGTCACGATAACCGGTTTCCTAGGATCGTAGTGAGCTAACACCTCGCTACTGACTAACGCTCTTTTGACTTCTCCGAATGCGCGCTCGCACTCACTGTCCCATTTCCATGGAATCTCCTTCCGCAGTAAACTATGCAAAGGAGCTAGTAAGGAACTAAGATTTCTAGTAAATCTTGCGTAAAAGTTAATCATACCTAGGAACGAACGTAATTCTGTTACATTGGTAGGAGCTTCAATCTTAAGAATAGCATCAATCTTAGAAGTATCCGCTTTAATTCCATCTTTTGATATCACATACCCCAAATATTTAACATTGTCTACCAAGAAAACACATTTATCCTTCCTTAACTTTAATCCGTTGTCAGCTAAACGCTTCAAAACAGCCTCAAGGGCCTGTAAATGCTCCGTTCTAGTCTGACCTCCTATGATGATGTCATCAAGAAACCCTTGCACATGCGGAATGCCCTGTAATAAATTTGTCATAATGCGTTGGAAAATTCCTACGCTAGATGCTAAGCCATATACTAACCTATTGTATCGAAATAACCCTCGGTGTGTGTTAATGACAGTAAACTTTTTGGAATCATCCAACACAATCTGATTGTAAGCATTAGATAAATCTATTTTGCTTAAATATTGAGCTCCATTTAACCCTACCAAAATATCATCAATTCTAGGAAGTGGGTAACGATCGACCAGCAAAACGGGGTTTAAAGTAGACTTGTAGTCCGCACAAATACGTAACGTACCGTCAGCCTTATTAACAGGCACCAGTGGAGAAGCCCAGTCCGAGCAGTCCACCGGCTCGATGACGCCGGCGCGCAGCATCGCATCGAGCTCAGCGTCGACGCGCTCACGGAGTGCATACGGCAGGGGCCGTGCTCGGTGAAATACGGGTTCCGCGCCCTCACGCACCCGCAATGTTGCCTTGCCCCCCTGTACCGTCCCAGCCCTCCACTGAACAGTTCTTTATACCTGTCAAGTAATTTACACAACACAATATCAATTTGTTTGTCATCCTTCCTGATAAAATTACACTGAAACTTTGGAATATCTATTTGTAATTCTGCCAACCACTGTCTCCCAATCAAAGATGTGGTACCATTCTCAATGACAAATAATTCTAATTGTTTTTCTATGGCATCATAACACACTGACGGTTTAATTATACCCAAGGGCTTTATTTTCGAGCCATCATAAAATTTTAGGATAGTATTATCATTTTTAATAGGCAAATGGTCAAAATACAAATCATATACATTTTTATTTATACACGAAATGGCTGTGCCAGTGTCTATCTCCATTACAATTGGAATGTTATCTATAAGAATGGGTAAACTCACCGCCTTATAATTATTTAATGCCATGAGATTTAGATCTTCGATAACCCCTTCTTCATCACTGGTCCCGTAGTCGAGATCTCCGAAATGAAATCCGCGCCTAATCGCTTTTTCTTGACCGTCATTGTTTCCCTGCGACCTTCGACCTTTCCACTCAGGACACACCCGCCGCAAGTGACCCACATTTTGACATTTGCTGCACACAAAGTTCCGATAACGGCACCTGTCAAAATCGTGATTCGCCGCCCCGCATGCTGCGCAGCCTGCGTTCACCGACCCGGCTGAGCCCGTCATCCTGACATTGACCGGCCGCGTGCGGTCTCTAGCTGTCGGTGCTACCGGTCCCGCTCCGCCAACTCTGCGCCCGCGTCCTTGTCCGACACGCCCCGCGCACTTTTCTAGCGCATGGACCGAGCACGTACTCCTCGCCTCTGATGCTCCTTTCCCCTCAACCACAGCTGCGTCCCTCTCCGCTGCTTCTAACGAACACGCCAACTTGACCGCCTCCGCAAAATTTATGGTGTCATTTTCAGCGAATAACCGCTGCCGAATGACGTCACTGCGCAGCCCGCAGATAAATTGGTCGCGTAAGTTTTCGTTCAAATTGGTGTTGAACTTACAATTCCGCGACAATTTCTTCAGTTCCGCTACGTATGTGGCCACATCCTCCGTAGCACCTTGCCGTTTCTGTCGAAATCGGTATCTTTCCGCTAACGAAGATGGCGGCGGTTGTAAGTGTTGTTGCATCAAATCACCAGCTTGTACGAAAGATAATTCCGAAGGCTTGTTTGGACTAGCGAGATTAACCAGCAACTCGTAAGCTTCATCCCCCATACTAGCAATCATCGTCGGTAACTTCATTTCGTCCGTGACCTTGTTCACCTTGAAGTACATCTCAAGTCTGTCCATATAAGACGTCCATAACCCCGACCGCATGTCGAACTCTTTGATTTTACCAATCGACATTGTGACACACTGTAGATTGAATGCGCACGCAAAACCGTAACTAATTGTCCTCGTCGCCACTATAGTATTTAGTACTGGGGAAGCTCACAATAAAACACACAGCCCATTTGTAGCTCGGTATAATTCAAACTGCCATTGACAATTGACGTTGACAACTGACGTTGACAACTGATGTTGTACACAGATTATGCGCTTACACTACAGTTATGGTAATAAGTTAGGTCTTTTCATACATATAAAACCTTAAATGTAAATTATTCAACTAAAAATATTTAAATAACACACGAAAGTACAAATAACAAGCTCAATGTTTACATTTTTATTATTAATTCATGAATTTCGTTAATTATTATTTCGTGAGATCAAATTACAGTTCGTTAAATAGTAATAAATAACAATTTCAATTTATTTACTGAATTCAGTTGTTTCATACCTGGTATTGATTGATTACATTACAAGTAGTAAATAATTTAATTTCGATATACTAGCTGATTAATTTAAATTAATTTGGACTCTAAGTTAGAAACAATTCGATTGAATATAGCTTGTCGTTCTAATGTACAGACTTTGGCTTGGATTCGCTGTATTCATTTGGTCACTGTATCCAAGGATTATACGTTCGGCAGTCGACATATTGGCAAAGGTTCGCATCCCGGACACTCAGGCGGTATGTATACTATGCACTCTTCTTCTCCAAGGCAGATGTGGTCATCACAGACATCTAGGGATGCGTAACAGGACCGGTAGGCTGGAAAAGGAAAAACAATACATAAGAATTGTGTGTGGGAGAGCCATGCTTCGGCACGAATGGGCCGGCTCGACCGGAGTGATACCACGGCCTCACAGAAAACCGACGTGAAACAACGCTTGCGTTGTGTTTCGTTGTGTAAGTGAGGTTACCGGAAGCCCAATTCCCCCCTTCCCAATCTTCCCAATCCCCGATTCCCCAACAACCCTTAAATTCTTAACCCCCAAAAGACCGGCAACGCACTTGTAACGCCTCTGGTGTTTCAAGAGTCCATAGGCGGCGGCGATTGCTTACCATCAGGTGATACGTCTGCTCGTTTACTAGCTTATTTAATATAAAAAGTATTATTATCTTATATGACAAAATGAAAAAAAAAATATGTGTCTGATATGTTTTCATTACCTAACTGACGGACTAAATAGATTTTTAATGTTCATACCCCGTCATCATCCCTATTATAAACCATAGCTAAATAGGCGACTACGACTATAACTAATTTTAGGTTTTAATGAGCTGCCTAATGTAATGCCTGGATAATGAAGTTACTCAACGTGAGTGACGGACCGTCAGCATGTCAGTCATGCATCCATCACGTATCATACATTGTGTGAATAATACATACATACATACAAATGTATTATATACATACTTATGTAACAATGGATGTTGAATGTTAATTTTGTTAGATTTTCCTGTTGTCTGTTAGAATGTGTTAAGATTTTTTGAGGAGAATTACCGGCCCTCAGATATACACAGATGGAAGCAGAATCGAGGGAGGCGTCGGTTCTGCCTTGACTTGGTGGGAGGAGGGTCGTGAGTCGGTGTTCTCCACTTTTAGTCTGGACCCTTCCTGCACGGTTTTCCAATCTGAACTATACGCTTTGAACAGAGCTGCCAAAATGGTTCTTGACAGCAGAGCAACTAGAGTAAACATCATGAGTGACTCTAGGTCATCACTCGACATCTTGAAGAACCCCAAAGTTACCCATCGTTTGGCCAAAGAAATAAAGCAGTGTGTGGAGACCGTGGAGGAACAGGGAAGAGAAATCCGGTTCTACTGGCTGAGGGCCCATGTTGGAACGGCCGGGAATGAGAGGGCAGACGAATTAGCTAAAATTGCTGCCAAAAAGAAAAGTAACACCACGGCAGACTACTGTATGGTACCCATGTCCTACGTCAAAAAGAAAATCAGAGAGGAAACCATCCGAAAGTGGCAGGACAGGTATACCACCTCCACTACTGGGCAGGTCACTAAGACGTTTCTCCCGGATGTCAATGAGGCATATCGTTTAGTGAGATCAACAAAGTTAACACCTGCCCAAGTACAAGCGTTGACTGGACATGGAGGGATCGCTGAGTACATAAATAATGATAAATGATAAATGATATTTATTTCTGTAAATAGATTATAAAATAACACTTTTACACGTCAATATTTCAAATAGCTAGATGAGGCCGGCATTTCCTATCCGACTACTCTGAGAAGAAATGCCGAAACAAACTCAGAGGTCATAGTCTCTTTTAAAGTCCAGACAAAATCAATTAAAGATGTCGGAGAACCGTGCAAGTTTATTCTGTAGTGGTCTTTTGAGGAAAGAACCACAGCAGTTTGAGCGGACCTGTTCAGATGGCAGCACGCATGTGTCAGTTTACAATGAGCTCAGCTGACGGCTGTTGCTGAATGATCCGACGAACAATACCTACCAAAAGAACATTTGGGTAGGCCACACAAATGCTCACACTGTCAGAATATAATTAACTAAAAGTGAAATGACTAGGCAAACTCTCGCACGGTCCTCAAACTAACAATTTTAAAAATAATATGTGAAAACAAAAAAATATCGAATGATATTAATGTATATCATGTCAAATTGTATAAAAATGTAACTTGTGTTACAAACATGTCAACATGACCTGTGTGGACATTATAGCGGCTCACTCCCAAGCCTGACTATCATCTAAGTAGTCTTTAATTTTATAAAAAGCTTTACTATACAGTTTTTCTTTAATAACATTTTTAAATTTATTCAGGCTCAAACTTTGAATATCGCTGGGAATTTTATTGTAAAAGCGTATGCATTGACATCTGAACGAACCACTTATTTTCTTAAGTCTAGTAGTGGGAACAATATATTTGTTTTTATTTCTAGTGTTTATATTATGTATATCACAATACTTTTTGAATAAATTAATGTTTTTGTGAGCATACACTACATTTTCATAAATGTATTGAGAAGGAACAGTCAATATATTAATTTCTTTAAATAATTCCCTAAGAGAGTGCCTCGGACTAAGATTATAAATTGATCGAATGGCTCTTTTCTGCAGCACAAAGACAGACTGAATGTCAGCAGCATTTCCCCACAGGAGGATACCATATGACATGATACTATGAAAATAACTAAAGTATACTAATCGCGCTGTATTTACATCGGTCAAATTTCTAATTTTTTTAACGGCATATGCTGCAGAGCTGAGTCTTTTCGACAACTTATCTACGTGTGGAGCCCACTGTAGCTTAGCGTCCAGAGTTATACCTAAAAAGACAGTTGAATCTACAGGGTCCAACTCCTCGCCCTTGATTAGCACGCTGGTTTTCACATGTCTAACATTTGGTGTTGTGAATTTAATGCATTTAGTTTTTGATTCATTAAGTAATAAATTATTGGCACTAAACCAGCGTACTATTTTTGAGAGAGCACTATTTACATGATCACTGACTAATTGTCCACGTTTGAGTTTAAACAATAAAGATGTATCATCAGCAAACAGTACTATCCCATGGTTATCCTTCACAAGGTAAGGTAAATCATTAATATAAATAAGAAAGAGAAACGGGCCGAGAATTGACCCCTGCGGAACACCCATCCTAACAATAGACCCGGAGGAAACTTTTCCGTTAATGTCGACTCTCTGAATCCTATCACTCAAGTATGAAATAAGAAGATCCAGAGAGCTGCCCCGTATTCCATAATGGGATAGCTTCCTGATCAGTGTTTCATGAGAGACACAATCGAACGCCTTGGATAAGTCACAAAAAATACCCAATGCGTCGGCCGAGTCCTCCCATGCATCATAAATGTTATTAAGAAGTTCAACACCGGCATCAGTTGTTGAACGACCCCTTGTAAAACCAAACTGGTTTCCATGTAATAATTTATTTCTATTAAAGAATCTTTGCAACTGATATAGAATAATTTTTTCAAAAATTTTACTGAATGTAGGTAGTACTGAAATAGGTCTAAAGTTAGTGGGGTCAGAAGTACTACCCGATTTAAATAACGGAGTTATTTTACTATTCTTCATGAGATCAGGAAACACACCACGATCGACACAGTTATTAAAGATTAGAGCTAATACGGGTGCTACAATATCTATTACAGAGCCGGTAATGTACACAGAATTACCCCACAGATCTGCAGTCTTTTTCTTGTTCAAGGTATGGAACGTTTTGACAATATCTGTATAATCTATGTGTTCGAAAGAGAAGCCTAAATTGCAAGCTGCAACATTTTCTTTTAGTAAAGATTCTGCAACTGTGGGAGATGAGTTCAAAGACTTAGTAGTGGATACAGGAACGTCCGAAAAGAAGTTTTCAAATGCAGCTGCGACTTCTGCATCCGATTTAATTACATTATTATCAATTATAAGACTAAATTCACTACTCTTCTCTTTAGACCTCCCTGTTTCACTGTTAATAATACTCCAGGTCGCTTTAATTACATTGTCACTGTTTTTTATTTTAGAGCTCAAGTATAACGATTTTGCAATTGAGCAAACTTTTTTAAATAATTTAGAATATTTCTTTACATATTCACTAAATTCAGTTGTATTAATATATGTTCTCTCGTTATAAAGTTCATATAGGCGTTTCCTACTCTTATAGATGCCAGTAGTTGCCCATTGATTGAAAGACGCATTGCCATGAGCTGGTATGGTTTTAGGTGTGAAGGTGGACTTAAACTCGGTATGGTAAATGTTAAAAAATTCATCACACAAGTTATTAGAATTTTTATTCCTTAATAATAAAGGTATTTTGTCAGTGAGTTTAGATTTGAAAGTTTCAATGCGTCTTTCAGTCTTTGGGTTAACAATAATATGTGGTTTCGACACTTTATTTACTTTATTTGTTATTGAAATTAATTGTCCACAATGATCTGAATCAAGCAATGATATTATTTGTTTATTAGTTGGTACAATGTCAGTATAAATATTATCTAGGCAAGTGGCACTAGTAGGAGTTATCCTAGTGGGCTCCAGAAACAGGTTCGTGAGGTTAAATGAGGCAAATAAACTTACAATTTTTGTACTTAAACTAGAATTTTCTAACAAATTTACATTAAAATCGCCACAAGTAATGATGAATTTATTTGAACTACTGAGTTTATTTAGTACTTCATCTAATACTGTTTCAAAACAGTCATACAAACCAGTAGGTGGTCTATACACACTTAAAACAATAAACCGCTCTAATTCCACACAGGCTATTTCAACAGTACGTTCAACAGAGTAACTAACTATATCCTTGCGTTCTTTAAATTTAAGTTTGTTGTTTAGTAAAATTAGTGAACCACCATGTATAGCGTTCTCCCTGCTGAACGAGCTACCAATCTGATGATTACCAAAGTTGAACATTAGTTGATGAGATTTCAACCAATGCTCAGTAATGCACATAATATCAATACTATTACAATTTAAAAATAGTTCTATTTCTAATTCCTTACTCAAAAAACCTTGTATATTTTGGTGAACCAGATTGATAACATTACTGTTATATTTGCAAGAGGTGGACTCTCTTGTCTTATTTTTTAATTTAAATTATGGGGAATGTCAATACTAATAGAATTATTTTGAGCTATGTCAATATTTGAATGTTGCTCAATAGGAGCAACCTGTTTAGCCAAGTTTTTGGCTGTTATATTAATAAAATATGATAGCGACACAGCTATCTGTCTTAAATAATACCTGGAAAGATAGTACCTATCTTTCGTCAAATATACATGTTTACCAACATAATTGTTGGTGTCAATAATATGTACATTTGTGTAATTGCATAAATTATAATTTATGCAATTACACATTGCAACATTTAATTTATATCTATGGTTATTTTCTTCCTGTGGCAAGCTATTGCTGTAAGGTAATGTAAACAAAATTATTTGCTTTAGTTTAAGTGCTACAAGTGAACTATGATATTTAAGAAAATTATTTTTATTCAAACTACCTCTATTTGCACAAATAATTATGAGGGTAGCATCATGATTAAAATTATAATTAATAATTCTCTCCAAAATATTACCAAAAGTACAGCCGGGCATACAGTGATTTATTATTGATTGTCCAGGGTATTCACTTGTCAATAAGGAACCTAAGTTTTTACCAATCTCATCACTGAAGATCACAACATTATTGTTATTACTAGAGTTATTATTACATTGACTAGGAAGCAGTAAACTGGCACCATGAGACAAGGTGGTATCACATGGTGGCAAAGTACAAGCAGGCAGTACATTGCTGGAATCACATTTCTCACATTGGTTCTCCTGTGATTGTGACCGCACTAACTCATCCATCGCCAACATGTATTCTCTCATTTGTTTTTCAGATGCACTATATTTGTTGGTCATGGTGTGCAACTTTGCAGTTAAATGGTCTAGTTCTAACTGTAGGTTGTTGGTGTCAGTTTCATACTTCCTGTTATTTTTATTTAATCTTGAAGAGTAAATATTTAGTTGGTTTAGAAGCCGGAAACGCTCTTTATTTAGTTTAACATTTTTTATAAAAAACTTTTGTCTTTTGATCAATCTGTTGGTTTTTGTTATAAATTTATTGATCTTAATATATTTTTTTAGTTTATTATTACTAAAACAAGGATTTTTTTAGAATGACATGAATCACTTTCACCTGTTAAATCTATAGTCAATGGATTCAAGTCTATTTGTTGTGATTGAGAAGCACGGGCTGACACCAATTCGCTGAAGAGACTGTTATTCAGACTGGCCGTGATGTTGTGGTTAATCATTTCAAGGTGGCTAATTTGATTATTGGCCTCATGTAGCTGATGTTCTAGAAGAGCTTTACTATGTAATGTTTGTTCGTACTCAATGCTACACTGACTGAATCCGTCCACAACAAATTGGAGCCTATCCCGAGCCTCAATGGCTTCAGTGTGTTGAGTATGTAACTGAGCCATTTCACATTTCAGTTTCTTATTATTATTTAAAACGTCTAAAAATTCCTTCTCATTGTCATCTCTTTCCTTCAGCAGTTGATCACACAACTCTTTTGAAGCCTTTAGTTCGCTCAAAGCCAGGTTGAGTTTTGACTTGGCGAGCATGGGCTTTGCGAGTTAGAATCATATTGAAAGTTAGAGAAGGAGAGTAAGATGGAAGTTATGTTAATAATATGAAAAATTGAAGTTGATTTAGTTAAGAAAACTGCTAGAAAAGTTAAGTAGTTTCAAACAAAGGAGTTGTGTCAACAACCGCAAAGAGGTTATGTTTACTAATATTTTTAACTTATCAGGCCTTATACTTGAGTTTTATTTAGTGATATCGTTGTAAATACGATTATTATAACGCAAAATAGCCTATTTCGTTCAAATTATACAATATTTTACCTGATATTGAGATGACAGTTTAGCAAATTCCTTACGCCGGTAACCGTAAATTTTCCAACTTCACCAATTTCACAAAAATTACTTCAAAAATAGGAAATCTTCTTAGTATACACTATATATTTTATATTTCCTCAGTGTTGAGATGGTTTTAGAGATTACTATACTAAAAAAAACATGTGTTAAAAAAAAACACGGACAGAAACAAATCAGCTGTTTACCCCAGTGTTGCCACCTGTACCTGCATCGATTCAAATTAAAAGAAAATGCAGGTTGCGAATGCGACTTAACCATCAGTGAGTCAGTATGGCACATTATTCTCGACTGTCCCCGTTTTCTGGCCGCCAGATCCAGCTTAGAGGCTCAAATAGATACAAATCTGGATACCTCCAATCTGAGTGCCATTCTAGCTGATAAAGTCAAAAGACCGCACTTCCTGAGCTACATAGACACTATCTTTAGCAGGGCGGCTGAAAGAAACAGCACATTAAATAATAGACACCAAATAGCCACCTTGGAGAATCAACCAACAACAGCCACGGCAGTACCCGAGACTCCTCGTACTAATGAGCCGCTCATAATCAATGAAAGGCAAATACTCCTACATGGAGAACGCGGCACCAAAGGAATACGGTTGCGAGGGGTAGCCCTATTCATGAACACCAGCAGCGAAAGACTAGGGATAGCCTTCTGCGAAAAAAGGAATAACAAATGGCTCACTATTTCACCGGGCCTAGCCTCCCTGATCAATGGCAGCACATCTAGAACAAGCATGCGACGCAAAGTCTATGATGCACTACCAGACATGGAACTGTTGGGTCGAAGCTGTCGATTGTTGCGAACACGCAATAAAACAATAGCAATGTTTTCCAGCGTCGACTCTATAACTGGTTTTGCACAAGCATGTGGGGTGCTGTCAGGCGTGGGTGAGTGGGGAGACGTAGAAGGCATACATTCCAGAATAATTAGCGTAGACGCTGCAGTGGTGGCTTATGAGAAAGGGAAAACGGCAGACCTTATGGGCTGCATTAGGGCCTCGGAACATCATGAGGTCATCGTGTACGAGGACAGGGGGGAAGATTTGAGCTTCCTCAAGAGGTCAGTTCAGCGCCAGCCAAGGGTGGATTCTCCAAGCGGCTCAGAGCGTTTACAGCTACAATATTTGCAACAGAGCGCTCTGCAACAACAACAGCGGGCCACCGAAAGGGAAAATAAAAAACTAGCGTCCCGAGGTAGAATGTGGGCAATAACAACAGCCATATGCTCAGTAACCGGACTCATTGCGTCACCTTTCAGGAAAAATGCATCCAAGTCCACTCAAAGATCGGAGAGCTGTCCCACTCAAATACAGTCTGCTCATTCTAGGTCATCCCCAACAAGAGCAGCTATGGGCCACGTTTGTCCACCGAAGCTTCGACAAGCCACCACTCCCAGAGACCATCTCATAAACGCTTTTCTCGAGTTTGTCGCAGTAATAGAAGCAACTAAGCAGGTTAACTTGCGGAATTGCGAAGCCATTCTGCAGACCTATCTGCAGGGTAACGAGGTGATACTGGACGATAGACTCGAAGCAGCAGAAGCAGTCATATACGACAATAATACATCGAGAGTGCTGAGAGGAACCTCTATAAGTCGTAGTATGGCAGCTTACAACGCCACTGCAGGATTTGTGTCTCTGGACGAGAAGGAATCAAATCGATGCGGAGTAGTGAAGTTTAAAACTCCCCCCAACGATTCCCTAGTGGTGGTTGCAAAGTGTACCAGGATTATGCTAGATGATGGGATATTAGAAATGGCAAAATCCACATCGGAATCCGGATCGGACGGCATAACCTTTGAGAGCTGGTGCACTCCGAGGTTTCACTGGACGAACGGGGTCCCTGGATGCGGTAAAACGACTTGGATAGTGGATCAATTTGATGCGGACAAAGATTTTATTGTCACCACAACAACTGAAGCAGCAAATGACCTCAGAGGCAAACTATCTTGCCGATTTGGGGGACTACTAGTCAAATCTAGGGTTCGAACAATGGCGTCCATCTTAGTAAACGGCTTGAAGGGGCGAGAGAGCTGCACTCGACTAATGGTAGACGAGGCTCTTATGAACCACTTTGGAGCCGTGGTGATGGCCGCCCGAATAACTTTAGCCAAGGAGGTCCTGCTAATTGGTGACATAAATCAGCTCCCGTTCATTGATCGTGACAACCTCTTCCCTCTCCACTACGGCCGCCCTACACATATCACACCCATAAGTCAGGAGTTGCTGTGTACCCACAGGAATCCAATGGACGTGGCCTATGCTCTCAACACAGTTTACAGTGGCATATACTCGTCCAGGTCGGGCGTGAGATCCCTCGAGACAAAAAGATTCTCGGGAGCGATGATCCCAAAATCACTCCCCGACACCTTATACCTGGTACACACCCAGGCAGAAAAGGAATCCCTTAAGAACCAGGGATACGGGTCGGGCGAGGGATCACGCATCCTCACTATACACGAGGCTCAGGGACTTTCGTCCGCGAAGGTGGTAGTTGTGAACACAGCAACAAAGAGGCAGAAAATTCATGACAGCGTACCACATGCAGTAGTTGCAATTTCGCGTCACACACATAGTTGCATCTACTACACGGACAACTGTGATGACGCGATAAGTAAATTGATCAGAAGGGCTGCTGAAGAGAGCGACCATGGGATTATGGACTACAACCTGAAAATGGCCATCAAACACAGAGACGCGGCAGTTGTGGGGGCGCTTTTGGGTGAGAAATGTTCCTCAGACTAAAAAAAAAAAATTTATATAGCGGGAGGTAATGTGTATGCGGAAAACGTAAATAAGAATATAATTATATAATTGGTAACTCTTTGACTTCTGTAAGCTCTGTGGAAGTCAGCCCACCCGACAGGGGTTGAGGCGTCACGCTCACATAAATGTCCTACAGTCGGTGGCGCTGTGTGTTGGGTTGTTCCGTTCCCAACAAAATGGTTGACCGGACCAATTGCTGACACACACGTCATACTCGTGAACGAGTGCCTTCTGCTGGGGCAGGTCGGCTCTCCCAGCGCGCTGGTGGACTGACTTGGCAGAGCCGCCGGTAAATTTAATTTAGTTTAATAAAAAAAAAACAAATATGTTAATCGTAAGTTTTTTTTTTGTAGTTAAAATTTAATAGTTGTGGTTAATTGTAGTGTGTAAGGTAGATACCATATTGATAAGATTTATTGTAAAAAGAAAAACAAATTGTATGACAAGGGCACGGACCAAGAGTCCGTGGAGAACAAATGTAAATAAACATATTATTAACATGAAAGTAAAAGTGTTTCTAAATTACTTTTAATATGCTAAATATGTTGTAAATGTTATATACCGCTTTCCACTCTATATTCAATTGCAGTGTGCATATCAATTAGGAAAATTCGATCCAATATTTTGGTCATAGAAATGCATTTATTTATTTGAATTATTTATCATCATGCACTTAAACCACACAGCAGACAATACTTTTCTTGAGGGGGAAAATCATCCAACGAGAAACAATTCTTCTCGTGGGAGCGCCCTTATCGGATGGTGAGTATCTGAGTATCGGACAGACTCCGGCCAGACGTGATAATAAATAAACAATAAACAGACAATACTAAAAGAAATATTACAAGCATGAGGTACAAACATCTCATACATCTAACAAACACTATCAGATTTTACTTTAGTTTACCGTAACTATCACAATGAATCCTCTAACCTTGTCTACTATCAGCTATCATTATAATGGTAGTATCACATAAACACATAAACACAGATGGACATACAAGATACTCACTATCGATGCACTCGCCGTCGAAACAGCAGCCGCCGCAGCATTGGTCATGGTCCGCGCACTGCAAGCAATGGTTTGTGTCGCATTAATTATGGCCGCCTTTGTGCACTATCATGCTATACAATGTTAGAATGCTAAGCTTAATTTATTTAAAGGTGTACAATAAAGGTTATTATTCTATTCTATATAATTGATGTTGATAAACATCTTAATTTACACTTAAATTGTGATAATGGGTATTATATGCCATATTGGTATCTAAACTGTTTTTTTGCACGAATATGGGATAGCGTGAAACAACTCAAGCGTTGTGTTTCGCGTGCATATAAGTCTTCCGAGGGTTCAATCTGTCCCACCATCCCCAACCCCCAAACCGTAAAAGGCGGATGCTGCACTTGTTACTCAAAGGAGTAATAAACACCTGGAACACCAATGGGTATTGCAGATGTCCATAGGCGATATCGATTGCTTAAGATCAGGTTAATTGTCAGCTCGTCTGTCGTCCTACATATATATACAAACCTTTACATATAAAATTACCCTATATATGTATATATATATTAACCACATAGTTCCCGATCTCGCGGGATCTTTTCAAAAATGAGATGTGGAAGATATTCCAGGGAACTCTTCAAAAATCAACATAATGAGCTCTGCGTTTGATTTTAATAGATGTATACTCACTTAGGGCATTGAAAAAATAGTTTAAAAACGGACTTTAACTAAAGAAATATTATAATCTTTCCGAACTTAAGATGAAAACTAACTTAAAACTAAAGAAAGCTACGAATTACGAATTTATAACAATTAAAAAAGAAATTATATTAGAACCTATCCTTTATGCTATAATAACCAAGCTTAAACTAAATAATTTAAAAGAAACGACTTAAATCTAATCTAATTAATTTATAAATTAGACTTACAATTTTATTAAAAAAACTAACTACAGTAACTACTAATAATCGATATCAAACTAAACCTACGTTAAAAAGTTTAACCAGAAAACCAGGAAAACCCAACAAATAAACTTATTAATTGACAAATACAACGAAACCAATTTAGAATATACGAAACAGCAGGACCACTACAGACAAATAATCATACGACTGATATACACTTTTTCTACGATAGTACCGAAGCGCTCGGCCGATACCCAACCAAATAATTGTAACAAAACCATAGCGCAATCTATTTCGATCCCAACGCCATCTATCGAGGATAAAGACAACTTGGATTATTTATTTATACTCCGTTCGGGCATTTTCTTTGTACTAAAAGTTTAATTATATTGATATAATTTTTTTCATACCTTTTTACTATTTGTTAACTTTTTTCGGTGAATTAAAACAATAACATGAACCGAAGTCGTGTAACGATCGACATAGAATTATCTATACTCCGTTAGAGCGTTTTCTTTGTACTAAAAGTTGTATTATGTTATATTTTTCATTGCTTTTTACTATTTTGTAAAAACAAATTTCCAATGAATTAAAACAATAACATGAACTGAACAATTGTAATTACACCATTGCGCGATCAACGCCATCTATCTACGGAGTATAGAAACAGCCCGACATTGTTCAATTCCGTACTATAAGTACGAAATTGAAAAATAGATGGCGCTGTATGTCCGGAATAAATTAATTTTTTATTTAATTTTTTTTATTTTATTTTTTTTATTTTTTTTATTTTATTTTTTTTATTTTTATTTATTTTTTTTTTATTTTATTTTATATTTATTTTTATTTTTATTTTTATTTTTATTTTTATTTTTATTTTATTTTTATTTTATTTTAATTTTATTTTTTTATTTTATTTTTATTTTATTTTATTTTTATTTTTTTATTTTATTTTTATTTTATTTTTATTTTATTTTTATTTTATTTTTGTTTTATTTTTATTTTATTTTTATTTTATTTTTATTTTATTTTTATTTTATTTTTATTTTATTTTTATTTTATTTTTATTTTATTTTTATTTTATTTTTATTTTATTTTTATTTTTATTTTTATTTTATTTTTATTTTATTTTTATTTTATTTTATTTTTATTTTATTTTTTGATTTTTGAAATAAAAATATATCTATGTCCTTTCTAAGGTTCTAAACTATATCTGTACCAAATTTCAACCAAATCCGTCAAATAGTTGCGGAGATTAATGGTATAAGCATAGAATGTTCGACGTGATTCTTTAATTTGACATAACTCTTTTATTTATGAACCGATTGACATGAAACAAACACTAAATGTAAATTTAAGCATCCCACAATATATTCGTGAAAACCGCATCCAACTCGGATCAGCCGTTTCTGAGATTAGCGCGCACAGACGAACAGACAAACAGACAAACAGACAAACAGACAAACAGACAAACAGACAAACAGACAAACAGACAAACAGACAAAAAAAAAGTTAATTACATTTTTGGGTTCGACATCGACATAACAATAACCCCTGCTATTTTTTTTATTTTTATTTTCAATGTACAGACAGCACTTTTCTACGATTTTATTATATGTATAGATAAAAAAACTATATTTGTACGAAACGATAAAAATATTTGATTTTCCAATATTTTTTGGAATATACTGATGTATTTTGGCAAATTATTATGTCTCTAATATACATTACCTCATTTAGACTCATGGTAAAACTTATTTAA
Organism: Spodoptera frugiperda; assembly: GCF_023101765.2. Taxonomy (NCBI): domain Eukaryota; kingdom Metazoa; phylum Arthropoda; class Insecta; order Lepidoptera; family Noctuidae; genus Spodoptera; species Spodoptera frugiperda. The sequence goes on along the minus strand of NC_064215.1, from coordinate 10,330,127 downwards.
ATCAACTATTATGTTCTGCACTTGGATCTAATAACGTTACTTTATAATTACGAGAAAATATAATACGATGTGATAACATTTAAGTGTATAACATAAAGATTAATCGAAATCCAATAGGCAATTACTATTGAATTAGCCATTTGCCCTCATTAGTTAATTGGTACAATAATTGGCCAATTTGCCGTACAACGAGACTGTTTTGGGACAATTTTGGGTAATTTTTTGTTGTCTTTGTTTTTTAAGGTTCTGTATACAAGTTGTCTTGCCGGCTGTTGATAGTGTTTTTAGAGTGTTTTTAGAAATAGGTTTGTATTAATCACAATGTTTCATATCTGTCCAGACACGTTAAATTAATTGAATTGAATTAGAAAAATACTGAAGTTTGTCATTATCTAGTAAAAAATAATTGCACAAAAGAACTTAAAATTGTTATACCTATCTGTAATAAAAAAAGGAAAAGAAAAATCAAATTTAAAATTCTTAGCACAAGAAAAGTCACCGAACCTTTTTCCCGCCAACTTTACAATCCTGCGCACTGGCAAACACAATTACAAAACTAAATAACAACACTACAACTAAATCAATTTTAAAAAACATTTTTTACACTTCTCACATGTCCCCTCACTACAACTGTCAAATCATAAATGGAAAAAATTAAAAGAAAAATTGTCACGAGGTATCGTGTCTATGAAATTATGTAAAATGGTCCTGTGTGCGCAGGCGCCGACCTCGACCATTGTGACCGAGTTAGCTCAGCTGCACCGCCACTATTACGTATTGTATTAGCAATAGAATTCTGTTATGTCAGATTGACAGTTGTGATTGCGTAATTGGATAATAGGAGCCTGTGTGAATTGATGATAATATTATTATTATGACCTATTTAGGGTTTAGAATGGGAATTGTATTGTTATGAGTTTTTTTAGAAAAATAAAAGATTTATAAATCTACGTTTAAAAATATCGACTTCAAAGGCAATCGCAGAGAGTACGTAAAACACGTCTCAAACGTACTAACCGCATTTTTCCTAAGTCTGAAAAATACTATGCTGAAAACCGCATCAAAAGCGGTTAAGCCAAACGCGAGATAATCGCCCACAGACATACCCACATACAGGTCAGGTATGTTTGTTAATCCTTCACGTCAAAATTACTAAAGGGATTGGGATAAGATTTGCAACAGGAGTAGATTATGATCTGGAATAACATGCATGCAACAGGCTTTTTATCCCGCAGGGACGCAGGCGAAGCCTCTGGCAGAAGCTAGTAGATCATAAAATATCTTGGTAATTAAGGTAATATCTAAGTATGATCTAAATTATGACCATTTAACGATTTATACACGTAATAACTCAACAAGGTAAGTGGGATGTCGAAATACTAACCAAACTAACTGGACCTCTCAATATCTATACAAATATCCTTTCAATTCCCACTTTAGTTCGAGTGTAGAAGGGACAAGGGTCAAGTTAGACTGGACATTAGTTAGTGACGCATGAATAATCTTGTAAAATACGGGTCTAAAATATATTCATTGGGTTTTTATAACAATTGTGAAAGTGCTATTGTGTTATCAGATTAATGAAGTCATGCTGGTATTGTCATGTTTGACAGTTTATATTATTCGATTTTTAAACAATTCGACCGTTAAATTACGCATGGAAAATTGATTATGGTGATCATCTTTTGTTTATTTTAGGAATAAAAATATTGTGTCCGCATTTCGCGACACGACGCGGCGATTGTCGCGGAATGCTGCTCATGAATATGAGCCTCTAGCATGGTTTGAAACTAGTCGAGTTCCTTGTCAATCAGTTACGTGTGTAAGCCGATACAATAATTATTAATTTAGCATGCTTCACGAAAGTTATTATATAAAGTATTTGGTTGAAGTTTACAAGAAACGGTTTGTTGACGGTTCACAAGAAAAATTAAAACTTTGATTATTTTTTACACAAAAACTAAAAAAATAATAATATTGAGTACATTACTATTATTATGTTTTTCACGTTTTTGTAATTTTACTAAATGAAACGAATGCTCTAGTGACCGCCTTTACACGGATAGTTACAATTTGCATAAACTTTACTAGACCATTGTTAAGTTAGTTCCGCATTTATGTATAAGAACAATAACATATTATATAACAATATTTCACACCCAGTCTATGCTTAAAAATTCAGGAAAATAAAAAGAAATAGTACTTACAACATCACCATAGTCGTCACAATCGTCAATCATTGCAAATGTTGAATAAATAATAAAAACAATAAATAACACAACCAGCTTCAAGCAAGCAGACATGTTCCCTTGATTTATGAATCGACACACAGCCAACTATCGATCACACAGCTTCATTTATTATCTACAAAGTACCAACCCTAATAGTCACCCTACAACCTCTTTTCAACCTTAATTCCTTCACTACAAAGTTTATTTTTGTTTGGCGTTTAATTCGTAGTGTTTGAATCCTTCAGTCGCGCGCCAAGGATGTCACGCTGTATTAAAAACAATCCGTGATAAATTTTGAATAATGTGAGGTCTTTCGATTGTTGCTTGGTGACAATAGGTCCAATGGTCAATTAGGGTCATTGATTACCTCGTAGGTAAAGTGGTTGCACGTGCAACTGTGGTAGATGAAGTGTTGGGTACGATTTGATGTCAAACAAATTGTAACTTTTTTTTTGCACACTAGGAATTTGCCCTGTATCGTGGGTGCGTTTACAAACATACTATTACACATGTACATGACACCCACACTTGAAGCAACAATTTGTGCATCAAACAAAAAGTTGCTCCGTGCGAGAATCGAACCCGCTACACGTTGCGCGGCAGCCGGTTACCCAGCCATCATGCCAACTGTGCAGCCAGACTTTCAAAGACTGACGGTCCGTAAAATAAAGTTAAGAATTAATCCAGGCATTGGTTACACTCGGCAAATGTCGCAAATATACTACTTATTGGTAAAGGCCAAGTAAATAATCTAACGAACGTGTGTGAGTAAATGGTTTTAGAGTTAATCGTAATCGCTCAAACAAAGTCAAAAAGGTTTTAATAAAGAAATACTCAATCATAACATGTGTAAGTAAATGGTTTAAGAGTTTGCATGAATTTTAATTGAGTAAGCCGACAACGATGGACATAATATATTAATGAGGTTTTAACGAGTATTGCTAGGCTTTTTATAGTTTTTAGAAAAAATCTCATTAGTAACACGGAGTCTGGAATTGTATATAGCAATAGCCTCACCCCCTTATTACATAGGATTTATAACACGAATGGTAAAAAGTGGGTGTACATTGTACAGTGGCATTACAGTGCCGTAACGTGCACCTCTGCCTACCTCTTCGGGGATAAAAACGCGTGACGTTACGAGGTTTTAATTACTATAAAACTCTCTCCAATTAATTAAAGTTAAAGATAAACTTAATCTTTAACTTTAGTTACTTTACAATTTACACTTGCGACCAAAACTATAGAATCACTTGGAATTGATCCTTGAAGCTTGAGCTTCTTATTTTTTTCATTGCTACCATTTCAAAGAATTAACTTTTAACTTTAAATTGATATCAAATTATTATTTTTTTACATTTGATAAGTCGACATTTGGCCGCTATCTCGCCTGATGTTAAGTATTGATGCGGCCTACGATGGAGCACGTCTGCCCATAAGCAACCTACTCAGTCGGACTTTGAAGACACCCAGGTTATACCCATCAGGAAACACAGACTCCGGCAAAGAATTCCACTCCCTAGCAGTTCGCACAAGGAAGTTTATTTAAATCACACCAGGATTTTAGGAGATATCCCTCATTAAGTAAAGGAGATAGGAAAACATAGGACGATACCGAGTAAGTGGTACCACTTACTCAAGATTGACCTGCTCAAGATCGGGCGAAATCAATTCCAAGTAAGTGATTCCATAGTTTTGCTCGCCAGTGCAGTAATGAAGGCTATATGTGAATGGACCCGAATTTTAAACGTCTGTTAGTTTAGGCTCCTCACAAACAAACCATCTAGTAATTACTTGTGTAAAACTAGTAGATACTTTGTATCTTAAAGTACTAAACAGTGTTAGGACTCGTACATACGCATATTTTAGCCATTAAATTGTAAATATTTTAAAAGTATATGTATAGTTAAAAGTATATCTGTTGAACTGTTTCTATAAAATAACGTATCTTTGCCCATAGTACAATTTTTAGGCCGGTGCGAATAAACCGATCAATCAGATTGCCGAAAGCGCTCTTTAAAATCTGAACATACGCTAGGAGTTTTTACTGCTTGTGAGTGAGGTATCTAACCAGTAAAAAGAAATGCTATTGCATATAAAAATATACTATTATTATCATTCACAGATGCACCATACACAACATAGATATAGATAAAAGAAAATCAAATCTGCAGAATGACTGACCATTATAGACAAGTTTTCAACATTAATCAATTTAAGTTTTTCCAGTTAAATCCTTCAACCAAGAACGTTCCAACTTCATTTTTCAAACGAAATACTCGTACAGAACCCTAACCATTTTACACGTGCAATTTTAGAACTTTTAATGAAAACTGAATTGGTTTGGAAAGAAAAAAAAGGAAAGTCATTGTAGTATTCCCTATGTACCACTTAGTGAAACTGGTCATTATTCGTCTTGTGGGACTAAGACAATCTTTGCTATCCCTTTTTACCTTAAATAGGGCGATTCCCTGATGGATCTTGCTCTAGAAACTGATTTAGAATTTTGGTAAATATAAGCCGGTAAACGAGCTGACGGATCACCTGATGACAAGCAATCGCCGCCGTCCATGGACATCCGAAACACTAGAGTTAGGAGAGGGGTTAGGAATTTAAGGGTTGTTGGGGAATCGGGGATTGGGAAGGAAGGTAATTGGGCCTCCGGTAACCTTACTCACACAACGCAAAAGTGGAAAATGTCAATGCAACATTGCAATTGGTACTTGCCGTTGCATGAGAAGGGTTTGTCTTAAACCTCCGAGCCACCATGACATTTTACTCACTTTCTGTTTAATGGTAGCCATTGCAACTGCTGCGATATTTGAATTTAAGTTTCGATTCAGGTCCAATTAAATGGTTTCAATAGTGGTTCTATTGCGATGAGTACACCACATGACGTACAGTCGAAAACTATCTACAATGTAAGTATTGAAAAAGAGACATTACCTACTACGGTATACAAAAGGCTAGACGATAAGAAAAAAAACTAAATTATCCTCTACTAGTGAGTCTTACAATCGTTAAATAACTATTTTTTCCCTCTAAATGAGTTTTATTACAGTTGGCTCCAAGCTTTTGCTACATTCAAAACTTTTAATGTTCAAAGTGACCCAAATGGAATGAGTTTAAGTTGCAAATTACTGTAAACTTCTACGGAATAAGTAGCTTGCATAAAAATGCGATTTTCCATGTGGCTGACTTCTGTAAATTGTACTTTTTTGACTGTGACTTTTTTATGATACTCGTATAAGCCGGTAAACACACTTGATTGTAAGCAATCACCGCCACCCATGGAAACCTGAAACATCAGAGGAGTTACAACTGCGTTGCCGGCCTTTTGGTGTTTGGGAATTGTTGTGGAATCGGGGATTGGAATATAGAACTAACAATTATATAAGTACAATCATGGGCATGAAATCTCAGATATATTAAAGTCAAACCTACTTCATATTCTCTATTGTTCCAACGACGACCCATAGCAATTATCACTTGTATTTTAATGATTTGAGATAATCACACAATAAACAGTTCAATTACTATTAATGCCTACTTTATAAGTATTTAGAATAGAACTAGGCGTTACTTTGCGGAAATCTGCAGCTAGAATGCATTTTCCCGCAATTCGGGATGCGGGAGCCGCCGAGTCAACACCTCCTGAAGATGTCCCATGGAGGAGCGAAATATATATCGAGTGGTTTGTTGCTTGTCGTGTGACAATTTTATGTTGCACCTCTGCTGACTCCACATGCTAAAAATCTTTAAGCGAAATGATAACTAAAAATCGTATGTTACATAATAAGGCCCAGAATAACTCATAACCCTAGACTGTATCTCATAAAACCCGTAAATATAACGACATTTACATAAGCAGTGAACTTAGTCTCTAACAAGTTTAACAAGCACAAACTTACTGTGAAGGTTTAACTAGTGCACGTTGCTATGGCAACGCTGCATGCCCTTTGGGACCTCCAATTTGCGTTCCAGATTGTCTCACGATGTTACATTTGTAAGGGCTTCGGAATATTCGCTTTATGTAAGTGTTTTTCTTTTGGTCTCGTTCTCTTTGAGTTCGTGATAACTGACGTTGATGTTATAAATGTGAAAGTTTGCTGTGAAAGTTTGTGTAGAGGTTTATGGTTTTATGTTGCACCTCTGCTGTTCATTAATTGCGGGCTCCCGAGGTTGGTGCTGCAAACCGCATGCTAAAAATCTTTAAGCGAAATGATAATTAAAAATCTATTGTATATTTAGTGTTACATTAAAAGGCCCAAAATAACTCATAACCCTAAACTGTATCTCATAAAACCCGTAAATATAACGATATTTACATAAGCAGTGAACTTAGTCTCTAACAAGTTTAACAAGCACAAACTTACTGTGAAGGTTTAACTAGTGCACGTTGCTATGGCAACGCTGCATGCCCTTTGGGATCTCTAATTTGCGTTCCAGATCGTCTCATGATGTTACATTTGTAAGGGCTTCGGAATATTCGCTTTATGTAAGTATTTTTCTTTTGTTTTCGTTCTCTTTGAGATCGTGATGTGAAAGTTTGTGTAGAGGTTTAGATGTTTGTCCGTCAATCACGCTGAAAGTACTGAATGGATTTTGATGATATACAGATAGAGTATGAGATGACTTGGGTGATAGGATACTTTTTATTCCACGGGAATGTGGGTGAAGCCGCTGGCAGAAGCTAGTTTTGATAAATTTTTGTGATTATTACTTTACAAAAAATGGGTTAGAATATTTTTCACCATTTGGTAAGATACTGGTTCAATATATGTGACATAAATTATGATAAGGTATCGATCTTGTTTTACAAATCTAGCAGCAAAGCTAATACATCGTCAATTTTTGCATTTAAGTTTAGTACCCTTAGTACGAGTTTGTTATATGTTGAACGAAACGAGAGAATGTTCTGCGCTTTGATTGGCTAGCGCGAATAAATCAACCAATCAGAGCACCGAACGCGCTCTCGTTTCGATCTCATTAAACGTAAAACAAACTCACTACAATTAGGTATAACATTTCTATTTTATTTCAATTTTGTTCTAGATTACAAAAAGACCTTCGATTCTATCTGGTATCTACGGTTCCCTGAACCAATAGGCAAAGACATAAATAAAACGTTCCCTTTTCACTAGTCATGTTGGACCAATTTATTAGGCAGGCAATCTATCTACAAAACTGACACAGATACAGGCTGCGTACATTTCGTGATGATATTAAGTGAAAACTCAATATCATCCCAATGAACAGTTATGTTGTAATCGTTTTCAAATAATACTGCTAACTCAACTAATGATGCAGAATGATTGCAACAAGAACCATATACAACTATCTCAGAGTCGTAAAAAGTTATAGTATAACACGGTTATTTTCTTGATGGAGGAAAACTTATCCAATGTCTTCTTCCGAGTTTGAGTATCAAACTCTTACTGACTAAAAACCACCCCGTTACTACTCCTGCTTTTCGTGTCGGAGCCCCGGTATACCCGCTAGGCAGTCCGCAGCTAAGGGTAAAGTTTATATACGGTATTCTTTTAAAAAAAATATAGGTAATATATCGTCGAAAAATAGCAAGTACCGTAAGTTTACAATAGGATTCTAAACGTAACCGAAATTGTATTATTTAAGGTCGCATTTTCGCAATCAATTTGCGACGTTTCATGGTAAATTTATAAACTTACAGATTCTAAACGGACCAATCTCAAAAGAACTATTAATTTGTCGTTTAGATGCGGAAAATAGCACAATGCTCTCTGATTGGTTGATGTTGACATTTGCTCTCTGATTGGTCGATGATAATATAATTTATCCCTCGTTTTGAGTCCTACAGAAGTTATAAGTTTCCAAGGAAATTTATAAACTTACGGGTATTTTTATTTTCCGGTCCATCTATCCAATTTCATAGCATTTTTTTCTGGGAATAAAGAATATAATATATCTCTGATAATGTTGAATTGGCTTCAGAGTATCTTTTCCGAATAAGTAGTTCGATAGAAAAGCTTGAAGTCATATAAATCTTTTTTTTTTGGAATAGGGGTCAAACGGTTTACCTGATGGTAAGCGATCATCACCGCCCATGGACGACTAAAAAAAAGACGTTGACGTGTACAATGTTCTATTCTGTAGTCTACTTACTGAATAACTTATAGATGTTACGACGCAATCAAAATCGTGATTCATATTCCGAAAGCCTACAATTCACCCAGTGGACCGCATCCCCAGAAATATTCACGAGACACCCCTTTGTGTTTCGACGTTATGTTTATTAGAGATTCAGGATCCGTTGTCATCCCTGACAGTTGAGCGTCAGCAGATTGATAAAGGTTACAATTAGCGGGTGATGGCTACAAGTTCTCGCCCTTTACGGCTGAGAGTTACAATTTACTATTAATTAAAATCTGTTGAACTATGTTGTTAGTGTGGTTTAATGATGACGTGGCGTTTATAAGACTACGTATGATTTTGCCTTTTATAAACTTGACTATAGTCAAATATTACATTTTGATATTACGGTAAACAGAGAGGCAGAGGTTTCCCGGATGGTAAGCAATCGCCGCCGCTTATGGACACCCGAAACACCAGAGGCGTTACAAGTGGATTGCCGACCTTATGTACGGACTGTTTGCATGCCTGCCAGAGAATATTGGTCTAAAAACTTATCAGAACCGACCACAGTGTTATCTAAAAATAAAGAAACTCACCTCTCACGTTAAAAATGTTATCTAAAATACAAAATCTAAAGAATTCTCTAATAAACCCAACTAAAAGTAAACAGAAAATATCAGAAAACATCTCTTAAGTTCCATCTACTGAGTCTTACGTTCCATTTTGTCCTAAGGGAAGGTTCTAGAGTACACACAACTTCAGATAAAGCCACACAAAACCAGTATAAGCTGACCGTTGGATCTGTAGAACTATCATACAAAGCGAGACCATGATAAACTGGTTTTGTATACCTTGATGTGTCTACATAATGCAACATGACACGTAGGTATACAATTGCTCCCTTAGGTTCTGTTTGCTAGTAACTAAAGCTAGACTTTGCAGTCACCAGTCCTTTGGGGCTAAGGACGTCAGTGCATGTTAGTGCAAGACCTTTTCTGATGCTTCGTTTGCACTACGCGTTAGCTTTAGTCGAGTAGCGAGTATTTAGTAGATTTTGGGACGGAAGCGACATAACTTAGTTGGAGAAAATTAAGTGTTTCATTAAAACGTTTTGATTTTCTCCAATATGGGTGCGTTTACAAACATACAAGTTCACATACACATGACACCCATACCCGAAACAACAACTTGTGGATTACGCAAAGAGTTGCTCCATGTGTGTGTGTCCAGCGAGTTGCCCAGCCACCATGCCAATCGGGCAGCTAGTCAAATTAAATATGAATATCGGTTTACACACACACACACAACGTCACGCCTTTTATCCCCGAAGGGGTAGGCAGAGGTGCACATTACGGCACGTAATGCCGCTATACAATGTACACCCACTTTTCACCATTTTGTGTTAAAGTCCCATGTAATAGGGGGTGAGCCTATTGCCATATCCTGGACACAATTCCAGACTCCGTGCTACCACTGAGATTTTTTTCGAAAAACCGAAAAAGCCCAGTAATACTTTGCCCGACCCGGGAATCGAACCCGAGACCCCTTGTACGGTAGTCGCACTTGCGACCACTCGACCAACGAGGCAGTCTTTATATCGGTTTATTCACGTAAATATACTGCGAAAAGCTTTACTAGTTTCGAGTCACATAGGGACTCTTCGTGCGCGACGTCGCGCAGCCTACTTGACTGAAATACTTGTATAGTGCAAACAGGGCATAACGGGTTTTAAATTATTTAATGCAGTACTCACATAAATGTAGTTTTAGTGAACATTTCGAGTTATTTATAGATGCGGTTTAAAATTGTCGGGCGTTTAATTGCCGCTGAAGAGATTTTGGTATGTCTCTAGAACGTTACATTACATTTTGTTTAATAGTTTTCGTTGCTATTAATGGTATGTTTTAGTATTAGAACTCGAAACGGGATATTTACCATGTTTTTCTAATTCTATAAGTTTCCGATATTTCGGCACTGTTGCAAGCGCCATGATCACGGTGAAAAACATGGTAAATATCCCGTTTCGAGTTCTAATACTAGTGTTAGTGACCATGTCAGTTTAAAAACTTAAATGGTATGTTTTATTGTATTAACTGATGTTCTTATTGTTGATTACCTAGATTTATAGTAAAATAATGTTTTAACAACAATTACATATGTTAGGTAATTACGTTTGTTATTTTTTATGTCAAGGTTATCATATTAAGGTTTACTTAGTTATCACACAATGTCAAAATGTCAATGTTATTAGGTAAGTCTGACATACATAGCGTACAATTATTCATAATAGATGACTTGTTTTAGGTCTATTGGACATCTGTATATCTAATATTTAACATTCATGTGTCCAAAATGTTACAAATAATATATTAAAGAAATATTTATTTACTAGCGGACCCGACAGACGTCCTGTCTACACGTCTGTAATTTGAAATTTTAAACTTTTTTAATAAGCTAAAAGATTCTGGACCTTTTTGATGAAAATTGTTATTCAAATGTTATGACAATATCTAACGTCATTAATATTTGACACTGCGATGGTAGCGCCGTCTGTCGGATCCAATGTAAAACATTCCAAAATCAACAACTACTAATAAATTAAAAACGAATTAAAAAAACATTGTCCGAGAGAAGTTCAGTGACATACACACTTACAGAAGAATTATATATATAAAGATTTGACGTCTCTAAGGGGTAGGCAGAGGTGCACATTACGGCACGTAATACCGCTATACAATGTACACCTACTTTTTACCATTTGTGTTATATGTAAGTCCCATGTAGTAGGGGGTGAGCCTATTGCCATATACTGGCTATAAAGAATTCCAGACTCTGTGCTATTACTGAGAAATTTTCGAAAAACCGAAAAAAGCACCGAGACCCTGGCAGTCGCGCTTGCGACCACTCGACCAACGAGGTAGTCATTTATTTAAAATAAGTAAATGTATTTATTTATTTAAAATACCTAAATAAATAAATAGATATTAGTTGATTTTTGTTAAACTTACTATTACAACAACAACCAGCCAACACAATGACACTATCGAATTCCAAATTTCAAATTCAAATTGTCAATTCCATTTTGAGCACACAAACACGCAGCCTTCCCCACGTGCGAGCGTGGTTACCGTAATTAGCCCGATGAGTGGCAATTAGCCTAAAGCATTAGGCGTTAATTACAACTGCTGAGCCGTTGAGAGCAAGAGTAGCCTTCCAACTGTAATTATGACAGAAATGTCGATGCCTTTTGTTGTAAAGTAACCCTTTTTGCTGACAGTTTTAGGTTAGTTTTGCAGTGGATTTTTTGAAGAAGAAGGACATCTTTAAGTTTCTTAATAGACATTGTGTCTTTTAAAGGTTTGGCAAACGTGTCTTAAGTATCTTTTTTTTTGAGGGGCGAAAATCATCCAATGGTTTCTCCCACCTTGGGTTTTTTTGGCAGTCAAAGAGGGGGGAAAATCATCCAATGACTTCTCCCGCCTTGGGCAAAGCGAGAGGGAGTGTCAAACTCTTACTGACTAAAAACCACCCCGTTCCTACTCCTGCTTTTCGAGCCGGAGCCCCGGTAATCCCACATTGCGTGAGGCGAGAGGGAGTGTCAGACTCTTACTGACTAAAGACCATCCTGTTCATTCTTCTGCTTTGAGCGGAGCCCCGGTAACCTGTTACGTTGTCCGCAGAAACATATTATGTTACCTAGTAATTAATTATGTAGTAGCGGACGCTACTAATATATATTTTAGAATTGGTAACCCAATATTACATTTTCCGATATCTATGGACCAAAGCCACAGAGGGGTTTTGCATTGCAACACTCCACAAATGAGGTACGTTACAAAGAGTATCGGTGGATTCTATTCCTGCATCAAGCACCGAATGTTACACAATTTTGAACCTTATTCTGTAGTCGACAATGCACTTGTGGCTTGACACCGAATCCCCAAGGGAAATCAGTCGCATGATCAAAATAGGCCTGGGCGGCTCTGACGTCACTTGCATTGTTAGGTCTTAAAATATTGTGGCAGAATTCTGATGCTTTTGTTATGAAAAAAAAAGTTTCCTTATGGACAATGGAAAAAGAGTTTTTATTTGCTGGCCTTGTTTATGGAACTGTTCTTTTTTCGAACGTTCTGTTATTGCGTTTTGTTTATTTATTTACTCGTTTTTGTACTCGAGGGAATCGAGGTGTGTTTTTTCCGGATTTCGGTTCAATATTTGTAGTCTCGTGTAAATATTTAAGGATCTTGAATAAAGTCGTATACACATCGTGTTATGACTTTATTTACATAACAGTGAAACGTCTCAATAAATGTTTCTGGTAATAGTTAAACGATACCTTAAACCTTTCACAATTCATGGCGGAATGGCAGCAACGACTGTCGCAACCGAGGGCTGGGCTCGCTGTCATCGCAGCGGTAAGTCCCCTCTTTGAGGAGTGGCTAAAGAGGCGCCACGGCGTCCTCACCTACCGCCTGACGCAGGTGCTTACCGGACATGGGAGTTTCGGTAGGTTCCTGTTCCTTATTGGGCGGGAGGAAACGCCCGGGTGTCATCACTGCGAGGACCGCCCGGAGGACACGGTAGAACATACGGTGGCGGTGTGCCCTGCGTGGGCTGAGCACCGCCAAGTCCTCAGGGATGTGGTCGGCGACGGCGACCTCTCGCGCCCGGCACTGGTTCAGGCCATGGTGCGGAGCGAGAGGGACTGGGATGCCGTCTCCTCTTTCTGCGAAGCAGTCATGCTAGCTAAGGAGGAGGCGGGGCGCGTGAGAGAACAAACCTCCTCACGCCCCAGCCGTCGCGAGAGACACTCCGGGCGTCGGGGATCGCGGGACGATCTCCGGCCACCGTAAGTGCGGGCCTGCGGGCGGCGAGTAAGGGTAGCTCTAGAACAGAACCAGACCCGTGCGTACGGCGCGTAGCGTTCCGCGCGCGCCTCAAAGAGCCATCAGACCACCACAGATGGGGCCCAGTAGGGCTGATGCCTGATCCGGAGCTGCGGACTACCTAGCGGGTTTACCGGGGCTCCGGCTCGAAAAGTAGGAGAAGGAACGGGGTGGTTTTTAGTCAGTAAGAGTCTGACACTCCCTCCCGCCTCGCCCAAGGTGGGAGAAGTCATTGGATGATTTTCCCCCTTAAAAAAAAAAAAACCTTTCACAATAAAATTGGCTGACATAAGTATGTGACCAGTACAGAAAAATTGTAAGGTTTCAGTGCAATAAAATTCTACCCGTTCATAAATAAAATCAATTTTAAGATAGATAATGAAAAATTTACATACTTTTAAAGTTTTTTTTAAATCGCATTAGCATATTTAAATCGATTCAAATAACGTTTTTTTCTAAAACAAAAAGGTCCAACTTTCTAGCACAAACATTTTTTAAAACCATTTCATTCCAAACTTTAAAAATAAAAAGGCCATTCATATTTCAAACAGTCATTCCATTTAATGTTTAAATTCAAATTTAGTGTTCGAATCAAAGATGGCGGAAAATGTGGAGATAACTGTTAAGCCTCAGAGGTTGGAACTCATATGGAGAGTTCAATGAGTCGTAGGATTGAATTTCAGTGGGCTGAACTATTTGCTCTGATTACGGATAATTTTGGAACTATGATCTCTAGCTATGGTTGGTTGGTGTTGTGATTGTTTGGTGTAACAAATGTCTGTGTAACAAATGGTTATTTCTATAATTGCGCTTTTTTTATCGTCACGCCTTTTTACGGCGCATTCCAGTAACCTACCGATCGGTAGATTTGTATGGAGCACACATTTTGTATGGAGCTTATGTCAAAATTCTACCTCTGGTAGGCAAATCTACCGATCGGTAGGTTATTGGAATGCGCCGTTAGCCGCGAAGTGGTTAACAGAGAACTTGTGCCACTTTTCACCTCTTGTGTTATAAGTCTCATGTAATAGGGGGTGAGTTTATTACCATATTATTACAAGGCACAATTCCAGACTCCGTGCGACTACCGAGAAATTTTCGAAAAACCGATAAAACCCCAGTAATGCTTTGCCCAATCCGGGAATCGAACCCAAAACCGACCAATGAGGCAATTGAGTAAGTATGAGGTTTAATATGATGATCAATGTTGTATACTATTCTTAAAAGCAAAAAAAAAATTGATGATGGTATGAGTAATTCTTACCCATAAATGTAGACAGAATCTTGGCTAAAAGATGTTTAACTAATTACAACTTTCATCAACAAGACAATAGAGCACAATTTCCTTCATTCTCACAACAAACATAATAAGTGAAGTGCAACAAAGAAATTCTAGTTGAAACGTAGCAATTTCGACCTTATAAACTTGGAGACTTCTTAACAAGTTGCAACTAGTTAGGAGTTGCCAAGGTTCTTGCTCGATCGCCGAGCTATTTACCTCTGCGTACGGAATCCCACAATCTTTAAAACTATGACTTTGCAAGTATGCTAGAGACTTTAAGTTGTTTTTGTAACATATTTTAGTGAAGTTTGTTTTAAAATATTTTAGTGCACAGTCTGAGACTTGCACCAACTTTTTTTTACTTCTTTTAAGGGGAGAAAATCATCCAATAACTTCTCCTGCCTTGGGCGAGGCAAGAGGGAGTGTCAGACTCTTACTGACTAAAATCATTCTGTTCCTACTCCTGCTTTTTGAGCCGGAGCCCCGGTAACCCGCTAGGCAGTGTGTTGATTAATGCTCAAATCTCCGTGCGAGAAGAGGCCTTTAGTCTAGCAGTGGCCACTTAATAAGCTGTTGATGTGTATGTGTGTGATATGCAATTTTGAATTGTAATCCGTTTCGTACTACTCTATAATAATCCTTATTCATGAGCTTTTCTCTGGACGTTACTGTGCCTATTCTTATCCGCCAATTCACATGCAAAAGAAACGGCAGACGTTCTCACCCAAAGAAAAAACTATACCATCAAAAATAATTGCTCCTTTGGCAACTGTCGTTCTTCGCCAAAACCCAGCATTACAGTTTAATTATATTTCCAAGGATTTAGCGAGGGAAGTCGAAAAAAAGAGATACAAAGTAATAAAGGCCTTATCTCGACCTCGTAAGTCGTAATTTACGACTTTTAAAGTCTTCTATGGCAGTCACTGTGGCTTTTATGATCGTCGCGGGCGTCTTGCGTCTTGTCTTTACATCTTAATTTATAATCAGCCATCTTTAAAACTGACGTATATTTGATGAGAAATTGAATCAATAATTATGTCTTACTTATGATGTGTTTTGATAATATGGATGATGACAGGGTACGAAAATTAAAAATCTATTTAGTCTGTCATTTTGGTAATCACCAACATTAGACACGTCGTTTTTTATTTTGTTATATAAGCTAACAATGCTTGGATAAAACGTATTAACTAATTAAATTACGTACGTACCAAGAAGTGACGTTAAGTGACATTTAAAATCGACATATTTTCGAAAGTATTTGTTTCTGTAAGAAAATAAAAATACGTTTCTAATATTTTAAAATAATCTACAAGACGGACATTAAAATAAAAATTTGTCTACCCTATTATAATTGGTAATACGGTATTCTTTAGGGAATAGCATAAGTCTTAGGAATACTTGTATTGGAATACTTGTTGTTGTAGGAAAGGGGTTATTTGTAAGTACTAGATTTAGTAAAATTCTTTTTGGAAGCATCACTAGACAAACGAAAATATCCCGTCATTTTAATATGTATGTTATTAAACGTTTTAGACAAGCAGATGTTACACGAATATTAAAGGGGAGAACTTCCATTTTACGTAGCTTCTAGAAATAATATCTAATAGTTATTCAAAATTAAATGTCAAACTTGTGTAACAGAAAACTGAAGTCGTTTAGATTTCTCCAACTACTATGTTAACCCCTTTTTTTCTTTTTTTTTATATGTTTATTTACATTTGTTCTCCACGGACTCTTGGTCCGTGCCCTTGTGATACAATTTGTTTTTCATTTCTTCCCTACGTTCGTACGTTAACCCTTTACAATCCTATGATTATTAAATTTTCTTCTTTTTAAAGGTTGCCCCACATTAAGATTTTGTCCTGTGTTGTGGTTGCGGTTACAAACATACAAGTTTACATACACATGACACCCAGACCCGACAACCCAGACAACAATTTGAGACACAAAGAGTTGCTCCCTGCGGGAATCGAATTCGCTCTACGTTGCACGTCAGCCGGTTGCCCAGCTACCGCGCCAACCATGCAGTCTAAATGTATTGGACAGATTTTGTAGTATCAACAAAACTTTACTGAAGCGACAGTGATATTTTGCTATTATACACTTAAATAGAATATATAGAAATAATCACACTAATACTATAAATGTGAAAGTTTATTTGTATGGATGTTTGTCCGTTAATCACGCTGAAACTATTGAACGGATTTTGACAAAATTAGGTATACAGACAGGGTAAGAACTAACTAGTAGTTTATAATTAGGAAAACAAAGTTCCCTCATTATTGTGAATACAAGAGGGATCGTTTTGTTCAAAGTTAAAATGTTCAGTAGTTACTATGAGGGTTAGGTGGCCGATGTATGGTAATAAGCTCGGTCCATATTACTTAGGATGCCGTTTTAATATGAAGGGTACTCAGAGAGGTCAACCTCGCGACGGACAAGGGTCACTTTGTTTACTCATGTAAACTATTTTCATTAAATCAAACTATTACAGAGGACAAAATTCTCATTAGCTGCACTGAGTTTTCGTGATGGAATATGACATTGTATAAAGTAATAAAAAAAACTATCTTTATTGGTTAAGGACGAGTTTTTTGGGGAGAAAGACTAGGGAGTTTTTTTTATGGAAAACGCCGAAACGAGCACACATATCACCTGATGGTAAGCAATCGCCGCCGCCCATGGACACTTAAAACACCAGAGGCGTTACAAGTGCGTTGCCGGCCTTTTGGGGGTTGGGAATTTAAAGGTTGTTGGGGAATCGGGATTGGGAAGATTGGGAAGGGAGGAATTGGGCCTCCGGTAACCTCAATCACACAACGAAACACAACGCAAACGTTGTTTCACGTCGGTTTTCGGTGAGGCCGTGGTATCAAAAGTGAAGTGGGACTGGCGGATTTTTACCTCAATATTAATTAGACCTGTTTCGGGGCCTCTATGGTGCAACGCCTGTAATGGCCAAGCGTGGAGATTGAGCTAGAGGAAGCATATAGTTTAACGGTAGACTGCTACAGATGATTGGCATGTGTATAAAATATAATTTTCTAAAACGTTTAATCGTACATATTGAAAACAATTTAGGTACGTGTGAGTTAACGCAAAAACATTTAGTGCGATAACTGACGGATTGAAATCTCATGCAGAATTTATAAAAAACACATAAACTAAAAATATTTATATGACCTTTTATTGGGTAAATGTTTCCGTACTGAAATGGCGTCAGTTTGACAATATACACGCTGGGGTTAATTGCTACAAAGGGTACGCGACAGGCGATGTGTACATAGTCTGTGCTCCATTGTTTAATATCAAAGGTTAGTGGGCACATTTTGAAAGTTTTCCAGCGAAACTGATTGGAAAACTACTGCATTTAGTAGGATCAGGTTTATCCAATAAGGCCATGAACACACTGTCTCGCACAGTTCAATGCTTCCGGCTGATGTTTCCTGAATAACACGAAAACAAAAACGAATAAAAATTATAAAAAACAAAAAAATGTAGCGTTACGTTTACATCCTGTATTCTGTAGAAAAAAGCACGTGTTACAAATTTCATATCACTATGATACTCTTTTACAATATTTTTTTTATAAGTTTTTAAACTGACATGGTCAATAGTAATATCATTAGAACTTAAAACGGGATATATAAACTAATAAACTTGGTAAATATTCCGTTTTAAGTTATACTTAATGATTTTTTGACAAATATTTTAACCTTATACTTCTAGAGCAGTAATGCAGTACATAAATCATAGGAAAACAAAAAATACGAAATGCTACGCCAAGTTACTTCTATTTTATGACACGTTTCATAGGCGCCATCTTAAAAACATAAACCGTCAGAGTATCTTGCTTGAGGCTCTATGACTTACCACAGAGTATATTCGCTTAGAGTATTCAGCCTTATCTGTTTGCGTTGCTCTTTCGTTGATATCAATGTCATTTCGCTTTCTTTTATCAAACTGTATGTCAGCAGAAATAAAATATATTTTTCTTGTGATTGGTCAAATCAGGTATATGTGATATTTTGCGTAATAAGTTAGAGTGAACTAGCTTAACCTTCATACGGTCTTCAAAACGACTAACGTCAACGGGCCTCGGGTCTATTTTGACCCGTACAGTATATTATCTACATTTATGGGAAATAATTACGTAGTTACTTGTAAATATGTTTATAATTAAATACATTTTAATAATAGACATTGGAAACAACAGTTAGTCACTGTAATTTTTATTTTATTTAATTATATTTTGAACATCAAACACTTATAATTGTAACGTGCATAGTACTTAATTACGCTTTAATAACTAAATATAATAGTAATAGTATATATTCAAAATGACAAAAATCAATTATTACATCGAGTACACAAAGTAATTGTTTTCGAATGCTGCTTACA
Organism: Spodoptera frugiperda; assembly: GCF_023101765.2. Classification (NCBI taxonomy): domain Eukaryota; kingdom Metazoa; phylum Arthropoda; class Insecta; order Lepidoptera; family Noctuidae; genus Spodoptera; species Spodoptera frugiperda. Next base: position 10,311,210 of record NC_064215.1, on the reverse strand, counting down.
TATAAACTTTCTGCATGTAAGGCACACCTACTAGTGTAATTTGTTTTTCCAGCAATTTCTGTCCCAGTTGATATGAAGTGAAAAAGTTATCTGTTGTAAGATTATGGCTCTTTAGCCCCACAGACAAATCAAGAACCACACGCAAACCTTGATTTTTTCAGGAACACTTTCGCTTTCTTTGCCTGTATAGGGTTGAATATTCCAAGCATAACTTGTTGCAGAATCGCATAGAACCCAAAACTTTATACCATACTTTGCCGGTTTTGACGGCATATATTGCCGAAATGGGCATCTTCCTCTGAATGCAACCAACTGTTCATCTACAGTCACATTTTGGGAAGGATTATAAAGTTTCGGTAAAATATCAACCCACTTATTCCATAGCTCGCGAATCGGAGCAAATTTATCTAATAATCGCCGTTCGCTTTGCGTTTCTCTGCTATCAAACCTTATAACTCTTGATATTTTTTTGAAATTTTAGAATCCCACAAACTTTCAGTGCTTTCATTATTTGATCAAAACACACCCGCTAACAAAAGTAAACCAATAAACGCAAACAATTCAGATCTGTCAATATCGGTCCATTCTTTATCAAATACACGTCTACACTCAATATTCGTGTAATCTATACATATAATAAAATCGTAGAAAAGTGCTGTCTGTACATTGAAAATAAAAATAAAAAAAATAGCAGGGGTTATTGTTATGTCGATGTTGAACCCAAAAATGTAATTAACTTTTTTTTTGTCTGTTTGTCTGTTTGTCTGTTTGTCTGTTTGTCTGTTTGTCTGTTCGTCTGTGCGCGCTAATCTCAGAAACGGCTGATCCGAGTTGGATGCGGTTTTCACGAATATATTGTGGGATGCTTAAATTTACATTTAGTGTTTGTTTCATGTCAATCGGTTCATAAATAAAAAAGTTATGTCAAATTAAAGAATCACGTCGAACATTCTATGCTTATACCATTAATCTCCGCAACTATTTGACGGATTTGGTTGAAATTTGGTACAGATATAGTTTAGAACCTTAGAAAGGACATAGATATATTTTTATTTCAAAAATCAAAAAATAAAAATAAGAAATAAATTATTTATAAATAATTCTATGTCGATCGTTACACGACTTCGGTTCATGTTATTGTTTTAATTTATCGAAAAAAAGTAAATAAATAGTAAAAAGATATGAAAAAAATAATATCAATATAATAAAACATTTAGTACAAAGAAAATGCTCTAACGGAGTATAGATAATTCTATGTCGATCGTTACACGACTTCGGTTCATGTTATTGTTTTAATTCATCGAAAAAAAGTAAATAAATAGTAAAAAGGTATGAAAAAAATAATATCAATATAATTAAACTTTTAGTACAAAGAAAATGCCCGAACGGAATATAAATAAATAATCCAAGTTGTCTTTCGATTTCGGATCGAAATAGATCGCGCTATGGTTTCGTTACATTCATTTGGTTGGGTATCGGCCGAGCGCTTCGGTACTATCGTAGAAAAAGTGTATTATCAGTCGTATGATTATTTGTCTGTAGTGGTTCTGCTGTTTCGTATATTCTAAATTGGTTTCGTTGTATTTGTCAATTAATAAGTTTATTTGTTGGGTTTTCCTGGTTTTTTGGTAACCTATTTAACGTAGGTTTAGTTTGATATCGATTATTAGTAGTTACTGTAGTTAGTTTTTTTAATAAAATTGTAAGCCAAATTTTTTTTTAATTAGATTAGATTTAAGTCGTTTCTTTTAAATTATTTAGTTTAAGCTTGGTTATTATAGCATAGAGGATAGGTTGTAATATAGTTTCTTTTTTAATTGTTATAAATTCGTAATTCGTAGCTTTCTTTAGTTTTAAGTTAGTTTAAGTCCGTTTTTAAACTATTTTTTCAATGCCCTAAGTGAGTATACATCTATTAAATTCAAACGCAGAGCTCATTATGTTGATTTTTGAAGAGTTCCCTGGAATATCTTCCACATCTCATTTTTGAAGAGATCCCGCGAGATCGGAAACTATGTGGTTAAAACCAAAAATTTGCCGGAAGTCACTATTCCACGCGAACGAAGTCGCGGGCAAAAGCTAGTTCAAAATAATTTGTATCAGTGGAGGTGGAAAAAATAACTCAAAACTTGAAATTTCTTCTTCTGTGATTCTCGACGAAGAATAACGCGTCAATCCAGGCATCATATTGATAATATTTTCCCTTGAAGTTCTTGCGCAACTGCTCCCAAACGGGGTTTCTGAATAAATTATTTGACCATTCTTTGAAAACAATCCTTCAGCAGGAACAACTGCACTTTCACTCTCACTAGAACTACTGTCAGATGAATCAGCATTCTCCACATGATCTTCAAACTCCGAACACGATTCTTCTTCGTCAGACACCTGATTCAAAATATTGTCAATTTCACTGTCTTGCATTTTCAAATACGAATTTATTGATTTTTACGATTACTTGATTTTGAAGCACTGACGTTCTAGTCGTTCAATGTTTGTTCAATAACTACAGTGTTATGTAAGTAGAACAAAAAAAAAATATAAAATGAATAGTGGGTAATCCGATACCTAAAACTAACCAAACACAATCATCCTATACTTACGGGTCAAATGTGACCCGAAGGCCATTACAGTAAAAAAATCTATAAATCGATAAATATAATATATTTAAAAAAAACTGTCAAACATTTACATTGAGCTTACTACTTTGAACAAAGTCATGCCATATCAACTGCCACAACAAAATACTTAAAAAGAAAACTTTGTTTCTATCCTCAAATGGGTCAAAAATGACCCGAGGACCGTATGAAGGTTAAATAGTTTCTAAATTCGGTCAAGGACTTCAGTGTTCCCAGTTTGATATTTTAAATACGGTATCTAAACTACTAGGAGCTTTGGGATTAAATAGGATATTGAATCAACATTTGTGGCTTAGGGACCGACTTGGTTTTAAGTTCGATCCCCAGGCTGTCTAATGGATTTCAAAATAATAATTATTATTTAATAATAAATGACGAAAGGTCGTTTACAGTTTAATTTATTTTTTTTACCCCTTTATATTTTTTATGGTATATACCGGTAAAAGAGCAGATGGACCACCTGATGGCAAGCAACCGCCGCCGCCTATGGACACCCGAATCACCAACAAGTGTTGCCGGCCTTTTGGGGGTTAGGAATTTAAGGGTTTTTGGGGAATCGGGGCTTGGGAAGATTAGGAAGTGGTATCTGGTAACCTCACTTACACAACGAAACACAACGCAAGCGTTGTTTCATGTCAGTTTACTAAGAAGCCATGGTAATATAATATAACTTATTAACAACAACAAATGTTAAGTTATGTTATCTCAGTATCGCCTATCATCCCACACATACTTGTTAATTAGTTAATATTTTCTTAAGCAAATAAACTTGAGCACAAATTAACATTACTTCGAAACACAGGTTTATCTTAACTTGTAACTTAGTTAGAGAACTAAGTAATCTCAATGATGAATAATGATTCAAGAAAACGGTTTCATTCAAGGAAACGGTTTCATTGAATCGTTAGATCGTACCTTAAATATTTCTCCTAATTATTTTATTAGTATACATTACCTTTATTTTACCTTCGAATCTTTTATTAGATTTAGTTTTGCTTACCTTTCTTTTATCTACACTAACAATACAATAGATTTTTAGTTTTAATTCCGATTATACAATAAAACTAAGAATCTATTGTATTGTTAGTGTAGCATGAATTTCCGCGAAGTAACGCCTGATTCTATTCTATACATATATTACTTTTTTATCTGTTCCGTATAACATCTACCCAGGTGGAAACTTTCTCCGAATTTTGCTACTTTGGCTAGTATTTTCTTAATTTTGTTTTTATTGGAATATTTTTTGTTGTGGTCATCTTATTCTGAATGTGAGTATAAGTTTGTGTAGCTATAGGTATCGGTATGTTCATATTCCATTGTAATAAAACATGGCAATGCTGCCAGTCTTTTGGGCACCATACCTCTTGACTACGATGACGACTGTTTTTTCGACGATATGTAATTTAGTTTTTATTTTTTAATGTTTTATAAAACGTATAGAAGAATAAATGAAATAAGCATTCTTCATATACCTGTATTAAAAGTATTATCTTAATATTTATTATTATACAAGAATTAGCATCTGATGATTACTACAAATTCAACTGTTTTCAAAAGCCCTATGTAAAAATGAAGTCATAGTATATAAAATGTTTAAGATTCTGAAAAGAATAATACAATTGTCAATTGCATTAAATTACTTCTAGTGATTTACTAGTAACTTCAAATTACTTTTAAACAATGTTGCCAGAACGCACTGAGAATTGGAATTGGTCTTTTATTCGACATTTTAGTGTCTGAAGCTCAAAGGTTGTAAAGTATACAATGAAAACGGAAACTGAAACTGGCAGTATATTACAAAACTGTTTTACATGATTTTATAGTATTGTAAACTTTCATGACTTTCATTTTATTTCGTAAGTTGAATAGTCAGAAGTGTGTTTTCATGGTTGTATCTACTGTAGATCCTGGCTTACAGGAGTTGCAGCGGTATGGGAGGTTAAGGCAATGTCATCAAAATCAAATAAGTCAGTAAGAGTCTGACATTCCCTATCACTTCACTTCTCCAAATCGGGAGAAGTCATTGGATTGCTGTTATTGTGATGTGAATTTTAAAGCGAAATCTGTATGTATAACGTATTTTTACTGATTAATTATAAGAGAAGAAGAGTTTTACTGTAGTAAACTTAAGCTTTTCTACGTATAATATATAAACCATAACAAATCAAACGATAAAATAAAACCTCATTTTCCCCATGTTTTCTGACCAGGGGGCCTAGACAAAATCCAAGCGTTTTCCGCACAATCGTTTTCCGTTCACGCTAAGGACTTTGCGTTAGCGTGTCGAAAATGGTAGACAAGTTACAAATGGAACGCGAAACGCTCATTCCGCAGCGTTAACCGAAACACTCTATAATTAGGCTATGGAATAGCGTTTGTAAATGTTACAGCGACATTATTGCGCTGTCAATGTCAAACACAACATACGCGGGATAACAAAATTATTCAAAAGTTTTGTGTGTTGGAACTTGGAAGTGATTGAAGAGTAAATTATTACAAAGAAAGTAAGTAAACATGTTTAAATAACAATTCAAGTAAATGTAAGAACTGTAAGATTATAGTTCTACTGTAATCTTACAGTTCAGTAGGTACTAGTTAGTATCTTTATAAAAATGTAATAAAATAGTTTTATTGCGATGAGTATTCAAATCAATCCACCCCGAAGGCTACCCACTGACCTAATATTTTTTTAAATTTTAGATGGAATCTAGACTTCGTGCGAGTCCCGAGCAATTTAGTTTACTAATAGAATTTATGGAAAGGCAGGTTTTTTCCGATATTTTTTCATCTATTCCACATTTTCTTTCTCATTTTACCTACTTATTATGGAATGCGTAATGTAAACAACCTCACAATGGTGCACTTATATGATTGCGGGTCTTACATTTGTTATTCCAATAAAGTTAAACTTGATTCTAAACCTTAACACTTGTTGATTAGGTATGGTATTAGAATGCTGGTAGCAAACTTTATGTTTACTGGCTCTAATTCTCACGGGACCTTAATCTTATGAATTCTATTTTTAGCCATGGTGATCTTTCAAGGCCTCAAATGGGACTTCAAGGAAAGGTTCGGAGTGAAGGTTTGTGGCAGGAATTGGCAGAAATTTTAAATGCAGTGGGTGGTGGTATTAACAAAACAGCTGACAAATGGAAAAGGGTAATAAGCTATTAATTATTAAAAGAATTATGTATAGCTGTTGCATATGCAGAGCATTAATTTCAAAGTATTATTTTAAATTTTGTGCTACAGGTATGGTCTGACTGGAAGACCAAAACAAAAAAGAAGGCCTCTGTTATAAATCGGGACATCCATGGTACTGGTGGTGGGCCCAGTAGGGGAAAACCATTGAGTCGTCTTGAGGAAAGGGTGTTAAGAATAATTGGGGTCAGCTCAATTACTGGTAATCAAGCTGTACAAGAAGCAGGCTTTCAAGTAAGTGAACCCTTCATACATTGCTTTTTTTGTAAAAACTTATTTTCAGATTTCATAAAACTTCATCCATAGTTTTCATCAATAACAATTAGTGTTATTCCTTTTTGTACTTAGGAAGAACCTCAAGTAAGACATGCAGCTGATACAACAGACACGGTACCATCACTAGTGGATGAGACAGAGTTCACTGTAATAGAAATAGCTCCAGAAAGTACATCCACATCAGTGCCTGTGCCGGATATTACTGTTCCACCTAATCGTCCTGACAGTCCTGTGCCAGGCCCTTCAAATTGTAGAACTGTACAAAGAGGTAATAATTACAAAATGTATCAGGATTCCTAGAAATGAATTATTCAAATAATTATTGATACCTACTAGTTCAGCAACACTAACAAATAAAATTTAAATTACTTCACTCGCAATATCTTTTTTCAATTTCGTCCACCATTATTTTAAGCATGGTAGATTTTCTACTATTCATTCACAAAATACAGAGTAATAAAAATAACTTTTATCTGTTCACAGAAAGATCGCCTATATCCCCCGGCGCTTCTACTCCGCGTCGTCACCGTGTCAGACAGCGAAGACTCCGCCAAACACCGTTCGACCGAGCCACTAGCGAGTTTGTTGCAATAGAGAAGAACCGGTTGCGTTTGGAACAGGAGAGGGAAACTCGCCAACACAATTTGGACATGGAGCGATTAAAAATAGAAGCAGAGCGGGTGAAAATGGAGGCAGATCGCGTCCGGGTCGAGGCAGATCGCGTCCGGGTCGAAGAAGCCCGCTTGGCCATAGAGGCAGACCTACTAGCCTCAAATCAAACACTAAGTTCTCAAATCACAAGTCTAATTTCCTTATTGGAGACTCGTGATTTGAGACCAAGTTAGTTATTATACAAAAAAAAGATGTTCTAACTAGTATTAATACTTACTGTGATTTTAGTTTTTTTTTGCACTGTGATAATTTTTTAGATTTAAGTTATTATGATTTTGCATGTAGTTAGTTAATACACAAAAAAAGATGATTTATCTAGTATTCAATACTTACTGTGATTTTAGTTTTTTTTTACACTGTTATAATTTTTTAGATTTAAGTTATTATGATTTTGCATGTATGTAGTTGGTAAATATACAAAAAGGTAATTTAAACTACTAAAAAACCCGACTGTTTTTATTTATTATTTTATCTTCTAGAATTAGGTTTTAGTCACAAATTAATATGAATATGTGCCATGTAATTACACTTTTTCGTGCATAGTGTAAGAATAATAATATAATAAAACATATTGTAAAGAATATAAAACCTTTTTAATTTTGCTACGTTACATTTTACAAAATTACACACTAATTAAGTCTCGACAAAAGATTACTAAGTGCTGCCCTGCCTTGAAGCAACTCACTTTGGTTGCTAGCAGCACCAACACTGTCAGACGCATTATTATGCTGCGCATCATCTTCTACTTCCATTACAGGTGGAGAAGGTAAATTAGCCTCTAAAGCCATGTTGTGTAACACACAACAGGCAAGTACAATATTCCCAGCAACCGTAGGATGGTAATGTAAGGTCCTGTGTCTTAACAAGCACCTCCAACGTGACTTCAGCAATCCAAAACAGCGTTCTATACAGTTCCTTGCTTGTACATGTCGCTGAGTATACGTATCTTCAACAGAGCCAGGAACTGCATTTAATATTGGAGTCATCAGCCATGGCCGCTGTGGATACCCAGAATCACCTAAAAAAATACATAAATAAATATTAGCACCATGTTATAATTATTTGCCACACAACAACTAATTAGTTTTTCATATATTTTTGAATAAAATGTTTTTATTAACATAAAACAAAAATATTTGCCCTATAATTTAAATTTCACATATTTTTAGATTTTATTTAAAGGTAAAATTGTAGTCTTCAAGATTGTTAGCATGGTTATGGTCTTAAATTTAAATAACAAATTTATTCTTTAAACAAAAATACTACATTATTTATTAACCTACCTAACAACCACACTTGTTCTCCATTTTGGTGCAACTCTCGCATAAATGATTCCATTCTGCTAGATGCCCATATGAATGAGTCATGGGTGGCTCCTCCAAACTTTGAATTGACATTTATAATTTTTAAATTACTGTCGCATACCTGTTAACAAAGGAAAAATTTAAGAAACATATAAATACATTTCTGTAGTTACATACTATTTCAAGCATTAATAGTTATTATTACAAGCCACAAGCAAATGTAAACTTACCATTTGTACATTCAATGAATGATAACCTTTTCGGTTAAAATATAAATGCTCATCTTCTGATGGCTTGACTAATGCTATGTGGGTGCAGTCTATGCATCCAACTACACCCGGGAGTCTAAACCGCCGCTGAAACCTATGGAAAACATAATACATATTTTATATTATAGTCAACAATTGCTTTTTAGATACATATTTAGAACCTAGTGTGGATACATGGCTCAATGAAGCATTTTCTAATACCTGTTGGCCTTAAAGTATATTAATAATGTTTAGTGTAAAATACTAGTAGTGAAGTATATAAATATAGTTGACATAACTATCATAACTTACTCAAGTCTTATTTGGGCTCGTTGTTGTGGCGACCTCGGAAACACAATCCATTTATTTATAATGGCTGGGTGGCTCAATGCATCAACAACCTGTCGTATGCACCTACTAGCAGTTCTTTGCACCAAATGCTGCGATAGTCCAACAATGCGTTGATATGAACCCGTAGCTAAAAAGCTGAGAGTACACAAAACCTGAAACATGATTTCATTGAGATATGATAAAGGCACTTAATAATGTTATGTACCTAAGTAGGTAAGGTTAGAAGAACAAAACGTACCTTGAGTTGTAAGCTAATCTCCCGGGTGCCTTTTAATGAGGTTAAATGCCGCAAATCATCACAAAGACTCCGAAATGTTTGTTTGTCTAACCTAAATCGATGAACAAATTCTAAATCTGGTATATTTACAATTTCGTCCAGTTTACGCCGATCTAATCTCGTTTGACGTCTTTGCAATGCTGCTTCATTATTTGCTGACCAAAATAATCGTAAGGAATGCATTTTCACTACTTAATTTAACTTAAACTCACAACAAAAATAACAATGTTTACTCCTTCTCACAGTTAGCGTCAGGGACCGACCTCCCGCTAACAGAGCGTGTCGCGGAAACGTCAAAATATCACTAGCGTTTGTCAAAAGTGCCACTTGTCTACCATTTTGATGAAAATTTTTGGCGTTTACGTTTTACGCTCACTCCAACGTTCCTTTCCGCATGAGGAATAATGACTTTGTCTACCAATTTAGCAGCAGTCACGTGACATCGAGTTAGCAAATGTCAAATCCATACAATTTGATTTTTCTGTTGGCATTAACGCTTACAGAAAAGGGATTTTGTCTAGGCCCCCAGAAACAGATTAAAAAACAATTTCACACGTCCATCACATCTATAAATCCGTCAGTGCACATCGTCGAAGTGAAACCGGAAGCCAGATAGCGGCCATGTTGTCTCTCAACGGAAGTGACGCGCCAGTTGTAACGCGACCATGTGGATATTGCAACACAGTTTGTTGTTTGTGTAATCGATACTCTGTGATTGCTGGTCGCATGTACTGTTATTAAATTCTTTGAAGATAATAATGTTTCTGGAGATTTCTCTGTTGATTTTTGTTAATTAATTTTATACAGAAGAAAGGGGTCGATTTTACAGATTAATCTATTAGAGTAAAAATAATGATAATTTTTAAAAAGCCAGCAAGGAGGGCCAGTAACTTGAGGCCAAATTATTACGGAAATAAAATTTGTTTTTATATTTTTAATAAAGGGAACTGCCTTAATTTTTTTTTGCTGCTTCCATTTTTTTAAGTCTAGGTAATATCCCTAAAATCTGCCGCAAACGCGAGATAATCGCGCACAAACATACATACAGGTCAAAGTGAGAATCTCTTTTTTTGAAGTCGGTTAGAAGATTGACAGAGAGCGATAAAATCATTTAATTTACGTGAAATTGTTGTTGAAGAAGTTAGCCAAATTAAATAAATAGGTCGAACACTCTTTTTCTCATATAATAAGAAATAGTGAATTGCATAAATGCAATGTCTGTTGCAACACTATGCTCCGGTAACCGTTCGATATTTACGTGAATTTAAAAGGGAATATTAACATTGAACAAAAACTTCTATTCCATGCCTCGGTGCGTCGTCGCAGTCGCAGTAATGGCAGCCAATTTTAAACTTTCCGATTCGTTCCGTAACAGTTTTTAGTAAAAAAAGTAAACTTGAACAAGTCGAACATTGATCGCAGCACTATTGGCTCTGTTCCCAATTAAACTTCGAAAATATACCCTTTTTTAAATTGTTTACTTGATTGAAAATAAGTAGAAATAAAATACTGGTGTCTGAGACTGCTAGTGAGTGTGTAGTTTGATTATTACCATTTGGGCTTTGCTTACCTACATAACAATATGTTTACGCATGTAACATCCACTTTTCCCAGTTATCTTATGAGCCCCATGTTGTCATAGGTGGCGAGCAAAGCGGTACACAATGTTGCACTCCGTAAAACTACAAGTACAAGTAAATTTGAAAACAACAAAAACATAAGAAAACTCCTGTAACATTTTGAATTGTGTTTTTTAGCGGCCAGTTTCAATAACCTATCTATCTGTAGATTTGCCTACTAGACATAAGCTCCATACAAAAAATGTGTCAAAATTCTATCTCTAGTAGGCAAATGTACAGATAGATAGGTTATTGAAACTGGCAGTAAGAGAAAATCATCGAATGACTTCTTCCGCCTTGGACAAGGCAAGAGGGAGTGTCAGACTCCTACTCACTAAACACCACCCCGTTCCTACTCCTGCTTTACGAACCGGAGCCACGGTACCAGCTAGATAGTCCGCAGCTCCAGAATTTTGGACAACCTGGAAAGCGAAGCCAAAATCCCCTACTCGTAGTCACACTGTTTCACCTTTTAGCTAGCCTAGTCTAGGCTAGAATACTTTTAAAACTTTGTACAGTGCAACATAATAGCACTTCTCTATCTATTTCGTTTTACAGTTAAAGTTTGATAGGGCGGTAATCCCCACAAGCAGATAGACATCAGAGGCAGGATCAACGGCTCTAGTTCCAAGGTACGGGGATAAAACTGCGGTGAAACTGTTTATAAACTTCGCAATATATATGTAGTGCTATTAGTTGTTATTGTATGAAGTTTTGGTTAAAAATATGTAATGAAATGGTGATTTAATGTCCACACAGGTCTTGCTGACTATGTTTGTAACATATAGTTACATTTTTTATACAATTTGGACATTAACATAATTTGACATTGTTTTATATATTTTTTTTCCTTTTATATTTTTATATTTCCTTTTAAAATTGTTAGTTTGAGGACCGTGTGAGACTTTTGCTAGTCATTTTATTTTAGTAAATTATATTCTGACAGTTTGAGCATTTGTGTGGCCTACCCAAATGTTCTTTTGGTTGGTGTTGTTCGTCGGATCATTCAGCAACAGCCGTCAGCTGAGCTGATTGTAAACTGACACATGCGTGCTGCCATCTGAACAGGTCCGCTCAAACTGCTGTGGTTCTTTCCTCAAAAGACCACTACAGAATCAACTTGAACGGTTCTCCGACATCTTTAGATGATTTTGTCTGGACTTTAAAAGAGACTATGACCTCTGAGTGCGGCATTTCTTCTCAGAGTAGTCAAAAATGCCGGCCTCATCTAGTTTTTAAGAGATTGACGTGTAAAAGTGTTATTTTATAACCTAGTTGCAAAATAAATATCATTTATCATTTATCATTATCATAAGCTAGTTTATGTTATTAGACATAGGCAACGTTTTTCATACATATATAATCTCATACCTATCTCGCATGGTGGTAGGCAAAGACAATGGAACACCAATTGCTACGAATCTTTCTAGTCATTAGTCTTTTTAAATTTGGCCTTCTATAAATGGCAAAGTTTTTCGTTTGTTACTTTTATAGTTCCTGGACTCTTAATAATAATAAGGGTATTGATAGCTCAAGTACATAGGAAAAGTTAGTAAAATGCGTTTACTAAGCTACCTACACGTATGAAATGATTTTACAACGTTCATAAGTTTCTTTTTTACGAAAATATATATTTACGGAACAGAGAGACTGTAATGAGTTAAATTGATTTCCATTAAGTGTATTGACCTCAAATAATAAGTACTATACCTACAGCCAACAAGTACACTTGTCAACAATTAAACTACAAAGTATAAAAGACTAATAAATCCGAATAGCTCGATTAAAATAAGTTACCGTTATAAGATTAGGTCCCAGGTTTTATCCCAGGAACAGCTGTGACAGTTGTAAAATACCCTCGGGATAGAACATTAATATTTTCCACTTTCGAGAATTTTCTACAATATCCGAACAGATTAATAAAGTGTGAACGTTTGTGTGAAATATAATAACAGTTTAGAAAAGGATAATTGAGAAAAATAACGAGGTTTTTTTAATGAGATTGTGTATTTTCCGTTCCGGCTAACCAGAGTATTATGTTTTTATTCAATTTACCTTTGTTTTTACATTTTTTGTTTCTTTTTTCTATGGTATAAGCCGGTAAACGAGCAATCGTATCACGTAATGGTAAGCAATCGCCGCCGCCCATAGACAGCCGAAATTCCAGAGGCGTTAAAATTCCACCTTACACTAGGTACGAACCACACATGCACAAAACGAAATGGTACGTTTTACAACTATAATATAGAATTTTTACATTTCATACTGAAATGTAAAATCCATAAACATTAAACGGCGAAATTGAATAGTGTTAAAATGTTGCAGCTTTAAAACTGGTGGCATTACCTTTTCAATGTTGCAGTATAATAGTCTGGACGAATGTAGGAATCAGGTGACACGTTTCTTAGTACAGTTATTGAAACAATAGTTCGAAATCAAGAAATTGTTGTAGAATAATAATAATTCTTCGAAAAGACGATTTATTATTGGAAATATTAATACATATACGAGTATAATTACTGGTAAGTGAGTTTCTGAAGGTGACTTATGCTCAACAGTGCGTGTCTTGTATCATTTTTTATGGTATAAACCGGTAAACGAACAGATACCTGATGGTAAGCAATCGCCGCCGCCCAAGGACGCCCGAAACACCAGAGGCGTTACAAGTGCGTTGCCGGCCTTTTGGGAGTTAGGATTCGAGGATTGGGAAGGTGGCTTGCGGCAACCTTACTCACACAACGAAATACAACGCTAGCGTTATTGCACGTCGGTTTTCTGTGAGGCCGTGGTATCACTCCGGTCGAGTCAGCCCATTCATGCCAAAGCATGGCTCTCCCTAACTTAAAATTAGTACTTAGTATAAACCAATTCATTATTTACATTACGTGACGTTTATTTTATACCAAAAGTGACATGAATTACAGAATTGTACCACCATTTGGTACCAAATAAAAATATGAGCAGAAACAATGTAACGCGCGTTTCAAAGGCCCATTTAAAAGCGTACGAACGATGTACTATTAGCAAGTAAAGTTTCTTTTTAATAAATATAGTCGTTTAAAAAATATCTATGGTAAAACTTTATTAAATTTTTTTTTACATGTTCTCAGTTTGACCTGTATGTATGTTTGTGTGCGATTATCTCGCGTTTGGCTAAACCGATTTTTATGCGATTTTCAGCATAATATTTTTTGATTTAGGAGAAGGTTTTAGGTAAATTACTGGATTTAAAAAAATATCACATACACGTAGACCCGAAAAAAGCAATTTGTGGATAACACAAAGAGTTACTCCGTGCGGGAATAGAAACCGTGTCAACCGTGCCGTCAATATATTAATATTAAACAAGTTCAAACAACAAAAAGAATAAACTACAATATAATTACCAACGTGTGCCTACACCTGTTCGGTTGACTGTACATAAGGGAACAATTGCGTAACATTTGGCTGAGAGCGACAGAAAATATGTACGTGACTCATTACAAAGAGTCAACTTTTAATTATTATACCAGCCGTAATTAAATTTTCATAATTCTGAGTGTGAGCTGTGACGCCTATGAGGCCTAGGGATATGGAAAATAATTATTTTATTTAATTCGTTTATTTATTCCTCGTCCTCAATTTCATTGAGTAATTTGGAATGACTTCGAAATAGATTGATTATTCTACAAACCCTAATAGGTGCGATTAGGATTGATGGACTGTAGACATCAAAGGTTGTCTTCACAATGGATACGACAGATATTGCTCCAGATTGCTCAGATAATTGCTTCTCTGTGTTCGTCGATTGTCGCGGAACAATTAATTGCTTACAAACCATCGTATTTAGATACTATTTGGGTCGAAACCAAAATTGTAGCTTAAATCTGAAACCGAAATTACTTTGCTACGTAGATCGATTAACCTAGAAGTTCCGTAGTAGTGCTACGAAAATGACTACGCTGCTACGCCGTAGCAAAATTAAGATTGCTACGAAATATTTCTTTAATACTGGCTTTCAGATATTTCTAAAATTTATATCCTAGAATAGATCAAAAAACAAAATAATATTAAGATTTTATACCGACCTTACAAAACTTGATACATTTTCAGTAATTGTCTACGGATGGTCAAGACCGAGTGGGAGTGTAAGTAAGTATCGGTTTTCCAATTAATGGTACGTATAAACTGGAGTTAGAGGTCAGCTTGTACTAAAATGGTTTATTATCTGTGCAAGTGATCCTTTCCTGGGTCAGTTATATAGGGATTTTCAGTCAGTTGTCAGCAATAGTGGTCAGGAGTTTGTATTCTAGTAAGTTTATGACAGTTTAGCAAACGTAATTCACGTTTAATTTATAATTGGATTGGAGATTGTGGATTTATTATATACTTAACCATTTTATAAAGGATTATAATATGCTACTCGTATATGCATGTAATCAATACATTACCTCACGCCTGTGTCCCATGAGGGTAGAGGGTAGGTAAATAAACGCCAATTGCTACGATCTTACATACGTCTTTCTCTTCATCAGTGTTTTCATGCATGCTCGTTTGTTAAGAATACTATTAATTTGACTCGTCTTTATATATGTATCATCAATATGTATGTATGTATGTACAAACAGTTTTTAGAAATAAGGCAACTGAATATATTAACAAATCTTAAATAAAAATTTTCCCTTGTACAAATTATATATTTATTCTGTGATCCCAAAATTGAACTTTTTGTACCGTATAAGACCTAATACTAGATGAATAAGAAATTCCAAACTGTAATCATATTACTAATATATATTAAATGAGTACATACCCATACCTATATTTGACACGTGGTGTCTACGAAGTTTTTGTGCTCACAGAAGTTCTGAGCAAACTTATTTCCAATATCAATATAACTAGTCAATTTATTTCTAGATTATTAGTTTCTGTATATCAGAATCTAGCCAAACTTATTCTTGATTGATTGGCCAATGTACGCCATATGTCCAACCTTTTTTTTTAGGGGGGAATTTCATCCAATCACTTCTCCCGCCTTGGGCGAGGCGAGACTCTTACTGACTAAAAGCCACCCCGTTCCTACTCCTGTTTCTCGAGCCGAAGACCCGGTAAGCCCAGTAGGTAGTCCGCAGCTCCGGATCATATGTCCAATTTTAAGTTTTTTTTTGTATTTTATCAAAACACTACCATGGCGATCCCAAAACGTATTAAAACTTTTTGCTTCCATCCTTTTCTTTTTGTTGAAAAAGTTTTATTGATTTTTAACGCATGTTTATTCAAGTTGACGGGGTTCAGATTGCTTAGGGGTTAGAAATGGTTTACATTTTCTTTTTTTAGTTTATACCGGGTGGTGTTAGAAACAAAAACTCGAATATGTATTAGTTAGTTTGAGAGTAGCCGTTTATTTATTTATTTTATTTTTAAAAATGTTGCCCCATACTAGAATTTTCTCCTGTGTCGTGGGAGCGTTTACAAACATACAAGTTCACATACACATCATAAGTTAAACAATTAAATAATACTTAACTCGATACGAATTAAACTGCATGTAGTGGTCAAATATACTTTGAGTACTTGCCGTTCGTTGTGTCATAATAAAATGCTGCATATATCCAGTTTATTACTTTAAAACAACGTAATTACTGGCTCGCCGCCTGTTATTCGGTGCAATGGACCGACGAAATGAAATGATACGATTAAATTAAATTACGAAACCGATAATGCAATATTTTGTTGAGTACTTTCAGTACTTATTTAATTTTAATAATTAATTAAATGATATTGAAATGATATTTATAATCTGTCCCTATTTGCCGGTATTGTAAATTAAAAGATAGAGAGCAATAACACACCTTTCATCCCGGGAAGGGGTAGGCAGAGGTGCACATTACGGCATGTAATGTCGCTATACAATGCAGTCACTTAAAAGATATTTACCTAATAACTTTGATTTATTTGTAGACGGTTACAGTCTCGAAAACGACGCGAACGGAAAAGGAAGGAATACCTCCTACAGATTCAATACAAGTGACATAACATGACATTAGAAAACATTTGACTGAAAAGGTGACAATTTAAAATTTTAACAGCCTGTTTTTCAACTATTGTAAATTATTTCGTGACAAAACCTGTCTCCGTAAATTACGAATACGATTACGATTACGAAGAAGATAAAATATTAACGAAACTCAAAATACGATATTGTCATCAAGATATTTTCTTTTCTCTTCCAAAATTTTGTCTCTTCTTTTTTTGGTTTGGTTATAATCACCTAGTTCTGTCTTGTTGTTTATCTTGTTTAATAATATATTATTAAATTATTTTGTTTCCTACCTTTAGGTAGCAACTTAACCTGCCTGACATATCCACGTACCAGATTTACCTCGCACATATATTACAGTGAGCGTTCACAAACATAAATCTCGCGCACACAATGCGCCCAGACACGGAACAACTATTAGTTTCGTCCGGAAATCGACACGTAGTACTGCAGAACTAAACCGCAGCTGTGCAATCAATATGCGGAGAACGAAAAGTAAAAAATGGACTAAAAATATTATACTTTTTTGAAGGATAGTTTAAGGTCACAAAGGTCTTATTGTCCAATACGTCACGTCACGCCTTTTATCCCTTCGGGGATAGGCAGAGATGCACATTACGGCACGTAATGCCGCCATACGATATACTCCCATATTTCACCACTTGGGTAATAAATCCCATGTAATAGGGATTGAGCATATTGCTCCATGCTACTACTGAGAAATTTTCGAAAAACCAAATAAAGTCCAGTAATAATTTGTCCGACCCGGGAATCAAACCAGAGACCACTTGTCCGGTAGTCACACTTGCGACCACTCGTCCAAGAAGGCAGTCAGATAGTCTTTCTTTTAATACCAAACATAAGTCACATCCTAAGAAATCAAAACCCAAATTAATGCAGCCAAACACAACCAGTGACAACTATTACCATCTAACGCTTTCAAGAGGTATACAATTCTAAACATTTGATGCGAGAACAGGGACCAAGTAACGCGATGAGCGGCTTATAGATAATTAAAGATTAGGAGGGGATGAGCTCAATGGACTGGGAGGTAAGATAATGTTCCGATAGCTCTTTGAGCGTGGATGACAGCCAATTAAGTAATGGATTGTTACTAGACGTGTTTGTCGACTGACGATATTGTTTTAGGTATTGTTGATAGCAATTTTAGTACACTGTAAAGACTAATTTAATAAATGGTAAGTTGATGACTCTTTTTTCATTGTCCTAAATGTATCCTGAGTTACATAATAACATATTTTAATGTAACTCCTATTTGGGATGCTTTTCTTATAATCATCATCATCATCATCATCAGCCGGAAGATGTCTACTGTTGAACAAAAGCCTCCCCCTTAGTCCTCCACGTAGAACGAGCCGCCACCTGCACCCACTGGCTCCCCACTTTCTTACAATACCCAGTTCAAATTTGCTGTTGACAATTTTGGAAGTAAAAAATCACAATTACAATTTGAATAATACCAGAAATTCTATTTAAGAACGTATGTCATTACCAGTCATCATTCATCAGTCGCCTACGTGGAAGTCGCCACAGCATCCTGAGTGCTATAGCTGACAGGTACGACTGTCCACTAATGTGGAATTTAGTGCAGCGGACTAAGTCCCTGCTTAGTATTACATATTAGTTAGTATTTTAATTTGTATTCTCCTCCTTATTGTGATTTGTGGACTTATGTTGTCTTTTTAATAAAGTTTATTATTATTATTATTCCTCGAACATTAAGTGTTTCTCCCATCTTAGTGGGGTTCTTAGAAAGCACGGGCCGAAGCCAAGTGCGGTTAATTAAGTATAAGGTTATTTATGAATTTAAAAATTTTCTGGTTAGGCGACAAGTATTTAATATGACTGCCTTTTGAAGAAGAAGGTATGTTGATGGGCTAATATTTAATTCCTTAAGACTATGATGAAGGGTTTTTGGGATTACTCCCGTGGTTGATAAAATGATTGGGACAGTTTTGGTGTGGGTAATCTTCCATTGAGTTTTGATTTCTATTGATAAATCTGTATATTTAGCAATTTTTTCTGAGTGTGTGTTAGTGAGATTATGGGTGTTGCAAATGGCTATATCAATTATGTAAACTAACTTTTTCTGTTTATCGAGCATAGTTATGTCTGGTCTATTGTTGTAGATCGTTTTGTCTGTTATGATGGTCCTGTCCCAATATAATTTAAAATGTTCGTTTTCTAATACTGCTTGTGGTTTGTATTTGTAGTAGGGTACCTTGTCGGAGACTAATTTGGTTTGTATAGCTAGTGACTGGTGAATTATTGCGGCAACTTGATCATGGCGGTGTTTATAGTCAGTCTGGGCTATGGCTCGGCATGCTCCTGTAATGTGCTGTATGGTTTCTGACGCACCATGGCATCGTCTACAGGAGTCGTTGTAATTGGGTCTACGGATTATGTATTTTTGGTAATTGGCTGTGTCAATTACCTGGTCCTGTATGGCAATCATAAATCCCTCCGTTTCAGGGAAGAGTTCGCCTCGCCGCAGCCACGCGTTCGATGCTTTCATATCGACATGAGGTTGCTGCAGGTCGAGGCGATGTCTTCCGTGGAGAGATTTACGTGCCCAGGCTGCTATTTTATCTGATTTGCTAGTTATGTGTTCATTGCGTTGAGGGTCAGTAGAATGTAAATTAAGTGGAGTATATTTTCTATCTATCTGGGAAATTGCTTTATGAAGAGTACTATTTTGAGATTTGTGCATGAAAAAGTTTCTTAAATTAATAATCTGCTGATTGTGTAAATTTTGCACGTCTATGAGACCCCGTCCGCCTTCATCTCTCGGTAATGTAATTCTTTGCACACAAGATCTTGGGTGGTGTTTTCTGTTCTTGGTCAAAGATGTATTTATTAACCGTTGTAACTTGGTAAGATCGGCTTTTGACCAGTTTATGATTCCGAAAGAATAGGTGAGTACGGGGATGGCGAAGGTATTGATGGACTTAATTAAATTACGGGATGTTAGCTGCGATCTTATCAACATGTTTAGCCTATGTTTGTATTTAGCGGTTAATTTATTTTTAGTGTGTTTTTGATCGATTTGGTAAGTTTGTTCGAAGCCTAAATATTTGTACGTACAATCTTGTGTCATTGGTTCTATTGTCATTCCTGAATCTAGTATGTAGGGGTTGGGCTCAATAAGCTGCCCTTTACGAAGGGAAAAGGTTTTACATTTGTCAATGCCAAATGTCATGCATATGTCGTCCGAAAAAGTCTGTGTGAGATCTGCAAGAATGTGGAGTCCAGGTGTACTATTGCTGTAGAGTTTGATGTCGTCCATAAACATTAGGTGAGTTAATTCAAAATCAGGGGAGTCATTACCTTGTATTGTAAGGCCGGCTTTAGAAGAGTTTAAAAGATTGGACAGAGGATTTAATGCAAGGCAGAACCAAAGAGGGCTTAGGGCATCTCCTTGGAAAATTCCTCGTCTAATGGGTATAGGATCGGTCTCTACTAATTTACCTAGTTTTATTTTGGTGTTCCAGTGTTTCATGGACTCTATCAGGAACTGTATGATGGACGGATGGATTTTATAATGTTGTAAAATGTAGACTAGCCAACTGTGTGGGACTGAGTCGAAAGCCTTCTGGTAGTCGACGTACATAGTGCAGATATCATTTTTTAGTTTAACGCTATGTTTCATGGCTACGGAGTCTATTATCAATTGTTCTTTACAGCCCTGGCTGTATTTACGACATCCTTTTTGCTCTTCTGACAGAATGTTATTCTGTGTAATGTGTTTATATATTATTTCTGAGATACAGCCGGTAATTAATTTGTATATGGTTTGAAGACAGGTTATAGGCCTGTATTTAGCTGGATTCATGTGGTCGGAGTCTTTGGGGATCATATAAGTTAAACCTTGTGTAATGAATTCTGGTATTGATTGAGGGTTTTTAATGAAATTATTGATATGATTATAGATTGATGGATGTAAATAAGTAAATTTCTTATAAAAGTAGTTATGAATATTGTCGCTACCAGGGGCCTTCCAGTTATGAGCTTTTGTGATAACGCTGACAAACACTTCTAATGGGATTGTATCTAATAACATATCTGGTAAATTTTCTAGCTTTTGTTTGTCATCGCGAATCCACGCAGCTGCGTGGTTGTGTTCTGATACATGTGACCAAATATTGGACCAGTAAGTGTGAAACTGTTCAGGGTCTGGACTGAGATTATCTGATGTCTGTCGTCGGCTTTGTGTGTTCGTTGTGTCAGTAGCTAAAGTTCTGTAAAACTGCCTTTCACTATTAGTGAACTGGGAATTTTGGTTTTTACGTTGAGTACAATCATAATATCTACGGCGTCGGCTAGTTACAGCTGTGAGTTTTTGTTTTAAACTATCCATGAATTGTTGGTCTGTTGTATTGGGTTCCTCGTAGCTAGAGTGTTTACTGTATTTATGTTTTATTCTTTCGATATGTGTGATTAGGTTTAGATTTCTATTTCCATTAATGTATTGTGTCATTCTGCCTATCTCTTTGCGAATAATGTGTATTTTCCTGTCTAGTCTTTTCAACCAGTTTGGTCTTTTGTCTATTGGTGAGTTTTGTTGTGGTGCTGAGGTAATTGTTGTGTTGTGTTCTTTAATTTTAGACCCGTTGCAGAGAGCGGCTGTGTGAGCAGCACAATATACAAGAGCGTGTGTTTTTATGAAATCATCTTCGACTGACCCATATTTGGGTAAAACTGTGTTATTTAAGTAGGCAATTATATAAGCCAGCTTTTTCGAAGTTTTTTGCTTAGGGATATAAGGTCGTTTTGTTGGATCGGTGTGTAAATATTTATTGTACGTGTCTTCGAAAGTTTTTGTAATTTTTGTGTCAAGGGTCTCGTCAGCAAAAACTGTATTTCTTGTTTCATCCTGCAATATAGCGTTACCTATTTGTGTGTTATCTTGAGTATGCGGAATTGTTTCGTTTAATTCGCTACTAGATTGTTGGTTGTTGGAGTCTATAGTTGTATAGGTTTGTGGTGTAACGTATTGTGTGTTTTCTAGTGTTTGTATGTTCAGATTATCTCTTACTTCTCGTTTAATTTCTTCTAACCTATCGTCTGAAATGAGTCTATTGTTAATAATCACTCTGCGTTGATCGGCAATACGTTGTTCAGAGACATGTGCGATATTAGGGAATTTCTGCGTAATAATAGTGTGTAGTGGTTTGCGGTAGGCGGTTCTATTGGTTTCTAAATGTGTTATTCTAAAATATTCTCTTATAATCGCTTCATTTATATCGTCAGTCCACCTTAAACGAGTATTTGAATTTACGGAGTTATGCGCGTGTGTATCAGCTATAAAAGATTGTGAAAAACCTATTGTATCCTGAGTATTATTAATGTTCTGGAGATCTGAACGGACCTCATTTTTTATAGACTCTAATAAGCTATCCGGAAGTAATTTGTTTCTTAAAATTGCTCGTTTCTGGTCTCCTAGTCTTTGTTTAGAAATTTTGATTTCAGGAAATTTTTCGTTGAATTTGGAATACAGTGGATCTAAATAGCCCCGAACTTTGGTATCTAACTGTGTAACATAAAGGTAGGTGCGCCAGATGAACTCGTTCATTTCTCTTGTCCATCTCAATCGCGCGCGAACTTGGCCAGTGGTGGGTGCAGGGTTGATGGCTTCTGCCTCCTGCACAACATCCACGGTTGCTGAGTTGATAGATATAGGAGAGGGAATAGAGGAAGAGTCAGTATTATAGTTCAAACAAGAGAGGGGAGAAGAAGGAAGTGAAGGAAACAGGGAAGTTGATGAGGATGGTCTGCTGTCGCATTGTTCGGGTGACCCGGTAGGAGCCCGCGGACTCAACTCACTACCACCGATGGTTCGTATGCTGGAACGCCCAGCATCGGCTCCAGGCGTGCCCCGGCGATCGCCCCCGGGAAGCGATCCTATACGTAATTTCTTCTTTGCTCTCGTCTCCATTTCGTCGATGGGTTACTATTGCCACGTTAGCCGCCCAGTAATATAATTTGTGCGTTGCCCGCCCCCCACGTGATCAGGTGTTCGATCGGGACGTGTGGTTAGATTTCAGGGGGCTTATTATTATTATTATTACCACTTCAATAGAAGCTAGGTAGACAAATGTGACTAACCACATACGATATCCAAAATTAATATCCTAAACATCCATCGCTTTGTCCAACTCACACTTGGAACCATGTGCCTCAGTCACACTCCCAAACGAGTGAGACGAACAAAACAGCTTAAAGCCTAACAAAGGTCCTTTCCTCAATTCTAAGGCAAAACTTTGCACATAAATACTTAGTTTCAGTTCACTTCATTTCAATCTGAGGGAAGTTTGGAGCGCTTGGTCTGGCTATGTCAATGAATCCCGTTTGATCGTTGAATCAAGTTATTTGCGTGAGAATTAGCTTCGGTAAACAATTGATTAGAGGTGACGCTTGACCTTAATCATTGTTTGATGGGCTGATGTTTGATTGTTGGCTGTTCTATATTGAATACAATATATAGATTATGTAATCACGTTGGTTATTCGTGGGTTAGTAACTAGTAGTTCTACAGTAGAATATTTTTTACCCGACTGCGCCAGAAGGAGGGTTATGTTTTTCGAGAGTATGTATGTATGTAAGTATGTATGTATGTATGTATGTATAATTGTTTGGCACGCTCTGCAGCCTAAACGGCTTGATGGATTTTGGCTTGAGAGGTGTCGTTAGATTCGTATTTACTGTGAGAGTGACACTGGGTACATCAAAATAATAAAAAAACAAAATGGCGGATTTTTGGCGCCAAATTCGAATATTGCTCACTCTCTAGCCTGAACGACTCGATGGATTTCTGCTTGATAGGGGTCGTTTGATTCGTATTTACTGTGAGAGTGACACTAGATATATCAAAATATAAAAATAATAAAACTAAAATAAAATAAAATAAAAAAGGTAATTTAAAAAACTAAAAAACCCGACTGCGTTTCTTTATAATAAGAAAATGAAAAAACCCTAAAACAAGAAAGTCATCGTAAAATTGAAGCAGTCGGGACCCATTCTAGAAAGCTAGCCGTATGTGCCCTCACTAAGTCCAACTATTCAGTATTTAGAATGGGTCCCGACTGCTTCAATTTTACGATGACTTTCTTGTTTTAGGGTTTTTTCATTTTCTTATTATAAAGAAACGCAGTCGGGTTTTTTAGTTTTTTAAATTACCTTTTTTCTTTATATTGTTTTGTACAAAACTCTAATTTAAAGCTATTTCTGAGTATTTGGGAATCAAAGACCCAGTTGTTTTATTAATAGACCAAACCATCTATATTTTTTTTGAGGCTGGAATATCATCCAATTACGTTTTCCGCCTTGGGTGAGGTGAGAGGAAGTGACTAAAAACCACTCAATTCCTTCTCCTGCTTTGAGCCGGAGTTCCGGTGACCTGTTATGTTGTCCGTAGGCCTGGATTGGGCATCACCCCTATTGGGCCCCATCTGTGGTGGTAAAAACAATACTTAAGAACTGAACTCTAACTACAACACACCACCAAGGGTGGGCACTAGCTTCCTTACAATTTTCATAGAATTAACTGTGATTCCCTAATTTGCCCGCTGAATGTTGAATAGTTAACTCCCTCTTAAGATGGCAGACGTACGATAGTAGACGTATTCCAGCTGATGATATTAAGATAAGATGAGTAGGGGATATACAGGACCCAAAAATCACTAGACCACACCCATACACAAATAAATACCTCCACCAGAAAACACATTAGTTTGCTAATGTGTTACCAACCCATACATAAGTTTCTTCACGAAAATGCTATCTCCAATACCAAAAGCAGGTTCATCTAGTACCAAAACTGCAAACTCCTTTCAATAAGACCGTACCGAATACTATCATGTAGCAACATGTTTACAAGACGTGCTCCACAGTATTACTTGTGAAACTTTGACTTGTATTAAGAAGCAACGAGTATTTTCTGATTACCTTGCAAACTTCCGATTTAAAACGGAGAACAAACTTTGCATGTGTAGATCAGCATATCAAGGTACCCTCAACATGTCCTTCTGCAAGAGATTTGGGACTTTATCTCTTTATATTAAAGTTGAATTTCTATTGTAATACGTTGGGGTAGTTTGATGTGCCAGTGTTGTCTGTACTAAACTTCCCGTGCCTAGTTTTAAAGATGTAATGTTACGAGTACCGGTGATTCTGACTACATAGAATACATAAGAAGAATTTTGAACGAGAACTCAATACTTTTTGTTTTAACCTTGAACTTAATTCGCTTGTTTTGCTGCGAAAGGTTAAGCAAGATTGCTCGTAAGTATATACAATTATATTCACCTATTATGTAGAAGATAGAATAATATTATGCTTAGCTAAAGTACAAAGTTAATATTTGTATCTGAATGAACTGAGAGATAGATGAATGAATTTGAATTAAATTTAATGAATGATAATATCATTGGTTTGTATAATTCAGGTTTGTGCTTCTAGGTACAATCTTAAAGCTTACTTTATCCACCTGGAGCTGCAGACTGCCTAGCGATGAACCGGGGTTCCGACTCGGAAAGCAGGAGTAGAAACGGGTGGTTTTTAGTCAGTAAAGTTCTCTAAATAACGTATGCGAGACGAAAATGTCGAAAATTCGCATCCGACAGAAGGAGGTGTATAAGACGTTGCGTAATCTCGACGTGAACAAGGCCAGTGGCCCCGACGGAATCCCGGCCGTGGTTTTAAAAACCTGTGCGCCTGAGTTGTCTCCAATCCTGACACGCCTGTTTCGACTTTCCTTGGAGACTGGTCAAGTGCCGGTTGCATGGAAGCTGGCCAACGTGCAGCCTGTGCCCAAAAAGGTAGTCGTGCCGACCCTAACAATTACCGACCAATCTCAGTCAGAACGTGTACTTAACAACAGGCTCCTGGCATACCTTGAAGGTAACGACCTCCTCAGCGATCAGCAGTATGGGTTTCGCCGCAACCGATCCACTGGGGACCTTCTTGCGTATGCCACCCACATTTGGAGCGAGGCCATCGAGAAGCACGGGGAGGCAATAGCGGTCTCTCTCGATATATCGAAGGCCTTTGACAGGGTTTGGCACGACAGCCTTATCGGCAAGCTTCCTGCATATGGACTTCCCGCTGATCTGTGCAGATGGATTGCAGACTTCCTGAGGGATCGGTCAATTCGAGTAGTCATCGATGGCTGCTCGTCTGACCAATTTGGTATCAACGCCGGAGTCCCTCAGGGGTCAGTACTTTCAGCAACGCTCTTTTTGCTGCACATCAACGACCTGCTTAAGCCCGGTATCTTTGGGTATGCAGATGACAGCACAGTTGTTGAAAGGTATGTGTCCGATGCGCGGACTAGCGGAACACAGATCCAGTCTCTAAGAGAATCCATGGTCGAACGGTTGAACTCGTCCTTGAAGGCGGTCTCCGATTGGGGTGACGCCAACTTGGTCAGGTTCAACGCTACCAAAACCCAGGCGTGTCTATTCTCTGCCAAACGGAGTCAATTTCCGCTGGCTCCTACTTTCCGAAATGTATCCGTTCCAATATCGGATCATCTAGAGCTTCTTGGCGTAACTCTATCGCCAACGCTAAACTTCGGCTCTTATATAGAGTCGAAGGCGCATCTGGCTGGTAGGAGGTTGGGTATCCTCTCGAAGGTGAGACGGTACTTCACACCAAAACAACTGCTGAGCCTGTACCAAGCGCAGGTTCGGTCATGTATGGAGTACTGTTCTCACCTTTGGGACGGCTCGGCTAAATGCCAGCTGGATGCGCTCGAACACATTGAAAGGCGTGCCAAGAAGCTCATCAACGATGATGCACTTGTGGAGGCCCGGCTTCAAAGCCTTGAACACAGGCGCAAGGTCGCAAGCCTTTCCGTTTTTTACCGGATACATTTCGGAGAGTGTGCGGGGGAATTGCACAACTTGATTCCCCCTAGTCCTTTTCATCATCGAACCACAAGACAATCGGCGAGGCGTCACCGCTTCATGGTAGATATCCCACCCACTCGCACGAAGCGCTTCGCTTCAAGCTTCCTTGTGCGAACTGCTAGGGAGTGGAACTCCTTGCCGGAGTCTGTGTTTCCTGATGGGTATAACCTGGGTGTCTTCAAGGCCCGAGTGAATAGGTTGCTTATGGGCAGACATGCTCCACCGTAGGCCGCATCATCACTTACCATTAGGTGAGATAGCGGTCAAACGTCGACCCATTAAATGTAAAAAAAAAAAAAAGTAAGAGTTTGACACTCCCTCTCGCCTCGATCTAGGCGGAAGAAGTAATTGGATGATTTGCTCCCTTGAAAAAAACAGCTTACTTTATCTCAGCAACTTTAAGTATACAAAAGAGGTACATTACTTAGTTAGTTTTAAATCAACACCTAAGTACACTAGCAATTACAATTACATTTCAAGGTCACTGAAGCAAATCGTTTCCACAAGCAATCAATTTGTTCTAGACGCGATCGGATCGTTCCGTAAATACAAGCGAGTCTCATTCAGTATTGAAAACAATTTATTCCATCGTTGATTCGACCTACATATTAAAGCTTTTAATTAAACCACCAATGAATATTTAAATTTTATTTCAATCACTATGTGTTTTCACAGGGGATTCCAACTTTCGGGTGTCATTTCGACCGGAGGCTTTATGGGTAGTTGAGAGTTTATTTCCATTATATTGGGCCGAGTTTGGTGACTGACTGATAGGAAGGTTCGTTTTGTTGTTTTTGTTTATTGGGAATTCTTTTTACTACGTTAGTTACTTTTTATTGGTAACTGTTGGATTGGTGACAGATGTGTTTAAAAGTATTTAATAATACATTTAGTTTTATGGGTACAATCGATTCTAATTAATTCGAAACTGGAGGGACTCTTAAAATATTGCAAAACGAATTTACCGAATGTTTGAAATCTCAAATTTGAACTAGCCGGAAATCGTACGTTTTTATCTTTGTAAGTTCAGCATTTTTACTGTCTCTTTTTTTCTGCAATTTCGAATTGTTGGAAGTTATTGGCGTGAGCCAATAAGTTCGAATAATTTGGAATTGCCAAGTGAAATTCGAATTACCAAGTATATAAAAATGCACGGCATTCATTCGAAATATATAGAGCTTTTCTAGAGTCCTCGTGATTACTTTGAATTACCGAGAAGTTCGAATTATCGAAGGTTTGAATTATCGAGAGTCGACTGTAGGACTTCTTGGAAGTATGTCGAACCAAGCGATATACTGTTTATACCAACACGGCAAACACTAGGTGCTGTGCAGTTTGCAATGTTCAGTTACACTTCACACAACTTCAACTTAGCACGTATTTGTGCCCAACTTGTTGCTATTTGAACAATGTTGTGATATGCTTACTGTGAGTCTGTATGTATTTTATATGAGCACTTGCTTAACACATTGAATGCCGTCGTGGTCACCGGTGACCGACGTTAGCGGAGGATTTGCCTTCAACAGTTTTCTATTGGCAGTCAAAGACTTAACCAATAATGTTATATACAGCACAATATAAAAATTGGAAGCTGAAGAGTTTGTTTGTTTGAACGCGCTAATCTCCGGAACTACAATAAATTGGTCCAATTTCAATAATATTTTTTGTGTTGGATAGTCCATTTATCGAGGAAAGTTACAGATTATATTACGCTACTATCAAAAGGAGCTGTGCAATGCGGGTAAGTAGCTATTTGCTAGTTAGTTACAGAACAGGCAAAAAAAGCGAATATTTCATAATTATGTAATGTGTGTACATTTTATCATTGGAAAGGTCTTAACTACCATTAATTTTCGTGTATGAGTCTGTTAACGACTTGTGTACAGCATTTTATTGGCATTTGCCTGGTAAACGTAGGTTTTGGATGAAATATGTGAACATTTGGCTCTCAATGTTCGTTTCAAGTACCCAGTAATAGGTCTGTTGAACTGTGAATTATTGTAGCTGGAATTACTTAAGTTAGTTGGTCCTTAGTAAATAATACGTAACAAGAATTTTATTAATTATTATGTTATCGGCTTACTCACGTAATTGTTTGACGAGGAACTCGACTAGTTTACGATAACGTAATAATTAATTTAGTATGTCTTACGAAAGTTATAATAAAAAAAGTAGTATTGTACCTAAATATATATACAATACACATATTATATTTGAATTGTTATTTGGTTTGATTAGTTGACAACTTTGATTCGAAATCAAAGCAGTTTGAACATCAAAATTTTACTGTTTGTCAGTTAATCTGTCAGTGAAGTTAGGTGGATTATAGCTCAGTGCACGCTATATGGTTTTCATAAGCAATAAAACGTTTGGTTTCATACAGTAAGTACGTATGTATGTATGTATGTACATGCAAGTAATTTCAGCTCAACGAGCCCTCGGGGACTTGTTAGAAATTATGTCCTGCAGCAACGGATACGGATACCAGCTTTAGTGTGTTTGTAGAATTTTTGCATATTATGGCATGGAGAAATTCTCCGGACAAAATTCTTAGGTATTTTGTATATTTTGAAAGAGGTAAAACGAATTAGGATATAGGTACTCTCTGTTGGAAGTGGGAAGATTGTACTCGTTGTTAATGTGATTACTGTAGTAGTTTTAAAATAAAAAAGTAATCAATCTGCAAATATTTCATTACCAATCTTATTTTAAATTTCAAAAGATATTCTGGTCCCTGTTAACACGTATGTGTCTTACACAAACAAATTAACAAACACCAATAAAATCTTAACTAACATACGAACATTATGACAGTGTGTTATCAATGATAAATGCCATTATATAAGTAACTACGTAATAAAAGTATGTACATACTGGGGTTTTTACTTTAAACAAAAATTACTCCTTTAAAAATGTATGTGATGTACCTATATCAGCAAAATAGTATTCGTCAGACACATATCAAGTTTCTAATTTATAAAGAAAATACATTATCGTATTGTTGTCTTTTCGTTTATTCAACCACGTACGATATAATATATGTATTATAAACTATTGTAATTATGTTATTTCTTTGAAATAAAATTACTTAGGTATTTTCCAACTAGAACTTGCTCATAAGCATAACCAAATCGAATTTCTTTTATAATAATATGAACTTGTGTTAAAAATACAAATGTTCATTGTAATTTTTAAGTAAACCTGAAGGAATTATAAACGAAAAGAATTGCTTCCATAATTATATTGATTTTTTTTTGGTATAAGCCAATATTTGAGTAGACGATGATCCGTCTGCTGATGGTCCTTGCACCTGCTCCTTGCACCTACCTTTTCTCTGCATCACCCCTAAGTCAAACTGGTAGATAATGCTCACAGCATTTGTGCAATCAAATGCATGATGTTTTTTTTTTAAATTAAATATTTCCATTGAAACAACAACTAAAGCTCTAAAACTAATAATTGTCTCAAAATAATAAAACTAACATGATCTCAAACATACAATACTTCCCTTTCATTAGATAATAAGCCTTATGTACTAAGTAATAATGCCTACTCTCAAGTACAAGCAACCAACTTAGTCTCATGTAGCCATTAACAAAGATGAATCTTCATAAATATTGATAAAGTCGTTAAGAGAACGCGCCATGAAGCGTCGCGTTACGAACGCAAACGCGAACGTTAACGTTAGCGTTAAGAACTGTCAAATCACGTTTCCTAAAAACGGCTTGACGTCAGTATTACCGGCGGGTGATTAAAATGTAACTTTATATCAGAATGTCACTAGAGCTTGCAAACACGGCCATTCGACTTGTTAGAGGTTGGTTTATGTTGATGGGCGGTAGCGGTTAGCGGAAAGTGGGAAGCTATGAAGAAGAGCGGGGAAAGGTGCGTTACTCTATGCATCTTTTTGTGTAAAACTTGTTATTGTTTTATTTAATTTTTCTTGAAACCTTTTTTTCTTACTAATATTACAAAATGCGAATGTTTGTGTGTTTGTGTATGTTTGTTACTCAATCACGTCAAATGGCTGAAGGGATCGGGATAAAATTTGGAACAGGAGTAAATTATGGTCTGGAATAACACCTAAGATACATTATATCCCACGGGACTACAGGCGAAGCCACTGACAGAAGCTAGTATTCAATAAAATGTTAAAAAAATCTAGTATTCGATATTTAAATTTCTTTGCTTTTAACTGCCTCTAATTGTCAGCTATGCTATAGCTCTTCACCAAACAGAATATCGCTACCGCAGATCTAAGTCCTAACCTCAAAAAGTAAGGAGTGGCGGCCATATTTGAGGAACGCTAATTGAGGCTCGCAGCCACTGTTCAAACACCACGAGTATCACAGCGAGCAGTGGGACAGCTTCGCGATAATTTAATAACGCCCGCCCACCGTCACGTACGCGAAGAGGTTTCAAAAGTTACTCTGCAATGGGATATTGAGATTAAAATCTTTATTAGCTTTGTCACAACGAATTTCAAGTACATTTGTTATTTTTTGTATCGTCTTTTATCCCCGATGGGGTAGGCAGAGGTGCACATTATGGCACGTAATGCCACTGTACAATGCACACCCAATTTTCACAATTTATGTTATAAGTCCCATGTAATAAATAGGGGGTGAGCCTACATTCGGGCATATTTCCAGACTCTGAGAAATGAGAAATTTTCGATAAACCTAGAATACCCCAGTAATACTTCGCCCGACCCAGGAATCGAACCTGAGTCCCCTCGCCCGGCAGTCGCAATTGCAACCACTCGGCTGTACAGTTGTCTTGTGTAAAAATAAGGGTGATAATGTAAGTGAATGTATTTTTGTCTCGTTAAATGTGTACTTAGAAGGTATCGTCACGTCATGTTTATAGCGCGTAGGTGTTGGTGGTGTAAAGTTCATTTTATTTTGGTTAGCTATGTAAATATTATGTAATGTGTGGGGATTTAAATTGCTAAGTAAATTATTCTGTATATAAGGAGCTTTAAAAATGTCTGCCACGGATTTAATGGGAGTTAGTGTTGTATATACATTTTTTTATTATGAGTTTTTTTTTACATACATAACAATTTGCGTATGAGTTTGTAATGAAAGAGCTATATCTCTTTCACTGTTTCTGTCAACAATTTATAGTAATAGTTTTTTTGACGAAGCGTTTATTTAACTTCTTATATTCTAAAATTGTATTAAATGGTCCGGGGTACACAATTTCTTCACTATTATGATCTTCAAACAAAATACTAACTCCCTTTAAAGCCGTGGCAGTTAATTTTAGAACACTTTATATTTTAAAATAGTTTTCATTAGTTCTATCTTGTGTACTAATAAAATATTCTAAATCTCTCACATCTATCATGTTCATATCTAATATGAGTCAGTTTCATATGTGTTTGAAAGACACAAAACATAGTCGTTTTACCAGAGTGTTTCCGACACAAAGCTGAACTACATATTACCTCTAACCGAACATTTGAAAACACAGCCTGTCGGTGCAGGCTGTGTTTCAGTATACGATATAGATCTCTATTCATACTAGGCATAGAGTCCAATGTTAATATAAAGCTCCAAGCTACCTTAGCGGCTTTGAGCAGAAATACACTAATATTTTGTATGCAGTTTTGATTATATCTACGGATTCATAT
Source organism: Spodoptera frugiperda (assembly GCF_023101765.2). Taxonomy (NCBI): domain Eukaryota; kingdom Metazoa; phylum Arthropoda; class Insecta; order Lepidoptera; family Noctuidae; genus Spodoptera; species Spodoptera frugiperda. The sequence goes on along the minus strand of NC_064215.1, from coordinate 10,279,040 downwards.
CCATTAGTTAAATAACTACATTGAACCAATGAAGATGATTAACTAAACATCAAAGATACTCTATTAATGAATAAAACAATGCATGTACTACGCTGTATATTATTTAATTCTATAGTTTGGTATATACTACAAGTTACTCTGGCCATGATTACCTTCAAACAGTTTCGTAGCCCGTAGCGCTACGTCGTAGCACTACTACGAAGGCATTGCTACGTATTATTAAAATGTTAGGTACGGTACTAACTTTTTCGTGTGGTTTGAGTAAATATTCTACCGCACTCTTGTCCATAAAAACTTGTTTAAGTATTTTACGTTACGGTGCTAATGGTCACCTAAACGTATCAGAAAACGTATTACTTACTAAAACTATTAAAGTTAGACAATTAGCACCTTTTTATTTGCAATTTAAATCGTATAGTAACAGCATCGTTAGCGGAACAAAAAATATTAACTGCTTAGAAAAGAAAATGATTGATTCATTTAATGGTCTCATATGTATAGGCAACAGGCAGCTTTCAATGACGTCAATAAAATATATTTCTTTCTTTATTCCTTATAAATCTAATAATTTATTGTTTTACGTCATTTCAACGTCCAACTAATGTTACCGTAAACGTTTTGTCAGCACTTATCGAATAAGATTTCTGTGTAGTTATTTTTTATAGTTATTTTATTGTTCATTAATACGACTAAATCTTAAATATCGGCTCGTAAATAATATATTTTTGGCTTGTTCAAGAATTGCAGCTTTGAAAAATGGTTTGAATTTTTCGTACGGTATGAAAAAAATAAATCACCATCAGCGTGTCTTGCTCCTTTAAAACATGCAACAAAAACCGATTTATCAAACATTCCATGCAAGCAAGCATGTATGGTGACAACTAATCTCAACACCACATTAATCTCGATCAGTGTCGATAATCGATTTACATAAATTCGATATCCGATTAAATACTCGCTAATCGTTTTAACACCGAGAGACGAAAGCCGGCTTTAAGATAAACGAAACGATTTTGTTATTATAGTATGCTAATAAGGTTCAGATTAGTTTTTAGAAGATCAAGGAGGAAGGTTTTATAAATAGAGGGAAAAATGCCGTTTATATTTAGAAAATGATTTGAAAAATAATCCGGTTAAAAATTATAATACTGTTAATAAATTTTTCAAGTCAAATAAGGAACTTTAACTCTTAAAATGATGACGTGCCAAAGAAGATTGTATGGTTGGGATACTGGCTACTGTGGAACATATTTTTTTATATTCATATTACTTCTTTAAGGACACTTGGTCCGTGAATTTGTCATATATTTTTTCTGAGAAACATGTTACAGTTTCGGTGTATGTGATCCATGAGTTGATGGTCTAAAGCTGGTAGTGATGTGTATGTCCTTATGACTGTAAATGTACCTACGACACAGCAGAAAATATAAGTAGAAAGATACTAACCATGTCAGAAGAGGAAATTATTCGTTTTCTTTTCTTGTCCTCTAATTATTTCTTCTAATTTATTTCGTTCCGGGACCCGAGAATTTTATTCATGTCCCTGGGATGCACCGGACTTCAGTGTTCCGGTGTTTTCATGGTTTTATTTACTTTAGATTTTGGCTTACAGGAGTTGGAGCGGGCTTGTACCATAAAAAATAATCATGCAGGAATAGCAATATTTTAGACATTCTAAACGTAAATGATTTAACTTCTCAGTAATTTTGTCTTTATTAGGACAACAGCCAAAGTGTGGGCGTCCAGTTTAGGTAATGTTACAAACTCGAGCGCGGTTATAATTTGTCCGAAGTTTGGAGGGAAGCATTAGGTTTCCACAAGATGCAAATTGGAAACTTAAGCCTTATCTAGAACAGAATAGAACATTATTTATGTGCTTTAAACATTGTCCGACGTTGTTTAGTGTTTTTATTTTAATTAAAATGTTTTGCCAATTATTCTTTGGAAGGTTAGGGTTTATTAGGGTGCTTTTTCACCTGAGATGTGCTATGTAGCTATGCTACGAAGATGAAATAGCTGAACTGTGAAACTAAGCGCTTGTTGCCACTGACATCTTTCCATACAAAAACATAGCTCAGCCGAGTCCGTTTCCACCAACGAATATGATAGGTTTAAGCCAAACGCATCTACAGTAATACAGCATAGCACATCTCTGCTGGAAAAGCACCCCGCTATACCTGTCGGTTGTATTATTGTAATTTGACGTTGTATTTACTAGTTGAATCAATTACTCATTTTTATAACTGAGGTTATAACCTTAATCTATAATGTTTACTCTATCTACATTCTATTATTCAATTTCAATTCTATATCTCACTTAGAAGAAATAATATAACAAAATATATTTCATTGTCATATATACAAGCAATTATGCACTACAGTCTAACCTAACTAGTTAATTATTTCCAACACAAATATTAGTTCCTTGCGACATTCTGTGGTCGTTTAACCAAATAAAGGACAGCTGCAGGATTTCCTGTGTCAATGTTAGATACAGTTTGCATGAGCTGCTGTTTAATTCCCTGCGCACTAGATAGAATCATTAGGCCATATCTATTCTGGTATAAATTATGTCTTGTATTTTATTTTATTATTACTATTTATTGAGATATGTTAAGCTAACCTAACCAGTTTTGCAAATAAAATTAAACCAGTATTGTCAAGGTTAAAAGAAAGTGAAGAAACTCGCAATAAGCCCTATTGCGAGTTTCTTTTCTACCTTAACGCAATCGAAACGTTACCACGTTTAGAACTCTGATTGGTAGAAATTGGAGTTGGCCAATCAGAGTTCTAAACGTCATAAATGTGTCGATATATTTAACGACAAATAAATTCATACTAGGATCTGTTAGTTATAATATTTACACTTATATAAAAGTAAATTGCTGTTCATTAGTCTCACTAAAACTCGAGGTTGGGTGGACCGATTTGGAAGACCAGGAAAGGTGAGAACAAAATGTTTGAGGGTGAACAAAGTTTGCCGAGCCAGCTAGTATAGTACAAAGTAATAAAGTACGGTACCTAATCCATATCTCTGTCTACAGTAGAGCGGAACAATAGTTCTAAAAATATATGTACATTTTAGAAACATTGATCCATGCAGTCCATGCTCAGATAATGAAATGTAAACGAATGGGCTAGTTTTAATGCTTTCTTTTAATTAAATATTGAATGAGTGTGGAATGGGAGAAGCAGTGCTCGTTGTGAGAAAAGTTTTTGTAGTACCGGTGGGTAATGGCAAACTTTCCAAAACAACCACCTGTACCCTTAGTACGAGTTTGCTTTACGAGAGCGCGTTCGGCACTCTGATTGGTTGGCTCGAATACACCAACCAATCAGAGTGCCGAATACACTGTACTAAAAATGTTAGAGGGTTTTATTATGATGATATAATTTAAATTCAGTTTGATTACACGGTTGGTACGGTGTTAAGATAATCAATTATGGACACCTGCATGATGAGTTGGTGTTAGTTTCGGTGCTATAAAGCACCAAACATTAAACTAAAATTCAAGTTTTCATTTTGGCGTTGGAATATGTTGATTCATAAACAGACTGTCTCTACAATAATAGTTGAAAATAATTCTGACTTACTACCGTACTCAGAGACATTTATTGATTACTTAAACTATTCCTTAGTGACGATTTTGTTCCGAAAACAGTTACTAAAGACTAAGTAACCATTAAATTACTCTGAGTAAGGCAGTTAATTACATTGTGAAAATAAAAAGATATCATCAAACTGCGTACCAAAAAGACCGGCTTATATACATAAGTTATCGAATATTGATATCAATTATTAAACACTTCGAACAAACATAGAAAAATAACTTTTTCCATAATAATATTGGCGAACGTATAAAGAACTCGAAAGAACTATTATGAGTTTTTCTACCCCTCAACTTGTCCGTAACGATTAGTTATCAATGGGCTATTTCCCCATCACCATGGTAGCTCATAATGGATTTATTGATCACGAAAATCCCATTCATTTCTATGGTAACTCTATAACTCGACATATGTCATGGAGGTCTATGATACTTTCCATTTCTTTGCACATGTGAACTATGTACCTAGTGGTGAAATTAGGTCAGATTTATTTACTATTTATATAAGTAAACAACAGCTGTTTGTACACAAAACTATCTGAAAGAATGACTCGAAGTTTAACTGGCAAATATGTGGTGGTAACAGAAAAAGCGATATTAAGTTAAGGTTCCATTAAGTACTCCATTCCTTCTTTATCACACTAAGATTTTCTCCTGTGTCGTGGGTGCGTTTATAAAGATACATGTCCGCATACACCTGCTACGTGACGCCCGGACCTGCAAGCCGGTAATCGAGCAGACGTATTACCTGATGGTAAGCAATCGCCGCCGCCCATGGACACTTGAAACACCAGAGGCGTTACAAGTGCATTGCCGGCTTTTTGGGAGTTAGGAATTTAAGGGTTGTTGTTCGGGAATCGGGGATGGGGAAGATTAAGGGGGGACCTCCGGTAACCTCACTCACACAACGAAACACAACGCAAGCGTTGTTTCACGTCGGTTTTCTGTGAGGCCGTGGTATCTCTCCGGTCGAGCCGGCCCATTCGTGCCGAAGCATGGCTCTCCCACACTTAATTAAAGCGGTTAGCGCGGTAACCGTGCAGTCTTATCAGACATTTAGACCTGATCAGAATTATCTGACACTAAGACCTATCAAACGACAGTCCTCAGTACTTTAAGTAAACTTTAAAGTAATCTAAACAGACTCCAAAACACGTCATATTTTGGTAAGATCGCGACCCCAAAGCAGGAAAAACACTTAGACAAAAGAACATTATATTATACACGAAAAAAGAAAAGCTAAAATCTTTTCACCTACACAGAAACATCGTTTGGCTTTTAATAATAACGCCTTATCTCTTCTCAATACACTATAACAACAGATATCTTTCCTCAATTTGTGAAAAGATAAAGTTTTGTAAACATTCTTCTATTTTTAGGGGCGTACGGTAAGTGGCCACTTACACCTTTAATACTGACCTTAGGAAAGTTTGGGTATTATGTGTCTACACTGGGAAGCAAAGAAATGGAGACACCAGCGTTTTCTTTTCATTTCTCGATTATTATTTTTTTATTATTCTCGATAAGTATTTCTCACTCGTAGTAGCACGTTTTTCGGTTTTTGGAAAATTTCTCACTCGTAGTAGCACGCAGTCTGGAATTGTGCTTAGTATAGGGCAATAGGCTCAGCCCCTATTACATAGGACTTTAATACAAATGGTGAAAAGTGGATGTACAGTGGCATTGCCTTATTTAATTACCTTTTAAATGAGATTATTTTGATGTATAACGAATATTTCTTTTTAAAGTTATAGAGTGTTCTTTAAAATGATAAAAACGCTAGTGACTCTGATTTTTTGCTCCCAAATGTATATTGTGGACAGTAACATTATTTTTTATAGAAATAGGTTGTGACGCTAACAGGTAAGACACTCGTATAGTTGGCGATTGACCCGCACGTACTTTTGTTAAATGGAGGGCGTAGACTTGATAGTTTTTATAGACTCAATTCGATTTGGTCTGACTAGAATTCTATTGGCATTACACCGCTTTCCAGCAATTTGATATTTTATTCTTTTAATAATTTGATATATAATTGTTTACAGATAGTTCTTAGGCAGTATCACGTTTGTTCCTTGGCTTATACTATTATTCTGAATGGCTTCAATTCGTTCTAGATAAACTTTAAATAAAATAAAGACTAAAGGGCTTGATATTCCTTTAAAATAAAGGATCTTAGTATCAGAAACTCTTGATATTGGAGTTTTAAAGCGTACTATATACGTAACTGGTATCACACATAGATAGCTATTGACTTGCCAATCTTCTATAAAAATAAAGCATCGACTTTACTTTTGGAGATATTATTCGTATATATCTTTTTCTAACACATAACTTCATACACATGTGGCGACAAGTGACAGATGACCGAAGTCACACAGACGATCGACGAGCAAATCAACGGATGACGTCATAAATCGTCACTACCTCACACATATGATGTTTACATGCGAATAAACATGGATAGAAAATGCCATGGAACAACAGTTGGGCAGAAAGCCCGCCAGGCACAATCACCCAGCTATGTCGGAAGATCCTCGTTTTCTTAGGGAACTTTACTCACTGGTCCCTAAAACACGCAACACGCCTTATCCAACCTAGGTATATAGAATAGAAAGGCGCTACTTTACGGAAATCCATGCTACACTAACAATAAAATAGATTTTTAGTTTTCATTCCGCTTATAGATGTATGTTTCAGCATGCTGTGTGCAGCACCGTCCTCGCGCCCGCAATTAATGCTCATAACATATACACGACATACAATATACCACTCCACATATGTTTCGGTCCTCCACACGGAGACCCTATTCACCCCTTCCCAATTCCCGATTCTCCAACAACCCTTAAATTCCCAACCCCCAAAAGGCCGGCATTGCACTTGTAATGCCTCTGGTGTTTCAAGTGTCAATGGGCGGCGGCGATTGCTTACCATCAGGTATTAAAAAGCTTTTCATTGCATATCATCAGGAGGTAGCTCCCACAGCTTCAATGATCGCGTTTATCCAACCTATATTGACTTCATAAGCTAAGTAAGTAGGAGAGACTGAACGCGCTCGTTTGTTAGCCATTGTGTACACAGTAGTAACTTTCTAGACAATAGGGAAGTCACACCTATGTACCTACAGTTTCATGATACTAATTCACGTTGTTTAGGAACAATTTCTATACTGATTGGGTGCTGTTGTTTATGTGTGTAATACCAATAAGGTTGTATTTTATAGGTTTCTCAGGAAGTTGGTGTAATTATATCCACGAAGTGTTTGATACTGGTCGGATGTAAGGAGCTCGAAATGTAGATTGGTGCAGTTTGCGTCCAGTAATGGGTGAGAAGAGTTGGCTGATACTGATGATTACGGGGATAAGAGGTGTTTGTTGACAAATAGTTTATTGATATAGGTATAATATGAAGGTAAGTTTTTGTCAGTAAGAGTTTGACAGTCCCTTTCGTTCTCTCCAGACGACAAGGCTCCATGAGGATTTCCTGCCTTATGGTAAAAAAAGGCTTTTTTTATACAAAGCTAGTTATACTTTAAACGTTACTATTGCGAGGCATTTAAACAGGACAGGCTATTAAAAACATTTTCATTGCTTTATTCCCCGAAGTGACATTAATTTTTAGGCAGTTATTAGTTCAAGGTCATTGGAGACGTATCTGTTGCTAACAGCGGGCACAGTTCTTGTTAAAAGGAAATAATGTAGCTTTTCAACCTACTGGCTACTACCAGATATCAAAACCATACTGACTGTATAAAATGTAAAAGATAGACAAACAAACACACATGTGTTTACAAATAATATTAGTTATTAAGGATTAACATTATATATTTTTTAAAAGCGTTGCCCCATTCTAGGATTTCCTCCTGTGTAGTGGGTATTGTAAATGGGAAAGTGTGTTTGTTAGTCCTTTCTTCATATCGCAAAAGTGCGAGTTTATGTTAAGATTTATCGACTTGTGTGAAGAAGTGAACAAACATTTCATACATGGCAATGAAAAACAGACAAATATGGAAAAGGTAAATAAAAAAATATGCCACCATCATCTATCTATGTGTATGACATTAATATGGGTAATAAACAAACATGTCACCTACAAACAAATGTGGGAATGACAAATAGTGAGCTCTACTGCGTGTTAAGTAAAACTGTTGGATTTTATTACCGTTTTCACTGAATTTATTACTAGTCTGGATGAATTTGAACAGAGTAATGATAACTATAAATGGATTAGATATTTACTTTATATGTATATTTACACGTCGGCCTATTCATGAAGCATGGCTATTCCACACTTAAATCAAATCAAATCATTTATTTGCATAAAACATGGTAGGTATCAAGATGTTAAAATAAAATATGTGTACAACATGTTTTGCCGTGGCACACGGCGTGCAAAAATAAACTTGTGCAAACCAATCCAGTCAAAAACGATATTGTTGATGATGAATGATATTATTTTTAACTGAGGTCTGTGTATGGAACTTGGTACTTATTTAGATCTCACTTCTTTTATAGGCGAAGCATTCCAATATTATCGAACTTGGCAGCCTTTCACATTTATGTTTTGGGTGGGATATTTACTTACATCTATATTTTTGTACTTTCTTATATAAACCTTGTACCAATTGTCCAAACAAAATCTTAATTCCAAACCAGTTGTATATTTGGGATCACTTTACTAACTAAATCTGGTACCCAATTATATTCTAACTGCCTAGGACACCACTCAAGAGCCTCAAAACTTGAACAAGATCTAGATAAAAGCCCCATTTGTATTGAACAAAGGCTGTGAAATTACATTGTCACCATTCCGTTTGTTTCGTACGCTTCAGGCCTGAAAACGACAAAAACTTTATAAACTTAGGATATTGAAACGATATCGTGTTGATCTGAAATTGAATAGCGAATCTTTTTGTCACATTTTTATTTTCTTTTTTATTGTTATTTGTTAGTACGAGTAATTCGGATTTATCTGTAAAGCGTTTTGTTTGACTGTGCTTAGAATTTGAGTGTTTAAAAACAGATTACGTAATCTGAAATCGAACTTGCCACTTATTTTTGAGTAGTTTAACTAATTCAGCGCAACGCCTTTTATCCTTGAAGGGGTAGGTAGAGGTACGTAATGCCGCTATACAATGTACACCCACTTTTCACCATTTGTATTGTAAGACCCATGTAATACAGAGTAAGTCTGTTGCCATATACTGGACACAATTTCAGAGTCCGTACTACAGAGAAATTTTCGATAAACCGAAAAATCCAGTCTAGTATAACTACTCAAAATTAAAAATACATTTACATAAAAAATAGAAATACTATTAAAAAAAGAAAATAAAAGAATAACCAAATCACATTCGGTTTTCACATGAGCTTTCAATTTTCAATCAACACTATTAACATATTATTATGTAAATGAAACAAGTTATTTATTACAACAAAAACAAAGGGAACTGTTATCATCAGGCCAATATATCTAATGTCAACCTTAATATGTCAGAAATAAATCACATTTCAGCACAATAGATAAACAACAATAGATACAAATAATAATATCAAGAAAATACGACCCGACACACTAAAACAGGATGTTATCGTGGCTCATTTACACATTGGTACAAACTAGCTTTTCCTGTTATTTCACACTTTTATAGCACTCCGAAAAAGGGGCTCTCTCTCTGGTCGTTCCCTCATGTTTGAGGATTGTGGTCAGCATCAGGGTTGCATTTATTTGACTGCACGGTTGGTGCGGTGTCTGGGCAATCGGCTGCCGTGCCGTGGGTTCGATTCCCGCACGCAGCAACTCTTTGTGTGATACACAAATTGTTGTTCCGGCCTGGGTGTCATGTGTATGTGAACTTGTATGTTTGTAAACGCACCCACGACACAGGAGAAAATCCTAGTGTGGGGCAACGTTTTTTTTAAACAAAAAAAAAAAAAAGAATTTAGAGCGAATGATCAGCTTCCAGCGGTTTTTGTCCAGCGCGTCTCTTGAATCCGTGTAAAATTTTGAGGACTAGTCGTCCACCTGATCGCTCCATCTCGTTGGGGAATGTCCGCGCAATCTCTTGCCTTCGGTGTTTCCAACCACAATCAGTTTTTCTAGGTTCTCACCGCCTCTGTGGACTGTGTGGCCAAAGTACAAAAGAATACGTTGCTGGCAAATGGTATTATTTAATATAACTATACTAAATACCCTTTGCCCATTTTTAAAATTAGGTTATAAAGTTGAAAAATTCGTAGTGAAGTATTGGACATATAGTTACTTTCTTATTTATGTTAGTAAGTATAGGTAGAAGTTGCTAGAAAAACAGAACAAGGTAATTTATTTAGCAGAGAATAAACAACACCATTTATAGTTCAGGTGTTCCAGACCTTTCCTTTTATTGTGGGGCGTAAAACAATGAAACGCCGTGACCGCTTCGAACCGCTTCTAACTGCTTGAAACCGGATCGAGCCAGTTTACGGCAGTTTTGAATCGAACTTTTTAAACGGATTTCCAATATGGCTGCATGGGTGAATTTAAGACTGCAGACGGTACTGTGTATTGGATCTTTTTGTTTATTTCGATTTCGATATCTCGTTTCATTCGTTAAAATTAAAAATCAACATTGTTCTTTTTTATTTACACTTTATGTTCATTAAACAATGGTATACTTAATGCCTAGTGGTATTCTCTAACCATCAATCTTAGGGTGAAGCAGAGAAACATAATACTAGGTGTAAAGGTTTGAGATACAGTTGAAATCTTCTATTTTCATCTAGTATCAGAGCGCTACACCAACAAAAGGTGCAACTGAAACCATTTGTTAAAAATATGTGTGTGTATGTAATTATGTAATAATGCAACAAAAATAAATATTATAATGAACTTCGTATGAAAAACAAAAATCCAAAGCATCTGTTTCTAATGCCACGCAAGTAAGTTAAGGGTGACTTTAAGAAAAATGGCGGACGGTATGCCCAGACGTTGCGTGTGTTAGAATACTGTTATTTTTAAAATCTATTTTTGAATGATATTTACTAAAATAATTATCAAAAAAATGAATTGCCATTATTTTATTATGTATGAGATTCAAATTCATAAACTATCATTTTTAAATTCAAAAAGTGGGTATCTGTGAATGTCGAGTAGTGGGACAAGACTTATAAAAGCGCTGCGTCGCTACTACAACAGTTTAGTTGCTGCCTGACCACGATAGTGGTCGGACCTCCTACTGATAGCTGTGTGTAATTAAGATAAGTATACTATGTTATTTATTTGTTTAAAGTATATTATGTACAATGTTGAATAAATTAATTTAATATGTAATTCTAGATATAAATAATGATGGTAGCTAATTAAAAGTTTCAGTACAATTAAACTGTCTTTAATTACTATATAAAGTCATGACCTGAATAAATTAAGTTATTTATTTTATTAGATAAATAAACTATTGGTGATGTCATACTAATGCTAAATAAAAATATATTCTGACCAGGTAATAAGTTTATCCTATGTATGTGTATGTGTGTGGTGTATATGTATATGTATATATATATGTGTATATAAGTAAGTATATGTATATATGTATATGTATGTGTATATAAGTAAATATATGTATATATGTATATGTATGTGTATATAAACATATATATTAGTACTTTTTTTAACATCAGAAGTGGGATGATAAATCCTCTCGCCCAGTATAATTAATAACTCATTTATGTATAGATTATGGAGTCGACCGTTCTACTGGAAGGTTTGGTGAAAGCCATCCGCGATGCAATTACGACAAATCAGCGGCATGATGACATCGCCCTGCCTCTCTTCGATCCTGAGAAAAACGACAACGGTGCTGAAGGGTGGTGCAGAAGCATCGAGAAACTTGGCGCTGAATTCAAGTGGAGCAGTATCCAGCAGGCTGCCAAGGCTGGTAAGGCCCTACGGGGCTCTGCATTATCTTGGTTCGAAGCATGGGAACCGGAGACTGAAAGGTCCTGGGAGGCTTTACGTAAGGATCTGGTGGATTTGTATCCGGAAAAGAAAAATTTATCTGAAAAACTATCGAAAGCCGTACTGTACACATCAGATTCCGCCGAAACTTACTGTGAATACGCTAGGGAAAAGGTCAGGTTGCTACGTTGCACCAAGGTGGCCTTTACGGAACCACAATTAATTGAGCTTGTTTGTGGTGGAATAAGTGAAGTAAACGTGAGAATGGCTAGTTTAAATAGTTCAGTCGGTACAGTACCCGATTTGATAGCCTTATTCTCCACGTATGAAAAAGCCCCTAAGAAAAGATCGTTAGAAGAAGCCACAAAACCCGGACAATCTATTTCTAGTAATGCTAAGCGTTTTAAGTCAAATAATGAAGTAGGACTCAGGGATGAAAAAAAGTGTTTTACATGTGGAAAAGGGGGACACCTTATGGCTCAGTGCTCAAAAAATATTGGTCAGTCCAGTAACAAGGAATCAAACCAAAGGAATTTACAAACAATCAAAATAGTTTGTTCCTTCTGTAAAAAAGAGGGTCACACTTTTGAAAAATGTTTTCATCGTGTAGCCTGTACTGTGTGTAACAAAATGGGTCATTCACCTGACAGGTGCTTTCACCGTTTCCAAAAACGCGAGGAAAACAAAGACGTTAGCATTACAGACACTAAATGACTAGTAAAGAAATTAACAAAAATATATATAAACAATATTGAGATCGATTCCTTATTGGATACTGGAGCTGATTGTAGTATTATAAAAGACAGTATAGCCAGACGCCTTGGATGTCCTCTTTTCCCTTGTTCGTTGTTTTTGGATGGAATAGGTCGCGGAAGGCTTCATGTTTTTGCCAAAGTTAACGTTCCTGTTCAATTTAATGATTTGAGTATAAACTTAGAGCTATATGTTGCAAAGGATGAAGATTTCCGCTATGACTGTATAATTGGACGTAATGTCATTCAAAATTCCAACGTAGCTGTAGTTTTAGATTCCTCTGGTACCAAGTTAGTCAAATTAAAAAACAAGCCTGATTTATTTATTGGATCATTTAAAAAACAGAGTATACCTAGTGTAGATTCAAAATATCTTGCTGAAGCTCTCGGTCATCTAGAGGCATCTTTGCAAAATAGTATAATTACCATTCTTCAAAAGTATCCCTCAATCTTACCTTCAGATGATCATATTAGTACAGTAACAACATGTCAACTCCATATTCGTTTAAAAACAAATAAAGTCATCTATTATCGTCCCTATCGTTTGGCTCCAATAGAGAGAGAAAAAGTTAAGCAAATTATTGATGATTTACTAAAAAAGAAAATTATAAAAGAAAGTGAATCCGAATTCGCGAGTCCAGTTCTACTAGTAAAAAAGAAGGATGGTAGTGACCGGTTATGTATTGATTACAGAGCCCTTAATCAGAATATAGAAAAAGAACGTTATCCACTTCCTCTTATTGAAGACCAAATCGATCGTCTAGGAAAGGCTAAATATTACACTTCTATAGATATGAAAAATGGTTTTTACCAGATTGCTATCTCACCGGATTCCACAAAGTACACAGCTTTTGTTACTCCTGACGGCCACTTTGAATTTTTGAAAATGCCCTTCGGTATATGCAATGGTCCTTCTGTATTTCAGAAAGCTATAATGAGAGCAGTCAAAGATCTCAAATTCATTTTAGTATATATCGATGACTTGTTGATACCATTTAGTACAATATCAGAAGGCATCGACTATCTAAATCAAACCTTTAGAGCTTTAAGTAACGCAGGATTTACAATAAATTTAAATAAATGTAGATTTTTTGAGACAAGCATCGAATATTTAGGCCGTATCATCTCACATGAAGGTGTTAAACCCAGTCCAAGAAAGGTGTCTGCTTTAGTTAACTCCCCAGTTCCATCAAATGTCAGACAAGTAAGACAGTTCATGGGGCTTGCAAGCTATTTCAGACGATTCATACCAGAATTTGCTTCTAGAACGGCTTCAATTACGAAACTTGTAAAAAATGACCAGAAATGGGAGTGGGGGACGGAACAAGAAAATGCTCGTAATTATGTTTTAAACTACCTAACTCAAGAACCTTTATTAACAATATTTGATCCAGAACTACCTACTGAACTGCACACAGACGCTAGTTCAATAGGATTCGGTGCCATACTATTGCAAAAAAATAACTCTCTAAATAAAGTGGTCGCATATTTTAGTAAAAGAACAAGCCCTTGCGAGTCCCGATACCACTCCTACGAGCTAGAAACTCTCTCTGTATACAATGCTTTAAAACATTTCCGTGTATACTTATTAGGCATTGATTTTAAAATTATTACTGATTGCAATGCAATAAAATCCACAGTTAATAAAAGGGATATTTCACCACGAATTGCGCGATGGTGGACATATATGCAAGATTTCTCCTTTGAGATTGTATACAGAAAGGGACAGTTCGTTAGTCATGTCGATTACCTCAGTCGGAACCCAGAAGTTGATCAGAATTCAAATATTGCTTCTCAATCTTTAGCCTCAATATCAACGCCAAGCAAATCCGAAAATAGCTCTATTAATCCAATAAATGATCCAAGGTCTTGGTTAGAAATAGCTCAGGATAGAGACCCTGAAACTCAGGCCCTTATAGAACAGGTTCGAACTGGAGATTTGGACTCTAATCAATATACGGTACGAAACAATTTATTATATTACAAATCAGAACGGACTCCAGCAGTCTCCCCTAAATTATATATTCCAAAAGGTAGTAGGCTAAGCATCCTTCGTTTGTTCCATGATGAGAATTGCCATGTGGGTTATGATAAAACTTACAACAAGTTGTCAGAATACTTTTGGTTTCCGGGCATATCTAAGTTCATAAAAAAGTATATTGCTCACTGTCTAATATGTATTGAAAGGAAAACTCATCACGGACCAAAACAGGGAATGCTACACCCTATAGAAAAAACACCAATTCCTTTTCACACTGTACATCTAGATTGTACAGGACCTTTTCCGCGGTCTGATAGTGGTCATAAATATTTACTCATTATAGTAGACGGTTTTACGAAATTCTGTATATTAAAACCATTGAAAACAATGGCTACTGATGAATTAGTTGATATTGTCCGAAATTCCTTCACTGACTTTGGTACACCGTCTTTGATCATCACCGATCGAGGAACAAATTTTTGTTCCCGACAAATGCGAGAATTATTTAACGAATGGCAAGCTAGACACCACATGATTTCGACTGGTACCCCGCGTGGTAACGGCCAGGTAGAGCGATATGTCTCCACGATCACAAATATGATAAATACTTCTTGTACTGATGTGTCAGATTGGCCGAGCGTTTTAGGGAAAGTTCAATTGTCCGTAAATACTACGATTCAGCAATCGACTGGTTTCTCGCCTATGAGGCTACTAATCGGTAGAAATTCCAATATTCCATCCATACAGGCTCTATTAAACGAAGTGTTAGATAATAATGATGGCGAAATTATAGATGTAACAGCTGATAGAAATTTAGCACAGCAACGTCTTAACATTATAGCTGATAAATTTAAGGAACGTTTTGATCAAACCCGTAGGAACAATGTAGATTATAGCGTAGGCGACACTGTTTATGTGAATCAGGACCATAGACGACATGACAAATTATCAGCAAAATTTAAAGGACCTTACGTAATAACAGGTACATTAGATAATGATAGATTTTCACTAAGAGGTATTGGCAATCTAAGAAATATTACAGTCGCTAAAGAGAAACTTCGTCTATGGCCTGGTGAATGGGTGGAACAAAACTCTATTTCAGAAGATCATGTGATATAACTTATTTTTATGCAATTATTTTAAGTGAATTGTATCATGATTATGTTGTGATTATTATGAAAGATGAAATGCCTTAACTGTTGTCCGACATTCACTGACTGCGGGTGATTCAGCTTCACCGACTGCGGGTGTTTGGTCGCGCAAAGTAAGGTCTGATTATTATTATTGATTATACTGTGATTATTACTGATTAAACTGTGAATGTGATTTACTGCGAAGTAATAATGATTATGAAATATGGTAACATTACTGATGTCTCTAATAGATTAATTGATACTGATATGTACTTTGGATATTGAAATGACCGTGTTAGAATATCATAACTGTACTTCGAGAACGAAGTACATGTCAGTATGGCCGTGTTAGAATACTGTTATTTTTAAAATCTATTTTTGAATGATATTTACTAAAATAATTATCAAAAAAATGAATTGCCATTATTTTATTATGTATGAGATTCAAATTCATAAACTATCATTTTTAAATTCAAAAAGTGGGTATCTGTGAATGTCGAGTAGTGGGACAAGACTTATAAAAGCGCTGCGTCGCTACTACAACAGTTTAGTTGCTGCCTGACCACGATAGTGGTCGGACCTCCTACTGATAGCTGTGTGTAATTAAGATAAGTACCGTATTTATTTGTTTAAAGTATATTATGTACAATGTTGAATAAATTAATTTAATATGTAATTCTAGATATAAATAATGATGGTAGCTAATTAAAAGTTTCAGTACAATTAAACTGTCTTTAATTACTATATAAAGTCATGACCTGAATAAATTAAGTTATTTATTTTATTAGATAAATAAACTATTGGTGATGTCATACTAATGCTAAATAAAAATATATTCTGACCAGGTAATAAGTTTATCCTATGTATGTGTATGTGTGTGGTGTATATGTATATGTATATATATATGTGTATATAAGTAAGTATATGTATATATGTATATGTATGTGTATATAAGTAAATATATGTATATATGTATATGTATGTGTATATAAACATATATATTAGTACTTTTAACACGTGCAAATAAACTCTGAGTGAACAATGCCGTCAGCATTTGTTTCTTTAGCACGTACACTTTAACATTTACTTTATAAGCTGACACGACCTGTACTTTTTTCAATATAGGTTAAGGGTGTTTTTCAAACAAATGTGCCATGTAGCTATGCTACGAAGATGTCATAGCTAAGCTGTGCCAGTAAATTATGTGACTGTTTCCACTGATATGTAGCTGTGTAGCTGTGCGAGGAAGATACGCAGCGAGTATGCGATGTGTCGATAATAGGGAAGCTATTAATTGCAGTCATCTTTCCATATAAAAATCATAGTTTAGCTGAGTCCATTTCCACCAGTGCTAAGCTATGTGTACCAATGAATATGATTGATGGAAGCCAAATGCATCCACAGCAACGTAGCATAGCACATGTCTGGTGTAAAATCCCCTCAGGGAACTGATGAATTAAAATACTATTTTTGCTACTGGTGAACCCACGTTAATGTGATGAAATTGAGTGTGATATTTCAAACTAGCTAATCTATGTATCTGTGTGTCAAATATTTAGATAGTAATTTCGTTAAAGAAAGATAAAAATACGACTCTTTGTATACATATATAACCGTGCGGAAGTTACTATTTCGTAATAAGATTTAACTTTAATTTCAAATGAATTAACTTTCGACTAAAGTTCCTTTTCATGTTTAAATGATGGTATAATGTAGATTGTAAGTACACTTAGTTAACAGGATAGAAAAACTTTTCCTAGACCAAACTTAGCTGTTATTGTGAATTTTAGGCCCTTTTATTCTAAACTTTATCGTACAGACAGGAAGCTTCATTTTAAGTGGCCTATCTTGTTCATTATAATTTTATCTATAGTACAAACTTAAATTAAAAAGTTTGAGTTGAAATTAGTAGGTAGTTGGCATTTTTCTAGACATTTCCGGCGCCATTGATAATGCGTGGTGGTACTTAATCTAACTAATATACCCTTGTTTTCTTCACGGTTCTGTAAAACTGAAACTCTGAAACTCTGTAGTAGTTGAATTTAGACAGAAATTGTAAATGTTATTTGCATATTTAACTGACATCACAATGAGTTGATTGATATTACAAGTTTTTTTTTTATGTGAAATTATGATAATCTGAGTGGCCATATTATCTATACATATAATAAAATCGTAGAAAAGTGCTGTCTGTACATTGAAAATAAAAATAAAAAAAATAGCAGGGGTTATTGTTATGTCGATGTCGAACCCAAAAATGTAATTAACTTTTTTTTTGTCTGTTTGTCTGTTTGTCTGTGCGCGCTAATCTCAGAAACGGCTGATCCGAGTTGGATGCGGTTTTCACGAATATATTGTAGGATGCTTAAATTTACATTTAGTGTTTGTTTCATGTCAATCGGTTCATAAATAAAAAAGTTATGTCAAATTAAAGAATCACGTCGAACATTCTATGCTTATACCATTAATCTCCGCAAGTATTTGACGGATTTGGTTGAAATTTGGTACAGATATAGTTTAGAACCTTAGAAAGGACATAGATATATTTTTATTTCAAAAATCAAAAAATAAAAATAAGAAATAAATTATTTATAAATAATTCTATGTCGATCGTTACACGACTTCGGTTCATGTTATTGTTTTAATTCATCGAAAAAAAGTAAATAAATAGTAAAAAGGTATGAAAAAAATAATATCAATATAATAAAACATTTAGTACAAAGAAAATGCTCTAACGGAGTATAGATAATTCTATGTCGATCGTTACACGACTTCGGTTCATGTTATTGTTTTAATTCATCGAAAAAAAGTAAATAAATAGTAAAAAGGTATGAAAAAAATAATATCAATATAATTAAACTTTTAGTACAAAGAAAAAAGTTTAATTATATTGATATTATTTGCTGCCGAACAAGGGGTCTCGGGTTCGATTCCCGGATCAGGCAAAGTATTACTGGGCATTATTTCACTTGAAAAAATTCTCAGTGGTAGCACGGAGTCTGGAATTGTGCCCAGTATATGACAATAGGCTCACCCCTATTACATGGGACTTTAACACAAAATGGTGAAAAGTGGGTGTACATTGTATAGCGGCATTACGTGCCGTAATGTGCACCTCTGCCTACCCCTTCGGGGATAAAAGGCGTGACGTTGTGTGTGTAGTACAAAGAAAATGCCCGAACGGAGTATAAATAAATAATCCAAGTTGTCTTTATCCTCAATAGATGGCGTTGGGATCGAAATAGATCGCGCTATGGTTTCGTTACATTCATTTGGTTGGGTATCGGCCGAGCGCTTCGGTACTATCGTGGAAAAAGTGTATTATCAGTCGTATGATTATTTGTCTGTAGTGGTCCTGCTGTTTCGTATATTCTAAAGTGGTTTCGTTGTATTTGTCAATTAATAAGTTTATTTGTTGGGTTTTCCTGGTTTTCTGGTTAAACTATTTAACGTAGGTTTAGTTTGATATCGATTATTAGTAGTTACTGTAGTTAGTTTTTTTAATAAAATTGTAAGTCTAATTTATAAATTAATTAGATTACATTTAAGTCGTTTCTTTTAAATTATTTAGTTTAAGCTTGGTTATTATAGCATAGAGGATAGGTTGTAATATAGATTCTTTTTTAATTGTTATAAATTCGTAATTCGTAGCTTTCTTTAGTTTTAAGTTAGTTTAAGTCCGTTTTTAAACTATTTTTTCAATGCCCTAAGTGAGTATACATCTATTAAATTCAAACGCAGAGCTCATTATGTTGATTTTTGAAGAGTTCCCTGGAATATCTTCCACATCTCATTTTTGAAGAGATCCCGCGAGATCGGGAACTATGTGGTTAAAACCAAAAATTTGCCGGAAGTCACTATTCCACGCGAACGAAGTCGCGGGCAAAAGCTAGTCTATAATATAAAAATAAGTCGGATTTTTCTTACTGGCGCTATAATTCCAGAACGCACGAACCCATTTCCACGATTTTGCATTCGTTGGAAAGGTCTCGGGCTCCGTGATGTTTATAGCAAAGAAAATTCGGGAAAAAATTCAAGGGAACAGCAGAAAAATAGGGTAAATCATTGGAGGCGAAACGGAGTTCGCCGGGTTTGCTAGTTATACATAAATAGTCTTTGACTGCCAATAGAAAACTGTTGAAGGCAAATCCTTCGCTAACGTCGGTCACCGGTGACCACCACGGCGTTAAATGTGTTAAAAATATTTTTTGTTGTATGCCATTGTTTTCTTGTTTTGTCATATTTTGAAGATCGTTTTCCCCGTAATAAAGATACTTCTAGTTTTTTAAGGAAGTTAATGTGTTTATAATGGACCGTTTTATTATTATACCATTTATTTACACTCTTTTTTATAATGTGAGATATTTTATTCATGTACCTCGAGATATTTATTTAACATTAACAATTCTGAACTTTATAAACAGCGCTGTAAAGTTACAATTACAACTAGACGCAAATAAATATAGTCCAAGCTGTTTATTTATTTAGTGCTGCAATATAAATTGTGGTGTCTCCCTATTGGTGGGAGCAAAACAAGCAAACGACCTAATGCTATCTACGTGAGGAACTTCAGATCATGAAGATTTGCCTTTTAAAGATAACTAGGAACGAATAGTTTTGTTATGGTCACTCAAAATGAGATTTTATGATAAAAAAAATACAGTTCATTATATGCAACGTCACGCCTTTTATAGAGGTAGGCAGAGGTGCACATTACGGTACGTAATGCCACTATACAATGTACACCCACTTTTCACCATTTGTGTTATAAGACCCATGTAATAGGGTGTGAGCTTATTGCCATATACTGGGCACAATTCTAGACTTTGTGCTACTACTGAAACAAATTCGAAATCTCAAAAAAAGCCCAGTAATACTTTGCCCGACCTGGGAATCGAGAACCCGAGACCCGTTGTCCGGCAGTCGCACTTGCGGCTACTTGAGTAACGAGGCAGTCTCGTTAAATTTTTAAATTATTATTGTAATGTACATCGATTTGCTCTCAGTAGGACATACATACATACCTATGTACATATATAACCTCACGCCTGTCTCCCATGGGGGTAGGCAGAGACAATGGAACGCCAATTGCCACGGTTCTCTGTAGGACTATTAAGATAAAGTTTAATGTAATATTAGTCCCTAGTGCTTAATATCTGGTGATTGATAAACGAGGCAATTATGACTTCGAGACCTGCCCAGCTGGGCACACACGGTGAGGCATATTTTTTATATAATAATAAATATTTGTCGATTGTACTACCGATGCCTGTTTCTTATCGAATCAGTTATTTAATAAGTATTTTACGAAAGAGCAAGATTTTCGTCAATTACTTTTCTTGGAACACAATTCCCGATTTCGTTTTACATAAAATTGAGAATTTCCGAATTGAAAATACCAACGAAATTCATCGAAATAAGTTTAAATCCAATTACAATTAGACGAAAACTTGTGTAAAGACAAAGTGGATATTTATACAATCATCATCATCCTCATCATCAGCCGGAAGACGTCCACTGTGGAACAAAGGCCTCCAATCCCTCTTAGTCCTCCACGTAGAACTAAAAGCCGCCACCTGCATCCACTGACATCCGGGGGGATTTTTGATTCTGGCTGATTTACTTGCTTTCCAAGACACGGGGTGAAACACCGCCTAACTTTCTGACTTCGGTCTAATAATGATCATTTCACTCAGAAAAATTATTTTCAAACTTTTTGGCCAGCGCGAGAATCGAACCCGAGACATGTTGGACAGCAGCAGGTCACCCAAATACTGCACCAATTGTGCAGTCAGTCTTCATTATCATAAATCAGCTACACTGCTGTGAAGAAGAACAATTCAGTGATACAACTGCCTATCTCAACAAATTCACTGAACAGTTACACCGGAGTTTTAAATAAACTCAAGACTTAATACAAGAGGAAATATAAAAGTATATAAACTGTTCACGAAACATTAATTTTGTTAAATTATATTCAGTGCCTAGTAATATTATACTCGTATGTAACAGCAGACGTGTGGTGAACTCATATAAATAAATCACTGAGAGGTCGCATGCCGGATATCGCATTAGGCACTGGGATCCAAATTATGTTTATAGGCGGTTCATTGTATGATTATGTAGACCAAAATCGCTAGTGCTGCCAAGTGTCTAGAATAAATAGGTGAATGGGTTAAGATGGGTTATTCATTTCAAACGTTAATATGTGTCTGCTGTCGGATTCGACTTTTTTATGATGATTAGATATGCTCGTTAAGGGTACACTTAAGCCAAAGGTGCATTTATCTTTTTGAGCTAATTTTATCACTCTTTACGAATACGACATTAAAACAGTCGCACCGCATTCCCATAATATTCCTAGACATGCTACAACATTACAGCTCTTCTGTGAGGTCTTCTTTACGGAACATAAAGCTGATCCCACAAAATTTAATACTTGATTCGTTTCATTATTTATTTTGTTTGAAAATTTTCATTTTTATTTATTTAGTCGTTTAAATTTTTAGTTGTATTATGCTTCTATGGACTAGTACTACTTGTAGTTTCATTTAAATCATACGAGTGATCTCCATACTATATAGAAAAATATTATTAGAAGAATAATAATTTTAATAGTAAATGTTTATCTGATACCCATGATAAAAAATAATTCTAAAGTCAATTTGAATTATCCGTTATACTCATGAAGTATAGAAACCGTGTCCTCTTAATCCAATCGTTTTTAATTTCCGAGTCGACGAAAGCCGGTGGGATAATACGGATACATTTTTATCGGAACGAGTGTAATTTATTTACTGTTATAAGCAGAAAATTGGAGAGCATTCATTATCTAGATATTTCAGCCTTTTTGTTTGTTTTCATTGTGTTAATGGCATGATAGCGTAGCTTAAAAATTCTCTGGAATTTTGCACAGAATTTTAATTTGAACTTGTAATAAATGACCATCTCCATCATATCAGCCACAAGACGTCCACTGCTGAACATAGAGCTCTCCCAATGACTTCCCGATAGGCCGATTGGAGGTGATCTGCATCTAACAGCTCCCTGCGACCTTAATCAGGTCATCTGTCCACCTTGTGGGTGAACGTCCTACACTGTGCTTGTTGGTACCTGGTCTCCATTCGAGAACTCGTAATAAATTATAGTAAAAGGTTATAGTCGTTGATTGTTAGTTAGTGAAGTTAAAATTTAATTTTGACACAATTATTTTTACCCCAGCTCATCAAAATGACTGCACGGTTGGCGCGATGGCTGGGTAACTGGCTGCCGTGAGACGTGTAGCGGGTTCGATTCCCGCTCGGATCAACTCTTTGTGTGATCCACAAATTGTTGTGTCGGGTCTGGGTGTCATGTGCATGTAAAATTGTATGTTTGTAAACGCACCCACGACACAGGAGAAAATCCTAATGTGGGGCAACGTCTAAAAAAAAAAACTATACCTACTCAATAAAAAAACTACAACAGATTTCAAACATTACTGTACAGAATGAAGGTTGAAAATCGAAAAATAAAAGACGTTATGTTCTATTTACCATTTTGGATTTAGAGATTTCAAACATGGGCGCCATGTTTTCCTATAAAGCACGGTTGTATGGATATTGGAGCTCGGTGGCTGCCGAACTAATTGATTTGGCACAGTTACACTCCTGCCTCGATCTGCTAACTTTCCAAGCTGTTAGCGTTGCATGTGCAGTTGGATTGGGAATTCGAGATGTTGTACATTTGTATCGAGTGTAGTGGCCAAGTGAATGTTGAATTTGATTTGCCTGAATTGATTTAATGGAGGCAGGTTTTCTACGATAGTGTGTAGACTCGTATATTTTGCTATAAATTAACTTTTCACTGCCTCGTTGGTCGAGGGGTCGCAAGTGAGACTGCCGGATAAAGGGTCGGGTTAGATTCTCGGGTCGGGCAAAGTAGTACTGGGTTCATATCGGTTTTTCGAAAAAAATCTCAGTCGAAGCACGGATTCTGAAATCGTGCCCAGTTTATGGGCATCTTGCATTAACTTTTCATGAGATAGCTTATTAATTTTATTACCTATTGTCACATTTCTGCACATTTCAGACTCTGTGTGCTATTAAATAATATTAATATTTTTTTAAACTTTCAATTGAATTACAAGATAAGGCATTTGGTATGATCGGTGGCTTCATTTGCGTAATTGAATTACAAAATAAAGTACGGTGGATAGTGGCTATTTGCGTAAAACTTATGATATCACAGACTACAAAATCTCTACAAGTAAGCAGCTTGACGTAAGTAAATTAAAAAAATATGTGTCATCACAACACCACGACCTTAGTTTTTCTAGTAAATAGGTTATGTACCGACCTTGTGCCGACTATATCTTGGAAATATCAGCTGGCTCACATTAATCTCATTAACTTGTTTGCATCACGCCGTAGGTAAGCGGTTTTTAAACGATCATATTATAGCCATCAGGTAAATTGCATCACGTGACGCGAGCGCCATTTTTCTTCGTTTAACTAATTAAGTAAAGATTGTTTACGTCCAAATTACGGTTAAGTAGAGGTTGGGTTTAGCTTGTTTTTATTTATTTTTGGATTAGTAGCTAGTCGTAAAAAAGATTCGGATGTTTAAGATTTCTTGTTTATTATTGTTTTTTTTTCAAAACATTGTAATACTGGATATATTTAGTGCACTATGGCTAGGATGAAAAAAGGCAAATAGTATGTAAACCGCCGACCCGGAGCTGCAGACTGCTCAACGGGTTACCGGGACTCGGTTTGAAAAACAGAAGTAGGACAGGGGTGGTTTTTAGTCAGTAAAAGTCTGAGACTATCCTCTCGCCTCGCCCAAGGTGGAAGAAGAAATTAAACGATATTCCTATGCTAAAAAAATATCACTACAAATCAGTACAAACCTGAAAATTATGAACTTTTTATAACATACTAGCTTCTGCTAACGATTTCGCCCGCGTTCCTGTTCGATAAAACGTGACCTATGTATTATTCCGTACCATGATACACCGTTTTTCTAAAATTTCATCTTTTTTTTTTTTTTTTTTTTTTTTTTTTTACATTTAATGGGTCGACGTTTGGCCGCTATCTCACCTGATGGTAAGTGATGATACGGCCTACGGTGGAGCACGTCTGCCCATAAGCAACCTATTCACTCGGGCCTTGAAGACACCCAAGTTATACCCATCAGGAAACACAGACTCCGGCAAGGAGTTCCACTCCCTAGCAGTTCGCACAAGGAAGCTTGAAGCGAAGCGCTTCGTGCGAGTGGGTGGGATATCTACCATGAAGCGGTGACGCCTCGCCGATTGTCTTGTGGTTCGATGATGAAAAGGACTAGGGGGAATCAAGTTGTGCAATTCCCCGCACACTCTCCGAAATGTATCCGGTAAAAAACGGAAAGGCTTGCGACCTTGCGCCTGTGTTCAAGGCTTTGAAGCCGGGCCTCCACAAGCGCATCGTCATTGATGAGCCTCTTGGCACGCCTTTCAATGTGTTCGAGCGCATCCAGCTGGTATTTGGCCGAGCCGTCCCAAAGGTGAGAACAGTACTCCATACATGACCGAACCTGCGCTTGGTACAGGCTCAGCAGTTGTTTCGGTGTGAAGTACCGTCTCACCTTCGAGAGGATACCCAACTTCCTACCAGCCAGATGCGCCTTCGACTCTATATAAGAGCCGAAGTTAAGCGTTGGCGATAGAGTTACGCCCAGAAGCTCAAGACGATCCGCTACCGGAACGGACACATTTCGGAAAGTCGGAGCCAGCGGAAATTGACTCCGTTTGGCAGAGAATAGACACGCTTGGGTTTTGGTAGCGTTGAACTTGACCAAGTTGGCGTCACCCCAATCGGAAACCGCCTTCAAGGACGAGTTCAACCGTTCGACCATGGATTCTCTTAGAGACCGGATCTGTGTTCCGCTACTCCGCGCATCGGACACATACCTTTCAACAACTGTGCTGTCATCTGCATACCCAAAGATACCGGGCTTAAGCAGGTCGTTGATGTGCAGCAAAAAGAGCGTTGCTGAAAGTACTGACCCCTGAGGGCTTTGATGCGAAATTGGTCAGACGAGCAGCCATCAATGACTACTCGGATTGACCGATCCCTCAGGAAGTCTGCAATCCATCTGCACAGATCAGCGGGAAGTCCATATGCAGGAAGCTTGCCGATAAGGCTGTCGTGCCAAACCCTGTCAAAGGCCTTCGATATATCGAGAGAGACCGCTATTGCCTCCCCGTGCTTTCGATGGCCTTCCAAATGTGGGTGGCATACGCAAGTAGGTCCCCAGTGGATCGGTTGCGGCGAAACCCATACTGCTGAT
This sequence comes from Spodoptera frugiperda, assembly GCF_023101765.2. Lineage (NCBI taxonomy): Eukaryota > Metazoa > Arthropoda > Insecta > Lepidoptera > Noctuidae > Spodoptera > Spodoptera frugiperda. The sequence goes on along the minus strand of NC_064215.1, from coordinate 10,253,323 downwards.
CACTGAGGAGGTCGTTACCTTCAAGGTATGCCAGGAGCCTGTTGTTAAGTACACGTTCCATACTCTTGCAGAGTATGGACGTGACCGAGATTGGCCGGTAATTATTAGGGTCGGCACGACTACCTTTTTTGGGCACAGGCTGCACGTTGGCTAGCTTCCATGCTACCGGCACTTGACCAGTCTCCAAAGAAAGTCGAAACAGGCGTGTCAGGATTGGAGACAACTCAGGCGCACAGATTTTTAAAACCACGGCTGGGATTCCGTCGGGGCCACTGGCCTTGTTCACGTCAAGATTACGCAACGTCTTATATACCTCCTTCTGTCGTATGCGAATTTTTGACATATTCGTCTCGCAAACTCTATGGAGAGAAGGAGGCAAAGCGCCACCAGTATCAAGACGTGAAGATTCCGCAAATAGAGAAGCAAACAGGTTCGCTTTCTCTACCGCGGTGTGTGCCAGTGTCCCGTTAGGCCCCAGGAGAGGTGGGAGTGAAGGGCGGCAGAAGTTCGATTCAGCCTTGGCCAGGGACCAAAACGCTTTACCGCTGGGTAAGAAGCCAGTTTGTTCCCTATTCGGCCAATGTGGTTGAACCGAGCCATCCGTAATGCCTTTTTGCATGACTTGGCAGCCCGGTTATAGGCTCTCTTCCTCTGAAGAATGTCGTCAGCCCTACGACGCCTGGCATCCGCCCATGCCAAGTATGCCGCATGCTTTATTCATCTGCAGTCGGTATCGAACCATGGACGAGTACCGAAAGATGTCGCATCCGAAACTTGTATTTCCATTGACGCTTATGGCATCCGCAAATGACGCGCTGTCTCGATTCTTTCAGCTGTTTTGATGGGAATGTCAGCAAAACATTGCATTTTTAATATTAGTTGGATAATTGCTTGAATAACAAATAAACCAATTACAATTAGCAGACCCTCTGCGTTTGCACCAGATGAGTTTGAATAGATCTAGGTCTGATTGCAAGCGGTGCCTCACAAAATGTGCTTGAAGAGAAATCTGATTGGATAAAAAAATTATGACGACCATCCAACGACCGAGTTTCCATTTTACCGATTGAAATTTAATTTTTAGAATCGTTCGTTGATTAAAGTTATTGATATGTGGTGTTCATTTTGCGGTAGTGTTTCGATTTATTCAAGTTTATTATACCTATGAAAAATCATATACAGTATGTTTTTTATTTTATTTTAGTAGATTTATAGCAAATCAAAATTATGCAGTTTTTACCTATGTTGACCAATTTTTCACGGTCCATATGTTATATATAATTATGACATATATTAGTCAATAAACAGTCTCCTACACGGTAAACAACGCACTAGAGATGTCTCTTGTGTTGATAGTGTACTAAGATACAGTGACCGCTTACCATTGAGTGGTCCAGTGCATCATTGTTGCTACAACATAACTGAACTCTAGTCATCAATTAAAACTGAACTTAAAACCTTAATACATAAAGCGCAAATTATAAGTTAGCATCTACTTAACTTGCGACTAGTGGTTTTGTCTATATAATCTGTGCCAGACGTTGGACAGTTACTAGGAACTTTACCGATTAGTGACATGTGTTTCCTTCTCAAAGTCAGAAGTTCGTCTCGGTATAGATATGGGACATGTCGAATGCTCCAATAGATTTTTGGATACGTGATTCGATAACTGATGATGTAATGTGTATTATTGGTGGTTGAAGAATGGAATTCACAAACTTGTACTTACCTATAGACTTATTAATGATTTTTTTATGACATAAGGCGGTAAACGGGCAGGCGGATCATCTGATGCTATGCAGTCGTCGCCTCCCATAGACACCCGAAACAACAGAATACATAGTGCATTGCGGCTTTTTGGGGGTTAGGAATTTGAGGATATGGGATTTAATTTGGTTGATCCTGGGGAGGGGTAATTGGGATCCGGTAACCTCAGCAATACGACAAAATAACCTTGTTTCACGTCGGATTTCTGTGAACACTCCGTTCGAGTCGGCACAAATACTGCCGCAATTTAAATAGGTACCTAAATTTGAAATTAATTCTGAAAACGATATATTAATTTCGTTATGAGTTTGAATTAAGTGCCGTCATTTAACTGGTGGGACTACTTCTATAAAGTAAAACTTTCCTTTCCTAAAGTTTCGTATTTAATGCACATCATTTTCAATTCTATTCGCAATGTTATTGAGGATTGTTCATTAATGTTAGATTTCCTTGATTTTCATAATTCTCAGTAATAGAATACAGTCTACAGTATACATATTATGGTTATACTGTATGGAAATAGGTTGATGCTGTTAAGTTTTATAACATCTATAAAAATATAAAAATTGATCTACTAAAAATCCAATATCAGACGATATTACAATCTGTTCATATTCAATTCGAATTCATTCAGCAAACATATCCGACTGTCGTGATTGTATTCTAGAATTTCAACGTTACTACATTCAAAATTTTGTATTCAAATATTTAAATTTCGACACCTGTATTCTAAAATGGAATAAGTTTAAATATTGCTGCATCTTGAGCAGATGAACAGAATGTAAGTGTGTGGATCGGATTTGGATTGCTTCTAAGATTATTGTTTTGTAAACTTTTCTTTGTCACAGTTGTAAAGGCGATTTCCCTAGTTTTTATTTTGCTTGTTGTACTTTTATTTTTTTTCTTTGCCCCACTCTAGGATTTTCTCCTGTGTCGCGAGTGCATTTACAAACATACAAGTTCACATACACATGACACCCAGACCCAAAAGAGCAAATTGCGGATCTCAGAAATAATGCACCGTGCGGGAATCGAACCCGCTACACGTTGCACGGCAGTCAGTTGCCCAGATACTGCACCAACCTAACCGTGCAGTCAATTAGTTATGTCTATGTGTTAATGGTATTACTGTTATTCGACTTAGAAATTAATATGTAATGGAATTAAATGAACTGTGTAGGTACTATAAAAACAATGGGGCTATAATTTTAAGTGTCATTTCCATAAAGACAATAAAATGAACACGAATCTTTGGTACACTTTATTAAATATAATGACAGCGAATTGCACGTAGTTTATCCATTGACGTTACTTACAAGGCATTTTGCATATTATTTACATTTTTATACTCAATAGTTTTTTTTTACATTACAAAAATATTTTTAGCATAACACATTTCTACTTAGAACACCCTATATCTAATGACTATACATTTATAGAAAAAAGTACTTTCGTCAATGGGCTCAAAGTTCATTTTAGAACTACATAATTGACGTAAATACTTTTATTCTTAGTTTTTAACACTGTATTTACATTTAACATAAGTTTTTGGCTATCCTGTACATTTTTCGTATACTTAAACTCTCTATTTACATACATATACTACGGCAATTTCATATTACATATGAATAAGGAAGTATTTATACAATAACATAACTATACGACTAACATTTTTATCTATAAGTCTTTAAAATATAACAGCTATTGACATGCATAGACTCGAAAACGATACAAAAAATATATAATGATAAATTAGGCATAGTTCCCACTTTCAACAACCCTTACATTTAAAGTCCTTTTGTGTAGACAAAACACTAATGTAGACACTGCCTTATTTATACTTCGAACGGAGATCACTACAGCGTGTTACCTGTAACAAAAGAAAATAGAATTTAAAAAAGAAAGTAATAAAAAAAGTTTGGAGTTTTCACAAAGAAAGTTCTGGTTGGTTAGTAATAAATGTTACAAGTTATCCCTTTTTTGTTTCACCCCAAGGGAGGTCAATAACAAATGTTTGGTTTTCCTTTTTCATGTAATATAAAATTACATTTCCAAGTACGTTTTTTTTTAAAGAACCGGTGCTGCGGTCTTCCTAGCGGGTTACCAGGGGTCCGGCTCTAAAATCAGGAGTAGGGACGAGGTGGTTTTTAGTCAGTAAGAGTCTGACACTCTTTCTCGCCGCACCCAATGCGTAAGAAGTCATGGGATGATTTTCCTCCCTCAAAAAGTACGTTTCAAAGAATTTTGATACAAAATATTTACAAGTGCTGTATAACGAATATAGTTTCGATTATGCAATTATAATAACGCAAAGGATTTGTTTTTTATTTAAAGGCAACATTATACCTAACGTATTGTGCAATAGCTAAAAAAATATTCACAACAAAACAATGGAACACAAAATATTTATTAATGAAAAGTTTTAAAATAACGATCCAATAGGAATCGTAAATCGTACTGACTAATGAAATATCTGAAATAGCGACCCATTTCTGTTCTAATCATGAGAAGCCCAGCCCAGGTATTTGGATATTTTAGATATTTAATGAAATTATGGCATCAAAATCATTATTACTGGTCAGTGGTCGTACTTCTATATTATTTTTGTTTCACATCAAATCAACAGCCTATACATAGCCACTGTTGACTTTGTCATGCGTATGTGAACTTATTATGTTTGTAAACGCACTCGCGATACAGAAGACAATCCTAGTGTAGGGCAGCGTTTTGTTTTTAAAGAAAAGCTATCTACACGTTGCGTAAACCAATAATTTTATGACCACTGAAGCGGACTCACTTCAAACGTGGACTAGATAAACAAAAATCGTACCTACAGAAATATAAAATTCATATCGGAATGTCCATCTTAAGATGAGTGGACCATAAAATTGAAGTGATCAAAACAAGAATTTTTGGAAGAATCCATTCCGCTTTGAACATTATCATAAAATTCTTTGAATGCGTGTTTATTGACTTCTCCGAAGTTATGTATAAATCAAGGTAGAGTATGTTCCACGTAAGTGTATTTCCTAAGATTATTCATTGAAGATCTTATCCGGAGCTGCGGGCTATCTAGTGGTTTTAATGGGGCTTCGGCTTGAAAAGCAGGAGTATAGAAGGGTTTAATTATCTCCCCCTCAAAAAAACTCGGTAGATATTTATTTATTTAGTACGTGAAGGACTTACAGCTAACAAAAACTTAATGAAAAAAGGAGTCATCAAAAAGCCAATTAGAAATATTGTATAAAGCAATTAGAAGTATCAATAATGACATATCAATACCTAAGAGGAATAAAACAGTGGTATTGCTATTATTTGACATTTATAAGTTTTATTAGCTCGATTTCTTAAAATTATACGAATCCTTAAATAATGAAAATAACCTCACCCCCTATTATAAAAGGCAGATAAACCTATCAGACAAAAAGGGGCATTATTTTATACCCAAGTATATAATAAAAAAATAAAAAATGTATGTTTCATTTTGTAAGTACTTCTGATCGGTGGGCTTTTGTCTTTATTATTCTTTGTAGTAGAATTATGAGAAATCTTATAAGACCTCTTTGTTCGTTTCATCCCTGTAAATGATTCCTCGGAGCTTTGTTGTTCAAGAATGACATTGTACATTTTGTACAGCGTAATTTTTGCAACAAGCAACATTCATTTTCTCGTGGTTTTATTTTATTAATGATTTTATTTTGGTAGTACAATCGATCTATAATTTTTCTTTTTGTTATCGATACCAAGTTATGTACTTAGCTGCGCGAGTAAGATGTGTCGCCGCAAAGTAGCTATGCGAGGAAGATACGCAGCTCAAGTATGTGATGTATCGATAGTAGGGAAGCCATCCATAGCACGTATTTTTCCACATAAAAACGTAGCTTAGCAGAGTCCGTTTCCACCAGTGCTAAGCTATGTATACCAATCATACAGCAACGTAGCATAGCACATCTCTGGTGGAAAAGCACACTTAATCAAATAAGTAGTACTCTTAGTCACTCTTATGACAGCCGCGGGAAGAATAGAAGTAAGCTTTAAAAGATTTAAAATATAAAGTACATAAATAGACTGCTAAAATGTTTCAAGCTTTTTACTGTAAATACCAAAGTTCTGTCTCGCCAGTACCAAATATATTACAATACGAGAATTTATTACACCGTAGTGTTGATTAAACGAACTGTGCAATGTGCATACAAGATTGAATCCCAGATAAATTGTGCACTCATAAATCTGCACAATTTATCTTGTTGTGCAAATATACTACATGCAATTCTGAATTCTGTGTTCAAGCAACGTAGGAATATTAATAAGATTTATGCTGAAAATTGTCTGTTTTGTGTATTGATTTTTTAAAATTGATTGAATAGCTAGGTATATATTATTCAACTATTTAGCAACGTAACGTCATGCCTTTTATCCCCAAAGGGGTAGGCAGAGGCGCTCATTATGACTCGTAATGTCGCTATACAATGTACACCCACTTATCATCATTAGTGTTATAAGTTCCATGTTAATAGGGAATGAGCCTATTGCCGTATACTAGACACAATTCCTGACTCCGTGCTACTACTGAGAAATTTTTCGAAAAACCGATTAATTCCCAGTAATACTTTATATGACCCGGGAATCGAACCCGTGACCTCTTGTCCAGCAGTCGCACTTTACTTTTTAATATTATAATTATAATGTTTATCATCTCTATAATTACTCAACAAGTCTTCTCGGCAATTACTTTGTAGGATTTGTGGACTAAGTCAATATTGTTTTACTGCCAACATTAATTTTCGGGTTAAATATTTGAGCTGGACAAATAATTATTAAGTTTTACAATTTTGTAATAATCATTTAGAGGGCTGGATTTAGATACATATTTACATGTTTCAGACACTGGTCCTTATTACCTGGTTATTAAGTATCAAATTGTTGTAATATTGTTTGTAATGTATGTATAGTATTTATCATAGGCGTAGCCTGGTTTTAGTTTCGGGACGGTTCAAGAAAGTCGACCCATTAAATGTGCGACCAAAAAAACCTCCCACTAGGTGGACCGACGACATCGTCAGAGCAGTGTCATGAAACGGGGATGTACTATACTAACTAGAAAAATAACGCTCTGTATGTACGCATATTTCGTCCTGAAATAAATGAATAAATAAATAAGACTAAAATAATAATAAGACTATAAAAAGACCTGTAATTGCTTAAGTATAAGAAAAAGTTTAAATAAATATTTAAAATTCAACTCAACACCAAACATAGAACTAGAATTGTAGTAAAAATTCAGTTGTAGCAAGACTTGTGACTGGAATATCGTTGGGTAAGTAAATTGTCTGGATTCAAGAGAGGTCCGAAGGAGTCTCGATCCAAAAGGGACAAAATTAAGAGGATAGGGACATTGACTTTTTAGCTATATCTTTGTCCCAAAGTACCGTCTGTTTGTTTAGTGTGCTCACGTGTTTTGACTACGAAATTGTACAGTCAGCGAGTTAAAGATATAGTACGGAATAAAAAGTAAAGTGTAGCTTGGTGCTTGTGTATAGTGTAATTCCTTAAAATACGAATAGTAAGTCCTGTATCATATTATCATTTATTTATCAATGTCGTCAAAATAATTTAAACAATATTTTCAAAAGTATTTAAGTATTTGTGGTTTAGTTAGAATAAATGATTTGCCTTTGGCTTTGAACAGTATCACGCTACTAATAAGTATAGATCCGATTTAAATGGTGTTACTTTAAAATCACGGGTTACTCACATACCTACATTAATGGATAAAAGGTCTACTAATTTTGAATACATGTACTTAATTATTTTTTTTATTATAACAATAAACGAGTCAGTCATCACTCTGTAGGGATAGCTCCATTTCTTTGTCATTTAATTTCGAAAAAAAAAACTACTTAGGTATCACTTTTCCCGCTTCTCGAAACAAACTTAAGACAATTCTACCAACGACGTACCACATTTACACATCAACCTACTTACCTTACCATTCTAAAAAACCCTAACCAATCTCGACAAATTCTAACCCAATCACTACCTATTTTAACCGAGTGTACAGCAAAGAGTCCCAATGAGTTTGCGACATACTCCCATTATTGCATTACCTCCTTCATGCACACACGAGTGACGACTTAAGGCAATACTCCACACACACATATGTAAATTAAGTTTCGAGTAAATGGACTTCGTATTAAAGGAAGGGAGGTATTGATAAAGACTTGTGTAGGAAGATTTCTTAGAAAATGTTGTCACCATCCTACCCTTACTTCTTGTGTGGGGTTCATTAGGCAATTACGGAATTCCGTAAGTAAAATGTATATAATTATATATTTTATAGAGAAGAGGTAAGTGGCAGTAGGGTAAACTTGTATTTTTAACTCTGATTAAATTAAAATTTTCAATTTGTCTGCCCAGCTTTAAGATCACAGAAAAGCCTTTTCATATAGAAAAAATCTATAGTCCATTGTAATCCTATATGCATGGCAATATCACGGATTAACGGTTTCATTAATGTTATATAGTAGTTGTGAAATTGCAAAAATGGAAGAAAACAGTCCAAATTTTACACACGATAATTATATGCCCATGTGTAATGTATACGTTTTAATGTCACTTCGAGTTTTTATTTTAAGTGCTTTCAATCGTGCGTGCAAAAGAGATTGATGAGTGAGGTATAAGTGAAAGAGTGATAATATTCGAGCTATTTATGTTCCATTGTCTCTGTTTTCATTTGTACGTAAATAAGTATGATTGTACAATTTAATGTACAGCAATTTCAGTGTCGTATATTTTAAATATTGATTATTGTTATTATTGCATTACACCTATGGTAACTATAAATAGCTATGCTTATTTTTTTTAACAAATTGAACTTGCTATTCCATTTTTTATGGTATAAGCAGGTAAACGAGCAGACGGGTCACCTGATGGTAAACAATCACCGCCGCCTATGGATACCCGAAACACCAGAGGCATTACAAGCGCGTTGGCGGCCTTTGGGGCGTTAGGAATTTAAAGGTTGTTGGGGAATTGGGGGTTAGGAAGATTGGAAAGGTGGATACTCGGGCCTCTGGTAATCTCACTCAAATAACGCCACCATTTTCCATGTAAATATTCATTAGTTTGTCTGAATGTGTTACCGCAAATTGAATATTTGTCAATGAACAACAATATTCACCTATGTTTCAACGTAAATAACATTACCACTAGTTCAATGAATTAAATTAACATAAAACTATTTGATATCGTAATAGAATCGACACAACGTATGGAATTGGCGGTTGAACAAACAAACAGACAGGTTTAATCGAACGTCTATATACATTTTACTACCACAGTGACGTATTTCAGAGACGAATATCTTTATTTAAAACTCGTATTGTTTAAAGAAAATCGTAAAAAAGTCTCGGAAATAAACGAAATCGTAAATAAAAATCGATTTTACTACTCCATAAAAGTTTTTTCTTGTCCGATAGTTTCCATAGGTACTGAAGATACAATTTTATTTCATTAGTCATATTTTTTTTTTTTATTCTACCGTGAATCAGAATTCAGTATTTTATATTCGAATTTCAAAATAGATTTTTATAGCTGAATACGGGAAGGTACTTTGGAATGTGATTTTTTTATAGTTTGTTATTGAATTCTTTGAAATATTTATGAGTAGCAAGAAGTTTGGACATGTGCTAGGTAGAAAAAATATGAAGAAAAATGCATGTTTTTTTTTTCAATAAATTGCAGCGTAATTAACTCGTATTGCTACTAATATTTATACTATTGTTTAATGTTTCGTTTCGAAAAACATATTTTTACTTTCAAAATTAAATTGAATTAAGTAAGTATTTGATTTCTAACATACTTAAAACCTAAATCACTAAGTTTAAATAAATGTATTCATAATTTCATATACACAAGCTAAATTGAAAATTCTCGCGAATGCTAAGCGATATAAAAAGTATATACAGAAATATATTTTCCCCTTCTCATTCGACGCAGGAAATTTCCAAATTGACAGCTGTCGTGTAAGTTCACAATTACACCTTGATACAAGTAGGTACAGTGCGGTTGGTAACGACAGATAAAATTATTTGAAACAGCATAAAAAAAATTGTTAAGTACTTAGTTAGTCATCGAATTATTCGATAACAACAAGCCTACTGTTTAAATGTTTTCGTGTATTTTAACGAAATAAAGTGCAACTTTGAGAAAAATATTTACTTAAGAATTATAGGAAAAGTAGAAGCTTTTTATTATAAACAGCGAATAAAGAATATATTAGGAAAGAAAGCAACAGACGATTACAGAAGAAAGAAAAACATTTTATTTATAATCTAAAACGGTTTTGAAATACAATTTGTTCTTTCCAAAGCTATAACAATTCAATTATCAAGTGCAGGTGACAATACAACTGAAAAATATGGAAACATAGAATGCAGTAACGTGGAAAACAATTTTGCCAACATGTTCAATTGAATTCTATGCTAGAAATGTACATTTTATTGTCCATTTTTAAAATAGAACAACTTTCTCGAATATTAGTTCTATTTTGTCCATACATTGTAGTTTTGTTAAATGAAAGTTCAACATTTTTATGTTTGTCGAATAATATTTTTAACCGACTTTCAAAAGCAGGAGGTTTTTAGTTTGTCGGAATCTTGTTTATATATTTTGCTTTAAGTTGCAACCTTTTTTTTGCGCCTTAGGTGAGGCGGGAGGGAGTGTCAAACTCTTACTGACTAAAATCATCCCGTTCCTTCTTCTGCTTTGAGCCAAAGCCTTAGCTCCGGATCTTAAGTTGCAAGCTTAAAGATGAATATCTGACTTACTGTCAGATATTACTGTAAAGTAAATACTTATAAAGATATATCTATATAATTATATTATGTATACTTTTGTATTTAAGCTCACAGTAAAACAACAATAAAACATTACGAACAATAATGTGATTTAAAACTTAATGGGTTTTGTTTGTCATCATTTATTTCTGTTTCAGTCACAGTGAACACTACAATTAATGAATTTGTTTAGAATTCCAATTAAGATAATTCATTTAGAGTGTAATTTTACAGCTTGCTAGGCATTTACCAGGTTAATGTAGTTGTCCAATTTGATATAATGTTAGAGAGAAGCAGATAGTTTGTTTAAATGCTATTTCATTGTTATCGTTCAAGGATAATTTAAAGCATTGTTTTATCTAAATGACGTTTCAACTTACCACTATATTTACAGCGCAGACACGATAGGTTCCTTATCCGAAGTATTTACAGTTTTATCTACAAACATATACATATTAACACAGTCTTCGTTAGGACTCGGGTTGTCCTCTGGCTTCTCATCTGGACTTATATTGTCTACACCATCCTCTTCATACACCTTTAAATTATCATTGAATTCTATTTTATATCTAACTGAGGGGATCTTACTAACTGTAGAAGTTAAGAGTGACTCCTGCACGGTATCGTTACCGTTACAAGTTTTCTCTGAGCGAAACATACCTGTCCTCTCTGATTGGTTGAATTTCCTCTTAGCCCTCTTAGTGACCAACGCTCCTAAACACGGCAGTATCTGCATGAACTCCTTTCTGAAGTTCTCGTTCAACCACGCGTAGAGGAACGGGTTGTAACAAGTGGAAGACATAGCTATGAAGTGCGCAACGAAAAATAACACCATGTAATACCTCCAGTCTTCTGCCAATGAATAAAAGTCACTACTTATATTAATTAGGTTCAGCGGCAGCCACGACAACCCGAAAATGGCCACCATCGCTATCAACATTCTGTTCGTTCGTCTCTTTCTTTCTCTTTCTGCGTCTTCCTTCTTACTATTCTTACTGCCAGGTCTGGACTTTAGTCTATCATTCAATTTTATACTAACACATGTATAGCAAAATGCCATTACAATGAAGGGGACTACGAACTGCATTATAGTAGTGACTGCGCCGAAGGCCTTGCGGATTTGGTCTGACGGCCATTTCTCTGCGCAGTACACGTCTTGGAGGGCCATGTAATATCCATAGGGGAAGGTCACAGACAGAGAGAACACCCAGATGAAAACAATCAAACAAATACAGGTTTGAATCTTCATGCGAGGCTTAAAGGGATATATGATGACGAAGAATCTATCTATAGCTATAGAAGTTAAAGTTAACGTTGAAATATAGACGCTGCATCCTTGTGCATAAGGCATAATATGGCACAGAGGTCCACCGAAAACCCATCTACCGAGGAAAGTGTAAAGTGGTGTAAATGGTACCGCAAATACACAGAGTAGTATGTCAGACAGTGCGAGGTTCGTGATGAAGAGATTAGTGACGGTTTGCATAGCTCTGTTCCTGATAACTGCGTAACATACTAGCGCGTTCCCAAAGATTCCTACTACGAAAATAATGGTGTATGCTGTACAGAAAGCTGCTTGAATCGCTTTGTCTTCAATCGGGTCAGTCGTTGTATTGTTTTGGTACTCATCGTTGATTGCGCTGAATGTGTCATTGTCGGCTGGATTATCGGTGGTCCATAGTTCGGTCGGCATAATTCCTTCTTGTCCTAAATTGTCATCATAAACCATTTAGGTTTGGTTTTGCTATCATATTTGGTATCTCTTATTATGTTTTCTATGTGTATATGAAGCTCAGTTTTTCTCATGCTGTTGAACACGAAAATTGACCGTTTCTTTAATATGTTTGTGATCAATCAATTGTTGTTGATAATTGATCATTGTTTTCTATAACTGGGCGATCATTCTTGATTGATGGTTGAAATCTGAAACAAGAGAGAGAACGTTTATTATATCTGTAATGGCGAAAGTTTGTACACAGTAATCTTTGGTATTGAAAATGTTATTTATGGACGCCATAATTTGGATAAATATACCCTAAGTTTGAAAAATGGATAAGCAAGCTAAGTAAATTCAAGGATTACGAAAGGGTTTAGTATTATAAAACATAAGAAAATTACTCTTGGAGAAGAGTTTCCGAGTTTTACACGAAGTTATAGTTCATAAAATGGCCAACACTAGACCGAAGCGTATTTTATGTCTTAAATTCTCTGAGATAATATTTCACACTCCGTAAGTATTTTGATTGGTTGTAAAATGCTTGTGTCTATAAAATCGGAACGGTTAAGTGGAACCTATAAAACGTAGTCTCAAATGGGTTCTACCATAAATATGTCTGTAAAATCTATAACGGTGAAGTCACTACAAGATGTATCTGCGGGTAATATAAACATAACACCCACTAGTATATTATGATACCGTTTTCAGTACTAAACCTAAAATTTTATCCGGAGCTGCGGACTACCTGGCGGGTTTACCGGGGCTCTGGCTCGAAAAGCAGGAGTAGGAACGAGGTGGTTTTTTGTCAGTAAGAGTCTGAAGTCATGGATGATTTTCACCCCTTAAAAAACCTAAAATTTTCAATAAGTAAGAGAATCGAATAATACAAATTGACGCCGACGTACGACGTTTTAGAAAAAAATACAATTATGAGGTATTGGTACGTCGCTGTCGAAATACTACTTAAGTCGGGAAACAAACTTAAGAAATCTTTTGAGGAATAAGGGAACGAGCAGATGTATTACCTCGTAAGCGATCTGCGCCATATATTGATAGGCAACACCAGACGAGTTATAACGTGTGTTCACGGCCTTTTAATAAAAAAGAGTACCTACTTTTTCTTAAACATAGTCTCGTTTATGGCCTTTTGTATCAACACAGTCAAAACATTGTCTACTTTGAAATTCGAATAGGATCATCTATTCTATGATAATAAAAAACAAATGCATACACATTCGTCGTTTGATTTTATTTGAATTCGGAATTAGAATTCTTGTTTGTTTTTCTGGCAATTTCCATGGATAAAATTATGTGTTTTGATGTATTATAAGAACTACATGATGATGAATAATATTGTGTCCTCCTATTTTAAAAGTCTTTTAAAAATAGAAATAGACACAATGAATTATGTAGATACTTATTTTCATGGTACACTACGTTTAAAATTCAATGATAATAAAGTCAGATGTCAGTATTTATGGAATTTGTCCCATTTTAATAGTGTGTGAACACTGAGCACTAATCATAATTTCAATGGTTGTCACTGCAAATTTTTATATTGAAAAAGTTTATATTTTTGCCAACGGGGACTGTCTACACTTACAACAATATCTATCAATTCTAAGATAATTCATTTTCTTTTTAACTTTTTATGACTACATTTCTACATGAAAAAAAAATTGTTCTTAATGTCACTAAAAATGTTCAGACAATTCATAATTATCTGTCTGAAGATATGGCCATTAGTCTTCTTTATTCAAATAATCGTGACATCAATGGAGGCCCAATAAATCGTTCCTGTCATTATCATCCTCCTTGCAGATCCGAAGATAAACCGTGTTCCTTTTTTGTTCGAATGTTTGAATCGAATACATTTTGAAATTGGAAGACATTATTCTTTTTTTGTAATGATACGAGTATGTTTTTGTAATGTGCCAGTTTAACAATCCAAATATAAATTAACGTGTTATATAAATTAGCTGTGTAATTTTTATATAATATGGTAGGCTATTTTGTGATACCTTGGATGATGGATATTTTTTCTCATATACGTATATATAAACACTTTAGGATTATCTCCTGTGTCGCAAGTGCGTTTACAAACAAACAAGTTCACATGCAGATGACACCCAGACCCGAAACAACAATTTCTGGATCACAAGACCAACTCTTCCTGTGATCCACATCACAGGAAGAGTTGCTCCGTGCGGGAATCAAATACATGTTGCACGGCAGTCAGTTGTCCAGCCACCGCGCCAACCGTGCAGCCGCAATTATATGAAATGGCATTGTCAAATTAGATAAAATATATTATATAACAACTATTAATAAACACCTACGTATGTATGTATGTACTATATCATATAACTATATCATCATTTCTTTTTCAAAGATGTGAAAATAAGTTTTTTATGTATACTTGTCAGTATAAAAATATTTGGCTTCAGTCGTAATTAGGTTTTTGATTTGACATTACTTGGAAAAAGTAAATTATTCCGAGAATTAAATGGAATTAGATACCTTAGTTACTTCGAGACTTGAATACTACGAAGATTTATATAATATGATGTTGTATAATATAGAGTTTGATGAACTTTAATTGAGTCGGATATTATGTATTGGATAGGAATGAAGGAATCAGATAAGATATAAGTATTCGTGAAATAAAATTAGATAATTATGTTTCTCGTTTTGGAATTTTCAGTTTATAAATAGTTTGTTTGTATAAAGTACAAAATACTTTTGAGTTTCTTTAACTTCTTATGAAAAATAACTATCGTATCTAACGGACTGACAAACGGTGAAGGAAAACATCGTGAGCATACATTTCTAATTATAACTTTGTAATCGCCGAAACGCATTGAGCAAGTGTGATGATTAATAGTCAAACCTTCTCGTGTGAGAAGGAGCCTTTGGTTAGCAGTGGCCACTTATAGGCTGTTGATGTGATATGTGTTCTTAATTTGAAAAGACTGAAGAATGATTTAAGCCGCTTGTTTTCGTTACGTCACGCATACAGCTACCAACATAACAGAGAAAGAAAAAGGTGAACTGAAGCAAAGCATTCTGACTGAAATACACCATTCCGGAACATAATTACAATTGAAAGCCAAAATTTTACGCGAAAATAGACCGTATTAAACATTAACGAGGTATCTGTAATTTTCCTTAACAAATGAACGAAGGATGAATGTTTAAACAATACATTTGCTTAAATAACCCGGCGCAGGCGATACAATTACGTCGACTTGTTTGCTGAATTCCCTTCGCACAATTTTTCCTTTGATTACCCACGTCCTTTTCTATATACTTATATATAAGGTGTTCTAAATGTATCTGCCACGGCTTTAATGGAAGGTAGTGTTGTGTGAAGATTTCATACTAATAGGTTTGCATTGTATTTGTATAAGTATAGGTTCCAAAATTACAAGACCAATTTGAAACACTTTTATTCTTTGGAAAACTTAGTTACTTTTCAGGAAGGTACATAGGCATCTTTCATCCCATTATTCATAGGATCATTTTGCTATATCGACGATAGAGCAAAACTGCAGGAGAAAAGCCATTATCTATAAATAACCAGTGGAAAAATCACGATCATATTTTTTCCTACCTCTAACAAAAACAGCTATGATATCATGTCATAATAAAAAATCAATATCAGCTCCACATAAACGTCATCATGATTTATTGTAGTCATAAAAATCGATGATATATGTTATATAACTTGTGTCAATCAATCGAACTTCGTATATATATAACGTATGTATATTGTCTGAATTGATCCCAGATGTGCCCGCTTGGATCCCAGCCAATATTCTATATATAAAAGATAATAAAAATAAATAAATATTTATGTAATCGTTCATAAATTATAATTAGATTTCTCGTGAGATTGATTTGTTTTTGTGTTCTTGAGTAAGTTAAAGTCAAAGCATTTATTTCAATTAATCCTAAATTAGGCACTTTTGAAATGTCAAATTGAATTGTTCGTCAGTCTGTCTGTCAGTGTAGCTAGGTGCTCGTTCCAAAGTGTAGTTTCAAACGGAGAAGAACGAGCACGAACAAACTCCTTTCATTCGATGAAAAACAGTGATTAAAAATACAATATGTATTTATTTTTAAATTATTATGAAAAATGAAAGCATGTCCATCGCAGTCATGTTAAGTAACCTTTTATACCTAAAAGGTTTCAGCAATCCAAAAAATACGGTAAAATAAATTTATAACGTTGTTAAAAAAAGTCATCAACGAAATCCTATAACTAATAGGATGCCATTAAATAAATGGGACCCTACTTAGCGCCAAAAGTAGCACAATTTAATCATCTACGCTTGAATTTCCACAAAAATATGGGAACATTCATAACATTTAATTTCAGCCGTTTGAAATTTACTTTTCCTGGAATTAAAATCTCGAGAAATCTTGGAAAAGTTATTAATAAGTCTAATTGGGTGTTATTTAAACGTTTTTTTAGTTTGCTGACGACTAATATTGTTATGTAATGTTAGCTTTAATTTCACTTTTATTAACTTTTTAATTTGTTTCGTTCGTAACTTATAAGCAAGTATAAATATACCAACAAGTAAGTAAGTCGAATATTATACTGTATAAGAAATTTATATAAGAGTCGAGGTTAATAAGTATTAGGTATAATTGTGCAATTTGGGGAGGCGTATGTAGCTGTCGACGTCCCATAACTGATATGATGATGATGATAATTGTTCCAAACATCTATACATATAATAAAATACATATAATAAAATCGTAGAAAAGTGCTGTCTGTACATTGAAAATAAAAATAAAAAAAATAGCAGGGGTTATTGTTATGTCGATGTCGAACCCAAAAATGTAATTAACTTTTTTTTTGTCTGTTTGTCTGTTTGTCTGTTTGTCTGTTTGTCTGTTCGTCTGTGCGCGCTAATCTCAGAAACGGCTGATCCGAGTTGGATGCGGTTTTCACGAATATATTGTGGGATGCTTAAATTTACATTTAGTGTTTGTTTCATGTCAATCGGTTCATAAATAAAAAAGTTATGTCAAATTAAAGAATCACGTCGAACATTCTATGCTTATACCATTAATCTCCGCAACTATTTGACGGATTTGGTTGAAATTTGGTACAGATATAGTTTAGAACCTTAGAAAGGACATCATATATTTTTATTTCAAAAATCAAAAAATAAAAATAAGAAATAAATTATTTATAAATAATTCTATGTCGATCGTTACACGACTTCGGTTCATGTTATTGTTTTAATTTATCGAAAAAAGTAAATAAATAGTAAAAAGGTATGAAAAAAATAATATCAATATAATAAAACATTTAGTACAAAGAAAATGCTCTAACGGAGTATAGATAATTCTATGTCGATCGTTACACGACTTCGGTTCATGTTATTGTTTTAATTCATCGAAAAAAGTAAATAAATAGTAAAAAGGTATGAAAAAAATAATATCAATATAATTAAACTTTTAGTACAAAGAAAATGCCCGAACGGAGTATAAATAAATAATCCAAGTTGTCTTTCGATTTCGGATCGAAATAGATCGCGCTATGGTTTCGTTACATTCATTTGGTTGGGTATCGGCCGAGCGCTTCGGTACTATCGTAGAAAAAGTGTATTATCAGTCGTATGATTATTTGTCTGTAGTGGTCCTGCTGTTTCGTATATTCTAAATTGGTTTCGTTGTATTTGTCAATTAATAAGTTTATTTGTTGGGTTTTCCTGGTTTTTTGGTTAAACTATTTAACGTAGGTTTAGTTTGATATCGATTATTAGTAGTTACTGTAGTTAGTTTTTTTAATAAAATTGTAAGTCTAATTTTTTTTTTAATTAGATTAGATTTAAGTCGTTTCTTTTAAATTATTTAGTTTAAGCTTGGTTATTATAGCATAGAGGATAGGTTGTAATATAGTTTCTTTTTTAATTGTTATAAATTCGTAATTCGTAGCTTTCTTTAGTTTTAAGTTAGTTTAAGTCCGTTTTTAAACTATTTTTTCAATGCCCTAAGTGAGTATACATCTATTAAATTCAAACGCAGAGCTCATTATGTTGATTTTTGAAGAGTTCACTGGAATATCTTCCACATCTCATTTTTGAAGAGATCCCGCGAGATCGGGAACTATGTGGTTTGAAACCAAAAATTTGCCGGAAGTCACTATTACACGCGAACGAAGTCGCGGGCAAAAGCTAGTTAATAAATATAATTCTGTCGTATGATATCAGAAAATTTCAAGAAAATTTGTCAAATGCCCTCATACTTCACAAAGTAATATCATTTTATTACTCTAGTTTCTCTACACACCTGCATAGGATATTACAGCTTTAATAACCTGTCATGTTTGACAAAATACATGGAAATTAGTCAATTAAACGAATAACAAGTAAATAACCATGGAAATGATGATAGAAATGAATAAACGACATATTATACACACATAGATACATGAATAACCAGTATAACCTGACCGTTGAACGTGGGAAAATATTATACAAAGCGAGACCAAGATAAACTGGTTTTGTATATCTTGATATACAACTAAGATTTATAGGGAATATTTATTATGGTTGGACCCTTCTCGCTTTGTGGAGGTCTGTGGGCGCTGATGTCAGTTGATGGATACCTCGACTGTCGACAACTGGCTTGTCATTGGTTACTTATCGCGTAACTCGAAATAAATGGTAATTTGAAGACGAAAGCGGAAACTGGTCGGATTTAGGGGTATTGAAAATTGATACTGGATTAGTGAAAAAGGTTTTGTTTTTGTGAGTTCGAGTTTTATGTTATAGATTTTATTTACTTGGTATAAGGTTTATTTTAAAGGTAACTCTTGAAGATATATCTAATTGTTTTTAATCATAAAGCATATTATGCGGAGCTTCTGAAATTAAGCTTGATCGATGCATTTTTAATAGGTATTATGTGTGAATGTTAATATTAATCATGATTTTTGCCAATTAATACACTATGTTATATATGTTGCTACGAAGATTTAAAGAGTAAAATATAATATTAGAGACCGATTGCTTAATTCGATATTGCGCAAATAAATTGAGTGATTGATCAACTCCCGCTAATGGAAATTGGGTAGATGATTAATTACTAGAGCGATGCTTGACAACGGGAAAAAATTATATGATGCGGCCAAAGTATTTATTTTTTGTCCTGTCACTCAATTTTGGAAAAATATTTTTTAATTCTATAGATAAGTATGAGGTATATTCTAGATAAAACATATAATGTATAAGTGTGCCGTACTGCCGTGCCGTAATGTGCACTTCTGCCTACCCCTTCAGGGATAAAAGGTGTGACGTTGCATAAGTGTATACCTCTTAGCATTTGCTGGAAGAAGCTTTTCCTCACATCACCATAACTACGACATAAATATTAAGATATATAAAATATCTAAAGTTGGAAGATATTTACAAAATAATGCCACAATTCAGCATTGACTAAATTTCACTACATTATCAGGACTCAATTCTACAAAAGCGCCAACTGGTGTCAAAAAACAAAAACTTAACAAAATCCTCTGCCATTGACGTAATAAGTACCAGTAGCAATAGTAACGTATATATCCATCATATTTTATCAAACGGTTTTAGGTTGAACGAGGGACACTAGTAAAACAGTTTATTTTTTATCTTATCAACGAAAAGGTTTTTGTGTTTAACGCATTTCTGTGAGTGGCTCGCCGCCTACATTGTCGCCGGATATTTTGATTATCGTCATAGATACTTGGTTATTGAGCAAGCAAGATTTAAGTAAAATACAGTAATGTGTCTGGTTTTTGTTATCGTTATGAAAAAAGGATACTAAAATATGATATCATGGTTGTGAAATCAGAAACGTTATGTAGAAACAGAAAAAGTATGCACGCTAACGCTATGTAATTTTCTATCATAAGTTTGAAATCGCCAACCCGCATTGAGCAAGCGTGGTGATTAATTGAGCATTAATCACCACGCTTATTCAAACCTTCTCCGTGCGAGAAGAGCTCTTTAGTCAGCAGTGGCATGTAGGCAGTTGATGTGATGTTATGTATACTAGGAATGATATTAAACTATTAGCTTTACGCGAAATTAGATTTCAAAGAATAAATGTATTTTAAGACACATATCATTTAAAACATAACTATATCAAAATGGCTGAAGGGATCGAGTTGAAATTTCTAAAAACTTTTTATCCCACGGGAACGTGCGGAAGCTGTTGGCAGAAACTAGTTGTTCAATCATTTCAATTTTAGACTTAAGTACCCGGAGTTCGCGTACAAGTTCAAACCATTTCAAACCTGACATGGTCACTAACACTATTATTAGAACTTGAGACGGGATATTTACTATGAAACATCGGAAACTACACGGACTACGGTCATGGTAAATATCCCGTTTCAAGTTGTAATGATAACATTTCAAAAGTGTCAGGTATTTTTTTTTTTTATATAAATCACAGTTCCTCCATCCATCTATTTATTTACGCCCCCCATTAAGCCGAAGACATAAAGTTCACCGCCTACACTATAAGTTTGCGTCGCGTCTCCATTCCAGTAAAAACTTAATGCCCTGCATTTTATGAGCATTGGATGCAGGTCCACTGTTGAAACCTACTCAATTGTATAACACTGCTTTTATCCACCTCACTTAGCTTCTAATGGTTCAAAAATAG
Source organism: Spodoptera frugiperda (assembly GCF_023101765.2). Lineage (NCBI taxonomy): Eukaryota > Metazoa > Arthropoda > Insecta > Lepidoptera > Noctuidae > Spodoptera > Spodoptera frugiperda. The sequence goes on along the minus strand of NC_064215.1, from coordinate 10,232,332 downwards.
TACTTACTCTTTATAGTGAAAGGCGAGGATTTTGTTTCTTTACTTAAGGGAATCAAACCTTCAAGAAAAGAGCATACTCCTTTTTAAAAGGCCGGCAACGCACTTGTGACTCCTCTGGTGTTGCGGGTGTCCATGGGCGGCGCTGATCGCTTACCATCGTTTGCTTGTTTGCCACCTATTCCATAAACAAAGGGTGATTTTCCACCAGAGATGTGCTATGCTACGTTGCTGTGGATGCGTTTGGCTTCCGCCAATCATATTCATTGGTAAACATAGTTTATGCAATATAACTTAGTCAATAGTAATTGAAATACCAGTTTACTACAAACATATGAATAAACATACGATTCGTTAAACAAAATTCATGCTGAACTGGAAGCATTTGTGTAACTCTGATTCTTTAATGTTATTCATATCTGAAAATAGCGACAAACATTTATTTTAAAGGGGTAAATCATCCAATGACTTTTAAGGCGAGGGGGTAAATCATCCAATGACTTCTCCATCCCGCCTTGGGCGAGGCGAGAGGTGTCAGATTCTTACTGACTAAAAACCACCCCGTTCTTACTCCTGCTTTTCTAGCCGGAGCCCCGGTAAACCCGCTAGGTAGTCCACAGCTCCGGTAACGACAGGCATAGGACTGATTTTGTGATCAATGGTGTGAACCAAGTTGTGGTGCGTGCCATTGATGGCACGCATGCCAATGGTTCGCCATCAACCTATAGCCCTTTAATAATAAGAGAAATAACTAAGGTAGGAACGGATAAGGAGCACGTACGCGAGTTAATAGGTAAATCCGCTTTGTGAAACAGATTAGCGATTCTGAGTGCGGGACTAATTCCTGCTAATGCGCTTAGAAAACTATACCGTCGTTATCTATATCGAATTAATAACTAAAGTTTCTAGTTATTGTATTTATATTATACTGTTTACCTTGACGTCGTAAACGGTATCGCGTTAAGACATATAATAAGTTAATAGATAGGTTAAAATGAGTTTGAATTATTCTAAATTGTTTGCTAATAGTTATAAAAGAGCTTCTTAAGATTCGCAATATCTTTGCTATGTCCACCACTGGCGGTTTCAAAAATCAAAAACAAATGAAAAGTAAAGCTTAAAAGCTTACTTTAAGTTGTATTAGTCATATTATAATGACACATACACACTCAGTGTGCACCTAATGATTGGTTAAACGCTCATTAAAATAATATTATTAATAGTAATAAGAAACAGCAAAATATGCTATATATTAAGGTTTTAATGAATCATTTGGTATAGAACCCATCATCAGACTCTGATCTGGTGAAAATGGGACCCTTTGAGGAGTGTAAATTCTTCGAACAAAAAAAAGGAATTTTGAAATTCAGTCCGCAAATGGCAGAGCAACCGGTAAATTTACCGTAAGCAAATAGTTTTAAGTTAGTACTATAGACAAATCTATTAAAGCAACCCTAACTCTTATTGTACTCAATCATTCGCTAGTAAAGCAACCAACAGTTGCTACAAATATAAGAAGAACCCTCTTCACAGCCAACCCGAGAAAGGGATCCCTCTGACATTTGTTGTCGATTTAAGAAAAAATCCGATAGTCCAGCCTTCAATGGAAGACACAATTGGAATGAAGAGGGACACAAATGTAAGGAAATTTTTCCTAAAGCACCTTTAATGGATGGACGTGAATGAAGATTGACGGTAAACCCTTTCTTGAGAATGTTGGATTTTTATATTTTTTTCTTATTGATGAAATATTGGCATGGTAATATTTGGTGGAATACGGAACTGTAACGATGAAATATGTTAGACAACTTGATTTGATAAATTGGTAATGTATCGCTTGCTTCTATATTGTATACATCTATATTGTTTTAAATGCGTATGCTTATGCGTGTGTTATCAATTTTTTTACGGTGCACAAATCGCTGGTTTTTTTAAGTATTTTATCTTAGTCTTTTTTTACATTTGGTTTAGAGAAAAAAGTTTCTATACATCAAAAATTCCAGTTAAAATATTGAATTGTTTAATTGTTGTGCACTTATGTGCATTTATAGCATCGTATATGTATTATTTATTATCATTTAGCAATAGATGTCGCTCCATGTATTATTATGAAACCTTCAATACACATTTACAAACTTAAAACAACTTTTAACCAAAATAACCATTACAAAATATTACTTAAACCGTAAAACATCAAAAAACTAACCAATACTATAAAAAATATCCCTTCTTATAGGTCTGTTTCGTGTCCTTAGCGATGGCAATCTGTCGATCATTAGTCAAGATCAGTCTGACGTGTGGTCTGAAGAAATCCAGGCGGCTGACTGATGGAACAGGGCTGCGGCCGGTCGGAGATTGATATCTGATTAACATCAGCGTTGCTATAATACTACTGTTTTATTATGGAATTGAAACTGAACCTAGTTGCTGGTTGTTTTAGGGTTTTGTTTACAATGCAGTGATATGGCTGTTTAATGGGGATTTTAAGTATGTGTCTAAAATTATTTTTATTATATAATTGGTTTTATGTGTGTGTTGTAGCAAATGTGAGTTGTTGACTGATAGAAAAGGGATGGCGAGATAAAACTAGTTGGAAATAGATATTGGATTAAAAAAAAACGTTGCCTTACACAAAGATTTTCTCCTGTATTGTGGGTGCGCTTACTGACATACAAGTTCACTTAAACATGACACCCAGACCCGAAACGACAATTTGTGGATCACTCAAAAAGTTGCTCCGTGCGAAAAAAAGAATTTCAATCACATTTCACAATAACATTACAAAAGTAAAAGTTTGTTAGTTTGGATATGTGGATCTTTGTCCGTCAATCACGGTGTAACTACAGAACGGTTTTTATGAAATTTGGTATAAAAACAGGGTATGAGCTGACTTGGTGATAGGATACTTTTTATTCGATACGAACGCAGGCGAAGCCGCTGGTATAAGCTAGTATTAAATAAAAAGTAAAAGTCGTAAGTTTTGTTGCTACTGTATAAGTAGTAAGAAAAAAAAACAAAAAAGGAAACTCTATGTAACCTTTTTTATACTCCAAATAAATCAGCCGAAGCTTACTAAACTCAATCTGTCTCTTTCTTCCTTAAATAAATTATGGCTTTATCTCCTTCACACATTCTCAATTTCAGGTAATCTCCCGTGATGTATGAAATTGGCTTTTCGCAAATTCTGTTATATAATATAATAATATGCATTATCGGAGAGATCGTGCTGTTCATTTTGTTCAGCTGATTTTGTGTTAAAAGAGAAAAGATTATTCAGTATTATATTATATGATACCTTCATGAAAAAGCGTATAATAAAGAAAACCAAGGTATATGGTATGCAGGTAAAAAAATTATATTGATTCAGTACAATGACTGTAGGTATTTATGTACAAAAATTTCTGCTTTTAACAATACTGTATCAATGTTTTGATTTACTATAATGGTTACTGTCTCTTTCCGTCATTACTGAATTTACTTGTCTATCTGAACATGCTTAGGTATATAAAAATAGTTTAATAAACCTTTGCACAATATACAAACTAAAATAAAAATATAACCCACGTCTTGGCACACTATAAAATATCCACTAAGCTTTGAATCGAACCCGCTACACGTTGCACGGTAGCCAGTTGCCCAGCCACCGCACCAACCGTGCTGTCAAAAGAAACTGTATCTATGTTTTGATTTACTTATTAAAATAGTTTAGTAAATACCGTATACAAACTAAAATATAACCCACGTCTTGACACACCATAAAACATCATCTAATCTTGACTCACGGTTGGATACAATTTTTCAACACATTGCCACTTAAACCAATTCTTTTTACGTACAACTAAAATTTTACTTACAAACAAATCACAATCACTTTAAATCCACACTACTATCCATCTACACTTATTAAGCAAACCGTCCAATATGTAACTGGCTACTGGAATGAATAATCACGATTATCATTTATCAAGGCATTATAAAGAAGACGCGATATACCATTCATGGATTAGCTGTAAGGCTTAGCTCACACAGTACAAACACGTAGGTAGTGTGAACGTGACACATGTAGGTTATATTCCACGTGAAAGAGATGAATTCAGGTTTCTATTGTATGGTTTTAAGTAAATAGAACTTGTCTTTTATTTATACAGTAAATATTTTATGCATGTTTGCAGCATTAGGTACTGGAATAGTGGTGTGAAGTGACTATAATAAATATGTAATTACGAGTAAAGTATTAGGTAACCACTATTTTAAAGTCTATCCAGCTTTTTAAACTGACTTGGTCACTAGACTATCATTAGAACGTGAAACGGGATATTTACCATGTTTATTTATGTCTATGAGTTTTCGACATTTCGGCACTGTTGCAAGCGCCATGATGACAGATGTGAAGATTCTGGATGCGTTCTCAGGTTGTTGTAAGGTTTGTTTAAATTGCGAAAGACAGTTTCACCTTCTATATATTATAGCAAATAGAACTGTTAACAGTTCTGTATAACTCTTTGGGAGACCTGTAAGTGTGTTCAAGATGGAACTCCTAATGAAGTTTTACAACCATGGCTATTGTTATATTTGTAAAAATAAAGTAGGTCAAAGTCAAATATATTAATTTCATATAGACCGGTATAGCATTTTTGAACGTCAAAGCAAATATTATAATATAAAAAAATGACTGTCTGTCGGTCGGTCCTCTAGTGAAGCTATTTGCTCGTTTTAAACTGTAGATTCCCTTGAAGAAGAACGAGCAAGAAACTCCATAGGTTTACAACACAATTCTTTGTATGTAACCAAGAATTGTATTGTGAACCTGATTCATTGGTTCATAATATATGTCTAGACATAAGTTATAAAAATCCCAATTAAGGATGAATTGAGTGCCTATAAAATAAATTGCTATTGTTTTCCATAATATTAAATTAAATAAATAAGTCTTCTACGTGACATGCCCATTCCATTCCATCTATGTAACCCACGCCTAACGTCACGGTCTGTAGATTTTTGCATTAGTCGAGCAGCTGACAGTAAAATGGTCATAAACCGAGTGATAATGAAATGATAATGAGATATGTAAGTTGTACGTCATGCTGCGATGACATCTTATTCCTAAGGCACGTAGCACAAGTGTTGTAACTTATTTTAATATGTGATCTTAACTAAACATCAGTGTTTACTCACGTATTATTTGTGATCGTAAAAAATCGCGGTTTACTCTTGTATGTGTGTATTAATGGAGAAAAGCTCTACTAGTTTCGAGTCACAGAGGGACTCTTCATTATGAGCAGCGTGCGCAGATGCGGTGTCGTCGCGCAGCCTACTGATTCTCTTCTTCTTAGGACTGAGATTCTGTGCTCTTTTAGCACTAGCCATAATTGGAAACGTATTTAAATTGAATATAGTTTCATCAATAAGAAAAAGTTGCATAGATATACATAACATAATGTAATAACTTAAGAACTGCTAAACGGATTCTGATGTGACACGCTGTCTGTGACAAACAATGTAAAATGAGACAAATAGATAACTATGATGTTATTTCCCAGCTTCTATCTCAACCTGTAAAGAACATCAACTTCAACGATAAACTACCTTTTTATTAAAAAGAAAGAAATATCTTCATGTTTTATCTTTATTTCTGTTCCAATACTATTCTTTATTAAATTAATCTCTATATATAAAAATCAATAACAGTTCGTTAGCCTCGCTAAAAGTCGAGAACGACGACGAAAGATTTGGCAAATTTTGATCTTAAATTATTTGTGGAAGTCTAGGGAAGGTTTAAAAGATGAGAAAAATATGTTTGAGGCGGTACAAAGTTAGCCGGGCCAGCTAGTATGATCTTTTTTTTTTTTTTTTTTTGGGCAAGGCGAAAGGGAGTGTCAGACTCTTACTGACTAAAAACCACCCCCGTTCCTTCTCCTGCTTTTCGACCCGAAGCCCCGGTAAACCCGCTAGGTAGTCCGCAGCTCCGGATAGCTAGTATGATCTAGATAATTAAATATGAATATGAAAAAAATTACGATTTCTCATTACACTTTTTTAGTACAAGTCTATCCACACTCTTAGTACTTCCATTCTTTACGAGTAATATCGACAATGAACTACTGGTCGTAATCTAAACCATTCGCACTGGTAATGGCCTGAGGTTAAGCGGTCATAATCTTTATGGAAATTACTGGCTATAGTAAAACTTAAATGTCTTGTCTGTATGAGACTTCCTCGTGTAATGAGGATATTGTAGACGTAATATAAAACTTCTGCCAGTAGCTTCACTCACGGTCTCATGGATAAGAAAGTGTCATATGTGTTAATCCAGACTCAGATTCTACCCCTGTTCCAAATTTCATACCGAATCCGTGAGCCATTTTGACGTGGTTGAGTAACAAACATACCCAAAAACTCACAAACATTTGAATTTATAATATTAGTAAGATATGAAGTCGACAGATAGATAGGTACTTGAATAATCTTAAGTCTTTATATAATCAGTAGCTACAGAGGACATTTTCAGAGGAAATAGGGTTAACATTAAACGTATATATACACATATAATAATGTATATAGAGTTGTGTACTAGCTTTCCAGTTTAAATAAACCCTGTGAGTAGTTGAGGGAGTTTGTTTAACAAATTACTGATGGTTCACGCACGAGTATGTAGCGGATTGTGTCATGTAGCGACGTAAGCGGTTTGGGTGAAAGGTTGGAGTTGAAACTGGTAAAGGTGAGAGAAAATTCAGCGAAGTTACTGAACCTGTACTAATAATAGGGTTGCCGCATTTAAACAAACAACATTATTATGTTATCGGCTTACACATACGTAACTGTTTGACGAGGAACTCGGCTAGTTTCAAGCTATGCTTGGGGCTTATGTTCATTAGCAGCATTTCACAACCCACGATGGGCGAGAGTCATGGTGCTACTGAGCCTAGCAGCATAATAATTAATTTAGTAATATAAGTATAAGTTGTTCATCTCTTCTCTATTCTTTTTTAAAAAGCATAAAAAAGAAAATGTTAAATTGATAAAATTTTGACGCAATTTGAACGCATCGCAAAGTCACAGAATTCAACATAAAGATGTACGGTACTTAGGTACATCATGTTATTGTGCTTACATTTTTTATTTATTATGAATTAAATTAAACTACATAAATATATGTCCATCTTCATTATAAACTCGACGTACCTACCTATTGGCCTATTGGCCTTTATTACCTAATTATGTAATTTTATATTTAGAAGTACAGAACCAACAGTACATTTCCAACACGAAGTTTTACTTAGTTATAATAAAATTTCCTCACAGATATTACATAATATATGTCACTAAATATTGAACAAATATCGCCTCAATAATCATGACGATTTAACAACATTATATACTAAACTATTTACTACCAATTTACTAACATACTAACCATATCAAGTCAGTCAGATATTACCAGTATCAACTGACCGATGTATGTGTGGAAAGATCATACAAAGCGAGCTCAAGACAAACTGGTCTTGTACAACTTGATGCGTAGCTATATTCAAAGGAAATTGAAACGTATTACATCAAAGATCAATGGTAAAATCATCTCTATCTTGAAAGTAATAAGATCGAGTGTAGCTGTTTAAGTACAGTGATGTTGAGTTGATTATGCTGCGTTCTATAAATGTTTGATGTCTGGTGTTTATTTGCGGATATTTTACGAGTCTGTGTGACGTACAAACTGAAATTGAATCTGTACTATTGTAGTACACGTACTCTGTATTACTTGCTTATGTTATTAAGGCTTATATTAAAGCGAGTTAGTTTGTTTGTATTATTTTATATTCACAGCTTTTAATAGTGGGGAAAATTAAATCATAACTTTTCTCGCTTTGGACGTGGCGAGAGGGAATGTCATACTTTTACTGACTAAAAATACCAAATCGGTTATCTCATCGAAATCGGTCCAGCTATTTCAGAGATTAACCGGAACAAACAGACAGACAAAAATTGTAAAAAATATGATTTCGGTGCATGTATCGTACATACTACTCTTATATTCATATGCAAGTAGCAAAACGCAGTTGATTTAATATAACAGACACTAGAAGTCTAGATACTACATGTCAAAACTGAAATACCCAATACACCAATCTAGAGATTACAACTAAGATTCATTTCAAGTGCTCATACACTAGCCACCAATTGACCGATGAGTCAGTCTTACACGTACATAGTACACAGCAACATCACGCCTTTGATCCCCGAAGGGGTAGGCAGAGGTGTTCGTTACGACACGTAATGCCGCTATACAATGTACACCCACTTTCCACCATTTGTGTTATAAATATAATATACCGGACACAATTCTGGACTTCATGCTACTATTCAGAAATTTTCGAAAAACTGAAAAAAGCCTAGTATTACTTTGTCCGGGAATCGAACCTGAGACACCTTGTTTGGCAGTGGCACGTACCACTACTCGAACAACTAGGCAGTGCTCATACACTAGCCACCAATAGACCAATGAGTCAGTTTTACACGTACCTAGTACACGTGTAACGTACAAGTAATGTAACACCAATTTGAATATCCCACTAATTAGCAGAGCCATCAGTAAAACGACTCAAATATCACGAACGTCATATTATTATGATTGATGGCCGTGAGATATACATATGTAATTTGCAAGTACATGTTGTATATTACATACGTATGTAAAACTACGTCGTGTATTTCCTGAAAAGTAAAATATACCATTTTGATTTGTAATTAAAGCATAATATCGTATGGGGTTATAAATATAAAACACTCGTAATGTGTTGTAGAATAGGCTTATTCCCACATTTTGTATTTATTAGTGTAACTAATTTTTTCACTGTTAAGACTTAAGTGATAAAGAGCCCGCTATTACCATAAATTAAACATACTGTAAATACGAATTTCTACTTTGTGTACCCAATATTATTTGTTGGTGTAGCATGAAATATCTTTATAATAAGTTTTATTGTAACTTTCGTGAGACATACAAAATTAATTATTATGTTATCGGCTTACTTACATGACTGTTTGACTAGGAACTCGACTAGTTTCGCGCGATTAGTAGAGCGCGATAGGCGCGAAACTCAAGTCGCTAGTAACAGCGCAACAATCGTCGCCTTGTATGTCGGCGAAAACTGCCTATGAATATGAGCCCTTAGCCTGGCTCGAAAGTAGTCGAGTTCCTCGTCAAAAAGTTACGTGAGTAAGGTGATAACATAATAATTAAGTTTTTTTGACTATAAAAATGTAAGCAACAAGGACACAGACTATGGATAACAAACTATTTTAAAATATAAATAAACTTAAGGATTTTCATAGCCAATATATCCAACAGTGTACCCAGAAACCAACCCCTATTCTCCACTATTGTACCAAGTGAAAACTCGAAAGTTACAATTTCGACTATGACCTATTTAACTTGTTTTGATTATACGGTTTTTAATCATACATGTTTGGCCGGCTCGCCTACTATCAACAACGTTGTAAGCTTTTAAATCATAGAGAAGGCCAGGATTACTCAAATGGCCTCGGTGTTCTTATAATATTACATTTGCTTGCTCGTTTCTCATAACACCGGATGAGTAAAAAGCTATAGCTAAACTTCAATCGTTTAAAGAAGGAAATGTATTTGGAAAATGTAAAAAATTACCGTTTCCATTTGGATTTTTGTTTATAGGTTGCCCCAAAATTATTATAGAAAAGCTTTATTAGTTTCGAGTTACAGAGGGGATCTTCATCATGAGCGTGCAAACGCAGCGATGTCGCAGCATACTGGTGGTGATCGTTAGTTAATTTAGTATGTCTGGCAACAGTTATTACAAAGTTGTATTGGCTAAAGTCGTTTTAAGTCCTTGAGAAACCTACGCTCACCAAGTGCCGTATTGTATAGGTAGTGATATATTGTGGTTGATTGTTAAAAATAATCTATTTAAATATTCGAAACAACAAACAAAAATCAATCACATACCGAACTAATAGAAATCGAACATTTCAATATTTGATATCAAAACCGTGACACACTTTTAACGGACCACACAAATAAAACTATGAAACAAATAAAAAGTGTACAATCATAATCCAGAGTATAACATGGTGTATGGATTTCCATAAAAAAATAACCATTCATCCATAAACTATGGCAGTATCAGGTGACGCTGTGCTGTCCAGTTGTCACGTCACGAGCGATAGCCGCCATTTTGAATTAGTTGCGTGTATTTTATTTTTTATAATGGCTTCCATTTTTTGACAGATGGCTTTATGTATGCCGTTTGTTGAATAACAGATTTTTGATACTACCAAATAGGGATGCGGAAATGTACCTATATGTTTCTTTAAAGTTTTTCTTTTTTTTAATTGTATATTATTATTTATGTTCATGTACACACGTATAACACAAAGGACCACACATATATAATATCGAAGTACATAGGTCCCACATATTCCTATCGGAATTTCTTCCTATGGGCTTGTGGCAGGAAAAGTAAATACGATAGAAAGTGTTATATAAATAAGGTAAAATTAAGATTAAAAATTTGGTTTCAAAGATAGGTTCTTTTGACCCCCTGTTTGAAAAATTCTAACCAGAGGATTCTCGTTTTCTCAGAAGAAGGAATTTGCGGTTCAGAGTCTTTGAGTTAGATTAAATGCAGATTTTCATGATAAAGAGTTACCTTAACAAAATATCTCAAAAAGATGTGTTGACATCTGAACACAAGTATTCTTTATTATTCAAAAACATCAATAGCATTACGTTCTCTGAGAACACAAATAAGGGATGAAACCTTATAATACTGAGACAAATATTTCTCATTTTGATGAAAGTGAAGCACAGCTTGCTTTATTTTTAATAAGAAATACCTGAGCTACAGTATCGTGAAATTGCATTAGGGCGAGATGTTTATATACAAACAAAGATATAAAGACGAGATTGAAATTATTAATTGGAATATATTAGTTAATATTTTCATACAAAAAGTTCTTAAAAAAACATCGTAATGAATTATCTTTTTAAATACAATGACTGTCATCTGTTGTATTTCGTACAAACGCGTAAGTTTTCTCAATTATGAATGCGTGAATTCTTCATGTATTTTGACCATTGTGATTTTAAGAACAATAAGTTCTTAACCCTATAAGCGCCTACCTAAATATCAATTACTGCGTCCCTGGCTACAAATCTAAAAAGGTAAACATATTTTTTTACGATTTGTAGCCGTTGCGGTAATCAATATTTAACTGGGCGATTAAACTGTTAATAATAACTATAGCATTACGAAAATATTTCACTTTTTTATTTAAACTACAACAAGGTAAACGTATGTATATTTATTATGATTTTTATCATTGAAACCAATCAATCTCATTTCAATTTACTAAACTGTAAACAAAATCCCATCAAAAACATCCTGTAAAAAACCCAAGTTCGCAGCTCAGTCTTTCTACCGTCAAAAGTTGTGAATCCATGTAATACCAAGTCGGTTAATATTTAGTGTCTACTTGAAGGACCTTCTCTCTTAAGTTATTACATAAGTTATTATCATGCCAATATTAAAAATATTTAACGTTGTTAAACAAATAGATCGACTTGAATCGCTTGATTTGATTATTAGATGTTACACTACACAGCCCGACGGGCCAGCGACCAACAGGAACGATAGTTTCATCGCGTGAGGCGCGAAGACTAAAGAATCTAATATAATATTGTAATATTCATTTTATGCGAAAGTCGAATTTGAGGTTAACGTTAAATCGGTAATATTGGCATGAAATAACGTTAATTAAGACAGAAGGTCCTTCAAGTAGACACTAAATAGATTATTGCTTGGTATACATGGATCACAACTTTTGACGGTAGAAAGACTGAAGACTTGGGTTTTTTACAGGATGTTTTTGATGGGATCTCACTTCTTTTTGTAGAGCCTTTCTTTTTGATACCATCTACTTCTAACGAATTTTGTTAAAGGTCTTATGATATTTTCTTATTTTTATATGTAGTCTTCCACACACCCTTACCCACCCTATACCCCCTCCCTTGCCTCATATGGTAGGTACCTATCTACACCTATTAAATTTATAACCACCACCAACCACCAACTGCATAAATAACTTTGTAATCCCATATATTTATATGGGATTACAAAGTTATTAATGCAGTTGGTGTATTTGGAAAACTGGACCGAAATTACAAAATATTTAAGTTTTCCCATGATTAAGACACTAAACTCTATTGTATTCCAAATATGAAGCTTCTAAGTCTGCTAGAAGTGCCTTGGACTTTTGATGATATGAGTCAGTGAGTGAAAAATTTAGAAACTTTAACAAGTTGTCATTCTTGAAACTACTGGTTCAAATTGACTGAAATTTTAAATATTCCGTGTTTATACAATGCCGGATTAGTTACTGAAGATTCAGGTTTCTTGCTTTATAACAACCGAATTATAGGGGGTCGAAAAAGGCCCGAATTGCTTCGAGAAAAGGATGGTAAGCGTGCCGCTTTTTTTGCTCGACTTGGCGGGGGCACTGCCGTGCCCCCAGATACACGCTAACATTATTCTTCAGAACAATATTTACGTTTTTCATGTAAACATTATACCAATAAACGTTGATTACCCGAAGTAAATCAAGAGTTATCTAAACAAGTTCTCTCTAATGAATCATAGCGATGTTTACAAAAAAACTGTTAATTTTAAACAATTTGATAACATCGTAAACAAAAACGGTAATAAAAAAAGCTATTAATATTTTTATAATCACACTAATATTATAAATGTGAAAGTTTGTTTGTTTGGATGTTTGTCTGTTAAACACGCGGAAACTACTGAACGGATTTTGATGAAATTTGGTATACAGACAAGGTGTGAGCTGATTTGGGTGATAGGGATTTATCACAATGGGAAGCAGAAGCTAGTGTAATACAGTCATGACTTTTGAGCTGAAGGGGTAGGCAGAGGTGCACATTACGGTACGTAATGCCTCTATACAATGTAGGTACACCCACTTTCAACATTTGTGAAAAGTCTCATGTAATAGAGGGTGAGCCTATTGCCATATACTGGACACAATTATTATATTTATTTATTACATATACAACAAATAGAAATTAATTTCATAAAATTGTAAAGAAAAACGTTAATAAAAGTAAACTATTAATACTACAAAAAATATAAGTCATTATTATCAGCAGCCCAGACTGGAATGAATCGAAGTCAAATATTTTGAATTCTTGTTCGTGATATTTTATAAGATTTTAATACTTACTCTAAATAGTCAAGCTTAATTTGTTAAAATTTTCCAGTACCGGACCTCAAGTCCATTGTAATTTGAAGGGCTTTTCTTAAAACCTTTTTATGTATATATACAATTAAATTTGAAACATTTTTTTCGTTAAATAATTTTTTAGGTCGTCAATGAAAAGTGATGTTTGTAATAAAAAATAAAGTTAATAAGAGAATTCGATTATAGCATTTACAAAAATAAAACATAAAGCTTAGGAATTTGTGCAGCTCCGGATACTGTAAGATAGATAAAGCCGTAATATACGTAGTTATATCCCTAGAGATTTAATTATATTCCGTAACATAGTTATACGAAAGCGATTCCTTACATTATACATCTCACTAGGAATATAGTTATAAAACGGTTCAAGTTTAGTTTACCGCTTTATCAATCTTACTGCGACATACCTAAACATAAAGTGTATTTCCGAAAATCAAATCAAATCGTTTTTTACGCATCTAATCTTACTAGCGTCCAATAGATACCTTTATATATATAGCATTTTATACATAAACTTTTACTACTTTGGGAACTTTAAGCATTTCCCTTAATTTACTTGTCACCCGTACCCATCGGTCCTAGCGTAGGTTTAACTTTATTGTTGTCGAATAAATCTCGACACGGTTTATTGCGAAAAATAAAATGGCGGACAAAATAACGGGTACACAGAATTTGCGTGAAAACAAATCCAGCAAATGGGATCGGGGACTTTTATGCGTTGGATCTGATAGGATTTATGTGCTAAGCACTGGTTTGTGAGAAACGGGATACGTGTTGCTGATACCGGCACGAGTATACACGGGATACGGTAACACATGAAGCTATGAAAACCAGTATAAACTGACCGTCGAATGCCCGCAAAGGTAATACAAAGCGAGACCAAGATAAACTGGTTTTGTTTAGGTCGATGTAAAGCCGTGTGTACAAAACATGACTACGTTTGTGAATTCAGATAAATGTTTCTCTTACCTAAATGTACTCAACATTTTGTTGCTTTTGATGTTATCTTTTGACGTTTGAAAATTATAGCTTTGTTTCTGTAGTAAATCTTTTTTAGTTTGTGTTTTTTTTGTAGTTACCAACCACTTGTTGTGTGGTGTGTAATGAATAGCCTTCGGATATCCCATTAGGACAAAGTTATTTCTAATAGGGATGATGACGGTTAAGTTTTTAATTTTTTATTGTATACACCTAGTTTAATCTCACACTCATTTATCTTCACATGAATAAATATGAAAATTTTAAGTACCAATTAATATTTTGAGAGATGGTGCCGATTTTCGCGCTGCGAAAATTTGGATCCAACATTTTCATTATTTACCCCAGTTTCTGTCTACGGCGCACAATAAATAATTATAACGACGAAAAAATTAAAATACCAATTATAAGCTTACGATTTTTGGACGCAAACAATTATCAACATTAAATATTTTGATGTAAAATATAAATTGCTTGTTTAATCCCCAAAGGGTCCTTTCAATTCATACATGTGTGAATGGGTCTGTGGTTAACACAAATCCTCTTTTAAGTAACGTCACGCCTTTTATCCCCGAAGGGGTAGACAGAGGTGCACATTATGGCAAGTAATGTATATTTATTTCTTTTGGTGAAGTTAGTCATATTTGGATTAATTTATAACATAAAAATATGGCCCTATTTAATAAAATAAAAATCTTTCCTCGTTTTGAAATTGGAAAGTCACGATTATGTGAATTAATTATGTACTTGTATTGGTGTATAGAATTTTCAATAACAAAAAGCACAGAGCATATACGGTATAGGTACAGTACAAGTTATAATATCAAAGTTTATACATTTCCATGCACGCCAATGTACCAGTAGTTCCCAAATGTATTGAAAAGGCCAAATGTCCCGTTTGATTGACACATTTGGTTGAATGAATACGCATTTGTCAGTGTGTAGTGTTTTGATTTTGACGTGGGTTATTGATATGGGTCAGTATTTTGTTACTATTGGAGTGAAAGTTTGTTTTATTAATAATGCATAGTTTGCGTGGAAGCGACACCTATAGTGTTGGTTGCAGATGTCTATAGACTACGGGAAAGTGGTCAGTTTTCTATCAGGCAAAAATCATTCCTTGACACTTAAGTGGCAAGAAAATGGTAATAGAGATGTGAATTAGTAAAATTAACAGTCTAATATAACGAGGTGATCTGGCAGAGAACTAAAGTTACCGACATAGCTCAAAGGATTAGCAAGCTGAAGTGGCAGTGGGCCGGTCACATTTGTCGAAGAACCGATGACCGTTGGGGTAAACGTGTTCTAGAGTGGAGACCGCGTCTAGGCAAGCGTAGTGTAGACGCCCTTCAGCTAGGTGGAGTGACGATATTCGCAAGGTAGTGGTTGGATGCGTAGAGCTGAAGATCGAGCTCAGTGGCGTGCCATTGGAGAGGCCTATGTCCAGCAGTGGACGAGAACAGGCTGATGATGATGATGAACAATCTAATTTAAAAAACTTACTGGTCTTGTGGTTTTGTCTAAGATAATAACAGTGAAAAATAGATTGTGAAGTCTATATTATAACATTGAAATTCCATATAGAGTATAACAGTCTAATTTAAAGTAACAACGGGTCTTTTGGTTTGGTCTAAGATCACTGTTATTACAGTGAAAAATAGGGTTGTGAGGTCTCTATTATAACATTGAAATTCCATATCGAATATACCTATCACAGTTGTGAATGGCTTAATTAAAATACGAGTTATTGCAATGTAGGTTTATGCGAATATATGGTACGGTTATTCCGAGGCTGTATTGCAGCAATATGTCTTGAACATCTGCATCTCTGCAGTGTACGTAGTGTTGCATTGTGTGCAAGACAAAGCTGACATCAAGCTAAGGTAACAGCCGTGTAAATCAAGACTGAAACTTGCTACAAATATTTATGAATACAAAACAACGTCACGCCTTTTATCCCCGAAGGGGTAGGCAGAGGTGCTCATTACGACACGTAATGCCGCTATACAATGTTCACCCACTTTTCACCATTTGTGTTATAAGTCTCATGGTCACAATTGCAGACACCGTACTACTATTGAGTGTTTTTTGAAAAACCGCAAAACGCTCAGTAATTATATACTTTGCCCGAACCCCGGAATCGAACCCAAGACCCCTTGCCTGATAGTCGCACTTGCGACCAATGAGGCAGTATTTATGAATACCATTTTACTTAAAAGGAAAAGAGATCCTATTCTTTGTTCATGAACTTAACTTATTATAAACAAAACATTGCCAGTGAAAATAATCACAGAATCTCCCTCCATCCATCTTCGCGCCCTTAAACATTTATAACACCATAATGTCATAAATTCAGAGAAAAAAAAAACCTGCGAATAACAACTTACGGAGCGTTCGCGAGGAAATTATGAAACAATAAACTTGGACGTTGAATAACTAAGAGAAGATTTACATTTCAAGAGAAATATTACCTTATTACTTTGGGTCAAGGTTCGAACTCCTACGTCAGAGTGGCTGTATAATTTTTCCGAGAAAAGTAGGGAAAGGCGGGCGACAAATTATTCTTGTGTGCCTTACAAAGGCCCGAAGGCCTGCTTCTTGGACAAGGGTTAATTCGCGAGGTCGATTAAAAATTAACCCGTTGTTCTTAAGAGACTATTAAATAGAAATCTTTGTAATTAAACTAGTGAGTGAAACGAATGCTTTTAGATGAGGTAAAAGCGGTGGAGAGGAAAGTAATGAAGCCACAGACCTTTCAGTTACTCTAATTCAGATTGGAGGTCGCAGGTAAAATGAGTTGTAATGTATGTTGTATAGGTACTAAAGGATTATGTTTGTAAAGGATTTCTCTGTAAGCTGGGGTATTGAACATGTGTAATGATAGACTGTATTATATCTAGCTTAGTAACAGGAATTAATTATCTGTGTTGTAGTTTTAAATGACTGCCTCGTTGGTCGAGTGGTCGCAAGTGCGACTCGGGTTCGATTTCCGGGACGGGAAAAATTGTACTGAACTTTTTTTCGAAAATTTCTCAGTAGTAACACGGAGTCTTGAATTGTGCCCAGTATATGGCAATAGGCTCACTCCCTATTACATGGGACTTATAACACAAATGGTGAAAATTGGGTGTATATTGTACAGCGGCATTACGTGCCGTAACGTGCACCTCTGCCTACCCCTTTAGGGATAAAAGGGCATGACGTTGATATTTGTTATTTATATAGTCTTAAATAAAATCAAATTCTTCTATTAAAACCTATTGATCACTACGAAACCACAAAAAACTTCAATTCAATACGATAAAACAACAGTGAAACCGTAGTACCTACAAAAGATCTTGTACAGGAGACAAAAACCTCATTGTTGAAGCAAAACCATTATCATTAAGAAGATTTCGAAATTCGAATTCAAGGGATCTTTTCAAAATTCCTAAATACGCACAAGCCACTTACAAAAACGTTTCTTTTTTTTCTTTTCTTTTGTCTTTTAATATTATTGTGGTTAAAAAAAGCTTTAAAAATAGAATGTCTTTAAAAGAAACTGTACCGATATAAGTCTTTTTATGTAAAAAGAACCTTGAAGCCATGTATTTAGTAATCATTTTACCGTGAAAAGGAATTTTCTAGGAGAATGTCTTATTAATTTTTGCTTAATTTAATGTTGCTTTTATAGTGCTTCTAACGATGTCAAGCTTAGTATGTTAATACGTTGAATATTATGGTTTTTGTGGGTCAATTAAAAATAGAAGGTGTATACCGGTCTTTATTTTTATAGTTCCAAAATAAGCGCTCGAGTTATAATGAGCATCATAAATCTTTGCCCAATTTTTGTCCAATTGGGTGATAGGATCCTTTTATCCCACGGAAACGCGAGTGAAGCCTCTGGCAGGATCTTGTCAATACATTGTATAAAAGAAAGTCGCTTTCTCTGTCTCTATGTCTCTTTGTATGCTTAAATCTTTAAAATTACGCAACGGATTTTAATGCTGTTTTTTTAATAAGTAGAGTGATTCAAGAGGAAGGTTTATATGTATAATACATGCATAATATATCACCATTGCACACAAGCAAAGCTGGGGCGGGTCGCTAGTTAGTTGTAAATAATAATTAAATGACATGTTGTTAGAACAAAGATTATTTCTGTCTCTCTGAAATACACAATGAAACATTTCAATGAGAATGATCCACTAACATTGCGTTAGGTTTAATTGTATGCGAATAAATTATCCTTCGAATGATTTCAGGTGGGTAAACTTTGATAGGATGATTACATTTTCTAGTTTCTGAATTTGTGGCATGAGTAGTGTCTAGCCAGTGTAAGGGTGTTGTTCCAATACAAATGTGCTACGTAGCTATGCTACGAAGATGTAATAACTAAGCTGTGAAACTATGTGACCGTTTCCACTGATACGTAGCTGTGAGGAACATGCGCAGCTCGAGTATACGATGTATTGATAGCACACATCCATAGTACGCATCCATACCATACATCCATAGCACACATCCATAGCACGCATCCATAGCACGCATATTTCCATATAAAAAAAAACATAGCTTAGCTGAGTCTATTTCCACCACTGCTAAGCTATGTGTACCAATAAATATGATTGGTGGAAGCCAAACGCATCCACAGCAACGTAGCATAGCACATCTCTGATGGAAAAGCATCCACATTCACTCTCTAAAATGTAGTTAGCTGAAGTGCAATTACAAACTTTGTAATAATTGTAGTAGTTACTATCGCACTCAGAGACATTTAATGGTCACTTAAACTATTCCTTAATAACGATATTGTTCCAAAAACAATAGCTAAGGACTGGGTTGAGTAACTATTAAATGACTCTGAGTACGGCGGTTAGTTCCGTAGTAATATGGACGAAAGTTATTGGTGTAGATCTATTGTCATAGACCGCGATCAATTTCAGACTCTGCGCTACTATCGAACGCTGCAAACTAAAATTTGAATAAAGAAAAATAAAAGTAGCCAGCATCCTTTGAGAGCAAAAGAAGTTTTATAATGTTGGTACACTTTTTGGTTCTCTTTTTAAACTATAAGGTATCGTTATCAGACCGCGCTATAGAATTTATTATTTAAATTTTTCGTCTCGTACAAAGTCAAAGGGTGCTGTGATACTCGTCTTTTTATTCTCTCCATAATGATATTCATGGGAATCTCTTGGGAATATATAACTATGCAAAATTTTGAGTAAGATTTATAGGATATATTATACATATATCTACAGTTGACGCAAGTTCTTTTTGAAATATCAAGTGTACGTAGTTTCTGTTTCTATAAGTACGTCTGGCATCCATTGAGACTAATTCAATTTTAGAACATCTGTCAAACGAGTTTCTTTATTAACGGTCTGGGGTTTTGTATATTAACTTTTGAAATTGGAACATCTGTGACTTTTATGTTCATTCAAAACAGTTTTTTTTTAATACTGGCAGAATACGTTAGTGGCCTTCACTTCCCTTTGCACACCTGATTGTAATGAAAAGGCATAATAAGTACTTGTGTAACCTATTTGTGCCAGTATTATATTTTTTTTATAAAAGGAATGTACGGCCGTATTAGGGTGCTGTGGATGTGTTTGGCTTCCACCAATAATATTCATTGGTACACATAGCTTAGCACTGGTGGAAACGGGTTCAACTAAGATATGTTTTTTATATGGAAAGAACCGTGTATTCATATATACATTCCATACTTGAGCTGCGCATCTTCCTCGGACAACTAAGTTGCTTAGTATCAGTGGAAACGGTCACATAGTTTCGCAGCTTAGTTATAACATCTTCGCAGAATAGCTACATAACAGGTCTGGTGGAAAAGCACCCTTATAATCATGGCAAACCGAAGATCGTTTAAAAGGTTCATGTTTAACAGAAATCGTTGCTGCTGCTGCCTGTTCTCTATTAAACATATTTTCCTTTATTTAGTTCTTACGATCCCCAAGATACTTAGTAGAAGTAATGGTAATAAATACCTACCCAGCTATTACTACAAGGCAAACTCATTAAAATTAAAACAACAGCAATAAATAAACCTTGTCGTCTACACAACCTCCATTAGCCGTTGATTTTAAAGCCTAGGTACACTAAGAAAGCACATTATCGCTCCCGCATTATATGCTAAGTACCGGCAGACGAGCTAACCTGATTACATAATAAACACCATCTATTTTAATATGTGTATTGTATAAATTATTTGCTAGGATTATATAAAATTGTGTTTAAAATTGTGGGGAATAATTAGGTATGGTCTTTTTGAACTAATTACTGCCACATTCAGAATCATTTAATGATTTCTTAAACTATTTCTAAGTTACGATTTTGTTCCGAAAACAATTGGTAAAGACTGGGTTAAGTACTCTGAGTACGTCGGTTAATCTCTTTCTTTAATTTTCCTTAATGGCTGAAAATACGTGATCTAGTAAGAATAGAGAGATCCTTAATACCATGCTAAAATATAGAAAAATATTGTAAATCATTTATGTTTTAAAAGCTCCCGTAAATGTGCCAATTATAATTACCCCATCTAAACTCAGAGACATTAAATGATCCAGAGTATGACAGCATAAAAATAAACTTACAAATGACCAAAACGTCAATCCTGTACCTACAAATATGTAAATAAATAAAAATCAGTGGTTGACCGAAGCATTGAAAGTTGATCACATTTCACTCGTGACGCGCTGAGCAGTCAACGGTCAATCAATTTTACTATTGTTCGTCAATAAAGCAAACTGTAACGAAATCTGGGGATGCAAGTTATGAGAGATTATTCTCAATTAGTGAGAGTCACTGATATACCTGGGAAAATAGGGAATGAGAAGTGAATAGAGTCAGAAGAGGGGTGAATAGGTCTGCGGACATGCGGTATATGTAGGTACTTGCACTTACCACTTACTTCATTTAATTGGTTGAAATATACAGTCACAGGAACTTACCTGGAATAAAGAAACAGAAAACAAAATTAATACATTTTTTTTTTTAAACCACATCTGATACAAAATTAGGTTCACTTTAAGAATTTTACGTTTATTTTTAGATTTAGTAAGATACTATAACTGTGCGAGTAAGATGCGCAGCTCGAGTATGTGATGTATCGATAGTAGGGAAGCCATCCATAGCACACATCGATAGCAAACATCTTTCTATATAAAAAACATAGCTTAGATGGGTCCGTTTCGACCAGTGTTAAGCTATGTGTACCAATTAATATGATTGGTTGAAGTAGACAACAACGTAGCGTAGCACTCGTTAATATAAACCTCGATGGCATCATTATATTATCAGTTGTAGTATAAGTTAAACTTAAAATTCAGTCACAGCAACAACAATCCGCTACCTCTCATCCCTTGTCGAGTACAAACTGACCGCAGCTCCACACGACTGGCCACCAATTTATATCCCTTTGTTGAATTCTATACTTTTATTATACTCGTCTACGAGCGTAGTACAAATGTAGCTGACATTGTATATCGTCCACCATTTAAAGGCCATTGTGCAAGTGCTATGGCTCGGAAGGTGCTTTGGAACGCTAAAAGAATGAATGGTCATCTTTGTTACTGTTAAATATTAAATAACTTGCATTCTTCTTTGAATTTAGTGTGTTGTGTAATTTAGAGGTAACGTTATGTGTGGATTCCTGAATAAATTATATTACTTTTGTATTATAACTTTCGTGAGACATAGATAAATTAGGAATTAATGATTACTCGACTAATTTCAAGCCATTCTAGAGGCTTATATCCAGTAGGAGCGCAACTGTCGCCGTGATCGTATGTTGAACTCGTCATTAGTTTCAAATGCTATGCTCATGAGCAGCATTTGAATGAATATGAGCAGCATTTAAGCGTGGCTATCTAGCATGGCGTTGAAACTAGTCATGAAATCCGCCGAAAACTCATAATAATTATGGGCCTCTAGTATATTTCGTGTGATAGATGTAGAATCATAGTATTTATCGATGGTATCGTTTTGGTTAACTAGCGTGAGAAATATTAAATTGATTACATTAGATTGTACGAGATTTCGAGTTGAAGCAGGGGCCCATTGTCATGCTATTACATTAATACATGTGACATATTTAATTACCTATGCAACCATCCCCTTATCGGTATTGCCTAGTATTTTTTTCCAAAAATTGAAGTTTCTCCTATTTTAAACCTACAAAAACCATCCTAGTTTACTTTGTGCTGTGGGAAACATTTCAGGAAAAATACCAGGCTTGAACCTCGTTCGCTTTGTCTACACTGTATTTTCTTTTTTCCCAATGCATCGCGTAGTGTCAAAAAGAAGCATGAAGTCAAATGTTGAACCTTTTAAATCAACGAGTGAGTTGTTTGATCTGGTGTGGAGGCAATGTTGACTTGGATTGTAATTGTGTTTTGTACTTTAGGATTTGGAATAGAGATTTTTTTATTTACAGCTAATACGGTCACATATTTTTTATATTATAAGTACTTTCAATAAGATTACAAGAACTTTCCAAAAGTTGTCAGATAATTTTGTTACTTTCGGGTTGTATTTGTTTTGTTTTTTATGTTATAAGCCGGCAAACGAACAGACGGATCACTTGCGTTGTTTCACGTTACTTTGTGAGGTCATGGTATCACTTTGGTCGAGCTGGCCCTTTCGTGCCGAAGCATGGCTCTCCCACACTTGAATCAAGAACAATCAAGAATGATGAGCATTATTTATCATTCTAAAAAATCAATAAAACTCAATCAACAATCAAATGTCCAGGAATCGAATCATCAAACAATGTCACACAGTTAAATATCCCAGCTCTAAATTCGACGAGACATGTCCGTTCATTCTGAACTATGTCAAACATGCTTCGCTCATTCAGTCCTGTTCATGAATATTGCTGAACCTAATGAGTCTACCACGCCATTCACTACTTCATCTACGAAAAACCTTAAGTAAAGAGATACCATTACTAAGGCTACCCAAAATTAGGTAT
The DNA here is from genome assembly GCF_023101765.2 of Spodoptera frugiperda. Taxonomy (NCBI): domain Eukaryota; kingdom Metazoa; phylum Arthropoda; class Insecta; order Lepidoptera; family Noctuidae; genus Spodoptera; species Spodoptera frugiperda. Next base: position 10,209,099 of record NC_064215.1, on the reverse strand, counting down.
ACCGGATTAACGATAACGATGTACCGCTTTTCCGTGATGTTGGGAGAGAGTTTCGTTATGTTACGTTTGTGGGTAAAGACCTGGGGTAGTTTTATCGTTACATGCGTTGATAGTGTGTGATTATGTTCCATCGTAAAATAGAGTGATTTCTTCGTATATCGGTATCTTAAGTGGGCAGCGCTTAGTCATCATAATTTATGTGATGGATGTGGTAGCATGATGTGGTAGAGGAGTCTCTGGAGTCAGATAATTGAATTGTCTGATTTATCTTGCTACTAACTGTGGTGAGTTCACGCATAAAACCTCGTTTTTCCTTATCTTTCCCCAAGGAACTTATAATGTCATTGGTGGTTGTAATTGTTACCGTATGTTAAAAGATCTGCTTTTTATTTGCAGTTCTTTTGTATGGCTATTAGTTTATTATCTCGATTTATATACTGAAATTCAATATATGGCATACATACTTGTCTGCCATGGGAGTAGGCAGAGACAACGGAACGCCAATTGCTACGAATCTTATATACCTCTTTTGCTTCATCAACAATCATCAGTCTTTTCATGCATGCTCGTCGGTTAAGGGTACTTTTAATAAGATACGATAGTACGATCTAACAAAAATGCAAAAGCAACCTATTTCTAAGTGTAAGCCTAAAATAGCAATAAATAATTTAGACAAGTATTCTAACAGATTAACTGGTATTAGGGAAGTCGTTAATACGCTTGGCGTGTCCGCCTTTCCTTTCTTACATGCCGAATAAGGGTATTTGGCATCGATCCCTTACCGTATTAGCAGCTAGTACTTACAATTCTCTTTTTATTTTTGGGCTAAGGTTCATTGAACTCGGATTTGTTTAGTCGGGGTTTTGGAAAAAGATACGATAATATTAAATGACCTTTTTTATCCGATTTTATTTAGCTCGCCTCGTTTGTTTGTTTGGGTCTTTAGTAATTGAAATTTTACCCCCTTCCTGGCGTCCGACCGATCTGATATTTTGTACACACGCTTAATCTTGATGACTCATACACATTAAAACCTTTTATCATAAAAAAAATATGTTTGCTCAAATACAATGGTACTTGAACAAAGGTAGGTTTAAAATCATTGCTAACGCAAATTGTGCAGGATGAAGTAAAGATTAAAGTAATTGATTGAGTAATAAGTAGACTCGAGATTACCAGAGACTGGAACAAGGAGGTGGATTGTTTATTTTTCTTTTATAAAGGCTTCCTTTGGTTCACGACTTCAATCATTTGTCTATTTTCTTCTCTTTTCTCTATCTGATCCATCCTTACAAATAATTGGCAGTTGATCCAATGACCTCGATTCACAAACAGATAGTAAATTTTTGCTTTATTTCTATTTTAGCGTATTATTTTCTCCATGAGAAAATAAAATAAAGTTCTTGTAATATAAGTTTATTTCTTTATGTTACTGATCTATTTTAAATGATTTTAAGTAGATGTTTATGTACTACATTTCGAGAAATGTATATTTTATAATTATTTTCACATTAGCTTCTGCCAGTGACCTTGTTCACGTTCCCGTGCGATAAAAAGCCAAAGACCCTATCACCCAAGTCAGCAAGTCAACATACCCTATCCATGAACCAAACATCAAAATCCGTTAAGTAGTTTCAGCGTGATTGACGAACAAACATCCAAACAAACGAATTTTCACATTTATAATATAATTAATATGATTGAGAATGTACCTATTCGGTCTTCCTTAACTGCTTAGGGTTATCACCCTTTCAAGCTACTAGTTCCCATAACTATAATCATAAATCTTCGCATGAATACAACCCGCAATAATTAAACTAGCACTAATATAATATAATCGTGTTAGCTACCAGTAAGTTAATTTGTATCTAATTATCTTCGTGAGAAGCTTGTTATTAGCGTGAACGTGATATCTTGTCTTCGATTTTAGAAATGAGCATATTATGATGCGTTATTCTTTCAATAGGGTGATGACAGGGTACGAAAATTTTATTAAAAATCTATCCAATCTGTCAGTTAGGTAATGAAACAATATAAGACTAGATTAGATTTTTTATTTTGTCGTACAAGAGAACCATACTTAGATAAGACAAATCAAAGTTAAGGAGGCGGGAGCTAACTACGTCATTTCTACGTATAAAATATACCAAAAAGTGACGTTACACGATATTTCAAATCGATATATTGTTGAAATTATTTGCTTCCGTAAGGCACATAAATACGTGTCTTATGTTTTAAAATGATTAATAATAAAAATAGTCATATATCCCAGTGAGGGAGGTCGAAACAAATCTTACGGTAATATATGTCAACCACAGTCTATCAAAATAGAAACACATACACCGGGATTAGTCTGTTTATCTTTTTACAGAGCAATATGGAATCAGATCCCACTCCAAAATTTCCATTCAGTTCATCCAATGCACGCGTTATCGTTACCACCAAATCTAAAGCACTTATAATCTCTACTGAGATAAAAATTAATACCGCAGATACCGTACTGTTGCAGACTAAAATTGCTAAAAAGTAACACTTGACACGCAGTGACGTCATCGCTTTATTTTTGCAATAAAACATAGTAATCATTTATTGGGTATTAATTCTGTTGTTGTTATGTGAGTGTACATGTGTTATTTGGATGGATGGAAATACCCAGTTTATAGCTAACTTCTATTCTATGTAAAATAAAAAATCCTGTTACAAAAACATTAAATTATCATAATACGAGGGTCGTTTGAAAAGTCCGTGCAAAAATTAAAACTACATAATTTTTTGGGGTAAACCGTTTTTAGTTTTTAAGATAGTCTCCTTTTAGGCTTATACACTTCGTCCAACGCTGCTCTAGTTTGTTGATCTCTTCCGAATAATAGGATTTGTACAAGTCTGAAAAATAGCCGTTTATTTCTGCAATCACCTCCTCATTTGGATAAAATCTTTTACCCGCCAGCCATTTCTTCATATTGGGGAACAAATAGTAGTCCGAGGGAGCCAAGTCTAGAAAATAAGGGGAATAAGAAACGAGTTGGAACCCTATTTCCATTAATTTTGCGACCACAACTGCTGAGGTGTGAGTTGGTGCGTTGTCGTGATGGAAAAGGACTTTTTGTGGGCCAATCGTGTGCGTTTTTCTTGCAGCTCGGTTTCCAAAAGGTCCAATAACGATGAATAATATGCACCTGAAATAGTTTTACCCTTTTTCAGATAGTCGATGAGGATTATGCCTAGCGAATCCCAAAACACAGTCGCCATAATCTTTTCGGCCGAAGGACCGGTCTTCACCTCTTTTGGCGCAGATTCCCCCTTGGTAACCCATTGTTTAGATTGTTCTTTGGTCACAGGAGTGTAGTGATGTATCCATGTTACATCTACAGTGACGAAACGACCTGCGGTTTCTTCTAGAACAGCTGCAAACCGTCCATGCAACACTTCACACGATTTCGTTTTTGGTTAAGCGTGAGCAATCGCGGCACCCATCTTGCGGATAGCTTTTTCATATCCAAATGTTGATGCAAAATATTATGTACCCGTTCATTCGAGATGCCCACAGCACTAGCAATCTCACGCACCTTCACTCTTCTGTCATCCATCACCATATCATGGATTTTATCAATGATTTCTGAAGCGGTAACCTCAACAGGGCGTCCAGAACGTTCAGCGTCATTTGTGCCCATATGGCCACTCCGAAAATTTTGAAACCACTTATAAACTGTTCTAATCGAAGGTGCAGAGTCACCATAATGTTTATCAAGCTTTTCTTTAGCCTCCTGAGGCGTTTTGTCTTTCAAAAATTAGTGTTTAGTCAACACACAAAATTCTTTTTCGTCCATTTTTTGAAAATCACTCGACTTCTTCGATTCAAACGATTGCCAAACACAAAGAAATAGACCGATCTGGCTGAAACTTGGTGTGTGGTCTTCCAAAAGACGCTACTAACTAGGCATAACCTCGATACGCGCCAATAGTGCTATCTCTCTGACTTTGCACGGACTTTTCGAACGCCCCTAGTAAAAATTGATGACTGGCTCTTCGTTAACTGTTTACCAGCCGTATATGTTTTTGGTATGCAACAATGTGGTAAGCAATCGCCGCCGCCGATGGATACCCAAAACACTAGAAGCGTAACAAGTGCGTTGCCGGTGTTTTGGGGTTTGGATATTTAAGGGTTGTTGGGGATTAGGTGATTGGGAAGATTAGGAAGGGTTTTAATTGGGCCTCCAGTGACTTCATTCGCACAACAAAACATAACGCAAGCGTTGTTTCACGCCGGTTTTCTGTGAGGCCTTGGTATCACTCAGATCGAGCCAGCCCATTCGTACCGAAGCATGGCTCTCCGAAGCATCACAAATGACAGTTCAACTGTTCATTTGAAATGGAAGACTTATGTACACACGGTGGCACATTAAGTTGTAAAAATCCAGTATAAAAAGACCGTTAAATCTGTGCAAAGATTACGTACAGACAGACCATAATATACGCCACGTATACCTGTAGAGTTACTATAATAAATGTTTCCATATAAACTGCACTAGAAGCCAGCGAGTAATGAAATATTAACATACCAGTTATGCCCAGTAACTGAGTTTAATGAGACCAAACTACGCTCTACGATACTCATTTTCAAATTTAAAGTAGTTTTGTTTGTTTGTAGTTAAGATATTGTTGTTTAGTTCCCTCGAGCGCAGTTAAAGTAAGTGTTGTTTCGGTATATTTTACTTTTAATTGAATTTGTTAAATTTGTTAAAAATGTAAGAAGTTTGGGTGGTGTTTTATGTTTGACGGTGGGTAATAAATCTTTGCAATTGTGTTTAGTATTGTAATGAATATTGAATTAAGTTTAAGTAGGTAATCGAAACGTGATAGAAACAATTGTAATGTTTATTCACTGCCTCCATTGGTCGAGTGGTCGCAAGTGCGGCCGCTTAGCACAAGGGCCTCGGGTTTGATTCCCGGATCAGGCAAAGTATGTCTCTCAGTTTGGAATAGTCCCAGTGTATGGCAATGGGCTACTATTACATGGGACTTATAACACAAATGGTGAAAAGTGGGTGTACAATGTACAGTGACAATACTGCCGCAATGTGCACTTCTGCCTACGCCTTCGGTAATAAAAGGCGTGCGATATATAATATAAATTCACAACCCTTTCTAACAAAATACTCAAAATAAAAAATGTATGTTACATTGCAATAATATAAAAAACATATTAGTTGCAACTGAAATAAAAAAAACCACAACTTTATAGAGAGAATAAAGTATATCTCCATAAAACAACATAAAAATTCACCTCCACTAATGTAATACAACCTACCAAACCGCGACTTTTGAACGCACAAAAAAATGATAACTTCATACACGAAACTTATTTCCATTTACCAAAAGTGCTTACGCAAGAAAAATACGTAAAAAAAAACACTGACAAAAGGAATCACTTATTTCTCGAGGGATATGAAAAAATGTAGAAGGTTCTTAAGAAAACAAAAGATGTTTCAAAGATGTGTAATCCCGGTAAGATTGCTTACAACGTCAATCTGTTAGGTTTGCCGAGCTTGTATTTTGTCTTCCTTACGTGTAAATATTACTGGGGATTTGATAAACAGACATTTATATTTCTAGTTTTAAATTTAAATTAGTTACAAACAAATATTGTATTTTTTTTATGAGATAAGCCGGTAAACGAGCTGACGGATCACCTGATGGTAAGCAATCACCGCCGCCCATGGACACCTGAGACACCAGAGCCGTTACAAGTGCTTTGCCGGCCTTTTGGGGATAAGGAGTTTAAGGGTTGTTGGGCAATCTCGGATTGGGAATATAATGAAACACAACGCTAGCGTTGTTTCACGTCGATTTTCTGTGAGGCCGTGGTATCACTCCGATTGAGCCGGCCCATTTCTGCCGAAACATGGCTCTCCCACACTTAAAAGTGTGTTTTCATTAGTTGTTTATTTAATGAGTATGGACGAGAAAGAGGTAGGCCGAAAACGCACTTGTAACTCCTGTGATGTTGCAAGCTCATAGGTGAAACCAATTGCCTACCATCAGGTGATTCGACTGCTTATTACCAAACTTATCCTATAAAAAATTAAATTATTACAGCAATCCTCTCATAATCATCACCTTGTTATAATAATCAATGCTTTAGAAGTCACAAGACATCAGTAATCATGTCTTCCGTTCACATATAAAAGTCAACACAAAGTATTTTTGACCGTCGATCTACTACCTCAAAAAACCTATCCCATCCAGCAAATTGATAGAAACAAAAGACAAAAACTGAATGGAATGGAGTAGATTTTAGTACAAAAGAACTATTCGTTGCGGTAGAAACAAAACAACTAGTGGACACGAGTTTAATTTAAACTACCGACATGATCGCTATCCGTATGACTGGCCACACACACTGGAACAAAATATTGTTTTCCAATACCACTTCCATATTTGAAATTTGAATGTTGATTGGAATAACGAACACGACCTTGAACTGTGTAAGATTAAAAAAAGCGTGGCACAAATTATTAACAAAAATATAAATAAACTAACGTCACGCCTTTTTATCTTCGAAGGGCTAGGCAGAGGTGAACATTACGGATGAAATGTCGCTATACAATGTACATCCACTGTTCACTATTTGGGTGAGCCGATTGCCATATAGTGGGCATGATTCCAGACTCCGCGCTACTACTGAGATATTTTCAAAAAACCGAAAATGCCTGGTAATACTTTTGCCAGACCCTGGAATCGAACCGGAGACCTCTTGTCTTGCAGTCACACTTGCGATCACTCGACCAACGAGGCATGACTATAAATAAACATTTACTTTAAAAACATACCTATTATATTTTAGTATCTTAACAATACCAATTTTTTATAAGATTATAGAACAGCTATTTTTCGTCTGGCTATTATAGAAAATCTTTTATCTTTCAATGTAGATATAACACTATCCTAAACGATACCTAACAACAAGAAACATCACATTAGCATTTTTTACAACAAGAAGGTACACATAAAGGAGTTTCATATTCAACATCAAAAAGTATTTTAGTCTGGCAACATTACAAAAGAAAAAAAACAGTATTGCCAACAGTGTTCTGAATTCAAAATCTAAACAGTTTTGTATGTAGGTCGCATTGCTGGGATTATCATAATCTTGACTACAAGGCACGCTTGGTTGGAGTAAGGGATTTAATACAATGTTGACTGAGGACTAAAATTAGTATCAGTACGTATTAGGAGTATTTTGGTTAAGTAACCCTTTTTCGTGTTCCTTAAGGTTGTGTTTTTTGGGAGATTTACAAATAAAAGGTCGAATGTAGCTTTGATGATTCAGTATTTTTTTAGTATTACTGTTTTAGTCTGTACCCTTAGTATGAGTTTGCTTTACGTTTAAAGTAATCGAAATGAGCTGATTAGCCGGCTCAAATAAAACAACCAATGAGAGCGCCGCAATGTATGGCAATAAGCTCATCCCATATTACGAGGGACATAACAAAAATGGTGAAAAGTGGGCGTACATTGTGCAGTAGTATTACGTGCGTGTCCGTAATGTGAACCTCTGCTCACCCCTTCAAAGTCAAAGTCAAAGTCAAAGCATTTATTTCAATTAATCCTAAATAAGGCACTTTTGAAACGTCAAATTGAATTGTCCGTCAGTCTGTCTGTCAGTGAAGCTAGGCGCTCGTTCCAAAGTGTAGCTTCGAATGGAGAAGAACGAGCAAGAAACTCCATCGTTACTCTTTTTAAAAAAGAAGTTTTTTACAATTTCTCTGATACACTATTTATCTATTGTATATATATGTAGGAACAATGTAACTACAATACGTCAAAACTAACGGGACAATAAAACCAATTTGTAAAGAAAATAAAATAGCGGGTTATTTCAAACATAGTGCCCACATATGTACACTTACAATTTTGAAATAATGCTTCTATACAAATAATAATAATATATAATTTAATCTTTCACATAAAAAAAAATATCTGCTTGATGCCACAGGATCCCTAGACTGCATTGGAATAAATTAATACTTTAAGTTAACGTGTAACTAGTGATCGTATTTGAGCATTGTCTAGTGTGAGCGAGTGTCCAGTGGACCTTCGGGGATAAAAGGCGTGACGTTGCGTTGCATACTTTAAACGTAAATCAAACTCGGGTGTCTATGGGCGGCGCTGATCGCTTACCATCAGGTGACTCGTGTGCTCAGTTGCCTCATATTCTATAAAAAAAAACTCATACTAAGACAGAGCCTGCTGCTGCTAGGCATTCCGTCATCCACCGGTTTCCTGCGATACTTATAGGTTTTTAGCGCTACTTAAAAAAAGTGTAAATTTTGCGAAAAATCAAAATATTTTTGTGTAAAAATCACATTTAATATGTTGATATGAATAAACCACGATATGGCCACACAGAAAGCTTTTCCTAGTAAACATAAAACACAAATTATTTAACAAACATCGTTCTAGTGTGACACGACACGTAAATAAACTATGAAGGCACTGGAACCTACCGAAAATTAATTTCAGTCCATAAAGTTGGTGAAATTTTCAGTTGAATAGCTTTCTAACTAGAAAATATGGTTGAGGGTATATTCCAGGCTAGTGGCCACAGCTCAACAGTATGGATATGAAGTGATTACATTAAATTTTAAACGGTACCACTATTTTGGTACTAAGTGTAACTTTTATGACAACATTGTATGTTTGTAATTAGGCTTCGGGTTTTAGATAGGCTTGTTTTCTGTTAAAAATTGAAGTTGGAATAGGATTGTTAGGTTGTTGGGGTAATTTGAGAATACATGAAATCTGGTTTCGTGTAAAAAATATTTCATGTTATATCCATGGTGAGGTAGGCAAGAAGTGCAATTATAACTAAGTTAACTAAAAGTAACGGTTTTGTCATGTACATATATTATTATTGGGAAAAGCTCTAATACTTTCGAGTCACAGAGGGACTCTTTCTCATGTAAATTGTAAATTGTTATTTTTAGTTATAATTTAGTTTGTCTCACGATATTATTAAAATGTAATAACACTATTATCGCCACTTTTAGCAATTTCTGTGTTATAAGGATCATCCCTTAATCACATTATAACGTGTTTATCATACCAATTTATTTTTTTACTCTGGTTCATCAGTACAAATTGACTGTCAAATCTGGGAAATCAGAACATTAATAAATCATTCTGAAATTCATAATTAATTGAACAACAAAACATAATAAATTATTTATTAAAACCAAAGCTTGCGTATAGCGAGCTAATTAATTATTTTTAAACTGAAACGTTTGGGATTTCCAATTCATAATTAATCAATCAGACTTTCAGAATCAATCAATTTCTAGGTACTGCACCTATATTGGTTTTCACATTGATGTCGAAAATAAATAAAACCATTTACCTTCATCCATTGGTTGCTTATTTTTGAGTTTCTATATAAAAGTAACTTGTGCGGTTTTATTCATATGGGTATAAATACGTTGTTATACATATTACATTTACATGTTATATACAGATGACAAAAATACCTTTAGATTGGTTCTCATCGAAGGTTTTATTGATTCAGAGATTCAACGATAGGAATAACGACGGGGTATGAAAATTAAAAATGTATTTAGTCCGTCAGTTAGATAATGAAAAAAATATTAGACACGTATTAATACTCAGATAAAACGAATCAAAGTTTAGGAGTGGAAGAAATTACGTAATTTCTACATATAAAACGTACCTAGAAGTGTCGTCAAGCGACATTTCCAATCAATATATCATCGAAAGTTCTTGTTTCCGTAAGAAAATAAAAAATGTGTCTAATATTTTAAAATAATCTACAAGACGGACATTAAAATAAAATTAGTCATCTACCCCATTGCCCTTAAAATATAGGTGCCTTATAAAGACTTTTACAAACAAACTTATTCTATGAAATTATATCTTTATATATATAATTCTTCTGTACGTGAGTATGTCACTGAACTCCTCTTAAACGACTAGACCGATTTTGATGAAACTTTTTGTGTGTGTTCAAGAGGATCTGAGAATGGTTTAGATTCACAATTTTGTCCGCTAGACAATGATTTTTTGATTATTTTTTAATTTATCAGTAGTTGTTGATTTTGGAATGTTTTACATTGAATCCGACAGACGGCGCTACCATCGCAGTGTCAAATATGAATGACGTTAGATATTGTCATAACATTTGAATAACAATTTTCATCAAAAAGGTCCAGAATGTTTTAGCTTATTAAAAAAAGTTTAAAATTTTCAAATTAAAGACGTGTAGACAGGACAACGTCTGTCGGATCCGCTAGTACTATATAAAATAACTGGCCTTACGAAGTTTTATATCATTTTTATAATCTAAATGAATATTCAAAAATAAGCCTAATAATGTTCTATGACCAAAGAGAAAATTGGAATTAAAATGGCTAAGTAACTAGGTACTATGTATGAGTCAATACTGTAAATACTACATACTACTATATGCCACGTGTAACTGGAAGTGGCAGGTTAAAGATCATTAGTGTCGACAAACATTTTGCTTAGGAATTTTAGGGTGGTATGTTTGTTCACAAGCGGTAGCGATTGTTTGAGCTATGAGAAGTGACATGAAAATATTATTTTAGAAGAATCTTGATCATTCAAATATTGGTGTATAAATAAAAATTACAAGACAGGACTCTTGTAATATACACCAATATTTTTGATAAGCATATTAATAACAATAAAATTCATGAATCGTTACGTCTGTTTCATTATTTTGTATAGTTTCTAGGTATAGTTTGGTTTGTATAGTTACAATTCCACCTTTAAAGTTAGATATTGTTTTCGGTATTTCAAGGTTCTATCGCATTACATGTATATTCATACAGCATTTTCAGCCTATGAATTAAGTATCCAACAAATTTTAATCAAGGTATATTTCTATAATATCGTCTTGTCTTTATACGATAAAAGACACATTACTTTCGGCCATGTACACATCACCACTAGACCGAGAAAATAGCCTTTTCCTGTATTAAAAATATACAAATGTTAATGACAGATTATACGAGCGGGCGAGCAACACGCCACCTTGTGCCCTGACCTTTATATTTTAATGCCGCCGATAAAATTAGGGAAATTGCCTTCACGTCGTAACACTCGTATTATTTCAAACTTAATAACATAATGACTTTATTAATATGTGGGTAAATACTATGTTTTTTTATTTTATATGTACGAATATTCTTTAGTTTGTTTTGTAGTGTGATTAAAGTGTAATAAGTACGGTAGTTATGTTTTTGGTAACTCGCTTTATGTGCTAAGAATAATATAATTGCTATGTAATTACAAACAGTCCTTACGAATTTTGTGTGGAATTACCACACGTACAACATAGGTCTTATATAATTTTGTAATTTACAAATAATGTCATGGACCTTTTTATTTTCATATTAGTAATTTGTTCAAATAATATTAAACTTTAGTTGGAAGAGGGCGTCCTTGACGGACATATATCGACCCGATTGGCGGTAGTTTAAAAGAAGGGTATCCTTAACTGAGGAGCACGCATAAAATACTGGTGACTATTGATGAAGAGGTAGGTATATAAGTATTGTATTAATTGTAGTCCCATAGTCTCTGCCTACTCCCATGGGGAACAGTCGTGAGGTTATGTACCCATGTATATATATAGGGTGACTGAATCACACTAAAATCTAAATAGACTATTTTATATATGTTACATACCTAGAGTTTACCTATTATATTTCAAGAAATACTTACAAATTTCGTAAAAACATTCATTTTTATGCTAAAGAAAACTAGCACAACAGCTAAAAGACTTACAAAACAACTTAAAACTATTTTAAAACTTAAAGTTTAAGTCTTGCAATTATTCTGCACCTCTCGGACTATAGACAGAGGCGCTGCAGTTCGCAGTTATAACAGTGGTAACATTGTTTGCAAGTTCCAGCCCAAGTACTTCACCTTGTAGCATCTCAGCAATTATAATTAAAATTAAATTAAAACGTTTTCCTGCTTCGTCTTCAACCAACGTCATATTTTAAAAGGGTTTTTATTAAGTCGCTTAGTAAGTTGGTTTTGATGTTTTAATTTATCTTTCGTGATTATGTTTTAAGGATTTGAAGTGTTAAATGATTTTTTGTGTTGTTAGTAAACGAAAGCGGTCATTGGATTTTATTAGTACTTATAATATAAAACTACGTTTAAAAAACCGACTTCAAAAATTATAAACTAAAAACACGTGTTAAAGTGCGAACCTCAACTTTTTTTGCCTGCTTAGTCTGAAAAATACTATGTTGAAAACCTCACCAAAATCGGTTCAGCCAAACACGAAATAATATCGCACAAACATACGTTAAATAATCACGTTTTAGTTTATAATGTGGGAAACACAAACTAAACGAAACGACATAAACGCATCGCGTTGACTTCGCGTGTCCCCACACCGCTTCGCTTTCGCTTCTAGATCGCTCACGTAGTACCTACATCGCGTTTCAGTAATGAATAACAACCAATAAAATCCTTGAGATTGAATGTTCGAAAAATACGCCAATGATTGTAACATATCTTTTTTATTGTGGTCCCTAAAACTCATATTGAATTCGTTTTTAGAACAACCTCGTTTTATTGCGGCCGAATGAAACCTAGCTTAGACCCAATTGTAAAAGGCTGTACTTAGTACTTACATGACCTTTGGGATCTTATCCTATTCAAATTACTTTTAAAGAAACGTTGAATAATTATTTATGTTTGGGAAAAGTAAAAAAACATTGTACTGTATGAAAGATTTTTTTCGATGTCCCAGCCACAGGATAGCCCATGATAGACGCCAGTAGTCAACAATTTGTGGATCACACAAAGAGTTGCTCCGTGCGGGAATCACCTGCTACACGTTACGCGGCAGTCGTTTGCCCAGCCACCGCACCAACTGTGCAGACAAATATTTATGTTTTTACATGATCAAAAATACACGTAGACTTCATTAACTAGGTAGAAAATTTTCTATTTTGTCTTAATTATTACTATTTTATCTCTTCAACGCAAGAGTTGATTTACCACTTAACATAAAGCATTGAGTAAAGTATAAAGTGAACTGTTTTAAAAACAAAATAATATACTCGAAATGTAAATAAAGACACATTACGCTGTGATGGAACGCTACGTAATAGAAAACGCATTGTACCAGCTTCCAAACGTGGATAATGACGTCATTATTTGTGACGTCACGGCTCACGAGCTCGTAAACCCATGGGTTGCGTTAAAAAGCGGTTATAGGACAAAGTTATGTTTACTCTCACATGTGCCGGTGCTTGCAAAATGATGTAATAAGTTTAAATTCAGAACGGATTGTAAAATAAATAAAAGAAAAACGTTAAAAGTCTCATGCTCCTTAATAAAAGATTAGCTATTATATTAAGTAGCTTCACTTATTTTGTATACTATGGGTACTGATAAATAGTTTTGTTAGTCTAAAGGGGTGTTTTTAAGGGTGTTTTTACAAATTTGTGGGATAATATATAAGTAATATGTTTAGGGCACTTCAATCTTTACCGAATAATACAAACATGGGTTGTTGTTTTAAACGTCATTCATAAGTCATCTGTATGTTTGGTTTTAAGGGATGTCTATATGAAAAATAAATATTCATTTAGTTCATAAAACCCTATAATCTATAAGATGAATATAAAACAGTGCTATCTTTTTACGAAACTCCATCACTACTAACATTTTCAAGTTCTATGAGACTTCTCACACTCAAGTCTTAAGAAGTATGATAAGGCACAGTCATTGCTCATGTACTAACGAGCTCAGTACATAACATTACTGTAGCTAATGTTTTTACAGAGGTTATAAAATTATGAGGCCAAAGTTGACAATGTTAAGTAGCTCCGTGATTTTCTTAGAGAACGTATTTTGTGTAAATAAGTAATTGCTGTTGTGAGTTGAGGTGTTTGTAAACACATTAAACTAATGATGATGCTGTTGTGTTGATAGGATGGTATAGTGATAGTTACAATGATACTTATGTGTTTTTATAAGAGTTTGAAATAACATGTCATGGTCACCCGGTGGCTTAAGACGCCCGCTTCTCATGCATGAGTGTGACTTTTTCCGAGTTATATGTTCTTTCTAAGATTTATTTATCTATACACCACTGTCAAACGGTGAATGAAAACATCGTGAGGAAAGGTTTCCTTACGATATTGAAGCCCAGGTGGGCTTATAATTTCTAATTATAAGTTTGAAATCGCCCACCGGCACTGAGCAAGAAGCGTGGTAATGAATGCTCAAACTCTTCTCGCACGGTGACGCCGTGTGAGAAGAGGCCTTTGGCCAACAGTTGCGACTTATAGACTGATGATGTGATGTGACGTGAAATAACATTGTGGAATAGTTTTATATGGACAAGTGAAGTTTTACTTTTGAATTGTAATATGCGGACATTACTTATACTTAATGTTATGAAACTTTAAACGCAGTACATTATAGCTACCAGCTACGCCATAATACCACTTACTGACAACAGAGTTCAAAGAACTCTGAACAATATTGTGAATTTCCCCGATAGTATCACTTAACCAAATGTAATTATCATTATCACGGAACGTCAATAACGTAAAGCCATAAACAACACAATCGTGGCAATAAGGGCTCTCGATCGATGGTGATGTCGAACAAATTACTGTTCGCGCCAAATCGTCGCCTTGCGCTGAAGGGAGAGAGTATGTTGATAGACTCTCGCGATTATGGAAAAATTACTTTTTAACTTTCATATTTTGTTGAATTAGTATACTTTTTTATGGGCGGAAAATCATCCGACGGCTTCTCTTTTGTAAAGTCTAGGTTGATAAAGTCTAATTTGATAAAAAAAAATGGTTGAAGACAAGGCTAGTTTACAATAAAAAAAATTGTTATTGGCATCGGTAAGCTTCTGTTCTTATTCAACTATTTAATATTAATAATTACCAATAGGTATTAAAATAAATTTTTATTAGATAGTTAATGAAATCATTACATGCTCTGTGTATAATGCTCTGTGTATTATATATAAACTAGTAGAGCTTTATTCAATATATTTACGTAAGTAAACCGCTGCTTTTAGTTATCTTGAAGATATATTTTAAAAATGTATAAAGCTGTTTTCGTAATATATCAGGTGAATAGAAAATAAACATTAAAGTAAGACTTTATAAACCTAAGCTCTTATATGAAATAGAAACTCTTTAGATCAAAATAACAGATAGAAACCTAAAATAGAGTATAAAATAAATAATTCAAGAGTTTGACCTTCGTTCCTAGACGTTTCGAAAATGAGATAAATTATACTTGAATATTTACCTACGTACTTATTTATTGTTAAATTATTTCACTGCGTAGCTGCTTCGGATGTGGATTAGGGAATTTTCGAGAACTTATTGCCTTAATTTGTCAATTTGCAAATGGTTGTGGCTTGTCAAATTGAGAAAAGGACAAATTGTCGCCTATTTATCCGCGTACAACGACATATTTAGCTGGTGTTACAATGCCAACTTGGATGAAATAAGGAGAAAAAGGGTACTGGGGAAATATTTCGAATAAAGCGCAGAATAACGTAGTATAATTAAGATGAGTTGGTGTATTATTTCAACTTTCTAAATTAGCTCTTTAAACGATCTTAAGTTTTTTTTTATAATTTATCACAATAGCTCAATATAAAACTACTGTTTTATCACATGTGTGTTAAAGTGCAAGCTTCAATTTTTTAAAGTAGGTAATAAACCTAAAATTTATTCTAAGCCTAAAAAATACTAAGATGAAAACCGCTTCAAAATCGGTTCACCCAAAGGCGAGACAATCGCGCACAAACACATATAGACGACCCACAAAGAAAGCTCTTTTTTTGAAGTCGGTTACAAAGGTACATATTTTATCACGTAGGTGGTAGGTTCTTGTATAGTTCACATCAGTGTAATTCTACACAAGTATATAAGCAAGTAATTTATAAGTGTGTACAACACGGTTGTGTCCAGTTTCGATGGACAACGTTACCTTTGTATTGTACCATTGTACCTATGTCATGTCCATCTAGTTAAAGCCGAAACAATTGAAAACTTTGCGGTCTACCATTCAGAATCACGTGATGAAGATACTCCCACTACTACTACCACAATAGACTATGAAATGTTGTTAACACATGCGTGCTTGCCGTCAAGACAGGTCCACTCAAGCTTATGTGGAGAACTCCTCAAAGACTTCCTCAAAAGACCACTACAGAATGAATTTGCATGGGAGTTTCGGTACTTGCACTGTATTTTTGAGTTGTCTGTTTGTTATTGTGGTTGTACTGTACTGTATTTTTGAGTTGTCTGTTTGTTATTGAAAATACTTGTTTCATCCAGATGATTTTCAAAGATTTATATGTGAAAGTACTATTTTCTAGTCTACTAGCTACTCCTTTGTTTCACCTGCTCTGCTCGGCTCCCTTCCTTAAGAAACGGACAATCCCACACTTAAATATTTTTTCAAATTGCACCAGTAGTTCTAGAGATTAGCGCGTACAAACAAACTCTTCAGCTTTATTTGACCAATGATATATATTTACTACAAATAAGATTTACAAACTAAATAGTGTTTTATTGCAGCACTAAACAGCGATTTTATCCGGCATATATGCATTTAAATAAATATGTGTTAACCCTGGTTTAGAAACCCAACTAGGTCAATGGATGCAATTGATGGGGAGTCGAAGTACTAAAATTAGTGGCAAATTGTTACCGCGTCGTGTAACAAATTCTCGCTGTCGTGTCACCACTGAACCGTATTTGGAAACTAGAACAATGTTCCAACTAATGAAGGAACATTTTTCAATTTATTTTTAACTTTATCAATTAGGCATTCTTTTGGTGAATGTCGTGGTGCTTTTTTTATTTTGGATTAGGGTGTGGAATGCATTTAGATACTGGCAAGAAAAATGTATTGGCTTGATCACGATTGGTGTATTCTAATTACAAAGAATAAGAAAAATGTAGGCTAATCCGCGTCGAACAAAGAAAGAATCACGCAAATCGGTCCATGAATTGAGAACTACCTCCTTTTTGAGAAGTCCTTTAAAAACAAATACAAAAATTATTAAAACCTATAGAGCCTTGTCAGCCATTGGTGGCGGACGTTAAAGTAGCTTTGGCGTTCACCGTGTTTAGAACTTTACGAATAGTGTGATATCTAGCCACATAGGTACCGAAAAATCGTTATTTTCTACTGATGTTTTTTATAATTTTCGTAAGATATACTATATTAATAAACCAGTAGCAGTGCGACAACCGCCGCGTCGTGTGTCGCGTAATGCTGCTCATGAATATGAACCTCTAGCATAACTTGAATCTAGTCGAGTTCCTCGTCAAACAGTTACGAGCGAGCCGATATTTTTTTTTTGCTACCTAGAGTTTGGAACATCAAAAACTACGTCTTCCAAGTCGTAATAATCGGCATTACATAAAATTAAAGTTATTTTCGTAGCGGAATCTGTGTGTAGATTATAATTTAGTTTGTTTATGATTGATGTCCGTTGCCGTCGCCGAGTTAAATTGGTTGCGAGCCCATGCATGAAGGTTGCCGGAAAAACAAACTGCTTCTTGCTTCGATCAAAGGTGGACACTGTCGTAAAATTATTTTTGGTACGATTTGATTTTCGTATAATTTGTTTGTATGTCGTGATTTCTTGTTGAAGAATTAATGCAACTGTTTCATCATCATATCAGCCAAAAGTCGTCTGCGGTCTATGTCTCCCCCAATTACTTCCAGATAGGCCGGTTGACGACCTGCATAGTGCATACACCTAGAAAAGCAAAAATAGGATCCAGGGTGGTTTTTAGTCAGTAAGAGTCTGACACTCACTTTTGCCTCGCCCAAGGCGGGAGAAGTCTTTGGATGATTTTTCCCCCTTAAAAAAAACTGTAGATTTCCGATATAAGGATAAATACCTATTTATAAATAGGGGCCATAAAGTAATGAAATGATTTTGATACATTTTTATTTATTATTTATAGTAAGTTAGAGAAATAAAGAAGTATAATAATATTTTTTTAATTGGAAAATGAATTTGTAGAGGTGGCCCGGTAGTTTAAGAAGCCCGCTTCTCATTGATGAGAGTGCGGGTTCGAAACATAGCATAACAATAGCAAATAGCAATGTGAGATTCTCCGTGTTATATGTACTTACTTAGATTATTTAGACACCACTGACAAACGGTGAAGGAAAACCATCGCGAGGAAACCTGGACTTATAATTTCTAAATTGAGCAAGCGTGGTGATTAATGCTCAAACCTTCTCCGTGTGAGAAGATGCCTTTGGTCAGCAGTGGTCACTTATAGGCTGATGATGTGAAATCTATACGATTTGCATGCATTTATTATTACTTATGTAAGCAGACTATTTTGATCCGAGTATTTTTGCATTTAGACTATAAATCTTGACTATTTTCAAAGTCTAATATAAATAGTATTCTCATGTGCCAATTTCCATTTCAACATAAAAATACGAGACACGTAAATGAAAAATATGTTTGCAGTAACTCGCCTACGTTAGTTACCTAATAATAAACACGAACATACAATTTCTGGAGCAAGATACTGAAATATTTTTATACGATGGCTGCATAAAGTGCAGTACATTTTTGTAACCAGATAAATATTCATCTGATTACAAAAATGTAGTTTTAGAATTGACAACAATTGTATTAAGTAGATTAAGTCAAATGTGAGTTTTTATAATAGAACTGGACTAAGAGTATACCGGGTTACCGAAGCTCCGGCTTGAAAATCAGGATTAGGAACGGGGTGGTTTTTAGTCAGTAAGAGTTTGACACTCTTAGCCTCACCTATGGCGTGAAAAGTCATTGAATGATTTTCCCCCGTATAAATAAACCATAGCTTTATTACCAATATCGGAGATATGTCACAAAATAATTATTTGCGGACAATGTAGAAAATTCTTTAATTGTAGTGGCTATGTTTTCGGAGAGTGTTGCTCCCGGAATATAAACTACTTGGCTAAAAACCAAATTACTCTTACATTGGTTTATTTTGGCTTACAATGTTCAGATAAAGGACCGTGAACTCATGTTAAGCAGTGAAGCCATTTAGTTATCATAACGAGCTTTAACATCAACGTTTCTGTTCGCAAGTTTTAATTAACAAGTAAATGAATGTAACGATAAGCTCTTTACGGAACATTTACTACATGTTTTTGTTGCTAATGTATGTAAATATGATGTTTTGTCTGTATGTGTACTTAGCGTTTGTAGATTTCCAGTTCGTAGGATTTCTAGTCTATTTTTTCAATGTGAAGAGCCAGGCTTTGGCACAAATGGGCCGACGTGAAACAACGTTTGCGATGTTTTGTTGTGTGAGTGAGGTTACCGGAGGCCCAATTACCCCCTTTCCCAATCCCCGATTCCCCAACAACCCTTAAATTCCTAACGCCCAAAAGGGCGGCAACGCCTTTATCTGGTGTTTCGGGTGATCCGTCTGCTCGTTTACTGGCTACACAATAAGAAAAACATCACGTAACGAAAAGCGTATCTGTGAAATGTGCGTATTTAACTAAACCAAAACCATAAAAAAATAATTTATTAATAAGAAAACTACAATAATAGAAATCACGCTGTGTCCAGAAAAGACAACAGAAATGGACATTTATTTACATCTTTATAAGGTCTTAAGTTAAAATGCCATGTTGTGAATTATTTTTTACATTTCACTTTCCGCTTTCCGCTCTCGCTCCCGCCATCTACACTAAGTTCCAGCCTAACACAGCGGGTGTATGAGGTAATGGATCCGCAAATAATGTGTTGGAACATGTCAATAAAGGCATCGCGTGATTTGCTGTGATACAAAACACACAATATTAATGTGTTTATTTGTTAGATATTGATAGATTGTGCTTATATAGGTCAAAGAACACTATTTTTCTTTCCTGATCAAAGAAAGAACCAATGTTATATAAGAATTGAAGTAATAAGTATCGTAAGACATACTAAATAACTAAAAATCAAGGTTTACTTACGTACATCAATGAAGAAAAGCCTACTGACCAGTCAGTCGCGCTGCTTATAATGAAGAGACCCTCTGTGACTCGAAACTAGTAGAGCTTTTCTCCATTAATGTATGTGAGTAAACCAAGGTTTTTAGTTAAAAATAATTGAAGTTTCAGATAGGTACCTTACTATTTTAATGATAACCAGTTTACCTTTCAAAACATTGTCCAAAGAAAATGTTTTTACCATAACCCTATTTCTTGTCTTGAAAATAAAATGTTAAGCGCATCATGTAATGAGCAACTAATGATTTCCTAAAAAAAAAAACACAAGGGGTGTTTAATAAATTACAATAAAGAATTGAGTTATCCTTTAAATTACGCTAACCACAGTCATTAAGCCTAGCTTTTGCAGTTTATAGCCTATTTGTTATAAAATATTAATAGCTGTTTCAAAGTACTTTACGTTTAATACAAGCGAAGCAATTACCTTCATATTGAGGTCAAATGTGCACTAAATTGCCGTGGAATACAGCCATAAATTTATGAAACCATATCTTTTGCCATCAACTACATCTTTTTCGAAAACATAATTTTATTTTGCCGTTAAACAAGAGACTGTTTTTTTCACGCAAGGGACCACTGGGTTCCTGTCTTTAAAGTTTCTAAGAGTAGAAGCTAACAGCGCAAAGGTCCGTTAAACAACTATAAATATATAGCCGGTAAACATTATAATAAGCGAAATGAGCCACTAGTCGAAGGTTTTCTAAACATAAGCTCTCAAGGAAAATACTTGTTTTTATTGGGGCAAGCCCGTCACAACCTCCGAGAAACCGCTGCAACACCTATAAGCCAGGATCTAGAACAGATACAACCATAAAAACAACGGAAGACTGAAGTCTAACGCGTTAGACATGAATGTCTTGAACGTCAATTTGCGCCATCCATGGACACCTGAAACGCCAGAGGAGTTATCGTAGTTGTAGTCCAAAGTTTTAAAACATTATCCGATTTCGACTATATCCAATTAAGTTATTAGTTTCCATTTTGTGATATTTAAGTGGACAAGAAACACAATTTAAAACTCGTAGCCAAAACTATTAAATATTTGAACAGTTTCCAAAGAGTTTTTCATGACCTTAACCGTTTAATTATATTGGCAGCCTTGACTTTGACGTTGAAACATTATAATTTAATACAACAACAAATTGTCTAAACATGATTGTAATAAGGTTTATATTTCAATGCCACTTTGAATATTGATGGTTTATTTAATTTGCCATACATTGACACGACATATCTCATTTATAATGAAATACATGGCTATGTTTGAAATGATTAGATCTAAAATACCGCTTTCAATCTATTCAAATTATAATGTTTTTGGATACTAGATATTAAATTAAAAGTAAAACTATAAAATATCTAGACTCACCTTTTTGTTACGGAGGGGGGGGGTCGGTTAATAGGTTCTCCCGCCTTGGGCGTAGCGAGAGAGAGTGTCAGACACTTACTGACTAAAAACCACAACGTTCGTACACCTGCTCTTAGAGCCAGAGCCGGCTCCGGCTCCGAGCTACCGGGCTCCGACTCGAAAAGGAGTAGGAACGAGGCAGGAGTAGGAACGGGTCGGTTTTTAGTTAGTAACAGTCTGACATTTCCCTTCACCTCGCCCAAGACGGGAGAAATCATTGGATCATTTCCCCTTCAAAAAAAAGAAGACTAGGTAACCACTCATATGTAGGAAGTGGATTATCAGTCAACAGTGAACTGCTTCGAATGTAACAATTAATATTATAAGTCAGTCGTTAATCATTATACATTATTATAACGAAGTTGCCAATGACTATTTTAAACTCCAGTCCAGTTGTTTGTTTGCATTATCTTTTATTACTTTGTACGTATATTTAAAGAGGGAGCACACGTGATTGCACTGATTACACTCCGTTGAAATCACAAACTCTTAATTAGAAACTGTCGTGAATGCACTAAGATAAACATTGGATGAATCTGTGCTGAAATAATGGCTGCTTGGATAATAGGGAAAATTATTTTAAATTGTGACTTGTATTTTAAATGGGTTTAAGTTTTTGTTATTATTAAAATGATATCTTTTGGTTGGATTATAGTTGTACATAGTACAGCGGCATTATGTGCCGTAATGTGCACCTCTGCTAAACACTTCGGGGATAAAAAAGCGTGACGTTACTTTTTTAAATGATATCTCATATTATGTACGTAAAAAATTGAAGGAACACTGTTATTACTAATATATCTGGTTTGATGAAGCGATATAGGTATGTAAGTAGCATAGCAATTGCCGTTCCATTGTTTCTACCCCCATGGGAAACAGGCGTGAAGTTATGTATGTATGGGTTTTATTTATCTTCCTACTTTAAGATGTATAAACGAAGATCTTTTTATTGGTTTATTCTTCGCCCCAAATTCCAGAACAACTATTAAAACATAAGAAAAGTTTACGAAAATTAATTTTCTTTTTGTCAACTGTCATTATGGTTCTGAAATGGGACAAAGTTGGTTGGGAGAACTAAAGTATTTAGTTTAGCATGAATGAGATTTGTTTCTTGTAAGTTTAGGTCATGAAATAAGTTCTCATTAATCATTTGAATTGAAATAGCATTGTTTTGAAAAAAAAATATTACGCATAAAGCTAGACAATTTTTTAAGGTGATTAATTGGATACATACTTTTTTTTAAGTTGAGAAAATCAACCAATGACTTTTCCCGCTTTGGGCGAGACGAGGGAGTGTCAGACTCTTACTGACTAAAATCCACCCCGTTCCTACTCCTGTTCTTCGAGCCGGAGCCCCGGTAAACCCGCTACTGGGCCCCATCTGTGGTGGTGGTGGTGGTGTGATGGCTCTTTGAGGCGCGCGCTGAACGCGACGCACCGTACACGCGGGTCTGGTTCTGGTCGGGCGACGAGCTACCCTTGCTACCCGCAAATTGGATACATACTTACATTACACTTTAAATAACACATTAGTTCAGCTATTTTGTTATATTATCTACAACTTTTTTTTTCTAATTTTTCTCTCCCAATAAAATACATATATATTGCTGAAGTATTTTTCAAAATCCATTATGAAATGAGCTTGTTTAAACATTTTGTTAACATTATGAATACATACGTTGTTTAGTTTTATGTTAAAAAGAACGATTCCAATGTCTGACTGGCCCAATATTGTGCAAATGTAAGTAATTTATTGTCCATTTTAGCAACAAATACACAACACACAATATAAATAGAACTCTATTTCTTTAGACTGTAACAACAAAATAAATTGCCAGAAATAACATGGAACATTGAGTACCGTTTATACTTTATATGGTTCACTTGCAATTATCCCTTGACCCTTATTGAACTACAGTCGGTGGAAAATGCCGACCGTTACTGTTCGCTCTTTTTCGTTTTATCCAATTTGATTCCCGGCATGAAATGAAATGAAACGTGTGGGCTGAATGAATGTCTTTTTACTTGTCAGATTAACGTAATTACGAGTACATTACCTGGAATTAATCAAATTATTTTTGGAGGATATCATTAAGTTAACATTTTTTTTAAATAATTATGTTTTTCAGCTTACTCATGTAATTTTGACGAGGGACTGAGTAGTAGTAGAACAGTGCGACAGTCGTAATGGTGCTCATGAATATGAGCCTCTAGTATGGTTTGAAACTAGTCGAGTTCCTCGTCAAACAGTTACGTGAGTATGCTGAACATCATAATACATAATAAAGGATTATCTCAGGAAAGTTATAATATATTTTTTAAGATTTAAGTAAGTATTAATGCATTTAAACGCGTCACTATTATCGGAAAACGTGCTCAAAAGACTGGCGGCTGTTTGGCAACGCCGTAAGAAAAAGCCAGCCTTTTAATCACCTGGTGGGTCGGCTAACATACGAGCAGTTTTTATGCATATTTACGAGTATTAAAATTTTCTTCTCTAACTACATTTGCTTTTACTCTTTTGCCTCCTTTTTGGTAAATAAAGAGAAAAAAAAATATTTTTAAATGTTCATAGTTTAACGAGACGAATAGATTAGTTAAAGCTTTACCTACTAGTACAATATAGGTACCACTGTTGGTAGATACCTATCGAAAAAAGGGTCACCGTATCTCGGCGATCCTTAGGGTGCTTTTCGACCAGAGATATGCTATGCTATGTTGCTGTGGATGCATTTGGCTTCCACCAATCATATTCATCAGTACACAATTACACATAGCTTAGCATTGTTGTAAACAGGTTCAACTAAGATATGTTTTTTATATGGAAAGATGCTATCGATACATAACATACTCGAGTTGCGCATCGTCCTCGCACAACTATGTACTTTGCGGCGACACAAACATCTTCATAGCACATCTTGCTCGCACCGCTACATAGCTTAGTTTCGGTGGAAACGATCACAAAGTTTCACTGTAATAGCTTAACTGTAATAGCTAAGCTGTGAACTTCGCAGCATACCTATACAGCACATCCCTGTTGGAAAAGCCCCATTATACGATCAAATTAACGCGGATACTTTTAATTAAAAAAAGGGTTTTGAACAGACTATTATGTAAGGGAAACCCGGTATTGTTCCACGCATGGAACAATTCTCCCGACCCCGCTCTGGTGTTTGCATTCTACACCTACCAACATTCTAGCCTTTTTTAACGACCCCAGTATGTCGGTACTTTTTCAGTATTTTATTTGAGTAAGCGAACATTACCTATTTTTCATTTATTAAATTGGTATAAGAATTCTGAATAGACTGTAGGATTGGGGCGGTGGCTGGGCAATCGGATGTCGTGTAACGTGTAGCGCGTTCGATTGCCGCAAGGAGCCACTCTTTCTGTGATCTACAAACTGTTGTTTCGGGACTTGTCTGTTTGTAAAAATCTAGTATTTAACGAAGAAATACCTACTTAAGTTGCTCCCACACAGCAGTTATATAACGTTATACAACATTGTGTAACATTTATAACAGCATGTAACATACTCTACAACCACTGTTATAATTTGTTTAAACACAATGTTATTGTTACACATTGTTGTATAACGTTATTTATTTATTTATTTATTTATTTGAATAGAACGGTACAAGCCAATAACACTATTCAACACCTTACAAAAATTTAAAAATATAAAATTCAGAAAATTTATATAAATATTAATTATTAACTATTAATTATATTATTAGTTATATAACCGCTGTGTGGGAGCACCTTAAAGATTTTTTTATTCCATTATAGAAACTACAGCCACTGTTCAGTACCCTTAGTACGAGTTTCATTTATATTGAACGAAAATGTAAAGGACAATAGCGTGTTCGGCGTTCTGATTGGCCGACGCGTATGAACCAACCAATCACAATTCGTAGTATGTGTTTGCTTTACGTTTTACGAAATCGAAACGAGAGCGTGTTTGGCGCTCTGATCCAGTCCAGCCGTCCAGACTCGAATAAACTAACCAATCAGAGCGCCGAACGCGCTCTAGTTAAGATTACTATAAACGTACTAGTCCCTCTATTTACTACTAAAAAAGTGTGCAAACGCTTAAGTTTAACGACAAACTATAACAGCGGTAATAAATCTTAATAGTTTACATAACACGTAAATCTTATTTAAGTACCTTTTTATTGATTGTATACAGGAATATTATTTGAAGTGACGTAGCTGATTGATTCCCTCCACCTGCTACTTGTGTGTGGGTTCCTTAGATCTGTTTATTGGATTATATTTCTTTGATGGCTATCTTAGTAGTACTTATGTTGAAATAATGAAACAATTTCTATTATTGTTTTCAAGCAATGAAGCTAATGTTGAGCAATTTGATTTAAATAAAATTTTTAATCGACTTAAAACAGAAGAGGTGCTCAGTTTGTACTGTAAGTTTGTGCGCATGATTATCTCGTGTTTGGCTAAACCGATGTTGATGCGGTTTTCAGAATAGTATTTTTCAGACTTAGCAAAATGTTTTAGAGATATTAATTGACTTAAAAAATGGAGGCGGTAAAGAAAAGTGGGTGGTTTATTCGAGCCGGTCAATCAGAGCGCCGAACGCACTCTCGTTTCGATTACTTTAAACCTAAAGCAAACTCATACTAAGGTTACAGATCAAAACATGAAGAGAAGTCTACGATTGTTTAGCAGTGAAAGAAAAAGCTATGACCCTAATTAGGACTAGCAACTCAGCATACAAAAACATATAACCAGCATCCATTATATCGAAGAACGATAAACCTAAAAAGCACTAAAAATAAAATTAAATGCAATCAAATCATTAGAAAATTAATCGTTCAACTTTAGCCAACAAAAGGCACGAAGTTATTATTATACCAATTTGTTGAAGTGGGTATACTTTGGCCCGACTTTATGTACTTGTTAGCCGACATGATTAAATATTAACTTGAGTACTTAGATACGTAT
The DNA here is from genome assembly GCF_023101765.2 of Spodoptera frugiperda. Classification (NCBI taxonomy): domain Eukaryota; kingdom Metazoa; phylum Arthropoda; class Insecta; order Lepidoptera; family Noctuidae; genus Spodoptera; species Spodoptera frugiperda. The sequence goes on along the minus strand of NC_064215.1, from coordinate 10,182,647 downwards.
AGAGAGAAATATTAACTTCGTTTGAAAGATTAATTAGATTTTTCTAAATATGTTTATTGACGTCAATGATTTTTTTAATGATTACATATAAGTAGGAGTAACATATCTTTGATTACATAAATCTCGATCATGGTAATTAGTCTATCTAATTAGACTGGCCTACTATGCAGGAGATATTTGAGTGGGGAAAATCATCCAATGACTTTGTCTCGCAAACGACAGGAAGTGTCAGACTCTTACTAACTAAAAACCACTCCGTTCCTCCTGCTGCTTTTCGAACCGGAGCGCCGTTAAAACCCGCTAGGTAGTCCGGAGCTCCGGATCAGACTCTCTGGTAACTCTCTAAAACCTCTGGTCCCCTAACTCTTTAAAACCGATAGGGCAGCGAAAAGATAGGACCGATACGTGCTTTCCGAAGCACGGGGGTGAAACACTGCTGAACTTCCTAGCTCTGGACTAAAAATGGTCATTTTGCTCAGAAAATCAGAAGCGGACACGTTACTCAGTAGCCGGCCAGCCAACCGTTCAGTTATTTTCCGAATACATAGATATACATCAAGACCACATATCAATATATGTGGTCTTGATATACGTCAAGCATTTTATAATTTTGCATATTACAGCGATCAGCAGTATGGGTTTCGCCGCAACCGATCCACTGGGGACCTTCTTGCGTATGCCACCCACATTTGGAGCGAGGCCATCGAGAAGCACGGGGAGGCAATAGCGGTCTCTCTCGATATATCGAAGGCCTTTGACAGGGTTTGGCACGACAGCCTTATCGGCAAGCTTCCTGCATATGGACTTCCCGCTGATCTGTGCAGATGGATTGCAGACTTCCTGAGGGATCGGTCAATTCGAGTAGTCATCGATGGCTGCTCGTCTGACCAATTTGGTATCAACGCCGGAGTCCCTCAGGGGTAAGTACTTTCAGCAACGCTCTTTTTGCTGCACATCAACGACCTGCTTAAGCCCGGTATCTTTGGGTATGCAGATGACAGCACAGTTGTTGAAAGGTATGTGTCCGATGCGCGGACTAGCGGAACACAGATCCAGTCTCTAAGAGAATCCATGGTCGAACGGTTGAACTCGTCCTTGAAGGCGGTCTCCGATTGGGGTGACGCCAACTTGGTCAAGTTCAACGCTACCAAAACCCAGGCGTGTCTATTCTCTGCCAAACGGAGTCAATTTCCGCTGGCTCCTACTTTCCGAAATGTATCCGTTCCAATATCGGATCATTACTAGAGCTTCTTGGCGTAACTCTATCGCCAACGCTAAACTTCGGCTCTTATATAGAGTCGAAGGCGCATCTGGCTGGTATCAAGTTGGGTATCCTCTTTCTAGGTGAGACGGTACTTCACACCGAAACAACTGCTGAGCCTGTACCAAGCGCAGGTTCGGTCATGTATGGAGTACTGTTCTCACCTTTGGGACGGCTCGGCTAAATGCCAGCTAGATGCGCTCGAACACATTGAAAGGCGTGCCAAGAAGCTCATCAACGATGATGCGCTTGTGGAGGCCCGGCTTCAAAGCCTTGAACACAGGCGCAAGGTCGCAAGCCTTTCCGTTTTTTACCGGATACATTTCGGAGAGTGTGCGGGGGAATTGCACAACTTGATTCCCCCTAGTCCTTTTCATCATCGAACCACAAGACAATCGGCGAGGCGTCACCGCTTCATGGTAGATATCCCACCAACTCGCACGAAGCGCTTCGCTTCAAGCTTCCTTGTGCGAACTGCTAGGGAGTGGAACTCCTTGCCGGAGTCTGTGTTTCCTGATGGGTATAACCTGGGTGTCTTCAAGGCCCGAGTGAATAGGTTGCTTATGGGCAGACGTGCTCCACCGTAGGCCGCATCATCACTTACCATTAGGTGAGAAACGTCGACCCATTAAATGTAAAAAAAAAAAAAAAAACCACTCCGTTCCTACTTCTGCTTTTCGAACCGGAGCGCCGTTAAAACCCGCTAGGTAGTCCGGAGCTCCGGATCAGACTCTCTGGTAACTCTCTAAAACCTCTGGTCCCCTAACTCTTTAAAACCGATAGGGCAGCGAAAAGATAGGACCGATACGTGCTTTCCGAAGCACGGGGGAGAAATACCGCTGAACTCCCTGGCTCTGGGCTAAAAATTGAGATTTTGCTCAGAAAATCAGAACCCGGCACGTTACTCAGCAGCCGGTCAGCCAACCGTCCAGTTATTTGATTACAATACATAGATATACATCAAGACCACATATCACTATATGTGGTCTTGATATACGTCAAGCATTTTATAATTTTGCATATTACTTATATTTTCAATTTTTTTCAACTCGAAAAACAATTACACTTTCCTATATTTTCCATAACACTTCCGCGCTTTCTGGATCAACAACCAAATTACCACGGATAACACATTCCAAAACTCTTGTAATCAACCCTTATCTCTTTCTACTCCTTTGACCCCGACGACCTTTAAAATAGGGTTGTCACTATCATATTATTATTGTTATACGTTAAAATATAAGCACAAGGTAACCGGTTGACCCTACTCTGCACAAATGACATTTTAGTGAAAAGGTATCCTCGGTATGAAAGCGATTGTATCTACCTACTTACTTATATAATCGCTTGGTCTATTTTGTTTCTCTTCATGTCTTGAGCTTATAAATACGAGTGGTTTGTGATACTTTTGATATTAAAACAAGAATTTCTGTAGAAGGATTTGACTTTTTATTTAGTGGGAGTTTTATAAATGCTGGTTTTCCTGTGATGACATCAAGCAAGCTATTTTGGATGTACGATTTTTTTTAATCAGCAACTTATTTTATGTCCGACGGGTTATTTTAACATTTTATGTCTGACATTGAACTTCTCAGCCCAGATCATTTGAATCCATTCAAAGGTTGTCTGGAAGAAATCACCGTGTGTGATAAGACCACCCATTGTACTCTAATTACTATTACAATGTAAATGTGTTTTATGTATGTGTGCAATAAAGTATAAAATAAATAAATAATAAATAAGTGTGTAAGTGAATGTGGAAAGGAAATAAGTACTACAGTGGATGACACTCAGAGGAGTACTTTCATAACGCTTGGATCATCAGGTACATAAGTACCTACACTACATTATGCTTGGTCGCTCACTTCTAATCAAGACAACTTTAGCTGTACTCATTGATAGACCATTCTTCCATTTTCCAAATTCTCGTGACTTTCAGACGTCTTTTGAGCACAGTAACACTACTTCAGAACTTTCCAAAACTATTGGCAGGTTGTTTCGGAATAGTATAGCCAGTCAACTGTCACTTGACTAGAACTTGATTTATATTTCGCTAGAGTTATTTCTATCAGATTAATTGAAAATAACGGTTCACGCTCTACTAGTTTCAAGTAACAACGGGACTCTTATTCATGAGCAGCGAACGCGGCGACGTTTGCGGAGCTGTTCCCAATCATTTACGTGAGAAAACCGTTTTATTGTTTCAAGATACTTATTATACATGATCAAAAGACTTCTTTCTAGAGATTTTGGGATGACATTATGCTATATAATGTCCAAATAAATATACGCCGTTTTTATGCAAATTGCAAGCACTAAAATTTTCTCCTGTGTCATGGGTGTATTTACAGGGTTACAAGTGCACACTGGAGCCGATGAAATACATGATACCTAGGTTTCTAACAATACTTTGTGGATCAACAAGTTGCTTCGTGCGGGATACCCCATCTTTATGCCCAATTTTGTTTGTCAAAGTCTTTAGGATACAAAGGAGAAACTCTACAAGAGATGATGTGGTAAATGCAAAAGTATCTTCAATAACATCCACCAATTTCTATAACACGAAGTTAGCAATACGAAGGCCTGAGTAAACGACGGTAATGGAGTAATGAACACTCATATTACTAGGGCAACAGTTGAGGGTAATTTGGTGCACGGGTAAATAAGGCCACCATCACCTGACATGTGAAGGGCGTGGCCTAATCAATGGTGGAGCTTAATTGACTTTGATTTTTTTGGAAATTGTACCTTGGTGCTTTATAGTTGGTAGGTTATTTTTTCTTTGGTTGTAAGTCTGATTTGTATGCTAATGGTAAGTTGTTAATTTTTTTTTAATAGCTACGGTAGGATACTTTTTGACAGTATTTAAATAAACAATTAATGAGAGTGATACGACCTGATTAAGGTCGCAGGGAGCCGCTGGATGCAGGTCGCTTCCAACCGGCCTATCTGAAAGTCATTGAGGGAGGCCTATGTTCAGCAGTGGACGTATTGTTGGGGCCTAGTCTACTATACAATTGTGTCAGAATGGTCGATTCATTGAGCAGTGCAAGAGGGACCGAATTATTTAGTCAAACTCCCCGTAGCCCCTGACAGTGATGATGTTATAAAAAGCACTTTAAAGACTTGACAGAGAACAGTTATAACCATGCAATTACAATTTAAAGTCTTTGACTGCAAATAGAAAACTGTTGAAAGCCAATCCTCCGCTAACGTCTGTCACCGGTGAACCACGGCGTTCATTGAAAGGAAATCGTCACAATAAATTTACGCAACTAATTTATTCTACAGTTTCAATCTTAAGATCTTAATAATCATCAAACTATAACACAAAAATCCAATTAACAAAAGACGTCAAGTCTCCATTACTTCAAATATAGACATATAATAATCCTCTTTCATATCAATCTGTCATCAAGTACGTAGAAGTTATCATTGAAGTTAATCACCCGTAAAATTGTCATTTAAGGGCAAATGATAACCTTTTGTATGAACCGCGATTAAATTGTGACGTAAGAATAGAATCTGTAGGTACCTACTGTCATATAAAGATGACATGACCCCATTAGTACGGGTCAGATGATAAGAAAAAGTTTGGACATAATTTTTGGTCAGATTTCTTTGAATGTCTAGGATCTAGTCTATGTATAGTAAAATATAATATATGTGTACAATAAAAATATGGACTTACATTGCTACGTAAATCATTATTTAAATGGGTGAATGTATAATCACTGATGAAACCCTCTTTATTTCCTAGAAGATTAGTATATGTAATTTAGTGTATGATTAATAAGTTTTCTTATTTTTTTATGTAATAATGGTGGAGTTGTGATGTTATTCTACTGAAGTTAATGAAAAGACAATGTTTATCCTTATCGCTCAAATTCAACGAATTTAAACCATATTCTCCTGAGGTTACTAGTCAGGAAACAAAACCTAGTTACCTGTTTAAATAAATACCCACAAGTGTGAGAGAGCCATGCTTCGGCACGAATGGGCCGATTCGACCGGAGTACCGCCACGGCCTCACAGAATACTGCGGTGAAACAAGGCAAGCGTTGTTTCACGTTGTGTGAGTGAGGTTACCGGAGGCCCAATTACCCCCCCCCCAAATCTTTCCAATTTAATAGGGTTAAGATATTAAGGGTTGTTTGGGAAATCGGTTCCCAACAACCCGGCCCGTAACTCCTCTGGTGTTTTAGGTGTCCAAGGGCAGCGGCAATTGCTTACCATCAGGTGATCCGTCTTGGCTTGACTTGTTAACCGGCTTATACCGTAAAAATATATCGGTTTAAGTAAACCTATAGATACAAGATAAAGAATCCTTTGAAGTTTCAAAATATGCGACTTGATAGCAATCTGTTTTATCAATCAGATAGATAAACAATCAATCTGTCAGATAAAAATATGGGAAATGCAATATTAATCTGAGTATTATTCTTTAAAAAATTCCGTAAGTAGATCAATCAAGAATATTTTTGTAGTAAACATTTCAAAAGTGTATTTAATTTCCCAATTATCTCTTTAATTTGATAGTGAACAAAGGAATTGGTATGAATCTGACCTCAAATCTCTCCATCAACGGCAACGCATTTGTGCAACACCAGAGGAGTTCCTCTGGTGTTGCCATTGGCAATGCTGATTGTATAACATAAAACACAAATACATACAAGACCATATTTAGTCGTAATAGATAGAACATGAAATCTATCAGACTTAAAAAAGGGAAAACATACTCATGACCGACAGGACAGGTACTTACTAGTTGCATCCTCTTGTTCAAGAGACGTTAGAACAAAAAAACCTTAGAAACAAAGGTCTCCAATTAAGTTAATTTCCTTTAAAAGGTTGTCTTTTAAAATGGAACCTTTTTATAGCTTCGAGAGTACAAACAAAATGATGAGGAAACGAGTGCTTTGTTCAACAGTGCAGGACCTGTGAGTAGTTCAGGGGTCCCAATGAAGAGTTTGCACGCCATTTTATAATGTATTGCACTGGGTATAGAGGTGAAGTTCACTTAAAGAGAGATACTTGAAAAGAGAATTTTAAAAAGGAAGTAATGTAGGAATGGGAAAGGTGGGTTCACGATAATTTATAGAGGTTATCGATTAAAGTAATGCGAGTGGGTAAAAGAAATTGAAAGAAAAATATTTATAATTTTTAAATATTGCTCTTCATTCATCCTAAAATATTTGGCCATGGGTAAAAATTCTTATAGTTTTTGAATTTGAACTCGATTTACATACATAGAAGTATAAAATACATGTAGTGAGGGAAGTTAAAGAAGTTAGTATGTAAGTAATTTAATATTATAATGAGTAATGGTCATAAAAAATATGCTCTATAGTTTCCGTATATTGGCAAAGAAGTAAGGTAAATATTTTGGCACATATTTTATTTGTTTAGAGTATTTAGTCAATCGCGCGTTCTAATCTCAAAACATTTCACCGTTTTAAAACAACTCTCAAAGGTTTATCTAATCTACATTAGAATGATACTCGCACTAAAATGAGATAAAAATTTGTGATAAAACTAAACTCAAAAGTAACATACATTTGTGATTCTACTACCTACTATGATTACTCGTACTAACGCGAAAATTCTGTGAGTCTTTGATCATACACAAATAGATTATGATGATCTCATAATCACAAGGCTATTGTTTTTCTCGTACTTTATTAGGTCAAAATTTTCCACGCTAAAACGCTGTTTACTAGACATTTACCTACTCATCTTACTTACTGATTATCGCTAGATTCACAGTAATCCGGAAAAACCCAAATGCTTGCTTGGTGATGTCCATAAGAGCAAGGAACTACTACCACGATACATAGGGAGCTGCAGAAGACAGAACGGGTTACCGGGGTTTCGGCTCGAAGCAGGTGTAGGACTGAGGTGATTCTTAGTCAGTAAAATTCTGAAAATCTTTCTCGTTTCACCCACGGCGGGAGAAGTCATTTCATGTTTTCTATTTTAGGCTATTGACCGGCAAGCTGCGAGGATTGTTAGCGAGACTAGTTAGTACATACAGCTTCGGTATAGGACAGGAGTTAGAACGGAGTGATATGACACTAACTGGCAAGACAAAAGGAGTCATTTGATAATTGTCCATCCCCACAAAGAAAAAGTAACTTACAGTCAACTACATAATAGTCATATTTCATAAACAAACAGTTAATGAAAATTAATGAACAAGAAAGAAAGTTATGTTAAGTTACGTAGAAAGGAAAATGCGTAATTAACATAAATATTAGGGAGTTCATTTGCATGGAATTTCAATTTTTCTGCGTATTCCAAGTCTGGACAATGGAATGAACTTTTTATGATAACGTTTTGTTTTGCAAAAGGTTTTTGGTGATTCTTCATTGGGCCGATGTTTGAAGTGCCAATGTTCTCTAGAAAAGGCAACTAAAATATTGTTTCTTATTGAGGCTTAGTTTTATTTGTAAACTAGATTACAGTGGGATAAAAAGCTCATACCTCATATCTGTATACCAAATTGCATCAAAATCCGTTCAATAGTTTCAGCGTGAAAAGACAAACTACCAACAAACAAACTATCACATTTATAATATTAGTGTGATGTTTTAATGATGGGGATAGCGTAAATTTAGGGTGGAAAGATAAGGTTTATGTAATAAACATATTTTTACCACAAATTCTCGACAAAAATCAAACCTTCTTTTGAAAAATAAAATCTGAACTTTACCTGATCGTTTACCATAAGATGATCCGTTTGCTCGTTTGCCTCTAACACCATAAAAAGAAAAATACATCGACCAAAAATACACCTTTGTTCACGAGCTTTATATGTAAAACACACCAACAACAAAAGAAAAAAATAACCATCTATGAAGCGATGTAACAAAAGAAAATAAAATAAAAATATATTATAGGCCCCGGATTTCCGAACGTTCAAACAAGAGGAACGTGTGATCCGTTCATTTGCAATTCGCTTCGTCAATCGTTTTGGCATTCGCGAGCTGAGACGATTCTATGTTTACAAGACATACATACAGACCTACATACATTTGGGAACCAATCCACACGTTCACTGGATTACGGGGCAAATCGTCTTTGGAAAAGGAAACTGTATTTCCTGACAATAGCGACCTTAATGCCGATTTCGTGTCAGATATTTTGTATGTTCGCCAAACTGGCTTGATTATCTCGTTTCGCTGTCTCTTTGGTTCGTTTCTTATTAATTCTCTGATCTGACTAAATGAAAAGAAATTATAGGAAATTAAAAAATAAGAGGATTTTCTTTTCCGTTTAGATTTAAGCAATGAATCATTCGTTTATTTATCGATCCTTTAAATATTGAAGAGTGTATGTTGTACAGACATCGATCGGGAGCGATATATTAAAGAAGAGCCAAATTAAAAGTACCCTTAACTGACGAGCGTGCATGAAAAGACTGATGACTGTTGATGAAAGAGGTATGTAAGAATCGTAGCAATTGGCATTCCATTATCTCTGCTACCCCATGGGAGACAGGCGTGAAATGTTTCTCTCGACATACCTACTAGGGTGGAGAAAAAATCAATTTGAAGTTTCCTGTGTTTTCAGGATTGACCCATAGTAATAGGTTGTTCATGCAAAATACAGCTTTCTAACTAATATCTTGAGGTGGCGCATTAGGTATGTATATAACTGAAAAGTAAGTTACAAGCAAATATTTATTTCTAACTAATTATCATATATTTAAAAAATTTAAACTAAACCTCCAGAATAATAAAATTGATTTCAAATTACCATAAAAATAAAATTTTGATGTCCACCAGAGGTTCCAGTTTCATCATTTTGCAAAAATACTGAGATTTAGTGTCAAATATAGGTATTTCTTGCCTGGATTTTATTTTATTCGGATAAACCATTTCATCATCGGGTCCACAAACAGATGCCGAAGCCTTTATACGTTATGACACACCTTTCTACTGCTTGCTCGACTAATTATTATGATTTAATAGAATTGGCGAAAAAAAGATAACAGAACCTCCTGTAACAATGAAATGCGACTCGGAAATCACTATATGATTGCACCTGGAGGTAAATTGTTTGAAATTGCCTCCACACTCAAACATAGAAAGCTGTGTCAAATGTATACAGAGGCTTCGGCATCTGTTCCCGATATATTTTGCAAACAAACTCACATATTATCGCTTCTTAATAATGACATCGCATAGATAGTTGTCACTTATACAGAAAATAAATTTTGCGCTGTATCTTTTAAGAAGTTTTCCTCAGCAGCAGGTGCTTTAGTCACACATTTGCATACTTCTCGGGATAAATGTTTACGTTAAAAAAAATATTTGTAAATATTTGCTTATTGGCGTCACCCTACATATTTGTACTTTTGAAAGTACAAAATAGACAACCTAGACACGACTTGTTGATGGATAATTGCAGAGATAGATTTATTCTATAGCTTTACAATCGAAAGTCAAAGTCAAAATTATTTATTACAAATAAACCGGGAAGCCACTTTTGAACGCCAAAGCAAATATTACAATGTAAACAAAACAAAATGTTGTAGTCCTCTGTTGCTCTATTTGGTCGTTCCAAAGTGTAGATTCGTACGGAGAAGAACGAGCAAGAAACTCCATAGGTCTTTTTCAATCGGTTCTGTACAATACTTGGTTACAAGCAATCATACACATATTTCTTCTAAGGATCCTTTCCACATTCACTGAACATATTGTCGATCTATAAATAGTGTTTTATCCGCCACAATATGTAGGTAACATAAATTATCGTGAATATTGAATGGATCGCCAAGTAAAGGACATCGCATTATTTACCCGTTTTAGGCTTTTTTAATAAAATTTACTTAACTCACTATTTTACAACTATATAGAAAGTTTTATAAGATAATACTGTATTTGCATACGAGATAACATTTAGTTGAAGTTAAAAACAGTAAATTTATAAGCATAGCATATAAGCACAACTCTTTTTGTGTGGTCTTATACAAAAATATGATTTTTTTAGGGGTATCCTCGGTGCGCCACCTGAAAATAATGTCGTAGAGCTGCATAAACAAAGTTTTACATATGACCAATTAATAATAAGGACAAAAGAAAAGACAAAAAAATTTTTTTTGGTTTGTTTCACTCCACCCTAATACCTACCCCCATGGGAGTCAGGCGTGAGTACATACATGTATAATTATGTTCTACGGCATATTTAAAAAAAATATTAACTAAAATGATTGCGTATCTGAAATCGAAGAATATCCAACTTATTGAAAAAATATGGGTAAGTAATGGTAACCTGTATTTTATTCTAACTTTCATGAGACATACTAAATTAATTATGCCACAATCGCCGCATCGTGTGTTGCGGAATGCTACTTATGAATATGAGCCTCTAGCATGGCTTGAAACTAGTCGAGTTCCTAGTCCAACAGTTACGTGAGAAAACCGATAACATAATAATTAAACCTGTATTTTTTGCAGTCTTCATGTTTAATTTAAATCCATTTATTTATCCTCGAATTCATCCTCGTTAAATCGACCTACATAATAAGAGGACAATGCACCAAGATTTAATAGTTTACCGTCAATATTATTAGCTTTAATGTTTATTCTTTGTAGTTTGTTTTTAAAACGTTTACGATGTAGGTACTACAAAAACATTCACGTTTTGTAAATAAACTTTGAAACTCGATAAAGATCCTATTTTTATGCGTGAGTATTTTTACACAGATTATGACACAACGTCATATCTATTAGAAGGTGTTTAGCAGCAGGCTCGTCTCTATTGCTCTGTTTACTACTAGCTACTCCCGCGCACGTTTGTATGGCCTGTAGAAGACTTGGTAGAAATTATGTCGCGTGACGATCTCCGGCCACCGTAAGTGCGGCGGCGAGCAAGGGTAGCTTGCCGCCCGACTCCAGACCCGTGCGTACGGCGCGTCGCGTTCGCGCGCGCCTCAAGGAGCCAGACCACCACAAATGGGGCCCAGTGGGCTGATGCCTTCCGGAGTTGCGGACAACGTGGTTACCGGGCTCCGGCTAAGGCAGGAGTAGGAACGGGGTGGTTTTTAGTATGAGTCTGACAAACTGGATGATTTTCCCCCTCAAAAAAAAAGGTATTATTATGTTCCGGCCATCATCCTAATTTCACATTCCAAAACAGTACACACAGGAAACATCTCATGAGCCTAGTAATTAAAATAATTAATGATTTAGTGTTCAGACAGACACATAATTAAGTAATTACTATTATTACTATTTGCAATTGTGTTTGGGAGGAATTTGCTCATTTAAATGTCAATGATCCATTTCCCGCGAATTTTCTCAAAGCGGTTCAAACTGGTTTGGTCATATTTACTTTTCTCTGTGTAATTAAACTGGTGTGTAAGTTCATACGCACAATAGTATTAAGGTGTCTTTTACTCCTCCAAGTGGCAAATACGTAGGCAAAATTTCTAAACCATTTTTTCAACGGGGAAAATCATCCAATGTCTTCTCCCGCCTTGGGTGAGGCGTGAGAGAGTGTCAGACTCTTACTGACTAAAAACCACCCCGTTCCTACTCCTGCTTTTCAAGCCGGAACCTCGGTAACACGCTAAATTCTTCTTTAAGCCTTTAAATATTGTTTTGTTCACTACCGTATATTAATGAAAGTTTTAAATGAATATGGATGACTTTTCAGTATCATCGGTCATAATCTACAATTCTCTTGGGTGTCATAATGCTTTCAAGATACGAGAATGTTAGAGACTCCACAAATAAATCATTCAAACTAATTAATTGAACTAATAAAGATATGAAATAAGTTAACGAAAGTTTAAAACTTATTGTAGTCGATTTTTAGGTATTGGCGTGTTCAATGTGATTAATTGTTAAATAAATAAGTATTCTACGGGTAGATACTTAAAATTACGCGACGTCCTGCGTGAGCGATGTAGATAGACGTTAAGGCGATGCGGTGCGGCGCGGCGCGAAAACGACAAACTGACAAAATCTATTGAAATGACCTACGTGACCAACTGCCTGTGGGATGCGGTGAGGCGCGGTGCGGTGCGGCGCGAATGCGATCCATTTAATTGATATTTTCTTGCGATCTAGGAGACCCGGTGCCTTCACGTTTTTGTTTATATTGTCGGAAACAGAAACGATTCACATGCACGTAGGACATAGCCGCCGCGTCACACCGCATCGCGTTGTATTCATATGTCACCGCACAGCTTCGCGTTCGCTTCTAGATCGCTCACATAGGCGTTAAACTTCTCTCCCAAAAAAACGAAGAAGAATCAAAATTAATTTATTTGAAAATCGAACACGAACACATTTGTTACTTTTTCAACATCATCACCTGGACAGCTAAATAGAATGTTTGGTAAACAAAACCTTTGCGCCATAAAAAAGTAAAACCGATATAAGAACCTTCATGGTTTATTCAAAGGGTCAATTATGTTAGCGGCGAGAATTCAATACCTTCTTGAAATATAAATTCAATTTGAAGCCGGCCAAACATTTTTGTTAACAAACTGGACCTCTGTAAATTCATCAGACCTCTGAGGTTTTATGTGTTAGAAAGGTTTTGTATGTGTTTACATAAATATTGTTATTTAAAGTATCGGGTTTTGGGTAAATTATGAGAGATGGACCTTACTTTTGTTTCAAAACATTAATTAAATTTTATATATTATAATGTTAACTGTCATTGTGTCTGACGCAAGTCACGCCTTTTATCCCCGAAAGGGTAGGCAGAGATGCACATTACGGCAATGATGCCGCTATACAATGTACATCTTCTTTTCACCGTTTGTGTTACAAGTCCCATGTAATAGGGGGTTAGCCTATTGCCATATACTGGGCACAATTCCAGAATCCGTGCTACTACAGAGAAATTTTCGAAAAACCGAAAAAAGCCCAGTAATACTTTGCCCGACCCGGGAATCCAATCCGAGACCCCTTGTCTAGCAGTAGCACTTGCGACCACTCGACCAACGAGGCAGTCAATATATACCCTTGCAATTATTAGTATATACCTGACACAAATACCAATTCAGGGCTACTACTGATCATTTTGAAAATAGACAACAAAACTATTATGTTTTTGAATAGAACAAAATCCTCACAATGAGTAGTCGTGCCTGTGTGCTAAACAAACAAGGCGGTTAAAAAGTATTGCTCATTCATAGCACTAATACTGGCCATTACTGTTGTCATTGGCCATTGCACGCTTCCATATTTCAATTCGAATTTGGAACAGCGTGCATTGTAGCGGGAAATGCGCAGAGAATGAGCCAAATTGTTTTTTTTTTTTATTTTATTTTTTAAGAATACATTTTATTTTCGTCGGCTTTTGTTCGTTGAATAGGATAACTAGAGGTGAACGAAAAACTTGGACAATTTATAGTGGCACACCTATTTTTCCTTAGATACCTTTAAGTCACATGTAATAAGGGGGAAATTCTATTGTTATAGTTACACCAATACAACTCCTCAGAGACAAGGCTACATATTTCTGAGACGCTTTTCTTCTATACTCTATATATACTATATATAAAACTGAAGAGTTTGTTTGTTTTGGCACTACTGGTCGCTAATCTTTTTTTTTTACTTTTAATGAATCTACGTTTGGCCGCTATCACACTATTTGCTTTGTATAATTATTATTATGTTGGATAGTCCATTTATCGAGGTAGGTTATAGGGTATAACACACCATGCTATGACCAATAGAAGCCGAACAGTGGGTGAAACCGCGCGGAAGTATTTAGTATTATTACTTAATAGTTTATCACTCGAACATCAGTAAGTCGTACCTTTTCTAGAACCAATACGTAATAGGATTTCCTGGCAATGATAACATCATAATACTACAAAATCACTTTTCTCAAACAATCAGATACTTAAAGTCTGTTAAAAATATAGATAAATAGATAAGTATTGCGTATTTGTTTAAAACGTCGGGAGTCATTGTTTGATGTTCTCTTACTGTCGAAAGATAAAAATGATCATGATATGCCGTTTCATAGGTATTCCACAATATAAGTAATCTTAGAAAATATATGTAATTTGGAAAAAGTCACATATTTACCCTATTCTTTATTAAATATTCCATCCAAAGGTTCTCTGGAAGAAATCACCAAGACCGCCCATCATCATCATCATCATCAGCCTATAGCAGTCCACTGCTGGACATAGGCCTCCCCAATTGTTCGCCACTTTGCTCAATCACAAGACCGCCCATTGTTACTTTATTACCCTAGGCTACTTTATTGTGTTCAATAAAGCATGTATAAATAAATCAAAATAAATAAAATTGGTAGTTGTTTTTGGTATGTTTAGAACCCGTATCCTCATGCATGAGAACACGTCTTAAACCTCAACATTTCATTGAAACCAAAAAATTTTAAAATTATTAACAGCACAGAAACACACTTACCTAAATAACATAAAGAAATATAGGCACCGAGTTGAATTAGCCTAAACAATATACATCAACTAACTATTAGACCTATGTAAGTCCGTCCTTGACTCGACCCAACTTCTGTGCAGCCGGTCCACGGCTGGCGTTCCAATGGAAAGTTCTGCATTGGTGACCCCATTGCAGAAATGTACGAATTCATCGATTAAGCGCACCTTGTACCACTTTATGATGATTTCTAGTAGTACGTCTGGTAGGAGAGAAGATTTGTAAAATAATTAAAAAATCTATAAATTGAACTGTTCTTTAAGTCCTTATTAAGTCAAATCGGTACAATGGTTTAGGCGTAAAAAAAGACAGAGAAGTAAGTTACTTTCGTGTTTATATTTAATTGTTCACACACTGCTCGGCTCCTTTTAGTCGTAATGTGGTGTTGTATAGCTTATAGTTTTAGCCTCCTCAATAAATAGACTATATAACACAATTACAATTATTCAAATTGGACCAGTAGTTCCACAGATTAACGCGTTTAAACAAACAAAACTTTACATATATAAGTAAAATAGATTGTCTTGAGACGGGTTTTTAGATTTTTTTCTGACCACTCAATCAACGAAACTATCGATAATAATAACAATAAATCTTTATTCGTAGAAACAAAGATGGTAACAGCATTATAAGTAGCTCAGCACATTTAGGATAGGATTTATAACAAACACGAGATTATGATGATTACTAATATTACATTTTTCGCAATACACACAGCTGCTAGCTACCCATACTATGGACTGTAATAAGTTCCTATACAAATCTCTTTATCAGTGACGAACGAGTTACCTAGCAATAATCTTCATTACATGTTATTCATACGTCCAAGTATGATGTTGCGTCAGAACAAACTCATAATATTACATCACGTATTTTCTATGTTAAAAATAAAAACTGCAATGGAAACTCATATTTATTTCAAGTGTGAGAAAGCTTGGCTCAACCGGAGTGATACAGAAAACCGACGTGAAACTACACTTGCATTGCATTGTGTTTTGTCGTGTGAGTGAGGTTACCGAAGGCCCAATTATCCTCTCTCTAATCTCTTCAATCAGCCCTACTGGGCCCCATCTGTGGTGATGGAACGTGACTGAGTCTGAGTCTGGTTCTGGTCGGGCGGTAAGCTACCCGTGGTCGCCTAAGAATCTAAGTCACTTAAACTTACGGTAACTTACTACATGTTCTAAATGTTATAAGTTCCATGTAATTGAAGGGAGATAGATAGATAATTGCTTGATTGTACACCATTAAAACAGATCACACATTAGAAAAATTAAAACATCTAAGCGAATGTACTTATAATGGACGGTCTTATCGGTTAGAGCGATCTCATCCAGGCAACCGAAAGGCGAGCAAAAGTTTCATTTCGGTAAAATTGTACCCCTGCACTAATGGCAAAAGGTGTGCCATTTTCCTTTAATAAAGATCGAAATTGAAATATAAAAGGAACATACAAGGTACATACTTATGTAATTGATTTGGGTTGACTGTAATTTCGTTGGTAACTGAGAAAATTACATTTGAATATGATTGTTCTCGCAGCACGTGTGACGACGAATATTTAATTTAGCTAAACGCAATCTTTACAATTGAATACAATTTATATTTTAAATTGTTCTTTTGGTGTCTGTAATGAATCAATTATTATCTTGAGTTTCGTCAATCTTAAATGAATATTTTGATTTGATTTGGAATCATGATATTTCCCGATATTCATTTAAAATGACTGCACTTTCTACTATTCTCTTTTAATTAACTAAATGCCAATGATCTCGTTTTCGGACAACGTAGGCGAAATATTTAGAATCCATTACTTATAATATAAAACAATAATTAAGGTATCACTTCTGAGTAATACTTTGATTTGAACGTCACTGAATGCTAAATTAATTATTATGTTTTTCGGCTTACACTCGTAACAATTTGACGAGGAACTCGACATGGCTTGAAACTAAGCCATGCTAGAGGCTCATATTCATGAGCAACATTTCGCGACACACGACGCGGCGACAGTCACTGAATGCTTGTACAAAGGTAACTACAGAAACTAACAAGAACTTGACTGACTGCACGGTTGGCGCGTAACGTGTAGCGAGATCGATTCCTACACGGAGCAACCCTTTGTGTGATCCACAAATTGTTATTTCGGGTCAGGATTTCATGTGTATGTGAACTTGTATGTTTGTAAACGCACTCACGACACGGGAGATAATCCTGGAGTAAGGCAACGTGTTGATAAAATAAAAAAGAAGAAGTATTCAGTAACTTTGGATTTAGACAAATAATGTCGATGTTACTCAACATTTTCGATGTAACCTTCACTATTTAGGTTACATAGAGAGCTAGCTTAGCTAGCCATGTTCCAGTTGGTTACATTTGATGGCCAGCTTGGGAACGAGACATCGGAGGTCCAAAGCTAATGTTCCGTGTAGGACACGCTGAATAGACTGACGATAACTACGTACGAGTATGTCAGCTGTCGTCAGTTTGTTTGCTAGAGAAAATATATTGATGAAAGTAAATTGTGAAGAAAATTCGGTGTGTAAAAAAATCTTGTTCTAGCATGATTTGGGGTTTACTATGATTAGTTGAATTCTCGGCTAAGTAGGTATAATCTGATGTGTTGTTACATAAAATTTTATTTTCAAGCGTATAAGTATCAGCATTAGTATGGGAAACAGGCGTGAAGTTATGTATGTACTTATGTAGGTACATATGTATAAGTATCAAAACATTTCGTTGTCTACCTAAGACCGACATACCTTTTGCTTACAGATACCAAATGTAACATAATAATTTATTTGATTGAATACTAGCTTCTGCCAGCGTCTTTGCCCATATTCCCGTGGGATAAAAAGTAGCCTACATATGTATTATCTCAGACAATAAGCTATATACTCCTGTTCTAAATTTCAGTTCGATCTCTTAAGACGTTTTGACGTGAAAGAGTATCAAACATACATACTCACCAACTTTCGCATTTATAATATTAGTAGGATGTAAGTAAGTAGATGCTTAATAAATATTTTTATACAAAGAAGTTTAAAACGAAACTGTTCAATATTATCCAGTTAACAAAATAATACAGAGCTCACCAAGTCTACTTGCATAAATACCCTACATAAAAATAAATTCTATATGTACTTAATAATATTTAAATTTAAACATGATATTAAATTTATTCAAATACCGTTTCACAGTAAATAAAGTTGCTAAGTATATTAAATGCGGCTTCGAATTTTAAATTCTTTCGTCGAATAAATACGAAACATTTTTCTACAAACTTAGATGAAATCGAGTTTGAATAAATAAATTCATAATAGTTTTAAGTTCGAATAAAAATCAATTTTATTCGAAAATGAATATTGAATATTTGAAAAACGATTTTTAACGAGAATTGATAAAGTAAAATCCGTGAGATTAGCCTGTCTGTTATCCTTATCTGATGGCTTTTGAGATGTAGACGTGTACCGCAGACACTGTTTGACACTCACGATTTGAAATTGAATTCTAGATTTTATCATGGTATTATTCATTTTGAAGGAATTTTATTGAAGTATATTTTAATTTAACCATTTTCTTAATTGTTTAAAAATATGAATAGTGTTAAAACCTCTTTAACATAAAAATAATTCCTGGGAAAGTACGTAGGTAATAAGTAAATTATAAAACACTTTTTTTAAAAATATACGTGGCGTAAAAGATGTGTTTCATCTTTACACTTCCTGATATTTTATTGTAAACGTAACGTTCTCAAAATATAAATTTCTAAATATTTACAAAATTAAAAATATAATTGAGCTTTTCTATAACCACTATTATATCAATAATCGTATCTATTATTTTGAGCACATTACACCAAGAAAAATAAACATTAAACTCGTAAAAAAAGTTATAATAAACAATGAAAAACTTACCAATAAAGACGATCCGAAGAAATGAAATCAGAAATATTAATTCACGAAACTTTTCAAACAAAACAAAAAGTCGCACGTAATTAAAAATATATCTCGGGGCACAGATTGAAAAAGTTTTTAAAAACAATTTGTTGAATTTATTTCGAAAATTGTATTTGGAACAAAGTTTTCGCGCGTACGTTTCCGTTAAACGGGCCGTCAAGTCGTCTTCACGCACCAATGTTCAATGTGAGACTGGTGCTGTACCGTAGCAGCTGCCCGTCCGCTGACACGATGATACGTCACGGTATTAAACGAAAGCCCTATTTTTCCCATTACTGCCTGGAAGAGGAATTAAAATAACAGTTTCCTAAAATGTTTACCAAACGTCACAATTTAAAATATTGAATTTTTCCGTGTCGACATCGTTCGACGTTCTTTTTTTTTGCTTCGATATTTGAATCGCGCGTCATGTTGACATGTAGTGTTTTGTTTATTTTTCTAGCGTGCACATTTATAGCGGCCAGTATTCTTTTTTGTGAAAAAAGTATCAGTGAATGTTGTAATACTTTTTTTATCGTGACGATTACTAATCTTATCTGTGACTTAAGAGGTGTTACTTAATAAATTACACAAATGATACAATTGAAGTATACTGAGTGGTGTGTATGTGTGTGTGTATGTATTTAATACTATTTAATTAAATATATTTGTTTGTAGATAATGTACCACTTTTCACGTATTCTGTTTGAAGAGCTATTCTTTGCTACGTAATTACTTAATCTTTTGATTGTTTCGTAATTTTTTTTTTAGCTTCTGTGCTAGAACTCTCTTAATGTTATTTTTTGCAATCGAGATATTAAATATTTGTAATAATTTTATTAGACTTATGAAGCGTTGTTTATACGTACGTAAAGAGTACTCTATTTTTGGAGCTTATGTAAAGATGATTTAGAAATGAGATATTTTTGATGCAAACCTTTTATAAAGGTCATGATACGCACTGACGGAGAGTATTAAGTATCTGCTAATATTAAAGGTGATAAGTAGACTAATTTTTAATATCTTTTAAGCTAGATCACCTTTAAGGCTTTTGCATAAACAAATAAACACATCCCATAGGATGAATGATAGGAAGGCATGGTACATGCCGTGACTGAACAAACACAATAAATCGTTTTTAAAATATTAAAAAACATTTTTGTCGAAATTTTCGCTCGCACCAGGGATTAACTCTCAATTGATATCGATTCGTCGGATTATATCGAATCAACAGCATTTCATCGAAATATCATGTTTGAATCGATTCATTCCCTTTTATCACGAAGTCAGCATAAGGATAAGCTTGAAGTTATTATCGGTTGGTTAGATATGGACGGTTTTGGGGTCCTTTCAAAACCCCTGGCTTTGATGAATAACGTGATATTTAATGGTAAAACCGACACGTCCATGGTAAATGTTTGGATTTGGTTTGGACCTTAATTCCCTTAGAATAAGGGTTGCTTTTGTATTTACGAAATTGTGTAGGTAAAGGGAATTTATGAGATGTGGGCTATGAATTGGAGCTTAAGTTAGAGTGTGAAGCGTCACTATTTAAGGAAATAATCTTAGATATCGTTTCAAAGAAGGTTTTATTTTGAAAACATGGAGTATCTCTTTTTTTCCTTGAATGGCAACCGAGATGCCGATTCAAAGTTGTCGGCTATACAGCCAGTGTCAAATGGAAAATCCCTTAATCCCGTCTTGTGAGGTTTACAGTCTGTCTTTCCTATTTTTACAAATAGCTTTAACAGACTGCTAGCACATGAAGCTATCCTAACTATACAATTTCAACAAGGCATTTTCAACTTTACATCTTTTGTAATACAGTCGAAAATTAATTGGAAATAGGTATACTTCAATGTGCTGGCTGTCTATATATTTTTCAAATATATTTCCATGTTCCGCAAGAATCTCTTTAGGCAGTTGTCCCACCAACGGCGAGAAAACGACTGACTATCGGCTATTTTCTCGCTCAAGAAACGTACAATAGATATACTTTCCGTGTAAACAAAAGAGATGCATATACAAATAGTTGATCGCTGACTGTTCACACTGCCGGCGAGTGCTCGCTTCACTTGTTTGTTTTTGTTTTCACTCGTTTTCACTCGTTTCTAGTTCTAGCTCTACTCGTTACTCGTTCATCGTTGCCGGTGGGACAACTGCCTTAGTGCAGTATTTCCAATTGTTTTCGAAGGATGCTGTTTGTAGTTGTGTGAAATATTATCGGGAACTTACTAAGCAGTAATTTGACCTATATTCTTTTACTGGCTTTGTTTTTCAAGTCGTATGACTTGAAAAACAAAGCCAGTTTTAAGCAGAATTTATTTCGAAAATTGTATTTGGAACAAAGTTTTCGCACGTACGTTTCCGTTAAACGGGCCGTCAAGTCGTCTTCACGCACCAATGTTCAATGTGAGACTGGTGCTGTACCGTAGCAGCTGCCCGTCCGCTGACACGATGATACGTCACGGTATTAAACGAAAGCCCTATTTTTCCCATTACTGCCTGGAAGAGGAATTAAAACAACAGTTTCCTAAAATATTTACCAAACGTCACAATTTAAAATATTGAATTTTCCGTGTCGACATCGTTCGACGTTTTTTATTTTTTTGCTTCGATATTTGAATCGCGCGTCATGTTGACATGTGTTTGTTTATTTTTCTAGCGTGCACATTTCAGCCGGCCAGTATTTTTTTTTGTGAAAAGAGTATCAGTGAATGTTGTAATACTTTTTTTATCGTGACGATTACTAATCTTATCTGTGACTTAAGAGGTGTTACTTAATAAATTACACAAATGATACAATTGAAGTATACTGAGTTATATATGTGTGTGTGTGTGTGTATTTAATAGTATTTAATTAGAGATATTTGTTTGTAGATAATGTATACTTTTTCACATATTCTGTTTGAAAAGCTATTCTTTGCTACGTAATTACTTAATCTTTTGATTGTTTCGTAATTTATTTTTCTTAGCTTCTGTCTAGAACTCTCTTAATGTTATTTTTTGTAATCGAGATATTAAATATTTGTAATAATTTTATTAGACTTATGAAGCGTTGTTTATACGTACGTAAAGTACAATAGATATACTTTCCGTGTAAACAAAAGAGATGCATATACAAATAGTTGATCGCTGACTGTTCACACTGCCGGCGAGTGCTCGCTTCACTTGTTTGTTTTTGTTTTCACTCGTTTTCACTCGTTTCTAGTTCTAGCTCTACTCGTTACTCGTTCATCGTTGCCGGTGGGACAACTGCCTTAGTGCAGTATTTCCAATTGTTTTCGAAGGATGCTGTTTGTAGTTGTGTGAAATATTATCGGGAACTTACTAAGCAGTAATTTGACCTATATTCTTTTACTGGCTTTGTTTCTCAAGTCATGCTGGTGATAAGTCTTCTGGCTGATAGCAGTTTTATGTTTTTATAATACATATTTATTACTACCTCTGTTGAGTCGAGTAGAGTAATCGCCCAAGTCTTGTGGGTTCGATTCCCGGTTCGGGCAAAGTACCGCTGGGATTTTTTCGGATTTTCAAATTTTCTCAGTATAAGCATGGAGTCCGGAATTGTGTCCAATAGGTTTATAAGCTCACCCCCTATTATATGGCGACTTATAACACAACTAATGAAAAAGTGGGCTTACATAATACTGTGGCATTACGTGCAGTAATGTGCACTTCTGCCTACCCCTTCGAGGATAAAAGACGTGTCAATACGATTTATTTATTAGGACGTTGTTATTGATTTTACCCCGGCACCAGAGATGTGTAATTAAATAATTATGTAATTAAATAAGCATCAATAGTAAAATCATAATAATAAATCATACATAAGCACGAGGTTGTCGATATGTGGAATGTGGATTCGGCTATCATTGTGCCGATAGTCGTGTCGGCCAATGGGTTGATCCCTAAAAGCCTCGACATCCATCTTAGGAGGCTGGCGTTGGGCGGATGGATCAAGGGCCTGATGCAGAAGGCAGTACTCCTCGAAACGGCACGTATTGTGAGGAGGTTCCTGTCTCTGGAGCCCTAACCACCGGTAGCTTGGATCATGCTCCCGCTACTGGTCGGCTTCTATTTTATATGGAAATCATACATAAAAAGAACACAAAATGAACTTAAAGTAGTTTTCAAGAACTTTGTATGTGAAATCTTGATCATTTAAGTTGCGACAACACACGTGTCAAAGACAATGATAAAATTAAGCAAAACTAACAAATATGTAGTCTTTTACCAGGAAAGTCGAGAAACTAATGATTTCACATAACCTCGCCTGACCTTATTTCAAGAGTAAATTAATAAATTATTTATTATTAATTAAACAATATGTCTGACTTGTGTGACGTAGAGATAACCTCTGCAAGGCTAATACACTGCATTTATCATGTCCCGTCAGTTCAACAGTCGGGTCCTCAACCCACGACCCTTTAGCGTAAAAACCACTAGACCATTGTCAGTCTATGCCATTGACATGTTTTTATTGTTTTCAAAACATTGTTTTTGTTCATATTAATTGTTTAGTTTTTGTTTAGTTGTTTTTATACACAAAACTTTTCATGTGTGGTGTTGTGATGAAATTTTGAAGTGCATCGTTTAAAGGGGTTGATTCTCTGGGTTCTTGTAACCTTCAAATGTTGTTCGGCTATCCAGAACCTTGTATGATCTGAAAAATTCAAGATTATTTTTAATTTACTGATAAAAAATGTAAATAGATGAAGGTGCGTAATAACAATAATAGTACCGTATGTTGATTCCAATGGCCGCATAGCTAAAAGTCTCAACCAACACCTGAGTAGGCTAATGTTAGATGGTTGGATCAACGGCCTTATGCAAAAAGCAGTACTTCTGGACACGGCGCGTATTGTTCGGAAATTCCTCTCCCTTGTGCTCTGACCTGCTAGCCCTGAAGCTACCGGCGTAGCTTGGATTCCTCCGATGGGTCACTTTTTTATGTTTTTACATATCTACTAAATAAATAATAGTAGTGAATAATTATGACTGACTAGCAAACCGGGCAGACGCCGTTTCGCCACCAATGATTTTCCCTGTTTTCCTGCTTTTCTTCTTGATTTTTTCCTAAATTTCCTTTGCTATAAACCTCACGGCGCCCGAAACCTTTCCAATGAATGCAAAACCGTGGAAATCGGTAAGTGCGTTCTAGAGTTATAGCGTCAGGAAGGAAAACCCGACTTATTTTTATTCTATAGATATGACGATGATGATGATACTGCACTTAGGTTTTAATAAAGTAGTAGAAACGTCTCAAAATACAAAGATACCACACAATTTTTCTATACAAACTAAAATGTCCAACTTAAAACAAACTCACACGAAACAATACGGAAAATAGGAAACACTATCCCTGACCGCTTTTTCGTTCATATTAACACTGAGCTTCAGAACAATATCACTTAACAAATGAAAGTAAATTAAATAAAGCCGCCATTTATATGAAGTTGAACAATAAACTCGGAACGTTTAAAACGATCCCTTGTTGAAACTAATACCCAAACTAATTAATTAAGTAACATAATGAAATCATTGAGTGGTCTCCGGATACGAGGAGGTTAATATTTTAATTGTTTATTTTTTTCTAATCTGTTATGTAAACTCAGGCCTTGTTGTCATGTCGGGAAATATTATATTGCATGTTTTTTTTTCAGGGAGAATTATCATCCAGTGGTTTCTCCCGCTTTGGGCGAGGCGACAGACTCTTACTGACAAAAATAACCACCCCGTTCCTACTCTTGCTTTTCGAGCTAGAGACCCTGTTAATACGCTAGGTAGTCCGCAGCTCCGGATCAGGCATCAGCCCTATTCTGTGGTGGTCAGATAGCTCTTTGAGAGCTTTATACCCATAGCTTCGTCCATGGTTTCAAAGGAAAAATCCTTATTTTTGCGACCAGCCTGATACAACCTCCCATAACCGTTAATTAAGGATCACTTTTCATTTAATTCTTCCTAAATACCTCCTGATGCATACAGATGCAGTAGGTATACGTAACCTACATACTTCATATTTTAATGAGTATGATGTATTAGTGGAAGGAGGGTAGGTAGGCCTTTGCCCTGCACGACTATGGCTGAAGAAAAAAATTAAAACATAATTCTTTCAGACACCACTGGGCGTATCAAGAACAAGAATAGCAGATACTAAATAGACTTTTGACACGCACTGTGTAGACTAGCTTTTTATAAGAGATCAGTGGCGTACTTATAAATCCATTTTTAAACGGTTTTATTTAGTACTATCATTAGAACTTAAAACGGGACATTTACCATGTTTATTAGTTTTTGTGAGTTTCCGATATTTCGGCACTGTTGCAAGTGCCATGATCATGGATGAACTGGAGTATATGAGCAGACAAATCGGTCTACCCTCTTTCAAGTTAGTTTTTGGCTAACGAGTAGGTACTAACGACATCACTTCCACTGTCATCTATATATTAATACGTGATGCAAAAACTTTGGACCGCTATTTACGAAAATTGCGCGAACGTAGGAGCATAAAATTTGGTACACTTATAGTTTATGTGTAGGAGAAGTGAAGAACGCTAATATTTTTCAAAAATAATGCTTATAAAGTACATTAAATCAATAAATAAAACATTACACACACATGCATAGTATCTGATCGTATTTGACAAAACGTCAAAATCGATAGACATTGCGATGATATTGACGTCTCATATGAATAGAGTTTTATAAAAGAGTTTGTTTGAGTTTGAGTTAAATAAAAATTATCCTTGAACGTATGTTAAGTGGTATTGTAAATTAAATCGTATATGGTTGAATTTCAACCACTAGGCGACCACTAGTTTGTATAACTAGCTGATTTTTGTGCGTCATTAAAAAGGTTTAGTATGAGTTCGCTTTGCGTTTAAAGTAATTGAAACGTAATGATTGGCCGGTTCGAATAAACCAACCAATCAGGGCCGAACGCGTTCTCGTCTCGATTACTTTAAACGTAAAGCAAATTAGTACTCTCTTAGTACTGTTTGTTTGTTTAGGTCTTTAGTAATTGGCATTTAACCTTGCTTCTTGATGTCCGATCGATCTGATATTAGGTACTCACTCTTAATCTTGATGACCATACAATATGAGCACATTAAAAGCCTTTAATATATTTTTTATGTATATGATGTCTGTTGTTGTCTTGTGTTTTCTGTTGTCTGATGTTTATTGTAAAATGTATATGATATATTAATGTACTAGCTTTTGCCCGCGACTTCGTTCGCGTGGAATAGTGACTTCCGGCAAATTTTTGGTTTTAACCACATAGTTCCCGATCTCGCGGGATCTCTTCAAAAATGAGATGTGGAAGATATTCCAGGGAACTCTTCAAAAATCAACATAATGAGCTCTGCGTTTGAATTTAATAGATGTATACTCACTTAGGGCATTGAAAAAATAGTTTAAAAACGGACTTAAACTAAAGAAATATTATAATCTTTCCGAACTTAAGATGAAAACTAACTTAAAACTAAAGAAAGCTACGAATTACGAATTTATAACAATTAAGAAAGAAATTATATTACAACCTATCCTCTATGCTATAATAACCAAGCTTAAACTAAATAATTTAAAAGAAACGACGAAATCTAATCTAATTAATTTATAAATTAGACTTACAATTTTATTAAAAAAACTAACTACAGTAACTACTAATAATCGATATCAAACTAAACCTACGTTAAATAGTTTAACCAGAAAACCAGGAAAACCCAACTAATAAAATTATTAATTGACAAATACAACGAAACCAATTTAGAATATACGAAACAGCAGGACCACTATTCAATTCCGTTCAATTCCGTACTATAAGTACGAAATTGAACATGCGCTGTATGTCCGGAATAAATTTATTTTTTATTTTTTGATTTTTGAAATAAAAATCCTATGTCCTTTCTAAGGTTCTAAACTATATCTGTACCAAATTTCAACCAAATCCGTCAAATAGTTGCGGAGATTATTGGTATAAGCATAGAATAGTGTTCGACGTGATTCTTTAATTTGACATAACTTTTTTATTTATGAACCGATTGACATGAAA
Source organism: Spodoptera frugiperda (assembly GCF_023101765.2). Classification (NCBI taxonomy): domain Eukaryota; kingdom Metazoa; phylum Arthropoda; class Insecta; order Lepidoptera; family Noctuidae; genus Spodoptera; species Spodoptera frugiperda. The sequence continues at coordinate 10,155,956 of NC_064215.1, read as the reverse complement.
CAAACACTAAATGTAAATTGAAGCATACCACAATATATTCGTGAAAACCGCATCCAACTCGGATCAGCCGTTTCTGAGATTAGCGCGCATAGACAAACAGACAAACAGACAAACAGATAAACAGACAAACAGACAAAAAAAAGTTAATTACATTTTTGGGTTCGAAATCGACATAACAATAACCCCGGCTATTTTTTTTATTTTTATTTTCAATGTACAGACAGCACTTTTCTACGATTTTATTATATGTATAGATGTAATACATGTATGTTTGTTTTGAGTAGTCTATTTGTTGAGAATGGCGATAAAACATCACACGAATGGGTGCGAATACGAGCAGTTGGTTAAATCGGTGCTTGAGTTTTTTTTTCAATTTATTTAGGGGTTTGTCTCTTAGGCACAACATCGCCTAGTGCTGTTAAAATCATAATCACGCTTCACACTTAATGTTATAGATGTGAAAGTTTGTTTGTTTGGGTTTTTGTCTGTCTATCATACTGAACTATTGATGAAATTTGGTATGAACTGACTTGGGTGATAGGATACTTTTTATCAAACGGGAACGCGGGAGAAGCCGCTGGCAGATGCTAATAATTTATATAACACGCAGGAGCAGCTGGTAATAATATAAGAGGCATGCAAAAATATTTTTAACATACCATCCTTCTGTCTACTCCCACCAAAATGAGACGACCTTTTTGATACAAAATTCCCTGCATGATTAGAACGCTGGTGAAGTAACAGAAATTTTGAAATGTTTGTTAAGGATTTTATGTGGGTTATGAGCAAAGTAGAAGTAGAGCCAAAGTATGCCATTTTGGCATGGCAAGATTGCAAACTGGTAAATATGTCTCCCAATTTGTTGTGAGAATTATAACTCTAAATTAACGAAAAACAAATTAAAATCGTCTCGTCTATTAAAACGTAAATGACAAGAAAATAAATAAATACTCGTATGTACACTTTAAAATAAACTGAAACTAAGACAGTGAATAAATGGCTACCTATGGTTATTTTCTGACCGAAAAAATAGACAGCCTTCTGGTCACGTGTAGAGTTAATACGCTTACTCAATTTAAGTATGAGTTAGAAAATTAAAATATCTTCTCAGTTATACGGAAACCCTGGCTTAAGTTCGACTCGAACCTAGCTGATAGATATTCGTTTTGTAGTTTAGAAATAGACTACTAGATGACCTTCACCTTGTCTTGTCTCTGATGTTTGAATTACAGTCCATTAATTAGTACTTTGTAATTTATGTTTTGAAGTTTTATATTTAGTTCCATATTCAAGTATAGCTAGTAATAAAGCAGGAGTAGGAATGGGGTAGTTTTTAGTCAGTAAGAGTATGACACTCCCTGTCTCACCAAAGGTGGGAGAAGTCATAGAATGATTTCCCCCTAAAAAAACAACCGAAAATGCTTGATATGCCATATTATGTTTTTAACCACCAAGCCCACTAAACAGCAGTTACACCAGGGCATACAACTCACTAGATCACACCACAAATGACATTATCATGCAAAATTCTGGCCATTAAACGATAGTGTACAATGTCTATCGATAATCTCCCATTATATACATTTACAATGCACAAGAGATGTCCAGTGTCACTGGTTGTAATGCTAATTGAATTGTGGCATGGATTTATGTGATCAATTAACCAAATGACCCTATTGTTAATAGATTGGTCTTTATGCATTTGTGTTGTTGCGATTGTGGTTGAATAAAAGGAGTTCTGAGTAGGGTTAGAGGGTTGAAGGCTTTAAGGCTTTGTCTTGTTAATGAGCTAGATTCCATACTGTAATGTTGTAGAGAACAGGGATTAAAAGTACCTTTAACCAACGAGTATACATGAAAAGATTGATGATGATGACTGTTGATGAAGCGAAAGTGGTATGTAAGATTCTTGGCAATTGGCGTTTCATAGTCTCTGCTCACCCCTATAGAAGACAAGCGTGAGATTATGTATGTTTTATAAATGCAAAAGTGTGAAACTAATTATTTGTACGTATTTCCAGGCAAAATACGAGATTGCTTTCAATTCCAAACTCATGTTAATTGGAAGATTTTTTGAAAATGCATCTTCTGTTACCATTTTGTGAATCCGAGAGCAACGGTTCAGTTTTCTTTCCAGTTCATGAATAAAAATAAAGGATCAGAATTTCTAAACATCCTGCGAAGGTTTATATATTTGTTTGTTTGTAACTTCTTCACTTCACAAAATGACATTTGAAAAAAGGGTAGATTATGGTCTAGAATAACAGATGGGATACTTTTATGTCACTAGAACGCGGGCGAGGCCGCTGGTACAAGCTGTAGTGTATAAAAATCCCTACGGAGATGGAACTTAAAAGCTAGACATTTCTCAAATGTTGTCAAACTAAGAGATCCTTCATTTGACCTTGGAAGTCAATCCACAAGGACCCTTGGAACATTGGCAAGCAGATCAACCTATCCCAATCCATCATTTTTATTTATTGAATTTTGGACTCTATATTAAAAAGATAAAGTTGAGAATCGTATAGAGAAATTTGAGAGAAAGGGGTAGGTTGACTTGCTGGACACTTGGTACTTAAAATGTAGAACTAGTGACGTTCAGTTGACGACATAGTATAATTATGTAACATCATACCTGTCCTCAGCGTCCTCCCTAGAGGGAGAGTTCGTGCTTAGAAGTCTCTTCAGCTTCGGGACTCCTTGGAGCTAGGAGGTTTGTATATTTTACTATATAAACTGTCCTATATGTATGTATGTATACGTAAAATTTTATTTGTTGTATCTATCCGTGATTTTATCTATAGGTACACGTTTCGGTACTTGATACCAGTGAATCTGAACGATTTTTTAAATCAACTTTATTTAGGTTTCTACGTTAGGTATCTACTGAATGGTAAGAAGTTTGAATCAGTGCTTTCTCTACATTTAATACATGCACACTTACTTACCTTTGAGAAAAAAGAAAAGCGTAATATTCTGCATAGATTTACATCTTTTATTTATTATCAAGTTACCAGTTTTTTATTGAATCTGCACCCAAGATACTAGACCCTAGATAGTGTGGGAACACTAAATAATTATAAATAACGAAACTAAAGATCCATAGTAATTTCCAATCTCACACCCAATTCCAGTATTAATACGCTAGATTGTGCACATTTCATGTCAAACGATGCATGTCAGATGGTTAAATTGGTTGGTATGGCCGTCTGCCGGCCATTGTCGCCTCGATGGACATTTGAGTAGCGAGGCATGGGTCAAGAGATACTAATGTGTTAGTTATGTTATGTTATGATAGTGTATGTTGGTTGTGTAGTTTATGATTTTGGGGTTTAGTTTACCCTTCTGTGAGTTTACCATTAAATGCTGTTGAAATAAAATCATTGTGGCGACACATAACAAGTGTGACAGATGATAGAAGTCCCACATAGACGATCGACGAGCAAATTAACGGATGACGTAATAAATTCTATATCGTACATACGAAGTTTATCGGAATAAACATGAATAGAAAATGCCAATGAACAACAGTGGGGCAAAAAGCCCGCCAGGCACGATCACCTCGCTTTGTCGGAGGATCATCCTTTTCTTAAGGAACTTTACTCACTTTACTTTTTTCCTTAACTTTTGTTTAATTTGTAACTGTCATTAGTTACTTGTAATCAGCTTTGCTTTTACACATAGCAGTTTATTTGTTTCTTTAAGCAGTTACGCTCGCTACGATATTCCCCGAGTCATGTGTTTAATTTAAAAACATTGTTGCTAATAAATTAATAATTATATTTCTGTCCAAAAGTCACTATCCCACCATTAGACCACCATGAGGGGGCCTAGTAGAGCTGATGCCTGATCCGGAGCTGCGGAGTACCTAGCAGGTTTACCGGGGCTCCGGCTCGAAAAGCAGGAGTAGGAACGGGGTGTTTTTTAGTCAGTAAGAGTCTGACACTCCCTCTCGCCTCCCTCAAGGCAGGAGAAGTAATTGGATGATTTTCCCCCTTTAAAACAAACGCGGACAAAGTCGCGGGCAAAAACTAGTAATAAATAAAAATAAAACAGTTATCGTTACCTACACTATGAATTAACAAAGTACGACAGCAAACGACCACAGAATAGTGGAAACAGTTTACTTTATTTCATGTATATTTTATTTAACATAGGTACAACTTATGTTATTGACGTGAGACGTAGAAATCTACATGTACGTGAATATAAACCCCATCTCCGGTGGATACAGGTGACAGTGTCACGCTGCGATGGCGATATTTGAAAACTGCTTTAAATTGACTTTTATACTGCTTTGACTTTTTTAAATATCTTATGATAAGATGGTTTATGTCGACATAGATTTTGTTAACTTATCATTTATTAAAAACGCGTTAAGATACGCCTCCACAGGCCAGCATCGTACACAGCGCACGCAACGAAGTTTAGTTTGTCTTGTATAGAAACTCATACAACTGCGTCCACTGATCCGCATCGTACGTACTGCATCATCAGTAATGCCTACATGTGATGCGTGCCGATAACGTCATACTGAATGCATACGATGCGGGCCTGTGGACACTTACCTCAAATCACACTTTTTAATCCGCACAAATCGACACCAGCAATTTATACTACGCTAACTCGAAATTTGGAAAAAACGTTTTTTTATGCCAAGTTGCTTAAAATGTGTGTTTACATACATCATAAAAAAATTGAGAAGAAATATGCAAAAATAAGAAAGTTACAAATCTTATAAAACGCTAAGTAAAGGTACTTTTTGAAATCACTCGATTTATATTACGCCAACTATTATTAGCGGAGTGTGCGCGGGGATCACTTTGGTCAAAGTCCGTGCAACACTGCACTAACTCATAGTTAGCGTAGTTTAGTGCGTTCGTGTGTATACTTGTTCGTTTGTAAAATGAACGACTTAGCGACTTTTACATAGTAAATACTTATGTGTTAACGTATTAATTAGTTTATAAATGGTACGTTGTATAATGAAACGCAGTTTTGGCGGGTACAGAGCAAGTGAAAATTTATTAAAAAGTAATGTTGAGAACAATTACACAGATTATAACAATCTTACTTTAGTTCCTAGAAAAATCACTAGAGGGCGGTAAATGTTCAATGGGTTGCAATTTTGATACACAAAACAACACCCCCACTTATCAAAATAATGTTAATACTTTACATCCTGTATACCCAACAACTCCATAAAATAATAATGTTTAACACTACCTAAGCCTTTTGTAAATAAGTCTGCTGGCATTTCAGCTGTTTCCAAGTACTTCAACTCTACAAAACCTGCACTAATACAATCTTTGGAAAAATGGTATCTTATATCTATATGCTTGCTTCTTTTATTAAAATTATTATCGCTTGAAGACAGCTTAATTGCACCTTGGTTATCATTATACAAACATATGGTATATGACTCATTTACAATATCCTTATACAAATTAATTAAATATACTGCTTCTCGACATGCTTCAGCAACACCCATATATTCTGCCTCAGTACTAGACAGAGCAACTGTTTTTTGTTTTTTCGCCTCCCATGAAATAACACTCCCTGATAACATGAAACACAGACCCGTGTAAGACCTTCTGTCTACAACATTGTTACCCCAATCTGAATCTACAAATCCAACTAATTTTGAGTTACCCTCATTAGTATATTTAAGTCCATAATGCTTAGTCTTTTTAAGATATTTTAAGATTCGTTTTGCATAAGCCCAAGTTTCATTATTGTAGCAATTATTAAACTGGCTTAAAAAACTTACTGAAAAAGCTATGTCTGGTCTTGTTAATACCGCCAAATACATGAGTCCCCCAATTAATTGCTGATATGGTAAGTCCTGACTACTTTTCTTATCTAAATTAACATTCAATTTGGACTCTAACGGTGTATCTGCTTCTTTACAATCTGCCATATTAAATCTGTTCAGTAATTGAATAATATAATTCTTTTGACACAATGTAACTGTTCTATTAACTTTATCAAAGTTTACATTCATTCCTAAGCAGTTCTTAACCTGACCTAAATCCTTTAATTTAAACTTAGAAGACAATACCTTCTTTAAATTATTACACTCAGTTACATCATTTGAAAAGATAAAAAAATCATCAACATATAAGCTAACTATTGTCTTTTTATCATTATCACCTTTAGTATATAGACATGGTTCTAACTTGGAACGTTTATAACCAATATTTGTAAGACATTCATCAACTTTCTTATACCAGGCTCTTGAGGATTGTCGTAGCCCATAAATAGCTTTATTCAATTTAAGCACTTTATTATTATTCTCAGAATTCAGTAAACATTCTGGTGGATGCATATAAATAGTCTCCTCAAGATCCCCGTTCAAGAATGCGTAGTAACATCTAGGTGACATACATCTAACTTAAGTTTAACAGATAATGCGAACAGCAATCTTAACGTCGAATGCCTAACAACTGGCGAAAAAGTATTTGAATAGTCCACATTCTTCTTCTGCATGTAACCTTTGGCAACTAAACGCGCACGATAACGCACTTTATTGTCATTGTCCAACTTCTTTCGTAACACCCACTTACACTTCACTACAGTCCCACCGTCTTTTGGCTCATCTACTACTTCCCACGCATTATTGTCTTTGAAACACTGAAGTTCTTGTTTCACAGCTAATAACCACTGATCCTTCTCAGGACCTTGTAACGCTTCCTCGATGGTCAGTCCACAAGCATCATCAAACACTTCCTCTGGCATACATATGTTTGACATCCCATACCGTTCCGGCTTCTTTCTGTTTCTGCTACTTCTTTCTCGTAGCTCAGGTGAGCTGTTGGCATCTTCATAGTCAGTAAGTCAGTAGGTAAGTATGTATAATCTGAGTCAGTAGTTGATTCTTCACAGATTGTATCATCATTCTCTGAACTCTTATCATTCACATTACTGTCCCCCACTGAACATGAGTTTTCTTTACCTTCTGTGATTGGTATGCTGACATCTGGATTCTTTTCATCTTCCATAACGACGACATCCCTGCTCGTTGTTATGCGCTTTGTCCTTGGGTTATATATTCGGTAGCCTTTGACGTCATCAGGATAGCCGACAAGAATGTGCATTTCCGACTTCCTATCCCATTTCTGGCGCTTCTCTTTTGGCAAATGCACCATAACCTTGCTACCAAATATTCTCAAGTGACTAACATCAGGCTTGCAACCAGTCCAGATTTCAAACGGAGTCTTGTCATTTAATGTAGGAAGTGCAGTCCTGTTTTGTAAGTAAACTGCTGTGTTTGTGGCTTCAGCCCAAAACTCTTTGCTCAAATTAGCATCAAATAACAAACATCTGCCTTTTTCTACAATTGTGCGGTTATTCCGTTCTGATAAGCCATTTTGCTCTGGGGTATAGGGGTTACTTCTTTGGTGAATTATGCCTTCCTTCTTGAGATATGAATCAAATTCCTTATTACAATATTCACATCCATTATCACTTCTTAATATCTTTATTTTCTTATTAGTTTGTTTCTCAACTTTCGCCTTAAATTCTGCGAAACAACTGAGTGCTTCACTCTTATGTTTGATGAAATATATAAATATCATACGACTGAAGTCATCAATAAATAGTATGTAGTATCTGGAACCACCAAGTGACTCATGCTCCATAGGTCCACTTATATCTGTGTGAACTAACTGGAGTATTTCTTCACTTCTTGAACCTTCTTTTGTGAATGGAAGACGACACTGTTTACCTTCACAACAAACTTTGCATGATGACTTGTCCAGATCAACCTTTTCTTGGAGATTCATTCCGTCAACAGCACTTGTCATTTTATTTAGATATTTACTGTTGAGATGACCCATTCTGCGGTGCCAAGTACTACCTGAGACTGTCATATTGACCACTATGCTTTCAGGTACTCTCAGTTTGTATACACCATTAGTCAGCACCGCTGAAGCCACTAATATGTTATTACTGTTATATACTTCACACCCATCTGATGTAAACAGCACATTATTACCGGATTTTATTAACTGGCTCACTGACAATAAGTTGGTTGTCAATCCTGGAACACATAATACATCCTTGACTTGAACTTTAAATTCACATTGATCTGTTTCAGTTATGATAGTCACGTCGCCTGAACATGATACCTGCAGTTTCTCGCCGCTCGCAACATAAATGTCTTTCTTATCGTGTTGCTTACTGTTCTGGATCCACTCCTCGTTAGCAACCAAATGCATACTTGCGCCTGAGTCAATGTACCAATCGTGCTTATGAAACTTGTCACTCAAAAATACCGCACTGAACGCATTTGTTTGTTTGTAATGCGATTGCTTCGTATTATTTCTTTTATCATTGTCGGTATTTGGGCACTGACTTTTGTAATGTCCGTTCTGTTTACACCGGTAGCACTTTACATGAGGTTTGTTGACATTTTGTTTTTCATTCGCTTGCATTTTATCCATAGACAATTTATTATTTTTCTTATGTTGCCACTTCTGTGCGCTGCTTGCAAAGGCGCCACTTGCTTCACTCGATTGACTTGCGTTCACATCCGTTTCCATGTCCATGAGTTTTGTTCTAATGGCGTCGGTTGTGATTTTGATGCCCGAATGCTCTATTGCCATGATCATCGGCATGAACTTTTCTGATAATCCAGCTAACATGAGGCACCCGATCCATTCATCACTGATGTTAAAACCTGTCCCGCTCAACTTTTGTCCGGTTTCAACTAATTGCGTTACATATGACTGCATGGATACACAATTTTCCTGACGAATTGAGATCAGATTTCGTAATAATGATATTCTTCGAGTAAATCCTGAATCATCAAATAACGTCTTTAACTTGTTCCATAGCTGCAACGTAGTGTTGACGTCTTTTATATGAACATACAACGCACTATCAATTGTCATAATCAGTTTCGCCTTAGTCTTCGTGTCATCTGCTGTTTCTAGTATCTTCCCGGGAATTGTCTTTATGCAATGTAGCATATCTTCCAGGACTAGAAAATTTTCGGCTGCAAACACCCATTCCCCGTAGTTCTCGCGCCCTTTTAGCTTAGGCACGTTTACAAGGTAATTCGATGTCATTCTTGCAAACTACCACTTATTCGTAGAATAACACAATATTCACTGTTTTGGAATACTTTAACTGTACTGGACTTCACTGATTATCGGATAGAAAATTAATTAATGCTGGGCCCATAACCTATAATGAAACGCAGTTTTGGCGGGTACAGAGCAAGTGAAAATTTATTAAAAAAAGTAATGTTGAGAACAATTACACAGATTATAACAATCTTACTTTAGTTCCTAGAAAAATCACTAGAGGGCGGTAAATGTTCAATGGGTTGCAATTTTGATACACAAAACAACACGTTGACTATTATTTTTGTAAGTAAGTACATGTTCTTTATAAAAATATTGAAATATGCATCAGATGATTGATCATGCACTACGACCTCCCGTACTACACTACGCTAACATAAGTTAGACGTGTATAAGATGTAACATTTTTTTGATGAATTACGTTTATATACGGCTAACTTGCGCTAAATCAAAAAATATAAATAATTAAGGAAATATAAATTTGAGATATTACAATGAATAAATTAAATATTAAGCATACCAAATTTCAAAAAAGTATCTTAATTAATGTAAACGTTATCACGTTTTTCCCTTTAAACGCCTCTACTGTAAAGTACGCTTTTTTGAGTTAGCGTAGTATAAATTGCTGGTGTCGAAATAGAGGTACACGTTTCAATTTAACACAGAGATACTTTTTATTACTCAGCTTGAATCGTATATACGCAGACATAAAAATAAAGAATCATTAAATAGTACATAACAACGCAACTATATTTTCTTTTGTAATTATACGATTTTAGCTAAAAAGACAAATATATAACTAATTAAACAAGAGTATTTTAATAAAACTAAAGAGGATTTATTTCAAACCATCTGTTACTAATGTACCTCTAGAAACGTACGAATTCCAAATAAATCGATGTAAAGTATCCTTTATGAATAAAAGTGGAACATCAGTACGTGTGTCTCAGTATAACTTCTAAACACCTTTATAGAACACGCCAACGGATCATCTGATGGTAAGCAATCGCCGCTGCCCATGGACACTTGAAACGATAAAGGCAGAGAGACACAACTGTATCAAATTGGGTATAGTAATTTTAATGTTCTTACGTAATTGTTACGGAGTTGCCCGTACATATTCAAGTGACAAAGGGGTCCATACTCAAAAGCCACGTATAAGATAGGTACCGTTACCTATATACCGTATAGATAGGTAACGGTACCTACCACGACACAAAACAAAAAAAAAGTGCGAGTAAAAAAAATAGTAAATTCAACGGCAAATTCCCGAAAGCCAGGTTGATCTGTTAGTAAAGATATAAAATAAAATGATGATATTGGACGGCTCCTAAAAATATTGCACCTAGTTTTTCATTCAGTTTCCAATAGAGATGGTCGTTTGGATGATAAATAGGGGGGATGGGTAAGGCGGGGATGGACTTAAGTAAAAGGTAACTTAAAGAGCACCTTTACTGAAATATACGCCATGAATTTGGTACGGTACTTATTTCGAGAAAAAAAGGTATAAAAACCCTTTTTTCATAATCCTTATCAGATGTTCTGGATGAAATGTGGAGGAAAGGACTAGATTTTAGGGAAAAAGGTTTTACATATTCTTTGGAATAAGTTGAGTATTTTTTTATTGGTTTGTTAAAAGATACTACATGGTGGTGATAGCTTGAAGTTACATAATATTACGTAATGTGATACTATCAAAGATTTTCTTTTTATAACTCTTATTATGTGCCAATTATGCTACAAATATCACGGTTTGGAATAGAGCGACGTATAGACATGAGATATAATTGGCGAACAATAACAATAGGTGGTCTCATTTAATATTATTATGCTTTTACATGTTATGTTTATGTGCAGTATGTGCACCTATTTTTGTAAAATAAGAGTCGTGATTTTATGAGAAACTAGCTACTTCCGCGCGGTTTTACCCGCTCTGCTCAGCTCCTATTGATCATAGCGTGATGTTTTATAGCCTATAGCCTTCCTTGATAAATGCACTACCCAACACAAAAATAATCATGCAAATCGGACCAGTAGTTCCGGAGATTAGCGCGTTAAAACAAACAAACAAACAAACTCTTCAGCTTTATAATATTAGTATAGATTTTAAAGTACTAAATGCCTTAGAAAATATAGAATATGGAATCATAAAAAAAAAAACTGTTTATTACCTGATCCATTAGTCATAACATACTCAATTACTCACACACACACACACACACACATTATGTAACAAACTGTACGTGATAATGGAGTCAGCGGTTTTGATCCGCGGCGTTAATATAAACTAATTAAGAACAAAAATAGTAATGACACATATAGGTACATACATACTGTGGAATTTTGTGAGGAATTGCTTAATTTTATTGTAATGTTGATGATATAGTTTTATCTTTATACTGAAGTTTTGAAAAGGTTGTGATTTAACCCGTCGTGTGCAGGAACGCAGATCTACGCGAGACACAATGTATTTTCTATTGATGTCTTATATACGAAAGGTTACCTTATTTATTAACTGAATTCAAAAAACGTAAATTCTCATGTTGACCTGTATGTATGTTTGTACGCGATTATCTTACGAACTAAAGCGATTTTGATGCGGTTTTCCGCATAGTTATTTTTCAGACTTTAGCGTTCTTCTTTAGAATAACACGTCTCTTTCATTGCTCTCGAAGTCTCCACATTGCAGTAACAATCAGGAAAGCTGGAAAGCTATTCCTTTCTGTTGGATGTTTTTATTTTTTTTTTTTAATAAAAAATCGTTGCCCCACATTAGAATTTTCTCCTGTGTCGTGGGTGCGTTTACAAACATACAAGTTCACAGGCACATGACACCCAGACCCGAAACAACAATTTGTGGATCACACAAAGAGTTGCTCTGTGCGGGAATCGAACCCGCTACCCGTTGGGCGGCAGCCTGTTGCCCAGCCACCGCACCAACCGTGCAGTCAAACTGTGTTATGTTAAATTTTCAAAGCTGCATAATACGTTCCATGTTCACGCATCGTAACGTGAAACTGCCAAGAATTTTGTTTTGTTTTCACAGTTTTTAAATGAAAATTTCAACCATATTTGCGTTGCATCCAAAAATGTAATTTTCTTTTATAACAGAATCAAAATTTTTGCGCAAACGACGACTGTATTTTGTAAAGTTTAAAGTCTAAACTAAATATTTTAGTTTTTAGAATGACAATTTTGCATTTTAATTACTTTTTCATAACTTCTCTGGGAGATTTTCAGTTGTCTAAATAGAATTGGCTTGGAAATTCTTATTTTGACCCTGCACTTTGCAGTGTGTCTTGTAAGTAATGATTTTTTTTTATCTTATGTGAGTGAGTAAGTGAGTTTGAGCTTGTGAGTGTTTGTTACTCAAGCACGTCAAGATCAGAGGTAGATTAATGTCTGGCTGGAGTTATACTTATGCTACTTTTTAAGAAGAAGCAGAAGCTAATATAGTAATTCGTACAGTGACTGTACATACATAATATACGAGTATTACGCCCTGTTTTGCTGCTGCTACTGTTTTATCATCATATCCTGGTTTGTCATCACTTCGACTAAATTAAGCACAATAGAAAAAATACAGTGTGCCTCGCTTAGACCTACCTACGTTTGGGCACATTAAGGGTTAAACTAAATAGTATTGTGTAAGAAGATCTTATCTATTATATAAAAATAAGTCGGGTTTTCCTTCCTGACGCTATAACTCCAGAATGCACGAACCGATTTGCACGGTTTTGCATTCGTTGGAAAGGTCTCGGGCTCCGTGAGGTTTATAGAAAAGAAAATTCAGGAAAAAATTAAGAGAAAAGCAGGAAAACAGGGAAAATCATTGGTGGCGAAACGGAGTTCGCCGAGTTTGCTAGTTGGATATAAAAATGTTATTAAATTAACAAATTTTTCGTGTAAAGAAATTAGTATACAGAATCACAGTTCTCAAAATCACCTCGCAATTCGTCCCACATTTTACACGGCCGTGTAAATACTTTACAAGGATTTAAAACCGATATAAATCAGTGGTTTCAGAATAAAGTACTAAACTGAATTTAGGTTAGTACAAACGCAGGTCAAGCTATACTTCTTCCTGTTAATTTTTAAACGATTTTCAACTTTATTCTTATAATATATCTACAGTCGAAAATTCAATGACAAACTGCTGGTTTCTGTGCCTAAAAACGTGTGGACCAATCAACTAAGGGTCTGAATATTCTATTTGTTGAATAAGACCTGTTTTTGTGGCAGATTTTTTTGCTCACAAGTTCCTTTACGATAAATTGTTAGGACTTTTTGTATTGAATTCGAGCGTTGAGAAAAATACTTAGGCTCTGACAGACAGATCGTAACTTTTCTTTGTGGCCTGGCTTTAGGTCTAGTAAACTTTTAATTGTGGTATTGAGTGAGTCATTTAGTGTTTAGGAATATTCTATAACTGTAAATAACTATAATATTTAAGCCTTTAACTGCCATCAGAAAACTGTTGAAGGTAAATCCTCCACTAACATAGGTCACCGGTGACCTACGTGGCAGTTAACGTGTTAACACATTGAACGCCGTGGTGGTCACCGGTGACCGACGTTAGCAGAGGATTTGCCTTCAACAGTTTTCTATTGGCAGTCAAAGACTTAATAACTGATTTCAGTCAACAAACTATCGATGTAATTTTAGTAAAAAGAAAAACGAAAGATTAATGAACTAGCAGGGTCATTCACCCTGGAAGTGATAGCCATACGTTTAGATTTAATGCGCTCAATAAACCAAACCTTTTGCACTTTATTAGCTAGGGAAGCTCCTATTTTATTCCCCTTTAAAGGCTTGAGACATAAAACTTAAGGTTCCTATTAAACTATCTTGGAATCTAGTTCCCTTTTTTTAATAAGGTTTAGGTATCACAGGACAAATTTGATTATGGTGTCGTTTTCGTAGGTTATGCATAAATATATTTTTTTTTTGCAACTTAGCCTTTTGTCCCTGTAGGAGTAGGCAGAAATGCACATTACGGCATGTAATGTCCCTACACAATGTACACCGAATTTTCACCCTTTATGTTTTAAGTCCCATGTAATAGGGAGTGAGCCTATTGCCATACAGAGAGCACAATTCCAGACTTGGTGTTACTACTGAGAAATTTTCGTAAATCTGAAAAAAGAGCCCCAGTTATACTTTGCCTGACATTATTAATGTATTATTTGAGAATATATATTTTTACAAACACTTGTATACCATTGCACATTAAATTATTATTTAAAATTATTTCTCAGATTCCAGCTAGCAGTCTTTTTGGCACATTACGGGTCTGTGCTACGGGCTCAATTCTGAATTGCTACAACGGGGTTACAACCGTGAATTTCTAATTGCAGAATCCGGTAAAGCTTTCTTAAATCCGGGTACCGGTGGAGACTGCTTGCAATCACTAGTTTAAAGAGAAAGACGACATATTTGTACAGATTTTGTTCTTTCTTGTTTCATTCTTCTTTTAACAATTAGGTACCTCTTCGTAAAAAGAGTTTTTGAACTACACGGCTTGTACCCGGGTTGAAGCTATATCATAATAAGTAATAAGCACTGCTTCAATCCAGCAATTGGCTTGTCATTTCAATTTCAACTTTAAAGAGTATGACGTATGATATATTTCATAACGTCAATACAATAAAGCCGATGTTTTGTGGCCTGGATGTGGGGTAAAGGCTAAATTAGAATACTTATATTACGACCTAAGTACTGCGCAGGATGTCCACCACAAGATGGACAGCCTGGGAGAGAGACGTTATTGTAACAGACGACATCTCGTAGCCGATTCTTGATGAGTGCCTACTGCATAGTCAAATCATTTCACAAAGATATTATATGTAACTTTCTTTATTACAGTAAACACACACGGTTACACTTCAAGCTATACAAAACCAGTATAAACTGACCGTTGAATATGTGAAAAGACCATACTAAGCGAGACCATGATAAACTGGTTTTGTATAACTTTATCTGTAGCCTGTCTACGTAGGACTATGAACTTAATACCCTACGACACGATTTATTAGTCAGACCTTAATTAATTAATTCTACTCGCATAACTATTCGACACTTGTGCTGATATGATCGTAATTAAGTGGCATAGCTGTTTCTAGAGGTATACAGGTTCAGGCGAAATTAGATTAGCGTGCTAATAGATCATTAGTCATCTGCATTCCTGTAGAATGATAATTAGTCTTTGTTTTGATCATTGAAATGAATAAGAGTCTAATTTCTTAGCGAGTATTCATTTATTATGTTACTAGCTTCTGCTTGTGGCTTCGCTTGCTGTTTTGTAGAATAAAAAAGTATCCTATGTGTCACCAGACCATAATCTTCTCCTTTTCCCAATTTCATCCCGATCCCTTCAGCCAATTTGACGTGATTGAATAACAACCAAACACACAAACTCACAAACATTCACATTAGTAAGATGAAGACTTCGGTCTACAATGTGTTCAGTTCGTAGAAATTTCAGTTTTATAGAAGTTAGTCATAAATCAGAAAGTTTGCAAGAAAACTAGGTTGATCATTGTGGTCATTTTGGACGATAAGTCAAATTCTTGAAACGGAACACACTACTGCAGTTATAGCTGTGCGAGGAAGATACGTAGCTCGATGGTAGTGAAGCCATCCATAGCACGCGTCCATAGCACGCTTCTTTCCATATAAAAAACAAGGCATAGCTGAGTCCGTTTCCACCAGTGCTAAGCTATGTGTACCAATGAATATGACTGGTGGAAGTCAAACGCGTTCACAGTAACGTAGCATAACACATCTCTGGTGGAAAAGCAACTAAAGACGAAACAATGGACAAGTATTGTAACAATATCTTTCTGTAATATAACAGATTAGGTTAAAGATTTATAAATTAACCTAGATGAGAACACATAACCAACCTAACAATAACACCTTAATCAATTTCATTCTTCAAAGTCATGATCCAAAAATACATACCAAATGAAAACGGAATCTTGCTAAACTAAAGTGCTAAAATCCGAAGATATTTCTGTTCATATCTAATGAGTAAAATAAAGTTTCATACACCATGTTTACAAGTACTGATAGCCTAAAATTAGCTAATCACTGCTAATATGGGCTAATATAGCCGTTAATCGTGAAAAACTGGTGGATTAGCATTATTTACGACGCTCGAGAGAACGTCTGGAAACCTGTATGTAGAGTACACGTAATGTTTGAGGTGGGTTTCTAGTTGTAGCGACTATATTTTCAGACGTTGCTCCACACTAGGACTTTCTCCTATGTCGTGGCCGTGGGTGTGTTTAAAAACATACAAGATCACATACACATCACACTCAGCCCCGAAACAACAATTTGTGGATCGCACAGAGAGTTACTCATGCGGGAACCAACCCGCTTGACGTTGCGCGGCAGCCGGTTGCCATCCATTTGCGGCCCAGCCACTGCATCTAGGTGTCATGTATATTTAAACTTGTATGATTGTAAACAGACCCACGACATAGGAGAAAGTCCTAGTGTAAGGCAACATTTTACTTAGAAAAATATAATAATTTAAGGTACCATCATTTGAGTCAGTAAAGACGACAGTAATCACTGCAGCATTCTAGAATATAACAAGACAATACTGCATAAAATTCGCCCGCTCGCATTACCACCCAACATTTTCCAACTGCTACGCTTCGAGGCTTAGCCTCACTCATAAAACTCTCAACTCCCGCCTGTTATCTTTGTAGTGTAGCACAAAGAGCCACAATTTCCCTCAAAACAAACCCTTCCTTTTACTTTTCTCTCCATTTTACTCTAAATTGAGATAACTGAGAGTATTTAACGAGAATCATGATGTTTTAACAAATTGTCAGGTACTGTTTCAAGTTAGCACGGAGTCTTATCTTCAGGGGGCTTAGTTTTATAATAAATTGTACCAGGAACTTGCCTCGAAGACATCAACTAAAAGGAATTATTTTGCAAGCTCTCCCTTTGAAGTTTTTGGATGTAATTTTCAAAGGAATCGTTGTTATAGTTTCTAGGTTTGTGTAAATAAATATTCTGAACGTTTTAACGGGTAATGATTTATTTGGCAAGTGTTTTGAACTGAATTTAGGTTATGTCTAAAACCCTTGTTGAAATTAGAACTAAAGTACCTATTGTTTGCTTTTCTGGTATTGTCAGCTTTGTTTCTATAATTATGTAGTTGAAAAAAAAACGGGTAAGCTTTAGTTAGTCTAGAATTTCACTGCTATAGGTGCTAAAAGCATAATGCGACCGATAAGACTTTGAACACCAATCAGAGTGCAGGGACAACAGCAATGAAAAGGGTCAATGAAAGGCGTATCAATACTCTCAGCCAAAACCATGCATAGGAACTCCAAGTAGCATTATCTGTCTAGCAACAAAAGGACAATAATAGCATCGAAACACTAATAAACAAAATGATACCAAACTATAACGTCATAGAGTCCAAGGTCGAATGACTTTCTTCCAAATGCCATATGTTCCGGTAATTTAAAAGCACATAAAATACACGAGAATATTTGACGGGCAGTAAACGTTACAGTTTAAGCTTCGTATAAACAAATATGGCGCACCACTTACGACTTGTTTGCGAAATTTTACGTTTTGTAAACGTAATTTGGATGCAAGGAGGTTTTCCTACGAAAGCGTATACGCATGCTAGTTTACGAGGAATGCATTTGCTTGAAATACGTAGAATTGTTTGTTTATATACTATAACATCATAGTAAATATTACAAGATAGTCTTCACATTACACGTGTTAAAAGATAGTCTCTCCTTTTAATCATTCTACAAACGTTATTAATATAGGGTGCGTCTGTTGCTACATACCAATTACGGTACCATTTTAGGCTCCATCTCGGGCCTTTGCGTATTGCGGCTTCTACTGTGAGATCAAATACCTTACAGTTCCTACCTCGACTGCACGATTAAACCCACGTCTTGATTCTAGGTCATCACTTAGTACTAAGACAACAGTCATAGATTTCTATATAGATTAGTTAAAAATGTAGTATTACATAAAATCCTAGCTATATAATAATCCAAAAATAGGGCTGATGCCTGACCCGGAGCTGCGGACTATCCAGCGGGTTTAACGGCTCCGGTTCAAAGAGCAGTTCAAAGAGCAGGAACTGGGTGGTTTTTAGTCAGTAAGAGTCTGACACTCCCTCTTGTCTCAACAAGGCAGGAGAATCGTTGAATGAATTCCCCTCATAAAAAGAAGCTATATAATTATCTAAAAAGCCAAAACTATTTCCAAATTATATGCCATATTCCTATTCGAGTCTACAGTAGAACGACTTTCAAGTAATATTCGTTGCATGTCAGCTTAAATGCGACTCTAATGAACATAATCGTGTCCATTGCAATCAGAATTGCTGGCAAAATGACGCCTGCATTTCGTAGTTAGCCGACATGAGCTCAGTTTTGGAAATTGCCAATGTGTTTTGCGTGCTATGTCCGGCATTATTGTGTATGAAATTAAAGTGGTATTTTGGTTTTGGATTTAAATTTTATGTTAAAATGTATTTTTGAATCTTTAAACTATATGTGTTTGGTTTATAATATCTCAGCTTAGATAAAACCACAAATTGTGTTAAATATACAGGCCTACCGGTTTTCAGATTGCCCGTTTGGTCGTGAAAGCAAATTCAATCGGAAATAAAAACCATTATCATCATCATCGCCATCATAAGCCTGTAACTGTTAACTACTGAGGAAATGTCTATTTTTGCACGGAGAAGGTTTGAGCATTAATCGTCACGCTTGCACAAGGCGGGTTGGTGATTTCAAATTTATAACAATTTGTAATTCTATACACTTAGTCACCCTATAAGAAACCAAAGCGTACTATTAAATAATATGTCACACTTGTTACCCCATACACACAATAAATAGCTCATTCAAAACAATAATGAAATAAATAACATTCATTTATCAAAAGTATAAACTAAATGAAGACAGCTATCAGACTGAGCAACACTAAAATTATGATTAATGCTCCTATTGTTTCAAATAAGTCTTGTATACAAGTTATATTTGAATTTATTACCACCATGACTTGTGTTATGAGGTAGACAAAAGAGCTCAAGATTTGTTATGGAAATTAAGTTAAAGTGAAAGAAAACAGAGGTCTATATTCAGTGGTCAACGTCTTTTAGATGATGTGATAGAAAGAAAAAAGCTTTTGACTGCATCATGAGTCGCAAGGGTTCAGTACCCTGGTCGAGAAAAGTATTACTGGGCATTTTATCAGTTTTACTAAAATTTCTCAGTAATAGCACGGAGTTTGGCATTGTACCCAGTATATGGCAATAGGCTGCCTACCCCTTCGGGGTTAAAAGGCGTGACAATGGAGAAAAATTGTTTGCTTTGAGAATTTTTGAGATGGATGCAGATGGCGCCACTGTTGATTAAAGTCCTGTGGCACCATTTACTGCAATTGTCAATAATATCTTAAAACTATAGATAGAAACATATTGCTATTTTGATAACATTTTGGTCTAGTATTTGAGATTTACTTTTTATAACAGATGCACAATCACAATTAAATTATCATGACTAATTCAACAATTGAACTACCTATTATAATATCATATGAATAGGTAGTTACGGAGTTATGACAATAAAATAAATTGTTGTAACTTAATGTTATCACCAGCCATATTAATTATAATTGTAATTAATGCTTTATAACACGTTTATCTTTTAATTTTATTACGCGATTGTATTATCTACTTAAGGTTGATGAATTTGTATCTACTATTGTAGTTCCTGAGACCGTGTTTTACCACCAGCACCGGTAAAAACGGACTTAGCTATGCTATGTTTTTATATGGAAAGATGCGTTCTATGGACTTATGCTATGGATGGCTTCCCTACTATTGATATACATCGTATAATCGAGCTGCGCATCTTCCTCGCACAGCTTTTTTTATGGGAGGAAAATCATCCAATGACTTTTCACGATGGCGAGGTGAGAGGGAGTGTCAGACTCTTACTGACTGAAAACCACCCGTTCCTACTCCTGCCCGTCGAGCCGGAGCCCCGGTAAACCCGCTAGGTAGTCCGCAGCTCCGGATTAAGAGGTTGTATCTTGTCCCAAAAAATATCTAAATAGCTGCTACGCTATACAAAATACGTAATTCATGTCCTATAATATCATATATATTCAATAAGTAAACTCTCTTTACAAATATTGCTTGTTATTTCTGGACAGCGTGGAAACGTTTGTAATGATGGCTAGCGTGGCTGCCACCAAGGTCGAGGACAATGTCAACATGCTCCAGTCAATAGCGATTTATTTCTGTTCAATGTTATGTTGGGGTTCAGAAGGGTTATATGACATGTGTGAATGCATCGGGCAGTGTGCTGTTCAAAACGGTCAGTAATCTAAGTCAAAGTCAAATCATTTATTCTAATTAAACTTTTAATACTTAGGTAGTTTTAAAATGTTAACAAATAAAGAAGTAAATAATAGTGTGTTAGTTTGTCCGTCAGTGAAGCTAGGTGCGAAGGCTAATAGGTAATATTTTATAGAAGAAATTAATATTTGTTTGATTGTTTCCGTTATCTAACAATTCTTCAGAGCCTCTAGCCAAATGCCATAAAAGCTTTGTCTACAAAAAGAGAAGAAAACTCACACACAAATTATTTGGGATTGATGTCAATTTTGGTTCTTGTCAGTGTCATCCCCCATGCATTGAATTTTCTACTCTCTCGGTAAACAATGTCTGACAATTAAGATCGAAATGATTCTTCTGTTCACGATTTTTATAATTGTCTATTTTTGTCCTATCAACTATACAAACCTATATATCATAATATCGGGAAACTATATTTACTCAATTGCTAATGTCTATATTGGACAACTCATGCATTATGACTATAGATAATTTTATTACGTATGAACATAATCTAAATCCTTTGCTTTCTAGACATTTATCAGTGCCTTAATCTCTCGTATAAAACATTTACTACGGGGATTGTCCTGTAATAAAATAATAAAATGTTATATCGCGGCGACCTCCCTTCGTAATCAACGCAATATTTGCACACTTCTGGAACCACTTGTTGATACCGTACGCGATAATGGCGCCCATCGCTCAAGTCTGCACGACGTAGTGTCGGTGGTGTTTAATAGATGGCGTTGTTTTCAATGTGTGGTAACGAAATGTTTAATTGCGTTGGCTTTATGAAGATTAATGATTTTGATTGAGCGATGTTTCGCTGTTAGTCAAATGAAGTGAGAAATCCGCTCGTTAATACCCAGCTTATATAAAATCCTTGTTTAGATCCCAAGGCTCGATATGGTAAATTCTTGCTTGCTATTAGCATTTTCCATGACTAGAGACTAGAGGTGCAAATACATCTGAAAAAATGAGAAATCAAGATTTTGACACGAAAACTCTTGACTGTACGGTTGGCACAGTGGCCGTGCAACCGACTGCCGCGTAACGTGTAGCGGTTCAATTCCCGCACGGAGCTCTTTGTGTTATCCACAATGTGTCATGTGTATGTGAAATTGTATTTTGTAATCACACCCACGACACAGTAGAAAATCCTAGTTTGGGGCAGTATTAAAAAGTTCCTTCTTGTAGCATAATAAACAAAGACCACAAACTTTACTATGTTAAGTTTGTGGTGTGCACTTTATAGAGATAATGAGTCAATGTTTTAACTTCTTTTTGTTTTCAAATTGAAATAACTAGTCTGAGATACGAAATTTCTTCACTATTGTAATTTTCTAACACAACTGTGCGCTTCTCGCGCAACTTTCTGCCTCGCACAGCAAAACTGTGGAATGAGCTGTCGTCGGCGGTATTTCCGAACCGATACACCCTTAAAACCTTCAAGAAAAGAGCATACTCCTTTTTAAAAAGGCCGGCAACGCACCTGTGACTCCTCTGGTGTTGCGGGTGTCCATGGGCGGCGCTGATCGCTTACCATCTGGTGACTCGTTTGCCTCCTATTCCATAAAAAAAACAACACCACCTCCCATTAAAGCCGTGGCAGATAATTTTAGAACACCTCATATTCAAAAGACGACGACCTATTCTTAGAACACTTTATATGTATTATGTTTATAATATATACCATTCAAAAGACGGGATTGCAATCAAAGTAAGGCCAAAGTACGTAAAGTTCCCCTACCTTTGAACTAAGAAGAACGACAAGCTTGTGTTGATTGCTTCGAGAATACTTATTGTTTGGAACTCGTATTAACTTTAATACTCTGATGCGGTTTTAAAACTAACTACGAAGATATAGAACTTTATATTATAAACTAGTGACGTTTAGAGGAGACTGAACTCTGTTTCTGTTGTGCAAAGGTTGTAATTGTTTTGGTGTGTGTGACAGGTTTTGTATGAGAATAATTTTAGTGCATTATGAAATGTTAGTGCCTATTTCTTGGTTCTTGTGAGAGGCTGTTTGGATTATAGTTTTCTGGAACTTGAAATTAGCAGTTAACGTTTGGAAGTCGTTGTGGTAACGTTATGAGGGATGGCGAAATGAAACTGTGAAATTGCTTTGCGTTGTGAACTTAATATAAATATTGGTACAAGTAATACATACCTATATAACATTTTTTTAAAGTACTTACTATGCTGAGAACTGGATCAAAATCAGTACAGCGAAACACGAGATAATCGCGCAGAATCGTACTTACATACTCGTACATACAGGTCAAACTGAGAAGCTCCTTTCTTTGAATTCGGTTAAAAGTATTTTTATGATTGTTTTTTATACGAAGGGGAAAGTCATTAATTGTCTGTGTGGAATCCGCCGACTGAGTGAAAACTACCCTACTACTTATGAATCCCAATTTTTTTCTACATAAGTAATACGAGCCTATAAACCTATAACTAACCAGACTAGCCCTAAGCGCACTCAGAATACTTACATTTATTTATTTTTTTTAATAAAAACGTTACCCCACATTAGGATTTTCTCCTGTGTCGTGGGTGCGTTTACAAACATATAATTTCACAAGCACATGACACCCAAACCCAAAACAACAATTTGTGGATCACACAGAGAGTTGCTCCGTGCGGGAATCGAAGCCGCTACACGTTGCACGGCAGCCAGTTGCCCGGCCGCCGCGCCAACCGTTCAGTCAATTCATCAACATTCATATCTACATACTTAGTTTCAGGTGCTCCATCGACAAAATTGAAGTTTACTCACATGTATATTGGTCAATATTTCCAAGTACTTGGCAACACATTCACGTACTCACACGAAATGTAACCATTTTATATATGGACATTTTATTGGGAGAAAACTAAACGAAATTGAGTTTAAGTTATAAACTTTATGAAAACTTAGGTATTTCACTTTCATCCTTAAGTCTCTATATTAATATGGTCTATAATAATATATTTGTACAACAGGTAGGTACGTTACGTTTATTATATTCATTACGTTTATCCAGTTTTTGCGTTTTTTTAGTCCGTAGATTGTGAAAAGATAGGAAAAAGTGGTTACATTGACGACTCTGTAAAAGACGAAAAGCGACAGTGTTGCCAGTGAAAATTAAAATTAATGTGTTCCTAAACGTGTATAATAAATTACCTACCAGTAATATTTTTTAGTTACTCTTATTAAAGTAACACTTTTTAGAGTAAAGTTTCCTAAGTAAGCAAGGATCTTCCGACTAGACGAGGCGATCGTGCCTGACGGGTTTTCTGCCCGTTCGATGGGATTTTCTATCAATGTGTATTTGATGTAGGATTTTGACGCCCTCCGTTGATTTGTTCGTCGATCGTCTATGTGCGACTTCTGTCACTTGTCATGATGTTATCTCATAAAAAGTGCCTACGATATAATAATATTAAAGAATCTACTTGAAAATTGAAAATC
This sequence comes from Spodoptera frugiperda, assembly GCF_023101765.2. NCBI lineage: Eukaryota > Metazoa > Arthropoda > Insecta > Lepidoptera > Noctuidae > Spodoptera > Spodoptera frugiperda. Next base: position 10,132,003 of record NC_064215.1, on the reverse strand, counting down.
ATATATCATAAGAAAGAATAATATTCAAGTATGTTCCTAAAACGTTAGTTTTGATTGAGAAACACATTTCTATTGAAATATTAAAACAAATAGTCAGAAGGTAATCGAGTAGTGACGCAAAGCTAACGAATCCTTCGCGCGCACCCGTGCACAATGAACGGCGATGACAACGTGTTAAAACGAACGCAGACGTAGGGCAACCATAGTTTTATACTTACACCGTACAGTATATATATAATTAGGCCAATTACAATTTTAAGACTTATATTTTTTGGGGTCAATATAAAATTAAAAAGGAAATGTTATTTAAAAATGTGGGTGAATTATTGTATTTTAATGGTGAGAGGTATCTGCTCAGCAAGGAAGCTTTTACTGACTGATGATAATGATTATAAAACTGTTTAATAGTTAATTTAAGTCAGAGTTAGTCGTCTCGAGTCTCAGAGTTACTCGTTGAAACACAACACGAGTGGTTCATCCATACATCACATAATTTCTAGATTTATATATTTTTTCAAGGCATAATTCCGTCAAAACCTCGCAGAACTGCAACGACGATGCAACGATAACATCGGCACATTCTCCAACTTATAAACCAATTTTTTATTCAATACATTTACCTACGTCCATACAGAATCAAATAACTTACAATAAAATTCACAATTCCGACCAAAGAATACAGAACTTGACCAAAGAATACGGAGCGGAAATTAATCCGGACTATCCGAGAACCGTCAGAAGCATGGTCCACGTAACATACGAGTACTGTACAAAAGTAAAATGAAATAATATTGAACATACGCAGATACGTCATTAATGTGTTTGACATCACATATACATAGGGACCGACGCCATTTTGATATTTATAAAATGTCTTATTTTTTTATGGACGTATCACCTGATGGTAAGCAATCGCCGCCGCCCATGGATATTTGAAACACCAGAGGCGTTACAAGTGCGTTGCTGGCCTTTTGGGGGTTAGAAATTTAAGGATTGTTGGGGAATCGGGGATTGGGAAGGGGGAAATTGGGCCTCCGGTAACCGGTCTTATAGACGTTCTACATAAATAATTGATCATTTTCTTGAGAATTTTAAATCTTAAACAAATCTTCCATTTTATAATATTCACAATGTTGTTTTTGCAATTCTATAAAGGTTAGCTGTTAACCTATACGGACGCCTACTTAGAAATTTCTTCTAGAAAATGTAGAAAGGTTGAACCTACACGATGTCAGAATATTCTATTTTAATAATTAATCTTTTGACAGTTAATATCTTTGGTATCAAACTTTAATATTGTTTGATCTGTTTATACCATGAAGCAAGAAAAAAGAGGAGATGCGTGTTGTGATAAAGCTAATAGGCCCTGCCTAATGATATTGTAAGTAAAAAGATGTAAATAGGTTATATAAACGCTCAGAAAGTGGCACATTAAAATGTGGACAATTGGCAACATGTTTGTAGTATGGTATTGCATGTTGGAAAAAAGAGGGGCGTGGTTTCGCATTATGTTAAAGGGAAATTCAGTTATGACATCTCCTCTTTGTATTTGCTTCACGGTTTGTACATAATGTAGATATCATACTATCTAGGTTTACTTTTACCTAAATATGTTAGAAAATAAAAGCTTCGATTTTTAGTCATCACCAACGGCCCTTGACAAACTACAAAATTAAATATAGATTAGACTAATTGTAAAAAAAAGTATAGTAACCTAACCAAATAAGGCCTATGCCCCAATAAAGCCTATTTTGAAAATTTCCCTCTTCCCGATGTCAAATGGTCGCCAAAGTTTGTAGAAGTGTGCATACACATTACTTAACTAATTTGAGCACAGCAAGCAACCCGTGCCGCGATTATGTTGGAACCTACAGACGAAAACAATCACGACGTGGAGCGCACTTTAGTTTTTATAAAATTCGAGTAGCGTAAACTGGTAGTATTTTTATATTTATCAGTATACGACGTGCCGTGTTTTGTCTGTATGACAATTATACATTTAGCCATCTCCTCACATTAGTGAAATAGCTATAATATCGGTGTATTTCATATAATCGTTGTTTTGTTTACCTATGTGCCATGTCCTAATAAAGCCTACAAAAAAAACGTGTAGGCCTTATTACGGCATAGTTGTTTTTCAGTTAAATTTCATAGAAAACGGATCACCAGCTTCTGTCAAAAAGAAAGTCAATGGATTTTGCAAAAGATGGAAAACGCTGTTAAAATGGTAGAAAGGGGTAAACGGGGTGAATAGATACAGAAAAGGGGTGAATGGATATCGGGAAATTCTTCATAGTATCTATTCACCCTTCGAATTTTATGCACCCTGTTTTACCCGGTAGGCTGCTGCAGCCAGATATAACTTCCAAAGAAGTACGCATCATCTAAAGAGTGGTTTCCACTACACGAAAGCTAGGTCGGTCGCTAAATTGGCTACAGAACAAGAAGTTATTCTCATTCGTTTGACTGATGCTGGGGTACCGATGACTTCAAAGATGTTCCTTGGGTATTACATGATGAGAAACTCGTTTAGCCTGATGTATAATGACCAAAATTAATTAATAAGATCGCAATTCATTTATTATAAGCATTGACAAAGTTTTGTTATAATTAAGAAGTTGAATACTTACTAGTTTTTATTGAGGCCTTATTAAGACATAGGGTTCCCAATAAGGCCAAAGTGACACTTTAGTTATTTGTGTTTACAAAATTGTAATTTTTGTTTCTAAAGCCATTTTGATTCCATTATTACAAAGTTTAATAAATAAATATAAGATTTTGAAATTATCAACCCATTGTCATTTTAAACCTAGGAGCTAGGCGGTAATAAAAATAAGGTAGGCCTTATTTGGTTAGCTTACCTTATGAAATGGGCACGGCCTAAGAGTCTGTGGAGAACTAATTATAATTATAAAAAAATAAATCATTTTAAGAGACTAGCAAATAACGTAGTAGACAGGGTATGAAAATGAAAAATCTAATTAGTCCATCAGTTAGATAATTAAAAAATATTTGACACGTGTTTTTTTTGTGACACGTGTTTTTTTTAAATAAAACGAAGTTAAATTTAGGAATCACGTTGCCTTATAAAATGTAGTAAATCGTGACGTCACTCGATATTTCAAATCAATATATCGTTCAGAGTCAATAATAAATGTTGTACGTAAAGAAAAAATACGTGTTAATTGTTTTAATATAATCTACCAGAACGACATTAAAATCAAATAGGATACTACTATTTTTTGTTTATTTATTATTTATTGATTAACACAGTGTATACCAATTACATTAATCAAATTACATACTAACAAGGAAAAAAATAAAATTAAAAGGTTTAAAAGTAAACGAGAAAAAATAAATCACACGCTTAGAAACAACGAAAATCAAAGCAGAAATAATAAGGCCTAATAACAAGAAGATTTTAATTTTAATTATATTTTAAAGAGAACAGAGAGAAACGGTAGTTATTGACATAAATTAGAATCATATGAAGTAACATAAAGGCTACTTTTTCACAAGAGACACGCTATTCTACGTTGTTGTCGTTGTTTACGTATTAGATGCGTTTGGCATCCACCAATCATATTCATTGGTAGCTTAGCACTGGTGGAAACGAATTCAGCTAAGCTATGTTTTTTATATGGAAAGATGCATGCTATGGATGTGTGCTATGGAAAGTTTCCCTTCTATCGATGCATCGCATACACAAGTTGCGCATCTTCCTCACACAGTTACTTTGCGGTGCTGCATCTTTGTAGCACAGCTACATAGCCTAGTATCAGTGGAAATGGTACTGATACTTACCTATCACATCTTCATAGCATAGCTACATAGCACATCTCTGTTGGAAAACCACCTTAAGCCCGTATTTGTTCATGTTTCTTTTACCTGAATATATGTACAATTTTCCTCATTAAATTAGAATAATATAATTACAAGGTATTGCGGTGTAGGCTTGTGTAATATGAATGTATAATTCTTTAGTACATTTTTCTTGTTTGCTGTAAATGTAGGAGTATTGTGTTGTATAACATTCGTCGTTGTATGTCTACGTTTGACATTCTTTGTCGTGTCGCGATGAAAGTTCAATGTTGTTGGAAATAAAGGACATGTCTATAAGTTTATTAAGTCTTTGAAAATTGTACTTAATTCGAAATTTTCTTGACGTTGTCATTCTTTTTAGACATGTTAAGTTGTTAACTACAAGTCACGGTTTACTCACGTACATTAATGGAGGAAAGCTCTACTAGTTTCGAGTCACAGTCTTCATCATGAGCAGCGTATGCAGAGACAGCGACGTCGCGCGGCTCACGATATATGACGAATTAAGTATGTCTTACGACACTTATTATAAAAAAATATAGTGGTAGGTATATTTTTTTACTTTCTAATAATATGTCGTTTGCTTTTTTATCATCAGATCATCTTTTCAACATCAACATATCTAGACAATCTTTTTTCAGATCTTTTGAGTCTCAATGTTGCGATTTAATCCCACCAAAAGAGACTGCAAAAATAACTTTTTAAACCAAGTTCACACATAACATCTGTTTATTTACTAAACCCAATGACCTAGTGACAAAAACAGACACTATAAAATAACCTAATAATATTAAAGGTAAGGTCACTTCGACGGGACGCAAGTCCTTCGACATAATTGTGTCATAGTTATTACTTCCACTCGGATGAATCTAAGTAGTTTTACTAAAAATAAAATAATGATCGTACCTATATGTTATTAATAAGAAAAAAAATGTATTTAAGTCTTGTTTCATACTAAGGTATACTAATAGGTATCACATCACACGTATTTTATAATAGAAACGTGAAAGTTTGTTTGGATGTTTGACCGTCAATCACGCTAAAACTAGTGAACGGATTTTGATGAAATTTGGTATATGGATAGAGTATGAGCTGACTCTGGAGATAGGATCTTTATTACAAGGGAACGTGGGCGAAGCCGCTGGTATAAGCTAGTGTTATTCCTAAATGTGAAAGTGTGTTTATTTGTCTGTCTTTTACATTGTAACGGATCTATTATTTGGTATGATTTTACTATCCTTCGTAATTTTATTCCATATAACTATTCTTCGTAATTTGACCATGCGAATAAAGTTATACACGTAATAAAAAGAAAATGTTGCGGTCTATGTATTTATCCGGAAGTTTTGCTTTGCTATTTTTAATTTTTTCAGGGTTTCGGAATGTTTTTTCTGCTCTCATATTTTAATGTCAGAATTTTAATTGTGTTGTTTTTTCAGACAAACCGCTGTACTCAGAGTTATTTAATGGTTACTTAATTAACCCAGTCTATTTTTGTAGGGAAAAATCATGCGTTTGCAATTGTTTTCGGAACAAAATCCTTATTAAAGAATAGTTTAAGCGATGTCTATGAGTAAGACAGTAAAATACCTAAGTAACAAACGCAAAAAGAAACTCATAATAACATAAAATAATCAAATCATTTCACTCTCATTTACATAACCGCCATCTAATCGATTGACTCGTACGAAAATAAAATTTCATTGTAATCGAGTGAACCGATTTATATAACTCGATGTGGTCCAATCGATTTGCCAGTCACGAGATATGGAACGTGATTGGGAATAATTTGTCGTACCACTGTCCTTCCTAGGTACGCCATTGTACGCAGGGATTATTTTTACAGGATTATGACGGTGACTCTATTTGCATATTAAAGCTTTTGCGTCGTTTATTATAATATAATTTCTGAGTTATTTTGTTATTAATAGGGTGTTGGTTGAGTGTTGAAAATGTTTTTTTTTTTTTGTATAAGCCTGTAAACGAGCAGACGGATCACCTAATGGTGAGTTATCGCCGCCACCCATGGACACCCGAAACACCAGAGGCGTTAGAAGTGCGTTGCCGGCCTTTTAGGGGTTTGGAATTTAAGGGTTGTTAGGGAATCGGGAATTGGGAAGGGCCTGATTGGGTAACCTCACTGATACAAAGAAATACAACGCAAGCGTTGTTTCACGTCGGTTTTCTGTGAGGTATCACTCCAGTCGAGCCGGCCCATTCGTGCCGAAGTATGGCTCTCTCACACTTAAAACTTTAATATTTGCATAATCATAAAAAATACTCCAGATTCTACCTTCAAACGAAAGGTGTAATGCATTAAAACTCTCCACATGAACTTCATCGTACTTTAGCGATGTTTGAGCTCTTCAGCCGTATATTCAGTTCCATTACTTAATTCAAAACCAACTATTTCCTGGCTCTGCGCTTTTTACTTGAAAACTGTTTTTGAAACCACTTGGGCATGTTATGAGCATTTTTTGCAAAGTACCTACTAAGTGTAAAACTATGTTTTTAAATATGGAATAATGATTTTAATTCACTCATAATAAAATTTATAAAGCTAAAACCACGTTGTAGTTATGTTCCCGTCATCGGGAGAAATAGTCATAATCTAATGACCTTAATATAATATAATCCAGTGCAAAATAAAACAAATGACACGTCAGTGACGTCAGACCCAAAATAACAAGGGCAGAAATATGTCGTGTTCTCTTTCTAAATCCAAATTTAAAATAAAAACAAATGACACATCAGGGATGTCAGACCCAATATGACAGGGGCAGAAATATATGATGTTCTCTTTCTAAATCCAAATTATTACCGCTTCTCGAACAATGCTAAATAAAAAGAAATGACAGAGACATATTGCGTTTTCTTTCTAAATCCAAATATGGGTTGCTTTTACTTAAAATAGTCTATGTATATCATGTCATTTACTTGTATTTTAAACGTGTTTAATTTATCTAATTTATTTGGAGTTAAATAAATTCGTAGTGAAAAGAACCTGTTTTTAATTGTATGCCCCTATTAATAGGAGAAATTGTGATAATCATAATTATGTATTTACATACATACTGGATATATTACTATATCCAAATTCGATTAATGTACTACTAGACAGTCCAAGGTTACTTCAGCCACCTTTCAATTTCATTATGACACCAGACGATAACTCCATAATATAGAGTATAATCATAATATATTCAACACTATTAAACAATAGTGAGATTCTTAGATCTTTTATCATAGTTTCTAAGAGGTCCTACTAATAAACGGGTCTTAAAAACGTTTATTTGTGATTTTTCCTTAAAAGCTATTTTTTTTATGAAACATGCCGGTAATCGGGCAGACGTATTACCTGATGGTAAGCAATCGCCGCCGCCCATGGACACTTGAAACACCAGAGGCTTTACAAGTGCGTTACCGGCTTTTTGGGAGTTAGGAATTTAAGGGTTGTTGTTCGGGAATGGGGAAGGGGAAGATTGGGAAGGGGGAATTGGGCCTCCGGTAACCTCACTCACAAAACGAAACACAACGCAACCGTTGTTTCACGTCGGTTTTCTGTGAGGCCGTGGTATCACTCCGATCGAGCCGGCCCATTCGTGCCGAAGCATGACTCTCCCACACTTAAGGATTATTAAAGTTATTTCAGCATTTTACGTGTGTAAACGTTACAAACACACCACTGATTTTCCAATTTTCCTACTTCACACCTTTCGAAGTACATTACAACGCTCACGTCATACCTCACAAAACCTTGCAACAAGCAAATATAGACCTTATATTTTCATGAATAAGCTCTAATCTTTACAATTTAAAACCGGTTACTTAATCAGTGTCTAGAAAACAAGAGAGTATGCTGAAATGCTTAGTCATCTCTGTTCAAATTATCTTAATGGACGTTATTATTTAATTTCTAAGAAATATTGTGCGGTTTTGATCTGGTGATTGATGAAGTAAAGCAGCGAGGATCTTCTGTCTTCTGTTATCCTTTTATATACAGGAATCGGGTTTATACAGAATATTTTTAGGAGTTTTGTTTTGTCTACGATTGATTATCAGACATGTTTGAAATATTTTTGAGATAGTAAAAAAGTGTGCGTGTAAAATAGTATTCGTGGTACTCAGAGTAATTTACTGATTATTTCATCTAGTCCTTAGCAATTGTTTTGCGGAATAAAATTGTTACTAAGGAATAGTTTAAGTACCTAATCATTAAATGTCTCTGGCTGCGGCAGTATTAGTATTTGAAAATACATCACTTGGACGAGTTCCCGACATCAATCTATATACATTCATAATATGTATGTAACATATTATGTTTTCCAAACCTAGTGGCTATGCGTACCTTATGATAATCAATGGGCGTTTGAATAATGATGTTTTCGTGATTTGATACTGATATTGTCAAGTATTGGTATTCATGCATTTTGATGAAAATGTTACAATCCATTTTGAATTATTATAAATGTATTGATAACTTTCGTGATATATACTAAATTAATTATTTTGGTTTACGGCTTACTCACGTAATTATTCGGCAGCGTTACAATCGCCGCGTCATGTGTCGTGAAGTGCTGCTCATGAATGAGCCTCTACCATGACTTGAAACTAGTTGAATTCCTCGTCCAATAATTGCGAGGATAAGCCAAAAAAAAATCATAATAATTAAGATTGTTGGTTTTTGTTGCGAGACTTTAATACAAATTAGTCACACTACCTATTCTACCCGTTGTACATAATTGGAAGGAATCTAACATACTAGATTTAAAAAAATAAGAAAAAGGGGATAGCTTGTAGCCATCCACTTCAATATAACATTACTCCGACCAGTCAATGGACGACATAGAAGATTTCGTTTGAAACTTTACAAGAATGCATTCAGTTAAAATGTTCTCAACATGCACAAAGGAAATTATTGAAAGCAAAGAGTGGTTGCATTAGTTGTGGAGTCGTACTTTCACCATTACTAGAGAACAGCAGCTCAAAGTACACATACAAACCAGTATAAACTGACCCTTGAATCTGCGGAAAGTTCATATAAGGCGAGATCATGATAAACTGGTTATGTATGGCTTGATGTGCAGTCAAATTCCTTTGTTAGATATTCAACTTTGTTGTTCTGATATAAAGTCGAAAATCCAGCGAATAAAATTGTCAGATTGGTGTAGGTTAACTTGCTGGTATCAGTATAAGGAAATGGAGGCAATATAACTTATTCGCTTCTACCCTACAGTGAAGTAATTCTTTCTTCTAGTCTTTTCTCATTTGTACTGTGGTCAGCAAGTTTTGAAGAGCTTCGGTTGAGATAGTATCTTCTTTTGTATACGTGTTTTATGTACTGAAAGAGTAGGCAGAGGCGTACCAAAAATATTGCGTGATAATACAGCTCACATGTTTAAGTATATTATGTTATGTAATTTGGGACTTATTGACACAATTTAAGATGTAAGTGCTGTTACTAAAAATGCGGAGAATACATTAATCAAATATTAAGAAAAAAAAAGTATTTACCGGTTTTTGAACCGTAGCCCCTACGGCTCGAAAAGCAGAAGTAGGAACGGGGTGGTTTTTAGTCAATATGAGGCTGACACTCCCTCTCGCCTCGCCCAAGGTGGAAAAAGACAAAATAAAGACTGCTTGACTATTGTTTCTGTTAGCAACCATTTAACCAACATGGCAGTACAAGACCTTGGAAGATCACCTTTAAGAGAAAAGTTTTAATTTTCACAAAGAAATGAAAAACAACTTCAAACAAATAACACGTTTATATTCAATACAACAAGGTTCAACTCTAACATTTCGTTTGTTTGTACGGTCATTTCACCTTGTAACAAGAACAATTTTTTATTTATAAGTCTTCAGCAACGATTTCGGAAGCCTTTAATGAACTTCTTTGTTAAAAGTACATTATTGTGTTTTGTGTAAACTCCGGCAAAGAAAAATACTCGAAATGGTGAAATATTTTAATGGAATTTCAACTTTGTCCCAAAGGTGTAAGCTTCAAAATCTATCACAGTTTAGGATAGCTTGAAGTGCTGGTATACTCAACTTGTTTTTCTTTACTTTGTCTAAACAGTTGAAGCAAAGGTCAAGTGTGGATAGCAGGTACTGCCTCACTGGTTACCTAAGTACAATGCCACCTCTATTCTTCTAGTGGGTTGAATCTGACAGGAGCTCCATGATAAGGATTACCCTTTGCACTGTGATCTTCCATCAATTTGCAGACTTTCTTATACAGAAGAGACCCGTAGTCTAGCTGCCAGACGTTACTGTGAACAAGAGATTGAAAATTCATATCAAAAATGGAAAAGTGAGGCGTCATTTGTGCGACATCTGATAGGAACAAAGTACCTTTCGTTATGATAATAATATAGGCAAAATTATCGGATCAGAATCTTCAAATTTTACAAAGTGGAAAAAGTGTCGTGAAGATTTTTCGTGACATTCGACTAGTACTCTAGCCCCGACGCGACGTCTTGCGCGGGATATCTAGAAGCGAACGCGAAGCGTGCAGCAACACGCGAATTCAACGCGATGCGGTGACACAGCGTCTATGTCCTTCGTGTACTTGAATCGTTTCGTTCCGTTTCTAGTTCCGACATTATAAACAAAAACGTGATGACACCATGTCCAGTTTGCGCAAAAATATCAAGCCAATTGATCACGTCGCGTGCGCTGCACCGCGCCGCACTGCATCCCACACGCGGTTTGTCACGTAGGCCACGTCAATAGATTTTGACAGTTTGTTGTTTTCGCTCCGAACCAAACCGCATCGCCTTCGCTTCTAGATCGCTCACGCAAGACGTTCTGTTAGCCAGCATACCGCGCGAACTTAAAATAGGAATTCTATGTTTTTAAATTTTTATGAGTTTCCAAAAATTTAAAAACATGGTTATATTCATAATAATTAAAAAACATGGTAAATATCCCGTTTTAAGTTCCAAGTCTAAACTTCGTTCCAAAATATTATCCATGTACCACGCCTATTTAGAAAAGTCTAATGAAAATGATACCTAAAACAAAAGCATATATAATTATCACATCAATGAAACGTATAACTATTTGAAATTATAACAATGGCATTACTGAAAATTGTATTAAAATGTTAATGTGATACGGACACCCAATTTAGATTTACGTTGAATTAGCATAGGTTTGTTTTTATTGTATAAAATGGTTTATATTATAGTGAAAATTGTGGAAATGATTGTATTGTATGAAAGTTCAACGGTTTCTATTTAGGAATCTATAATTGTATTTATCTATCGTGAGACATACTAAGTTTTACATTTTTTTTTCTGGACTTTAAAAGAGACAATGACCTCTGAGTTTGTTTCGGCATTTTTTCTCAGAGTAGTCCATAAGAAAATGCTGACCTCATCTAGATTTTTTTATATAATTATGTATTAATTTGAACGTGTAAACGTGCTCTTTTGTAGCCTATTTACAAAAATAAATTCGCTGTTTCACTGTTGATCGTTGTTTACATAACGGCTTATGCGAAGCAATGGAAAAAGCTACGGCAACGACATACTATGCTGAGCTGAGTATTATAATCTGAAATTATTTCTATGTAGCTATTTTCTACTGCTATAAGAACTAATGTATTACAACTGTAACCTTAACACACACAATATTCTAGTTAATATATAAAAATCATAATTCATTATAACACTAAATCTTTCATCTTTCATCTTTCATAACTAAATTTTCCTAACAACATATACTTACAGAGTGTTAGCCCATAAATAATCTTGTCGGAAAATAGGGCTGCTAAAATATATTTGGACTCAGGACGTCTGGCGCCGGCCGCCACTTATCTTCACAACACTTTGTACATAACATCCCAGCAAAAAGTATTACGTGCAAACCCTTATCATCACTGCACGGGAGGCAAATAATGCCAGAAAAAAATGGTACTTTATACCCTTAATAGGGCTTGTCACGGATTTAGTGGCGTTCTGTAATAAGGCCCAGTTTATAGCACGGATCTCAGGCATAATGCCCAAGGTATAGCCCACCCGTGGCCCTGTTATAACCCACTTGATTGCGTATAAACTTGATCCGCTAATTTAGACCTTAATGAAGCTTTATCGTTAGCGTTTATGAATTATTTTCATTAATTCTTTGATAGTTGTGTTAGGAAAAATACATAAAGACGTTGTTTTTGGTTATAGCAGTACTTCGATTATTTCTTGTGGGATTTTTTTATGGAATACGAGCAGACGGATCATCTGATGGTAAGCAATCGCCTCCGCCCATGGAAACTTGAATCTTCAGGGTTTTAGGAATTTAAGGGTTGTTGGGGAATCGGATATTAAGAAAATTGGAAAGGGAGGGTAATTGGGCCTGCGGTAACTTTACTCACACAACGAAACACAACGCAATTGTTGTTTCACGTCGGTTTTCTGTGAGGCCGTGGTATCACTCCTGTCGAACCGGCCTCGAATTCGTGCCGATGCATGACTCTCCTACACTTAAATTGCAGGTATTTCCATAGTACATAATATGTTGAAAGTTGCAACCGACTTTTGGACACCTTGAAGTAGTGATAATCCTTTATCATTAATTTACTATCAAAAATATTTTAGGTGCATTAGCCAGTCATAAAATTTACAATAATACTTTCAGTAATAAGTTTTACCAGTAGCTCAACAAAAAAGAACACATCTTAGCTGTCTATACATTCATTCACCATTCACGCAAGTAGCCATAATGTTATGTTATTCCCAACTAAGCAACTCGAGTCAAATCGACGCCATTATTAAAACCTCTTTGGGATAACGATCTGTTTCCTCCCATCTTAAGTTCTCTCGTATTTATATAACAGTAGATACATCTTTTAGTTCCCGTTCCGTATCCCGCTATAATTGCCAAACATATATATTATATAGAGCTGTATATACAATAGAGATAGGCACGGGGTTAAATATAGACATATTATGCCGCTCATGGTATCATTACCAAAAATAGATCTAAGATAATATAGGAATGGAAGCTTTTTGTTTGTATGTTAAGCATGATTTTGAAGGTCAGTTAAAGATGGAATTTTGTTCTCTGTGGTGACAAGACATATATACCTACCTAAATATTTTAAGCTCAGTAACATAGAATCATAGCATCAATAACATCAACAATACTTTAGAATTCTTTTAGTTGTTGTAACTATTCTCGTTTCTACTTCTTCAATCATATCTTTTGATTCGTTTCGTTGCAGGATTCAAGACAGTTGTTATGTCCTAGGCACATTAACAACAGTCTCACCTTACACTTATGTTTTTCAATGTTTGCTATTAGTTTGTAGGAGTGGTGAGCCAATCCCAATAAGAAGATAATCATGTTATCTTAAGCTTAAAAGAAACCAAAGCAAAGATTTAGAATATTAATATCAATGATAAATATTACATCAGAATTTCAATAAATATTAATGTTTGCTTCATTTTAATAATAAATTACTCACATATTACTAATTCCATCATATTGCATGTATTAGCGGTTGTGTCGGTTATACGCCTGCATGTTTAATGTTTAATACTCTGAGTGCATCAAGTTTTGGAGTGCATTTGCGGTCGCCCGGCATCATTTGGGAATATGAAAAACATTTTAGAATGAAATTAACTAGTGGGTATTTTTTGTGTATACCTGGTTTGTATATTTTTTTACTGATTCTTTTATTACTACTACTAAATTCTACTACTACAATAACATTATAACTAATACTAAAATGTTGTTTTTTGTCTAATGAGTAAAAGTGAAGATGCGTAACGTGATTCCACTTTCCGGCCTAAGCATTTTCATTTTTCAAATCGGTTTCGAATCCCGCACGGAGTAATACGTTGTGTGATCCACAAATTGTTGTTTCGGGTCTGGGTGTCATGTGCATGTGAACTTGTATGTTTGTAAACGCACCCACGATACAGGAGAAAATCCTAGTGTGGGGCAATGCCTTTTTTTTAAAGAACTTTGTCTAATAGCCCTTTCTCGAAAAGCTTACAGAAACTACACGACTTGAAGCTGCATTGAAGAAACACTTAAACTTACTTAACCTAATCACGTAATTGGTATCTAGATACGTACAACAACACAGCCATGCTCTCGACCTATATCTACGTCGAACAATAACTATAAAGGAATATTACGGAGTAGTAAGATTTACGTCAGTCCTTCACATTTGCTTACAAACAACTGTTTAGTCCTGCCTTAGAATACAAGTGTTGATAATTACTGAGCCAGTGTTTCTACTATACTTTGTTTTTGTTTGTATTTAATGTTTTTACGTACAATCTTGTTGATTAGTTCTTAGATGTAAATAAAATTAATTGTTCTTGACGTGACTTTGTTTTGCTTTCCGGGAATGTTTGCTGGTGGTGGTTTGATCATGTATATTTGTGGTTAAACGTAGTTTTCTCTACGTAGTAGCCTCTTGTCCACGTGACGGTTTTTCAACCGTTTTTTTTTTTTGAGGGGGAAAATCATCCAATGACTTCTCCCGCCTTGGGCGAGGCGAGAGGTAGTGTCAGACTCTTACTGACTAAAAACCACCCCGTTCCTTCTCCTGCTTTTCGAGCCGGAGCCCCGGTAAACCCGCTAGGTAGTCCGCAGCTCCGGATCAGGCATCAGCCCTACTGGGCCCCATCTGTGGTGGTCTGATGGCTCTTTGAGGCGCACGCGGAACGCTACGCGCCGTACGCACGGGTCTGGTTCTGTTCGGGCGGTGAGCTACCCTTGCTCGCCATCCGCAGGCCCGCACTTACGGTGGCCGGAGATCATCCCGCGATCCCCGACGCGGTTTTTCAACCGTACGGTGTGTTAGCCATACAGTTTACCGCTGTGCACGTTTACACGTGTGAACTTCTATAGTGATCCATACAACACTGACGACCGTGCCGCCCTACGGCGAATTAACCGTAGATCGGATGTGTTTTCATCATCATACAGAGCTTGTATGACAGATCACTGCATTTATGGGCTCCTCTAAGTAAGAGAGTTGGAGATCATAGTTTAAACGATTCAAGTTAATTAAAGAGCTAAAAAAGAGAAATTTTATGAGAATTTAATTGTATTGTTCCTTGGTCGGAAGTGTGTAAAGAGTACTGGTTACAAGGAAGTAGATTCCACTACAAAAAGTTGGTGTCACAGCATTTTAGCACACAGAAGCCAAATTGAATGTGACAGACGGACGACGACAGAGATGTGTGGTTCGGTAGAAACAAGGAGTCTGCATTTCTCTATTTGTCTGTCCATTAGTGCAACTTGAGAACCACTTATCGATTGACAAAATAAATACGACACTTGTTTTCAAATATTTATTTTTTCTATGCCAAATATTATTGTATCCTTATTCTCTGATAATTCTACAAACGTCTCCTTTGATGCACATTAGTCTATCTATCTATCTAAATATTTTTGATTTACAGGATACAAGCTTTTGCCAGCGGCTTCGTCTGTGTTCCCGTGAGTAGCAGCACCAAAAAGCAGCATATGTGTTATTCCTCACCCTAATCTACTCCTGTTTGAAATTTCAACCCGATTCCTACAACTGTTTTGACATGATTGGGTAACAAACGTACAAGCTGTCGCATTTATAGTATTACATAGTATATCTGAAGTAAGATTATTACGGCGACACGATCCAGAACAAATTATTACCAAAACAAGATAAACCAATTCAAACCTTGCCCTAAAAAGTTCTGATTATCTGTCCATGACCTTTTACATGTTCAGAAAGTCAATCACCGATAATTCGGCAAATATTTTCGCACCCATACCCCGAAGTCTTGTAACGAACTAATAAATAACCAAAGTAGTTTTCATCATGTTTACCAATCGTCAATGTTGTTTTAGTATTATTTTTTATATTTTGAGACATGCCCTGTAATCGAGCAGACGTATTACCTGATGGTAAGCAATTGCCGCCGCCCATGGACACTTGAAACACCAGAGGCTTTACAAGTGCGTTACCGTTATTTATTTATATTTTTATGTACAACATAATGTAATATACATTTTTACAGCGGACTACATATGTTTTTATGACATACATGGCTTTTTTTATTAAAACGAGGTGGAAATGAGACCATAGACGTACGTGCCTGACTCTTATCAGCTAAAACTACCGCGGTGTCCTCCACTGCCTGTGACCGCGATCCAGGTTACCTATGCAGATTCACCGCACCCGGCAGGCTTCGTCCTACCACTACGTTTGCAACAGATCCATATAGTTATAAGATGTATAAAATAACACCAAATTATTTATCCAAACAATAACCAAAACCCCACCTACTTACTATGTAATTAAGCATCGAAAACAAACATTCTGGTATACATCAAGCTATGCGAAACCAGTAAAAACTGACCTCTGAATGCGCGCAAAAGTTTAAAAAAGCAAGACCATGATAAACTGGTTATGTATAGCTGTATGTGAAGAAATGTAAGTGCAAGTTGAATGTGACTGTCAACCACAGCACCCCCTTGAAGTCAACGTTTGTCACGTCAAATGTTACGACAAGATGGCGGCATATTTCGCTGAGAGGTTATTAGGACAACATTAATTGTTGAAGATTTGATATATATTTACAAGTTCCATTCGTCGAGGGGTTGACTTTGTTAACACGAGTTTGTTAATTTTGAAATGTACATACTGTATTGGTTAACGACGCAAGGAAGCGTGAATGAGGAACTTGTTTGATATGTCACTGTGTAATTATTTAAATAATGAAAACTGTATATGTGTAAAGAAATGGTTTAAGCCTTAAGTTTTTAGGATACAGAGAATAACATTTTCCAAGAAAAGGAGAATCTTCCGACCAGGCGAGTTAATCGTGCCTGACGGGTATTCTGCTCGATAGTTTTTCATGGGGATTTTCTATCTATGTTTATTCGTATGTAAACTTTACATGTGCGATGTATGGTTTATGACATCATCCGTAACGGATAGCGGGTTCAAATCCTGCACAGAACAACTCTTTGAGTGACCCATACATTTTTGCTGCTGGTCTGGGTGTCATCAAATCCCAGTATAACGTTTATTAAAAAGTAGAAAAATGTCTAGAAATGTATGTAGGAACCAACCAAATTATATTTGTAGTAGGCTAGTAACAATCCCTGGCTCTAAAAACAGCAGTAAATAAAAAAAATACATTACAGTAATGGAAAAACTTATGCGTACTACACGTCCAATTCAAAATGAGGTCGGCTTAAATAAAGTACCTAAGCCCTAAATAAAAGTAGAACGTATAAATTGATATTATAAATATTTTTTCTAGGTCATCACAAAGTTACATGAATTAAACCTGTAATACGAGTTTGCTTTACTTTGAACGAAAACGAAATAAGAGCTGTGATTGGCCGTTGCAAAATGAACCAACCAATCAGAGCGCCGAACGCGCTCTCGTTTCGATCTCGTTAAACGTAAAACAAACTCGTACTTAGCCCTCTGGAATAACTTACAAATGATTCGAATATTGTGTTTAAAAATATTTCGCTTATGAAAGAAAGGGCTTCCGAAGGTCAGTTCATTTCCATTAAGTATACCAACTTAAATAAGTTCTAAAATAAAAATGTAAGTAATTGTTTATGAGTATGTTTGTTTCTGAATAACGTCAAAATTTGGAACAGGAGTAGGTTATTTGTCATCCCACGAGAATACGGGCGAAACTGCTGACAGAATAACGGTTTATTCTGAATTTTTCCACGTTATAGAAATACAATTTGAACGAAATTTGTTTGGCATAACACACTTGGCAGAATCTTCTTTAAACGAATATACATATGGCATAAAAATCATTTAATATAATTATTGTTTTGCCGAATATTTATATGTCCGAATTTACAAAGGCATACTATTAAGATGGTAGAATTTTATTTGGCATAATTACGTTTGGCAAAGGTTAATTTCCCATAATTTTGTTTCACATAACGTTTATTTAGAGCGACAATTGTTTGGCATAATTTCACTTGGCATATTAAGAAGATGGTAGAATAAAAGTTAGTGAAGTGACAGAACCGAATCGCTGCAAAACCGACTGCACGTAGTCTTGTCTGCCCTACCCCTAGAGTGCAATTTAAAATCGCGTAGGCGCGGAGGGGCGAGGCGGCCCGCGGGCTGAGGAGCAGGCGGCTATGAGCGAGCAACTTCGGCTTGTTGGCCGGCTTCGCCGGCCAGCCTCAGCTGCGGTGGTGAGCGAAAGCCGTCTGCGACGATTAGCGCGCGTGGGACCGCCGGAGCCCCGCAGCGCCGGAGCCGTGACAGAAACTATGCTTGCTTGCATGCTGCATGCTGCATGCTTGCTTGCATGCTGCTTGCTTGCTTGCTTGCATGCTTGCTTGCTTGCTTGCATGCTGCTTGCTTGCTTGCTTGCATGCTTGCTTGCATGCTGCATGCTTGCGTGATAGATGAGTCTTTCAATTATTATGGATATTAAAGTATGCCAAAAGACGATTCTAACTGTGAACATTCTGAGATATGATGGTTCTACTTTTTAATTATTATGGTTATGAAATTTATGCCAAAAGACGATTCTGACAGTGAACATTCTGCAATATGATGGTTCTACCTTTCAATTATTATGCGTATCAATTTATGCCTAAAGATGATTCTGACTTACAAAATTATGCGTTTTTAATGTATTACAAATGATGGTATACCAAATGATTTTCTGCGAAATGAAGTTTCTGCCATGCGTTGTTATGCAAAATAAAATTATGACCAAAAAAATTCTACTAATAAAGGTAGACCCAATTTGAACATACTAAAATTTTAGCGTTGAATTTTTTATGCATGCTGCGAAACACGATACATTGCGCATTGGATCGTTCGTATGTACATAAGTTATTCCACAGATAACACTATACATCTGTTACACGAAAAAAACGTTTCAAAAATTCAATACATAGACTCCTTACACAATGAATTTCGAATTATAAGTCTGACATCACCTATTCACTTTGAGCAATCTTGGTGATTAATGTTTTAGTACTCCTTTATTGTTCCAGAAGAAGCCTTTGCCTAACAGTGAGACATTTTGCATATAAATGACGGAATTATGTAATATCGTCATCATCATCAATTTGCCATAATGCCCACACCAGGGAGATATTATTCATTATTCACCATTCTATTCACCATTACCCTGTAGGCCTACCGGCTTACCACGACTCTGTCGAAAAACCGGAGTAGGAATGGCCTGGGCCATCAGTCTGGGGAAGTATCAGTAGGAGTCTGATACCTCCCCTCGCTTCACCCAGGGCGCGAGAAGTCATTGGATGTTTTTCCCTCCTCAAAAAAAATAAAAATAAGTATGGAATTGCATGTGTTAGAATATAGAGAAGGTAGTTTGTAAGGTCCCACACTCCTCGTAAAGTGTCACACATTACGTTAAAAGGGAATCCAGTTATGAAATCTCCTCTTTGTATTTACTTCATAGTTTTATTTATCAAACAACACTGCTTCCTAGTCTCTCTCAATTTATTACCTACAATCTTACACTAATTCTTATCAACTAAGCGATAAGTAATGGATTAAGGGGAGAGAGAAAGGGACAAAAAGGGATTGTCCCGTGATCCGAATTTACATTAATTAGGGAATTTAGATTACCATCGGTATCAGCCGTGGAAGGGAAAAACATACGAATCTATAGGAATTTACACTTTGGAACTATTAATTAGTTTCACACTGACGATAGCATGACAGACAGATATTTCTATTTACATTGTTTACACATCATGTTTTGGTACAGTAATTGATATGAATAGTTATAACTAAAAATTGGTCGAGTGATAGGACAAGGGGTCTCGGATCCGATTCCCGGGTCGGGCAAAGTATTACTAGGCTTTTTCCGGTTTCGTAAATTTCTCAGTAATAGCACGGAGTCTGGAATTGTGTAGTAGTAGCCAGTATATGGCAATAGCCTCACCCACTTATAACACAAATGCTGAAAAGTGGGTGTACCTTGTATAGTGGCATTACGTGCCGTAATGTGCACTTCTGCCTACCCCTTCTGGGATAAAAGGTGTGACGTTGCATAATAATAACTTAAAAAATAGTCTTTTGGTTCTCATTAAAATAAATGATTTGACTGACAATGTTGTAGGTACAGGATTTTACTATATTTTTTTCGTAGTTTATGCATAATGGAAAATATGGGAAACATATTTTCTTTTGTATGTTTGCTTGAAACCGGGATGTTGTTTGGGACCAATGGTGAAGTTTTGTTTGTGTTTATTTTCCATGACGTTTTGTTGGTATTGTATGAGATTGATTTGTAATTTGGATTTTATGTTGATTTAGGGTTTTGACAAGTGATTTTTAGTGAAGCATAACGGAGTTATATTAATGTAATTGTTCTCTCACCCCCTATTACATGGGACTTATAATACAAATGGTGAAAAGTTCAACACATTACGTGCCGTAATATGCCTACCTACTCTTTCGGGGATAAAAAGCGTATCGATACGATTAATGTCATTTTCACATGGAAACTTTTTCTACAAGTCATGTTACTTACTATAGCTTTAATTTGATATGATGAAATCTTGAAGCCCAATGCTTTGTTCGACTCAAGAATTGAGCTCAAGACTTACCAACGGCGACCTTCAAAGTTAGTAAGAAACTTAAACAAATTGGTTATACGTAACCAAGTGAACCTTTTTCAGTATTCAGTTCTGAAATAAATTCTGAAACCCTACAAGTTGTTTTTTTATTATGTTCCTCCAAAAGGAATGTTATTCTCAAGTTTTTTACTTACCGTATAAATATTTTGTTTGAGTTTCTTTTGCGAAACGAGTTCCCTCTGGTTGGAAGTAAATTATTATTATGGTGGTATATTATGGGATGTAAGTTTCCATTTTAATATATGAACTTGGCATGGAAACATGTATTAAGTGTGGGAGAGCCATGCTTCGGCACGAATGGGCCGGCTCGACCGGAGTGATACCACGGCCTCACAGAAAAGCGACATGAAACAACGCTTGCGTTGTGTTTTGTCTGAGTAAGGTTACTGGAGGCCCCTTCCCAATCTTCCAATCCCCGATTCCCCAACAACCCTTAAATTCCTAACCCCTAAAAGGCCGACAACGCATTTGTAACGTCTCTGGTGTTTCGGGTGTCCATGGGCGGCGGTGATTGCTTACCATCAGGTGATCCGTCTGCTCGTGTAGCTTTACACCCTAAAAAATGCATATACAGAAAATAAAATGTTTGAATAACAAATGCAAACGTGTGAGTGAGAAAACCAAATCATAACAATATCTAGTTTAGTGATACATAAAACAATAAAGTACTAACATTATTGAATCAATACATGTAAACTGGATGTGTTGATTGTTCATACAAATTTGTTACCAGATATTATGTGAAATAAGATATATTTTCGTTTGCAAAGAATTCTACGCCCACTTCTACGGCTTGTTTCATTGTACTCACGATTATTTTATTAAAAAAGGAACTTATGGTTTATGTTAAATACATAAGCTGTAATACAAATACATATTTAAGTCTTATGGTTATATTCAGTTAAGTAAAAGAATAACTCATAGTTAGATTTATCTTTAATTCCGATTCTACGTTTTCATGTAGAAAGCAACAATTTTTAGTAAAAATCGCTTAAAAATTAAGTAGCATAATGAAAAAATTGAGGTGATATATTATGTCATTATGACTGCATGATTGGCGCGCTGGCTGGGCAACTAACTGCCGCGCATTCGATTCCCGTACGGAACAACTTCATGTGTGATCCATAAATTGTTGTTTCGGGTCTAGGTGTCATGTGAACTTGTACCTATGTTTGTAAAAGCACCCAAGACACAGGAGAAAATGTGTGCCCGGCCTAGTGTGGAGCAATGTTTGTTTAAAAAATAAAATATAATAGGTATCTCTGAAAATTGTTCACATCTGTTTCTTCAAACGTTTCTTAGTAAAATCCAAAGTAAATCTCTCCATTTATACTCAATAGCGAGTGGAGAATCGATAACCTTGAGTTACAATATTATTTCAGTGAAAGTTCATAATAATATGATCGGGTGTAGGTATAACGCTGATCTGATATTCTAACATGTTCAAGCTTGCATGGAAAAACACCCTAAGGCTGATTCCATCGCGGGGGTGGAAACTAAAGTAAGATTATAACATCTTTTGCCAGAAGGTGAGTTTAGGCTTTATGTTTTATTGAAAACCTGTATGTGATATGGTTTAAATTGAGGTTAGATTTTAAATTTCGTCATTCTAAATAACGACACTCAGTTTTGTGTCTAGAATTGTGCAATACGTAGTGTGATGTTGATGTGTTGTTATTTAGTTCGTTAATAGGTAATGAATAAGCCTCCTTCTGGCGCAGTCGGGTAAAAATATTGGACGTATTTTTTATTTTGTCATTTAAGATAATTTTTATTATAATTTTCGTGAGACATACTAAATTAATTATTATGTTATCGGCTTACTCACGTAACTGTTTGACGAGGAACTCGACCAGTTTCAAGCCATCCTTGAGGCCCATATTCATGAGCAGCAGCAGCATTCCGCGACACACGACGCGGCGATTGTCTCAACTCGAGTTTCGCGCCCATTGCGCCCTCTGCCTGGAATCATGCCACGTCACTTAAGATACCAATACTTAGATAAAACCAATCAAAGTTAAGGAGTGGTAGCAAATACCTATGTCATTTCTACGTATAAGTCGTACAAATCTATCTACCCATTAAGGGAACATAAGACATATCTTCTAAGAGCTTCATCAGAAAAAAAAGAGATTCAACAACATCGATATGTTATTTGAACTTTTTATTTCGCCACTCCGTTCCGTCTCATGTCACTCGATTTCACCGCAATGAACTCTCAGCTTTACCGCAAGTCATATAAAAATGCAGAACGGAGCTATCGTTATATCGAAGGCCAGTACCCTTAGTACAAGTTTGCTTTACGTTGAAAAACGAAATGTCAGCGCGTTCGGCGGTCTGATTGGTTGGTTCATTCGCGCCGGCCATGCTTTCATATTAAAGCGTAAATTGCACTGATCTTAATTGACGAATGTAAACTTCACAATGACACTTTTAAACTTATTGCGAACGAGAATAAATAATAGAAAAATAAGGTGTTCTAACGGCGCATTCCAATAAACTACTAGCCGTAGAATTTTGACACATTTTGTATGGAGCTTATGTCAAAATTCTACGGCTCGTAAGCAAATTTACCGATCGGTAGTTTATTGGAATGCGCCGTTAATGTATCGCGCGTACGGCGCTCTGATTGGTTGGTTCATTCGCGCCGGCCAATCAGAGTGTCGAACGCGCTCTCGTTTCGTTTTCGTTCATCGTAAAGCAACCTTGTACTAAGGAAACTGAACGATTGAGGTATCATGATCAGGAGGTAAGGAAGTAAGTACTAGAGATAACAGATGTGGAGCATCTTTTAAGGCAATGATGGCTTGTAATGATGTTGATATTGGCAGTACAGAAGCAAGGTTTGGAGGCAAAATGTATTAGGTTAGTATGATAATATTGTAATGTATGATACTTTTCTTGTTGATATACGATGTAGAGGAAGGTTTTATTTTTATTTATGGGGTGTTTATTTTTTGTTAAAGGTATCTACTTCTGCGTGTTGTTTTACTTACTGCTTGACTCCTATTGGTCATAGCGTTATGTTTTATCACCTATAACATTCTTCGATAACTGCAGAATTCAATATAAAACATAAAAATCAAATCGGACCAGTAGTTTCGGAGATTCGCGTGTTCAAACAAACTAACAAACTTTTCAGTTTTATAAGTATGTTTTTAGAAGCATTAACACTTTTCACCTATAACAATGATGAAGACGTATTAAAACAAAGTGGTAGTCACTTTTCATACACATTATAAGGGGACAGATGTAAGAAAAGCCCCCATGGCTCATTATTAATAGCACTGCCTTAGGAGTGGAATGTCGCGAGCTCAAGTTTGACAAAACGTGCACTTAGAATGATTTAATGCCACCATCATTGATCAAAACAGTTGAACGAATGTATTGTGAAGAAACTGACATTAAGTCTTTGACTGCCAATAGAAAAATGTTAAAGGCAAATCCTCCGCTAACGTCGGTCACCGGTGACCCCCGTAGCGTTTAAAGTGTTAAGTAAGATTAAAACTTCGATTAATTGTAAAAACGTAAGTTCATGTTCATAAATAGAATTGAAATAAAAAAAAAGGAATTCTATTCCGTTGAATATTTTCATAAACAATCGTAGTATTGTTCTCTATTCATGATAATTTTAAAATGCAAATGAAATCCGAATTCCAATTTTAAATTATTTTTCAAACGCTTTCTGTCATAATCTTGTCATGGTTATCATACGATTGTCTGCATATACGGTCTAAAATTATTGGTAAATTGGATATCAACTAAGAAAGATATTACAATCAGCATTACTGCAAGAGTACTTATCCTTATAACCAAAATAAATTTAATTCAATAAGCATCTATTTTCTTTATCAAACATTTATAATTGCAGATGTTTCTGCAAAACAATTTTTTGCATCCTATTTAACTATTTCAGTCCATCACTATTATCAAATGCTTCAAATCCATTTAATGATTGATTGCACAAATTACTCTAAGTTTTGATTATGAAAAATTATTATTTCTTTTTTTATGCAAAATTTGGCACAATGCCAATGAAGCAACGGAACTCAGTGTCGGGAATTTCTTCAACAATTGCCAAGTTGGAATAGCGTTATCATATCTCAAAACTCTTTTACTAACATTTGTACCTACACGCAAGAATTTAAGAGGTAAGTTTCCGATAAAAACGACAAAACGCTCAACGCGCCTACGACACAGAAACATTATTAATATTTTCTCAAAGAAAAACAATCTGAATAACATAAAACACGCATATTTTTCACAAAACAGTTAAGCTTATTTACGTTTTACGTTTAAAAAAGGTTTTATTCAAAAACAGTTTTCCAAAGATAATATAATAAACTCGCGTCTAATGAAAAAGTGTTCACTAATCTTTATGGTTTACATTTTCAAAATAAGAACGTAGGCTGCGACGGCCAGTGTAGGCGAGCGTTCTCCACGCTCAGTCTGTATACAGCTGGCGGGCGATGCGAACCTCTGTACCGGTATCAGTCGACAACAACACGATAAACAGCAAAACTTGGCTGTAAGCTATATCTCCATAGCCAGAGACAGTACTAACATAAAACGACTTGCAATAATTTCCTTCTCGATAATCCAGCCGTTCGAATTTTAAACAACTTTGAGAACTATTTAAAAAAGTGCGTTCGTTCTTTCATTTTTGTTTTTAGACGTTGCATATATTTTTTTTTAATTTAGTGATAGTTTTGTAAATAATTAGACAGTGAGTTTGACGTTAAGTATTAAAGATTATTTGTTTGTGGAGTTTTACGTGTGTTTTAGTGGACCAGCTGAATAAATAAGGCGCCTCGATAAAGGTTTGTGATATTTTTCTTTTTTGTTTAGTCTTAAGATTTATTGTTATTGCACAAATTACAAAATATTGATTAATGATTGATGTTAAAATACGAAAAATTAAATGATAAAATAAAAATAGGAAAATTGTGATTCTGGATGCAGAATAATTTTTACGTTAAAATCGGTTAACGGAAAATTTTCGGGAAAAAATGTGGAATCTCGTCAACGGAAGATATAACATCAAATTATATTGTTTATAAGTTTACCGAATAATTTATCAAATAATTATTGCGTTTCTTTCATTTTCAAATAAAATATGTATTGTTAGTGGATTAGTGGAAATATGTATTAAATGAATTAGTAGTTATTGATAGGTACGAGTATGATACTTGCTTCTAATTAACAGAGTTTGTCAGATATTTACCTATTCCAAGTCTGTATCTCTACGTTCCTGTGTAGGTACATTTATTAGGATTGGAGCATAGATAACTAGGTAATTAATTACCGTTTAAGTATCACGTTACTATTTATTGTAACATATTTTTACAGAAGTGATAGATTTTTGTTTAACGAGAAAAAGTACAGTTTATTAAAAAATCGTTGTTTTTCGTACTTACTCGTATATCATTTAATATTTAGTTTTTTTCTAAATGATCTGTGGCAGTCCATTCGTGTGCTATTTATTTTATTTATATACACTTACGTTTGTATTTACAGTGTGTACTTGTAGAATAGGCCGGCTTAACCGCCGTACTTAGGGACATTTAAACTATTCCTTTATACTGATTTTGTTCCAAAAATATTTGGTAAGCATTATGTTGAGCAATTATAAAACTGACTCTGAGGGCGGCAGTATAGCCTGTATGGAGAGTTCACCATTGGCTTTCAAAAGCTTTATTACTTCAATCAGAATAACCGGAGTACTAGTACTACAACATGTGTTGTAACTGTAACAATTATTACTTTTAAATTATCTTTCTTTCTTTCTTTCTTTCTCTTTCTTTCCAGTAAATAGCATTGATCACGTTACCTCTTCAACTTTACATCACTCCCACAAACTCGTCCTAAAATTGTCGCCTTCCCTTTACGTTTCACAATTAGTAACACTAAACCCGCCATTTTAATTCCGTATAACAGGAAAATCAAGACATAAGAAACTTTTAACGACTAAAATCTGGTTCCAAAACTAAGTTCCGTAATGTCATTACAGCTTTTCGAGTTCATTTCGTCGTCAAAAGAGCTGGTGACACGAAAAGAGTTCATTTTAATCAAAAAACCCTTTAATCAGACAGTTCTAATGTCAAATTTTGCGTATAAAGCAAATGGCCGTTGTAATTTTCCGTATGCGGAAAAAACGGTCATTTTTTTTTAATCGCTATTCTAATAATTATTGACTTTTTTCGAATAACGTAGCTACCTAAAGAGTTTTAATGATGGTTAGTGGCGATGCTATTGTTTTAAACCAACGTAGCTACCTAAAGAGTTTTAATGATGTATGTTTTAAAATTAAGAATTTTATGTAACGTTCGTTTTAGTGTACTCATTACAAAATTATTGAAATAAAACCTTCAGGTTTTGAAAATGAAATCAAGTTTATCTGTTATTATAACTTAAATAAATGTCTACCCTTGAGACGTTAGAAACATTATAAATAGATTTTAGTGAATTTTATAAGTATTTACAGTTGTAGCTAAGAAATAAGAGGTTAATCTTAGTACTTATCTAAAACTTTTACATAAACGTCACTTAAAGACACATTCAAAATCCATCTCCTTTACAAATCAAAACAAAACAAAGCTTAATGAATGTAGAAAATAATTCCATTGTATTAGTAAGTGCGTTTAATGAGGCAATCAACGGGAGGGACGGCTCAAGCCATTAACTATAAGGGACAACCCACTTAATTGTTTACTTAAACTAGTATAAGAAGTTACTTGGTAAAATCAATAGAATCCTTTGCGATTTTACTATGGGAATTCAGGCACAAAGGGTATATATGTAGATTGAAATGGGTTTAAACATCTCAAGAGAACAGACAGACAGATATTGTTCCGTTGAAACTTTCACCTTCAAGATTTTGGTTTTGATTTTTGCTTTGAAGCAAAGTAAAGTATTGTTATAAAAAGGAAATACACAGTATGAAGATTAATGCAATACTTGTAGTTTTATTTAAGTCATATGATCATATGACTTAAATAAAACCACAAGTATTGCTAGTCCACAGAAGCATAAGCTGCTTAGCTTTTCCAATAAATGAATTAATTTACAGTAGATTGTGGTCTCTATAATCTTACTTCTTACGAGTATTATAAATGCGAAAGTTTGTGTGTATGTTTGTTACTCAATCACGACAAAACGGCTGAACGGATCGAATTTATATTTTAAACAGGGATAGATTATGGTGTGAAATAATACATAGCTTACTTTTTATCGCAAAGGAATGCGAACGAAGCCGTGTGCAGAAGTTAGTTGGATATACGAAAAAAAAGGTTTTCTATTAATAGTTTTATCTCATGTTTCTTAGCCTAATCATTATAATTAGTATGAAGTGGGTGTACCAACGTATTTCGCTAACATTTCGAAGGCAGTCAGGAAATTGGTACCTATATATCACGATCGGCCCTACTATGTTACGTTGTATAAATATACATGCTCTTATAAATAAGGAAAATCAATAACGAAGTGGAAATGTACCAACTTCTTTTTTCTATACAGTGTGTAAACGGATCGCTCCCAAATGCCGCAAATTAGGGATAGTATAATACGAGTTTTATGTTAAAAATTTTAAGGAATACAATGTTTCTTTTAGGTAATAATAGTTGTAATCAACTGCTTGAAGCTGATGCTGCACGAATAACACGAAAACTAAAACAATTAAATTTATAGAAACAAAGAAAATTTTTAGTAATTGTCGTGAGCATTCCGTTTACACTCTGTATTTGTCATTAGGATTTTCTTCTGTGTCGTAAGTGCATTCACAAACATACAAGTTCACATACACATGACACCCAGATTCAAAACAACAATTTGTGGGTCACAAAAATAGTTGCTCCGTACGGAATTCGAATCCGTTACACTTTGAGCCGCAGCCGGTTGCCCAGCCACTGCGCCAACCATCCAGTCAACTATATTTGAAAATTTCTCAAATTGAATATGAAACCTGAAATGATTTACTTTATTTAGAAGTCACAACCAACGAGATATACTTAGTAGAGTTTAGCAGTAAAAAAATCTATAGTAGGTATCTAGAGTTCAATTCTTATCAGCATAACCAATACTTTCATGTTACAGATAGATTCTCCTGATACCAGGATTTGGGTCACGGTGTGCCATTGTAAAATATGTTTTATTGATAGGATTACGTCTTCCATAGACTCCGCCTGTTAGTGACAACAGGAAAACGAAGTGCTTCCTAGGTGAACGTGAAGTTGTTTTGATTTATCTTTATTTTTCTTAAATTACTCTTTAAAAAGAATCTTATTATTATGATAGAAATACTGCTCTGAAGATAGGTATTCAATAGCTTATTGTTACATTTTAACAAACTTTTAGTGTAACAAAACTTAATTCTATTAATTTTGTAATTCTATACTAGGTAAATTAACTATGTAGTATTCATATTATGAGAATTCAATAAAAAAATATGTTTATTTTAATCAATACAATACACATTGATAAACAATAGGAAAGATGACAGAGTATGAAAATTAAAAAACAATTTAGTTCGTCAGTTAAGAAATAAAAAAAATATCAGATGAGAATTTTCTTTACTTTGTCATATAAGATAACAATGCTTAGATAAAACGAATCAAAGTTCAGTAAATGCGTCATTTCTACGTATAAAATGTACCTAGAACTGACTGCACGCGATATTTCAAATCGTTAAATCTTCGAAAGTATTTGTTTCCGTAAGAAAACAAAAAATACGTGTCTAAAATTGTAAAATAATCTACAAGACGAACAATAAAATGAAAATTAGTCATCTACCCTATTCGAGTATCCGGAGCTGCGGACTACCTAGCGGGTTTACCGGGGCTTCGGCTCGAAAAGCAGGAGAAGGAACGGGGTGATTTTTGTCAGTAAGAGTCTGACACTCCCTCTCGCCTCGCCCAAGGCGGGAGAAGTCATTGGATGATTTTCCCCATACATAATAACATACATAATTATGTACATACATGCATAACATTAAAAAAAAACCCCTATTCGAGTCTTTCTGCAACATACCTATTAAATAAGATTCACAATATGATACAAATCACTATAATCTACTCTATAAAAAAGCGTTGATATCATGTATCGCTTCAAAAAATTCCAAGCTAACAAGCAGGTTCATTAGCCATTCTGTAAATGGGCGGGATTAGCTCACAACTGCGCCGATGAATAGCAGCCATAAAAGACAAAAAAATGTTTTAAAGCTGCCAGTATAAAAGTTCCGTTTCGATGAAATAAAAATGCATTTTTTTTTATTTCCAATAATTCAAAATGGCGTGTGTGGTTTGAACGTGGAATTAATTTTATGTTCAAAGAAATTATTTCACTTCTAATTATTCATTATTTTAATTGAACAATGAACGAAATATTTTTGTTTTTCCATGAAAAAGATGTTCCATGAAAAATACCGTACTGATTTGACAGTAAAAATACGTTCTGTTGTTTAATAAAGACTTATTATAAATTTTAAAAGAAATAGATAGTAGGTGCATTAGCTTCGGATTTGTACTAAATAAAAAAAAACATCTAGGTACCTAAGGGGTTACCTAGCTCGAAAAGCAGGAGTAGGAAAGGGATGGTTTTTAGTCAGTAAGAGTCTGACACGCTCTTTCGCCTCGCTCAAGGCGGGAGAAATCACTGGATGACCCCAAAAAGGTACCTAACGGGTATACGAAAAAAAATGTTACGATCCCAGTTTTTATGTAGTTTATAAAACTTTCCATGTATCAAAAGTTTCCTGGTAGTTATCCCCTCTAGCTATAGGGCTACAGTACTGTTGCCCCAAACATTTATTATTAACTAACTTTTTTCGTAGTTTTACTTGTCTGAAACATTTACAATTTTTAAAACTTACGAAATAGCTCATAGGCTTTAGTACTATAGATATTTATATAAGTTTAATAAGCCTTATTTACCTACTAAAATTTGAATAGTTCCCTTCTAGAAACACACAACACAAACTTTTACAAAAACCTACTTTATAAAATAAGTATGTAGGTTTATTTTCCATTGAAACCTGGCATTTAGCGGTACACGCATTTTAAAACTCAATAGTGAATTCTGTGCAAAGAAAACTACTAGCATTGGAAAATTCTCGAACAACGTGGGTGCGAGTACAAATATACTATCGCATTCATACAATCAGTTATTCAGTTAGACTGCACGGTTGGCGCGTTGACTGGGCAACCGGCTGCCGTGCTACGTGTAGCGGGTTCAATTCCTGCACGGATTCCAATTTCCAATAGT
The DNA here is from genome assembly GCF_023101765.2 of Spodoptera frugiperda. Taxonomy (NCBI): domain Eukaryota; kingdom Metazoa; phylum Arthropoda; class Insecta; order Lepidoptera; family Noctuidae; genus Spodoptera; species Spodoptera frugiperda. Next base: position 10,101,310 of record NC_064215.1, on the reverse strand, counting down.
ATAGTAGTGATAGTGGATCACTCTTTGTGTGATCCACAAAAAAAAATCACGCTGAATCTACCGAACGCATTTTTATGATGATATTTGGTATACAGACAGAGTATGAGCTGACTTGGATGATAAGATACTTTTTATCTCACGTAAACGCGAGCGAAGTCACTCCAAAAAGCTAGTATGCAAATAAGTAAATATGTATCTAGGAAAATAAAAACACAATGTCAATGTAAAGAAAAACAACAGAAGCCATTATGTCTAATATTTATGTAACAATTAACCAGGTTTTATTGTAGTAATATCTGTGCAAAGAAAACTAGCATTGGAAAATTCTCGAACAACGTGGGTGCGACTACAAATACACTATCGCATTCATACAATCAGTTATTCAATATCGAATATATATTCGACACTATATATACAAGAGAAACTCGAAACTGTGAGTGGGCGTCCAATCGTTCAACCTATTTGTTATCATACCCTTTAATTCCCTAAACAAAGCATAAATTTGTTCATTACAAACAAACTTTTACTAGGTTATTCATACATAAAGTTTAACTGACATTTCGAAGTATTTTGTTCGAGAAATTTCCGTGGAAACTGGGAACTATGCAGTTGTTTGTAACTAAGAGGAATTCTCGGAATAGGGGATGTGACATTAAATATTTTATAATTATGTACAAAGAATATTATGTTGAATTTAAAGATTAACTAAAATAATTACGGTTTACTCACGTACATTAATGGAGAAATGGTCCGTCTAAATCTCTCTATCGAAATCTAAAGATTTATAAAAAACGGCATTAAGATTATTTTATAGTAGCTACTGCCAGTGCCTTTGTTCGAGTTTCCGTAGGATAAAAAGTATCCTATCACCCAAGTCAACTCATACCCTGTCTGTATACCAAATTTTATCAAAATCTGTTCAGTAGTTTCAGTGTGATTGACGAACAAATATCTAAACAAACAAACTTTCACATTTATAATATTATTGTGAAGTGTGATAGTGTGATTGAGCCAATCATGTACGTGTATGTACCTACGTTGAAACATGGTGCCTCTTATAGATATATTATGTATTTAATATTTCTATGGCGCCTCCCCAAGCTTGATAGATAATGAGATGATGTGCAATCCCTTTATTCTGCCAGAATTAGTGTGACAAATACAGGTGATATGTTTACATCACTTAATTTTTTTAACACATTGTCCCACAATAGGGTTTTGTCTTGTATCGTGGCTACGTTTACAAACATACAAGTTCAAACAACAAACTTATTGCTTGTTGAGGAAAATGGTGTTAACAAAAATACCTAACAACCTAGAAAATCTGTTACTTAAGTCAAACAATTTCCCTTTTAAAATAAATCCTATAGCTTAACAATCATGACAGGTAACCAACTTTGAAAACAGTATAGTCGAACAGTTTTATCAATATTACAAATATCAGTTGCCGAAAACTGAAGTACTGAACACTCAACATGGTGTTTCACTTTTAGATAGTGCCTCATAATATATGATGACATCAAACTTGGCTTAATTGGAACTTCTCAACATATTGATAAAAGAATGTACGGTAATGATAACGTGTAAATATTCTGTAAATAAAATACATAATGCTGCCGGTTTCAGAGTAAAGAGATAAGGTTGTATCGCCTTGTTCTTTTTTCTTAGTTTTTTTCTCGTCACGTTGAGGTTTTGTGATCGAGTTTTATGTGCTGTTTTGATAGTCTAGTGCTTGTTTATATAATCCGGAGCTGCGGACTATCTAGCGGGTTTACCGGAACTTTACTGGAACTTAAAAGCAGGAGTAAGAATGGAGTGGTTTTTAGTTAGTAAGGATCTGAAACTCATTCTCGCCTCGCGCAAGCCGGGAAAAGTCATTAGATGATTTTTCACACTAAAAAAAGTGCCTGTTTATACAATATGTGTATGTTTATGTAATGTACTTGATGTTTTGGTGGATGGTAGTATTGAGTGATTCAACTTCTAATTAAGAGTGATTTTTAATATCTGTTAATTAAACTTGGGTATTTAATTTTAAAATCTTGGGCTTGGAAAAAGAAGGCAATCAAATTAAAAAAAATAGATATTATAGTTAAATACATTGAGACTATTTAAGGAACAGTGAGTAAAATTCCCCAAGAAAAAAAAGATCCTCCGACTAGACAAAGTCATCGTGGCTGGCGAACTTTCTGCCTAAATGTTGTTCGTTGTGATTTTGCTATCCATGTTTATTCGCATGTAAACTTCATATGTGTGATGTAAGATTTATGACATCATCCATTAAATTGTTCGTCGATCGTCGATGTGCGACTTCTTCATCTGTCACTTGTCATCTGTATGGCCACAACTGAATTTAAAGTTAAATAAACTTCATAAACAATAAAGTCCATTTTAATTCCACCTTTTATCTGAATGTAGACAAAACAATCACGACAATATTCCGACATGAAAATTGGCTATAGACGTGACACGTGGGAGTATGAAACTGTAATCCGTCTATACTCCGCCTACTAATTCTGTGAATAACTTCGTTCTGTGATCGATTCATATTATTGTCAAATGTTACGTTATGTTTTGCAAGAGGATTAGTCTCATTTTCTCCCACACAGGACATGATTCTTTTTTGTTTGGGCTCTGAGTGTGAAAAAATTGATTCTTGTGTAAAGTTCTGCTCGATTTCCGCACGAAGCAACTCTTTGTGTAATCCACAAATCGTTGTTTGGGGTCTGAGTGTCATGTATAATATGTATGTGAAATACTATGTTTGTAAACGCACCCACGGCACAGGAGAAAATCCCAGTGCGGGGCAACGTATTTAAAAAAAATATCACGTTGAAACTACAGAACGGATTTAAATGAAATTTGGTATACAGACAGGGTATGAGCTGACTTGGGTGGTATAATACTTTTTATCCCACATGAACGTGAACGAAGCCGCTGCTAGAAGCTAGTATGCAAATGATGTAAATTAGTAGCTAGGAAAATAACAACACTGCGCCAATGTAAAGAAAATTAATAGAAGATAGAAATCTAATAATATTTAATAAATGTAACTTTATAACGATTAAAATCTAATTACATAAAAAACTTGCAATAAAAAACAACATGATCTAGTGTTACTAGCTCATGTTGTTTTTTATTGCAACTTTTGAGTGCGTGTGTGTACACTCGACAACAAAAAGAAAATAAGAATAATTCAATACAAACCAAACAGAATATCATATCTCCAAAAAACATACGTAAAATAAATTCAAACAGATGAACAATGAGCTCAATATTCTCACAAAAGGACAAATCTCTTAAGATTTCAACGTCTTATCCTCAACTGAGATGCTGAACGACATACTCTACCATCTTTACGTAAACTGTAAAGGATCACAATTGATCGCCAGTCTATTTTCAGCTCAGATTTATTGGAAATAAGGTACTTTATGCAATTGACTTATTCAGACAATTGTCCAGTCTGCAAGTGAAAGGAGATTAATTTAATGCTTTGTCTCTCTCACTCTTTCTCTTGGCATGGTAAAGGGAAAGTTTTGTTGAAAGTTTAGTTTGAAGATTATTATTTCAGTTAGACTGAACAGTTGGCGCGGTGGCTGGGCAACTGGTTACCGCGCAACGTATAGCGGTTTCGATTCGCGGAGCAAATCTTTGTGTGATGCATAAATTGTTGTTTCGCACTTTAATTTTTGAAAGTTACTTCAGGGGTAAAAGACGTGACGATACGAGCAGTATTTTTATGAGAATAATTTATTTCTCATCAAGGAGTTATTTCTACTGAAATTAAATCACTTTTAAATATAACAAAGATGTTTATGATGTATGTTTTCCTAAAAAGGCACAATAATACGCGTGTCAAGTGGGCGAATGTGGTTGGTTATAGAAACCCAGTGGGTTGCCATTTCCTTATGCCGTTACAGTACAATCCTACTTACATCGTTGACGAGGGTAATTTATAGCTTTATTATAAGGAATATTTCTAGTATGTGAGGTAATGTGGGTGTCATGTATCACTCTGTATTTGGTTTGGGTTAGCAGAATCGTAGTTATTATTGCTTATATTATATTGAAGGAAAAATAATTGCTGGTAATTTCATTTGTTCTTATATGGGACTAGCTGATGCCTGCTAACGTCCCTAGCGTGGATTACAAACTTAGTGAGTTTGTGAGTTGAGTGGCGTTCCATAGTCTCTGCTTACCCCCATGGGAGACAGGCTATGTATGCATTGTATCCTTGTTTGCGAAAAGAATGGCAGATTTGTCATAAGTAAGTAGTACTTAAACAATTTACTCTAGATAAGTGTAGTTGGCCAGGTGAACGAGCAAAATGGAGGTTACCTAGAACCTTCTGAAAAACGCATCAAAATCGGTTCAGCCAAACGCGAGATAATCGCGGACAAACATACATAATTAAACACTAAATCTTGTCAATATACAATCAGTATGTTGCCCTAAAAAATGGGTTTTTTGTATATTCATACAAAAAGTCCGTCTGTTAGGGCAACAGGTAAAAATATGATTTCCTTACGAGGCAGTCAGATAGATGTTTATATAAATTTAGGTCTTTTGTCCCATAGAAATCTTCTTCATAGGAATCTACATTTTGGAACGAGCAAATAGCTTCACTACAGAACTGACCGATAGACAGACATTTTTTAATATTATATATTTGATTTGACGTTCAAAAGTGCCTTTCCTGTCTAATTGAAATAAACTGAGTTGAGTCAGATTGGACCTTCATTCTCACTCTTCGACCTTCATCAGGTCATTCAACTTTATTCATATTTTATTTAAGCATACTATTAGTCTTGCTTAAGGTTACTATTATTCTTTATTATGCGTAGGTTTATCATAACAAAAACTTCAAGGAAAAGTTTGAACCAACTTCAGTATTATATATACATCAGTAATTCATGAATTTCAGGCACTAAACATTCAGTATAATATTTTAGATGAATTAAATATTTGAATATGGACTATGTACTTTCTTCTGAAAAAGTTTCAGTAGACATTCATGAATGAAAATCTTGTGGGTGGTTAAAAATACAACTAAAACTGTAATTTTCCTTGTAAAATTAATAAATATGATGAAAGTAATGACCTACATTTACTTATGTTCATTAACATAACCTCACTGTTTATTCTGAAGGGATAGATAGATGCGTGTTCAACTTATATAATAATGTATAACCTCACGCCTGTATCCCATGGGTGTAGACTGAGACAATAGAACGCCAATTGCTACGAATCTTACATACGTCTTTCACTTTATCAACAGTCATCAGTCTTTTCATGCATGCTCGCCGGATAAGGGTTTTAATTTGGCCTTTCTTTAATATATGGCCAATTTGGTCTCTAGATCTCCGTCTAGGGCCCTATTCATATCCGCTTTGTATATTTCTTTCGTAAATCTACTTTCATCCATCCTTTCTACATGTCCAAATGTAACATTCCCTTTTCAATCTTTGTCACTACATCGTCTTTTTTTTGAGGACGGATTATCATCCAATTACTTTTCCCTTCTTGGGTGAAGCGCATAAAACAATATGATTATTTGTAAACGAACTGTTAAAGTATAAAGTATCACACCGAATCGGTTCATTTATCTTAAAACATACCATTTGATATCATCTATTTTTTCCTGTTTCGTACGTCTATCTAATGTAACAATTGTGTTATGTAACTTAAACAATGAAGATGACTTTGTGATAAGATATACATGTTTCATGTATCTATTTATCTAAAGACTGGATTAAGGGTTTATATGTACCAGATCCAGTACATAAAGAATCTTGACGTCTTGATTTCCTGCTTGAATTTGAATGTGCGTCAATGAATAACATTGATCTTTCGTGGAGGTCACAAATACATGTGATTGATAAATGTAGCTTAATTTTAAACGTAGGTCTTCATGCTGTCAATATTAAAATCTTTTCCTAAATATTTTACAAAATAATTTTAAATAAATTATGATACGTTTCCTCACACTAAGGTAGGGATCGTTTACAAACAATACAATTTTACATACACACTACATCCATACCCGGAACAAAAATTGTCCTGTCTACACGTTAATTTGCAATTTTTAAACTTTTTTAATAAGCTAAAACATTCTGGACTCAAAGAGTTGCAAGAAATTGGATACAAGTCATATGATAGATTTAAAGTGATTGATTCAGATTATTGTTGAAGTATCTTGTTATTTTCCGAAGAGGTAAATTTGATTGGATATTTGATATTTTCTGAGAATTCGTATCACAACCTGCATTGAGCAAGCGTGACTGACTAATACTCAAACCTCCATGTGACAAGAGTCCTTGGTCAACAGTGGCCAATAGACTGTTGATTTGAAGTCCATTCAACTTTTAATTACTTTACAAAACCAAGAAAACTTTACCACATTTAAACCAAAACTTTTTAAAAATGTTTAAAATTCTATACACAAACGAGGTTTCATTTGAAAACGTTTTACACGTGCACAAAATTTTCAAACTCGATTAGGTTGTGGCACCTGTGTTTAAGTGGGGAAACTTGTACTGACGCTCTTTCACCGACGGATCAGCTTTTAATCTTCAAAGTTTACCATACAACGTTAACTTTTGATTTTTTTTTTTTTTTTTTTTTTTTTTTTTACAAAAAAAAAACGTTACCACACTTTAGGATTTTCTCCTGTGTCGTAAAATGCGTTTACAAACATACAAGGTTTCACATGCACACGTATGACACCCAGACCCGAAATTTTCAAACTCGATTAGGTTGTGGATCACACAAAGAGTTGCTCCGTGCGGGAAACTTGTACTGACGCTCTTTCACCGACGGATCAGCTTTTAATCTTCAAAGTTTACCACACGACGGTAATTACTAAATTGAATGTTTGTTTTACAGTTTAAAACATAGTTTCTCTTTTTTTATTTTGAATAGTACCTAGTAAGAGGTGTAGGTATGTTAATTATTACTATGAGGACAAATATTCAAAAGCTCAGTAAAGTACTATTAAAGAGATGCATCGGCCTATGTCTTATAGTGTTTATAACAGGTTGATGATTTTTAAATATCCCTTAAGACATTGACCAAATATAAATGAAAGGAAACATCATGACAATCATCAAATTATCTACATTTACTGCTGAATATTGGCCTACTCCAATGACTTCCAGATTTAATGCATACCAGAATTAAAATCATTCTATCAATAAAAAATATCGTCACGCCTTTTATACCCGAAGGGGTAGGCAGAAGTGCACTTGCACATTACGGCACGTAATGCCACTGTACAATGTACACCCAGTCACCTATTTATCATTATTCTATCATTATAAACTAAAAATGACCTGCCTCGAAAATTTATACCTAGGTTCAGAAGAATATAAGATATTTGATTTAATGTAAGCATTAATAATATGTATCTAGTATCTATCTTTGAAACAACGAAAGACACATACATATGTGCAGTTAAAGTAGAAGTTTCATTCATATTTTATGATAAACAGCTGCTTACTACCGCTGCGTTGTGTTCAATTTCCTTATGCATTTACACTGACACAAAAGGGAATACACTATTTTGTCCTCAGCTAAACTTTGGCGAAAAGTAAGAGAATATCTTGTAACACAATTTGTAAACTAAAGAGTCAGCAAACATAATTTATAATGTGCTATATTAGTGTTGTTCGTTAATCGTACAATGGCAACGTAAGGGACGGATCGAATTGATGAGTATCGATATTATCAGTTTGGTGTGATGAGTGTAGTTTAGTCTCAGGTCCATTATTTATGATGTTCATTTACAGATCAGAAAAAAAAATGTGTAAATCTTGGATTTGCAGACCCTTCTCTTCGCCATCAAAAAAAAAAAATACGTATACTCAATTACGTATTTCGTATAATAAAGCTTAATATTATTAAGTTTTCTCTGCATACTTAAAATATAACATTCTCAGAACCGAATCATCTAATAAAACACAGAACGTTGTATCAGCAAACATTTTGACATCCGCTTCCAAATCCGTCTATTAAAAATCTTATTGCCAACACATTTTACAGCGCAATAAAAATGTTTTGCCTACTTTTTAGTAAACAAACATTTTACTGCCTCGGGTAAAGTATTATTGGCTATTTAGGTTCTTTGGAAATTATCTGTTACTCTGTCAATTCGCAACCCGCATTGAGCAAGCGTGGTGATTAATGCTCAAGCCTTCTCCGTGCGAGAAGGAGGCTTTGGTCAGCAGTGGCAGTTCATTTGTTACATTACATTTAATTTTTTATCTGTAAAGTATAAGTTGATTATGAACCTTATTGCTTAACAATAAATTCATAAAATACTACTCAAAACCTAACAAAATAAGTGCTAGTATCCCTAAACTTTGTCCAGAAAATAAAGAGCATAACATCGTAATGCACTATCAAATAATGTCGACTTTAACTGAACCACAACACAGTCCTAGGAGACAACTTTACATCTAAATAACTACTAAACGATAACATGTTGCACTATGCAGACTAAGTTACAGTAGTTTTAGAGCTGAAATGGACCATATATATCTGTCTCTAAGGTCCAATTTTGCAAGCACAGTTCAAACAAACATTAGCTAAACTCGTTTACATACGGGAGACTAGAATAGCAATTGTAAGGTTTCAATTACTATCTTGGATGGGTTTATGACATGGGAGTCGTGCCGAAATAGGGTTTTAGGTCAGTTACTTGTTTATTGCTAGGCTAAAAGCAGTAGACGTTTTGTTAAATAATAATGTTAAGCTCTGCTTCTTACAATAAGTTCAATAGCGGGCCTATTTGTCATCTTCCTAATCTTTCCCACTCCGTCTCCTTAACAACCCTTAAATTCCTAACCTCCAAAAGGCCGGCAACGCATTTGTAACGCCTCTGGTGTTTCGGGTGTCCATGGGCGGCAGCGATTGCTTGCCATCAGGTGATCCGTCTGCTCGTTTACTGGCTTATACCATAAAAAAAAGTAATATCAAAACAACAATGCAAAAAGTACAAAAATGTAAAATGACAAAACTTTATTTTTAACTTCAAGTCACAAAGACCGCGGTACACAAAGGTCTTAGCAGTAACCTTTAATTTCACATTACACATGATACGACTAAATCCAATAATACCATGATCCACGATACGTTATCTTACGGACTTAACTGTGCTCCGCCACGGTTTCTGCAAACATCTCCTTTATCACACGCCGATTGATAAGAAAACGCATGAAGTTTTTTGATGAAATGTTGTAGAAACTCACGGTATTTAAATATGGTTTTAAAATATGGAATGAGATGTTGTCAGCGGTATTTCCGAAGCGATACGGTCTCCAAACCTTCAAGATAAAAGTGTAGTTCTTTTTAAAAGGCCGTCAATGCACCTGTTACTCCTGTTGTGTTGGTCGCTTGCCATCAGGTGATCCGTGTGCTTCTTTGCCTCCTATCCCATAAAACAAATTCAAGAGTTATGGTATAAATTTAGTTTGAGTAAGATTTGAATATGACCATCTTTCAAAGTATAAATTCAAGTTTTATTTTGTAACTGAAAATATTTCTACCCACTAAAAAACTCGTTGGTCGAGTGGTTAGTCGGGCGGGCAAAGAGTTTCGAATGTTCGATTCCCGGCAAAATATTACGAGTTTTTTCGGTTTTTAGAAAATTTCTCAGTAGAGTCTGGAATGGTGCCCAAATATGGCAATATGCTCACCCCCTATTACATGGGACTTATTACACAAATGATGAAAAGTGTACATTGTACAGTGGCATTACGTGCCGTAATGTGCACCTCTACCTACACCTTTGGGGATAAAAAACGTAACGTAACGTTACGTTGCTAATTAACTCAAAATTACTGAACACTCAAGATATATCAGAACCATAATGAAATTCGACATTATCTAGTTACGTTCTCCGATACAAAATTGATTGTGTACCTTTATAACTAAAATCTACAACAAAATTTGATCTCAATCAAACCCTTTGTTTTTATTTAACTTATTTTGTTCGTGATTGTACAAATATTAGTTTGGTTTATATCTGAAATTAGGTCTTCAATAGTCTGGGTTTTCATCTTATTCTCGTAGGCGATTTGAGTAAGCTGTAGCTAATAGTAATACTTGCTTCTACCAGCGGCTTTGCACGCGTTCCCGTGGCATAGAAAGTATCCTATCACCTAAATTAGCTCATACTCTGTCTGTATACCAAATTGTAGCAAAATTCGTTGAATAGTTTCAGCGTGATTGACGCACAAACATCCAAAGCAAATAAACTTTCACATTTATAATATCACATTCGTGAACAGTACTATCTCACAGGTTGCAACTACTGAGACAGTACCACTTTTAGCTAGCTAGACTCCTGTGCTCCTTATAGTTATTATATTATCCATTTAGGTAACCCACAAAAAAACAAAGTACATTCTGTTAGGAATAGTCGTTAGTTTAGGCTTATACAACGTTTAGTTATACATGAAACGTCTTGTAAATTAATCATAATTTAATTTAAGTGATTCTCGGAACTAGTGCTTGAGACTATGTTCATACAAAGACACCTAAATTCTAAGAATGTCAAGTGGTTAGTCCTTAACGAGACAAAGGATAAATAAGTTTTAATGTAAACATCTTCAGAAAATTTTCATTAGTTTAGGAGCCTGTTGCTATGCGATATCAGCTAGGCTATTCTTTAACTTTCCATTTGAAACATTTGTAGTGAGGTCCAACGTGGTACGCTAGATTATAGTAGTAAGTTTTCATAAATAAATAAATTATGTCATTCACTAATCTTAAGTATTTATTTGTGATTACAACTTCCAAAGAAAATGAAAGATACTTTTTATTGTTTCCTTTTGCTACCGAAAATTATTTAATTTAATCAAATAGCATGTAAACATTAGTGGAACAAATAAATAGTACAGTCATCGTGGGTTTCTATTTTAATATTGACATAATTTGTTAAATATAGTCAGTGTCAATTTCATATTTGCTATTATAATTAGCATTCGAATATCATTTGGCAGTTTCCTATACCCTCGTAACCACGCGTGAGATGAAACACCGTCGTGTTTCAAAGTCATTCGACACTGACAGTCACTTTCTCATGAAAATTTTCAGTGAAAAAAATTTATATTATACTTATGCAATAAAGTATTTATTCACGTGCAAGTCGACTTAAATAGACTAAAAGGTATAGACTCATTGGTTTCCTAGAAACTTAGCATAGAAGTTTTTCCAAGTATAATTATTTTATATGCGTGGGAATGTAGGCATCTGGAAATAGATCAATAAATACTAGGTACGTAGTTGCAATTGCAAAAACACCTACACACGTAATTACGTGTGTAGGAATTTATCAGTATGAAACGTAGGTATAGGTAAAGCTATGCTAAGAATAAATGCAAACTATAGTCTATTAAGTAAAATAATTCAATCGTTTTGACTTCTTATTGCCTTGTAGACTGTTTTGATTACTACTCTAAAGTGCAGTAATACATACTTTAAAGCCGAATATTTATTGACCTCAATAGTTACATATGTAGGTGCACAAGAGAATAAAATTACTATCCTAACGCCTATTTTTCATTCGGAAAGGTCAACATTGGTAATTGTAAAGATACGTAAACACTTAGTTTTCTATAAAATATCTTCAGACTGAATTTCAACTTAACCAAAACATAGGTACTTAAATAAGAGAAACATGCATACGCGTATTTTACCTAAATAAAATAATTAATAAAATAAATGAGGTACTTCATGTTTTCGTATTAGTTTTCGAGGAAATGTACAACTGTAGTACACTAAACCAATTCACATAGACAATGTGCCGAATACATAAACATCAGAAGCTCACGTATTTATTTAAAACTAGTGGTCGCCCAGTGGTCGAAATTCGACCATATACGATTTAATTTACAATACCACTTAACATACGTTCAAGGATAATTTTTATTTAACTCAAACTCAAACAAACTCTTTTATAAAACTCTTTTCATATGAGACGTGAGAATATCATCGCAATGTCTATAGATTTTGACGTTTTGTCAAATACGATCAGATACTATGCATGTGTGTGTAATGTTTTATTTATTGATTTAATGTACTTTATAAGCATTATTTTTGAAAAATATTAGCGTCCTGCACTTCTCCTACACATAAACTATAAGTGTACCAAATTTTATGCTCCTACGTCCGCGCAATTTTCGTAAAAAGCGGTCCAAAGTTTTTGCATCACGTATTAATATATAGAAGATCTCCTGACACGCTAGTTATACCAAACCTAGTCTCGACCTTTGTCTAAGTAATATTATATTAGTTCCCATTAGTCTCTATACGCTAGATTTCCTAGGCTAGACAATTTAATATCAGCCATGATTGAATCAACGCTAGCCAAAATTTCCTGCCTATCGGATAATATTGTGGAGATGAGATGATACACTTACATAATATTATGTATATGTACTGTATAACTACAGAGTTTGGTTGTACCGAATTTGGTTAGCAACACGATTTGCGGTCACACATTACGTATACAATTATGTATATAGTTTTAATAGGCTTTTTCTAAGGAGGGATGGTCAGGATAGTCCCAGGCGAACCCGCCAGGTAGTCCGTAGTTCCGGGTCGGTCATCAGCCCTTTTTTTAAGGGGGGAAAATCATCCAATGGCTTCTCCTGCCTTGAGCGAGGCGAGAGGGAGTGTCAGACTCTTACTGACTAAAAACCACCCCATTCCTACTTCTGCTTTTCGAGCCGGAGCCTCGGTAAACCCGCTAGGTAGTCAGGTCATCAGCCCTACAGGGAGTTTTAATCTCTATGAAAGTCTATTGAAGAACTATTATCGTATAAATTCGTTATATCTTGGTAGTTGATAAAATGTATTTTGTCCAAGGATTCAGATCATTTGTAAGAGCTTATCCTTAATCCTTAGGGCTGAAAGTGGTTTTACTGGTCGTTATTAGATACAGATACGATTTAGTCTAGTTAGATATTATGATGTTATTTATTGAGCAAGTTGATTGTCTGGATTTTGTTTTTATTTTCGTTGCTCTAGGAATATTAGTATGTATAATGCGTATTTATACGCTATAAACAAACTTTTTAATGTGTTGAAAACAGAAATAAAGAATATTAATTGTACTACTTACACCTTAATTATTTCAAAATCTAGCTTATGTCCGCTGCGGCTTCGCTCTGCCTTACCTTAAACCTATGTGTTATTCGGGATGAAAAAATACTTATTGCGCAGTTAAAGTTAACTGTGTGGTATAACGCAGCCGACATCCCGAAGCAGCCGTTCTAGACATCGATTGAAGTAACAAATATCAACACAAACTTTCGCGTGTATTTTCGCGTTTATTAAATTCTAAATACCCCAAAAGGGAACATTTATCCGTACCAACAACAAGGAAGTAATAACAATTAATAAATATATTAGCAATAACACTTACGACCCCTAAACCCTCAAGAGTGAGACTTAACACTAATATACATTTAATTATTAATTTATTCGCAGAATAATTTGCTATAAGGAAGTATTTAGGGGAGTATCATCAGTTTCAAGTATCAATTTAATTAATTTGTACCCTGTCCTTCTCCTGTCGTTTCCAAAGATGACTGCTATTTTAAGGTAAGCGTCCACAGGCCCGCATCGTACGCATCGCACGCAACTCAATTAGAAAATAGCTAGTCTAACTTAACAATTTTAAGGGATTGGTATTTATTTCGATTTCATATAATATACATGAACTAGTTTCTGTTAGCGGCTTTACTCCCGTGTGCTCCGTTCCATATAAGATAAAAAATAGCTTATGTTTTATTCCAGACCATAATCTACCCCTGTTCCAAGCTTCGACGTGGAGATCCAAGCCGTTAACTCCTTCACGTCAAGAGTAACAAATATACATATTTTCACTTTAACCTCTAACATAAACAAACACCAAAATTCCCTTCACAGTATCCTACTACCTATCATCATCATCATCAGCCAGAAGACGTCCACTGTTGAACAAAGGCTCCTTAGTCCTCGACTTAGAACGTCAAGCCGCCACCTTTATCCACTGGCTCCTTGCGACTCTGACCATGTCGTCAGTCCACCTAGTGAGAGGTCTGCCTACGTTACGTCTTCCAGTCCTACTACCTACACAACATTATAATTAAAAACATCTCCCTTCTCTACAAAATGAAGTATAATATTTATATTAAAATCAAAATTGCTACTAGCTACATCAGCTTAATTAGGTTCCTGCTAATGAAGCAGAATTCTCAGTACGACCTATTGAGTTCCGCATATTGGTTGAGTTAATTATTCTGAGCTGTTTATGAAGCTGCGCTGCACAAATTGAAATGTACTTTAGACCTATTTTGGGAATTTATCTGAATGTGTTTGGACTGTTAATTCTGATGATTAAACTTTGTTAATGCATAGGGGGTTTTTAAACGATTTGAAAAAAGGAGGTTCTCAGTTTGATCTGTATGTGGGTATGTATGTTTGTGCGCGATTATCTCGCGTTTGGCTGAACCGATTTTGATGCGGTTTTCAGCATAATATTTTGCAGACCCAAAGATTTTTTTTAGGAATATTAGGACTTAAAAATAATGTAGGTGACAAAAAATTTCTCGGTTCCCTTTTTAAAAAAAAAGTAATTTTGCTCACCAGATTGCTTAAATGTCAGATTTGTAGCGAGTTGCATTTTCATATATAGAATAGAGAAAATATTTATACAATCATATATATATACATAGATATATTAGTATAAATACTTAAATATTTTGTACTAGTCCAAGTACGAAACAAAATAATCGATTGGTCCAAAAAGCCCAAATTAGTTCTGAGAGACGCGATAATTACAGGCCGATCACGTTGTGTAAAACTCCCAACAAGTACCTAATTGTATCCACTAGGTCTTTTAGAGTATTAACTTGACTTGTGTTTAGTAACTGTGATTAAATAGTAAGTATCTTTAGTCTTTAGTTTCGTCTCTTGTTTTTTTTGGCGGTAGGACCAAGTTACAGAGCGTGCTTTTCAAGGTTAAAGCATAAAGTAGTGCTTGATTTATACAATAGATTATGATTATGATAGTAAATTAGTCAAATTACAATGCGTGATAGTTGCACATATATGGCACTATGTCACATTAGGTATGACAAAAAATAAGGACTAAAATATTTATAAGGACCATTTTTTAAGGGTTAAAATCATCCAATCACTTCTCCTATCTGGGTGAGGCGAGTGGGAGTGTCAGACTCTTACTGACTAAAAACCACCCCGTTCCTACTCTTGCTCTTTGAGCCGGAGCCCCGGTAACCCGCTAGGTATACCGCAGCTCCGGGTATTATAATACCTATTGAGTTCCTATACCTATCACCTATCACCTTGACTGACCTACTAAGAGAATCCTTGAATTCATAGTTGTATGGAACAACAAGAAACAAATAAACCTTTGTGTTTATTATACTTTAGCTATAAAAATAATTAAAATCGTACATTGATGTCGGAATATAGGCAATGTAAATTGCTGGGAAGCTAAATGTGTTGTCGTAAAAACAAATTAGTGTTTGGTATCTCAGAGTGGCAATCAAATAGTAATCAATAGGCCTGGTCAGTTGGGAAACATGATGGGTGTTGGGCGACTGCCAATTTACAAATGTAAAGGTGAGAACACAAGATTAGTCTGAAGTTTGTAAGAACACAAGATTAGTTTGAAGCTTTATCCACGTTTTTTTCCCGATGAATAGGGATGATGACGGGGGAAAAAATGAAAATTAGTTCGTCACAGTGTGAAATCGCAATAGATATTGAAAAGTAGCTTAAATGATTTTTATTCTGCTCGTCGCCTCATTGTCGAGTGGTCGCAAGTGCAACGGAATGGGGTCTCGGGTTTGATAGGGATGATGACGGGGTATGAAAACTTTAAATCTATGGACTAATTGATGGACTAAAGTCCATCGGGTAGGTAATGAAAAAATATTAGACACGTAATTTTTTGTTTTATCATATAAGATAACAATACTTAGATAAAACGAATAAAATTTTAGGAGTGTGAGCAAATACAGGGTTTTTCAACAAGAACTTTGTTTTTAATTAGGGCAATACCAAGAACGTGGCAGTTTTTGACATTTAATTTTTGGCTGTATTCGTAGAAGGTGCTTTGGCAATTGCTACAATGAATTCAATTTCGTTCAAAAATTGCATTAAAATAATTTAAATTCACTATGAAAATGGTCGTTCTGTTAAAGTTACATTTCGTAAAATTCGTGATATTTTCGGGCAACATAATCGTCCTTCTGAGATCGCTATCAACAGACAGGCTCGGTACAAAATGTGCCAACCACGTATTCGACCGGGTCGTTCAACAGAAAACATCGCTGCCGTGAGCCACTGTGTTGAAGAAGATCAAAAGTTATCAATTTCACGACGTTCTCAACAATTGGGGCTATCCAAAAGCACAACATGGCGAATTTTGCATAAGGATTTGGCTTTGAGGCCTTACAAGATTCAACTGGTGCAGGAATTGAAGCTGACCGACCATTCAAATCGCTGTAAATTTGCTCAGAACAACCTGCTGGTTTTTCTCAAAAATTCATTTTTTCAGAAAAGCACATTTTCATTTGTCAGGGTATGTCAATAAGCAAAATTGCCGCATTTGGCAATTATTGAGAAGCCTTTGCATGCTCAACGTGTCACTGTGTGGTATGCTATGTGGTCTGGAGGTGTGATTGTTAGGAAAGTGATTAAACATTTTGATGAAAGAATCAACATCTGTCAGCGTGGTCCTGGTGGACATTTGTCAGATATATTTTTTTATTCATAATTGCCAAACTTTTCTCTTTTAATTACAATAAAAATTTTGTGCATTTTCCACCAAATTCTTTATTTTATTTTGTTTTTAAAAACAAAGTTCTTGTTGAAATACCCTTTACATCATTTGTACGTATAAAATGTGCCTAGAAATGACGTTACGCGATATTTCAAATCGATATATCTTCGAAACTATTTGTTTCTTAAATGTTTGTTTAGTTTGTACTCCCTTACCCTATAAAATATTTAAGACAATGACCTGAATATTTTGTTAACGCCTTTTGTAAACACTTCGTGTATACACAGCTTTAGCATTTGATTCATTATGACAAATATTGCGTAAGAGTGATCGGCACTTGTTTATTCTGAACTATGAATCATGATTAGACACATTTTCTTTGAGATTGATTGAAAATGTATTCTACTATGACTTGCATAACTTATACAAATAAAGAGTTCTAAAAGTATCTTCTGCGGCTTTAAGGTAAACGTCCACAGGCCCGCATCGTACGCATCACACGCATCGTATGCATTCCGTATGACGTCATCAGTATACATCGCATATAGGCGTTGCTGATGATACGGTGCGTACGATGCGGATCAGTGGACGCAGTTGTATGAGTTTCTATACAAGACAAATTAAAATCCGTTGCGTACGATGCGGGCCTGTGGACGCGTACCTTTAATGGGAGTTAGTGTTGCGTTTAAAGATTTGTGGTCTTTAGTAAACTGTCACGAATTGTCAATCTTGAAAACCGCCTTAGATATCTGTTTTAAGTAGATAATATAATAAATAAACACTGTGCCATTTACAACCTATTGAAAAGAAAGTGTGCCAGTGCTAACGTTTATTGTATCAGATTCCACCATTGTTGTGTAAATGGACAAAAAAACATTTACATATGTATTTACTTAGACAGCTTTTATTCCAAAAATAGAAAGCAGAATTTGGCCTAAAATTCTGTGGCTATGTAAAAACCCTCTCGTATGTAAATGGGTAAATGTTGAGAGACAAAAATCTACTGTTGGTTGCTCTAAAAATAACGCGAATAAAAATGGAGTGACTAGTGCTTGGACCATTTTATATAGTTTTAATAATTGTATCACATCAACAGCCTATAAGTGGTCATCGCTGAAAAAGAGCCTCTTCTCACACGGATTAGCTTTAAGCGTTAATCATCGCCCTTACTCAATGCGGGAAATTATAAATCCATATTTCCGCACGATGTTTTCCTTCACCGTTTGTCAGTGATGTCTAAATAATCTTAGAAAGTACATAAAACTCGGAAAAAGTCACGTTGGTAATTATGAGAAGCGGACGACAAAACAATGGAAATGGTGTTGAAAATAATACAAACCATTGTATTACATATACCAATGTGTTTGGTTTAAATAAAATTAATAGGCCTGTAAATCACAGGCTATGTTTAGTTGATGTCTCAACAATTATGGGCATTGTTGCTATGGTTGCATTTTGTGATCTTATTATTTTGCTTATTGCGTTTCTAGATCTTATTATATTGTTTATTGATTGAAAATAAACTAAAGAAGACTATTTCTACCATTATAAAATATATACCCACAATCGTAGGAAGAGTCCTTGGCAATAAAAATATTCCTTAGAAATACGGTTTTCTATGCAAACTTCACACAAGTTCCTGAACAGTTGTAGGTACTTTTAGTAAAACCGAGTTTTATACAGAACGCGTCGGCGGTTTCCACGCGTCGGTGAGAATCTATTCAAGTGTTAATGCTTAATATTCCGGAACAGAGTATTCAAAGATTTGCCGTCTTACTATGTGTTCGATTAAAAGAATTTGTATATGAAAAATATTTGATCAGTATATGGTTTGTGAAAAATATTTGATCAGTATATGGTTTGTGAAAAATATTTTTTTGTTGGTTACGGTTTTTTTTTATCATTAGAATATTTTTTTTTTTATGTTTAGTGTAAAAAAAAATGAGTATTTTCTTTGTAAATTATTACTGTAGACTGAATTAAAAATACTGTATTTATTAAAACAGAGACCAGACAACAGCGCCCTCCGATTTAAAACCATTTACCATTAAAACTGAAATCTTCAACTCGCCAGTCATGCGAGGTTGTGGAAAACCCATCTTATATGTAGTGAAGGCCCATAGTTAGTAGTAAATAAAACACACTCTTTTAGATAACACCATGAGTTAAGTCCATACCAGGAAAAAGCTTTTCCAATATTGTCATTTTACTATATTAAATTCAGAGGACCCAATTACTCCCCTTTCCAACCTTCCAAATCCCTAATTTCCCAACAACCCATAAATTCATATTCCCCAAAAGACCGGCAATGCACTTGTAACGACTATGACGTTTCGGGCGGCGGCAATCGCTTACCATCAGGTGATCCGTCGACTCGTTTACTGACTTATATCATAAAAAACCATAAATTCCAAAACAACTATGTTATCCTCCATTGATATTTTTGTCATGAATGGACTTATTAATATTACATTTCGATCTGTCATCCATTTTTATCAGGTCAGTTTAATATGAGAGATAGTCGAAACATTCTAATTAAGTACCTGTTTGAACTTGACACCGATGTTAAATACTTATCGTCTCATTATAGTTGATAGATTGTTGGACGGCTAGTATCAATGCACTTTTGCACGATAACAATGTATTTTGGTCTAATGGAAATCTGTCGCTATGCTTTGAAGTATATTTTTGTGGTATGAGGAAAATTTTGCAGAAAAATTTCAGTTCTTTATCGTAGACAAAAATATGTAACTGAAACTCGTTTTGCCCAATCTCTCTTAAATACTAAAGAACCCTTAAGTTGAGATAGGTGACTTGACGTTTTAATTTTTTACCAACCCCCAAACAGCACAACTCACTTGTAACGTCTCTTATGTTTTGGGTATCCATGGCCGGCGGCGATTTTTTACCATCAGGTGGAACTAACTAAAGGACTTATACCATATAAAAGAACCTAAGAAGGAATAAATGACGCCTAACAGCACAATAAAATTAAGGAGTTAGTTTATATATAGATATCATCTCAGGCTAAATTCCTTTTAGTATGAGATGATTATAGATATCACCATATCACCCACCGGTGAAAACAGCTATATGTTCCGTATTTTCCCTTTAGGCCCGAAAAATAATGAATCTATGTATGTCCTTACCTTAATCTTTTTTATGTTTGTGTAGCTAAAAAACTAGGCATAGTCTATTGTAAATTCAGCCTCAAAGTCACACGACCAAACAAAGACATTACACCGATCATCAACAAGATGTCATTTGCAAACGATATAAAAATCACAAAATCACTGAGCAGATAGCATCACAGTTTATAGGCATTACCTCTCATTTATCTAATCCGGTGGATCGTTCATATTTGATGTCCCTGCAATTTGTCCGACATTACACTTGATTAGCCAGTTTCGGTGCGTTAATAGGACGGCACATTATCGAAGATTGCGTTCTGGAATGGCGATGCTGTTTTCTTTTGTTGGTACACATGAGAGAGCATCGGCACGAATGGGCCGGCTTGACTGGAGTGATACTACGGCCTCATAGAAAACTGACGTGAAACTACGCTTGCGTTGTATGAGTGAGGTTACCAGAGGTTTCCCAATCCCTGATTCCCCAACAACCCTTAAATACCTAACCCCCAAAACGCCGGCAACGTAATTGTTACGCTTCTGGTGTTTCGGGTATGCATGGGTTGCGGTAATAGCTTGCCCCCAGGTGTACCGCTTGCTTTTTTACCGACTTATAACATAAAAAAATACGCCTTTGTATAGTTGATTTTTGGTAAATATTTTGACCTTAATCAATTATTTAGTTAGATGTGATAAGAAACAAGTATTTGGTTCCTTAACTACATGTAAAATCTTTGCCTCAAACAATACAGAACCTAGTTCTTTTTAAAAAGATTCACTCCTATTGAATCTGGGAAATAATACCGATCTTATTGATATTCGTCTCACAAAACATTTTTAGATTCGAATACTCGGGTTTCTCTTGATCTCTTTATCTACCGCAGTTAAAGAAACTCTTAACCCGGTTCCCTACGCGACATCGTAAAAAATAAACCTCTATCACATAAGGAACAACAATTTTCACGTAAACAAACTTATAAATCGGTTGGAATAGCCGAAAAAGTTGTTTTAAGCACGATTGAAAAAAGGTACCACGGATAAATTGAGTTCGCGTACAATTTTGTAGTAAATCAACCTGTCGGATGGTACGCACCACAATATTTTTATCAGGCAATAAGTTTCACGGGAAATTGGTATCTCAGATGATTTTCTATATATTATCATTCTTTCCTACATACGTACGTAGATATATGTAATATATTTTTTTATTATTATAACGTCACGCCTTTAATCCCCGAAGAGGTAGGCAGAGGTGCACATTATGGCACATTATGCCAATGTACACCCACATTTCACAATTTATGTTGTAAGTCCCATGTAATAGGTGGTGAGCCTATTGCCATATACCGGGCACATTTCCAGACTCCGTGCTACCACTGAGAAATTTTCGAAAACCCGACCCAGGAATCGAACTCGAGACCCCTTGCCCAGCAGTCGCACTTGCAACCACTCGGCCAACGAGGCAGTCATATGTAATATATGTAATAGAGAAAGCTAATTTATTTGCTTTGCAAATGAACGAACATAAACTTCAATTGGCTGGGACAGTTTCATTATATTGCTCGGCATAATGTGTTATCGTTAGCGGATAATGGAAATATAATTCTATTGTGTTGGTTCGATACTTGTATTGAAGAAATCTCGTTTGGTTTTTCAGATGGAACGAGTAAGGCGTAATTAGTAAATATTGGTTGGTCGGATATGTGTGTTGTGTATGTGAATATTATCAATCTCTCAATTCTACAATATTAAAGTTCATTCACGTTCACTTGTGACCACTAGACCAATGAGGCATCAAGCAGTATTAAAAACATTCAGGCTATTTTTCAATATCTGTTCACATTGTAATTGTTTTTTTTGTTTGTGTGTTTATCCAAAATCAATGTGCTCTAAGTATAAAAATCTGGCAAATTAGATAATAAACCAAATATCACCAATCCATCTTAATAAATGCGGACTTTTCCGAACAAAAGGATCACATCAGAGAACGCTAATATCAGTTGAGCTTATTATGCTACCAATAGCCCACTCTATTCCATATGTGACAAGATCAATAAGTCTACGAGTGACCGAATTTGTTCGGTATCTAGAGCAAGCCCCAGCTAATTTGGACCACTCCTGATTGCTAACTTCATAATGGAAATGCAAACTGAGTAAACTAGCGCCACTGTGATTTTAGTTCATTGGTTCAATCTGCTTGTGGTTTAGTGGGTAACCTAAATCATCGTCCTTGAGATTTAGTTTCCATCTCAAGCTATGGATTTTACAACCATATTTTCGTACCTACTTTATTTAAACTTGTAATGCCTCTAATGTTTCGCGTGTTAATGGGCGGAGGCAATTGCTTACCAGCAGGTGATACGTCTGCTTGTTTACTAGCTTATACCATAAAAATGCAAGTTTTTTGCTATCCGGGATGTGGACAAATCCAAGGGAGTGAGGAACCTGTAAGGATTGTGCGAGGAATATTCCAGGGTGACAGTCTGAGCCCACTATGGTTCTGCTTGGCCTTGAATCCTCTCAGTACTCTTCTGAAACGCTTCAGGGCTGGGCTTGTTTTTATTCTTTGTACAAGGTCTATTGTTAAATTAAAAATGTGAAAATGAATCTATTTTTATCACTCCATTTGCCATTAATGTTTGAATCGAAAGCGAGAAAGCCCTTTTTGAAGGCAAAAAACGAATAAAAGTAAACTAGTGTTACCGTTTTTAACATTTTTTTGTGCCAAAGGTCGCACTGGAAATATCTTTGCAAAAATAGAACCGTTTTCCTCGTATCTTTTATTTTAATGGGAACTTACTTTTTGTATTTTTTACTTTTGCTTCGTTGTAATTTAGATATTTTTCGTTTTAATTGAAGATTTGATGCTCTAGTGAAGTGGTCCATTATAAAACTGTCAATTAAGAGCTTAATTACAATTTGAAACAGACAGTTAAGTATGGGAGAGCGATGCTTCGGCAGAAATGGGCCGATTAGGCCGGAGTGATAGCACGGCCTCACAGAAATCTGTCGAGAAACTTTCTCAATCCCCAATTCCCCAATAACCCTTAAATTCTCAACTCTCAAAACGTTGGCAACGCACTTGTAACGCTTTTGATGTTTTGGGTGTCCATGGACGGCGGCGATTGCTTACCATCAGGTGATCCGTCTGCTCGTTTACCAGCTTATACCAGAAAAAAGACAATTTCCAAAACTGCCAATGGTACCCGAAACAATAGTGTCACGTTACAAATGCGTTGCCGGCTATTTGGATTGGGAGATTTGGTAGGGGGAGATTGCCCCTCCAGTAACCACACGTACCTATATAACTTTGAGGTTCATAATAACATATTTTTGTATTTTGAGAGAACCAGATTTGTAGCACCAAGTAATTAAAAGCAACCGAGATTGAGCTCTGTGACTGAAACGGCATTGGGTTTGTTTATGAGCTGGTGTAATATTACACTATACTTAATGACAAAAGTTTTCAAACCACTCCAAAACATGAATTATAAACATTTCGACAGAAGCAAAATTGTCTGACGAGTTTTATAAAAAGATGGATCAAGCAAAGCTGTAATTTAAACCTTCAGGTCAATTACTATGGTGAGATTAGCAAGGATACTTGGTTAGGACATTAAGGGTGCTTTTCTACCAAAGATGTGCTATGTAGCTATGCTTTGAAGATGTAATAGCTTAGCTGTTTAACTAAATGACCATTTCCACTGATACTAAGCTGCATGTAGCTGCATGAGGAAGATGTGCAGCTCGAGTATACGAGGTGTCGATAGGAGAGAAGCCATAGCCATAGCACACATCCATAGCAAGTATCTTTTATTATAAATAGCTTAGCTAAGTCGGTTTCCGTCAGTTTCACGCTATGTGTACCAATAAATATATATAATAATATCGCACCAGTCTGATTATTGATCCTTCTGACTTCATGGAGAGTTATAAACAAAATTTTATAACATCATGAAACAAAAGAATCGCCATACTTGTTTTAATGTCGTTGCCAAGCGACGCGCATTGAGTTTTCGTACATAATATTTTTTGCGACCACATCTGTAGATGACAGAATAGAAAATTGTTCTAGTGAACGATTTGAACGTGTTTTATATTGTGTCGGAGGGAATAATTAATAGAGCTGATTTTAATGGTTTAATGCTACAGCCTAATGCTTGCTTGCTTGACTGCACGGTTGCAGTGTGGTAGCTGGGCAATCGGCTGCTGCGCGACGTGTAGAGATTCCCGCACGGAGTACCTCTTTGTGTGATCCACAAATTGTTGTTTCGGGTCTGTATATAACGTGTATGTGAACACACGAGGTAAAGCTAGGGTTTGGAAAAGTGTAAAAAAATGCCTGTCCAGCCTAAGTAACCACTACTGCTCTTCCAGCCGGTTATAGATTGGTGGTCATGAACAGTGGTCTCTGATGAATCTTTTAAACCTGAAGATTGCGGTTTAAAAGGTTCATCAGAGATCGCTTTTATCCTAACGGACTTTCCACGTCGTGGGGAGGACCGGGTCGTGTCGAAGTCTTACCGATTAAAACCATCGTAGTCTTTTTTCACTGCCTGTACCGTGACCAGGGTTGATGTTACGGCCACCAATCACTACAACCCGGCAGGCTTCGACCTACCGCCACGTTAGCGGACCTGGGAGGCTACTTCCCTGCCCTCAGTGGCGGGCGTGGAACACTACGCTAATGCCTACTCCCGCCTATAAAATACAGAAACCCCAATAATACATCGTTGAACCCGATCGAACCCAATTATACGTAATTGGAGTTCCAATGAACAAAAATTTAATTGTAAGGTAAATAATATTCTCGAGATTAAAAGTTATTTTTCCTGCGTATTGATCCTTAACAATTTATTAATAATCAAGTTATTTTGATTCAGTTTATATTAATTTTACATGAAGTATACATATTTAGATTCTTCTACTCTATCGATTAAAAGGTTATAAAGGTCAGGTATTAGGTGTGTATAAATAGATACTACTATTTTTATAGACTACCGTAAAAAGCTAGATTCCATAATTAGTATTGTGGAATCTTAAAGCCTCGTTAATAATTACTCTTGGTAGAGTGAGTACAAACGCCACTGCTGATCAAGGGGTCTCGACTTCAATTCCTCTGGCTTTAGATTTCCGAAAATTATAGCTCTCGACGTTTGAAATCAATCCCGATATATCTGTAGTGTATGCGCTAGCGCCGGCGCGCAGGCAGTTGTGCAACAACCGTGGCCGCAAGCGCATGCGTTCAGTGCTTCGCATATACTGGATTCACTCTAGTCTAAAAGTGTGTTTTATTTGCAAACCGAGTCTGTACAAGTGGCGACGAGGATAAAAGTAAGTACATTAAGAACATTAATTGAAAAAAAAAAAACGACGGAGGAAGAAATAAGTACTTATATAATAAATTGTTGCTTACCAGTTGTTTGCGTATGGGTTCGTTACAGCCTATTACTAATTGATAACATACTTTATGAGTAACGTTGATTCAAAACAAAGCAACATTGTACATAACCGAAAAAAAAAATACTTACACCTAGCTCACAAGCACCTAAAATAACACGTAACTTATCATACGTAAACAAAGTTTTCTGGTAAATGAATTTATATCAGTATTTTTATTATTAATGGCTGGTATTGTACCACGTGAAAAGAAATTAAGGCCACGCAAACACAGAACTATGAAAAATAAGGAAATGTTATTGTGCACGTACCTACATAGAACCAGTATCTCCTTACTTACGACACATTAAAGTCAAATTACAATTAAATTGAAAAGGAAAATATTTACTAAGTATCTTTTTACAAATTACCGTTTTCATCTTAACGTTTACGATAGTGCCATTACAATTCCAGAGACAAAAAATTACACCTACCCGCATAATATTTGCAATTTTTATTTTCAACAAGTATGTGTATTTGTTATTTACTATGGTTTAATTAGTAATAACTTCAAAAAGTAATAACAATTTGAATTACAATTAAGTTTACTAGGTAGAAAATATGTGTATTAAGGTTAAGTACTTACTATTTTGTTACATTATTATCAAAAAATATCCTATTTTACTACACCTACCTACGCATACTTGCACAATTTACATTGACGGAATCATAGTTATGATAAGTGTACACCTAAAGGCCACGCAATTAATTAGTGACAAAGGGCCACGCAAATCACAATTAAAATAAAGGTGCACTAAAAGGCCATGCAATGAAGGACCATGCCAATAAATCAACTTATTTAAAGGGACTGTGTAATATGTTTTAAGCGACATAATTAGAAAAAAAAAATATATAATACGGTCCATGCTATGAGTAGTTACTAAATCATAATAGGGCTACGCAGTTGCAATACTGTTACTAAATTTTAGTAAAAAGCCACGCAATATGAAAGCCAATGTTTTATTACAGGCTGCCCCAAAATGACTCATGCATCATCTGTACTGCCGAACCTAGACCATTTTGACTGCGAAGGCGACCCGACATCTGTTGGCACTCGCTGGGAGAAATGGAAGAGGGCATTTGAAATTTATTTACTGGCTGCCAACGTCGATACTCCGGTACAGAAACGTGCTACTCTTCTCCATGTTGGAGGGATAGCACTTCAAGAAGTTTATTATAACCTTCCTGGAGCTCATGCCGAAGTTGCAGAAGGTGTCGATGTTTATGCAATAGCTCTAAAGAAATTGGACGGTTATTTTGCTCCAAAACAGAGTCGGATTTACGAAAGGTACCTTTTTCGACTCATGAAACAGGAGGATGGAGAACAATTTGAACGATTTTTATTAAGGTTGAGAAATCAAGCTGACAAGTGCCAATTCCATAATAAAGAGGAGCATATTATCGACCAAATTACAGAAAAGTGTCGATTAGTCGAATTAAGAAAAAAAATTTTAGAATGCGGTGATACAATTACACTAGACGAAATCATAAGTAAAGCAAATGCCTTGGAGGTTGTAGCCCGGCAATTAGAACAATTTAAAACAATAAACACAAAAGATGGAAACAATTTTAACAAAGCAGAAATAAATAAAATTGATAACAAAAAAAGATATAATAAATATTTACAAAAACAAACATCAAACACAAAATGTTCTAGATGTGGAAGCTCTTCCCATTTATCTGAAGACACGAAATGTCCGGCAAGAGATAAACGATGTGCAAAGTGTGGCTTCATCGGCCATTTCCGAGAACATTGTAGGACACGACAGAAAAGACAATTTTCAAACAGCAAGACAGAGATGACACACAAAAAACCAAGACTAGGAACCAAAAAAGACGCTGATAGATCTGAAATTGACTACATTTTCAACCTGGATGAAGACAAAAATACAAAAAGTATGGACGATGAAGTAGAAGAGAAGAAAATGGACGAGTCGAGAATTGAGTATATTTTCCATCTGGATGAAGAAGAAACTATTAAGTGCAATTTAGGGGGAGTTAGCGTTGACATGTTAATAGATTCCGGTAGTAAATGCAATGTTATTACTGACAGAACATGGCAATTCTTAAAAAATAATAGCGTAAAAATTTCTAATCAGGTACGCAAACCTAATAAGACACTTATTTCCTATGGCAGTAAAGAACCTTTGGACATTATGGGCTCTTTTGATGCAGACATTTCAGTCAGTAATAATAAAAGTATAAAATGTACTGTTTATGTCATCAGAAACGGTACACGTGATCTATTGGGCAAAGAGACTGCGATTCAATTAGGCGTACTCAAAATTGGACTTCAAATTAACGCTGTTCGCAATGATGTTCCTTTAGAAAAAGCTTTTCCGAAGTTCAAAGGAGTGACTGTCCAAATCCCAATAGACCAAACAGTTAAACCAGTCATTCAACCATACAGAAGGGTTCCCATCCCTTTAGAAGAAAAGGTCGCTAGAAAATTAAAGGAACTTAAGGAAGCAGACATTATCGAGGAAGTTAATGAACCTTCACCGTGGGTATCACCGATGGTTCCAGTTCTCAAAGAAGGACAAGAAGAGGTACGTATTTGCATAGACATGAGAAGAGCCAATCAAGCAATCATCAGAGAAAATCACCCCCTTCCTACAATGAATGAACTACTACCAAATTTTCGGCAAGCTAAATTTTTCTCAAAACTTGATATAAAAAATGCTTTCCATCAACTCGAAATTCATGAAGGTTGTAGATACATCACTACATTCAGTACTAGCAAAGGGCTTTACAGGTATAAAAGGCTAATGTTTGGGATTTCTTGCGCACCCGAAATGTTCCAAAAAATTTTAGAAAAACTGTTGTTAGGTTGCGAAGGCACATTAAATTTTATCGATGATATTATTATACATGGTGCTACAGAAAAAGAACATGACGAAAGGTTAAGTAAGGTGCTACGAGTTTTAGAAGAAAATGACGTTTTATTAAATAAAAAGAAATGTATTTATAAAACTCAAACGATTGAATTTCTTGGTCATGTACTTTCGCCTAAGGGCATTAGGCCACTTGAAAAATATTTGACAACAATTAAAACCAGTAGAATACCAAATACTACTGAAGAAATTCAAAGCTTTTTAGGGTTGGTTAACTTTGTAAGTAAATGGATTCCTAACGTAGCTACCCTTACTGAACCTTTACGGGAACTGTTACGGCTAGGGCTTGGAAAGTCAGCAAACATTCAAAAAATTTGGACTTCCAAACAAGATGAGGCGTTTGAAGCTCTAAAAGAAAGCATTTCCAATATTAAAACTTTAGGTTATTACAATCCTTCTGACAAAACCCAGGTTATCGCTGATGCCTCTCCTGTAGGGCTAGGCGCAGTGTTGGTCCAGGTTGGTAAAGATGGCCCCCGTGTGATCGCTTTTGGTCACAAGTCTCTAACTGATTGTGAAAAGAGATATTGTCAAACTGAAAAAGAAGCCTTAGCGCTCGTCTGGGCAGTGGAGCATTTTAAAATTTATCTATTGGGCAAAGACTTCGAACTAATAAGCGATCACAAGCCATTGGAAACCATTTTTGGACGAACTTCTAAACCATGCGCCAGAATAGAACGATGGGTCCTTAGGTTACAGGCTTTCAGGTACAAAGTCGTTTACAAACCAGGTAAATCAAATATAGCTGACACAATTTCCAGACTTTGCAAAACCTCTTCGTTAGAACCATTTGACTCTGAAAATTATATTAACCAAATAGTAAGTTACAGCAGGCCCGTCGCGGTTCCATTAAAAGAAATTGAAACATGTTCTTTGGGAGACGAGGAAATTTTAAAAGTCAAAGAGGGTATTTTTAACAATGTCTGGCACGATTCTATTAACTATTATAAAAATATACAAAATGAACTATGTTTTAATGGGAATATTCTTCTTCGCGGAACTAGGATAGTCATACCCAGTAATCTCCATCAACGGGTACTGGAAGCGGCCCATGAAGGCCATCCAGGCATAGTGGCGATGAAGGCTCGTCTTAGAACTAAGGTGTGGTGGCCTAGAATTGATAAAGATGCTGAACGTCTGGTAAAAGCTTGTCGAGGCTGTACACTTGTATCTAATCCTACTCCACCACACCCGATGAAAAGACGAACACTTCCAGCAGAACCTTGGGTTGATGTAGCGATGGATTTCTTAGGACCGCTTCCTAGTCACGATTATCTGTTGATTGTTGTTGATTACTATAGTAGATATAAGGAGATTAAAATAATGCGCAGTATCACTTCTCTGGATACGATAAAAGTCTTGAAGGAAATGTTTTCTAGATTAGGTTACCCAGCAACTTTGACGTGTGACAATGGTAATCAGTTCACAAGCGAGGTCTTTCAGAAATATTGTAAGGAATGTGGTATTATTTTGTACAATACTGTCCCATATTGGCCTCAAATGAATGGGGAAGTCGAAAGGCAAAACCGGGATGTTTTAAAAAGACTAAAAATTTGCCAAGCTGAAAATGGGAACTGGAAAGAGGACATTTTTAATTATTTGATGATGTATAATAGTACCCCACACTCTGTTACAGGCAAATCTCCTTCTGAATTATTTTATAAACGACAGTTTAGAGACAAGATTCCGGCAGCACCAGACATGGAATACAAAACAATAGATGAAGAAGTGAGAGACAGAGACCTACAAATGAAAGAAAAAGGAAAAGAGTATGGAGATCTTAAAAGGAAAGCGACAGATAGCAACTGCGAAATAGGGGAAAAAGTATTAGTAAAAAATGTAATAAAAAATAATAAGTTGACCTCAAACTTCAATCCTACTACCCATACAATAACGGACGTGAATGGTGGCGATATTAGTATTCGAAATGATGAAACCGGGAAAGAATATCGACGAAATATAGTGCACCTAAAGAAAGTAAATGATTCATGGACTGTAGTTGGTCAAAATAATAATAATAATGATGATTTAGACGGAAATGATGATCAAGCGTAAATTCTTCACTAAATTAAACTTATGATATTATTGTATACTGTTATTAAATACGCTTCTATTATGATTGATTTACCAAATTAAAATTAAGTAAAATCAAAGTCGTTTTGTTTTGCAGAAAATCTGTAACAATTATACTTACTTAAATTATCAGACTAGCTGTTATTTTATAAGGTATTAAATTGTAAGGTATAGGAACTTTCATTGTGATTTTGGAACTATGTATTCAAATAAATATAAATAAAGAAGGGATGTAGTGTATGCGCTAGCGCCGGCGCGCAGTCAGTTGTGCAACAACCGTGGCCGCAAGCGCATGCGTTCAGTGCTTCGCATATACTGGATTCACTCTAGTCTAAAAGTGTGTTTTATTTGCAAACCGAGTCTGTACAATATGAAAATAGACTTGTCCTGTAACACGTGGAAATCATAACCATAACTGAAGAGGTAGATAAATAGAAAATGTGCACTTTTGCTACAGCTACTAGTAAAGTTATGTATCTGTATAAAAAGTCCTAAAAATACGACTAATTTTCGCAGTTCAGTATAGATATTAATTCATAGTACTAGTTAATATATTCATAAAGCAATCAATCATTAATATAATCTCCATAATTACCCCATTTTCAACATGTCATTAACCGACTTGATAAGGGTTCGACTCAACTGTTAAATATAATAATTTTATCAAATTTTAGTTCTCATACAAAAGCACTTAGGACACGTTTCAATCCCTCATCTATTTAATTGGAAGGACTAATTATTATGTATAGTATGTAAACATTATCCTGCTTAGAAGTAGGAGTACCTATTTTCAGAACAAAAAGTTAAAGTGTTTTATGTAGGTACTCGTGTATGTATTTTAAGCGAAGAGATTTTGACGATAAATGGTTTCAAAGCGGGGATAGACTAACTACTATGTTTGTAAAGGTGCGTCGCGTTCTGCGCGTGCCTCAGATCACCACAGATGGTGCCAATAGGGCTGATGCCCAACCGGAGTATCAGCGGCCTACCTAGCAGGTCAACGGGGCTCCGGCTCGAAGAGTAGGAAGGTTTGAAGTCGGTTAAAAAGCATTAAGGATAAGCATAAGCAACAGAAACTCGTTGACATTTTAGAGGTTATTGACATCTTTAAAAAAGGTTAAATAAGTAATTATAATTGTTCTCACCTTTCGAGAAAATTCCAATTAAGAAAAAAGTTCACATATAATTGAAGAGTGGGATTGTGAAGAGGAAAATTGTGGTGCCCTTTGAACTAAATATGTGTGTAACAAGGACAAGTATAAGAATAGCAACAGCCCACGGAAAGGACCTTTATTAAAAGTTCATTCGTCTATGCCTTAAATTTTGTTATCTTACCATATTTAATTGAATAACAAAAGAAAATACGACAAGATAGTACTCCCACTTTTTTTATATTTCATTTAATTTCGTGGTAACTAAAGATTTGATTTTGTGATAATAATTATTTTAGTTAGTCTCGATTTAAACAGTTATTAGAATCATGTCATTCGAAATATCACCTGTTCTTTTACGGTTAAGTTTATTTTTCAGATTGAGGGTGCTTCCAAAGATATGTAATGATGATGGGTGGAAAAGCATCCTAAGTATCCCTAATTATAACAATTTTATTAGTAACTATTAATATAGTATTTTTAATAAGGAATGAATAATAACCAATTTCATTTCCGAAGCATTTTCAGTCTGCGTATTATTACCGAACATTTACATAACTCCATTGATATAACACTAGCTATCATTTAAATAAAAATAAAAATATCTTACTTTAAAACAAAAATATCCACAGTTCCACACACATACCTACTTTTTGCTTTCAACAATTAACAGAATTGGATACAACAGGATCAAGTGACACTGACAAATGCTTCGTATAACCTAAATCTTTGCCGTTTGTAAATTAGCGGCTCCAGAGCAAAGTAATTGTATAACACAAGAGAGAGAGAAAATTGATGATCCTCCTTCTTAGCACCGACAGTTCACTAGTCATCGTAGATTCTGCCGCAGGATAAATTCATTTGACATTTTCTTACATCACTTAATTCAGAATTTCAATATTCTAACTTCCGATTTTTTATTTTTATGTCCGTAAAAATAGGTGATGTTAATATTCTAAATATAAACTATTCTGTTTAAAAATATAAACTTTATAATCATAATATTATTATATGGTTACAATATATCAAATTAAAAACTAAAATATTTACAAAACCTACATATTATAATAATAGAAAAACTAGCTTATGGCATAAAAATCCTCATCGTTGACAACTATACAAAAAGGAAAAATGTCGAGCCAGCCCATTTGTGGAGAAGCAAACTCTTAAACATTATTGATTAAGAATAAACGTTATACCAGTTTACACTAGAGAGCAATCTATTCTTATTTTATCCTTCTAATATACTTGAACTTTGTTCAGAAAATTTTTAGGCTATTGAGTTTTCCATCTGAATGACGACGATCAAAAAATTTCTAGACTATTGAGTCAACCATAAATAGAATAACGAAATTAGTTCAGAGAATCGGTACGGTTGACCGAATTGTATCTATTATTCCTGTCTTTGTGACCTATCCTGTATTGGATTTGTCCACAATAGACTCGACCTAAGACCAGAAATAAACTTCCCAGTAAGACACAATGAAGGGTCAATTGGACCACAGATCGAAAGCCCTCAAAAATTCCAATGAACTTTATTTGACCTCAGATTTGAACTAGAGAACTCTTCTTGACAACCACATTTATTTCTAAATCGTTTTCAACACACTGTGTATTAGCATCGATTATTCAAGAAATACGCGACTAATTTCGTAGCTCGTGATTATAGGTCCTAGTATAACTTGAAACTGATCGAGCTGGAAGCTATGAATATGAATCCAAGGAAACGGAAATAATATATTTTTTAATACGTAGGTAAACTTAAAATTTTCTTACTAACTTATTAATGTACAATTGAAAATTGATAGTCACAATAACTATTAATGTCTATACCATTATTTATTATAACCTAACTTAGGTAAAAAAGCTTTATCACTTCATTAATCAAGATAACATTATACAATGTTTGTAAGTATTTTTAATGATAACACATCGGATCCATCGGTCAGGGGCAAATTCATTAGCGAGCCATTAGCATGTTATGTTACACCTATGACCAATATGGGAGCCACCGTGTTCTAAGAAATTATTCTAAAATTATGTCGAGGAAAGCAAGAGACGCGTGTGCTACTTCGAAATCACATTAAGTAGGATAGCAACATTATCTTGATCAACTTTTCAATAACAAAACGTAAGTCATGTTGTTATTGAAACCATACCATACCCAGACAGGTTTTTGAAGAAGTATTTGAGAATAAGTAAAATGATAAATTTTAAACTATTCATGTGCAAAACCTGGAAATGGAACTAGTGTTCGACAACACTAATATGTTCAGAAATTCTATAAGCCACAGTACGCTTTGTTTTACTCAAAAATTCTACATGGCGCTTGCAATAGTGCCGAAATATCGGAAACTCGTAAAAACTAATAAACATGGTAAATATCATTTAAGACAATTATGACACCGGAGAAAATGTTAGTGTAGGGCAACGTTTAAAATAAATGGTACAATAAGCGGTTCGTTGCAATTTTTATCATTCGAGGTTATATGTGGCTTCGAACTAGTATAAAAACACACACACAACGTCACGCCTTTTATCCCCGAAGGGGTAGGCAGAGGTGCACCTGCACGTTACGGCACGTAATGCCAATGTACACGCACTTTTTATTATAAAAAAATACAATGTAATAAACAAAATAAATACATTCCATATTGGAAAAAATAAACTGAAGGACCTAACAACCCATTTTATAAACGTTTCCTGGATCTTTATGAATAATAAGATGAGAGTATAAATAAATAAATTACTGAAATGTTTAGGGCGCTTGTATTATGGTAATTTAGGGTTCTCTAATGTGTGGCCCCTAGAGGACTATGAAAAAGAGATTCCTCTTTATTTCATATTGATGCATTTTTAATACATTAGGGTTGGGTATATTTTTTTGTTATTATTCTTAAATGGTACTGTATTTTGCAGTTTTTTTTAATTCGTGGTATGTGTCGTTTTAGTAAATTGGTGGCTGCAGTTTTTTTTTACAAATCTTTCGAGACATTTCTATCTACCATTTCGGTTATTAGTCATCTAAGTCTATGATTAATAAATCTTACAAAGCATCACAATGGAATTAAAGCCAGCATCACACTTGTAAATCCACTGGTGTATCAAGTAAAGTGCACTTTAGTAATCTATTGCTCCTATCACATAAAAATCTGTCACTCACACTCCACAAAGATGAAAGCAAAAGGATTACGGTTGGCTCTTACACTATACACGCCAGTTAAGGCTAGCTACAAACGCCCGAACCCTTTGTTCCAATTTTAAACTGATCCTATGTCGCAACAATGTGTCGTGTGCAGCCACCTTTACGGTCAAGATAGCTGATTTGGGAGAGAATTTATAGCTTAATTTAACCATTGACCTAAGAGAGAGGTCAAATGGGACGTCACTCATGAGTAAACCTATGGTGAGATTTATGGTAAAATGCAATTTTATGGTATTATTCATGTTAGCATAATGGGTGGGGTTATTAAACAGGGTTTTCAGGGGTTAAGTTGAAGTTCATTATGTTTTGTTAGTTAGGACGTTGCCGTTTTGTGTAAATATTGATGCTGTTACAAATATTTGCTTTTTGTTTAGTGTTCGTAGAAATATTAAACTCGTTAAATAAAAGTTCGTTAGTGAATTCTACCATTAGTTTGTTGGCAGTAGAAATTGGTGGTGAATAAATAATAATATAGTGATATAATAATTATTATTTCAATTAATAACTTCATGTTGCGTACTCTTAAAGATCATGGAATTAATTCAACTGCAAAGATCTACGAAACTAAAAAAAAACTCAAATTATTTAAAATGGACCCTATAGCTAAAGAAATACGGTATACTTTATAGAGTAGAATGTTCACGGAGGGTTGTACAGGAAATCAGAGCAGAGCCGTCCGCAAACATCCGGCTGACGCTCCTTTGAACCGGTAGCAGTGAGGAGCGGTACGAACCGGTTTGTACCGGTTTTAACTGGCTTCAACCGACCTGTGGTATATCTATGCAATATACATAAATTTAATTAAAGGGACTGTGACCTGTGCGTGGACTTGACGTTTAACTCTAGCATGAACAGTCGTAGCTTATTTATTAACCGACTTCCTAAAAAGGAGGAGGTTCTCAATTCGGCCGGTATGTTTTTTTTTATTTTTAAAATTAGCCACATTGTGAATAAGCTTCACTTAAGTTGAGAATACTTATTATAATAATTATGAGTAGCTTGAGGATTATTCCTGGAGCTACTCACACCAGTCAAACAACCATCAGACCTCCGCAGATGGGGCCTAATAGCACTGATAGCCGACCAGGAGTTGCGGACTACCACGCAGATCTACTCGGCTCGAATAGCAGGAGTACGGGATAGCTTTTAGTCAATAAGAGTCTGACACTCCCTTTCACTTCATCTAAGGCGGGATAAGCAATTAGAAGATTTTCACCCCTGAAAAAATTAAAACGTGGTGTAATACTGAGAGCCTATTTCACCATATTTGATTAAGTTAGTCTATTTGACAGATTATTTGACGAATTTCCCATATAAAATGTGTCAAATTGGTCAATTAATCTAGAAACAGAAACTTCATGAGTCATCGTGAATTAAATTCGAATACCTTATTGCTTTATGAAATTTAAAAAAAATAACAAGACTAATGAGATAACGTTGCTATTTATAGAATTCCAAATAAAGAAAATAAATTTAATTAAAAAAGAAAACAACACAACGCATTTTAAATTAAAAGCCCATTACTTAATTTTTAACACAAAACACAAATTTAAATAACTGGGGAACGGGAAATTAACCGCGAGTTAATTTTAAACGAACGTTTTGAATTACATTAATTAACATTTTCGACAACGATTCCAGAATAATTTATCGTTTTGCTGATTCGTTCCCATATTTATTTTATTTCGATAGCCAAATATTTGTTTACGAGTAGGCATTTCGATGTGTATAAATTGGTCAATTTATTTTTCTGAAATTTTATGTTTTGGTATATAAGATGTTGATTGACACATTCATGTTGTCTTGATTAAAAAATAAATAACTTTTTTAAGAAGGGAATCGCCTTCAATTTTCTTTACCGTCTTCATTTTTTAAGCCAGGTATAATATCCCTAAAACTTTCTCCTAAGTCTAAAAAATACTATGCTGAAGACCTCAAAATCGGTTCAGCCAAACAATCACGCACATACATACAGGTTAAACTAGGAACCTCCTTGTTTTTGAAGTGGGTTAAAATAATATTCTTCTTTTTATTTTCAGATCCCATAAAACATCAGTATCAAACCTCGCCAGTCAAAAGTAAGTACCTTTTGTCGTAAATCTAGGTAAGAGGGTTTTTTGTCCAATCACAGCAGCTATCAAATATTGAACGTCCAATGGCGTGACACTGTCTTCTTCCGTATTGGACGAAAAACAAGAGTTTCACACTAGTGCCATCTAGTGAGCTAAAATATGGTAGACCTCATTTCATTGGCTATGTGAGGTCAAACTGAGAACCTCCTATTTTTGAAGTCGGTTAAAATACTGTCAATACCGATCCTAACTTCGTAAGAAAAAGACCACTAAACAAAATATATAATATCTAAATAACACTTCGACAACCAAATCTGTCTCACACAGACCACAACCATATTTCTTTTATCACAAATCGATTTCAGACGCAATAGATCACCAAAAGTTTGTCTTTGATATTCTCGATTATCTTTCAAGTTAAGAACTAAATGGCAAAAATATATCAATAGTTACAAGACAGCTGGTTTACTTCGTATAACGATAAACTTGAGATTTATGGCATGAAGACGACAAAGATATAATATGTCATGGCAGTTCAGTGACCTACTTATTTGAACTTTATTTGTTACGTATGAAGTGTCATTGTTGCATGCTTTTTATGGGTATTTTATTTCTCGGTTTGTAAAGTTCGAATTCAAATTAGGTACTTACGTGATATAATGTATGTAACGTGATATGTAAACCTTATTAGGATGTATGTGAATTTGTATGTTAGTAAACGCACCAGCGACACAGGAAAAAGTCCTGGTGTACAGCAACCATTTTTTACATAAGAAAGCAATATTAAAGCAGTTTTCTTTTGGCAGTTAACCAAAAGAAAACTGTTGCAGGCAAATCTTCCGCTAAGCGTCGGTCGGTGGTGGTCGGTGATAAAGAATAAGTTATATTTCAGTAATTTTGTACGTAGGTAAGTTTATCCACGTTCAAAAACATACATCTGGTATTGAAATAAAGCTGATAGGTATATAAAACCACAAAAACAATTAAAGCCAAGACTCCCATAAGACAAAAGCCAAACAGTTTAACATCGCATTTACGAAACACAAGTCATCACCCCATAATTCCCTAAAGCACCAAGAACCGGGCCAATCAGGGTCCAATTCGGTCATAATTCGAGTTCAAAGCAAGAACCGCAACGAAATAAACCGGGCTACTGCGGGACCAAACCTAATTGATACGGTCCACTCCACTCTTGGGGTATGAATATGTATGTAGAGCGGGTTGTTACTTCAGAGGGAGGCTATTGTTGTAGTTATACTTAATTGATGTAGGGTATAAGTTTGGTCGTAATGTAAGGATGATTTTGGCGTGGATAAATTAGTTTGTCCTTTTTAATCCATGCATAATAATTTTAAATAATGTTTGTGAATGGACACAAAATATGTAATACTAGCTGCTTTCGCGCAGTTTTACCCGCTCTGCTCTTGGTTCCTATTGATCGTAGCGTGATGTTTAAAAAAGGGTATACCTTCCTCGATAAATGCGATATCGGACCAGTGGTCCCGAACAAACAAACAAACTCTTCAGCTTTATATATTAGTATAGCTATAGATATTCCTTAAATAAGTAGATCTCACATATGTAGTTACATCCATATTTAATCCACCACGACGACTTACTGACTTACAAGACGACCTAATAAAAGCGTGTTAAAAATACATTGTAACATTCCTACCCCAGTATATCAAGTGTAACAGTCCAATATCTCTTGTCACGTTTGACTCCGCACTCTCAAGTCTCGTCACGTTGTTTATGAGCCCATGTTAACGAATCTCACTACTTTGTGGCCACACCAACTTTATTAGCAGATAATAAGAAAATACTGCTGAAACATCGATAGTGTATTTATTATATCTGTTTGTTTTGTATTATTTTTGTAAATGAGTAGAGATTTGGGAGAATTAGTAAAGGTAGATTGATTTTATGATGGTTATGATGCTTTTCCACCAGGTATGTGCTATGTAGCTATGCTGCGAAGATATAATAGCTAAGATGTAAACCTATCTGATCGTTTCCACTGTGTAGATATGCGAGGAAGATGCACAACTCAAGTATGCGATGTACGATTATTCCCTACTAGTGATCGCCTAGTGGCCGAAATTCGACCATATATGATTTAATTTACAATACCACATAACGTACGTTGAAGGATAATTTTTATTTAACTCAAACTCTTTTATAAAACTCTTTTCATATGAGACGTGAGAATATCATCGCAATGTCTATCGATTTTGACGTTTTGTCAAATACGATCAGATACTATGCATGTGTGTGTAATGTTTTATTTATTGATTTAATGTACTTTATAAGCATTATTTTTCAAAAATATTAGCGTGCTGCACTTCTCCTACACATAAACTATAAGTGTACCAAATTTTATGCTCCTACGTCCGCGCAATTATCGTAAAAAGTGGTCCAAAGTTTTTGCATCACGTATTAATATATAGATAATGCATTCCCTATAAAGCCATCCATGGCACGCATGCGTAGCACGCAAATATAGCACGCATCTTTCCATATAAAAAAAAACATATCTTACTTGAACCCGTCCCCATCCGTGCTAAACTATGTGTACTAATGAATATGATTACTGATCGTACTTAAGCATAGCTCTCCCACACAACACGCAACAAAACACCCGACATATGTTTCGCTTCTACACGGAGTATCTTCTGGTGGTATCAACATGGATATCCGCAAAGTAACGCCTGATTCTATTCTAAATATTACAAATGTAGACATTATTCGTAAATTTATTCAGAAAGTGTGAACGTGAGCAAAGTTCTTGTATTCTGATGATTAAATGGTATGACGTGAGTTTTACATCACTTTTGTAATATAAGGGTTGAACGTGTTTATAAGTACTCCATGGAGGTACGGTTCTAATGGCTATTACACATGAATATTGAATCAATAGTGTACTTCAGTTTCATTTCATCTGTCGTATGTTAATGCTTATGTAATTATGTAGTAAGTATACATAATTAAATAGTTATCGAGTTATTATATACTGATCTTTTCACCTCGTAATTTTTCTTTCCTTTTTCGTTGCTAGAATTTCCTCCTAAGTTGTCAGACCCGGAGCTACGGACTGTGTAGCGGGCTACCAGGGCTCCGGTTCGAAAAGCAGGAGTAGGAACGGAGTGGTATTTAGTTAGTAAGAGTCTGACAATCCCTCTCGCCTCACCCAAGGCGGCAAA
The DNA here is from genome assembly GCF_023101765.2 of Spodoptera frugiperda. Classification (NCBI taxonomy): domain Eukaryota; kingdom Metazoa; phylum Arthropoda; class Insecta; order Lepidoptera; family Noctuidae; genus Spodoptera; species Spodoptera frugiperda. The sequence goes on along the minus strand of NC_064215.1, from coordinate 10,061,350 downwards.
AGTCACTGAATGATTTTCGCCCTCCAAAAAAAACTAAACTTTGTAATGATAAAATAGATTTACTAATCAATCTATTAGTTTCAATGCGTATTTAATAAAATTAAATGCAAATAAACAAAATATTTCCTCTTTATTTTATAAATTCCCAGTAACTATGAATATTTTAGAAACACGGATAATAGGCTACCTACACCATTATTTCAACTTCCTACGTAAACAGAAGCAAAACCTACGCGAGAGAACTCGAGACCCAAACCTAGGTAGGTTTAGGCAAAAATAAATAGTTACAGTAACTATTAATAGAACATGGCATAGAAATAGAATACTCAGAACTTATTGTGTTATTTAGATAGTGAGAATATTTTCCTAAAAGCGGTGTTAAAATTATAATTGAGTGTTAATTCTGCAAAACTATTTCAGCTAACAAAATACTTACATATAAAGACTAGGTATTACATTATACATATATACCTATATATGTAGGTATGTGCCAACACCTTTGGCGGTTAAATGGTATATATAGCGTTGTGCTATTTTTTATAATACCTGGGGTAAGGTTATTCACTTGTTCACTCACGTAGTCACAGTAGTCACTGGGATTTTTTCCTGTATCGTGGATGTGTTTACAAACATACAATTTCACATATCTACACGATTTTTCGGATAAATACTCAAAAGTCATTAACCTTTGTTAATATTAAAACATGACCATATCAATTTTATTTGGTAACATTAAAATTAATATTCAAAATGGATATATACTGAGTTAAGTATATAGCCGTTTTTACTCTAGAATTTATGATATATGATATGAAAATGAAATGATATGATATCGACGGTTAAAAGGAAATAGGGTATAAGCGACATTTTGGTAAAAAATTAGTTTATTATGCTATCCTACGTAAAATTTTCCGCTCTTTCGAATGCGCATACTCTCATGGCTTTACGATAACATTTTTGGCGTTTAAACCCTAGCAAAAAAAACATTTTCCTAGTATTCTTTCGACGTCCGACGAGTTTAAACGGCTCTCCTGGACATTTAGTTTTTTGTCGCTTATACCATATTTCCTTTTAACCGTCGATATGAAAAATACCCAGGTATTTATCCACTGTTCCGCAGTTGAATAAATACTGGTATTTATTCAGTTTGATTATTTATCCAAAAAACCGCCCATCTACAAATACGATGTTTGAACAAACCTGTGATTAAAAGCCAAGCATCGTATTCAAACTACTAAATGCGACCAAGAATATCGTATTCAGCACTGACAGTTACATAATGATGAACATCCACATCCACTATCTTACTGTCGTTTATAAATGAGGCCATTACTCTAGCTAATAGAAATATTACCATTGTGTTGAGAAAGCCTAAATGACTGTATTATTCATAATTTATAACTACAGACAATTTGGGTGATAAGTAATAGATATAACTGTCACAGTAATAGGTATTGTTATATAGTACTTGTATGGTTAAGCTAAAGACTTTGTTTGGTTGCCTAAATGTAAGTACTAATATCGCTACAATTGTTTCCATTGTTTTGTGCCTCCATAAAAGGCTAATATCAGCATAATCTAGGATCATTAGATACAGACAATTATGGCGGTTACTGAGGCAAATAATATTAAACTAGCTGCCTGTCTCCGTTGTACCTACTTACTTTAATTTTTACTTAAACTTTCTCAAAATGGAAGTTATGAGCATTAATCGCCACTCTTATTAATGTGGGTTGGGGATTTCAAACATATAATTACAAATTATAAGCCCAGGTTTTCTCACGATATTGTTATGATGTTTTCCTTCACCGTCGGACAGTGGTGTCTAAATAATCTTAGAAAGTACATAATAAAATTATAAATCTAAAAATGTTACATTGGAATTTGCGTTTTGAACCCGCGCCCTCAAGCATGAGAAGCAGGCTACTTACCACATATTTTATATCGCTTTGCTTGCTCGATTGCGATTCCCTTACTTTTAACCAAATTTGTATTTATTTATACTAAGCTTTTTCTGATAATACCTACTTAAAATGAAATAACTAATTAAAAGAAATAAGAATTATTCATTGTACATAATAAGGGGCCTACATTTTATTTTAGAGATCAATTGTATATTTTAACATTAAGACAGTGACTTAAATAACACAATTAGCAGCTCACGGAAAAAGCGCTACAACTTAATTTACCCAAAAAAAAGTAAAGAAAAACAAAAATAAATACACTGTAAAGCTTTTACATGTTGACTGACTAAACTAGACGAAAAAAAGACCATTAGAAAGGCAGTCACACGAGTTTCCCGCTCAATTACATCTTGTCAAGACGGCCGCCATCTTGTTAGTCGTTGCCATGGTAACAGATGTACGCAGACGACCATTGGCCGCGTTACGTCTCATTTATTAACATCTAAATGTATGTCATTAGCCATCCTTGGTATTGATTGCCGAAATGAATAAACAAATGTTCGTAGAAGGTCCTTGTGGTACGGAAATGGCAATTACATGGAAGAATGTAATGGGTTGTTTTTAGATGAGTCAGCTACTTAGTGGGAAAGTGGTCTTCAAGTTTGTTGTTGACCAAAAATAATAAGTTTTCGGGAAAACATAGCACACACTTAACACTTGGTAAAATCGTGCAAATGAATAAAGTAGAGATAAAACATATTGGAAGTTAATTATCTTGTTATTGGCTTACTGACGTAATTGTTTGACGAGAAATTCGACTAGTTTCAAGCCATGCCAGAGGCTCTTGTTCGTGAGCAACATTTTGCGACACACGAAAATATTACGGGGCATTTTCCGATTTTTCGAAAATTTCTCAGAATCAGCATGAAGTCTGAAATTGTGCTCAGTATATGGCAATAGGCTCACCCCCTATTACATTGAACTTATAACACAAATGGTGAAAAGTGAGTGTACATTGTACAGTGGCATTACGTGCCGTAATGTGCACCTCTGCCAACCCCTTCGGGTACAAAAGGACGTTGCATTACAAAATCTTCATAAGTTTATTTCCAATATAAAAATAGGTACATAAAAATACTTCTTTATGAATTCACATCAAATTTCACCTGACGCTCCAACTGAAATAGTCCAACTATTAACTTAGCACGTGACCAATTAAAAAACTAGTTATTCTAAATGACACGTAGGTACGATAAAATAAAATAGGTATTATATTTGCTGCAATAAAGTCCATGGGATGGCTTTCTAGACTATTGTCGTATTATTTATTACCTAACCTTCCTGAGCTATAAAATATACTTACAATGGAACATTGTTCTGCAAAGACTAGCTGCATAATCGGTGGTTTGGTTTTGTAATTTATTGGTTTTGTGGAATAATTTAAGCCTTTAGGAAAACAGTGTATTCCTTTTTAAAAGGCCGGCAGCGCAACTGTTTCTTTTCTAGTGTTGCGGGTGTCCATGGGCGGCGCTGATCGTTTACTATCAGGTGAACCGTCTGCTAGTTTGCCCCCTATTCGATTTTTAAGGGGGGGGGAATCATTTAATTACTCCTCTCGCCTCAACTAGGACGAGTCAGACTCTCAGATACTTACATAAACGTGAAATACAAAACCATCTCACGTTTATGTAAGTATCTGATTCGTGTTTTTTTTAACATTTGTCCACACTAGTATTTTCTCCTGTGTCGTGGGTGTGTATACAAACATACAAATTCACATACATATGACACCCGGATATGAGACAACAATTGGTGGATCACAAAGAGTTACTCCGTGCGAGAATCATTACACGTTACGTGGCTGCCGGCTACCTATTGCTACCGCACCAACCGTACATAAGTGCAATAACAAAAGTTGTAAACAAATTCAATTTAAAATATCCCACATCTACACGGTATTTAATGCTAATATACTATGTTTTAGTTTGTAACAAACGCCAATCCGAACAGAATTAATTAAAAATCAATCGCGGCCCAAACTTTTTAAATGAACACGATTCGTTCGGAAAATTAAAGTTTTCAATTATGCACGTCTGACTCCCACGCACTGTCGCTGTCGACTGCGCAACTCAAGTAGAAGTACGTACTTACTTTGATTGAACTACCTCCCAATGTTTAATGTGCTGTTATGGAAATATGTATTTTAACCTTTGATGCATTCAAGTTTGTTTTGCTATGTCATTCTTAATTAAATAATTCAATAAACTTGTAAATGCTTGAACAATCTATCGTTGATTCTACTGACCCGATAGATATCAAGCTATCTCTTTCACTGTCGCTTCGTCTATGAAAACAATTGACAGCAATTGTTATCATCGTATCATGCATATTTATGAACCACTGTCAATATTTATTTAACTTTTTTATTTTCTCAAATTGAATTACCTTCTCCGAGATACGAAATATCTTCACTATATCTTATCGTAATCTTCAAACACAACACTACCTCCCATTAAAGCCGAAGCAGATACTTTTAGAACACCTTATGTAAGCCAAAATCCAAACAATAAAATACCAACATTATTTTTCACTGAGAAAGTACATAATGCACCTTACGTATACGACAGAAAATGGACAATACTGTATAAATCACGGAAAACACGTTCCATTTCCCCAAACAAAATGGAAGCGACACAATAGATACATTTGAAACCGACAGGTTAACGTTTGTGTGCCCGTACAATGGAAACTGAACTCAAGTGGTTTCAGGTAAATGTACACTGGAGAGTAGAGGAGATACTTTCCTGCTGTCTTTTAAGAAAGTGCATTTAAGGTGCTTTTTGAATGTTTATATTCACATAGTGAATAAGTTTAGTTTGAAATTCATTCTGTTACATTTAAAATAATTTAAAATAACGGTTTTCTCACGTAAATATACGTCGTTCGACTTCAGTAGGCTCTGCTCATGAGTCCCTCTGTGACTTGAAACTAGTAGAGATTTTCTCTGATGATTTTAGATTTATTTCTATATTCGAAACTAGTAGAGCTTTTCTCAGTATATGTATGTGAGTAATTTTGTACATCTCACGAAAATTATTAGATAAATATGAACTAGTTTTTATGATGAGAAAATTTTACTAATAAATATAATTATATTATAATACATACTAATAATTATAATAGCGATGTAGGTAAATTAAAATCGTAATCGCATTCTGAATATAATCTACACAATCATTCGTTAGTGAAAATGCACGAGAAAAGCTGAACTGTTTTATATCTCAATGAAAATAACAAAGGCTTTTATTTACCAAGCCACGTTTTTATTTATGCTTTGAAATTTACTAAATACGTGTTTAGTCTTCTGATTGTCTGTTATGAAATTACCCAATTTCTATTTCGATGTAATCTTCAAAGCTTTTCGTTATGTTTTTGACAAGTGATGGTTAGCAAATTTCCGCCAGATGTTCTAAAAGATTATAATCATATCCATAAGTAGATCACTCGTATCGTCACGCTTTTTATCCCCGAAGAAGTAGGCCGAGGTGAACATTACGGCACGTAAGCCATTGTGCAATGTACATCCACTTCCCTATTTGCGTTATAAGTCCTATGTAGAGAAGAAATTTTCGAATAACCGATAAAAGCCTAGTAGTTCTTTGACCCACCCGGGAATCGAACCCAAGACGCCATGCGCCTCATTGACCTTTACGGCGTCTTCCGAAATCCGTGCTTCAATAATAATTCAAACAAATTCATCCTCAAAGGAACATGAAAGCTATACAACGAATGGTATTCATCAAAACATAGGAATTCTTTCATATAGGTATAATCTATAAATAGTAGAGCTAACAATAACTGCAATAAATCGCGTAATATTTAAACTATGCCGTTAAACTCGCATGTTTATGCGAGCTACGGATATTTGTTGAATAATATTTAGTTTTTGTTACCTTTAGTGTGTATGGATAGCGGAAAAAATAATATAGGTAGCAGTGAGGTATAAATAAATACTATCGAATAAAATTTTCGATTTGGATTTTTATTTAATCATTAATTTAAAATAAATGTAACTTTTATGAATGTATGTAATATAATATTTTCACAATAATGTTTTTTTTTCATTTTTTTTCTCCACTTTTCCCCACCCGACCCGAAGCAACAATTTGTGGATCACACAAAGTGTTATTTTTTAAGTTAATTTTGTAATACCTAATTATTTGAGTTAATTTTGTAATACTTACGTTTTAAATTTTGATTTTGCTTACTCTACTTATACATATATCAATAACTGATTTTTACTAGAACGATTATGTCCTTCATTCTATTTGCTTTGCCTCGCTATATAAAAATATTTGCACACATTACTTTTGAAAACTAGCTGCGAAAGTGGGGAAAGAGAATAGCCTTTCTAGAGCCTTTGAGCTAACAGATCGCTTGATAGCCTGATTTATCTGGTGGTATCAATCGTGGCTATAAACCGGTCTGATGTATTGGTGCCTGGATTGTATTGTATTGTGTTGTAGTGTGTTGTATTGTAGCCTTTTTGTTTCTTGAGTAGATATTGTATTGGATTGTAGTTTGGTGATATAGCGTCAAAATGTTTGTCGTGAGAACGTCTGTATAATAATTTGAGTAGTGTTTTATATCGATATTTAGGGTGCCTTTTCTGCGGTGTTGGGTGCATTTACGTTGCTGTGGATGTGTTTGGCTTCCACCAAATATTTTCATTGATACACATAGCTTAGCACGCTATGTTTTTGGATGGACACCATCGATACATCGCATACTCGAGCTGCGTATCTTCCTCACTTTGCGGTGGCGCATCTTTGTAGCACAGCTACATAGCTCAGTATCAGTGGAATCGGTCATATTGTTTCACATCATAGCTATTACATCTTCGGAACATACCTACATAGCATATCTCTAGAGTAAAGCACTCTTACTAGTTTTGCCATAATTTGCAAATAACTTTAACAAAAAGTAACCTCTTTTTAAACGATGAAATATGCTTGCTGGAACAGCTTAAGCCGTAAAAATATGTGTAATATACTAAAGCCAGAATGTTCTAAAAATTGGCACACAAAAACATAAACACACTACTCAGCTAGTTATTTTTATTTACAAGGCAATCAATCAATATTGAATACCAATCAATCAAACTGATTGATAACATAAATATCTCCCCTGGTTCACCATTCAATTCCCTTCCTTTCACACACTCTTAGCAAAGGGGAAACATGATAATGCATTCGTGTTGCAACCGATTTAGTACCTAAAGGAAGATTATAAGCAAAAATTTTGCGAATAGAAACCAAAACGGATTCCATTTAATAACTCTAAAACATAAATAATATTGGCTAATAAAAAATTTCAGCATATCAACATTAATTCAATGAAAATTTGACTTAATATTTCAACTACATATTTTGAAAAAACCGTGGCAATATTTTTTATTTAACAACCAATTAAATAAAAATTTAATTGCAATGTAAGTATAATTGAATCAGTTAAAAATAAATACATATTCATATTTTAATTGCGATATAAAACAAATCAAACATAGATACTCACAACTCCAGCGTCCTTGCTTTAAAACAAGCGAGAATGAAAATGTATGAAAGAATATCTTTATACGATTTTATCATGAAATCTCCATATCAGTCAGTTTTGAAGTGAAAGGTTACAATCCCATGGGGAAGAAAGATGACGTATCGAGTCAATATAGAAAAGAATCATATATACATATGTGTAGTATATTATGTATACTTACACTTGTATCCTTTAATAACTCTTATTCTTTAGAGAATAAGGGATATAAAGTAAAATTCTGTTTATTCTTTGAAGCTTAGTATGATTTAGGTACCTGGAGCTACGAACTGCCTGATTACCTGACTGACTCTGGCTCAAAAAGTAGGAGTCAGTAACAGTCTAACACTCCCTCTCGCCTCGCCCAAAACGAGAGAAGTCACTGGGTGATTTTCTCTCCTTAAACAAGAAGCATGGTTTAGTTATGCTTTTTAGATTTTGTGTTGAGTAGATTTTTTAAAATTTTCTAAAACTTTTAAATTATATAAAAGATGAAAGTAGTGGCTGATAAGATTATTTTTGTAGCTACTTTAAACTTGATAACAAAAACGTGTTGATCATCTGTATGAATAGTCTGTAAGACTCAAAATGTCTTTTAATAAAAATACATTAGTTCCCGAATAGAATAGAATAAAATAATTTATTTGTAGTCAAAAGAAGTTGTCGTCTATCTAAAAAGTTATTAACAGCTAAACTAAAAATCTGAATGTTAAAAGCAAAACACAATTTCACTTCTATTTTCCTTTACATAGTAAATCGACTATAAAAAATTCAGGCATTTAGTCTTAAAACTAATCTCCCAGGTGGCTCAAAAAAAACAAAATCACTCAAAATAATTTATTATTTACGCAAAAACTCTATCGCTCATGAATTAAAAATGTCCATTTATAAATTCTAAACAACGAACATCAATTTAAAAATGAAGAAAATCTTAAAAGGTATTTTTCAATTTCACCCGTCAACACCTTTTCTGATTTAAATTCAGAACGGTTATTGAACTGAGTCCATGCTAATATTATAAATGTGAAATTGTGTGTGTCTGTTTATTTGTCCGTCTTTCATGGGAAAACGTAGCAATGATTTGATGTGATTTTTTAAGTGGTTATAATTGTTGAAGAGTGTTATAAGCTATTTTTTTCTCTCTCTCAAACCCCACACTTCCCTAGAATTGGGGGTGGAAGTTTGTGTGGAGCATTCAGCAATTGTCAATGTATAAAGCTAAAAATTGGTATGCTGACTATTTGTGACTAACACAAAAATCTTGCATATATTTTTTATCTGTTCCTAACGCTTAAAAGAGTGCGACCGTACCCCCATTCAAAAGCTAGTTCAAAATATATTTTTAAAACGGTTTCGAATAAATTGTTGCCATGTAAAAGTGTGGCCATAAATCTCCAGTAGGAAACATTAGTTTTTCGCAAACACTACGAAATTTCGTAAACGATACGAAACTTCTGAGACTTCCAAGCTGGTGTAATTTGAATACCACTTTAAAATATTGCTTTCCTTATGCATGTTGCTGTTTGTTGAAAAATAAACTTTATCTGTATGTTATTTGAATCGATAGTTGTTTACACGTGTTACAAATGAATATATTTCTCTCCTTAATGATGTTGAGTTCATTAATTACAATGAAATACGTAAATAGTTCGTATTCTACGAATGCTCTTGCGTATTATCTGTAGACGAGAATAGATTTGATATCTTATGTTTTTAAACAACTTATTATATAAGTCAGCCCAGTACTGGAATCATCTAACTGAAAACGCGACTGTTTATCTATGGGTCTCCTCTAAGTGTTTGCCATAATTTCCATACTTGCTTTATAAGAGAACTAGCTTCTGCTAACGGCTTCATGGGATAAAATGTGTCCTATGTGTTACTCCAGACTATAACCTTCCCGTGTTCCAAATTTTAGCTCAATCCCTTCCGCCATTTTGACGTGATTGAGTAACAAGCGTACACATAAACATTAATTGCATAATATTAGTAAGGAACACAAAGAATAGAGAGTCTATCGAATGTGTATCGAATTTAACTCATAATCGACTAATCTGTACGTTAACAAAATTGTAATCTGCTGTCACCACCCAATAAAGAAATGCTATTATTACTATTACCTAAAATCTATTAAAGTAGATAAAAGAAATGCTATTACTATTACCTAAAATCTATTAAAGTGGATTTATATAGAGTTGCTCACACCGTAACTAAATCAACGAAAATAACATACTAAGCAAAATACCTAAAACTTTAAACGCGATAAATGTAAATAGACTGGTGAAAATTAAATTTGGAAACTTCAAAACAAATTATGTACCTTCACAAGTTTGTAAACGGATCTGTGGCACGTTTCAAAATGTTTACGTAAATAAGCCAAGTTCCATTACTCAGTGAAATCCGGTAATAGAGAGAGAGAGAAAGAGAAAGCTCGCTTGACTGCCTCGTTGGCCGAGTGGTTGCAAGTGCGACTGCCGGGCAAGGGGTCTCGGGTTCGATTCCCGAGTCGCGCGAAGTGCTACTGGGCTTTTTCGGTTTTTCGTAAATTTCTCAGTAGTAGCACGGAGTCTGGAAATGTGCCCGGTATATGGCAATAGGCTCATTCCCTATTACATGGGACTTACAACATATATTGTGAAAAGTGGGTGTACACAGTGGCATAACGTGCACCTCTGCCTACCCCTTCGGGGATTAAAGGCGTGATGATATGTATGTATGTAGAAAGAGAAAGAAAGAGAGAGAGTTTTGTTTAAAATATTGGTATCCATTTAAAAGTTAACATTGATCGCACTTCCTATAATAATAATATTTCGTTTTAGAAACCAAATTAATTTCGATTTCCACGAAATATCGGCTTCCCACGTGCATAGTAAAGTTGTAGGGCTATAAAATACGAGTATAATAAATTCCATTGAAAGTAATAAATACGTCAGGGCAAACTTTTGTTTCGAAAATTTATTAAGGGTTTCTAATTTCCTTTTAGGCGATATCAGATCTTTGGTGAAACGCGAGGCGCGCCTTGGGGGCGAGGCGAGAGAGAGTGTCAGACTCTTACTGACTAAAAACCATTCCATTCCTACTCCTGCTTTAAGACAGAGCCCCAGAAACCGGCTGGGTAGTGCGCAGCTCCGCATCAGACATCAGCCTTACGTTAAGGAGGCCATAGTCCAGAATTACATTTGACAGTGACTCATGCAACCTTTCTTTTTTTTTGTTTTAACACGGAATGTTATACTATACTAGACTGCCTCGTTGGTCGAGTGGTCGCAAGTGCGACTGCCGAACAAGGCGTCTCGGGTTCGATTCCCGGGTCGGGCAAAGTATTGCTGGGCTTTTTTCGAGGTTTCGAAAATTTCTCAGTAGTAGCACGGAGTCTGGAATTGTGTCCAGGATATGGCAATAGGCTCACCCCCTATTACATGGGACTTATAACAAAAATGGTGAAAAGTGGGTGTACATTGTATAGTTAGTTACGTGTCGTAATGTGCACAATCATCTGCCTACCCCTTCGAGGTTAATGGCGTGAAGTTGTGTGTGTATGTTATACTATAGTTTTTTGCCACCTAAGTTACTAGGGATGCAGAAAAGCGATGCAATATTGGATGAATGACACGTATTCACGATCTGATGTCAAGTGGACTATCGATGTGACCTCCTGTTATACATCGACGAGTTTTTTTTTAAACTGGTTCAAGTTTCGACGTCCGAATTTTTGTTCAGTTGAAAAATATATCGTTTATCCAGCTTTGTTGAACTACAAAGTACTTTTGCCCAACAATTTAGTTCGCGTTATTGGGATAATAATTGACCGTGTAATTTTAGACTATAATTATTTATGTCAGTGCCAAATAATTTTATTTATATTCGTTCTGTAGTTTTTCTGTTTAGTTTTTCTAACAAACATGCAGAAATCCATACAGACACACACACATCAACAGCCTGTAAGTGGCCACTGCTAACCAAAGGCCTTATCTCGTACGAAGAGATCCGTACATCTTCATAAACATTCACATTTTAATAACAGTTAGATTTCAGTATAATTATCGTGTTTATGGCATAGTAACTTTGAATCAATTACATTATTTTATTTACTTGCCAGATTTCTACTCCTTTCCCCTAAAGAATAAGTTAAAATTAAAACATCAACCGATCACTTTTTTGTCACTAAGGAATATACAACAAATATTTTATTCATATTTCTACCTTATTCAGAGAAGCCTGACAAATCTCTGTGCGACAACAAACGATAAAAAACAAAGGCATTCATGAGTTCGTGGAATGTGAATAAATGATTATTACATAACTCCCCTAAAAATGGAAGCGTGAGTACAATAAAATATGTAACATTAATGTACTGGATTCACGGATTACGTCATACTTACATGTGAAATGGTTTACACACAACACACATTAATATAACACACATACAGCGTGTAACAAAATACCCATATACATCAAGAAGCACTGAAGAATACAGGTTTAATAGAATCTCTACACAAAGTTTCAGCTTAAAAAGCACTACAGGAGTCACTCGCTAATTACGAAACATTTCTTCTGTATGTCTGATCACCTAGTACCTGTATTTACCTAATTTTGATGTTCGGTTTCTGGAATTTTATGTATTAGAATAATTCATAAAACATAACTTCGTTCCATGAAAACATGAGTTTAAACCCTTCCCGTATCGTTTGTTATGTTATCTAGAAACCGTACACTTGATATGTATACCCCCTTTTTGTTACACCGTGTATACACATGTAACGAACTCTAAATAAATCTGTTAACTCTCTTCTATTGATCGTATCTATTGGTAACTAGGTAATGTGTTGATTTTTATCTCTGGGCCGAATGAATGGGCCGGCTCGACCGGAGTGATACCTCGGCCTCACAGAAAACTGAAGTGAAACAACGCTTGTGTTTTGTTTTAATGTGTGAGTGAGGTTACTGGAGCCCTATATTGCCTCTCTTCCGAATCTTCCCTATCCACGATTCCCCAACAACCTTTAAATTCCTAACCCTCAAAGGGCAACGTACTTGTAGCGCCTCTGGAGTATATAAGCGGATTGCTTACCATCAGGTGACCCTTCTGCTCGTTTACAAAAAAATCAACACCTAACCAGCAAATCAATAAATAAATCGAAAAGCTGAAAATCGAGATACTAAAAAATCACAGCAATTGCAAAATTACGAAACAGGAAAATATCCTAGACTAGAGTGCGGGGCAACCAATTTTAACAAAAAAAGAAATGGCGACACTGCATTTCCTGAACAATATATGTTGATTTAAAGTCATATACATCTCTGTAATGTATTGTTTCAAGGCCATATCCTTAGCACTCCCTTTAACAGAATACCTAAGTACTTGTAATCCGATCGCTAATGGACTGTAGGTCTTAAGCTGAACTAATCTCTATTGTCCTGATACATACCCACATTAATATACATGGCATGTATAATTGCATTTGTATGTATACTTACATATCTATATAATATTCGATTTATTCGTTTTTCTAGTCGTCGTAAGTGTTATAGTTGAACAAACATTCCTGATTCTAAGTCAAAGTCAAAGATTTTTTATTGTGAGTATAAGTAACTATAACACTGAGTTTGATGTCGTTTTCAGTGAATGATAAACAGTTTAAATATTTTTTTTATTGTAATTTCGTGAGACATTATTCATTATTATGTTATTGGCTTACTCACGTAACTGCTTAACGAGAAACTCGACTAGTTTCAAGCCGTGCTTGAAGCTCGTATTCTTAGATGACGTTACTGTTACTTATGCATGAAGTTGCGCACAAGCGTGTCAACTCATTTCGATACTCTGTGTAAATTCACCAGCACTAGTAACTAACTTCAGTTAAACAAATGACACAATTCGAACGCACGTCTTTTATTTAGCAGTTACATCGAACAGACTTCTTTGATGTCATAAAAATCGTGTGTCAATCACAACATTATATCCTAAAAGGTTTTCTGTCCCATAGTACCTTTGTATACATTGTTGTACCTACGATCTCCTGAAACCTCCTCTTTTATGTACTAAGAACTGCTGACATGTGTCTTTTATGACATTTTTAGGTGAAAAGTAGAAAGCTTTTCTCTTTCTTACGAATTGACGCTTAGAGTGCTTTTCCACTAGAGATGTGCTATGCTACGTTGCTGTGAATGCGTTTGGCTTCCACCAATCATAATATTAATTGGTACACATAGCTTAGCACTGGTGGAAACGGACTCAGCTACGCTATGTTTTTTTATGAAAAGATGCGTTGCAATGGATGGCTTCCTTACCTACTATCGATACATTGCATACTCGAGTTGCGCATCTTTCTCGCACAGCTACATAGCTTAGTATCAGTGGAAACGGTAACATAGTTTCACAGCTTAGCTAATACATCTTCGTAGCATAGGTAAGTCTGGGGTGGAAAAGCACCCTTAGAAATAAGTGTTATCTTTAAGTGCCTACTAACAAATATAGTAATGTTATAATATTTGTTAATGGTCCCAATAAACCAACTCTAATTTAAAGTTTTTAAAAACGTAGAAAAGCCTTTGTCGATTTATTCCATTGTTTTTTTTTCCATAAATTCAATCCACTATGTGGAATACATAATACAATACAATCAACGTTTTGTTCAATGAACTAAAACAAAAGATTGACAATATAATACATAGCTATATTTAAAAAATCCCGTACAGATTTCGGATGTAGTAATAATATACTCTATTTATAATTAAGCAGGAGTTATTTTAGATTGCAAATACCAAGTCCTGAATCATCAGTGCACCCACTCGTTACAACCGAGTTATATTGTTAATACTACCACGCACAATTGAAAATACTACTACGCAGAATTTCCTGAATGGCAAAAACCATTTTGTGAATTAAATTAATCTTATTCTGAACTTTGAATGAATGGAATTATGACGTAGGTAAGATCTAAGAGAGACGTAATGCCACAATTGTTGTGACAGTGACGATTTCTATGTACTTAATAGTTAGGTAGTTGTAATAAATTTTCATTCAAAGAGCCATCAGTCCTCTCTATGTACTTAGTCTAATAAAATAAATAGGTAGTTGTAATAATTTACCTTCAAAGTGCCATGAGTCCACCACAAGCCCAGGAGGTCGGATACCAGACCCGGAGCTGCAGACTATGTACCGGATAACTGGGGCTCTGGCTCTAAAGAACAGGAGTAAGAACGGGGTGGTTTTTAGTTAGTAAGAATTTGACACTTCCTCTTGCCACGTCTAAGGCGGTAACAGGAATTGGTTGATTTTCCCTCCTTAAAAATAATCTTCATATATTTCACACGAATCTCAACTTACTATAAACGTTTTGAAGTAAAATTAAATCATTTATAATTATATTCAATTAAATTATGTATTCTGTTATAACGAGTGCCCCATTGAATATGGCGGTGGTCGAATCACCACTACATAGACTAAATACCAATGTACTATGTCGCACGTTAGTTCATGAATTGGTAGCTATTCGAAATGTATATCAATTTTATTATAAGTTATTATCAATTAAAATTACAAGTTGCGTATCATTTGTAGTATAACAGTACATTTGGAGACCGTTAATTTCATTGCTATGCTGTAATATATTATGTTTATTTCAGAAGTAGTAGTTATACTACATTGAAAATTATGAACTTGTGATATCTTTTTTTAAGGGGAAAAATCGTCCAATGTCTTCTCCTGACTTGTGACTGAACGCACATTTAAATATAACTAAATTAAAACAATAATATATTAAACTTGACTAAAATCACGGTTTACTCACGTTAATGGAGAAAAGCTCTACTAGTTTCGAGTCACAGAGCGACTCTTTATCTCTTTATTATGAGCAGGGTCCGCAGACGGCAATGTCGCGCAGCTAGAGAAGACTGTGTAGCCATTAGTTAAACGTGAGTAAACCGTGATTTTATTTAATTTTGTATGTCTCACGATACTTATTGTAAAAAATATTAAACCTACTTGGATTACAACCTACATAACATACATTAAACAAAATCTATATATTAATACGTGATCCAAAAACTTTGGACCGCTTCTTACGAAAATTGCGCGGACGTAGGAGCATAAAATTTGGTACACTTATAGTTTATGTGTAGGAGAAGTGCAGGACGCTAATATTTTTCAAAAATAATGCTTATAAAGTACATTAAATCAATAAATAAAACATTACACACACATGCATAGTATCTGATCGTATTTGACAAAACGTCAAAATCTATAGACATTGCGATGATATTCTCACGTCTCATATGAAAAGAGTTTTATAAAAGAGTTTGTTTGAGATTGATTGAAATAAAAATTGTCCTTGAATGTATGTTAAGTGGTATTGTAAATTAAATCGTATATGGTTGAATTTCGACCACTAGGCGACCACTAGTAACAATAAATCCAACACTCAAACAAAATACACAATGTCTATCTAATCTTTCACATTCCATCCTTTCCATTGACAGATACACAATCAGAGCTACCAAAATGGTGATATCCATCAACCTAGGGTATGACGTCACAAAAAATAAATGCCAACACATTCATCGTCACTGTTGTGATATGGCTCTGTCAATAACTCCAGCTATACAAACCAGTTTATCATGACCTCGCGTTGTATGATCTTTGCGCACTTTCCATGGTCAGTTTATACTGGTTGTGTTCAGGTTGATGTGCAGCTGTCTGTATGCGATCTTGTTTGCATTATGTTCAACGTCACACTGTGTGAACTTTTTAACGAAGTTTTTCTTGCATAATGAACTAAAATATTAAGCTGAAACTGTATTTAGTACACTTTGATGTTAAGGTTATTTAGTAATAGGTAACGCTAAGAAAATACAAGTCTCGGAGCTGCGGACTGCCTAGCGGGTTACCGGGACTTCGACTGAAAAAGTAGGAGTAGGAATGGGGTGGTTTTTAGTCAGTAAGAATCTCACACTGCCTCTGGCCTCGCCCAAGGCGTGAGAAGTAATTGGATGATTTTCTTCCCTTAAAAAAATTGTAATACAAATAGGATAAAAACGTAATGAGGTTAGGATAGAAGAGTATTTTAAACGTGATAAGGTTCCAAAGATATAAACAATACAAATCTGAAGCTTAAACTAACGACCAGCAATCAATCAATCATGAAGTGTGTCCAATTCTGATTGAAAAAGAGTAACCTATGGAGTTTCTTGCTCGTTCTTCTCCATAGGAATCTACACTTTGGAACGAGCAAATAGCTTCACTAGAGGACTGACTGATTATATTTGCTTTGACGTTCAAAAGTGCCTTCCTGGTCTATTTGAAATAAATGATTTTGACTTTGACTTTGACTTTGAATTCCTTCTCTGATTGAGATAAGTTAGATTCTCCAACCGTGCAGTCAATGAAATTGATTGCAGAACAAATCTTTGTGTGCCCACATATTATTGCTTCGGGTCCTCGGGTCCAACCTTGTATGTTCGTAAATGCATCTACGACACAGGAGAAAATCCTAATGTCTCCCTTTGCTCTCCTCAGGCGAGTGGGCTCAATAAGGATTTCCAATTTTGGTAAAACAGTAGGTTATACTGGACTATTTTAAAATAAAATCTGTCAACTGAAATGTTCTATATGTATACTATATACTTGGTAGTATATCGTTCAACTGACAATAGTTCAATACGAATACCTCCAAAACTAGGAAATAGTATTGCATGAATGCAATAGAATGCTCCTCGGTTTTCCATAGTTCCAGTTGACTGGTTGAACGGTCACGATTTTGTATGGAATACGGAACCCCAACTTTACAATGTGTTTTAATATTCGTTTTCTATACTTAAAATAAAAGGATGTAGCTTTTTTATTATTATATATGTAGTTTTTATTTCATTTTGTGGTGGATATCATGATTTTTGTTTTCATTCTCTGTTATTTGAATTTATAATGGGATTTTTTGTTGTTAAAATAGCGAGTTATTGGATGATATTCTTTGTGATAATAATCGTAACATTTTCCGGAATTGATGTTACAACTGTCTACTTTTTTTTTGGGGGGGAAAATCCTCCAATGACTTCTCTCGCCTTGTGCCCTGGTGTCCTACTAACTACGTATTTATTTCATTATCCATTTAAGTCAAATTGAAACTCCAATTGTAGTATAAAATTTAGCTTTAATATCCCAAATACATGATAAAATTACTCTCTATATTTTATAATCATGTAAAAATATAACAAAAAAAAATCTCGACTGTAAACTCAACCCTCAAGCAACTACCTACCTCATAATTAATTTAATTAGATACTTATAATCTGAAAAAAACATATTTTTTTCCACGTACTCACAAACATAATACGTACGATACCTAATACTCGCATTACATCAAAAAGTCATAAGGTATCACATAATTAATCCCTTTCTTTCAAAGAGAGGTATGCCCAAAAGGCTGATTTCTTTGTAACGATAAGCCAATACGTTTATTACATGAATTCGTTCTGACTTTTTTTGGTAGGTAGATTATAAATTATATAGGTTTTTCTTTTGTAAAATGTATGTCAGGATTCGTATTACGAATGAAACTTACAGAAGATTTTTGTGTTAAAAATTTTAATGGTTTATTTATTAAAAAACTCCACTGTTGGCTGGGCAACCGGCTGCCGCACATCGTGTAGCGGGTTCGATTCCCACACGGAGCAACTCTTCGTGTGATTAGATTGTTGTTCCGGGTCTGTTTGATGACAACCACAGCACCCACGACACAGGAGATAACCTTAGTATGGAGAAAACTCTAAAAAAAAATATTTATCTCTAGCAAAATCACCAAAAATCTATTGATTATTATATACTGCCGTAACTAGCTTCAGTAAAAGTTACCCAACGTAAAGGTTGTAAAAATAAACATATATTTTATGAAACTATAACCCGAACGGCCATCACAGCTATTGAACTAACTAAAGTACCTAATGCACTCTGCACTAACGATTATGTTAGTTGAAATTTGGCAAACTGGAGTTTCCAAACTGCTGCGGTCTGATCGCTAATTCTGTACATTTTAATATTAATAGGCTACGAGCTTGAATTAATTGGATTTAATTACGGTATACATAAACAACCTATAAGTAACCACTGCTGACCAAAAGCCTCTTCTTGTATGGATAAAGTTTGAGCATTAATCACCACGCTAAAACAATGCGGGTTGGCGATTACAAATTTACAATTAGAAATTATAGGCCCAGGTTTTCTTACGATGTTTTTCTTCACTGTTTGTAAGTCTAAATAGTATTAAAAAGTATTCTGAAAATGTAAAACGACCTTAAAAACATCTTAAAAGAGTTCAAAATAAAATGTAATTACCAAAATTGTATGTATCAATTTAATAATCTTGTGTGTATTTTGGACGCAATTTCCTCTGTATAAGATAAGACTTTTGATGTAAATGCCTTTTAATTTATTTTTGGAATTCGGTAACCATATTTAATTGTTTTTCTTTATTTATTGTAAAATAAGCCCTTTTATAGCCACATTTTAAAATCAGTTTAACATAAACCCTAATAATTCCAACACGGAACCCATTCCACAACACCAGAGAAAGAATATCACAAATAGGACAGACGTTACTCGTATTACATCATTTCACCCACAAGATTATACTGTCTTCTATCAAGCAATCAAGTGAAAATCCTTACTTATCTTGTTTCTAAGAGACTTAGCACACTGCTATCTGTTAACCACCCATCCTTTCTCTCCAACGAGCATTATTTTATCACTGAATGGATACAATTAACCAGAGTTATACATAACCAGTTTATCAAGACCTCACTCTGCATAATATTTCTCAACGATCAACGGTCAAGTTATACTGGTAATGTGTAGCTTGTTGTGCAGTCTCGTGTATACTTTTATTTGCGTTTATTTCGTACTGAGTTTGTTTATTATGTTTTTTATTGCGATGAAGTTAGTACTCCATTTTTGTAGTCATCTTTGTTGTTTTGTGAAAATAAATGTTTATTTTTTAGGAGTAAAGTGATTAGCTGGGATTGCTTCTTTTTTTGGTTGTGTAGTCGCTAGGTAGAAGTTTTGTATTCAGTGTAATTTTAAGAAAAATTATAACTACTGATGTTTTGGCTGAGAAACTTGTTTTAAGTCTGAATAGTAATTGAGAAACATTCCAAAGCCACACCTCTTTCCCACTGGGGTATTATACAAAGACAATAGAACACCTAACGACACGATTCTGTTTCGTTTTATCTATTTTTATTAATATCTCTGCAGTTGGAAAAACTGATACTTTGAACCTGTTACCATACTAGCTTCTGCCAGCGACTTTACCCACGGTTCCGTGGAATGAAAAGTACCCTATGTGCTATTCCAGATCATAACCTACGCCTGTTAAAAATTTCATCCCGATCCCTTCAGCCATTTTGACGTGATTGAGTAATAAACAACTTTGGAAAAGTAAACTGAGTACAATCACGTGTGTAAATATCCTTTACTAATTACCAGTCATCCAATATACAAACACATAAACACACCCACAAACATTCGCATTTATAATATTAGTAAGATATCAGACTAAATCATTCCAAAGTTCATTCCACTGATCACAACATCAATCACTAAATCATCAAATCAGCAAAGACTAAATAAACAATTATTATTTTGGACATTGCAAACATTGGAAGTGAATGTTGGTCTAAATTTATCTTTATTTGCAATGGTTCCCATTGTTAACGGAAGGTCAATAACTTCGGTGTCCCATTACAAAGCAAAGCGACAAATGATTGTGTTCCATGATTGATTGTAATGTCAACAAATTGATAGGATTTGATTATTGACCTTTTTTCGTGTTAATTTCTGATGTATTCCTGTTGGCTTGTGAATAATTTTGTGTAATATTTAAAACATTACAAACTTCCTAATGTCAATGTCAAAAAAAGTAATTCAAGTCACGCCTTTTATCCCCGAAAGGGTACGCAGACGTGCAATATACACAGTAATGTGTAATGTACACCAACTTTTCACCATTTGAGTTATAAGTGCCATGTAATAGGGGGTGAGCCTTATACTAGGCACAATTCCAGACTCCGTGCTTTATTTTTTTACTGTGTTGGATTAATATCAACTTATCTTCACGCCTTTAACCCCCGAAGGTGCACATTATGGCACGTAATGCCACTGTGTACACCCACTTTTCACAATTTATGTTGTAAGTCCCATGTAATAGGGGGTGAGCCTATTGCCATATACCGGGCACATTTCCAGACTCCGTGCTACCACTGAGAAATTTTCGAAAATACCGAAAAAAGCCCAGTAATACTTCGCCCGACCCGGGAATCGAACCCGAGACCCCTTGCCCGGCAGACGCACTTGCAACCACTCGGCCAACGAGGCAGGATTAATAACAACTTATTTACAAAAGATACAATCTAATACTAGCTAGTGCTTACTCAGAGATATTTAGAGATTACTTAAACTACTCCTTAGTAACCATTTTGTTCTCTGAGTGTGGCGGTAAGTGCAAGTTCAGGATCAAGAAAAAAAGTCCATAAATAATATTTTCATGGCATTTTCTAGCGAGACTGTTGAGTATTACTAAAGATAATTTAAAATAAGCAAAGAATATTACACAAAAATAAAAACATTTCAAACAACTTTCAACCTTGTTCCAAATTAACAATAGGTAGATACAAAATTAACTGACTAACCCCAAATTATAACAATAACACGATTAATTACAGTCAATCAATCCAGATTGATGATCAGTGATTGACTGTTTTATACACAGATTTGATGTTTAGTTGTTTTCACATTGCTTTTTGACAGAATAAGCGCAATGATTCAGCAAATACAGTGTTACACAACAAGGCCTACTCTAATTCAACGAACGAACTAACGAAAAAACTTCGCAGATTGCATACTACAATTCAATTTATTGCGAACTTTCGTGAACAAAAATGAACGAATGAAATGAAGTCAAAGTCAAAATCATTTATTTCAAATAGACCAGAAAGGCACTTTTGAACGTCAAAAAATAAAGATTTTGATATGAAATTAAAAATAAAACGTTATTTCAAGTAATTCTATTAGTAAATCAATAAAACCTACGGCCGAAGATTAAACGAAACTTCGGATTCGAGAACCGGAGTAGGCCCCCAGCTCCTAATATGTATTTATATAGAACACAACAAGCGGATACCGCTGCTTAGTCATGGTTTCAATCTGCTTAATTTACCCTGATATAATATCTTATCATCACGCCTTTTATCTCCGAACGGGTAGGCAGAGGTGCACATTACGGCACTTAATGCCACTGTACAATGTACACCCACTTTTCACCTTTTGTACTATAATTCCTATGTAATAGATTGAGCGCCTATTGCCATATATTGGGCACTATTCCAGACTACCTTGTTACTACTGTAAAATTTTCGAAAAGCCGGAAAAATCCCAGTAATACTTTGTCAACTCGGTAATCGAACTCAAGACCTCTTGTCCGACTAACGAGGCAGTTTTCAATGCATGTGATGTCGCGGGCAAAAGCTAGTAAGCTATATGAATAAAGTATTACATGTAACTATAACACTAATTTATTAGATATAAACATTCGAAGCCTCATTACTATAAAGCCCGTTGTACATATAACCGACTAATCAAACCGTTTCAGTGAGTACATAAGCATAACTACAAATTCAATAACTTAATCAATCTATCAATCAAAGAGATCTGATTGTGTTTGCTGATTGATTGAGTATTCACCAATTTACTTTACCCTCATAATATTATTTAAACGAAATACTTGAATGTTGATTTATTCCTGACCTTTTACAATTTACGGTCAGTTCAGCTAAATATTTTAGGAACGAAGAATATTAAATCAGATTTATTTAATAAAACCTTTCCTCTTTATAATATTAG
Organism: Spodoptera frugiperda; assembly: GCF_023101765.2. NCBI lineage: Eukaryota > Metazoa > Arthropoda > Insecta > Lepidoptera > Noctuidae > Spodoptera > Spodoptera frugiperda. Next base: position 10,038,967 of record NC_064215.1, on the reverse strand, counting down.
TATAGACTACTTCTGCCAGCCGCTTCGCTCGCGTCCCCGTGGGTAAAAAAGTATTCTATCTCTCAAGTCAGCTCACACCCCGTCTTTATACCAAATTTCATCCAAATCCGTTCAGTAGTTTCAGCGTGAGTGATATAGCCGGAGCAGGCTCGAAAAGCAGGATTAGGAACGGGGTGGTTTTTAGTTAGTAAAAGTGTGACAGTCCCTCTCGCCTTGCCCAAGACGGGAGAAGTCAATAGATGATTATCCTCCCTCACATAAAAACTCGTATCAAGGGTAAAGTTATTTTTTTAAACCAACCGAATAGAACGCCGAACTTGCTCTCGTATCCTAAAGTTTAGTATGATGCTTTCTTTGTCTATTTGTTTTCAAATGTATTTTTTTTTATTATTAATTTAAAATATTTCAAACATAAAAAATCAATTAACGTATAAAAACATTCTTTGTATTCAATAAATTATATAAAAAAGCAAGAAATAAAATACAAACATTTGCAAGACAAGACGAGACAAGCAGCAACAAAATTAAATTTTCCCTAAAAGGAAATTTAAACAGCTCGAAACAAACAAGGCTGGAAAGAAAAAATATTTTCCAATTATGAAATCATTGTAAATTCCATTTCATCGTTTTCATAACAAACTTGGTTAGCAAAGTTTTGTGCAAACATAAACAATATAATTTTGGGAAAAGGTCTGCCAAGCTTGTAGTTAATTTTGGCTGAAATAGGCCAAATAAACCTGAGCCTCTTTGTGAAGAAATGTCCTCCCTGGGTTTATTAGGGTATTTTTTCGGATTGGTATTAAGACCTTATTTATTTGTGTAATAAGATTGTTTTTTGTACGAAAGATTGAATAGAAATATACTTACATAGTAATATTTAGAGTCTATTTTTCTCAGAGGCAGTTATGAAAATCTGCTGTCATCTTTTTTAAGGGGGGAAAATCATCCAATCGCCTTGGGCGAGGCGATAGAGAGTGTCAAACTCTTGCTGACTATAAACCACTCTGTTCCTACTCCTGCTAGTCAAGCGGAGCCCCGGTAAACTCGCTAGGTATTCCGCAGCTATCTGCTCTCGTCTAGATTTGAAGTTAGTATGCTTAAAAGTTATTTGTATTAACCAACTTACAAAGTAAAAATATATCCAAATTTAAATTTAAAGATATCTTTGCATAGAGTCACATTTAAAAAGTTTGTAATTTACCCTTTTATTACAATACAATTACGACAATGTAACTTTGTCCACCTCACATCGAACTTGAAACCATTTTAAAGTACACATGACATATATACTATGTTACAAAACTAAAATGTCTCCAACAATACTGCAACTTAGCAACAATACAATACTGGAACTCTTTCACAAAGTAAGACCACATTTCTGTTGCAGTTTAGCTAAAAATCCTTTCGATGTCCTCCTAATATTGGAACAGCATATTTATTTAACAGACGGACGACTGTTGGCCATTCCTTTTTCAAATAGAGTCACACAAGGCGCATTCTTGTTGAATTGTTACGTATAAAATGCACCAGAAAACTGTAGAAGTAAAACCTCCTTTGAAATATTTTCTTCGAAGACATTTTTCGTAGAAAAAGTTGTGGTTAAGTTGAAATACAGCGGATTGTCGGTTTTCAAGTTTAAGCTGTGCTAGCTGCTTACTTATAGTGAAAGAAAGCGAGTACTAACTTAATCTAACACAAAAATTTAAACTTTAGTACCTACTTGTAATTTAAATATTTTTCCAAACATAAAAGAATGAATTATTTTTGATCCAAAATTAATTAGACTGCCTTGTTGGCCAAGTGTTCGCAGCTACGATTGCTGGGTAAGGGGTCTCAGAGTGCGATTCCCTTGGCTGTTTTTTTGGTCTATTACTAAACACTTCTAATTTTTTCGTAAATTCATCAGTGGTAGTACGAAGTCTGAAAATGTGAAAGGTATATAGCATTAGGTTCACCTCCATAACATTAATGGTGAAAAGTGGGTGTACATTGTACAATGGGATTACGTGTCATAATGTGCACCTCTGCCTATCCCTTCGAGTATAAAAGGCGTGACGTGTTATTTAGGTGTGAAAGAATAATGCACACGCAAAAAAAAAACTTGCAGACACCTGATAACTAAAATAAACTATAAACCGTTTCAATATCAATAAAAGTAAAAATATACACTTAAAAGTAACCGAAAGAAAATTTTATTTTATTAGGTGCCACACGCCATTTTTCATATTCGTCTTAAATTTTTCATAAAGTACAAGTGTGAATGTTGACGCTTGACGCGAATTTAATATGGTCATAAAAGACGAGATACATATATGTATGTGTTGCACTGGAACGTACTTTCATATTAAGCTGTCTAGAGTACACTCAATGACGAAAGTATTCGAGATTTTATTAAATTATAAAATAAATATTGCGTGTTGTGAATGTACCTATTTCTTTTTATAGACTTGCATTGAATGTTCAATTCAATTCTCAAAGTCAAAGTCAAATCATTTATTCCAATGAAACCATAAATAGGTTACTTTAGAAATGTTAACAAATAAAGAAATGATAGTCTGTCAGTCTGTCCGTCAGTAGAAGTCTGTCAAGAAAATATGTTTGTTTGTATGTTTTTCCGTCAAATACGCTGAAACTACTGGATGGAATTTGATGAAATTTAGTATTTGTGACTGAAACGTACTTTCATAAGCTGTCTAGAGTACACTCAATGACGACAGTATTCGAGATTTTATTAAATAAATATTACGTGTTGTGAATGTTGCTATTTCTTTTTATAGACCTGCATTTAATGTTCAATTCAATTCTCAAAGTCAAAGTCAAATTTTGTATAGTCTGTAAGTGAAATCGTTCTATGATATTATAAATGTGAAAGTTTGTTTGATGATATTTGATATACAGACAGAGAGATGGGTGGTTAGACAAGGATTTTGGAGATCATTAGCCCCCCTTTACCCATACACCCAACCCATGACGTTTGGGACGTCATAGTCACATATGATTTTTAATTGTATCCCTACTTATATCTCAAATAAAAGAAAAATACAGTACCTAAATTATATTCACTTGCCACTCACTCATAAAATTAAATGCCACATTCAAAATGCACTATTAAATTCATAGTATCACAACACATATTACCTAAATTCAACCTTCACCGACCACAGTAACCTACGCTGGCCGAAACATAAATGAATTTTGCAGTACTGTTGTCGTGTTCACCCAAAGAGATACAATATTCATCCAAATCTGTCTGCATACTACAAAATCACTGTATTTTCTAAAACCTTGCTACATTCTGTTGGCATATTGCCAGCGTCCAGTTATAAGGAGTGTTTGCTTTCTTATGCAATAGTTAAGAGCAGTGACCTGCTGACTCTTCGTAGGATTTGTACAGTGGCGGATTATGCAAGTACGGGGGCCCTGATAAATACAATTGATGGGCCCCTTTGTTTAAATTGATTTAATAGAAGCTGGGTTTCGTTTTCATGCGGAGAAATGATATTTGTCACTACACTTGCTCAATGATTTCAGACTTAATATTTCCAAACTTAAAAGTCCGGCTTTAAATCTACATACTTAAAAAATACACACTAACACGGGAAAAAATATAGTGTAACTAGCGATTTTTCGTCACCTCTCATACTAGATTTAAAGTGAAAAATCGGACACTTTAACCAAGCGATTCTCGCTACATGTTTAATCCGGCACTGGACATGAAGTGTATTTTTCTTGCACCCCTATATTAGACGGGAATGAAGTGTTTTCTGTACAGTGTAAGTGTGTAGCTCGACAGACGTTCTTTGACATTCGGTTCATAATACGACGGTTTAAATAACATGCTTCGTTTATTTTGTAATATGGACACGATGTTCTATACTATAAGGTTTTGTTTGGTTAAGCAGTTTTACACAAGTGAATGTGAAGTTTTTTTAAGGATGGGAACTAAATTTTATATTATTTGGGGTATATAGGGTAATGTTATCGTCACGCCTTTTATCCCCGAAGGGCTAGACAGAGGTGCACAATATGGCACGTAATGCCACTGTACAATGTACAATGCTGTACAGATGTAATTTTATGTGTATGGAAACTTATGTAACATTTGTAATTGTTGTTTTACGTGTCTTTAAATGACCTCGCGTTCCGCGCGCGGCTCTGAGAGTTATCTGATCACCACAGATAAAGTCGAATAGGGCTAATGTTTGAGTGAGGCTCTTGTTCGAAAAGCAAGAGTGGAACGTGGTGGTTTTAAGTCAGTAAGAGTCTGACACTTCCTCTCGCTTTACCCAAGGCGGGAGAGTCAATGAATGATTTTCCGCAATCAAAAAAAAATCTCTTAGCCACCACGTTTTTACCCGACTGTAGGAAGAGTATTATTTTTACTACAAGTATTACACATAAAAAATACATTATTAGTTTTCACGAATATAGGCTACCATCAATGAATGGTTAAATTAAAATGTATTATGGATATTACCAAGGGAACAACATAGTACTTAGCATTATTCCGACCGAGTTTGTTGACAGTATGGCTCCCTGAAGTGACGTAAGTCTTTTATAACCATCAATCATGCAAACTTGCTGTCTAGTACTCGTACAGTATTGCAAAGTTATCTGGTTACTGGAGGCTGAAGTTTCTTAATGAAGTGTTTGATCTTAATGAAGCTTGATGTATATTATTATTATAATTTTGAGTATGAAGTCAACGGTACGTGTTAAGTAGGATTGTGTTCAAAGAGCCATCAGATCACCACAGATAGGACCTAGTAGGACTGTCCCAATCCGGAGCTGCGGACAACGTAACGGTTCAGAGGGGCTCCGGCTGAAAGCAAGAGTAGTAACGAGGTGGTTAGTAAGAGTGAGACAATCCTTCTCGATTCATTGTCGAAAAGTAATTAGATAATTTTTCCCCCTCAAAAAATGTGTATGATTGTGTGTGTCTCTCTCCTTTTATTTCTAAATCAGATTTAGTATTGGATAGCAGTGTCATATATCATAGTTTACTTTAATTTTGTTTTGCTACCAGAAGTATTTTCACTATATTGGCATAGGAAGTTTTGGTTAATCTCCAGGAGGAGCCTCGTTAGGAGCCCCTATAAGACCGCCACACGCGGTGGGCAGCCGCCACCGCATTGTCGGGTGGTTTAGTGAGCTAATAATTCTATACTCCCTAGTCTTTATCACCAAAAAGCTAGGAACCTTTTGAAGATTTTCCCTGTAATAAAAAAGTGCAGGTAAACGATTATATTCGGTTTTACAACGATACAGGAACACACCTCATGCATATAGTATTCCAATTAGGCTCAATTATTCTACAAGTCTACATAATATCGTGTATGTTTTACTACAAAAGTTAAGTCGTTTATGCAAATAACCTATGTCACGTAAACGTAAACAGTTTACATTTAACATCACTTTAAACTTTAATATCAACAAGTTAAGGTATAATATCCTTTACTACTCCATAACTGCATATAGACAGCAGTAGTTTTGTTACGTGGACAAACCGCTTATTATGTACTTACATAACAGTAATAGTAGAGCAATCATGTAAATTGGTATGTTAATACTGTTTTTATATAACAATATTTACTTAGCGCTAACATGGATCAAGTTAAGCACGTATGTGTTTAGGTGCACTATAAAGGAGCAATTTGCGACATGCAAACATGCAAGTGCCTTTGTCCGTTGAATAGTCGGGATTGTTGCCATGTTAGGAAACTGATATTTTATTTTTAAGTTAGGTTAGTATTAACTAGCTTTTCCATTTTCGACTTAAGAACATTCTCACATAGAGAAGGTGTGGGCATTAATCACCACGCTAGCTCAAGGCGGGTTGGCAATTTCAAAATTAGAATTAGAATTAGGTAGTTATTAAATTAGCTTTTTCATTTTCGAATTAAACATTCTCACACGGACAAGGTGTGAGCATTTATCACCACGCTTGCTAATTGCAGCTTGGCGATTTCAAACTTATAATTAGAGATTACAATGCTTTTCACGATGTTTTCCTTGGAAAAGGTCACATTGGTTCTTGCCGTTGGTAGTTTTTAAACCTGCACTCTCATGTATGAGAGACGAGCGTCTTAAGCCTCTGGGGCACCACGACATGTCTAAACAGCCAGAACTAAATAACGCCATTAAATAAATTAAACAATGAAACAACACGCCCTTTTACCCAAAATGGTCCCAGTATCTCTCAACCCGGCTCTTCGTGAACTAACCGAGCGAAATACCGAAATGACTGTCATCTGTATGCGGCGACACATATCCAGGTTCCGACCACTTTTCCAGATTCCGACCACTTTTCAGGGAAGTGCACACGTGCTCGTTATTATGGCTTTTCAGTTATTTGTGGTGACGGTAGACGTGGAAATATGCATTTTTAATACCATGCTACCAATGTGGCAGACACATGGGTATTGTACGGGTTTTAAACATATTAAAACAAAACACAATCATGACAATATGTTAGTTTTTTACTAGTTAAATTCAATACTTTCTTTGAAACGTCAAAAAAGATATTTTCTATGAATTTTGAATGAAATAGTGCGTTATAACGTTGTCAGATTTTTACGTCAAGCAGCAGAGTTATTTCCAGGGAAATTAGAATGTGGTGAATGCTCATGCAATTTTCTTTAAATAAATTATTACGACTTTAAAATACATTCAAATACTTAATCAAAAATAATCGCACTTTCATTCTGAAGTATTTGATTGTATTGTAAAGTCGAAACAATTAATTTTTGACTGAGCAAAACTTATTTCAAAACAAACAGTCACCAACATACCCAACCAAAAAGACATATTTTATTTCCAAGAACAAACTATCAAAGGCAACCACTATATCACGCCGCTGACCTATAACTTACCAAGACACCAACATAATCCTTCCATCTTCTATAAAGACACGTACAAGACCCTATTCTAGGGGCCAAATAAACCCAGATAAAGAGATACCTATAATAATATAATAATAAAAATCTCGATCAAATAATACCGTAATAATATTGTACTTCCGTCATCTCGCACACACTTTTAGCGGCAACCAGCCTTAAATAATGCTCAGCAAATAGAGTATTAGGAAATCTTCTGTCGGAACGGGAAATGGATCTTTTGGTCTCTCCATGTAAGTACATATTGATACGATTTTGTGAAGAAAATTATGATATTTTTGGTCGAGTGTGTGATCAATGGTGTCTTTTTATGCTTGCTACTTTTGCTTTATTCACATGTCAGAACAATGACTGCATAGTTGGTGCGGTGGCTAGGCAACTGGCTGTCGCGCAACGTGTCGTGGGTTCGATTCCCGCACAGAGCTACTCTTTGTGTGATCCACAAATTGTTGTTTTGAGTCTGGATGTGATGTGTATAATATGTGAAATGTTAAACATAAAGTTTATAAACGCACCCACGATTCAGGAGAAAGTTCTAACGTGAAGAAAAGTTTTTTAAAGTAGAATAAAAGTAAGATATATAGGAGAATGTTTAATTATACAAGGGGTTTTTAGCTCTTAGCCTATTCTGAGATAGTGCTTCTGACAGTCTATGATAAAACTCAACCCCTTATGGGACAGAGAACTTATAAAATAACTGTTAAAAATACATGTGTGTTACATTGTGTGTACACCTCAACCAGCAATTTTCGGAAACAATCAATGTTCAAAAAAATACCAAGGGACCGTATATACTTTTCGACAATATATTTCATACATCAGTTTTCTTTATGTGCATGGTAAATGGGAAAATAATGTTGGAATCGCTTAGGACTTGCAAATACAGTGTACAGATAAAGTACTGAATAAAACATAGACGTGTTATATCACAGGTGATATTATATACACATACAATACATACATACACGACAGGTCATGTGTACACAAATATCAGGAAATATTTACTTGGTGACATAAGAATATTTATTCATGTTAGTTAAATTAATATTTATGACATTTATTATAGTTACGCTTTTTACCCCGGCCTAAAGGGTTGGTATATCTTATAAGTCCCATCTAATAAGATATGAAACTATACAAGGTACAAAATCCAACTGTTGTACAATAGTACCGTTATTATTAATCCTGAAAATGTAAAACCTCAATAGCACTTTGCCCAACTGAATTTGAGAGTGACCATAACGTAGCGACGACGTGACCAATGATCTCCTTACAATGCAATTTACCCCTCTCCCCAATCTTCCCAATCCTCGATTCCCCAACAACTACCTTTAAATTCCTAAACTCCAAAAGACCGGCAACGCTCTTCTAACGCCTATAGTGTTTCGGGTGGCCATGGGCGGCGACGATACCTAACCATCAGGTGATCCGTCTGCTCGTTGACCGGCTTATACTATAAAAATGGCTAATTAACAATAACACGTTTCAATTAAACCACCATAACACAACACAAGAACCAAAATAGAAATCACCACCCAAAACAAGACGTACATCACCAAAAAACAGAAATCAATAAGGGTACTCAATTAAGTGTCGTGCCGTCTCACTTTCGTCGTGGGAAAAGAGGCGACGAACACAATAAACTCACATCTGTACCTTCTTAATGATTGGAAATAAAGGCTCGATGCTCACAACTCACAGCTAAATATACGTAGGCGTGAAATCCTGGCAAACGAAGTAAAGGCGACATTTACCACATACATACTTTCTAAGTCTGTGTGCTCCATCCTCGGCCACATCTTCGCTTCGCCGTCCTGGCAGTAAACGGGTTGGTGGCCAAACGCAGACTTATCAACGTTAAAAAAAATACGAAGACGGATTAGAAAGCAAAAAAAAATAGTAGTGATACGTACTAAAGGCAGTAGATAAAAAATGAGCAGAGAGAAGTAGGTAATTATGGTAATTAAATAAGATGTATGGCGTATATGTGTCACGCCTTTCATCCTGGAAGGAGGTGCACGTGCACGTTATGCTGCTGTAAAATGTACAAACACTTTTCACCATTTGCTTTATTAGTCCCATGTAATAGAGGGTGAGCTTATTGCCATTTACCGAAAACAATACATGACTCCGTGCTACTACTGACAAATTTCAGTTACCGAAAAAAGGCCACTTATACTATGCCCCGATCCGAAAATCTAACTCGACCTATGAGGTAATTACCAACTAAAAACCACTCGTTCCTACTCCTGCTATTCGAGCCCTGGTAATCCGTTAGGCCTTTCGCGCAATCTACTAGTGCCTACCATTTCATAGAATAATAACCTCAATGTAATGAGGGTTTGGGTTTAAATCTGGCTTTACAACTGCAATACAAAATGATTTCGCAAAATTTTTGGTATTGACAGGTATTTTTGATGCTGCAACTCGGTTTTAAAATTCTTGGTAGAGGTATGGATTCCAGGTATATTTCTGAAGCAATTAACGTTTCAACAACAAACAAGACCAAAATACAAATATATTGCAGAAAAATTGAATGAAATACATCAGTATTATGAATTCAACTTCTGTATTTTTATGCTAAAAATACTGCCCTTAATTAACTACAATATCTAGTGAGATGTTGTATGTAGATATGGATAGTGATCCATATACGTTTTATACAAGAATTCAATGAATAATATTGTTCTCAACACACACTAAGATCGTTCACAGAGTAATAAAACTAATTTCATGTTTCAGCGAGCGACAATCGTTGAACTAATTGCTAGTACATTTATCTTGGTACCAACTACACGTAGAATCCATTATTCCAACGACAAATAAATCGTATGTTGCGTCTAAATGTTCTAGATCCTAACTAATGTTTTGTAACAGTCCGTTTGTTTGCTACACTAAGGCATACTCATCAGTGGCAGCTCTAAGTCTTGGTATTAGAGAACCCTGTACCCCTTACAAGTGCTGAGGGTGGCCACCGGGATGGTGTTAGTAAGGTAACAATCCCACACTCCCTAGTCTTCCTCCCCAAAAACTAGGCACATTTGGAAGGTTTACCCCGTCATCGAAAAAAGGGCTGTCTTGGTTGATAGATGTTGTGTGATACGGCTCGAAGAGCAGGAGTAGGAACTGGATGGTTTTTAATCAGAGATAGTCTGACACTCCCAATAGCATCGTCCAAGGCGAGAAAAGTTATTGGATGATTATATTCCTATAAAAAAAAATCTCTTTAAAACTGGGGTTATGGCTCAAACAGGGTGGTTTTTAGTCAGTAAAAGTCTGACACTGTTACCTCACGCAATGCAGGAGAAGTCATGTGATGATTTTGCCCCGTTAAAAATTGAAATACCTATCCTAAGACATTGGCGTTGATAAAATCTTATATTAATAGAAGTGAAGTCACGGTCCAAAGCTATAGTACTTTTAAATTAAGTTTCGATAACTGAAACGATTGGTTATTGGTCAGCAGTTATCGGAACTCGAGTCTGCAGTTAACTATCGGACTTTTAGTAAATTACTTTTCTTTCTACCTGACCCCTTTTTAAGTGGATTGTGGCAATAAATTTTAATGGGATTTAGTTTAACGTTAGTATTTTTCTTTACTTTCATGTGAAAACATTAAAAATATTACTAGAAGACTACAGTCGGAAATTATGATATCTTGTAGTAAATTTTAAAACAACTGACATTGTCGATTTTTTTTTGCGTTGTGTCTTGCTGTGTTAGTGATTTTACCGGAGGCCAGATGCCCCCAAAAAAGCTGGCAACGCATTTGTAATTCTTCTTGTGTTGTGGGTGTTAATGGACAGCGTGTATTGGTTACAATCTGGCGATCCATCTGCTTTGCTGCGATCCATCTGATCCATCTGCGTTTGTTTTTTACTACTGGGTATAATATAAGTAGTAATTTTTAAAACACTCATAAAATTGCAAAATAATAGACTATTTATATGCTCATACAACAAAGAATCACATCAACAGCCTATAAGTGGCCACTGCTGACCAAAGGCCTCTTCTCGTACGGAAAAGGTTTGAGCATTAATCACCACGCTTGCTCAATGCGGGTTGGCGATTTCAAACTTATTATTAGAAATTATAAGCTCAGGTTTCCTCACAATGTCTTCCTTCACCGTTTATCAATGGTGTCTAAGTAATCCTAGAAGGCACATATAACTCGTAAAAAGTCACATTGGTACTTACCGTTGGTAGCTTTCGAACCTGAATCCTCATGCATGAGAAGCGTCTTAAACCTCCGGGCCACCATGACAACAAAGGATCACTTGACATAAATAACAAATTAATATTAATTTGACTTTTTTTTGAGGGGGAAAATCATCCACTGACTTCTCCCATCTTGAACGAGGAGTGTCAGACTCGTACTGACTAAAAACCACCCCATTCCTACTCCTGTTTTTCGAACCGGAGCCCCGGTAAACCCGCTAGGTAGTGCGCAGCTCCGGATCAAATAATAATTTGACTTAACAACTTAATTTTGTTTCCCGGAACACTTATTGAGTTACTGAAAACGAAAATTCAGTAAATAAATATCATAAAAAAATATCCAAATACATACATCATAGCTCTCAACATAATTATTACTTTTATACGAAACGATTGCGTGTTCTATTCCATCAGACACTTACAAAGATTCCTTAGTAACAACTTGATCAAACTATCGTCCTTATCACGTTGTAATAAGGTTTAAATCCCTAGTTTAGTTAGGAACGAGTATAACTTGATTAGAAGCGCTCTTATTACGTTGTGGTAAGGTTCAAATTTCCAGTTTAGGTGACAGCAAGTAAAAGCCATTAAAGTAAAGTAATTGTTACCTATCACTTTGAGTAATAAAGAGTGATTACCTAATATCGATACAAGTGTCGTAAATTATTTGAATTAATTAAGCCATTTTTGTTGTTAGAGTTTCAGTTTCATGGCTTGATCATATTAGCAAAATGAAGCGCTACGTCTTACAAGGATTTCCTTCTGTTGTAGTTGATGCGTTAACAAATACATAATGTCACAACAATGTACAACAATTATTTATTGAATAGTTCTATAATGGTACTCACGCAACATAATACACATCAAGTTGTAATGCAATTTAGTCATTTAGGGTGGTTATTCACCAATTGATTTGCTATGCTACGTTGTTGTGGATGGGTTTGGTCACCAATCATATTCATTGGCACACATAGCTTAGCACTGGTGGAAACAGACTCAGCTGAGCTATGTTTTTTTTTTATATGGAAAGATGCGTGGTATGGATGCGTGCTATGGATGTGTGCTATGGATGGCTGAAGAAGAAGCTGCGTATCTTCTTCGCATAGCTACTTTGCGGTGGCATATCTTCAAAGCACATCTTACTGACGTGCACTGAGATGTACTCTGGTGAAATGTATCCTAAGCCTGAAAACGACGTTCAACAGAGTCACATAAAATGCCCAAAAAAATCAAGTAAGTACATACCTACTCAAAAATGTCCGCTCCATTTAATATCTAATCCAAATTACGAACGTAAGGTCCAATCTTGAAAGGCGAGGAAGTAAAGAATGTCCTTCAAAGAGGACAAACTCAATAGAAATTGTGCGAAGGATTGAGACTGTTCGTTAATTTGTGCCGCCATTAATTCACTTTTAACGACTCTAGATGTTTTCGTGTCGGGATTACGATTTCGGATGCCTTCTGTTACATTGTGTTGGTCTAAGTTGAGATTTGTCGCGGAATTTCTTTGTTACTAAGATTTTTAATGTATTTGGAATAGTTGTAAAATCTATATGTAGGTAATGTTATTTCTTTAAAGTTTGTTGGGTATCTCCGGTTCGATTCCCGGTTCGGGCAAAGTATTGTTGGACGTTTTTCGGCCTATATGTCAATAGGGTCCCTCCCTCCACTCCCACATGCGACTTATAACATAAATGGTGACCAAAATGATCACTTCTGCCTACCCCTAACGAGATAAAGGGGGTGGTGATAAGAAAAAGAAAACGATTGTATTTCCGACATTCTCTGTAGATAATAGCGTGAAGTATCGTGATAATAGCGCAAAACTAATAAAGAAATATAAAATGAATCTCACTACTTCACTCAAGTTGTTCACTTCGAGTAAAGTAGTGAGCTCCATTTTATACCCACCCACCTTAAAATACTTAAAACCGAAACACCTTTTAAATTTAATTTCACTCCCAGAACGTCTTAATTCAGAACGAACAATAAACAAACAATTTACGGAAGAATCTTCGAAATGGGTTGAGAATATTTCTCATTAATTTCGTAACAGTTCCATTTAATTGCAATGTTCAGATTGACGTATTTTTCTGTGCGTATACTATTGATGCAGGTGGCGGCTTGTCGTTCTACGTGGAGGACTAAGGGGGAGGCCTTTGTTCAGCAGTGGACGTCTCTCGGCTGATGATGATGATGACGATGATGATATCGTGGTTTCAAAATTTATGCAAATATTCGTCCAAAACGAGGGCCTATAGTGCGAGCTGTACGAGTTTGATTTACATTAATACGATCAACACGCTTATGATGTTCAGCACTCTGATTGACCAGCTCATATTAAGCAAACAATCCAGAAGGCTAAGTGCGGAAACGCTTCCAATGCATTTACGTAAAAAACTCATATTAGTCCTTTTGTAGTAGCATTCGCGGCTTCGGCTTAAGGCCGTACGCATTCCGTATGACATCATCAGTACGCATCGCATTGCTGGTGACGGGGTGCGTGCGATGCAGATTAGTGGACGCAGTTGTATGACTTTAAATACAAGACAAACTAAAATCCGTTGCGAGCGGTGCGTGCAATGCGTACGAAGCGGGTCTATAGACGCGTACCTTTACACGCTCTCACGTGTTGCCAAGCTTCTAAGCGCATATAAAAGGCAATTCTATAACCGCTCTTATTGTTTAATTTAATGTACGTTGAAGTAAACAGACGTGTCAACGCGAGAGATTTTCGAATTCCCAAAAAGTTTCGACTTGTTTCGTAAACAGGAAATTCGAGGTATTAAAATACTTTTTGAGCGGTGTGTCGCCGTGAACTCCGGAGTTTGGATACGCTTAATTGTATATATCTATACATATACATACATATAAAAGTTAAAAACAATCTGAAGTTTCTATTTCTGGTGATCAAGTTAGATTTTAAACTCATTTTCAATTCTGCCTGTGTGTCGTTTTTGTGTAGGTACAGTTTTCAGTTTAATTCATTAAATAAGGATTAGTTATTCTAAAGTCGTGATGTGACTTTTTCCGAGTGACATGTATTTTCTTAGATTATTTAGACGCCATTGACAAATGGTGAAAGAAACCAGTAATTATTGCGCATACTTTAATTGATGCTAATAATTGTGTCCAAATGCTGTGAAAACTCCAGGATTGTATACATATATATAAAATAAAACATCTTCCAGAAAATTAATGCTTAGTAGCCATTCGATCCTTATGGCATAACCTCCATTCAACTTTAACACTTATACTCATTATTATAAGCTTCATAATCATATAACAAAAGTTTAATCCAAAACTAAATATTTGTCTCTAATCTAACTCAATAACTTAATAGTTAAACAAGGGTATCCAGACAGTCCCAGCTTCTAATCCCAGCGTTGAATTATTGTGATAATCTCTTTGAAAATACAAACAGTTGTTACTAGTGGATTTAAACTACAATTACTGTTAAGGTTCATTTAAATGGATATAGAAAGCTAATTTTAATAATAAATGAGTGTTAGCGAAAGGAACCGTAAATTTATGTTGATAAGGTATATAATTGCTTGATTAAGGTATTTATATTTACCTAAAGAGTAGCATAGAGTTTCTCGATAGTTTTTTTTTACTGTAAATTAGCAGACGGATGGTAATAGCTACGGATCACCTGATGGTAAGCAATCGCCGCCGCCCATATTCACTCGGAACACCAGAGGCGTTACAAGTGCGTTGCCGGCCTTTTGGGGGTTAGGAATTTTAAGGGTTGTTGGGGAATCGGGGATTGAGAAGATTGGAAAGGGGTAATTGGGGCTCCGGTAACCTCACTTATATAACGAAACACAAAGCAAGCGTTACAAAAAAACTCAAGTATACAATTTACTAGTGAATCCTAGTTTTGAAGACAATAAAAAACATCATTAATCTTATCTATAAAAAGTAAGGATAGGTACTTTCTCTACAAAAATACTAAGATAAAAATAAGTCTCAGAAAATGCCACGAAAGTTGTCAGTCATGTATAATAATACCCATATTATGATAGTGATTGATGAACGAACAGTTTCCCACCCAAACTTATAAATTGAATTTAATTCTAACTGTATTTTTGTTACCACGACACATGGTGCCAAGCAGTGACGTAATAACCCATCCGCAATAATCTTTCGGGTTTATTAGCCATCGTTTCTGTTGCCATGGCAACCACCCCAGTACATCATTGTGCTCGAAATTTTATTAACCAGTTAAGCGATATTAGTCTCTGTGTAGGTGTCAAAGGGTTCAAATATCAAAGATATTATTTGACATGTTCGTAAATTTAAACGAGGCGAAGGCTTTGTTATAATTTACTTGACAATATTTTCAACTGTCGGGACTACTTCCAGTCGATCTTGAGGTGCAGCGACGTGCTGCCATGTACTATAATGCGAGACCTAACTTTTCCGCAAACTTTCTAGCACAACGTGATCGAAGCAAAATTGATAGATTGCTCAAGCCTTTAACGGACGTCTGGGATGAACTTCTGACTGAGTGGCAGTGTAGATGGGAATCTTCTACCAAGGGCCGCCACCTCTATCAATTCTTTCCATCCGTGCATGAGCGTCTGGAGAGGACATGGTTGGAGGTGGATCACTGTGTTGCCCAATTTCTTACTGGCCATGGCAACTTTAAAAGCAAATTGTTCTCATTTAAACTCGTTGATTCACCATGGTGCCAATGTTCGACAGCGGAGTTGCAACATGAGCAATCCGCCCATCACATACTCTGGGAGTGTGGTCTCTGGCAATCTGAGCGTGACACTATGTTGGATAATTTAATTGTTTCATCAGGTGTAGTTTATTACACGGACCTTGTGGAGTCTCGAGCAAATTTCCGTGCGTTTAGGCGTTTTTGCCATACCTATTATTGGAAGCAAGTATAACAGCTCACGCATAGGACCCATTTAGTATTAGCATTTAATATTTTAGTTTTAAGTAAAATTTCCGTGGTGCTTGGCGACTGGGCTTCTCCCAGTTGTGCAGTCTCTTTTGTGCCTTAAGGCTTAAGTCATCCTGTCTCCTGCATTAAATTCACCGAGGGAAGTGGAAACTATCGTTTTCTTTTCTTCTCCTCTAATAACATCTTCTGATTTGTTTCGTTGCGGGATCCAAGACAGTCATTCATTTCCCTGGGACGCGCCGGACTTCAGTGTTCCGGTGTTTTCGTGTTTGTATCTACTGTAGATCCTGGCTTACAGGAGTTGCAGCGGTATGGGAGGTTGTGGCGGGCTTGTCCCAAAAAAAAAAAAAAAAAAAAATATTTTCAACTGTATTAACATTTTAGATCATTTTGAAGAAAGATCAATTATTATTGTATTAAGTGTGCAGAGTTTTCGTTGATGTTCCTCTTTCCTTGTTCACAGATGGACTGGCGTAGAACAAACTATCATGAATGGAAGATAGTAAGGAGCTAACATGGTCTCCATCTACAACGGCAGCGGTCATGAAGACTTGGCTGCTGTAACCAGCCGATATGTCCCTGCCGCAATGTCTCTCAACGGCACCGCCTATTTGGGAGGAGGAGTCCTAATCCTCACCAAGACTCTCACCGGGGAATCAGTAGAAGTGATAGACGAACCCAAAGCTAACAAAACAACTGATATCATCGATGTTAAAATTGTCCAAGTTGCCTTTTGTATTTTATACACAATCATCTTCGTTTTGGGAGTTTTTGGCAATGTTCTCGTCTGCTATGTCGTCTTCCGCAACAGAGCGATGCAAACCGTCACAAACCTCTTCATCACAAACTTAGCCCTGTCCGACATACTACTATGCGTATTCGCTGTGCCTTTGACGCCAATGTACACATTTCTAGGAAGATGGGTTTTCGGAAGACTCCTTTGCCATCTAATGCCATACGCACAAGGCACCAGTGTTTACATATCTACGTTAACACTAACATCAATAGCTATAGACAGATTCTTTGTCATCATATACCCTTTTCACCCAAGAATGAAATTGAACACCTGTATACTTATTATAATATTCATATGGGTATTCTCCCTGGTCGTAACCTGCCCCTACGGCCTCTTCATGGGAATACAAACGACGAACAATAGAACCTACTACTGCGAAGAAAGTTGGCCTTCCGATAAATCAAGAAAAATATTTGGAGTTTTCACTACGGTATTACAATTTCTAATACCATTTTTAATAATAGCTATATGTTATACATGCGTTAGTATAAGATTGAATGACCGAGCGAGGTCGAAACCAGGTGCTAAGAATACCAGGAGAGAAGAAGCGGACAGAGATAGGAAAAGACGCACAAATAGAATGCTCATATCAATGGTGGCCATATTTGGGATATCCTGGCTGCCTCTGAACTTGATCAATATTTTCAACGACTTCTATGCCCAGATGACAGAGTGGAATTATTACTTTGTATCATTCTTTCTCGCTCATTCTATGGCGATGGCGTCAACGTGCTACAACCCTTTCCTATACGCATGGTTGAACGAGAACTTCAGGAAAGAGTTCAAACAGGTGCTTCCGTTTTTTGAATCAACGGGTGGGGTGAGAAACAGTTATCATTCTGGTCGCATGCCAACTCACAAGGCTGACAAAATATGTAACGGAAATGATACTATTCAAGAAACTTTGTTGGCTTCGTCATTCAATAGAGGGCCGTCAATAAAGCAGCGGATATTGGAAGGGAATGGAAAGAAAGATAATGGGGTGGAAGTGGAGAATATTATATTAGAAGATAAGGTGTTATCAGCTACGTACCACACGAAAAGCGAAAACGTAAACCTGCAGTTAATAGATGAAGAATCACAACAAAGTGAAACTAGGGAGACGAAATCACCAATGTAATTGTAAGTATAAAAACATTATTAAAAATCTTTCTCATAATTTCATCTCAAACTTCAATTGTCGGACAAACAAAAGGAACTTTGTTCATATCGAAAAGATACTTCATAATAGAAATACTGTTCACATACGACAATAGAGTTCCATGACAATATTCAACAAGTTAAACACGAGCTCTCTCAAATCTTCATGTAACCTAACTTTCTAACTTCCATTCTCACCTCTTCCCCTTTTATTTGCGTAATTGACAAAGTTTCCTGCAAACATCTCAGAAACTTTCAATAAAACCAATTACAAAAGTCACTGTTTTTAGCTCTCAATTTGGATCAAAGTTTGGTTGTAAAAATGAGACGTTGAAAGCAAAATTGCTTAAAGTTGGAATCTGGTTGGAATGTTTCTGGGTTACGCTGGTTCAATACCAAGTTAGATCGGTTGATAAACAACGTCAACTGAATTGCACTTTTTCTTCTATTAGCTTGTTTACGTGCAGACACACGAGTTTTCTTAGTTGATGTTGGATGTCCAAAACAAACCAATTACAAAATAATCCAACTTCATTCCGTAGAGAATGTTTTATTGACGCGTGTTTTAGCGTTTAATCAAGTCAGTGGCGAAATTCACCTTAGTGCTCAGAACCTTAAAACCACAAAGCACTTTTTAGAATAATTATGTATGTAGTATGTATGTCACACATTAATGTAGTCAAATTGACTGCACGGTTGGTGCGGTGGCTGGGCAACTGGCTGCTGTGTAACGTGTAGTGGGTTCGATTCCCGCACGGAACAACTCTTTGTGTGCTCCACAAATTGTTGTTACGGGTCTCGTGTCATGTGTATGTGAACTTGTATGTTTGTAAACGCACCCACCACACAGGAGAAAATCCAAGTGTGGGGCAACGTTTCTTAAAAAATAATAAAAAACAAGTTACGTTCCCAATCAACATCACTATTTAGACAATCCATCACACAAATAACTCAATATTCAATGTGCCCATAATCGTTTCAATTACAAAACCAAACCCCGAATCTAACAAACACCCATAAAATTATGACAAATAACGAGGGGGCACATAAGCAATTCAATTTGTCAACTATGAACAACATAACGCCAAACATGAAACCAATTTACATGGGAATTAATTGGGAAATTGATTAGCATACGATCCCATACAAATTATTGTGTCACTCGATATGAATAATGTCAACTACTATTTGGGATTTGAATGATAGCTCTAATTATAATTGATTAATTGTTATCGACATTTGCTGTAGCTAAATGAATGTAAATGATATTCGTTACAGTCGATTTCGCTTTGTGAAAGGAGGTTGCTCTACGTCCATACATTACTCGCTCCGCCAACAGCGTAGAAAAAAAAATCTATTTATAAATTGCCCATACCTAGTAGCTTATAAGAACCAGGTTTCTTAACGCCCAGATTTATTTTAACAAAAGGGACACATTTTGAGGTTATTTTGAATAAAAGAAAATTTAATAATACTATTTCTAAAATATATATTTCATAAGAACTGAGTTTCTTTACTGATCCTTTTTCGACTAGATTTATTTTAACAAAAAGAGACACATTTTGAGGTTATTTTGAATAAAAGAAATTTTAAAAATACTATTTCTAAAATATATATTGAGCAACCTCATCTACTGCTTTTTTTTTTTGAGTGGGATCTCCTTTACTGTTTTCAATTTCGATTTTATTATTTTCTGAGTATGGGTTTAATACAATGTGGGCTTCTATGTGTGTATCTCAAATTATCACTTCTTTAACTTTCCCTGACTTCGGCAAAAAATCTGATGATTACTTATTCGTTTGTTTTTGAGTAATTATCTTCTAAAACATTAGAAGTTCTGTTTACTTCGAGTTTGCTTCTTGTTCTGTTCAATATTTGTTTTTCTGTTAATCTTTATACTTCTTAAGTTTTATTATTTTTTACTTCATTTGCATCAAAGTTTAATTTACCAGCTTTTACCATTGATTTCAAGTCACACAACAATAATTCAAATTCACACGGACCTTGAATACGTGTGTATGCTTCTAATGAAATTTCTATATACTGCGGTAGAATGAAGACAAGAGCACGCTTTAATTAAACTAACGATCTATGATAATAATTTATGAGAAACGCGCCACCTATTTGCATATGAACTGAACTGGAGGAAATTATGGCATTGTTTGGCGAAATTCAGTTAGCACAAGTTGAAATTGATTTTTAACTTTTTGATCAACTTTAATCCAGCTTCCGTGTGTTTCCTTGTTAATATTCTGACAGCGTGCACTGTTTTCGTTGTATGTCAGTGCCGTCAAGACTATCGACGTTTTGATGCTCGTAAATATTTAGTAGGATCGACCGTTGTACTTCTGAACTGCTAATATAATTTATGCGTGGATCAAAGTGCACTTTACATATTGTTGCTTGTGTAATATGAAATTCTTTCATCGATTCACGACCTTGACCGAATATTCTTAAGAGTGATTTTTCAGTATGTTGGTTGTATAATCTTAGTGTACACAGTACACGTAAAGTCCATTCATTCATTTATACATTGAAACAGCAAAGAATAATGATCATAATATTACATGTTTTTACCGCCTTAATTTGAGAAGTCAGGTAATAATTTTATTATACCTAAAACCTTCTCCCAAATTTGAAAAACACTCCGAAACCGCATCAAAATCGGTTCAACCAAACCTTCGCCTTAAACTTGTAAAAAATACTTTGGTCAAACTGAGAACCTTTTTTTTTGAAGTCGATTAAAACCGATTTTATTTTTGTTTCAGATCCAAATTCGCGACAACGATTTTCAAAAACGAAGAATTCGTACAATGTAAAATAGTAATTAACACATAGTAAATAAAGTTTATGTTTTTTTACATTTTTATCTAAGTAATTAAAAACGCATAGATATTTGCTTTGCTTACTGTGATCAATGTGTTATTTAACGCTTAGTACATAAGTTATTATGTAAATACTATGTAAATCGTAGTTAGTCGTCTTGTATCCATTATGTAAGCTAGTCAGTAAACTAAAGCGAGTATCCAAAAGGCCTATAATAATTATTTTCTATCTTAATGACAGTGAAACTGTCTGATGTATTGTTAAGTAATTGTTCTTTGATTGGTGTTTTTTGATTAAACTGTTGAGCCCAGTTTCAAACATCACATTTTTAAGCTATGGTGACTTTGATTCTGTTGCTTGCATTTCATTTACTATTTACCTCTCTATCTTTTACGTATGTATATGATATCAGTTCTGTCTTCGTTTTCATTTTTGTCTTTATCAACTATGTTAGAGTTAACTAAAAATCACGGTTTATTCACGTAAATTAATAGAGAAAAGCTCTACTAGTTTCGAGTCATAGAAGTACTCTTCATTATAATCAGCGTGCGCTGCCTATTACAGAGTAGGTTGGTATAATAAGAGTCTGTGGCTGGAAACTAGTAGAGCTTTTCTCCATTAATTTACCTGAGTAAACCGTGATTTTTAGTTAATTTAGTATATGTTAGGATTTATTTCAATATTAGTTTTATCTAGCAGTAAAACAATGTAAGCAGCAGAGTCATTTATTAGAACTTCATTATAGTAGGTGTTACCATTATCAAAAATGTCGATGTTTGAAATTATGAGTTTATCACGAAACACAAATCAAGAATCTATAGAAAATAGAATTATTACGATTATACTAATAAATGCGAATTGTACAAAATTTAACTCTTAATATTGTAAGTAGCGAGGTTTTGTAAATAAGATTTAAAAGTCATGTTGTTAAGGTCTAATTTTAATTGTAATTGAGTATTTCGTAATTTGCTTGGTAGTATTATCTGTTAAAATGAATCAATGTTTTAGTATTTAGTATACATGTTTACTGTTACATTTGTGGATAAATAAAGAGGGTCGATTGTTTTGTAATTTGTTATTTAATTTATCCCTTCTAAGTGAACCATATTGATATTATATATTACCTCTATGAGCCTCCGGGTAGAATTCCGATTCATAAATATTTTTATTGAGATCAAATACCTCTGGGTTATAGAAGTAAGTGGCTGAGTTTTATTGATTATATATAGCGGTTTTGTATATGTTTACTTTGAGTTATGTTTTTTGGCCTTGCTCTACATGGCTGTTGAATATAATTCTAAATATTTGAATATGTCATTTCTGATCGTTTCGGTCAATCAACCAATATATAAGAAATTATCATGACTGCACAGTTGGTGCGGTAGCAAGGCAACCAGCTGCAGTGCGATGTGTAGCGGGTTCGATTCCCGCATGGAGCAACTCTTTATGTGATCCACAAATTATTGTTTCGTGTCTGGGTGTCATGTGTATGTGAACTTCTACGTTTGAAAACGCAACCACGATAAAGGTGAAAATTCTAGTATGAGACAACGTTTTTTTTATAAAAATAGATCTATATACTTTATAGCACCTATATACCTAATTACTTTACACAGGCAGTTACGGTGTCCAAAACTCATTTCGTCTCCTTGATAATGTCAGTTGTTAAAATCTTCAAAGATTCCAAATGTTCCACAATTCCCAAATTTAATGGCGTTTTATACTTTCATTTGTTACAACGACAAGCCTTATTAAAGGATTAAAGGGTTCGAAGAATGGAATTTCAGTTCTACGACCTGTTTAATAAGGTATTTTTTCGCTTGATGAATTTTATTCTTATTTAATTCCATACTAAACCAAAGAGTTGTAGATAATTAAGTACATAGAGGTTATATTTCAGTACGTAATGAGAAATATCACGAGATGATAATACGTCTTAGTTAATTTTAGAAAGGGTGGAACGAGTTTCATGTTGTAAGTAGGTAATGTTTATTTTTTGTTAGGTATCTTATAAATATATAAAACTCAAAGGTGACTGACTGACTGACATAGTAATCTATCAACGCACAGACCAGACCACTGGACGGATCGGGCTGAAATTTGGCATGCAGGTAGATGTTATGACGTAGGCATCCGCTAAGAAAGGATTTTGATCAATTCTACCCCCAGGGGGATAAAATTCTACCCCCAGGGGGATAAAATAAATATATAAAACTCAAAGGTTACTGACTGACTGACATAGTGATCTATCAACGCACAGCTGAAACCACTGGACGGATCGGGCTGAAATTTGGCATGCAGGTAGATGTTATGACGTAGGCATCCGCTAAGAAAGGATTTTGATCAATTCTACCCCCAAGGGGATAAAATAGGGGATGAAAGTTTGTATGAAACTTTGTCAATTTTAAACCATTGCATGCATAAAGCTACTATGGCGTAGCGCCTAATGACAGATTAGTAAATCTAAATATATAAAACTCAAAGGTGACTGACTGACTGACTGACATAGTGATCTATCAACGCACAGCTGAAACCACTGGACGGATCGGGCTGAAATTTGGCATGCAGGTAGATGTTATGACGTAGGCATCCGCTAAGAAAGGATTTTGATCAATTCTACCCCCAAGGGGATAAAATAGGGGATGAAAGTTTGTATGAAACTTTGTCAATTTTAAAATTAGTAAAGAATATTGTGTACAAAGAAGTTTTGTAGGCCCTAATTTTTTACACACGCTAAACAAAAGTAAAGCCGCAAAAACCATACCTAATTAATAATAATACTTCTTAACGCGAGCGAAGCCGCGGGCAAAAGCTAGTGTAATATATGGCTCATATTGGGCACTGGTTTATGCCACACACATACTAGTACTCCGGTTCTCGAATGCGAAGTTTCGTTTAATCTTCGGCCGAAGGTATTTATTTCTTTTTAATGGAATAGGTGGCCAATGAGCAAACGAGTCACCTGATGGTAAGCGATCAGCGCCGCCCATGGACACCCGCAACATCAGAGATTGATTGATTTATTGATTTACTAATGAAATTACTTAAAATAACGTTTTATTTTTTAATATCAAATCAAAACCTATTTATTTATTTATTTTCATTTCATTCGTTGATTTTTGTTCACGAAAGTTCGCAATAAATGGAATTGTAGTACGAAATTGACGTTTCGGACGAAACTTAGGTTTTCGTTGAATTAGAGTAGGCCTCCAGATTTTCGTAACCTACGATATTTTGCTGAGAATTTTAAAATCGAAACCACCTTATAACCACGAAAATAGACATGACCACCTTTAAAACCAGAAAGGCATTAGGTACTTGTTACAAAATACGTAATACAAAGAACCTATACACAAATATCTCCAAAAACAATCAACTACATTATGCAGAAATGGTGTTTATAAGCAAAAAGTTTCTTCAGGAAGGCGATAACTATTAGACGCAGCGACGTTGCCAACGACGAGAAGAGCTTGAGAAAACGACCACTATCGTGCTCACCCCACTGCAGCATATTAGCGTAATGGCAAATTATAGCGACCTAGCCAACGATAGCTTCCTCTTATAGACATACTTGCTTTTACACCTGAATTTTAGCCCATGTTTTAATTCTTACTCCGAACAGCTCATCAGCTGTTTGAAATAAAATAAAAGTAGGTACTTAACCAGTTATTCCTTAGTAATTCACTTCTCTTGCTCAATGTGGATTGATGATTTCAATCTTATAAATTAGAAAATATAAGCCCAGGTTTCCTCATGATGTTTTCCTTCACCGTGGTATCTAAGTAATCTTAGAAAGTACATATAATTTGGAAAATGTCACATTGGTACTTGCCGTTGGTAAGTTTCGAACCCGCACCCTTGTACATAAGAAAACTTAAACCTTTGGGCCACCATGAGGCAATTCTATCATTTGTATTACAACGACTCCTTTAGCCTAGCACTTATCTACACGTAGCGGGTTACCGGGGCTTCGGCTCGAAAAGCAGAAGTAGGGACGGGGTGGCTTTTAGTCAGTACGAGTCTGACACTCCCTCTTGTCTCGCCTAAGGCGGGAGAAGTTATTGGATGATTTTCCCCAACAAAATAAAGCACTTATCTACAATAATTTGACCAGTAAGCTAGTTCTTATTTGTTTGTTTGTTTTAATTATCTGGAAATTGGTATACAAGTTAGTATTCTAAGAAGTTGAATCAACTTTGCAATGTTCTGTATTCCTGGTAGTTTTAGTAGCAAACAAAGGAGAATTCGGTGTAAAGGCTTAGTGATATTTTGATTGATTTCTGTAAACTATAAACGTTTTGGATATGCTCAATTTCTGCCTTGTTTCTCATGCTCAATTTCTCAAAGGAAACAAACAACGTAATTCCTTGAAACTTGAAATATTAGTTTAGACTACTTTGATAATTACATTGTTGATACATTACAATGTTAATTACTATATAATATAACATATGATGGTGGCCGGGTAGCATTCTCTAACAGCCAACCATTGGGTGATGCAGAGATGAGCAACAGTCGGTGTAGTAAATTACTATGAATTGGAATTAGACCCTTTTGAAAATGAATATCTTAGATCAAGTTTTTTAAAGAATAATCTTTGCTCGACCCTAGACCGCTTGTGACCACTCGACTAACCAACATAAGAGGCTAAGTTTAGAAGATGTCAGATACACAAAAATTGTTAATTCATTATTCTACATTCACATAAAATAACCACTAAATAGGCTTTTTACAAACACCCACTCTTCAATATTGAAAGATAGTACAAAACTTTTTCCCACACAAAAGAAGCCATACCTTTCAATCACAAAAAAATACATTGACACATACTATTCATTTTAAAAATGAATAGGTACGTACGTATATGAATACTGAACAAACTTTTTCTCACACAAAAGACACCCACTACCTCGCACACATACAGACTACACAATATACACACTATATAGATAGATCTACATATATATGTATGTACTTGTACATTCATTTATTTTTAAAATAGCTACTTTGATATCTATTTAATTCCAGCCAGTCGTTCGCAAAGGCGAGATAAAACTTCAATGTCGCTTTTGTTTTAAAGGGTTGAAACTCGAGGGAAATCAGGCAGCTAATAGACAGAGAATATTTTTCATTTAGTTTTTTATACACTAAAGTATTCGTATTAAGATATAAAGTCAAAGTCAAAGCATTTATTTCAATTAATCCTAAATAAGGCACTTTTGAAACGTCAAATTGAATTGTTCGTCAGTCTGTCTGTCAATGAAGCTAGGCGCTCGTTCCAAAGTGTAGCTTCGAATGGAGAAGAACGAGCAAGAAACTCCATCGTTACTCTTTTTTAAAACAGTTTTTACAATTATGGTTATACTTTTCTTTGGAGGGGCAAAAATTATCCAATGACTTTTCCCGCATTGGGTGACGCGGGAGGGAGTGTCAGACTCTTACTGACTAAAAACCACCCCGTTCCTACTCCTGCTTTTCGAGCCGGAGTCCCGATAACCCGCTAGGCAGTCCGCAGCTCCGGATCGGTATCATCTCTTGTGAATCCCATCTGTAATGGCCTAAGGTGCGCGTGGAACGCAACGCGCCGTACGTACGGGTTCTGATCGAGCAGTGACCTACTCTTGCTCGCCGTCCGCAGACACGAATTCTCGTTATACTCAGGTTTACCTTTTAGAATAGGTGTTGTTTTGTTTAGGTCAATCACGTTGAAACTACTTAACGGATTTTGATGAATTTCAGTAAACAGACAGGGTATGAGCTGACTTGACTTCACTAATACAAAACCGCGTATTTAGATTTTTTTATATCTAGTAATCGTCAATAACACCTAACCAGTTAAAAATATTTTACTTTAGGTATAAAAAACAAACTAACCACAAACCCCTATAGCAAATTCAAACAAATCTAATCTCCATATCCACACCAGCATGTATCCACAAAGTGCAAATTCCTGTGTACCCGCGATTGAACTGCAATCCGACACGATCGGGAGATCGACCACAAGCTTTACGCGTCCTCTGATGCAGGAGCACGATTTAGGAATAATTTGAAACCTAAACTTTAAATCTAAATATTTTGGGTACAATTTGAGGTTTTGAATTCAACTTTAAATTGTTTTGTGGCCTAGTGTGGTTCGTATTGTAATGTGAATATTGAGAAAGTTCAAATTCCAACTTGTAAATTGGTATGTTTAGATTTTTGGACTAAGATGCATGACTACATAATAAAATAAAGCAAAATTAACCATTCGATTAGAAAAAAACATTTTTATAATAACTATCGTGAGACATACAAAATTAACTTTATTATACAAAGGTAAGTGTAAAAGGGAGGGCGCTGCAGTGCGCAACGTAAACATCAGCTGTGCGTTATTAATTAATTAAAAATAGAAAAAGTTAACATTTAGTGAAGTAAACCAACAAAAGTTGTAGTATTTACTAACTTGAAGTGATTTGACTATAAGTTTTGAAATTCCCACCGAATATTAGTGAAATAAAACAATTTTGTGAAGTGCAACGGACAAATATTGTTTCAAATTTCGTTCGAAACGACAAAGTGATTTTCAAACAAAATAAACAGAACAAACAATTACTTCCAGTGAAAACAGACTTCAAAGACACCAGTACCTTGAAAAGGTAGGATAATTGAAACTTATTCAGCAAATAACACTTTTTTGCCAATAAAAATTTCAAAATACCGCTGTTATTCCTATCGATTTCTGTGAATAGCGCCATCTATGATTTTTGGTGCGCAACCACTGATCACCAGTGATACACATACCCTTTATTCTCGAAAAAGTATATTGATCACTTGAGTTAGTTTGCATCTAGCGATAAGAGAGGGCGCTGTCACCAAAAAGTAAAATGGAACCAAAAAATGTGGAATCGCTATGTGCGGGATGCTTGCAAAAGCTACCTAACAAAGAAAAACTATCTTGTAAATTATGTAACAAGGGCTACGATTTACAATGTGCAAATATTACCGCTGCACGGTTTAACAAAACTATGACACTGGTTCAAAAGAAATCCTGGATATGTCAGGATTGCTGTTGTAAAATACCGAAAACTGGAAATGTAAACACCCCCATACGGACACCAATAAACATTGAAACACAATTATTACATTCGCCGACTGAAGATAATAATGTTACATTTAGAAAAAGAAAAACTAACTCCAGCCCGGCGTCATCTTTCTCACAAGGTCTAAGTTTTTTGGGTGATACCCAATACATAGAAAACAAGGACACACCAACCAGTGTAAATACAGAAGAAGAACTTACACTCAAGAATTTAAACGACATTGTTACCCTTAGCTTACGAAATAATAATAAAACAATAATAGCGGAGTTACAAAATACTATCCAGATTGAAATTAATAAGGCTATTGTCAAGATCAGGGAAGATATAGAAGGGAAGTTGAACACGTTATCCAAGGAAGCAGAACAACAACGAGACGACATAATTACAATTAACAAGAAGATAGAAAAATTAACAATCGAAAACGACAATTTAAAGAGAGAGATAAAAAGCTTAATAGCAACAAAAGTGGAAAATTCTACACATTGCTATGAAGATAATCGCAGGAAAATTGTGGTCTATGGTTTTCCTGAATATTATAAGGAATCAATCTACGATGAACAATATAGATTGGTTGATATATTTTATAATAAACTGAACGTTGATCTCACGGAGTACCTTGACGAAACTTATAGGCTAGGCAGAAATTATAATAAAAACCGCCCACTAGTCATTGAATTCACTAGCAAAAGAATTACCAAATACATTTTAGAAAACAAACACTACTTGCAAGGAACTAGATTGTTTGTATCTGAATACCTAGATAAAAACGCGAGATCTCAAAGGAAAGAAATGCACGAGGAAATGCTGAAAGCTAGGAAAAACGGATTATATGCAATCATTAAGAATAACCAATTAATAATAGAAGGAAAAATAATAGACATACAAAAGCAACAACAAAACTTTCACAATAACAATAACCTGACGCAAAAAGAACAAAACCAAACAGAAAAGTGTATGGAAGAAGTATATAGAAATAGTGAAACTCTAACCCATGGTACATTTCGAAACTCCAGGCCAACAATTTAAAATTTTATTCCAAAACATACAAAGCATTTGTAACAAGCAGCACCTTTTAGAGTCATTTATTATTGATAAACCAGCAATTAAAGCAATATGCATGTGTGAGACATGGCTTTCTAAAGATAAATTGGATAATTTGCAATTGAGTGGATGTAAAACTGCAGCATCATACTGTCGCCACTCCCGTAGTGGTGGCGGTGTGTGTATTATTCTAAGAGAAGATGTAGAATTTATAGAATGTTATGATATTAGAGATTTAACTATTGAACACTGTATTGAAATATGTGCATGTATTTTACCAAAGCTTAACCTTTTAATTATTGTTATTTACTGGAATAGAAGAGAGGAAGAACTTTTTCTTGCACAATTAAAACAAACTCTGCAATTGATTAATAAAAAATATAAAAACCTAAACGCCATAATAGGAGGTGATTTCAATATAAACATATTAGAAAATAGTATAAAGACAAATCAATTTCTAAATCTTATGCTCGAGTTTAAATTCACACAACATATCAAAGAACCAACGCGTATCACACATACAACTTCAACATGTCTTGATCTGATATTCACTAACTTTAACGACAATAGTTTACATACAACAGTCGAAGAATTAGGATTTTCCGATCACTGCGGAACTATTGTAAACATGACATTTAAACAGGAAACTAAAGAGCTCGTATGGTTTACTGTAAAAAGGCTATTTAACACAAATAACATACAGAAATTTAAATCTAAACTAAGCACTCAAAACTGGAACAACATCATAATGCCGAACAAAAATATAAATGAAAACTATCAGTCATTCCTCACCACACTGAAAGACATTTTAAATGAATGTATCCCTACACGTAGAATAAAATTAAAAACAAAACAATCAAATTTCTGGCTAACTACTGGAATAAAAACATCTTGCAGAAATAAAAGACTACTCAAAATTTTATCTATAAAAATTAATAACCCAATAATTACAAAATACTACAAAAAATATGAAAAAATCCTTAAGAAATCAGTGATAACAGCAAAAAAATTACACTACATAAATAAAATGAACAAATCTACAAACAAAGTTAAAACTATGTGGAATATTGTAAAGGAACGAACTAATAAAATATCTAAAAAACATAAACAAAATATAACTTTGCAAACGACTAGCTTGGTAAGCGACCCTACGCAGATAGCTAATATCTTCAATGACTTTTTCGCATCCATTGGGGAAAATATCTCCCCAACATCCGGTTTCGATCGAACTAACACGGCAGTGATTAACCCCACTCAAAATACCATGTTTCTCAGCCCGGTTGACGGATATGAAGTGAATAGCATCTTAAAAAATCTAAAAAACAAGACCAGTTACGGCATAGACGAACTACCACCTACCCTTTTCAGACAGTGCGCCGATGAACTTACCCTACCATTTTTCAAACTAATAAATCAGTCGTTCGAAGAAGGCAGTTTTCCAGATCAGTTAAAGAGAGCATTAATTAAACCTATACATAAAAAGAACGCAAAAACAGACCCTAACAATTACAGACCGATCGCGCTTCTGCCAACCGCCTCCAAAGTCTTTGAAAAAGCAATGTGCAACCGAGTATATTCATTCTGTGAAAAATACAACATTTTTAATGATTGCCAAAACGGTTTCCGCCAAAATAGATCAACGAGCTTAGCGGTATATAAGTACATCCAAGAGGCTCTAAACGTCATTAATAACAAACATTATGCAGTAGGAATATTACTGGATATGACCAAAGCCTACGACAGGGTGCAGTTTGATATACTGTTGCACAAGTTGCACGGAATAGGAGTGCGCGGAAAGGCTCATGACTGGTTCGTGTCTTACTTGAAAAGTAGAGAGCAATTAGTTGAGGTAGAATACTACAATAGTACCACTAGGGAAATACAGCTCATTCGATCAAAAACTAAACCGATACAAGCTTCAATTCCCCAGGGAAGCGTTATAGGATGCCTGCTTTTCCTAATATATATAAACGACCTCCCCAAAACTATTGAAGGGCCATGTGTCCTATTTGCTGACGATGTCTCAATCCTCACCTCATGCCAATCGAACAACAACATCAATGAAAAGCTCAATACCATTTTCGATAACATTACAAACTGGATGACACAACACAATCTCGAAATAAACTTTACAAAGACTAAATTAATAACTTTTCACCCTCGTCAGAAAACCCAAATACACATAAATTTCCAATACAATCAGGTAGAACTAGAAACAGTTAATGAATTCATTCTTTTAGGTTTAACAATAGACACGAACATAAACTGGAAAACACACATACATAAAATAAAGTCTAAAATTTCCAAGTTTTCGTATGCCCTACACGAAATTAAAAAGACTACTGATTTAAAAACTGCACTAACAATGTATTATGCGTATGCCCACGCTTGGTTCACGTACGGTATCATTCTGTGGGGAAACAGTACGGATGCTCAGTCTTTATTTATTTTACAGAAAAAATTAATTCGTATTATAACAAACATAGAACAAACTGATAGTTGCAAACCTCATTTCACAAAACATAAAATTCTCACTTTAGTAAATATATATATTTTAGAATTATGCAAGCTAGTCCGCAAGTATCCAGACTCTTACAAAAAAAGAGGAGACATGCACACAAATCGCTCGCTTCGACACAAAAATAAATTAAATTTGCCACGTTCCAACTTAAAGATGCATGCTTCTAGTCCATATGCCATGTCCATAAAAATTTATAACAACCTACCAGAAGAATTAAGAGAAATAGAAAAAACTAGTGTATTTATAAGAAAATTGAAACAACTCCTAATTAAAAAAAGCTATTACACCATAGATGAATTCCTACAGGATAAATAAATAAGACTACCTACTTGTAACACTAACTTGACTAGGTAAGCCTTGTCTAAGCTAAACAATAAATTACTTACAATATAATAAATAGTCAACACTAAATAAGACGAAATATTACTTAAATAAACTATACAAAACGAGTTACCATAAACTAATTATAAAAACATTGTATGATAAATATATTAAAAATAAATACTAAAAATTAATAATAAATATAACACATATACCTATATATATAATTATATAATATATATAAAAATATAATATATAAATAAAATATATAAATAAATATGAATGGAAGCAAGCAAATATAATTATAATGAATAAAATTATAATAAAAATACTTAATAATATATATTCTAATATACTACCAAACACATATATACACTAGAATATTGAAATAACCAAATACTTATTTAATTAATTCAAATACGACATTAAATTAATACTAAAAGCCCTTCCTCTCTCCTACGAATTTTATATTTTGCTGTGCCCGACAGGGTCCATAATTGTGACTTAATACTGTATTTTTTAACACCTGTGTACATTATGGATGCAATAAATACTTGAATACTTGAAGTAAACATCAACATCATAACTCAAAATCACAATTTACTCACGTAAATTAAGGAGGCTGTGCGACATCGCCACATCTGCTGATGCTGCTCATGATAAAGCGAAAGCGTCCCTCTGTGACACGATACTATTAGAGCTTTCCTCCATTAATTTACACGAGTAAACCGTGATCTTTAGTTAATTGAGCAAAAATATTTCACCGTTCGAATGTATTTTTTTTTTAGAGAGCAGCACAAACTAATTTTTGATCATAACATTCCTAACAAAGTCGGTCAATCTCCATTCAGTCTGTCGATATTCGAGAAAAATCCTAATTCTATACGTGGATGAGACTACAAGTTCAGCAAGTATACTTCAAACATAAAGCGTGTCAGCAACGAAATTGTATATACGACTACACATCAAGCTGAACAAACCAGTATAAACTGACCTTTGAATGTACGAAAAGATCATACAAAACGAGACCATGATAAACTGGTTTTTGTAGCTCGATGTGTGTATGTCAGTAAATCATTTTCATCTTCATCCTATGTTCCTGTTGATGGTACATAGCAAATAATCTCAATTTCCCTTCGTAATCTCACACATATGATTGAATTCTGGAAGACAGATGTTTGGAGGTACAGTCGAATACAAAATCAGGGTATCATCTTAACGAGTCGACGTGGATGGGTTATGCTTTCATGTTATGACATATTGTAGAAACTACATAAGATACATATTATGTATATTGCAATTTAGGGAAACTACTGGAGACCATCTGTATGCCGACGACTTGCAACTTTACTGTCAGGCCGGCTTTGATGACTTACCGAGCGCCATCTGTAAAATCAATGATGACTTGTCTGCTATCAGCAGCTGGTCGGCGCGGTTTGGTATCGCAGTGAACAATCATCATTGGAAGCTCTAGGTCTCTGAATAAGGTTGACAATGCATCCCTACCGCCTGTTGTCTTCGACGGTGCGATCGTGCCGTTCAGTAGTGATGTCAAAGATCTCGGCTTACTCATTGACAGTAATTTGAACTGGCAGGCACAAGTCACAAATGTGTGCAAAACGGTCACCGGATCACTGCGGTCTCTTTATCGCGTTAAGAACTTGCTTCCGTCTACCACCAAGTCAATGCTAGTGCAGGCCTTATTGTTCCCTATTATTGATTATGCGGATGTTTGTTATTATGACCTGAATGCAGATCTCCTCAATAAACTGGACCGACTTCTGAATAACTGCATTCGATTCGTTTTCAACCTGCGTAAATATGATCACGTTTCTGCACATCGGTTGCAATTACAGTGGCTGCCCATACGCCAGCGCAGGGAGCAAAGGGCGCTTACCACACTTTTCTCCTTCCTCGATTCACCTTCTTCGCCTAGCTATCTTTCCTCTCTCTTTCAATACACGTGCGCCAACCACAGCAAATATCTACGCTCTTCTAATAACCGTCTCCTTCAGTGTCCTACACATCACACAAAATTTCTTCATTCTTCTTTTTTTATCCAATCTATCTTGCTGTGGAACGCGCTCCCCACCGATGTCAGGTTGCTGTCTGGTCGTTTGACGTTCAAGCGGAGAGTTCGGGAGCTTCTTCTGAAGAGGTTGTCAGAGTCTTCATCATGATCTTCACTATAAGTAGTATGTATGTATTATATGTAGATAGTATATGTAATGTTATTATGTAGGTATATTATGTTTCCATATTATTTAATATATATTGGTATATATTTGTGTAAGTATATTGTATTTCTTTTTTCCACTTGAGCTTTCTTGATTTGCTTGCTCCGTGCACCTACCACTGGTTTCTCATTGCATCACCTGAAGGTTTGGCTGGTAGAAAATGCCTAAGGCATTAAGCCCACCTAATGTACAAATGTAATTCATGTGCATAAAGAATAAATAAATAAATAAATAAAAAAATATTAACCTAAATGTAGACAGTGGTCGGACGAGGTGGAAGATCAAGGTGAGTGTCGTGCTATGTTAGAGGCGTTCAGTTTTTTTTTCATCTTCTCTGATAATATTATCAGATTTATTTCGTTTCGGGATCCAAGACAGTCATTCATGTCCTCGTGAGGCGCCAGACTTCAATGTTTTGGTGTTTTTATAGCGTTATAGCTGCTGTAATATCAATCTGTAATAGCGGTCTAGCTGATCTAATATGTACTGTCCGGACTTATACAAGTTGCAGCGATTTCGAGAGCAGGCAGACTTGTCCCATGAAAAATTCCTATGTCCAGCAGACAAAGAAACAGAATGGTAAAAAAAACATTCCAACAGAAAACCGAAGCGTTAGTTATGTATAAGAATGGAATGAACCATTATTACTTAGTAACTTCTTTTCAACTCAGGGTAATAAATGGGCTCTAAAACAAAATCAATTTGAAAATACTTAGACATTTTTCCTTTGGCAGAGAAAATAACTCTAAGCTAAAGGTCAACTGCCAAAATTATATAAGAAAACAAATTTTTAATGAAGTCGATATAATTTAATTATTGATTTATATAATACTAGCAAACCCGGTGAACTCCGTTTCGCCACCAATGATTTTCCCTTTTCCTGCTTTTCTCTTGAAACTTTTCCTGAATTTTCTAGGAAAACCCAACTTATTTTTATATTATACATAATTAATGCGGCGATTGTCGCACTGCTGCCAGTAGCAGCTCATGGAATGCTGTCCATGAATAATATGAATATGGGCCTCTAGCATGGCTTGAAACTAGTCGACTTCCTCATCAACAACAGAATTACGTGAGTAAACCAATAACATTATAATTAATCTAGTATATCTCTCGATATAATTTATCTCTCTATTACGAATTGACGACCAACTTTTGTTGCTAACTGTACTGCTTAGACGTTGAACTCTCGCAAGACAGTGAGGTGCCGTACATATTGATGGAATCAATCAGAATATATCAGGAGAAAGCGTTGGATGAGACCTACATACATACATAGTTGTGTATACATGACCAGCGTATCATGACCTCTCTTTGTACGGTCTTTCCACACAGACAAAGGTCAGCTTATACTGGGTATGTATAGTTCAATATGTAGTCATGTAGGTATATACCTATATACATGAAGTGCTGAACGAGATATCGATTTTCTTCTCCTTTATCTAGTGCTTGTCTTATTAATTGGGTTTTTGGATTACGAAATTCTAAGTATTTCGTAATCCGAAAACCGAACTCTAATTCGTTCGAAATCTAATCAGACTAGATTAGAGTAATGAAAACAAAAATAGAATAAATACTTTATTAGTTTTGAATAAAAATCAATAAAATAATTAAATGTTAAATAATAATTTAAGTGAGTGCCGAAGCATGATGCACAAATGAGATAAATGAGTCGGGTCGACCAGAGTAATACCAAGGCCTCACAGAGAACCGACGTGAAATAATAGGCTGCCATTGTATTTTGTTGTGTGAGTTAGGACTTCAATCCCAACAATCCTAATCCAAGTAAGTTCCTAATACCCAAAAGGCGGGCAACGCCTTTAAGCGGCGCCGATTACTTGCCATTCCAACCAACCTGCTCGTTTATCGACTTATCTAATAACAAAAAAAAAAAAAAACAATTTTTGGCTATTGAACTTCTGGCTATCGTGAGCTCAATTCTTGAAATACTTACCTACCCATCGAGAGAATAGCACCTTAACCTTATATTTTATACAAATTGTAAAACAATGATCTTATAAAGTATCCTATACAGTCGCATTCCTTAGATAAATCAGTTAAAATTATCTTAAAGCAACGGAAAAGTCGCATTAAATCTTCGAATGCACTGAATTCTAAATAAAACCTCTTCTCCATTCCTTTACATAACTTTCCTACGTTACATTGCAACAGAATTTAAATCATAATAAAACGACATTAAGTACATATTTACATGTGCAGTGACGCCATAAGTATGACGTATGCAAGTCTACAGACGCGATAAAACTTTATGAGGCATTACAGTTTAGAGTTTGAACGATAGTTATGTTTATTCAAACATGTGAATTATGTAAAGCTATACTTAGATAGCCTTGGTTTCATTTGAAGTCGCTAATACAACTGACACGAGGTTGATTTCTGAATTAAGCAATGTGATGGTGGTTTTTCGGTTTATGCATTATTTAAGTAGCAAAGCGTCTAGAAATGCAGCTTTAATCTTTTAGTAGGAGATCTTTTTTCAGCTTCAGCCTGCAGATTTTGAAGCTATGTCGGTAACTCTAGTTATTTGACGAATTTCCGTATTTCAGATTATGTCGCGCCAAGGAACTCCGGGCATAGCTCTCTCCATCGCGAGCTGAGCGACTCTAAGTTTCTGTAGAAGGCCCGAAGTCAGAGACCACGTCTCGGTACCATTTGATATCAGTGAGACAAAACATAATAAATACAAAAATCAAAATATTTTCATATAAACCATAAAAAGTGTCGAGAAAAATTAATTCTCCTAATACATTTTTTACCAGTTGACGTGACATTTATTAATTCGGAGCCTGTACGTAATTCAACGGGCTGGCTAGTATATACACAAACATACTTATATACATAGGTGCCACGTCACATGCTCATAAATCACACTGTCCAATGATTGATCGATCACAAACATTGCTCCATAATTCACTTCAACTTCTGTCGATAGCAGTTCTAATTTTAGTAGTCTTTATAAATTGCCTGCTTGTAAAAAAATGTACATTTTTAAAATTACCACCAGGCGAGATAGCGGCCAATCATCGACCCATCAAATATAAAAAAAAGATACCCCAACACTAAGTTTTTCTCCTGTTTCGTCAGTGCATTTTCAAACACACAATTTCACGTTCCATCCGATCCCAGACCAGAGCGGTTACTCTTGATTTCAATCTCATTCCTTAGATAAATCAGTTAAAATTATCTTAAAGCAACGGAAAAGTCGCATTAAATCTTCGAGTGCATTGAATTCCAAATAAACCCTATTCTCCATTCCTTTACATAACTCTCCTACGTTAGATTGCAACGGAATTTAAATCATAATAAAACGACATTAAGTACATATTTACATGTGCAGTGACGCCTGACGCCATAGGTATGACGTATGCAAGTCTACAGACGCGATAAAACTTTATGAGGCATTACAGTTTAGAGTTTGAACGATAGTTATGTTTATTCAAACAAGTAAATTATGTAAAGCTATAGTTAGTTAGCCTTGGTTTTCAAGTCGCTACTATGTACAATTGACACGAGGATGATTTCTGGATTAACCAATTTTATGGTGGTTTTTCGATTTATGAATTATTGAAGTAGCAAATCATCTAGAAATGCAGTCTTAATCTTTTAGTTGGAGATCTTTAATTATGATTGTGACACTTTCTAAGAGGAGCAAACGTGTGGCATTCGCGAACGATACGTAAGTAGTTTACTTGATCTTACTGACGTCTGAATAAATTATTCCACATTCAAATTCCTGGAGACATCATTAACATTATCAACAGATGTGTCGGTAGACGTCTACTGCTGGACAGCTAGCCACCTGCATCCACTGGCTCCTCACAACTCTGATGATGTCGTCGGTCCACCTAGCGGGAGGTCTGCCCACACTTCCTCTCGCTCTCTGCCTCGCCCAAGGCGGGAGAAGTCAATGAATGATTTTCCCTTCTTAAAAAATCAAGCTATATCGGTAACTTTAGTTCTTTGGCGAATTTCTGTAAACAAACCCTGGGTATAGGTCTCTCTGAGCGACTCTAATTTTATCTAGGAGGCCGGAAGTCAGGTATCACGTCTCGGTCCCATATGGCATCAGTGATACAATACACAATAAATACAAAAATCAAAATATTAATAGTAAACCATAAAAAGTGTCGAGAAAAATTTATTTTCCTAATACATTTTTTACCAGTTGACGTGACATTTATTAATTTTCGTACGTAATTCGACAGACTGGCTAGTATATACACAAACATATACATATATACATAGGTGCCACGTCACATGCTCATAAATCACACTGTCCAATGATTGATCGATCACAAACATTGTTCCATAATTCACTTCAACTTCTGTCGATAGCAGTTCTAATTTTAGTAGTCTTTATAAATTGCTTGTTAGTAAAAAATGGTATATTTTTAAAATTACTACCAGGCGAGATAGTTAGTCAAGTCAACCCATCAAATTTAAAAAAAAAAATTACCCACACTAAGTTTTTTCTCCTTTTTCGTCGGTGTATTTTCAAACATATTATTTCAGGTATAGATGATTTCCAGACCAGAGCGGTTACTCTTGATTTCAATCTCGGTTTCAAAACTGTACAACAACACTCGTAGTAGCTGTTAAAAATATCAATGTCGATCGATCGGAATTGGATTCAAGAGTAAGCCTCCAGTAACAACAATTTGTGGAATACACCAAGAGTTGCTCCGTGTAGAAATCGTATCCACTACTCGTTGTGCGGCAGCCTGTTGCATAACCACCTAGAAACCGCGCAGTCGTTGTGTAAGAGATATAGTAAATATTACAGCACTGAACCAAATTCAGGCAATCCAGTAAATTAGAGATTACGTCCAATAGGTAGTTTCGTCATCTCTTTACTTAAATAAATATGGAAGCACTATTGATAGTGTTATTTCAGACCATAAGCTACCTCTGTTTCAAATTTCATCCCGATGCTTACAGCTGTTTTGACGTGATTGAGTAACAAAGATACAAAAATAATTGCGCACAAAGTTTAGCTATAATTTTAGGAATTTAAGGGTTGTTAGGGATTGGGGAAGGGGGGTAATTAGGCCTCCGGTAACCTCACTCACTCAACGAAACCCAACACAAGCGTTGTTTTACTATTTTAATACACAATGATGTAAAACATTTTTCAAGGGATAATGGTCGTGTAGTATAATAATTAGAATTATTTTAATGATAGTAAATAACAGGAGAAAATCAGTGTTCTAATGAAGGTTTCTTTCATAAAATATCATATTTAATACTTTAATTACGGGCTTTGTCTAATTATTATGAGTATTATGTTTATTAACATAGGCTTATACATACTTACCTATAAATAAAGCGATTAGAATTTCACTTTATAGCGCTGTAGCATTGTTTAGTTTTCTTAATTGCTTTTTAAAAGCCGAATGATGGTAGTCCTAATTTAAAACATTTATCGTAAATGCAATCAAAGATATGCAGAATTTCAAATTGAATAAGGATACGGTTTTACTATAAACTATAGCATTTTTTGTGCGAAAATCATCCGGTGACTTATCTCGCCTTTTTTTTGAGGGGGAAAATTATCCTATGACTTCTCCTGCCTTGGGCGAGGCGAGAGGGAGTGTCAGACTCTTACTGACTAAAAACCACCCCGTTCCTTCTCCTGCTTTTCGAGCCGGAGCCCCGGTAAACCCGCTAGGTAGTCCGCAGCTCCGGATCAGGCATCAGCCCTACTGGGCCCCATCTGTGGTGGTCTGATGGCTCTTCGAGGCGCGCGCGGAACGCGACGCGCCGCACGCACGGTTCTGGTTCTGGCGGTAAGCTACCCTTGCTCGCCGTCCACAGACCCGCACTTACGGTGGCCGGAGATCGTCTCGAGATCCCCTACGCCCGGAGTGTCTCTCGCGACGGCTGGGGCGTGAGGAGGTTTGTTCTCTCACGCACCTCACCTCCTCGTTAGCTAGCATGACTGCTTCGCAGAAGGAGGAGACAGCATCCCAATCTCTCTCGCTCCGCACCATGGTATGAATCAATACCGGACGCGAGAGATCGCCGTCGCCGACCACATCCCTGAGGACTTGGCGGTGCTCAGCCCACGCAGGGCACACCGCCACCATATATTCTACCGTGTCCTCCGGGCAGGACTTATCTCGCTTAGGGCGAGGAAAAAGGGAGTTTCAGACTCTTACTGACTAAAAACCACCCCGTTCCTATTCCTGCTTTTCGAGCCGGAGCCCCGGTAAACCCGCTAGGTAGTTCGAAGCTCCGGATCAGGCATCTGCCCTACTGGGTCCCATCTGTGGTGGTCTGATGGCTCTTTGTTTTCAAATGACTCATGGCCTTAAAAATGTGATTAAAGATATGTTGTGGGGTTTTAAGTTAAATTAGGTTACGGTTTAACTATAAGCTATAGCCTACCCACCATAATATTTGGACCATCATTCTATAGAAAATACTAACAAATGTCGACTTTATGTAATATTCATTTGTAGACATATAATAATAGTGGTTCTGATGTAAGTAATGACGTGCCGTGACGAGTATATTGTGTGAAGTAGTTCGACTATATAGAGGGTTATTTTATTCAGACTGATTACGCAGTTGTTCACAATTTGGAAGGCTTGGCACCTAACTGTCGGCGTACTTATTCTGGTCATTTTATTATTATGGTAACTGTATTAGAGAACAGTACCGTGTCATTTAAATTTTCGTCTTTCTGATATTTGATAAAATAATTAATCTCAATTAGTCTTTATCATTGCAACACAGTGTAAACTGGATCGATTTCGTTAATTTGTTTTTCTTTTTTTTAGGTTAAATAACGTAACGAAAAAAACTTAACGAGAGCGCGTTCGGCGCTCTGATTGGTTGGTTTATTCAAGCCTGCCAATCACAACGAAGCGGCCGAACGCGCTCTTGTTACTTTAAACGTAAAGCAAACTCATACTAAGGTTACAGAAAACCCTTGTTCAACCTTTACACTTACGACCGTAACAACAAAACAGTATGCCTAAAAAGTTCTAAATAAATAAATAATCAGACAGTAACTCTCAACAGTTTCTTGCAAGTGCTAAAATTGGTCTCTATCTATCTTTCTACGTAGAAGAAATCAATATGGCGCCTATATTCCCAGTACTCCGTCTGTATCGAGTAATTTATCAAATAATGATACAAATAAGGTCAGCATTGTGCTGATAAATAGTGTCTAGACTCATTATTATTAATCATTTGTACTATTTTGTATTTTCATGAATAAGTGCTATTGTTAATCTATTTTCCTAACAATTTGTTATGTGATTGTTACGTGATAGATAATTCACTAGCAATGTTATTATCATCATCTATTACAAATGTAGAATACGTGGTCTCCTTTACCAAACTGCTGAAGGGAAATTAGTAAGAAGTAAAAAAATCGATGATGCAGTAGTACGACGGCCCTTACTTAATTATTATATTAAAGGTAATTTGAACACAAACGTAATGAACCTTTTTCAATTTGGGAATTTAAAATCGAATCTAACTAATATTATAAAAGTGAAAGTTTGTGTGTATGTTTGTTAATCAATCACGTCAAAACAGCTGAAAGGATCGGGATAAAATTTGGAACAGGTAGACTATGGTCTGGAATAACACATAGGATATTTTTTATCCCACGTGACTGCGGGCAAAGCCGCTGGCAGAAGCTAGTAACAAAATTATAGAATGTTCTCCATTGGTAAACTTTCAAATGCTCATTTGACTCGTTCAAACCAACTGTTTATGTTTACTACCTTCGCTTTACATTCTATATTTAAACTCAAAGGCTCCTCCGCTATTGAACACAAGGAAAACAAAACACAGTAGCAGAAAATAAACCATTGTGCAAGATAATCCATTATGAACTCAAATGCATTCAGAATATTAGTGACAATGGAATGATCCTTTGTAAACACGGCTTGAATGTCTCACTGCGTGTGCCATAGATGAGGTAGGAAATGAAAGGCTTGATAGGAAACTTTTTATTGGTGTAAAATAAGATAAAAGACGATATTATAATGTGTCGTCAACTTTATAAAGTAACAAGTTCATATTAATGATATATATTAACAACTTGATTTATAAAAATACTATAATTCGGTTCTAATGTTCTAAAACTCCGGATTTAATCGTCCCACTATTGGAGAAATACCTCTTGTTACACCTAGAAGGCTTGATCAGGGAACCACAAAAGTCTAAGCCAAAATTATTTATTTCAAATACACCAGGAAGGAATTTTGAACGTCAAAGCAAATATTACAGTCCTCGTAAAGATATTTGCTTGTTCCAAAATGTAGATTCCTACGGAGAAGAACACTAACTAGCTAAGGAGGAAGAACTCGTTACTCTATTTCAATTTTGTTAATACAATTTACATCTACGTTTACTAAAATCAACCTCACGATTTCAATCTCATTCATTATAAACAAGCTAACAAAAAATATCAAAATCCTGTGACACAAAACTTACACCGAGACCGAAAATATCAAAGTCATCTACAATAATCACTATAATATTTCATCGTTGAAATTAGCACTCCATTTTCTAAGTAATAATGTCACGCGATCAGTCAAAGCGCTCATCTGTTAGGCAGCTTGTTGACTTAAATGGTGCTTATTTATTTTTCTTCTTTTTTTATTTTCTTTTTGTGCCCTGATTAAGTTGGTAATGGTGTCTTTAGGCTTGATAGGTAATTGACATGCTATCTTTAGAAGCTAATGAAATACGTGTCTGAATATTGCTTTAGTTAATGAACTGGGAATGGTGAATAGATTTTTAAATTCTAAGACAATAGACTATAAAATTTTGTTCGCTGTATGGCCTAAGGCTTTTTGTGTATTGTTTCATGTATGGGTCTCGTAAAGGAGACAACTTTCAAGGAATGATAAGACTGTTGTTATGTAAACCCCATATAATATAATAATTATTGTACTTTTGTTAAATCTTGTTGTTTTTTTTATAACGCCCCACACTAGGATTTTCTCCTGTGTCGTGGGTGCATTTACAAACATAAGTTGACATACAGATCATACCCGGATCCGAGACATCAATTTGTGGATCACACAAAGAGTTGCTCCGTGCGTGAATCGAA
The DNA here is from genome assembly GCF_023101765.2 of Spodoptera frugiperda. Taxonomy (NCBI): domain Eukaryota; kingdom Metazoa; phylum Arthropoda; class Insecta; order Lepidoptera; family Noctuidae; genus Spodoptera; species Spodoptera frugiperda. The sequence goes on along the minus strand of NC_064215.1, from coordinate 9,995,874 downwards.
TCCGCTACACGTTGCACGGCAGCCAGTTGTCCAGCCATCAAGCCAACCGTGCAGCCAAATCTATCTAATGTGAATTCTATCTTTGCAAAAATATAATAAAAATCATTGGAAATCATCGTATCACGATTAGCCATACCCTTCCATGTAATGTATTCCTCATATCTACATATTTATTTACAAGCGCGTCCGTCGTTTATATGTAAAAATAACAAAATCCTCCTTTATAACACGCGTACAGTAATCGTCCCTAACTCCTTGCCAACCATCAAAAAGGGGTTTTCCTTAAAAACCGCTCCAGTGTGAGTCTAACTGATGAGCTGAGGGTTCTGTATTACGATTTTACGTTATAATTAAGAATCTAGAAAAAAAAGTTGACTGAAAAGTAGGACTGCCTCGTTGGTCGAGTGGTCGCAAGTGCGACTGCCGAACAAGGGGTCTCGGGTTCGATTCCCGGGTCGGGCAAAGTATTACTGGGCTTTTTCGGATTTTCGAAAATTTCTCAGTAGTAGCACGGAGTCTGGAATTGTGTCCAGTATATGGCAATAGGTTCACCCCCTGTTACATGGGACTTTAACACAAAATCGTGAAAAGTGGGTGTACATTGTATAGCGGCATTACGTACCGTAATGCGCACCTCTGCCTACCCCTTCGGGGATAAAAGCCGTGAAGTTGTGTTGTGTTGTGTTGTGTTGTAGAAAAAAAAGTCCATAATATAAGACAACCCAGAAATCAAATATTAGGGAATAATTTTACCCCCCTTCCCAATCTACCCAACCCTGATTTTCCAACAAACCTTAAATTCCTAAACCCCAAAAGGCTAGCAACGCACTTGTAATGCCTCTAGTGTTTCGAGTGTCTATAGGCGGCGGCGATTGCTTACCATCAGGTGACCCGTATTACTCGTCGTTTACCGGCTTGTTGCATAAAAACAGTGTGAAAATTTAAAGAGAAGATATCACCATTATCTCATTTAAGATTTGGCTACTTACACAATATGTTACTTTAATATAATTTATTGTGATATAGGTACCTATTACACCTTTTAATCATCACCTTTAAACATCTTCCTCAACATCTACACCTTTTTTTGCACCAGACACCAGAGAACCCCGAAAAACAAAGCTGTCAATCCGCGATCATAGCCGAACGGCCCCGATTGTCCCCGAACGGATTTAGGACCACTTTACCAGATCCCACACGACCGTGTCTCATGTAGGCCAGTTGTATCGTAAATACACATTACGAGTAATTGCCTCAAGCGAGGACATTTAATTTTGTACAATGTACGATTTTTTTGTTGTAACATGCAAATAAAAGTAATCTTGTATAGATTAATTTTATTGGATCCTAAAATAAAACTGATTTTTCGAGCGAAAGGTCACGCTGTGAAGCGAGGCACAAATGTACATATTCCACATATGTATAAGATCTGAAATAAAATTAGACTGTCTTTTTATCAGCTATTTTAGCAACGAATGTGTTTGTAAATAGCTGAGCCTTTCGTAATAAAAACCTTTTAATGATATTCAAAATTAACTGTTTATCCGTACTCTGTAGTTACGTAGCTATTGTTTTAAAACAATAGCTATTTATAATAGTCCACTGCTAGACTAGGGGCTAGAGAAAATATCTTTCTAAAGTAATTAAATAAATTTTAGTTTATTATTATTCAATAATAATAACTAATTTGAACAAACCATGAACATGAAAAATCCAAAATTAGGTCAAAAATCTAATACCTTTCTCGGTTGTGTGAATAAGTCTCAATATTTTAAAACATAAACCTTATACTTACGTCTTTATATATCATTTTAAGTTATACATATTAACCTACCTATAGAATAATATTATTAATCGCGCTAATTGACCACCTTCAATAAACCAATCAATCACAGCCAGCGCCAACGCGGTCTCGTTTTGATCTCGTTAAACATAAAACAAATTCACACCAAGCCCTCAGTACAAAATAAATGTAAATGTTAACAAAAACGAACTTCTCACAGCATCTTCTAGCAAAATCTATAAAGGTCGACACATTTGTCAAGATCCCTTTACATTACAAAGGAGTAACGATGAAAAATGGACTTTCTATGTAGCTCCATTAGTTTGCTAATCAAATACAAACTTCTTGAGTTCACCTCTCAACAAACTTGTAATAATGTTATCGAAGTTTGTGGGAATTTGACCTTTTGAAAATAAAAAAGAGCTGTAAATATTCGTATGTCTTACATACCTGAAGGGAATGTCAGTAATGTTCTGTTTTTTATATAAAAAAGTTACTATTATTTATTACCTATTCTATAGAAAACGAATCTTTAATGATAAATGATATTTATTTTTTCAAATTACAATGTAACGCTTGTACACGTCAATCTCTCAAATAACTAGATGAGGCCGGCATTTCCTATCGGACTACTCTGAGAAGGAATGCCGAAACAAACTCAGAGGGAGACAAAATCAATTAAAGATGAGAAAATAATAAATAATATCTATAAAATAAATCAGTATATAAACACCAAAGTTACACATGAAATACGCTAATAAGCCATCGCGCGTGATTACTTTTGTGTAACGGAAGGAGTTACACGCTGTCGGAGTCGCGAGCAGAGATATCTATACTTTTCTGCCCAAGTCACCACCACACGCGGACGATGTCGCGTACAAAACCTAGTTATACATATAATCTCCCTGTCAATAGTCTTTTTAAAACATTGCCTCCAACATTGTGTTGTGATTGAGTTTACAAATATACAATTTCACATACATGACATCCAGACCCGAAACAAAAATTTGTGGATCAAACAAATAGTTACTACATGCAGGAATTAAAGCCGCTACACGTTGCACGGCAGCCAGTCACCGCGTCAACTGTGCAGTTAAATTCGGATCTGTTCACTCATTGTTACGTGACTGAACAACAAACATACATCAAAACTTACACATTTATAAAAAAGCAATAATATAAAGATTTCTATAACTTTTCCCTAAGTGTTTTATTATGGGTTCTATTCACACAAAGTTTTCACCAGTTACGAAAAACATGAAAAAAGGGGAAGGAGGAAAATTCTGTATTTACTTCTCTTTGAAACAGTTTACATAGCAACCCATTCTTCCTCAAAGGTAAATGCATTGGTAAACATAGTATGTAGTATACACGACTTCACATCAAGTTATACAAAACCAATGTAAACTGACCGTGAAATGTGCAGAAAGATCATACAAAGCGAGATCATGATAAACTGGTTTTTGTAGCTCAATGTGTTACAGTGGCCAGCAGATCAACTTACTCCAATCTGTCGCCTTTTTCCATTGGATTTTCGACTCTATAACCAAACGATAAAGTTGATAATTGCTGGCCTTTGTAGATCAACTAATCCTTGCCAAAAATTTCAGTTTCTATTTCAGAAGGTATTAAAACAAAAAATATAATCAATTTTTATTGGATAAACCAGTGAAAACCTCCGTAGATTGGTAAACGAAAATTTTATAAGCCTATAAACGTCAACGTGGAAATATAAAATTATATTCGACTCTTGTTTTTCTTAGGAAATTGGAGATTCGCAAATATTTTTATAATGTAAACTATGATCCTAAGGATTAAATTTTCACCCGTCATAGATAAATACAACTACATAATAATATATCAAACTTATGTACCTATTTTTCAAATGTCTGCAATTTTGCAAACGTATCAAATATCAAAAAATAATGCGTCGATGGAGATGTCAAATATGTTATAATACATGTTCAAAGCAATCCTTGGGCCTATCCGTACTAATATTATTAATGCGAAAGTCTGTTTATTTGTCTGTCTTTCACGGCACAACAGAGTGACAAATTGACTTAATTTATAAGTGAAGATAGTTAAAAAGATGGAGAGTGACATAAGTTACTTTTTATCTCTTTCTAACTCCCTACTTCCCTAAAACGGAAGGTGGAAGTTTGTATGAAACAATCCGTAATATTTAAGGCAGAAAGCTGAAAACTGATATGTAGACTATTTGGGAGTATCCGTGTGTCATTTTCTTTTGTAAATCTGCCCTTAACATCTTAAAAAAGCACGTACGAAGCCGGGCGCGGAAAGCTAGTATTATATATATTACGAATGCGAAAGTTTGTGTATTTGTGTATATATTTGTAACTCAATCACGTTAAAACAGATGTAGCGATTGAGATGAAATTTAGAACAGGGATAGAATTAGGTCTAGATAAACATATAGGCTACTTTTTACCCCACGGGAACGCGGGCGAAGCCACGATCAGAAACTAGTATGTGAATATATTGATAAAAGTAAGTTTGTTCACCCCTTGCCGTGACGAGGGTAAAAGTGAGAGTCAATAGGGAAAATTACTTACTATACTGCGTTACTCAGGAGTGGTATGAAAACAGTTATTCGATACCATCGCTTAGTTGTGTTGATTTTATCTGAAATTTTCTATGATTTATTGGTGTCTAGACCGTTTGTTGAAGTGTTTATAGACCCACGCAGCTGGCTCAGTAGTAAATATCATTTATAAATCATATATTGCCTCGGTCAAGTGGATTTTGACTCGGGTCGAGTGGGCTACTTATAAATGTGACTTCTATTTTTATGGCCTATTTTGGATCTAGTTGTGAACTAGTTGCGCCTGCGACTTCGTCTTCTACGTACATTAGTTAGACATGTCCACATCCAATAGATCCATGCTTTAGCATAATATCTTTGTGTACCTATTTGAAAATTATCTACCTATTATACCAGTCCAAGCCTTATCGTCAAACTTTACAAACATGCTCAAGTAAATTTTTCTACAGCATGATGTTTCAAGGATAATTGAAAATTGTAATACTCGTATCAAATTGAAAGCAAAAATTAACACTCAATATATTTGAGAATTCGTATATCCACGCGAACTGGAGACGCCATACACCATAGTAGAGCTTTTTACGCGTCAAGTAAAAGGCTTTTTATTGCACATAAAATTATTTTCGTATGGAGCTCCCGCTTCTGTGGCCCGTATAATGTAATTGTTGTAAGTGATGAGATGTAGCGGTTTTAAGATTAATTTTCTTGCAATGGTGGCTACCATCTGGTTAGCAAGAATACAGCGGCCTTAATTAGCTCTGTATGGGAAAATAGTGCACTTACAAACTCCCGCGTTAAATTATGTGACCACGGCCTGACAGAAAACCGACGTGAAACAACGCTTGTGTTGTATTTTGTTGTGTGAGTAAGGTTACCGGAGGCCCATAATCCCTGATTCCCCAACAACCCTTAAATTCCTAACCCCCAAAAGGCAACGCACTTGTAACGCTTCTGGTGTTTCAAGTGTCTATGGGCGGCGGCGATTGCTTACCATCAGGTGATCCACTTGCTCGTATACATATTCCAAAAAAAAAATGGTGTTATATAAAAAAAAATGTTGCCGTGGTCAACTGATGTAAATCGCTTCGATTTGCACCTAATTCAATTGTATTGGTATCTGACGGTCAACTAAAAATTGAGAGGGTTTCTCTTGACTGTCGGTCCTGGGTTATTCAATCAATCAGTTAACAAGCTAATCATCAAAGCAAACAAATCCTTTTATCAACACTAATATATAAAGACGACGAGGTTGTTTGTTTAACGCGCTAATTACTGGAAATCCTGGTACTATTTAAAAATAAAAAGTTTGCATTGGATAGTCAATTACACTGCAAGAAACAGGAACCGAGCAGGGCCGGTAACTAGTTATTTTATGCAGTAACAAAATAATATTAAAATCTGCAACCCGAAAGTTGAATTTACGTCGTGAGTACTTATACCTACTCAATTCGAGTTAATTGGCAAAGTGCAGCACCATACTACAATACTCTACAATACATACCTGCTATATAATAAATCCTTAATCAGATGAAAAAGCTTTCAAAGTAATTAGTTTGATCTCTTCTCGCTTGTACCATAGCACGACATGACACGATATCGAATTATTTTCGTAAAATGAGTACGAGTAGACGTATGTACATATCTTCTGTAGGAGTTAAACAGAACTGAATTAAGTAATTGAATTGGTTTAGTAAATATAATAACATAAATTAAGTATGTGTGGGAGAGCCATGCTTGCATGAATGGGCCGGCTCGATTAGTGATACTACGGCCTCAAAGAATACCGACGTGTCGTGAATCAACGCTTGCGTTGCGTGCTTTCGTTGTGTGAGTGAGGTTAACGGAGGCTAAATTACCCCTTCCCAGACCACAATTCTCCTACAATCCTTAAATTTCTAACCCCTAAAAGGCTAGCAACGCACTTGTAACGTGTCTGATGTAACGGCGATTTCTTACCATCAGATGATCCATCTGCTCGTTTACCGGTTTATACCTTAAAAAAATTAATATCACGCTTTTTAATCCCCAGAAAGGGTAAGTTGGAGACTTTTTAATGCTTTTATGGCAAGTTCCAAGTAACAGCAGGTGATCCTATTTATGTAGGCGCTTTTTGTAATGTCCACTGCTGACCAAAGGAGATCTCGCCACTTGCCACGATATCGTCGGTCCACCAACCAAACCAACAGATAAGTTTAAAACATTTACGGATATAAAGACCAAATATAATATTCCTAAGTATTATTCTAAGATGTGTATTATTTAATGTGTCAGAATGTATTCTGACTTGTACTATCAGAAATGTCACAAGTCATTTTTGTTCTAGTCTTGTATTCCCTCGACTCTTGCTCGTAAAATATATGAACGAAGATATCTGTACATATCACGTAGATGACAAAGAGTGATATAATTGTAATTTCTGACTTATATAAGTATAATGTATGTTATGTTATAATGTTATTTTATAAATGAATTTCTTAATTGAAATTAATGACTGTGTGTGTAAAGATACGTACAGTTTTATTTTTATTGAAGATTGCTATACTTGACTGGACGGTTGGTGCGATAGATGAGCAACCGGCTTCAGCGCAACGTGTAGTGGGTTCGATTCTCGCAAGGAACAACTCTTTGTGTGATCCACAAATTAATGTTTCGGGTCTGGGTGTCATGTGTATGTGAAACAGGGTGTGTTTACAAACATACAATTTATATTTATAATAATACAACAACAACACAGGAGAAAACCTAGTGTGGGGCAAAGTTTTTAAATTACAATTAGACTAGAAATGCATTTTTGAACGTATGACAGTTTGATCGTTCAATTCCCATTCAGTACTTTTATTAATTTGATCCACTAATTAATATTGAGTTTGAATATGTGTATGTAAGTGAAAATTGTGTTTGTAAACGCACCCCTAACAATGTCACGAAATTTTGAAAATCTAAAACGTATTTTGCAATTAAATACTCTGGACTAAAGTTATCACAAATTTCAAGCTAGATATTTTCAGTGATTAAAGGCAATCTGAAATTCAGCAATCCTTTGAGCGAGTAAAACAATGTGCAACTGCAGAATTATTGAATGTTCCAACGTGTCTATCGCAAAGCGTTTCGCAGACGAAAAACGTATTCGGCATACTTTATTATTTTTGAAACAAGAATATTTTGAGCTGCATCGAATGAAATACGAAATTCACGAAGATTTCAACGAAAAATTGGACAATACATACAAGTTTCAAGCCTTGTTGAAAACATAAAAAATGTTCAGAGTTCAGTTCTTAGCCTACATAGGGATTTTTACAATACTTAAATTCTTATATCGTAGAATCATGTTTAGAAATGTAACAGATGTACAGTTGACGATAGATCCACCTGATCATTTTAAAATTTGGTGCTTAAACCCAGCAAAAACATTAACGTCGCAGCTTAGTGATACAACACGTGTTATCCCTTAGTCAGTAGTGCGTTTGATGTTGATCAGCTACCTGCGCCAGCGGCGGCACCGCCCACCATCACGCTTCATTCGTCAATTCAAGTTTATGGGGCGGGGCTAGACATTAACTTGTTGATGGTCAGGCGCATGTGACCACCATTGTACTTAGGACTATAATTTTATCCCATATAAAAACTACGCTACGGATCTTACAAACCTCTTTCGCTTCACCAACAGTCATCAGTCTTTTCATGCATACTCGTCGTTTAAGGGTACTTTTAATTTGGCCCTTCTTTAATATAAATATCGCCAATCTGGTATATGTCCGTCTAGGGCGCCTTCTACCGACGGCCCCATTTATATCCGCCTTGTATATTTCTTTCGTAAATCTGCTTTCATCCATCCTTCCTATATGTCCAGACCATCGTAATAACATTACACCAGAAATATTATAATAATCCGTAGAAATAAGAACCTTATTTCAATACTTTGAAGACACGAATTTAAAATTAAAATATCTACAATTGGAGCTATAAAACATGGTTGGTGATCGTAAAAACCTTAATAATTCAAACATTATACAAGGACATTCATAATTTCGAGAATTATATTAAAATCTTCATTTCGAAGAAAATTAAATTTTAGTTTGGTGAATTAGAATCTTTTGAATTGAAATGAGCTGTAACCAACTGTGTAATATTTCACTAATATTAAGTATAGGAGATAATTATTCCAAGAAAATTCTATTTAGTTGGTTAACAACTATTTATCTAATACATAACATAATTTAAGACGATTTCGACGACAACATTAAGCAGAAAGCGGGGACAAAGAATTCGACTAGAGGTTTATTTGAGGGGGGAAATCATCCAAAGACTAGGACTAGGAAAACTACTTCTGATGAGGTGAGAAGGAGTATCAGGCTCTTACTAACTAAAAACCACCCCGTTATTACTCCTGCTTTTTGAGCCGGAGCCCTGGTAACCCGCTAAGCAGTCCGCAGCTCCGGGTTGGCATCAGCCCTTTGACTAGAGGCTGTAAGTATAACTACTGAATATATGTCTCGGATTTGTATACTAAGTCGGTAAAAGTAATATTATCACAGGATTATCAGTTAATAGTATTTTTAGTACACCGTAAACTCTTAACATTACAGTTAGTTAAAAAACCAAATTCCCGATAACTTTAGCAAAAACGAGGAAAATAAATAATGTTAAACATTGAAGGGAAAATAATTACAAGCGAAGCGTTGCTCGGTTAAAAAACATCGAATAAATTAATTCCCCGTACAAGGTGACACGCTTAATAAGTTGAATATTTATTAAAAATTCACTGCGCAGCTTGTTTTTAATATAATTACAAGTCAATTTCAAAGTAAACGTATTCGACCAACGCTATCGATGGTTAATTAAAAACGAGTAAAGTCAATCAGAATAAACCAGACTTGCATTTTAATGTAGCTTTTTTTATCAAATTGGACCATGATAAATAATCATGTTTTGATTGGCTCGAAATTTCGGGCCAAAATAATTAAATTACGTACAGTACTTGGGAATAAATATTACACGTTGACTTTTGGAAAGAGATGGCTAAGTTGCCGTGTATACTGCTTATAAGTATAAAGGTCGCGTATACACTTTTTTTAAGGGGGAAAATTATGTATTCACTTCTCTCGCCTTGGGCGGGGCGAAAGGGAGGATCAGACTCCTACTGCCTAAGAACCATCCCGCTCTTACTCCTGCTTTTCTAGCCGGAGCCCCGGCCCCGGTGTATACTACACGGTATTTAGCCGGGGCTCCGGCTTCGCCAACGATCCCGTAGGATAAATGTATGACCCAAGTCATCTCATACCCTGTCTGTATATCACATCATAATCCGTTCAGTAGTTTCAGCGTGATTGACGGTCAAACATTCTAACAAAAATACTTTTACATTTATAATATTAGTGAGATCGTGTGATAAACAGAAATTTGTCAAGTCTAGCGCAATTTATATCGAATATACTCGTAATCCTGTTAATGTAGGTCAAACATAAATCAATAAAACCAAAATTCTGAAATCCCTCCAAATTTTCCTTGAATCGGGTAAAAATTTAATTTGTCCGTTATTTTGTTTTTCCTTGTTATTAGAAAAATTTAATCTCGATACCTAATAAATAACATCTTTATGGATTAGAAGGGTTTTCTTTATTATATTTTTTATGATATAAGCCGGTAAACGAGCAAACGGATGGTAAGCAATCGGCGCCACCCATGGACACCCGAAACACCAGAGGCGTTACAAGTTTGTTGCTGATCTTTAGAGGTTAAGAATTTGTTGGGGATAAGGGAAATTAGGAAGGGGTGATTGGGCCTCCACGTAATCTCATTCATACGACATAACACTACGCAAGCGTTGTTTCACGTCGGTTTTCTATGAGGCCGTGGTATCAAGCATGACTTTCCCACACTTTAATGTCTTTTACACATTTGTAAAAATGCAATCCACAGCAATATTCTAAAAAGCCATTGTCAGAGAAATGTCCCACAGAGTCTGCCAAGCAGAATTAATTAGGTCTTAAGCATGATTAGTAACTCCAATACCTCTGAAATTAATTCTTCTAATTAGAAAATTAATGCCATTCAGTTTTACGATTCCTTTTGAGACACGAAATATAATATCTTACTTAATTATTCTGCGTTTGTTATTTCTAACTTAAATTATTTCAATTCAAATGTAGGTAATACCATTTGTCACACAGCTGGTTTAATAAAAGAATTGTCACGCCTTTTATCCCCGAAGGTGTAGGCAGAGGTGCACATTACGGCACGTAATGCCTCTGTAGAATGTACAGCCACTTTTTACCATTTGTGATATAAGTCTCATTCAATAAAGGGTGAGTCTATTGCCATATATACAAAGCACAATTCCAGACTACATACTACTATTGAGATATTTTCGAAAAAACCGAAGTAAGCCCTGTAGTAATTTGTCTGACCCGGAATTGAACCCGAAATACAAGGGTATCTCGCCCGGCAGTTGCACTCGCAATCACTTGACTAACGAGGTAGTCATATTAAGAGCCAAAATTCCCAAGCTTTGTTAAAGTGGGTGGGCCAAGAGATTGTCTCAAGTTGGTTGCCCAGCCACTGCCAACTAGTAAATCACTTCTAATCATCTTTTTCAGACCGAACGCAATAAACGTTAAAAGCAATATTTATTATCAAGATAAGCTCGTAGTCTCGCTTGTAATTGTAAGTCTAAAATTATATACAGCGAACTTTAATCAAGATACGAACTTTGATGCTCATAATATCTCATATTAATAACGTCGGATTTAATATTAAGATAGTTGAAGACGCTACAG